>NW_026972136.1:2192500-4692500 GCF_036711695.1 Zophobas morio | reverse complement strand
TTTGGATTTCTTCTTAGATTCCTTGATTTCTTTGAATGTTTTTTTAGATATTTGAATTCATCACATTCCTTAGGTTTTTTAGTTTCCTTGAATTCCGTGTATCATATGATGGAAAGAAGTCGTCCAGTAACATTAAATTTCATAGGTTATTAGACGACTTTTTTACTCAATCGATATTTCTTCTTGAATTTTTTTAATCCTTTGGATTTCTTTCTGTATTTCTTGATTTCTTTGGATGTTATACTTTTTTAAATTCTTGTCATTCCTTAGATTTTTAGTTTCCTTGAATTTTTGAGATTCCTTAAGTTCCGTATAGTAGGTCATGAACGCATTGGATAAACACATTTTTAATTATTAAAAAAATTTCATAGGTTACTAGACGACTTTTTTATTCGATTCCCGAGATTCCTCCATAGTCCTCTCAAAAAAGTCACTCGGGACCCCCAAGATTCTTTAATAATCTTTTTAGAGAATCAAACAAATATGAATTTTGCAATTAAACGCCGCCCCTCGATCTGACAACAAATGAAAAATTCGTCAATATAGAGAAGGGCGGGTGGGTAGGGCTTAATTAAACAAGGATTCTTTTTCTTAATATGGATATAGTTTTATTTCAGCAATACGACAGTTAATGTATGGGGGGGGGGGGCAAATTCTGTCATAATAATTTAAAAATGACATTCATGGCTCTCGAGATTCTGTCAATCATTTAAAATAGACACTTCTTTCCTCGAAAATTGTGTCATAATAATTTAAATGTGTAGATAAATGCTACTGACTTGAACTAAAAATGGATTGTTCATTTGTGCCAGTACTTTTATAAAAACCCATTTGGTTTTTTTTTCGAGAAATAAATATATTTTGATAATATTGTTTAAAAAGCATCTTCAGTACTAAAAAAAAATAAGGGCACAAGAATAGAAGTTTTCGTGTTGTTTTCTATATCGAGTGACTATTAACGTTCGAAATTTTTTCATCAGATTGGCGATATATTTAAAATTTGACCTGACCTGACCTGATTACCAAATTGACATTTACAACACCAGGTTAGTGGCTGCCATCTTCTCAGCACGTTGATTGGGTACGCTCATGTCAAAATTGAAAAGTGTGAACTGACATACTAGTATTCCTATCAATAATTGAGGATTGCCAACACAAAAAATCGTTTCAGTGTAGCATTAAACTTGGATTTGATTGCATATTAACTAATAATGAAAACTATAGTCAAAAATGACAGGTTTGTCTTCGATCGTTGCACTTACAACTCAAACTTTCAAATTGACCGTGATCTGACAAGACGAAAATTCAATCAAAGACAAATCATGAAAAATCAATGGCTATTTTTGATCGTGTTTTTATTGCTTTCGCAGTTTTAATTCTATTTATATTGTATTTATTTTTATTTTAGTTTTGACACTTCCGTGTGGAACAGTTGTCTATTCTTGACTTTTAAAGTGTTATATGTTCGCTTATTTCCATCGATGAAACAACAGTCTAAGGTGTTAATCTGCTGCTAGATACCATTTGAAAAGTGGAAGTGGAAATGACTTGGAAGATCGTAGAAAAAAATACTTGCAGTATCTGCAAGAAAAAAGTGGATAATAAAGTGCGCATTAAATTTATCAGCGACTGCAGAGTATTCCCATGATGCCGTGATTATTATCTTCTGGACAAAGTCGTGAAAACGTACTCTCACAGAAATTTATTAGCTGCTATAAACCATGTCACTTAAACTATATCGCTGCTGAGTTATATAATAACTATTAAACATTTCTGTAAAATAATAGACTAGTGTTTAGTTAAATTGAGAGTTGTGACTCCAAAACTAAATTACAACATTATTTATTTCAGGTTAATTTATTCTTGACACAAAAAAATAATACAGAAAATGAATACATTAAAATGCATACAGTGCACAAAGAACCCAAACCGAGTAAATAACAGAACCAGTAGTAACGCCAACAAAGAGCTCTCCATCAGACGCATTCTCTTTGTTATGTAAAGCAACACGTGGATTCGCTCGCCATAACCACAGCTTAATCGATACGGTAGAGCTTTATTACTTAAATGTCAAATTGCTCTGACAATCACACACTACTGTCAACCAAAAAAATGTGAAAATGATAAGAATTCGATAATGTTCGAGTGTAATAAGCATCACCACCACTGGAAAAGTACCGAATAAATGCAAAATACGTAAATTCAGTGTGTTCTGTACCTGACAAAGTATTAAAAGTTGGTAAATATTGTTTGTACATTGTATAGGTTAGAAATGGTTGTCATGCACAAAACACAACAGAGACCGCTATTATTGTACTTAATTGAACAAAAATGTGTAACGTAGATCTAATTTATCGAATTTTAACTTGTTAAGAGAAAAACGGTACAAAGATGATGAGTGGGAGCGTTAAATATGCTGTTTTCAGCGGTTGTTGTGCTTCGGCAGCCAGTATATTCGGGAAGTTGTCTGGGTTGCCTATGTTCGAGGTAAATAATTTTGTTTGAAAAGTATGAATTTCTTTGTGAGTTTATTATATTTGTAGGGATTATTTATCGTAAGAGTATTATTCTTCATTTTTATGTTAATTTGTAATGCAGGAGTATGGACACTATTTGTTAAGGCATTACAAAACGTGGAATCATCTCTAACAGCAACTGTGATTAGTGCAGCCTCTAACTATTGTATGTCTGTAAGTTTATAGATGTGGTTGTAATTTCGTTATTGATTTTATTAATTTTTAAGGCTATCACTGGGTTTTTTATTTTTGGAGAAATAACAACTTTAATATGGTGGTCAGGCATGTTTATTATTATAACCGGACTACTGCTTATTGTAACAGATCAACCAAAGGAAGACATTCCCTGTTCAAAAACTTCGTAATTTGTAAATAAATAAATAAATAAATAAATAAATTGTTTTACAAAGCTAAATTTCTTCACCACCTGTACGTTCCTCCAACGTGCCAAGTGGGTTTGGCCTTGTTGGGTCCGCGAATGACTTTCCCCCATCCTGCATTAAAGTCGTGGTCTTTTCCTTTATGGCTAACTTCAACATTCCCTCTGGTGTTTCCGCTATCGTCCCGTCCAAGATTGGGGTTTACCGACCATCCACCATTTTGTTGAGGGCCGTTGGGTACCCCAGCACCACCAGGTTGGAGAGAACGCCTGACGCGCTCCAACTCGTAACCTTCTTCTGGAGAGTACTCTTCATAAACATCTTCAAACTGTTGAGGAGACCGTCTAACTCGATAGAATTCTCCGGCGATGAGAGCTGGTGATTGGGCTTCATCATGGAGGTCGAGTTGATGTCGGTGTTGTTGGTACGGCGAATTTTGTCGGAAATAGTATTCGTGGGACGGAATTAATGCAGAGGTGGCTGCAACGAGTGCAACCAGAAGGAAAGTGCTGATTTTGAGCATTTTGGATTAAGATTGGCGATTTGATGTTGTTTAGACGGGTTCACTACGGACTGATAAAAAGTATCAACATTTCGTCGATTTTATACATGCTTGTGGTGATAGAGAAAGTCGAACACTTGTGAGGCTGGGAATCGGGGATGTCCGAATGAGCTGTAATGCATTTTTGATTACCACAGAAGTTTATCTTATAATGATTATAATGGTTTTTTCGACAAAAATAAACCCGATATCACAGAATGTAAACAAAGTATTTGCAAATGTTGTTGTTGTATATGCTTGCATGGTATAACATCTGGTTTTTACTAAGTGTATCCGTGAATGATTAAATAATAAATTAATAATAATAAATCAGTTTTTTTTTTCAAAAACTTCACTCAGGACGAATTGTTTGTGTTAGTTTCAAACATAAGGATAATAAATTATGTAAATAGTTTATATTTGGTTAAGTGAAGAAAATTTTAATTACAAAATACTTACCTACATTTAACAAAAGTGCTAAATATAACTTATTATTTATTAATATCAGCATAAGGCGACCTTGACACCTAACGTTTCTTATTCACTCTAATAATAATAAATTCCACATGCATCTACTTTTTTTCCGGAGCAATGTACTTCACATCAACTGTAACTCATTATCTATTCAACTGTGCGTACGCTTTGTCTGTAATTTTTGTTTACAATTAACACATATTTGTTTATTACAACAGTTAAGCGTAATTGCTCACGAACTCAGTGAAAACATTATCTTTTCTGTGATAAAAAACTTCGGATTTCTTTGGTAATCCCCTTTCTTAGTTTAAAGTGGTGAATATATAAACTGAAACTCTCTTTTCACACCACATCGTCTTCAGCTGTCCAACCAGTAGAGTCAACAATCACACAAAGTAAGAATATTTTACACATATAAAAAACACGTAGACTAACTTGTTTTTCAAATTTTTCAGATGTATGCCAAAATCTCAATTCTTCTTGTGGCCTTAGCTGCCGTCTCTGCCATACCTTATTCCGAGTACCAGTACGACCCCGAAGTCCAGGACGCTTACGAGGAATATTCTCCCGAAGAACTCTATGAAATCCATCGTATCAGACGTTCTCTTCAAGGAGGAGCACCCAATTTCCCTCAACCTTCCCAGCAAAATGGAGGGTGGCAGGTGAGCCCTGATCTGGGAAGAGACGATAAAGGAAACACCAGAGGTCAAATTGAAATTCAAAACAAAGGAAAAGACCACGACTTTAATGCTGGATGGGGAAAAGTGATTCGAGGACCCAACAAGGCCAAACCCACGTGGCACGTTGGAGGAACCTACAGGTGGTGAAGAAGGAAATGTTGATTGAAGTTGTTCCTATTGTTTATTTATTTTTTATTTTATGAATAAAGATTATTAGTAGAAATGTAACTCTTCTTATTTATGACGTTCATATTTACATTTTGCAAATTTTGATTAAATTATTATTATCTGGATAAAAATATATTTATTTAAAAAATCTGCATTATTTAGACATTTTTGTAGGCGAAATGCTTGTTTTAAGTCAATTTCTTTTCCGTTTAGTTTTTCTTTAAAATAGAAAATAAAAAAAAGCTCTTGATTCTGTGATATACTGCATATTTTAAAAAATACCGAAATCTAGATATTTAAAAAGTCTATTTATTCAGAAGCAAAAATTTGTAAGACAGACACACAGACACACGGAAACGGGAGGCCTATTTCTTCGTACTCTAGGGGTCATGAAAAGTCGAGAAATGTAAAAGTAGAGACGGACTTAATTACAACAATGACTTAATAAATTTTACGAAGAGCTAGACCATCGTTACAGGGCAATAAATGAAATTATTTCATTTTTAAAATGGTTTGACGACGAATGAAAAATTCATCACAATTGATCTTGGGATGGATATGTGTCGGGCTTAATTTTTGGTTTGTTTTTTTCTAAGTATACATGGTATTCTTTCAACAATACAATACTCGAAAACATGTTTTTTATTTTTTGTAGAGAAATAAGGATTTTGCAATTAAGCTCCTCCCCATTTTCTTAATATGTAATATAGTCATCTTTTCGCAACAAGAAACTTAAAACATGTTTAAAATCGTAAATTTGTATAAGGAAATATCGATTTTGAAATTACGCTCCTCCCTTCGGCTTACGACGAATAAAAAATATCATCAGAATTGAGAGAGGGCGGGTGGGCGGGGCTTATATTTGGCTCTTTTTCTTAATATACATAGCCATCTTTTGATAACAATTAACTTAAAACATGGTTAAAATGGTTAAAATGATTTTACAACTATGGGGCCATTTTAAACATGTTTTAAGTTTCATGTTGTGAATAGAAGTCTACACATATTAAAACAAAAAGGCAAAATGTAAGCCCGCCCACCCGCCCTCTCTCAATCGTGATAATTTTTTTTTAATTGCCGTGAACCAAGGGATCGAGCTTAACTGCAAAATACTTATTTTTTTACAAGAAATTAAAAACATGTTTTTGGGTATCGTGTTGTTCAAAAAATACTATGTATATTAAGAAAAAAAGGCAAAATATAAACCCCGCCTACCCACCCCGTCTCAATTGTGAGGATTTTTTTATTCTTAGAAACTTAAGACACATTTAAAATGGTAAATTTTTGTAAGAAAATATCGATTTTACAATTAATCTCCGCCCCTCGGCTTACGACGAATAAAAAAAATCATCAGAATTGAGATCGGGCGGGTGGGCGGGGCTTATATTTGGCTCTTTTTTTTCTTAATATGCATAGCCATCTTGTGATAACCAGAAACTTAAAAACATGGTTAAAATGGTTTTTGTAAGGAAATATGGATTTTGCAACTGTGGAGCCATTTTAAACATGTTTTAAATTTCATGTTGTCAATAGAAGTCTACAGATATTAAAACAAAAGGGCAAAATGTAAGCCCGCCCACCCGCCCTGTCTAAATTGTGATAATTTTTTTTTATTCACCGTGAACCAAGGGACGAAGCTTAGCCGCAAAATACTTATTTCTTTACAAGAAATTAAAAACATGTTTTTGAGTATCGTGTTGTTCAAAGAATACTATGTATACTAGGAAAAAAAAAGGCGAAGTATAAACCCCGCCCACCCACCCCGTCTCAATTGTGAGGATTTTTTTATTCTTAGAAACTCAAGACATGTTTAAAATGGTAAATTTTTGTAAGAAACTATTAATTTTACAATTAAGCTCCGCCCCTCGGCTTATGACGAATAAAAAAAAAATCATCAGAATTGAGATGGGGTGGGTGGGCGGGGCTTATGTTTGGCCCCTTTTTCTTAATATACATAGCCATCTTTCCATAACAAGAAGCTCAAAACACGGTTAAAATAGTTTTTGTAAGGAAATATGGATTTTGCAACTATGGGGCCATTTTAAACATGTTTTAAGTTTCATGTTGTCAATAGAAGTCTACAGATATTAAAACAAAAAGGCAAAATGTTAGCCCGCCCACCCGCCCTGTCTCAATTCTGATGATTTTTTTTATTTGCCGTGTACCAAGGAACGAAACTTAACTGCAAAATAAAAGATAAGATACTCAAAAACATGTTTTTAATTTCTCGTAGAGAAATAAGGATTTTGCAGTTAAGTTCCGTCCCCTTGGCTCACGACGAATAAAAAAAATCAACACAATTGAGATAGGGTGGGCGGGGCTACATTTTGCCTTTTTTCTTAGTTTTTAAAATCTGTGGAATTTTTGAAAGCTTTTAGAGTATCTGTAAGTGTTTGACTCCTAGGAGCTCTTGTTATTCCTCGAAGTTTTAAAGATTATTTTGTCTTTTAAATTTTTTGAGTTCCAGTCTTTGGGATCTTTGTGGATTATGGATTTTTTGAAGTTTTGCAAGTCCTACAGGTCCTATTTTTCTAGGAATTTTAAGCGAACCATGTACTCTGGAGAAACTTGGGAATCGAGAAAATCTTCTAAAATTCCAATATCTCCATGACCCTCGAAAACTTGAGAATTCTCGTAATATTTGCGGGATCCAAAAAAAAAAAACAAATTTAGTCAACTGATATAGTAGATGGTAAAGCGCTAACTAAAATTTGACTGATCACCTCACTAAAAATGTAGTAACGTCATCTCAAAATTTTGCGTAGTAAATGCTATTTAAACTTTATAAAATAATACATATAGTGGCACATTCATATACCTGTGGTGTATGAATCTGCCTTGAGTTTTATTTTACCTTAGATTTACAAATACAAATCTTTGCAAAGAAGATGAACTTTAACTTAAAAAATGCAAAACCGACTGCCCTAAAATTTCATATAGTTAATAAATGTTATCTAAAATATTGTGTTTTGTAGTGGTCTCCTATAACTTACTTAACATTAATGTAAAGCGACCTTGACACCTAACATCTCATAAACATATAACAGTTTACACAATGCGAGTGTTTTTTTTGTCGCATCAAACCGGAGCAATGTACTTCACATCTAAAATTGCTCATTATCATTTTAAAACTCTTGATTCATCATTCATAACAAAAAAAAATAAATAAATAAATCTGATGCAAATTCCCAATCTCTGAGTGAAATGGAATTCCTTGTATTATACAATTAACAACTATTCACTTACTTTTTACAACAGTTAAGCGTAATTACCCACTGATAGGATGAAATAATTATCTCTTTTATGATAAGACATTTGTACAGAAGAGCTACAAACTTTGGTAATCCCCTTTTTCGAATCCGGAGTAGTGGCTATATAATGTGAAAGCGCTCTTCTCTCATCAGAGCATCTTAAACCGTCCAATCTTCCACATACTAATTAAGTGATTACGAAGACCTCAAGGCAGCTACAAAGTAAGAATATATATTTTTTAATTAAATAAAAATAATAGTAAAAAATTGCGTTTGCTTTCAGATGTATGCCAAAATCGTAATTCTCCTAGTGGCCTTAGCTGCCGTCTCTGCCATACCTGACTCCGAGTACCAGTACGACCCCCAAGTCCAAGACGTTTACGAGGAATTGTCTCCCGAAGAGATCTATGAAATCCATCGGATCAGACGTTCTCTTCAAGGAGGAGCTCCCAATTTCCCTCAACCTTCCCAGCAAAATGGTGGATGGCAGGTGAGCCCTGATCTGGGAAGGGACGATAAAGGAAACACCAGAGGCCAAATTGAAATTCAAAACAAAGGAAAAGACCACGACTTTAATGCTGGATGGGGAAAAGTGATTCGAGGACCCAACAAGGCCAAACCCACGTGGCACGTTGGGGGAACCTACAGGTGGTGAAGAAGGAAATGTTGGTTGAATTTGTTCCTATCGTTTATTTATTTTTTATTTTATGAATAAAGTTTATTAGTAGATATGTAACTCTTCTTATTTATGACGTTGATATTCCAAAAATTTTACAAAAACTCGACCGGGCCGATTTAGTTGTTACATTACAAAAATTGAGATTTTTTTGATTAAATGATCTGGATAAAAATGTATTTATTTAAAAAATCTGCATTATTTAAACGTTTTTGTAGGTGAGATGCTTGTTTTAAGCCAAGGCAAATTTCTATTCCGTTTAGTTTTTTATTTAAAATAAAAAGTAAAAAAAGCTCTTAATCCTGTGATATACTGTATATTTTAAAAGATACCGAAATCTAGATATTAAAAAGGGGTCTATTTATTCAGAAGAAAAGATTTGTGTAAGGTTACTGAACTTCAGACAGACAGACGGACAGACACAGACAGACGGAAACGGGAAGCCTATTTCCTCGTATTCTAGGGGTCATGAAAGGTCGAGAAATGTAAAAGTAGAGAGTCGGCCGACGGACTTAATTGCAATAATGTCTTAATAAATTTTATGAAGAACTAGACCATCGTTCCAGGGCAATAAATGAAATTATTTCATTTTTAAAATGGTAAATTTTTGTAGGAAAGTATCGATGTTGCAATTAGACTTCGCCCCTTTCATTCAAAATTGATCTTAGGATGGATATGGGTGGGGGTTAAATTTTGGCTTGTTTTTTTCTCAATAAAGATAGGTATTATTCTTTCAACAATACGATACTCAAAAACATGTTTTTTATTTCTTGTAGAGAAATAAGGATTTTGCAATTAAGCTTCTCCCCTTGGTTCACGACGAATAAAAAAATCATCGCAATTGAGATAGGGCGGGTGGGCGGGGTTACATTTTGCATTTTTTTCTTAATATGTATACCTAGTCATCTTTTCACAACAAGAAACTAAAACGTGTTTAAAATCGTAAATTTGTATAGGGAAATATCGATTTTGCAATTACGCTCCGCCCCTCGGTCTGACAACGAATGAAAAATTCATCACGGTTGCGATCGAGACGGGTGGGTGGGGCTTCTCTTTTAGTTTTCTTTTTTAATTAATACATTTAGTTTTCTTTGTATAACACAATTACTTAAGAACATATTTCACATGGTAATTTCTCGTACAAAAATAAGGATTTTACAATTAAGCTCCTCCCTTCGGCTTACGACGAATAAAAAAAAATCATCAGAATTGCGAAAGGGTGGGTGGGCAGCGCTTATATTTGGCCCTTTTTTTCTTAATATGCATAGCCATCTTTTGATAACAAGAAACTTAAAACATGGTTAAAATGGTTTTTGTAAGGAAATATGAATTTTGCAACTATGGGGCCATTTTAAACATGTTTTAAGTTTCATGTTGTCAGTTGAAGTCTACAGATATTAAAATAAAAAGGCAAAATATAAACCCGCCCACCCGCCCTGTCTCAATTGTGATATTTTTTTTTATTCGCCGTGAACCAAGAGACGAAGCTTAACTGCAAAATACTTATTTCTTTACAAGAAAATTAAAACATGTTTTTGAGTATCGTGTTGTTCAAAGATTACTATGTATATTAAGAAAAAAAAGGCAAAATATAAACTCCGCCCACCCACCACGTCTCAATTGTGAGGATTTTTTTATTCTTAGAAACTCAAGACAGCTTTAAAATGGTAAATTTTTGTAATTAAATATCGATTTTACAATTAAGCTTCGCCCCTCGGCTTACGACGAATAGAAAAAATCATCAGAATTGAGACGGGGCGGGTGGTCGGGGCTTATATTTGGCCCTTTTTTTCTTAATATGCATAGCCATCTTTTGATAACAAGAAACTTAAAACATAATTAAAATGGTTCTTGTAAGGAAATATGGATTTTGCAACTATGGGGCCATTTTAAACATGTTTTAAGTTGCATGTTGTCAATAGAAGTCTACTGATATTAAAACAAAAAGCAAAATGTAAGCCCGCCCACCCGCCCTGTCTCAATTGTGATGATTTTTTTTTATTCGCCGTGAACCAAGGGACGAAGCTTAACTGCAAAATACTTATTTCTTTACAAGAAATTAAAAACATGTTTTTGAGTATCGTGTTGTACAAAGAATACTATGTATATTAAGAAAAAAAGGCAAAATATAAACCCCGCCCGCGCACCCCGTTTCAATTGTGGGGATTTTTCTATTCTTAGAAACTCAAGGCACGTTTAAAATAGTAAATTTTTGTAAGAAAATATCGATTATACAATTAAGCTCCGCCCCTCGGCTTACGATGAATAAAAAAAATCATCAGAATTGAGATCGGGCGGGTGGGCGGGGCTTATATTTGTCCCTTTATTTCTTAATATACATAGCCATCTTTTCATAACAAGAAACTTAAAACATGGTTAAAATGGTTTTTGTTAGGAAATATGCATTTTGAAATTATGGGGCCATTTTAAACATGTTTTAAATTTCATGTTGTCAATAGAAGTCTACACATATTTAAACAACAAAGCAAAATGTATGCCCGCCCACCCGCCCTGTCTCAATTGTGATGATTTTTTTTATTCGCCGTGAACCAAGGGAGGGGTGGAGCTTAACTGCAAAATACTTATTTCTTTACAAGAAATTAAAAACATGTTTTTGAGTATCGTGTTCTTTAAAGAATACTATGTATATTAAGAAAAAAGGGCAAAATATAAACCCCGCCCACCCACCCCGTCTCAACTGTAAGGATTTTTTTTTTTCTTAGGAACTCAAGACACGTTTAAAATGGTAAATTGTTGTAAGAAAATATCGATTTTACAATTAAGCTCCGCCCCTCGGTTTATGACGAATAAAAAAAAATCATCAGAATTGAGATCGGGCGGGTGGGCGGGGCTTATATTTGGCCTTTTTTTTCTTAATATGCATAGCCATCTTTTGATAACAAGAAACTTAAAACATGGTTAAAATGGTTTTTGTTAGGAAATATGCATTTTGAAATTATGGGGCCATTTTAAACATGTTTTAAGTTTCATGTTGTCAATAGAAGTCTACACATATTTAAACAACAAAGCAAAATGTATGCCCGCCCACCCGCCCTGTCTCAATTGTGATGATTTTTTTTATTCGCCGTGAACCAAGGGAGGGGTGGAGCTTAACTGCAAAATACTTATTTCTTTACAAGAAATTAAAAACATGTTTTTGAGTATCGTGTTCTTCAAAGAATACTATGTATATTAAGAAAAAAGAGCAAAATATAAACCCCGCCCACCCACCCCGTCTCAACTGTAAGGATTTTTTTATTCTTAGGAACTCAAGACACGTTTAAAATGGTAAATTTTTGTAAGAAAATATCGATTTTACAATTAAGCTCCGCCCCTCGGTTTATGACGTATAAAAAAAAATCATCAGAATTGAGATCGGGCGGGTGGGCGGGGTTTATATTTGTCCCTTTTTTTCTTAATATACATAGCCATCTTTTCATAACAAGAAACTTAAAACATGGTTAAAATGGTTTTTGTTAGGAAATATGCATTTTGAAATTATGGGGCCATTTTAAACATGTTTTAAGTTTCATGTTGTCAATAGAAGTCTACACATATTTAAACTACAAAGCAAAATGTATGCCCGCCCACCCGCCCTGTCTCAATTGTGATGATTTTTTTTATTCGCCGTGAACCAAGGGAGGGGTGGAGCTTAACTGCAAAATACTTATTTCTTTACAAGAAATTAAAACATGTTTTTGAGTATCGTGTTGTTCAAAGGACACTACGTATATTAAGAAAAAAAGGCAAAATATAAACCCCGCCCACCCACCCCGTTTCAATTGTGAGGATTTTTTATTCGTAGAAACTTAAGACACATTTAAAATGGTAAATTTTTGTAAGAAAATATCGATTTTACAATTAAGCTCCGCCCCTCGGCTTACGACGAACAAAAAAAAATCATCAGAATTGAGACAGGGCGGGTGGGCGGGGCTTATATTTGGCCCCTTTTTTCTTAGTATTCTTTGAATAACACGAAATTCAAAAAAATGTGTTACATGGTAATTTCTTGTAGAGAAATATTAAGAATTTTGTATTTAAGTTCCAATTTGGCTCTCGAATATAAAAACAAATCATCACAATTGAGATAGGGTGGGTGGGCGGGGCTTATATTTTGCCTTTTCATTAGGGATAATCTCCGAAACTAGTGGACAGGTTGTTTGCGAAATTTTTAACTTGTTTTCAGAATATAGTTTTTGCAATCTTTAGTGAACTTTTGAATTTTTCCAAATCCTTAAGCCTTTAGAGTTTTTCTTGAAGTTTATAAAATCTGTGGAACTTTTGAAAGCGTTTAGAGCATCTGTATGTGTTTTGACTCTTAGGAACCCTTGTTTTTCTCGAAAGTTGTTATGTGTATTCTGTCTTTTAAATTTTTTGATTTAGAGTCTTCAAAATCCTTGTGGATTTTGGATTTTTTGAAGTCTTGCCAATCCTAGAGGTCCTACATTTCTAGAAATTTTAAACGAACAATGTACCTACTCTTGAGAAACATGGGAATCGTGAAAATCTTCTAAAATTGCATCATCCCCAGGGCCCTGTAAAACTTGAAAATTTTCGTGAAATTTTGAAAAGCTTTAAAATTCTTTGAATTTTGCAATCTCTGAAGCCCTTGGAGTCTTTGAACTTCTTTGGGTTCTTGGGGTTTTTGAAGTGCTCGAATGCAATTTGTACTCTTTGCAATTTTTGTAACTTCGCAGTCTTTACTTTTGAAGTTTTTTGTTCTTGGGATCATTTCTGAAAATTTTAAAATCTTTGGAATTTTTTGAAATCGTAGTCTTTTCGATTTCTTGTGCCTTAGAAGTCATTATAGTCCTCGAAATAATGAAATTTTTTCCTTATTCCTCATAAGGCCATGTACTCGCGATCCAAAAAAATATTCAATTGATATAGTAGATGGTAAAACGCTAACTAGAATTTGGCTGATCACATCACAAAAAAATGTAATGACGTCATCTCAAAATTTTGCATAGTAAACGGTATTTAAACTTTATAAAATATGTACTACATTTCGGTACCTGTAGTATATGAATCTGTCTTGACTTTCATTTTACCTTAGATTTCCAGATTTTTGCAAAAAAGATGAACTTTAACTTAAAAAAGTGCAAAACCGACTGCCCTAAAATTTTATGTAATAAGTTTTATCTAAAATATTGTGTTTTGTAGCAGTCCCCCATAAATTACTTAATATTAATGTAAAGCGACCTTGACACCTAATATCTCATAAACATATAACAGTTTACACAATGCGAGTGCTTTTTTTGTGCCATCGAACCGGAGCAATGTACTTCACATCTAAAATAACTCATTATCATTTCAAAACTTTTGATTCATCACCCACAACAAAAAAAAAATAAATAAATAAATCTGATGCAAATTCCCAGCCTCTGAGTGAAACGAAATTCCTTGTATATAATTAACAACTATTCGCTTACTTTTTTACAACGTTAAGCGTAACTGCCCATGATACGATGAAGTCATTATCTCATTTGTGATAAGATATTTAAAATTTTTGTACAGAAGAGCTACAAACTTTGGTAATCCCCGTTTTCGAATCCAGAGTAGTAGCTATATAATGTGAAAGCGCTCTTCTCTCATCACAGCATCTTAAACCGTCCAATCTTCCACTTCCTAATTAAGTGATTACGAAGACTTCAAGGCAGCTACAAAGTAAGAAGATATATTTTTTAATTAAATAAAAATAAAAGTAAAAAATTACGTTTGTTTTCAGATGTATGGCAAAATCGTAATTCTCCTAGTGGCCTTAGCTGCCGTCTCTGCCATACCTTACTCCGAGTACCAGTACGACCCCGAAGTCCAAGACGTTTACGAGGAATTGTCTCCCGAAGAGATCTATGAAATCCATCGCATCAGACGGTCTCTTCAAGGAGGAGCTCCCAATTTCCCTCAACCTTCCCAGCAAAATGGAGGGTGGAAGGTGAGTCCTGATCTGGGAAGGGACGATAAAGGAAACACCAGAGGTCAAATTGAAATTCAAAACAAAGGAAAAGACCACGACTTTAATGCTGGATGGGGAAAGGTTATTCGAGGACCCAACAAGGCCAAACCCACTTGGCACGTTGGAGGTACCTACAGGTGGTGAAGAAGGAAATGTCGATGAAAGTTGTTCCTGTTGTTTTATTTATGATTTTTGTATAAATTTATTTATTTATTTAAATTTTTTGTAAGTTAATAATGTAAAATTGAAAACAGTTTTGTATCAAGTAGCGGTGCCAAATAATAATAAAGATAATACTATATAATTATAAACAAGTGTTTACTGTTCCAACGAACATTTTTTGTTATAGCGTTAATTTTACGAATTTTTGTAAAAAAATATTTACCTACTGATTCGTCTGAAGTAAGAACTTTCTTCTGAAAACTGATATAATCTATAGAATTAATAGGAATTTAACAAATTTCCTAAAATTTTAATTTATTTGAGGGCACATCAAAAATAATAGCAAATTAGAAATTTACTTCTACACGAAAACAAAAATAGAATAAAATAAAAAACACGAAAATATCCTCGGCTACATTAATAAAAATATTCTTGTTTTTTGTGTTTAATTAAGTCACGCCGTCAAGATAAAGACTTAGGTGACGAAGAAAGGCGACAAAAAGTACTACAAATAGTAGTCACTATACAAGAGGGAGAAAGACGACAAAAAGTGTATAAAAATGTCACAAAAAAAAACGAGAACACAAAAAAAGGCTACAACACCTAACTACTGACACCTAATAAAATTAAACAAAGTGAATAATAATTTTAAAAAATTGCCTAACTGCTCAAACTTTGTAAATACCTCTTTCAAAACAAATTGAACTATCCACACAAAATCTTTTTATCTTCAAGATAAAACATTTTTAGCAAGCTCATCGGTTATTCCCAAAAACCGTTCGCACCACAGCTGCACTTTACTCACTATAAATAAATAAATTACAAAATTCATTTTCGCTATCAGCTGCTTTACACTTCAAACAACAACAAACCAAATACTAAAACAACTAAAATAGTCAAAATCGGTCAACTTTTTGTTCTTGTAACTCTGGTAATTATTGCATGTGCAAATCCTGTAAGAGAAGTCCGTCCAACAAGACCCTAATAACCAGTAAGGAAACCAAAATCAAAACGGTCCGTGGGTTTTTAAACCAGATCTTGGTAGGAGCGAGGATGGAAATACGAGGGGTCAGATAAAAATCGAGGATAAGCGCAAAGACTCAACAAGGGCCAAGAAACGTGGTACATCGAGGGGAAATTTACCTGGGGCGAAATTTAAATGAATATTCAGTTATGCTACGTTTTTTTTTGTTATATTGTGAATGTGTATAATTAATAAATAATCTGAGTTACTTTAATTAAAAAAAAATGTTTTCTAAGATGCATGAGGTGACGAATGTGTTTCAAGACAGAGGGAAGTTCGGTCGTTGCTTATTGTAGTGCTGATCACAGTTAATCAAAATAAATCACATTTACCGCATAAACGCTGCCAGCTGGTATGGGAATACCCAACCAGTTCGTGGGAAGCATTCTGTCTCGAAAATGCAGCTGTTGTTGAAGGAATCTGACACGGGTATTCACCCAACTTTGAACTGCCATAATTTTTAGGGCGTTTAATATTTATTATTACGTTTTTGTCTATTTACTTTAAGTATCAATTAATTTCAGAATACTCTTGACACTGAATTATCTCCTAAACTTGACAATTATTCTCTCATTTGCGACCAACTAATTTTACTGAGTACCTTACAAATTCTCGTTTTTATTCACAGGGCAATGTACTTCCCACCTGTCAATCCCCATATCGTAAAAAATTCATTACTCTAGAGAAATCCATTGTTCACTCACGAGAAACTCACGTTTAAACGAACGTGTTTTACGACGACTCAGATTACCTGCAATCACGTAGTTTTCGCTTTTTATAGTCATTAGGTCTCGCAAATTCAGTGAAATTATTACTTCTGCAGTCAAGCGGGGTCTTTGTCACTTTATCAAAGAAAGGTGAATCAGTGTGAAACTGCGGTGATTCCCTTTTCCAAACGGCTGCAGATATAAAAGCGAGTTCAACACTCGGCACCTCAGAACATTTGCGGTGTGACTTCCTCAACGACTCTTCTAATCATCCACACAGCCACGACGTAAGTAATTTTAATTTAACTCATACTAACTGGTTATTAATCTATTTTTTTTTTTTTTTTTGATAGATGTACGGAAAAGCTGTTATTCTTCTTGCGGCGCTAGTTGCCGTTTCTGCCATTCCTATGTTCGAATACCAGTACGTCCCTGAAGTCGAAGACGTCTTCGAAGTTTACTCTCCTGAAGAAGTCTACGAGTTGCATCGTGTCAGACGTTCGCTGCAACCAGGAGCTCCCAATGTTCCCCAGCCTGGTCAACAACAAAATGGTGGATGGTCCGTAAACCCCGACCTCGGAAGGGACGAGGATGGAAACACCAAGGGCCAAATCGAAGTTAATCATAAAGGACAGGACCACGATTTTAACGCTGGATGGGGAAAAGTTATTCGTGGACCCAACAAGGCGAAACCCACGTGGCACGTTGGAGGAACCTTCAGGTGGTGAAGGGATTTAACGTGAAGATGTGTTCGTAATATTGTTTGTGATATTTTTTAAAAATGTGTACTTAAATATTTATTTTTTAATAAAAGGATAATAGACTATTACATTTGTTTTAATAGATTATTGTAAAAATGGTACGAAATTAGGATTTCGTCATATAATGCAGTAATACAAAAGTAGTGACCAAAAATGGGTATTAACGAACTGTTCTGTTGCCAATCTTAAATTAATGTTCAAAATTTATAACAAAATTTGGAATGAATTAAAAATAAATTTTTAAAATAAAATCCCAAGAATTGCAATATTTGACTTTGGCGACTTACGCAAAATGGTAGGAATTTTCGAAGAACTGAAGCCCTAAAAGACTTCAAAGGACTAAAAGCGACAAAAGAAATTAATTTGTTTAATTGCGCAGACTCTTAAGGAAAGGTAAAAAAATTCGTGGAGGAGGGTTTCGAAAGATTGAATTTTTGGCGAAATTGTGTAGAAATCTTCCAAAGATTCTGGCTGTCCAAAAATTATGAAAAAAATCGCGCAAACACAGGAATGATGGGTTTATTAAGGAAAATAATCCTAAGACGATACGACTACTGACTTTCGATATATTCAGTTTCGAAATCAATTTTTCAAAATATCTCAAGATTTATCATATTTCATTTTGGCGTTTTTGGAAAAATGGCAGGAATTTGTGATGAACGGAAGCCGTAAAAGACTTCAGGGTATCAAAAGAAACAAAATAATCTTCTCTGGTTACGTTTCGAAAGTGCTTGAGGAAGGTGTTAAAATTTCATACATGTGGAATTTTCAAAATTGAGATTTTCGTGAAATTGCCTAAAAATCCTCAAAAAATTCTGGAAGACAGATTTCAACGAGCTGAAGCCAAAAATGTAGCACATCGGAGGTACCGGACCAAGATTGAGGGCTATCATCGAAAATTCCTTAGTAATCGTGGCATTTTTGTTAAGGACGTATTTACCTCGATTTCGGAAAAACTGGCTACTCGAAAATTATAAAAAAAAATCATGCTCACGCAAGAATGATGGTTTTATTAGGGAAAGTAGTTCCAAGTCGATACAACGACTAGTCCTCAAAATATGCGGTTCCAAAATCGAATTTTTAAAATATCTTAAAAATTGCCTTATTTCACTTTGTCGATTTTGGAAAAATGGTAAGAATTTTCACAAAACTGTAACCGGAAACACTTCAAGCGATTCACATCAATAAAAAATTTCCTTGCTCAATTTCGAAGATGCTCGAGAGAAAGTCAGAAATTTTAAAATCGAGGATACTGAAAAATTGGACATTTGGCTAAGTTACCTACGAATCCAAAAAAATTCTGGAAATAGATTGCGACGAGTTCAATTGAAAATCAAACCATCTTGATGATCACAGTCCAAGCTTGAGTGCTATCGTTGAAAATATGGGAGCAATCGTGGTATTTTTGTTAACGAGGTATTTAGAAGGATTCGGGAAAACCGGGGGCCCAAAAATGATGAAAAAAAATCATGTTTACCTAGAAATGATGCATCTGTCAGAGAAAATAATCCCAACTTTGTACGACGATTAGTTTTTAAGATATTCGGTTTCAAAATCAGATTTTAAAATACCTCAAAAATTGCTATATTTCATTTTACTGATTTCGGAAAAGTGGTAGAAATTTTCGAAGAACTAAAGGCTTATATAAAATTAGGGAAATCAAATATATAAAAAAATTGAAATTGTAGGTGGATTCTATTATAGATACACATGATAAAGAAATCAAAACTGTTCACAATTTAACTGAAAAATCGACTGCTCTCCCCCTTAAAATTTGTTAAAGTGGTCGTAAACATGATAAATCGCAATTCTTTTTTCAGATTACGAACAGCTCACATAAAATATACATACATAATTGGACAACAATCGGTATAGTAGTTTCGGAGATTTTCTCTCTAATTAAAATTGACACCGACGATAGGCATACGTAAACGGAAAACCACTATTTCGTGCTCTTACGTTGACAAAATATGAATGTAGCATGTCAAATTATTTTGTTTTCTACCATATATTTCATGTCAGTGATATCGTATGATGCATGCATAGAACTCATTCTTCTTTATTTAAGAATTAATTACCATTGCACTTTCAAATCGCGTGCTTTCGAGAAAAATCACGTATATTTAAAAATACATGAATGTTACTTGTAATGACGTAATTTTCGTTGTTTTTCTTTTCTTTATCAGAAATATTATTTCCCCAATCAAGCGGTGTCTTTAAAATTTAATCGAAGAAAGGTGAATCAACTCGCAACTGCGGTGATCCCCGATTCCACACGGTTACAGGTATAAAAGTATCTTCTCCAATTCTCTACCTCAGAACAACGTTTGTACTCTAAACTACGTTTTTGACGAGTCTTCTGCTCTTCTACGCAATCACAGGGTGAGTTTTTGATTAAATACATCTAAAAGTTAGTATTTCAAGATAAAACATAAAATTCGCCAAAAACTAACATTTTATCTACTTTTCTTTCAGATGTACGGAAAACTTGTCATTCTTCTTGTGGCACTAGTTGCCGTTTCTGCCATTCCTGTGTCCGAATACCAGTACGACCCTGAAGTCGAAGACGTCTTCGAAGTTTACTCTCCTGAAGAAGTCTACGAATTGCGTCGCGTCGGACGTTCCCTTCAACCAGGAGCTCCCAATGTTCCCCAGCCTGGTCAACAACAAAATGGTGGATGGTCCGTAAATCCCGACCTCGGAAGGGACGAGGATGGAAACACCAAGGGCCAAATCGAAGTTAATCATAAGGGAAAAGACCACGATTTTAACGCTGGATGGGGAAAAGTTATTCGTGGACCCAACAAGGCGAAACCCACGTGGCACGTTGGAGGAACCTTCAGGTGGTGAAGGGATTTAACGTGAAGATGTGTTCGTAATATTGTTTGTGATATTTTTTGAAAATGTGTACTTATTTATTTTTTAATAAAAGGATAATAGACTATTTTATTTGTTTTGATACATAATTGCAAAAATGGTACGAAATTAGGATTTCGTCACGTAATGCAGTAATACAAAAGTAGTGACCAAAAATCGGTATTAACGAACTGTTCTATTGCCAATCTTAAATTAATGTTCAAAATTTATAACAAAATTTGAAATGAATTAAAATAAATTTTTTAAATAAAATCCCAAAAATTGCAATATTTGACTTTGGCGACTTACGAAAAATGGTAGGAATTTTCGAAGAACTGAAGCCCTAAAAGACTTCAAAAGATTAAAAGCGACAAAAGAAATTAATTTGTTTAATTTTGCAGACTTCAAGGAAAGGTACAAAAATTCGTGGAGGAGTGTATCGAAAAATTGAGTTTTTGGCGAAATTGTGTAGAAATCTTCCAAAGATTCTGGCTGTCCAAAAATTATGAAAAAAATTGCGCTAACGCAGGAATGATGGGTTTATTAGGGAAAATAATCCCAAGACGATACGACTACTGACTTTCGAGATATTCAGTTTCGAAATTAATTTTTCAAAATGTCTCAAGATTTATCATATTTCATTCTGGTATTTTTGGAAAAATGGTAGGAATTTGTGATAAACGGAAGCCGTAACAGACTTCAGGGTATCAAAAGCAACAAAATTATCTTCTCTAGTTAAGTTTCGAAAGTGCTTGAGAAAAGTGTTAAAATTTCGTAAATGTGGAATTTTCAAAAATTGAGATTTTCGTGAAATTGCCTTAAAATCCTCAAAAAATTCTGGGAGACAGATTTCAACGAGCTGAAACCAAAAATATGGCACGTTGGGGGTGCCGGACCAAGATTGAGGGCTTTCAACGAATATTCCTTAGTAAACGTGGCATTTTTGTTAATGACGTATTTACCTCGATTTCGGAAAAACTGGCTACTCGAATATTATAAAAAAAATCATGCACACGCAAGAATAATCGTTTTATTAGGGAAAGTAGTCCCAAGTCGATACGACGACTAGTCCACAAAGGATGCGGTTCCAAAATCGAATTTTTAAAATATCTTAAAAATTACCCTATTTCACTTTGTCGATTTTGGAAAAATGGTAATAATTTTCACAAAACTGTAGCCGGAAAAACTTCAAGCGATTGACATCAATAAAAAATTTCCTTGCTCAATTTCGAAGATGCTTGAGAGAAAGTCAGAAATTTTAAAATCGAGGATACTGAAAAATTGGACATTTGGCTAAGTTACCTACAAATCCAAAAAAATTCTGGAGATAGATTGCAACGAGTACAACTGAAAAAACAAACCATCTTGATGATCACAGTCCAAGCTTGAGTGCTATTGTTGAAAATCTGGAAGCAATCGTGGCATTTTTGTTAACGAAGTATTTAGAGGGATTCCGGAAAAGCTGGGAGCCCAAAAATGATGAAAAAAATCATGTTTTCACAGAAATGATGCATCTGTCAGAGAAAATAATCCCAAATTTGCATGACGACTAGTTTTTAAAATATTCGGTTTCAAAATCAGATTTTAAAAATACCTCAAAAAGTGCTTTATTTCTTTATATCTTTTTGATGATTTCGGAAATTTGAAAATTTCCGGGTCATTTTTTGTTAAGGACGTATTTATGGCGATTACGAAAAAACTGAATGTCTATAAGTTATGAAAACACTCGTACTTAAAGCTGGAGTGATGGGTTTATTAGGGAAAGTATTCCCTACTGGCTACTGAAAAATTGTGAAAAAAACTTGTCCACGTAAGAGTAAAGGTTTTATTAGGAAAGTCGAATTTTTAAAATATGTAGGTATTTTAAAAATTGTTTTTCCTCAATCAAGCGATGCCTTTGAAATTTTATCAAAGATAGGTGAATCAGCCCAAAAGTGTGGTTATTCCCTTTCCCGGACGCCGCAGATATAAAAGAACGTTTATCAATTAGATACCTCATAGTGACATTTCCAGTCTAAACAACTTTTTCCGCGAAGCTTCTACTCTACTTCATAATCACAGGGTAAGTATTTATAAAACAAATCTAACAGTGCATTATAATTTATAAAAAATAATCAACATTGCGTCTATTATTCTTTCAGATGTTCGCAAAAGCTCTTATACTTCTTGTGGCACTCGTCGCCATTTCTGCCATCCCTCCGCCTGAACACCAACATGACCCTGAAGTCGAAAACGTCCACGAAATGTACTTCCCTGAAGAAATCAACGAATTGCTTCGTTTCAGACGTTCTATTCCATCAGGTGCTTCCAATTTTCCTCAAGCTTCTCGACGAAGAGGTAAATGGTCCGTAAACCCCGATCTCGGAAGGGACGAGAGTGGAAACACCAGAGGCCAAGTCGAAATTAACCATAAAGGCAGAAACCACGACTTTAATGCCGGATGGGGAAAAGTTTTCAGGGGACCCAATAGGGCGAAACCTACATGGCACATTGGAGGAACTTGGAGATGGTGAATAAACGTGCTATACAATGAAATACGAGTATATTTGTTTAATTATGAAACACAATAAATTAACACAATTAAAATCTGAACGTGGCTCCTATCCTGTACACCTTCTCTTTACCAGGTCTTTCTTTAAACAAAGCAGACGCATCGAAGTTGTTACTATTATGTTTGAGAACATAATTTTTACTTATTAGAATGCCGTTCTTGTCTCTGTCTTCGTTTATTTGCCAGCCGTCAACAGGAGCTCGTTTTATCCGACTTGGAGCTAAGAGAGTTTGAACTTGATTTTCAACCAAATAATCCAAGGGACTTGCAATTGTCAAGCCCAACATTAAAAACAAAAGTATCGTCGTATACACGAAAGAAGCCATCTAAAAGTAAAATCAAATTAATTATAGAACGAAAATACGGACAGAGGAAGACTTACATCCACTCGCTTCGAAACTGCGGTTAGACCACATCTATTTAAACTTGCTTTTATATGCAACAAGCAACACACGGATTGAAAGTAGGGGGATTTACTTTTTCTACGACTGATACCAGTTTTATGTACTGTAGAATTTCACAACAGAAACCCACTCATTGTATTGTTTAAATTTATTAATAAAAAATTACACTGTGATACACAATAATTAAGATAAATGTTTCATTACTAGCAAATATAGTGTGACTAAATTGATTTATGTAATAAAAATTTAAACGCCTATTCCTGCACATAAGGAATTTATCTTTTCTTAAAAAACATCGCCAGACAATCTATTTTAACATGACGTTTTCATGCATTGTTAAAAAACGACAGTCTGAAAATCGTTATATACCTTATCTATCTGATTTTTGAATTATTATCGTTAGGAATTAAGCTGAAATAACAAAGCTTCGCCAGTGGAAGCACATCACGTAATAATTATGAGGACCATTCATGATATGTACGGTTGAAAATATCACATTATAGGTAAAGGTAGGATTTTAAAAGTTAATAGTACCATTAAGAATGCAAACATTGTATCATACTCACATACACCTATACAAATAAGGCTTTATTGTCCTTTCCTGTCACTTATTAAAAGCGATCGAGCTTCCACATTTTACCCGAAATCTTCAAAACTTGTGATATTGTCTTCGACGAAGATATTCGTTAAAATGTAGACCTCGATCTCGGTAATAATACCTATCTAAGATTTCGTCAATATTCTTGTCTCTTCAGCCAGCATAAAATATTAACCCAAGCAAACGAACAAGTACCAACGTAAACTACCCTAAAAGGAGGCGGAATTAACATAAAGTTGATGGACTGGGCCGGTAGCCAAAACATGCAACTAGTCTTAAACGTGGGGATGATTTTCTCTCGACACTCCTCGAAGATGTCTTTTTTCCGTTCCATGATACTCATCGCTGGAAAAATCACTCGTTTACGTACCACGAACTCATGGAAACTCACCAACATAAAAAACTATCAGTATTTGTGGCGTCATCAAAAATTGGTCCAGGAGCAGCTTTTGGACTACGATTTTGGCGGAAGTCCCTACAAATTTCCGGTCTAGCCATCTATACCTGGAACGAGAGGTGGAATAGTTAGCAAGGGTTAGAGTGATATTAATTTTGGTTTTGACCTACCAGTAGTGGTATACTGGCGCGAACACAGCCACACCAAGAATTCCAAAATATGTTATCATGTGATGATCATAGTGGAAAGATTCTTTGTTCTGAAATCGAGCAAAGTCAACAAAGGAAAACCAAAATTAATATGCGGTAAATGAAAATGTAGGTTTGGAGTGGCAGCGAAAGGAAATTAAAAAAATAAGTACCAAACAGTTAAGAATGGCCCCTGCATTGTCGTCCCATATAAGGCGTATCTACTGATTGTTGGCGTGTCATATGGTGCTGGTGTTTCGGCCTGATAAATAAAAGTAATTATCAAATAAATGCAACTAAAAGGGTAAGCAGCTAGGGTAGAGAATATAGCCCCTGAACAACTAATAAGACTAATCAAATTTTCAACTTTTTTTTTGTTTGACTATTTTTGGTTTACTTTTTGGCCGCCTTTCTCAAATTTTTGAGACTTTCTATACAGAAATTTGTTTTACTGTATCCCATTTCTGCTAAAACGTGATGTTTCTTCGGTAGTGTTTAGAGTCTGTAAACTGGAAACAGTGGCGAAAACCGCGTTCCGAAATTTATATAAATAATAACTAACATGGTGCTTTTAAAAAATACGTTGTGAAAAAATCAATCTTTGACAGCTAATTGACAGACTAATTAATTTAGCATAAAGTCAAATGAAGTCGCACACTAATAAATTAATTTCATAGCCCATTAGATATATGTAGTATATTAAAAAAAGTTTAAAGGTGACTCCCTTAAAAAAGGTTTCTATGGGGCCTATGGACGATTTTGTGATACCGTTAGTTTCCTGCCATCATATCCCACATGTGTTCGATGGGATTTAAATCCGGAGATCTGGGTGGTCACGTGTTAGAGACAGAACACGGAAATGTTTACACAACAAAAATTGTTAACATAAATCGTAATTTCTCGAAGTTGCATTTCTAATGTCATTTAGAATACATATATTATTTTTTAACTACAAAATGAAAAAATAAAAAAGTTGCAAACTTTCAACTCTGTTCAAATTGCCCTTTTTTTTTTACATTCCTTTTTTGTAGATTTGAGTTTTCTATCGTCTTTTTATTTTTTGCAGCATTTTTTTTACATTTTTGGTCGCCTTTTTTGTAATATTTTTTGCTTCTTGCCAGTCTTTTTCGGCTTTTTTTAGTCAGTTTTTTTGTGTAATTTTTGTCTAGATTTTGTTTACTTTTTATCGCCTTTTTTGCCGTTGGTCATCTCTTTCTACGTGGGATTTTTTACTTTTTTTTTGTGAACTTTTGTCGCCATGTTTTCGCGTATTTTATTGTCATTTTCTTTTGTTGTCTTTTCTTTTCGTTTTTTTGTATTTTTTTTAATAGTAATTTTCTTTTTTTTCTAGCGTTTTCGTCACTTTTTTATAACTTTCTTACGTCTTTTCGTGGACTTAATTGGTGCCTTTTTTAGTCGTATTTTTTTTGTTTTTTTTTTGCGACATTTGTGTTGTTTTCTTGACAGTTTTTTTTAGTTGTATTTTTTACAGTTTTTTTTTTGTGAACTTTAGCGTCACATTTTCGCATACCTCACTGTAATTTTTTTTGTTGTCCTTTTTCGTTGTTTTTTTTAGCACTTTTCATAGCAATTTTCTTTTTCTTTGGCGTTTTCATCACTTTTTTTTGTAACTTTTTACACCTCTTTTTGAGATCTTAATTGTCGCCTTTTTCTGTCATTTTTTTAGTTACATTTACTTGTAGTCTTTTTTATAACATTGGTGTCATTTTTTTTATTACCTCTTTTTTGGATTTGTTGTCAGATTTTTGGGTTCTTTTTGTCCACATTTTTTCGCTTTTTTGTCGCCAATATTTTGTGTTAATTTATTTATCGACGTTTGTTGCATTAAGTAGGAAAGAAAACCAAAGATTACGCCCCACCCACACACCCCGATCTCAATTGTGATAAATTTTTCATTCGCTGTTAAACCAGGGGGCGGAGCATAATTGCAAAATTCATATTTCCCTAAAAAAATTACCATTTGAAACATATTTTAAGTTTCTTGTTACAAAAAGAAAACTACGTATATTAAGACAAATAAGCCCCGCCCACCCGCCCCTATCTCAATTGTGATGATTTTTTTATTGCAATTTAATTGCAAAATCCTGATTTTCCTACAAGATGTTATTATTTAAAACATATGTTTAAGTATCGTGTTGTTGTCTTAAGTGGGCGTAGTTACATAGTCCCCTTTTTCTGAAAATGATATTTTCCAACAATATAATAATACTTAAAACATTTTTTCGTACTTTCTTGTACAGAAATATGAACTTTGCATTTAAGCTCCGCCCCTCGACTTGACAAGGAATGAAAAATTCATCACAACTGAGATTAGGGCGGGTGGGTGGGGCTTAATCTTTGCTCTGTTTTTTGCTTAATATATGCAGGTTTAATTAAGAAACAAAGCAAAATATGAACCCCGCCCACCCGCCCGCATTTCAATTGTGGCGATGTTGTTTTTCATTCGCCATGAGCCCGAGGGAGGAGCTTAATTGCAAAATCCTGATTTTCCTATAAGAAGTTATCATTTGAAACATAAGTTTAAGTATCGTGTTGTTGTCTTCAGTGGGCAGAGTTACATGACCCCTTTTTTTTGAAAATGATGTATTTTCCAACAATATAATACTATTTAAAATATAAACTTTGCATTTAAGCTCCGCCCCTCGATTTGATAACGAATGAAAAATTCATCGCAACTGAGATTAGGGCGGGTGGATGGGGCTTAATCTTTACTCTCTTTTTTTGCTTAATATATGCAGCTTTCTTTAAGACACAACGCAAAATATAAACCCCGCCCACCCGTCCCCATTAAAATTGTGGCGATTTTGTTTTTCATTCGCCAAGAGCCCGAGGGAGGAGCTTAGTTGCAAAATGCTGATTTTCCTACAAAAAGTTATCATTTGAAACATATGTTTAAGTATCGTGTTGTTGTCATAAGTGGGCGGAGTTACCTTTTTCTAAAAATGATGTATTTTCCAACAATATGATAATACTTAAAACATGTTTTCGTACTTGCACAAAAATACGAACTTTGCATTTAAGCTCCTCCCTTCGACTTGACAGCGAATGAAACATTCATCACAACTGAGATTAGGGCGGCTGGGTGGGGCTTAATCTTTACTCTCTTTTTTTGCTTAATATATGCAGGTTTGTTTAAGATACACAGCAAAATATAAACCCCGCCCACCCGCCCCAATTTCAATTGTGGCATTTTGTTTTTCATTTACCACGAGTCCGGGGGAGAAGCTCAACTGCAAAATCCTGATTTTCCTACAAGAAGTTACCATTTGAAACATATGTTTAAGTATCGTGTTGTGTTCAAAAGTGGGCGGAGTTACATAGTCCCATATTTCTAAAAATGATGTATTTTCCAACAATATTATAATATTTAAAATATCAACTTTGCATTTAAGCTCCGCCCCTCGACTTGACAACGAATGAAAAATTCATCACAACTGAGATTAGGGCGGGTGGGTGGGGCTTAATATTTGCTCTCTTTTTTTGCTTAATATATGCAGATTTAATTAAGAAACAAAGCAAAATATAAACCCCTCCCACCCGCCCCCATTTCGATTGTGGCGATTTTGTTTTTCATTCGCTATGAGCCCGGGGGAGGAGCTTAATTGCAAAAGCCTGATTTTCCCACAAGAAATTATCATTTGAAACATATATTTGAATATCGTGTTGTTGTCATAAGTGGGAGGAGTTACATAGTCCCCTTTTTCTGAAAATGATGTATTTTTCAACAATATGGTAATACTTATAACGTGTTTTCGTAATTTCTTGTACAGAATAATAAACTTTGCATTTAAGCTCCGCCCCTCGACTTGACAACGAATGAAAAATTCATCGCAACTGAGGTTCGGGCGGGTGGGTGGGGCTTAATCTTTGCTCTCTTTTTTGCTTAATATATGCAGGTTTAATTAAGAAACAAAGCAAAATATAAACCCCGCCCACCTGCCCCTATTTCAATTATGGCGATTTTGTTTTTCATTCGCCGTGCGCCCGGGGGAGGAGCTTAATTGCATAACCTGATTTTCCTAGAAGTTATCATTTGAAACATACGTTTAAGTATCGTGTTGTGGTCATAAGTGGGCGGAGTTACATGGTCCCCTTTTTCTGCAAATGAAGTATTTTCCAACAGTATGATAATACTTAAAACATGTTTTCGTACTTTCTTGTACAGAAATATAAACTTTGCAGTTAAGCTCTGCCTCTCGACTTGACAACGAATGAAAAATTCATTACAAGTGAGATTAGGGCGGGTGGGTGGGGCTTAATCTTTGCTCTCTTTTTTTGCTTAATATATGCAGGTTTAATTAAGAAACAACGCAAAATATGAAACCCCGCCCACCCGCCCCCATTTCAATTGTGGCGATTTTGTTTTTCATTCCCATTAGCTTGGGGGAGGAGTTAAATTGCAAAATCCTGATTTTCCCATAAGAAATTATTATTTGCAAAATATGTTTAAGTATCGTGTTTTTCTTCTACAGAAATATGGAATTTGCGGTTAAGCTCCGCCCTCGACTAGACAACCAATGAAAAATTCATCAGAACTGAGATTAGGGCGGGTGGGTGGGGTTCAATCTTTGGTCTCTTTTTATGCAGGTTTAATTAAGAAACCAAGCAAAATATAAACCCCGCCCGCCCGCCCCCATTTCAATTGTGGCGATTTTGATTTTCATTCGCTATGAACCCGGGAGAGGAGCTTAATTGCAAAATTCTGAGTTTCCTACAAGTTTCCCAACAATACTTATAACATGTTTTCATAATTTCTTGTACAGAAATATGAACTTTGCTCCGCCCTCGGCTTGACAACGAATGAAAAATTCATCACAACTGAGATTAGGGTGAGTGGGTGGGGCTTAATCTTTGCTATGTTACACTATACTTAAAAACATGTGTCAAATGGTAATTGTATAGAGTGGTATGAATTAAGAAATCACATGCGTTTTTCTCTGTTTTCTTCTATCAAAAAAAGCAACGCCAACTTCACGACTTTTTTAATTGAACACCCGTTACATATTATATGTCCAAAAAAATTTGTTCAGTCCAGAAATTACTTTTTCATGATACGTTTGAACAAAAGTTGAATTACAAGAAATATCGAAAAATGTTAAAAACATGTTTTTTAATTATAATTGGATAAGTAAATAAGAAGATTATGTAACATTTTTGTTATTGTTGTCAGCTTTAAAATGTTTCGCTTAAAAAACAATTAAAATTTAGACAAATTTAACATTGACATTATTGAAAACACATTAGTGTTAATGTTAGTAAATTGCCTCCAGTTAACACACTCTCTTTTTACTGTTTCATATTTGTCGTCTCATACTAGTTTTAAATTTCTTAATTTTCCTTTTTTTTGAGATGTACTGAAGTTATTTGCAAATAAACTTTTTTTTTGATATTGAGTTTATTGTATTCTTTTTGTAGTTCAAAAATTTGTATACCATATTGATAAATGGTAACTTTTTTTCTCAAATTCTTCATGTTAACATAAATCATTTGAATTTCGCGAAATTTGAAATAACTGGACTTTAAAACATATACATTGTGCTAGTAATCAGACATTTTATGAGGTTTTTTTCTGTCACAACGAATGGTCAGCTGTGCACCACGAATTTTTAGTGTTGAATATCACAAGTGAAAATGGTTTAGACACTGATAAAAATAATAATAATCGTTGACATAAAATATTTTTTTGAAGTAATATTTTTGACTAACAATTTTATATGTGACTAAACCATGGCAAAATGGAAATTTCTGAAAATAGTTATAGTATAAATTTTCGTAAAATAACATGGTCTTTTTCAAATTTCTAAAATTATTAGGTACAGTTTGTCCATAAAAGGTGTAATAAACTTGATACAATCAATACTCATCGTTTCTAGTATTTTTCATTCGTCACAAAAATAAGAAATATTCTGTTAAAAAATGTGGCTCGAACCCACAACTATCAACTAAGAAATCGATTCAGCCACAATTTTTCAAATTTGTTTTCAGAACGTAGCCGCCTGAAACCACTCCACCTCCCATCCCTTTCACCATATTATATGCCTGAATTTTTCATCGAATTCATTCCACGTATTTTGGACAGCCTGTAACCTCTTAAACATCAATATATTGATTTATATTTCAGTGGGCTTTATTTCTCCGTGTCCGTGTTATTTTTGTTCCTACTCACTAAAACTCACCAGAACCTTCTTCGAAACCGTCTGCTGGGAGAACTCCGCCCCCACGAAAAGCGTCCCATACACTAACGAGTTAGTGATAATCGGATGATTCTTGAACGCATATTTGACGAATTTCAGGATTTTTGACATGCTGCAAAATCGTCCATGGTTAAAACAAGGCAAAGCATACACACCTGGCAATTCGTGATCGAAATTAAATACCTACGCCATCCCCGTCTTGTACCGTCCTAAGACACATTTTTTCGTTTCTTGACCCTACATTTTCTCAACAAAAAGCCCTACTTGCTTATAAAGAGATTAACAAAAACGATTAGGTGGCATTAAGCCAAAATCTCGCAGCACGAGGTCTTGCGCAAGAACAGTTCTATTGATTATAATCTTCCCCGTTGCAAACATCGCACAATATGAATCCTAATTGCTTGTTAAAAAGTTTTATCTAATTTGGAAAAGTGGAACCGGACAATTTGTCATTGTTGAGCAAAACGCTAAATTCGTTTAGAAACTTACTTGTACGGGGAACTTTGCCTCTCTTGACGGTTTTAATTGTTTAATGTAATTTATGGAACGCTGGCAGAGTTTGATATTATATAATAAAGAAGTCTAAATACAACTTATCTAATCGACCCTTTTCGCAAACAAAATTAAGCATTGTTGAGTCTCTTAGGTAAATATTTGTTTTAGTGGGTGCTAAACCGGCGTACATTGGACTCATACAATACTATTTTTGTTTTATTACAGTCATAATTTTTTATTATGTAAATAAATAGGGTATAGCGTTACTTACATGTGTGTCGTTGAACGTACTGAAGCACGTTTGAATTTATGTAATAGATTCAATTGGTGCTACTTAAGTAAATTAGTACAAATAGAATATGGAACCTTCCACTGCATTATTTGTTATGCATATTACTTGTATAATCTTAATATACAATTTACTAAATATTTACTAAAATATTCTAAATTTTTATACATGTTTACACACTGACGGTTTTTTTGGTACTACATAATATTATAAGCTGCATTTTGAGATAAATGTTGAGTAAGATTGACAACCAAGGATAAGTTTTAAAACGGTGTGATAAGTGTTGCTGATTGCCGTGATTTGTTTTACATATTTATTGTATTACGACATTTTTAAATGTGTTAAATTTGTGGTAATTTTATTTACCTTCGTTTCAGTTTTTAAAAAGAGTGTGTTGTATTGTCATAATTTTTAGGGCAAAGTTTAAGGGAACTCTCTAGAGAAGCCATGACAATTTTTTTCTTTTTTCTAGATAAAATTGCAGCTTTTTACAAATTCGAAGTTACTGAAAACGGTTCAATCAACCAAAAAAATGTGACAAAAATGTGTTAGAAACTGGTAGATTTGGAGTTATATAACTGTTAATATTTCCAGTCCATGGTACATTAAGAATGCAAGTACTGTTGCAAAGTCACGATTTCAAAGTTAAATTGTAAAATATTGTTATATAATTTTAACATTTGTTCGGCAAAATTTTGTGATGGTAGCATTCGGTTTTGCAGTCAGATACATATGCTCAAAAGAAATATTATCTAATAAATTATTGAAGAAGAACATGAAAATTAAAAAACAGCATAAAAACAATTTTATACATTTCATTCCAAAGTTTGGTCCTGTGTCATTTTCAAATTGTCAATATTCGTCAGTTTTTTCGATTGCTTACCGGATCAGGTTGAACTGTTAATAAAAAAAAAACACCACTTCCCACCTAAAATCTACCCATAATAAATTTATTAAATAGACATTCATTATTACTAAAAAAATCACTGTATTGTTTAGTTAAAATATTATCTCCAAAAATTTCGAAATCAAAATTTTCTGTAATCAAACCAGGAAATTTTGATTCTTTCAGACAGGAAGACAGGAAGATAGAAAGATAGAAAGATAAAAAGAGAGAAAGAGAGAAAGACAGCAAGGCAGAAATACAGAAAGTCAATAAGAAGGACAGGTGGATACAAGGACAGAAAGATAGAAGGGCAGAAAGGCAGGAGAACAGAAAGAAATAAAACCCAGAAAGGCAGAAAAAAAGACAGGAAGGCAGAAAGCCAGAAATTCTGAAAGGCTGAAAGACAGAAGGATAGAAGGACAGATGGTTAGAAGGACAGAAGGACAGAAAGAATGACAGATTGAAAGACTACAGGAAGACAGAAAGACAGAAAGTTAACAAGGCAGCAAAGCAGAAATACAGAAAGTCGAAAATAGTAAAAAGTTGAAGAACAGAAGGACAGATGGGTACAAGGAGAGAATGATAGAAGGGCAGAAAGACAGAAGGACAGAAAGACAGAAGGACAGACAAGAAGGCAGAAAGGCAGAAACCCAGAAAGTCTGAAAAGATAAAAGGGTCAAGGATAGAAGGATAGACGAACAGAAAGAAAGACAGAAATGCAGAAAATCTGAAAGGCTAAAAGACTGAGATGCTGAAAGGAATGACAGAAAGACAGAAGGAGAGAAAGCTAGGAAAGCTGAAAGGATGAAATGCTAAAATTCTAAAACATAGAAGGATAGAAGGACATAAGGCCAGAAGGCCAAAGAACCGAAAGAACGGAAAACTCAAGAATGGAAGAACAGAAGGACAGAAAGGCAGAAAGACAGAAAGTGAGAAAGACAAAATCAAAGAAATTTTTACATTTTTTAATGTATGTTAGAAATTAGTTCTGTAATATGTATACAGGGTGTTATTGAAAGGTACGTACAACAAAATGGACAGTTCTTCGCGAAGTCTAAGAAGTCGGAAAAACTTATTTTGTCTTATCAAAATTTTAAGGGGAAAATTAACCCTTATCCAATCTTTTTAGACGCTACTGAAGGATAAATAGGTAAAATTAATTTTTTCTAGTAAATCCTAGCAACTGTAACAATAAAACTTTTGTCAAGACTAAATGTTGCTATAGAAACGAAAGATGATCTTTTTATCAGAGGCGTACAACGAATTTGGACATAAGTTTTAATAATTTTTATCTCTAAAAGGAGAACACTTTTACCTGAACTTTTTTTAACTTTTAGCACCCATACTTGGAGACCAATTGCCGATTTTATTTTGTACGTACCTTTCAATAACAGGCTGTATAATGAAAATAGAAGATTTTAGCTAGGAAGGTAGAAAAGTAGAAGGAGAGAAAGATATAAAGACAGACAAGCTGAAAGACAAACAAAAAGAAATACAGAAAGGAATACAGAAAAATATACATAAAGACAGACAGATGGACAGACAGAATGATAGAAAGGCAGAACGACACATGACAAAAAGACAGGAAGATTGACAGATTGAAAGACAGAACTACAGGAAGACAGAAAGACAGAAAGTTAAAAAGGCAGCAAGGCAGAAATACAGAAAGTCGAAAATAGTAAAAGGTTGAAGAACAGAAGGACAGATGGGTACAAGGAGAGAATGATAGACGGGCAGAAAGACAGAAGGACAGAAAGACAGAAAGAAAGACAGAAATGCAGAAAATCTGAAAGGCTAAAAGGCTGAGATGCTGAAAGGAAGGACAGAAAGACAGAAGGACAGAAGGACAGAAAGCCAGGAAAGCTGAAAGGATGAAATGCTAAAATTCTAAAACATAGAAGGATAGAAGGACATAAGGCCAGAAGGCCAAAAAACCGAAAGAACGGAAGACTCAAGGATGGAAGGACAGAAGGATAGAAAGGCATAAAGACAGAAAGTGAGAAAGACAAAATCAAAGAAATTTTTACATTTTTTAATGTATGTTAGAAATTAGTTCTGTAATATGTATATAATGAAAATAGAAGATTTTAGCTAGGAAGGTAGAAAAGTAGAAGGAGAGAAAGATATAAAGACAGAAAGGAACACAGAAAAATGTACATAAAGACAGACAGAATGATAGAAAGTCAGAACGACAGATGACAAAAAGACAGAAAGATTGACGGACTGAAAGACTGAGCGACAGGAAGACAGAAAGACAGAAAGGCGGCAAGGCAGAAATATAGAAAGCCAAAAAGACTAAAACGTTGGAGAACGCAAGGGCAGATGGGCACAAGGACAGAAGGATAGAAGGGCAGAAAGAAAGAAGAACGGAAATACAGAAAAAAAGACAGGAAGGTAGAAAGCCAGCAATTCTGTAAGGCTGAAACGCTGAAAGGCTCAAGGACAGAAGGGTAGATGGACAGAAGTACAGAAAGAAAGACAGAAATGCAGAAAATCTGAAAGGCTAAAAGGCCAAGATGCCGAAAGGAAGGACAGTAAGCCAGGAAGGCTAAACGGATGAAATTCTAAAATTCTGAAACATAGAGGGATAGAAGGGCAGAAGGGCAGAAGGGTAGAAGGGGCGAAGGACCGAAGGACCGAAAGAACGGAGGACTCAAGGATGGAAGAACAGAAGGAAAAAAAGGCAGAAAGACAGAAAGTGAGAAAGACAAAATCAAATAAATTTTTACATTTTTTAATGTATGTTAGAAATTAGTTCTGTAATATATTTTGAAAATAGAATATGAGAAAAATAGAAAGACAGAAAGGCAGAAAGACAAACAAAAAGAGACACAGAAAAGAATACAGAAAAAGATACATAAAGGCAGCTAGAAGGACAGACAGAATGATAGAAAGTCAGAACGATAGATGACTGAAAGACAGAAAGACTGACAGACTGAAAGAATGAACGACAGGAAGGGAGAAAGATTCGAAAATTCTAACATTGAAAACTGAAGGACGGAAAAAGCTGAAATATTGAAAGATAGACTCAGAAAGACAGAAAATCAAAATGACAGAAAGATTAAAAAACAGAGAGAAAGTGAGAAAGACAAAATTAAGTAAATTTTTACATTTTTATTATTTTTGTTATATGGTAAAAATTAGTTCGGGAAAAATTTTATAAGCGACTTTAGGTTGAACGGCAGAAAAAAGAAAGAAAAACAGACGCAATGAGAGGTAGACAATAAGACAAATAAAAAGACAGAAGCCAGAAAAGCTGAAAGGCCCTAATGCTGAAATGCAAAAAGGCTAAAATGCTGAAAGCCTGATAGGCAGAACCAAAAGACCGAATTACTGAAGGATAGAAGGGCAAAAGAACAGAAGGAGTCTCAGGAAAAAGACAGAAAGTTAGCAAGGTTGAAGGCCAGAAAGGCTGAAAAGTGAAAAGACAGAAGGACAGAAGGATAGAAAGACAGAAGGATCGATGGACAGAAGGGTAGAAGAACTTAAGGACAGAGGAAGAGGGCGAGAGAAGAATAGATGGACAAAAAGACCGAAGAACAAAACCAAAGAAATTTTCATATTTTTAGATGTATGGTAGAATTTAGCTCTGAAACCATTTCGTAATTATGAGGGACCTAATGTTGGGATGTTGGGAGGTAGAAAGAAGAAGAGCATGATAGAAAGACAAACCAAAAGAGATGCAGAACAGAGACAGAAAGAGAGACAGGAAGAAAGAAAAAGGATCCCAATTGTATTTTTAAAAATGTAAAACCTTCTCGAGGACTCCAAATGTCTTTTTTTTTAATCTGAAACCTTTTTTAAAATGTAAAACCTTTCCGTGGGCGCCAAATGTATTTTTTTAAAATAGAACTTTCTCTGGGATCCCAATTGTCTTTTTTATAAATGTAAAACCTTCTCAGGGGCGCCAAATATCTTTTATTAAGAATGTGAAATCTTCTCGGGAGTCCTAACTGTCTTTTTTTAAGAATGTGAAACCTTCTTGGAGGTCCCAAATGTCTTTTTTTTTAAGAATGTGAAACCTTCTGAGGGGTCCCAACTGTTCTTATTTAAAGAAAGCGAAACCTTCTCGGGGACCCCAAGTGTCTTTTTTAAGAATATTAAATCTTCTCGGGGTTCCCAACTGTCTTTTTTAAGAAGGTGAAACCTTCTTTTTTTATATTACACTGTGACTAATACCTTCTATATTTTTTTACTCCATAGAGGTTATCAGAAAAAAGTAAAATTCCGCAAAATCAAATTTTAGATATACTTTTTCAGAGAAGTAGTATTTGTTGGACTGTACTTCAGAAGCGAGGAAAGTTCTGTAGAAATAACTTTCGACCAATTTTTTTATTCAATACAGAAACTGACTTCATTGATGTGTCTTTTGTACTCATCTCAGCTTAGGTAGATTTTAGGAAGAATTGCTGGTTGCATTTAGGACAACAAACGGCGCCTCATTTAAACTTGTCTGGAGTCTAGCGTGCCACTTTAATTCTTGTATTATGAGTTATAGTATGTATTTTCTCACTGTGGAAGTTCCATTTCTCTGAAAAAGAAAACTCAAAAGTAAATAAAACGTTTAATTATTTTAATTATTAATTATTAATAATACTAATAATAATTTTACTATACAATGACGCTCTCTGGACAAGATTACACCTTGGCTAAATCCTACAGACCAATTAGCTTAACATCATTCTTGCTGAAAACGCTAGAAAGACTAAGCGAAAAAGAGATTCGGGAGACTGCTTTGAGCAAGCAACCTCTACATCCGAACCAACATGCCTACATCCAAGGAATATCCACCGATACGGCCCTACACACAGTTGTAAACCGTATAGAGTGGGCGATGGAGAACAAACTCTTCACCTTAGGAATGTTTTTGGATATTGAAGGAGCGTTTGATAAAACGACTTTCAAAAGCATAGAGCTAGCCCTACGAGAGCACGACGTGGACCCCACCCTGAGTAGGTGGGTGGCCGGTATGCTGAGGAACAGGGAAGTAATGATTAATGTAGGTGGCACTGAGATCGAGGCTGTTGTAGACAGGGGATGTCCTCAGGGAGGAGTTCTCTCTCCTGTACTGTGGGATACTGTCGTTGACAGCCTGATACGACGCCTCAATGATCTTGGCTACCACACAATTGGATACGCGGACGATCTAGTCATTCTGCTAACAGGAAAAAACGCAGATACATTATGTGAGATAATGCAAGCTGCAGTAAAAATAGTCGAGGAATGGTGCAGCAGACATACCCTCTCCGTTAATGGAGAAAAGACGAAACTAATCCTGTTCACCAGGAAAAGGAAAATTGGCACACTACAGATGCCAAAAATATTTAACACAACGCTTCAACTTTCGGACGAAGTCAAATACCTGGGAGTTGTATTGGACTGGCGACTGAATTGGAAGAAGCATGTAGATGATAAAGTAGAAAAGGCACGCTCGGCTCTTTGGCAATGTCGTAGGGTGGTGGGAAGGTCGTGGGGTTTAAATCCCAAGATCACCCTCTGGATCTACACGGCAATAGTCAGACCGATGCTGTGCTATGGAGCTTTAGTTTGGTGGCCCAGAGCCAGACAAAAAACAACAGCCCTGCAACTTGAACACGTTCAGAGAATGGCGTGTCTCAGTGTTACAGGAGCAATGAGGACCACTCCCACAGCGGCTCTGGAGACTCTTCTTTGCTTAGCACCTCTTAACCTTTATATAGAGGAAGCGGCAATGACGACGTCTCTAAGACTTCACTCTCTGGGAGTATGGAACAAACAAGGCCGCACAACGAAGCACACTCGGATCTTAACGGAGGCGTTCAACAGAATACCCTTGTTAAGGATGTGCTGTGACCGAATGGGCACAAAATTAATATATGAGAAGACATATAGAATATCAATGAATGATAATTCAGAAGGACGAGCCGACATAGATATCTATGTCGATGGTGCCAAAACAGATAGTGGTTCAGGAGCCGGCATCTACTCCGAACAACTGAACGCACAAATTAGTGTACCTCTCGGCACCCACACGTCTGTCTTACAAACAGAACTGATGGGAATAATGCTGGGAGCTAGAATCATTGCTGAACGTGAAATCGGCAACAAATCAATATGCATACATACTGACAGCAAGTCTGCACTACTAGCCCTGGACAGCTGTATGGTTCGATCCGGGCTGGTTTGGGAGTGCAGACAAACGCTAAAGTATGTAACGCAGAGGAATAGTGTGGAACTTTGTTGGATCAAAGGACACAGTGGCAACAAAGGAAACGAGAGGGCAGATGAGGTGGCGAAGCGAGCCGCGCGTATGCCCTTCTGGGGACCCGAACCGGCAATCACGCCTTCGGTCGCCCTCTCGAACGAACTCGTGAAGCAATATACCCAGAGACGCCATGAGCAGATATGGGTGAAGTTGAGCAGCTGTCGGCATAGTAGAGCTTGTATGGCGACACCAGACCGTAAGTTGACGAAATTTTATCTCTCACTTTCAAGGGACAAACTGCGTAAACTGGTAGGATTCCTTACGGGACATTAGCATTACCAGTTTAACAAACATCTATATACGATAGGGGTGGTAACAGACCCAATCTGTCGTGGATGCAATGAAGAAGAGGAAACAGCTGAGCACATTCTTCGTGAGTGTCCAGCCCTAGCCTCCTACAGGGAATCCATACTAGGGGACATCTGGCCTAGTATGGCAAATATCAGGGAGTTTCCACCCTCTGCATTACTCAAGTACATTCAAGCAGTTGGGTGGCTTGACGAGTAGAGGAGCGGGAAAACACCCTGATATGGACTTGGGGAAGGTACAATGGGCCCAAAGGCGAGGCCTAAGTGCCGGCTGGCCACGGTCAGCCCCCATAAATTAAGAATCCAGAATCCAGACGCTCTCTGGAAAGTTAAATAACAATATCACATTTGTATCTTAATAAAAAAAATTCAATGTCTGATATCGAAAAACAGGCCTTAAGTAAGTTTTAAAGGATAAAGTATTTATTCCAATTTTATTTCAGATAAGTTTGCATTTGTGACATTGGCAGTTTTAATCACATGCGAAAAATGTTTCTGTGGCCTACTCTAACCCCGAAACTTTCTTCTCCTCATGCGACTTATGTCAACTGTCATGCAACCCTAACCCAAGAAATTCCCCACACAACATAACCTCCAAAATGTTAGCAGCATGTTTATCAAATTAAAAGCTGAATAAACAAATTTGGAACGTTAACATCAGTGCAGCAGCAACAAAACCACAAAATGTTTACCACAAAGTCTTTTATTAAAAAGAACAAAGTCGGCAATTATTTGAAGGTTAGTACGTAAGGGGGCTTCCCGCGGTCTTATTTTTTCGTTTTTAGCACGTAAGGGAGCACTACATACGTGACGACATCGCCTGCGGTCTCCAAGAGTGTGAAAGCTGCTTACCAGTGGAGTCTTTTTTGTCACCAGACCATGAAAATAAATGCGCCTTGTTTGAATTTAACCATTACCTCATACTAGATACTAATGTGATCCTAGATCAGGTAAAACTAACAATAACACAGTTGAACACAGTGAAAAAATTAAATTTGGTTGTAGATGGATATCCTAGAAGAGTCAATCCTTGGCAATGTTATAATTTTACACACAGTTTTAAAAGAAGTCAAGCACCGAAGCCTACCAATGTATAAACGTTTGTACAACATAATAGACAACCCCAGTCGGCATTTTTACGTATTCATTAATGACCACCACAAGTAATTTTATTTGTAACAAATTCTCACAAGTCATAACTAATTTTTAATTGTAGGGGCACCTACTTACAACAAAAAGAAGCTGAGCTTGTTAACGATTATAATGACAGATGCATTCGTGCCGCTTGCTCCTGGTACATCAACCACGCCCCCAAATGCCGCTTCATTTTTTTAACAGATGACTCCGCCAATCGTGCCAAAGCCCTCCAAGAAAACATCCAATCCCTTTCCGTTTCAGACTACATAACTAACCTAAATAACAACTCCTCCCTCACTGACAAACTCTCCAGGAAAGACTACCACGCAAAAGACGCCGCTAAAGACGTTTTCCCCAACCACTTGACCAACGTGGAGCTTCTAACCGGCATCCGCGAAGGGCGATTGTTGCAGGGCACGTTTCGGGCCTCCCGCGACAATTTCCTGGAGGGCTTCGTCAGTGTTGACTCGTACGAAGACCAGATTATCGTGCAAGGTCGCGCTGGTCTCAATCGTGCGGTAGATGGCGACACGGTCGCCCTGGAGCTGTTCAGGGAGGACGACTGGGTCTGTCCTAGCGAGATCGTGCTGGAAGATGAGGGGGTGGAGGACGAGAATGTCGACGATGTTATAAGTAAGGAGAATGAGTTGAAGAGGGAGACGAAGAAGAAGAGGGGAGCGAAGCCTACGGGGCGCGTCGTGGGGATTATTCGGAGGAAGTGGCGGCAGTATTGCGGGATTTTGCAGGGGGGTATTGATGGGGTTTATCAGTTGTTTGTGCCGGCGGATAAGAGTATTCCGAAGATTAGGGTGGAGACGAGGCAGGCGGAGTTTTTGAGGACGCAGAAGCTGATTGTGACGATTGATTCGTGGCCCAAGCATTCGCGGTACCCGCACGTAAGTGTTGCATAATCCGTAGGGGATAACATGATGTGAACGAAGATAAAATTTTGTTTGTACGAGCGAGATCTTGTCTGGCGTGTAATGTTGGTTGCATACTTTTATTTTTTTTTTTCCAGAAGGCTGCCCAATATTGTCATTGGACGACGCTTTTTTGATCTGACTTAAAATTATAATTAAGAGTCACCTTGTAGACAAAGTTATTCCATACTTTCTATTTTTTCTTTTTTGAAAACCATTTTTTTTTTTGCTTTTGTAAGGGAGGGTTGAAATTGGGAATCTCATTTTACTTTTTTACTTCTCAAGCGTGCACTAGGGAAGTATTGTATGTAATAGGGTCCATTTCATAAATGGATAATTTAGGCTTTTTTCGAAGTTTTATATTCTCTAGAATGTGAAAAAGTAGGTACCCCATTTCTGTTTCTGTCGTTAGTCCTCTGCTATGAAAATTTAGGTATATTTTTGAAATATCATGTAGACCAAAATTTGTCTGATCATCCTCATCAATAATTTGTAACGTTGTTTCAAAATTTTATGGAGTCAATTCTATTGAAATTTTATAAAATAACATGCTTCTGTTTATGGTTTATGAGTCCGTCCATTTTACGATTTAACTTTGAAACTATAAAATCGACAGCTTTGATATCTTGTAAATGTTTTAAGGTTATCTCAAAATGGTAAACGCTAATACAAATTTTGCCTTTTTTAGACGTCATTTTGTTGCGTTTTGTTCTTCTTGTTTTTTTTGTTTTGTTTTATATTTGTGGGCTTTTCTAGTATTATTTTTGTTGTCTTTCTTCGGTTTTCTTGTCGCATTTTTGTGTTTTTCTTGGTCTAATTTTTTGCCCTTTTTATGTGGCCTTTCCCCCTTTATTTTGTCGATTTGTCGGTTCCGTACTTTTAGTAGCATTTTTATGACTCTTTTACCACATTTTTTAATTTTTGGCTTTTTTTGTCCTTTTTGCGTTTTTAATCGCATTTTTGTTTTTTTAGATTTTTTTGGCGCCTTGTTTTCCGTTTTTTTAAACGCGGTTTTTTTTCCTTTATAGTTTTTTTGTTGATTTTGTGGGCTTTTTTAATCACTCATTTTTGACTCCCCTTTTTCAATCGCATTTTTTTGGTCATCTTTTATTGTTTTTTTTTTTGCATTTTTTTGTCGTCTTTTTTTTGTTGCCTTTTTTTTCTCTCTTGAAAAAGGGATATAAAAAGTTATGTTCCTTTTTTGCGTTTTTGTCGTTTTTTTTGTTGCTGTTTTGTAGTCGTCCTTTTTCCTTGTTGTAATTATCGTTGTTTTTTAGTCGCATTCTTGTGGACTTCTCGCCTTTTTTGTGAGGTCAAAGTTCCCTTTTTTTGATTTTTTTTTTCGTTCTTTTTTGTTTCCGTTTTTCTGTCATCTATGTCCTTCACCGTTTTTTTTGTTTCTCTTTTTTTTTTTAGTTACCTCTTTTGTGATTCTTTTTCCTTCTGTCGATTTTTAGTCCTTTTTTGCGTTTTTTAGTCGTCCTTTTTTTGTTGCATTTTTGTGGACTTTATTCGTTTTTTTTTAGTTTTTTTGGTCACCTTGTTTTCCGTTTTTTTTTTACTTTATAGGATTTTTGTTGATTTTTTTGTGGGCTCATTTTTTGACTCCCCTTTTTTTGATCGCATTTTTTGGTCACCTTTTATTGTTTTTTTGTGCCTTTTTTGTTGCCTTTTTTTTTCGCCTTTAAAAAAGTGACATAAAATGATTGTCTTTTTTTGCGTTTTTGTCGTTTTTTGTTGCTGTTTTCAAGTCGTCCTTTTTATTGTTTTTCGTTTGATTTTTCCCATTTTTGTTGTCATTTTTTCCTTGCTGTAATTATCGTTGTTTTTTAGTCGCATTCTTGTGAACTTCTCGCCTTTTTTGTGAACTCAAAGTTCCGTTTTTTTGACTTTTTTTTTCGTTCTTTTTTGTTTCCGTTTTCTGTCCTCTATTTCCTTCACCGTTTTTTTTTTGTCTTTTTTTTTGTTTCTCTTTTTTTTTTAGTCGCCTCTTTTTCCTTCTGTCGATTTTTTTGTTGTTTTCTTTTCGTGATTTTGTTTTGTTTTTGGTCTTTTTTCGTTTTTTATCGCCTTTTTTTTTCGTTTTTATGACTTTTACCATAAAAATGTTGTGTTTTTGGTCTTCCTTTTTAATCGTCTGTTTTTGCCTAATTTTTTTAACCTTTTTATATGGCTTTTTGCCCTTTATGTCGTCGGGTATTTTTGTCAATTTGTCGGTTCGCTGCTTTTAGTAGCATTTTTATGACTTGTTTACCCCATTTTTTAATTTTTCGTTCTTTTTTTGTTGGATTTTTGTGGACTTTGTTCGCCTTTTTTTTAAGTTTTTTGGTCGCTTTTTTTTCGTTTTTTGACCCAGTTTCTTTTTCCTCTATAGTAGTTTTTTGTTGATTTTTTTTGTAGGCTTTTTTAATCGCTCATTTTTTACTTCCTTTTTTTAATCACATTTTTTGGTCACCTCTTATTGTCTTTTTTTCTTATAGAGTTTTTGTGGTTTCCTATGTATATTTTTGTCTCGTTTTTTGGTTTTTTTCTCCTCCTTTTTTGTTACTATGGTTTTTTGTCGTCCTTTTTTATCGTTTGCCATTTTTGTTGTCTTTTTTTTTTCCTTCTTATATTTTTTGCTGTAGACTTCTCCCTTTTTTGAACTTTTTTTTCGTCGTTTTTTGTTTCCGTTTTCTACTCTCTATTTCCTTTACCGTTTTTTTGTCCTTTTTCTTTTTTTTTGTCGCCTTTCCCTTCAGGCGCGTTTTTTTTTTTGTTGCTTTTTTTCGTGGTTCTGTTTTGTTTTTTGACCTTTTTCGTTTTTTTGTCGTCTTTTTTGCTAAAAATATTGCGTTTTCGTTTTTTTTCCCTTTTTTTTTAAATTGTCATTGTTTTCATTTTTTTTGCCTAAATTTTTGGTCCTTTTTATATGGCTTTTTCCTTTTTTTTGTCGTGTATATTTGTAGATTTGTAGGTTGCCTCCTTCTAGTAACATTTTTATGACTTTTTTTACCCTATTTTTATTTTTTTGTCTTTTTTTTTTAGTTTTTTTGGTCGCTTTGACTTATAGCCTTTTTTTAGTTTTCTATCTTTGTCTCGCTTTTTTTTGCTTTTTTGTGTTCTTTTTGTTGCCTGTTTTTTTGGCGTTTTTTGTTACTGTGATTTTTAGTCGTCCTTTTTTATCTTTTTTCGTGTGATTTTTGCCATCTTTGTTATTCGTTTTTCATTGTTATATTGTTGTACTTTAGTCGCATTCTTGTGGACTTCTCGCCTTTTTTGTCAGCTTAAAGTTCCCTTTTTTTTAATCTTTTTTTTCGTCGTTTTTTGTTTGCGTTTTCATTCCTCTATTTCCTCTGCCGTTTTTTGTTCACTTTTTTGTGGCCTCTTTTATTTTGTCACATTTTTTGTGGTCTCGTTTATTTTCGTTTTTATCGCGTTTTTTGCATTTTTATGGCTTTTTCTCATAAAATATTGTGTTTTTAATCGTTTCTTTAATAGCTTTTTTATGTATTTTTCCCATCTTTTGGTGCCTTCGTTCTTGTCAAATTTTTTGGTCCGTTTTTTTGCGGACATCTCGTCTTTTTTGTTGTTTTTCTTTGTCCCGATTTTTTTTCCTCTTTGTCCCCCAATTTTTTTTTGTTGCATTTTTTTCACTCTTTTCTCAGGTCCCTTTTTTTGTTGATTTTTTTGTCGCCATTTTTATAGATCCCCTTGTTTTTTGGTGTTGTTTCTTGTGTTTTTTTAGTCGCATTTTTTCTTGGTTCCTTTTCTTTTCTTTCGCTTTTCCTTGTTGCCTTTTTTCCGACATCTTTGCTGTCTTTTTTTGTTATTTTGTTTTTCAGTTCCTTTTTTTCTTGTAATATTTTTTGTTATTTTTTAATCGCCTTTTTTTGTCATAATTTTTTCCGTCTTTTTTTCTCGTCGTTTTTTGGTGTTTTGTAATTTTTTTACTCTCTTTTTAAGTTACATTTTTGTCGCTTTTTTTGTGCTCCCCTTTATGTCGTGTTTTTTACTGTTTTTTTTTGAGCTTTCGTTGTTTTCTTTTGGCTTCTTTTCTTACTTTTTTTTTTGGTTTGGTTTTTCGATGCCTTTTTTTGATTTTTTGGTTTTTTTACTTCCCGAGCGTAAGCAAAGGAAGTATTGTAATCGAGTCCGTCGGCCGACTCTCTACTTTTATGTTTTCTCGATCTTTCATGACCCCTAGAAGACGAAGAAATAGGTCTCCCATTTTTTTTTTTTTTTTTGGTTTTTAATGACATTGTTCACCCCTTTGTTATGTTGTTTTTTAACCACTTTTTTCTTCTGGTTTTGGTGTTTTTGGTCACTTTTTTGGCTTTTTTTTGGTTCCTAAAGTACGAAAAAATATGTCTCCCGTTTCCATCCGTCCGTCTATCTGTGTGCCGTCTTTCCAGATTTTTGTTAGAGATAATCTCCGAAACTACTTGACCGACTGTAGTCAAATTTTATATATGCATTAGAAATGTGATGTAGATGGTAACACGCTAACCAAATTTTTTCTAAGCATCCCCACCAACAATAGGATGACATTATCTCCAAAATTTACATTAGTGATTATTTACAATTTATAAAATAAAATACTCCTGCCCTTGTGGTTTATGAATCCGTGCGTAGTTTTCTTTTTTCTACCACGCTTTTCTAGCCATTTTTCGGTTTTTGTCGCATTTTTCGTATTCTCATTTCAAACGCCACTTCAGAATCAAAAGTAAGGATTTTTTCCAGGGTCATTTCGTCAGAGCTTTGGGCAAAATCGGCGACCAATCCACCGAAAACGAAGTAATTTTACTCGAACACGACGTCCCCCACAGCCAATTCTCGGAAGAAGTCCTCGCCTGCCTCCCGAAAATGCCCTGGATCATCACCGACGACGTAAACCTCATACTCTAATCTACACCCTCTTCTTCTAACCCACTTATTTTAAAGGACGTCACCAAACGAGTGGACTTGCGCCACCTAGACATCTGCTCCGTGGACCCCCCAGGCTGCACCGACATCGACGACGCCCTCCACTGCCGCCCCATCGACCCGGAAAAACTAGAAGTGGGCGTCCACATCGCCGACGTCTCCCACTTCATTCGACCCGGGACACCACTGGATCGGGAAGCCGCCTCCAGAGCCACCACGGTGTACCTAGTGAACAACCGCATCGACATGGTTCCGGAACTTCTCAGTTCGAATCTGTGTTCGCTGAGAGGGGGCGAAGAAAGGTTCGCGTTTTCGTGTATTTGGGAGATGGACCACAACGCGAATATTTTGAACGTGCGGTTTCACAAAAGTATAATTAAATCGAGAAAAGCAATGACTTATGAGGAGGCACAGTTGATTATTGACGATAAAACTAAGCAGGATTCGGTGGCTGAGTCGCTGAGGAATTTGAATAAGTTGGCTAAGATTATGAAGCAGCGCAGATTAGCCAATGGGTAAGTCACTTACATATAATACTCTATTTTTTTTTATTATTATTGTTCTTTTCTCCCATAGAGCATTAGTCTTAGCTTCACCAGAAGTCAAAATTCAAATGGATTCAGAAACAATGGAACCCTTAGACGTTGAAGTGAAAAAACTCTTTGAAACTAATTCAATGATTGAAGAATTTATGTTACAAGCAAACATAAGTGTGGCTGAAAAGATCCTAGAAGTGTTTCCAGATTGTGCTATGTTAAGAAGGCATCCAGTTCCTCCTAGTTTGAATTTCGACCCTCTAGTAAAGGCTGGAAGACATCTTGTAAGATCCATTTTTTCCTATCACTCTTGTTATTATTATTTTTACTTCATGAGCGTAAGCTAAGGAAGTATTGCAATCGAGTCCATCGGGCGACTGGATCCTTCAATGTTTTTTCGATGTTTTATGACCTCTAGAGTTTTTACTCCCAAAATTGTACAATTTAACTATGAAATTTCAAAACCGAATGTTCTGAAACCTTGCAGACGTTTTAAGGTTGTCGGAGACATGGTAAATCTTTAATTACGAGCCCCCTAAAAACTGATGACGTCATCTTACAATTTTGACGAATACCTGTTATTTAAATTTTATAAAGTAACACATTTCGGCATTATTACTAAGAAAATTAAAAATTGAAAAATAATTCAAAAATCGGAAAATGGAAAAATTACAACAATGAAATATGTTAAGAATTGAAATTCGAGAAACAGAAAATCGAAAAATGTAAAAATCTAATAATTGAAAAATCTAAAAATTGCGAAATCATAAAATTGAAAGAACGGAAAATTAAAATTACTAAACATTGAAAAATCCAAAAATATTTAAAAAATATACATAATATGTAATTGAAAAAATCGAAAAATTGCAACAACAAAAGATCGAAAAGTTTAAGAATTTGAGGAATTGAAAAATTGAAAAAGTTAATACTTAAAAATTTATCGACGAAACATCGCAAAATTGAAAGATCGAAAATTTCAAAAATTGCAAGAATAAAACATTGACAAGTGTAAGAAGTGAATTTTAAGAAATAGAAGATCGAAAAATGTAAAATCTAATCACTGAAAAATCTAAAAGTTAAAATTTGAGGCACGGAAAATCAAAATTGAAAACAAGGAAAAATAAAAGTCACTAAAAATTGAAAAATCGGAAAATTTTAATTCGAACAATAATTTAAAAATCGAAAAACTCAAAAATGGAAACCTTGTAACAATGAAACATCGAAAAGTTTAAGAATTGATTTAGAGAAATTGAAAATCGACAAATTGAAAAACCGCAAAATTAAAAATTTAAACGAAAATCGCAAAATCGAAAATAATGACAAATTGAATAAACTAAAATTGAATAATCGAAAAATAGTTCAAAAATCGGGAAAAAATCGAAAAAATAAAGAATTGAAAAATCGAAAAACTGAAAAACTTAAAAATTACAAAGTGACGGACGAACAATTGCAAAATTGAAAAATAGAATAATTTGAGAAAATAAAAATCGGAAAAATCAGAAAATTGAAAAATTGCAACAATGAAACATGTTTAAGAATTGATATTCGAGAAACAAAAATCTAATAATTGAAACATCTAAAATTGCAAAATCATAAAATTGAAAGAACGAAAAATTGTAAAAACGAAAAATTAAAATCACTGAACATTGACAAATCCAAAAATATACACAATAATTGAAAAAATAAAAAATTGCAACAACGAAACATCGAAAAGTTTAAGAATTTGAGAAATTGAGTATTGGAAAATTGAAAAAGTTAATAATTAAAAATTAGGTAGACGAAACATCGCAAAATTGAAGTCAACGAAAAATTAAAATATCTAAAAATAAAAAATAATAATAATTTGAGAAAACATCGAAAAGTTGAAGAATTTAATTTTGAGAAATGGAAAATTGAAAAATGTAAAAATCTAACCATTGAAAAATCTAAAAATTAAAATTTGAGAAACGAAAAATCAAAATTGAAAACAAGGAAAAATAAAACTCACTAAAAATTGAAAAATCAAAAATAGTTCAAAAATATACATAATAATTTACAAATCTAAAAGTTGCAAAATTGTAAAATTGAAACGAAAAATTAAAATATCTAAAAATTAGAATTGAAAAATCGAAAAACTCAAAAACTTAAAATTTACAAAGTGACAGAAGAAAAAATCGCAAAATTGAAAACAACGAAAAATCAAAATACCAAAATATTGAAAAATGAAATAAATTCCAGGAAGTAAAAATCGAAAAATAATTCAAAAATCGGAAAATTGAAAAATTGCAACAATGAAACATGTTTAAGAATTGATATTCGAGAAACAAAAATCTAATAATTGAAACATCTAAAATTGCAAAATCATAAAATTGAAAGAACGAAAAATTGTAAAAACGAAAAATTAAAATCACTGAACATTGACAAATCCAAAAATATACACAATAATTGAAAAAATAAAAAATTGCAACAACGAAACATCGAAAAGTTTAAGAATTTGAGAAATTGAGTATTGGAAAATTGAAAAAGTTAATAATTAAAAATTAGGTAGACGAAACATCGCAAAATTGAAGTCAACGAAAAAGTAAAATATCTAAAAATAAAAAATAATAATAATTTGAGGAAACATCGAAAAGTTGAAGAATTTAATTTTGAGAAATGGAAAATTGAAAAATGTAAAAATCTAACCATTGAAAAATCTAAAAATTAAAATTTGAGAAACGAAAAATCAAAATTGAAAACAAGGAAAAATAAAACTCACTAAAAATTGAAAAATCAAAAATAGTTCAAAAATATACATAATAATTTACAAATCTAAAAGTTGCAAAATTGTAAAATTGAAACGAAAAATTACAATATCTAAAAATTAGAATTGAAAAATCGAAAAACTCAAAAACTTAAAATTTACAAAGTGACAGAAGAAAAAATCGCAAAATTGAAAACAACGAAAAATCAAAATACCAAAATATTGAAAAATGAAATAAATTCCAGGAAGTAAAAATCGAAAAATAATTCAAAAATCGGAAAATTGAAATATTGCAACAATGAAACATCGAAAAATGTAAAAAAATATTGTGTAAAACTGTATTTGTAAGTTTTTAAAACCAATAAAGTATTTATGGATTGATTGAAATGTAAAAATCTAATAATTGAAAAATCTAAAAATTGCAAAATCGAAAAATTCAAAAACCGATACTTAAAATCACTAAACATTGAAAAATCCAAAAATATTTCAAAAATATACATAATGATTGAAAAAATCGAAAAATTGGAACAAGGAAACATGTAAAAGTTTAAGAATTGAATTTTGCGAAACAGAAAATCGAAAAATTTAAAAATGTAAAAAATCTAATAATTAAAATTTGAGAGACGAAAAATTAAAATTGAAAACGAAAAATAATTAAAAAATCGAAAAATAGTTCAAAAATCGCAAAAAATCGAAAAAATGAATTGAGAACTCGAAAATTTGAATAAAGAAAAATTGAAAAACTTAAAAATTACAAAGTGAGAGACCAAAAATCGGAAAATTGAAAACAACAAAAAACAAAATATCAAACAATTGAAAAATCAAATAATTTCAATTGGAGAAAGAAAAATCGAAAAGTAATTCAAAAATCGGAAATCGAAAAATTCCAACAATGAAACAAGTGTAAGAATTGAAATTCGAAAAATGTAAAAATCTAATAATTGAAAAATCTAAAAACGCAAAATCGAAAAATTGAAAAAACCAAAAATTAAAATCACTGAACATTGAAAAATCCAAAAATATCTCAAAAATATACATAATAATTGAAAAAAATCGAAAAATTGCAACAACGAAACATCGAAAAGTTTAAGAATTTGAGAAATTGAGTATAAAAAAATTGAAAAAAATTCGGAGACGAAACATCGCAAAATTGAAAACAACGAAAAACTAAAATATCTAAAAATAGAAAAATTTCAACAATGAAACATGAGTTTAAGAATTGAGCTTTGAGAAAAATTGAAACATGTAAAAATGCAATAATTGAAAAATCTAAAAATGAATATTTGAGAGACGAACAATCAAAATTGAAAATAAGGAAATATAAAATCACTAAAAATTGAAAAATAGAAAAATTTTAAAATAGAAAAATTGTAACAATGACACATTGACAAGTTTAAGTTAAGAAATGTTGAAAATCAAAAATTGAAAAACCGCAAAATTAAAAATTGAGACGAAAATCTCAAAATCGAAAACAATATCAAATTGAAATAAACTGAAAATCGAAAAATCGAAAAAATGAAGAACTGGAAAATCGAAAAATTAAATATAGAAAAATTGTAAAACTTAAAAATTGTTATACTGAAACATCGAAAAACTGAAAAATTAAAAAATCTAATACACATTTGAAAAACCAGAAAATTGCAAATCGTAAAATTGAAGAAACGAAAAATTGAAAAAATCGAAAAGTTGAAAAATGTAAAAATCTAATAATAATAATTGAAAAATCTAAAATTTAACATTTGAGAGACGAAAAAATCAAAACCAGTTCAAAAATATACATTTTAATTGAAAAATGTCAAATGTTCAAAATCGTAACATTGAAGAAACGAAAAATTGAAATTTGAGAGACGAAAAATCGCAAAATGAAAACAACGAGAAACTAGAATTCGAGAAATAATTTTCAAAATCGGAAAAATCGAAAATAAAAATTGCAACAATGAAAGATTGAAATGTTTAAGAATTGAAAAATCGAAAAATTGAATATAGAAAAATTGACAAACTTAAAAATTACAAAGTGAGAGACGAAAAATCCCAAAAATGAAAACAACGAAAAATCAAAATATCAAAAAATTGAAAAATCGAATAATTTGAATTGAAAAAAGTAAAAATCGAAAAATAATTCAAAAATCGGAAACTTGAAAAATTGCAACAATGAAACATGTTTAAGAATTGAAATTCGAGAAACAGAAAATCGAAAAATGTAAAAATTGAAAAATCATAAAATTGGAGGAACGAAAAATTGAAAAATCGAAAATTTGAAAAATTCCAGTACTGAAGTATCGAAAAATTGAGTAGATAATTGAAAAACTGAAAATTGAGAAATTGAAAACATGAAAAACCTGAAAATCGAGAAATTGTGAAATCCAAAACTTGAAAATTTAGCAACGTCAAAAATTGAATACTGAAAAATCTAATTTAAAAAATGAAAAATCATAACACTGAATCATCAGATAATTTAGAAATCGAAAAATTGTGAAGAATCGAGAAATTGAAAAACTGAAAAATCGAAACATTCAAAAGTCGAGAAATCGAGAAATGGGAAAATCAAAAAAAGAATTAATCGAGAAAATTTAAAATATTTAAAAATGGAAAAGTTAATTTAATTTCATTAACTTTCATTTACATTTAATTATTTCGTTTAGTTTGATTTATGTAATGAACATTTTCCATAAATTATTGTTATTTAAAAATCTAAAAATTTAAATGGAGAAATTGAAAATTTAAAAATCGAGAAAATGAAAAAATTAAAAATCGACAAATTAAAAGTCAAAAAATTAAAACGCCAAAAATTAAGATAAAATGTATAATTTATAAAAACGTAAAATTACTAAATAAAAATCGAAAAACTAATAGTGAAAATAGCAAACTCGTAAAATTGAAGAAAGGACAAATTTATTCGACAAATGATCTCCGAAACTACCACACCGTGTTGTCAAATTTTGTACGTACGTTAGGAACACCGCGTAGATGGTCAAACACTAACCAAAATTTGTCTGCTCATCCCCACCAGTAATGACATGACGTCATCTCCAACTTTGACAATGGTAAACGTTATTTAGATTAAAAAAAATAACGTTTTCCTCCACTTGTAGAAAAAAAATCAAAATTGTGTGATAACGTCATCCCAAATTTTACCTGTACTTTAACAGTCCAGCTCATAGGGATCATCATCATTTTTTTTTTTTGTTACAGGGATTTGAAATTAAAGTCGACTCGGGAAAAAACCTAGCAAAATCGCTCGACGAAGCCATCAAAAAAGACAATCCCTATTTGAACACGATGTTCAGGATTTTAGCCACTCGTTGCATGTTACAAGCGGTTTATTTCGCTAGTGGGGCCTTCCAGAAGGAGGATTACTACCATTATGGGCTAGCTGTACCATTGTACACCCATTTTACGTCACCCATTCGAAGATACGCGGATATTATAGTACACAGACTACTGGCTGTAATTTGTGGCTCAGACGCCACCTACCCGGATTTATTAGACAAAAAGAAAACAACAGATTTGTGCCAAAATTTAAACTATAGGAACCGAATGGCGCAGTATGCAGGAAGAGCGTCCATAGCCTTCAATACACACGTATTATTTTCATTTACAAATTTTGCAACTATTAATTGATATTTTTTTAGTTATTTTTCAAAGGAAAGTTACAAGATGAAGAAGGCTACGTTTTATACGTTCGAAAAAATGCCTTACAAATCTTGATACCTCGGTACGGACTCGAGTGCACTTTGTTTTTAGCCAGGAAAGGGGAGACTTCAAACATTTTTGAATACAATGAAGAGGACCAAACCCAGAAAGCCGGAGACGTGGTTTTACACGCCTTCGACCCCGTCGTCGTGCGCCTAACCCTCGACTCCAACAACATCCAGCACGAAAAATTCGTCCTCCAGCTCGTAAAACCCGTCGTTGACAACTTCAGCGTGCCCGGGATTGACCAAACCGACGACAACGACAAAAAGCGAAAATCGCCGGAACCCGACAAAAAGAAAAGGAAGAAGAAAAAACACTAATTTGTACGAATGTTTTTATAATAAATGTTTGACGACTTGTTTGTCAAAGCCACAAGAGTATAAAGTTTCGTTATACCAGGCCAAGCCCCTCACAATCCCGCAATGCTTATCATTACAGTAGGCATTGTTAAGAATCTCGTCTTCGCATTTAAAAACTAAAACCTTATTCAAGTCGCCACAAACCGCCAGTTTGTTGGAATCGTCGAAGACTATTCTATAAATGTAGCAGTTGCAACTGGCCACGGAAATAAATTCTTTCGGCTCGCGCTTATCGAGAAGGTAAATGTCGCCCCCTTATTATGTTTTTCATTTCTTTTTTTTGGTCCGCTTTTTTGCTTTTTTTTCTTGTAATATTTTTTGTTATTTTTTAATCGCCCTTTTTTCCGTCTTGTTTTTTCTCGTCGTTTTTTTGTTTTGTCATTATTTTAACTCAATTTTTAGTCACATTTTTGTCGCTTTTTTGTGCTCCCCTTTATGTAGCGTTTTTACTGTTTTGTATTCACCTGTCCTTATGTCCTGTTTTTCGATGCCTTTTTTTTACTTTTTTGCTGCTTTTTTTTTGGTTTTTAATGGCATTGTTCACCCTTAAATCTATTAGGAATAAAGCCTTTTTTATGTTGTTTTTTTTATCCACTTTTTTGTTCCTGTTTTGGTGTTTTTGGTCGCCTTTTTGGCGTTTTTTGACTTCCTTTTTTGTGGCCTTTTTTGTTGTGTTATTTAGCTCCTTTTTACTTCCTGAGCGTAAGCTAAGGAAGTATGTAATCGAGTTCATTGGACGACTGGTTACTTTTGTTTTTTTCGACGTTTCATGTCCCCTAAGGTTTGAAAAAATATGTCTCCCGTTTCCGTCCATCCGTCTATCTGTGCGCCGTCTGCCCGGATTTTTATTAGAGATAATCTCCGATACTACTTGACCGACTGTAGTCAAATTTTATATATACATTAGAAATATGATATAGATGGTAACACGCTAACCGAAATTTGGCTAATCATCCCCACCAACACTAGGATGACATTATCTCCAAAATTTACATTAGTGATTATTTACAATTTATAAAATAAAATACTCCTGCCCTGGTGGTTTATGAATCCGTGCTGAGTTTTCTTTTTTGTACCACGCTTTTTTTTGGTTTTTGCCGCATATTTCGTATTCTCATTTCAAACGCCACTTCAGAATCAAAAGTAAGGATTTTTTCCAGGATCATTTTGTGAGACCTTGTGCAAAATCGGCGACCAATCCACCGAAAACGAAGTAATCTTACTCGAACACGACGTCCCCCCCAATTCTCGGAAGAGGTTATCGGAAACATGGTAAATCTTTAACCAAAATTTATCTGTTTACGAGCCCATTACACTGTTATTTAAATTTTATAAAATAACACATTTCGGCATGTGTGATTTATGAAGCCATCTTGAGTTATTACCCTTATTACTAAGAAAATTAAAAATTGAGATTGAAAATCGAAAAAATGAACAATTGAAAAATTCAATGTAGCAAAATTGAAAACCTTAAAAATTACAAAGTGAGAGACGAAAAATTGCAAAATTGAAAAATTACAACAATGAAACATGTTTAAGAATTGAAATTCGAGAAGCAGAAAATCGAAAAATGTAAACAATGAATCATTGAAAAAACGCAAAATTAAATTCACTAGACATTGAGAAATCCAGAAATATTTCAAAAATATACATAAAAAATTAAAAAAATTTAATTCAAGCAAAAATCCAAAAAAATTAAAAAATCGGAAAAATGGAAAAAATCGAAAAGTTTAAGAACTGAATTATGACAAATAGAAAAACGAAAAATTGAAAAATGTAAAAATCTAATAATTGAAAAATCTGAAAATTAAAATTTGAGAGACGAAAAATCAAAATTGAAAACAAGGAAAAATAAAAGTCACTAAAAGTTGAAAAATCAGAAATAGTTCAAAAATGTACATAATAATTTAAAAGCTAAAAGTTGCAAAATCGTAAAATTGAAACGAAAAATTAAAATATCTAAAAATTGAAAAATCGAAAAATTTTAATTCGAACAATAATTAAAAAACTGACTGAAAAATTCAAAAATAAAAAAACTGTAACAATGAAACAACGAAAAGTTTAAGAATTGAAATTAGAGAGAGTGAAAATCGAAAAATTGAAAAACCGCAAAATTAAAAATTTTAGACGAAAATGGCAAAATTGAAAATAATGTCAAATTGAAATAACCTAAAAATTGAAAAATCGAAAAATATGTAGTTCAAAAATCTGAAAAAATCGGAAAATTGAAAACAACGAAAAATCAAAATATCAAAATATTGAAAAATGAAATAATTTGAATTCGAGGAAGTAAAAATCGAAAAATAATTGAAAAATGTATAAATCTAATAATTGAAAAATCTAAAAATTGCAAAATTGAAAAAACGAATAATTAAAATCACTAAACATTGAAAAATCCAAAAATATTTCAAATACATAATAATTGAAAAAAATCGAAAAATTGCAACAAGGAAACATCGAAAAGTTTAGGAATTGAATTTTGAGAAACAGAAAATCGGAAAATAGAAAAATGTAAAAATCTAATCATTAAAATTTGAGAGACGAAAAATCAAAATTGAAAACAAGGGAATATAAAAATCACTAAAAATTCAAAAAGTAAAAATAGTTCCAAAATATACATAATAATTTAAAAATCTAAAAATTCAAAAATAGAAAAATTATAACAACGAAACATCGAAAAGTTTAAGGATTGAAATTAGAGAAATTGAAAATCGAAAAACTCAAAAACCGCAAAATTAAAAATTTTGACGAAAATCGCAAAATCGAAAACAATGACAAATTGAAATAAACCAAAAATCGAAAAATAGTTCAAAAATCGGAAAAAATCGACAAATGAAAAATTTAAAAATCGTAGAATCGAATGCAGAAAAATTGAAAAACTTAAAAATTACAAATTGGGAGACGAAAAATCGAAAAATGTAAAAATCTAATAATTGAAAAATCCAAAAATTAAAATTTGAGAGACGAAAAATCAAAATTGAATTGGAAAATCTAAAAATTGAAAGAACGAAAAAAATTAAAACACGCAAAATTGAAATCACTAAAAATTGAAAAATCAAAAACAGTTCAAAAATTTACATAATTATTAAAAAATTTAAAAGTTGCAAAATCGTGAAATTGGAGGAACGAAAAACAGAAAATTTGAAAAATCGAAAAATTAAAATTTGAGAGACGAAAAATCGCAAAATGAAAACGAGAAATTAGGATTCCAGAAAGTAAAAATCGAGAAAAAATTTTAAAATCGGTAAAATCGAAAAATGTAAAAGTTGCAACAATGAAACCTAAAAGTTTAAAACTGAAGTTAGAGAAATTGAAAATCGAAAAATTGAAAAACCGCAAAATTAAAAATTGAGACGAAAATCGCAAAATCGAAAATAAAGACAAATTAAAATAAACTAAAAATTGAAAAATCGAAAAATTGTTTAAAAATCTGAAAAAAATCTAAAATAATGAAGAATTGAAAAATTGAAAAATTTAATATAGAAAAATTGAAAAAGCTAAAAATTACAAAGAGAGAGACGAAAAATCGCAAAAATCGGAAATTTGAAAAATTGCAACCATGAAACATGTTTAAGAAATGAAATTCTAGAAATATAAAAATTTAATAATTGAAGGAACGAAAAATTGAAAAATCGAAAAATCAAAATTTGAGAGAAATTAAAATCACTAAACGTTGAAAAATCGAAAAATAGTTCAAAAATATACATAATAATTGAAAAAAATCGAAAAATTACAGCAACGAAACACAAAAAGTTTAAGAATTCAGTGACGAAACATCGTAAAATTGAAAACAACGAAAAATTAAAATATCTAAACATTCAAAAATCGGAGAATTGCAACAATGAAACATCGAAATGTTTAAGAATTCCAGAAATTTAGTAAAGAAAATTGGAAAAACTTAATAATTAAAATTTGAATTTGAGAAAGTAAAAATCGAAAAAAATCAAAGATGGGAAAATCGAAAAATTGCAACAATGAAACATCGAAAAGTTTAAGAATTGAATTTTGAGAAATAGAAAATCGAAAAATTGAAAAATGTAAAACTCTAATTATTGAAAAATCTAAAAATTAAAATTTGCGAGACGAAAAATGAAAATCACTAAAAATTGAAAAATCAAAAATAGTTCCAAAATAAACATATATAATTTAAAAATCTAAAAGTTGCAAAATCGTAAACTTGAAACGAAAAGCCGAAAAATTTAAATTTCTAAAAATTGAAAAATTGTAACCATGAAAACTTGAAAAATTTAAGAATTGAAATTAGAGAAATTGAAAATCGAAAATAGTAAAAAAATCGAAAAATTGAAAAACTTACAAATTACCAAGTGAAAAACGAAAATTCCCAAAATTCAAAACAACGAAAAATCAAAATATCAATTAATAAAAAATGGAAAAATTGAGTAACTTGAATTCGAGAAAGTGGAAATCGAAAAATAATTCAAAAATTGGAAAATTGAAAAATTGCACCAATGAATGTTTGATAATTAAAATTCGAGAAACAGAAAATCGAAAAATCGAATAATTGCAAAATCGTAAAAATTGAAAGAACGAAACATTAAAATCGCTAAAAATTGAAAAATCAAAAATAGTTCAAAAATACACATAATTGAAAAATCTGAAACTTGCAAAATCGTAGAATTGAAGAAACGAAAAACTGATAAATTGAATCATCGGAAAATTAAAATTTGAGGGAAAATGAAAACGACGAGAAATTTGCATTCGAGAAAGTAATGAAAAAATAACTTCGGAAAAATCGAAGATTTAAAAATTACAGCAATGAACCATCGAAAAGTTTGAGAATTGAAATTCGAGAAATTGAAGATCGAAAAATTGAAAAACCGAAAAATTAAAGATTGAGAGACGAAAAATTGAAAAAATTAAAAATTGAAAAATATTAAAACGAGGAAATAAAAATCGAAAAAACTGAAGATCCTAAAAATTGTTACACTGAAACATCGAAAAACTGAAAAATTAAAAAATCTAAGAAAATTTATAATATTTAAAAATCTCAAAATTTAAATTGAGAAATTGAAAAATTAAAAAGGGGGAAACTATAAGTCGAAAAATTTAAACGTCAAAAATTAAGATAATGTAGAATTTGTAAAAACGTAAAATTACTAAATAAAATTCGAAAAATTAGTAGGTAAAGGTTGAAAAATTAAAAACCGAGGAATTCAAAAATACAAAAATTGATAAGTCTAAACTTTGAAAAATTAAACAACATAATTGAAACTGAAAATAGCAAACTCGTAAAATTGAAGAGCTCGTTGACAACTTCAGCGTGCCCGGGATTGACCAAACCGACGACAACGACAAAAAACGAAAATCGCCGGAACCCGACAAAAAGAAAAGGAAGAAGAAAAAACACTAATTTGTACGAATGTTTTTATAATAAATGTTTGACGACTTGTTTGTCAAAGCCACAAGAGTATAAAGTTTCGTTATACCAGGCCAAGCCCCTCACAATCCCACAATGCTTATCATTACAGTAGGCATTATTAAGAATCTCGTCTTCGCATTTAAAAACTAAAACCTTATTCAAGTCGCCACAGACGGCCAATTTGTTGGAATCGTCGAACACTATTCTATAAATGTAGCAGTTGCAACTGGCCACGGAAATAAATTCTTTCGGCTCGCGCTTATCGAGAAGGTAAATGTCGCCCCCTTCGGTCCCCGCGACGACGTAGTTGGAGTTGTGTTGGTTGCAGGCGACGCTGGTAATAGAGCAGAACTCGTTATTGTACAACACTGAAAATTAAAATTAGTTGGGTTATAAATATTGATGAGAGGGAGTTACCTGACGCTGGATTCGGATTTCTGGTGTCCCAAAGACAACATTTTCGGTCAAGAGACGCCGATACGAAGATGTTGGGGTCCGCTCTCAAAGTATCAACATAGTTTACCAGTTCTGTGTGGTAGTCTCTGAAAGATTGAGGTTATGTTTGTCTTGAAGGGTGACCAACTTACTGGAATTGGTGCAGAGGTTTTCTAAGGGTGCTATTGAGGTCCCACACGGTCACTGATTTGCTTGAGCACGATAATACTTGGGGGCTGTTTTTCCAAACGGCGATTTTAGGAATGCGGTCGCTTTCTCGGAAATAAGTGGCGGATTCGACTTTCGAGTTTTCGCGAGATAGTGACAGGATGTTTAGAAGTCCGGTGTCTTCGGCTAGAGCAAACTATACGACGTTGTTGTATGGGTGTCCAATGGTACTTACAGTGTTGTCGTTGATAAATTTTCCGTCGGATACCGTAGACCCAATCAAGCTTCTGTTGTATTTAAGCAGCTGCAAGTTCTCTTCGTTATTAAAAAAGAGGACGGTTCCCTCCCATAAGGTTCCGTTGAGGTTCGACGAGCCCAAAATGGACTCCCCTTTTTCGTTAAAATCTAAAAAAAGTAGATGGTCGTAGACGACTGGGGTTGTCGAAAGCTCGATTTTTCGCTCTAGCGCTTTATTCGGTGGGTACACAACCGTGTTTTGTTGCACTTCCAACATTGTCGTTTTTCGTTAGTACATTTAAATTTGGTTGTTTGAGGTTACGTTCTAGGGACAAAAGTGTCACTTTGTCGAAATCACATGTGCGCCTTCAAATTCCCCTAGTCTGTCATCTTGTAACTAACGTCACGAAAATATCGTTCAAAACCTCGAATTACAATGAAATTGTCTTGCGAAAAAATACGCAGAGGATTTTCCTGTGATTGGTAAGTGCTTCGCTCGAATTGCGTAGTAAAAACTCGGTTGTTTATGTTTTTTTTTGCGAAAAGCCTGATTTGGGGAATGGGTGCGGCGCTTTAGCCACGCGATTTTGCTGATATTTCTTATTCTTCATTTACTAAGTTCGTCCAGAAATTTGTAATGGTGCCAATAAATCCTAGATTTTGAGAATGGCCGTCAGTGTGGTTTTTTAAAAAGGTATTTCACCCGACGAAATGTGCGAATAAGCTCGGTTCGCAAGTGCCTCAGAGTGATAGGAAGTAGCCAGCAGCTATCCTTGATGCCTAGCTTTTGGGAGTCTCGGGCCAATTTTCGCTCTTCTGTAACCGCCTAGTCCCGTTTCGCACTTTCCGAACTATGCCCCAAAAGTTCCACCAGTAGGTACGTCAGTCCCAGCACCCTAACCGCGCATTCTTCACTGTAATTATTTTGCAATTAACCAGGACGTGTCCTGGGAGGTTTCGTCCACTTGTTGAGACACCACAGCACGCTTTTTCTCATGCAAATCGGGCGCTTCTTTGCACAGCTGCAGCAATTAACTGATAACTTTATCTCCTCATGTGTAATAACAAAAACCAATTCGATGATTCTGTATAACCCGTTTTTTTCTAGACTGTAGATAACTTAGAATGGCAGAATCATGTCCGTCAGGAAACAGAAATAATTTAAACGCATTATCAAGTATTAACCGAGATTCTGAACTTCCGAAACAAGACTGCACCAGCCCTAGCCCTACTGAAACTGTCTGTTTAGATTCGTTGTGCTCCACTGAAAATGCACCAGGTAAGAGTCAACCGAACCAAAGACACGCAATAACGCCACTTGTAGGTACATCGCAAAATCACCTAGCCCCTTTGAGCGAAAGATTGGACGCAATATTCAGAAACAGTCACTCTGAAGAGAAACTAGACAAAACGAATTTTTTGAATGAACTAGGCCTGGAAGAATGTGATGAAGAGGACAGTTGTGATAGAGAGGAAAACTGGGAAGATTGCACTGAAGGAGATTTGTCTGAAGACAATCAAGACTTAGACGAGGTACGGTGTTTCACACAAGTTATACCCGTAACGAGCGTTTTATTTGCTTTAGGACGACGATAGTAGTGAAGTTGCCTCAAATTCGCCCCCCGACGTCCACCAAATCACGCAGAAAAATTCATTTCTGAAGAGGTGTGGGTCATATTCAACTGATCGATACTGGGTGAGTGTGGTCACTTCTAATAAATAAATACAGTGGAACTTCCATGCAATGAACACAAAATTGAGTTTTCTGCGATTGCAAGCCCTTGACGTAGTGTCACTTGTTGATTTTGATATTGACCTGATTTAGCGAGTCGCCACTGGTTCTAGCGTTAAAGACGAACACGATGAAAAAAATACAGTGGTGGCGACGTGCTGACAAGTTGTGTGCTTTTTGGTTTCTGGCGAATACGTTTTTTGTATTGACATACACTTAGTTTGATCTTGATTTAAAGTTGTTTACCGCATTCAGCGATACATTATTATTAAAAATCGCGTTAAAGGATGTCAAGGTAAATGTGGAAAGAAGATCATATTCTCATTATGTGACAGAAAATTGTACGCATAATTAAGCTAAAGTGAATTTTAAATGTGTTAATGTCATGCTAATTTTAACGATTCATAATTAACGTGTTGATTTATAAGTTGGTGAAAACCCAATCCACGTGACCTTATTTTCTAACTATAATTAGTAATATAAATTCTGACATTTGGGTGAGTAAACAGAAATTGGTGCTTTGTTTGCAGATGTTTGAGTGTTTTTTATATGTGGATTTTTGAAATAAAATCAAATTAAAAAATTACACTTTTTGAACTTTCCTGTTTGATTTTCATAGTTTCTGTGGTACAGAGATGGCAAAGTTTTTGTGTTCCGAGATGAAACTAACTCGTTATTACGTCGGGATTTTTTGCAAATCTATAGTATACAGGGAATTACCGGAAACCGGTTAAAACTAATAATCCGTTGCAAAAAACTCACGAACAGCCAGATTTGTTTTCTTATTAGTGGCGCTTATATTTTTATGACATCATTAACTTAATTATGACGTCATATCTCTATCTGTTAGCACAGATACTTAACTTTTACGCAATCCACGCAAGCTTTACAAGAAAATATAACAAAATATTTTAATCGTTTTTTTTCTGAAATTTCATTTTAAATTGCGAACTTTTGTGCGTTCAACGTTTTTTTTTTTTATATATAAAAAAATTAAAATTTCCAATCGAAATGTCGAAGATGTATTGTAATCGAGTCGATCGGGTGACTTATTTAAATGTTAAAAAGTAATACAGTCCTGAAGTTGTGGTTTATGAATCCGTGTTGAATTATTGTCTTGGACATCGGAATTTTTGGAAAAAAAATCAAAATTGTACAATTTTTCGTTTGTCTCAGTTTTTCGAGTTTTCAATTTTTCGGCTTTTCGATGTTTTGATTTCGCGATTTTTTAAGTTTCGATTTCTTAATTTTTCGGTACTTCAGTTTTGAGATTTTCTAAAATCTCGATTTTTTCAATTTTTGATATTTCTAAATTTTCGATCTTTCGATGATTCGAGTTCTTGATTTTTCGATCTTTCGACTTTTAGATTTTTCGGTTTTCCTATTTCACGACTTTTCGATGTCTCGGTTTCCGGACTTCCTGATTTCTCGATACATATTTCGATTTTTTAGGTTTTTGATTTTCAATTTTTCGATTTTTCAAATTTTCGGTTTTCGATTTCTCGTTTTTTTTTTTATTTTTCAGCTTTTATATATTTCAATTTTTATAGATTTTGCACTTTTCAATTTTCCAGTTTATAAATTTTTCGATATTTTGTTTTTTTCGATTTTTTGATCGTTCAATTTTCCGAATTTTCCATTTTCAATTTTTGGATTTTGGGCTATTTCGATTTCTCGAACTCTTGATGTTTCGAAGTCTCAGGTTTCCGACTTTCAGGCTTTTAAATTTTCATGTATATTTTTCGATTTTTCGTTCTCGACATTTTGTTTTTGGAGTTTTTAAATTTTTGTGATTGTCGATTTATCGATTTTTTTTTAATTTAAACTTTTCAGTTTTTCGATTTTTAATTTTTGTTTCCAAATTTTCAATTTTTCGACTATTCGATTTCTCGATTTCTTGACTTTTCCATGTTTCGGTTTCTGGACTTCCTGATTTCTCGATATTGTGATTTTTTAAGCTTTTGATTTTTCAACTTTTCGATTTTTTAAATTTTCGGTTTTTGTGTTCTCGATTTTACAATTCTTTGATATTTGATTTTTAGATTTGTTAAATTTTATATTTTTCGATTTCTCGATATTTCGATTTTTCAGGCTTTTGATTTTTCGATTTTTAAAATTCTCGATTTTTGATTTCTCGATTTTGCAATTTTTCGACATTTGAGTTTTGAGGTTTTTTAATTTTTGGATAAAATTTTTTGATATTTTAATTTTTCGATTTTTTTAATTTTATATTTTTCAATTTCTCGTTTTTTTGATTTTTCAGCTTTTAGATATTTCAATTTTTCAATTTTTTTAAAGTTTGCATTTTTCAATTTTCCAGTTCTTAAATTTTTCAAGTTTTAAGTTTTTTCAATTTTTCAATTTCCCGATTTATCGAGATTTCGATGTTGCGATTTTTTGATAGTTCAGTTTTCCGAATTTTGGATTTTCAATTTTTCGCTTTTGGGCTATTTCGATTTCTCAAGGTCTTGACGTTTCGAAGTCTCGGTTTTTCGACTTCTAGGCTTTTCACTTTTCATATATGTATATTTTTCGATTTTTCAAGCTTTTGTTTTCCCATTTTCGACATTTCGTTTTTAGGCTTTTTCAATTTTTGTGATTACAGATTTATCGATTTTTTTTTTTAATTTAAATTTTTCAGTTTTTCATATTTCTTTTTTGGGATTTTTCAGTTTTTCAATTTTTTAATTTTTTTCATTTCCAAAATTTTCGATTTTTCGATCATTCGTTTTTTCGATTTTCGGATCTCTCGACTTCTAGATTTTTCGATTTTCCTATTTTTCGATATTTCGATTTTCAGGCTTTTGATTTTTCGATTTTTAGAATTCTGGGTTTTTGATTTCTCGATTTTGCAATTTTTCGATATTTGAGTTTTGGGGTTTTTCAATTTTTGGATTCAACTTTTTGATATTTTAATTTTCCTACTGTTTAAATTTTAGAATATCGATTTCTCGTTTTTTGATTTTTCAGTTTTTAGATATTTCAGTTTTTAAATTTTACTTTTTTCAATTCTTCAGTTTTCAAATTTTACGATTTTTCGGTTTTTCAATTTTCGATCTTTTTATGTTTGGTTTTTCAAGTTTTTGGATTTTCGACTTTTAGGCTTTTCAATTTTTATATTTCTCGATTTTCGATTTTTTCCTGTTTTTAACTTTTTGATTTCGAGCTTTTGATATTTGGATTTTTTGAATTTTCGATATTTAGGCTTTTCGATTTTTATATTTTTAGATTCTGCAATTTTGCAATTTTGTTTTTGATTTTTGGATTTCTCGTTTTTTTTTTCATTTTTAAATTTTTCGAATTTCCCATTTCTCATTTCGGTTTTTCGATTTTTAAAATTTTTCGATCTAGATTTTCGATATCGAAATTTAGATGTTTCGATTTGTCGATCGTTCAGTTTCCTAATTTTTCAATTTTAAAATTTTCGATTTCGAGTCATTTCCATTTCTCGGTTTTCGATTTTTCGAATTTTTCATTTTTCAATTTTTTGATTTCCCAAGTTTTCTAAATTTTATTTTTGGGATGTTTCAGTTTTTATGATTTTTCGATTTATCGTTCTTTTTTCAATTTAAAATTTTCAGTTTTTCAATTTTTACTTTTTCCATTTTGAGCCATTTCGATTTCTCGAGTTTTTGATATTTCGATTTTCGACTTTTAAGTTTTTCGATTTTCATATTTTTCAATTTTTTGATCTTTGGATTTCTCGTTTTTTTTTTATTTTTCAGTTTTTCGAGTTCTTCGAACATCCCATTTCTCAACATTCCGGTTTTTTGATTTTTAAAATTTTTAGACTTCGATTTTTCAAGTTCTAGATTTTCGATATCGAGATTTCCATGTATCGATTTGTCGATGGTTCAATTACCCAATATTTCGATTTATAGATTTCATCAATTTTTTCAATTTTGAAATTTTCGATTTTGGGCCATTTCGATTCGATCTTTAGATGTTTCGATTTCTCAGTTTTCGATTTTTCTAATTTTTAATTTTTCAATTCTTCATTTTTTATTACTTCCCGAGCGTAAGCAAAGGAAGTATTGTAATCGAGTCCGTCGGCCGACTCTCTACTTTTACGTTTTCTCGATCTTTCATGACCCCTAGAAGACGAAGAAATAGGTCTCCCATTTCCGTCTGTCTGTCCGTCTGTCCGTCCGTCTGTCCGTCTGTCCGTCTGTCCGTCTGTTGTCCCGGATTTTTATTAGACAGATAATCTCCGAAAGTACTCGACCGATTGTTGTGAAATTTTGTACTTATATTAAGAATATCATGTAGATGGTAAAACGCTAACCAAAATTTGTCTAATCATCCCCACCACTAATGCGATGACGTCACTTCAAAATTGTACATAGTAAATGGGTTATCAATTGTATAAAATAACATAGTCCTACACATGTAGTTTACAACTCTGAATCGACTTTTCACCCGAAACGTCCAGATTTTTGGAAAAAAAATCAAAATTATGAAACAACATTTTGAAATTTAATTTTTAATCTGCTAACCAGAATGCTTTGAAATGTTGCAGATGTTTTAAGGCTATAAAGAGCATCATAAATCTTTAGTCAAAAAATATTTGCTTATCCCCTCCAAAAACTTGATGACGTCAGCTCAAAAGTTTGTGGAATAAATCATATCTAAAATGTACAAAATATGATGAGTCTGTACTTGTGATCTATCACTCCATTCATATTTTTTGGATTTGCATATACAGGGTGACTCAAAAAAATTAATGAATGCGTAAATATATTTTATTGATTTAATCAGGAACTACAAAACCGAATGCTCTGAAATCTTGCAGATGTTTTAAGGTCATAAAGAGCATAATAAATGTTTAGTCAAAATATATTTGCTTATCCCCTCCAAAAACTTGATGACGTCAGCTCGAAAGTTTGCCGAATAAATCATATCTAAAATGTACAAAATATGATGAGCCTGTACTTGTCATTTATCACTCCATTCATATTTTTTGGATTTGCATATACAGAGGGACTCAAAAAAATTAATGAATGCGTAAATATATTTTATTGATTTAATCAGGAACTACAAAACGGAATGCTCTGACATCTTGCAGATGTTTTAAGGTTATAAAGAGCATAATAAATGTTTAGTCAAAATATATTTGCTTATCCCCTCCAAAAACTTGATGACGTCAGCTCGAAAATTTGCCGAATAAATCATATCTAAAATGTACAAAATATGATCAGTCTGTACTTGTGATCTATCACTCCATTCATATTTTTTGGATTTGCATATACAGGGTGATTCAAGAAAATAAATGAAAGCGTAAATTTATTTTACTGATTTACTCAGGAACTACAAAACCGAATGCTTCGAAATCTTGAAGATATTTTAAAATTATCATAAGCATGGTAAATTTTTGATCAAAACGTATTTGGTCGTCCCCCCTAAAAAAATTATGACGTCACCACAAAATTTTGCTGAATAAATCCTATCTAAAATGTACAAAATATGGTGAGTCTCTTCTTGTGATTTATCATTCCATTCAAATTTTTTCGATTTGCATATACAGGGTGACTCAAAAAAATTAATGAATGCTTAAATTTATTTTATTGATTTAATCAGGAACTACAAAACCGAATGCTTTGAAATCTTGCAGATGTTTTAAGGTTATAAAGAGCATAGTAAATTTTTAGTCAAAATATATTTGGTTATCTTCTACAAAAAACTGATGACGTCAGCTCAAAAGTTTGCCGAATAAATCGTATCTAAAATGTACAAAATATGATGAGTCTGTACTTGTGATTTATCATTCCATTCATATTTTTGGATTTGCATATTATTATTATTATTATTATTATTATTGGTTATGTTGGCCAACAGGTGTGAACCCAATTACAGACCAACAATAAGCAGGGTGACTCAAAAAAATTAATGAAGGCGTGAATTTATTTTATCGATTTAATCAGGAATTACAAAACCGAATGTTTTGAAATCTTGGGAATATTTTAAAGTTATTATAAGCATGGTAAACTTTTGTTCAAAATGTATTTGTTCATCCCTCCTAAAAAAATTGATGACGTCACCCTTAAATTTTGCTGAATAAATCCTATCTAAAATGCAAAAAATATGATGAGTTTGTACTTGTGATTTATCATTCCATTCATATTTTTTAGATTTTCTTAAGAGGTGGTTCAAAAAAATTAATGAAGTCAATTTATTTTATTGATTAAATTAAAGGCAACACTTATTATTAGTATTACACCCCAACCAACCCAATTTGGTAGACACAAAATTTGTTAAAGGAAAAACTCGGTTGAAGCATAAGGGTAGCACGCTTATTTACATCGACTTTAACATTACAGACCTGCATTTGTTTTATGCGCTCACTTGGTTCCGCGAATGTGAAATAGACATGTTTATAATCAACCAATTGTGAATTTCACCGTCAAGAATTAAAATAAAACCCAATGTTTTATATAATAAGCGGAAGTCGAAGCAATAAAACCGATGGTCGTTTTGTTTACAGTTTCTCTGTTTGACTCTCACGTATGCTGTTACGCCTGTCATCTTAAATTAAGAATGTTTATACATACACGATTTTCATTTGCCTCTGATACGTATACGTGAGTAAATTGTTTCGTTATTTTATTGATTATTACAAATCAATATTCAAAACGACCCAATTCATTTTCCCGAAAATTTGAGAATATAATAATTTTATTCTTAGTATTACACTACATCTATCCCAACTGATATACGTGTTCTTGCAAAAATGTTGATGACGTCATCGCAATTTTTTTTTAAATTCCCACTACAAAAATCTAATGAGAAAAAAAACACAATAGGCATGCAGTCGTCAAGTTTCCGACAGCGAGGGAAGTACTGTCTAAACTCTTTAGACCAATTTTTTTTCGATTTTTTCGGTTTTTCACTTTTTCAATTTCTTGATTCAGTTTTTTGATTTCCCATTTTTCGACATTTCATTTTTGGGGTTTTTCAATTTTTATGATTTTTTTGATATATCTTTTTTTTTAAATTGAAATTTTTAGTTTTGTAATTTTTACCTTTTCGATTTTGGCCCATTTCGATTTCTCGAGCTTTTTGATGTTCGAGTTTTTGAATTTTCGACTTTTAGCCTTTTCGATTTTTTATATTTTTAGATTTTCCAATTTTTCAATTTTTTGATCTTTGGGTTGCTCGTTTGCTTTTTTTGATTTTTCAGTTTTTCGAGTTCCGAAGCCTCAATTTTTCGATTTTATAACATTTACATTTTTCGATTTTTCGAACTTTCCACTTCTCAACATTTCGGTTTTTCGATTTTTGATATCGATATTTCCATTTTCAAGTTTTCGATTTATACTTTTTTTTTAGATTTTTCGAATTTTTAATTTTTCAATTTTGAGATTTTCCAATTTTTTGTTTTTACGATTTTTTAATTTTTCCATTTTTCAAATTTTCCACTTTTTGACGATCATTTTTTTCAATTTTTAAAAGTTTTCAACCTTTTGATTTTTCGATTTCTCGATTTTTCAAGTTTACATTTTTTTATTTCCCAAGTTTTCTGAATTTTATTTTTGGGATTTTTCAGTTTTTATGATTTTTCGATTTATCGTTCTTTTTCAATTTAAAATTTTCAGTTTTTCAATTTTTACTTTTTCCATTTTGGGCCATTTCGATTTCTCAAGCTTTTGATGTTTCGATTTTCGACTTTTTAAGTTTTTCGTTTTTTTACATTTTTAGATTTTCTTTTTTTTAAATTTTTTGATCTTTGGATTACTCGGGTTTTTTTTTGGATTTTTCAGTTTTTCGAGTTCTTTGAACATCCCATTTCTCAACATTCCGGTTTTTTGATTTTTAAAATTTTTAGACTTTTCGATTTTTCAGGTTCTAGATTTTCGATATCGAGATTTCGATGTTTCGATTTGTCGATGGTTCAATTTCCCAATATTTCGATTTATAGATTTCATCAATTTTTTCAATTTTTAAATTTTCGATTTTGGGCCATTTCGATTCGATCTTTAGATGTTTCGATTTCTCAGTTTTCGATTTTTCTAATTTTTAATTTTTCAATTCTTAAGTTTTTAAGTTTTTTGATTTTTTCGTCTTTTCACTTTTTCAATTTCTTGATTAATCGAGATTTCGATTTTCAATGTTTCGATTTCATGATTCAGTTTTTTGATTTCCCATTTTTCGACATTTCATTTTTGGGGTTTTCAATTTTTATGTTTTTTTTTATTTATCGTTTATTTTTAAATTAAAAATTTTCAGTTTTGTAATTTTTACTTTTTCGATTTTGGCCCATTTCGATTTCTGGAACTTTGGACGTTCTAGTTTTTGAATTTTCGACTTTGGCTTTTCGATTTTTTATATTTTTAGATTTTCCAATTTTTCAATTTTTTGATCTTTGGTTTTCTCGTTTATTTTATTGATTTTTCAGTTTTTCGAGTTCCGAATTCTCAATTTTTCGATTTTGTAACATTTACATTTTTCGATTTTTCGAACTTTCCACTTCTCAACATTTCGGTTTTTCGATTTTTGATATGGAGATTTCAATCTTTGATTTTTCGGTTTTTACAATCTTTCAATTGTTCGATTTCTAGATATGTCGATTTTTCAGTTTTCCTGCTTCCGTCTGCCGTCTGTTGGTGATTTTATTAGACAAATAATTTTCAAAACTACTGTACTGATGGTTGTGAAATTTTATACGCATTTTAAAAATGTCGTGTTTCATCTTAAAGTTTTGCCAACTAAATCCTATTAAAATTTTACGACAAAATTTTACAATTTAATTAACTTGGAAACTACAAAACCGATTGTTCTCAAATTTTGCATACGCTTGAAATTTGTTATAAATCTGATAACTCGCTAATCGCACTTCATCTGCTTAACCCTTTCAGAAATTTGGTGACGTCAACGCAAAATTTTGCTAAGTAAACACTATTTAAAATATGTAGATGCAAATTTTTGACGAAAAATTTCAAAATTTTGCAATCTAATACAGAAACAACAATTATCACAAAATTTTGTTAAATAAATTTGTCCTGAAATTTATAGTGTGATTGTTCTTTTATTTGAAATTTTATAACACGTAACGAGTTAAATAATAGTCAGTGTTAACGTTTTGGTTAAAATTAACATTGAACACATCGAAGACAACACAAGACTAGATTTTACAAATAAAAATGTTGTTTACCCTCCGTATAAATAACAAACCCCCGTTTACCTTTTCTAATACATTTTTAACCACCCAAACCTTTTACCCAAAAGCTTGCGTTTCTTTTAATCGAACTTTCATGACTTCCCGTGCGTTTTTGAGCCCAAACACGCTTCCAAGTCTTCGCCGCATAAAAAACACCGAAATTCCTCATAAATCGATTAAACCTTTTCAATAATTCAGCCTCATTATTTACCCATAAGTTTTCGTTTCAATTAGATCGACATCAATTCGGCCCGAAATAAGTGCGTGAAGCTGCGTATTCTCCAAGAAGTTTATTTGGCCGGTCCGGAGTGAAATTTAGTGCGTGTTTCGAAATTTCTCGTGGTCAACGTACCCCGGTAAATAATAAAGTTTGGCGAAATTTTGAGCGTCGGCCAATACGTGTAAACAAAATAAATTTGCGCGAAAATAAGCGCGAACGGCAATAAAAATGAAAATTTTATGACGGACAAGTTCGTCGTAATGAGATAAAATAAATGTATGCATTGTAAAATTTGTGCAAAGGTACGTATTTTGCAATTCAGAATTGGTTGTGTGCAGGGCCGGCTCTAAGGGACCAGGCGCCCCGATGCAACTTACTGTTCAACGCCCTTTAAAAATTGTTTGTAAAAAAAAAACAAAAAAAATGTTGTAATCACATATTTTTGTAGAGAGATACTTTTAATTAACAAGCATACATAAAATTATGATGAATCAATCTTAATATACATATAAAAGTGTTTGTCCTGACTGACAGACTAACTGATCTATCAACGCAAAGCCTGAACTACTGCAACTACAAACATGAAATTTGGATAGTAGATTCCTTTTGTGCCATAAGCACCCACTGAGAAAGGATTTTTGGAAATTCCGCCCCAATTGGACAAAATAGGGGAATGTAAAGATTTATGTTAAAAATCTTTACATTACAAAAATTTTTAAATTCTTAATTTTGTAAAATTGATACGATTTCAAAGTTATTTTTAATTTAGACTTACCTCAGTGTTATTCGAAATTAAAATTTAAAATATAACAAAACTGAACAACCACCACAACCAGCCGACTAGACTCGGAAAATACAATTTTTAAGTTTGTGCCGACAAGGAGTTTTATGGTACCAACAAACATCACAAATGTTAGAAAAACATCTGGTTTTGGTCATACCGCTGTCTCGTCAAATTGTTACCCAGATAATGGCAGTCATAAATCTGTTATTTTTTGTCGGTATTGATCTAAAGGTCCAATTACCCAACCCAAAGTTTCGATGGGCGCCTTGGTCTGTTCCTGCTATAATATTTTGTACGTAGTAATTCAATGCAAATCTAATACTCCTATTAATTTATTTCTATGGAGAAGCATAGGCGCCGCCCGCCGCCTGGCGCCCCTTCTCATGGGCGCCCCGATGCGGTGCATCTTTCGCTTACCGTGTTAAGCCGGCCCTGGTTGTGTGTAGGTATTATTTTTACGATTTTGTGTTGCTGGTAGAGAAATTTATGTGAAGTCTGCGGATTTTAAAGCGATTTTACAGCGCGGCGAATTTGTTTATTTATGAAATTGTCATAGTTCACGTCTTTGACAGGCGCTTGCATTCAATAAACAATAAACGAATTCTGCATGATAATGAACAGAATTTCAATAAAGCCATTGTTAGAACACAGTGTAGTTGACAATAATTACCCGTACATGAAAAAATACAAGTTGTGGACGAAATTTTCGTCGTTTTTTTCCGGTCGAAACACTAATTCCACCTTAATGGTTGTAGTTTTAGTTTTGATAGCACCAGTCGGAAATGTCAAGAATATGATACAAAAAACATGTTGATAACAGAAAAAAATTATCGCTGTTTTACTTCGAAGAAAGTGTTTGGTTTTATGGTGACGATTTATTTTGGGTATGATTTATGGCGTTCTTTTTCGTTAACTCAATGATGATGATGATACTAGTGAGTGTTGAGTTAGTAACACGACGCGTGTTGATTAACGCATGATCGATGTCTAATCTTCTCTCTGAATTCGGGGAGTTTTTGTTGTTGATTTTATCGGTGCGATTTGGGTTTCATATTTTTTTGTTTTGCAGAGGAAACGAAAGTTGGACGTGCAGAATGGGTTTCCGTGCAAGAAGCTGCTGCCGGAGAAGAAATCTGACGTCATTTCGATGCCCACCGAGCCTTCTGCTCGAGTGCCGGGAGCGGCCGAAAGCACTGGTAAGATTTTTTCTTAAAAATAAGGCACTTTAAGAATTACTTAAATAATGTTTTAATTTTTACATGTAGTTTTTTTTTTTATTTTGATCTTTCACGTATTTCGGAGAAATTAACAAAGCAGATTTTTTATAAAAATTATTATTATTTTTTCGAAGTGACATACGAAATTTTAAATAAGTTGAGTTTTTTTCAGAAAAAATGCGGAAAATTCTAATGTATGTTATTCAGCGCGGTTGTAAAATTACTGGTTTTAAGGGATTTCAGGAAAATTACAAAGCAGATTTTTTTATAAAAATTTATTCCATAATTTTTTTAATCACAGGATGTCTTCAGTTTTTAGGGATAAATAATTAAAATTCTATTAACATTTTATTATAACTAAAAGATAATAGTGACTTACGAAATTTTAAGTAAGTTGAGTTTTTTAGAAACATTGAGAAATTCGTTTTTGCGAATTTTATTTGTTTAAATAATATATTTTTTTAATTGTTGAAATATGTTAATTTTATTATTCAACGTTTCATGAATTTCAGAGAAATCACAGAGCCAATTGTTGGATGAATTTTCGAGGATAAATAAATCAAATTGTAGTAATGTTTTTTAATAAACTAAAAAAATACAAAATTTTAAACAAACTCAGTTTCACAGAAAAATCGATAAAAATATTTTTTTAATTATTTTTTAATAATATATTTTTAATTACTTAAATAAAATTTTCTTTTTAATTAATTGAGCAAATTTTTTTATAAAAATTTAATCAATAATTTTCTTGAGATGACGTCCTCAATTTTAAGTTTCTAAGAATAAAAAAAAAATCATCACGATTGAGATGGGGTGGGTGGGCGGGGTTTATATTATGCCTTTTTTTCTAAATATACATAGTATTCTTTGAACATCACGATACTGAAAAACATATTTTAATTTTTTGTAAAGAAATAAGTATTGTGCAGTTAAGCTCCGCCTCCTTAATTCTCGGAGTAAAAAAATCATTACAATTGAAATAGGGCGGGTGGGCGGGTTTTCACTTTGTTTTTTTGTTTTAGTATGTGTAGACTTCTTTTCACAACAAAAAACTTAAAACATGATGGAAAATTTGCATAAGGAAAATATCGATTTTGCAATTAGGCTCCGCCCCATAATTGCAAAATCCATATTTCCTTGCCAAAATGCACCATTTTAACAATATTTTAAGTTTCTTGTTGTGAAAACATGGCTATGTATATTAAAACGAAAAAGGCAAAATATAAACGCCGCCCGCCCGCCCTGTCTCAATTCTGATGACTTTTTGTATTCGTCGTGAGCCGAGGGGCGGAGCTAATTGCAAAATCCTTATTTCTCTACAAAAAATAAAAAACATGTTTTTGAGTATCGTGTTGTTTTTCAATTTTTCGATGTTTCGATTATTTTTTAAATTTTAATTTTTCAATTTCTCGACCTTTTGATACTTAGACGTCTCGGTTTTGTTGAGTTTTCAAATTTTCTACTTTTAGGCTTTTCAATTTTTACATTTTCCGATATTCCAATTTTTCGATTTTTGAATTTTTTGATTTTACAATTTATTATTTTGTTTTTTTGTTTAATTTGAATTTTGCAGTTTTTCAATTTTTTCTTTTTCGGCTTTGGGTCATTTCGATGTCCCGAGTTTTTTTTGATCGATTTCTTATTTTTTCGTTTTTTGGAATTTTGGACTTTTCGGCTTTTCGATATTTGGATTTTCCGATTTTTCAATTTTTTGTTTTTTCGGTTTCTCGTTTTTTTGATTTTTTACTTTTTCGAGTTCCGAGTTCTCGATTTTTCTATTTTGAAAAATTTACATTTTTCGATTTTTCAAAGTTTCCATTTTTCAGCATTTCGGTTTTTCAATTTTAAAATTTTTCGACGTTTCCATCTTTAGATTTCTCGGTTTTCAATTTTTCTAAGTTTAGATTTTTCAATTTCTCATTTTTACGATTTTTTAATTTTTCGAATTTTAGATTTCTCGACATATTGTTTTTTCAGACCAGAGCCTAATTGCAAAATCCATATTTCCTTGCAAAAATGTACCACTTTAACCATAGTTTAAGTTTTCTTGTTGTGAACAGATGGCTATGTATATTAAGACAAAAAAGGCAAAATATAAGCCCCGCCCACCCGCCCTGTCTCAATTCTGATGATTTTTTTATTCGTCGTGAGCCGAGGGGCGGAACTAATTGCAAAATCCTTATTTCTCTACAAGAAATAAAAAACATGTTTTTGAGTATCGTGTTGTTTTTCAATTTTTCGATGTTTCGATTTTTTTTATTGGTTAGTTTCTCGATTTTTCGATTTTCAATTTTTTGATTTATCGATTATTTTTTAAATTTAAATTTTTCGATTTCTCAACCTTTTGATACTTAGACGTCTCGGTTTTGTTGGTTTTCTAATTTTCGACTTTTAGGCTTATCAATTTTTACATTTTCCGATATTCCAATTTTTCGATTTTTGAATTTATTATTTTGTTTTTTGTTAAATTTGAATTTTGCAGTTTTTCAATTTTTTCTTTTTCGACTTTGGGTCATTTCGATGTCCAGAGCTTTTGATCGATTTCTTGTTTTTTCGATTTTTGGAATTTTGGGCTTTTCGGCTTTTCGGTATTTAGACTTTCCGATTTTTCAATTTTTTGTTTTTTCGATTTTTCGTTCTTCTGATTATTCACTTTTTCGAGTGCCGAGTTCTCGATTTTTCTATTTTGAAATATTTACATTTTTCGATTTTTCAAACTTTCCATTTCTCAACATTTCGGTTTTTCAATTTTTACAATTTTTCGACGTTTCGATCTTTCGATTTTTAATTTTTCGATTTATCGATTTTTTTTTCATTTAAATTTTTCGATTTTGGGCCATCTCGATTTCTCGATCTTTTAATGTTTCGATTTCTCGGTTTTCGATTTTTCTAACTTTAGATTTTCAATATTTCATTTTTACGATTTTTTAATTTTTCGAATTTTAGATTTCTCGACATATTGTTTTTTCAGACCAGAGCCTAATTGCAAAATCTATATTTCCTTGGAAAAATGTACCACTTTAACCATGGTTAAAATTTTCTTGTTGTGAAAAGAAGGCTATGTATATTAAGACAAAAAAGGCAAAATATAAGCCCCGACCACCCGCCCTATCTCAATTCTGATGATTTTTTTATTCGTCGTGAGCCGAGGGGCGGAGGTTAATTGCAAAATCCTTATTTCTCTACAAGAAATAAAAAACATGTTTTTGAGTATTGTGTTGTTCAAAGAATGCTATGTATATTAAAAAAAAAACAAGCCAAAAATTAAGCCCCACCTATATCCATACCAATCTCAATTGTGATGAATGTTTCATTTTAAATTTCTTGGTTTATCAATTTTTCGATTTCTCAATTTATCGAAATTTCGATGTTTCGATTTTTTTTTATTGTTCAGTCTCCAGATTTTTCGATTTTCGATTTTTTAATTTATCGATAATTTTTAAAATTTTAATTTTTCGATTTTGAACTACTTCGATTTCTCGACCTTTTGATATTTAGACGCCTCGGTTTTGTTGAGTTTTCAAATTTTCGACTTTTAGGCTTTTCAATTTTTATGTTTTCCGGTTTTCCAATTTTTCGATTTTTCAATTTTTTGGTTTCCCAGTTTCCGACATTTCATTTTTGGCGGTTTTTCAATTTTGTGATTTTACAATTTATCGATTTTTTTGTTAAATTAAAATTTTTCAGTTTTTCAATTTATTTTTTCGACCATGAGCCATTTCGAATTTTCGACTTTTCAATTTTTTGATTGCCCATTTTTTGACATTTCATTTTGAGGTTTTCTCAAGTTTTTGTTTTTTCGGTTTCTCGTTTTTTAATTTTTAACTTTTTCGAGTTCCGAGTTCTCGATTTTTCTATTTTGAAAAATTTACATTTTTCGATTTTTCAAACTTTCCATTTCTCAACATTTCGGTTTTTCAATTTTTACAATTTTTCGACGTTTCGATCTTTCGATTTTTAGGCTTTTCAATTTTTATGGTTTCCGATTTTCCAATTTTTCGATTTCTCAATTTTTTTATTTCCAATTTTCCGACATTTCATTGTTGGGGGTTTTTCAACTTTGGGCCATTTTGATATCGAGAGTTTTTGATGTTTCGATTTATTGGTTTTTCGATTTTTCGAATTTTAGGCTTCTCGATTTTTAGATTTTCCGATTTTCCAATTTTTTGACATATCATTTTAGGAATCTTTCGATTTTTTGTTTTTTCAATTTCTCGTTTTTTTGATTTTTCACTTTTTCGGCGTTTCCATCTTTCGATTTTCAATTTTTCGATTTGTCGATTTTTTTTTCATTTAAATTTTTCGATTTCGATTTTTCTGAATTAAGATTTTTAAATTTTTTAATTTCCCATTTTTTCGAGATTTCATTTTTGGAATTTTTCAATTTTTCATTTTTACGATTTCTTAATTTTTCCAATTTTCGATTTCTCGACGTATTGTTTTTTCAGAGCAGAGCCCAATTGTAAAATCCATATTTCCTTACAAAAACGTACCCTTTTAAACCTGTTTTAAGTTTCCAAGAATAAAAAATTGGTCTAAAGAGTTTAGACAGTACTTCCCTCGCTGTCGGAAACGTGACGACTGCATGCCTATTATGTTTTTTTTTCGCAATGGATTTCAAAGAATTCGGTTTTATAGTTCCTGAGTAAATCAATAAAATTAATTTACGCATTCATTAATTTTTTTGAGTCACCCTGTATATGCAAATCCTAAAAATATGAATGGAGTGATAAATTACAAGTACAGACTCATCATATTTTGTACAGTTTAGATAGGATTTATTCGGCAAACTTTTGAGCTGACGTCATCAATTTTTTGGAGGGGATAAGCAAATGTATTTTGACTAAACACTTATTATGCTCTTTATAACCTTAAAACATCTTCAAGATTTCAAAGCATTCGGTTTTGTAGTTCCTGAGTAAATCAGTAAAATAAATTTACGCTTTCATTAATTTTTTTTAATCACCCTGTATTTGCAAATCCAAAAAATATGGATGGAGTGATAGATCACAAGTACAGACTGATCATATTTTGTACATTTTAGATATGATTTATTCGGCAAACTTTCGAGCTGACGTCATCAAGTTTTAGGAGGGGATAAGCAAATATATTTTGACTAAACATTTATTATGCTCTTTATGACCTTAAAACATCTGCAAGATTTCAGAGCATTCGGTTTTGTAGTTCCTGATTAAATCAATAAAATATATTTACGCATTCATTAATTTTTTTGAGTCACCCTGTATATGCAAATCCAAAAAATATGAATGGAGTGATAAATTACAAGTACAGACTCATCATATTTTTACAGTTTAGATAGGATTTATTCGGCAAACTTTCGAGCTGACGTCATCAATTTTTTGGAGGGGATAAGCAAATATATTTTGACTAAACATTTATTATGCTCTTTATAACCTTAAAACATCTGCAAGATTTCAAAGCATTCGGTTTTGTAGTTTCTGAGTAAATCAGTAAAATATATTTACGCATTCATTAATTTTTTTGAGTCACCCTGTATATGCAAATCCAAAAAATATTAATGGAGTGATAGATCACAAGTACAGACTCATCATATTTTGTACATTTTAGATATGATTTATTCCACAAACTTTTGAGCTGACGTCATCAAGTTTTTGGAGGGGATAAGCAAATATTTTTTGACTAAAGATTTATAATGCTCTTTATAGGCTTAAAACATCTGCAACATTTCAAAGCATTCTGGTTAGCAGATTAAAAATTAAATTTCAAAATGTTGTTTTATAATTTTGATTTTTTTTCCAAAAATCTGGACGTTTCGGGTGAAAAGTCGATTCAGAGTTGTAAACTACATGTGTAGGACTATGTTATTTTATACAATTGAAAACCCATTTACTATGTACAATTTTGAAGTGACGTCATCGCATTAGTGGTGGGGATGATTAGACAAATTTTGGTTAGCGTTTTACCATCTACATGATATTCTTAATATAAGTACAAAATTTCACAACAATCGGTCGAGTACTTTCGGAGATTATCTGTCTAATAAAAATCCGGGACAACAGACGGACAGACGGACGGACAGACGGACAGACGGACGGACAGACGGACAGACGGACGGACAGACGGACAGACGGACAGACAGACGGAAATGGGAGACCTATTTCTTCGTCTTCTAGGGGTCATGAAAGATCGAGAAAACGTAAAAGTAGAGAGTCGGCCGACGGACTCGATTACAATACTTCCTTTGCTTACGCTCGGGAAGTAAAAATCATCACAATTGCGATAGGGCGGGTGGGCGGGCTTACGCTTTGCTTTTTTGTTTTAATATGTGTAGAGTTCTTTTCATAACAAGAAACTTAAAACATGTTTAATATGGAAAATTTGTATATGAAAATATCGATTTTTCGTAATTGAAAAATCTATATTTCCTTGCAAAAATGTATCACCTTAACCATGTTTTAAGTTTCTTGGCAAAATATAAGCCCCGCCCACCCGCCCTGTCTCAATTCTGATGATTTTTTTTTATTCCTCGTGAGCCGAGGGGCGGAGCTTAATTGCGAAATCCTTACTTCTCTACAAGAAATAAAAAACATGTTTTTTGGAATATCGTGGTGTTCAAAAAATACCATGTATGTTAAGAAAAAATCAAGCCAAAAATTAAGCCCCACCCATATTGTGATGAATGTTTAATTTTAAAAATCTCGGTTTTTCAATTTTTCGATTTCTCGATTTATCGAGATTTCGATGTTTCGATTTTTACTTCCCGAGCGTAAGCAAAGGAAGTATTGTAATCGAGTCCGTCGGCCGACCCTCTGCTTTTACGTTTTCTCGATCTTTCATGACCCCTAGAAGACGAAGAAATAGGTCTCCCATTTCCGTCTGTCTGTCCGTCCGTCTGTCCGTCTGTTGTCCCGGATTTTTATTAGACAGATAATCTCCGAAAGTACTCGACCGATTGTTGTGAAATTTTGTACTTATATTAAGAATATCATGTAGATGGTAAAACGCTAACCAAAATTTGTCTAATCATCCCCACCACTAATGCGATGACGTCACTTCAAAATTGTACATAGTAAATAGGTCTTAAATTGTATAAAATACCATAGTCCTACACATGTAGTTTACGACTCCGAATTCAGTTTTTACCCGAAACGTCCAGATTTTTGGAAAAAAAATCAAAATTATAAAACAACATTTTGCAATTTAATTTTGAATCTGCTAACCCGAATGTTTTGAAATGTTGCAGATGTTTTAAGGCTCTAAAGAGCATCATAAATCTTTAGTCAAAATATATTTGGTTATCCCCTCCAAAAACTTGATGACGTCAGCTCAAAAGTTTGCCAAATAAATCCTATCTAAAATGTACAAAATATGATGCGTCTGTGCTTGTGATATATCACTCCATTCATATTTTTTGGATTTGCATATACAGGGTGACTCAAAAAAATTAATGAATGCGCAAAATTTATTTACTGATTTACTCATTAACTACAAAACCGAATGCTTCGAAATCTTGAAGATGTTTTAAAGTTATCATAAGCATGGTAAATTTTTTATCAAAATGTATTTGGTCGTCCCTCCTAAAAAATTTATGACGTCACCACAAAATTTTGCCGAATAAATCCTATCTAAAATGTACAAAATATGGTGAGTCTCTTCTTGTGATTTATCATTCCATTCAAATTTTTTCGATTTGCATATACAGGGTGACTGAAAAAAATTAATGAATGCGTCAATTTATTTTATTGATTTAATCAGGAATTACATAATCGAATGCTTTGAAATCTTGGAGATGTTTTAAAGTTACCATAAGCATGGTAATTTTTTTATCAAAATGTATTTGCTCTTCCCCCCTAAAAAAATCGATGACGTCACCCTAAAATTTGGTGAATAAATCCTATCTAAAATGTGAAAAATATGATGAGTCTGTACTTGTGATTTATCACTCCGTTCATATTTTTTCGATTTGCATATATATAGGGTGACTGAAAAAAATTATTGAATGCGTCAATTGATTTTATTGATTTAATCAGGATTTACAGAACCGAATGCTTTGAAATCTTGGAGATGTTTTAAAGTTATTATAAGCATGGTAAATTTTTTATCAAAATGTATTTGCTCATCCCCCCTAAAAAATTGATGACGTCACCCCAAAAGTTTGCTGAATAAATCCTATCTAAAATGTACAAAATATGATGAGTCTGTACTTGTGGTTTATCATTCCATTCATATTTTTGGATTTGCATCTACAGGCTGACTCAAAAAAATTAATCAATGCGTGAATTTATTTGATCGATTTAATCAGGAATTACAAAACCGAATGCTTTGAAATCTTGGAGATATTTTAAAGTTATTATAAGCATGGTAAACTTTTGTTCAAAATGTATTTATTCATCCCTTCTAAAAAAATTGGTGACGTCACCCTTAAATTTTGCTAAATAAATCCTATCTAAAATGCAGAAAATATGATGAGTTTGTACTTGTGATTTATCATTCCATTCATATTTTTTAGATTTTCTTAAAGGGTGGCTCAAAAAAATTAATGAAGTTAATTTATTTTATTGATCAAATTAAAGGCAACACTTATTATTAGTATTACATTGGACCAACCCAATTTGGTAGACACAAAATTTTTTAAAGTTAAAACTCGGTTGAAACATAGCTGACTAGGTTCCGCGAATGTGGTATAGACATGTTTTAAATCAACCAATTGTGAATTCCACCGTCAAAAATTAAAATAAAATCCAATGTTTTATATAATAAGCGGAAGTCGACGCAATAAAACCGATTGTCGTTTTGTTTACAGTTTCTTTGTTTGACTCTCACGTATGCTGTTACGCCTGTCATCTTAAATTAAGAATGTTTATACATACACGATTTTCAGTTGCCTCTGATATGTATACGTGAGTAAATTGTTTCGTTATTTTATTGATTATTACAAATCAATATTCAAAACGACCCAATTCATTTTCCCGAAAATTTGAGAATATAATAATTTTATTCTTAGTATTACACTACATCTATCCCAACTGATATACGTGTCCTTGCAAAAATGTTGATGACGTCATCGCAATTTTTTTTTAAATTCCCACTACAAAAATGTAATGAGAAAAAAAACACAATAAGCATGCAGTCGTCAAGTTTCCGACAGCGAGGGAAGTACTGTCTAAACTCTTTAGACCAATTTTTTTTACTGTTCAGTTTCCCGATTTTCAATTTTTTGATTTATCGATTATTTTTTAAATTTTAATTTTTTGATTTTGAACTACATATTTCGATTTCTCGACCGTTTGATATTTAGAATCTCGGTTTTGTTGTTTTCAAATGTTCGACGTTTAGGCTTTTCAATTTTTATATTTTCCGATTTTCCAATTTTGTGATTTTACAATTTATTGTTTTTTTTTTTTTTGTTAAATTTTAATTTTTCAGCTTTTCATTTTTACTTTTTCGATTTTGGACCATTTCGATATCCCGAGCTTTTGATGTTTCGATTTCTTGTTTTTTCAATTTTTTGATTGCCCGTTTTTTGACATTTCATTTTGGGGATTTTTCAATCTTTCGTTTTTTCGATTTTTCGTTTTTTTTATTTTTCGTTTTTTGGTGTTCCGAGTTCTCAATTTTTCTATTTTGAAAAATTACATTTTTCGACGTTTCGATCTTTGGATTTTTAATTTTTCGATTTATCGATTTTTTTTTCATTTAAATTTTTCGATTTTGGGCCATCTCGATTTCTCGATCTTTTAATGCTTCAATTTTTCGGTTTACGATTTTTGTAAGTTTAGATTTTTCAATTTTTTGATCTCCCATTTTTTCGAGATTTCATTTTTGGAATTTTTCAATTTTTCATTTTTACGATTTTTTAATTTTTGAAATTTTCGATTTCTCGACATACTGTTTTTTCAGAGTAGAGCCTAAATGCAAAATCCATATTTTCTTACAAAAATTTGCCCTTTTAAACGTGTTTTAAGTTTCCAAAAATAAAAAAAATCATCACAATTGAGACGGGGTGGGTGGGCGGGGTTTATATTTTACCTTTTTTTCTTAATATACATAGTATTCTTTGAACAACACGATACTGAAAAACATGTTTTTAATTTCTTCTAAAGAAATAGGTATTGTGCAGTTAAGCTCCGCCCTCTTGGTTCTTGGAATAAAAAAAATCATCACATTTGAGATAGGGCGGGTGGGCGGGCTTACACTTTGCTTTTTTGTTTTAATGTGTGTAGACTTTTTTCACAACAAGAAACTTAAAACATGTTCAAAATGGAAAATTTGTATAAGGAAATATCGATTTCGCTAGCTATTAGGCTCCGCCCCATAATTGCAGAAATGTACCAATTTAACCATGTTTTAAGTTTCTTGTTGTGAAAAGATGGATATGTATATTTAGACAAAAAAGGCAAAAATAAGCCCCGCCCACCCGCCCTATCTCCTTATTTCTCTACAAGAAATAAAAAACATTTTTGAGTATCGTGTTGTCGTCTCGACTAACACATTTATTAGTGGTGCTCATGTCAAAATTGACAACTGTGAACTGACGTACTAGCATGGATGCCAATAATTCAGAATTGCCAACATATAAATTTGCTTCAATTATTAATGGTCACCCGACATTTTGTTATCACTATAAAGTAGTAGTGATTTACGAAATTTTAAATAAATTAAGTTTTTTCAGGAAAATTACGAAATTCGATTTTGCACATTTTATTTTTTTAAATAACATATTTTTTTAATTGTTGAAATAATGTTTCAATTTTATTATTTAACGTTTCGCGAATCTCAGGGCAACCACAAAGCCGATTTTTGTATTAATGTTTATTGTATTAATGTTGTCTAATAAACTAAAAAAATACCGGTAACTTACAAAATTTTAAAGGAATTCAGCGAAGGAAGTGTTGTAATAGAGCCCATCCGATGAATGGCTAGTTTTTGAGATGACGTAATCAGTTTTTTGCGGAAGATAAGTAAAATAAGTAAACAAAATTAAGTTATTCAATCACTAAAAAATGTAATGTCGTCAGATTTTTATTAGGGACAAATATCTTAATTTTAATAGATCCACTGTAACACTAATAACACTGTGTCTCCAGAATTGCAGAAAATTATATAAGACACATAATTTGGTTTAATCACTGATGTAAATTGCTTCATTTATTACTCTTCTCCGGGTATATTTTTAACATGCACTTATTTAATAAATTTTTAAATTACATCATAGCTTTCCAAGAGGGGTAAATAAATTTGTATAAGTTCCAAGACAAACTGTAAAAATTCCATCCTACATTTTTTTTGCGATAACCTGTTTGTTTGAGGTTAAAATATTAATTTGTTATTAAATATTAAATTTTTACTGGGGGATATTTTGATTAATTACCCTTTTATCACCAACATGACATTCTTAATCTACACTTAGAATTTCACAATGAACGGTTCAATTAATAATATGTAATAACAATAACAATGAAATGTTTACACAAGGTTCAGTCATAGACCCAGTACTCTTTTTAATCTATAATAATGATTTATCTTCATATGAGGATATTGTCAAACTACTAGGAGTTCGTGTAGGTAATAAAACAAAAAATGTAGGTAGGGAAGTCGGCAAATTTGATCCGTAATTTTGGGGTAAGAATCAGCTCTGAGAATCCCAACGCATTTATTACTTCCCGAGCGTAAGCAAAGGAAGTATTGTAATCGAGTCCGTCGGCCGACTCTCTACTTTTACGTTTTCTCGATCTTTCATGACCCCTAGAAGACGAAGAAATAGGTCTCCCATTTCCGTCTGTCTGTCCGTCTGTCCGTCCGTCTGTCCGTCTGTCCGTCTGTTGTCCCGGATTTTTATTAGACAGATAATCTCCGAAAGTACTCGACCGATTGTTGTGAAATTTTGTACTTATATTAAGAATATCATGTAGATGGTAAAACGCTAACCAAAATTTGTCTAATCATCCCCACCACTAATGCGATGACGTCACTTCAAAATTGTACATAGTAAATGGGTTATCAATTGTATAAAATAACATAGTCCTACACATGTAGTTTACAACTCTGAATCGACTTTTCACCCGAAACGTCCAGATTTTTGGAAAAAAAATCAAAATTATGAAACAACATTTTGAAATTTAATTTTTAATCTGCTAACCAGAATGCTTTGAAATGTTGCAGATGTTTTAAGGCTATAAAGAGCATCATAAATCTTTAGTCAAAAAATATTTGCTTATCCCCTCCAAAAACTTGATGACGTCAGCTCAAAAGTTTGTGGAATAAATCATATCTAAAATGTACAAAATATGATGAGTCTGTACTTGTGATCTATCACTCCATTCATATTTTTTGGATTTGCATATACAGGGTGACTCAAAAAAATTAATGAATGCGTAAATATATTTTATTGATTTAATCAGGAACTACAAAACCGAATGCTCTGAAATCTTGCAGATGTTTTAAGGTCATAAAGAGCATAATAAATGTTTAGTCAAAATATATTTGCTTATCCCCTCCAAAAACTTGATGACGTCAGCTCGAAAGTTTGCCGAATAAATCATATCTAAAATGTACAAAATATGATCAGTCTGTACTTGTGATCTATCACTCCATTCATATTTTTTGGATTTGCATATACAGGGTGATTCAAGAAAATAAATGAAAGCGTAAATTTATTTTACTGATTTACTCAGGAACTACAAAACCGAATGCTTTGAAATCTTGCAGATGTTTTAAGGTTATAAAGAGCATAATAAATTTTTAGTCAAAATATATTTGGTTATCTTCTACAAAAAACTGATGATGTCAGCTCAAAAGTTTGCCGAATAAATCGTATCTAAAATGTACAAAATATGATGAGTCTGTACTTGTGATTTATCATTCCATTCATATTTTTGGATTTGCATATGCAGGGTGACTCAAAAAAATTAATGAAGGCGTGAATTTATTTTATCGATTTAATCAAGAATTACAAAACCGAATGCTTTGAAATCTTGGGAATATTTTAAAGTTATTATAAGCATGGTAAACTTTTGTTCAAAATGTATTTGTTCATCCCTCCTAAAAAAATTGACGTCACCCTTAAATTTTGCTGAATAAATCCTATCTAAAATGCAAAAAATATGATGAGTTTGTACTTGTGATTTATCATTCCATTCATATTTTTTAGATTTTCTTAAGAGGTGGTTCAAAAAAATTAATGAAGTCAATTTATTTTATTGATTAAATTAAAGGCAACACTTATTATTAGTATTACACCCCAACCAACCCAATTTGGTAGACACAAAATTTGTTAAAGGAAAAACTCGGTTGAAACATAAGGGTAGCACGCTTATTTACATCGACTTTAACATTACAGACCTGCATTTGTTTTATGCGCTCACTTGGTTCCGCGAATGTGAAATAGACATGTTTATAATCAACCAATTGTGAATTTCACCGTCAAGAATTAAAATAAAACCCAATGTTTTATGTAATAAGCGGAAGTCGAAGCAATAAAACCGATGGTCGTTTTGTTTACAGTTTCTCTGTTTGACTCTCACGTATGCTGTTACGCCTGTCATCTTAAATTAAGAATGTTTATACATACACGATTTTCATTTGCCTCTGATACGTATACGTGAGTAAATTGTTTCGTTATTTTATTGATTATTACAAATCAATATTCAAAACGACCCAATTCATTTTCCCGAAAATTTGAGAATATAATAATTTTATTCTTAGTATTACACTACATCTATCCCAACTGATATACGTGTCCTTGCAAAAATGTTGATGACGTCATCGCAATTTTTTTTTTAAATTCCCACTACAAAAATGTAATGAGAAAAAAAACACAATAGGCATGCAGTCGTCAAGTTTCCGACAGCGAGGGAAGTACTGTCTAAACTCTTTAGACCAATTTTTTCTTTCTTTATACATTTCTTTTGATTATCATTTTCCGTTTCGTTTTTAATACACACACCACTACTTCTGCATACATTTTTTGCATTTTTCTTACAATGGTATATAAGGTCAGGTTCAACCGTTATCACAGCCTTTAACCTCCCAGGTCACTAAACATTAGCATAAAATAACTCTCCGATTCCGTTCCAGGAACCACTCCCAGCGCCAGCGACAAGAAGTCCCGCCTCGTAATACCCACCAAAGACAATCCGCCGCCGGAGATGTCCGACTGGCTGACCCAGTTCCAGAAATGGTCCAACGCCGAACGCATCCTCGCCATCAACGAACTGATAGCCCGGTGCGAGCCGACGCAGGTGCGGCACATGATGCAGGTGATCGAGCCGCAGTTCCAGCGCGACTTCATCTCGCTGCTGCCGCGCGAGCTGGCCCTCAACGTGCTGTCCTTCCTCGAGCCGAAGGACCTGCTGCGGGCGGCGCAGACGTGCCGCAGCTGGCGCTTCCTCGCCGACGACAACCTGCTGTGGAAGGAGAAGTGCCGCCAGGCCGGCATCGAGGAGATCCCCAAGAGGCGGTGCTCGCCGCGCTCGCCCGGCACGCAGATGTCGCCGTGGAAGGCGGCCTATATGCGGCAGCACGCCATCGAGATGAACTGGCGGAGCAAGCCGATCAGGCCACCGAAGATGCTGAAGGGGCACGACGATCACGTGATCACGTGCCTGCAGTTCTGCGGCAACCGGATCGTGAGCGGGTCGGACGACAACACGCTGAAGGTGTGGTCGGCGATCACGGGGAAGGTGAGTGGGGGGAGGTGGTGAGGCGGGTGAGGTTTATGTTGGAATTTTCAGTGTTTGCGGACTTTGGTTGGCCACACTGGGGGCGTCTGGTCGTCGCAGATGTCGGGGGCTACTATAATCAGCGGCAGCACTGATAGGACGCTGAAGGTGTGGGACGCCGAAACGGGGGATTGTATTCATACGTTAAACGGTCATACTTCGACAGTGCGTTGTATGCATCTTCACGGGAAAAAGTGAGTTTTTTGTAATGTCAACTAAAATAACACTCCTGTATTTGTGGTTTATGAATCCGCCTTGATTTTTAGCTCTAGACATTCCGACTTTCTAAAGAAAAATCCAAATTATATGATAATCTTTCATAACAATATAAGATTTAAGAAAAACAAAATAATAATCAAAAAATATTTTTACGTGTTTTAAAATTATTATTTTCTTTGTCATCAGTTGCAGCAGTTAAGGTTTAGTTGAATATAATAACGACAGTAAAATTAACTGAACTATAGGTAATTTTTGAAGGTGGTCGAACAAAAGTCGAAATTTTTGTAACGAGGAATATTGAAAATTTGAGTTTTTCAAAAAGTTGATTACAAATCCAGAAAAAAATTCTAGGATATAAATCTCGACGTGCTGTAAATTATGGAGGTTCAAATTTACAAACAAATCTCTTTAGGTAATTCGAAATTTCCGTAAAGGGGAAATTTTGAAAAATCGAGTTTATGAAAACGTTGCTTAAGAATCCACAAAAAATGGTAGGATCTAGATTTCAACGTACTGATTCTGAAAAATTGCGACTAAAGTGCAAAAAAAGTACTTGCTAAGATGTACTAATTTTGGCAAATGATATATCTTCTAAGAAAGTAAAGGGCGGGTGGGCGGGGCTAGTACTTGCTAAGATAAAACTGATTTTAGCAAATGATATATCCTAGTTAGTGTTAGCTCCACCTGTCCACCCGTTGTTTTCTCAGAGGATATATCATTTTTCAAAATAACTCTTATCTTAACAAATACTAGCCCCACCCACCCACCCTTTATTTTCTTGGAATGTATGTCATCTGCCAAAATCAGTATTATCTTAGCAAGTGCTAGGGCAAGATTTTAGAAAAATTTCCTATTAATATCAATTAAAAAAAGAAATCGTAAAAGTCGACATATTTCATTAGGCAATTCTTAGTAATGTTGGGAGGTCGAAATTAGGAAAAAAATGTCTTTAATTAAAAAAATTCTGGGATATAAATCTCGATTTGCTGCTTCGAAAAATATTGCCTGTTTATAGTTCCAGCACAAGATTTTAAAAATAATCGGTCTGAAAAGCATTTTTTTTAATGCTAAAATTTGCAATATTTCATTATGCCCTTCTGAAAAATTAGCAGCAGTTTTCGGAAAATGAGACCAATTCAACAAAAAATCTCTCGGTAATTTTCGAAAGTGGTCGGATAAAGTGGAAGTTTTCGTAGAACACAAATTTTAGGAAGTCGAGCTTTTGAAACCTTATTTAAAAATCCACAAAAAATTCTAGGATAGAACTCTCGGCGTGCTGATTCAGAAAATATTGCGTAATGAAGGTCATGAAAGTCACAGGACAAGATTTTTGAAAACCAAAAAACCGCCATATTTTATTGGGAGATTCTAAAAATTTTTTTGTGGAAGAAATGAGACTGAAAGCTAATTTTGTAGGTTCAATTCACAAACATATCTCTTTCGGTAATTTTCGAAGGTGGTCGGATAAAGTCGAAATTTTCATAAAACACAAATTTTGAAAAGTCGAGCTTTTGAAACTTTGTTTAAAAATCCACAAAAATTCTAGGATAGAAATCTCGGCGTGCTGATTCAGAAAATATTGCGTAATGAAGGTCATGAAAGTCACAGGACAAGATTTTTGAAAACCAAAAAATCGCCATATTTTATTGGGAGATTCTAAAAATTTTTTTTTGAAGAAATGAAACTGAAAGCTAATTTTGTAGGTGCAAATTCACAAACGAATCTCTTTAGGTAATTTTTGGAGGTGGTCGGATAAAGTCGAAATTTTCACAAAACACAAATTTTGAAAAGTCGAGCTTTTGAAACTTTGTTTAAAAATCCACAAAAAATTGTAGGATAGAAATCTCGTGATTCGGAAAGTATTGCGTAATAAAGGTTATAGGACAAGATTTTTGAAATCATCGGTCTGAACAACAATTTTTGAAATCCAAAACATCGCCATATTTTATTGGGAGATTCTATTTTTTTTTTTTTTGTGGAAGAAATGAGGCTGAAAGCTAATTTTGTAGGTTCAAATTCACAAAAAAATCTCTTTCGGTAATTTTCGAAAGTGGTCAGATAAAGTCTAAATTTTCGTATAACACAAATTTTGAAAAGTCGAGTTTCTGAAACTGTTTAAAAATCCACAAAAATTCTAGGATAGAAATCTCGGCGTGCTGATTCAGAAAATATTGCGCAATGAAGGTTATAGGACAAGATTTTTGAAATAATCGGTCTGAAAAACAATTTTTGAAATCCTAAAAATCGCCATATTTTAATGGGAGATTCTAAACTTTTTTTTTTTGAAGAAATGAGACTGAAAGCTAATTTTGTAGGTGCAAATTCACAAACAATCTCTTTAGGTAATTTTCGAAGGTGGTCGGATAATGTCGAAATTTTCGTAAAACACAAATTTTAAAAAGTCGAGCTTTTGAAACTTTGTTTAAAAATTCACAAAAAATTCTAGGATAGAAATCTCGGCGTGCTGATTCGGAAAATATTGCGTAATTAAAGTTATAGGACAAGATTTTTGAAATAATCGGTCTGAAAAACAATTTTTGAAATCCAAAAAACCGCCATATTTTATTGGGAGATTCTATTTTTTTTTTGTGGAAGAAATGAGACTGAAAGCTAATTTTGTAGGTTCAAATTCACAAAAAAATCCCTTTAGGTAATTTTTGAAGGTAGTCGAAGGTCGAAATCTTCGTAAAGGAGAAGTTTTGAAAAACTTGCTTTAGGAGCCCATGGAGATTTTTTTTGTAACTTATTTAAAACAATTTTGGGGGAGTTTGATGTATTTTTGGAAAATTGTGACCTGATCTGTTTTTGAGTTAATTTTGGGACCCCGTTTCTTTTTTTTTTTTTTGAAAATTTAAAACAATTTTGAAGTTCTAGGTTTTCCTGGTTGGAAAGATTTTGAAAATACTTGGAGCCTCTAGTGTCTTTTCTAAAATAATTTAATTAAATTTCTTAAAGGTTACGTTATTTGCTAAAATCTTATTTTTAGCAGGTAGTAACCCCGCCCACCCACCCTCTCTTTTCTTAGAGGGATCTCATTTGCCAAAATCAGTCTTATGTTAACAGGTACTAGCCCCACCCACCCGCGCTCTCTTTTCTTAGAGTGTATGTCATTTGCCAAAATCGATCTTATTTTAGCAGTTAATCACCCGAATTTTTGATTTTTCAATATTTTGAATGTTCCATTTTTCTCATTTCCAATTTTCGATATAGATTATCGAAAACTAGATGTTTTAAATTTTTTCAATTTCAATTCCTCTATTTTTCATTTTTCCCGTTTTTCGACTTTTCGATTTTAGAATTTTTGATTTTCGGGTTTTTAGATTTTCGGTTTTTCGATTTCCAATTTTTAGATTTTCCATTTTTTCGATATTCGAATTTTCAAATGTGTCCTTTCCGATTTGCCAATTTTTCAATTCTTCAATCCTTCCATGCTTCAGTTTTTCGATTTTTCAACTTTTTTACTTTCCGATTTTTTGATTTCCCGAGTTTTCGATTTTCGTTACTCGAATTTTCAATCTTTTAATTTTTAATTTTGGATATTTTAGTTTTCAATTATTTTAATTTTAATTTCTCGATTTTTTCATTTTTGTACTTTCAAATTTTTAATTTTCGGTTTTCCGATTTTCGCTTTTCGAATATTTTATTCATCAAATTTTCGTTATTCGACTTTTTAGTTTGTTTCTTTTTCCATTTCCCGATTTTTCATTTTTCAATTCTTCGATATTTCAATTTTTCCAATCTTCAGTTTTCGAAATTTCGATTTTCCGATTTTCGCTTTCGAATATTTATTTGATTCATCGAGTTTTCGAGATTCGAATTTTCAATTTGTTTCCTTTTCGATGTCCCAATTTTCAATGTTTCCATTCTTCAGTTTTTCAATTTTTTCGATTCATCGAAATCTCTCATTTGCTACAATCAGTTTTATCTTAGCAGGAACTAACCCCACCCACCCACCCTTTCCTTCCTAAGCGGGTATGTTATTAGCCAAAATCGATCTTATTTTAGGAGGTACTAATGACGCCCACTCATCCTCTCTTTTCTTAGAGGGTATCTCATTTGCCAAAATCAGTTTTATCTTAGCAGCTACTAGCCCCGCCCACCCGCCCTCTCTTCTCCTAGAGGGTATCTCATTGGCCAAAATCAGTCTTACCTTGGCAGCTACTTCGGTACTGAAAATCATTTTTTTAAAAATCTTGAAAATTGAGGTATTTTATTAGACGATTCTGGAAAAATGTTGGGAGTTTTTGAAGAAATGAGGCCTAAAGTAATTTCTGGAGGTCGAACACCACAAAAAAATTCTCCAAGTCGTTTTCGAAATTGGTCGAAAACGGGTCGAAATTAAAAAAAATCGAAATCAACGAAAAAAATGGCTTTAGGTAATTTTCGAAGGTGCAAAAGAAAAGATAAAGAATTTCAAAAGTTTGAAAATTTGAACTTTTGGCAAAGTTGCGTGAAAGTCCACAAAAAAATCTTGAGATCCAGATATCGACGAGCTAATTCAAAAAATAGTCTATTGATGGTGCTAGACCAATATTTTCGAAATTTTCGGTCTATGATTAATAAACTTTTTAGGATATCCCAAAAATGGTCTATTTTATTTAGGTGCGAAAAATGACTTCTGAAAAAACAAATCAACGAAAAAATGGCTTTAGGTAATTTTCATTTTTTGTAAAAGTTAGTCATCAGTATTTGCTGAGATAAGACTGATTTTGGCAAATGACATATCCTCTAAGAAAAGAGAGGGTGGGTGGCCGGGGCTAGTATATGCTAATATACGACCCATTTTGGCAAATGAGAGATCCCGATTCGATCAATCGAGAACTCGAGAAATCAGAAAAATTGAAAAGTAAAAAAAATTGAAAAGGCGAAAGTGGACGAAAAGTTGAAAATTCAAGAAAGCGAAAAGTAAAAAAACGGAAAATTTTAAAAATTGAAGAATGTCATTGCAAAATCGAAAAAATTGCAAATCAAAAAGTACAAAGTTTGAAAATTTCTCAATATTCCATTTTTCAATTTTACAGTTTTTCGACTTTGCAATTTTTTGTATTCGATTCGTTTTTTTTTCTGTTCAATGTGAAATTTTTGGATTTTTGGATTTTTTTAATTTTAGATTTTTCAGTTTCTCGATTTTTCAATTTTTCATTTCTTCAATTTTTGATTTGCAGATTTTCTAGTTTTCAGTTGAAATATGTTCAAATTTACAATTTTAGAATTTTTTAATTTTTGAATTACATATTGGATTTTAAATGTTTTCATTTATTCGATTTTTCAATTTTTCGTTTTTTATTTTCATTTTTAATTTTTGGATTTCTCGATATTTAATTTTTCAATTTTTCTATCTTTCACTGTTACAGTTTTTCGACTTCAGAATTTTCACGATTCTATAATTCTTCGATTTTACAATTTTTGGATTTTCCAATTTTTCGATTCGATTCGTTTTTTCTTTCCAATTTTTCGATTTATTAATTTTTTTCGATTTTTAAGTTTCCCGATTTTTAGCTTTGCAATGTTTCGATTTTTCGTTCCTTCAGTTCTTCGATTTGCAATTTTTGATTTTCCACTTTTTTCGATTTTGGAACTTTCCGTTTTTTCAGTTTTTTGATTTTTCAATTTTCCGAATAAAAAATGGAAAAACTTAAAAATTGTAAAATTGAAAAATCAAAAATGTAAAAACGAAAAAGTATAAAAAAAGAAAACTTTGAAAAATCTAAAAATCGAAGGAATAAAAATTGAGAAACTTAAAAATCGAAAGAATAGAGAGAAAATGGAAATTAAAGAGTCGAGAAAAAATTAAAAATCAACACTTTGAAAAACTAAGGAAACGAAAAATTGAAAAATCGAAAAGTTAAAAAATTGAGAAATTGAAAAATTGCAAATCGAAACAACAGGAAGTTGAAAGAACGAATAATCATAAAATCCAACCATTGAAAAATAGAAAAATTGAAGAATGTCATTGCAAAATCGAAAAAATCACAAATCGAAAAGTACACAGTTTGAAAATTTCTCAATATTCCATCTTTCAATTTTTCTATCTTTCAATGTTACAGTTTTTCGGCTTTGCATTTTTTCTATTCGATCCGTTTTTTCTTCTGTTCAATGTGAAATTTTTGAATTTTTTTAATTTTAGAATTTTCAGTTTTTCTAGTTTTCAGTTGAAATATGTTGTAATAATAATAATTATAATATTTTTAATCTTTCACTTTTTCAAATTTACAATTTTAGAGTTTTTTCATTTTTTAATTACATACTGGATTTTAAATGTTTTCATTTATTCGGTTTTTCAATTTTTCGTTTTTTATTTTCTCCATTTTTAATTTTTGGATTTCTCGATATTTCATTTTTCAATTTTTCTATCATTCACTGTTACAGTTTTTCGACTTCAGAACTTTCACGATTCTATAATTCTTTGATTTTACAATTTTTCGATTTATTAATTTTTTTCGTTCCTTCAGTTCTTCGATTTGCAATTTTTTATTTTCCACTTTTTTCGATTTTGGAATTTTCCAAATAAAAAATGGAGAAACTTCAAAATTGTAAAATCGGAAGAATAAAAATTGAGAAACTTAAAAATCGAAAGAATAGAGAGAAAATGGAAATTAAAGAGTCGGGAAAAAATTAAAAATCCACAAGTTGAAAAACCAAGGAAACGAAAAATTGAAAAATCGAAAAGTTAAAAAATTGAAAAATTGAAAAATCCAAAAAATGAAAAACCGTAATACGAAAAATTTGAAAAATGTAAAGAAAATGAAAAAACGGAAAATTGTGATATCAAAAAACCGTTATACCTAAGAAAAAGGAAAATCGTAAAATTGTGAATGAAAAAATTAGTCAAAGGTAAATAAATCCAGATTTTTCAAAAAATTGTAAGATTTGATTGTGCGAATTTAAATTTTTATGATAACCCTTGAATTAAAATAAAGATATGTATGTATGTAGCAGGAACACGTATATCAATTTGGATAGATGCAGTGTCATATTGGATCGTTAATCAACTTATTCCTGCTTTGGCTAAGTTGAACAAAAAATGTGTGGTGGTTATGGACAACGCAACATAAATTCTTTGGGGGTAATCTAATCGAGTGTATTTTTTCAAGGGTCGTTAGTGGTTCCCGAGATGCCACTTTACGAGTGTGGGACATCGAAACCGGAGCGTGTCTTCATGTTCTCGTTGGACATTTAGCAGCCGTACGATGTGTTCAATACGACGGGCGGTTAGTGGTGTCCGGAGCTTACGACTACATGGTAAAAGTGTGGAATCCGGAACGGGAAGAGTGTTTACACACGTTACAGGGGCATACAAACCGTGTGTATTCATTACAGGTAAAAAAAAATATTTTCTACAAAAACAGTGATCAGTGTATACGTGTATTACCCATGATTACGTAGTAAAAGGTCTGAGGTTTTGTGTCGAGTTCCGTGTTAAGTCACGTTGAGCTCCCGTAAACCATATGACGTCAAATTTAAATGAGGATCCATACATTAACACGTGTTTGAAAACTCTGTGTGGTGTGGTTTACGTGTGAGTAAATAATGGTTAAAATTGCAGTTTGATGGTGTTTACGTAGTCAGTGGCTCCTTAGACACAAGCATAAGAGTTTGGGAGGTAGAAACGGGAGCTTGCAAACATACGCTTATGGGTCACCAGTCCCTTACGTCCGGTATGGAATTACGGAATAACATTCTGGTTTCCGGTAATGCCGATTCCACCGTCAAAGTTTGGGACATAGTGACTGGTCAGTGCCTACAAACCCTTTCAGGTAAGGATTTTTCCACGTTTATATTTCGTTTCTAACCTCGCCTAAATAATTGAGTTACGCTGTGTAACGATTTAGCAAGTGTACATCAAGTTGGCCTTCGAAATTTCGTGAATTTTGCCGCCTCGTTGTGATGGTGATTTTTTTATTAACAGTAGTTAAATCATTAAATAATTATTATCTTGGAAACTAAAATATATTTTATCGTAAAATATTTACCACCATTTAAAGATATATGATTTAGACATCAAGAAATAAATTTAAAATTGCAAAAATTAAATGCAGCAGGCTTACAACAGCCTTAAATGCGTCTTGTGTGTACGTGCTTATCAGTAGGCATTTTAAGGCACAGCAACAATCGTTCTTGATGACAATCCTCGAAATCGAAAATTTAAAACATTGAAAAATTCAAATTTAGGAAAATTGTCTAAAAATTAAAATTGGAAAATCTAAAATTTAATAAATCGAGAAATTAAACAAATGGGTTAATTGAAAAATCGAAACATTGAAAAATTGGAATATCGAAAATTTAAAAATTCCGAAAATTGAAAAATTGAAATATAGAAAAACTGAAAACTCGAGAAATCGAAAAATCTAAAATTTTAAAAATTGAGAAGTTAAAATATCGAAAAGTTGAAAAATTGAGAAATCGAAGCAAAAGCAGTTAAAAAATTGAAAAATCTAAATTTTAAGAAACGGGAAATTGAAAATCCAAGAAGTAGAACGTCGAGAAATCGAAAAATCCAGAACTCGAAGAATCGAAAAACTGAAAAATCACACAATTTAACGAAATTTCCAAAAATTAGGAAATTACAAAATTGAGAAACCGAAAAGTCAAAAAAGCGAAGTCGCAAACCTAAAAAATCGAAAAATTGAAGAACTGAAAGATCGAAACTTTGGGAAGTGGAGAAATGGGAAAATAAAAAAATAGATTAATTGAGAATTCCGAAAACTGAAAATTCAGAAACGTCAAAATTTGAAAAATTAAAAAATATTGAACAACTGAAAAATCGAAAAATCTAAAATTTAGAACATTGCAAAATTAAAATATCGTAAAATTGAAAAATGGAGAAATCCAAACATCAAAAAAACAAAAATTCGAAAATCTAAAATTCAAAAATCGAACCAACGAAAAATCGAAAAATCAAAAGATCGAAAAATCTCAAAACTAAAAGAAATATCCAAAGATTGAGGAATTAAAAAATTGGAAAATTGAGAAGTGGGAACATCAAAAATATATTAATTGGGAAATCGGAAAACTGAAAATTTAACAACATCAAAATTTGAAAAATTGAAAAATAGAAATACTGAAGAACTGAAAAATCAAAAAATCGAGAAATCGAAAAATCTAAAATTTAAAGCATTGAACAATTAAAATATCGTACAATTGAAGAATCGAGAAATGCAAACATCAAAAAATAAAAATTTAAAAATTTAAAAATCGGAAAACTGAAAAATCGACAAATCGAGAATTCGAAAGTCCAGGATTTTTAAAATTGGAAAATCCAGAAATTGAAAAGCCCAAAAGTAAAAAATAGAAAAACCGAGACATTCAAAAATCGAAAAATTCAAAAAATGGGACATTGAGAAATCAAAAAATCAGAGGCTCGAGAAACTGAGGAGTCGGAAGCCGAAAAGAAAAGTTATAAGTCGAGAAGTTTGAACAATCAACACAACGAAAAATCTGAATTCGATAAATCGAGAAATCAAAAAATTGAAAAATCCAAAAATTTTAAAAAAGAAAAACTGGAAAATCGAAAATTTCAAAATTCGAAGAACTGAAATATAGAACTGAAAACTCGAGATATCGAAAAACCTAGAATTTTACTAATTAAATGAAACATTAAAAATCGAAAAATTGAGAAATCGAAGTATAAAACAGTCGAAAAATGGAAAAATCTAAACCTTAACAATAAATTAAAAATCCAAAAAGTAAAAAATCGAAATACATATTATAAAATTGAGAAATTAAAAAATTGGAAAATTGAGAAATCTTAAAGCAAAAATTCGAAAAACCGACAAATCGAAAAATCGAAACATCGTAAAATTCAAAAACTGCGACATCGAAAAATCGAGGAGTCGAAAAATTGAGAAAGCGCAATATGCCAAAATTGAAAAATCCAAAATTTAAAAATTCCGAAAATTGAAAAATTAAAATATGGAAAAGTTGGAAAATTCAGAAATATAAATATAAACCAATCGAAAAATCCAGACGTCGAAAAGTCGAAGAATCGAAATATTGAATAATCTCAAAACTGAAAGAAATATCCAAAGATTGAGGAATTTAAAAATTGGAAAATTGAATAATCGACACTTTGAGTAGTGGGCACATCAAAAATAGATTAATTGGGAAATCGGAAAACTGAAAATTTAACATCAAAATTGAAAAGTAGAAAAATAGAAATACTAAAGACTGAAAAATCAAAAAATCGAGAAATCGAAAAATCAAAAATTTTAAACATTGAACAATTAAAATATCGCAAAATTGAAGGATCCAGAAATCCAAACAACAAAAAATCGAAAATTTAAAATTTAAAAATCGGATAACTAAAAAATCGAAACATTGAAAAACTGGAAAATCGAGAAATTAAAAAGCCCAAAAGTAAAAAATTGAAAAATCAGAGGATTCAGAAACTGAGGACAAAATTTAAAAATTGAAAGAAAAATCGATACACCGAGAAATCAAAAAATTAAAAAATCGAAAAATTGAAATATTAAAACATCGAAAAGTTGAAAAATTGAGAAATCGAAGTATAAAACAGTCAAAAAATTGAAAAATCTAAAGTTTAACAATGAATTAAAAATCCAGAAAGTAAAAAATCGGGAAATCAAAAAAATTCCAGCAATCCATAAATCGAAAAGTCGAAAAATCGAAATACTATAAAATTGACAAATTAAAAAATTGGAAAATGAGAAATCGAAAAACTGAAAAAGAAAAATCGAAAAATCGGAAGCTTAAAAAATCGAACAATTGAAGAATAAAAAAATCGAAACTTTAGGAAGTCGAGAAATGGAAAAATAAAAAAAATTACTTCAGAAATCGGAAAACTGGAAATTTAGAAACGTGAAAATTTGAAAAATTGAAAAATCGGAATATTTAAAAACCGTAAAATTGAAGAGGACAAAAATTGAGAAATCGCATCATTGAAACATGGGAAAATTAAGAAACCGAAAAATAAAAAAACCGAGAAATCAACAATTGAAGAATTGGAAAATTGAAAAATCGGATAATTCAAAAATCGAAAAACCGACAGATCGAAAAATCGAAACATCGTAAAATTCAAAAACTGAGATCGAGAAACCGAAATAGGCCAAACACGAAAAATCGAAAAGTTAAAAATGGAAAAATTGATAAATCGAGAGAGAGAACAATCAAAACATCGAAACATCCGAATTTCGATAAATAGAAGATTTCAAAAAATTGAAAAATCGAAAATTTAAAAATTCGGAAAATTGAAAATTAAAATATGAAATAGTTGAAAAATTGATAAATATAAATATAAACCAATCGAAAAATTTAAAAATCTAAAATTTAAAAAACGAAAAATTGAAAATCGAAAAATCGAAGAATTGAAAAACTGAAAAATCGAAACCTTGAGAAGTGGGAAAATCAAAAATAGATTAATTGGGAAATCGGAAAACTGAAAATTTAGCAACATCAAAATTCGAAAAATTGAAAAATAGAAATACTGAAGAACTGAAAAATCAAAAGTCGAGAATTAAAAAATCAAAAATTTAAAACATGAACAATTAAAATATCACAAAATTGAAGAATCGAGAAATCCAAACATCAAAAAATCAAAAATTGAGAAATTGAAAAGTCGGATAATTCAAAAATCGAAAAATCGAGGAGTCGAAAAATTGTGAAACCGAAATAGGCCAAAATTGAAAAATCGAAAATTTAAAAATTCGGAAAATTGAACAATGAAAATATAGAACTGGAAACTCGAGAAATCGAAACATCTAGAAATTCAAAAATTGAAAAATCTAAAGTTTAAAAAACGAAAAACTGAAAATCGAAAAATCCAGAAGTCAAAAAATCGAAAATTCGAAGAATCGAAATATTGAAAAATCTCAAAACTGAAAGAAAATCCAAAGATTGAAGAATTAAAAAATTGGAAAATTGAGAAGTTGAAAAACCAATTAAGCAAAGTCGAAAAATCGAAGAATTGAAGAACTGAAAAATCGAAACTTTGAGAAGTGAGAACATCAAAAATAGATTAATTGGGAAATCGGAAAACTGAAAAATCAAAAAATCGAGAAATCGAAAAATCTAAAATTTAAAACATTGGACAATTAAAATATCCCAAAATTGAAAAATGGATCCCAATTTTTCCAAACATCAAAAAATCAAAAAATAAAAATTTGAAAATTTAAAAATCAAAAAACTGAAAAATCGAGAATTCGAAATTTCAGAATTTAAAAAATTGAAAAATCGGATAACTAAAAAATCGAAAAACCGAGAAATCCAAAAATCGAAAGATCGAAAAATTCAAAAACTGAGACATCGAGAAATCGAAAAATCAGAGGATCGAGAAACCGAAGAGTCGGAAGCCGAAAAGAAAAGTTAAAAATTGAAAAATCGAAAAATTTCAAAAAAGAAAAACTGGAAAATCGAAAATTTCAAAATTTGAAAAATTGGAAAATGAAATATAGAAGAACTGAAAACTCGAGATACCGAAAAACCCAGAATTTTAAACATTGAAATATTAAAACATCGAAAAGTTGAAAAATTGAGAAATCGCAGTATAAAAGAGTCGAAAAATTGAAAAATCCAAGTTTAACAGTAACTCAAAAATCCGAAAAGTAACAATAGATTAAAAATCAAAAAAGTAAAAAACCGAGAAATAAAAGAAAACAATCCAAAAATCGAAAAGTCGAAAAATCGAAAAACTAAAAAAGCACAATCGAAAAATCTAAAATATCGTAAAATTGAAAAATGGAGAAATCCAAACATCAAAATAAAAATAAAAATTTAAAAATCGAAAAACTGAAAAATCAACGAATCGAGAAATCGAAATTCGAAAATTAAAAAAATTGGAAAATTGAAAAATCGGATAATTAAAAAATCGAAATATCGACAAATTGATAAATCGAGAGACTGAACAATCGAAATATCCGAATCTCGATAAATCGAGATCTCAAAAAATTGAAAAATCGAAAATTAAAAATTCGGAAAATTGAAAAATTAAAATGTGGAAACGTTGAAAAATTGAAAAATCTAAAGTTTAAAAAACGAAAAACTGAAAATCGAAAATCCGAAGATTGAGGAATTAAAAAATTGGAAAATTGAGAAGTCGAAAAACCAGTTAAGCAAAGTCGAAAAATCGAAGAATTGAAGAACTGAAAAATCGAAACTTTGAGATGTGGGAAAATCAAAAATAGATTAATTGGGAAATCGGAAAACTGAAAATTTAGGAACATCAAAATTTGAACAATTCAAAAATCTAAAATTTAAAACATTGAACAATTAAAATATCGCAAAATCGAAGAAGAATCGAGATAACTAAAAAATCGGAACATTGAAAAATTGGAAAATCGAGAAATTGAAAAGCCCAAAAGTAAAAAATCGAAAAACCGAGAAATCGAAAAATCAGAGGATCGAAAAACTGAGGAGTCGGAAGCCGAAAAGAAAAGTTAAAAATTGGAAAATTGAGAAATAGAAAAACTAAAAAAAAACAAAATCGAAAAATCGTAAGCTTAAAAAATCAAAAAATTGAAGAATTGAAGGAGTGAAAAATAGAAACTTTAGGAAGTCGAGAAATGGAAAAAAAAAACTTCAGAAATCGGAAAACTGAAAGTTTAGAAATGTAAAAATTTTAAAAATTGAACAATCGGAATATTTAAAACCTGCAAAATTGAAGAGAGACAAAAATTGAGGAATCGTATCATTGAAACATCAAAAAATTGAGAAATCGAAAAATAAAAAAGTCGAGAAATCGAAAATTTGAGGAATGGAAAAATTAAGAACGCTCAAAATTCAAATATTGAAAAATTGAGACATCTAAAGTTGAAAAATCGAGAAGCCCAAAAATCTCAATCGCGTATTTATAAATCATAAGTTCAGGACTATGCTACTTTTTAACATTTAAATAACATTATAAATTGAAAAATGTTAATTTTTTTCCAAAAATCTTGAAGTCTAAGGTGAAAACTCAACACGGATGCATAAACCGTAAACGGAGGATATAAAATTTAAATTACTTCTATAGTTTTGGAAATTTCATTCTACCCTATAAAATTTTATTGACGATAACGAGACGGACAGTAGTACAACGGTAAGTACTACTTTGTCATTTAAACTGTAGTTTATAAAAACCCGATATATTAGTATATATTTAAAATACTGATACTACACTGACCGGCAAAAAAACCGGCCACCCGGAAAAATTTCGCAAAACCACTTTAAAAATGATTAATTTAACTAGTGATCGTTATTTTATTGATACATGATGTACAAATTAGCAAAAAAAAAGAAGACAAATAAACGCAAAATTAAATTTAATTTAACAATAACAGAAACAGACCAAGTACGATATTTTCTTAAAAAAAAAAAAACAAAGGAGGCTGTTGTTGTAAACAGTGTTTTTCATCATTTGGTTATAAGTTTGGCAATTAATAGATGTTTTCACGCGAAAACAATTCCGTTGTTTCAGTTATTTTGTCAAATTAAATTTAATTCTGCGTTTATTTGTCTTTTTTTTGCTAATTTATACATAATCTGAGTAAAATAAACGTAATACGTTGGCGTATTATTTAGGCGAAGTAAAATTCGTATTGTTGCCCAACTATAATATCCTTAAATAATGGTATTATGTTGTCGCTTGATGGAAGTTCGACCGTATTAATTAATTTTCGTTTGTGATCTCCTTTAGGACCATACAAACATCAGTCAGCCGTTACTTGCCTCCAATTCAACAATCGTTTTGTGATAACTTCCTCCGACGATGGGACTGTGAAACTGTGGGACGTACGCACGGGTGAGTTCATACGGAACCTCGTGGCACTCGAGAGCGGAGGCTCGGGTGGTGTGGTTTGGCGCATCCGCGCCAACGACACGAAGCTAGTGTGCGCGGTCGGCAGTCGCAACGGCACCGAAGAAACAAAACTGCTAGTGCTAGACTTTGACGTCGATTCTAACTCTAGTACCATAATCTCTAGGTAATTTACAGACTCCAAAAAATTGTATGAGTGCGCGTGTTTTTGTAGAACAACGTTTGAACAACCGAACAAAGCATACTACTGATGTTGCTGCATACGCAGAAATTCACTACTTTGAGATTAGTGCCGTTAGTTTTAAGTTACCTGGGCAAAACTCATTCAGTTCACTGTTGCGTAATTCTGTGATATTACGTTTAATTAGGGTAACATCAACAGTATGTGAACTTGTTGAAGATTAAGATTTTCCTGTGAGGACTTTTAATTCAAATCTGGTGCTGTTACGTTTTGTATCCGGAAGTTTCTTTTGTTTAAGTACAAAATATTGTTGTAAGTTTGTCGTCGTACTGGTGCGGGAGCACCGATTTGCAATATTTTCCATGTTTGTTATTATTGTTTTGTAAAATTCCTGTAGGACAGTCTGTGTTAACTATGTTTCTGTTCCTATATTAATTTAAGATGACATGATTTGCACCAGAGAGACTGATCGTAAGTTTTAAGTTAATGGCATTTTAAGTAAAATAACCACATTAGTTTCGTTTCTTGGATTCGCGGTAGATGGCGTCGTAGAGTGTCATCTACTGCGAATCGTGAGTGTATCTAAGTGACAAACTAAGATGTGGTCATGCTCAAGATTCTTGTCATAGCTCAACATAATTGTAAATAGTCAAACATAATCTGTTTCATCATACATCACTAGTTTAATTAAATTAGTATTTTCTCAGTTTATTTACTCAAGTTAAGTATTTTTAATTAGCAATTGTCAAAATGTTTACGATCATAGTTTAGTCGGCAATCGAAATTTTAACGACTTTAGGAATTCATGTTTTATATGCAAAAATAGTATCTAATTACGGAAGAAACGCTTAGAATTATCTGAGTTTTCGGTTTCATTCAAATTAACAGAATTCTGCATTTTCAGTTGGTGAAGTTTTAATGTAATCATTTTGAAGTCTGGTGTTGTTAATGTTATAATTTTCTTATCTGTATTTGTTGTATTTATTTTATAAAACAATTACTCTTACGATGTCTCCGTCTTTTTATATTAATACCCTATAAACCAAAATTCTTTGAAGCATAACCAACCCTAGAGAATATGGTCAAAATTGTCATGTTTCCAAATTTTGATCATATTTTGTAAAAGTTGGTCATCAGTACTTGCTGAGATAAAACTAATTTTGGCAATGACGTACCCTCTATGAAAAGACAAGGTGGGTGGGCGGGGCTAGTATCTGCTAAGATAAGACTGATTTTGGCAAATGGGATACCCTCTAACAAAAGAGAGGGCGGGTGGGCGGGACTAGTACTTACTAAAATAAAACTCAAAAAACTGGACAAAAGAAAAGTTGAAAATTCAAGAAATCGAAAAGTAAAAAAAACTGAAAGGTCTAAAAATTTAAAAATGTCATTGTGAAATCGATAAAATCACAAATCGAAAAGTACAAACATTGAAAATTCGAATAACGAAAATCGAAAAGTAAAAAAGTTGAAATACAAAAAAAAAAAACTGAAGAATGAAAAAATCAGCAAATCGGAAAGGACACATTTTCGAATTTAGAAAAATCGGATAACCGAAAATCTAAAAATCGGGAATCGGAAAACCGGAAAATGAAAAATCCCTAAATTGAAAAGGCGGGAAACCGAAAGTGAAAAATTGAGACATAAAAATTGAAAAAATTGGAAACTAAAATATCGAAATTTCGAAAATTCGGGCTATTACCTACATAAAATAAGATCGATTTTGGCAAATGAGGGATCCCGATTCCATGAATCGAAAACTCGAGAAATCAAAAAATTGAAAGTCGAAAAACTGGACAATGGAAGTGCTGAAAATTCAAGACATCGAAAAGTAAAAAAACTGAAAAGTCTAAAAATTGAAGAATGTCATTGCAAAATCGGAAACTCGAGAAATCAAAAAATCGAAAAGTAAAAAATCCAAAAACTGAAGAATGGAAAAATCGGCAAATCGGAAAGGACACATTTTCGAATATCGAAGAATCGAAAATCGAAAAACTGGAAAATGAAAAATCCCAAAATCGAAAAGTCGAGAAACCGAAAAAATGAAAAATAAAGAAATTGAAAAAATAGAAAACTAGAATATCGAAATTTCGGAAATTGAAAATGAGAAATCCCCAAAATTCTAACTATCGAAAAGTCAAAAATTCGGGTTCTTACCTGCTAAAATAGACCGATTTTGGCAAACATTCTAAGAAAAGAGAGGGTGGGTGGGTGGGGCTAGTATCTAGTAAAATAAGATTGATTTTGGCAAATGAGGGATCCCGATTCCATGAGTGGAGAACTCGAGAAATCAAAAAAAGTGAAAGTCGAAAAAGTGGACAATGGAAAAGTCGAAAATTCAAGAAATCGAAAAGTAAAAAATCCAAAAAATGAATGGAAAAATTGAAAATTGAAAAGTCTAAGAACTGAAAAATAGAAAATTAAAAATCGGGATATCGAAAAGGAAACAAATTGAAAATTCAAATATCGAAAATTCGAAAAGCGAAAAACCGAATATTAAAAATTCGAAAATCGAGAATTCGAATACATATGCAATCGAAAATTCTAAAAATGGAAAAATTGAAAAATCGAGAAACTGAAACTGAAAATTTGAAAAATCGAAAATTAGAAATGTAAAAAATTGAAAAATTGAGATTGAAAATTCGAGTAAGGAAAATCGAAAACCCGGAAAATCAAAAAATCGAAAAGTAAAAAAATGGAAAAATCGAAAAACTGAAGATTGGAAAAATTGAAAATTCGATGAATAAAATATTCCAAAAGCGAAAATCGGAAAACCGAAAATTCTAAAATCTAAAAACCGAAAATTAAAAATTTGAAAATCGAAATGTAAAATGAAAAAATCGAGAAACTGAAATTTAAAAAATTGAAAATTAGAATATCGAAAAATCGAAATTTCAAAAACTGAAAATTCGAAAAATGACAAGATTGAAAATTCGTGTAACGAAAATTAAAAACTCCCGAAATTAAAAAACCGAAAAGTAAAAAACTTGAAAAATCGAAAAACTGAAGAATAGAAAGAATTGAAAAATCGGCAAATCGGAAAACCGAAAATTCGAAAATCTAAAAATCGCAAAACCGAAAAATCAAATATTTTATATTCGAAAAGTCGAAAAACGGAAAAATAGAGGAATTGAAAGAATTGAAAACTAAAATATTGAAAATTCGAAATATCGAAAAATCAAAAATTCAGGTTATTGCTAAAATAAGATTGATTTTGACAACTACTGAGATATCCTCTAAGAAAAGAGAGGGTGGGTGGGCGGGGCTAGTACCTGCTAACTTAAGACTGATTTTGGCAAATGAGATCCTTCTAACAAAACAGGGTGGGTGGGCGGGGCTAGTACCTGCTAAAATAATACCGATTTTGGCAAATTAGATATCCTCTAAGAAAAAAAGTGTGAGTGGGCGGGGCTATTACTTGGTAAGATAAGACTGATTTTGGCAAATGAGATCCTTCTAAGAAAATAGAGGGCGGGTGGGCGGGGCTAGCACCTGCTAAAATAAGAGATCCCGATTCGATGAATCGGGAACTCGAGAAAACAAAAAATTGAAAAGTCGAAAAACTGGACAATGGAAAAGTTGAAAATTCAAGAAATCGACAAGTCTAAAAATTGAATAATGTCATTGTAAAATCGAAAAATTCACAAATCGAAAAGTACAAAAGTTTGAAAATTCGAGTAACGAAAATAGAACTCGAGAAATCAAAAAATCGAAAAGTAAAAAAGTTGAAAAATCGAAAAACTGAAAATTGAAAAGTCTAAAAACTCAAGAATGACAATTTAAAAATCGGGACATCGAACACAAAACAAATTGAAAATTCGAAAATCTAAAAACCGAAAATTAAAAATTCGAAAATCAAAATTTCGAATATGTAATAATGTATGTAATAAAAAAAAAATGGAAGAATTGAAAAATGAAAAATCGGAAAACCGAAAATTCTAAAATCTAAAAACCGAAAATTAAAAATTTGAAAATCGAGATTTCGATTAATCGAAAATTCTAAAATCGAAGTCGCAAAATGGAAAAATCGAAAAGTTAAAATTTACAAAATTGAAAACTAGAATATGGAAAAATCGAAATTTTGAAAACTGAAAATTCGAAAAATCAAAAATCGAAAACTGAAACACTAAAAAGTCGAGTAATGAAAATCGAAAACTTGGGAATTAGAGAATTGAAAAGTAAAAAAGTTGAAAAATCGATAAACTGAAGAATAGAAGGATTGAAGAATTGAAAAATCGGCAGATCGGAAAGGACAAATTTGAAAATTCGAATATCAATCGGAAAACCAAAAATTCGAAAAACCGAAAATCTAAAAATCGGGAATCGAAAAACCGAAAATTTAAAAATCGGGAATCGAAATGTCGAAATTTTGAAAACTGAAAATTTGAAAAATCGAAAACTGGGAATGTCAAAAATCGAAAAATGAAAATTCGAGTGACGAAAATGGAAAAATCGAGAAATTGAAATTTTAAAAATTGAAAACTGGAATATCGAAATTTCGAGTAACGAAAATGGAAAACTCGAGAAATCAAAAAATTGATAATTGGAAATTCTTAACAACGAAGAATGGAAAATTGAAAAATCCGAACATTGAAAAGGAAACAAACTGAAAATTCGAATACCGAAAACTCGAATCAAATATTCGAAAAGCGAAAATCGGAAAACCGAAATTTCGAAAACTGAAAATTTGAAAAATCGAAAACTAGACACATCATAAAATCGAAATAAGTAAAAACTTGAAAAATCGAAAAACTGAAGACTAGAAAAATGTATATATCGAAGAATTGAAAAATGAAAAATCGGAAAATCGAAAGGGAAACAAATTGAAAATTCGAATATCGAAAACTCGATGAATAAAATATTTGAAAAGCGAAAATCGAAGAACCGAAAAGTATAAAATCTAAAAATCGAAAATTAAAAAATTGAAAATCGAGCTTCGATTAATCGAAAATTCTAAAATCAAAACGTCGCAAAATGGAAAAATCGAGAAATTGAAATTTAAAAAATTGAAAACTAAAATATCGAAAAATCGAACTGAAGAATAGAAGGATTGAAGAATTGAAAAATCGCAAATCGGAAAACACACATTTAAAAATTCGAATATCGAAAAATCTAAAAAATCGGGAATCGAAAAACCGGAAAACGAAAAATTCCAAAATCGAAGTCGAAAAACGGAAAAAATGAAAAATAGAGAAATTGAAAACTAAAATATCGAAATTTCAAAAATCGAAAATTCGAAATATCGAAAATTTGTGTTATTACCTGCTAAAATAAGATCGATTTTGGCAAATGACATACCCTCTAAGAACAGAGAGGGCTAGTGGGTGGGGCTAATACCTGTTAAGACAAATTTTGGCAAATGACATATTCTCTAAGAAAACAGAGGGTGGGTGGGCGGGGCTAGTACCTGCTAAAGTAAGACCGATTTTGGCAAATGAGAGATCCCGATTCCATGCATCGAGAACTCGAGAAATCGAAAAACTGGAGAATGGAAAAGTTGAAAATTCTAGAAATCAAAAAGAAAAAAAACTCAAAAGTCTAAAAATTGAAGTCATCGTAAAATCAAAAAATCAGCACTCGAAAACGAAAATCGAAAACTCGAGAAATCAAAAAACCGAAAAGTAAAAAAGTTGTTAAATCGAAAAACTGAAGAATGGAAAATTGAAAAATTCGGACATCGAAAAGGAAACAAATTGAAAAATCGAAAATTCGAAAATCTAAAAATGCTAAAATCGAGATTTCGAACAAGTAATCGAAAAGTCGAAAAATGGAAAAATTGAAAATTAAAAAATTTTTGTATTTTATATATATATATATATATATAAAATACATAATAAACCGAAATTTGAAAAACCGAAAATTGGGAATGTGAAAAATGGGAAATTGAAATTGAAAACTAGATATGGAAAATTCGAAAAATCGAGATTACTCCTAAAATAAGATCGATTTTGTCAAATGACATACACTCTAAGAACAGAGAGGGTGGGTGGGTGGGGCTATTTCCTGCCAAAATAAGACCGATTTTGCCAAATGAGAGTTCCCGATTCGATGAATCGAGAACTGGAGAAATAAAAAAAATTGAAAAGTCGAAAAACTAGACAATCGAAAAGTTGAAAATTAAAGAAATCAAAAAGTAAAAAAATGAAGTCTAAAAATTGAAGAATGTCATTGTAAAATCGAAAAAATCAATAAATTGAAAAGTAAAAAAATTGAAAAGTCGAAAAATTGGACAATGGAGAAGTTGAAAATTCAAGAAATCACAAAGTAAAAAAAAAATAAGTCTAAAAATTGAAGAATGTCATTACAAAATCCAAAAAATCAATAAATCGAAAAGTAAAAAAATTGAAAAATCGAAAAACTGAATAATTGAAAAATTGGAAAACCGAAAACTCAAAAATCGAAAACAAAAAATCTAAAAATCAGGAATCAAAAAACCGGAAAATCAAATATTCTAAAATCGAAAAGTCGAAAAACGGAAAAAATGAAAAACAAATTGAAATTGAAAAAATTGAAAACTTAAATATCGAAAATTGGAAATGAGATAAATCGAAAATTCGGGTCATTATCTGATCAAATAAAATCGATTTTGGTAAATGAGATACCCTCTAAGAAAAGAGAGGGTGGGTGGGCGGGACTAGTATCTGCTAAGATAAGACTGATTTTGGCAAATGAGATCCTTCTAAGAAAGTAGAAGGGCGGGTTTAGTACCTGCTAAAATAAGATCGACTTTGTCAAATAACATACTCTATAAGAAAAGAGAGGGCGGGTGGGCGGGGCTAGTAGGTGTTACAATAAGAGAAAAAATAAAACACTAAAATCTCAAAAAAAAATTTCAAGTTCATCCAGCAACAAAACACGAGATTCCTTTAAATTTATCCGAAAATAAAACACCAGGGAATGTAGTTTTGAAAACGTTTGACAATTTTTGATATGTCAAACATTTTTAACTGCTTACTCGATTTTTGCTTATTTGTACCGTCGCTTTATATCGGGCAAACATTGTTGTCAAATGGAAGTTTATCAAGTTATTATAAAAACAACACAATCATATCTTTGTACATTCTAACTGAAATGGTAATTAAACATGGTCATGGGCGAGAGAAATTAACTAAAAGTTTTATTACTAGTTATATTGTATTGTTGAGTTGTTAAAGTGAGACTGAATTTTTTACTATTTGTCCCAGACTGACCAGTTGATCGTTAAGACCGTAGCGGAGAGTTAATCCGCCATTTTCTAGACACCCGGTATATCCATCATTTTGACGTCCCCATACGGACGCCACATTGTTTGCTCTTTCTACATCCCCACACAGTAAACCAGGTAAATTGTGATAACAAGGAATATCAAGGCTGGTCACTTAAATACAGGGCGACACATCCAAACAATCAATCATAATTTAACTTTATTTAAAAACTCATTACGGTAAAAAAAATACATCAAAACACCGAACCAAATATATTTTACATCGGATATTTAGTCAAATCAACGGTCAAAACCTGACTTACTAAACAATCCGCTGGCTGCGGGCAGATCCCGATCAACGAATCGGCATGCGAGTAAAACTCCTCCTTCAACGAAATAACAATAGTCTGCAGCGACTCCGTTTTCTCCCTTATATATTTGGCAACTTTCCCGATGTTGGTATTATCCAAAGCCGCATCAACTTCATCCAGCACGAAAAACGGCGCCGGCTGGTAGCTATGTATGGCAAACAGTAGTGCCAACGCAGCCACCGTTTTCTCCCCTCCCGACAAGTTCGACATCGGCTGGAACCTCTTCCCCGGCGCCACGCAGTTATAATTAATCCCGTCCAAATAGGGCTCCTCGGGGTTCTCCGCGCCCAAGAACGCCTGCGCAGACTGGTTCTGCGCAAGCGCCTTATAAATGTTGTCGATCTCGTTCGACACGTGGTCGAAGCACCTCGTGAACCTCTCGTATCTCTGCTGCTTGATCCTCTCGAACGCCGCTTTGGCTTTCTTGTTTTGTTTGCGTAGGTTCTCGAACTCCTCGTTGGTCGATTGGAGCTTGCCTTGGGCCAGTTCGAGTTTCTGGATGGCGCGCATGTTGGGGGCCTGGATTTTGGTCAGGGTGTCCTGGAGGCTCTTGATGGAGTTGAGGAGCTTGTCGGCCATTTTCTTGATTTCGTCTTTCTCCTCGAGGTCTTTTAGGTTGTCGGATAAGACGTTGTAGTCGATTTTGATTCGGGCTTCTTTTTCGTATTGCTGGACTGTGCTGCTCGTGTCGCCTGAGGAGCTCTGGGATGGGTCGGAGGCCACGATGTCTTCCATGTTGCCGACGATCATGGGAATGGCGATGTCGTCCATCTTGCAAATAATAAAATAATTTAATTATGGTTTTCGTTAAAAAAATCTAAGTTCTTAATTCTACTTAGTTCTTTATAACTACGAATAACACAGAGAAAACTATATTCTATTGTTTTCGAAATATCCAATAAATATTGCAAAATGTTGCGATTCTGGAAAAATAGTAGAAATTTTCGGAAAAATTTAGTCAGGAAACACTTCTAAAGGTTGAAATCAACAAAGGAATCCCCTTTGATAATTCTCAAAACTGCTCGAAAAACTCATTAATAATTCTGGCAGTTTGGATATTTGGATTCAAATTAAAATTTTGAAAAATGTCCAAGAACTACCAGATTTCATTTTGGCGATTCTAGAAAAATTATTTCTAAAGGTCGGCATCAATAAAAGAATCTCCTTTAGTAATTATAGAAGGTCCTCGAGAAAAAGTCAAAAATTTAATTTTATTGAAAAATTGTGTTTTTAGCTGAGGTGCCTAAAAATTCACACTCAAATTTTGGAATCGACGAGCTCAATCTATGAACATATTGGACTCGGACAAAGATTTTCGAAATTTCGATTTAATATGGTACCTCTAAAATATCCCAAAAATTGTACTTCATTTTGACGAATTGGGAAAAAAAGTAAATAAAATATTTCATTTTGGCGATTATATATAAAAAAAAAATCGTAGCAATTTTCGAAGATTTTTTTCTAATTTTCCAGGATGTCAATGCCAAAAAATTCACTCAACTAAAAAAAATTTTTTTTGGTGAAGTTCAAAAATTCACAAAAAAATCCGAGATACAAATTTTGGCCCGCTGATTTGAAAAATATGGTGAAAATTGGTGACCCCCGGACCAAAAATCATAGGAATTTTGGAAGAAATAAAGCCAAAAACAAGTCTTGGAGATCAAACTTGACAAAATCTTTTTGACAATTTTCGAGAATGCAAAAAATGTCAAAAATTTTACCCAACTGAAAAATTGAATTTTTGGCGAATTTGCACAAAAAAATAAAAAATTCTGAGTAAGAGATTTTCGAGAGCCGAATCGAAAAACACGGTGTATTGATGGTCTAGGACCAAGATTTTCGAAATAGTCGCCTTTAAAGTGGATTTTTAAAAATACCTATATTTTATTTTGGCGATTCTGGAAAGATCGTAGGAATTTTCGAATAAATGAAGCCGACAACAAGACTTGTACGTCAAAATTAACAAAAACTTTTTTTGACAATTTTCGTGGATTAAAAAAAATGTCAAAAATTGAATTTTTGGCGAAGTTGCAAAAAAAATTCACAAAATATTCTTATAGAAATTTTGGAGAATTGAATCGAAAAACTTGGTGCGTTAATGGTCCAGGACCAAGTTTTTCGAAAATAGTGGCTTTTAAAGTGGACTTCTTAAAATATCTCAAAATTGCCGTATTTCATTTGGTGATTCTGGAAAAATCGTAGGGATTTGCGAAGAAATGAAGCCGATAACAAGTTTTGGAGGTCAAAATTAATTATGGAATTTTTTCGGTAATTTTCGAGGTTACAAAAAAGTCAAAAACTTCACTCCATCCAAAAATTGAGTTGCCTAAAAACTAAAAAAAAATCTGAAATACAGATTTTGGCCAGCTGATTCGAAGAACATGACGCTGGTCCAACAGCAATATTTTCGAAATAGTCGGTTTTAAAGTGGATTTTGAAAAATAACTCAAAATTGCCGAATTTTAGTTTGGTGATTCTAGAAAAATCGTACGAATTTTCGAAGAAATGAAGCCGGAAGCAAGTCTTAGAGATCAAAATTAACGAAATATTTTTTTTTTACAATTTTCGACGATGGAAAAAATTACCAAAATATTCGCTCAACTGAAAAATTGAATTTTTGATGAAATTGTAAAAAATCACAAAAAATGTTGAGGCAAAGATTTTACAAAACAATAGAAAAACATGGTGTGTTAATGATTCGGGACCCAGTTTTTCGAAAATAGCAGCTTTTAAAGTGGACTTTTTAAAATATCTCAAAATTAACGTATTTTATTCATTCTGGAAAAATCGAACGAATTTTCGAAGAAATGAAGGGTAAAAAGTCTTGTAGGTCAAAATTCACAAAAACATTTTTTTTTTACAATTTTCATGGATTCTTGAATTTTTGGCGAAGCTGCAAAAAAATTCACAAAAAATTCTGAGAAATTTTGGAAAGTTGAATTGAAAAATATGATGGTCGAGGACTAGAATTTTCGAAAAAGTCAATTTTAAACTGGATTAAAAAAATCAAAATTATTGACAGACAACAAATCTTGGAGGTCAAAATTAACACAAAAAAATGACAATTTTCGAGGATGCAAAAAAATGTCAAAAATTTCACTTTCCTGAAAAATTGAATTTTTGGCAGTTGTCTAAAAATTTCAAAAAAAATCTGAGATAAATTTTGGTCAGCTGAATCGAAAAACATGAAGTGTTGATGATCCAATACCAATATCTTTGAAATAGTCAGAATTAAACTGGATTTTTAAAAATACATATCTCAAAATTGCCATATTTTATTTCGCTGATTCTGGTAAAATCGCAGGAATTTTCGAAGAAATGAAGCCGAAAACAAATCTTGGGAGGTCAAAATTAAAAACTTTTTTTTTTGACAATTTTCGTGGATGCAAAAATGAAATCAAAAATTTCATTCAACTGAAAAATTGATTTTTGGCGAAATTACAAAAAAAAAAAATCAAAAGATTCTGAGACAGATTTTGGAGAGCTGAATCCAAAAACATGGTGTGTTGATGGTCCAGGACGAAGAAGTTCGAAATAGTCCATTTTAAAGTAGATTTAAAAAAAATCCAAAATTGTTGCATTGTATTTTGTTGATTTTGGTAAAATCGTAGGAATTTTCGTAGAAATGAAGCGGAAAACAAGTCTTGGAGATCAAACTTAACAATATTTTTTTTTTGACAATTTTCGAGGATGCAAAAAAAATGTCAAAAATTTCATTCAACTGAAAAATTGAATTTTTGGCGAAGTTACAAAAAAAAAAATAAAAAAAAAAATAAAAGATTCCGTGACAGATTTTGGAGAGCTGAATTCAAAAACATAGTGTGTTGATGATCCAGGCCCATGATTGAAATAGTCAATTTTAAAGTTTTAAAGGGATTTTCCATGAAATGAAGCCGAAAACAAATCTTGGTGGTCAAAATTAATATCGGGATTTTTTAGTAATTTTCCAGGATGCAAAAAAAATCAAAAACTTCACTCCATCGAAAAATTCAATTTTTGGCTGTTGTCTAATAATTAAAAAAAATCCGAGATACAGATTTTGGCCAATTGAATCGAAAAACGTGATGTGTTGATGGCCCAATACCAAAATTTTCGAAATAGTCGGTTTTAAGGTGGATTTTAAAAAACATCTCAAAATTGCCTTATTTTATTTTGACAAACCTAGAAAAATCGTCGAAATTGTAGAAGAAATGAAAACGAAAACAAATTCTAGGAGTGAAAATTAACGAAGGAATTGAATTTTTTTTTTAGTAATTTTCGAGAATTAATAAAAAAGTCAAAAAAATTTCACTCGAATTGAAAAACTTTGGCAGTTACCTAAAAATTACAAAAAAATTCTGAAATACAGATTTTGGCGAGCTGAATCGACCCCGGCACAATATTTTCGAAATACATGGTCCGTTTTAAATTGGATTTTTAAAAATATCTCAAAATTTGCCGTATTTTATTTTGGTGATTCTGGAAAAATCGTATGAATTTTTGAAGAAATGAAGCCAAAAATAAGTTTTGAAGGTCAAAATTAGCAAAATTTTTTTACAATTTTTGAGGTTGCAAAAAATGTCAAAAATTTCTGGAAGAGATTTTGGCGAGTTGAATATCTCAAAATTGCTGCATTTTATTTTGGCGATTCTGGACAAATCGTATGAATTTTTGAAAAACTAAGCCAAAAACGAGTCTTGCGGGGTCGAAATTATCAATTTTTTTTTTAATAACTTTCGAGGATGCAAAAAAATGTCAAAAATTTCATTCAACTGGAAAATTGAATTTTTGGCGAAAAATGTGATGCAGATTTCGGCGAACTCAATCGAAAAACATGGCTGTTGGTTGTCCCAGACCAAAATCTTCGAAATAGTTGTTTTAAAGTGGATTTTGAAAAATATCTCAAAATTGTCTTATTTTATTTTGGCGGGTCTGGAAACATCGTTGAAATTTTCGAAGAAATGAAGCCGAAAATAAGTTCTGGAGGTTAAAATTAACAAAAAAATTGTTTTTAATAATTTTTCGAGGATTTTAAAAAATTCAAAAATTTCACTCGAATTGAAAAAGTGAGTTTTTGGCAAATTCAAGAGATGCAGATTTTGGCGAGCTGAATCGAAAAACATAATGTATCGTTGGTCCAATACCAAGGTTTTCAAAAGAGTCGATTTTAAAGTGGATTTTTAAAAAATACTGCAAAATTATTTTGGTAATTGTGGAAAAAAGATAGAAATTTTCGAAGAAATTAAGCCGAAAACAAGTTCTGGTGATCAAAATTTACGAAAGAATCTTTTTTTGGTATTTTCGAGATTGTTTAAAAGAAAGTCAAAAATTTGAAAACCAACTCAAAAATTGAGTTTTTGCCAAACTTACCAAATTCCACAGGAAATTGTGTTGTATAAATCTTGATTTTGAATTGAAAAACACAGGGTATCAACAGTTCTGGACCAAGATATTTGAAATATTGAAAAATATCTCAAAATCATTATTTCACATATTTTGACGACTCTGAAAAAATCGTAGAAATGTTCGAACCAATAAAGGCAAAAATAAGTTCTGGAGATCAAAATTAATAAAAGGTTTTTTTGTAACTTACTAGGGAAGCCAAAAATTTCACTCAATTAAAAACTTGCATTTTTGGGCAAGTTACTCAAAAATTGTCAAAAAATTCTGGGATACTTTTGGCGAACTGAATCGAAAAACATAACGTGTTGATGGTCCCGGACTAAGATTTTTGGAACAGTCGGTTTTAAAAACCGATATTCGAAATACTCGATTTCATCTGGCATTTCTAAAATATCTCAAAAATTGCCTTATTTTATTTTGGCGAGTCTGGAAAAATCGTAGAAATTTTCGGAGATATGAAACCAAAAACAAGTTCTGGAGGTCAACATTAACAAGAATTTTTTTTAATAATTTCTCGAGGATGATAAAAGTCAAAAATTTCACTTGAATTGAAAAATTGACTTTTTGGCAAAGTTGCCTAAAAATTTCATGGCGAGCTAAATCGAAAAACACAATTTCGAAATAGTCGGTTTTAAAGAGGATTTTTTTTAATTTCTCAAAATTTCCATATTTTATTTAAGCGATTCTGGAAAAAAGGTAGACATTTTCGAAAAAATTAAACCGAAAACAAGTTCTGGAGAGCAAAATTTACGAAAGGATCTTTTTTGGCAATTTTTGAAGGGTGTTTAAAAAAAAAAGTAAAACATTTCATACTCAATTCAGAAATTGAGTTTTTGGGAAAAATTATGGGGTATAAATTTTGATAAGTTGAATTGAAAAACACAGGTTATCAATAGTTCTGGGCCAAGATAAGCGAAATATTCGATTTCATGTAGTATTAATTATTATTATTATTTCTAAAATATTTCAAAATAATTATTTCATTTATTTTGACGATTCTGAAAAAATCGTAGAAATTTTCGCAGAAATAAAGGCGAAAATAGGTTCTGGGGCTCAAAATTAATAAACATTTTGTTTAATTTTTTGTAATTTACCAGGGAAGCCAAAAATTTCACTCAATTGAAAAATTTAATTTTAGGAGAAGTTACTCAAAAATTCACAAAAAATTCGAGGATAGAGATTTTGGCGAACTGAATCGAAAAACATAACATGTTGATGGTCTCGGATAAAGATTTTTGAAATAGTGGATCTTAAAGTGTATTTTTTAAAATATCTAAAAATGCCGTATTTTATTTATCTTGGCGATTCTGGAAAAATCGTACAAAAGAAATGAAGCCAAAAACAAGTTCTGGAGGTCAACATTAACAAGGATTTTTTTTTAACAATTTCTCGAGGATGATAAAAAAGTCAAAATTTTACTCGAATTGAAAAATTGACTTTTTGGCAAAGTTGCCTCAAAATTTCAAAACAATTTTGAGATACAGATTTTGGCGAGCTAAATCAAAAAACATAATGTGTTGAAAATTCAATACCCAGAATTTCGAAATAGTCGGTTTTAAAGAGATTTTTTTTTTAATTTCTCAAAATTTAAATATTTTATTTAAGCGATCCTGGAAAACAGGTACACATTTTCGAAGAAATTAAACCGAAAATAAGTTCTGGAGAGCAAAATTTACGAAAGGATCTTTTTTGGCAATTTTTGGAGGTTGTTTAAAAAAAATAAAAAATTTCATACTCAACTCAGAAATTGACTTTTTGGGAAAAATTATGGGGTATAAATTTTGATAAATTGAATTGGAAAACACAGGGTATCAATAGTTCTGGGCCAAGATAGTCGAAATATTCGACTTCATGCAGTATTTATCATTATTATTCTTATTTCTAAAATATTTCAAAATAAATATTTCATTTATTTTGACGATTCTGAAAAAATCGTAGAAATTTTCGAAGAAATGAAGGCGAAAATAAGTTCTGGGGATCAGAACTTCATAAACATTTTTTTTTTGTAATTTACCAGGGAAGCCAAAAATTTAACTCAATTGAAAAATTGAATTTTTGTCCGAGTTGTGGTAGCGCCTTACCTTGCACTGCATCAAAATCGCGTGCCTTTCGCTCTTCTTCCCTTCAATCTTCGTTTCCAAAGACACCACCGCCTTCTGCGCCGCTTGTACATCCTTCGCAATACTCCCCACCTCTCGCCTCGCCTTACCCAGTTCCTCTTCCATGCCATCAACTTCTTGTTTCTTATTCAACCTCTGCGCCTTCAACTGCTCCACCTGCTGCAAATCTTTATCGATCTCCTCTCGTTGCTTCGCCTCTTGTTTCCTACACGTTTCTAAACGCTCCTCCTCGTCGTTAACAGTGCGCTCCCACCGACTTACATTATCTAGAAAACCCTCATTAGTCCTGTGAAACCACACAAATATTATTTACTTTGTGTGTCGCGACTTTTCTCGAATTCTAGATTCGACGTAATTCTGTTAATTTGTTTCTGGAACTCCAATCTTTTTTGTTTTCGTTCTTCCTGCGCCCGCAACTCTCGATCTTCGTACTGCCGTATATTCCGAATGCCGATTTCTTGACAGAACTTAGAAAAGACGACGTCTTCGACGCTGTTCATCTGGAGCTTGATTTCTTCGATTTGTTGTTCTCTAGTTTGCATCGTCCGTTCAATCTCTTCAATCTTGGGCTACATGCAAATATTAAAATAATAACAAACTACAAAATCGACTTACCCCGTATTTAACCATTTCTTCGGACAGCTTGGCTAATTCGGCATCCACAGCTTTGATTTGCTTCATCTAGAACAAAATTAACAACACGAATTTACATAATAATAATAAAAAAAAATCGCCACAAACTTACAGTGCTTTCCATATCAGTTTTTGCGTATCTCAACCTCGTTTCCAAACCCCTAATTTGTGAATCTACAGTGTTCAACTCCGATTCTTTCCGTGATTTTTTCATCGCGTCTCTCAATTCTTCCGTTAACTTCTCTTTCTGCGCCTTCAATTGCGAAATGTGTTTTTCGTCCCAGCGTTTAGCTTTTCGTGCTAAATCTAAACTACCTCCGGAAATAATACCAGACTTCTGGTAGTACGTACCGTCCAGAGCTACCGCCTAAATTAAATTCAAATCAAGCTTTTTCGCCAACTTTTGTGACACACTTACGTCGTATCTACCGCCCAATTCGTAGGCCACTTTCATCGCGTCGTCCGGTGTTTCGCACACTAGCGCGTTATTGGTGGCAAAAAGCACCGCCTTAGCGACCGCTTGGGGCTCAAATTGAAGCACGTCGTACAAGAGTTTGACTCCTTTGGGTTCTGTGATGTTTCTGAGTCGTTCTTTGACAGCTTTCACTTGGAGGTAGTCCAAGGGAAGGAATGTCTCGGGGTCCAACATTTGCTCTTTTAAGTATTTGATGCACTGTCTGGCTGTGTGTTCGCTGTCGACGACGATGGCCTCCATGAATTTGCCCAAGACTTTTGTAATGGCGACGTTGTAGCGTTTGTGGATGGGTTGACATATGTTGATCATGCGATCGTACTGAAAAATGTCACAAAATTGAGATGATTTATTGAAAAAAATTGTGGAAAGTTATTTCGATAGAACTTCCCTCACCCTGAAGTACAGTTTGTTTAGTTTTTCGATTTACAATGTTTCGAATTTTCAATTTTTAATTTTTCGATTTTTTATTTTCTTTATTGTTGCAATTTTTCAATTTTATAATTTTTTGTTTTTCAATTTCAATTTTTTCAATTTTTCATTTCTTCAATTTTTCGTTAGGCTTTTTTACGTTCTTTATTTTCTCAATTTTTGGGTTTTTCAATGTCCTGATTTTATAATTTTTCTTTTTTGCAGTGTGAAATTTTTCAATTTTTATATTTGCAATCTTTCGGTTTTCGATCTTAAATTTCTCAGTGTCTCTTTGAATTTTTCGTTTCTTCAATGTTTGAATTGGATTTTAAATATGTAATAATTATATTTTCTACAATTTATCATTTTCTCAAATTTGCGATTTTAGAATTTTTCCATTTTTCAATTGTTCGATTTCATTATAACTTTTTTAATTTTTGAATTTCTCGATACTTTTTCCATTTTTTTTTTTAGCTTTTAGACTTTTTAATTTTTCCTTTTTTCAATTTAAAATTTTTCAGTTTCTCTTCCAATTTTTCATTTCTTCAATTCTTGATTTGTATTTAAAATTAAATATACAATTTTAATTATGCTTTCCACAATTTATCCCTTTCTCAATTTTGTGATTTTAGGGTTTTTCCATTTTTCAATTGTTGGATTTTAGAACTTTTTTATTTGATCTTTCAATTTTTCAATGTTACAGTTTTTCGACTTTACAACTTTGACAATTCTATGATTTTTCGATTTTACAATTTTTCGATTGAGGTTTTTTATTATTTTTTATTATTTTGAAGTTTCTGGATTTTTAGTTTTTCAATTTTTCGTTTTTTCAGTTCTTCAGTTTTGCAATTTGTGGTTTTTTCGATTTTTCAATTTTTTCGGATTTTTCAACTTTTCGAATTAAAAATGGAAAAATTGCAAAACTGTAAAACTGAAAAATCTAAGAATTGGATATCAAAAACATAGAAAATTGAAGAAACGAAAAATTGATAAATCGAGTTTTCAACTTTTAATTTTTCAATTTTCCGTTAGGGTATTTTAAGTCCTTAATTTTCTCTATTTTTCAGTTTTTCAATGTCAGTTTTTATAATTTTTCTTTTTTGCAGTGTGCAATTTTTAAATTTTTAGATTTGCAAATTTTCGGTTTTCAATTCTTCGGTTTTTGAACTTTTAGCTTTTTTAATTTTTCATTTTATCAATTTAAAATTTTTCGTTTGTTCAATTTTTGATTTACATTTTATATATGTAATAATAATTATACGTCCCACAATTTATCACTTTCTCAATTTTGCGATTTTAGAATTTTCCCATTTTTCAATTGTTCGATTTCATTAGAACTTTTTCATTCATTAGATTTTTCAATTTTTCGATTATTAATTTCTCGATACTTAATTTTTCAATTTTTCAATGTTAAGTTTATCGACATTACAATTTTGAGAATTCTATAATTTTTCGATTTTCCAATTTTTGGGTTTTCCAATTTTTCGATTCATTTTTTTTTTATTTTTAAATTTATCAATTTTTAGTTTTTCAATGTTTCAATTTTTGTTTCTTCGATCTGAAATTTTTCAATTTTCTACATTTTCGATTTTGCAATTTCTCGTTTTTCCAGTTTTTTGATTTTTCAATTTTTCGTTTTTTCAGTTCTTCAGTTTTGCAATTTGTGTTTTTTTCGATTTTTCAATTTTTTCGGATTTTTCAACTTTTCAAATTAACAACGGAAAAATTGCAAAACTGTAAAACTGAAAAATCTAAAAATTGGAAATCGCAAAAACGAAATATTTAAATTTTTCAGTTTTCCGATTTTCCATTTCTTGGATGGTTCAGTTTTTAGATTTTGAAATTTTTGGATTTGCACGAGTTTTCAACTTTTAATTTTTCAATTTTTCGTTAGAGTTTTTTACGTTCTTTATTTTTTTCAATGTTTCAGTTTTTCAATGTTCTGAATTTATAACTTTTTTTTGTTGCAGTGTGAAATTTTTCAATTTTTGGATCTGCAATTTTTCGGTTTTCAATTTATCTGTTCTTGAACTTTTATTAGACTTTTTAATTTTTCATTTACAATTTAAAATTTTTCTCTTTCAATTTTTCATTTCTTCAATTTTTGATTTGCACTTTTAATATGTTATAATAATCATACTTTCTACAATTTATTACTTTCTCAACTTTACGATTTCAGAATTTTTCCATTTTTCAGTTATTGAATTTTAGAACGTTTTCATTTATTCGATTTTTCAATGTTTCAATGTTACAGTTTTGCAATTTAACAATTTTGATAATCCTATAATTTTTCGATTTTACAATTTTTGGGTTTCTCAATTTTTCGATGCGATTTGTTTTTTCTTCTTTCCATCTATTTTTTTTTATTTATAAATTTATCGATTTTTAGTTTTTCAATGTTTCAATTCGTTTCTTCAGTTCTTCGATTCGAAATTTTTCGATTTCTACATTTTCGATTTTGCAATTTCAGTTTTTGGATTTTTCAATTTTTTCCGATTTTTCAACTTTTCGAATTAAAAATGGAAAAATTGTAAAACTGTGAAACTGAAAAATCTAAAAACTGGAAACCAAAATCATGAAAAATTCAAGAAATAAGAAATCGAAAAAACGAAATATTGTAAATTTTTCAGTTTTTCGTTATGGTTTTTTACGTTCTTTGCTTTTTCCAATTTTTTGGTTATGCAATGTTCTGATTTTATAATTTTTCAATTTTTGGATTTGCAATTTTTCGGTTTTCAATTAATCGGTTTTTCAACTTTTAGACTTTTTAATTTTTCCTTTTTTCAATTTAAAATTTTTCAGTTTTTCTTTCAATTTTTCATTTCTTCAATTCTTGATTTGTATTTTAAACATATAATTTTAATTATGCTTTCCACAATTTATCCCTTTCTCAATTTTGTGATTTTAGGATTTTTCCATTTTTCAATTATTGGATTTTAGAACTTTTTTATTTATTTGATATTTCAATTTTTCGATTTTTAATTTTTCAATTTCTCGATATTAATTTTTCAATGTTACAGTTTTTCGACTTTCCAATTTTGACAATTCTATAACTTTTTAGATTTTCCAATTTTTGGGTTTTCCAATTTTTCGATGCGATTCTCGATTTTTAGTTTTTCAAAAAAAAAAATCTAAAAATTGGAAATCAAAAACATGAAAAATTGAAGAAACGAAAAATTTATAAATCGAAAGATTTGCGAAATCGAAAAAATGAAATATTGTAATTTTTCAGTTTTTCGATTTTCCAACTTTGGATGTTTATAGAATTTGAAATTTTTGAATTTGCAATGTCATGAGTTTTCAATTTTTCAATAGGGTTTTTTACGTTCTTTATTTTTCCAATTTTTAGCTTTTCCAATGTTCTGATTTTATAACTTTTCTTTTTTGCAGTGTGAAGTTTTTCAATTTTTGGATGTGCAATTTTTCGGTTTTCAATTTATCCGTTCCTGAACAACTGGATTTTTTAATTTTTCCTTTTTTCAATTTAAATTTTTCGTTTCTTCAATTTTTGATTTACATTTTAAATATGTAATAATAATTATACTTTCTACAATTTATCACTTTCTCAATTTTGCGATTTTAGAATTTTCCTATTTTTCAATTAGTGGATTTTATTAGAACTTTTTCATTAATTCGATTTTTCAATTTTTCGACTTTTTATTTTTGAATTTCTCGATACTTAATTTTTCAATGTTAGATTTTCGACTTTACAATTTTGAAATTCTATCATTTTTCGATTTTACAATTTTTAGATATTTCAATGTTCTGATTTTATAATTTTTCTTTTTTGCAGTGTGAAATTTTTCGATCTTTATATTTGGAATTTTTCGGCTTTCAACTTATCGGTTTTTGAAATTTTAGATGCTTTAATTTTTCGTTTATGTAATAATTATCACTTTCTCAATTTTAGGATTTTAGAAATTTTCTATTAATTTTTTAGTTTCCTGACTTTTAGTTTTTCAATGTTTAAATTTTTCGTTTTTTCAGTTCTTCAAATTGAAATTTTTCGATTTTGTACATTTTTCTCTTTTGTAGTGTGAAATTTTTTAATTTTTAGATTTACAATTTTTCGGTTAACAATTTTTCGGTAAACAATTTCTGGCTTTTTCAGTTTTTCGATTTTTCATTCTCCGATTTTTGAGTTTTCGAATTAAAAATGGAAACATTGCAAAACCATAAAACTGAAAAATCTAAAAATTGAAAGCCAAAAAAATTAAAAATTGACGAAAGGAAAAATTGATAAATCGAAAGATTTGCGAAATCGAAAAAACGAAATATTGTAAATTTTTCAATTTTTCGATTTTCCAACTTTTGGATCTTTCAGTTTTTAGATTGTGAAATTTTTGGATTTGCAATTTCAACTTTTCAATTTTCAATTTTTCATTTCTTCAATTTTTCGTTAGGGTTTTTTACGTACTGTATTTTTTCAATTTTTTGGTGTTTCAAGTCCTTATTTTATAATTTTTCATTCTTGCAGTGTGAAATTTTTCAATTTTTGGATTTTTGAATTTTTCGTTGTTTCAATTTAAAAGTTTTCCGTTTCTTTTTCCATTTTTCGTGTCTACAATTTTTTATTTGCATTTTAAATACGTAACAATTATACTTTTTACAATTTTTCACTTTCTCAATTTTGCGATTTTAGAATTTTTCCATTTTTCAATGTTACAGTTTTTCGACTTTCCGATTTTGACAATTCTATAATTTTTCGATTGTACAATTTTTCGGTTTTCCAATTTTTCGAAGCGATTAGTTTTTCTTCTTTCCAATTTTTCGATTAATTTGTTTTTTTATTTTTAAGTTCCTCGATTTTTAGTTTTTCAATGTTTTAGTTTTTCGTTTCTTCAGTTCTTCGCTTTGAAACTTTTCGATTTTCTACATTTTCGGTTTTTCAACTTTTCGAAATAAAAATTTAAAAATTGGGAATCTGATCAAAACATGAAAAATTGGAAAAATAAACAATTGATAAATCGTAAGATTTGCGAAATAGAAAAAACGAAATATTGTAAATTTTTCAATTTTTCGATTTTCCAACTTTTGGATCTTTCAGTTTTTAGATTGTGAAATTTTTGGATTTGCAATTTCACGAGTTTTCAACTTTTAAATTTTCAATTTTTCATTTCTTCAATTTTTCGTTAGGGTTTTTTACGTTCTTTATTTTTTCATTTTTTCGGTTTTTCAATGTCCTGATTTTATAATATTTCTTTTTTGCAGTGTGAAATTTTTCAATTTTTAGATTTTTCAATACTTGATTTTTCAATTTTTCAATATTACAGTTTTTCGAGTTTACAATTTTGACAATTCTATAATTTTTTGATTTTACAATTTGTATGTTTTCCAATTTTTCGATGCGATTCGTTTTTTCTTCTTTCCAATTTTTGGATTCATTTTTTTTATTTTTAAGTTTCTTGATTTTTAGTTTTTCAATCTTTCAATTTTTCGTTTCTTCAGTTCGTTCAATTGAAATTTTTCGATTTTACAATTTCTCGTTTTTTTCAATTTTTTCCAATTTTTCAACTTTTCGAATTAAAAATGGAAGAATTGAAAACTGTAAAATCTAAAAATTGGAAATCAAAAATATGAAAAATTGATAAATCGAAAGATGTGCGAAATCGAAAAAACGAAATATTGCAAATTTTCAACTTTTGGATGTTTCAGTTTTTATATTTTGAAATTTTTGGATTTGCAATTTCACGAGTTTTCAACGTTTAATTTCCCAATTTTTCATTCAATTTTTGGTTGCGGTTTTTACATTCTTTATTTTTTAATTCTCGGGTTTTCAATGTTCTGATTTTACATATATATTTTTTTTGAAGTGTGAAATTCTTCAGTTTTTAGATTTGCAATTTTCCGGTTTTCAATTTACCCGTTTTTGAACTTTTAGATTTTTTTCATTTTTAGTTTTTTCAATTTAAAATTTTTCAGTTTCTCTTTCAATTTTTCGTTTCTAGAGTTTTTTATTTACATTTTAAATACGTAACAACAATTATACTTTCTACAATTTATCACTTTCTCAATTTTGCGATTTTAGAACTTCTTGCTTTATTCGATTTTTCAATTTTTCGATTTTTAATTTTTGAATTTCTCTATACTTAATTTTTCAAATTTGCAATGTTATCATTTTTCGATTTTACAATTTTTTTGTTTTCCAATTTTTCGATGCGATTTGTTTTTTCTTCTTTCCAATTTTTCGATTAATTTTTTTATTATTTTTAAGTGTCTCGATTTTTACTAAAAACTGAAAAATCTAAAAAATTGAAATCAAAAACATGAAAAATTGAAAAAACGAAAAATTGATAAATCGAAATATTGAAAATTAATGAAATCGGAAAATCGGATAATTGCCAAATCTAAAAATCACAAAATTGAAAAATTCTAAAATTGGAGAACCGAGAAAATGTAAAATTGTAATATCGAAACATTGATGAAACGGAAAACTGAAAATTTTGGAAGTCGATAGTTTGAAAAATTGTAAAAATTAAAGCTGAAAAAATGAAAAATTATTAAACCAAAATATTGAAAAATGGAAAAATTGAAAAAAAAATGTGTGATGACGTCATCAACATTTTTGTAATGACACGTATATCAATTTGGATAGATTCAGTGTCATACTAATAACAGTACTGTATTCCAAAATATTCGTGAAAATCGAGTTAGCCGTTCTTGATTTTACCCTATCCAATAAATTGCCTCATTTATTAATCGTTTAGGACCAGCCTGTATAAGTAATTCTAAAATCTACGATAAAACCACAATTATAGTCATATTTTGCTTGTTCAATTAGAGATTAATTATTCGGAAAAAATCCAAGACGTCGTCGTCAATTTTTTGGAACGGAATAAACGAAAGTTTCGGAAATATCTGTCTAAACAAAATTCGGACAGACGAAAACGACCGACCTATTTTTTTGTACTCTAAGCTCACGTTAAGTAAAAACCTACCACTCCCGGGTAGTTGCTTTTGAACCGTTCCACAATCTCCTGTTTCTTCTTTCTCCTAGCATCTTCATGTTTATCAGTCCTAGCGTCCCCCAACTGCTCCAGAACATCGTCGAGCTGCTTCTGAATTTCGTGAACGCGATCTTTAGAAGACCCAACGTCCGACTGCAAGTCAGCCCTCAACTGTTTCTGGTCTTGCAAAGCCTGCTCACTTAACCTATAACCAACATTGAAAAAAATCCACAAGGTGTCAAAATTTAAAAAATAACCGAATATGTTCCGCTAGTTTCTCAATCCTCTTTTCCATCTCTTCTTTCTCGTGACACTTCTGCCTGTGTTTATTTTCTGCGTCGGTCCTCATTCTTGACACATTGTCTAATCTGTCTTGATCAGACTTCTGCTCTCTGTTGACAGAGTCCAGTTCTTGCATGTATCGTGCAGACCTTTTAGCTGCTTCTTCCTTCAACCTGTGGTATTCTTTCACCTTAAATAGAGTCATGATTAATTAAACCAGAAACGGTGTGAACTCACTTGTTCGTCCTCTAAATGAACATCTCTGCCTTGACTCTGCGACTCTCCAGCGATCTGACTCTCATACTCCTCTTTAGACTTTTCCACTTCAGCCAACTCATCCTCTAATTTTTTAATATCGTTCATGTGCGCCTCGTGCGCTTTTCTCGCCTGTTCCAACGTCTTAATCGCCCCATCCAACTTTTTCTGCATATGAGAAACGCGTTCCTTGGCTTTGATAAACTGTGGCCGCTTTTTCGAAATTTCGACCTCCTACAACACTCGTTGTAACTCACCTCCGACTGCGCCATTTTTACGTACCACTTCCCGAATATCTTGCTCGATTTTCGCCAACTCCCTGTTAAACTTCCCTTGTTCCTTTTTCTTCTCCTTGAGGAGTTCCTCGGCTCTTTCTTTCTTCTTTTCGATCTTTTCCACTTCTCGCTGTTTGTGTTTTAAGTCGTTTTCTAGGTTTTTCATTTCGCGTTCGTTGTGATACAAGCGGAAAAGTTGGTGTTCGACTAGTTTGTCGTTCTACGATTTTTATAGTTAAGATAGGACGAAAATGAGTTAAATACGCACCAAATCGTCCTTGAGTCTGGCGTATTTGTCGGCTTCTTCTTTTTCCAATCTGGCTTCTTTGCGTTCCGCATTTATACCTTTTTTCTTTTGGTAGGCGAAGTTAATTTCCTCTTGGGCTTTCTGCATTTGTTGCTTAAGCCGGTCGTATTCTTCTTTTAAAGCCCCAGAGCTGGAAATTTTGATTGAGTTGATGGACGACGATTTCGTGGTTACACATACCCGCTGATTTCCTCAAATAAAGTTGTCATTTCCTTGGGGTTTTTCATTGCTACGGATTCTACGGCGCCTTGGAATACCAGGAAGTTCTTTCCTTTGACATTAATACGCAATTTTTCTAATTCGGCTAGATACTCGTTGTTTGAAACAACCTATAGAAATAATACCGTGTATGCAACCAACAATACACTATTAACAAAGTTTTGTTACAAAATTGTCAGTTTAGCAGTGAAATCAAATAAACTTTGCCTAATAGATTGTGATAGTACTCACAGCAATTTGTTTACTAAAAGATTCATAAAACTGAAGGAAATCTACAAGATTTTAATTTTTTTTTGGAGTGTCATCAGAGACTTTAAATACAATATTAAAGTCTCTGATGGCCATTTGCACCAACGTTAGCGGTAAGCATTGCTTAGCTAAGTAATTCTTAAAAGTAACTACTTCTTAAATTGTACAGTTGTTGCACCGTCACTGCTTAGACTCTACTTAACCAAGTAATACTTAGTTGGGGAATTCTGTAAAAGTTTCATTTCTATTGGCAACACTGACGCTTGTTTGTATAGAAACATCAAATATTTTAGGTTAGTTTGTACGTGTGTAGTTCGAATAGTGCTGATATTTATTTTCTCTAACGTTGGTTAGGTGTTTAATAAAAAATGGGCTTAGAAGATAATCAAATACCAGGTCAATATTGTTCAAAACCAGGGGACGGGAAATGAATTTAGAAGAAGTTTTATAACTTTTTTTTTTGGAAATTCATAATATTAACAAATCTATGCTATATTACTTTTTAATTTGATATTTTATTACATTTCCATGTTATTACGTTTAAATTTATTTTGCTGGTTCTTTTTTATTTCGATGTCTAACTCTAAAATTCGCTTTCGCACCTATAATTCCATATTTTTTCTCTCCTCCTATTCTTGTTCAGTTGTGCCTCAAATAACTGTAGTTTCTCGCTCCCCTCTGGCGCTTTTTATTGTTCATATGAAAAATAGTTATTTATGCAACTAGTGAGTAAAGTGTATATTTTTTTCACGAGATGGAAAATTTGCCGCACGAATGTCTTCCGTTAAAAAATGATACGCTACGACACTTTTTCATTTAAATGCGGGAAAAAATGAAACGCGATGACACGCTTCTAGTGCCATGAAATAAACGTATCCTTTATAAACAAAAATTAATAAAAAATGTTACACTTTTTACGAACGCGAAAAAAACATGTTATTCTTTACAATAAAACATTGCAACTGTGGTACATACCTCCTTTATATTCATTTTTAAATTGTTAAGACTTTATTTTACACTTCAGAGACACTTTTGAGCACTGATAAAAATGATGGAATCGTCGCAAAATTGGAAATTTTCGATTTCGTGTAATCACCAAAATTATTATCCAATAGAAATAAAGTGTTGTTCTGTTACCATGGGTACCGCACATGCGTTGTATCGTTATGTCTCGTTAAGCATTGCTTACAAATTTAAGCCTCAGGTAAACGGGCGCTTAAATTAAAGATTTCATAGAACCGTTTAAGAAAGACTTAAACGTTGGTGCAACACATTGTTGGTTTTAAGAAATTCTTAAATTTTAAGTATCTGACTTAAACGTTGGTGCAAACGGGCATAAGTGTCATACAGATGACGGGTTAGAGCGCATGCGCACTATGCTTCGAAGCACAATGTCAAATACGTATTTAGCGAATTTAAGAAACATCAGGCTAAAAAGAAGGAAATCAATTGTTGTCGTTCATAGTTGAAATCACATATTCTTTTGGTTTTCATTTTTAATTAACACATTTAGTTTTATTTGTATAACACTATTACTTAAGAACATATTTCACGTGCTAATTTCTTGTAGAAAAATAAGGATTTTATATTTAAGCTTCGCCCCTCGGCTCACGACGAATAAAAAAATCATCCGAATTGAGATAGGGCGGGTGGGCGGGGCTTATATTTTGCCTTGTTTTTCTTAACATACATGGCTATTTTTTCACAACAAGAAACTCGATATTTCCTTATACAAATTTCCCATTTTAAACATGTTGTAAGTTTCTTGGTGTGAAAAGAAGTCTACACATATTAAAACAAAAAGACAAAATGTAATAAAATCCTTATTTCTTTACAAGGAATTAAAATCATGTTTTTGAGTATCGTGTTGTTCAAAGAACACTATAAAAGAAACAAAATATAAACCCCGCCCATCCACCCCATCTCAATTGTGATGAATTTTTTTTCTTAGAAACTTAAACACGTTTAAAATGGTACATTTTTGTAAGGATATATGGATTTCGCGATTAGGCTCCGCCCCTCAGTCTAACAACAAATGAAAAATTCATCACGATTGAGAGAGATCATGACGGATGGGTGGGGCCATGGTAATACATTTAGTTTTATTTGTCTAACACGACTACTAACATATTTCGCATGGTAATTTCTCGTAGAAAAATAAGGATTTTATATTTAAGCTTCGCCCCTCGGCTCACGACGAATAAAAAAATTATCAGAATTGAGATAGGGCGGGTGGGCGGGGCTTATATTTTGCCTTGTTTTTTTTTAATATATATAGCCATCTTTTCACAACAAGAAACTTGAAACTTGGTCAAAATGGTACATTTTTGCAAGAAAATATGGACTTCTTGTGGAGCCATATTGAAAAATCGATATTTCCTTATACAAATTTTCCATTCTAAATATGTTTTAAGTTTCTTGGTGTGAAAAGAAGTCTACACATATTATAACAAAAAGACAAAATGTAAGCCCGCCCACCCGCCCTATCTCAATTGTGATGATTTTTTTTATTCGCCGAGGACCAAGGGGGCGGAGCTTAACTGCAAAATACTTGTTTCTTTACAAGTAACTAAAAAATGTTTTTGATTATCGTGTTGTTCAAAGAATACTAATAAAAGAAAAGAAAATATTAACCCCGCCCACCCACTCCATTCCAGTTGTGATGTTTTTTTTATTCTTAAAAACTCAAACACGTTTAAAATGATAAATTTTTGTAAGGAATTATCGATTTCGCAATTAGGCTCCGCCAACGAATGAAAACTTTGGCCTTAATTTTTTCTTAATAGACATACATAATATTTTTTGAATAACCCCACTCATCCGCCTCGATCTCAATCTGGCATGGTAATTTCTTGTAGAGAAAGAAGGATTTTGCAATTAAGCTCCACCTTCTTGATTCACGACGAATAAAAAAAATCATCACAGTTGAGACAGGGTGGGCGGGTGGGGCTTATATTTTGCCGTTTTTTCTTAATATACGTAGTCATCTTGTCACCTATTTGATTTTTCAGTTTTTCGATTTTTAATTTTTGAATTTCTCGATACTTAATTTTTCAATGTTACAGTTTTTCGACTTTACAACTTTGAAATTCTATAATTTTTCGATTTTACAATTTTTGGTTTTTCCAATTTTTCTATGCGATTCGTTTTGTCTTTTTTCCAATTTTTGGATTCATTTTTTTTTAATTTCAAGTTTCTTGATTTTGAGTTTTTCAATCTTTCAATTTTTCGTTTCTTCAGTTCGTCCAATTTAAATTTTTCGATTTTATAATTTCTCGTTTTTTCAATTTTTTCCAATTTTTCAACTTTTCGAATTAAAAATGGAAGAATTGAAAACTTAAAATCTAAAAATTGTAAATCAAAAACATGAAAAATTGATAAATCAAAAGATATGCGAAATCGAAAAAACGAAATAATGCAAATTTTCCAATTTTTCCATTTTGTCACTAATTTGGTCACGTTAACGCAAAATATACGAGGTGTGTTGGATGGCAGGGGACAAATGGATGTGATTTTCTTAGATTTCAATAAAGCGTTCGACAAGCTGGATCATGACTTGCTAATCTTGAAGTTGGAGAAATTATATGGGTTTTCTCCAAAATTGATAAAAATGTTTACCTCCTATTTACAAGACAGATATCAGTTTGTTGACTATTTTGGATACAGATCGACCAATGTTTGGCAGAGCTCTGGTGTTCCTCAAGGCTCGGTTTTGGGGCCGCTGCTTTTTGCATTGTTCGTCGATGATATCACTAAAATTATCGGAGACAACTGCTTAGTATATGCTGATGACGTAAAGGTTTTTTCAAAAATCGGAAATATTGCCGATTCTATCAAATTACAGGAAGTTTTGGATAGAATTGTACTATGGTGTATAAATAATCGATTATTTTTAAATCCTGCTAAATCCAAAGTGATGTCTTTCACAAAAATTAAAAATGCAATGATTCATTGTTACACTATTTGCGGTCATGTAATAAATCGACCTGAATACATTAAAGATTTAGGAGTCACTTTGGACAGCCAGCTAAATTTTGTCAAACATGTTGAATTGGTGGTATCAGCGGCTTACAAAAGTTTGGGGTTTGTGGTCCGTAATACTAAGTGTTTTCGTAACTCAAGTACATTCATTAATTTATATTATGCATTTGTAAGATCGAAGCTTGAATATGCTAGTGTTGTGTGGAATCCATCATTTAAGTATTTAACTGAATCTATCGAAAAAGTTCAGAGACGGTTCTTGAAATATCTGGTGTTTCGGATTGATGGCATATATCCCATAAGAAACATTCCTCAAAAATTATTGTTGAGTAGATTTTCCATATTAAGTTTAGAGTGCCGAAGAATTATAAACTTAGTAATGTTTTTACATTCCCTAGTAAACAACAGATTGGATGCTCCAAGTTTACTTGAACAAGTGTGTTATTGGGCTCGACCACGTAGTTTGCGAGACAAAAGCATCTTTTATATAAAAAAATCAAGGACGAATATTTTGAAGTTCTCGCCTATATATATGATGCAAATGTATTTTGATAAGTTCAATGCCGATGTAAATATTGATATTCACGTGGTCAGTGGCCAAGTACTTAGAAAGCATCTAACAAATTATTTTTTAAACAGAAACGGCATTGATATTGGTAGTGGTGTCTGATCATCTTCTTGAGATTGAGATTGGTTTTCTACTGGTTAAAACATTAAATTTTTCAGCAGTTTACTACATATTTTTTTTTTTTTTTACTCTCTGTTTAAATGAATAATTTATTTATGTTTTTTTTTTTTGGTATTTCATGGTTTAAGCTTCGTAATTGGGTTGCGACCTGTGGAGCTTATATGATAATAATAATAATAATAATTTTTCAATTTTTGGATGTTTCAGTTTTTAAATTTTGAAATTTTTGGATTTACAATTTCAACGTTTAATTTCTCAATTTTTCATTTCTTCAATTTTTCGTTACGGTTTTTACATTCTTTATTTTTTAATTTTTCGGTTTTTCAATGTTCTGATTTTATATATATTTTTTTTGAAGTGTGAAATTCTTCAGTTTTTAGATCTGCAATTTACCCGTTTTTGAACTTTTATAGATTTCTTAATATTTCGTTTTATCAATTTAAAATTTTTCAGTTTCTCTTTAATTTTTTCGTTTCTTCAATTTTTGATTTGTATTTTAAATATGTAATAATTACTCCTATTATACTATCTACAATTTATCACTTTCTCAATTTTGCGATTTCAGAATTTTTCCATTTTTCAATGATTGGATTTTAGAATTTCATTTATTCGATTTTTAATTTTTGAATTTCTCGATACTTAATTTTTCAATTTTTGGGTTTTCCAATTTTGGGGCTTATATTTTGCCGTTTTTTTCTTAATATACGTAGTCATCTTGTCACAACCAAAATTTAAGACAGATGAGTACGTATATTAAGAAAGAACGGCATAATATAAGCCCCGTTCACCCGCCCTATCTAAATCGTGACGATTTTTTTTACCCCTCGTAAGTCGTGGGGCGGAGCTTCATTGCAAAATCCTTGTTTTCTTACTAGGAATTGCTATGTGAATCATGTTTTTGAGTATGTTTTAAGTAAAAAAGAAAGCCAAAAGATAAACCCTACCCATCCGCCTCGATCTCAATCTGGCTTTAATTTTTAATGTACATAGTATTTTTTCAACAATACAATGGTCCAAAAAGGTGTCTTACATGGTAATTTCTTGTAGAGAAATAAGGGTTTTGCAATTAAGCTCCGCCCTCTTGGCTAACGCCGAATAAAAAAAATCATCACAAATGAGAGAGGGTGGGCGGGTGGGGCTTATATTTTGCCTTTACTTTCTTAACATACGTAGTCATCTTGTCACAACAAAAAATTAAAACAGATGACTACGTATATTAAGAAAGAGAGGCATAATATAAGCCCTGCCCACCCACCCTATCTAAATCGTGACGATTTTTTTTACCCATCGTAAGTCGTGGGGCGGAGCTTAATTGCAAAATCCTTGTTTCCCCACTAGGAATTGCTAAGTGAATCATGTTTTTGAGTATGTTTTAAGTAAAAACGAAAGCCAAAATATAAACCCTACCCATCCGCTTCGATCTCAATCTGGATTTAATTTTTAATATACGTAGTATTTTTTTAACAACACGATGCTCAAAAACGTCTTACATGGTAATTTCTTGTAGAGAAAGAAGGGTTTTGCAATTAAGCTCCGCCCTCTTGGTTCACGACGAATAAAAAAAATCATCACAATCGAGACAGGGCGGGCGGGTGGGGCTTATATTTTGCCTTTACTTTCTTAATATACGTTGTCATCTTGTCACAACAAAAATTAAAACTGATGACTCCGTATATTAAGAAAGAGCGGCATAATATAAGCCCCGCCCACCCGCCCTATCTAAATCGTGACGATTTTTTTTACCCGTCTAAGTCTTGGGGCGGAGCTTCATTGCAAAATCCTTGTTTTCCTACTAGGAATTGCTATGTGAATAATGTTTTTGAGCATGTTTTTAAGTAAAAAAAAAAAAAAGCCAAAACATAAACCCTAACCATCCGCCTCGATCTCAATCTGGATTTAATTTTTAATATGCGTAGTATTTTTTCAAAAACACAATGCTCGAAAACGTGTATTACATGGTAATTTCTTGTACAGAAATAAGGGTTTTGCAATTAAGCTCCGCCCTCTTTGCTCACGGCGAATAAAAAATATCATCACAATTGAGACAGGGTGGGCGGGTGGGGCTTATATTTTGCCTTTACTTTCTTAATATACATAATCATCTTTTCACAACAAAAATTTAAAACAGATGACTACGTATATTAAGAAAGAAAGGCATAATATAAGCCCCGCCCACCCGCCCTATCTAAATCGTGACGATTTTTTTTACCCGTCGTAAATCGTGGGGCGGAGCTTCATTGCAAAATCCTTGTTTTCCTACTAGGAATTGCTATGTGAATCATGTTTTTGAGTATGTTTTAAGTAAAAAAGAAAGCCAAAAGATAAACCCTACCCATCCGCCTCGATCTCAATCTGGATTTAATTTTTAATATACATGGTATTTTTTCAACAACACAATGCTCGAAAACGTGTCTTACATGGTAATTTCTTGCAGAGAAATAAGGGTTTTCCAATTAAGCTCCACCTTCTTGGCTCACGACGAATAAAAAAGATCATCACAATCGAGACAGGGCGGGCGGGCGGTACTTATATTTTGCCGTTTTTTACTTAATATACGTAGTCATCTTTTCACAACAAAAATTTAAAACAGATGACTACGTATATTAAGAAAGAGAGGCATAATATAAGCCCCGCCCACCCGCCTTTTCCCAATCGTGATAATTTTTTTACCCGTCGTAAGTCGTGGGGCGGGGCTTAATTACAAAATCTCTGAGTAACGTGTTGTTCAAAGCAAACTATATGTATTGAGTAAAAAAGAAAGCCAAAAGATATTTTGTGGAAAATTTTATTTTTGAAAAAGTCGTCTAAAAATCTCAAAAAATTCAGGGTTATAGATCAAGACGTGCTGATTATCAAAAAATGTAACGTGTTTAGGGTGATGGAGCAATATTTTCAAAAATTCGGTGTGAAATTCGAATTTTTTGAAATTTTTCAAAATTGCGATAGTCCAATACGCGATTCTAGAACAACGATTGACCTTATGGAAGAAATAAGGCCAGAAGTAACTAAAAGTTCTGAAAAAATTCAGAAATATAGATCTCGACGTGCTGATTCAAAATCAGTCTTATCTTGGCAAGTATGATTTCTGCCTGATTGGATTTTTTTTTTACTGCCCATTCACAATGGACATAAGACATAAGAACGAGCGCATAACATAATTTACGTTTTTGGTCTGTGTCTGGCTTATGCTTATCTACGTTCACAGTGGACAGAGTGAACTCTGTAAGAATTGTTAAACTGCGCAAACGCAGAACGGAATAACTCCTGGCTAAACATAGAAACTAGAAACGGCTAACCTCAAACTGAGTCAATCAAAATATCTAACCTACAATTTCATACGATATTCGAACTTGACAACTCGCAGTACAGAACAGACTCGCAGTGTGAAGCTTTGATTATAATTTATATAATATAATCAAAGGTGTGAAGTGCCAAGTGCCAACTGTCAAAGGGAATTCAATAGCAGCATTCAAAAGTCCCTAGATTTTAACATAATTTTGACATAATTCGTGCACAAAGTTGAACTTGTTTCAACTTTGTGTACGCACACAAGGATTACATAAAACGTTCATAAGCATAAGAATTACGTTCGTCCACTGTGAACAGGGGTACACGTTTTCCATCGTTTCAACTTTATGTATTTATGTAAGTTTTATGTACTTGTTATGCCTTATGTCCATTGTGAATGGGCAGTTAGTGTCATACAGATGACGGGTTAGAGCGCATGCGCACTATGCTTCCAAGCACAATGTCAAATACGTATTTAGCGAATTCAAGAAACATCAAGCGAAAAATAAGGAAATCAATTGTTGTCGTTCATAGTTGAAATCACGTCACACTAGAACTTTCATTGAACAACCAACTGACTTAGTTTAATCTTGTTAAAAATTGTATCTACAAGTAGTATCAATTATCAGGTAGAAAAATTATCTCAGTGCTTGCTTAAACAGCATTACAAAACCTCCAGCAACGCTGTTCTGTGAAGCACAATTCCAACCAAAAGAAAAACTACTCACACTCCCATTTATTCTATACTCTGACGAAGACCCTTGAACAGACCTCTGAAAACTAACTTCCTTCCCACTCTCCTCCTCCAATATAAAAACGGCAGTCACAGACGCGCTACAACAGCCCCATTAACACAAAAATCGCCACAAAGACACTCCATCTCAAATACCTCCTCGATATCGGTTTGCTGATTGCAGCTCCGTGAATCAAGTCACTCAGCCTCTTGACTCGCAAACTCTGCGTTTTCTCACCCATAACAAAACTGATAGCGTCCATGAAATTGGATTTGCCTTCAAAATCAAGAAGAATCGTGGGGTTTTATAGAGCATCACGAATCGAGTTACCTGAGCCATTGGGGCCGATGACTGCGTTGAAGGGCTTCAAAGGGCCGATAACGCGATGCCCTCGGTAGGACTTGAAGTTTTCAACTTCAATATGCTTTAGTCTGGCAGGCATTTTCTTTAATTAATGTTTACTTTTCATTGTTTAGCATTTTCACGAAAACACCGCTCATTTCTGTGCAAACAACATGGCAGCCGCAGGGGTGCCACCACATGGTGAGTTTTTGTTTTCAGGGGGTGCGTTAGTTTTATCAAATTTTTTTGTAGTAATGTGGAATTTCGGAGTGTTTAGTCGTTTAGTGTGGCTTTAACTTATTAAAAAGGATGTTTTGGCGCTACAATGATCCACATAAGCTTCATGAATCCACACAAAAAGTGACGTTTGAGTGGCGCGAAATTCAAATTCGGCTTGACTATTCTTAAATACAGACGGAAAAAAACAATATAAACTTGTAAAAATGTAGAATATATATTAAATTAGAGGAAAAAAGTCGATTTAACACTAAGCATTGGGTTTAGGAGTATCTTGCAACGACAACCATTGTTTGTGTATTCGTCTTGTTAAACTTCTTGTCACGCTATGTTGGGTAACGCTCAAGTTTGGTCTACCATGTTTAGGAGTGCATAAACCGGTGCAATCACTTTTCGGACTATCATTCCCGAAATTTTTTGATAAATTTTTGTTCAACGTGGATTTCCTTAAATCTACTTTTTGAACAGCTGGCGAGACAATAAATTTCGTTTTGACAGTTTGGCTAAGTGATTTCCGGTTCACATTTTCCTTATTCTCTGTGAGTTGTTCTAACAATTGACTAATTTTTTCCATGTTCCGGTCATGCTCTTCTTGATACACCACAAATGTTTGTTTGAACGCACTCCACTGTCTCTGGTCCTCTTGTACTATAGATAACACGTCTTTAATCACATTTATTTTCTCCACATTTTCACTCGCAGAAGCTCTAAGTGTCGTATTTTCCAATAAGGTACAAATCGAATTTAAAGGTGAAGGGCCAGGTTTCTTGTTTTTTTTACATGAGGCAAGTGCTTGTTCTAACTCCAAAAATTCTAATTCAGCTCTAATGGATTCAGTACTAGTTGGTGTACTGTCGTTTTTTTGGGGCAACTTCACAGGTGTTTTATTTTTGCCAATAACTTCTGTCTCCCGTATTGGAAACAAGACAGTCTTTAGTGGTGGCTTCAGCAATCTATTCTGTGACAATAATTTCTCAGCTTCATCGACATCAAGCAGGGGTGAGCCATCAAATAAAGTCTGCGTTTTTGTTTTCTTCTACAAAAAAAAAATACATAAATCATAAATCACACACAGTTCAGCATTACCTTTGTGACACTATTTGGCTGTGTCTTATTGGCACTGAGATTTTTTGAAACCAGCGACTGTCTAGTTCTATAATAAGACAATCTCTTAAGGGGTTTCTTTTCTGGAGGTTTGAAAAGTTCTTTGCGAATGTGTCTTTCCTCAACTTTTCGTTTTTTCGTCTGTGGAGATTCTGTGTCTTTGGTGTCGCTTTTCAAAAAATCTTCCAGTGGGCCTAGCGGTTCAATGTGGATGTATTTACGTCTAACAAATTCTCGTTTCGTTTCGCTTTTCTGCGCTGATAATTTTGCCACCATATCATCTAATAAAACTGACCTAGTGGGTTCATATTTACACACGGGTCTTGCTACTCACCGGGTAGTTTCATGGGTCTGATGTGAAATTTGCCGTTTTCGTCTTTCACTGAAAACAAAAACTGTTACTAGTGGAAGGTTTGTTGTCTCATAATTACCAAAACCGTCCATGATTTCCGTAAAACGACTCATTTTGTCTGAAACTGATTGAAAAATGATCAGAAAAACGTCGGTTTGCAGTGGTTTGAATAACACCAATCAGGAATCGGATAGAATTTTTTTTCCAGTATTACCAACACAAGTCGGTGATAGAACTTACATATTTTTTTAAATATGAATTTAATTGTAATCTATTTCGACTAAACAACGATTATGTTTTTTATTGATAAACTCACTCAAAATCAGTGTGTGTTATTATTTTCTTTACTTTGTTAGCTATTTTAATGTGACCAGTAACAAAACACAAATCCCTATATTCGTCCAATGTCAAGACCTGTCAAAACATGTGTTCTTTCCAACCTAACCTAAAAAGGTGGTGGTTGTGTTTTGCAACTTAACGTAACGCTGAGCCCCCTAATATCCAAAGTAATTTTTTAACAAACTTTAATTGCAGGAAAATATGGCCAAGAGTATACGAAGCAAGTGGAAGCGTAAATGTCGCGCAATCAAACGCGAACGTTACGGAAAAAAAGAGCTAGAAAGACTCAAAAAGACCTTAGGAATTGAGGAATCCGAGAGTGTGAGCAAGGATGTGAATATGTCTGAACTGTCTCAAGTGGCTAATGTGGTTGCTGCAAAGACAACGCAAGCCGATCAAATGGACACGGACACAAATAAGAGGGTTTTTAATCCCAGAACACTGCGAGACCAACACGGTGCATATCCGGTGTGGTTACACCCGAGAAAAGTGACGAAAAATAAAGTAAAGAAGAAGGGGAAGAAAGGGAAGAAATATAAACACTAACACGTTTACATACATTTTATTGGTTTCTTTATACAAATGCGTAATTTATGTATGAGAATTTTTTGTTAAAATAAAACACAATCAGTACTGCATATTGGGTCTTATTTTTTAATAAATATTTACTTTTTTCAAATTTCCTGCTGCTTGTAGGTGAAGCAGATTTTTTTATGTTTGAGTGCATAATCACGTTGATTAAGAAATTCCATTCACAAGCTACCACTTTTTTCACAAATAAATGAGCCCCCATGTTTGACCAAGCCTGAGATTGATTTTTTCATTATTATGAGATTCACTTTGTCTGTACGTGAATGAGTAATATCTTCACGCTGGGCTAAGAGGTTCATGTTCTTGGATAACAATTTCTCTATCACTGCTCATGGAGAGCCCACTTTGACTAGGAATCTCCATACGTGAACTCGTAGGGTCCCTATTTCGATCAAGAGCAATTTTACTATCTCCACTAGTGGTGCTCGGGTTGCCACTTGCGCCACGAGTAACAGAGGCTTCACGTTGAGTACCAGAAACTGTACGTGAATGAGTAATATCTTCATGTTGTTGGGTAACAATTTTTGTATCTTGATTCATGGAGATTCCACTTCGACCAGCGGGCTCTATACGTGAACGAGTACGATCAAGAGTAACGTTAGTACCAGCACTGGCGTTGTCATGACTAACATAGCTTTCACGTTGAGTAACTGAATCTGGACGTGATTGGGCAATTTCATTAGTTGAGTATTTTTGCTGACTTGCAGATTGACCACGTTGACTAAGAGATGATTCACGTTGGGAAATAGAGTTAGCATGAATAGGATCTCTATGTTCAGTCATGCTATCGAACTTAGAATTTTCCTCTTGACTTAGATTGTTCTCAGTTGTACAGTCACAGCAACCACAATTCGTGTACTCAGAAGAATTACTTGTTCGTTGATCGAGAGATTCGCTTCTTCGACTAGGAGTTTCTTTAAGATTTGCGGAAATTGCGGAAGATTTAGGAGACTGGACAACATCTTCATGTTGACTAGGTGGTGCAGATTCTGCATGATGACTCATGGAGTGATCATTTTCTCTAAGAGATGCGCTGTGATGACTCACAGAGTGGCCACCTTGTTTAAGAGAATCCACACGTGGAACATCGGAAACTTGACGAAAATAGTCGTTACGTGGACAAAAGCACTCCCTAAATCGAGGAGTAGAAGTTTGTAGTCGATTAAGAGATTTATTATGTTGGTTAACATCTTCAGGTGCATGTTGGCTAACACTTTGAGTAACAGAATTTGTACGCGATTGGTTAAGAGGTTCATGTCGTCGGATAACAGTTTCTTCGTACTGGGTCATAGACTCTCCACTTTGATTAAGATCGCCGATAAATGAACGAGTAACCTTACTGTTTCGATCAGCAGCATCTGTACGTTTAGGAGAATCGATGTTTGCGCTGCGGCCAATTCTTTTACCAGTGTGGGATCCACTTTTTGGGTCAAGGCTTCGTTTATCAGGACTAACAGAATCTTCACGTTGAATAACAGAATTTGGACGTGAAAGAGTAATATCTTCATGCTGGCTACTAGATTCCTGGGGTTGGCTACCACTTTCTCCACGACGGATAACAGAAGCATGACTTTGTTTGGTAGCGTCTGTTTTTGACGGAGCAGTGTGATGACTGGCGGGCCCACCTTGGCTACGACTATCCAAATTAGGTTGACTACTAACGTCTTCATTATTAGCCATACCTGTGCGTGAACTAGGAGTCAATTCTTCTCTATCACCTCTGTCTTCATGATGAACCTCCGGAGGTGAAGTACGACTAGATTTTCCTAGATTACGAGATTCGCTTCTTTGGCTAGCAGTTTCGTTACGACTAGGAATTCTTTCCGTTCGTGAACTAGAAGTAAATTCTTCTCTTGCACTATCTCCGTCTTCATCTTCTCTAACATCGTCTTCGTGATGGTTCCTAGATCGACTAGGAGGCATTTTCTGTTGACTCATAGTTTTTACACGATGATCACTTCGACCAAGAGTACTCTTACTGCGTGGACTGCTAATCAATCCTTGATTCTGAAATTCAATTCTATGTTCTTTATTTTCTTGAACAGAATTTGTACGTGAATGAGATTCGCTTTGTCGGCTAACATTATCTGCGTGGTTAAGATTTGTGTCTTCATCCAGATTTTTCTTCTTTGCAGTATGTTGGCTAACAGATTCTCCATGATGACTCATAGAGTGTTCACTTTGGCTAGGAACTTCCATGTGTTGTTGGATAACAATTTCTCCATCTTGGCTCACGAAGTACCCACTTTGATCAGTACTGTCCATCCCTGAACGAGTAAGGTTCACACTTCTATTAAAAGTAACTTTACTATTAGCCATAGCAGTGCCCGGGTTACGAGTTGAGTGATGATCAACATAATCTTCAGAAGAATGAACAGGTTGTCTGTGTTGATTAATAATAGACGTATTGAATGGAGTTGTGCTATCCACGGGTGAAAACTTAAGACTTTTGTTACTTTTTCTGCTGGGACTGTCTTTGAGATATACAGAATTTGTAGGAGTCTGAGCAAATTGACTAAGAGACACTTTCTGATGACTAATAGTTTGTTTACGATGATCACTTCGATCAAGAGTACCATTATTGCCACTACTACGACTGCTTGGACTGATAATCATTCCTTGAGGGTCTTCACGTTGAGTAGAAGGGTGTGTACCTGGATCATCTTCGTGTTGATTAAGAATGGATACAATGAACTGAGTTAGGCTACCCGTGGATGAATGCTCAGGATTTTTGTCTTGACTGGGACTTTTCTTCTTAATACACCGGCAGCAATGGCAACCCCGCGAATAAACAGGAATACTTTTATGTTGACTACGAGATTCACTTTTTCGGTTAGCAGTTTCTTCACGACTTACGGAAGCTTTAGGAGAGGGGACAGTATCATTATGTTGACTAATAGATGCATTTGGTTGACTGACAAATTCTTCAGGATAGTAATCTCTAAGAGAATTCGTAGGGAAATGAACAGTGTCCCTGCTTCGATCAAGAGATACGTTACTACCAGCAATTTTTTCCTGAGGTTCAGTTGTTTGATTGGCGTTTTTTTTTGGATATTCTTCAAGTATACCTGCATTGTCTCTCAAGTGAGTAAAAGTATCTTCACTCTCATTAACGAGGGGGCGTGGGTGGAGAGTAAATTCTCCTTGACTAGGAGATCCAGTTCTTTTGTTAAGACTTTCTTCGGCAAGCACTGTGCCTGATTCCCGTCCACCGTGACTCGGAATGTTATCCGACTTAACATAAACGTTGTCTGTGCTAATTTTAACTTTTCGTTGATCAGTAGCAGATGGCTGTTGTTTAGGATGGGTTTCATACTGGCTAACAGAAGTGGTAGGAAGATTGATAATGTCTGACCGTTGACTCATAGATGTGGACGGTGTGCCATCAGGTTTTTCCTGGTGATTAACGCTTTGCATGGTGGAATTTCTTGCTGCTGGAGCAGTGTGATGACTGGAACGCTCACCTTGTTGACTACCAATGTCCTCGGAAGTACTAGGAATACCAGAAGTGATTTCTTTTTCTCTGTGCTTTCTTTGTTCATTTTCGTCGGCGTCCTCTTCAAAATAATTCATAGGCAACCCATCTCGACCAGAAGAATTCACACGTGAATGTGAAGCGCTCCTGGCAGCACCAGGGCGAGAATTTTGACTGGATACTACACTACGAGTTTCGCTTCTTTGGCTTGCGGTTTGTTTAAGATTTGCAGAAGATACAGGAGGCTGAACAACATCTTCATGTAGAGATGCTTCGTGTTGATCACTTCGACCAAGAGTACCTCTGCTACCAATAACTTTTCCGTGACTATGAGATTCAGTTCTTGCATTTTCTACGCTATAACTACGAGTATCTTCAGGTCTGATATTTTTCTTTTTTGTACATTCACAGCACTGGCAGTCCGTGGAATGAGTACTAGTATATTTTTGTTGACTAAGAGTTTCGTTAAGATTTGCAGAAGGAGTATATTCACGTTGACTACGAGATGCAATCACTTGGCTAAGAGTTTCTCCACGGCGATTAACAGATGCTTGACTTTGCCTCGTGGAATCTGCCTCTGAAGGAGCAGTGTGGTGACTGGTAACCCCAACTTGGCTACGAGTAGACATTTCTTGTCTACTAGGAATCCCCGAGCGTGAACTACGAGGAAATTCTTCTTCTCTGCTATCTTTTTCTTCGTCTTCGACAATATTGCCTTCTTGATAACTCTTAGATTGCCCATCTCGATTAACAGAAGCTTGACTTCGCTTGATTGAATTTGTCTGTGACGGGACAGTATGTTGACTGGATACCCCACTTTTGCTACGCGAAGGTATGCGTGTAGACGAAATTTCCACATTTTGACTAGACATTTCTTGTCTACTAGGAATCCCCGAGCGTGAACTAGGAGAAAATTCTTCTTCTCTGCTATCTCTTTCTTTGTCTTCGACGATATTGCCTTCTTGATAACTCTTAGATTGCCCATCTCGATTAACAGAAGCTTGACTTTGCTTGATTGAATTTGTCTGTGACGGGGCAGTATGTTGACTGGATACCCCACTTTTGCTGCGCGAAGGTATGCGTGTAGACGAATTTTCCACATTTTGACTAGAGATTTCTTGTCTACTAGGAATCCCCGAGCGTGAACTACGAGTAAATTCTTCTTCTCTACTGTCTCTTTCTTCGTCTTTGACAATATTGTCTTCTTGATAACTCTTAGATTGCCCATCTCGATTAACAGAAGCTTGACTTCGTTTGATTGAATTTTTCTGTGACGGGGCGGTATGTTGAGTGGCTACCCCACTTTGGCTGCGCGAAGGTAGGCGTGTAGACGAATTTTCCACATTTTGACTAGACATTTCTTGTCTACTAGGGATCCCTGAGCGTGAACTAGGAGGAAATTCTTCTTCTCTACTATCTCTTTCTTCGTCTTCGACAATATTGCCGTCTTGATAACTCTTAGATTGCCCATCTCGTTTAACAGAAGCTTGACTTCGCTTGATTGAATTTGTCTGTGACGGGGCAGTATGTTGACTGGGTACCCCACTTTTGCTATGCGAAGGTATGCGTGTAGACGAATTTTCCACATTTTGACTAGATATTTCTTGTCTACTAGGAATCCCCGTGCGTGAACTAGGAGCAACATCTTCGTCTACAATGTCTTCTAGATAAGTCTTAGACTGCCCATCTCGACTAGAAGAATCAATACGTCGAAGAGAAGCTTCCTTAACAGAACCCTGACGTGAAGTATGAGTAGGTTTTCCTAGACTACGAGATTCGCTTCTCCGGCTAGGAGATTCTTTAAGATTTGCAGAAGATGTAGGAGACTGAGTCATATCTTCATATTGACTACGGGATTTATAACTGTCTTGACTGAGATTTTTCTTATTTATACATTTACAGCAACGACAGTCTGCGGTATGAATAGTGCTATATTTTTGTTGATTAAGAGATTCGGTTCTTCGACTAGGAGAATCTTTAAGATTTGCAGCAGATGTAGGAGATTTAGTCATATCTTCATATTGACTACGAGATACTTTCTGTTGGCTAATAGTTTGATGGCCACTTTGACTACGAGTATCCTTACTACCAGCACTACGATTACTTGGACTACTAACAACATTTCCTTGACTGTATGATTCAGTTCTTCCTTCGTCATAACTAAAAGTGTCTTCAGGTTGAATAATAGAATCTGTACGTGATTGAGCGACACTTTCCAGTTGACTTCGATTAGATTTTTGTTGACTAAGAGATTCGCTTCTCCGGCTAGGACTTTCTTTAAGATTTGCCGCAGATGTAGGAGATTGAGTCATATCTTCATATTGACTACGAGATACTTTCTGGTGGCTAATAGTTTGATGGCCACTTTGACTACGAGTACCCTTACTACCAGCACTACGATTACTTGGACTACTAAAAACATTTCCTTGACTATATGATTCAGTTCTTCCTTCGTCAACTACATCATCATAACTAGCAGAGTCTTCGGGTTGAATAATAGAATCTGTACGTGATTGAGCGACTCCTTCCAATTGACTACGACTAGCTTTTCCTGTACTACGAGATTCGCTTCTTCGACTAGGAGATTCTTCAAGATTTGCCGCAGATGTAGGAGACTGAGTCATATCTTCATATTGACTACGAGATACTTTCTGTTGGCTAATGGTTTGATGGCCACTTTGACTACGAGTACCCTTACTACCAGCACTACGATTGCTTGGACTACTAACAACATTTCCTTGACTATATGATTGAGTTCTTCCTTCGTCATCTACTTCGTCATAAGTGACAGAATCTTCGGGTTGAATAATAGAATCTGTACGTGATTGAGCGACTCCTTCCAATTGACTACGACTAGATTTTCCTGTACTACGAGATTCGCTTCTTCGACTAGGAGATTCTTTAAGATTAGCCGCAGATGTAGGAGACTGAGTCATATCTTCATATTGACTACGAGATACTTTCTGTTGGCTAATGGTTTGATGGCCACTTTGACTACGAGTACCCTTACTACCAGCACTACGATTGCTTGGACTACTAACAATCTTTCCTTGACTATATGATTTAGTTCTTCCTTCGTCATCTACTTCGTCATAACTAACAGAATCTTCGGGTTGAATAATAGAATCTGTACGTGATTGAGCGACTCCTTCCAATTGACTACGACTAGCTTTTCCTGTACTACGAGATTCACTTCTTCGACTAGGAGATTCTTTAAGATTTGCAGCAGATGTAGGAGACTGAGTCATATCTTCATATTGACTACGAGATACTTTCTGTTGGCTAATAGTTTGATGGCCACTTTGACTACGAGTACTTTTACTACCAGCACTACGATTGCTTGGACTACTAACAACATTTCCTTGACTATATGATTGAGTTCTTCCTTCGTCATCTACTTCGTCATAACTTACAGAGTCTTCGGGTTGAATAATAGAATCTGTACGTGATTGAGCGACTCCTTCCAATTGACTACGACTAGCTTTTCCTGTACTACGAGATTCGCTTTTTCGACTAGGAGATTCTTTAAGATTTGCCGCAGATGTAGGAGACTGAGTCATATCTTCATATTGACTACGGGATTTATAATTGTCTTGACTGAGATTTTTCTTATTTATACATTCACAGCAATGACAGTCTGCGGCATGAATAGTGCTATATTTTTGTTGACTAAGAGATTCGTTTCTTCGACTAGGACTTTCTTTAAGATTTGCAGAAGATATAGGGGGCTGCGTCATATCTTCATATTGACTACGGGATACTTTCTGTTGACTAATAGTTTGATGGCCACTTTGACTACGAGTACCCTTACTACCAGCACTACGATTACTTGGACTACTAACAACATTTCCTTGACTGTGTGATTCAGTTCTTCCTTCGTCATCCACTTCGTCATAACTAAAAGTGTCTTCGGGTTGAATAGTAGAATCTGTACGTGATTGACCGACCCCTTCTAGTTGACTACGATTAGATTTTTGTTGACTAAGAGATTCACTTCTACGGCTAGGACATTCTTTAAGATTTGCAGCAGTTGTAAGGGACTGAGCCATTTCTTCATACTGACTACGAGATACTTTCTGTTGGTTAATAGTTTGATGACCACTTTGACTACGAGTACCCTTACTACCAGCACTACGATTACTTGGACTACTAACAACATTTCCTTGACTATATGATTGAGTTCTTCCTTCGTCATCCACTTCGTCATAACTAAAAGTGTCTTCAGGTTGAATAACAGAATCTGTACGTGATTGAGCGACACCTTCCAGTTGACTACGATTAGATTTTTGTTGACTAAGAGATTCACTTCTCCGGCTAGGACTTTCTTTAAGATTTGCAGCAGATGTAGGAGACTGAGTCATATCTTCATATTGACTACGGGATACTTTCTGTTGGCTAATAGTTTGATGGCCACTTTGACTACGAGTACCCTTACTGCCAGCACTACGATTACTTGGACTACTAACAACATTTCCTTGACTGTATGATTCAGTTCTTCCTTCGTCATCCACTTCGTCATAACTAAAAGTGTCTTCAGGTTGAATAACAGAATCTGTACGTGATTGAGCGACACCTTCCAGTTGACTACGATTAGATTTTTGTTGACTAAGAGATTCGCTTCTTCGACTAGGAGATTCTTTAAGATTTGCCGCAGATGTAGGAGACTGAGTCATATCTTCATATTGACTACGAAACACTTTCTGTTGGCTAATAGTTTGATGGCCACTTTGACTACGAGTACCCTTACTACCAGTACTACGAGTGCTTGGACTGCTAACAATTTTTCCTTGACTATGTGATTCAGTTTTTCCTCCATCATCTACTTCTTCATACCTAAGAGTGTCTTCAAGTTGAACAGGAGATTCTGTGCGAGAATCTTCAAGCTCACTGCGGGATCTATAATTATCTTGACTAAGATTTTTCTTGTTTACACATTCACAGCAACGACAGTTTGTGGAATGAATACTGCTATATTTTTGTGGACTAAGAGATTCGCTTCTTCGACTAGGAGGTTCTTTAAGATTTGCAGAAGATATAAGAGGATCGACAATATATTCACGTTGACTACGAGATGTTTGTCCACGACGATTAACAGAAGTTTGACTTTGCCTGATTGAATTTGTTTGTGAAGGATTAGCGTGGTGACTGCTAAACTCATCTTTGAGTGTAAACATGCGCGAAGACAAATTTTCCAGATTTTGACTAGAAATTTCTTGTATACTAGGAATTCCCGTGCGCGAACTAGGGGCAAACTCTTCTTGTCTGCCATCTTCGTCTTCATTTTCATCTTCGTCAACAATGTCTTCTTGATAAGTCTTAGATTGCTCATCTCGCACAGAAGAATCCATACGTGGAAGAGATGGTTCCTTAATAGAACCCTGACGTGAACTACGACTAGCTTTTCCTGTACTACGAGATTCGCTTCTCCGGCTAGGAGATTCTTTAAGATTTGCAGACTGGGTAATATCTTCATATTGACTAGAAGAGATTTTCTGTTGGCTAAGATGATCACTTCGACCATCACTGCTAGCGCTACCAGTGCCTTGGCTGCTAGAAATTGTTTCTTCACTATATGATTCAGTTCTTCCTTCATCCTCTACTTGGTCATAACTAAGATTATTTTCAGGTTCAATAATAGGATCTGTACGTGATTCAGCGACACTTTCGAATTCACTGTGGGATTTATAATTGTCTTGACCGAGTTTTTTTTTGTTTATACATTCACAGCAACGACAATCCATGGAATGACTACGATTAGATTTTTGTTGACTAAGAGATTCGCTTCTTCGACTCGGAGTTTCTTTAAGATTTGCAGAAGGTATACGTGAATCGACAATATATTCACGTTGACTATGGGATGCATTCACTTGGCTACGAGTTTCTCCACGACGATTAACAGAAGTTTGACTTGGCTTGATTGAATCTGTCTGTGAAGGAGCAGTATTTTGACTAGAGATTTTTTGTCTACTAGGAATTCCCGTGCGTGAACTAGAAGTAAATTCTTCTACCCCGCTACCTTCGTTTTCAACTTCTTCTTCAACATTGTCTTGATAACTCTGCTCATCTCGACCAGAAGAATCAATACCTGGAAGAGAAGCTTCATGACGTGAAGATTCGCTTCTACGGCTAGGAGATTCTTTAAGATTTGCGGAAGACTGAGTTATATCTTCATATTGACTACGGGATACTTTCTGTTGGCTAACATTTTGATGACCACTTCGACTACGAGGACCCTTACTACCAGCACTACGATTACTTGGACTACTAACAACATTTCCTTGACTATATGATTCAGTTCTTTCTTCATCATTTATTTCGTCATAACTAAGAGTGTCTTCAGGTTCAACAGTAGAATCTGTACGTGATTCAGCGATATTCCCCAATTCACTGTGGGATTTATAATTTTCTTGACCGAGTTTTTTTTTATTTACACATCCACAGCAACGACAATCTATGGAATGTGTACGATTAGATTTTTGTTGACTAAGAGATCCGTTTTTTCCACTTGGAGTATTTTTAAGATTTGCGGAAGATATGGGAGAATCGCCAATATCTTCACGTTGACTACGAGATGCATTCACTTGGCTACGAGTTTCTCCTCGACGATTAACAGAAGCTTGACTTCGTTTGATTGAATTTGTCTGTGACGGAACAGCTACCCCACTTTTACTACGCGAAGATATGCGTGTAGACAAATTTTTCACATTTTGACTCGAGATTTCTTGTCTACTAGGAATTCCCGTGCGTGAATTAGGAGCAAATTCTTCTTCTCCGCCATCTTCATCTTCGTCAACATTGTCTTCTTGCCCATCTCGACCAGAAGAATCCATACGTGGAAGAGTCATTTCCTTAGTAGAACCGTGATGTGAAGTACGACTATCTTTTTGTAGACTACGAGCTTCGCTTCTCCGGCTAGGAGATTCTTTAACATTTTGATGACCACTTCGACTGCGAGAACCCTTACTACCAGCGCTACGATTGCTTGGACTACTAACAACATTTCCTTGACTATATGATTCAGTTCTTCCTTCGTCATCCACTTCGTCATAATTAACAGTGTATTCAGGTTGAATATTAGAATCTGTACGTGATTGAGCAACACCTTCCACTTGACTACGATTAGATTTTTGTTGACTAAGAGATTCGCTTCTTCGACTAGGACTTTCTTTAAGATTTGCAGAAGATATAGGGGGCTGAGTCATATCTTCATATTGACTACGGGATACTTTCTGTTGGCTAACATTTTGATGACCACTCCGACTGCGAGTACCCTTACTACCAGCAGTACGATTGCTTGGACTACTAACAACATTTCCTTGACTATATGATTCAGTTCTTCCTTCGTCATCCACTTCGTCATAACTAACAGAGTCTTCAGGTTGAATAACAGAATCTGTATGTGATTGAGCAACACCTTCCAGTTCACTATCTTGACGGAGTTTTTTCTTGTTTACACATTCACAGCAACGGCAGTCCGTGGAATGGCTACGATTAGATTTTTGTTGACTAAGAGACGCATTCACTTGGCTACGAGTTTCTCCACGACGATTAACAGAAGCTTGACTTCGGGTTACAGCATCTGTCTGTGAACGACCAATCTGTTGACTGGACAGCCCACTTTTGGTACGAGTAGACATGCGTGAAGACAAATTAGCCACATTTTGACTAGAGATTTCTTGTCTACTAGGAATTCCCGTGCGTGAAATAGGAGTAAATTCTTCTTCTCTGCCATCTTCGTCTTCATTTTCATCTTCGTCAACAATGTCTTCTTGATAAGTCTTAGATTGCCCATCTCGACCGGAAGAGTCCATACGTAGAAGAGAAATTTCCTTAGTAGAACCGTGATGTGAAATACGACTATCTTTTTGTAGACTACGAGCTTCGCTTCTCCGGCTAGGAGATTCTTTAACATTTTGATGACCACTTCGACTGCGAGTACCCTTACTACCAGCGCTACGATTACTTGGACTACTAACAACATTTCCTTGATTATATGATTCAGTTCTTCCTTCGTCATCCACTTCGTCATAACTAACAGAGTCTTCAGGTTGAATAACAGAATCTGTATGTGATTGAGCGACACCTTCCAGTTCACTATCTTGACGGAGTTTTTTCTTGTTTACACATTCACAGCAACGACAGTCCGTGGAATGACTACGATTAGGTTTTTGTTGACTAAGAGACGCATTCACTTGGCTACGAGTTTCTCCACGACGATTAACAGAAGCTTGACTTCGGGTTACAGCATCTGTCTGTGAACGACCAATCTGTTGACTGGACAGCCCACTTTTGGTACGAGTAGACATGCGTGAAGACAAATTAGCCACATTTTGACTAGAGATTTCTTGTCTACTAGGAATTCCCGTGCGTGAACTAGGAGCAAATTCTTCTTCTCTGCCATCTTCGTCTTCATTTTCATCTTCGTCAACAATGTCTTCTTGATAAGTCTTAGATTGCCCATCTCGACCGGAAGAATCCATACGTGGAAGAGTCATTTCCTTAGTAGAACCGTGATGTGAAGTACGACTATCTTTTTGTAGACTACGAGCTTCGCTTCTTCGGCTAGGAGATTCTTTAACATTTTGATGACCACTTCGACTGCGAGTACCCTTACTACCAGCACTACGATTGCTTGGACTACTAACAACATTTCCTTGACTATATGATTCAGTTTTTCCTTCGTCATCCACTTCGTCATAACTAAAAGTGTCTTCGGGTTGAATCATAGAATCTGTACGTGATTGAGCGACACCTTGCAGTTGACTACGATTAGATTTTTGTTGACTAAGAGATTCGGTTCTCCGGCTAGGAGAGTCTTTAAGATTTGCAGCAGATGTAGGAGACTGAGCCATATCTTCATATTGACTACGGGATACTTTCTGTTGGCTAACATTTTGATAACCACTTCGACTACGAGTACCCTTAGTACCAGCACTACGATTACTTGGACTACTAACAACATTTCCTTGATTATATGATTCAGTTCTTCCTTCGTCATCCACTTCGTCAAAACTAACAGAGTATTCAGGTTGAATAACAGAATCTGTATGTGATTGAACGACACCTTCCACTTCACTGCGCGATTTATAACTATCTTGACGGAGTTTTTTCTTGTTTATACATTCACAGCAACGACAATCCGTGGAATGGCTACGTTTAGATTTTTGTTGACTTTGAGATTCGCTTCTCCGACTCGGGGTTTCTTTAAGATTTGCAGAAGATATAGGAGGATCGACAATATATTCACGTTGACTACGAGATGCATTCACTTGGCTACGAGTTTCCCCACGACGATTAACAGAAGCTTGACTTCGCTTGATAGAATCTGCCTGTGAACGACCAATCTGTTGACTGGCCTGCCCACTTTTGGAACGAGTAGACATGCGTGAAGACAAATTAGCCACATTTTGACTAGAGATTTCTTGTCTACTAGGAATTCCCGTCCGTGAACTAGGAATAAATTCTTCTTCTCTGCCATCTTCGTCAACAATGTCTTCTTGATCCGCAATATATTCACGTTGACTACGAGATGCATTCACTTGGCCGCGACGATTAACAGAAGCTTGACTTTGTTTGAAGGAATTTGCCTGTGAAGGAGCACTACGGTGACTAGCAACTCCACTTTGGCTACGAGTAGACATGCTAACCACGCGTTGAGTAGAAATTTCTTGTCTACTCGGAATTCCACTGCGTGAACTAGGAATAAATTCTTCGCTACCATCTATTTCAGCATGTTCTTGATAACTCTTAGATTGCCCACCTCCAACAGAAGAATCCATACGTGAAAAATAAGTTTCTGTAACGGAACGAGGGGTTGCACTACGACTAGCTTTTTCTACAGTACGAGATCCGCTTTTCCGGCTAGGAGTTTCTTTAAGATTTGCTGAAGACTGAGCAACATCTTTATATTGACTAGGTGATACGTTCTGTTGGCTGGGATATTCTGCATAATGATTATTTCGACCTAAAGCAGTTTTACTGTCAATACGACTGCTTGGACTGTGAATGAAGTTTCCTTGACTATTAGATGGAATTGGTACTTGACTAAGACTGTCTTCAGAATCCTTGAGTGAATATGTGGCTTGTTTAACCCCACTACGGGATTTATAATCGTCTTGACTGACACTAGTATATTTTTGTTGACTACGAGATGCATCCACTTGACTAAGAGTTTCTCCACGACGACTAACAGAAGCTTGACTTTGCTTGATAGAGTCTGCCTGTGAAGGGGCACTGTGATGACTGGCTAGCTCACTTTTGCTACGACCAGGCATGCGTGAAGACAAATTGTTAACGTTTTGACTAGAAATTTCTTGCTTACTACGACTAGTTTTTTCTAAATTACGGCTAGGAGATTGTTTAACACTTGCAGAAGAAATAGGAGACTTCGAAGGGTCTTTATATTGACTAAGAGTGCCTTTACTGGTAGTGCTACAAGTGTTTGGAATGGGAATCATTTTTCCTTGAATGAGTTTTCTCTTTCCCTCACAATGAGGGCATTGACACTTTTGTTGACTATGAGTTTTACTAGGAAGACTAGCAGAGACTTTTTGTTGACTAACGTTTTGACTTTTACTACCAGTACTACGAGTGTTTGGACTGAGAATCATTTTTCCTTGACCATCAGATGCAATTCGTCCTTCACCTTGACTAAGAGTATCCTGGTGCGATATACTTTTGCCTTGACTTAGATTCCTACTTTTTACACATTGACAACATAGACACTCCTTGGTATGAAGTGGACTATTTTTCCGTTGAGATCCACCTCTTCGACTAGAAGTTTCTTTAAGGTTTGCAGATCTCCTTCCAGTAGTTTCTTTACTCCGGCTTTGAGAGTTCGTTCGTAAATCAGGAGCTACTTTTTGTTCACTAACAGAATTCGTATGTGAATTAGACAATTTTATCCCTGATGTCCAATCTTTGGATCCACTTGGAGTGTTAGTAACACTGCGAGGTTTTCCGTTTTCCTCCCAAAAGTCTATTGTTGGAGTAAAATGTCCACTTCCTTCACTAACAACTTGTCCTGGAGAACTACGTGAGCTTTCGCCACTAAGAGCCTCGCTCATAATAGTTTCGCTAGATGGGTTATGGGTACTTTTTCGTTTGTGAAAAGACACATTTTTTTGAACAGAATCTAAAACGTCTGTAGAAGAATATCCATGTTGACTAGTGGAACTTAGAACTTTACTTTTTTGTTGACTAGGAGTAGCATGAACAGATGTGTGTTCTTCAGTTGGAGGTTCGTTCTCTTGGTTAAAACAATCTCCTCCATCATAAATAGAATCGCTTGTTGCAAATTCAACACACGTACGTGGTGAACAAATCTTATTGTCACTAGGGTCAGGAGATTCCGTACCTGGATTTTCACAGTCATTACGATTACAGGTGTCTTTTGGTGCACCCGTAGATAAACCAGAAGTATTTATTCCTTTAGTCGCTGAAGAACTACGACTCGCGACCACTCCACGAGAAGAAGCATTTCTACTTTGACTAAAATCAATTTTACTCGGTGGAGGAGCTTTCGGGTATAAATCTGAAGAAATCTTTGAACCAAAAGATTGACTGCTTTTTCCAAGGGCGTCCTCACTGGGAGTAGCAGAAGTCGAATGAGACCGACTTGCACCAATGTTACTCACAGACTCCCCAGGTGAACCAGATCGTTGACTAGTAGAACTTGGTTTCTGGATTTTTTGTGAACCTAAATTCTGACTCGAAGATACATTTCGCGGTTTTGTGTCAACATCGTCATAATCACGAAGGGTTTCTGCAAAGTCTTCAGATTTTATACTAGAAAGGTCTGAAGTAGATCCGGACAAGTTTTCAGTTGTAAGATTTCCGGATTTTTGTTGTTTAACTTCTGACGACATATTTCCCTAGAAGTAGAATAATTTGATTAAACCTTAGTTGTAACTACGACTCTTTTCTACCAAGTATTCCAGTCTGCAGTTGATTTCGTTGATATTTTCTTGCAATTGGTCATTTAATTCTGTGACTCCTCCATCTGTATTTTCCTAGAAGAGTGACTTTTGTAAAATTGATACATTAGAATCTATTTTTGTGTAGTACCGTGCTTTGTAAGGACATATTAGGCTGACGTGGGCAGCATAATATTCTGTTGATGGTTGTGTTGATGCAGGGGATTTCGTCGTAACGGTTTCTACACATCCCTTGCTTTGGCTGAAATTGTGACAAAGTTGAAACTAACTTCTACTTAAAGCACTGTAGTCGCGATTGCTGGATGTACAAGAACTGTCTACCGGCCTGCGCTTTCTTAAAAATACGTTGTTTAGGCGCTATTGTCAGAAGATATAGAGGGTTGACAAAATAGTATCGAGTGTGTGATAAAGGAAAGAAGAAACCTGAAGTCTTAGACAAAATCTTCCAGAGTCTAGAAACCAAAATTTGGTAACTTTAGTGCTCATCTGAAACAGTAATTCTTACCTTAAAATCTTCTTTGGTGTCACTACCGAAAACAAAGAACGATGAGGTACACTGAGGTGAGGTTATTAAAAAAATTTGGAAAACTGAAGTCGAAAATAAAACACCAATAGGTTTACATCCGTTTTATTATATTCTTAACATATACATACATAAGACAAAGGACCAGGCTATGCGATATACATATACATACACAGAATCACTATACAAAATGACTACTTATATTTAATGGGGCAGGTAGCAGATGTGCACTTGGCACCAAATTAAACAACGAACTCTATGGTGGTCAACTAACTCTAGTTTACCGGTGGCATTCGGGGAAATTACTTGAGTCGTACTCTACCACATAAGTATGTTGAGAATCGGAAACTTTTGGTTCACATCTACTATCACAATTATTTCTATGTGCCTCAGAAAAACCTCTTCGTGATCTAGAAGGAGGTGCATCCCCACGTTCTCGAGAAAAACTCGAAGAACCCAGGTTCCTTGACGACTCGTAGGAACGCTCGCGACTCTTGTGTCGTTGGTAAGAAGTCTCACTAGAACTCGGAACCGTTCTGATTTCACTAGACGCACGTTTACATTCAGTACGTAGATCTTGAAGTCCGCAGTCGTCATCTTCAGGGTCGTCAGGATACCCCACAGGTTCAAAGGAACCCGTTCTGTTATCTTTACTCATTCTGGAGTCTTCAATAGGAACAGGACAGCTTTCGGGAAGAGGAGGACAAGATTCTTCTACTAAATATGATTCGTCGATTTGCCTTTGTAGATCCATGCTTCTCTGGGCAACATGATTAAGGTTACATTTTAATTTAGCAAGTTCTGCTTGGACAGAGTTCTAAAATTGAGTGATTTTTTTTAATCTTAACTACTAACACCTATTCTAAGTATTTGCTACCAAAGCTCCCAGTTTGCTGTTAATTCGCCCCATGTTACATTGAACGCTTTTCTTAAAGTCATCTAATTCTCGATTAATACAATCCTACAATCGAGGAATTTAAGTATTAAAGTAACTAAAACCTATTTTTATGCACTACCATCTGAGTTAATTTAATATTAATTGCAGTTAGGTCGTCTGATATCTTATCAATATTTGAGTAGATGCCATCGAGATCGGTCTTAGTGACTCCGTTTTCCTTTTGCTCCCGCATCATCTGAAATTGTCATAAAGTTAGTTGATTTGGATCAAACCTGTACTTACGAGATTTGGATCACGACCTGCTAAGTCGACACTGTTACTGGCCTGCGCAATTGTCAAAAATACAAGAGATTTTGTGCGTCCAGGTTTACACGGGTTCTGGTTACACTATGATAGACAGTTAACATTACACAGCGCAGTATTTTATCAATAGGTAAAATGGTCACCAACACCGCAATTTACTAATAAAATTCGGAGTTGAATTTAGTTCGCCTGACAAAAACTTTTGGTATGGTAGAGACAAAATTATGTCGGTGACGAATAAGGAAGAAGTAAGGAAAATTGAGAGATATAGTAAGGAAAGAACATTTGAAAGTACAATAATAACCGAAACAAATGTATATAAAACAAGAAGAAAGAGAGAACGTGAAGAAAGCTTGGTCAGGTCAAGTCAGGTCAAGTCAGGTCAGGTCAGGTTAGGTCTGGTCAAAGCAAGACAGTAAAAATTAAGATCAAAATTGAAGAAGAGGACAATGATGGTGATGTTTTGAAGAAGATGTAAAAGAAAAGATGGAGCATTTTTTGTAAAAATACAAGTAATTAGAAAATAAGAAGAAGTTTTGAATTTAAATTTTCTTCTGGCTAATGTTTACGAGGTAGAATGGACTGGAGTCATTTTAGTGTTTGTCCTTTTTTGTAATGAATAATTTTCGAAGTTGCAGATTTCATACTTTAAAATTCTAAGCGAACCAAAAAATTATTGTGAAGACCTAATATGGCTGAATTTTGATTAGTAAATTTAAAAGATTCGTCTTTAATAGGAAATATGTTTCAATATGAATCGCATAGCCGAATAAAAACTACAATACAAAAATATGAAATTGGCTGCGGAATATAATATACAGTGTGTCCACACAATACAGAAGTCTAAAAGAAAACTGACGTTAATTTTTTCATCAGGCCATTATTTTTTAGGATATTTTTCAAAAGAAGAAAGTCGAAAAAGAAGGATAAAACACTCGGACACATTATACGATTTTTCACATGGATAACATTAATACCAAAACCTCGTCTATAATGTGTAAGACTTGTTTACTAGCAGATATACAGTGGGGCTTCTAGACCACTTTTTGGCGGAAAAATTTGAATTCGATCTCGGCCCCTTGTGGCGGATAAATTCAAATTTGAGCTTACTTCGGCAAGGTCACTTGATCGGCTCACTTCGGTCAAGATCGAGTCAGTACGGCCAAGTTCGACTAAGTTCGGGTACTATCGACATGTGTGTTTTGTGCAGACAGGGTGTCACTAAGCGCACGCTCCTCGATATCTCCTTGGTTATTAAAAGTAAAAAAACTCTCAGACTATACTAAAATTACTTTCAACTATACAGAGTGTTCTGGTCTTAAGGCGTTACACGTCTTAGTTTTTTCAAATGAAATACTCTATATCCTTTTATATGTTCTGACTGATATTTTCGTGCGCTTTATAATCATAGTTTATTTTCGAAATTCCGAGCGACATTGTCAAATTATTCCATGATTTTTTTAGCAATATAAGGTTGTACAAAAAATCGCGACAGGGTTATTTTTAATATTTGGGTTACAATATTTTGTCGAGAGTTAAATAAAAATGAGTGCTTTATTGTGGTATAAATAAAACTGAGTTTTAATATACAGAGTGTTTATAAAAAAATTAATCATACTACTACTATTTTTCAAATAGAATATCCTGTATTTTATCATTGAGTTTTTACTATTTTAAGAGATATACCTACAAATAAAGGAACAGGGTGTCCTATATGAAAAAACTAAAATATGGGTATCTAAGAATTATAATATTTTTATAAACGCTCTGTATATTCAAATTTGATTTATTTGATACCATACTAAACCGCGTACCTCTTTATTGCAAATATTGCAATACAGATTTTAAAAATAACGTTATTGTGATTTTTTTGTGAACCGTTGCATTGCTAAAAAAGTTCAAAAAAATTGGAATAACGTGGCAACGTTGCATTGACATTTTAAAATCTATGGTTATAGAGCCTAGGGAGAGGCTAATACGTAGTTTGCAACGAGTTTTAAACTGATTTATACAGAGTGACTGAATCTACCTATTATAAATTTTGACATATTTTTGAACTGGTGCCAGATTTGTTGAAATTTATCGCAACAGTTAAAAACAAAAAATAATAATAATAATTGGTAGTAAAAAATTACTTACTAAATACAGGTGTCTCTTTTAAAAAATATGAGAAAACTGAAAACATTATTTACAGTTTCCAAATTTATTCACCTTGTATACATATATAAATTAAAACACTTCAATTTTTTAGACGAGTGTTCGGTTTTTAAGGCATATAACAGAACTTACTTTTTTTAATGAAAGACTCTATATATTCTTACATAGTTTGATTGACCTCTTCTTAAGCTTTACAACCATATATAATTTTTTAAATTACGATGCGGAGTTGCCAGATTTTCCAATTTTCTTGGAATTTTTTAGCAGGGGAGGGTTCACAAAAAATTAGAGCAGGGTTATTTTTAAAATCTCCGTTATAACATTTTGTGGAGCGATAAATAAATGTACGCGCTTGGTCGAGGTATTAACTAAATCAAATTTTAATATACAGAGTGTTTATAAAAAATTCTAAAACTATACAATTCTGAAACTTCGATATTTCAGTTTTTTCACATAGAACACCCTATATTTTATTTCTGCATTTTATACTATTTTCTGATTATTTTGTATACTGCAAATATTGCAACACAGATTTTAAAAATAACGTTATTGTGATTTTTTTGTGAACCCTGCATCGCAAAAAAAAGTTAAAAAAATTGGAATAAGGTGGCAATGTTGCATCGAAACTTCAAAAGCTATGGTTATAGAGCCTGGGGAGAGGCTAATAAGAATATGTAAAAACATATAGGCTACTCTATTTAAAAAAGAATTTGTGGTAAACGAAACACTCTGTATAGTCGAAAACAATTTTGGTGTATCTATAATGAAATATCGAGGACCGTGTGCTTAGTGACTCACCCTGTATTTAACATTCTTAGTGAAACAAAAACTTTTTTATTATTTATGTCAAAGTGAACCCAAATTCAAATTTTCCCGCTATAAGTGAACCAGAAGCCTCACTACATAACTACCGTCACTTGAAGGATTTTCTCTAAACTTATTTGTCAACACCTTTGTGAAACATCAAGTTTACACTTTTTTACTGGTGATAAAATAAAACATCAAAATGCTAATCGATATATGTATATCTATTATGTATTCTTAGCTTAAACTTATTCACTAGTGATTACGTGAGCATACATATACATACTTTTAACTAAATTTTATACTCCACTTTGTGCAGGAGTTTACGTAAAGGATCATCGAAAGTGTATATGTATTTTTATTTGTATAGCACTGGCACTGTTTTGGGCTCTCACGTTTCCACTACTACCTGGATTTCGATGCAGCTGTGTGTCCAGTACAATGAAGGCACCTAGACTTCTTGGATGTTAAATATCACCTATTCATTACCGATTATACTGATGTCCTTGGACCATCTTTTCAAAAAAAAAATTGTTGTAATTCTGCAGTCCAGGGTTAAGAGGATCGGCTTTATCCTAGCCTCTAAAGAACATTAAGCCCTTAATAAGTCATGGATTTTTATTAAGCTTCCGTCATCTCCTCTAATAGTTAATTATTGTCGTCAAGCAACTTTCCTTTCGACAGGAAAAACCATAAGCAAACCATTCTATCAAATTGTTAACCATAGAGATGCTTCAATTTTTCTAGAGGCTAAAAAAAGTTTGGATAATGGAATCATAGGAGGAAAGTTAAGGCTAAGCTTAATTAACGTGAGGTAGGTGATCATTACGTCATCAGTAAACAATGCTTGGCTTAAAGTTAAATAATGGGTGCTAAATCCAAAAAGTTTCCCTTTTTGCTCAAAACCGCCCACTTTTTGGCGGGAAAATTTGAACTCGTGCGCATGCTCGACGATGGAAGCCGATCTTGGTGGAGGTAAGGCGAAATTCAAATTTTCCCGCCAGAAAGTGCTCCAGAACCCGCACTATGAAACTACTGTTTACAAATACTTGTCGAACCAGATCTGTGTATTAATTCTTACACGTTTACTAAGAAAGAACTTTGAAACAACACCAAGAATCTTAGCGACTTTGCCATTCACACGAAATTTGAAACAACAGAGCCTGTAAATATTTACATCAATGACCTTTTTAGCCAACGAGAGAGAATTCTCTACCAGTTAGATTTCCATTCGCACAACAACAAAAAAATTAATTAAACTTTCCTAATTTCGAGTAAACACGCTTTACCCGCAACCAAGCATTTGTGTTTGAGTTAATTTGGGTTTTATTGCTCCCGTTTTATGTTTAACGTTGAAAGTGTTGCGGAGTTATTGTTTACTTATGATTGTAATGAATCTACCTCAAATTAATTTTAAGGAAAGGTGAACGAACTGGACTTACGGGTAGGATTGCGAAGGCCACGAAGTCCACTCTGGTTGTCGAAGCCTTGTGGATTCAGACTGCTAGTGACGAAGTCCTCGCATTTTTGATAAATTGAGTAGGAAGTTATAAATTAGTGTTATTTTTCGGTGTTTGTGGTAATCATGGGCGCCCATAGAAACCTTTCTCAGGGGGGGCCATCTTGAAATTTTTGTAATATACTCTGTTCTTGTATATATAAATAATATAATGATATAAATCTTTACTATTATAAATATATATTTTAATCATCAACTACGTTAATCAAATCTACTCACAAATAACCCTACAACATCATTATTCTTATTATTAACAAAACAGTGTAAAATATTAAAATTAAAAAGTTATAAAAATATAAAATTAATCAAAAGCAAATTGCTAATTTCTTTTTTCTTGGCAAAAATCGTCAATTACTCTACCAACAGATGTTTCTTCGGCATTAACTCTCTCCCTCTCTCAAATACTACTGTCAAGTTTTTTTATTTCTACAAAATCCTGCCAATTTTGGATTTCGTCTGATAAATTGTCAGTGGAGTAAAATTCGCCCAACCCTTTAAAGCAACTTGGTTTTAAGTTATGTACATTCTTTGGATGTAAGGAAAATAATGAGTATGATGACACTTTTGTTTCGCAAAATCATGTCGTTAAGGAAAGAATGAAATGATCCAGGTATGGAATAAAAGTGCCAAAATAATTTTCTATGCTATCTGTGTTGTAGTTCACACGCCCACTGGTGAAACAGTTCTGGAGCAACCGAAATTTCCACTCGAAATCGATGGCTACTCTGAAAACCCGCCATCAGTAGTAATAAATAACACCACTTATTTTATACTTCTTATTAGCTGAAGTATCATCATCAGTATTTGTAATTTTTCTCTTGAAGAAATTTCAAATATCCATATTTCTTTGTTTTTAAATAAAATATTAAATTTAAAATTTAAACAGACATTTAATCAAGAGTACTTACGCTTGTATTTTGAAATAAATAAATAAATAATAAAAAGTATAGTCAACAAAACGCCGGTTTAACAACTGTTCGTCTTTACACGTCACTTCACCACAGATAAAAGTGAAAACGGAATGAATTTTTGGACGTAAGCAATAAAATGTTTGCTCTTGTGTTGTAATAACTGTAAAAAGTAAATAACGAAACAACCCATAATTCAGTACTGGTTAAAAAGGATAGATTTATGATGTTTCCAGGCAAATCTGGGCCGAACAGAGGGCTTCAAAACCAGATGGTCTAAGTTTGTCACATTCCTGTGTTTGTGTGGCAATAAAACTGAAAGTGTAGGGCATGTACCTACTCTTACAAATGTGCTGAAGTTTAATTTTGACAAATAAAAAGGAAATTGACGCAGAATCTCAGGGGGGGCCATCGCCCCCCCTGGCCCCCCCCTATGGGCGCCCATGGTGGTAATAGTGAATACAGGATGTCTCAAAGAAGGTTATAGGTCACGTGTGTGGCGCCATATTTGAAAAACTGTCAAACTAGCAAATTGCGCAGGCCGGCGATTATAAACCTTATTACAACCTCGCAGGTCGCGATTACACAATTCCCTACATTACTGTACCTTTTCAAGCTTCACCAGTCTTTTGCTGATGCAGTCCATCCTCATTTCTTGCTCTTTTTGACTCAGGTTTATTTTGGCTTCTAGATCCTTGGTTTCTGATGCTTCTTCATCTAAAAAATAAAAACACACAATTAATTTCACTCTCAATAAAATTTTATTAGTTTCGTTTTGCGTCAACTTTCAAAGTCAGCCCTTTGCTGTTCTAACAAAAGTACTCACTTTCTTTGCGACAGGTTTGGCCGTCGTCCTGTAATTGGAAATCCTCTTTGCATTGGCATTTGAAGCTCCCGGGGGTGTTGTAGCATATGTGGTCGCAGGGTTTTTGTTTGCACTCATCTACGTCTGTTTCGCATTGTTTGCCCGTATATCCGGGAGGACAGATGCATCGCTCGGTGGGACTGCAGGTGCCTCCGTTTATACAGGGTGGTGTGCATGGTTTTTGTGGTGGTGGAGTTGCTGAAAGTGCACGCAAGGGGTGAGAAAGTTGTCGGGTTTTGTGTTAGTGGAACGACGGTTTTCGAAAAAAAAAAGTTGTTGTAATTTATTTTCATACATATTTAAAAGACGTTTTACATATTTTTAAGTCTTTAATTATATACCGGGAGAGCAATAAAAACATGACTAAAGACAAATTGTCAAAAATCCGTGGCTATCTTTGATCGTTTTTTTATTAATCTCTCGAAATTCTGACATTTAGGATCTTTATGAAAAAAGGGAAATACCATGCTTATACGAGGGATTGACAACTTATTTATACAGGGTGACTGAATTTACCAGTTATAAGTTTTTGTCATATTTTTTAATTGGTACCAAGTGTGTTGAAATTTATCACAACAGTAAAAAAAACAAAAACAAAAAAATTGGTACAAAAAAGATATACTTGAAAAAAAAGCAAATGACATTGGATCACCCTGTATAAGTACATATATAAATTAAAACACTCTTCAGTTTTTTAGTTGAGTGTTCTGTTTTTAAGACATAAAGTCCACCTTACTTTGAATAAATGAAACGCCGGATATATTTCTACATATTTTAATTGACCTCAATTTTCTTGGAATTTTTTAGCAAAAATATTAGAGTGGGATTATTTTTAAAATCTGCGTTAAAACATTTTATGGAGCGATAAATAAATGTACGCGCTTTGCTTTGGTATTGTTGATTTTAATCTCGAGTATTACTCAATAAATATACTTTTTTAAATACAAGAAAAAGTATTATTTTATTTCGAACGTCAAATCACAATCAATTGTCTTTTTACAAAACTACAGAGCCCACTACATATACTCCCCCTCCCCTAAAAAAAAAATTTATGTCTTGAACGAAACTGCCTTGGTAATCGGAAATGCTTCATCTCCTAATTTCTCCACATATGCTGGTTTAACCCTATCAATTGAAACGGTGTATTCTTTATCACGTTTCTCTATGGTAAACGTTTTTTCGTTTCGATGTAGTACTCTATATGGTCCTTCGTAGGGGCTTTGGAAGCCTGTCTTGACGCTGTCCACTCTCAAGAAAACAAAATTACAGGAATTAATATCTTTAGGCATATGAATGTTATGCTGCTTACTAGTGCGAGTATTAGTTGGAATCAAATTGGACATGATTTTTCGTAATTTCAACAAATACTCATGAGAACTATGTGGCTCTAAAGATTCTGATTTCACAAAAATTTCTCCAGGAATACGCAAAGGTTGACCATATACAAGTTCTGCCGGAGTACATTTTAGGTCCTCTTTTATTATTGTGCGTAGCCCAAGAAGAACTAAAGGTAATTCTTCATACCAATTTTCTGTATTTAGTCGCGCTTTTAAAGAAGCTTTTAATTGTCGGTGGAAACGTTCTAAAATTCCATTGGCTTGAGGATGATATGGTGTAGTGTGAATTTTAGAAAAACCTAACAGTTTTGCAAGATCTTTTAAGAGATTTGATTCAAATTGTCTCCCTTGGTCAGTTGTTAATTTTACTGGTACTCCGAAACGTGATATGTATTCTCTGACAAATGTTTTTGCTACTGTGAGGGCTGTAATATCCTTGAGAGGATATGCCTCTGGCCATCGTGTAAAGCGGTCTATAATAGTAAGAATGTACGTGTATCCATTTGAAGGTGGTAGTGGACCTACGATATCTATATGAACGTGTTCAAATCTTTCATTTGGAGTTAAGAATTCGGAGAATTTTGATTTAGTGTGCCTATAAACTTTTGATTTTTGACATGGGACGCAACAACGTGCCCACTGTGCAATTTCTGTTCTCATTTTGGGCCAAAAATATTTTGAAGCAATTAATTTCTTAGACGCTTTTATACCAGGATGAGATAAATTATGCAGGGCATTAAATATTTGTTTCCTATACTCTGCAGGTATATAAGGCCTATTATTATTATTCGATGACGTCTCGCACCAAATTATTTTGTCTGATTGGGAAACTTGAATTGGTGTTAATTTGCATTTACTATTTAATCGTGGATTATTAAGCATGTTTCGTAATTCAGGATCTTCATTTTGAGCTTGAATTAATACTTCTATGTCAACATATTCATTGGGTTTTGATATTTCGTCCATTTCAATACGTGATAAAGCGTCGGCTACAACATTACATTTGCCCTTGATGTGTTTAATGTCTGAAGTAAATTGAGCAATAAAATCTAATTGTCTTGCTTGTCTGGGACTTTTTTCTGCTTTTTGAGGTTAATGCGTTAAGAAGTGGTTTGTGATCTGTGAAAACTGTGAAATCTCTAGCCTCTAAAAAATATCTAAAATGTTTAATAGATAAATAAATTGCTAAAAGTTCTCTGTCAAAAGTTGAGTATCTTATTTCTGTTGGTGAAAGCTTTTTAGAAAAAAAAGCTAGGGGTTCCCAATGTCCTCTGTTCAACTGCTGCAGCGCTGAAGCTACAGTAGTATTTGATGCATCGACTGTTAGACTTATTTTTGAATCTTCCTTATGATGTGCTAAGAGTGATATACCTTTTAAGTTTTCTTTGATTAATATAAAAGCATTATTGCAGCTGTTTGGCCATGAAAAATGTCTAATTTTATTTTTCGTTAGCCAATTCAAATGTGTGTACAATGGGTTCAGTGATTCTGCTAAATTGGGAATAAATCGATGGTAAAAATTCACCATCCCGATGAAACGTTGGAGCTGTTTCATAGATTTTGGCGAAGGGTATTCTGAAATTGCTCTAACTTTTTCTTCGGCAGGAAAAATTCCCTTTTCGTTTATGATATGACCTAAAAAGGTAAGTGAAGGCACTCCAAAAATGCATTTAGATGGTTTTATATTGATGTTATAGTCTGAAAGGCGTTGAAATAAAATTTTTAAGTGTTCTAAATGTTCTCTTTTGTTTTTACTGGCAACTAAGATGTCATCGATATATACAAACACAAAATCTAACCCTCTTACTACTTCGTCCATAAATCTTTGAAATGTTTGCCCTGCGTTTCTTAATCCGAAAGGCATTTTGGTGAACTCAAACAAACCAAACGGTGTCGTTATGGCTGTTAAATGAATATCTTCCTGGGCCACTGGCACTTGATGGTACGCTCTAACTAAATCAATTTTTGAAAATATAGTCTTCCCATGGAGATGGTTGTTAAAATTTTGTATGTGTGGTATCGGGTAACGGTCTGGTACTGTTATAGCATTCAATCTACGATAATCCCCACATGGTCTCCAGTCGTCGCAATCTTTCTTTGGAACCATGTGAAGTGGTGAACTAACGTTTGAAGATGATGGTCGACATATTCCTAGTTGTAGCATGTGTTCGAATTCATTTTTAGCGATAGTGTGTCTTTTGGCATCTAATCTTCTCGGTTTAGAAAATGGTGGCTTACCATTTATTACTATATGATGCTTTACATTGTGTTTTAATGGCTCATTGTAATCAGGTTGTCGACTTAAATTTGGAAATTGTCGAAAAAGGTGTGTGTATTCGGTTTCAATTTGAAAAATTCGTGGACTAGGTGTGTTCGCTTTGATTGTTATTCCACTAATACAAAGGTTTGTTGAGGTGTCGATTAATTGTTTCTTTTGGATGTCTACTAAAAGTCCAAATTGTTGAAGAAAGTCTGCACCGACTATTGGTCTGTTAACTGCCGCAATTATAAAAGGAAATGTGAATTTCCTTCTTAAACCAAAATCAATGTTTAAGACTTTTGTGCCGTATGTATTTATCCTAGTTCCATTTGCAGCTGCTAAGTCAAAATTAGACTCTTTCTTGTATATACCAAAAATCGAATTTGGAATAACTGACAATTCAGCACCAGTATCGATAAGAAAATTTAAATGATTAATTTTATCATTGAGAAATAAACGGCTTGAATTTTGAAATACCTTGCGATTCGCCGTTGAAATCGCAGGCTTGACTAGTTTAAAGAATTACCTTGTAAATTCTGGAATTCGCATGGTTTGATACATTTTTGAGCATATTTACCAAATGTAAAATGATACCAGCAGAACTTGCCGTTTTCCTTGAATTGACTGCGGGTTGAGTTTCGACGAGGACTTTTACTACGTTCTCGTTTGTACTGTCTGTCATTAATGTCATCCTTACGTATGTTTGTCCTGGTGAACTTTTTTTCTAATGCATCTATTTTACTTTCCAAACGAGCCAAATAATTCTCTGCCGAACTTAAATTTGAGCTATAAACGTCTGAAACAGTTGAAATATAACTTGTATGTGTCACGTTCCAAATTTTATCTGCAATTGCGCATAATTCTGTAATGTCTTGTTTTCCTGAAGCAAGTAGGGCTACATTTATGTTTATAGGCAATTTTCTCATCCATAAGTTCTGTAAAAGCTCCTTTCCAACCATAGCAGAGTTTCCCGCGAGAATTTCTAAATGTCTATAGAATTCAGATGGTTTCCTGTCACCTAATTCGTTGTTGTTGCTTAAGATTTGAGTGAGGCGTTTTTCTTCACTGTCAACGGTTCTTTCTAGCAAGGATTTCTTTAAAGTTTCGTACTTATTTTCAGTTGGTGGTTTTTGCAGAATGTCCACTACTAATATGACGATATCTTGAGGCAGTGCTGTGATAACATGTTCGTATCTTGAAGCATCGCTGGTTATTCTTTTCAGATTGAATTGTGCTTCTGCTTGGAAAAACCATGCCGCTGGAGAACAAGTCCAAAATTGCGGCAATTTTATTTGTGTTGCTGCTTCGACGAATGCTGTTTTGTTTTCAGTCGGATTCGTTTCAGAGGTATCATTGTTTGGATTCATTTTCTACGTCGGGGTCACCAATTGTTGATTTTAATCTCGAGTATTACTCAATAAATATACTTTTTTAAATACAAGAAAAAGTATTATTTTATTTCGAACGTCAAATCACAATCAATTGTCTTTTTACAAAACTACAGAGCCCACTACAGTATCAACTTAATTTTAACATACAGAGTGTTTATAAAAAATTCTTAAACTATACAATTTTCAAAAATCGATACTTCAGTTCGTTTACATAGAACACCCTATGTTTTATTTAGGCATCTTATACCATTTTTGGTCCTCTTTCTTTTTTTCTGAGTATTTTCTATATTTAAAGTTAATAGTTATTTCAATTTTTTACTATATTAAGAAACACATCGACATAGAAGAGTGAGGACAAAAAATTAGAGTAAGATATAGTAATAAAATACAGCGAGTTGCAGTTTTTGAATTTTTTATAGACACTCTGTATATGTATTAAAATTTTATTTAGTTAATACCTCAACAAAGCAAGTACGTTTATTTATCCTTCCACAAAATATTGTAAGTCAAGCTTTAAAAATAACGCTATTTCATTTTTTTTATAAACCCTGCCATCGTCGAAAAATTTCAAGAAAACTGGAATAACGTGGCAACGTCGCATCGGAATTTCAAAAGTAAACGGTGGTTGTAAAGCCTAAGAAGAGGTCAATATAAATATGTAAAAGTATATAGGGTGTTTCGTTTAAAAAAACTAAATTTTGTGTTAAAAACAAAACGCTCTGTGTAGTTAAAAAATATTTTAGAGTATCGTCACCAAAGAACTCACCCTGTATATTTAAGAGAAGTTTTGCATATTTTCACGTCTCTGATGATATACCGAGAGAGCAATAAAAACACGATCAAAGACAAACTTTTAAAAATCCATGGCCGTCTTTGGTGGTATTTTTGATTAATCTCTTGGTATTTTGATATTTAGGGTTTTATGAAAAAAGGGAAATACCATGTTTATACGAGGGATTGACAACTTATTTATACAGGGTGACTGAATTTACCAGTTATAAGTTTTTGTTATATTTTTGAATTGGTATCAGATTTGTTGAAATTTATTACAACAATTAAAAAACAAAAACAAAAAAAATGGTACAAAAGAAAACTTACGAAAACTGAGAAAATTGGCAGTGTCCATATTTGATAACCCTGTATACATATATAAATTAAAACACTCTTCAGTTTTTTAGACGAGTGTTCTGTTTTTAAGGTATAAAATAGAACTTATTTTACTTAAATGAAACACCCTATATATTTTTACATATTTTGAAAAATCTCTTCTTAGGCTTTACAGCCATAGTTAATTTTTAAAATTACGATGCGAAGGTGCCACGTTATTCCAATTTTCTTGGATTTTTTTAGCAATAGTAGTAAAATACAGGGAGTTGCAGTTTTTGAATTTTTTATAAACACTCTGTATATTAAAACTTTATTTAGTTAATACCTCAACAAAGCAAGTACGTTTATTTATCGTTCCATAAAATATTGTAAGTCAAGCTTTAAAAATAACGCCATTTCGATTTTTTTTGTAAACCTTTCCACTGCCGAAAAATTTCAAGAAAACTGGAGTAACGTGGCAACGTCGCATCGGAATTTCAAAAGTAAACCGTGGTTGTAAAGCCTAAGAAAAGGTCAATATAAATATGTAAAAGTATATAGGGTGTTTCATTAAAAAAAAAAAAAATTGTGTTAAAAACAGAACGCTCTGTATAGTTAAAAAAATATTTTAGAGTATGGTCACCAAAGAACTCACCCTGTATATTTAAGAGAAGTTTTGCATATTTTCACGTCTCTGATTATTAGAGAGCGGATTTCTGTCGGGCTAGACAAGGCCAAACTCGGTACGGCTCGTCCGGGATGGGAATTCATTGCAGTTACCGGCTGCACTTCGTTTATTTGAGATTAGAATAACGCTGCTTCGTTGCACTCTGCTGTTAATTCCAGTTGTCATTTAGTTAGCCGTTTGATTAATAAATCGTTAATTGTATTTATGGAATCAAGTGACAATTAAATTCAGTGATTACCTATCACCCGCTACTGAGTCCCGGCGATGCAGCGCGTCCCCACTAAAATCGTGACGTAGCCCGACAGAAATCCGCTGTCTACTGATTATATACCTAGAGAGCAATAAAAACACGATCAAAGACAACTTTTAAAAATCCATGGCCGTCTTTGGTGATATTTTTTATTAATCTCTTGGTATTTTGATATTTAGGGTTTTATGAAAAAAGGAAAATACCATACGAGGATTGACAACTTATTTATACAGGGTGACTGAGTTTACCAGTTATAAGTTTTTGTTATATTTTTGAATTGGTATCAGGTTTGTTGAAATTTATCACAAAATTTAAAAAAAACAAAAACAAAAACATTGGTACAAAAAAAAACTTACGAAAACTCAGAAAATTGGCAATGTCCATATTTGATCACCCTGTATATATATATATAAATTAAAACACTCTTCAGTTTTTTAGGCGAATGTTCTGTTTTTAAGGTATAAAATAGAACTTACTTTACTTAAATGAAACACCCTATATATTTTTACATATTTTGAAAAATCTCTTCTTAGGCTTTACAGCCATAGTTAATTTTTAAAATTACGATGCGAAGGTGCCACGTTATTCCAATTTTCTTGGATTTTTTTAGCAATAGTAGTAAAATACAGGGAGATGCAGTTTTTGAATTTTTTATAAACACTCTGTATATTAAAACTTTATTTAGTTAATACCTCAACAAAGCAAGTACGTTTATTTATCGTTCCATAAAATATTGTAAGTCAAGCTTTAAAAATAACGCCATTTCGATTTTTTTTGTAAACCTTTCCACTGCCGAAAAATTTCAAGAAAACTGGAGTAACGTGGCAACGTCGCATCGGAATTTCAAAAGTAAACCGTGGTTGTATAGCCTAAGAAAAGGTCAATCTAAATATGTAAAAGTATATAGGGTGTTTCATTAAAAAAAAAACTAAATTTTGTGATAAAAACAAAACGCTCTGTATAGTAAAAATGTTCAACTAATTTGCAACGAGGTTTAAACTTGTTTATTCAGAGTGACTAAATTTACTAATAATAAATTAGCTAAGATAGAACTGAACAATATTAAAAGCAGTAACTGGAATGGAGAAGGGGTGGGTGGGCGGGGCTAAAACTTGTTAAGATAGAACTGAACAATATTAGGAGTAATAGCTGAAATGAACAAGGGGTGGGTGGGCGGGGCTAAAACATGCTATGATAGAACTAAACAATATTAAGAGTAGTCCGGTCTCATTTCTCCGATAACTCCAACCGTTTTTCCATAAACGCCCTTTGAATTATCGTAATATTACTCCCTGACCCTAAACACCCTATTTTTTATGTTTATAATCAGGACGTCCAGATCTATAGCCCTGAATTTTTTCAGAATTTTTAGAAAACTTTTTTAAAACTGAAATTTGTCCAATATTTCTTGCTTATGAAAGACTCTATAGGAAAAGTTAAACTTATCCCCGCCCACCCACCCGTTTCCAATTTTTTTTTCTTCTGGAATAAAAAATAAATGTTATAGCAAATAGTATAAATTTGTCCAATTGGTACCATATTTGTTGGAATTTGGTGTTAAAAAAAACTTACTTAGAGATGTGTTTGGAAAACATACAGGTGTCTCTTTTAAAAAATATGAGAAAACCGCCAAATTCCACATTTAATCACCCTGTATATAAATATAAATTAAAACATTCTTCTGTTATTTTACACGTTTGTCAAGACAAGGTGAATTACAACTTTTGTGCAAAATTAAGCTACTGAGTGTCCGAGAATTTCATGTTTTCATATGGAGATGTCAATTTATTTATTTTTTTAATATAGATCTAATAAAACTTTATTTTGCTGTTGTGTATTATTAAAAAAAAATCATCCCATGTCCAGCGAAATTATACATCAAAAGGCTGACTGAAAATAGACACAAATTCCGCCAACTTGTAGTTTAATATGTATTATATAATTCCTATAATTAGCTGCTTTTTATATAGTTTTGTCAGTTTCCTTTAACCGTACATCACATTATTAAAATCAGAAACAAATTTCGTTGTAGTATGGAAGTTATAACTATTTGGATGCCTAGAATAAAATTCAAAACGGATTCATAAACCACAAGTGCATTAGTGTGTAAATTTATAAAATTTAAATAACATTTACTACATCAAATTGTTGGTTGGGATGATTAAGCAAATTTTAGTTAGCGTTTTATCATTTACACGATATTCCTAAAAAGTATCTAAAATTTGACAACAATCGGTCGCTACAGTTAAAGGAATACACAACTTTTAAATGTCTAAATATCTAAATCATTATTTTATGTTTGCACACAGTGATCTTAGTACATTTTTGTTTCTGTGAAACACCCTGTATAACTAGTTGATACAAACAAAAGAGAAATTAATTATTTTCCTGGTTTTGTGGAAACTAATATTTTAGCTTTTCAAGTCCTTTCCAGATTTAAATTTAGCGGCATTTACGCGTTATAAAACACGCAATGCGATTGGTTAAAATGACGTCATGTTCATTATCTTACTACCAAAATATAACATTTTAATTAAATGTAGTCACCTGTGTGCAAAAATAAAAACATATCTTAATAGTAATAAGTCACACGGAAAATAGAACATCTGGACGACAAAATGTTTGGGTGTTCTATTTTTAATGTCATTTCGTATATCAAAAGTTCTCAAAATTGAAATGACGATATTATTGTAATGTTTTTACGCTTACCCTGTAAACCATTACGTTTCTTTTGACAATTACACGTATATACAGTCACAGGACCACCGGGTGAATGGCAAGGGCACTCAGAAGGACACGTGGAAGGACACGTGGTGATGATACAGGTAGGGAGACACGTGGGGAGACAGTTGGGAAGACATCCCGGGGGAGACGTCGGGGGACAAGGGGTAGAAGGAGGAGTAGCGGTACAAGGTTGACGCACATCCACTCCAGGACAAGGACTACAGGTATGGGGATACGATGGGTTATAAATACTGAGACATTGGGGACAGATAGATTGTACACCAACGTCACAGGGGGCCATGCAATTGCCGCAACCATCTAAAAAGGACGAAAAATAAACTTGTGTTAGGGGTTTGAGTGGTAAAACTGAAGTGAGGTACCGTCAGATTTTTGGAAAAATTCGCTTTTTGTTATTTTCTCCTTGAATACTTGTTAATAGTTTTAAGAAAAAAAAATACTTTTTTCACGTTATTGTCATTTTTTGACCTTTATCAGTGTGGTTTAATCACCGATTAAAACATTTTCAAACATGATTCGATTACAATTTTTTTCTCTCTCGTTTACGAAAGGGCGTTCAAAATTTACAGTAGATACTTACTTAACATGCAGACAACCTATTTGTTTTTATTATCGTTATCTAAAACCCATCACTGCTCAAGGTTAAAAAATTATTAAGTGTCTCGGATTATTATTGCCGAGGATAAGAATAGAATCAACAAAATTATGAAGGTACTCAATAAGTGGGAAATTTTCAGCGTGTTTAAAGTGTTCTTTAAGTACTTTTTTTTGAAAAATTTGAAAGAAGCTTTAAAAATGTATCAAATTTTCCAAGATTAACGCATAATTCGTTGAAAGGGTTATATACATATGTATAAAAATTCTGAAAAAATTTAGGTAGGGGAACTAGGGGCTTGTTGTAACAGGGGTAAGTTGTAACACTAAATTTTTACCCACAATTTAAACTCTTTAACGTCAGGTATTTTACTGAATTTAATTCTTGCACCATAAGACATCATGTCATCACAACCACTGTTCCTTGAGCCAGCGCAGTAAGTGGATGTGTGCACGTGTCCCGTTTTGGCCAAGTAATGTAAAATATTGCTTTAGTAAAATTTGGTTTTTCGTATCAGTTATTAATTAATTTAAAACTTTTAGTTTTGCATGTAGCTCAAAAATTACTCAGCTTTGATATTCCTTACACATTTTGACGCTAAGCCACATAATTTTGACGAAATGTAATTAAATGTAGAAAATTGTGCTACGGGGCATGTTGTAACAATAGCTTTGATGCAAGTTGTAACATGTTACAACTTATCCCAAATTCACTTCTACAAATCTCATACCTAGCATACGAAAAGCGAGCCAAAATTTTGACCTATGCCATATATCGCTTTCCAGATATATTAAGAAAAAGGAAGACAACACTCAAATTTTTAATGTTAACTCTTTTTCTAAAAGTTTATTTCAGTTTTACTGAAAAAAAATTGTATATAATGAAGTGTTGTGTTGATTTTTCAAAAATAAAATCTAAATATGTATCAACATCAACTTTATTTTTACTGGTACTACCTGTATGATGGCTGTTACAACTAGCCCCAACCACGGGGCAAGTTGTAACAATGCACTTTTTTTAAGAAAATGCCTGGTGTGAAGTGAAGATGAACAATTTTGACCTTTTGCCTGTTCAGTCCAATAGGGGAATAGTTAGACTACCGATAGATGCTTTTATAATGGTCAAACAGCTAATAGATACCAAATTATATTCGTTTTCCTAAAAACTGTTACAACAAGCCCCTCGTTCCACTACGTAGATGTCGACATGCTGATTCCAAAAATATAGCGTGTTGATGGTCACCGAGCAACATTTTCGAAAGAATCGGAACGAAGTGCGAATTTTTGAAAATTTCTAAAAATTTCGATATTTCAACGGCCGATTCCGGAAAAACGGTTGGAGATGTTAAAGAAACAAGGCCGGAAGTGAGTTCTAGAGCTCGAAAGCTACAAGAAACTGCTTTTAGTTTAGTTTCGAAATTGTCAAAATTTTACCGAAATTTGAAGAAGGGGGGACCATTGGAAAATTTTCACTTTTATAAAAGTTGTCAAAAAATTCTAAAAAAAATCAGGGACGTAAATCTCGACATGCTGATTTCAAAAATATATGGTGTTGGCGGTCACGGAGCAACATTTTCGAATGAATCGGTGCGAAATGCGAATTTTTGAAAATTTCTAAAAATTTCAATATTTCAACGGCCGATTCTGGAAAAACGATTGGAGATATTAAAGAAACGAGGCCGAAAGTGAGTTCTAGAGCTCGAAAACTACAAGAAACTGCTTTTAGTTTAGTTTCCAAAATGTCAAAATTTGGCCGAAATTTGAAGAAGGGGGGACCATTGGAAAATTTTCACTTTCAAAAAAGTTGTCAAAAAATTCTAAAAAAATTCAGAGACGTAAATCTCGACATGCTGATTCCAAAAATATGTGGTGTTGGCGGTTCCGGAGCAACATTCTTGAATGAATCGATGCGAAATGCGAATTTTTGAAAATTTCTAAAAATTTTGATATTTCAACGGACGATTCCGGAAAAACGGTTGGAGGTATTAAAGAAACGAAGCCGAAAGTGAGTTCTAGAGCTCGAAAACTACAAGAAACTGCTTTCAGTTTAGTTTCCAAAATGTCAAAATTTGGCCGAAATTTGAAGAAGGGGGGACCATTGGAAAATTTTCACTTTCAAAAAAGTTGTCAAAAAATTCTAAAAAATTCAGAGACGTAAATCTCGACATGCTGATTCCAAAGATATGTGGTGTTGGCGGTCAAGGACCAACATTTTCGAATGAATCGGTGCGAAATGCGAATTTTTGAAAATTTCTAAAAATTTCGATATTTCAGCTGCCGATTCCGGAAAAACGGTTGGAGGTATTAAAGAAACGAGGCCGAAAGTGAGTTCTAGAGCTCGAAAACTACAAGAAACTGCTTTTAGTTTAGTTTCGAAATTGTCAAAATTTTGCCGAAATTTGAAGAATGGGGACCATTGGAAAATTTTCACTTTCAAAAAAGTTGTCAAAAAATTCTAAAAAAATTCAGAGACGTAAATCTCGACATGCTGATTCCAAAAATATGTGGTGTTGGCGGTTCCGGAGCAACATTCTTGAATGAATCGATGCGAAATGCGAATTTTTGAAAATTTCTAAAAATTTTGATATTTCAACGGACGATTCCGGAAAAACGGTTGGAGGTATTAAAGAAACGAGGCCGAAAGTGAGTTCTAGAGCTCGAAAACTACAAGAAACTGCTTTCAGTTTAGTTTCCAAAATGTCAAAATTTGGCCGAAATTTGAAGAAGGGGGGACCATTGGAAAATTTTCACTTTCAAAAAAGTTGTCAAAAAATTCTAAAAAATTCAGAGACGTAAATCTCGACATGCTGATTCCAAAAATATGTGGTGTTGGCGGTCAAGGACCAACATTTTCGAATGAATCGGTGCGAAATGCGAATTTTTGAAAATTTCTAAAAATTTCGATATTTCAGCTGCCGATTCCGGAAAAACGGTTGGAGGTATTAAAGAAACGAGGCCGAAAGTGAGTTCTAGAGCTCGAAAACTACAAGAAACTGCTTTTAGTTTAGTTTCGAAATTGTCAAAATTTTGCCGAAATTTGAAGAATGGGGACCATTGGAAAATTTTCACTTTCAAAAAAGTTGTCAAAAAATTCTAAAAAAATTCAGGGACGTAAATTTCGACATGCTGAGTCCAAAAATATATGGTGTTGGCGGTTACGGAGCAACATTTTCGAAAGAATCGGTATGAAATGAGAATTTTTGAAAATTTCTAAAAATTTCGATATTTCAACGGACGATTCCGGAAAAACGGTTGGAGGTATTAAAGAAACGAGGCCGAAAGTGAGTTCTAGAGCTCGAAAACTACAAGACTCTGCTTTTAGTTTAGTTTCGAAAATATCAAAATTTTGCCGAAATTTGAAGAAGGGGGGACCATTGGAAAATGTTCACTTTTAAAAAAGTTGTCTAAAAATTCTGAAAAAATTCAGGGACGTAGATCTCGACATGCTGAGTCCAAAAATATATAGTGTTGGCGGTCACGGAGCAATATTTTTCAAAGAATTAGAACGAACTGCGAATTTTTGAAAATTTTTAAAAATTTCGATATTTCAACGGCCGGTTCCGGAAAAACGGTTGGAGGTATTAAAGAAACGAGGCCGAAAGTGAGTTCTAGAGCTCGAAAACTACAAGAAACTGCTTTTAGTTTAGTTTCGAAAATGTAAAAATTTTGCCGAAATTGAAGAAGGGGGGACCATTGGAAAATTTTCACTTTTAAAAAAGTTGTCTAAAAATTCTGAAAAAATTCAGGGACGGAGATCTCGATGTGCTGATTCCAAAAATATAGCGTGTTGATGGTCACCGAGCAACATTTTTGAAAAGATCGGTACGAAGTGCGAGTTTTTGAAAATTTCTAAAAATTTCGATATTTCAACGGACGATACTGTAAAAACGGTTGCAATTATCAAAGAAACCAGGCCGGAAGTATGTTCTAGAGCTCGAAATCTACAAGAAAATGTGTTTAGTTAAGTTACGAAAATGTCAAAAATTGGCATAAATTTGAAAAAAATTTCACTTTTACAAAAGTTTTCTAAAAATTCTGAAAAAATTCAGGGGCGTAGATCTAGACAATGAGTATGTTTTTGAAATGCATTCGAAAAAATTTCCGGAAATAATCAACGCACTAGAGATATTATAAGTGACAATTTTTACCTTTTTTTCATAAACACAATAATGATTGTAATTATGTCAATTTTTGGAATATTTTAAAAATTTAATTTTGAACTCGATTATTTCGAAAACCGGTCATTAAATTGTCTTGAGAGAATTTTCCCCTGATAGATACGTCATTTTTGAGCAAACGCTTTCTTTTTTTCATTATTTTTGGACATTCAGTTTTTTCGGAATTGTTCTAAAGAAGTCTTTATCAAAAATGTTGCGATTTTTCTGACATTTTCCATATTTGCGTGTAACCTTGGTCGGGATGATCCACACGTTACGTTTTCCGAGTCAACTGTCGAAATCTATCTCATAATTTTTGTTAGATCTTTGAACAACTTCGCCAAAATTTTGACTTTTATTGAGCACCTTCTAAAATTCTCTGAAGAGATTCTTTTATTGATTTCGACGTCTAAAGTCGTTTTTGGTTAATTTCTTGAAAAATTCTCACCATTTTGTCAAAATTTCCGAAATGAAAATTATGGAAATTTTAAAATTTGACTTTCAAACTGAATATTCAAAAAATTTGGTTCTGCAATATTACTGCGCTATATTTTCGATTCAGCTCTATTTCAGATTTTTTTTTGTAGATTTTTAAGCGATAAAAAAGATCCTTTTGTATATTTCGACATCCAAAAGTCTTTGTCAGTTTCATTTTTTCGAAATTTACTACAATTTTTTTCAAAATCGCCAATAAAAATTAATGTGTCCACAAAAAGTATGAGCTATACATGTCTGCCTGCTGATTCGAAAAATATAGCGTGTGTTTGTGATTCAGGAGTGTCAAAAAGTTATAGAAATATTCGATATTAAATTCACTTAAAAAAAAAATGTAAAAATTGTCCTAATATTCATGGGGCGATTCTGAAAAATGTAAAGCTTTATCGAAAAAATGAGGCCAAAAGTAACTGCTGAGGGTCCAAATCTACAAACAATTCTGGGATATAGATATTGTATTTAGTGCTAATATATTATTATTAATTTTAAACAGAAGGAAGTCCTAAGTACCTATGGAATGTAACATTTGTAGAAAACTCGACCGTGATTGGATAGTTGAAGGGTCTCGTTAGAGCACTTTAGTGGACCTTGGTACAATTTTGTGAAAATCTAGATGCCTAGAGTAAAAATCCAAGGAGGATTCATAAACCACAAGTACAGGAGTACGGAGGAAATGACGACACAAATTTTGATTAACGTTTTAGCATCTACACGATATTCCCAACATACATCTAAAATCGACACAGACGACAAACAGCTGGACAGACAGACGGAAATGAGAGACCTATCTTCCTTTTCTTTGATTTTTTGCGTTAAGCTTGGAATACATGTTTAGTTTTAATACATTTCTAACACTATACAACTACTTGTTAACTAAGCAAAAAATATAGGAGTACAGTATAACCTCTATAATCCGAACCCACGATTATCCGAACATCTTTCTGGACGTGTTGTATTGAATTTTTTGAAATTAAAAATTGTGGTATTTCAATGCACTGCATTAATTAACTAATTCTGGAAAAAAGATTGAAGTTATCGAAGAAATGAGGCCGGAAATCTACAAGAAAAAATATTTAATTAAATTTCGAAAATCGTCGAAAATGGGTCGAAATTTGCTAGTACTTGCCAAATAACCTATCCTCTAAAAAAATAAAAGGCGGGTGGACCAGGCTAGTATTTGCCACAATAAGACTCATTTTGGCAAATGACCTACTCATCTCAGAAAAAATACTAGCCCCGCCCACCCACCCTTTGCTTTCTTAGAAGAGTGGGTCATCTGCCAAAATCAGTCTTATTTTAAAAGGTACAAGCCCCGCCCACCCACCCTTATTTTCTTAAAAGATATGTAATTTGCAAAAATCAGTCTCATACTTACCAAGATAAGACTGATATTTGGCAGATGACCTATTCTTTATTTTCTTAGAAGAGTAGGCCAAAATGAGTCTTATTTTGGCAAATACTAGCCCGGCCCACCCGCCTTTTATTTTCTTAGAGGGTAGGTTATTTGGCAAGTGCTAGAGCCACCCAACCGCCCTTTGTTTTTTTAGAGAGTAGATCATTTTTCGATTTTTCAGTTTTCGAATTTTTTTATTTATCGCTTTTTAAATTTTCAATTTTTGGATCTGTCTTTCGATTTTGGATTTGTCTGGGCAACTGAAAAAAACTTTCGATTTTTTAATTTTATAATTGTGGCAGTTTTCTTCCGATTTCTCAATTATTTGCTATTTAAAAATATCGAGAGATTATATAGATGCATATTTTTAAAATTTTCGATTTTTGATTTTTTGTCACCGAAGTTTTGGGAAGGAGTGAAAAGTAATTTTGACCATCGATTACCACGTTCACCGTAACTTTAAAACATCTGACAATTTTGTTTCTGATTTTCAATTTTTGGATTTTTCGATTTTTCAAAATTTCGGTTCGAATAAATTTGTTCTTTTAGGAAAAAATCGAAAAATAACAAATCGTGAAAAGGAAAAATTCCAAAATTGTTAAGCTAAAACTTGAAAAATCAAAAGATTGCAATTAAAAACCGCAACATTGTCAAAAAAATGATCAAATGAAATATTCAAAAGTTGAAAAATCTAAAAACTAAAAAAAAAATGAAAACAAAAATTTCGAATTCAATTTTATACTTGTTTTTTTTTTATTTTTCGATATTTTAGTTTTTGATTTTCCGATTATATAGTGTATCCGATTTCTCATTTATCTGATTTTTCAATTTGTCATTTTTTGATTTTTTAATTTTTTAATTTTTAGCAAGTACTAGCCTCACCCACCCAGCCTTTATTTTCTTAGAAGAATAAGTCATCTTCCAAAATCAGTCTTATCTTGGTAAGTACTAGCCCCGCCCACCCACCCTTTATTTTATTAGAGTAAGTCGTCTGCCAAAATCAGTTTTATCTTGGCAGGTATGAGACTGATTTTTGCAAATGACAGATCCTCTAAGAAAATAAGGGTGGGTGGGCGGGGCTAGTACTTGTCAAGATAAGACTGATTTTGGCAGATGACTTATCCTTCTAACAAAATAAAGGCTGAGTGGGTGGGGCTAGTACTTGCTAAAAATTAAAAAATCAAAAAATGGCAAATTGAAAAATAAAACAAATCTTATAAAATTGAATTCGAAATTCCTGTTTTCATTTTTTTTTTGGTTTTTAGATTTTTCAACTTTTGAATATTTCATTTGATCATTTTTTTGGTAATTTTGCAGTTTTTAATTGCAATCTTTTGATTTTTCAAGTTTTAACTTTACAATTTTGGAATTTTTCCTTTTCACGATTTGTCATTTTTCGATTTTTTACTAAAAGAACAATTTATTCGAACCGAAATTTTGAAAAATCGAAAAATCCAAAAATTGAAAATTAGAAACAAAATTTTCAGATGTTTTAAAGTTACGGTAGAGTGGCAATCGCTGGTCAAAATTACTTTTTACTCCCTCCCAAAAACTCGGTGACAAAAAACAAAAATCGAAAATTAAAAAATATATACATGTATATGTTTTCTGGATATTTTTAAAAATCAAATAATTGAGAAATCGGAAAACTGCCACAATTGTAAAATTAAAAAATCCAAAGTTTTTTCAGTTGCCCAGAGAAATCAAAAATCGAAAGATAGTTCAAAACATTGAAAATTTAAAAAACGAGAAATAAAAAAATTCGAAAATTCAGAAATCGAAAAATGATCTACTCTCTAAGAAAACAAAGGGCGGGTGGGTGGGGCTAGCACGTGCCAAATAACCTACCCTCTAAGAAAATAAAAGGCGGGTGGGCCGGGCTAGTATTTGCCAAAATAAGACTTATTTTGGCCTATCCTTCTAAGAAAATAAAGAATATGTTATCTGCCAAATATCAGTCTTATCTTGGCAAGTACTAGACTAGCCCGCCCACCCTTTATTTTCTTAGAAGAGTGGGTCATCTGCCAAAATCAGTCTTATCTTGACAAGTACTAGCCCCGCCCACCCACCCTTATTTTCTTAGAGGATCTGTCATCTGCAAAAATCAGTCTCATACTTGCTCTAAGAAAATAAAGGGTGGGTGGGCGGGGCTAGTATCTTTCCTTAGAAGAGTAGGTCATTTGTCAAAATGGGTCTTATTTTGGCAAATACTAGCCTGGCCCACCCGCCTTTTATTTTCTTAGAGGGTAAGTTATTTGGCAAGTACTACATAGTGTAAAATTTCATTTTTGAAAAAGTTGTCTAAAAATTCTGAAAAAATTCAGAGATATATATCCCGACGTGCTGATTCCAAAAATATAGCATGTTTATGGTAACGGAGCAATATTTTCGGAAAATTCGGTGTGAAATTCGAATTTTTTGAAATTTTTGAAAATTATGATATTTCAATGGACGATTCTGGAAAAACGGTATAATTTATCGAAAAATGAAGCCAGAAGTATGTAGTTAGATTTCGAAAATCGTCGAGAATGGGTCGAAATTTGCATAAGGGAAATAATACGAATACATAATGGGAAATTTGATTTTTTAAAAAGTCATCTAAAAATTCTGCTTAAATTCAGGGATATAGATCCTGACGTGTTGATTCCAAAAATATAGCGTGGTTATGGTCACGGAGTAATATTTTTTCCAATGTTAAGAATACTTTATTTCTGAAGAAAATTAAGGTTTATTTCTTGAAATTTGTTTTCAGTAGTTGTTCAATTCCTTTTCAGCTTTTTGGGAAATTCGCTGATCCGAACAAATCGCTTTCCCCAATTAATTCGGATTATCGAGGTTATACTCTATATCTTATGTAATGGAAGTTTTATTTTAAATAAATAAAGACAGGAGGTGTTAAAGTGTATAAAAAGTTCTTCATAATTTAATATTACAGTAATACTTACTTGGGGCGTACACGCTGGTTTTCGTTTCACAAAACCTACCAGCAGCCCCCTGGGGGCAGCTGCAAACATTCGGCTTCACACATTTGCCGCCATTCATACATGGGGGTGAACACACAGCTGCAAAAAACAACAAAATGAATTTATATCGAAAAAATTTGTTATAGCATGACGTCATCATTTTTTCACAGGAGATAAACAGAGAGTTTCGGTTAGTGTTTTACCATTGTGAGAATTCGATCCACGGAGAGGTGGATAGGAACAGAAAACTTACATTTCCATATTCTACGAGCCGTGAAATCAACAGGATAGACAAAACTTAAAGGTTTGAAAAATATAGGGTCCACGAAACCTCTCAAAATGTATTTTGGGTTGCGGTTACGAATCACCCAGTATATAATTTCAATTTTTTGCGCTAGTGAAACATTGTTACCTAAACAATTCAATAAAAAACTAATAACCCAGCACACAAAAACTGTACTGTTTTCGCACGCAATATCCAGTTTATTTACAATTTCGCCCACAAAAAATGTGTTTGCAATAGCTAGTCGCGCCGTAAACACGACCAAGCAACCATTAGCGACAAAAATAAATATAAACCGGAGCCGCTTTTATTAATATAATAACCAAATATTTTGCCGCATAATACGGACAAACAAAGGCGAAAATGTGGCGCGCCGACACAACAAAGCGTTTCAGGGTGTCAAGGGAGGCGGCCCGAATTGCCGTTCGGTTCAACATTGCGGAATGTTATTAATTTGTCTAATTATTGCCGGTTGAGGTAAGCGCTTTTCGCGTAATTGACACCAAATCTTTTTATGCCGTGTGTGGGATCGCCTTTTTCGTTTGCCGGTACGCGCTGGGAACGGAGAAGTGATGGTTCAAGGTTCATTAGAGAGGAAGATTCGGTCCATATTTAGAGAGTGAGGAAAAAGCGGTTGTATTGGAAATGTTGCAGGGTTTCCCTAATAGGGTATGGGAGTCGTTGCCGGCAGGAGCTGGTTGTTGGGAGTCCAGTGGCGGCTCGTTAGATGCGGCAACAACATAGTCTAAGTGACTACTCAGCAAATGAGTTGAAAAAAAATTACTAATATTGAAATTTAGTTCATTCAACTATTGTCGTATACCACACCAAGTCAGTGAATTAGAAACTGATTTCTAAGTGCAAAAACGAGTCAGGAGATTTGCGCATGCCTGAAAAAATGTAACAAGTGTCAAAAAATAGTCTGTTGATGGTCCCAGACCAATATTTTCGAAATTTTCGGTTTTTAATTAAACTTTTTAGAATATCCCAAAATTGGTCTATTTTATTTCGGTGATTCTGAAAATGTGGCTGGAGTTTTCAAACAAACGTTCCCAAAATGACTTTAGGCAATTTTCGAAGATGTTTGGAAAATATCAAAATTTTCAAAAATTTGAAAATTTGAAATTTTCCCAAAGTTGCCTAAAAATCCACAACAAATTTTGAGATGCAGATATTGACGAGCTAATTAAAAAATAGTCTATTCATGGTCCCAGACTAATATTTTCGAAATTTTTGGTTTTTAATTCTTTTTAGAGTATCCCAAATATGTTCTATTTTGTTTTAGTGATCCTGAAAATGTGGCTGAAATTTCCGAACAAACGTTGCCAAAAATAATTTTAGGCAGCTTTCGAAGGTGGTTGGAAAATATCAAAACTTCAAAAGTTCGAAAATTTGAACTTTTGGCAAAATTCCTAAATATCGACGAGTTAATTAAAAAAATAGTCTATTAATGATCCCAGACTAATATTTTTGAAAGTGTCAGTTTTTAATTAAACTCTTTAGAACAAACCAAAAATGGTCATATTTCATTTTGGACATTCTAAAAATGTGGCTGGAGTTTTCGAACAAACGTTGCCAAAAATTACTTTAGGTAATTTTCGAAGGGCTTGGACTTGGATTATATAAAAAAACTTTGAGATACAGATATTGACGTACTAATTAAAAAAACTGTCTATTGATGGACCAAGAGAATACTTTAGAAATGTTCGGTTTCGAATTAAATTTTTTAGAACAAACCAAAAATGGTTATATTTAATTTTGGTGATTCCGAAAATGTGGCTGGAATTTTCGAATAAGCGTTGCCGAAAGATGATTGGAAAAGGTAAAAAATTTCAAAAATTTGAAAATTTGAACGTTTGCAAAGTTGTCTAAGAATTCGCGCAACTGCAGAGTAAATTGTCGCTACTATCGACGAAAATTTGAAAATTTCGGCTTGTGGCAAGCAAAAAGCCACTGACACTTTTCAAATTATATACATATTTAGAAAAAACCTGCACCCACTAATTTGACAATACAACGAAAAAAATGAATACGTTACAACATAACATTACACTTTTGGCTGATTCGCAAAAACATTTGGAATTTAAAAGGGGGCGAACAATCTTGTACGAAAATTTAGTACTAGCCCCGCACACCCGCCCGCAATTTTTTTAGAAGGTATATCATTTGCCAAAATCAGTCTTATCTCAGCAAGAATTAGGTAAGATAAGACCGATTTTGGCAAATGATATACCTTCTAAAAAAATTGAGGGCGGGTGGGCTGGGCTAGTGATCTTGCTAAGATAAGACTGATTTTGGCATATGATATACCCTCCAAAAATGGTCTATTTTATTTTGGTGATTCTAAAAATGTGGCTGGAGTTTGGCAACAAACGTTGCCAAGAATGACTTTGGGTAATTTTTGAAGGTGCTTGAAAAATATAAAAAATTTCAAAAGTTTGAAAATTTGAACTTTTGGCGAAGTTGTCTGAAAATCAACAAAAAAAATTGAAATCCATTTGCAGGAATTTGGGGATGGTACTTGGCAACCATTAACTTCGGATTAAAGGGGTAGTAGGCAATCAGCCGGATTCATAATTCAAACTTCTACCCCAATTCATAATCCCCCTTGAAGAAGCTAGCAGGTAATTGGCGCAACTCATATACACCCGTCAAAATCAGTCTTATCTTAGCAAGTACTGGCCCCAGCCACCCTCCCTTTATATTCTTAGTCTATTGATGGTCCCAGACCAATATTTTCGAAATTGTGGGGTTTCAATTAAACTTTTTAGAATATCTCAAAAATAGTCTATTCATTTTGATGATTCTGAAAATGTGTCCAAAAATGACTTTAGTAATTTTCGAAGGTGCCTGGAAAAGAGCAAAAATTTCAAAAGTTTGAACATTTGAACTTTTGGTGAAGCTGCCTAAAAATCCATAAAAAAATTTTGAGATGCATATATTGATGAGCTAATTAAAAAAATTGTCTCTTGATGCTCCAGGCCAATATTTTCGAAATTTTCGGTTTTTAATTAAACTTTTTAAAATAAACCAAAAATAGTCTGTTTTATTTTGATCACTGAAAATGACCTGGAGTCTTCAAACAAACGTTGCCAAAATTGGCTTTAGGTAATTTTCGAAGATGCTTGGAAAATATCAAAAATTTCGAAAGTTTGAAAATTTTAACTTTTGGCAAAGTTGCAAAAAAATACACAAAAAATTTTGAGATGCTGATACCGACGAGCTAATTCAAAAAATAGTCTATTGATGGTCTCAGACCAATATTTTCGAAATTTTCGGTTTTCAATTAAACTTCTTAGAATAAACCAAGAAGGGTATATTTTAGTTTGGTGATTCTGAAAATGTGTTTGGATTTTTCGGATAAATGTTGCTAAAAATGGCTTTAGGTTATTTTCGAAGATGCTTGGAAAAAATAAAAAAAATCAAAAGTTTGAAAATTTGAACTTTTGGCAAAGTTGCCTAAAAATTCGCAAAAAAAATTGAGATGTAAATATCGACGAGCTCAACTCAAAAAATAGTCTACTAATGGTCCCAGACTAATATTTTAGAAATTTTCGGTTTTTAATTAAACATTTTAGAATAAATCAAAAATATTTTTTTAATTTTGGTGATTCTGAAAATGTGCCTGGAGTTTTCAAACAAACGTTGCTAAAAATAGCTTTAGGTAATTTTCGAAAATGCTTGGAAAATTTCAAAAATTTCGAAAGTTTGAAAATTTTAACTTTTGGCAAAGTTGCATAAAAATGCACAAAAATTTTGATATGCTGATACCGAGGAGCTAATTCAAAAAATAGTCTATTGATGATTCCAAACCAATATTTTCGAAATTTTCGGTTTTCAATTAAACTTCTTAGAATAAACTAAGAAGGATCTATTTTACTTTGGTGATTCCGAAAATATGTTTGGAGTTTTCAAATAAACGTTGCCAAAATTGGCTTTAGGAAATTTTCTAAGAGGCTTGGAAAAAATAAAAAATTCAAAAGTTTGAAAATTTGAACTTTTGGCAAAGTTGATTAAAAATTCCCAAAAAAATTTTGAGATGCAAATATTGACGAGCTCAACTTAAAAAATAGTCTACTGATGGTCCCAGACCAATATTTTCGAAGGTTTGGGTTTTCAATTAAACTTCTTAAAATAAACCAAAAAGGGTCTATTTTAGTTTGGTGATTCTGAAAAAGTGTTTGGAGTTTCCGGGAAAGTGTTGCTAAAAATGGCTTTAGGTAATTTTCGAAGGTGTTTGGAAAAAATAAAAAAATTCAAAAGTTTGAAAATTTGAACTTTTGGCAAAGTTGTCTAAAAATTCACAAAAAAAATTGAACTGCAAATATCGACGAGCTCAACTCAAAAAATAGTCTATTGATGGTCCCAAACCAATATTTTCGAAATTTTCGGTTTTTAGTTGAACTTTTTAGAATAAACCAAAAATAATCTGGTTTATTTTGGTGGTTCTGAAAATGTGTCTGGAGTTTTCGAACAAACGTTGCCAAAATTGACTTTTGGTAATTTTCGAAGATGCTTGGAAAATACCAAAAATTTCGAAAGTTTGAAAATTTTAACTTTTGGCAAAGTCGCATAAAAATACACAAAAAATTTTGAGATGCTGATACCGACGAGCTAATTCAAAAATTCTCGGTTTTCAATTAAACTTCTTAGAATAAACCAAAAATAATCAATTTTATTTGGTGATTCTGAAAATGTGCCTAGAGTTTTCAAATAAACGTTGCCAAAATTGGCTTTAGGTCATTTTCGAAGATACTTGGAAAAAATAAAAAAAATCAAAAGTTTGAAACTTTGAACTTTTGACGAAGTTGCCTAAAAATTCGCAAAAAAATTTTGAGATGTAAATATCGACGAGCTCAACTCAAAAAATAGTTTACTGATGGTCCCAGACCAATATTTTCGAAATTTTCGGTTTTCAATTAAACGTTTTAGAATAAACCAAAACTGGTCTATTCATTTTGGTGATTCTGAAAATGTGGCTGGAGTTTTAGAACAAACGTTGCCAAAAATGATTTTAGGTACTTTTCAAAATAATGTGCTTGGAAAATATAAAAAATTTCAAAAGTTTGAAAATTTGAACTTTTGGCCAAGTTGCCTGAAAATCAACAAAAAATTGTGAAATGAGACGCGCTAATTCAAAACATTATGTGATGGTTATGGACAACGCACCCTTTCATTCAGTGCAGTTGCAGGAATTTGTGGATTAAAGTGGTAGTAGGCATTTGTCAAAATCAGTCAAGAACTAGAACCCTCCACCCGCCCTCAATTTTTTTAGAAGATATATCATCTGTCAAAATTAGTCTTATCTTACCTTAGCTAGTACTTGCTAAGATAAGACTGATTCTGGCAAATAATATACCTTCTAAAAAAATGAGGGTGGGTGGGCGGGGTTAGTACTAGCTAAGATAAGACTGATTTTGGCAAATGATATACTCTTTAAGAAAAAAAAAAGGGCGGGTGGGCCCTCTATTTTCTTCGAGGGTATATCATTTAGCAAAATCAGTCTTAACGTAACGATTACTAAGCCTGCCCACCCGCCCTTTATTTTCTTAGTGGTTATTTCATTTGCAAAAATCAATCTCATCCTAGAAAAGTACTAGTCCCGCCCACCCGCCCTCCAATCTCATCCTAGAAAAGTACTAGTCCCGCCCACCCGCCCTCAATTTTTTTAGAAGGTATATCATTTGCCAAAATCAGTCTTATCTTAGCTAGTACTAGACCCGCCCACCCGCCCTCACTTTTTTTAGAAGATATATCATTTGCCAAAATCAGTCTTATCTTATGTTAGCTAGTACTTGCTAAGATAAGACTGATTCTGGCAAATAATATACCTTCCAAAAAAAATGAGGGTGGGTGGGCGGGGCTAGTACTAGCTAAGATAAGACGGATTTTGACAAATGATATACGTTCTAAGAAAAAAAAAGGGCGGGTGGGCCCTCTATTTTCTTAGAGGGTATATCAGTTACCAAAATCAGTCTTAATGTAACAACTACTAACCCCGCCCACCCGCCTTTCATTTTCTTAGAGGTTATTTCACGGATAGTGTAGAGAATTTATGGCTTGAAGCTCTCTCTAAATGTATTCCAAACGTGTGGCAAAATTTTTGTAGGCATTGTGAAAAACTTATTTTGGCAGACTGGAAAAAACATGGGAAATTTTTCGTATGAAGACATTCTTCCTATTATTTCACTAGATGAATCTGATTCAGAGTTAGAATCATAGGTTCATGATGACGACTTAAATTTTTCTAGTGAAATTACTAATTAGCAAATTATTTAACTGAAAGGCACACCATTTTATATTCATTATTGCATAGTTCTGGATCTCACTGCATATGTAAGTACTTCACAAATTTTTGACTAAAGCCTTCCATATTTTATTTAGAAAAAAATTTCCAACATCATCTAAGTATACAGAAATCGTCATTTAGTCTTTAATGACAGTGTACACAGTTTACAGACTTGTTAATTAGATATTTAAGTTTAAAGGATTTTATTTTATACTTCTCACGAGTTGCCACTGGCTTATACTGTTTTGGAATGATGCAGGAAAGTGCATACAAATGTGAAATGAAACTACTGCGGCAAATACCTGAAGTTGCTTTACTGAGACGCAAGTAAACTTTGAAGATAAATAAGGTAACACCGTGGAAACCTTAGACGCGGATTGCTCACACTGGTAGCAACGTCAAGTTCTCCAATCAACAACAAACACATCATAAAAATAAAAAATAATTTAAAGTTCAATCCACTGAAAAATTTTCTCCCTTCGGCTACTAACCAGCCATCCACTGCATGATACACTACCTCTCCAAAACCGTAATTACGCAACTCGTGCAACTAACTAATTATTAAAGCGCCGCAATGTTTAAACGCCACACAAACATAAACATCTCCCTGAAATCTGTTTGCTTGCTTTGAGCAGTAAACACGAATGCATCTTTCCACTCATCCGACCCGTTTGAAATTGCACCTTGTCAAAACCCCTCATCGGTAATTACCATTAACACGTCCACAATGACTTTTTCGATGTAAATCTCGACGTGTTTCGTATAAATTACAGTCGCATCATCGGACAGCCGCGTTTATAAATCACCGTGTGTGCAAACGTGCCTTTTGGGCTTAAATGCCAAGACGACCTCCTGAGAGGAGTCGCTGAATTTTAAATGGGGGCTTTTCTACCTTTGAGGGATAAGAGGGTTCGCATGCGAGCTCGTATTTCATTAAAAAGTGATGGACGGATTATCATTTGTTGTCACGGGTGAGGTGGGTTATTGTGTAGTTGGGTTTTATTAATTCTTTGGGGTTATGAAGCGGTTCGGGGCATCCGTGTCGTTTGTTCTTTTATTAGTGGAATTTAATGGTTGTAGCTTTTGGCGGAATTTCAGTATTTTGTGGTGTAGTAAATGTTATATTTATGGAGGTTGGGGGAGTTAAGTCTAGTTAATAGGCAATAAATAGTATAAACAGACGGGGTCTGAAGTTTGAAGTATGCGGACAACCGTTTTACGGATGTGTTGATAAAAATAAAACTGTTCTTATAAAAATAATGTTAATAGAAAATAGGTGCCGTAAATAACCACTTAAACGCTTTCACATACACATTTGTGTAAAAGGGTATTGGCTCCACAAACTTTAAAACTAGAATTTAAAAGCAATTTAAATGCACAAGCACTTGTAACGCAATTTATTCCCTATAGATCGAGGGAAAACTCCAGCAGCTGTCAATTAAATATGGCGAATTATTGATTGCTCAATAAAATTTTCCTGGAAAAGGGTATCGACGAGGTTTTAATTTGCTGCGAATCATAAGCGATTTTAACGCTTCAATTCACGGATTTTTAATTCACCCCTACGATGAGAATGGATTATTAAATTTTCATGCACCTTAACGAAGAAAACGGCTTTCTAATAACTAAAGCGTTTTTTTATGTCCCGAGGGTGCGTTAGATTCTAGAATATGAAAAAGTAGGCCCCCGTTTTCGTCTGTCTGTTGTTTGTCGTTTATTGGTGATTTTATTTAATAGATAGTTTTTAGAAACTGCTGAATTATTTGTAGTAAAAATTTAGATGTATTTTAGGAATGGTCAAACTCTAACTAAAATTTGTTTGGTCATCCCCACGAAAATTCTGTTGACGTCATGTCGAAATATGGAAAAATTTAATTTTTACATAATTTTTTTTTATTGCCAGATCTGGAAAAATGATTGCAATTTTCAAAGAAATGACGCTGAAAATAACTTTTTATGGATAATTTTTGAAGATGAAGTGCTGGAAAGTTGTAAAAAAAGCACAAAAAAGTCAGGGATATTGAAATACAATGTGTTTATGGCCCCGGACTAAGATTTCAAAACTATTTGGTGCGAAACTCAATTTTTTTAAACAATTCTAAAAATTGCCAAATTTCGATACGCGATTCTGGAAAAATGGTACAAGGTTTCGAAAACACGGGGTCGAAAGTAAATTCTGCAGGTCGAAATCTACAACATTTCTATTGGTAATTTTCGAAGGTACTCGACAAAAAGGTCGAAATTTTCATGAGGGCATTGAAAAATTGAGCTTTTGAAAAACTAAAGTCCACAAAAATTATGCTGATTCGAAAAATATAGCGTGTTTATGGTTTCAGAACAAGTTTTTCGAAATATTGGTTTTTAATGAAAGAAATTTTAAAAAATTTAAACATTGTCATATTTCTTACTAAAGTTTCCGGGAAAATGGTAGGAATTTTCTAATGCGGTCGAAAAAAAAAATTAAATTTTGAGCTTTTGGAAAAGATATAGATCTCGATATGCTGATTGGAATAATATAGCGTGTTTACTGTCCCGGAGAAAAATTAGTATGAATGACAAAATTTTTAAAAATCCTAAAAAAATTGCGTAGTTCATACTGAAGATTCCGGTAAACTGGTAGGAATTTTCCAAGAAATGAAGCCGAAAATAACTTCTGGAGGTCGAAATCTACAAAAAAATGCCTTTAGGTAATTTTGGAAGAAAATCGAAAAAACTTGGTGAAATTTTGGAAGTTTTTTGAAAAAGTTGTCTAAAAATCGACAAAAAATCTTGTGAAGGAGATCTCGATCTCGATGTACTGATTCCAAAATCTAGGGTGGTTATTGTCTCGGACAAAAAATTTTTTAAATTTATATTTGCTGTTGATTCCAAAGATATAGCTTGTTTATTCTCCCGGAGCAAGATTTTTGAAAAATTAGGTTTGAATGAAAAAAATTTAAAAAATCTTAGTAAAATGGTAAAAATTTTCCAAGAAATGAAGCCGAAAAAACTTCTGGAGATCAAAGTCTACAAAAAACGTCATTAGGCAATTTTCAAAAGAGGTCGAAAAGCGCGAAATTTTCATGTATTGAAATTTTGAGCTTTTGAAAAAGTTTAAAAATTAACAAAAACCCTGGGAAATAAATCTCTACCTGCTGAATTCGAAAAATATAGAGTGGTTATTGTCCCGGAACAGAAGTTTTGAGAAATTAAATTTGTATGACAAAATTTTTAACAGTACTAAAAATTGACATATTTCATACTGAAAATTCTGGAAAAATGGTAGGAATTTCCCAAGAAATGAAGCCGAAATTAACTTTTGGAGGTCGAAGTCTACAAAAGATTTCTTCAGGTAAGTTTCCATTGCGATCGAAAAAAGCTCGAAATTTCCGTAAAGGAGAGCATTGAAAAATTGAGCTTTTGAAAAATTTCTCTAAAAATCTACGAAAAATTCTGGGATGTAGATCTCGATGTGCTGTTTCGAAAAATATAGCGTGTTTACTGTTCCGGAGCAAGATTATTGAAAAAATAAATTTGAATGACAAGATTTTTAAAAATCCTCAACATTTACGTATTTCATATTGAAGATTCTGGAAAAATGGCAGGACTTTTCCAAGCAATAAAGTCGAAAATGACTTCTGGAGGTCAAAGTCTACAAAAAAATGGGTAATTTTTGAAAGAGTTCGAAAAAAGCTCGAAATTTTCATGTATTGAAATCTTGAGAGTTTGAAAAAGTTGTCTAAAAATCAACAAAAAATTCTAGGAAACAGATTCGAAAAATTGTCTCAGAGCAAGATCTTTGAAAAATTACATTTATGTATACGATAAAATTTTAAAAATTGGTATGTTTCATGCTGAAAATTCTAGAAAAATAGTAGGAATTTCCCAAGAAATTAAGCCGAAAATATTTTCTGGAGGTTGAAGTCTACAAAAATTGTATTTAGATAATTTTCCAAGGTGGTCGAAAAAAGTTCGAAATTTTCCTAAGGGAGAGTATTGAAAAATTGAGCTTTTGAGCAAGTTCTCTAAAACCCTACGAAAAATTCTGAGATGTAGATCTCCACGTGCTCATTCGAAAAATATAGCGTATTTATTGTCTCGGAGTACGATTTTTGAAAAATTAGGTGTCAATGACCAAATTTTTGAAAATGCTAAATATTGCCATATTTCGTGCTTGAAACTTCTGGTAAAATGGCAGGAATTTCCCAATAAAAAAAGCTGAAAATAACTTCTGTACGTCGAAGTCTACAAAAAAATGCTTTAGGTAATTTTCGAAAGAGTTCGAAAAAAGTTCGAAATTTTCATTAATTGAAATTTTGGGCTTTTGAAAAAGTTATCTAAAAATCTACGAATAATTTTGGGATGTAGATCTCGATGTGCTGATTCGAAAAATATGGCCCAGAGCAAGATTTTTGAAAAATTACATTTATATGACAACATTTTCAACAATACTAAAAATTGGCATATTTCATACTGAATGTTCTACAAAAATGATAGGAAACCAAGAAATGACGCCGAAAATAATTTCTGGAGGTCGAAAATGGAAGGAATTTTCTAAGAAATGAAGCCGAAAAAACTTCTGGAGGTCGAAGTCTACAAAAAAAAAATAATGCTTTAGGTAATTTTCGAAAGAGTTCAAAAAAAGCTCGAAATTTTCATTTATTGAAATTTTGAGCCTTTGAAAAGATAACTAAAAATCTACGAAAAATTCTGAAATGTAGATCTCGATGTGCTGATTCGAAAAGTATAGTGTGTTTACCGTTCCCGAACAAGATTTTTAAAAAATTAAGTTTGAATGACAAAATTTTTAAAAATCTTAAAAATTTCTGTATTTCATACTAAATATTCTGGAAAAATGGCATGAATTTTCAAGAAATAAAGCCGAAAATAATTTCTGGAAGTCCAAGTCTATAAAAAAATGCTTTGTGTAATTTTCGAAAGAGTTCAAAAAAAGCTCGAAATTTTCATGCGTGTATTGAAATCTTGAGCTTTTGAAAAATTGTCTAAAAATCCGCAAAAAATCCTGGGAAACAGATTTCGACGTGCTGATTCGAAAAATTGTCCCAGAGCAAGATTTTTGAAAAACTGAGCTTTTAAAAAAGTTCTCTAAAATCTATGGAAATTTCAGGGATCTAGATCTCACGAGCTCATTCGAAAAATATAGCGTATTTATTGTCTCGGGCAAGATTTCTGAATAATTAGGTTTGATTGACAACATTTTTGAAAATTCTAAGATTTGTCATTTTTCGTACTAAAAATTCTAGTAAAATGGTAAGAATTTCACAAGAAATAAAGCCGAAAATAACTTTTGGAAGTCAAAATCTGAAAAAAACATATGTAATTAATTTTCGAATGAGTTCGAAAAAAGCTTGAAATTTTCATGAGTAGTGAAATTTTGAGCTTTTATAAAAGTCTAAAAATCCAAAAAAAAATTCTGAGATATGGATCTCGACGGGCGGATTCGAAAAATATAACATAATTATTATCCCAAAGCAAGGTGAGTTAGATTTTCCAAATAAAATGGGTTTGAAAGAGAAAATTCTCAAAAATCCTAGACATCGCCATATTTGATATTGAAAATGCTGGAAAAATGGTAGGAATTTCCCAAGAACGATCACAAAAATAATTTCTTGACGTCGGAATCTAGAAAAAATATCTTCAGGTATTTTTCGTTAGTGGTCAAAAAAAAACGAAACTTTCGTAATTGGAAAACTGAGTTTTTGAAAAAGTTACTTAAAATCCACAAACAAATCTGGCATATAGATCTCGAAGGGCTGATTCGAAAAATATAGCGTGTTTACTGCTCCGGAGCAAGATTTTTAAAAAATTAAACTTGAATATCAAAATTTTTAAAAATCTAAAAATTTGCGTATTTCATACTGAAGATTCTGGAAAAATAGTAGGAATTTTCCAAGAAATAAAGACTTCTGGGGGCCAAAATCTACAAAAAAATGCTTTCTGTAATTTTCGAAAAAGTTCGAAGAAAGCTCGAAATATTCGTGTATTGAAATCTTGAGCTTTTGAAAAAGTTGTCTAAAAATGCATAAAAATCCTGGGAAACAGATTTCGACGTGCTGATTCGAAAAATTGTCCAGAACAAGACTTTGAAAAATGACATTTATATGACAAAATTTTTAACAACTGGTATATTTCATACTGGAAATTCTCAAAAAATGGTTGGAATTTCCCAAGAAATCAAGTCGAAAATAATTTCTGGAGGTCTAAATCTACAAAAAATCTATTTAGATAATCTTTCAAGGAGGTCGAAAAAGCTCGATATTTTCCTAAAAGTAAGAGTATGAAAAATTGAGCTTTTGAAAAAGTTCTCTAAAAATCTACGAAAAATTCTGAGATGTAGATCTCGATGTGTTCATTCGAAGAATATAGCGTATTTAATAAAGATTTTTGAAAAATTATGTTCAACTAAACTAATTTTTGAAAATCCTAAGAATTTCCATATTTCTAACTGAAAATACTGGTAAAATGGAAGAAATTTCCCACGAAATGAAGCCGAAAAAGCTTCTGGAGGTCGAAGTTTACAAAAAAAAAGCTTCAGGTAATTTTCGAAAAAGTTCAAAAAAAGCTCGAAATATTCATTTATTGAAATTATGAGCTTTTGAAAAAGTTCGCCAAAAATCTACGAAAAATTCTGAAATGTAGATCTCGATGTGCTGATTCGAAAAGTATAGTGTGTTTACCGTTCCGGAACAAGATTTTTAAAAAATTACGTTTAAATGACAAAATTTAAAAAAAATCCTAAAAATTTGCGTATTTCATAGTGAAGATTCTGGAAAAATTACAGAAATTTTCCAAAAAATAAAGCCGAAAATAACTTCTGGAGGTCGAAGTCTACAAAAAAATGTCTTTGGGTAATTTTGGAAGGAGTTCGAAAAAACCTCGAAATTTTCATGCGTGTATTGAAATCTTGAGCTTTTGAAAAATTGTCTAAAAATCCACCAAAAAATCCTGGGAAACAGATTTCGACGTGCTGATTCGAAAAATTGTCCCAGAGCAAGATTTTTGAAAAACTGAGCTTTTAAAAAAGTTCTCTAAAATCTATGAAAATTTCAGGGATCTAGATCTCACGAGCTCATTCGAAAAATATAGCGTATTTATTGTCTCGGGCAAGATTTCTGGATAATTAGGTTTGATTGACAACATTTTTGAAAATTCTAAAATTTGTCATTTTTCGTACTAAAAATTCTAGTAAAATGGTAAGAATTTCACAAGAAATAAAGCCGAAAATAACTTTTGGAAGTCAAAATCTGAAAAAAACATATGTAATTAATTTTCGAATGAGTTCGAAAAAAGCTTGAAATTTTCATGAGTAGTGAAATTTTGAGCTTTTATAAAAGTCTAAAAATCCAAAAAAAAAAATTCTGAGATATGGATCTCGACGGCCGGATTCGAAAAATATAACATAATTATTATCCCAAAGCAAGGTGAGTTAGATTTTCCAAATAAAATGGGTTTGAAAGAGAAAATTCTCAAAAATCCTAGACATCGCCATATTTGATATTGAAAATGCTGGAAAAATGGTAGGAATTTCCCAAGAACGATCACAAAAATAATTTCTTGACGTCGGAATCTAGAAAAAATATCTTCAGGTATTTTTCGTTAGTGGTCAAAAAAAAAACGAAACTTTCGTAATTGGAAAACTGAGTTTTTGAAAAAGTTACTTAAAATCCACAAACAAATCTGGCATATAGATCTCGAAGGGCTGATTCGAAAAATATAGCGTGTTTACTGCTCCGGAGCAAGATTTTTAAAAAATTAAACTTGAATATCAAAATTTTTAAAAATCTAAAAATTTGCGTATTTCATACTGAAGATTCTGGAAAAATAGTAGGAATTTTCCAAGAAATAAAGACTTCTGGGGGCCAAAATCTACAAAAAAATGCTTTCTGTAATTTTCGAAAAAGTTCGAAGAAAGCTCGAAATATTCGTGTATTGAAATCTTGAGCTTTTGAAAAAGTTGTCTAAAAATGCATAAAAATCCTGGGAAACAGATTTCGACGTGCTGATTCGAAAAATTGTCCAGAACAAGACTTTGAAAAATGACATTTATATGACAAAATTTTTAACAACTGGTATATTTCATACTGGAAATTCTCAAAAAATGGTTGGAATTTCCCAAGAAATCAAGTCGAAAATAATTTCTGGAGGTCTAAATCTACAAAAAATCTATTTAGATAATCTTTCAAGGAGGTCGAAAAAGCTCGATATTTTCCTAAAAGTAAGAGTATGAAAAATTGAGCTTTTGAAAAAGTTCTCTAAAAATCTACGAAAAATTCTGAGATGTAGATCTCGATGTGTTCATTCGAAGAATATAGCGTATTTAATAAAGATTTTTGAAAAATTATGTTCAACTAAACTAATTTTTGAAAATCCTAAGAATTTCCATATTTCTAACTGAAAATACTGGTAAAATGGAAGAAATTTCCCACGAAATGAAGCCGAAAAAGCTTCTGGAGGTCGAAGTTTACAAAAAAAAAGCTTCAGGTAATTTTCGAAAAAGTTCAAAAAAAGCTCGAAATATTCATTTATTGAAATTATGAGCTTTTGAAAAAGTTCGCCAAAAATCTACGAAAAATTCTGAAATGTAGATCTCGATGTGCTGATTCGAAAAGTATAGTGTGTTTACCGTTCCGGAACAAGATTTTTAAAAAATTACGTTTAAATGACAAAAATTTAAAAAAAAACCCTAAAAATTTGCGTATTTCATAGTGAAGATTCTGGAAATATTACAGAAATTTTCCAAAAAATAAAGCCGAAAATAACTTCTGGAGGTCGAAGTCTACAAAAAAATGTCTTTGGGTAATTTTGGAAGGAGTTCGAAAAAACCTCGAAATTTTCCTGAAGAGACTAGTGAAATTTTGAGCTTTTGAAAAAGTCTAAAAATCCATAAAAAATTCTAGAATATAGATCTCAGCGGGCGGATTCGAAAAATATAACGTGATTATTATTATCTGAGCGCAAGATGAGCAAGATTTTGGAAATAAAATGAGGTTAAAAGAGAATTCTTAAAAATTCTAGACATCGCCATTTTCATACTGAAAATTCTGGAAAAATTGTAGGAATTTCCTAAGAAAGACACGAATATAACTTATTTAAGTCGGAATCTACAAAAATATTTTTAGGTACTTTTCGTTGCTGGTTAGGAAAGCGGATATTTTCCTAAGAAAAATCGAAAAATTGACTTTTGAAAAAGTTGCTTAAAAATCCACAAACAAATCTGGGATATAGGTCTCGAAGTATTGATTCGACAAAAATAAAATGTATCAAGATTTTAGAAATATTAGATTAGAAACTATTTTTTGTTTTTAATTAAAAATATTGCCAAATTTTATTGGACGATTCTGGAAGATTGGTAGGAATTTTCGGATAAATGACGCCGAAAGTAATTTCTGGAGATCAAAATCTACAAAAAAATTGGGATTTTCTAAGGGATTATTATCAAAAAAATAAGCTTTTGAAAAAGTTTCCTAAAAATCCACAAAAAATTCTGCGAAAAATATGAAGTAGTATTGTCCCGGAGCAACTTTTTTGGAAAATTTCAGTTATTTGACAAAATTTCTAGTAATATTAAAAATTGCCATATTTCATACCTACGGAAAATTCTAGAAAAATGGTAGGAGGTTCCCAAGAAATGAAGCCGAAAATAATTTCTGGAGTTCGAAGTATACAAAAAATCAAAAATTTTCCAAGATGGTCGAAAAAAGCTCGACATTTTCGAGAAGTGTATAGAAAAATTGAGCTTTGAAAAAGTTCTCTAAAAATTTATGAAAAATTCTCGATGTACTGATTCGAAAAATATAGCGTATTCTGGGACCAGATTTTTGAAAAACTAAGTTTGAATGACAAAATTTTAAAAACACATACAAATTTGAACATTTCATATTGAAAATTCTGGTAAAATAGCAGAAATTTCCCAAGAAGTAAAGCGAACAATAACTTCTGGAGGTCGAAGTCTACAAAAAAATTTCTTTAGGTAATTTTCCAAGGCGGTCGAAAAAGCTCCAAGTTTTCGTAAAGAAAAAAATTGAAAAATTGAGTTTTTGAAAAAGTTCTCCAAAAATCTACGAAAAATTCTGGAATGTAGATGTGCTCATTCGAAAAATATAGCGTATTTATTGTCTCGGAGCAAGATTTTTGAAAAATTAGGTTTGAATGACTAAATTTTTGAAAATTCTAAAAATTGCCATATTTTATATTGAAAATTCTGGTAGTAGGAAATTTCCAAGAAGTAAAGCCGAAAATAACTTCTGGAAGTCGAAGTTTACGAAAACAAATGTCTTTATGCAATTTTAGAATGAGTTTGAAAAAGCTCGAAATTTTCATGAGTAGTGAAATCCACAAAAAATCTGGAATATAGATCTCGACGTGATGATAAAAAAATACGTGTATTTATGGCCTCGGAGCAAGATTTTCGAAATATTGGGTTTCAAAGTTCAAATCCTTAAAAATCCTGGACATCGCCATATTTTATACTGAAAATTGTGGAAAAATGATAGAAGTTCCCCAAGATATGACAACGAAAATAACTTCTTGAGGTCGGAATCTACAAAAAATATATTTAGGTTCTTTTTCGTTGGTGGTCAATAAAAGGTCCAAATTTTCGTAAGGCAATATTTGAAAACTGAGCTTTTGAAAGAGTGGCCTAAAAATCCACAAAAAATCTGGATTCATACGTGCTGATTCAAGAAATATTCGGTTTGAAATTCAATTTTTTAAGAAAATTCTAAAAATTTCATTGGGCGATTTTGAAAACATTATAGGAATTTTGGAAATCGAAATCTAAGTAAACCTTATAAAAATTGACTTTTGTCTTAATCTCATCTATTTATTAATTTTACTTAAATTTTTGGAAAAATATCAAAATTGTACAATACAATCTTCAAATTTAATTTAGAAATTACCAAAAATTTGATGACGTCTTGTTGCTTGAAATTTAAATTTTTAGAGAGTGACAGGATCCTTTGTTGTATTTTAATAATCGATCTGTATTTTTAATGATAAGCATTTGAGTTATCGTAATTAAATAAAATTTGTTTAAACAAACATAGATTTCATGATCACAGAGCGAGGGTATTTACCCTTCCCTCTACAAAGCTAATGACGTCATCGTTTGTTAAATTTAGTATCATAAATAAAAAAAAATAAAATGAATGAAGGTTCCTGAGGGTCCTTGAGGAACACCTAACGCATTAGGGCTTCAACATTAAATTATACGAAGACGTTTAGAGCAACTTTATCAAATTCCGCCCAATTTCCATATCCTAAGTTTATACACTGTAGTTCGTCACCACCCGCATTAAAAGCTCTTGAACCCCATAATAAAATTAACACCGAACTAAGACCTCCATCACAACTCCATCAGTCAACCTTTTCCCAATCCACCCCATCGTTCCTACATTTCCTACACCAGCTTCTTCACCACCCCAAACATAAGTCAACAAAGAAGAAAGAAAGTTAAATTGTCTGTTAACCACAAACCAATCTAGCGCACATTCTCATTCGCCCATTGTTTTCCGCACCTTCGACACCTTCTCCACCTCATCAGAACCGCCACAAATCTCCCTCACCCCACTTGTTGTTTCCCGGATTACATTCTCGAGCAGCGAATTCGTCGCGCTTTCAGACCGTGCAGAATCGTCGTTTTACACCGTGAAGTGCTCTCGACAACCTCCGGCTAATCCGTTCCTCCCTCCGAATCAAAAATCATGTTTTTATGTATACGGATCCGTTAAATTTTACATGACGCTCCGGTTTTAGGGCTGCAATAAAATCCCCGGAGCGGCCGAGACCCTGATCGATACTTTAAAGCGGGACCTTTCGGCCTTGACATGGGACACTTACGTTTGTTGCAGCCGTGGCTCTTCCAGTGGACTGAGCTCCATCCAGGGCAGCAGGTGTAGTCGACGGTGGTGTGGTTGTTGTTGGCAACCACCTCCTTGTGGAATTTCTCGTAGACTAATCTGGAAAGGGAGGAGAGGGTTGGACGGTGTGTGGGGTGCTGAGGTATGACGAAAACTAGTACATATACTACTGGGTGATTGAAGTTGACAACTGAATCACCCAGTATATATATAGTGTTAAATTTTACTGAAAAAAATTACAAATCAAATCGTGCCAATACTTCTTAATTTAGTATGTAATTCGTTCATTTAAAATCGGCAACGGTTGTGTAAACGGTGATTGTAATCTTATTAAATCTCTGCTCGTTAACAAAGCGTGAAGAACGAAGCGATAAAGGTAATAAAACAGAGATCGGGACAGGGATTTGGAGGTGGACAGATTTAAGTTTCAGGGACGGAACTGATGCGAATCGGACCCTTTTGAACCGTCGCTGAAGTTTTTATGGCTTTTTTTTAATGTCTACGATGTCACCGTAAAATACAAAGCTCTTCCACATATGACTAATGTTTAGTAAGTCGCGACAAGATGGGTTTTTAAAGCCAGAAATATTTGACTACATTTTTTTTCATTAATATGATTTTTGTATTAATTCGTTCAACACTAAAAGTGATATTAAGCACCATTGATTATTTACTTACAGATTAGTCAAAACGATGTTGGTATTTGAGGCTTCATTTGACAGTTAACTAACTGTAAACGCTAATTTTTTTTTTTCATATCAAAATTAAAATAAATTCGGTACAGTGAGTAGCCATAAGTTTGGACGATATTTAAACCTCCGGGGTTTAAATTTGAACCAATTTAAAGTTTTTTTTGTAAAAAAAAGTTGTTTAAATAAATAAAACCAAAATCAAATTTAATAAAGTGAGGGTGAGTCACGATGCGCATTTTCTTTAATACCTTGTTGAATATTAGAAATATAATTATTTTCAACTATACAGAGTGTTCAGTCTTTGAGCAGTAATACACAATTTAGTTACCATATATATATTGACTTTTAAAATTCAGATGCGACATTGCCACCTTGTTACAATTTTCATGACAGAATATAGATATATATAGAATGTTCAAAATTTTTTTAAACAATACAATTTTCAAATATCGATATTTCACTTGTTTCTAATAGAAAATAGAATTTTATTTTTGCCCCACTGAGATTTTTTTGTATTTTAAAAAAAAATTTGGAAAATTGATATACTTAAATCTTGATAAATGCTCCATCGTAACTTACTCAAGAAAACATGATGATATACTCTTTTCTTACAATATAGATGGTACTTTAATTAAGCGATGTGAGTCTATTAAAGATCTTGGTATCCTCTTTGATTGTAAGCTTAGTTTTGTCGATCATATAAATGATATGGTTTCCAAATGCTTTCGGACGTATGGATTTATTTACAGAAATTGTCGTGACTTTAAGCGTGTCGACACGTTACAGGCTCTATTTTTCGCACTAGTCAGATCGAGAATTGAATATGGTGCCTTAATTTGGTTTCCAATTTATCAAAACCATATTGATCATATAGAATCGGTTCAACGCTTGTTCTTAAAATTTATGTCTTTTCTTTTGGATGGGGTCTATCCTTGTCGAGGATATGACCACTCGTTATTATTATTAAGATTTAATTTTTTATCATTACATAAAAGACGAATTATTATCGCCATTAAATTTTTGTTTTTTTTAGTTAGAAATCAAGTAGACTGCCCTGAATTGCTTCATTATTTAAATTTTCTTGTACCAAGAATTAGTGCACGCCATAATCATGTATTTTATTGTACTGCTGACAGAACTAACGTTTTAAGAAGATCTCCAGTTAGTATTATGTGTAGTTATTTCAATCAAATTTCACACTTATGCGATATAAATTTCGACTCTATTAACAAAATTGTTAGTTGTGTTAAGCAATCATTATATGGGTAGAATTTTCTTTTCTTTTTAGTTTTACTTTCTTGTTATTGTTAATTTTTAATTTTAATTTTTAGTTTTTCCTGTAATTGGGTGTAACCCCGTTGGAAAAAAAAAATAAATAAAATAAAAAAAAAAAAATAAAAAATAACGTGGCAACGTCGCATTAGTTGCAAAAATAAATTGTGGTTATTCTATATCCCAGAGTTCTTTTAAGATTTTAGAGAACTTTTCAAAACCTAAATTTTCAAATTTCAAAATTTTGGAAATTTTTGACCAACTTCGAAACTGAATTAAAGACGTTTTTTGTATATTTCGACCTGCAGAAGTTAGTTTCGCCCTCATGTCTTCATTCATTTTAAGTCGGATATTTCTAAAATTCTCTCCCCATACACTCTTTTGTTGGAATCAGCAAGTCAGAATTTTTTGAAAATTTTTGGACAAACTTTTCGGAACCAAAATTTTTCCCGGATATGAAAATTTCGGAATTTTTCCAGCACCTTCGAGACTTAGTGGAAGACATTTTTTTGTAATTTTCAACCTCTGGAAGTTACTTTCGGGTCATTTCTTGGATAAATTCTACCATTTTTTCAGAATCGCCCACTGAAATACGATAGGTTTTTTTTTGGATTAAAAAAAATGCATTTAAAATCGAATATGTGCAAAATCTTGCTCCAACATTATTAAAACGTTATATTTTTGCAATCAACACGTCGAAATGTATATCACAGAATTTTTTGACGATTTTTGGACAAATTTTTAAAATCCAAATTTTTTAATAGGTACTGAAAATTTTGGAAATTTTCTACCACCTTGGAAACTTAATTAAAGACATTTTCTTGTACATTTCGACCTCCAGAAGTTACTTTCGGCCCCTTTTCTCGCTAACTTCTACTATTTTTTCAAAATCGTCTGTTGAAATATGATAAATTTTGGATTAAAAAAAAATGCATTTCAAACCGGATACATATTTCTAAAATTTTGTCCCGATACCATGAAAATGCTCTATTTTTGGAATTAGCACCTCGATATCAATATCGCAGAATTTTTCGAGGATTTTTGGACAAATTTTTCAAAACCAAAATTTTTTAATGAATATTTCGAAAATTTTCGAGCACCTTCGAAACCGAACCAAAGACATTTTCTTGTATATTTTGACCTCCAGATGTTGCTGTCTTATTTTTTCCATAACTCCTACCATTTAAAAAAAATGGCATTTAAAACTGAATATTTCTTAAATCTTGCTCTGACACAATAAAAGCGTTATATTTTTGGAATCAGCACGTCGAAATCTATATCCCAGAATTTTTTGAAACTTTTAGAGAACTTTTTCGAAACCAAAATTCTTCAGTACCCAAATTTTGGAAATTTTTGATCAACTTCGAGATTATTTTTTCAGAATCACTTATTTAAATATGATAGTTTTTGGATTAAAAAAAAATGCTTTGCAAACCCAATATTTCTAAAATTTTATCCGGAAACGAAATCTATATCACAGAATTTTGTGAGAATTTTTGAACACATTTTTCAGAACCAAAATTTTTTGTCCCTTACAAAAATTTCCGAATTTTTCCACCACCTTCGGTACTTAACGAAAGACATTTTCTTTTAAATTTCAACCTTAAGAAGTTACTTTCGACCTCATTTCTTGGATAAATTTTACCATTTTTCCAGAATTGAAATACGGTTTTTTGGATTTAAAAAAAATGCATTTCAAACCGAATATTTCTAAAATCTTGCTTCCACACGATAAAAAGGAAATCTATATCGCGCAATTTTTTGAAAATTTTTAAACTAATTTTCAAAACCAACATTTTTCAAAACCTTGTCTTACAATAAATATTTACAAATTTCGAAGTTACTTTCGGCCTCGGTATCTACATCCCTGAATTTTTTAAAGATTTTTGGACAAATTTTTCAAAACCAAAATTTTTCATTGGAAATTTTGAAGTTTTGGGACCACCTTCGAAACCGAATCAAAGAGATTTTCTTGTAGACTTCAACCTCTAGAAGGTACTTTCGGTCTTATTTATTTCTTCGACAACTCCTACCATTTTTCCAAAATCGCTCACTGATAATGAGTTTTATGGATTTAAAAAAAAAAATGCATTTCAGACCGAATATTTCTATAATTTTGCCACGACACCATAAAAACGCTCTACTTTTGGAATGGGCACTTCGAAATCCAAATCCCAGAATTTTTTGAGGAATTTTGAAGAAATTTTTCGAAACCAAAATTTTTCAAGGAAAATTTCAGAATTTTTCGACCACTTTCGGAACCTAACTAAACGCATTTTCTAGTAGATTTCGATCCCTGGAAGTTACTTTTGGTCTCATTTCTTCGATAACCCCTACCACTTTTTCAGAATCACCCACTGAAATATGATGTTTTTCGATGTTTTTTAAATAATTGCATTTCAAACTGAATATTTAGAAAATCTTGTGCTGACATCCTAAAAACGCTATATTCTAGGATTCACCACGTCGAAATCTACCTCCCAGAATTTTGAACGTTTTTGGACACATTTTTTAAAACCAAAATTTTTAGAAAAATTAATGAAAATTTCGGAATTTTTTGATGCTCTTCGGATCATAAAAATATTTTTTTAGAAATTTAGAAGTTACTTCGGGCCTCCGTTTTTCGACAACTTCTACCATTTTTACAGAAGTGCCCATGGAGCATGAATGGTTTTTGAATTTAAAAAAATTGCATTTCAAACCGAATATTTCTAAAATCTTGCCCCAACACCATAAAAACGCTCTCTTTTTGGAATGAGAACTTCCAGATCTAAATACCACAATTTTTTGAGGAATTTTGGACAAATTTTTGAAATCCAAAATTTTTCAATGAAAATTTCGGAATTTTTCTATCACCTTCGAAATCTAACTCAAGACATTTTCTTGTAGATTTCGAGCTCTAGAAGTTACTTTCGGTCTCATTTCTTCGATAACCCCTACCATTTTTCCGGAATCGCTCACTAGAATATGAGATTTTTGATTTTTTTTTTAAATTGCATTTCAAACTGAATATTTCTAAAATCTTGCTCCGTCACTATAAAAACGTTATATTTTTGAAATCAACACGTCGAAATCTATATCAGAGAATTTTTTGAGAATTTTTGGACAAATTTTTCAAACCCAAATTTTTTTAATACTGAAAAATTTGGAAATTTTCGACCACCCTGGAAGCTTAATTAAAGACATTTTCTTGTACATTTTGACCTCGAGAAGTTACTTTCGGCCTCATTTCTTCGATAACTTCTACTATTTTTTTAAAATTGCCTATTGAAATAAATATAACAGTTTAAAAAAAAAATCCATTTCAAATCGGATATTTCTAAAATTTTGTCCCGGTACCATAAAAATGCTCTATTTTTGGAATTAGCAACTCAATATCTACATCCCAAAATTTTTTGAGGATTTTTGGACAAATTTTTCAGAACCAAAATTTTTCAATGAAAATTTCGAAGTTTTTCTACCACCTACCAAACCTAACTAAAGACATTTTCTTATAGATTTCGACCGCTAGAAGTTACTTCGGACTTATTTCTTCGATAACGACTACCATTTTTCCAAAATCGCGCACTCAAAGATGAGTTTTTTGGATTTATTAAAAATGTCTATTTCAAACCGAATATTTCTAAAATCTTGCCTCGACACCACAAAAACGCTCTCTTTTAGGAATGAGAACTTCCAAATCTAAATCGAACAAATTTTTGAGGAATGTTGGACAAATTTTTGAAAACCAAAATTTTTCACTGAACATTTCGGAATTTTTCTACCACAAACGAAACGTAACTAAGGACATTTTCTTATAGATTTCGAGCTCTAGAATTTACTTTTAGTCTCATTTCTTCGATAACCCCTACCATTTTTCCGGAATTGCCCATTGTAATGAGTTTTTTGGATTTTTTTCAAATTGCATTTCAAACTGAATATTTGGTCCGACACTATAAAAACGCTATTTTTTCAGAATCGGCACTTCGAAATCTACATACTAGACTTTTTGAGAATTTTTGGACAAATTTTTCAAAACCAAAATGTTCAATGAAAATTTCGGAATTTTTCGACCACCTTCGAAACCTAACTAAAGACATTTTCTCGTGTATTTCGACTTCTAGAAGTTATTTTCCGTTTTCCAGAATCGCCCTTTGAAATATGAGTTTTTTGGATTTTGTTAAAAAAATTGCATTTAAAACTGAAAATTTCTAGAATCTAAAAATGCTATATTTTTGGACATATTTTTCAAAACCAAAATTCTTCAAAAAGATTAATGAAAATTTCGAAAATCTACCTGCACTAAGACATTTTCTTGTAAAATTGTACCTCCACGAGTTACTTCGGGAAATATCTGCTATGTTATATTAAAAAAAAAGAAATTGTGCGTCATAGTTAAAAAAAAAAACACTAAGTATAGTCAACAAAAATAATTTTAGCCTAGGCTACTCAATAATAAACCGAACAACTTTAGCTTAGGAATTTTTACTGATATCGTGGCCGTGCACTCAGTGAATCACCCTGTATATTCTTCACGTACATTTAAAAAGTTATAATTTAAAAAAAATAAATCATGAAGTGTATTCTTTCAAATTTTATTTGATAATAGAATTGTTCTACATTCTGATCAAAGATAAAAAAAATTATACCTTTTCCAATAAATAACTAAACAAAATTGTGAAATAGGTCAAACTTATGGTTTGTAATTTTTTCAGTTTTTTTCAGCAACCCCTATATCAAAAAATTTGGCTGGGAAGGTTACCTTACACCTTCGCACCACTGCGTTCCGCATCGTACCATATATTTCTTGTAAGTTGGTTTGCAAACGACCCGTTTGACACGAACTGGTTGTGTTACATTACGCTGTCGAGTGCAAACATGTCGTCTGAAAACAGGAAAAACGTGTTAAGTGGTGCATTGACGGTGGTTCTCTTAAAAAAAAAAATAAGGAACTGTACAGAATCATATCTTAACTTAATACAAATACATTATTTTACAAATTCAATGTCATAAATAATATGTTCAGAGTAGGTTTATGGTTTTTATGCGAATTAAAGAAGCTATTCGTTTCAACGTTCTCATTAAATCTTCTAGTTCAAATCCACTTGTCCGTCAAAATGAAGCTCATAACGAAGAACTGAAGGACAATCGACGAAGAATGGGCATTTAATTAAATTAATGAAGACGTCGTACTCGGGAGGATGACAGGCGACTTTACATACAATGGCCAGCTTCAATGTTGCGACATTTCGGCTTAATTGCAGCCACAGTTCAAGTTTATTTATATACAGAAGTACAAATTGTTGTCTATTTTTAACAAGTCGAGAGCATTATACTCGCACTGACCAGTGACTGACTCATGGGAATGACAGCGAAAATTAATTAATTTAAGTCGCTACCTGTTTAACATAATAAGTGGAGTGGCGACTAATCTTTGGCAAGGCTGTGTTTAAGTAGGATGAAAATGCGAGCTTTGATTGCTGTCGGTGTCAACAGTAGCAGGTGCCGGATTAATCTGAGGATTTCTGGGTTATCTTATGGGTTTATAATAATTGGCAGGAGTGTTATTAAAAAATTATCTTTAACAGAAATAAATAAAACCTTTATCCACACTATGGTAAAAACCACCGTGATATATAAATTCCAATTACATTCTCTAAAATCGATGAAAGGTGCCAGATTTATGTTAATATTTACATTTTTTAATCACGATGTAGCCAAAGCAATATAAATTGCTGGCAATGTGTTTTTCAAATATTTGTTTCGACCAACATGCTTTTAAAATTGTAAAGTACATTTAAATTTATGAAATATCAAACAAAAATATTCCAGCTGAACCGCAATGTTTAAACCAGAGGACTGAAAAATACAGTTTTACATAAAAATGCAAATGTGTTGAAACATTTGTTTGTTTTTTGGTGAAAAGTTTATGGAAATGGATGCGAAAAATATAATTCGTTTTTCTCTTTGAAAATTTCTTTTGTGGGGGGAAATGAAAAATGTTCGTTTTTGGTATTTTTTTTTTGTTTCTACAAGTGTCCCAATAATTTAAACTAAATTATTGAAAAAAGCCATTTTGCAGTTCCGGTTTAAAATTATTTTAAAATATAAATTTGCCTGGTTTAAAAATTATACACAGTCGTTGTGTTCTAAATTAATTTAAACCGAATTTCCCTTGTCCCTGAAGTATAACCAAACAAACCCATTTTCTTAGATAGTTTAAAAAAAATATTTTATGAATTTAAATAAATTGAATTTTAAGTTTAGTGTACTTAAAATGCCAAAGACGAAAAAAAAACGAGAAACAATACAATACAGTTGAGAAAACAATAAAAAAGAGATAAAAAAGAGCCAAAAAAGGCTATAAACAAACTACAAAAAACGTCAAAAAAGGGTGACAAAGAAGGAAGGCGATAAAAAGACCATCAAAGAAGGGCGACTGAAAAAGGCACAAAAAAGACTAACAAAAAAAGCTACTCCAAAAAAAACAACAAAAGAGACGAAAAAAGACCACAAAAAGCGACTAAAAAAAAGCAGAAAAAAGTCTAAGAACTCATTCAATAAAAAAGTCTAAAAATCAACAAAAAGACGATAAAAAAGGCGCGAAAAAAGATACAAACGTAGCAAAAAAAAAAAACTCGAGATGCCCTGGTATTTTATATCTATGAAAATTTAAAAGAATCTCGGAAGTCCTTGGTGTTTTATTTTGTAAAAAATGGAAAACTTCTTGGGTGACCCTGTTTTTTTTTTTAAGAACGTAAAAGAAACTCAAGGTTCCATTGGTGTTTTGTTCCTTAAAGCATTTAAAAGATTCTCAGAGGCGTGTTTTATTTTTGAAATATTTTTAAAGAATTCTGGTAGTCCTGGCGTTTTGTTTTTGAAAAAAATTTAAAGAATTTCGGGAACCTTTGGCGTTTAATTCTGAAAATAATTAAAAAAATATTGGGGACTACTAGGGTTTTATTCTTAAGAGTTTGAAAGAATCTCGGGATTTATGTGTTTGATTCTTTAAAAAAATCTCAAAGGCCCCTTGAAATTTTCTTATTTAAAAAATTTAAAAGAATCTTGAGGGTTTCAAGTGTTTTATTTGTTAAGTAATTTTAAAGAGTTTTGGAAGCTTCGGGTGTTTTATCTTTGAAAAAATTTGAAACGATCTTAGGAGCCCTTGGTGTTTTATTTTGAAACATATTGAGAGACTCTTGGGCTCCCTGGTGTTTTTTTTAATAATTTAAAGAAATTTCGAGTATCTTGGTGTTCTATTTAAAATTTGAATCTTAAGGAATCCTAGATGTTTTAAACTTATAAAAATTTTAAATGAATATTAGGGTTTTTGAAAAATTTTAAGGGATTGTAGGAGTCACTAATGTTTTATTAAAAAAAAAGAAAGAACCTTGGAGAACTCTCTCGTGTTTTATTCTTTAAAGAATTTAAAAGAACCTCAAGGGACTTGAAATATAATTTCCAAAAAAATTTTAAAGAAACTTTGGGTTTTTAGGTGTTTTGTTTTTGAAATAATTTTAAAAGAATCTTGGGAGCTTCTGTTTGATTTTTTAAAAGAATCTCAAGGTGCCCTTGGAGTTTTATTTAAAAAAAAAATTAATAGAATCTTGAGAGTTTCAAGCCTTTTATTTAGTAAATAATTTTAAAGAATTTTGGAAGCTTCGGGTGTTTTATCTTTGAAAAAATTTCAAACGATCTTAGGAGCCCTCGATTTTGAAACATATTGAGAGAATCTTGGAATCCCTGGTGTTTTTTTTTTTAATAATTTAAAGAAATCTCGAGGATTTGTGTTGTATTTTTTAAATAATTTCAAAGAGTCTCAATGGTTGCAGGTGTTTTATTTTTTTTAATCTAAAAGAATCTCGAGAGCTTTTAGTGTTTTATTCTTTAAAGCATGTTCCAGGAGTTTTATTTTTGAAATAACTTTAAAGAATTTTGGGAGTCCCTGGTGTTTTATGTTTGGAAAATTTTTAATGGATTTTGGAAGACCTTGATCTTTTATTTTGGAAACAACTGAAAGAATCTTAGGTATTTTTGTTGTTTTTTTAAGAATTTAAAAGAATCTTAAGGGATCCTAGATTGAATGTTAGGGCTTCCGGGTACATTATTTTTCAAATAATTTTGAAGAATCTTGAGGATTCCTGGGGTTTAATTCTGTAAAGATTTTAAAAGAGTTTTGGGAGTTCCGAGTGTTTTATTTTTGAAAAATTTTAAGGGATTGTAGGAACTGAAAGGATCTTGGGAAGCTCCCTGTTGTTTTATTCTTTAAAGAATTTAAAAGAATCTCAAGGGTCTTAAGGCTGGCGTCTGGTTCGGTTTAGTCCTATACTAAATACATTGAAAACATCGTCGCGGTTTCCGGAGTTGCATTTTAAAAATATGAGATATATCGCTTTAAAAAAATTATATTTCGAATTAACAAACTTCAGTCCAGGGGACCTCCATATTTATATTCATATCTAGTATGCAGTTTTTACAAAAAAAAAATTACAAAGTTGAACAACTTTTACATCACATTTTAACCGGCACATTGATGCATTTTTTGACGAAGTGCTGAAGTTTTTTGCATTCTGAGATAGGAGGTCCCCTGGGGAAAAGTGTCAGCTTTCTTTTGATATCATTTATAATATTAAAAAATCCACGGCTGAGGTAAATAACTCGCGAAAAGTCAAAATCTATTGAAACGAGAAATCGGCATTAAACGAGCTGTGATGCGGTAGCAGAATGCAGGTTTACTTAGATTCTGACTTGGTTGGAAATTTCAGTATTTTAAAAATGCAATTCGGGAAACTACGACGATGTTTTCAATGTATTTAGTATTGGGCGAAACCGAACCAGACGCCACCCTTAAAATGTAATCTCAAAAAAAATTAAAGAATCTTGGGGGTTTTAGGTGTTTTGTTTTTGACATAATTTTAAAGAATCTTGGGAGCTTCTGTGTTTGATTTTTTAAAAGAATCTCAAGGTGCCCTTGAAGTTTTGTATTTAAAAATATTAAAACGATCTTGAGGGCCTCAAACGTTTTATTTATTAAACAATTTTAAAAAATTTTGGAAGCCTCGGGTGTTTTATCTTTGAAAAAATTTGAAAGGATCTTAGGAGTTCTTGATTTTGAAACATATTGAGAGAATATTGGGATGCCTGGTGTATTTTTTTAAATAAGTTAAAGAATAGTCGAGGATCTCAGTGTTCTATTTTTTAAATAATTTCAAAGAGTCTTAGTGGTTGCAAGTGTTTTTTTTTTTTTAATTTAAAAGAATCTCGGGAGCTTTTGGTGTTTTATTCTTTAAAGCATCTGAACTAATCTTGCATGTTCCAGGAGCTTTATTTTTGAAATAATTTTAAAGAATCTTGGGAGTCCCTGGTGTTTTATATTTGAAAAAAAATTAAAAGAATCTTGGAAGACCTTGATATTTTATTTTGGAAATAACTGAAAGAATCTCAGGTGCATTTGTTGTTTTTTTTTTAAGAATTTTAAAGAATCTTAAAGGACCCTAGATGTTTAATAGGTGTTTATAAAAATTTAAATGATCGTTCCTGGGGTTTAATTCTTTAAAAATTTTAAGAGTCTTGGGAGTTCCGGATGTTTAATTTTTGAAAAATTTTAAGGGATTGTAGAAGCCTCTAATGTTTTATTAAAAAAAAAATGAAAGAATCTTGGGAAGCTCTCTGGTGTTTTATTTTCTAAAGAATTTAAAAGAATCTTAAGGGGCTTGAAATATAATCTCAAAAAATTTTTAAAGAATCATGAGGGTTTCAGGTGTTTTGTTTTTGAACTAATCTTAAAGAATCTTGAGAACTTCGGGTGTTTGGTTTGTGAAAAAATTTGAAACGATTTTGGGAACCTTTCGTGTTGTATTTTGAAAAATATTGAACAACGCTGGTGTTTTTTTTTTAAGAATTTAAAGAAATTTCAAGGTGTTTTCAGGTTGAAATTAAAAAAATAAAAAAAAATTTAAAAAGCGACAACACAAATGTAAGAAAAGAGGTGACACAAAAGGCGAAAAAAATGTTCACAAAATATCGACATAAAATGGGGATGAAAAAGATTACAAAAAAGCTATTAAAAGACGAAGATAAAGAAACGCATAAAACACGATATAAATTAATAAAGTGTCAAAAAAGAAGACAAAAAGACGTTAAAAGAGGGGGCAAAAAATAAAAGAAAGAAAGAAAGAAGAAGAAGAAAAGTTTATTATACGTAAAATGACACACAAAAAAGTCGAAAAAATGCATTAAAAAAAAGAAGGAAAGGAAGGTTAAAAAAAAGCGAAAAAAGTGACAAAAAAGGGCCAAAAAAATGCCAACAAAAAACTACAAAAAAATAATACTAAAAAAATAAAAAAGAAAGTTTATTACACCCGAAACGCCACAGGCGACAAAATAAGACGAAACAAGATCACATAAAAGGCGAAAAAAGACAACAAAAAAATCCAAAAAAGACAACGAAAAGGCCAGTAAAAGACTACAAAAAACGACAAAAAAATGTCAAAAAAAAAAGGGTGACAAACAAATAGCGACCAAAAAACGACAAAAAAGACGATCAAAGAAGGGAGGCTGAAAAAGGACAAAAAAGATCAACAAAAAATTTACAACAAAGCGGCAAAAAGAGACGTAAAAGACCGCAAAAAGGCAACTAAAAAGCGACCAAAAAACAAAAGGAAAGGAATGACAAAAAAAGTAGAAAATGCCAAAAAAAGTGCACAAAAAATGAGATACAAAAGTCAAAACAAAAACGATGCCAATTGTAAAAATTGGCAAAAAGCGATACAAAAGACATGAAAGAATGCACTAAAAACACTCAAAAAATGTAAAAAAAAAGATAAAAAATAAGGCGACAAAAACAACAAAAAAAGACGATCAAAAAGGAAGGAAGAAAACACAAGAAAAGAGGTGACAAAAAAAGCGAAAATAATGTCCACAAAAATATTCGACATAAAAAGAGGATGAAAAAAATTACAAAAGAGCTATTAAAAGAACACAAGAAAGAAGCGCATAAAGCACGATATAAAAACGTGACAAAAAAACAAGACAAAAAGAAAGGTCAAAAGATAAAAAACAATAGAAGAAGAATAAAGAAAGTTTATTATACGTAAAATGACACAAAAAAGGCAAAAAAAGACGACAGAAAAAGTAGAAGAAATGCAGTAAAAAAAAGCAGAAAAAGAAGGTTAAAAAAAACTACAAAAAGAGACGAAAAAGTGACAACAAAGGGACAAAAATATGCCAACAAAAAACTACAAAAAAATAGTGCTAAAAAAAGAAAAAAGAAAGTTTATTACACCCGAAATGACACAGCTGACAAAACAAGACGCTAAAGATCACAAAAAAGGTAAAAAAAGACAACAAAAAGGCCAATAAAAGACTACAAAAAAGCGACAAAAAGTGTCAAAAAAAGGGTGACAAAAAAATGCGATCAAAAACGACAAAAAAGACGATCAAAGAAGAGAGACTGAAAAAGGACAAAAAAGATACAACAAAGCGACAAAATGATACAAGAAAGACCGCAAAAATGGCAAGTAAAGTAACGACCAAAAAAAAGAAGAAAAGGGGTGACAACAAAGCAAAAAATGCGAAAAAACTGAAAAAGTCCACAAAAAGGCAACACAAAAGTTTACAAAAACGATGTCGATTATAAAAGTTGACAAAAATCGATAAAAAACATAAAAGAACGCACTAAAAACGCTCAAAAAATGTCAAAAAAAAACATAAATAAGGCGATAGAAACAACAACAAAAAAAAGACGATCAAAAAAACGACCAAGAAAACACAAGAAAAGAGGTGACAAAAAAGGCCATTAAAAGAAGACGAGAAAGAAGCGCATAAACACGATACAAAAGTTACAAAAAACAAGGCAGAGAAAAAATGCAGTAAAAAAAAAGAAGAAAAAGAAGGTTCAAAAAAAGCGACAAAAAGAGACCAAAAAGTGACAAAAAGGGACAAAAAATGACAACAAAAAACAAAAAAAGTGCTAAAAAAAAGAAAACTTTAGTTTATTACACCCCAAATGCCACAGGCGATAAAACAAGACGAAAAAAGATCACAAAAAAGGCGAAAAAAGACAACAAAAAAGTACAAAAAAACAGCATAAAGGCCAACAAAAAAGCTACAACAAAGCGGCAAAAAGGGACGTAAAGACCGCAAAAAGGCAACTAAAAAAGCGAGCAAAAAAACATAAGAAAAGAGGTGACAAAGACACAGAAAATTCCAAAAAACTGAAAAAAGCGATACAAAAGTCCATAAAAACGATGTCGACTATGAAAATCGACAAAAAACTATAAACATGAAATGAAAGAACGCACTAAAAACACTCAAAAAAGCGATCAAAAAAACGACAAAAACGATAAAAACCACAATAAAGAAGGGCAAAGAAAATCCATAAAAAATGCCAAAAAAATACAAAAAATAAGGCGACAAAATCATCAAACTATCAAAAAGCGACCAAGAAAACACAAGAAAAGAGGTGACAAAAAAGAACAAGTTCACAAAAAAGCACGCAACAAAAAAATATGACAAAAAAAAATGGCAAAAAAACATGAAAATAGAGACGAAAGAGGCCATAAAAAATGCAAAAAAGACGACAAGAAGTCAAAGAAAAACACGATAACAAATGAGATAGAAAAATGCCAGTGCCATAAAAAATTGATAAAACTGTCAAAAAAATATGGCAACCAAAAAAAGCGACCAAAAAACATAAAAAAAAAAACAAAAATGCAAAAAACTGAAAAAGTGCACACAAAAAATCGACAAAAAATGTCAAAAAAAATTACAAAGGCGACAAAAGCCACAAAATAAAGACGACCAAAAAATGACCAAGAAAATACAAGAAAGAGGTGACAAAAAAGCAACAAGTGAAAGCACAAAAAGGGGATAAAAAGGTCCCCAAAAACATGCATCCAAAACAGGAGAGGAAAAGCATTAAAATAAAGACGAAAAAGACCATAAAAAGGCAAAAAAGACGATTAGAAGATGGAACGAAAAATGCCAATGCCACAAAAAATGACAAAACTATCAAAAAAAAGTAGAGTGTCGGCCGACGGACTCGATTACAATACTTCCTTTGCTTACGCTCGGGAAGTAATATGACTAAAAAAGCTACAAAAAGCGACAAAGAAAGAGGAAAAAGAACCACAAAAAAGTGTAAAAAACACCAGAAAAGAGATGACAAAAAGTGTCACGAAGTGGCCAAAAATGCGGACAAACGTATGTTAATAAACAATTTAATCAAAAAATATTCTAAATCGGCATCTTTAAAATGGCAGAGCTGTGACTTTTAAGATAGGGACAATTTTTTATATAGAAATGAAATAAATGAGTAATTTTAAACAATTTCACCATAAACGTGGTTGGATCATTCTGTACAACTAATAACCCAGCGCAAAAGTTGACGTTACATTTTTTTAGTACATAATTATTAATAAACACAGTTCATTATTACCTATATCGCCAATAATTATACGTCTATAATCCCAAACCCAATCTGCTTATTTAAATTAACCGAAACTCTTCAGCTCCTTGTGCGGTAGCCTTCAATCCCATCTCATTCCACCCACCGAAACTCGCCTTCTCCCCTGACACTTGTCCAGGTGGTCCAGCCCACGTGTCCGACCAGCCCCACGATTCCATCGAACCCATTAGCGCAGTAATGCCGCTCCCGGACTGCGCTTAATTAATCGGAATTACTGTCAAAAGGCCACTTCGCCCGTAAACGTCAGCCAGAGTCGTCATCCGACGAAAAAACGCCAAATAATAAAAAAGGAAACAGCAGCCAAATGCTTATGTTATGCTAAATTATTCAACGACCCGCGGAGCGACGGTCCATTTTGTTCAGGTAATAATTTAGAATGGAAGATGCGTTCGAAATTTAAGTGGAAACGTGCAAGTGCCACATCATCTATCATTTCTGTGCGATAATAAGTTCTTCGTTTGGCTGAGTAGTTGCGATTAAAACGGGCCGTAAAAAGATAAGTTCAAACGGCTAGACGTGTTATTTTCGTGCAAATTGGGCGGCTGTTGTTGGCTCAATTAGTCAAATTGGTAAATTGACTCCAGAAAATGTCGAAAACGCTGTTATGGAAGATGAACTTCAGCGAAATTGTTAAAGGTTATTGTAGTTAATTATGCTGAAATTAGGGACGAAAACACGCGAATTAAGCTATTAAAGCTGAAAGTTCCATTAGAGAAATCTGTAGGTCAAGATCATTAAATAAATATAGTAAATGAGTCTAAATAAGACTAACGGTGCTACTGTAATACGCAAAGAGTGTAGAAACATGTTTTTGCGAGGGTTTAGCTTGAGTTGGAAGAAAGTTCCAACTCTAAGCGAAGTGGGTTTTGTGTTTAGTAATCCTGGTTGTCTGTTCCAGAAATTACAGTCTGGAAATTTGCTGCAAAATTTACATTCATTTCCTAGGTTTTTATTTCACGAGTGTATGCTAAGGAAGGAGTCGTAGTTTGATGAAAAAAATATTCGTAGAACAACTATAAAGAAAATTTGTATTATATTTTATTTTAATATACAGTGTGTTCCTGGATTAAGTTTACAAGAGGAAAACATTTTTTTGTAATTTTCTAAAAAAAGATCAATGTTATTTCGCTTAATATAACTAATTCTGCAAAAATAATAATAATTTTTTCTAATCAATTTTTTTGAAATACGCTTGTTTTCAGTCAACCCAAAATTTGTATGACTTTTACTTTTATCCGTAAAATAACAAATGAGAAAAATACTCTTATAAACTCAATCCGGAACACACTGTATAGGATTTATCTTAAAAAGTTCAGTCAGCACAACTAAAATTTACAATTTTAATTAAATATTATTTTTGGTTTAATAATAACTACAGAAATTTTAGTAAATGTTTGTCCTTTAATTATAAAAAGAGAAATGTACAGGATGTGGCAAAAGTATGGAACGGGTCAATACTTGACATGCATGTGATATTGCTAATATTTTGATTGAATGAAAATATTTTTGGCTTGCATAATATACAGATCTCTCATTAAAAGTTCCACCGCCTAATATCTAGAGAATGGATAGAGATACTAAAATTCTGTAAACGCCATTGTTTTTAGCTTGAAGCATATGATTAAATATCTTAAAAAATCGGATTTAAATAATTCGAAAATGGGTCGAAATTTGTATGTGTAAAATTTCTTTTTAAGAATAGAGTTGTAAAAATTCTCAAAATATATAAAAATACGTAAATTGAATTTAAACATGTTTCTTTAAAGCGCACAGAAATTGACATATTTTTTTAGTGATTTAATAATTTATCAAAAGGATTTAATATTTTCAATCGTTTAAAATTTTAAATGTCTCCATAGTTTCGGCAATCATAAATTTTTAATTTTTTCAAAAAAAAACAACACACGAGAACTGTATATTAAAAAAGAATAACCAGGAATTCTCAAAACTATTCAAATTAAAAAAAAAAATTGAATTTAAAACAAACCATCGGAAAACAGATTTTTTGGAAAACAAATATCTAACTTTTCCAAGATTCGTTTTAATTGTGTCAAACAAAAAGAACACGCGGAAACCCGAAATTTTTTTAACTTTTTTCAAAAAAGCACGTAGAAACATGAGATTTTTTCCAAAAAAAAAATTCGAAAACCCGAGACAAAAAAAATGCTTGGAAGTCTAAAATTCTCTTTAATTAAAACTCGAAAACCAGAGATTTTTTTCAAAAAGAAACTGCGTGGGTTCCCCACATTTTTTTAAGTCTGTTAAAAAAAAAGGAACACTCGGAAACCCAAGATTTGTCAATAAAAAATATATATATTAAAGCAGGATTTTACAGTATTCTTTTTAATAATAATAAAAAAAAATACTCGGAAAGCCAAGACTCACTTTGTAAAAAAAAAAATGGCAGAAACCTGACATTTCTATTAATTAAGAAAAAAACACTCGGAAACCCGAATTTTTTTTATTTTTTTTTAAAAGACACGTGGAAACATGAGTTTAAAAAAAAATCGAAAATCCGATACACAAAAATTGCTTGGAAGTCTAAAATTCTCTTTAACTGAAACTCGAAAACCAGAAATTTTTTTCAAAAAGAAACTGCGTGGGTTCCCCAGATTTTTTTAAGTCTGTTAAAAAAAAGGAACACTTGGACACCCAAGATTTTTTCAATAAAAAATATATATATTAAAGCAGGATTTTCCAATATTTTTTTTAATAATATGTAATAATACAAAAGTAATACTCAGAAAGCCAAGACTCACTTTGCAAAAAAAAAAATGGCAGAAACCTGACATTTCTATTAATTAAGAAAAAAAAAAAACACTCGGAAACCCGAAACTTTTTAAATTTTTTCAAAAAAGCACGTGGAAACATGAGATTTTTTTCAAAAAAAAAAGAATCGAAAACTCTAGACAAAAAAAATTGCTTGGGAGTCTAAAATTCTCTTTAAATAAAATTCGAAAACCAGAGTTTTTTTTTTCAAAAAGAAAATGCCTGGTTCCCCAGATTTTTTCTAAGTCTGTTAAAAAAAAAGAACACTCGGAAACCCAAGATCTTTTCAATAAAAAATATATATACTAAGGCAGGATTTTCCAGTATTCTTTTTAATAATAATAAAAAAAATACTCGGAAAGCCAAGACTCACTTTGTAAAAAAAATTGCAGAAACCTGACATTTCTATTAATTAAGAAAAAAAAAACATTCGGAAACCCGAAATTTTTTAATTTTTTTCAAAAAAGCACGTGGAAACATGAGATTTTTTTCAAAAAAAAAGAATCGAAAACTCGAGACAAAAAAAATTGCTTGGAAGTCTAAAATTCTCTTTAATTAAAACTCGAAAACCAGAGATTTTTTTCAAAAAGAAACTGCGTGGGTTCCCTAGGTTTTTTTAAGTCTGTTAAAAAAAGGGAACACTCGGAAACCCAAGATTTTTTCAATAAAAAATATATATATTAAAGCAGGATTTCCCAGTATTCTTTTTAATAATAATAAAAAAATACTCGGAAAGGTCACTCACTTTGTAACAAAAAAAAAAAAAAAATGGTACAAACCTGACATTTCTATTAATTAAGAAAAAACACTCGGAAACCCGAAATTTTTTTAATTTTTTTCAAAAAAGCACGTGGAAACATGAGATTTAAAAAAAAAAAAGAATCGAAAACTCGAGACAAAAAAAATTGCTTGAAAGTCTAAAATTCTCTTTAATTAAGACTCGAAAATCAGAAATTTTTTTCAAAAAGAAACTGCGTGGGTTCCCCAAATTTGTTTTTAAGTCTGTTAAAAAATGGAACACTCGGAAACCCAAGATTTTTTCAAAAAAAAATATATATATATATTAAAGCAGGATTTTCCAGTATGCTTTTTAATAATAATAATAAAAAAAATAGTCGGAAAGCCAAGACTCACTTTTTTCAAGAAAAAAAAAAAAATATTGGGAACTCTCAAATTTTTACAAGAAAGAACACTTGGAAACCTGAAATTCTCTTCAGTTACAAAAAAACAACCCACAAAAACACCAAGGATCCTCTCAAGATTTTCTTAAAGAAAAAAAATATATATTAATCTGGCACTCAAAAGAACCACTCTGAAGGCCAGAATTTATTTCAAGTAAAAAAAAAATCACAAACTCGAAACCCTAAGGTTCTTTTTAATTTTTTCGAAAAAAAAAAACATTCGGAAACTCGAGATTTTTTCAAATTTTTGGGAAAAAACAATTGGACATTTTGGATTTTCATCAATCAAAATTATAATTTTTTTTTAGCAAAACATTCAGGATCCGAAGACTTTCAGTCGTGACCTTAAAGTTAACTTAGGATTTTTTTTAGTTTTTAGTTTAGTTTTTTTTAGTTTTTTTTAGTTTTCAAAAACAAAAAACCTGGGGTTTCCAAGATTCTTTTTAATTCTGTCAAAAAAAAAACTCTCGGAAACCGAGAAACCTCAGATTCTTTATATAAAAAAAAACTTTAAAAGCCAAGACTTTTTCTCAATCATAAAAAAAAAACTCGTACACCTGAAAAACAAAAAATAATAATAAATCTGAAATTCTTAAGATTTTTTTATTGGGTAAAAATACTAGGGTTTTCCACAATTTTTAAAAAATGGTTGGTAAACCTGAAAAAATTTTTAATTTTTCAAAAAATAAAAAAAACGCTGACAGGTATTTTATATTTTTGTAATAAAAGAAAAGAACTTGAGAAGTTTAGATTCTATTTAATCATTAAAGAAAGGGTCTGGAAAGTTGAAATTTTTGAAGAAAAAAATACGGATTCTTAAAATTTTTGCAAAAAAAATGTCTCTTTAATTACTCAATTACAGTAGCCAAAAACGTGGATATACTGAGAGGAAAATTTAATTTTTAAAAAAGTCGTTTAAAAATTCTCAAAAAATTCAGGGTCATAGATTTTGACGCGCTGATTCCAAAAATGTAGCGTATTTTAAGGGCACGGAGCAATATTTTCGAAAAATTCGGTCGAAATTAGGATTTTTTGAAATGTTTACAAAAATTACCGTAGTTCAAGGGACGATTCTGGAAAAGCGGTATCGAAGAAATCAAGCGGAAAGAAACTGAACAATATTAGGTTCAAGATTTTGCAACAACATTTTACAATTTAACTTAAAAACTACAAAACTGAATGCTCTGAAATGTTGCAAACATTTTAATGTTATCATAGGCATAGTAAATTGCTAATCAAACTTTGCTTGTTTATCGCCTCCAAAAACTTGATGACGTCATCACAAAATTTTGCATAATAATTTCTATTTAAATTTGGTATAATAAAATATTTGTGGTTTATGAATATGCCTTTATTTCTCAGAGAGAATGTCATTTGACAAAATCAGTCTTAGCCCCGCCCACCCGCCCTTTATTTTCTTGGAGAGTAGGTCCTTTGCCAAAATTAGTCTTATCTTAGCAAGTACTAGTACCGCCCACCCACCCTTTATTTCCTTAGGGAGTAACTCCTTTGCCAAAATCAGTCTTATCTTGGCAATTTAAATACGTAGCACAAGTTATAACAACATTAGGCCCAAAATTTTGTATGACAATTGCTATTTCAATTTAAAATTAAATTTTTTGACTTAAATATTCAAATTTGTTGAAAAAAAATAAGATTTTACACCATTTCACAATTTAACTTAAAAACTACAAAACTGAATGCTTTGAAATGTTGCAAACTAATTAAGGTTATCTTAGACATAGTAAACTGCTAATCAAAGTTTGCATGTTCATCGCCTCCAAAAATTTGATGACGTCATCTATTTAAATTTAATATAATAAAAGATTTGTGGTTTATGAATCCGCCTTTATTTCTCAGAGAGTGTCATTTGGCAAAATCAGTCTTATCTTAGCAAGTATGTTAAAGCAATATGAAAAAATTAATAATGATAATTAAGACTACTAACTTTCGATTTTTCTTGCTAATTTAAGAGTTTTAATTACAAATAACTGAAAAACTAAACAAAAATAAAAAAATAAAAAATCGTTATAAAAAACATTGATTTTTGTTATGATTAACATATGTGGTAGACGACAGGGCGCTACTTGACCTCTTGGTCGATCATCAAAACGAGGCGGCAGAATTTTCAAAATTTCAAAGCCAACTTAATGCGCGATTTTTATTAATGACCTTATATAGTACATATACAGTCGAACAAATCGTCTTGGTGGTTTAGAAAAAAAAAAGTAATTGGGAATTTTTTGCGAAAATATGGATACCTAGGTGTAAAAAATCAAGAAGTCAAAGCGGATTCATAAACTACAAGTATAGAAATATGTTATTTTGTAAAACTTAAATAGCGTTTATCATGTAAATTTTTGAGGTGAAGTCATCAAATTGTTGGTAGAGATGATTAGAAAAATTTTGGTTATGCACGATTTTCCTAACATACATCTAAAATTTCATAATAATGGATTCAATAGTTTTAGTGATTATATTTTTGTACTTTTGGGGTCATGAAACGTTGAGAAAACAAGTAAGTAGCCGTTCATCGGATGGACCCTATTACGATACTTCCTTAGCTTTCGCTCGAGAAGTACAAACGACGAAAAAAACCAAAAAACGTGTTTTTTTTTTCAAAAATCTAAACTAAAAATAGTTTCCACATCAAAATGTATTTATTATTTTACGTTTTTATTTCTGTCAAATTTTTGAAAATGAGGAGGTTCTTTATTTACTTTTATCACGAATTTTGCCTAATATTTATTTATTACACTTTCATAGCACGTAGAATACGAGAATACAAATTTTGTCTATTACACTAGAATTGTATTTATTAAAATAACAAATTTCACTTAATAATTAATATCTAAGCGAAATATTGTAAGTATAATTTTGATAAATGTATTTGGCGTTACATAGCTCATAGAATACGAAAATGCAAGTTTTTGTGCTTTTTTGTCAGTTGATTGTCGTTACAATCCCCAAAATAAAAATTTAAAAATGATTTAAAAATCAACTAGAAACCTGTTGCTTTTAAAAAAATGCTAAAATATGTAGTAAACAATTATTGCTTCTTTTATGAGGTAATCCAGAGGAAAAGAGTACGAAATAATTTAAAATCATAGCAAATAAAATATTTATTACCGATTTCTGTACAGTTTCTTTTATTTACGATCAATGTATTGATTTTTTTTAAATATTGTGACCAGGTACTAAGAAATATCTATTTGTGAACACCAGTTAACACGTATTTCGTTGTTCTCAGACATGTGAGTCAGCACGTTATATATAACAGCAAAAAAATTAAAAGCAAACAAGCTGTGGTGTTCTTCTGAAAACGTACAGTTCCAGGAGGGTTTAGAAGCTTTTGGAATACAATTCAAGAACTCTTTCGACCAAAAAAAAAGAACCTGGTTGCAGAAGAAAACTTAACAAACCATCGTAAGTTATAAGCTCGAGTGTTTAAACAAGTACTTTTCGATGATTTGCTCCTTTAACAAATTGAAAATTAAAAAAGCCACATACCTTGACATAGTCCACACAGAAGGGACGAATTATGCAAATCAATTTTGAACACTTTACACGACAAATTACACCAAAATTTTTAAGAACGTTTACTAAACTTAATCAAGACATGACATTAATGGAATTGTAAAAGTGACGTTTGTCAGTGGGGTCGTGACTATGGTTTGTGGACAAAAGTTTGAGCCACCTGTTTGACAGTTATAACTTTAATGCATGTCAGAGTAGTTTGTATAATTTTAGTCCCAAAATGAAAACTTAACGTCTGGAACAACATAATTTACTCTTGAGTTTATTGCAGTTGTATTTCTGGAAGACAATAAAACTTGTAAAAATGTGAAGTTCCGTCGTATGTATGTATAATGAACCTCGCTCACTACAACAATAAAAATATTCAGACTGCGCCTTGTACAAGAACACGCGAAATGTGGACACATAAATCAAGTCTAAAATTTAGAGAACACTTTATATCTTCTTAAAATTCCACAGTTACTCACTGAAATGATAAACCGACGCGAACACTCCTTGCAGTATTCCATACAAGGAAGCAGAAACTGGACACTTTTATTTTGTGCTTGCTGCAGAAAACCGACTAATCAACAAATTCGTTCCAGCAGTCTATCGCAAAACTGCATCACCATACCATGAATGGGTCCGAATTTATCCGATGAGGTTACTGCGTTTTTGACCCATCTCCATGCGATAAATTAATCATCGTGAACGAGATCCGGCCGACCTTTCGTCCGCTTTAATATGCAAAAACGATTACAATGTCTCATAAAAATCAGCTTTATTGGTCGCTTCCAGCGGCGACATTTTTATAACCCCCGAAATTTATCATGGGCTGAGATTCAGATCGCTTGTCTTCGCTGAGCTCCAGGGGCGGCGACGTGGGAAGAGATTTGCATATTTCTGGCGAAAAAATAAACAGCACATTTCATATAATCGCGACGGTTTTTCTCTGGGGAGGTTCGCGGAACACGTACTAAACTGCAAATCGAGGGGCAAATAGCAGGTGATTTTTTGTAGGCGAGATTCGTGTCTTTGTCGTTTCGTTGATTTCTTGACACAAATAATTTTGGAGTTTTTCAGCGTGGCGTTATTTGAAATTTATCATTAAAAATTATGGCTTTTATAACACTTAATTATATTCAGAGCAACTACGAGATAATCCAACAAAATTCCGAAAAGATTATACAACGAATCCGATAGAATACGAAATCTACCAAATTTCGTGAAGTGTCAAGACAATCCAGAAGAATCCGAAGGAATCTAAGAGAACACGAAAAACATTCGAGAGAATCAGACAGACTCCAAACAATGCGAGAAAATACGAAATCTCTGAGAGAATGCAAAGAAATTAGAGAGGATTCAAGAAAATCTGGGCAAATCTAGAAGAATATGAGAGAACCCGAACGAAATTTCAGCAGGTTCAAGAAAATACGAAACAATCTGAGAGAATTCGAGAGAATCTAAGAGAATCCTAAAATAATTCGAGAGAATCCGAAAGAATACGAAAGAATCCAACCAAATTTCGAAAATATTGTAGAGAATTAGAAAGAATACGACCAAGTTTTGAGAAGATTTAAGAGAATCCGAAAGAATCAGAAAAAAAAAAACAAAAAATCCAAGCGAATTCGAGATAATTCGAGAGAATGCGACAAATCCAAAAAAACACCAGAGGACCCCAAAAAAACCCAGCGGATTCGAAAGAATCCGGGGAATCCGAGAGACTCCAAAAAATGCGAGGAAATACGAAAATCTCCCAAAGAATACGAAACAACCTGAAGAAATCCAAAAAAATTCGAGAGAATTCAAGAAAATATCCACAAATCTGAAAGAATATGAGAGAACCCGAAAGAAATTTCAACGGATTCGGAAGAATCCGAGAAAGGACGAGAAAATCCGACCAAATTCGGAGAGATTTCGAACGAATCCGAAAGAATAAGAAAGAATATGAAAAAAGTTTGGGAGACTTCTAGAGAGTTCAATAAAATCCGAAAAAATTGGAGACTCCAGAAAAATCTGGGAAACTCCGAAAGAATACAAAAAACCGACAGCTTACGAAAGAATCCGAGATCCGGCAGAATACGATAGAATACCAGAGAAGAGAATACCATAAGAATCTGGGAGAATACGAAAAAATCGAAGAGACTACAAAAAATACGAAAAAATACAAAACTCTTCAAGAGAATATGAAACAATCTGAGAGAATCGAAAAAACTTTGGAGAATCCGGACAAATCCGAAAAAATATGATAGAACCCGAACAAATTTCAGTTGATTCGAAATTCCAGAGAATAAGAAAGAATCCGACGAAATTTTGAGAAGAATCGAGAGAATCCGGAAGATCCGAAAGAATCTGAGAAAATGCAAGAAAATTCGGGAGAATTCGGATAAATCCGAAAAAACATGAAAGAACCTGAAAAAATTCTAATGAGAGTGCCCCAGAGGATTCACGAGAATCCGGTAGAATCGGATAGAATTCGAATGAATCTAAGAGAATCCTAAAATAATTCAAGAGAATTCCACAGAATCTGAAATAATACGAAAAAAATCCGAAACAATACAAGAGAATTTGAAAAAAAATCGAATAAAATCTGAAAGAATACGGCAGAATCCGACGATATTCCGAAACGATCTGATAGAATCTGGCAAAATCCGCGAGAAAACGACAAAATCCGAAATAATCTGACCAAAGTTTGGGAAGTGCAACAACCCAGAAGAATCCGAATAAATCTAAGAGAATACAAAAAATATGAGAGCATACGAAAAAATCCCAGACCCGACAGAATAGGAGAGAATCCACCCAAATTTCCAGAAGATCGTAGATAAGTAGAAAGAATCGAGAGAATACGAAAGAATCCCACCAAGTTTTGAGAAGATTTAAGAGAATCCACAAAAATCTGAGAGAATACGAAAAAATCCGGGAGAATCTAAAAAAATGCAAAAGAATTCGGACAATTCGAAAGATCCAAGAGACTCCCAGAGTTTCAGAGAGTATTTACGAGAGTCCGGAAGACTTTGAGAGAATCTAAGAGAATCCTAAATTTATTCTAGAGAATCCGACAGAATCTGAAAAAATTCGGAAAGAATATTTGTTTAAATTAAATTAATTTATTTTTATAATAAGTGTGGAATATTTTATTATTTATTGTAAATTGGAGATTTTCCGTCAATTATTTTATATACGATATAATACGATATAATCCGACGATATTCCGAGAGGATCGGGGAGAGTCCAAAAGAATCCACGTGAATACGAAAAAATTGTAAAAAATCCAAGATCCGACAGAATACGAAAGAATCCAACCAAATTTCGAGAAGATCGTAGAGAAATAGAAAAAATCCGACCAAATTTTGAGAAGATTCAAGAGGATGCGGGGGAATCCCAAAGAATCTAAGAGAAAACGAAAAAAATCGAGAAAAGACGAAACAATCTGAGAAATTCCAAGAAAATTCGAGAGAATCCGGACAAATCCGAAAGAATATAAGAGAATGCGAAAAAATTCCAGCGGATTCGAAAGATTCGAGAGAATCCCAGAATTTCTAAGAGTATTTACGAGAATCCGGAAGAATTCTAGAGAATTTAAGAGAATCCTAAAATAATTCGAGAGAATCTGAAAAAATTTGGAGAAAATCCGAAAAAATACCACAGAATCTGACGATATTCCTAGAGGATTGGGGAGAGTCCAAAAGAATCTACGAGAATACGAAAACTCCGAAAAAAATCCAACATCCGACAGAATATGAAAAGAATACAAAAGAATCCAACCAAATTTTGAGAAGACTTGAGAGAATACAACCTGAAGAAATCCAAGAAAATTCGAGAGAGTTCAAGAAAATATACATAAATCTGAAAGAATATAAGAGAACCCGAAAAAAATTTCAGCGGATTCGAAAGAATCCGAGAAAGGACGAGAAAATCCGACCAAATTTGGAGAGATTTCGAACGAATCCGAAAAAGTAAGAGAGAATATGAAAAAAGTTTGGGAGACTTCTAGAGAGTTCAATAAAATCCGAAAAAATCGGAGACTCCAGAAAAATCTGAGAAACTCCGGAAGAATACAAAAAAACTGACAGCTTACGAAAGAATCCGAGATCCGACAGAATGCGATAGAATACCAGAGAAGAGAATTCCGTAAGAATCTGGGAGAATACGAAAAAATCAAAGAGACTACAGAAATACGAAAAAATACAAAACTCTTCAAGAGAATATAAAACAATCTGAGAGAATCGAAAAAACTTACGAGAATCCGGACAAATCCGAAAAAATATGGTAGAATCCGAACAAATTCCAGTTGATTCGAAATTCCAAAGAATAAGAAAGAATCCGACGTAATTTTGAGAAGAATCAAGAGAATCCGGAAGATACGAAAGAATCTGAGAAAATGCAAGAAAACTCGGGAGAATTCAGATAAATCCGAAAAAACATCAGAAAACCTGAAAAAATTCTAATGGATTCGGAAGAATCCGAAAATGTCCCAGAGGATTCACGAGAATCTGGTAGAATCGGATAGAATTCGAATGAATCTAAGAGAATCCTAAAATAATTCAAGAGAATTCGACAGAATCTGAAATAATACGAAAAAAATCCGAAACATCTCCTAGAGGATCGGGGAGAATCCAAAAGAATCCAAGAAAATACGAAAAATCCCAAAAAAAATCCAAGACCCCACAGAATACGAAAGAATCCAGCCAAATTTCGAGAAGCTCCTAGAGAATTAATAAGAATCCAACCAAATTTTGAGAAGAGTCGAGAGAATCCAGAAGAATTTGAAACAATCTTGAAGAAAAGGGAAAAATTCGAGAAAATACGAAACAGTCCGAGAAAATCCAAGAAATTCAAGAGAATCGGACAGAATCTGAAGAAAATCGGAAAGAATCCAAAAGAATACGACAGAATCTGACAATATTCCGAGAGAATCGGCGAGAATCGAAAAGAATCCACGAGAATACGAGAAAATCCGAAAAAAGCCAATACCAAAGAATCGAATCAATTTTCGAGAATTGGAAAAAGTGCGACCAAATTTTGAGAAGATTCAAGAGAATCCGGAAGAATCTGAACGAAAACGAAAAAAATCGGAGAAAGGACGAAACAATCTGAGAAATCCAAGAAAATTCGAGAGAGTTCGAGAAACTCTGGACAAATCTGATGAAAAATGTTTGAAACTTCCGGATAGTCGGATAAAATCCGTAAAAATCCGAGACTCCAGAAAAATCTGAGAAACTCCGAAAGAATACGAAAAAACATGAGAACATACGAAAAAATCGGAGATCCAACACAATAGGGTAGAATAAAATAGAATCCACCCAAATTTTCAGAAGATTTAAGAGAATCCGGAAGAATCCGAGAGAATCCGAGAGACTTCAAAAAATATGAGAAAATAGGAAAGTTTTCAAGAGAATACGAAACAGTCTGAGAGAATCCAAAAAAAATCGGGAGAATCCGGATAAAGAAATATGAAAGAACCCGAAAAAAAATCCAGCTGATTGGAAAGATCCGGGAGAGTCCCAGAATTTCCGAGAGTATTTACGAAAATCCGGAAGATTTTGAAAGAATCTAAGAGAATCCTATAATAATTCGAATGAATTCTACAGAATCTGAAAAAATTCGGAAAAAATCCAAAAGAATACGACAGGATCCGACGATAATCCGAGAGGATCGCGGAGAGTCGAAAAAAAAATCCAGGAGAATGCGAAGGAATCCCAAAAAATCCAAGATCCGAAAGAATATGAAAGAATCCAACCAAATTTCGAGAGAAAATCCGGATGAATTCGAGAGAATCTCAGAGAAACGGAAAGACGAAAAAATCTGAGAAAATTCAAGAAAATTCTATAGAATCCGGACAAATCCAAAAGAACATGAGAGAAATCGAAAAAATTCCAGTGTATTCGAAAGAATCCGAGAGTATCCCAGAAAGTCCTGGAGGATTCCCGAAAATCCGGTATAATCGGATAGAATCCAAATGGATCTAAGAGAATTCGAAAGTAATTCAAGAGAATTCGACAGAATCTAAAAGAATACGAAAAAGATCCGAAAGCATACAAGAGAAACTTAACAAAGATTGAAAAGGATCTGAAAGAATACGGCAGAATCCGCGAGAAAACAGAAAATCCGAAATAATCCGACCAACTTTTGGGAAGTGTCAAGACAATCTACAAGAATCATCCGGGAGAACTTGAGAGACTCCAAAAAAAATCGGAAAGAATTCAAGAAATACTGGGCAAATCTGAAAGAATATTAGAGAACCCGAAAGAATAAGTTAGAATTTGAAAAAAACTTGAGAGTCCGACAAAATTCGAAAAAATCCGAGACTCCAGAAAAATCTGAGAAACTCCGAAAGAATACAAAAAAATATGAGCAAATACAAAACTCTTCAAGAGAATACGAAACAATTTGAGGAAATCTAGAAAAATTCGAGAGAATCCGGACAAATCCGAAAGACTATGAAAGAACTCGAAAAAATCTAGCTTATTGGAAAGATTCGAGAGAATCCCAGAATTTCCGAGAGTATTTACAAGAATCCGGAGGAATTCAAGAGAATACAAGAGAATTCTAAAATAATTCGAGAGAATCCGACAGAATCTGACGACCATATTCAGAGAGGATGGGGGAGACTCCAAAAGAATCCACGAGAATACAAGAAAATTCGAAAAAAATCCAAGATCCGACAGAATACGAAAGAATCCAATCAAATTCAAGCAGATCGTACGGAATTATAAACAATTCGACCAAATTTTGAGAAGATTCTAGAGAATCCGGGAGAATCCGAAAGAATTTAAGAGAATCCGGGAGAATCCGAAAGAATTTAAGAGAATCCTAAAATAATTCGAGATTGTTCGACAGAATCTGAAAGAATACGAAAAAAATTCGAAAGAAAACGCGAGAATCCGAAAAAAGTCGAAAAGGATCTCAAAAAATATGACAGAATCCGACAATATTCGGATAGTATCGGAGAGAATCCAAAAGAATGCAAGAAAATTTGAAAAAATTCTAGAGAAGAGAGCGGCTTTATTAGAAATTGTTGATTAACTGCTAAATTAATCATATTTATCAACAATAAATTTACGACGTAGAGGCAAATCAGTATTTAACAAATTAGTAAGTAATACAGTTTTGATTCCAAGTTTTTCTTTCTTTTTTTTTATAGAATAATCCAGCATCTCCTCGGTGACGATTCTGATGTGTATTTTATCCCAAAACCCTCCCACAAACAACAAAAAACCGGATTGTTGGTAAACATCCGCACAAGCCGCTCTTCGCCGACCACTTTCGGCCCCTAAAAAAGCAATTTTTAGCGAAGGATGTGTCCCAGACGTCGGAAGTCGTTCGCATGTAAGCAAATAAATTTGCGGCAATTCGTCTGCAAAAAAACGACCGAAAACAAGCGTCAGGTGTGATTTTTCCCAGGCCAGCGGAGTAAATTACGGCGTCGAGTGCACGCACTCTTCCCTCTCGGAATTTGCAAACAGTCTGCTTGTTATTCGCACTTTTGATCATAATTCTTGACCACCGCAACATTACGAGCGAATGCGAATTTATGCGGGATTTATTTTCGTATGCAAGGACAAGAAAACGGCGACACGTAGGGCCGGCTTCAGAGTGGAAGGAACCTGGTCGGGACGTCACAAAAAGGTGGGGTGCTTTAAACCCCAATTTAGATAATCTGCTGCACTAGAGAAGATCGATTAATTACTACTGACAGAAAAGGTATAAATTTTTCTGTGAATATTGCCAATAGGACGAAAATTTGAAATATAAAGACTGATTTTTAATCATTTTTACATCCCCAGTACATGAAAACTGGATCTCTGTTTCCATCTGTCTGTTTGGCTTCTGTCAAGTTTTAATTGTATGTTAGGAATATTAAGATTAACCAAAATTTGTTTAATTATCTCACCAACGATTTGTTAAAATTTTGCGTAATAAATGCTCTTTAAATTTTATAAAATAGCATGCTGCTGTACTTGTTGTTTATGAATTCGCCTTGATTTTTTGCCCGAGACATTCAGGTAAAAGTGTCGTGCTACTAACATTAAGATTGCAGGTTCCGTACTCTCATGGGTCACTAGTTTTTCCTAGACTGTGATTGATATTATCTATATTTTTTAACTTATAACAAGCTATCATAAAAATAAAATTTTGTCAAATAAAATTTGATAATTTTTCGAAGAAGCAGGATTTGGTGAACTGTATTTGAGGAACGAGGGAAGTTCTGTCTAAATAACCTTAGACATTTTTTTTGTATGAAAGTGTCTTGAGGATTCTTGGTGTTTAAATTTTGAAAGAAATCCCTAGTGTTTTGTTTTTGAAAAAAAATTGAAAAATCTTGGAGGCCCTTGATGATTTAGTTTAGAGAAAAATTTTGAAAAATCTCTGAAATATTTTATATTTGAAAGAATTTGGAAAAATCTTTAACCCCCTGATGTCTTTTTTGTTGTGGAAGTATCTTGAGGACTATTGGTGTTTTAATTTTGAAGGTAATTAAAAAAAAAAAAAGAGATTCCAGGTGTTTTGTTTTTGAAAAAATATGAAAGAAATATGAAATTTTGACGGAAATTAAAAAAAAATCCGCGAAATCTGTTTTGAAATTTCGAAAAAAATCTTCGGGGTTCCTAGTGTCTTTTTTTTCTTTTTGTGAAAGTATTTTTCGGATTACTAGTGTTTTAATTTCGAAAGAAATTTTAAAAAACTGTTGAGGACTTTTGGTCTTGTTTTTGAAAAAAATATCAAAGAATCTTGGAGGCCGGTAGTGTTTAAATTTTGAAAGAAATTTTTAAAAAATCTGGGGGACTTCTGGTATTTTATATTTAAAAAACTTTGGAAGAATCTTGGTAATTCATGTTAGAGAGAAATTTGGAAAAACTGTTGAGGCCATTGCTATTTTTTTGATCTGAAAGTATCTTAGGAACTACTGATGTTTTAAGTTGAAAGAAATAAAAAAAAATCCAAAGGACCGAAGGTGTTTTTTTTATAAAAAAAATGTTTAAAAATCGTAGCGATTACACGTGTTTTGTTTTTGAAAAAATATGAAAGAAATATGATGGCTCCTGGTATTCAAATTTTTAACATTTTTAAAAAATGTGGGAAATCCCTAAGGTTTTGATTTTGAAAAATTTCGAAAAAATCTTGGGGGCCACTGGCGCCTTCTTTTTTTTTAACAGTGCAAAAGAATCTCGAGGACCTTGGTGATTTAATTTAGAGAAAAATTTGAAAAAAATGATGGGCTCTCAGTATATTAAAAAAAAGTTTCAAAATCGTGGGGAATGCAGGTGTTTTGTTTTTGATAAAAATCGAGGTTTCTGGTGTTGAAATTTTGACCGAAATTTAAAAAAATCCGCGAAATCTGTTTTGACTTTGAAAAATTTCGAAAAAATTCTTCGGGGTTCCTAGTGTCTTGTTTTTTTGTCAAAGAATTTTCGGATTACTGGTGTTTTAATTTTGAAAGAAATTTTAAAGAACTGTTGAGGACTTTTAGTGTTTTGTTTTTGAAAAAAATAATTACAGAATCCTGGAGGCCGCAAGTGTTTAAATTTTGAAAGAAATTAAAAAAAAAATCTTTCTGATATTTTATATTTAAAAAACTTTGGAAGATACTTGATAATGGGTCCGTTAACTTGGCACCACCAAGTTAATGAATTTTACTCAAAAGCTAGCACCTCGTTGTTCTAACCTAGCACCAGCTAGCACCACCAATCAAAAAGCTAGCACCACCTAATTATTGAAATAAAAGCCTTTTACTTTCGGGGGGGGCCAAGTTAACGCTAGCCCCCCGACATTATTTAATACTCATGAAAAGTTGGTCCGAGGTAGTTTAGACCTAGCACCAGCTAGCACCAATAGTCTCATAGCTAGCACCACTCTGCAAGTATTAAAAAAAAATTAAAAACCAAAAAAAAAGTAGCCCCCACTTTTTTTTCTTTAATGGTAAAAATCAGTAGGTTAATAGTCTAGTGCTAGCACTCGCTGGATCCATTAAAAAAAAGTGTGTTTTTATTCAATAAAGCCATGTAATAAAGGGTTATTTTCGGGGGGGGCTAAGTTAACGCTAGCCCCGGAATATAATTTAAAGACAATGAAAAGCTAGCACCTAATAGTTTAGAGCTAGCACCAACTAGCACCATTAGTCTTATAGCTAGCACCATTAAACAAACTAAATAAAATAATTGAAAAACCCTGAAAAAATAACTCACATCTATAATTCCCAATCGTGGCCGGAAATAAACTATCTTTGAAAATTAATACATTACAATCATCCATTACTTATAAAAAGTCATGTTTTCTGCATTGAACAGAACTTAATATCTACATTATCTACATATTTAATTAAATTAAATCACTTGCGTTCAAATCGTTCTTCATTTATTTCAACACACTAAAAATTAGGCCATGATAAATGTGATCATTTAATTTTTTTCCACAGTCATACATTTGACTGACATTACGTAAATAACAAATTTGAAATGACAAGCGAGACTATAAAATTGAAATCATTTGTAATTTATAAATCCGAGGTTAATGACGAAAACCTTTGTAAACTCTAAATTCCTAAAAATATTATTAAAATAATTTAAAATCCTAGAAACTTAACAGACAATGTGTCTACAAGTTAAGTACAAATTATGAAGTTTTACTATCCGTAGTAATAATCCCTATTTTGGGGCAAGCGTCTATTCTTTAGTTTCGCGCTTAGTAATACTTCAGGTATACGGACAAAATAGCATTTGTGAACAGTTTGGTGGGCCTTGTAGATCCCTACTACGCTTATACAATGAATATTTGTTTGAATAACACGCTTTAGAAGCAGCTTATTTTCAAGTTAATGCAAATTCATTACTTATTCTTATTACTAACAAACACATTATTCATTTTAATAAGAACTAATTTAGTTTTTTGTATCGATAGTGGTTTATTGGAGTTAACACTTTAACCATAGTTCCTTTATTACAAACTTTATTACTAGAGAGCGGATTTTATGAAATTTGCATATCTGTTATTTTTTGCATATAAGTCTTGATATTTAATATGTGAACGAATCATGCTAATTAAAAATGAATACAGCTATAAAAAAATTGCATATTTGCATATATTTGCCTTCTGCTGCATATTTCACGTAACGGGTCCATATTTTGCATTTTTATCAATTTTTGTGCTACTTTGAAAAAAAAAATGCCATTCGATCGGCATTTTTCTAGAAAAACAAAATTTCATGAATCATATGTGTTGCAAATATTGTCCTGAGCTTCAAATAACTGGGAAAGGTTTGGGTTTTGTAGTAGTTTGGAGGAACCACTGGGTGTTAAGCCATCCTTCCAGGTAAATTCGGGTCCTAATTACTTTTGGAAATACCGTTCATTTCAATATTTTTGTTCGTTACTTAAGTGTATGTGTTACTTATGGTATGTTTTATGGTGGTCGAAGGGACGTTATCCTATTATTTTTCATCGTGAGTTTGCATTTAAGTATTTAAAGCGATAGAGATGTGTGTCAATATATAGATAACTCAAATTAATTTATGAATTAAACCTTTTCCTGAACTTATTCTTCAAGAAGGAACTGTGTTTTGTTGTGCCTGCTCTAATCCGATAAGTATTTTTACATCTGTGGACGCAGTACGCAGTTTTTCTATTTACAAATACATACTTTAGAATCACCGGAAAAATTTTTGTTAGAATATTTGGAAAAATATTTAAAAATAAATTGTTACCAAAATAATAATTAAATAGTCGATTACTACTATTTTTTAATTCGTTCTGTTTACCTATATTTATTTTTGAGTATAAGAATATTATCTTAAAAAATGTCATTTATTTGTCAGTGAGATGTAATTTAACACTTTGCAATGTGATTTATGTATTTTTTGTAATAAAAGGTAAGGTGTTTTTGCAATTTGTAAATAAATTTAGTTCGGTTATTACGCTTTTTTTAATTTTTTTAGCATATGCAACTGCATATCTCTGCATATATTAAGAAAGTTATTGCATATTTGCATAAATTTGATGCATGTCATATGATCATATTTCCCAAAATTTTGCTGCATATTTTCCGCTCTCTATTTATTACAAATTTGTAATAAAGAAGCTCTAACTTTGTTGTTCGTAAAATTAGCATCATATTGTCCTGTAGTAGTCTTGTAGTGCAAACTGTCGTCGTCAAAACGGACTCTTCTTAATCAAGGAAACTGTAATTCTTCCATTAGTTCTACTCCGTGCCGATATACACGGTGAGTCACTAAACGGGTGCTCCTCGATGTCTCAAATAACTGTACAACCTTAGTGTTTGATTTTTTTTTCAATCACTAATAATTATAATAATATAATTAATGAGATAGTGAGGACCGCGCGTTTAGTGATTCGGAATTGGAAAATGGTACAGCCAACGAGCTGTGAATTTAAAAACCGGCTTTTTATTTCTAGTAGTCATAACTATGGATGGTTCTAATTAACATTAAAGTTCGTATTAGTTTTCAGAAAGGGATTGTGAAAACACGCTTCTTTCAGAGCGTAATCAGACATCTACTCCCCTCAATGCCGGGTCGGATATCCCAAATTACAGACACTGCATACTGTCGGTACTTTTCTACTATGACTATGGGACAGTAAATAAAATAAATAATTTCCAGAAAACATATATTGTAGGTAAATATTTAAAAATAAGTTCGACTTAACTGTAACTCCATTTTTTTCTTTTAAGTAAATATAGGGTCATTATTTTATCTGTTCACGCCTGAATCACAGTATAGATATCTATACTGTGCCTGAATATTTTGATGTAGGCAACATGTAATACACATCAGAAGCATCTTTGATCAATCTGTTAATCTTTTTAAACTAATAATTACAGCACAAAACAACAACACAAAAATCATACTATGTCATAAATGACAACAAAGATGTCGGACAACTAATAATGGAAAATTCAAACAAAATAGAACGTAATTTATTCAATCCTTTGACGAATATAAAGAAAAGAAAATAAATAATATGTTTCTTAATAATAGGGTGGTATGGTATATGGTTAAAACTGCCCGCCTTTTCTATCTTCACACAGCGCTATCCTGTGTTCAAAATTTCTACCTAGTCTATTTAGAATCTCGGATGTTAAATTAAGATCTGTACGACACCACACGATCCTTTTGCGCAAATGATCTTCATTTTGAATTGGAAGGGCTGAAGTGGTATGGATGAAATCAGTTTGCCCTCAGGACGTTAAAAACCGAACTCTGAGTAATCTGCATTTGTCTTCCGGTCTGCTTTTGACTCACCTGAGGATTTTCTCTATAATTTCAAACAAGGCAGCTTCATTTTCTGGCATTGTTACTGTAAGATGCCTAACTTTAGTTTTCTTAAATTGATCAACTTCTCTTAAGCTTTTTTCGAGTTTAATAAATGTTTGGTTAGAAGGAATTGTATCGCCTGGCATATAGATGAACGACAGCCTCAAAATTTCCATCACATTTTGCCAAAGTTAAAAGCATATTGGTTTTTTTCGGAATTCAAAAACGTTATTAGCAAAAGTTGAAAATAATTTGACCGCTACAAGAAATTTAAGTGGAAGTTATTTATGGAAAGTAAAATGTGTTGCCTATTCAGACTTATCCAGGCACAGCATAGATAACAATCAGTAGAGACGGCTCGCCGTTTTTCGTGACCCGTTTTCGTGGGTGGTCGTTCGCGTTATGACCGAATGAGGGCGCCCAACTGACGTCTAAAATATTTGAAATTTGGCAGTTTTGTTACAATATTTTTGCCAGTTTTGCTTGTTTAAGACTGCTTTTCCGGTAGAATTGTACAAATAGTATAAAAATGTAATTTTCACAATAAAAGGTAAAATCTTTGTCCGATGAATCTTCATACCGGATCCCTGTTGTGCGCCTTATTCTCTCCCTCGTGTTTGGAATTCTTGGAAAAGATAGTAAACATAACACATTTTTTGTTTAAAAAGTCGTCGCAAACGAACAACAACGGTGGTTATGAATAAAATAAAAACTGTAACAAATCAGCGTGTTTATAAATTAAATATGGACTTTTCTTTTTTCTTATTGCGATTCACGATTATACGATTTGAGCAAACTAGACAGTTTGCAATAAATTGCGTACGAATCAATTTTTGAAATTGTAAATGAAGTGTTATCTATGCTGTGATCCAGGTGTGAACAGATAAAATAATCACACTTTAACTTAAATTTGTTTTACGGCAGCTATAAAGTAATACAAATTTACAACTAGTTCCAACTTGCTCATCTAATGCATTGATTAAATACATATAGATAGACCCATGCTATTGTTTGGAGCGAACAGGCCAACGGCCGGCGAACAAGAGATGGCGCACCAACAGTCGGCCGTCAAACGCCGGCGAAAAGCTTGGACACCAAAAAATTTCAAATAAGTAAATTATGTTAATAAACCATAAAACCACAAAAATCTTTTTTTAACACAAATTATATTTCAATAAATTTTCAGTAGCGAATTATCGATATACTTAATTGTATTTACATCATAATAGTTATTTATTATACAAGCGGTTAAAGTGAATGTTTAATGAGCGGCCAGTTTAAGGCGAGAGCGGCGTATGCCGCGAGCGCCTTAAGACCACGAGTTACACATTCATTTTAACCGCGAGTGTAATACAAACTTTTATTCAATTTTGACAACCCCAAGTCCCAAATTGTGAAAAAATTGGTGATTCAAAGTTCACATTCGAGAAACGTCAGAATTGACAGCGACCAAATAAAAGTTTTATATGCGTAGAATTTAGGTTACAATATCAGGTGTGTGTGTGTGTAGTATGTGACTCTGGCGACGGTGTTTGTTTATTTTAAACAAACTAAAATTATCGAAAAATTGCAAAATCATGCAAGATTCCAACGGCAAAACTTGCTCCCAACAAAGAGCAAATCAGAAAGTGTATCAAAAGTTCCTTAGATGGAAAGAGCAGCAAGGCATTGGAGAAATTATAGAAATGGTAACCATGGTTTTAAAACAGCAAAATAAAAATTTTATTTCGCTAGCGGTTTAAAAATTTTATGGTGCTACCGGATAAACCAAAGCTTTAGTGGCCTACTGACGGCAAAATAAACGTTTGTTTACATGTCAAAATTGAATAAAATTTATTTATTTTACTTTATACTATGTCAAGTTTGACGTTTTACTGGATCGAACGATTCCGGTAAAATCAAAAAAACGGACAAGTCCGATAAAATTGAGCCAAAAAGGACAAGTGTTCCATTTCCGGAAGCGGCCACTGACCCTTTTGGGTCTCTTTTGCTTTACCTGTTATTGTAAATACAAATGTAAATTTAGTATTTCTGTAACCGTCCTGTATTAAACATCGAAACCGAACGCTGTCTATTATCTCGCACGCAAGAAAACAAAGGTCCTTGGAGCAATATGAAAGTACAATTCGGTGTCACATTGTCGTATCAACCAGATTACAAAAAATACTGGTAGGACGAGCCGAGTTGCACAAACATTGGTCCTTCGAGACGGATTGCACAAAACATTCGTCCATCGAGTCGGATTATACAAAACAATAAGTCCTGTAAAGTGTTATAAGTACTATGTGTTTAAACATATGATGCTGATTTGCACGAATAAACAAATTAAAACATTTACCAAAGAGCGGTTGCTAACGATGTCAGAAAAAGTGACTCGATTTGGATTTTTTCTCAAAATAATAATAATATTATCGAATAAAAAAGTATGTTGACAGTATGAAATAAAATACATAACAACATACGTCCGGTAACTCTTTTCGCAGTACTCGTTTCGAAATTAAAGACTCGGCTACCTACTCGTCCTGAAACATATCACTCGTACTGTAAAATTTGAGCTACCGGACCGGACCGTATTTAGAATAACTTTAATTACCATTTATGTTTTCATCAACACTAACAAGTATTTAAAATAACAAGTAATAATTTGTTTGTATTGTTTATTCATTATAATAATTCCATTTATTCACCAGAAACTTTTAAACGAAATAAAATCTAATCGACTAGAAATAACGGCAAAGTTGTGCTAGGCTCATCTGGCAACGTTGCAAATTATATAAATGGTTACTATGAGATTTTTAGACATTGTTTTCGTCGCCCTCTGTCGAGTGGTAGCTTTATTAAATGTATTGTTGCTGCGATTTGGGTTATCTACGGGCGCGATTGGTGTCCAAGCTTTTCGCCGGCGTTTGACGGCCGACTGTTGGTGCGCCATCTCTTGTTCGCCGGCCGTTGGCCTGTTCGCTCCAAACAATAGCATGGGTCTATCTATATGTATTTAATCAATGTCTAATGTAATAGAGGTTACCACTTTAATAATACTTTTGATTTTTGTGGAAAATTTGTTTAAGAATATCCGATAAACGTGACGTCAGTTCATTTGTGTGAGTATGTACACTTAATGATTAGATTAATAAATATGGACTTTTTAAATCTATAATTCTTTATAAATTTCTGGTTTTACATGAACCACATCATTGTTGTACAATATGTTGGTCCACATAATTTGTTAGTTAATAATATATATTAACTATGATATATGTTAGAAAATAATTTGCATTTTAACCAATAGACACTATATTTCGTCTATTTCGAAACTAAAGAATAGACGCTTGCCCCAAAATAGGGATTATTATTACCGATAGTAAAAATTCATAGTTTGTACTTGACTTATAGACACAATTTTTGACAACTTTCTAGGATTTTAAATTATTTGAAAAATATTTTTAGGAATTTAGCGTTTACAAAGGTTTTCGTCATTAACTTCGGATTTATAAATTACGAATGACTCAAATTTTATAGTCCCGCTTGTTATTTCAAATTTGTTATTTACGTAATGTCAGTCAAATGTATGACTGTGGAAAAAAAATTAAATGATCGCATTTATCATGGCCTAATTTTTAGTGTGTTGAAATAAATGAAGAACGATTTGAACGCAAGTGATGTAATTTAATTAAATATGTAGATAATGTAGATATTAAGTTCTGTTCAATGCAGAAAACATGACTTTTTATAAATAATGGATGATTGTAATGTATTCATTTTCAAAGATAGTTTATTTCCCGCCACGATTGGGAATTATACATAGATGCGAGTTATTTTTTCAGAGTTTTTCAATTATTTTATTTAGTTTGTTTAATGGTGCTAGCTATAAGACTAATGGTGCTAGTTGGTGCTAGCTCTAAACTATTAGGTGCTAGCTTTTCATTGCCTTTAAATTATATTGCGGGGCTAGCGTTAACTTAGCCCCCCCCGAAAATAACCCTTTATTACATGGCTTTATTGAATAAAAACACACTTTTTTTTAATGGATCCAGCGAGTGCTAGCTCTAGACTATTAACCTACTGATTTTTACCATTAAAGAAAAAAAAGTGGGGGCTACTTTTTTTTGGTTTTTAATTTTTTTTTAATACTTGCAGAGTGGTGCTAGCTATGAGACTAATGGTGCTAGCTGGTGCTAGGTCTAAACTACCTCGAACCAACTTTTCATGAGAATTAAATAATGTCGGGGGGCTAGCGTTAACTTGGCCCCCCCCGAAAGTAAAAGGCTTTTATTTCAATAATTAGGTGGTGCTAGCTTTTTGATTGGTGGTGCTAGCTGGTGCTAGGTTAGAACAACGAGGTGCTAGCTTTTGAGTAAAATTCATTAACTTGGTGGTGCCAAGTTAACGGACCCCTTGATAATTCATGTTAGGGAGAAATTTGGAAAAAATGTTTAGGCCCCTGCTGTTTTTTGGTGTGAAAGTACATTGGAAAATGCTGATGTTTCAATTTTGAAAAAAAATAAAAAATCCAGGGTGGCTCCTGATATTCAAATTTTGAACCAAATTTTTAAAAAAACCGGGAAACTCCTGATGTTTTGATTTTGAAAAATTTCGAAAAAATCTGGGGGCCACTAGCGTCTTCTTTTTTTTAACAGTGTAAAAGAATCTGGAAGACCTTGGTGATTTAATTTATAGAAAAGTATGGAAAAAATTATGGGCTCTTAGCGTATTAAAAAAAAAAATTCAAAATCGTGGGGACTACAGGTGTTTTGTTTTTGATAAAAATCCAGCTTTCTGGTGTTGAAATTTTGCCGAAATTTTAAGAAATCCGCGAAATCTGTTTTGACTTGAAAAATTTCGAAAAAAATCTTCGGGGTTCCCAGTGTCTTTTTTTCTTGTTGTGAAAGTATTTTTCGGATTACTAGTGTTTTAATTTCGAAAGAAATTTTAAAAAACTGTTGAGGACTTTTGGTCTTGTTTTTGAAAAAAATATCAAAGAACCTTGGAGGCCGCCAGTGTTTTAATTTTGAAAGAAATTAAAAAAAAATCTGGGAGACTTCTGGTATTTTTGGAAAAAATGCTGAGGTCCCTGATATTTTTTGATGTGAAAGTACATTGAGAAATACTGATGTTTCAGTTTTGAAAGAAATTAAAAAAATTCGGAGGACCGATGGAGTTTTTAATAAAAAAAAATAATTAAAAATATATGAAAGATAATATGGTGGCCCCTGGTAGCCAAATTTGGAACCAAATTTTTAAAAAAGCCAGGAAACCCCTGATGTTTTGATTTTGAAAAATTTCAAAAAAATCTTGTATCTGGGGGACCTTGGTACTTTAATTTAGAACAAAATTTGGAAAAAATTATGGACCCCTAGTGTCTTTTTTTTTAATGTGAAAGTATGTTGGGGATCACGGGTGTTTTAATTTCGAAAGAAATTTTACAAATATGTTGGGGACTTTAGGTAATTTGTTAAAAAAAAAGAAAAAATCATGGGTACCGCTAGTGTGAAACTTCTGGTATTTTACATTTATAAAAATTTGGAAGAATCTTGGTGATTCAAGTTAGAGAAAAAATTGGAAAAAATGTAGAGGCCCCTGCTGTCTTTTTTAATATGAAATTACCTTGGGGAATATTGATGTTCTAATTTTGAAAAAATAGAGAACCCAAGGCGTTTTTATAAAAAAATGTTTAAAAATCGAGGTGGCTGCAAGTGTTTCGTTTTTAAAAAAATATGAAAGAAATGACAAAACAGGGCACAAAAAACGACAAACAGGGTGAGAAGTCCACAAAAGAAGCGAACAAAAAAATTTCAAAAAAATTGACAAGAAAAAAGGCAACAAAAAAAGACAAAAAACCATAAAAAGGACTAAAAACCACACTATTTTTATGACAAAAAGCCATTAAAATGCAAAAAAGACGATAAAAACGAAAAAAAAAGAACAAAAACTAAACAAGACCACGAAAAAAGCAACAAAAGGAAAAAGGACTACAAAAAAAAAGAGAAAAAACGCTACAAAAAAGTGGTCAAAAAACCGATGAGAAATAGAGCACAGAAAATAGAAAACAAAAAACGACAAAAAAAAGGTCAAAAAAAGAGAACTGTAAACTGACAAAAAAAAGCGAGAAGTCCACAAGAATGCGACTAGTGTTGAGATTTTGGAAAAAATCAACCCTGGTGTTTTTTTTTTCAAAAGTGTAAAAGCGTCCTGGAGACCTTGGTCATTTAATTTAGAGAAACATTTTGGGAAAAATTGTGAGTCCCGAGTGTCTCTTTTTATGTGAAGGTATCTTGGGGATTATTGGTGTTTTAGTTTTGAAAGAAATTTTAAAATCTTCTGGCATTTTGCTTTTGAAAAAAATATGAAAAAATCATGGGGCCGCTGGTGTTTTAATTTTGAAAGAATTTTTTTAAAAATCAGTGAGACCTCTGGTACTTCATATTTAAAAGAATTTAGAAAAATCTTGGTGATTCACGGTAGAGAGAAATTTGGAAAAAATGTTGAGACCCCTGTTATTTTTTTAAATGTAAAATTACCTTGGTGAATACTGATGTTTTAATTTTGAAAAAACGTTTAAAAATCGTGGGGACTCCTGGTATTCAAATTTTAAACGAATTTTTTAAAAAATTCGGGATACCTTTGTTGTTTTGATTTTGAAAAATCTCGAAAAAATCTCTAAAGCCACTAGCGTCTTTTTTTCAAGAGACCTCAGTTATTTTGTTTATGAAAAAATTTGAAATAATCGTAGTTCTTAAGTTTTTTAAAAATCTCAAGACCTTTGGTACTTTGTTTTTCAAAAAAAATTAAAAAATCTTGGGGGTCCTCGGTGATTCAATTTAGAGGAAAATTTTAAAAACCTTGGGCAACCCAGGTGTTTTAAATTTTGATTTTTTTTTAATTTAGGAGGCTCCAGGTCATTTGGTTTTGAAAAATATATGAAAAACTCATGGGGGACGCTAGTGTTTTAATTTTGGTATTTTACATTTAAAAGAATTTAGAAGAATCTTAGTGATTCAAGGTAGAGAGAAATTTGGAAAAACTGTTGAGGCCCCTGTTATTTTTTAAATGTAAACTTACCTTGGGGAATACTGATGTTTTAATTTTGAAAAAATGTTTAGAAATCGTGGGGACTGCTGGTATTCAAATTTTAAACTAAATGTTTAAAAAATTCGGGAAACCTTTGTGGTTTTGATTTTGAAAAATCTCGAAAAATTCTCGAGAGCCACTAGCGTCTTTTTTTTTAAAGAGTGTAAAAGCATCTTGGGGGACCTTGGTGATTTAATTTAGAAAAAAATTTGCGTCTGTTTTTAATGTGAGAATATATATCTTGGGGACCACTGGTGTTTTAATTTTGAAAGAAATAAAAAAAATTGAGGATCCTCGGTTATTTGTTTGTGAAAAAATATGAAAGCAGCATGAGGTTTCTAGTGTTTAAATTTTGACAGTTTTTTTTTATCTGGAAAACCCCTGTTATTTTTGAAAAATTCCAAAGAATTATTTAATTTAGGAAGAAATTTGTAAAAATTATCTTTTTTTAAAGTGCAAATATTTTGAGGTTTTCTTTAGTTTTAATTTTGATTTGATTTAGTTTTTGAATTAAGAAAAGTCGCGATAATAAGTTTCGGCAATAATTTAACTTATAAGTGATGATTGAAAATTCGCGAAATCAAGTTTCATAAATTATTATCTAATAAACTGAATTTGGTTTATGGCTGTGCTGCGGGGGCGAGGGAAGTCCACCGTAAATAAACTTTCTTAGTGGACAACAGGTGTGGCTAAAGTGTCGATTTAAATAATAAATATAAGTGACCTGGATGTATTTTAAATGACAGCAACCACAGTATTATCGATCGCGCCAAGTTCCGCCTAGAAAGGTAATACTGAAGCATGAAATAGTGAAAGGCAGAACATGTCGTAAAAATTACTGAAATATTTAATTCAAGGTTACAAAGTAAATAAAGCTTAGATAAAGTGCTCTGGCAACCTGAAATTCTTCATATTCAAAGCCAAACATTTTTTCTCGTAAATGAAATTTCAAAGATTATGTTACGTGATTACATAGGTCTAGTGTCACATGTTACATAGGCAGGGTATAATCAAACCTCTAAGTATACATATACCTACTTAAAACACACATATTTTTTTCGACAGAACTTGTCATTTAATCTAGGATATTTGTAGCCAAACAGACTAGTTTTGGTTCCTTCTTTCATTCCTTTTGTTTTTTTTTTTTTTCAAGATATGAGAAATCCACAAGAAAGCTTTATTTTTAGGACACGTCTTTATCTTCGGTCTGAGTCCGGTCCTGGCCACTGCGGTCACGTATTTGGCTATTGCTCGCAGACGACATGATGTCTCGCGCTAACGATCGCATCAGCAAACCCCAACACATCCATCCTTGGCCGAGGGCCAAAGCGAGGCATTTTTCCTGACGTCCTCGAGTCGAATAACAAATTTTTCCGAAGAGCCGAAAATCCAAACGGAGAAATTTAATAACGAGCGCTGAAGCTAACTTATCGTGACAGTCGCCGCGTTGATTGAAATTTATCGCTCGGAGAGGATTTAAATTACAAATTCTGCTGCACTTGTCAGTTCAAAAGAGGTGTAGCTAGGAATTATCGCACCACTAAAGCAAGGATTATGGGGAGCAATTACGAGTGGCAAATGCACTTCCGGTTCTTTGTCGGGAGATGGAGGAGTTATTTAGGAATGAGCGATGGCAAAAAAACGCGAAAATCTCTAAAAAATATACACGTATCTGGGTGTACATACGTATTAGTTTTGTGCTGAACAACGACGTAAACCAAGTAAAGTAAATAATTTTTTGAAGTGACGTCAACGATTTTTGGGGGGGGGGGGGGTAAAGTACGTGAATTCATGTTTTTTGCAAATCTGTGTTTTCAGAATTTATAAATAAAGATCTGTGACTTACGAGGTTGACCGTTTTATGAACCATAACTGGTACATTTATTATGACATGTGTTTTACATGCCATAAAGCTTGTACATTAATGGACAAGGTATGTCTGAGATATCTGTAGAAACAAATGTAGAAACTTACAGTGCATCTGTGAATGAAGAAACATTTTTTTATTATTGTTTTGTAGTTCCTAATAGAAGACAGAAATAAAACTGAATTTGTAAAAACACGGTATTGTTTTTAAGAATTTGGAAGAAATTAAATGGACATGGGAAACCTGCATTTTTGTATTCCAAAATACTTGAAACATCTGATTAATACTCTATTTTCTTTTTATGAGAGATCTGTAAAGCAAAAAAAAAATATGTATATTTAAAGCAGATAACCAACTTGAAAAATGTGTCTCAAAAAATCGAAAAACTGAAAAATCGAAAAATTGAAAAATTGTTGAATCGAAATACCGAAAAATACAAAAACTGAAATGTCCTAAAACAAAAAAATCGGAACATCGAAATATCGAAACAAATGTCAGTAAATCGAAAAAAATCGAAAAATTGAAAAAAAGCAAAATTGAAAATTGAAAAATCCAGACATCGAAAAATTAAAAATTGAAAAACCGAATAATCGGAAAGCCGAAAAATTGAGAAATAGAGAAATCGAAAAATATGAAATTTAAAAATTTGAAAAATTGAAAAATCAAAATAGAAAAATTGGAATATCAAAAAACCGAAAAATTGAAAAATGTATCAAAAATCAAAGCCGCGCAAAATCGAAAAATCGTAACCGCACAGAATAAAAAAATCGAAGAATTGAAAAATCAAAAATTTAATAATTTAAAACTCAAAAAATTGAAATATTGTATAATCGAAACAAATGGGAAAACGAGAAATTAAAAAATTTAAAAGTCGAAAAATGGTAAAATCGATAAATTGAAACATCGAAGAATTGGGAAATCGGAAAATCGAGAAATCGAAAGTTCGAAATTGAAAAAGAACAAAATCTAAAATTCCAAAATAAAAATAAATGAGAAATCGAAACATCAAAAGATTGAAAAATCAAAAAAATTTGACAAGAAATTGAAAGGTCGAGAAGTCGCAAAATTGAATAATGTAAAACGCAAAAAATCGAAAAACTGAAATTTCGAAACACTGGGAAAACTAAAAATCGAAAAACTGTAAAGTCGAAAAATCGAGAAATCGAAACATCAATAAATGGTAAAATCGATAAATTGAAAAATCGAAAATTTGGGAAATCTCGCCTTCCAAAGATTGGGAAGTCGAAAAATCGGAAAACTGAGAAATAGAGACAACGAAAAATCGAAAAATTGAAAAATCTAGAAACTGAAACATCAGAAGATTGAAGAGTCGAAAAATTGCGAGAAATAAAAAAGTCGAAAAATCTAATAAAATCGAAAAACCAAAATCCAGAAAACAAAAAATCGAAAAACTAAAAATCAAAAAACTGAAAAATTTTAAACTTAAAAACGAAACATGGAAAAACTGAAGAATTAAAAAATTGAAGAATGGAAGAATCGGGAAATCAAACAATGGGAAAACCGAAACATCGAAATCCTGAAACAAATGTCAGTAAGTTGAGAAATCTAGAAATCAAGACATTTTTGAAATCGAAAAGTCAAAAAATTGAAAAATCACAAATGGAAAAATCTCAAAACTGAAATGTCGAAAAATTGTCAAATTGAAAATTGGAAAATCCAGACATCGAAAACTCGGAAAATCGAAACGTCAAAAAATCGAAGAACCGAAAAAGCGAGGAATCGAAAAATTCAATAACTGAAAAATTGAAAAACTGAGAAATCCAAACATCGAAGGATTGAAAAATCGAAAAATTAAAAGTTGAATAATTTAAAATTCAAAAAGCCGAAAAATCGAGTAATCGGAACATCAATAAATCGTAAAATCCATAAATTGAAAAATCAAAAGATTGGGAAATTGGGAAATCGAGAAATCGAAAAATCGAAATTGAAAAAGTACAAAATCTAAAATTCCAAAATAAAAAAAATCCAGAAATCGAAACATCAAAATATTGAAAAATCAAAAAAATTTGACGAGAAATCGAAAGGTCGAGAAGCAGAAAAACTGAATAATTAAAGACTGACAAATGGAAAATTTGTAAGTTCAGTAATTTAAAACGCAAAAAACTGAAAAACTGAAATTTCGAATTTGGAAACGATTGGGAAAACGAGAAATAGATAAATTTGAAAAATCGAAAAATTGGGAAATCTCGCCTTCAAAAAAAAAGGAAAATTGAAAATTTGGGATGTTGAAAAATCGGAAAATTAGAAAATTGAAAAATATAGAAACCTAAACATCAAAAAATTGAAAAGTAGAAAGATTGACGAGAAAACAACAAGTCAAGAAGTTGAAAAACCGAAAAATCAAGAAATCGAAATTGTATAAAATCCAGAAAATCGAAAAATTAAAAATCAAAAAATTGAAAAATGAAAGAATGGAAACATCGAAACAACGAAGTATCGAAACAATTGTTAGCAAACAGAAGTCAAAACGTTTTGAAATTGAAACAAAATCGAAAAAGTGGAACAGAAAAATAAAAAAACTGAAAAATCGAAACATCAAAAAAACGAAAAATCAAAAAATCTAAAATTAAAAATCGAAAAATAGAAAAACCAGAAAACTTAATACCAAAAAGTTGAAAAATCGAAAAATCGAGAAATCGATCATCACAAAAACGAATAGATCTTAAAAATCTAAAAAATGAGGAACTGAAAAACCAAAAAATCGTGAAATCGGGAAATCGTTGAATCAAGATACCAAAAAATCAAAAAATCAAAAATTAAAAAAAATGAAAAATGAAAATATCAAAAAAAAAATGTTGAAAAATTGAGAAAACCAAAATTTGAAAAACAAACAATTCGAAAAGTCGAAAAATGCAGAAATTAAAAAAATCTGAAATGTAAAAAATCGAAAACAGGAAAATCGAAAAATTGGGAAGTCGAAAAATCGAAAAACCGAGAAATAGGGACATCGAAAAATCGAAAAATTGGAAAATCTAGAAATCGAAATATTGAAAGATTGAAAACTCGAAAAATTGAGAAATCAAAGAGTCAAGAAGTCGAAAAATCGAAAAATCAAGAAATCGAATTGCGCAAAATCCAGAAAACGAAAAATCGAAACACTGAAAAATCTAAAAATGGAGAAATTGAAACAATGAAAAATCGAAATGTCGAAACAAATGTTAATAAAACGCGAAATCGAGAAATCAAAACATTTTGGAAATTGGAACATGGAAAACCAAAAAGTTCAAAATGGAATCATCGAGAAATCGTAACATCAAAGAAACAAAAAATCAAAAAATCTAAAATTAAAAAATTGAAAAATTGAAAAACTGAAAAATCGAAAACTTTAAGAGCGGAAAAGCTGAAAATAATAGAAAAATCAAATCATCGAAAACCAAAAAGTCGAAAACACCAAAATCTAAAAATTGATCTAAAATTAAATGTTGGAAAATAAAGAAAACCAAAGCAATTTAAAAATGAAGAAACTAAAAAACCTAAAATATAAAAAATGGAAAAATCGGAAAACTAAATAATCGCAAAATATTGAATAATAGAGAAAAGAAAAACTGAAGAGTTGAAAAACCGAAAATCGAGAAATCGAGAAGGTCCGAAATCGACATCGAAAAAATATCCGAGAAAGTGAAAAAACGGAAAATTGAGGAATCGAAAAATAAAAAAACCTAAAACTGAAATATCGAAAAATTGAAGAATCAAAAAACTCAAAAATTCCAAAACTGAAATATTGAAACATTGAGAAGGCGACAAACTGAAAAGCCGAAAAATCGAAAATTCGAAAAATCGTGAAATTGAGAAATTGTTACAATTTTTTTTTCCAAAAATCTGAATGTCTAGGATTAAAATTCAACACGGATTCATAAACCACAAAGTACACATTACAATAAAACTAGAGCGGAAATACTTTGAGAAGTACGCACCCATAGACTTAAAAGCGTTCGGACGACTGCACTTGCGAATTTAGGAGCTGACGGTTATAAGTGTTTTTTGTGCTGTCTTTGGACAAACATAATCTTCGTATCTCTAAAAATATTTATATATCAAAATTATTTTGTAGAATACAGTTGTTAAATAAGATTCCAGACATCCATAAGTGATCATCTGTGCACTACATGCCACCACCTGTATACAAAATGTTCGACAAAAAACTTGTCGTTTTAATACTCCAATTCCAGCTTCCATTACCTACAAAATTTAGATTCATTGATATTACCGTAACCCCTCATAACCCGCTACACTCTCCACCAAAAATCGTAACTCCACATCACACTCAGCATGCTCATAACTTTATTAAACACGGCACGTTCCATCTCAAGCCCCACATTCTCGCTCATTTCCCGATATCTCTCTCTCCCCATAAGACTCGACTGCACCTCGAGTGCATTACTGTCGTGTACTATTTGTTCGAGTAAGCCCATAACATCCAATGAAACATGTAGGAGATAGTGCCAGTGGTGCAGCATACGGTCGACTTGCTCCATACACTATCTGTACCGAATTGTCCTGAATTTATTCAACAGTAAACGCGATATCTTCATAGTTAACACGGCTAGAAAAAGCTACGCACCAGTAAAGCCGTAAAACGTTCAGTATCTTTTAGCTTATTGCCGTTCCCTCAAATAAAATCTTTATGCGCCCATATTCCGATGGGAAAAATCCAATATTGTTTATAGACGCGGCTCCAGAAGGATTTTGGTGAGGATCCAAGAGGGTCGTGATGGGGGGGAAACGGCGCGGATAAAGGAGCTGAGTTTCTAATTCGACGTTTTGGAAACAAATTGTCCCGGTTTTGGTATTTCTTTGTATTATTATTGTTACTATTGATAAATGGTTCGAAAGTGAACAATGACCAGAAAGTTAATAAACCTCTTCCGATAATCTCCAACTGAAATTATGATCCTCAGATTAACATCGCCCTCAACTCCTTTAATATCGCCGAATCCGACCCTGGCGACATCGCAAGGCCGCTAAATTACGCCAGTTATAATTGTCAGTACATTCGCCCTGAATAATTTACAGCCACCGATATCGAATTTATAGACAGTGCGCCCTTTCAACTTGATATTTCCATTAAAATTCCAAGCGACTGCAAAATTACCGGCGGCAATCTATTTTAAAATTTAATTAAAGCCCGTAGTAAAAAACGAAAAATCCGAAAACGTGGGAAGTTGGTTCGGACAAATCTCGGCGTTACATCTCTGATACATAAATAAACGTGGAGAAACAGCGCCGTTTCCAGATTTTTAAATTCCGCTACACCGCACCTTATTGTCTGCAATCACCATCGACTTGCTGGAGATAAGAGCGCAATGGTGCTGAAATAAGTGAGACACTTTTTCAGAGGGCCGAAAAGTGGCTGAATTTATCAAAACTTGGATTCTCGAGTGGCATAAATCGTGCAGAAATTATTACGCGGAAGGAAGGCGCAATAAATCTCGGCAAGTATTGTCAATAAATTAAAATGATGAATAAGTTGTTAAGGGGAATGTTGTGATGGGGTGGAGTTTGGTTTTGGCGTTTTCGGCGGCTTTAAAATTCTTAAATGATGGCCGATAATTAAAATGGAACTTTATTTCCAATTTTTCAATTTTTAATTTTTCCATTTTTGGACATCTCGGCTTTTAGATTTCTCGTAAAGTTTTTGATTTTGCAAGTTTTACACATTTCAGTTTTAGGATTTTTCAATTTTTCGTTTTCTCAATTTCTCGATTTTTAATTTTCGATTTTTCGATTTTCAGATGATTTTTCAGTATTTCGATTCTTCAATTTTCCGATTTTTATGTTTTTAGATTTTTCAGTTTTCCGATTTTTCAATGTTACTTTTTTTGGCGCTTTTAAATTTAATTTTTTTTCTCATTTTATGGATTTTTCGACGTTCCGATTTTCCGGTTTTTCGATTTTCGATTTTTTGATTTCTTGATTTCTCGATTTTTCAGTTCGTCAACTCTTCAGTTTTCTTCTTTCAGTTATTCAATATTGTCGAATTTTTTGATTTTTCGAGCTTTTATTTTTCGATTTTTCGATAATTTGATTTCTTGATTTTTCCTGTTTTCGTTTTCTCAATTTTTCAACACTTAATTTTGAATCTATTTCTCGATTTTTCAATTTCTCCGTTCAATTTTTCGATATTTTAATTTTTCAATTTTTTGAACTTCAGATTTTTTTATAGCCTGATTCTCCTATTTCTCGATGTCACAATTTTTCGTTTTTGTGATTGTTGATTTCCCGATCTTTCGTTTTTTCGACTTTTTGGCTTTAAGTTTCCGATTCTTCAATTTTTCCATTTTTAAAATTCTTCGATTTCCGTATTTCTCAATTTTTCGACATTTTGATGTTTCGATTTTTTAATTTTTCAGTTTTTCTATTCTTTGATTTTTTAGTTCTGTTTTAATGTTTTGTTTTTGAAATTTCGATTTCGCGATATTTCCATTTGTTTCAATTTTCTGATTTTTAAAATTTTAGATTTATCAATTTTTCGATTTTGCAATGTTTCTTTTTTTTTTGGTGTTTTTAAATTTAATTATCTTTTTCTCGATTTATGGATTTTTCGACGTTTCGATTTTTTGATGATCCGATTTCTCGATTTCTCGACTTTCGACGTTGATTTCTTGGCTTCTGAAATTCTCGATTTCTCAATTTTTTAGTTCGCCAGCTCGCCAGTTTTTTTTCAATTTTTCAATATTTTCGGATTTTTTGGTTTTTCGTTTTTCAGATTTTTCAATTTTTCGATTTTTTAGTTTTTCAATTTTTTTAACTTTTAACTTTAGATTATCTTGATTCTCCTATTTCTCGATTTCACAATTTTCCGATTTTTCAGTTCTTCAATTTTTAAATTCTTAAGCTTTTTTCGTTTTTCTGATGGTTGATTCCCTGATCTTTCGATTTTTCGACTTTTTAAAATTCTTCGATTTCCGTATTTTTCAATATTTCAACATTTCGATAAACCGATTTTTCAATTTTTCAGTTTTTCTATTTTTTGATTTTTCAATATTTTGATTTTTCAGCTTTTGATTTCATGTTCCAGTTTTCAATGTTTTTAAATTCTTTGATTTTTCTCGATTTATTGATATTTTGCTGTTTCAATTTTTCGTTTTTTCCATTTCCCGAATTTTAATTTTAGATTTCTTGATTTTCCGATGATTCTTCAATCTTTCGATTCTTCAATTTTCTGATTTTGAAATTTTAGATTTATCGATTTTTCAATGTTTCTTTTTTGGTGTTTTTAAATTTAATTATTTTTTCTCGTTTTATGGATTTTTCGTCGTTTCGATTTTAAGGTTTTTCTACTTTTCGATTTCTTGATTTTCCGATTTCTCGACTGTCGATGTCGATTTCTTGAGTTCCGCAATTCTCGATTTCTCAATTTTTTGTCAGCTCGTCAGTTTTTTTTTTTAATTCTTCAACATTTTCGGATTTTTTGGTATTTCGTTTTTTTAGATTTTTCAATTTATTAATTTTTTAATTTTTTTAACTTCAGATTTTTTAATAACTTGATTCTCCTATTTCTCGATTTCACAATTTTTCGATTTTTCAGTTCTTCAATGTTTAAATTTTAACCTTTTTTCGTTTTTCTGATGGTTGATTTCCCGATCCTTCGATTTTCGACTTTTTGGTTTTAGGTTTTCCGATTCTTCAATTTTTCGATTTTTAAAATTCTTCGATATCCGTATTTCCCGATTTTTCGACATTTCCATGTTCTGATTGTTCAATTTTTCAGTTTTTCTATCTTTCGTTTTTTTTAGTTTTAAATTTTTGGATTTTTGGTTTTTTTGACGTTTCGATTTGTCGATGTTTCCATTTCGACTTTGTGGTTTTCGATTTTTGTGTTCCAATTTTTAGATTTTTCAATTTTTCGCTTGAATTTTTCGATGTTTTAATTTTTCAATTTTTTTAATTTTAAATTTTTTAATATCTCAATTTCCCGATTTATTGACATTACGTTCTTTCGTTTTTTCGATTTTTCAATTTTTGCATCTTTCAGTTTTTCGATATTTCGATTATTTTTAAGTTTATCAATTGTTTGATTTTTAATTTTTCGATTTTTCGTTTTTTGGATTTTGCGCAGTTTTGATTTCTTGATTTTTTAATTTCTAATTTTTCGCCTTGAGATTGTTTCGGTTTCTAGATTTTTCATTTGACCAATTTTTCGACTGTTCGACTTCTCAATTTTTCGGTTTTCCCTTTTTCCAAGTCAAGATTTTGCAATTTTTTGATATTTTAAATTTCTCGATTTCCCAATTTTTAGATTTTTCAATTTATCGATTTTACGATTTATTGATGTTTGATTTCTCGTTTTTCCGTGTTTCGATATTTCAGATTTTCAGTTTCTCTATTTCTCCAATTCTAGATTTTTCAGTTTTTAAATTTCTAATTTTTCGATTTCTGGTCAATTTTTCGATTTTTCAATCTACCGATGTATTTTTTTGGTTTCCCGATTTTTAATTTTTTCAATTATTCGATTTTTCGATTCCACGATTTTTCAGTTTTCGATTTCTCAACGTTTCGACATTTCAGTTTTGAGATTTTTAAAATTCTAGATTTCTCATTTTTTCCATTTTTTAATTGTTATATTTTTAATTTTTTTAATTTTTTTTTATTTTGGGCTTTTTCAATTTTTCGATTTTTCAATTTGTTGAAATACATTTTTCCCGTTGGTCATCTGCTTAAAAAAAAACGCTTTTTATTGCTTTACAAAGCTTTCATTAAAAGAAAATAATTGTATTTTGGAATACAAACATGCAGGTTTCCCACATCCATTTCTGTCTTCTCGAAACACAGAATGTACAAAAAACATGAATATATCTAAAAAAGTCGATGACGTATTTCAAAATTTTGCCGAATAAATCCTATCTAAAATGTGCCAAACATACTTGTGATTTATCATTGTACTAATATTTTTTAGATTTGTTTATTCAGGGTGTGAAAAAAATTAATAAATCAGTTCAATTTATTTTATTGAATAAATCAATAATTGCAAAATCTTGTAGACGTTTTAAAGTTATTAACTGTACAAAATATGTAAGTTTTTACTTGTGATTTATCATTGCATTCATATTTTTTAGATTTTCTTGTATAGGTGGCTCAAAAAATTAATGAATGGGTCTATCTTATTGATTAAATCAGGGACGGCTCACTCCATTTTCTTAGAAAATTTCGGGAATACAATGCTGTTATTTTAATAATACACTGCACCAATCCAAGTTGCAAAAATGTCGTCATCACAAAATTGTGTAAAGTAAAAACTCACTTGATTTGGAATAAATTTACCATATTAATTTGTTATTGTTTTTTCAATACTACCAATCGGCTTGTCGGCTTTTCGACAAAAAATTTTAGTTCTCGGCGTCAAAATTAGTCTTTTTGGCCTTGACAGACGATCAGTTAAAACTGAACTTTATTTTTAAGTTGTCAAAATATAACAATTTCCTTGAAAACTGTTTTGTTTTCAATAATGTTGGAAACACCCTAATCCAATTGTTCATTGTTGTTTCACACTAAATATCTCCCAACGCCACTTATGCGTCACCTTTTGAACTTAGTTCGATACTACTAATCAGTGTTATTGTTCAATTTTTCCAACACGTAAACAATTAAACTTGGAGTTTATTGACAACAGAGTTCAATAACTCGATTAAATGTTTCAAGAGTGATTTCTTGCAGTTCCGTGACGTTTTGGCGCAAACACGACACGTAAACAATCTAAAAACGTCCTGCAAAGCTCAACAAACAACTTATTAATGCCGGGGGCACTGAAAAGCTGCAATAAGTTCAGCATCATTTGTCCGAGAAATATTGTTTTGTTTGCAGGAATGGCTGTTTTCTGCTTTCATTGTGTCCGAAAAACAGTTTCCATTTAGGGGGAAATAATTTTTGATGAGGGGTAGCAAGAACGAACTAAATTTTGAATAATTTTGAGCGATGATCCCGACCATTAAATTAAATCACAATCTTGGATAATTTCCAGTGTCGTGCTTCGCCTCATCACGTTAAACCTCGAGCTCATGCAACATTTGGTACGTTCTTGCGCAACCCCGTGCCAACTTTATAATAAAATAAATCACGCCGGATTTTATGGCGTTTTCGGGCTTGTTTGCAGGCTACTGGCCGCTGAGCTCTTCGATTTTTGTATATCTTTATTTATTGCCACCGCAAGGTACGCTTGCACAAACAAATCCGCTGAGCTTTGCTTGAGCTTTTTCTCACGCAATCCGAAGAAATACGAAACGATCGCTGCGCCAGGAATTTCCCAGCTGCTACGAGGAAACCAACACTGGGGCATAATTAAAAGCAAACAGCATATAAAGGCTGCTATTTTACCGTTTATTACTCTCGAGTGTCAGCCTGTGTATCGGTAAACATGGTCTTGTAGCTGTAAATTGGGTGTATGAAAATGAAACTCGATGCGCTTAATGTGTGCAGTTCCATTTGCAGGGACGTTGGGAGCTGGTGAGGGGATTTATTTGCAGTAATACAATGTCTTGCGAAATTTATACGTGGGTGGAGCTAGTTTGTGTTTCTTTGGCTCGGGCTTGTAAAGTGTAATACATGTCTATTAGTTTGAGTTATAATGGAGAGGTTGTGGCGGTTTACGAGTGCTATTTTTTGGTGTTAGATTCTGACGTTGTTATTTCTCAGTGTTATTGAAATAAACGTTCGGCTCATATTGCTGTTATTTTCGTACAGAGGCGGGGTAGCAACTCGTAGAGCTTTTTTCTGAATTCATTTAACCACCCATACTTCGCCACTGTCTATGATTCGAATGCATTACGTCACACTTGTGTAATTTTAGTCCGAAAGTTTAACTTCGCACAAGATTCGCCTTAATTTGAGACATGGAACGTGGAGAAAACATGAAAGTAGCAAGTAGCTCAAAAGACTCGATTACAATACTCGATACACGATATAAAACCGCATTCACGCTCGTAAAATACGTTGAAATTTAGATGTAATTTTTTCGCTAGTGTGGGAAATTATCTCTCTAATAAAACTGACAATAACGGCAGGCTTGCTGTGAAACGCCAAACATAAATAAAAATAGACATTCGCTGAAAATCCTGAAATGAACCTTTTTCAGAAGGGTTAGATTGTACATTTTTCCGATACTCACTGCACAATACAAGAGCTCCAATTATTGTTGAAATTGAATTTCCAAAACGTATTTACTGATTTTTACTTCCCGAGATCCCGAGCGTAAGGTAAGGAAGTATTATTCATGGGTCTATCGGTTTTCTTGACGTGTCGTGACCCTTAGAGTGCGAAAAAATAAGTCTCCTGCGTCTGTCTGTTTATCTGTCCCTCTGTCTGTTCGTCTGTCTGTCTTTCTGTGCCGATTTTTATTAGACAGATAATCTCCAAAACTACCGGACCGATTGTTGTCAAATTTTGCATGTATATATATGTGTATTCGGAATATCATGTAGACTGTAAAACGCTAACCAAAATCTAACCATTCTCACGTTCGCGCATTATATTGCATAATTAACATTTCCAAAATTGTATGAAATAATATTCTTGTACTTGTGGTTTACGAATCTATCTTGATTTTGTTTATATTATTATTATATTTTTTTTTTGTTTAATCCGCCTTGTTTTTGACGGACATAGTACACAACCGTGTTATATCTGGCGTGGCTCAGACCGATTGAAACTGGCGGATGGCACTTTTTTTTTTTCATTAGATAAAATAAATTTAACATAATTAATCATTCTGTAATTTTTCATATTTTCACGAAAATTTGAAAATACGCATGTCTTTATTTAATGATGATAAAATAAGAATTATAATACCTTAATAATAACCAGACCATTTTGTTCGATTATGGCTTCTGTTGCATAATAGTATATTATTATACTAGTTTAATAAGACGTCTTATTGTGGCACGCATGGGTTTGGGGCACGACGAGCGCAGCGAGGAGTGCTCCAAAGGAATAAGGGCCACAATGCGTCTTATTAAACGAGTATAATATACTATTTTTTCTACTTTGCATCTGATCGGAAACAAAAAATTAATAAAAATTCAAGGTTATAATTTAGGGCCTTTTAATTCGAAAGGTTAGTTGTAGCGTTGTGGCTAACTTTACAATGTCAAAGTTTGACATCTAACCACCGAACACTAACAATCTAACCTAAGTTTGCCTCAAAAAATGGAAGAAGGGGGCCCCACTTCTTGCACGCCACCTGAAATACAGTTTAACAATTGATCCCATTATTAAACTGTTTTCGGTTTAATAATGAGGCCATTGTTAACGCAAAGTAGAAAAATAATTTAAATAAAAATTTCTGATTTGTGATTGATCTATACTGAAGACGTCCTAAATTTTTGTTATGGAAAACTCACTAAACCATCGCATGCAGCCGCTGATGCTTGGTATCTCACCATGATAATCGTCGAGTTTTTTGGAAGTATGAGCATAAACGCTCGTTATTACATGTTATTATAACTGAGAGGACATTTTCCCTTGGGTTATTTGATTTAAATATAATGAAATTAAAGTTGCAAATGGAGAAAAATAACATCGTGCAACGGAAAAAAGTATATTGCAGAAATACCATTTAACTTTTTTATTTTTCAGATTTTAAGTTTTTTTTTATTTCAAAAAATGTAAAAAGTAATAATTTTCTGACTAACGTTGTTCGCTAGTGCAACTTTACGTAAAATTTGGCAAAATGTTTGAGAAAATATTATTTTCCAAAAACAAATAAAACATACATCAAAAATAATAAATATTGAACTTCGAAGATTTTTTTTTCATTTTTATAGTAAAATAAAAATTCATATAAATAAAAAAATGGTGACTTTGTTGTTATATTGGTTTCTATCAATTATTTCACATTAATGAATTGATGCGTATTTTTTTATTTATTTACAAACATTTACGAATGAACGGTTAGCAATTATTAAGTATAATAATTATCAAGATTTTCCTGTGAAGGTAAATTATTCTGAAAAAATCGACTTCTAAAGCGCAAACGTTGTTTAAAAAAAATTAATTGAGCAGTTAATTTTATTGATTAATTATTGATGATATGACCTGATCTGAGCTGACCGAACCTGACCTGACCCGCCTTGACTTGTGACGCATCAAGTCACCTCTGCTTTAAATATATTTTACATTGTCCGTATTTGCGTACTTACTCCGTTCATTTGGAATTTGCATTATCTATGTTGATGATGTCATAACAAAATTTTGTTTTGGAAGTATATACAGTTCTCAAGATGGCGGAAAGCCACGACACGCAAAATAAAGTGCTCTGCACGTTTTGTCAAAAACCAGCGGTTAAGAAACGAGTTATGTGCCTAAATTGTGGTCAATATGCTCACTATAGTTGTTCCGGGTATGGGAAAAGCAAGGTGAATAAAAGCTGTTGTGCAAACCCACATTTAGAAGAGGAAACTCCCGACAGAAAAAGTGTCAAGGACAACTCGGTCACATACAACGAAGACCTAAATACGAGTGGCGAAATCTACTGCAGTGATGATGATGATGATGGCAGAATTAATACCATCGACGAGCTCAAGTGTAAAGTAACCTCTTTAGAGAACGAAAATCGAAGACTGCGTGAACAACTCCTCGAGATAGTAGCAAAAACCCGTCTCTCTGATAAGAAAATTATCGAAAACAATCTAAGCAAGCTAAAGGATGAGCTAGCACATACTCTGAACTACGTCGTGACAAAAATCCAAGAATTTGAAGCAACAATGCATGTGAGTGAACTGCCAAGACCAACTCATTCCACCGTCAGTTGTCGACCCAAAGATAAGATCACAATAAAAAATGGTGATAAACTCACTGCAACGAAACCCAATCCAGTGGCGTCCCACACAGGAAATAAAACTGCCAATCCTGTGAGTAAATCAACTGAAGACGAAAAGAAGAAAGCCACGAAAACGGAGAATACATCACCCACAATTAAATCATCAGCACCAGATGACACAACAAGCGTAAAGTGGGAAACCGTATCACGTAAAAAGATAACCAAAAAGAAAGTAGTGTCTGTAGTAATAGGGAATAAAGAAGATGTTACAAAATCTTCTATTAAGGCTGCCCCCAAAAAAGGATTTATTTTTGTATCACGCCTGGCGCCAAATACAAAACCGACTGAAGTTTGCGAACTACTGAAAGGTGAATTCCCGGAAGTCCAATGTGAACAAGTGGAAACCAAATATCCTATGTTCTACTCTGCTTTCAAAGTAACAATTGACCTACACCGTTTCCAAGATGCAATGAATCCACAAATATGGCCCAATGGCAGCTATGTTACGCGATATTTTCACCGAAGAAGCCGACAGAAAAAATCCACTTAGCTGCCCATAACGCCTATGACAACCCAGGTAAAAGGCTGATGAGCGAAACAGACAACAGCCATTCAAGTAGGAAAACCGCACTAGGAGTCAACTGGCTAAACCTTTTTTATCTAAATATACAGTCACTGCGGCGTAAAGTTAATGACTTAGAACTACATTTATCAGACAACCCACCTCATATTGTTTGTTTCAGTGAACACTGGTTAACGGCAGCCGAGGTGGAGATCTTAACACTACTTGACTATAAGGTGGCCAGTAGCTTTTGTCGCAAAAAAGGGTATGGTGGTGCTGCAATATTAATAAGACCAAATGTAAGGTATTCGGAATTAAATTTAGCATCCATATCTAAGCAAACGGTTGCTGAGGTTGCCGGCATCTTTCTAACGGAGTACAGGGTAAATATCATCACCATTTATAGACCTCCAGATGGCGATTTCGAAGAATTTCTGTACTTACTAAACCTACTCTTACTAAAACTAGACGATACGTGCTCCTTTTTAATTGGGGACTTTAATATACTTTTTAATAATCCTGACCATAAAGTCAAATCCTTTTTGGATCTTATAAATAGCTTTCACATGAGAACCTTAATCACAGAAAATACCAGAAAAACGAACTGCCTGGATAATATTGTTACTAACAGTAAAGTACCATATAAAATAAATATAAGTCACACTAGACTTTCTGATCACGATGCAGTCAGCCTTCAGCTGAACTGTATTAGCGTGTACCAGCAGAACGGAAAAACAACTACATACAGGCCCGTTACGCAAAGGGGTCTAAATCTGTTCCATAGCCAAATATCAGAAATAAATTGGGACCATATCATAAACATTACAGAGGCAGCAGACCTAGAACATAAATGGGATGAGTTTGTGACTATTCTTTCAAACGCGGCAATAAAATCATTTCCATTAAGAACCTTCAATAGCAGCAAGTATTCTACTACCGTGGTGCTAAATAAGAATCCTCAAATAATACGCTTAAAAAACATAGTTGAGTTATTTCACAATTTAAAGTCTCGTTTCCCAAACACTGCATTCTTCAAAACTGCTTTAAAAGACTATAAAAAACTTCTTAACAATAAAATAAATGAAATTAAAATGCACAACTGCGATCAGATCTTGACAAACTCTGTAAACGTACACAAAGCTGCTTGGAAAGTGATTAATGCTAACAGAAATCATGATCATTCCAATGTATATTCGGAAAATCTCAATGCAGAAGGTTTTAATAAATTCTTCATTGATAACATTAATCTACTCAAATCAAAGATACCAAAAAATCACGTGAATCTAAAGGACAAACCATTAAATCATGTTAATGTAAAATTTAATTTTAGTGAAATTACTCCCATTTATCTCAGAGAACTGATAGGCAATATGAAAAATAAAACTAGTAAAGATTTGTACGAACTCAACATTATAATGATAAAATCTGTTATAAACTCAATCATAAGCCCTCTCACAAAAATGATAAATTACAGCATAAGATATGGTATATTCCCAAATTGTCTAAAAAAATCCAAAATTGTCCCAGTTCACAAAAAAGGTAATGTAGATGATTATAATAATTATCGACCAATTGCGATAATCCCTGTACTATCAAAAATCTTTGAGCAGGTTTTGAACAAACAACTAACTGATTTTCTGGTCAATAACAATATATTATTTACATCACAGTTTGGCTTTATAGCAAAGAAGTCGACTTCTATGGCAATTAACGAACTTGTTTCTTTTATCAGCGACGGTTTCGAAAATAAGGAATATGTCGGTATTACATTTTGTGATCTCTCCAAGGCGTTTGATTGTGTTGATCATAGTTTACTTGTCTCAAAACTAAGAAATATAGGTATAGCAAATTCATCTGTAACGCTCTTATCAAACTATCTATCCAAACGCTGTCAAACCACATTATATAATTCTCATTTGTCACAGTGCCAAATAACGACGTATGGCGTTCCACAAGGGTCTATTTTGGGACCCCTACTGTTTATAGTTTATATCAACAATCTACCAGCAGCAGTTGATGATGTTAATCTAATATTATATGCTGATGATACCACCCTAAGCACAGCTAACCGTAGATTAGCGACTGTGACTGGAAAGCTGGCCGCTGCACAATCAAATGCTCAGAACTGGTTTCATCGCAATGGCCTATATTTGAACAAAGACAAAACATCTACAATGATATTTTCCACGCGATATATTGGCATAGACAATCCTAACTACACTAAATTTCTAGGCATAACGTTGGATACAACTCTCTGCTGGGAAGCTCATGTTGATGTCTTAAGCAAGAAACTTGCAAAAACAATTTACCTATTACGTAAACTCAGTAGTATAGTGTCACTTAACATTAAAAAATTAGTATATTTCAGCCTATTCCAGAGCCATTTTGCGTATGCTCTTGCGACTTGGGGACATACAACACATCTTCCCAGAATTTTCAAACTTCAGAGGAAAGCAATTCGTATAATATCTAATGTGAACTATAGAGAAGATGTGAGGCAATATTACGTAGAACATGGAATCTTGACAGTTCCATCGCTCTATGTATACCAATGTTTAGTAAACGTGAAAACGCGCATTGAAAGCTACACGAAAAATCGCGACCACCATTGTTATAACACCAGACAGGGTGATGATATTTGCCTTGACTTTCGGAGAATAAATAAAAGTAGAAACTCCATCAATTACTATGGCCCTCAGTTTTACAACTGCCTACCCGATAATATTGCGTCACTACCAATGCCCCAGTTTCTAATAAAAATTAAAACATTGCTGTTAAAATCTCCACTTTATGATACTGATATAAGGTCAATTAAATCAGTATTTAATAAATAATGTGAAGTGGGTGCTGCTTCTATCTTTTATATTTGCTAAATGTTATGCTGTCCATATACACATGTATGTTTTGTACCACGTGCATATTTATTTATTGTCGATATGACATACTGTCTTGACATTGCTGAAATGTATCATTTCTTAAGGCACAATAAAACCTACTATTACTATTACTATTACTATTACTATAAACATAAACACTCGAAGTTAAGCATGTTGTTATAACTGACAGACAATTTTCCCTCTTGGTTATCTGCTTGAAATATATTATTCAAAGTAAGTCAGTCAAAAGGGGACACTTCGAGCAACTTTTTTATTTATTAGCCAAAAATAATGAAATACTTAAATTCACTGCTTTAAAAAAGCATTTTTTTTTCTTCAGATTTTGGAGTTTTTTTATTAAAAAAATATAAAAAATTTGCTTCACTGTTTAATATTCGTACATTATTGTAAATTTTCTTAAAAAAAAATATTACTTTTCTGACTAACCTTTGATTAAATTAAATTAAATTTGCTAAAATTTTAGATTGCAGAGTTCAGAAAAGCATAATAAATAAAATAATTTCATGGGTGTCAAAAGTAATGCTTTACTACTTACGTAAAAACGTATTTAGAAAAGAAAGCACCAGTGGTGGCGTAAAGGGGGGGCGGAAAAACATACAAAAAAAAATCGGGATGGCAGACAGGCGGACAGACAGACAGACGGTACTTAGGGGTCATGAAAGGTCGAGAAAAGGTAAAAGTAGATAGTTGGCCGATAGACTTGGTTACAATACTTCCTTCGCTTATGCTTAGGAAGTAAAAATAATGTCTTAATAGATTTTACGAAGAACTAGACCATCGTTACAGAGCAATGAACTATATTGTCGTAACATTTAGTGTTGTTCAACCTGAAGGTCGCTGACTTTGCTATTCGCCGTTGAAGTTTTCTTAATATGTGTAGTCTTCTTTTCACAACAAGAAGGGTAAAACTTGTTTAAAATGGCAAATTTTCGTAGGAAAGTATCGATTTTGCAATTAGGCTCCGCCCCTCGGTCTGACAACGATAATTTTTGCCTATTGTAATCGAGTTTTTTATTTTAAACATGTTTTAAGTTGCAAATTGTGAAAAGTAGTGTACACATATGAAAACCAAAAGGCAAAATTTAAGCCCGCCCACCCACCCCATCCCAATTATAATGATTTTTTTATTGTTAGAAACGTAAAACACGTTTAAAATGGTAAGTGTTTGTAAGGAAATATTAATTTTGCTATTAGGATTCGCTCCTAGGTCTACAAACGAATGAAACCATTATTACTATTTAAATCAGGGATTAATCTTTGGCTTTATTTTTTTCTTAATAAACATAGCATTCTTTGAATAACACGATACTCAAAAGAATCTAACTTCTTGCAGAGAAAAAATGAGAATTTTGCCTTTAAATTCCGGTCCTTTGGTTCTCAACGATTGAAAAAAAAATCATCACAATTGAGACAGGGTGGGTGGGCGGGGCATATATTTTGCCTTTTTTCTTAATATACGTAGTCTTCTTTTCAGAACAAGAAACTTAAAACATGTTTAAAATGGTAAATTCTTGGAGATACGAGATAAATATGGATCTTACAATTAAGCCCCGCCCTTCGATCTAACAACGAATGAAAAATTCATCACAATTGAGAATTGAGATCGGGGCGGGTATGGGTGGGGCCTAATCTTTGGCTTTATTTTTTTCTTAATATACATAGTATTGTTTGAATAACACAATACCCAAAAACGTGTTTTTAATTTCTCGTAGAGAACTAAGCATTTTGCAGTTAAGTTTCGTCCTCTTGGCTTACGACGAATAAAAAAAATCATCACAATCGAGATAGGGCGGGTGGGCGGGGCTCTATTTTGCCTTTTTTTCTTAGTATGTGTAGACTTATTTCGACAACAAGAAACTTAAAACATGTCTAAAATGGTAAAATTTTGTAGTAATCAACTTAAATATTCCACTTTTCTTCTACAACCCCTTTAAATACGGCAAAAGTTGAACATCAAAGATATTATCAATGGCAACTTGGCAAACGGAGTTTATAAATGACACTTTTCAGCTCTAAAAACGACAATTAATATTTTTTTAACTTACATCTAAACGTGCTCGCAGTGCTCGCATTTTAAACTGCATTTTTCAGCTTTATTCTCATAGAAGTGTGCAAGAAAGAGTCCCAGCGAAGTTGTTTGGGAACTGCTGTTAGAATAAATCTCTAGACTTTGAAAATCACACCCTTGTTTGTTTCATTATAATAATCTTATAGACGTCTCTGTGAAGTTAAATTATTCTGAAAGAATCAACTTCGCAAGCGTTGTTTAAAAAAAAAATAATAAGTTGATTTTATTGATTAATTTTTCATAACCTGACCTGAGCTGATTTGACCTGACCGGACCGAACCTGACCTGATCCACCATGACTTGACATCAGATCACCTCTCTGGGTATGAGGGAAGAGTTGTATAAATTCTTGAGACCTATTTTTGTAATTTTATGACTTTCATTATATCAATCAAAATTTATTAAATGGAATTAAAAGTTTTATAGTTGTTACCAACATTCACTGCCACCACCTCACTCCGGCCCTGGCGAACTTTTTCCCATCCTTCGCCACATTTCCAATTTGATGTAATTCTCTCAAGCCGCCATATGTTCCCAATACCGAGCCTGCGAATTATGGAGACATTTATGAGGTGCTTCACACCGTTAAGTGCATATTATCGAATCTAAACGCGCGTGCCTACACACTGCCAGCAAATGTATCGCCAAAGACAGATAAATGATTATTGCTCCTTGCACATTGTTTGCTCGTCAAGTTGCTGAAGCGAAACCCCTAATAAAAGAACCCGCCACAATCCAAAAGTTGCTGCATTAATCATGTTCGGTGAGCTTGCGGTTGGAGCTGGTGAACTTCCGGCCCCACACGTTTAAGAAGCGTCACTTTCGACTCTTCTTGGTCGAGGAAGTGGTGTCAAGACGCGATATGGCAAGAGAACAACACTATGTGGGTGCCATCTGGGCGTTACTCCGACTCCACCAGTTTCTCATTACTAGAGAGCGGATTTCTAGGTTTAATGCTTTTTGTGAAAAATGTAAGCACTTCAAAACTTTTTTATATCTGTAACTATGATACAATTTGGAGTCATTTGACACATTTTTTTATGCGTATTTGCCTTTTTTTCAATTTTATGCATATTAAAACTTATATGCTTATTTAATGCTTTTTTCGACGAATATGAGTTTTAATGCATATTTTGTTCAAATGCCGCCCTTGTCGGGATGACAAATACTTGTTAGTTAGCCGTATCGTATCGTATGCATTTTACCTGGACTTGACCATTGAAGTACACTTACTCAAGACCCTTTCTGTGAATAGGTTCCGGTCGTGTGGGTAATAGAATTTTATTATAGGATTGGAAAAATACTCCATAGATTTTATGACTTTAAATCCTTACTTCCGTTGATAATGAATTAAAGCTTTTAACCAGATGTTCTTTTTCGGCATTTTGCGGCAAGACCGTTGAACATTTTCTAGAAAAAAGGATTATTGTACCCAGAGCTGTTCAGTACTTCAAGTAAAAGTACTTGAAGTAATACTTCAAGCACTTTAAGTACTTCAAGTACTTTACTTGAAGTACTTTTATATTTAGGTACTTGGTACTTGGTACTTGGAGTATTTCTAAAATGTACTTGAGTTTAGTACTTGATTTTGCCAAGTACTTTACTCCAAGTACTTCACTCAGTATTTCAAATACTCTTGAACTACTTGAAGTATGAAAGTGGAAATTTCAAATATTTTAGTCTCTATTTTACGAAGTTTTCACATCTCAAAATAGGGTCGGTTAAATACTTGAAGTTATTAATTCAATTATTTGATTAGATGTAGTTTTTTAGTAAAATCGGGTTTGTTTCCTTTGAGGTTATATTTTGATCTGTGATTGTGGATATCTTATCCACAATACGACGTACATTTCATAGGTACTTGCATAATGCCGATAGGTAGGTAAGAAAATTAATGTCATAAATATGTCATTTGAGAGTGGATGACGACAGCAGAGGGTCTGAGATCTGTGTAAAATTTTCAGCGATGTAAAGTTGTGAATATGTGGATTTTGTCTATTTTTTGTATTTTGGTCTGGAACTTAAGGGGACTCGCTAGACGAGGTATAATATTTTTTTGGTTTTTTGTATGAAAAAATGATATTAATATAGATGTATCATACATCAAACTGCAGCTTTTTTCATATTCTAGAGCGCAGAGACCAGTTCAATCAACTAAAATAATATGGATGAGAAATATCATAAAAAAGCACCATTGTATGTTTTCTTTTCAAGTTTTTTAAGTCATAACCATCATAGAATCGCTTGAAAATTCGCACATGGATAAAACATCACTTTTTACAGGGCGCAGAGTCATTAAATGTTTGTTAGTGGTACAATTTGTTTAAATAATAATGTGTTTATTAAAATCAAAATATACCACAAATTAATGCAAAATACGTCGAAAAGTTTTAACAGGAATATCAGAGGAAAATTAATGATCTATTGCTTAGCAGAGTTTTTCACAAAAACTAACAATTATTGAAAAAAATGGGTATCAATTCGACAGAATTTGAGCAGTTAGTTCAGTACTTTGCCGATAGGAGCGCCACTAAAATTTACGGAAGCGGCTTTCCAGGTAAAACCCTTATTGCCTGCTCTACCATAAGCTGATTGTTAGAGTTCTCGGCTGATTTTTCTAATTTATGGCAAGGAACTCAGTTTTATAACAAGCCGCCAGGACCGGCCGTAGTAATCTATTGTTAAGGAAATTAACTTTTACGCAATGAGGTACTATTATAAAACCGAATTAAAACTGGGGAACTATAATATTTTTACTCCACTCAGGATCCTGAATTCAATACACATGATTACTAAAAAATCATTGTAATATTATTGTTAATATATATTTTGCTTTGTTAATTAATAAAACTAATAAACATATTTATAATAATAATAAAAAATATATAAAATACAGCTTTTGTTTAACACGTATAAGTAGCTAAGTGTATCTACTACTTATCCCAAAAAGGAGGTGTTTTAAAAAAGCCCTACGTCCAGTAACTTCTCCCTTCATTGTTTACTCGAAAAAAGTGCTCCTCTATGTTTTCATTTGCCGAGAGATCATTTTCAAAATATATTTATAGTAAAAATATGCAAGTCTTGGTGATGAAAAATGTACTCCTAATAAATTATTAAAGAACATAAAAAAATAGAAACAAATTTTATTTATTTTAAAAAAATCTCTCGCAATGGCAGGTTCCTCTGTCTTCTTGAATCAATTATTTCGGGCAATAATGCGCCAAAGTAAAATCTGCCAAGTTTATCTGCCATCTTTTTACATATACTTCTTCGCCTTTATACATTTTTTCTATATTTATTCCTTTGGGTGTCCATACAACAAAATAAACTTGTGAAATACCCGTAACAAGCATTTGTCCCTGGACTTGAAAGTAGTAATCATGATTTTTTTTTTAGTTTCAATTCTCTGTCTGTCAATGTACAAAATTTGATTATTTTTTTTCTAACCGCTTGTTCGCGAGACAAATCTTGCGATTTTGAAGGGCATTTAATTTCGACTAATGCACTCCTATCCTCTAGAACCCTGTCTGGACTAGCAGCCAAGTAAGGAAATCGTTTTGAAATAAAGAAGCCACACCGTTCAGTTTTTATATTTTTATTTATTTCAAAACACTTGACAGCTTTTTCCTCACTTTGCTGTCCATAGTATGTATGACTGTTATCTCTAAATGTACTGTAAAACAGAGACTCCACAGTTTTAGCTATTGCTGTAGTCGGTCTAAGTTTGTAAATACGTCCAAAATTTGAAGCCGTAACCCTAATTTCTCTTTCTTTTGCCCAAATGTGCCTGTTCTCTATTGTCTATTTCAATTTGGTCTAAATTCAGAGATAATTTTCTCAAAAAAAACCACTTTGGCTGTCACAAATGTTTCTAGTTTCTACATCGCATGATAGGATTTTCTAAAAAATATTTAAACCATAATTGCAGTCGGGACCAGCATACGTAAATTTTTTTACGACATATTTTTTTTTACGAATACTTTGTTTAAGACGAGCTTGTTTTATAGACGAACAATATTTTTTTGTTATTAAACCAGGACCGTTTTAATCACAATATATTTACTTATCCCCTCTAAAAAATTGATGACGTCACCTCAAAGTTTTGCTGAATAAATCTAAATTGTATAAAATATGATGAGTCTCTTCTTGTGATTTATCATTCCATTCGTGTTTTTTGGATTTGCATATACAGGTGACCCTAAAAATTAATGAACGCGTAAATTTATTTTATTGATTTAATCAGGAACTACAGAACCCAATGCTTTGAAATTTTGCAAATGTTTTAAGGTTATAAAGCGCATAATAAATTTTTGGTCAAAATATGTTTGCTTATCCCCTCCTAAAAATTGATGACGTCAGCTCAAAAGTTTGCCGTATAACCCTATTTAAAATTTACAAAATATGATGAGTCTCTTCTTGTAATTTATCATTCCATTCATATTTTTTGGATATGCATATACAGGGTGACTCAAAAAATTTAATGAATGCGAAAATTTCTTTTATTGATTTAATCAGGAACTACAAAACCGAATGCTTTGAAATCTAATGTGAAAAAAAAAACATAATAGGCATGCAGTCGTCACGTTTCCGATAGCGAGGGAAGTACTGTCTAAACTCTTTAGACCAATTTTTTTGATTTTCCCATTTTTCCATTTCTCAATTTTTCAATGTTTCAGTTTGGGTTATTTCACTGTTTCGATTCTTTAATTTTCCTTTCATTTTTAGGTTTTTCAATATTTCAGCTTTGGAATTTTGCAATATTTCGTTTCTTCAATTTTTCAAATTTTTGACATTGTGTTTTCTCGGTTTAAAATTTTTCGATATTCTAATTTTTCAGTTTTTAAAGTTTTAGGTTTTTAGATTTCTCACTATTTCGACTTTTCGATTTCTCAGTTCCATGATTTTTCAAATTGTCGAAATTTTAAATTTTAGAATTTTTGGTCTCGATCATTCAATTTTCTGAGTTTTCAGGCTTGGATTTTTTTTGTTGCTCAATTCTTGGAGTTTTAAAATGTTTGTTTTTTAAATTTTCCTATTTATCAACTTACTGGGATTTCAATGTTTTGATTTTTTGATTGTTCAATTTCTCGATTTTTTGAATTTTAGTTTTTGATACGATTTTTTTTTCAAAAATTTTCAGTTTTTTAATTTATTAACTTCACGATATTTCACTTTTACGATTTTTAAATTTTTTTATTTTTCAGTTTTCAATTTTTGACGTTTCTAAATTTTTCGATTAACTGATTTTTTGATTTTCCCATTTCTCTTTTTCTTGATTTTTCAATTCTTTCTTCAATTGTGATTTTTCAATTTTTCGATTTCTGGATTTTTCAATGTTTCAGTTTTATATTTTTTCACTTATCCGATTCTTCAATTTTCTTTCCATTTTTCAGTTTTTCAAGATTTCAGATTTCGATGTTTAAATACAGGACGGTTACATAAGTACTGAATTTACCTTTGTATTTACACTATCAGGTAAAGAGACCCAAAAGGGTCAGTGGCCGCTTCCGCTTACATATTCACATTATAAAAAAATACAAAGTTAATGAAATTCGCGATTAGTTAGTATAATTGCCTAGATAAATACACCCCTACGAAATATTTCAACAATAATAAATTTAGTACATATTTACCTGAATTTTTGCAAAAGCCGTCGTAAGGCATTCCCTGAAGTCATTGTAGTATTCAGTTACTAATGTCATCTTCTTTGGGTTTTCAGGTAAAAATAAAAAATAAGACAAGTCGAAAATGTAAAGAAAAATTCGGGAAAGTATTGTGGAATTAGAGGAACGAAATTTTGTATAAATGGACGGAACAACCTTACGAACCTATTATTTGTGATTTGTCAGTGTAAAGTTACATACTTCGATAGACAAACATTGTAGTGATTAGTGTTTACTATTTAGTCACTGTAGTATTTAGGTTAATTTAATAGTTTTTAGAATAGTAAATACGTAAGTGGTAGACAGATATATTCAGAAATATTCATATATATTCATTATTCATATATTTTTAACACAACTTTATTTAAAAAATCAGAATGTTTTGGTGGTGAACCAAAATTCAAAATATTAAAAAAAGGCAACAGAAGCCTGAGAAAATACCATACAGCGCCGATGTTTTTGTTATAAATTAATAGTTTGTTTTTCAATGTCAACTTAAAAATGCATTACGCTTATTTAGGAAACAAAAAAGTTATGTTAATTTGCAGTATTTCAAATTATTAGGTAGGTTAGTTGAAGTATTTTCAGCATTTCAAGTATATTCATGTATTTGAATTATTTTCGGTATTTCAAGTATATGCAAGTACTTGAAGTAATGTAATTGGATTATACTTCAAGTACATGAGGAAAGTACTTGAGACTTGAAGTATTTTCAGTAAAAGTAAGTACTTGGTACTTTACTTGAACACTATTTTACTTTGTACTTGGTACTTCAAGTACTTTTGTTGAGTACTTTGAACAGCTCTGATTGTACCCAACTACCTACCTTAAAATTTTTCTAATGGAAACTTTTAAGTAAATGAACCGATTATTTCACAACCATCAGTCTATCGCATCTGTCGTAGTACAGTGTTATACGTGGTTCTCCCTTGTTACATGTTGAGTTCTTTTTGGTAATATTACTAATATTTAAAAAAAATGCCGAAAGTAAAATCGACGCCGGATGAGTGGATAAGGGATTTTCCAGAATTAAAATTAGAAAACAACAAAATATTCTGCAGAGCTTGTGTGAAAACCGTAAGCCCACTAATTTTTTTTTATCTATTTTCCTTTGTTAATCCTGTATATGTACGTTGTTTTAGATTCAATGTGATAAAAAATATAACGTGACGCAACATGTCAGAACGACTCTTCATGTAGAAAGGAAGAAAATGTTTGAAGTTTCTAAAATTAAACAGCAGACCATACATGAATCTGTTGCATCTACTTCCACAAAAGATGAGCAGTTTCAGTTTAATTTCAATTTATGTAAAATGATGATCCAGCCCAATATAGCTTTAAAAAAATTGGAGAAAGGCCCTCTTCAAGAATTCCTTGAAAAACACTGCAATCGACATATTCCGGTTGAAAGTACTCTCCGAACAAATTATGTAGGCCCAGTGTTTCAGCAAGTTTACAACGAAATTAAACATCGCATTGGAGATAATTATTTATGGTTCGCTGTCGATGAAACAACCGATAGTTGTGGAAGATACGTGGCAAGTTTAATTGTTGGAATCTTAAATGAAAATTTCCCTAGTCGAGGGTATGTAGTAAGTTTGAAAATGTTAGATAAAACAAATGGCAATACGATTACCAGATTTGTAAATGACGGTCTTACGTCACTATTTTTGCCAAATGCCGTACCGGCGAATAAAATTTTATTGATGATCTCGGATGCAGCTCGTTATATGTTGAAAGCAGGGAAAAATCTAAAAATATTGTTCCCCAATTTAATTCACTCCACTTGCATTGCCCACGGTTTAAACAGACTGGTTGAAGGAATACGTTTGCAGTTTCCTACTGTTAATAAATTAGTGGAAAATGGTAAAAAGATTTTTGTTAAAGCCCCACTAAGAGTGCAACATTTTAAGGAAAAATTTCCAAACATACCATTGCCCCCAGAGCCGATTATAACGAGGTGGGGAACATGGTTACAGGCCACATTTTATTATGACAAATATATCAAAGAATTTGAGGAAGTAGTTACGGAGTTTAGCGAAGATTCTTCTCAATCGATTAAAGATTGCATAAATATTTTGGAAAACAAAGATTTGCGACAAGATCTAGCTTTTCTAAGAAGCAATTATCAATTCGTATGTGAGGTAATAGAAAAGTTAGGAAAACCCAACATGTTGTTGGTAGATGCCATAAACTTAGTGAAAGAATTTAAACAACAAGCAAACGCAGTAAGGGGTGATATTGGTACTAGAGTATCTCAAAAACTTGACGAAGTGTTAAATAAAAATGCAGGTTTCGGTGTTCTTTCCGACGTTGCTCGTGTTTCACAAGGCCAGAAGGTGGAAAATTTGGAGTTAGATTCAACATTAGTTGCAAAATTCAAATTTGCGCCAACAACGAGTGTGGATGTTGAACGCACATTCTCCAATTTTAAACACATTTTAAATGACCGGCGAAAAAATTTTACAGTGGACAACTTGGAACATATTACAATCATAAATTGTTTTAAAGAAAACTGAAATACGTGTGTAAAATATAAAGTCTAGGATTATTGTAATAATATTTTATCCAAAGTTCTAAAAAGTGTTCTTTGATTTGTAATATGATTATGTTTTTAATGCTTTTTTGCTTAAAATAAAACTTTTTTATTGAAAAGGTTGTGCTTATTTAAGCGCTTATTCGTAATTTTTTTGTGCTTATAAATCCGCTCTCTACTCATTACACAATTCGTCCAATACCCCGCTTCATAAATTTTTCAGGTGCAGCCTGTAAACTACGCTGTTGAATTTATAAAAGATAATCCGTCTATGTAAACAGAATCGATTGATTTCTAGCTCGCTAACGGCTTTCCTGCTCACAATTGGCAAACAGTGCAATGCTCGATAACCAGTGTCAAGATCACAAGTATAAATAGTGGCTGTCAAGGATCTAGTTGAAATTAGCCAATTTCAGTAGCGAAGTTCAGGGAGAGCAGCTGAAATGGGATTAAGCAAATGCTCAAATTTAATGGAACGAGATTAATTGGAAAGTGATCACGATCAGATATTGGAAAAATTTGTCGTCGCGTGAGCAGCAGAAGCTTGTGCCTGCACTAGCGGTACGAAATGTACATTGCGATTATTAAAAAAGTTTGCTAATAAAGCCACGAACTTTTAATCGATGGTTTAGAATGCGGTTCCAAGGTGATAGGAAATTGATTCGAACTAGGACAGGACGCATACTCAGAACCCAGTTGCAGTAAGTTAACTGTGTCTGCGAACTTGTTTCATGTTACATCATATATTGCGCACATCTGCGTTCCCTCTACAGTGTAATAAATGTTGAAATATAACTTTTTGAAATGGATAGAGAATCAATAATAATAATAAAAGATAATGAAGGTAGGGTAAAGGTTATTGTGGAACATGGATTAGGGATGTGTAAATTTATACTTATAAATGTGGAAGAAAATTGTTATATAACCCCATTTGTCGGATGATGTTAAAGCTGAAAAGAAATTAGTTATTATTTGGTTTGTTATTTGTTTATTATCCTTAATCTTCTCTCTTTTGACAATTATTAATTTTCATTCATTTCTACTAATTGGTAGGTACTTATGTACGTTTAATAATATATCAACAGTAGTTTCCCTTTTAGCCTCAATTATTTTAGATCTACATAGATTATGCTCATAATTAATAGCTCTAACATGCATTGTTCAAAATCATCATTGTGTTCATCAAGTTGTTCCATCTTGACTACTTCAAAGTTGAGAGTTTCTCCCTAATTAACACAAAACAACACTTGTAGTTCAGATTTTCCGACTTTAGGAATTATAAGTTTAAGCAGCTTAACCTACGATGAATGAAATGATTTTCCACTATATAGAGCGTTCCGTCCTTGAGGTAACTTAAAAAAAGCCTGTATGTATATATAAGCATTCCTTTTTTTTTTAATTGCCACTGATTATTGAATTTTTAAGGAGTTAGTTTTTCGATTTAAAGATTTCTCAATTTTTCGAATTTGACGATTTTTCAATTTTCCATCTTTCCATTAATTAATTGTTTTTCGATTTTCGATTTCAGTTTGCAGTTTTCGGTTTCAGTTAATCGATTTCAACTTTCGAATTTTTCAATTATTCGATTTTTCAATTTTTTGTTTCTTCAATTTTTCGAATGCAATTTTAGTTTTTTTTAAGTTGATAAATTTCAAATTTTAAAATTGAAACTAGAAAAATTGAAGAAATGAAAAATTGAAAAACCGAAAAATTAAAGATTAAGAAAGCGAAAAATCGAAAAATTTAAGATCGAAAAATTAAAAAAACGAAAAATTAGAATATGTACGTAAAAATTGAAACACTGAAAAACTGTTAAAGCGAAAAAAGTTCTAAATCGAAAAACTGAAACTCGAAAACGGAAAAATCGGAAAATTGAAATATCCCAAAGTAGAAAAATTCATTAATTGAAAAATTTTAATCTGAAAACTCGAAAAATCGCGAATTGAAAAACTGTAAAATAAAAAATGTAAAATTGAAAAATTGTAAGATCGAAAAATTACCAATCAAAAAACTAAAGAAACAAAAAATTCAAAAATTAAAACTCAAAAATTGTAGAACTAAAAAATTACAAAGTGGAAAATTGAAGACACGAAAATTGAAAAGTCGAAGAATAAAAAAGTTCCAAACTGAAAAATTTTAAATTAAAAATTCGAAAAATCGCAAATCTAGAAATTGTAAATTCAAAAAATTGCTAAATAAAAATCTAAAAATGAAAAGTCGGAAAATTGAAGCTAGAAAAACTGAAACAAGGTGAAATGTAAATTTGAAAAATTGTAAGATTGAAAAAAAAACTGTAGAAATCAAAAATTACAAATCGGAAATTTGAAGACACGAAAATTTGAAAAGTCGAAGAATAAAAAAAGTTCCAAGCTTTATATTAATAACTGAAATATATTAAATTAAAAATTTGAAAAATCGCAAATCTGTTAATTGTAAATTCAAAAAATTGCTAAATAAAAATCTAAGAATGAAAAATCGGAAAATTGAAGCTAGAAAAACTGAAACAAGGTGAAATGTAAATTTGAAAAATTGTAAGATTCAAAAAAAAACTGTAGAAACCAAAAATTACAAATCGGAAAATTGAAGACACGAAAATTTGAAAAGTCGAAGAATAAAAAAGTTCCAAACTTTATATTAATAACTGAAAAATATTAAATTAAAAATTCGAAAAAACGCAAATATGGAAAGTGTAAATTCAAAAAATTGCTAAAAAAAATCTAAAAATGAAATGAGAAGTCGGAAAATTGAAGCTAGAAAAACTGAAACAAGGTGAAGTGTAAATCTGAAAAATTGTAAGATTGAAAAAAAAACTGTAGAAACCAAAAATTACAAATAGAAAAATTGAAGACACGAAAATTGGAAAAGTCGAAGAATAAAAAAGTTCCAAACTTTATATTAATAACTGAAAAATATTAAATTAAAAATTCGAAAAATCGCAAATCTGAAAATTGTAAATTCAAAAAATTGCTAAATAAAAATCTAAGAATCAAAAGTCGGAAAATTGAAGCTAGAAAAACTGAAACAAGGTGAAATATAAATTTGAAAAATTGTAAGATTCAAAAAAACTGTAGAAACCAAAAATTACAAATCGAAAAATTGAAGACACGAAAATTTGAAAAGTTGAAGAATAAAAAAGTTTCAAACTTTATATTAATAACTGAAAAATATTAAATTAAAAATTCGAAAAATCGCAAATCTGGAAATTGTAAATTCAAAAAATTGCTAAATAAAAATCTAAAAATGAAATGAGAAGTCGGAAAATTGAAGCTAGAAAAATTGAAACAAGGTAAAATGTAAATTTGAAAAATTGTGAGATTGGAAAAATTGCAGATAAAAAAATTGAAGCAAGGAAAATTTGAAAATTCGAAAAATTAGAAAAATTTTAAATTGCAAATCGAAAAATTACAGAAACGAAAAATTGAAAAATCGAAAAATTAAAACTCGATTACGGAAAATCGAATAATTGCAAAATTGTAAAACTGAAAAATTGCAAAATAAAAATGAAAAAATTAAAAATTGAAAAACTGAAACATGGAAAAATGTAAAATTGGAAAGTTATAAGATCGAAAAATTACGCATCAAAAAACTAAAGAAACAAAAAATTGAAAAAATTAAAACTCAAAAACTGTAGAAACCAAAAGTTACAAATCGAAAAATTGAAACAAGGAAAAATGTAAAACTGAAAAAAAAACTAAAGAAACAAAAAATAGAAAAATTAAAACCCAAAACTGTAGAAGCCAAAAATTACAAATCCGAAAATTGAAGACACGAAAATTTGAAAAGTCGAAGAATAAAAAAGTTCCAAACTTTATATTAATAATTGAAAAATTTTAAATTAAAAACTCGAAAAATCGCAAATTTGGAAATTGTAAATTCAAAAAATTGCTAAACAAAAATCTAAAAATGAAAAGTCGGAAAATTGAAGCTCGAAAACTTGAAACAAGAAAAAATGTAAACTTGAAAAATTGTAAGATTGAAAATTGGAAATAAAAAATTGAAGAAAGGAAAATTTGAAAATTCGAAAAATTCGAAAAATTTTAAACTGCAAATCGAAAAATTGCAGAAACGAAAAATTGAAAAATCGAAAAATTTGAACTCGATAACGGAAAATGGAAAAATTGAAAAATTGTAAGAGCGAAAAATTACGAATCAAAAACTAAAGAAACAAAAAATTGAAAAATTAAAACTCAAAAACTGTAGAAACCAAAAATTACAGATCGGAAAATTGAAGACACGAAAATTTGAAAAGTCGGAGAATGAAAAAGTTCCAAACTTTATATTAATAACTGAAAAATATTAAATTAAAAATTCGATCAATCGCAAATCTGGAAATTGTAAAATAAAAAAATCGCTAAATAAAAATCTAAAAATGAAATGAAAAGTCGGCAAATTGAAGCTAGAAAAATTGAAATAAGGTAAAGTGTAAATTTGTCAGATTGAAAAATTGCAAATAAAAAATTGAAGAAAGGAAAATTTGAAAATTCGAAAAATTCGAAACATTTTAAATTGCAAATTGAAAAATTGCAGAAACGAAAAATTGAAAAATCAAAAAATTAAAACTCCCCAACGCAAAAATCGAAAAATTGAGAAGCTGAAAAATCGAAAGACTGATTAAATTAAATTAAAAATTGAAGAAAAGAAGTGACAAAAAATTGAAAAATTAAAACTTGAAAACGGAAAAACGGAAAAAGTGAAATAAACGAAAATTTAGAATACCTTTGTAAAATTTGAAATACGAAAGAACTGTAAAAAACAAAAATTACAAATCGAAAAATTAAAGACACGAAATAGATTAATTGTAAAATAAAAACCGAAAAATAAAAATTGAGAAATAGAAAAATCAAAAAAGTTAAAAATCGAAAAAAATTGGAAAACGAAACATTGTAAAAAATTTTAATTTAAAATTGAAACATCGTAAGAGCGAAACATTTTAGAAACGATAAATTGAAAATTATAAAAATTAGAGAAACAGGAAAATTGAAAAATCAAAATATGTAAAAATTGAAAAATTGAATGGACAAAGATGGAAAAATTAAAAAATGAAATTTTCAAACGCTGAAAAATTCAAAATTTCGAAAATTTTAAATTGTAAATCCAAAGATTGAAGACATGGAAACTTGAAATGTCGAAAAATTAAAATTCGAAAAACGGGAAAATCGAAAACTCGAAGAAACCAAAAATTCAAATATGTAAAAACTGCAAAAGCAAAAACTGTAAGAGCGAAAAATTACAAATTGAAAAACTGAATACATTAAGAATTAACAATTGAAAAACTGAAAAGCTGAAAAATCTAAAACTTGAAAATTGCAATAATTGAAAAATGAATAACTGAATAATGTTAAATTGAAAACTCGAAAAATCGAAAAATCGCAAACGTAGAAATTGTAAAATTAAAAAATCGAAGAAACGAAAATTTGAAAATTCGAAAAATTCGAAAAATTTTAAACTGCAAAACGCAAAATTGCAGAAACGAAAAATTGCAGTAACAAAAAATTGAAAAAACGAAAAATCAAAATTCGAAAACGGAAAAATTGAAAAACTGAATAGTCGAAAAATTGGAAAGTTCCAAAGTTGAAAAATTGATTAATTGAAAAAATTTAAATTGAAAACCAGAAAAATCGCAAATTGAAAAATTGCAAAATATAACTCGGAAAATTAAAAAGCTGAAAAATCGAAAAGCTGAAAAATCGAAAATCTGAAACAAGGAAAAACGTAAAATCTAAAAATTGTAAGAATGAAAAATTACCAGTCAAAAATTGAAGAATAGAAAATTTCAAAATTCCACCAAATCGGGAAACGGAAAAATAAAAAAATCGAAAAATCGAACAAACCAAAAAAAATAGGAGTATCTAAAAAAATCTATAAATTGTAAAAGCGAAAAATTACAATTCAAGAATTGAAAACATGAAGAATTGACAGTTGGAATAACTAAACAGTTGAAAAATCGAAAAATTTTAAATTGAAAAACTAATGAAACCAAAACTTGAAAAATTAAAACTCGCAAACGGAAAATCCGAAAAAATGAAAAACCAAAATTTAGAATACCTACATTTGTAAAATTTGAAAAAACTGTAAAAACCAAAAATTACAAATCTATAAAGTGGAGAGACGAAAAATTGTGAAATTCCAAAGTAGATAAATAGATTAATTGTAAAATAAAAATCGGAAAATTAAAAATTGAGAAACTGAAATATCAGAAAAATTGAAAATCGAAAAATTTGAAGAAACGACAAATTAGAGAAACAGAAACTGAAAAATCAAAGTTTGTAAAAATTAAAAAATCGAAAAATTGAATAGACAAAGAATGGAAAACTTAAAAAATCAAATATTCAAACGCTAAAAAACTGAACAATTCAAAAAATTTTAAATCCAAAGATTGAAGACATGTCGAAAAATTAAAATTCCAAAAACAGAAAAATCGAAAAGTTGAAACCAAAAATTAAAATATGTAAAAATTGAAAAATCGATTGTAAAAAATTGTAAAAGCGAAAAATTACAAATCGTAAAACTGAATACAAGAAGAATTGCAATTCGAAAATCTGAAAAGCTGAAAAATCGGAAGATTGAAAAATTTTAAATTGAAAATCGAAAAACTGAACAAACAAAAAATCGAAAAATTAAAACTGGAAAACGGAAAATCGGTAAAATTGAAAAAACGAAAATTTAGAATACCTTTAGAAAAATTAGAGAAGCAGAGAAATTGAAAATTTAAAATTGAAAAAAACGAAAATTTAAAAGTTGTAAAATTGGATAGACAAAGATTGAAAAATTAAAAAACTGAAACATTCAAACGCTGAAAAATTGAAAAATTCAAAAATTTCATTGAAGACACGAAAATTCGAAAAATTGAAAATTTGGAACAATGAAAATTGTGAATAGTATGGAAAAAATAAAAAATCAAAAACTGTAGACACCAAAAATTACAAATCAGAAAACTGAAGACACGAAAAATTGAAAAGTCGAACCACTGAAAAATTCCAAAGTTGAAAAATAGAATAAATGACATTTTTAATTTAAAACTCGAAAAATCGCAAACTGGAAAATTGTAAAAACTGAAAAATTGTAAAAATGAAAAACTGTGAAATAAAAATTTGAAAAATGAAAAATTGAGAAACTGATAAAAGAAACACTGAAAAATTATGAAAAATGAAAACTCGTAAAATTGAAAAAACCAAAAAGGTAAAATTGCAAGATCAAAAAAATTCCGGAATAAAAACTGAGCAATTGAAAAATGAAAAAAGGATAATTTGAAAACTTAAAAACAGCAAAATTAAAAAAAAAACAAAAATATAAAACTAAGAAATTGTAACATGGAAAAAGTGCAAATCGAAAGAGTGATAATTGAAAAATTAAAAATCCAAAAGAATAGAAAAAATGATACATCAAAGGACTGAAAAATCGCAAAACTAAAAAAACGCAAAATTAAAATACGTACATTAAATTGTAAAAGTGAAAAATTGAAGGCACGAAGAATTGGAAATTTAGAAAATAAAAAATTTAAACAACTGAAAATTTGGACACTTGTAATAATTGGAAAGTTGAAAAATTTAAAAACTGAGAAATTTTAATTTGCAAATTTGGAGAATCGAAAAACTGAAAAATCGAAAAATTTAAGGCATGAAAGACTGAAAAATTCGAGAGTTGAAAAACCGGATAATTGAAAAATTTTGAAATTGAAAACTCAAAAAATTGCAAAGCAAAAACTGTAAAATCGATAAATTGCAAAATAAACATGGAAAAATTAAAAAGATTCGAAAACTGAAACGGAATATTGAGAAAACAAAAATTATAAAATTGAGAAAAACTGAAAAACCGCAAATTGGAAAATTAAAATTTGTAAATATTGGAAAATCCAAAAGAAGAAAAATCAAAAATTTTAAATCGCAAAAGGGAAAAATTGAAATATCTTAAAAATTAAGAAACAAAAAAATCTAAAAACTGAAAACCCGAACAATTATAAAAGAGAAAAATTACAATTGGAAAGCTTCTTATTTTTGAATATTATTATAAACACTCTGTATAATAAGGTTCAATTTTAGTGGTATCACAACAAAACTGATGACATAATAAAATTAATAAAAATAAAATCCAGTAACACACTAGAGAAATTTCAAAAAATAAAATGGCCTAGTAGTTTTGCTCTTAATGGGACAACTTTTATCTGTATAAAAGTTTAAATGTTATCTGAATCATGAACTTCAGTTAAAAATGCCCGTCGACATCAGAACCGATTGCGCTACTTGAAATTCATTTTACATACTTTCCGCCCGAATCGCCTCTGTGAACCCATTATGCAGTATATTTCCTCTAATACCGCCCTTTACTCCGCCGAGCACTATTTCGATTCAGATCGAACGAATTCCCATGTCGTCGTGCTTTTATTACTTTCTATTTCAGAAAAGCGCACTACAACACAAAAACAAAACATCCCCTGCAATATCGACCAGACGGCACGGACAAAACCCATTCCGCTCCGAAAAAAGCGCAAATGAGCTTTAACACAGTTTAAATTGAAGCAATCGCTTTGTTGTCCGCTTGTACTGCATTTAATTAGCGTAATCAGACTGAACCTATATTCAAAGCGAAATCCGAATGATGGCCAGTAAAAAACGCATAAAGGGGTCGCGGCCCGGCAAAACATGTTAACGTCCAATTTATAGTAGTAGTTACAAGTGTAACGACATTCATTTTTGCGTCTACAAGCAAAACTATAAAAAGCTCGATTCGAATTAATTAAAGCGTAGTTAGCGATAATTGAAGGTAACGTAAGGAGACGGTTAAACCATCGAGATAAAATCGGATAATAAAATCGAGTTTTATAACGGTCGAGAGCGAGATTGAATAGTGAATGGGCTGCGAATTGAATGCACGCGATTAAATTAGCTCGGTTATTATACCGCAGTAAGAGCCGGATGGTGGTTGCACGATTGACGAAACGACTTGTAATTTATCGTGTTCATGTGTTCCCACATAAATTGCAGCTAAATGTGTTTTTTTCCTTATTTGGGGCAAGTTATTGCGAATTATTTGGACGACGAAGTCGTCCCATGAGCCTTTTTAAATTCAAATTAAGTGGGTTAATCAGAATGGAATTTGTGACGAGTCACAATTTTGTTACTTACAATTTTGATATTTTTATGAAAATAGTTGAGCGTCTGGAACACTACTCGTTTTTATTTCTCATGTTAGCAACGGGACCTCGCTGGTGCTCCGATATGATGTCGCGCCAGACGAAATTCCAGCCGTCTGAGGGTTGATTATCGTCGGTTAATATAAACATTCGATAAGGTGCAAGGGAAGCAGTGAAGGGGGCAGTCTGTTCTTTCTTCTTGAGGAATAAAGACGTATTTTGATTTTGCTCTCGCGTTTACTTTTCCCTGTGTAATTTTTGGGACTTGATATCATTTGATATTAGTTCAGAAGTGGGATTGTGCCACGTGCAGTGTAGTGATAACTGCAAGAGTACAGTGCGATACCTTTGTAAAAACAACAGGAGGATGGGCCGGAATAGAAAACGACGTGAGCCTTCGACCTCCTCAAGTGACGAAGAACGACATCAACGTGAAGGATGTTCTTCTAAACGTCCCCGGGAAAAGTATCCCAGTGAGAGAACTCGTCGGAGCTCGGAGACGCGACGTGCGAAAGGAGGATCCGGTGAGCGTATCGAACGTCTGGAACGACTGGTGGAAAAATTGGTCCGGGAAAGATCTACGGAAACAGGGACAAGCACGGGTCTGGGTAACCAGATCAAGTACATTACGAGAACTGACTGTATCCCGGAATTTGTTCCGGGCAACCCGAATATGTCGATTACCCGCTGGCTGTTCAAGATCGACCAGTTAGGGGAGGTCCACGGTTGGGATGACGTAGAAAAGGCGTACCACATGCAGAATGGACTCCGTGGCTTAGCCAAAAGTTGGTACAATAGCCTCAGCCATATTAATTATCCGTGGGCTGAGTGGAAAAATCTTTTAATGAAAGCTTTTCCCGAGCACACTGATTATGCGTCCTCGTTGCATAAGATGCTGAAACGGATAAAGGACCCCAACGAAACCATGGCAACGTACTATTACAATAAAATGGAGTTGTTGCAAGTTTGCCGTATTTCGGGAAAGGACGCTGTTTCTTGCGTCATAGACGGTTTGGCGAACGTAAGTTTGCAAAATGGGGCACGAGCGGGCAGATATGATTCACCAGAAGCCTTATATGAAGAATATCTGTCTCGAGTGCAAGACGAAACAGACGAAAGTAAACGAGAGAAACACAAAATGCATTGGCTGAGAAAGGAGAGTCGTGTAGACCGGAATAGGTACTTCCGAGGGGAACGTCCCCAAACGAGCGGCTCTGATCTTAACTCTAGGAAGGGGTTAAAATGTTATAATTGTCATGGCGTAGGTCATATGGCGGCAATGTGTCCGAAACCCAAGATAGTGTGCAAACGTTGCACTCGTTTAGGGCATACGGCCGAAAATTGTACAAAGAGTATTAAAGGGAAAGAGGTGTTGACCACGCAAAGTGACAAATGTGGCCAACGTGTGTATTTTGTGGACTGCGAAATGAATGGTTGTCCGACACGGGGTTATGTCGATTCCGGGAGTTCGGCGATAACAGTACAAGCTCGCACAGCTGACGAGGCTAAGATTGTGTATAAACCGTCCCGGGCGATGATAAGAGGGTTCGCCGGCGGAGTGTCACCGGTAATCGGAGAAGCCAGTGCTACACTTCAAGTAGGGGATGTGAAGGTCGACGTCCCTGTCTTCATTATTGCCGATGACCTACAAACAATACCGGTCATAATTGGACAGCCATTTGTGAATCATCCAGATGTCCTGTTGGTGATTAATGGCGACAAATTGTGGGTGTCGAAGAAATACGATCTACCGGCTCTTGAAGGGGTCGAACCGACGAAAGTCGCCGTATGGGCGAAGGAGGCTACTGTGATCCCGCCGCAACATGTTGGACATGTCGAGGTGGAAACATCATACACCGGTACCATCTACGTGGACCTGACGTCGAGGCAGTACGAGCGACATAACCACGTCATCCCCAGGTGTGTTTTTGGCGGCCTCCAGGGTGTCCTGCCTGTCATGAATTTCAGCACGGAGGAACTGCATTACCGGAAGGGACAAACAATCGTTCGTGGACAAAAATGCTACGAGGAACCGGTAAAAGACAGCGATCCTGTAAGTAATTTCATTTTGGCAACTCAGATTTCTCGCACTCCATTTACATTGCAGGATGTCAGTGTGGATCCAGGGACCCCGAGTAATGTAACAGAAAGTCTGTTACAATTACTGAACAAATATCGAGATTGTTTTGCGCAAAATCTGAACGAACTGGGAAAAACAAATTTAACCGACATGTCTATTAAATTAACCACGGACGAACCGGTAACGTACAGGCCTTATCGGCTTGCTTACGCTGAACGAGTTAAAGTACGCGAAATCGTAAACGAATTAAAAGAAAACGATATCGTTCGCGATTCGCATTCGCCATACGCGAGCCCCATTCTGTTAGTTAAAAAGAAAACAGGGGAGCAACGACTGTGTATCGATTATCGCGCTTTAAATAAAATCACTGCAAAAGATAAGTACCCAATTCCACGTGTAGACGATCAGCTGGATCGGTTGTACGGCGCTGCATATTTTTCTAGTTTAGATTTAATGTCTGGGTACTATCAAGTAGGCATGAATGAAGAATCGATTCCAAAAACTGCTTTCATAACACCGGATGGACATTTTGAATTCTTGCGTATGCCGTTTGGATTAGTAAACGCTCCTGCGGTATTTCAACGTCTCGTTAATCAAGTTTTAGGAAATTTGCGCTTTGAAAATGTTCTCGCATATATGGATGACATTTTGTTACCTGCGACTGATTACGAATCCGGCTTGCGAATGCTCGAGAAAGTTCTGCAGAGCTTCCGTGCATCACATTTAACGTTGCGATTGAGTAAATGCCATTTTTTCCAAAAGCAATTGGAATATTTGGGACATGAAATAACGAAAGACGGGGTACGACCAGGCAATAACAAAATAATGGCGGTGCAAAGTTTTAAAACACCCGAAACAGTACGTGAAGTCCGTCAGTTCATCGGTCTTGCGAGTTATTTTAGAAAATTTATACGTGATTTTGCCACCATAGCGAAACCATTGACAGCGTTAACGCGAAAGGGGACAGACTTTGTCTGGCAAGATGAACAAGTGAAAGCTTTCGAAATATTAAAGGCCAAATTAACGGAACGGCCACTCTTCGCGCTATATGACGTTAATGCGGAAACCGAAGTTCACACAGACGCTAGCAAGTTGGGGTTGGGCGGTATTTTAATGCAGAAACAAATAAATGGCCGTTGGCAACCTGTTATGTACTTTAGTACGCAGACAACTAAGGAGGAACAGCGGTATCACTCGTATGAGTTAGAAACTCTCGCAGTTGTTCAAGCTCTAAAGCGATTTCGTCCTTATTTATTCGGAAAAGAATTTCGGGTGGTTACAGATTGCAATGCATTGCGAACGGCGTTCACGAAACGGGATATTTTACCACGAGTTGGACGGTGGTGGTTAATGATGCAAGAGTACGACTTTACGGTAGTTTATAGGCCGGGCAGCGGAATGAGTCATGTTGATGCGCTAAGTCGAAATCCGGTGGAAGCTCCAATAAGTTTTGACGAACTAGATTTATTAACAATAAGCCTAACTGAAGACGATTGGGTGCTTACCGCACAATTGCAAGACGATCGTATTGCGTATTTACATGAAGTTCTGTCTCGAAATCCTGCGGACCGTGATGAGAAAAACATCCATACGGAGTATAAATTACAAAATAATAGAGTTTTTCGGAAAACCGAGGACGGATTACGATGGGTCGTTCCTAAAACAGCTCGACGGCAACTAACGATGCTTTGTCACGACGAAAAAGGGCATTTTTCCGTCGATAAAACATTTAGTTTAATGAAACAAAATTACTGGTTTCCGTCAATGCGACAATATGTAAAGCGGTATATTTCAAGTTGTTTAGGATGTCTGTTTAATAAAGCTCCTGCGGGAAAACAACCTGGTTTCTTACATCCAATAGAAAAAGTCCCAGAGCCTATGAATACTATACATTTGGACCATTTAGGTCCGTTCGTTAAGAGTAAGCGTAAAAACACACATTTATTAGTAGCTGTAGATGCGTTTACGAAATTCGTAATTATGAAAGCTGTGCCTAATACGAAAGGGGTGCATGTCGAAAACTTTTTGCGAAATAAAATCATCGAAGCTTTCGGTGTTCCAAAGCGGATAATTACCGATCGTGGCACGTGCTTTACTAGCAAAAAGTTCACGCAGTTATGTAAAACACTCGGTGTTAAAGTAGTACTTAACGCAACGGCTACGCCACGCGCAAACGGGCAGGTAGAACGATATAATCGTACGATTTTAGCTTCCCTATCAGCGACGTTCTCTGATGAGGAAAGCTGGGACAAAGAAGTCCCAAAAGTAAGTTGGGGTTTGAACACTACGGTTAATAAAGCTACGGGAACAACCCCATTTAAGTTGTTATACGGTTACGAACCACGGAGCGCGCACGATGCGTTCATTGTAAATGAAGTTGGTACTGATCAGTATAATAAAGACTTGGCCAAGACACGAGAGGCAGTTGGGGAAAGTCTCCGACTGCAGCAAGAACGTGAAAAGTCACGTTATGATCGCAGACGTTGCGAACCGAAGAAGTTTCGGATTGGACAACTGGTCCTGGTGCGAAAAGTTCGCACCACAAACGAAGGGAGTAGTAAGAAGTTACTACCTAAGTACGATGGGCCCTATACGATTAAAAAGGTGTTAGATCATGATCGCTACGTTATCGAAGATCCGAAGGGATCTCAAAGAAGCCAGAAACGTTACACTGGTATTCATTCTGTTGACAAATTAAAGCATTTTCGAGTCTGTCGAAGTGACGATTCAGATGCTTCTCGGTCTGACGAGGCTAACGACTAATTATTTGTGTGTTTGCAGGTATGTGTGTCTCATGATGCTTAGGATACTGCTACCCCCCAATCACAGTTTCCTCGAGGACGAAACAACGTCAGAACGGCCGAGCTGTTAGCAACGGGACCTCGCTGGTGCTCCGATATGATGTCGCGCCAGACGAAATTCCAGCCGTCTGAGGGTTGATTATCGTCGGTTAATATAAACATTCGATAAGGTGCAAGGGAAGCAGTGAAGGGGGCAGTCTGTTCTTTCTTCTTGAGGAATAAAGACGTATTTTGATTTTGCTCTCGCGTTTACTTTTCCCTGTGTAATTTTTGGGACTTGATATCATTTGATATTACTCAGACGTGTTTTATTTTCCTTCACTGGCACTTGTGGCATCTAAAAACCTATTTTATTAACACGCGAAATGTGGTGGCTCATGTTTGCTATGAAGAGGTGCTTGTACATCCACAGCTCTGTGTAAACATAGAGTGGCAGAACTCGCACGTATAAATCGTCTAAGACTTCCTGTGTTTGTTTTAATACAAGATTTCTTAGGGTCCTTACAAACACAAACTGCAAATATCACTGTTTGTTTAAAATATTAAGACACTCTGAATAATAAACTGTGCCGTTAAAATAAACGTTAAGATTATCGAACACGGGTTCAATGAAAATGAAACTTTCACTATTGGTGGTCTGCGTATTTGTACATCGGAATTAGATTTGAATGAATGCGAAGCTCGTACTCATAATAATCAACGAAGTTAACGAGTTGGCTAAATATATAATAATAATAATATCAGATTAAATAATAAAATTAATTTATTCATTAATTTAACGTATAAAGTATAATTAAAAAATGGTGACACTCCATCCACTTACTTACATGTGTTGCGCTCTTGAACTTGATTGCGAGTGCAGCGAGCACATTCAGGTGTTATTCAAAATTATTATTAATAAGAAAATTTTCAGTGTATAAAAAACGAATCTTGAAGATTCATGAATACTGAAGTCGCAACATGAACGTGCTCGCAGCGCTCGCAAAGGTTTGTTTTTTGAAGTAACGCTTAGAGTGCGAGCACAGGGAGCATGTGCCGATCTTATTAACAATAATTCACAGCTCTCCCTGAGAAGTTAAATTTATTAGTAACAAAAAAATGTATTTATCGTCAAAAAAAAAAATTTATGGTTGGAGAGACGTGAATGTGCTCGCTGCGCTCCTATTTTGAGGGTGTGTTTTTTAAGATGTAGAGGTTTATTATTACAATTGAACCCGGACAGCTTTGCTAAGACATTTTCTTGAATACTATAAGAATTAAATCCGAAAAAAATATCGAAAAACTGAAATATTCAATAGTTGAAAAACCGAAAAATTGAAAAACTGCAAAGTAGAAATAGAAAAATTAAAAATCCAAACATTGGTAAAATGATAATTTAGACCACCAATTGAAAGTAAAAATTGAAAAGTCGGCAAATTGAATATTCGAAAATTTGAAATTTTGAAAATAGAAAAATCAAAATTTTGAAAAATTCAATACTGCAAATTGATAAATTGAAGAAACGAAAATGGAAAAGTCGGAAAATTGAAACATTCTGAAATTGAAAAATGGAAGATCGAGAAACTGGAAATTGAAAAAATTCGTCAAAATTGAAAAATTGAAAAATTGAAGACAAACATAAAAAATAAAAAAAATGAAAATTCAAAAAACTGAAATATTCAAAAGTTAAAAAATCGAAAATTTGAAAATTTTTAAATTGCGAATCGAAAAATTGAAGAAACGAAATTGAAAGCTCAAAAAATTAAAAAATCGATTAAATGCAAAATTTTAAATTGAATAGTCGAAAATGGCAAATTGAAAAATTGCAAATACAACAAAATATAAATCGAAAAATTAAAAATTAAGAAACTGAAAATTCGAAAAAATGAAAAACCAAAAAATCTAAAAACGAAAAATTTAATAAAGCAAAAATCTAAAATCGATAAATCGAAAAATTTAAATTTGCTAATCGAAGGATTGAATAAACGAAAAACTGAAAATCTAAGAATTTAAAAAACAAAAAGTGAATAATTGAAAAAAAATATATGTAAAAAATGAAAAACCGAAAAAGTATAGAAAATTCAAAATTCAAAATAAATCAAAGGAATATTCAAAAGTCGAAAAATCGGAAACTTGAAGTATTCAGAAGTTGAAAAACTGAAAAATTGAAAAAAAAGAAAAATTGAAAATTTGAAGAATTTAAAAATTCCAGGATTAAAAACAGATTCGTTGAAAAATTTTAAATTGAAAACTCTAAAAATCGCAAGTTGAGAAATCAAATATTAAGAAAACGAAAATCGTAAAAATGAAAAATCGAAAAATCGTAAAACGAAAAACTCAAAAAGGCAAAAATCTAAAATCGAAAAATTGAACAAATCAATTGAAAAATTCTAAAAGTTTGAAAAAAGGAAAAACGAAAAATTGAAAAATCGCAAAATTAAAAAGACGAAGGACTCAAATTTTAAATAACCGAAAACTCTAAAAATTGAATTATTAAAAGTGGAAAAATAGAAAAATAGACAAATTTAAAGCGTCAGATCGAAAAATTGAAATATAAAAAAAATCCAAAGTTGAAAAACCGAATAAGTTTTATTTAATTGAAAACTTGAAATATTGAAGAAACGAAAAATTGAAGAAAAAATGAAAAGTTAAAAAATCGATTAATTGAGAATTGTTAATTTGAAACATTCGGAAATTGAAAAATTGGAAGATCGAAAAGCTGGAAATCGAAAAATGGAATAGGTATCCAAAAATTCGAATATGTCGAAATTGTACCGCCGAAAAATAAAAACACAAAAATTGAAAATTAAATAAATGAAAATTCGAAAAATTGAAATATTCAAAAGTCAAGAAATTGAAAACTTAAATATTTTTAAACTGCAAATCGAAAAATTGAAGGAACAAAAAATTGAAATATTCCAAAGTTGAAAAATCGATAAGAAAAATTTTAAATTGAATACATACTCGAAAAATGGCAAATTGAAAAATTCCAAAATCAAAATAAGACAATTGAGAATTAAGACACTGAAGAATTGTAACAATGAAAAATCGAAAGACAAAAAATTCGAAAAATTGGAAATTTGAAGAATTTAAAAATTCCAGGATTAAAAACAGATTCGTTGAAAAATTTTAAATTGAAAACTCTAAAAATCGCAAGTTGAGAAATCAAATATTAAGAAAACGAAAATCGTAAAAATGAAAAATCGAAAAATCGTAAAACGAAAAACTCAAAAAGGCAAAAATCTAAAATCGAAAAATTGAACAAATCAATTGAAAAATTCTAAAAGTTTGAAAAAAGGAAAAACGAAAAATTGAAAAATCGCAAAATTAAAAAGACGAAGGACTCAAATTTTAAATAACCGAAAACTCTAAAAATTGAATTATTAAAAGTGGAAAAATAGAAAAATAGACAAATTTAAAGCGTCAGATCGAAAAATTGAAATATAAAAAAAATCCAAAGTTGAAAAACCGAATAAGTTTTATTTAATTGAAAACTTGAAATATTGAAGAAACGAAAAATTGAAGAAAAAATGAAAAGTTAAAAAATCGATTAATTGAGAACTGTTAATTTGAAACATTCGGAAATTGAAAAATTGGAAGATCGAAAAGCTGGAAATCGAAAAATGGAATAGGTATCCAAAAATTCGAATATGTCGAAATTGTACCGCCGAAAAATAAAAACACAAAAATTGAAAATTAAATAAATGAAAATTCGAAAAATTGAAATATTCAAAAGTCAAGAAATTGAAAACTTAAATATTTTTAAACTGCAAATCGAAAAATTGAAGGAACAAAAAATTGAAATATTCCAAAGTTGAAAAATCGATAAGAAAAATTTTAAATTGAATACATACTCGAAAAATGGCAAATTGAAAAATTCCAAAATCAAAATAAGACAATTGAGAATTAAGACACTGAAGAATTGTAACAATGAAAAATCGAAAGACAAAAAATTCGAAAAATTGGAAAATCGAAAAATTAAGAAATTTAAATTTGCAAATCGAAAAATTGAAAAGTTGGGAAATTAAAAAATGATAATTAAAATGTCTAAAAACTGAAAAATCGAAAAATTGAAAACAAAAAAATAAGAAATTCAAAAAAACTGAAATATTCGATAGTTGAAAAAAGAACGGAAACTTGAAAACTCGAAAAATTGAAAAAAATTGAAGTTGAAAAATGAGATCTATGAAATTGAAATCTCAAAAAGCCGTATACTGAAAAATTGCAAAATATAAATCGAAGAATTAAAAATTAAGAAACTGAAAATTCCTAAAAATGAAAAACCACTCAATCGAAAAACGAAGAATTGAACAAAGCAAATATCTAAAATTGAAAAATCGAAAAGTTGAACACAAAAAGAATAGAAAATTCAAAATTCAAAATAAATCAAACGAATATTCAAAAATCGGAAACTTGAAGTATTCAGAAGTTGAACAACTGAAAAATTGAAAAAAAGAAAAATTGAATATTCGAAGAACTCAAAAATTCCAGGATTAAAAATAGATTCATTGAAAAATTTTAAAGAGAAATTAAATATTAAGAAACCGAAAATCAAAAAATTGAACAAATCAGTTGGAAAATTCTAAAAGTTTGAAAAAAAGGAAAAACCAAAAATGGAAAAATCGCAAAATTAAAAAAAAAACGACACATAAATCCCAGAGACGAAGGATTCAAATTTTAAATAATCGAAAACTCGAAAAATTTAAAACAGATCGAAAAATTCAAATATAAAATATTCGAAAGTTGAAAACCGAATAAGTTTTAAATTGTAAATTTGAAATATTGAAGAAACGACAAATTGAAGAAAAAACGAAAAATTGAAAAATGCGCAAGTTGACAAATCGATTAATTGAGAACTGTTAAATGAAAACTTAAAAAGTCGCAAACTTAAAAATTCTAAAATATAAATCGAAAAATTAAAAATTAAGAAACTGAAAATTCGGAAAAATGAAAAATCAAAAAATTGGAAAACGAAAAATTGAAAAAGTAAAAATCTAAAATTGAAGAAACGAAAAATTGAAAATATAAAAATTCGAAAAACAGAAAAACTGAACAATTGAAGAAACGAAAAATTAAAATACTTACATTACAATTAAAACCTGAAAAATTTAAGGCTGTAAATTGAAAAATTGAAGAAACGAAAAATGGAAAATTCGAAAAATGGAAACATTCTGAAATTGAAAAATTGAAAGATCGAAAAAGTGGAAATCGAAATATTGAATAGGTATCTAAAAACTGGAAGAACGAAAAAATTGAAATATGTCAAAATTGAAAAGTGGAAAAATTTAACACAAAAATACAAAATTAAAGGATTGAAAACTCGAAAAATTGAAATATTCAATAATTAAAAAATCGAAAATTTGAAAATTGCAAATGGAAAAATTAAAGGAAAGAAAAACTGAAAGCTCAAAAAATTGAAAAATTCCAAAGTTGAAAAATCGATTAGCTGAAAACTCAAAAAGTCACAAACTGAAAAATCGCAAAATATAAGTCGAAAAAATGAAAAATCAAAAAATTGAAAAATTCGGAAGTTGAAAAACTCTTAAATTGTTAAATTGAAAACTCAAAAAGTCGCAAACTGAAAAATTGCAAAATATAAATCGAAACATTAAAAATTAAGAAACTGAAAATTCGTAAAAGTAAAAGATAAAAAAATCGAAAAACGAAAATTTGAAAAAGTCAAAAATCTAATGGAAAAATCGAAAAATTTTAAATTGCTAATAGAAGAATTGAACAAACAAAAAATTGAAAATCTAAAAATTCGTAAAACAGTGAACAATTGAATAAACGAAATATTAAAATATATTAAAATTGATATTCGAAAATTTCAAATTTTGAAAAGTTAAAAAATGAAAAACCTTAAAAATTTTAAAGTGTAAATTGAAAAATTGAAGATACGAAAAATGTAAAAGTCGGAAATAGAAACATTCTGAAATTGAAAAATTGAAATTGATACATTAAAAATTCGAAAGTTTAAAACCCGAATAAGTTTTAAATTGGAAAGTTGAAATATTGAAGAAACGAAGAATTGAAGAAAAAACGAAAAGTTGACAAATCGATTTAATTGAGAACTGTCAAATTGAAAACTCAAAAAGTCGCAAACTGAAAAATTGCAAAATTTAAATCGAACAATTCAAAATTAAGAAACTGAAAATTCATAAAAATGAAAAATCAAAAAATTGAACAAACGAAAAATTGAAAATCTAAAAATTCGAAAAATAGAAAAACTGAACAATTGAAAAATCGAAAAATTAAGATATGTTAAAATTGAAAACCTGAAAAGAATAAAACTGTAAATTGAAAAATTGAAGAAACGAAAAATAGAAAAGTCGAAAAATAGAAATATTCTGAAATTGAAAAATTGAAAGATCGACAAAGTGAAAATCGAAAAATTGAAAGCTATCCAAAAATTCGCAAAACGCAAAAACTGAATAATGTCAAAATTGAAAAGTTGAAAAATTGAACACAAAAATACAAAATAAAAGGATTGAAAATCCGAAAAATTGAAGTTTTCAAGTCAAAAAATTGAAAACTTGAAAACTTGAAAATTTTTAAATTGCAAATCGAAAAATTGAAGGAACAAACAATTGAGAGCTCAAAAAATTGAAAAATTCCAAAGTTAATAAACTGATTAAATGCAAAATTTTACATTGAAAACTCGAAAAATTTCTAATTGAAAGATCGCAAAAACAAAATCGAAAAATTGAGAATTAAGACACTGAAGAATCGTAACAATGAAAAATCGGAAAGCGAAAACTTGAAAGATTATGACATGGAAAAATTTTAAATCAAAAAAGTGAAAATTCGAAAAATTCAGAAATTTAAATTTCCAAATCGAAAAATTGAAGAAACGAAATACTGAAAAGTTGGGAAACTGGAAAAACGAAAATTAAAATGTGTAAAAATTGAAAAATCGAAAAATTGAAGAGAAAAAAATAGGTACATAATTCAAAAACCTGAATATTCGAAAAACCGAAAAATTCAAAAGTGGAAAAAAACAGAAAACTGAAATATTCAAAAGTTGAAAAATCGAAAAATTAAGAATTTTAAAACTGCACATCGAAAAATTGAGGAAACAAAAAACTGAGAACTCGAAAAATTGAAAAATTCAAAAGTTGAAAAATCGATGCAAAACTTTTAAATTGAAAACTCAAAAAGTCGCAAACTGAAAAATTGCAAAATATAAATCGAAAAATTAAAAATTAAGAAACTAAAAATTCGTAAAAGTGAAAGATCAAAAAATCGAAAAATGAAAAACTGAAGAAAGTAAAAAATCAAAATTGAAAAATTGAAAAATCTAAAAATAAAAAAAAACGTAAAAAATGAAAAACCCAAAATTTGATTACAGAAAGAATAGAAAATTCAAAATTCAAAATATTCAAAAGTCGAAAAATCAGAAACTTGAAGTATTCAGAAGTTAAAAATTGAAAAATTGAAAACTCGAGAAATTGAAAAATTTCAGGATAAATGAATTGAAAAATTTTAAATTGAAGACTTTAAAAATCGCAAATTGAAAAATTAAATATTAAGAAACCGAAAATCGTAAAAATGAGAAATCGAAAAATCTAGAATTGAAAAACTGACAAACGAATTGGAAAATTCTAAAAGTTTGAAGAACGGTAAAACGAAAAATTGAAAAATCACAAAATTAAAAAAACGAAAAATTATATAAGCGAAAAATTATAAATCCAAGAGACGAACAATTCAAATTTTAAACAGTCCAAAACTCGAAAAATTGAAGTATTAAAAAGTTGAAAAATACAAAAATTTAAATCGCCAGATCGAAAAATTGAAATATAAAAAAAAACTGAAGACACGAAAAACTCAAAAATCGCAGTATTCAGAAGTTGATAAATAGAAAAATAGAAAAATTGAAAAAAGGAAAACTAAACAAAAATTTGGGGATTGAAAAATCGATTAATTGCAAAAATTAAAAAATAAGAAACTGAAAATCGTAAAACAAAACATTGAAAAAAGGCATAGGTAAATCTAAAATTCAAATCTTATAAGATGAAAAAATTCTAAATTGATAAATTGAACGAATTGAAAAATTCTAAAAGTTCGAAAAACGGAAAATCAGAAAATTGAAAAATAGGAAAATTAAAAGAACGCAAATTTAAAATATAAATCAAAAAATTGTATAAACGAAAAATATTACAAAGTTAAAAATTAGAAAAATAGAAAACTATAAAACGTCTCATCGAAAAATTTAAATTTCAAAACGAACTGAAAGCACAAAATTCGAAATTTGATATAATTTTAATACAAAACAGAAAAATCCAAATTATATGACCCGTTTCCTAAGGAGAAGTTACTCCAGACCAAATATAAACAAGTGTGTTTTCGTAACAAAATCCATTCGAAGTGTCGTGGACAAACAGAAAAAATTATAGGTTGTCAAAACACATTTACAGGATAATTTGAAACTACATTTAAAGATTCAAAGTATTCGATTCAGCAGTAAAAGCAGACGAAAACCGGAAACTCAAATTTACGTATTCTTCCAACTGTAAAACACCAAGAAAACATCAAATTCATATTTCCCAAAAGACTCCATCACAATATTCCCTTAGCTACTCATCGCCAAGTAAAAATAAAACATACCGAAACACAACACACCGAAAACTCAACTTTCCACCAACCACAACCCAGACAACACCCCTGAGGCCCTCATAACCTCCTATAATTGCACTCGCATATACAACACCAATTTGCAATATATCACCCATGCCACCCGATACTTATTATTCTCGATGTGCGGGTGTACCCCATTATTTGTGCTGCCAACAAACAAAACCGAAACAAGTGCACACGTCAAAGTCGCACAATGATCAAAGATAAAAATGTGTTTGTTACTGCAGAAACTCGCATGCAAATGCGAAGCAACGTCATGCGTTGCTTTGATGTCCAAAAAACAAAACCGAAGAGCGATGGGATTCTGAGCCGAGGACGAGGACAGCGGAGTTGCTTATTTCAGGTAGGTACGCTAATAACATCCGAAAGCTGTCACCGGCGATTTTGTGGGAAGACTCGTTAACTTCACAATAACAGATGTAAAATGCAAATAAAAGCTCCATCGACGAGGTGAAAGTGTCGCTCCGTTAATTGCTCTAATTGGTGTAAGAACAAGGGAATGTTGGCTGGGAGGCGAGGCTGGAATGCTTGCTAAATGGCTGCCGACACGGCACGATTTTATTTTGGGGGCTTTTGTGTGAGATTTTATTTTTATTTTTATGGATGGAAGTTGTGTTTTTCAAGTTTTGTTTCACATTCATGTTTTTTCGACGTTTCATGACCTTTAAAGTACGAAAAAAGTTGTCTCCTATTTACGTCTGTCTGCCTGTCTGTCTGTCTGATGTCTGTGTCTATATATTAGGAATTTGATGTAGATGGTAAAACGATAACCATTAGGATAACGTCACCTCCAATATTTACAATAATATATTTTTTTTATTTTATAAATATTTAAATATTTATAAAATAAGATACTCCTGCACTTGTGATGTATAAATCCATGTTGAATTTTCACTCTAGACATCCAGATTTTTGGAAAAAAATTAAAATTTCATAGAAACATTTTGCAATTTAAATTTGAAATTGCAAAAACGAATGCTCTGAAATCTCTATACTTGTGGTTTATGAATGTACTCACTTGAACAAAAACATATCTTTTATTTTAACTTGTAAAAGTTATCATAAAAAATAAAATTCGCAAAATCAAATTTTATAATTTTTCGAAAAATCTGAATTTTTCATTCTTCGTTTTTTTTTCAATTTTACAATTATTTGATGTCACAATTTTTCGGTTTTTTTTCTTTCATTTTTCAATTTTTCCAATTTTCGATGTTTCGATTTCATAATTTTTCGTTTTTTCAACTTTAATTTTGTCAATTTTTCCATTTTGCAGTATTTTGATATCACAGTTTTTCATTTTTCGAATTGTCAGTTTCTCAGTTTTTAATTTTTCAAGTTCTTGATGTTTATTTTTCATTTTCCCGATTTTTGATTTTCAATTTTTGATTTTTCATTTTTGGGTTTTTTCTATTTTTAAAATTTTTCAATTTTTCAATTTTTGGATTTCGAGATATCCGATCTGCTGACTTTAATTTTATATGGTGCCATTTTATAAAAGGTATGTACATTTTTCGATTTTTCGATTTTGCTCTTTTTCGATTAACCTTGTAAAGGTTATCAAGTTATCATAAAAAATCAAATTCGCAAAATCGAATTTGATAATTTTTCGAAAAATCTGGATTTTTCGTTCATCGTTTTTTTTCGATGTTACAATTTTTCGTTTATTTTCTTTCATTTTTCAATTTTTCCAATTTTCGATGTTTCGATATAATAATTTTTCGTTTTTTCAACTTTAATTTTGTCAATTTTTCCATTTTGCAGAATTTCGATATCACAGTTTTTCATTTTTCGAATTGTCAGTTTCTCAATTTTTAATTTTTCAAGTTCTTGATGTTTATTTTTCATTTTCCCGATTTTTAATTTTTAATTTTTAATTTTTCATTTTCTGGATTTTCTAATTTTAAAATTTTTCAATTTTTCAATTTTTGGATTTCGAGATATTCGATCTTCTGAGTTCTTTAATTTTATATGGTCAATTTTATAAAATATATGTACATATTTCGATTTTTCGAGTTTGCCCTTTTTCGATTAACCTTGTAAAGGTTATCAAGTTATCATAAAAAATAAAATTCGCAAAATCGAATTTGATAATTTTTCGAAAAATTTGGACTTTTGATCTCGCAATTTTCGTTTTTCGTTTTTTTTTTCGATTTTACAATTATTGATGTCACAATTTTTCTTTTCTTTTCTTTTATTTTTTAACTTTTCCAAGTTACGATGTTTCGATTTCATAATTTTTCGTTTTTTCAACTTTAATTTTGTCAATTTTTCCATTTTGCAGTATTTTGAAATCACAGTTTCTCATTTTTCAAATTGTCACTTTCTCAATTTTTAATTTTTCGTTTCCTCAAATTTTCAAGTTTTTGATGTTTATTTTTCATTTTCCCGATTTTCTAATTTCCAATTTTAAAATTTTTCACTTTTGCAATTTTTGAATTTCGAGATATCCGATCTTCTGATTTCTTTAATTTTACATGGTGCGATTTTATAAAACATATGTACATATTTCGATTTTTCGATTTTGCTCTTTTTCGATTAACCTTTTTACTTCCCGAGCGTAAGCAAAGGAAGTATTGTAATCGAGTTCGTCGGCCGACTCTCTACTTTTACGTTTTCTCGATCTTTCATGACCCCTAGAAGACGAAGAAATAGGTCTCCCATTTCCGTCTGTCTGTCCGTCTGTCCGTCCGTCTGTCCGTCTGTCCGTCTGTCCGTCTGTTGTCCCGGATTTTTATTAGACAGATAATCTCCGAAAGTACTCGACCGATTGTTGTGAAATTTTGTACTTATATTAAGAATATCATGTAGATGGTAAAACGCTAACCAAAATTTGTCTAATCATCCCCACCACTAATGCGATGACGTCACTTCAAAATTGTACATAGTAAATGGGTTTTCAATTGTATAAAATAACATAGTCCTACACATGTAGTTTACAACTCTGAATCGACTTTTCACCCGAAACGTCCAGATTTTTGAAAAAAAAATCAAAATTATAAAACAACATTTTGAAATTTAATTTTTAATCTGCTAACCAGAATGCTTTGAAATGTTGCAGATGTTTTAAGGCTATAAAGAGCATCATAAATCTTTAGTCAAAAAATATTTGCTTATCCCCTCCAAAAACTTGATGACGTCAGCTCAAAAGTTTGTGGAATAAATCATATCTAAAATGTACAAAATATGATGAGTCTGTACTTGTGATCTATCACTCCATTCATATTTTTTGGATTTGCATATACAGGGTGACTCAAAAAAATTAATGAATGCGTAAATATATTTTATTGATTTAATCAGGAACTACAAAACCGAATGCTCTGAAATCTTGCAGATGTTTTAAGGTCATAAAGAGCATAATAAATGTTTAGTCAAAATATATTTGCTTATCCCCTCCAAAAACTTGATGACGTCAGCTCGAAAGTTTGCCGAATAAATCATATCTAAAATTTACAAAATATGATGAGGCTGTACTTGTCATTTATCACTCCATTCATATTTTTTGGATTTGCATATACAGAGTGACTCAAAAAAATTAATGAATGCGTAAATATATTTTATTGATTTAATCAGGAACTACAAAACGGAATGCTCTGACATCTTGCAGATGTTTTAAGGTTATAAAGAGCATAATAAATGTTTAGTCAAAATATATTTGCTTATCCCCTCCAAAAACTTGATGACGTCAGCTCGAAAATTTGCCGAATAAATCATATCTAAAATGTACAAAATATGATCAGTCTGTACTTGTGATCTATCACTCCATTCATATTTTTTGGATTTGCATATACAGGGTGATTCAAAAAAATAAATGAAAGCGTAAATTTACTTTACTCACACACACAATAGGCATGCAGTCGTCAAGTTTCCGACAGCGAGGGAAGTACTGTCTAAACTCTTTAGACCAATTTTTTTTTCGGTTTTTCGACTGTAATTGTTTCAATTTTTCAATTTTGCAGTATTTCGATATCACAGTTTTTCATTTTTCGATTTATCAGTTCCTCAATTTTTAATCTTTGTTTCTTCAATTTTTCAAGTTCACGATTTCCAATTTTTAGATTTCTCAAAGTTCTCATTTTATACTTTTACGTTTTTTCATTTTTAATTTTTCAATTTTCCAATTTTTTCATTTTTTTAATTCGAAAAAGTGGAATATCTAAAAAATAAAAAATCACGAAAAATTGCAAAATATAAAAATTGAAAACCGAAAAACTGAGGAAACAAAAAGTGGAAACAATGAAAAACTAAAAATCGAAAAATTTGAAAACCCAAAAATTGTAAAATCGAAAAAGTCTATAGGACTGTCAAAATTATGAAGATCGAAAAAGTGAAAAAATTAAATATCGAGAAACTAAACAATCTTCTGCATCAAAGAATGTTATATCCAGTTTTAGTTTTAGTTTTATTTCATGGACATCTTAAATTTTTAGTCATAAGTTATTTAATGAATTGCTTTCTTGTTTTATGTAATAGGAGTTTCTTTTCCGTTAATAAACTATTATTATTAAAAATCGAAAAATTGAAAAACCGAATAAATGAAAAAGTTTTAAAATCTAATAGTTGAAAAATTGAAAAATTGAAAAAATAAAGAAAATGAAGAACCCAAACGAAAAATTGCAAATCAAAAAATTGAAGAAATGGGAAAATGAAAAATCGAATAATTGTGAAATTAAAAATTTAAAATGTGTGAAGTCGTAAATCCAAAAATTTTCAAAATCTAAAAATTGAAACATCCAATAGTTTGAAAATCGAAAAATTGAAAATTGGAAAAATTCGACAGTCAAATAAAAGAAGCTTGAAATCCAATAACTGAAAAATGGAATAATTCAAAAATCGTACTTAGAAAAAGTGAAATATTTTAAAATTATTCATATTTAAAATGAAAAACAGAAAAATTGAAAACTCAAAAAGTCGCAAAATTTAAATCGAAAAACTCAAAATTAAGAAACTGAAAATTCATAAAAATGAAAAATCAAAAAATCTAAACACGGAAAATTGAAAAAAGCAAAAATCTAAAATTGAAAACTGGAAAAATTTAAAATTGCTAACCGAAGAACTGAACAAACAAAAAATTGAAAATCTAAAAATTCGAAAAATAGAAAACTGGACAATTGAAGAAACGAAAAATTAAAATATGTTAAAATTAAAAACCTGAAAAATTTAAAACTCAGAATTGAAAAATTGAAGAAACGAAAAATGGAAAAGTCGAAAAATAGAAACATTCTCAAATTGAAAAATTGAAAGATCGAAAAAGTGGAAATCGAAAGATTGAAAGGTATCTAAAAATTCGAAAAACGCAAAAATTGAAATATGTATGTTAGAATTGAAAAGTCGAAAAATTGAACACAAAAATACAAAATTAAAGGATTGAAATTTCGAAAAATTGAAATTTTCAAAAGTCAAAAAATTGAAAACTTGAAAATTTTTTAAATTGCAAATCGAAAAATTGAAGGAACAAAAAATTGAGAGCTCAAAAAATTGAAAAATTCCAAAGTTAATAAACTGATTAAATGCAAAATTTTAAATTGAAAACTCGAAAAATTTCTAATTGAAAAATCGCAAAAACAAAATTGAAAAATTGAGAATTATGACACTGAAGAATCGTAACAATGAAAAATCGGATAGCGAAAAATTGGAACATCTAAAATTGGAAAATTATAAGATGGAAAAATTTTAAATCAAAAAATTGAAAATTCGAAAAATTCAGAAAAGTAAATTTCCAAATCGAAAAACTGAAGAAACGAAACACTGAAAAGTTGGGAAACTGAAAAACCGAAAATTAAAATGTGTACAAATTGAAAAATCGAAAAATTGAAGAGAAAAAAATAGGTAACTCAAAAAACTGAATATTCGAAAAACCGAAAAATTCAAAAGTCGAAAAAAACAGAAAACTGAAATATTCAAAAGTTGAAAAATCGATGCAAAACTTTTAAATTGAAAACTCAAAAAGTCGCAAACTGAAAAATTGCAAAATATAAATCGAAAAATTAAAAATTAAGAAACTAAAAATTCGTAAAATTGAAATATCAAAAAATCGAAAAATGAAAAACTGAAAAAGGTAAAAAACCTAAAATTGAAAAGTTAAAATGTTTAAAAATTAAAAAAAACGTAAAAAAACGAAAGTTGATTACAAAAACAATAGAAAATTCAAAATTCAAAATATTCAAAAGAATAAGAAAGAAAAAAGAAAAGAATTGAAAAATTTCAGGAGTGAAAAATAAATGAGTTGAAAAATTTTAAATTGAAAACTCTAAAAATTGCAAATTGAAAAATTAAATATCAAGAAACCGAAAATCGTAAAAATGAGAAATCGAAAAATCTAGAATTCAAAAATTGAAAGACAGAAAAATTCTAATAAAAAAAATTAAACAAACGAATTGGAAAATTCTAAAAGTTTGAAGAACGGAAAAACGAAAAATTTGAAAACCCAAAAATTGTAAAGTCGAAAAAGTCTATAGGACTGTCAAAATTATGAAGATCGAAAAAGTGAAAAAATTAAATATCGAGAAACTAAACAATTAAAAATCGAAAAATTGAAAAACCGAATAAATGAAAAAGTTTTATAATCTAATAGTTGAAAAATTGAAAAATTGAAAAAATAAAGAAAATGAAGAACCAAAACGAAAAATTGCAAATCAAAAAATTGGTCTAAAGAGTTTAGACAGTACTTCCCTCGCTGTCGGAAACTTGACGACTGCATGCCTATTGTGTGTGTGAGTAAAGTAAATTTACGCTTTCATTTATTTTTTTGAATCACCCTGTATATGCAAATCCAAAAAATATGAATGGAGTGATAGATCACAAGTACAGACTGATCATATTTTGTACATTTTAGATATGATTTATTCGGCAAATTTTCGAGCTGACGTCATCAAGTTTTTGGAGGGGATAAGCAAATATATTTTGACTAAACATTTATTATGCTCTTTATAACCTTAAAACATCTGCAAGATGTCAGAGCATTCCGTTTTGTAGTTCCTGATTAAATCAATAAAATATATTTACGCATTCATTAATTTTTTTGAGTCACTCTGTATATGCAAATCCAAAAAATATGAATGGAGTGATAAATGACAAGTACAGCCTCATCATATTTTGTAAATTTTAGATATGATTTATTCGGCAAACTTTCGAGCTGACGTCATCAAGTTTTTGGAGGGGATAAGCAAATATATTTTGACTAAACATTTATTATGCTCTTTATGACCTTAAAACATCTGCAAGATTTCAGAGCATTCGGTTTTGTAGTTCCTGATTAAATCAATAAAATATATTTACGCATTCATTAATTTTTTTGAGTCACCCTGTATATGCAAATCCAAAAAATATGAATGGAGTGATAGATCACAAGTACAGACTCATCATATTTTGTACATTTTAGATATGATTTATTCCACAAACTTTTGAGCTGACGTCATCAAGTTTTTGGAGGGGATAAGCAAATATTTTTTGACTAAAGATTTATGATGCTCTTTATAGCCTTAAAACATCTGCAACATTTCAAAGCATTCTGGTTAGCAGATTAAAAATTAAATTTCAAAATGTTGTTTTATAATTTTGATTTTTTTTTCAAAAATCTGGACGTTTCGGGTGAAAAGTCGATTCAGAGTTGTAAACTACATGTGTAGGACTATGTTATTTTATACAATTGAAAACCCATTTACTATGTACAATTTTGAAGTGACGTCATCGCATTAGTGGTGGGGATGATTAGACAAATTTTGGTTAGCGTTTTACCATCTACATGATATTCTTAATATAAGTACAAAATTTCACAACAATCGGTCGAGTACTTTCGGAGATTATCTGTCTAATAAAAATCCGGGACAACAGACGGACAGACGGACAGACGGACAGACGGACGGACAGACGGACAGACAGACGGAAATGGGAGACCTATTTCTTCGTCTTCTAGGGGTCATGAAAGATCGAGAAAACGTAAAAGTAGAGAGTCGGCCGACGAACTCGATTACAATACTTCCTTTGCTTACGCTCGGGAAGTAAAAATTGAAGAAATGGGAAAATGAAAAATCGAATAATTGTGAAATTAAAAATTTAAAATGCGTGAAGTCGTAAATCCAAAAATTTTTAAAATCTAAAAATGGAAACATCCAATAGTTCGAAAATCGAAAAATTGAAAATTGGAAAAATTCAACAGTCAAATAAGAGAAGTTTGAAATCCAATAACTGAAAAATGGAATAATTCAAAAATCGTACTTAGAAAAAGTGAAATATTTTAAAATTATTCATATTTAAAATGAAAAACAGAAAAATTACAAATTAAAAATTGACGAAACGAAAAATTGCAAATCGAAAAACTGAAAAATCCAACAAATGAAATAAACCAGAACTCTAAAATCAGAACATTGAAAAATGGAGAAATTGTAAAAATAAAGAAAATGAAAAACCGAAATGAAAAATTTCAAAACGAAAATTTGCAGAAATGAAAACTTAGGGATTCGAAAAACCGAAGAATTAAAAAAATTTTAAATTGGGAAATTGCAAAATCTAAAGATTGAAGAAACAAAAATGAAAAATTGTCAAATCTCAAATCGAAAAATTGAAGAAACGAATCAGTGAAGAAGTTAAAATTAAAAAAAAAATTGTAAAATCGAAGCATTGAAAAATCGAATAGTTGAAAAAATAAAGAAAATAAAAAACCAAAACGAAAAAATTGCAAATCGAAAAACTTATAAATTAAAAATTGAAAACGCGTAAATTGTAAATCGAAAAAGTGCAAAATCTAAAAATTGAAACATCCAATTGTTGGAAAATCGAAAAACTGAACAATTGATTCGATTTTACCTATTTCGATTAACCTTATAAAGGTTATCAAGTTATCATAAAAAATAAAATTCGCAAAATCGAATTTGACAATTTTTCGAAAAATCTGGATTTTACAATTATTGATGTCGCAATTTTTCTCTTCTTTTATTTTTTAGCTTTTCCAAGTTTCGATGTTTCGATTTCATAATTTTTCGTTTTTTCGACTTTGATTTTTCCGATTTATCCATTTTGCAGTATTTCGATATCACAGTTTTTCATTTTTCGATTTATCGGTTCCTCAATTTTTAATCTTTCGTTTCTTCAATTTTTCAAGTTCACGATTTCTAATTTTTAAGTTTTTCAAAGTTCTCATTTTAGACTTTTACGTTTTCAATTTTCCAATTTTTCCATTTTCTTAATTCGAAAAGTTGAAAAATCTAAAAAATGAAAAATCACGAAAAATTGCAAAATCTAAAAATTGAAAACCAAAGAACTGAAGAAACAAAAATTGGAAACGATGAAAAACTAAAAATCGAAAAACTTGAAAACCTAAAAATTGTATTTCCACAACTTTTCAAGTTTTTGATGTTTATTTTTCATTTTTTGCTTTTTTAATTTTCAATATTGAATGTTTCATTTCCTCGATTTTCAAATTTTTAAGTTTTTCAATTTTTGGATTTCCAAATATCCGATTTTCCAATTTCTTTAATTTTCTGTGCTTCGATTTTATAATACGTATTGTAATTTTTCGACTTCTCACTATTTTGAACTTTAAGTTTCTGAAGTTTAAATATTTCGTTTTTTCAATTTTTCAAATTCTTGATTTCCAATTTATAGATTTTCAAAGTCTTCATTTTATACTTTTTCGTGTTTTCATTTTAGATTTTTCAATTTTCCAATTTTTCCATTTTTTTGATTCAAAAAGTTAAATAAACTGAAAAAGAAAAAGATTGCAAAATCGAAGAAGTGGAAGGCCGAAAAATTGAAAACCGAAGAACTGAGGAAACAAAAAATGGAAACAATGTAAAACTAAAAAATTGAAAACCCAAAAATTGTAAAATCGTAAAAGTATGGGACTGTCAACATTATGAAGATCGAAAAAGTGAAAAAAATTAAATATCGAGAAACTAAACAATTAAAAATCGAAAAATTGAAAAATCGAATAAATGAAAAAGTTTTAAAATCTAATAGTTGAAAAAATGAAAAATTGAAAAAATAAAGAAAATAAAAAACCGAAACGGAAAATTTCAAAACGAAAATTTGAAAGAATGAAAACTTAAAGAATCGAATAACCGAAAAATTAAAAATTGAAAACTGGAGAAATTTTAAACTGAAAAATTGCAAAATCTAAAAATTGAAGAAACCAAAAATGAAAAATTAAAAAATCGCAAATCGACAAACCGAAGAAACGAATCAGTGAAAAAATTAAAATTGGAAAAACAAGAAAATTGTAAAATCGAAACATTGAAAATCCCAATAATTGAAAACAAAGGAAATAAAAACCAAATCGAAAACTGAAAAATGAAAAATTTAAATTTGAAATTGCACAAACGAATGCTCTGAAATCTTGCAAATGCTTTAACGTTATTGTAATCCTGGTAGATCGTTAATCAAAATTTATCCGTTTCTCTCCTTCTAAAAATTCATGATCCTCTCTAAAATATGCAAAATATCATGACTCTATACTTGTGATTTATGAATGTACTCCTAGTTTTTCGATCTATTTATACAGGGTGGTACAAAAAATAAAGAATGAGGCAATTTATTCTATTAATTAAATCAAGAATTTGGTTTTTTAATTTTCAATATTTAATCTTTCATTTCCTCGATTTTAAAATTTAAAAATTTTTCAATTTTTGGATTTCCGATTTTTTTATTTTCTGTGCTTCGATTTTATAATACGTATTTTAATTTTTCGATTTCTCACTATTTCGAACTTTAAGTTTCTCAATTTTAAATATTTCGTTTTTTCAATTTTTCAAGTTCTTGATTTGCAATTTTTCAATTTTCCAATTTTTCCATTTTTTTTTATTCAAAAAGTTGAATAAACTAAAAAATCGAAGAACTAAAAATTGGGAAAAAAATAAAAACCACGAAAGATTGCAAAATCGAAGAAGTGGAAGACCGAAAAATTGAAAACCGAAGAACTAAGGAAACAAAAAATGGAATAAAAATCGAAAAATTTGAAAACCCATTAATTAATATAAATGAAAAGGTTTTAAAATCTAATAGGTAAAAAACTGAAAAATTGAAAAAATAAAGAAAATGAACCCAAACGAAAAATTGCAGATCAAAAAATTGAAGAAATGGGAAATTGAAAAATCGAATAATTGTAAAATTAAAAACGCGTGAAATGGTAAATCCAAAAATTTTCGAAATTCTAAAAATTGAAACATCCAATAGTTGAAAAATGGAAAAATTACATATTTAAAATGCAAACTAGAAAAATTCCAAATCAAAAATTGAAGAAACGAAAAATTGATAGCCGAAAAATTGCAAATCAAAAACTGAAAATAAATAAATAATTAAATAAATAAATAGTTTATTGATCATCCAACGGGCAAATCGCCCACATAGGACATAATAATAACTAATAGTAAACTTAACCCAAAAATTTTTTAAAATAATGCTAATTTAACGCCAGCAATAAATTCAGTTTGACATTCTACAAATATATCACATAGGTGTTGTATGCTATTGTATATTCTGCACATATTGTTAACTGAAAATCCAATAATTGAAAAATTTCACATTGAAAAAAAAAACAGAATTCTAAAATCAGAACAATGAAAAATGGAAAAATTGTAAAAATGAAGAAAATAAAAAACCGAAACGGAAAATTTCAAAACGAATCAGTGAAAAAATTAAAATTGGAAAAAAAATTGGAAAATCGAATAATTGAAAAAATAAAGAAAATAAAAAACCAAATCGAAAACTGAAAAATTAAAAACTGAAAACGTATGGAATTGCAAATCGAAAAATTGCAAAATCTAGAAATTGAAACATTCAATAGTTGGTAAATCGAAAATTTGAAAAAATTGAAATTGAAAAAAAATGCAAATCGAAAATTTGAAGAAATAAAGAATTGAAGAATCTAAAAAAAATTCGAAAGTCAAATTAATGAAAAAGTCTAATAATTGAAAAATGGAATATTTCAAAAATCATACTTAGAAGAAGTGACATATTTTAAAAATTATTATTATTATTATCATTACATATTTAAAATGAAAACACGAAAAATTCCAAATCAAAAATTGAACAAACGAAAAATTGATAGCAAAGAAAATGAAAACCAAATCGAAAACTGAAAAATTAAAAATTGAGAAATCGAAAAAATTGAAATTGAAAAAAAAATGCTAGTCGAAAATCTGAAGAAATGAAAAATTGAAGAATGGAAAAATCGAAAAATTAAAAATTGAAAACTTGAGAAATTTAGAAACACAAATCGCATAATTGAAAAAATATTCTGATGTAAAATTGATAAAACTAAAAAATAAAAAATGTAATCTTAAAAATTCGAAAAACGGAAAAAATAAAAAATGAAAAATTGAACGATTCAAGTCAAGAAAGCTGCGAAAGTGTTATTTACGCCACTGGTTTTTACTTTATAGAGTTTATACAGTTTTGGATAATAAATTCATTGTACATGTTATGATTTGTTCATTATAAATAAATAAATAATTTCCCCTAAGTACCAAAACTGCGTCCAACTAATTATTCATACCTAGTGCGGCGATCTACATTTTATCGCTCCATCGACATAGTCATGTTGACGCAGTCTAATAAAGCTCATTAACCTAAACATAAATAAAGCTCCTCATTACATAAGGATTTATTCAAAACGTAAACAGACCAGATTTTAGATGAAAGACGACGGGTTTCAGTTTGGTTTATTATTTCAATAAATCGCTCGATTTGGTTATCTCATATTCGGAATCTGGTGTGGCCTCATGGTGGGTCTCATTTAATTTGCATTAATCATCACGCAGTGTACGCACAATAAATCTTATCTGGCTGGAATTTGAGAAATTTATGTGGAAAGTTGCCTCGCAGACGCTAACGCAATTTCAAATTTTTGGAGCGAACAAATTAAAAAAAATGCAGAGACGCTCTTAAACCGTGTAGTTATCAGAATTAAATCGGACCATTATACACGCATAGCTTCACTTCGATCCCAAAGTTAGATTAAGTTGTCAGCTGAAAGCATCATTGAAATTTCATTTAATCAGATCCTGGATTGTCTCCTAATGGACTATTGCCACTGTAAATATTAAAAGAAAAAGATAAGAATCTAAATCTAAAGCAAACAAATAAAAAGCGTCTCCTTCGTGCTTCAGTAATGGACTATTTACTTTACTTCTTGTAAGAAATATTTTTTTATTTGCGTTCTGTGTATTTATACAAGATTTTTCTTTTATTGCGTTTTTATTACACGGGAGATGGCTGGCGACGACCAGTAATATAATACTCCCTCATTTTCGGGCATAGATTAAGTCTTCTTGGGAAAGATAAGCCGAAGAACTGAAAAGCACAGAGAACAATAAAAAAAACATCGAGAAAACTGTCTTGTGGAGTTTTCTAATGGCTAAATGTTGAGAGCAAAAACGACGATTTTGAGACTGACAAAATCGTACACAAAAAGCACAGTTAACGTCTTATGGAACTATTATTACCTTATTTAATTAATTTACTTATTCGCACCTGCCACTGTTATACATTTTGATGAACGATAAAAACATTACCATGTCATTTTATCGCTGCAAAACAACGTCCTAGGTTTATCACCTATAAAACAAGCAATTGATTATTCAGCATAGAGTCAACTATCAATAGACAGTATTGCATTTTCACAAACATTTCGCCATTAACAATAAGTTGTAGTTTTTTTCAGTGTATTTTTTTTATCCCTAAGAGACTTTTTTCTGAACAAAATCTTTTTTTCAAAAAATTCAGAAGTTTACTAAAATTTTTCTCTACCCATATTTCTGAAGACTTTCAGTAACAGGTTAATATACAATTTCTTGAGATGACGTTATCAAATTCTTGGTGAGGACTAGCCAAATTTTGATTGGCGTTTTATTATCTACATAAGAATCCTAACATAAAAATTGACAGCTAGTCGAGAAAACATGAAAGTAGCAAGCCTCTCGATTTTAGCCTACGCTCAAGAAAGAAAAATCAAACCAAAAAAAAATTGGTCTAAAGAGTTTAGACAGTACTTCCCTCGCTGTCGGAAACTTGACGACTGCATGGCTATTGTGTTTTTTTTCTCATTACATTTTTGTAGTGTGGAATTTAAAAAATAATTGCGATGACGTCCACAAAATTTTTGCAAGGACACGTATATCAGTTGGGATAGATGTAGTGTAATACTAAGAATAAAATTATTGTATTCCCAAATTTTCGGGAAAATGAATTGGGTCGTTTTGAATATTGATTTGTTATAATCAATAAAATAACGAAACAATTTACTCACGTATACGGCGCCGGTGAGAGGCAACTGAAAATCGTTTATGTATAAGCATTCTTAATTTAAGATGACAAGCGTAACAGCATACGTGAGAGTCAAACAGAAAAACTGTAAACAAAACGACCATCGGTTTTATTGCTGCGACTTCCGCTTATTATATAAAACATTGGGTTTTATTTTAATTTTTGACGGTGGAATTCACAATTGGTTGATTATAAACATGTCTAATCCACATTCGCGGAACCTAGACAGCGCATAAAACAAATGCACGTCTGTGATGTTAAAGTCGATGTAAATAAGCGTGCTACCCTTATGTTTCAACCGAGTTTTTACTTTAAAAAATTTTGTGTCTACCAAATTGGGTTGGTCCAATGTAATACTAATAATAAGTGTTGCCTTTAATTTAATCAATAAAATAAATTGACTTCATTAATTTTTTTGAGCCACCTCTTAAGAAAATCTAAAAAATATGAATGGAATGATAGATAAATCACAAGTACAAACTCATCATATTTTTTGCATTTTAGATAGGATTTATTCCGCAAAATTTAAGGGTGACGTCATCAATTTTTTTAGGAGGGATGAACAAATACATTTTGAACAAAAGTTTACCATGCTTATAATAACTTTAAAATATCTCCAAGATTTCAAAGCATTCGGTTTTGTAATTCCTGATTAAATCGATAAAATAAATTCACGCATTCATTAATATTTTTGAGTCACCCTGTATATGCAAATCCAAAAATATGAATGGAATGATAAATCACAAGCACAGACTCATCATACTTTGTACATTTTAGACAGGATTTATTCAGCAAAATTTTGGGGTGACGTCATCAATTTTTTAGGGGGGATGAGCAAATACATTTTGATAAAAAACTTACCATGCTTATGATAACTTTAAAATATCTCCAAGATTTCACAGCATTCGGTTCTGTAATTTCCTGATTAAATCAATGAAATAAACTGACGCATTCATTAATTTTTTGAGTCACCCTGTATATGCAAAACCAAAAAATATGATTGGAATGATAAATCACAAGTACATACTCATCATATTTTGTACATTTTAGATAGGATTTATTCAGCAAAATTTTGGAGTGACGTCATCAATTTTTTAGGGGGGAAGAGCAAATACATTTTGATAAAAAATTTACCATGCTTATGATAATTTTAAAACATCTCCAAGATTTCAAAGCATTCGGTTCTGCAATTCCTGATTAAATCAATAAAATAAATTGACGCATTCATTAATTTTTTTCAGTCACCCTGTATATGCAAATCGAAAAAATTTGAATGGAATGATAAATCACAAGAAGAGACTCACCATATTTTGTACATTTTAGATAGGATTTATTCAGCAAAATTTTGTGGTGACGTCATAAATTTTTTAGGGGGGGACGACCAAATACATTTTGATCAAACATTTACCATGCTTATGATAATTTTAAAACATCTTCAAGATTTCAAAGCATTCGGTTTTGTAGTTTCTGAGTAAATCAGTAAAATAAATTTACGCTTTCATTTATTTTCTTGAATCACCCTGTATATGCAAATCCAAAAAATATGAATGGAGTTTTATGTTACAAGTACAGACGCATCATATTTTGTACATTTTAGATAGGATTTATTCGGCAAACTTTTGAGCTGACGTCATCAAGTTTTTGGAGGGGATAACCAAATATATTTTGACTAAAGATTTATGATGCTCTTTATAGCCTTAAAACATCTGCAACATTTCAAAACATTCGGGTTGGCAGATTCAAAATTAAATTGTTAAATGTTGTTTTATAATTTTGATTTTTTTTCCAAAAATCTGGAGGTTTCGGGTAAAAACTCAATTCGGAGTCGTAAACTACATGTGTAGGACTATGTTATTTTATACAATTTAAGACCTATTTACTATGTACAATTTTGAAGTGACGTCATCGCATTAGTGGTGGGGATGATTAGACAAATTTTGGTTAGCGTTTTACCATCTACATGATATTCCTAATATAAGTACAAAATTTCACAACAATCGGTCCAGTACTTTCGGAGATTATCTGTCTAATAAAAATCCGGGACGGCAGACAGACGGACAGACGGACAGACGGACAGACGGACAGACGGACAGACGGACAGACGGACAGACGGACAAACGGACGGACAGACGGACGGACAGACGGACAGACAGACGGAAATGGGAAACCTATTTCTTCGTATTCTTGGGGTCATGAAAGATCGAGAAAACGTAAAAGTAGAGAGTCGAGCTTACGCTCGGGAAGTAAAAATTGAAGAGCTAAAATGAAAAAAATCGAAACGTCGACAAACTAAAAAATCCAAAATTGAAAACCTTAAAACTCGAAAAGCTGAAACATCCAAACGTAAAAAACGAAAAAACGGGAAATCAAAACATTTTAAAAACCCAAAAATTGAAAAATCGAAACATCAGAACTCTCAAAAATCGAAAATTTGACGAAAATCGAAAAATCAAGAAATCAAAAAGGGCAAATTCTAAAAATGCGAAAAGTCGAAAATTGAAAAATTAAGAAGTTTGAAAAATTGAAAATTAAAAAGATTGAAACATCGACATGTTAAAAACAGAAAAATTGAAACACCTGGAAAATTGAGAAAGTGAACAATCGAAACATCAAAACATTTAAAAATTGAAAAATTGACGAGAAATTGAAAAATCCAGAAATCGAAACAGTCCAAAATCAATCCAAGAAGCGAAAAATTGAAATTAAAAAAATGCTGAAGACTCGAAAACAAAACATCGAAATGTCAAAAAATTCAGAAATCAAAAAATTTAAGAAACTGAAAAATTGAAACATTGAAAAATTAAAAAATCGAAACATCAAAAGATTCGAAAATCGAAAAATTTACGAGAAATCGATAAGTTGCAAAGTCGAAAAATCCAAAAATCCAAAAATCAAGACTTGAAACAGTCCAAAATCGAAAAATTTAAAATTAGAAAATTGAAAAATCGAATAATCGGAAAACTGCAATATCGAAAAATTAAGGAATCCAGAAATCGAAAAATGTTGAACATCGAAACAAAAAAAATGAAAAGTCGAAAAATCTAGAATTAAAATAATCGAATAAAAAATTGGTCTAAAGAGTTTAGACAGTACTTCCCTCGCTGTCGGAAACTTGACGACTGCATGCCTATTGTGTTTTTTTCTCATTACATTTTTGTAGTGGGAATTTAAAAAAAAAATGCGATGACGTCATCAACATTTTTGCAAGGACACGTATATCAGTTGGGATAGATGTAGTGTAATACTAAGAATAAAATTATTATATTCTCAAATTTTCGGGAAAATGAATTGGGTCGTTTGAATATTGATTTGTAATAATCAATAAAATAACGAAACAATTTACTCACGTATACCTACGTATCAGAGGCAACTGAAAATCGTGTATGTATAAACATTGTTAATTTAAGATGACAGGCGTAACAGCATACGTGAGAGCCAAACACAGAAACTGTAAACAAAACGACCGTCGGTTTTATTGCTGCGACTTCCGCTTATTATATAAAACATTGGGTTTTATTTTAATTCTTGACGGTGAAATTCACAATTGGTTGATTATAAACATGTCTATTTCACATTCGCGGAATCAAGTGAACGCATAAAACAAATGCAGGTCTGTAATGTTAAAGTCGATGTAAATAAGCGTGCTACCCTTATGTTTCAACCGAGTTTTTCCTTTAAAAAATTTTGTGTCTACCAAATTGGGTTGGTTGGGGTGTAATACTAATAATAAGTGTTGCCTTTAATTTAATCAATAAAATAAATTGACTTCATTAATTCTTTTGAACCACCTCTTAAGAAAATCTAAAAAATATGAATGGAATGATAAATCACAAGTACAAACTCATCATATTTTTTGCATTTTAGATAGGATTTATTCAGCAAAATTTAAGGGTGACGTCATCAATTTTTTTAGGAGGGATGAACAAATACATTTTGAACAAAAGTTTACCATGCTTATAATAACTTTAAAATATTCCCAAGATTTCAAAGCATTCGGTTTTGTAATTCCTGATTAAATCGATAAAATAAATTCACGCCTTCATTAATTTTTTTGAGTCACCCTGCATATGCAAATCCAAAAATATGAATGGAATGATAAATCACAAGTACAGACTCATCATATTTTGTACATTTTAGATACGATTTATTCGGAAAACTTTTGAGCTGACGTCATCAGTTTTTTGTAGAAGATAACCAAATATATTTTGACTAAAAATTTATTATGCTCTTTATAACCTTAAAACATCTGCAAGATTTCAAAGCATTCGGTTTTGTAGTTCCTGATTAAATCAATAAAATAAATTTACGCATTCATTAATTTTTTTGAGTCACTCTGTATATGCAAATCCAAAAAATATGAATGGAGTGATAAATGACAAGTACAGGCTCATCATATTTTGTACATTTTAGATATGATTTATTCGGCAAACTTTCGAGCTGACGTCATCAAGTTTTTGGAGGGGATAAGCAAATATATTTTGACTAAACATTTATTATGTTCTTTATGACCTTAAAACATCTGCAAGATTTCAGAGCATTCGGTTTTGTAGTTCCTGATTAAATCAATAAAATATATTTACGCATTCATTAATTTTTTTGAGTCACCCTGTATATGCAAATCCAAAAAATATGAATGGAGTGATAGATCACAAGTACAGACTCATCATATTTTGTACATTTTAGATATGATTTATTCCACAAACTTTTGAGCTGACGTCATCAAGTTTTTGGAGGGGATAAGCAAATATTTTTTGACTAAAGATTTATGATGCTCTTTATAGCCTTAAAACATCTGCAACATTTCAAAGCATTCTGGTTAGCAGATTAAAAATTAAATTTCAAAATGTTGTTTTATAATTTTGATTTTTTTTCCAAAAATCTGGACGTTTCGGGTGAAAAGTCGATTCAGAGTTGTAAACTACATGTGTAGGACTATGTTATTTTATACAATTGAAAACCCATTTATTATGTACAATTTTGAAGTGACGTCATCGCTTTAGTGGTGGGGATGATTCGACAAATTTTGGTTAGCGTTTTACCATCTACATGATATTCTTAATATAAGTACAAAATTTCACAACAATCGGTCGAGTACTTTCGGAGATTATCTGTCTAATAAAAATCCGGGACAACAGACGGACAGACGGACAGACGGACAGACGGACGGACAGACGGACAGACGGACAGACGGACGGACAGACGGACAGACGGACGGACAGACGGACAGACAGACGGAAATGGGAGACCTATTTCTTCGTCTTCTAGGGGTCATGAAAGATCGAGAAAACGTAAAAGTAGAGAGTCGGCCGACGGACTCGATTACAATACTTCCTTTGCTTACGCTCGGGAAGTAATAATGAAAAATTGAAAAATCTGAAACCAAAATGTCGAGAAAACGAAATATCGGAAAATTGAAACATCACAAACGAAAAACAGAAAAATGTAAAATTTTGAAATTCGAAAATTCGAAAAATTGAACAATCGAAGAACTGAAAAATCGTAATATCCAGAAATCGAGATTTACAATTATTATTAAAAATATCGAAAAATTAAAATATCTCTAACTGACCTGCATATGTTATAATTAGCCAGTTTTTGTTGTGTAGTGTTGGTCAATTTTTGTTTTGTAATACTGTATTTTTATTTTCATATTATAACCTTGTTCTGTTATTGGCACGTAAGTCCGTTGGGGATTGAAAATAAATAAATAAATATTGAAAAATTGAAAAATCAAAAATTTAAAAAATGGATAAATTGATCAAAAATTGAAATTATGAAAAATTGGAAAATCGAAAATTTGAAAAATCGAAGTATTGAAAAATTACGAAATTAAAAACTATAACGTTTAAAAAATCAAAAAGATGAGAAGTCTAAATATAAAATCCAAGTGCTGAAAAATCAAAAAAAAATCGAAAAAACGAAAAATCAAAAAATTGAAAAATTGCAGAATCGAAATAATGAAAACTTGCAACACTGAAATGGCGGAAAATTGACAATTTTAAAATTAAAAATTGGAAATTGAACAACGGAAAAATAAAAAAATCGCAAAACTGAAATATCAAAAAATTGAAGAATAAAAACTGAAATATTGATAAATCGAAAAATTGAGAAAAGGAGAAATTGAAAAGCTGAAAATCGAAAATTTGAAAAAGCGTGAGATCGAAAAATTGTCATACAATTTTTACTTTTTTCCAAAAATCTCGATATTTAGGATAAATATTCAACACGGACGCATAAACTACAAGTTCAGCAGTATGTCCTTTTTTAACAATCGAATAACATTTATTGGACGAAGTTGTAATATGACGTAATCAGTTCCTGTGGGTCGTTAATGGATAAATTTTGCTCAACCTTATAACGATTGAGAGATTTCAGATAATTCGATTTTGCAATTTCAAAGTTAAACAATTGTAAAGTGTTGTACAATTTTAAATTTTTTCCAAAAATCTGGATGCCTAGTGTAAAATCTCAACGCGGATTCATAAACCACAAGAAGAGAAATTATTTTATAATATTTAAAAATTTAAATAACATTTACTATTTTAAAATTTGGTTAGCGTGGCAGAAGAAAGACAGAGACAGAAATAGAGAGAAAACATGAAAGTAGCAAGTCGCTACATGGGCTCGATTACAATACTTTCTGGGAAGAAAAATCAAAAATTTTTGCAAAATTCAGGATTCTTGAGCCAAATATGCGTCTACGGAATTTCGTTTTTTTTTCGAATCCCCCCGTACACCGGAATCCCCATCACTCCATCTTTGTCTTTTACACCGGCCATAAATTTTTTATCGCTTGCATTTATGCGCTAAGCCCAGTTTCATCAAACTTAAGAAGCTTTTATTCCGACACTAAAATGTCGTTACGATCCATGGTCACATTTCTCCAGCGCTTATTTGAAAAAATACCTGTTCGAGGGCGCCACCTGCACATTTTTACGTCGTCTTAAAGGTAATCGGCCAGTTTCATTACAATGGCTTCATAAATACCGAAGTTATGGTCGTAAAAAGTTTTTTATCTTCTTGTTGGGATCAGATGGTGGATGAAGACGTCGCTGGAACTTATTTGTTTGGGAGCTAATGGAACGAAAGAAAAAAAGGCAACAATGGAAATTAATCACAATGATTGGCGCATCAGTCTGTTGCATATAATAAATCAAAACAAAATTGAGTCAGTTCGTGCTTCCACGTTTGACGGCCAATTAATCAATTTTTGGCTGAGCGAAAATCCCACGGACGATTTGGCGAGAGCGGAATGTAAACATTATTAAATTTGGAGGAATTGATGGCGATATTTCTCATGATGCGTCACTTTTCGAAAGGTTTTTTGTGTGTTGTCCACGTGGCGCTGAAATGCCGCTAAGGGGTTTACTTTATTCAAATTTAAATTAAAGTACGGGTTACTACAGGCGTAAAGCCTGGAAATCAACTTTCGGTTTTTAATGTGTTTTCGTTTTCCCGTTTTCTTATCTTCGTGAGTGTGGTAGGTAATTACAGGCTACAAAAGTTAAGGGCAGATAACAAGTAAAGTTTGTAAACATTTCAAGCGATAAAATTTAAAAGAGGAACGTGACTTCGAATCGAGATACGCCAAAAGCAACGCAACAGATAAGAAATTGAAATTTCGGGTAAATTACTCACTTCAGACAGAGAACATAGGGAAGCGTCATAGTTTAAATTAAATGACGGTTGAGGACTCCTCGACTTATGTTGGCAACAGTGTTGTTTCTAACTAGGAACAAAATTAACTAGAAAAAATGTCATAATATTTTTAACGACGCGTTTTACAGTTCGTCGTCTGAGAACTTGTTGGATCTACAGACCAGAGCGCACTCAGGCCAATGTCGACTCTAAGCGTTCGGAAACGATTTTATTTATAAGCCATGATCCGTGATCTGATACACATCCTAACCGGTTTCGACCATAATTTTTGCTGTTTCAACTTTCGAATTCTGAGTTTTTCGAAATTTGAATTTGTTTTTGTTTTGCTTTTCAGTTTATTCCTATTTATTTTTCAATTTTTGGATTTTACAGTTTCTCAATTTTTCAATTTCTCGGTTTTCAGTTTTTCTCTTCAATTTTACGATTTTTAAATATGTATTTCGATTTTTCAATTTTTGACTTTTATAAACTCTGTATGTGTCGATTTTTCAATTAATCGATGTTTTGATTTTCCCATTTCATGACTTTTTAGGTTTTCGATTTTCCTGCTCTTCAATTCTTTAATTTTTCGATTTTTCAGGTTTTTGATTTTTCAATTTTTAGTTTTTTAAGGTTCCGATTTTTCGACTTCACTTTTTGAATTTTTCGATTGCTCAATTTTTCGACTTTTTAGGTTCTCAGTTTTTGGATATTTCAGTTTCGGGAATTTTCAGTTTTTCGTTTCGTCAGTTTTTCTTTCATTTTTCAGTTTTTCGATATTTCAGTTTTGGAATGTTTCAATATTTCTGTTTTTCGACTTTTCCGTTTTTGGCTTCTGGATTTTTCGATGTGTCGACTTTTTACTTTTTCGATTTTTAAATTTTAGATTTCTCAATTTTTTGGTATTGTAATTTTTCAATATTTAAAATTTTAAATTTTTCCATTTCTCAATTTTTCTTTTCAGCTCTTCCATATTTCAATTTTTCAAATGTTTCGATTTCTTAACCTTTCGATTTTTCGACTTCCCGGTTTTAGATTTTCTGTTTTTCAGTTGTCGTTTTTTCAATTTTTCGATGTTTAATTTTTAAATTTTTTAGTTTTTTCGATATTTTAATTTTTCAATATTTAAAATTTTAGATTTTTCGATTTCTTGATTTTTCATTTCAGTTCTTCGATATTTCAGTTTTTCAAGTTTTCGAATTTTCCTATTGTTTTGATTTCTTAATCAATCGATTTTTCGACTTCCTGGTTTTAAATTTTCTGTTTTTCAATTGTCGTTTTTTTAAATTTTCGATTTTGTCAATTTTTCAAATTTGACAATTATAAACTGTCAATTTTTCGATTTTTCAATTAATCGATGTTTTGATTTTCCCATTTCTTGACTTTCGGGGTTTTCAATATTCCTGTTCTTCAATTCTTTAATTTTTCGATTTTTCAGGTTTTTGATTTTTTATTTTTTAATTTTTTTAAGGTTTCAATTTTTCGACTTCACTTTTTGGATTTTTCTATTGCTCAATTTCTCTACTTTAGGTTCTCAGTTTTTGGATATTTCAGTTTTCGGATTTTTCAGGTTTTCGATATTCCAGTTTTGGGATTTTTCAATATTTCGATTCTTCGACTTTTCGATTTTTGACTCCTGGATTTTTCGATGTGTTGATTTTTTTTTATTTTTTCGATTTTTCAATTTTTCGATTTTTAAATTTTAAATTTTTCGATTTCTTGATTTTTCATTTCAGTTCATCGATATTTTAGTTTTTCAAGTTTTCCAACTTTTCAAATGCTTTGATTTCTTAATCTATCGATTTTTCGACTTCCCGGTTCTAGATTTTCTGTTTTTCAATTGTAGTTTTTTTAAAGTTTCGATTTTTCAATTTTTCGATTGCTCAATCTTTCGATTTTTCGACTTTCCGGTTTTAGATTTTCTGTTTTCAATTGTCGTTTTAAATTTTTCGATTTTTCAATGTTTTGATTTCCCGAATTAGTTTCCCATTTTTAGTTTTTTTTTTCATTTTTCAGTTTTTCGATATTTCAGTTTTGGGATTTTTCAATATTTCGATTCTTCGACTTTTCGATTTTTGACTCCTGGATTTTTCGATGTGTCGATTTTTTTTTTATTTTTTCGATTTTTCAATTTTTCGATTTTTAAATTTTAAATTTTTCGATTTCTTGATTTTTCATTTCAGTTCTTCGATATTTTAGTTTTTCAAGTTTTCCAACTTTTCAAATGCTTTGATTTCTTAATCTATCGATTTTTCGACTTCCCGGTTCTAGATTTTCTGTTTTTCAATTGTAGTTTTTTTAAATTTTCGATTTTTCAATTTTTCGATTGCTCAATCTTTCGATTTTTCGACTTTCCGGTTTTAGATTTTCTGTTTTCAATTGTCGTTTAAAATTTTTCGATTTTTCAATGTTTTGGTTTCCCGATTTAGTTTCCCATTTTTAGTTTTTCTTTCATTTTTCAGTTTTTCGATATTTCAGTTTTGGGATTTTTCAATATCTCGATTTTTCGACTTTTCGATTTTTGACTCCTGGATTTTTCGATGTGTCGATTTTTTTACTTTTTCGAATTTTCAATTTTTCGATTTTTAAATTTTAGATTTTTCGATTTCTCGATTTTTCATTTCAGTTCTTCGATATTTTAGTTTTTTAAGTTTTCGAACTTTTCAAATGTTTTGATTTCTTAATCTATCAATTTTTCGACTTCCCGGTTCTAGATGTTCTGTTTTTCAATTGTCGTTTTTTTAAATCTTTGATTTTTCAATTTTTCGATTTTTCTAAGGTTTCGATATTTCGACTTCACTTTTTTTCAGTTTTTCGATTTGTCAGTTTTTCTTTCATTTTTGAGTTTTTCGATATTTCAGTTTTGAGACTTTTCGATATTTCTGTTCTTGGACTTTTTCACTTTTGACTTCTGGATTTTTCGATGTGTCGACTTTTTATTTTTTCGATTTTTAAATTTTAGATTTCTCAATTTTTTGGAATTTTAATTTTTCAATATTTAAAATTTTAGATTTTTCGACTTCTCGGTTTTAAACTTTCTGTTTTTCAATTGTCGTTTTTCTAAATTTTCGATTTTTCAATTTTTCGATTGCTTAATCTTTCGATGTTTCGACTTCCCGGTTTTAGATTTTCTGTTTTCAATTGTCGTTTAAAATTTTTCGATTTTTCAATGTTTTGATTTCCCGATTTAGTTTCCCATTTTTAGTTTTTCTTTCATTTTTCAGTTTTGGGATTTTTCAATATCTCGATTCTTCGACTTTTCGATTTTTGACTCCTGGATTTTTCGATGTGTCGATTTTTTAATTTTTTCAATTTTTCAATTTTTCGATTTTTAAATTTAAAATTTTTCAACTTCTCGATTTTTCATTTCAGTTCTTCGATATTTTAGTTTTTCAAGTTTCCGAACTTTTCAAATGTTTTGATTTCTTAATCTATCGATTTTTCGACTTCCCGGTTCTAGATTTTCTGTTTTTCAATTGTCGTTTTTTATCAAATTTTTGATTTCTCAATTTTTCGATTTTTTTAAGGTTTCGATATTTCGAGTTCACTTTTTCTTTTCAGTTTTTCGATTCGTCAGTTTTTTTTTCATTTTTGAGTTTTTCGATATTTCAGTTTTGAGACTTTTCAATATTTCTGTTCTTGGACTTTTCCATTTTTGACTTCTGGATTTTTCGATGTGTCGACTTTTTATTTTTTCGATTTTTAAATTTTAGATTTCTCAATTTTTTGGAATTTTAATTTTTCAATATTTAAAATTTTAGATTTTTCAACTACCCGGTTTTAGATTTCCTGTTTTTCAATTGTCGTTTTTTCAAATTTTCAAATTTGACATTTATAAATTGTTAATTTTTCGATTTTTCAATTAATCGATGTTTTGATTTTCCCATTTCAAGACTTTTAAGGTTTTCGATATTCCTGTTCTTCAATTCTTTAATTTTTCGATTTTTCAGGTTTTTGATTTTTCATTTTTTTGTTTTTTTTAGGTTCCGATTTTTCGACTTCACTTTTTGGATTTTTCGATTGCTCAATTTTTTGACTTTTTAGGTTCTCAGTTTTTGGATATTTCAGTTTCGGGAATTTTCAGTTTTTCGTTTCGTCAGTTTTTCTTTCATTTTTCAGTTTTTCGATATCTCAGTTTTGGGATTTTTCAATATTTCGATTCTTCGACTTTTCGATTTTTGACTCCTGGACTTTTCGATGTGTCGATTTTTTCACTTTTTCGGTTTTTCAATTTTTCGATTTTTAAATTTTAGATTTTTCGATTTCTCGATTTTTCATTTCAGTTCTTCGATATTTTAGTTTTTCAAGTTTTCGAACTTTTCAAATGTTTTGATATCTTAATCTATCGATTTTTTGACATCCCGGTTTTAGATTTTCTGTTTTTCAATTGCCGTTTTTTCAAATTTTTGATTTTTCAATTTTTCGATTTTTTTAAGGTTTCGATATTTCGACTTCACTTTTTTTTCAGTTTATCGATATTTCAGTTTTGTGACTTTTCAATACTTCTGTTCTTGGACTTTTCCATGTTTGACTTCTGGATTTTTCGATGTGTCGACTTTTTATTTTTTCGATTTTTAAATTTTAGATTTCTCAATTTTTTGGAATTTTAATTTTTCAATATTTAAAATTGTAGATTTTTCGACTTCCCGGTTTTTGATTTTCTGTTTTTCAATTGTCGTTTTTTCAAATTTTCGATTTTTCAATAAATCGATGTTTTGATTTTCCAATTTGTTGACATTCAAGGTTTTCGATATTCCTGTTCTTCAATTCTTTAATTTTTCCATTTTTCAGGTTTTTGAATTTTCATTTTTCAGTTTTTTTAATGTTTCGATTTTGTGACTTCACTTTTTGGATTTTTCTATTGCTCAATTTCTCGACTTTTTAGGTTCTCAGGTTTTGGATATTTCAGTTTTCGGATTTTTCAGGTTTTCCATTTTTCAGAGTTTCTTTCATTTTTCAGTTTTTCGATATTACTGTTTTGGGATTTTTCGATATTTTGATTCTTCGACTTTTCGATTTTTGGCTTCTGGAGTTTTCGATGCGTCGATTTTTTTACTTTTTCTATTGTTCAATTTTTCGATTGTTTAATTTTTCGATTTTTCGACTTCCCGGTTTTAGATTTTCTGTTTTCAATTATCGTTTTAAATTTTTCGATTTTTCAATGTTTTGATTTCCCGATTTAGTTTCTCACTTTTAGTTTTTCTTTTATTTTTAATTTTTTCAATATTTCAGTTTTGGTATTTTTCAATATCTTGATTCTTCGACTTTTCAATTTTTGACTACTGGATTTTCGATGTGTCGATTTTTTTACTTTTTCGATTTTTCAATTTTTCGAATCTTAAATTTAAAATTTTTTAATTTTTAAAATGTTACATTTTTCGATTTCTTGATTTTTCATTTCAGTTCTTCGATATTTCAATTTTTCAAGTTTTCGAATTTTTCAAATGTTTCGATTTCTTAAACTTTTGATTTTTCGACTTTCCGGTTTTAGATTTTCTGTTTTTCATTGTTATTTTGTCAAATTTTGGATTTTTTAATTTTTCAAATTTGACTTTTATAAACTCCCAATTTTTCGATTTTTCAATTAATCGATGTTTTGATTTTCCCATTTCTTGACCTGTTTTTCAGGTTTTTGATTTTTCAGTTTTTCGATTTCACTTTTTTGATTTTTTAATTTTTCAGTTTTAGGATTTTTCAGTACATATTTCAATCCTTGGGCTTTTCTATTTTTGACTTCTGGGTATTATGATGTGTCTACCTTTTTACTTTTTCAATTTTTCAATTTTTGGATTTTTAAATTTTAGATTGTTAAATCTTCTGATATTTTAATTTTTCAATATTTCTTAATCTTTCTATTTTTCGACTTCCTGGTTTTAGATGTTCTGTTTTTCAATTTTTCGATTTGTATATATTTCATTCCCAATCTATCGAGATTTGATTGTTCAGGTTTTCGATTTATCATTTTTCAATTTTTTATTTTGGCCTATTTCGGTTTCTCAGTTTTTCCAGTTTTCCATTTTTTTGTTTGTCGATTTCTCTATTTTTCGATTTTTCGACTTCATCACTTTTCGATTTCTCGTTCTTTGGATCTTTCGATCTCTCAATTTTTTAATTTTTCGAATTTTTAAGTTTTTGATTTCTCGATTTATCGAGATTTGGATTTTTCGATATTTTGATTGTCAATTTCTCAATTTATAAATTGTTCATTTTTTAACTTTTGGATTTTCGATTTTGACTTATTTCGGTTTCTCAATTGTTCGGCTTTTCGACTCCACGATTTCTTGATATTTTGATTTTTCGATTTTTCAGTTTTTCGATTTTCCTGTTTTTCGATGTTTCGATTTTTCAGTTATCCGATTTTTTAAATTTGGGAGTTTCGATTTTTCGTTATTCGATTTTTAAATTTTACATTTTTTCGATTTTCAGTTCTTCGATATTTCGATTTTTCAATGTTTCTCGATTTTTCAAATTTTCGATTATTTTAATTGTTTATTTTTTTTCTCACTGTTAATATCATACAGTGTATCTAAAACAACCAATTGTCACTAAAAACATAAAAAAAAATCGTACAAAATAGAACAGTGTTTCCAAAAAGTTTTCCCGAAAAAAATCTATTGATAAAATATTATAAAAGAATTAATTCTTAGTTAAACAAAATATGTAAAATCATCTAAATATGCACCAAAAATATTCACTTAGTCGTTATAAAAACCGACCAAACAACTATTTCCTGCAGAAATTATAGTCTAAACCAACCAAATCGCTTCTGAACGCTTAAGGTCGACATTTGCCTGAGTGCGCTCTGGTCTGTAAGTCAAACAAGTTCTCAGGCGATGAGTTGTAGTGAATCAAGTTTTTTTATTGGCATCGACTATTTAACTTTGGCGCTTAACTTTGGCGGTTGAGGATTACAATGTCAATAAGGGTGGTTTTGGAAAATCAGCCTGTATGTCATCATCTATATTAATCTACGCTTCAGATTTGGGAAAATTATGGGTATTTGTCATTTTAAGTTTTATGGAAATAAAATGAGGTAAACGGGCGTTTCGCATAACAACAGAAATTAGTCGGTCATTATTGGTTCCGAAAACAATGGTGTCTACTCCGGTTCTGGATTCCGGGCAAGCAAACACCGTATGTTCTCTTTATGGACATATTGAATAATGCAATTATGCACGATTGTCGTGCCGGGGTGGCGCAGGAGGCCGTGTAAAAGTGACAGTGATGGCTAGGATCGTGACGCTGGGTGCCATTAAGCACGACACAGGGGCGGCGCGGGGCGGAATTTTCTGGTCGGTGGACGCCACTGGGAATCGCCGTGTAATTGAATTGCAGAATAGGAGCATGTGAAGACTGTAAAATTTAGAGGATCGTTATGTCACTTTGGAACACTCGTGCTTTCGCAGAGGTGGTGTGCGACTTCGGCCGAGTTTTATTTATTCAAAAAGGGTAATTCAGTTTCAGTACTACAACATTATTAAGCAATCGCTGCGGCAAATATTTATGGGTGAGATCCCGCGTAATTCGTTTATATCCATTTATGTGTGAAATATTCGGTGGGCGCCCACGCGGATTGTGGGGCTAAAGCTTCTTTGTTAATCCGGAGCTGGAGTTTACGCTGGTTGCATAATTGTAGAAATATCACTGAGGGTCATTTTCAGCGAGAGGTTTGTTAGTTTCGTTGTGTTTTCTGATCCACCACAATACTCCCCACACAAAAGAAAACGATGTGCTGTTCACTGTTAAAAATTGCCATGGTTTTATTGGCGAATCTGGAAACGTCGACGAAATGAAGCCGAAAATAACTTCTGGAGATCGAAATCTATGAGAACTCTTTAGGTAATTTTTAAAGATCATAAAAATTGTGAAATTTTATTTTATCAACTTATAGTAGCCGAAATCAATAAGAAAACTTTTTACGGAATTTTTGGAAGGTGAAATTTTCATCAAAAAAATCAGTCTTTTGGAGAATTTGTCTAAAAGTCCATAAAAAATTCTACGCTGTATATCTCGACGAGCTGATTCTAAAAACATTATGTTTTGATGGTCTCGGATCGAAATTTGGGGAATATTCGATCGAAATGTTTAAAAAATTCTTTAGCTAAAAATCGAAAGTAGTCAAAAATCTTATCGGCCATTCTGAAAAAGATGTAGAAATTTTCAAAGAAATGAAGCGGAAAATAACCTCTGGAGATCGATAATAAAAGTCTTTGGGTAATTTTCGAAAATGGTCGAAAGAGATCCAAATTTTCATAAGGAGCGAGGTTTGAAAAACTGAGCTTTTGGAAAAGTTTCCTCAAAACAAAAAAAAAACAGGGAGTTGATTCCAAAAATCTTCTGTTTTGATAAATATTCGAGATAAAATCAAATAAAAAAAATCCTGAGAATTGCGAAATTTCTTTTGGCGATTCTGGAAAAATATTAGTAGGAATTTTCCAAGAAATGAAGAAGAAAATAATTTTTGGAAATCAAAGTCTGTAAGGAAAATGCTCACTTTTGTACTTTTTAATTTGTGATCCACCACAATAATACTCTCCAGAAATAAGAAAACAATGTGCTTTTCATCGTTAAAAATTTCCATGTTTTTACTGGGGAATTCGGAAAATTAGTAGGAAACTTCGACGAAATAAAGACGAAAATAACTCCTGGAGATCGAAATCTATGAGAACTCTTTAGGTGATTTTTTAAAAATTTTAAAAATTGTGGTATTTTATTTTATCGTTTTTCGAAAAAGTTTGTCAATTTTAGAAAAAATAACGCTGACAACAACTTTTACTAATCAAAATCAATAAAAAAAAAATTAGGGAATTTTCGAAGGCGGTCGAACAAAATGTCGAAATTTTCATAGCAAAATCAGTTTTTTGGAAAAGTTCATTAAAAATTCGTAAAAAAATTCTAGGGTGTAATACTTGATGAGCTGATTCTAAAAACATACTGTTTTGGTGGTCTCGGATCAAGATTTGCAATGTTTGATATTATTGATTATGAAAAACTGGTCGCAATTTTCGAAGAAATAAAACTCAGAATAACCTCAGGAGATCGAAATCTATAACAAAACTATCTAAGAATCAAAGGAGGTTAAAAAGATAGTCGAAAAAGGGTTGAAATTTTCTTAGTAATGAAAAGTTCAGTTTTTGGAAAAGTTGTCTAAAATAACCAAAAAAACCTACCGTTTTGATAGTTCCCGATCAAAATTTTCCAATATTCGCTATGAAGTTTCAGTTTTTGAAAAATCCTAAAAATTGAGGTATATCTTATTAGCGATTTTGAAAAAGTAATAGGAATTTTCAAAGAAATGTAGGTAATTCCGAAAATGGCTGAAAGAGGTCCAAATTTTCATTACAAGGGAGTTGTGAAAAATTGGGCTTTTGGAAAAGTTGCCTATCAGTAAAAAAAGAGGATATAGATCTCAGTGAGCTGATTCCAAAAACATTCCGTTTTGATAATTCCCAACAAACATTTGGAAAATATTAGCCAAAAAGATTTTTTTAAAATTCCTAAAAATTGCCTGCCTATAATATGGTCGAAAAAAGTCGAAATTTTAAAAATGCAGCTTTTGACAGAGTTGCATACAAATTTTCAAAAAAATTATGAGATATATATCTTGAGGAGCTAATTCGAAAAACATATCGAAAATAAATTTTTCAAAAATTCCAATCTCCCTTATTGGCGATTCTGGAAAAATAATAGAAATTTTCGAAGGAAATTCGAAAAAAGTTTCAAATTTTAAAAAATCAGCTTTTGATAAAGTTGTCTAAAAATCTATAAAATTTGAAAAACATATCATTGGCTATAAAATTTAAGATTTTTAAGAATCCTAAAAATCTAATTATTAAATTTTATTCATTCTAAATTGATAGCAATTTTCGAACAAATAAGGCCGAAAATAAATTCTAGAGTTCGAAAACTATAACAAAATCTTTTCCTAATTTTCGAATATGGTCAAAAATGGCAAAAATTTTCATAATGCAGAAGTATTGGGAAATTCAGGTTTTAAAAAGTGGCCAAAATTCATAAAAATTCATAGGATACATAAATTTCGAACAACTTATTGATTAAAAAAAAATCCCGTTCTGATGGTTCCTGACCAAGATTTGCGGAATATTCGCTATGAAGTTCAAAGTTTTTTTTTTTAATTTTGAGAATTCCGGTATTTGTTATTGCCGATTTTGGAAAAGTGTCAGGAATTTTCGAAAAAATGAAGCCTAAAATAACTTCCGGAAATTAAAATTTATAAGGAAAACTTAGAAGATAATAAAAAAAAATGTAGAAATTTTCATAGGGGAAACTGAAAAACTCACCTTTTGGAAAACTTGTCTAAAAATCAATAAAAAAAATCGGGAATATAGATCTTAATAAACTTATTCGAGAAACATACCATTTTATGGTTCCAGATCAGGATTTGGGAAATATTCGCAATGAAATTAAAATTTTTCAAAAATTCCGATGTTCCTTGTTAACGATTCTGCAAAAATAATAGGAATTTTTAAGGAATTAAAGCCGAAAATAATTTTTGGAAATCAAAATCTATAAGAAAAATTTTTCAGGTAATTTTCGAAAAAAATCGAAAATGGGTCGAAATTTTAAAAATTCACATTTGACAAAGTTGTCTAAAAATTGATGCGTAAAACAATCGTTAATTTAGATTTCGAGGGGTTAATTCGAAAAATATACCATCTTTATCGTCCATTTGCCTATTCACAATAAAATTTAAAAATTTTAAAAATTCTGAAAATTTCAATATTTCATTTTATTTATTCTGGAAAAATTATAGCGATTTTTGAACAAATAAAGCCGAAACTAAATTTTAGAGATCGAAGATAACTCTTTAGCTAATTTTCGAACAAATATGTATAGTCAAAAATGGCCAAAATTTTCATAATGCGGGAGTATTGGGAAATTCAACTTTTTGAAAAGTGGCCAAAAATTCATAAAACATTCATAGGATATAAATATTGAAGAACTGAATAACTAAAAAAAATCCCGTTCTGATGCTTCCCGACGAAGATTTGCCGAATATTCGCTATGAAGTTCCAATTTTTTTTTTAAATTCTGAAAATTCCAATGTTTGTTATTGGCGATTTTGGAAAAGTTGTCTAAAAATCTATTAAAAAATCTGGGATATAGATCATAATGAACTTATCCGAAAAACATACCATTTTATGGTTCCGGATCAAGATTTGGGCAATATTCGATATGAAATTACAATTTTTCAAAAATTCGGATCTTCCTTATTAGCGATTCTGGATTAATAGTAAAAATTTTCGAAGAAATGAAGCCGAAAATAATAATTTCTGGAAATTAAAGTCTATAAGAAAAATTCTTTAGGTAATTTTTGAAGAAGTTCAACATAAGGTTGAAATTTTAAAAATTTAGTCTTTGATAAAGTTTAAACAACTAGAAAAACATTGTTAATTTAGATCTTGAGAAGCTAATTCGACAATCAGACCATTTTGGTCGCACATTTGCCAAAAAAAAAAAATCCGTTCTGATGCTTCCCGGCCAAGATTTGGGTAATATTGTTTATGAAGTTCCATTTTTTTTTTTATAAAAAAAATCAGTATTTGTTATTGGTGATTCTGGAAAAGTAGCACAAGTTTTCGAAAAAATAAGGCTGAAAACAATTTCTGGAAATTAAAATATAAGAAAAATTTTTTAAGCTTAAATTTAGAAGGTAGTCAAAAAAAGTGGAAATTTTCTTAGTGGGGAATAAAAAAAAATCACCTTTTGGAAAAGTTGCCTAAAAATCCATAAAAAAATTGGGATATGGATCTCAATGAACTTATTAAAAAAAAATATGGTTCCGGATCAAGATTTGGGAAATATCCCAATTTTTCAAAAATTTTTATTTTCCTAATTGGAGATTCCCGAAATATGGCAGGAATTTTCGACATAATAAAGTGGAAAGTGCTTTTGGAGAACGAAATCTATAATAAAAACGCTACAACTAATTTTAGAAAATGGTTGAAAAAAGGTCGAAATTTTGATAAGAGTAATTTTCAAAATGCAGCTTTTAAGAAAGTTGTCTGAAAATTTATAAAAAATCTTGGCTATAAATAGATCTCGAGGAGCTGATTAGAAAAACATATCGGCCAAAATGGGAAATATTCGCCATGAAAATCCAATTTTTTCAAAATCCTATAAAAGTACCAATATTTCTTATAGGCGATTCTGGAAAAATAGCAGCATTTTCTAAAAAATGAGGCCGAAAACAACTTCTGGAGACCGAAATTTATAGAAAAGAATCTTTTGGTAATTTTCGATGTTGGTCAAAAAAAAACTGGAAATATTCACGCTTCAAAAGGGGAGTAGTGAAAAATTCAGCTTTCGTTAAAGTTGCCTAAAAATCGGTAATAAAATTGTGGGATTTGGATCTCAAGGAGCTGTTTTGAAAAATATACCGTTTTGATTGTTCTTAACCAAGATTTGAACAGAACTTTTTGGGTAATTTTTCAAGGTGCTGCAAAAAGATTAATATGTGAGGAGTACTGAAAAATTTGAAAAAAATTAAGTATAAAACTAGATCTAAAAATATATTTCATTATTAATTGTGATTTTTTCTGGTAAACTCTTGGTACACCCTGTATATGGTGCTATAACTAAAAAAAAATGCACCTATGAAACAATTTTTGAAAAAATGTTTCCAAAAAGCGTAATAATGCGTATCAGAATATTGAAACACCCTGTATAGTCAAAACAAATCAAATTACTTCTCCACCGCAGAAGCAAGACATAAAAAAAATGGATAATGCCGTTTTAATGAAACTTTTCTTCTTACGTTGCGACATTTTTGTAATAATTGTGTGAATCCAAACAGATTTATTAATACCCTTGTCCCCTAAATTATCGTTACGTTCCCAAAAACACGGCCTTCCCGTCCTCTTCTACGAAGGAATTTAATTCCCACCGATGTTCCCCGTCCAGAATAACAAATATCACAATTCCCCACCCCCACGGCACGTAAATAAAATCCAATTCCTCTAACCGAATTTCGGCGAAACCTCCCTGCATCGCGCCTTTCCTCAAAAAACGCAATTATCTCCTCAATGTCCCGTCATCAACCCCGGATTGCCAATTCGGCCCGGATGGTGGGTGCCGGTCCTAATTTTTTCGATAACTGGGTAGTTAGCGTGAAATATATCGTCTGGCGCGTTTGGTAATCGACATCGTTATTAAATTAAGTATAAAGTGTAAGGTTTAAGTAAGATATGATTCGTACAGTAGTCATTAAAATCCATTCCATTAATAGAACTGGATTTAATAAATTCCCTAATTTTGCTTTTAGGTAGTACTAGAATACCAACTCACCCCGGATGGTGTTTACTGTAAGGGTTGTACTGAATCCCAGTCCTCTCATCCACGACCATCACATCATTGACACTGTGAAGATACGCCGGCTCAGTCGTGGTACTACTGACATGTCTATGGCTAGAATACGGGTACTTCTGGTTCTGGGGGTAGCTCTTATCGTCCACACGCGCCACCTCGTAGCCACCCCTTCTCAAGACCGGGTTCTGCGTGGTGGTGGTGGTCAGCTGTCTGTGGTACGAGTACTGAGGGTACTGCGAGTAAGGGTAAAAGTGCCGCGTCTCACTCGCGCCAAGAACCACCGCGAACAAAACCCACAACTGCATTGTTCGTACTGCACCGGATCTCTGCAACACGTGAGTACGAATGCCGGTACCACTGCGTGGTGGATCAGCCGATAAAACTGCATCGGTGCATTACAGCAGATGAATGGTGATGCTGAAGGCGCTGAAAATCCTGAAATTGCACGGAGGTGGTGGGAGATGGTGGAAGATGCGTGAGGAGGGCGAGATTTGTGGCGGTAATATGCACTTGGGATGCATCGCAACGTAAACATCTAGATTAGTGCTAATTTTAGGAAAGGTGCGGCGAGTGCAGGTGCAGGGGAAGGCTGTTGCACTTTGGGGATGAGGTTGTGTGCAAAATGCATAATTAATTACTGTTTGTTTATGTACTTTAACATAAGCGGGTGTGAATAAGGAGCTTAAAGTAAAGTAAATTGAGGTAACTGTTCGTGATTAGCGAATTTTGAGACGGTGGGAAAAATGCACCGATTTTCAGTTAATATAATTTTACTGGATTTAAATTTTGGTTATTGTTTATTGTCGTATTTGTGACAAAAATGTTTGATATTTTATTTTAACCTAAAAGAAAGAGCTCTGAAGAAAGCTCATCTGCTTATGTTTTCGTGAGGAATTTTAATTAAGAGTTGGTCTGAAGGATATTTTAAGCAGTTTTTAACAGCTTGTCCTATTTGACATAGGACTGTGACTCTTTTTTTTCAAATAAGTATTTTTAATTTTATGTTTGAGAAGTGATGATAATATGGCTTATAACCTGATGTAACGTTGATTAAATTTTAATTTAGCATTTACTTTCTTCCAAATTAGGTATTTGGTGGTAAAATATTTGATACACTCTCTTTCACATTTTAGTTTAGAACAAATTATTATTTACAACATTTCTAATATCAAGAAAATTGGTTGCATCTCGACACATGTTTAATAAAAACTGAAATTTATTTTAAACTATGATTTTCACATTTTCACTTTCTACTTCTTTCATGTTTTTTCGACGTTTCATGTTCCCTAAAGTACGAAAAAAGTAGCCTCTACGTCCGTCTGTCGTCTGCTGTCTATCTGTGTGGTTTTTTTTTGTGTTTTCCATTGAAAAATTTGGTTGGGAATTTTTATTAGACAGGGGTTTTTCCAAATTATGAGATATTGTATTTTTTCAATTTTTCGATTTATCATTTTTTCGCTTAGGCAGTTTTTTAATTTACAATTTTTACTAGATTCTAGTTTTTCGATTTTGCGAGTTTTCATTTTTTGCGTTTTAGGTTTTTAATTTTAGATTTCTAATTTTAGATTTTTAATTTTTTAATTTCTCAATTTGCCAATTTGTCGATTTTTCGATTTTTGTTTTAACAATTTGTAGATATGTACTTTAATTTTCGGTTTTTCAATATCTCGGCTTTTCTTTTCTTGATATTTAATTATTCTATTTGCATTTAATCTACTTTCCAGCTTTAAATTTTCCAGTTGTTTACTTTTTGCATTATTTAATTCATTGATCTCTCAATTTTACTTTTTTTTGAAATTATTAGATTTTTAATTTTTCAATTTCTCAATTGTTAATTTTTTCATTTTACCCACTTTTCGATTTATTTTTCGTTTTTACAATTTCTAGATATTTTAATTTTCGGTTTTTTTCAATATTTCGGCATTTAGTTTCTCGATATTTAATTTACGATTTTTTAATTTTGCAGATTTTTAAATTTGCAATTTTTTGATTTTTCATTTTTACAAATGTTCGATTTCATCAAGTTTTCGATTTTTAAATATTTTAACTTTTTGTTTTTTCAAATTGTTGATTTTTCAATTATGCGATTTCTCATTTCTCACTTTTTGAATTTGCGTCGATTTTTAATTTTTCAAATTTTCAGTTTTTTGCTTCTTCAAATTTTCAACCTGCAATTTTTCTAGTTTTCAATTTTTCAAGTTTTTAACTATTGTACTCTTGTAATTTCGATGTTTTAATTATCAGATTTTTTAAATTTTACCCTTTTTTCAGTTTTACAATTTTGTCAGTTTTCGATTTCTCCATTTTTAATTTTTTAATTTTTTGATTTTTAATTTTCCACTGTGTTGATTTTGTTGTCCATGATTCGGTGTGTAGTTTTATTTTACGGTTACTTAATTTTTTATTTTTTCCATTTTTCAATTTTTGGATTTTTCCGTTTTAGATTTTTTAAATAAGTACTAGATACTTTAATTTTTTAATTTTCCATTTTCCAGATTTCCAATTTACATTTTTTTTGATGTTTTAATCTTTTAATTCATCAATTTTACGATTTTTCAAAATTATTAGATTTTTAATTTTTCTATTTCTCAATTTAAAACTTTTCACTTTGTTATTTTTCCAGTTTTCCAAGTTTTTGAACTTCCATTTTTCGATTTATTTTGCGGTTTTTTGTTTTTACAATTTTGAGAAATTTTCGGTTTTTTCATTATTTCGGCATTTAGGTTCCTGATATTTAATTTTTAAATTTTAACAATTTTCTGAATTCTCTTTTTTCGATTCTTCAATTCACTGTTATGCGACTTTTCCTTTCTCCAATTTTAATGTTTTAATTTTTGATTTGCAATTTTTCGATCTTTTTAATTCCCTCTGTTGGATTTTACGATTTAGAACTCTTTATAAATTATTAGATTTTGTAATTTTTAAATTTTTCGAATTGTCACTTTTTCACTTATTCAGTTTTTCAATTTACAATTTTTACTTGTTTCAAGTTTTTCCAGTTTTCAAGATTTAAAATTTTTTATTTCCTCAATTTTGCTTTTTTACAAAATTATTAGATTTCTAATTTTTCAATTTCTCGAATTGTAACTTTCCAATTTTTCATTTTTCCAGTTTTCCTACTTTTTATCCCGTTATTCGATTTATTTTGCAGTTTTTCGTTTTAACAACTTTCAGCCTTTAGTTTCTGGATATTTAATTTTCGGTTTTTCAATTTTTTGATTTTTTGATTTTGCTTTTTTTGATTTTTCACTTTTACTATTATTGTTCTATTTTATAAGATTTTAATTTTCATATATTTTAACTTTTTGTTTTTTAAAATTTTTGAAATAACTGCGATTTTCATTTTTCGATTTTTTTTCCATTTTTCAATTTTTCGATTTGTTTTTTTTTATTTCCAATTTTCTACTTTTCGAGTTTTCAGTTTTTTGCAACTTTTGAACTAAGAGGTTTTTGATTTTTCAATTTTTCGATTTTCTCTTTTATTTTTCGGGTCCTCCATTATAAGTCGATTAATGCTCTAATTTTTCAAATTTTCAGTTGCTTCTTCAATTTTTCATTTTAACAATTTTTAGATGTTTTAATACATATGCGGTTTTTTCGTTATTTCTCGATATTTAATTTACGGTTTTTCAATTTTTCGATTTCCTTTTTATTTTTCGGTTTCCCCATTAAATCGGTTTATGTTTTAATTTTTCGAATTTTCAGTTTTAGCTTCTCCAATTTTTTAATTTACAATTTTTCTAGTTTCCAATTTTTCGATTTTTCAAGTTTTTTAATTTTTTATTTCCTTAGTTTCACTTTTTTCAAAATTAATAGTTTCTTAATTTTTTAATTTCTCAAATTAAAAGTTTTCAATTTTTAGTACTTCCAGTTTTCCGATTTTTTATCCCGTTTTTCGTTTTAATTTTCAGATATTTTAAAATTCGATTTTTTATTATTTCAGGTTTTAGTTTCTTGATATTTAATTTACGGTTTTTCAATTTTTCGATATTTTAACTTTTTGTGTTTTAAAATTTTTGATAAATATATGATTTGATTTTTCTTTTTTAATTTTGTTTTCGATTTTTCAATTTTTGGATTTGGTTTTTTGATTTGCAATTTTTCTATTTTTCGATTTTTCAATATTTTAACTTCTCGATTTTTCACTTTTGAAATTTTTCGTTTCTTAATTTTACGATTTTAGAATTTTGCAAACTGAGATTTTTTGATTTTTCAGTTTTTCGCTTCTTCAATTTTTAAGTTGCAATTTTTCGAATTTTTGGATTTTTTTAACTTGGATTTTTTAATTATTATAATTATTTAATTTCACAATTTTACCATTTTTAGTTTTAAAATTTTCTCAATTTTCGACTTTTGAATTTCTAGGTTTTTAATTTTTCAATTTTTCGATTTTAAATTTTCCATTGCCTTGATTTTTAAATTTTCTGTTTTTCGGATTTTTCAACTATTCCATTTCTAATATGCAATTCTGGTTTTTAAATTTTTTGGGTATTTTCATTTTCAGTTTTTGTCAACATTTCAGTGTGTAGTTATATTTTACGAATTTGCAATTTTTCGAAATTATTATAATTTTTAATTTTTGTTTCCCGATTTTTCAGTTTCTCAATTTGTAAGTTTTCAAATTATTATCAATTTCTATTTTTTTTAGATTCCTGGATTTTTCGATTTTGTTAATTTTTGATTTTTCAATTTCTCGATTTTAATTTTCCAGTTTCAAGACTTTTTTATTTTCACATCCTCGAATTTTAATTTGTCGATTTTTCCGATTTTTTAGTTATTATTGCGTTTTTTGATTTTTTTTGCAATTTTTATTTTTACAACTGTTTGATATTTGAATTTTCGTTTTCTTTTTCAATACTTCGGTTTTCAGTTTGTACATATTTCATTTTCCAATATTTTTTTCTTTAATTTTTTTCAGTTATAATAGAGTCCATTCGAAGAATAGCTACCTTCATGTTTCTTTGACGTTACATGATCCTTAGAAAACGGGTCCCCCGTTTCCGTCTCTCTGTCGTCTGTTTCTGTCGTCAGTGACGTTTTTTGTGTTCTGTTGAAAAATTTGTTTGGGATTTTTATTAGACAGATAATCTCCGAAGTTACTGACTACTAAATTTTATGAAAGCAAATTTTTGAATTTACCTTAACATAAAATTTCTACACCGAAGAAAATATTTTAATAATCCTTAAAAGTATACAAACAATTCACAATAAGAAAAGTTTTGATTTTTTTTTTATTTTTTATTTTTAAAAAGAATGACGTCCTTTAAAACTTAGCTGAATAAATACTATTTAAAGTTTATAAAATAATATTTTCTTGTATTTGTGGTTTATGAATCCGCCTTGCAATTTTATCTTTGGCATCCAAATTTTTCCATAAAAAATCCAATGTATATATTATTTTATACCAATATAAGAAGATATCACAATATCACAATACTATAAATAATTCATTACAGATTTATTAATATTCGGTGATTTTGCCAAAAAACGTCTGCTCTAGTTGGCCATGACGCTTGCGTCAGTCGTTTCAGTTGCATTGCTGACGTATGCATCATGGCCAACTAGAGCAGAAATTTAAAAAATCACACGATATTTCATTTAATAATGTTACAGATTTAATTAAAATTACATTTTTTTTATTAATTATCGTTAAATATAATTTAATTATTCTTTCCGTTCAAAACACTTCAAATCAGTATTAGAAATTTGTTGTACATATCTTGAAACTCAACTGCGTCTAAAAAAAATATTTATTTGTGTTTATCCCATTAATATTTTTAACCCCTCTAAAAGTTGATGACGTAATTTTTAGAAAGCATTAAACGAAATATTGCTACCTTAACCTTGTTATGTTTCAGAAGCCAGACAATAGATGTATTTATAGAAGAAAAACAAACCTGCGTAACGAACAACCAATAATATAACTCAAAAAAATTACAAGGACCTATACTCATACAGATTTGATTCAACGATATTTTTATTTAAATTTGAGTCCCTGGAATATTATTGTCGGCGTATTTTTATCGATAAATTACGTAAATATTTGTCCTGTCTACCTTAAAAATGCACCACTTGCAGGTACAAAAGATATTTCTTTGAAATATCTGTTTACATAAAATTACTTCTATAAATACACAAGTATGATGGTTATTTGTAATTCCAAGAAGAGGAACACCCGAACAATATGGTCATTGGCTTTGTCAGTATCGGTTATACCCAGATAATCAAATCGTCAACACGTCAAGGATAAAATTTTAATTTTTTTGTGAATTAAGTCCTTTTATTTTTTTCTTAGAAAATTTACGTTATCTAGTGCAAAAAGAGTCCGGTTTTGTGACAGTTGAACAAAGCATAAAAAGTTCCAACATGATGGTAATTACCATCCTTGTCTTTGTGAAATATCGACTCATTTCGATCAAACCCACAATTCTGACACATTTAATTGATGACTCAGATTTTTCCCCCAAGATGGACTTAACTACGTATTGAAATATCGTTATCGATTCACCAAAATGAAAGTAGGTGGATCAGACTTTTCATCCGTTGTATTTATTGTGAAATAGCGAATTAAACACAAGAAATATTTCTGGTCCAAAAATGATAACGCGCCTACACTACGCGAAGCGACTTAACTTTTATTTATGGGCCACAAAACGGATTTATGATGAAATAGGAGAAGTGTAATATCTAGTTATAACTACACGAAATTTATGTTTTCTGTGTGAAGTTATCACGACCGAAGATTTTCACGAGGAATTATAAAACTCAAGCCACTCCAAAGTTGGACTAAATTAGAGAAAGGAAAGTTCCAGGTTTCACTTCCATGCACCTTTTTAAGTGGATTAATGATAATAGCTTCCGAAGTTTAAATCGGAGATACTCCGAGGACACTTACAAAATGGCTGAGTTAAGGAGGTTAATTAAATTAAAACGAAATTAACAAGTCAGTTAAAGTTGTCGCACCGACAAAAGCTCAACGAGGTTAATAACTGTAGTCCCAACAAGATTTTCCGTTTCCAGAAAACTCGCCCATTATATTTTATTCAGTAATTGCCGCCGAACTCCGGAAATTTTCGCTAAGCCACAAACAGCGCTTCTGCAGAGCGTGAAATATTAATTTTTTCAGTCAAATTGGTCCTCTGAAAACAGTCGAAGCGATGCAAAAATGTCTGACCTCTGTAAAAAAAGGGAGAATGTGAAGGAAAAGGTTTCCGGGAAGTTACAAATTGGATGTAAACGGATCTGTTTCGTTGGTTCATCATTGCTAATTAATTCAGGACGGAGTATAAGCTCGCATCGAAGTTTTTGCGGGGACGTGACCGAAAAATTTATTCTTTGTTTAAGGAAGAAGTTGTGGAAAATGCGAAGTTTGCTGAAATATTTGGGAGGCTGTAGGAGAATCGTAACAACTGTGAGGGGATTAGAGGGTCGGCCGTTATCATTACATCCAAGTTTTTTTGTTTATTATTATTACGCAAAAAATAAAGGAGGATGGAGAAGTTTTGGATTGGAGTGGAGTGGAGCGGATCATGGAAATATTTTTATTTTTATATTTCTATGTATTTATTATGTATTCCACTGGTTACAACTAGATTTTTTTATGTTAGCTACTACCGAATTTGAAGTGTTATTTGCTCAGGTTTTTATAATTTTTCGTGATATTTTAATTTACGTTATGTTGAGAATTTTTGTTAAAAAATTATTGCTTGAATTATCTTTGATGGGATGACTCAACCCGGGTTTTAAAATTTACCGCTGTTTTAAGTCGTGTGATCTTCTCAATCTCAGTGACGATCACACTTTTTAAATGAAACTATTAAACTTTTTTATTTTCAAGTTTGGATTTGCCGTTTTATGACTTGAATTTTGATTCCTGTAAGATTTTTTAAATTTAACTTTTTAACATTTTTTGCTGAAGTTATAGGTATACTTAAATTTGGTTTGCAAATGAAAGCTCTCTCGAAAGCGCTATAAACGGCCAAAAAACTTATCCGAGGGCTACTAAAAAATCAAGATTTTTCAAAAATTGTCTCAAAATTTTAAAAAAATTCTGATAAAAATAAATAATTTTTTTTTATTTCGAAAATTGTCTGCTTTTGTTTCTGGAAAAATTCTTGGAAAATTCGGAGAAATGGTGCCTGAAAAACTGCCAATAAGTGTATACTGGAGCATTCTGAAAAATCGAGATTTTTGAAAAGTTGCCTAAAAATCATTAAAAAATTCTGGAAAATATATTTCGACGAGTTAATTTGCTAAACACAACGTGTTGATTGTCCTGCACCAAGATTTTCGAAAAATTTTGATTAAATATAGTTTTCTTTAATATTTCGAAAAATGTCATTTTTTATTTCATCTATCCTGGAAAAATTCTTGGAAAATTCGGTGAAAGGGAGCCAAAAGTAACTTCTACAAATCAAAGCCTACAAGAAAATATATTAGGTAATTTTTAAGGGCGCTGGTTCGAAGAACATGATTGTTGATTGTTTCGTACCAAGATTTTTGAAAAATTTTATTTGAAAAGGAATTTTATAAATATTTTAAAAAATGTTATTTCTCATTTCATCTATTGAGGAAACATTTTTCGGAAGTTTGGAGAAATGGAGCCGAAAGTAATTTACACAATTCGAAACCTGTAAAAAAATGTTTAGGTAATTTTTCAAGGTTGTTGGGAAAATAGTCAAAAAATTCATACGAGGAAGTACTGCAAAACTGGGAATTTTGATAAGTTGCCTAAAAATTCTTAAAAAATGCTGGGAATTATATTTCCATGAATTAATTCGAAACGTAACGACATGTACAAAAAATATTTTTAGGTAATTTTTTTTATATGTGGAGGTACTGCAAAATTGAGAATTTTTGAAAAATTGCCAAAAATCCTTAAAAAATTCTAGGAAATACATTTCGATGAGTTGATTTGAAAAAACATAAGGTATTATGTAAGTTTTCGAAAAATTCGGTTTAAAAAAGTTATTTTTTTAATAAAAGTCATTTTCTACAAGAAAATATTTTTGGACAAGTCTTGAAAAAACTGTAAAAGATATATAGCGAGATACTGGAAAAATCGAAATTTTTTAAAAGTTGCCCAAATAACTTCTAAAAATTCTATGAAATAAATTTCGACGAGCTAATTCCCGAAACATACCATGACCAAAATTTTTGAAAAATTTGGATTGAAAATAATTTTTTTTGAATATTTCGAAAATTGTCACTTTTCATTTTATTTATTCTGGAAGAATTCTTGGAAAATTCGGAGAAATAGTGCCGAAAGCAAGTTCTATAAGTCAAATTCTACACGAAACTAATTTTAGATCATTTTTGAAGGGTGCTCAAAAAACTATCAAAATTTATACCAAGAAATGTTGAAAAACCGTGATTTTTTAAAAGTTGCCTAAAAATCATTAAAAAATTCTGGGAAATATATTTCGACGAGCTAATCGGCAAAATATGTCATGTTGACTTTCTCCTGCCAAGATTTTTGAAAAATTCTATTTGAATATTTATTTTTTAAATACATATTTCGAAATTTGTCATTTTTCATTTTATTTATTCAGGAAAAATTCTTAGGAAATTTGGAGAAATGTAGCCTAAAGTAATTTACATAATTTATAAAATATTATTTTTAGAAAATTTTTGAAAGGTGCTTGAAAAATTGTCAAAAAAAATATATGAGGAGGTACTGCAAAATTGAGGATTTTTGAAAAGTGCCAAAAATTCTTTAAAAAATTCTATGAAATACATTTTGACGAACTATTACCCCAAAACATAACATATTGAGTGGCGAAAATTTTTGAAAAATTTGGATTGAAATTTTTTTTTTTAATATTTCGAAAATTGTCACTTTTCATTTTATTTATTCCGGAAGAATTCTTAGAAAATCTGGAGAAGAGGCACCGAAAGTAACTTCTACAAGTCAAAATCTACACGAAACTAATTTTAGGTAATTTTTGAAGGGTGCTCGAAAAACTATCAAAATTTTTTTACCAAAAGAGTGAAAAATCGAGATTTTTGAAAAGTTAGATAGATAGATAGATATATAGATAAGTTTATTGCACAACAGTACAAACGGTTAGTTAACAGTGTATACCTACTGATAATTAACTTAACTAACCTAAGAATAAAACAAATAAAATCATACATCAAACACAATAAAAAAAGAACACAAATTTAAAATTTATTAAAAGAAATGCCTAAGTCGGTACCTCGTAAAATATCAAAAATTAGCTGCTTTTTAATGACTTGGCTGGACATATCAAGAAATTGATCTAAGTGATTCACAATATAGGGAGCTAGATATGAGAAAGATGATTCAAAACGAGCAGTCATATGAGTGGGTATAGTCAATTGTTTTTCAACAAATCTAAGCTCTCTAAGTTGCCTAAAAATCATTAAAAATCCTTTGAAGTATGTATTTTTCGACGAGCTAATTCGCAAAGTGTGGCATGTTGATTGCATCATACCAAGATTTTTGAAAAGTTCTATTTGAAAATGAATTTTTTAAATATGTAGAAAACTGTCATTCTTCATTTTTTCTATTCAGGAAGAATTCTTAGGAAATTTGTAAAAATGGGGCCGAAAGTATTTTACACAATTCGAGATCTACAAAAAAATATTCTTAGATAATTTTTTTAAGGTGCTGAAACAATTATTGTTAAAAAAATTATATGGGAAGTACTGCAAAAATGAGCATTTTTAAAAAATTGGTCAAAAATCCTCAAAAAATTATGGGAAATACATTTCGACGACCTGATTCGAAAAATATAACGAATTGCTTGTTTCAGGCAAAGATTTTCGAAAAACTCGGTTTGAAAATGATTTTTTAAATATCTCGAAAATTGACAATCTTCGTTTTATCTCTTCTGGGAAAACTGTTAGAATTTTCGAAGATATACAGACGAAAATACGTAACTTTTACAAGTCAAATTCTACAAGAAAATGTTTTTGGATAATTCTTGAAGTGTGCTGGAAAAACGGTGGAAAATATACGCAGAGATGTTGAAAAATCGAGATTTTCAAAAGTAGACAAAAAATTTTCAAAGAAGTCTGAAAAATACATTTCGACACTCTGATTCGAAAAACATACCATACTGAATACTGATTGTCTCGTACCAAGATTGTTGAAAAATTCGATTTGAAAATAAATTTTTTATAGATTTCGAAAATTGTCATTTTTCCTTTTTTTTTATTCAGGAAAAATGCTTAGAAAAATTATGAGAAATGGGTTCAAAAGTAATTTACACAATTCGAAATCTGGGAAAAACATTTTTAGGTATTTGTTGAAAGGTGCTGGACAAAAAATTAAATGGGGAGGTATGCAAAATACAGATTTAGTGAAAAGTTGCCCAAAAATCTTCAAAAAATTCTAAGAAATACATTTCTACGAGTTGATTCGAAAAACATTAATAATTGTCTCAAAGATTTTTGAAAAATTCGGTTCCAAAATATTTTTTTTTTTAAATACGTAAATGTTGAAAATGGTCATTTCTTGTTTTATCTATTCTGGAAAAACTGTTAGAATTTTCGAAGACAGAGATCAAAAATAACTTCTACAAGTCGAATTCTACTAGGAAAATGTTTTTGGATAATTCTTGAAGAGTGCTGGAAAAACGGTGGAATATATACGGGGAGATGCTGAAAAATCGATATTTTCAAAAGTTGCCTAAAAATTTTCAAAAAAGTCTGAGAAATACATTTCGACACGCTGATTCGAAAAACATACCATGTTGATTGTCTTGTATCAAGATTTTTGAAAAATTCTCTTTGAAAATACATTTTTTAAATATTTCGAAAATTGTCATTTTTCCTTTTTATCTATACAGGAAAAATGCTTAGGAAATTCTGAGAAATGGAGTCGAAAGTAATTTACACAACTCGAAATCTGGGAAAAATATTTTTAGGTAATTTTTGAAAGGTGCTGGAAAATGGCAAAAAATTAAATGTGGAGGTATCTACTGCAAAATAGAGATTTTTTGAAAAGTTGCCCAAAAATCTTCAAAAAATTCTAAGAAATACATTTCAACGGGTTCATTCGAAAAACATGAGATATTAATTGTCTCAGACAAAGATTTATGAAAAATTGGGTTCCAAAATGATTCTTTTTTTTTGATAAGTAAATGTTGAAAATTGTCATGTTTTGTTTTATCTATTCTGGAAAAAACTGTTAGAATTTTCGAAGACAGAGATCAAAAATAACTTCTACACGTCGAATTCTACTAGGAAAATGTTTTTGGATAATTCTTGAAGGGTGCTGGAAAAACGGTGGAAAATATACGGGGAGATGCTGAAAAAATCGAGATTTTTCAAAAACTGACTAAAAATTTTCAAAAAAGTCTGAGAAATACATTTCGACACGCTGATTCGAAAAACATACCATGCTGATTGTCTCGTACCAAGATTTTCGAAAATATATCTATTCAGGAAAAATGCTTAGGAAATTCTGAGGAATGGGTTCGAAAGTAATTTACACAATTCGAAATCAGAAAAAATATATTTTTAGGTAATTTTTGAAAGGTGTTCGAAAAACAGTAAAAAATATAAGTATGCGTGGAGATACGGAAAAATCGAGATTTTTGAAAAGTTGCCTAAATATCTTCAAAAATTTCTATGAAATTTATTTCGTTGAGCTAATTCCTAAAACACATGTTGATTGACCAAATTTGTGAAAAATTTGAACTCAAAATATTTTTTTTGAATATTTCGAAAATTGTCACTTCCCATTGTATTTATTTTGGAAAAATTCTTAGAAAATTCATAGAAGTGGTGCCGAAAGTAACTTCTAAGAGTCAAAATCTACACGAAACTTGTTTTAGGTAATTTTTGAAGGGTGCTCAAAAAACTATCAAAATTTATACCAAGAGATGTTGAAAAACCGTGATTTTTGAAAAGTTGCTAAGAACTAATTGGCAAAATATGTCATGTTGACTCCCTCGTGGCAAGATTTTTGAAAAATTCTATCTGAAAATAAATTTTTAAATAACTCGGAAAATTCTTGGAAAATTCTACAAGTCAAAATCTACAAGAAGATATTTTAGGTAATTTTGAAGGGTACTGGAAAAGTTTCCAAAAATTCATGCCAGGATGTACTGAAAAATTGAGATTTTTTGAAAAGTTGCCTAAAAATCTTCCAAAAATCTGGAAAATACATTTCGACGCTCTGAATTCGAAAAACATGCCATGTTGATTGTCTCGTACCAAGATTTTTGAAAAATTTCCATTTGAAACACAACTCGAAATCTAGAAAAAAATATTTTTAGGCCAATTTTGAAGGGTGCTGGAAAAATTGTCAAAAAATTTATACGAGGGTTACGGCAAAATTGAGAATTTTTGTAAAGTTGGTTGAAAATCTTCAAAAAATATAAAAAATATATTTTGACGAGCTAATTTGCAAAACATGAGATGTTGATTGACCACAATTTTTGAAAAATATTTCGAAAATTGTCATTTTTCATTTTATCTATTCTGGAAGAATTTTTAGAAAATTCAGAGAAATGGCGTTAAAAATAACTTCTACATGTCAAAATCTACAAGAAACTAATTACTCGAAAAACTATTAAAAAATTTATACGGAGGAACCTTGAAAAATTAAGATTGCCTAAAAATCGTTAAAAAAGTCTGGGAAATATATTTCCATAAGCTGATTCGCAAAACATGACGTGTTGATTGTTCCTCACCAAGATTTTCAAAAAATTTGGATTGAAAATTATTTTTTTTTAATCTCGAAAATAGTCATTTTTCATTTTATCTGTTCCGGAAAAACTGTTAAATTTTTCGGAAACATGGAGACGAAAATAACAAGTCAAATTCTACAAGAAAATGTTTACGATAATTCTTGAACGGTGCTGGAGAAACGGTGGAAAATATACGGGGAGACGCCGAAAAATCGAGATTTTTCAAAACTTGAATAAAAATTTTCAAAAAAGTCTGAGAAATACATTTCGATACGCTGAATCGAAAAACATACCATGCTGATTGTCTCGTAACAAGATTTTTTGAAAAATTCTGTTGGCAAAATAGTAAAAAAATTCGTAGAGGAAAACTCTGCAAAATTGAAATTTTTGATAAGTTGCCTGAAAATTCTCAAAAAATTCTGGGAATTATATTTCGATGAATTTATTTGAAAAACGTAACGAAATCTACAAAAAAAATATTTGTGCTGAAAAAATCGTCAAAAAATCTAAGCGGGAAAGTACAGCAAAATTGAGGATTTTTGAAAAATTACCTAAAAGTCCTGAAATAATTCTGGGAAATTCATTTCGAGGAGTTTGTCTCGGACAAAGATTTTCGAAAAATTCGGCTTGAAAATTTTTTTTATATCTCAAAAATTGTCATTTTTCATTTTATCTATTTCTGGGAAAATTACTTGAATTTTCGAAGAAATGGAGACGAAAATAACTTCTACAAGTCGAATTCTTCAAGAAAATGTTTTTGTATAATTCTTGAAAGGTGCCCGAAAAAATGTAAAAAACATACAAGGTGATAATGGAAAATCGAAATTTTTGAAAAGTTGCCTAAATATCGTCAGAAAAGTCTGGGAAATACATCTCGATGCCTCGATTCGAAAAACATGCCATGTTGATTGCCTCGTACCAAGATTTTTGAAAAATTCTATTCGAAAATGATTTTTTTAAATATTTCGAAAATTGTTATTTTTCAATTTATGTATCTATTCAGGAAAAATTCTTAGTAAATTCGGAGAAATGGGGCCGAACGTAACTTATACAATTTGAAAGGTGGAAAAAATATTTTTAGATAATTTTTTAAGGGTGCTGGAAAAATAGTCAAAAAATTCATAGGGGGAAGCTCTGTTTTATTTATTTACGTATTCTAATTGTGTAGGTATGAGTTAGAATCGTATTAGTATCAGGATTAGCCCGCATTCTAACTTTTTGTACGCTGTTTTAGTTGTGCAATAAACTTATTCTTATCCAAAATTGAAATTTTTGGTAAATTGCCCGAAAACTCTGAGAATTATATTTCGACGAATTTAAGGTAATTTTTGAAAGGTGCTGGAAAGATTGACAAAAATTAAATGAGGAGGTACGACAAAATTGAGATTTTTGGAAAAGTTGCTCAAAAATTCTCAAAAAATTTTGGAAAATACATTTCTACGAGTTGAATCGAAAAACATCAGATATTAATTGTCTCATACAAAGATTTTTAAAAAAATCGGTTTGAAAATGATTTTTTTTAATATATATATGTCGAAAATTGTCATTTTTTGTTTTATGTATTCTAGAAAAACTGTTTTTATTATAAGTTATTTTCGAAAATATGTAGACGAAAATAACTTATACAAGTCAAAATATACAAGAAAATATTTTAGGTAATTTTTAAGGGTGTTGGAAAAATAGTCAAAAAATTCATAGGGCGGAAGTATTGCAAAACTGAGAATTTTGATAAGTTGCCCAAAAATGCTCAAAAAATTTTAGGAATTATATTTACATGAATTAATCGAAAAACAGAACGACATGTACAAAAAATATTTGTTGGTAATTTTTGAAAGATGCTGGAAAAATTGTCAAAAATTTTATATGGAGAGGTACTGCAAAATTCAGAATTTGTGAAAAGTTGCCTAAAAATCCTCAAAAAATTGTGGGAAATACATCTCGACGAGTTGATTCGAAAAACATAAGGTCTTGCTTGTCTCGGACAAAGATTTTTGAAAAACTGGGTGTGGAAATGAGTTTTTTAAATATCTCGAAAATTGTAATTTTTTGTTTTATCTATTCTTGAAAAACTGTTAGAATTTTCGAAGACATAGAGACGAAAACACATAACTCCTACAAGTCAGATTCTACAAGAAAATGTTTTTGAATATTTCTTGCAAGAAATATACTTAATGGAGAACCCGAAAAATAAAAAACGAAATAGAAACATTAAAAATAAAAAATCTCAGTTTTCAAAAATTACAAAATCGTAAAATTAGTAAACGAAAAATTTACAAAGTGAAACATTCGAACGTTGAAAAACGGAAAAACCGAAAAGTAGAAAAATTGCAAATCAAAAAACCCAATCGAGAAATTGAAAAAATTTAAAAATGGAAAATCGCATAATTGAAATATCAAAAATTCGAAAAAATTAAAAGTTATAATATTTAAAAATTGCGATCCTGATAAAATCGAATAATTGTAAAATTGAAAATTAAATATCTAGAAAGTCTGAAATAATGAAAAAACCGAATATTAAAATATGTAAAAATTGTAAAAATGAAAAACCGCACAATAAAACGAAAAACGCCATAAAAACGGGAAAACTGGAAAAATTAAAAATTGTAAACTTGTAATTTGAGAAATTGAAAAAGCGAAAAAGTGACAATTCGAAAAATTACAAAATCTAATAATTTGTACAAATGACAATTTCGCAAAATCGAAGAAAGGAGATTAAAAAATTGAAAAATTGAAAAATTCAGTAGTTGCAAAATCGAAAAATTGCAAATCAAAAAACTTAAACATTAAAATTCGGGAAACAATAATTTCCACAATTGAAAATAAATCGAAGAATTGAACAAAAATAAACAAACTTGAAAAATTGAGAACTCGCAAAAATGGAAAATTAAAAAATTAAAAAATCTAGTAATTAAAAAATATAAAGTAGAAAAATTTAAAAGTTCAAAAATCAAAACACTTAAAGCTAGAAATTTTGAAAAAGTGGGTAAAACCGAAAAATAGAACTACACACGGAAATATTGACAAAAACTGAGAATTAGAATTCCCAAAAATTTTAAAAACAAGACGGTAGATAATAAAGAATCAAAATTGAAAAATAAAAATGGAAAAATTGAAAAATTGACAAAATTATAAAACTGAAAAATGGTAAACTGTAAAATTAAAAGAAATCTGATAATTAAAATATCGACCTTAGAAGAATCCAAAAGTTGAAAAATTGAAAAATTGAAAACGAGAAAAATTGCAGGTTGAAAAACTGAATAAGCTAAGAACAGAAAATTCGAAAAATAAAAAATCGATATTAATGGACTTAATCGTGAAACTGAAAAATCGAATAAAAAATCCAAAAACTGGAAAATCAAAAAATCTAATAATTTAAAAAAATTGCAAAATCATAAAAATATTAAACGAAAATTTTAAAAAGTGAAAGGTTGAAAAATCGAAAACCCGCAAAGTGGAAAAATTGCAAATCAAAAAATCAAATCGAAAAATCGAAAAATCGGAAAATTAATAATCGAAATATGAGAATTCGCATACTTGATAAATCGAAAGTTAAATAAAAAACAAAAAGTTAAAATTAAAATATCTAAAATTTGATAAACTGAAAAATTGTAAATTAAATATCGAGAAACTAAATTCTGAAAAATTGAAAAAACCGAAAATTAAATAAAAACGAAAAATAAATCGAAAAGTGAAATAGTCAAAAAATGGGTAAACTGGAAAAATGAAAAATTAAGAAACTGAAAAATCTAATAATTTCAAAAAAAGTAAAATTGAGAGAATAAAATATTTAAAAATCCGAAAAGTGAAACGCAAGAACATTTAAAACTGAAAAGTAAAATTACAAGAAAATGTTTGTGGATAATTCTTGAAGAGTGCTCGAAAATCTATAAAAAAAATATACGGGGAGATACTAAAAAATCAAAATTTTTTAAAATTGTTTTAATATCTTCAAAAATTCTGTGAAATATATACACTTCGACAAGCTGCTTCGCAAAACATAAGATGTTGATCGTCCCCCACTAAGATTTTCGAAAAATTTGGATTGAAAATTAATTTTTTAAAATACTTATTTAAAAAATGGCATTTTTTACTTCATCTATTCTGGGATAATTCATAGAAAATTTGAAGAAATGGGGCCGAAAGTAAGTTGTGCAAATCAAAATCTATGAGAAACTAATTTTAGATCATTTTTGAAAGGTGCCAGAAGAATTGTTAAAAATTTCATACGGATAGGTACAAAAAATTGGGATTTTTGAAAAATTGTCAATTAATCTTCAAAAAATGCTGGGAGATCCATTTCGATGACCTGGTTCGAAAAACCAAGCTTTTCGAAAATTCGGTTTATAAAAAATATATTTTTTTAAATATCTCGAAAATCGTCGTAGTATTCTGGAAAAACTATTAGAATTTTCGAAAAAATGAAGACGAAAATAACTTCCACAACTCGAAATCTACAAGAAAATATTTTTGGATAAGCTTAACATTTTATAACAGAATTTTTTATTTACCGTTTTCCCTTCTTACTTTGATTTTTTCCTGCTAGAATTTTTATATAACAACATTTTAACTTTTTTAACAGTGACCAACATTTGGTCCTTAAATTTATTTCAGCGTGGTGTAATAATGTAAGCAAGGTCTAGGTCGTAAAACTAAGCAAAAATCACACAAACTCATCCACAAGTCCATCTCTCTTTATAATCTAAATAAGAAATAAAGCTGTTCGGTGCACAGTAACTCGGTTTATAGTAGTTAATTTCAATTACAAAGTTTCACTGCTCTGTTAACTACCATAATAAATTTATAACTTCCACAATAAACATGTCCTTTGCATAAATCGAATACTGAAATACGTCTGAAGCAAACAAGCAGCAAATAATTTTCTGCCTCTTCAAAACCCAGACGAAACAATTATTGTTTCATTTACTAATACAGTGTTTCGTGTTTGCCTAACTATATTAATTTCATAGCTGGTTGCGGTTCATAACATACGCTATTGCCATAAATCTCATCGAGCGGCAATAAAACAGTGATTATTGCAACTCCATTCTTCACTGGCAACAGAATTAAAATCGTAAAATAAATCATTACCTCGATATCGTCTCAGATAAATGTCATTTCGCCAACACAAAGATAAATTAACTATTTATATATTTCATTATTTATTGTTACTTTTTCTTTGTTATTGAAAAAGCAACCTTCACTAAGTTTATTTATTATTATTGTTTGTCATAAGTGAAAAAAATACCTATGTTGTAAGCAAAAAAGCGTCAAAAAACGTCAAAAATCAGACTTAATTTTCCCTTCGGCTGAGCTCATCCACAAAAGAAAGAACGACTCCATTGTATCAATGACGGACGTTAATCATATGCAGGCCAAAATTGCGGGCTGTTTTGAGTACCAAAACATTAGATTTTATCGTATGAAGAGCCCATGGCTACACATTCCTGTCGCTTGTTTACTGTTTCGTCCATCGGGCCAAGATCGATCCGATAAGTTGTTTTTTTTTAGTTGTTTTTTTTTTGTGGCGTGGCATCAACGCGAGATCAAGGTCGGTGCAGTGATTGATAATTATTTGATGGTATCTGGAGCACGAGTGAGACATCGAAAATGGGGCTGCCCTTATTATACTAAGTGGTTAAAGCGTACTGGCCAATTACGGACCATTTAGGAGAGAATTTCAATTTCGGCGATGCTTGTTCGTGGAGTGTGTTTGGCGACAGCTTGAATGTCTTCGATGATGATGTTGCTGATGGTGATGTTCTAATGCGGAGTCGTAGGAACGTTTCTGGAACTGGCTTCAATAGGTCACATTCGAGCCCGGAACGAGGTAGAGGAAATTAATCCCTACGGGAGTCGGGTAGAATCAGACACGTGCCGTCGTAACGGCAAAAGGTTGTATTTTTTGTTTGTTACGTATTTGAAATGTTGATGTTTTTGACGTCTTGATAGTTGCTTAAATGTTACACTTTTCAGTGAGAAATTTGTGTTTTGTCATTCTGATAAATGGTAAATTTAGGGCTCAATTAAATATTTGATTTTGCGTTTTCTGAAATTTCTGTTCTATTTTTTCACTATTATATGTATTTTCTCTCCGCCACAATTTCGCAATTTGTTCCTTATGCAATTTTTTTTTATAATTTTTTTATTTTCAATTTTTGGATGTTTAAATTTTTCGTTTTGTCAATTCTGTTCGATTTTTCAATTTTTCGTTTCGACTTTTCAGATTCTCAATTTCAAAATTTTTCAATTTTCACTTTTTCGCTTTCTCAATCTTTCAATTTACAGTTTCTCTAATTTTCAGGTTTTCGAATTTTCAACTTTTTCAGTTTTCCAAATTTTAGTTTTTCATTTTTACAATTTTGTTAGGTTAGGTTTTCATTTTCCGGATGTTTTGCTTCTCATGTTCTAGATTTGTAATTATTCGATTTCTTCGATTTTTCGATTTGCAATTTTTCCACTTTCCAATTTTTCACTTTTTGTATTTTTAAATTTTCCTGATTCTCAGTTTTTAACTTCTCAATTTCTAGATTTTTAATTTCTATTTTTCGATTTTTTGATTACTCCATTTTTCGATTTTTATATTTCAATTTTTTGTTTTTACTACTTTTAAATATTTCAATTCTCCATTTTTTCAATATTTCGGGGTTCAGTTTTTGCTCAATTTCCCGATATTTAGTTTACCAAATTTTTCAATTTCTGGTAATTGTATCAATTGTATTAATTGTATCAATTTTCCAATTTGTAAATATTTTATTTTCTGTTTTTTTTTTAATTTATCGATTTTTCAATTACATAATAGATTTTTTGTTCCTAGAATTTTTTGTCTTTTTAATTTTTCGATTCACAGTATTTCTATTTCTCAATTTTTCGTTTTTTCAACTTCTGAATTTTTCCAAATTTCATTTTTAAATTTTTCGTTTCTTCAATTTGCCCATTTTTCAATTTTTTAATTTTTCTTTTGATTTTCGGTTTCTCGATTTTTAATTTTTCACATTTTCAATTGAAGATTTTCAACTTTTAGGTTTTTAGTTATTAGATTTTTACATTTTCCAAATTTTCAATTTCTCGGTTTTTTTTTGTTTTTCGATTTTTAATTTTTCGATTTTTTTAATTTTTCGTTTGTTCAATTTTCCGATTTGCAATTTTTCCACTTTCCAGTTTTAAATTCTTGAAGATTTTAACTTTCATTTTTCCGATTTTTCAACCAATTCATTTTCCGTTCTCTATTTTTCAGTTTTTCGTTCTTTAACTTTTAAATATTTCAATTTTTCACTTTTTGGATTTTTAAATTTTCTAGTTACTTAGATTTGAACTTTTCATTTCTAGATTTTTAATTTCTATTGTTTAGATTTTTCGACTATTCCATTTTTCGATTTTTATGTTTTAGTTTAATTAAAGAATATAAAACATTGTATAGAAATATGTATCGCAAAAGCATAGAGAAAGCAAAACATGAGGCGAATAATAAATATATAGGTACTGCAGTAAATAAGTCCAAGGCTATGTGGGACGTAATAAACAGTAAACGAAATAAAAATAATTATAAAAATTTGGACAGCGATATCTCACCTGATGTTTTTAACAATTATTTTAATAATATCGCCAATGATATACTAGAAAATGTACCTGACCCCAAATATGATCCTATAGGATTGATGTGTAATAATAATAATGTTTGTAATAATGTTACCATGTATTTTCGTTTTACTGAAGTTTCTGAGAGCTGTGTGCGAGATGTTATTACAAATTTAAAGTCGAGTAAATCTAGAGACATATATGGCTTCAGCATGGAATTAATAAAAAATGTGAAAGATGTCATCATTACGCCACTCACCAAATTAATAAATCTATGCATACAAAACAAAACTTTTCCTAAATGTTTGAAAACAGGGATTGTCATACCAGTGTTCAAAAAAGGTGAAATAAATGACAAGAGTAACTATAGACCTATATCCCTATTACCTGTCTTTTCGAAAATTTTAGAGAAAGTGTTATGTATACAATTAACGAAATTTTTTGAAGACAACAAAATCTTAGTTAAAAACCAATTTGGATTCCGTAAAGGGTGCTCAACATCTGACGCATTACTAAGTTTTATAGATCAAATTTCGGAAGTTTTTGAAAGTGGTAATTACTGCATTGCAACATACCTGGACTTAACGAAAGCTTTTGATCTTGTATCACATGAGACTCTTATTCGTAAATTATACGTATATAACATCCATCCAGATAGTTGCAGAATTATCAGTTCTTTCTTAACTGAACGCTTTCAGAGAGTTAGCCTTAAAGGAACAACATCGTCTGATCTTCCTGTCAGCCGTGGGGTTCCCCAGGGGTCGGTACTGGGACCTTTGTTATTTCTAATATTCTTTAATGACTTTCCCATAGAACTAAACGAAAATAATGTAATTCTATTTGCAGATGATACAACAATCAGTACTACCGACAAAAACTGCTATGAAATCCTGACCAGAAATCAGAGAGCGATATCAAAGGCTTCTGACTGGCTTTGTAGTAACGGGCTTGCACTGAATGAGGGGAAAAGTGTCAACATGTTGTTTTCCCTAAAAAAGTCACCAAATCTAGCTAATCTAACACTCTTACCAAATATTCAAACAACTACGAGATTCTTGGGAATCACGATTGATGACAAATTGCTTTGGAAAGAACATGGTGTCATATTAGCGAAACAACTTAGCAAAAATACATTTATGCTTAGAAGCCTTGCGAATCAAGTATCACAAGAAGTTCTAAAAATCGCTTTTGGTTCCCTCATTCAATGCTTCCTGCGATATGGAATCTTAATATGGGGTCACGCATCTTGCAGGCATTATCTATTCTCCATTCAAAGGAGAGCAATTCGGATAGTTGCCGGTCTACCATATCGAGCTGATTGCCGCCCTGCTTTTAGGGAATTAAATATTTTGACATTTCCGGCACTATTTATTTATGAATGTTTACTCTATATAAAACAAAATATCCATATCTTTGACAAATTTGGGGATTTCCATGCATATAATACTAGGACTAGGGATAAACTGTGTTTGAAGAGTATTCGCCTAACGAGAACGCAGACAGCTCACAGATACTTTGGTATAAAATTTTATAACTGTTTGCCGGCTGATATAAAAAATCTCAATCTTGTCAAATTTAAGAAGGTAGTTAAACAACTCTTGATAAACGGTGTTTACTATGATTATGACGAGTATTTAAATCGACATTGATTGTAATAATTTTTGTATATGTTTTTTTGTGTTTATGTTTATATAAGTTGTGTTAGTTTGTTATTTTCTGACGAATGTAAAAACTGTACAGTTTGGGCACGAATATACATTATTATTATTATTATTATTATTATTATTATTATTATTATTATTATTATAGTTTTTCGTTTTTACAACTTTTAAATATTTTAATTTTCGATTTTTTCATTATTTCGGTGTTAGTTTCTGCTTAATTTTTCGATATTTACCTAATGTTCTGATTTTTCATTTTTTCTTTTCTGCAATTTTACAAATTACTTTATCAATTTTTCAATTTTTAGATATTTTAATTTTCCCTTTTTTTCAATTTATCGCATTTTCAATTACGTAAGCGATTTTTGCTTCTCGATTTTTAATTTTTAATTTTTTCAGTGTTTCGATTTGTAAGATTTCTATCTCTCAATTTTTTGATTTTTCAATTTTACGATATTATAATTTTTAGAAAATATTAGATTTTTAAATTTTTTAGTTTTTTAATTTTTCAATTTTTCTTTCTATTTTTCGGTTTCTCCATTTTTAATTTTTTCAGTTTTCCGATTTTTCGACTAGTCCATTTTATTGTTTTTTTTTTCAGTTTTTCGTTCTTATAATTTTTAGATATTTCAATTTTCGGTTTTTTCATTATTTCAGTCTTTTGTTTTTGGATATTTAATTTTTCGATTTTTTAATATTACGATTGCTCGATTTTATCAATTTTTCCGTTTTAAGATGTATTAATGTTTCGTTTTTTTCAGTTTTTCTCACTTTTGAATTGTTAATTTGTTCTGGATTTTTCAATTGTTGGATTTTTTATTTATCAATTTTTTAATTTTACGATTTCCCAATTTTTTATCTATTCCGTTTTTCTATTTTTAATTTACAATCTTTGCTTTACAATTTTATTCAAATTTAATTTTCGGTGTTTAGTTTCTCTATATTTAGTTTTTCAATTTTTCAGTTTTTTAATTTTAAAATTTGGTATTTTTTCTATTTTTCAGTTATAGAATTGTACTATTTTTTGAATTTTTGAATTTTTTAAAATGTTAATTTTTCGATTTCTCAATAAGTACTTGAGTTATAATTTTTCTAGTTTTCAATTCCTCGATTTATTTCTTTCGTCTCTTTAATTTTAGGATTTTTCAATTTTTCCATCTTTATTTTCGGTTTTTCATTTTCTCGATTTTGATTTTCAGTTTTCGCTTCTCCAATTTTCAGTTTACAATTTTTTTAGTTTTTAATTTTTTGATTTTTCAACTTTTGGATTTTTCCATATAAGTGGATCTAATTTTTCGATATTTCATTTCACAATTTTTTTTATTTTTTCAATTTCTTCAGTTTTTTATTATTCAGTTTCTCGATTTTCCCGATTTTTCAATTATTCCATTCTTCAATTTTTATACATATATACAATTTTAGTTTTTATAATTTTTTGAAGTTTGAATTTTACTTTTTTTCAATATTTCGGTTCTTAGTTTCTTTATTATTTATTATATACTTTATTATTTTGACAATTTGTTTCTTTCCAATTTTAATTTTTTCAAATTTCACTTTTTGGATTTTTGTATTTTTCGTTTCCTCAGTTTTGCGATTTTGGAATTTTTCGAAATTATTATTTTTAATTTTTCAATTTCTCAACTTTTAATTTTTCCAGATTTCTAATTTTTCGATTACTCCATCTTTCGATTTTTATTCTGCAGTTTTTCGTTCTTTTATAATCTTTAGATAGTTTAATTTTTAGTTTTTGCTTCTTCGATATTAAGTTTGCAATTTTTCTAGTTTTCAATTTTTCGATATTTCGGTTCAACAATTTTGTTAATTTTTTCAATTTTTTCGATTTTTTACTGTTAAGATTTTCGATTTTCTCAATTTTTCAACTATTCCATTTTTTAATTTTTATCTACACAGTTTTTGTTTTTACAATTTTTTGATGTTTTAATTTTTGTTTTTCAATATTTGGGTTCTTATTTCTTTATAATTAATAATGTTAATTTTTTTTCTTTCAAATTTAAAATTTTGTAATTTTTCACTTTTTGGTTTTTGTATTTTTCGTTTCTTCACTTTTGCTATTTTGCGATCTTTCGAAATTATTATTTCTAATTTTTCAATTTCTCAATTATTAATTTTTCCAGTTTTCCGATTTTCGACTTTTGCATCATTTTTATTTTGAAGTTTTTAGTTCTTATAATGGTAAGATATTTTAATTTTTAATTTCTGCTGCTTCAGTTTTTGTTTCTACAATTTTTATTTTTACAATTTTTTTATATTTTAATTTTAGTTTATTTTCAATATCTAGGTTTATCTTCTTTATATTTAATTTTTCGATTTTTTTCTTTTTATTTTAAAATTTTTCAATTTTTCACTTTTTGGATCGTTTATTTTTCGTTTCCTCCCTCCTGCGATTTTGAAATTTTTCGAAATTAGTATTCTTAATTTTTTAATTTCTCAATTTTTTATTTTTTCAGTTTTCCGAAATTTCGACTATTTCTTTTATGTTGCAGTTTTTCGTTGCTATAATTATAATTTAGAAATTTTAATTTTCAGTTTTCGTTTCTTCAATTTTCTAGTTTTCGATTTGTCAATTTTTCAGCTTTTGGATTTTTCCGTGTACATCCAATTTTTCAATATTTCAATATCAGCATTTTGTTAAATTCTTTCAATTTCTTTGATTTTTAAATTTTTATCTGTCCAATTTTTGTTTTTACAAATTTTTTGATGTTTTAATTTTAGTTTTTTTCAGTATTTCGGTTTTTAGTTTCTTCATATATACATATAATCTTCGATTTTTTCAATTTTGGAATTTTTGGATATTTTCATGTTTCATTTCTTCATCTTTGCGATTTTCCAATTTTTCGAACTTCATATTTTTAATTTTTCAGTTTCACAATTTTTAATTTTTCCAGTTTTCTGTTTTTCGGCCATTCCATTTATCGATTTTTATTTTGTAGTTTTTCGTTCTTATAATTTTTAGATATTTTAATTTTCGGTTTTTCAATTTTAGTTCGATCTTATCAAATTTTCAATTTTAGGATGTTTTAAGAATTCGTTTTTTAATTTTTTGATTTTTTTATCTTTCTATTTGAAATTTTTCTACCTTAAAATTTTTTGATTTGCAATTTCTCTATGTATATTTCTCACAATTTTCCTATTTTTTATCTTCTGAATTTTTCAATTTTTACAAATTTGCAAGATTTCTACTTTTCAATTTTTCGGTTTTTCAACTTTTGGATTTTAGATTTTTTAATTACTAGATTTTTGAAGTTTTTAAAATTTTCAATTTCGCATTTTTTCGGTTTCTCAATTTTCCAATTTTGTTCATTTTCGAGTTTTCAATTTCTCGATTTTTTACTTTCCACATACGCGGTTTTAAATTTTTCAACTATTTTATTTTGCCACTTTTGTTTATATATGTTTTAATTTTCGGTTTTTTGAATACTTTGCTATTTAATTACTCGGTATTTAATTTCTGATTTTTCAATTTTTTTATTTTTTAATTCCCAATTTTTCTTTCAATTTAAAACTTTGAATATTTTATTTTTCGAATTTTTGAATTTTCCGTTTCGTCACTTTTCCTGTTTGGCAATTTTTTTAAATGATTAGATTTTTAGTTTGTCAATTTCTCAATTTTTAATTTTTCCATTGCCTCCATTTTTTTCGCTCTTCCATTTTCAAGTTTTTCGTTTGCATAATTTTTAGATATTGTAATTTTCGTTTTTTTTTTCAATACTTCGGTTTTTAGGTTCTCGGTATTTAATTCCTGACTTTTATTTTTTTTTGCAATTTATCGATTTGCAATTTTTCTTCCAATTTTTTACTTTTTGGATTTCTAAATTTTCCGTTTGTCAGTTTAAAAGTTCGGCGATTTTTCAAAACATTTAGATTTTTAATTTTTCGATTTCCCAATTTTTAACTTTCCAATTTTTAATTTTTCCATTTTCCCATTTTTTCGGCTATTCGTTTTTTCCTGAAGTTTTTCTTTTTCACAAATTTTAGATATTTTAATTTTCATTTTTTTTATTATTTCGGTGTTTACTTTCCCAATCTATTTTTGAATTTTTCAGTTTTCAATTTTTATATTATATTTTCCCATTTTAAAATTTTCAAAGTTTGTCACTTTTTCAGTGCTCTCTCAGGATATTATATTTTTTAGCGAAATTTTGTGGTGACGCCATCGAGCTTTGGTGGGGATGTCTATAATCATCTGATAAATGTAGTTGAGCACTATGTTGTGGAAAATCAATTTAAATTTATTTGTAGGATTTTTAATTTATTTTAAAACGAACTGCGAATTAGTTAACATTAATTTAAACTGAAAAAAATTTAATTGGACCTACGAGATAAAAAAGAAACTTATAAATAAATTAAAACTACATTAAACACTCAGAGCAGGATTCATGTGTTCGCTTTTAATTATGCAACCAACAATTTATTACGCACTGAATAATCACAGGAAAATGACTACCATCGCTATATTTAATTAACACCAGCTTTATTTTCCCAAAATAACAAACTTTCCGCTTTGTCATAAAATACCCCGCAAACTACCAATATCCTTTTTCCCCTATCAAAAGTCACAGCAGGACATCATAAAAAAAGCTAATCTGTGATTAAATATTTCCATTTTCGACTTTCCTGATTCTCCCAGCTTATTATTTAGCGACTGTTCGAAGCGATAAAACATTGAATTACTTTTATGGAGCGCGCTAAGTAATATAAACGACTTTCTTTTTCACGCGATGTTCAAAAATGATAAGTAGATTAAAATGTAACTTTGACAAGATAAATTGATAATTTATACAGATTATTGATAAAAGTTCACCATAACCCGATTCTCTCTAATGGCTGTAATTTACGAGCGGAGCGAGGGATCGCGACAGGTTTGCAGGCCATGGCCAGAGGTGAATCGCTTTATATATTTTTTTGTCGTTTTAGTAATAATTTCATGTTTTCTTGACGTTTTATAATACCTGAAGTATGAAAAAGTACTTCGATCTCTCGTTTCCGTCGGTTGTTTGGAGATTTTCTTAGCAAAATTTTGTGCTGACGTCATCGAGCTTTGGTGGGGATGTAAAAAGAAATTGTAGTTAGCGTCTATAATCATCTGATAAGTAGAGAGCGGATTTATAAGCACAAAAAAATTAAGAATAAGCACTTAAATAAGCACAACGTTTTCATTAAAAAAGTTTTATTTTAAGCAAAAAAGCATTAAAAACATAATCATATTACAAATCAAAGAACACTTCTTAGAACTTTGGATAAAATATTATTACAATAATCCTAGACTATATATTTTACACACGTATTTCAGTTTTCTTTAAAACAATTTATGATTGTAATATGTTCCAAGTTGTCCACTAAAATTGTTTCGCCGATCATTTTATATGTGTTTAAAATTGGAGAATGTGCGTTCAACATCCACACTCGCTGTTGGCGCTAATTTGAATTTTGCAACTAATGTTGAATCTAACTCCAAATTTTCCACCTTTTGGCCTTGTAAAACACGAGCAACGTCGGAAAGAACACCGAAACCTGCATTTTTATTCAACACTTCGTCAAGGTTTTGAGATATCCTAGTACCAATATCACCCCTTACTGCGTTTGCTTGTTGTTTAAATTCTTTCACTAAGTTTATGGCATCTACCAACAGCACGTTGGGTTTTTCTAACTTTTCTATTATCTCACATACGAATTGATAATTGCTTCTTAGAAAAGATAGATCTTGTCGCAAATCTTTGTTTTCCAAAATATTTATGCAATCTTTAATCGATTGAGAAGAATCTTCGCTAAACTCCGTAACTACTTCCTCAAATTCTTTGATATATTTGTCATAATAAAATGTGGCCTGCAACCATGTTCCCCACCTCGTTATAATCGGTTCTGGGGGCAATGGTATGTTTGGAAATTTTTCCTTAAAATGTTGCACTCTTAGTGGGGCTTTAACAAAAATCTTTTTACCATTTGCCACTAATTTATTAACAGTAGGAAACTGCAAACGTATTCCTTCAGCCACTCTGTTTAAACCGTGGGCAATGCAAGTAGAGTGAATTAAATTGGGGTACAATATTTTTAGATTATTCCCTGCTTTCAACATATAAGGAGCTGCATCCGAGATCATCAATAAAATTTTATTCGCCGGTACGGCATTTGGCAAAAATAGTGACGTAAGACTGTCATTTACAAATCTGGTAATCGTATTGCCATTTGTTTTATCTAACATTTTCAAACTTACTACATACCCTCGACTAGGGAAATTTTCATTTAAGATTCCAACAATTAAACTTGCCACGTATCTTCCACAGCTATCGGTTGTTTCATCGACAGCGAACCATAAATAATTATCTCCAATGCGATGTTTAATTTCGTTGTAAACTTGCTGAAACACTGGGCCTACATAATTTTTTCGGAGAGTACTTTCAACCGGAATATGTCGATTGCAGTGTTTTTCGAGGAATTCTTGAAGAGGGCCGTTCTCAAATTTTTTTAAAGGTATATTGGACTGGATCATCATTTTACATAAATCGAAATTAAACTGAAACTGCTCATCTTTTGTGGAAGTAGATGCAACAGATTCATGTATGGTCTGCTGTTTAATTTTAGAAACTTCAAACATTTTCTTCCTTTCTACATGAAGAGTCGTTCTGACATGTTGCGTCACGTTATAAGTTTTATCACTTTGAATCTAAAACAACGTACATATACAGGATTAACAAAGGAAAATAGATAAAAAAAATTAGTGGGCTTACGGTTTTCACACAAGCTCTGCAGAATATTTTGTTGTTTTCTAATTTTAATTCTGGAAAATCCCTTATCCACTCATCCGGCGTCGATTTTACTTTCGGCATTCTTTTAAAATATTAGTAATATTACCAAAAAGAACTCAACATGTAACAAGGGAGAACCACGTATAACACTGTACTACGACAGATGCGATAGACTGATGGTTGTGAAATAAACGGTTCATTTACTTAAAAGTTTCCATTAGAAAAATAATAAGGTAGGTAGTTGAGTACAGTAATCCTTTTTTCTAGAAAATCTTCAACGGTCTTGCCGCAAAATGCCGAAAAAGAACATCTGGTTAAAAGCTTTAATTCATTATCAACGGAAGTAAGGATTTAAAGTCATAAAATCTATGGAGTATTTTTCTAATCCTATAATAAAATTTTATTACTCAAACGACCGGAACCTATTCACAGAAAGGGTCTTGAGTAAGTGTACTTCAATGGTCAAGTAGAGGTAAAATGCATACGGCTAACTAACAAGTATTTGTCATCCCGACAAGGCCTGCATTTGAACAAAATATGCATTAAAACTCATATTCGTCAAAAAAAGAACTTTTCTTTTATTCACAAATATTGTTATTACACTTGATTATTAATTATTGGATTATTTTATATTGATTGATTATTCACAATTACTTGATTATTCACTTAATTCTACTTCACAATTATTCACTTAAATTATTACAACTTATTGGGAGAGCGCGATTATGACAGACTTATAAACTACGCGGCGGCGGATGCTTCTGAACTTAGTTACGCGGATGGCGGATGCTTCTGAACTAAAAAATGAATTATTTCGATGACTTTTATAAGGAGGAAAACTGCAGAATTGAAGTTCTCATGTTGATATTGATGCAAGTGTGGAAGCGCATCTTGCACGTGGCAGGATATGGGTCTGCAGTCCATTGTGGACTTATGCTGATATCATAACACCTCCCTCGTTAGATTGAAAATTGGGGGAGCCTGCGATGTCGAATTTTCAAAAGTCTTCCGATGGTGAACCTGACAACCATCGACAACGATATCTATGAATTCGGGGATTGATACACTTGTGCCAAATGAAAAAGATTACTGTAACAATAAAAAATATACAAATTGAAATTGTCCAAATATTAGTGGAGTATGTGACGTATCCGTGGTCCTCTTTTTGAAGATCCTCAGTGGTATATTTGATGAGATTTCTAATTTCGGTGTTTGGATTGACTGTTTCTTGAATTCAGGATTCTGGTAGCTCTGAAGGGTCGTTGAGTTGATTCTTAATTTACATCCATCTGGGACGGTGATAACGTAACTTCCTTTTACTGATAAATAAGTGTTCTTCTTGTTGTCCGCATGTTGAAGTGGCTGGTTGCTCAATTAGGAATATTCCAATCCATTGGTTCTTGTCGATTTTTCTGATTTTTGTGTTTTTAAGGTTGACTTTGATGATTTTACACTGCTGGTGATTTTTTGAAAATTTGAGTACTTGAATTTCACAAGGTGCTTCTTTGGAAATTTTACTGGTTTGTGGTAAGTTGCAGATATAGTCTGCAGGGGTGACTTCATTACATTTATCGTCGTTCAAACTGAAGTAAAGCTCGTTAAGGTAGAGGTATTTGTGGGATGGTATAATTTTTGGTAAGTTTTGGAGTCATGCTGAATGGGAAATGGGTATAATTGGTAAAAATTGTAATTATGAGGTTCGGTAAGAGATATCTCAAAAATAAACGTGGTATGCAGATCTTTTTGATAAGCCTTAATTTGGATTATTCTTTCGTAGGTTAAAAGGTTTGCTTCGTTGGCTTCGTAGACGAGGCTTTTTTTGTCGAGTTTGTTCTCTACTATTTTTAGTTCATTTAACAGGTCCTTTGGGTCGATTATTGAATTGTGCAGTGTGTTCAATTTTGCGAAGCTGATTGCTGTTTCGATTTCTTCTAATATTCTTAATATTTCCTGCGATAAGGTGATCATTTGGAGAAAAACTGTATGCAGATGTAGAAGTGGGTAAATCTCGATTTTCGTGGAAATAGTTCGATTGATGATTGATTCGATTTCGGTGATCTTCTTTTTGAATATTTGTTGATTGATCGTTAATCTGGCGATTCTTTCGTTGAATTTTTCTATTGCTGTGGTAGTTAGGGAGATTTGTTCATCAAGGAGAATTTTCTGTTTATCTTGCTGGGTTTGAATTTGGGATATTAAGGGTTCATAGCGTTGTCCGTCTTCGCTATCTAAATTTCCAGTGATTGCTTTTATAGTGCTACCTAAGAAGTTGATTAGGCCTCTTTTGGTTCTTCGATAGTTTTTTGATATTGTTTCGGGAAATAACTGAGTTATGTGTTGTTCTATTGGCGTGAATAATTGGTCCAATACTGATTTATAACTATGTACTTCGTTAGGTAAACGTGTGGGATTAATTGTATTATTGAAATTATTTTCTAATTCTTTTGCGTGTCTACGGAGATTATCATATTCACTAATAAGTTTTTCTATGTCGAATATTCTTATGAATGTCCAATGATCGATTATGTTTCTGGCAATACCTAATTTTTGGGGTAGTAGTCCAGAGTTTTCGGTGATTTTTGTTGTCTGTGGTTGAAGTTGGTTGGATCCATAGATTTTGATGATTATCCTGGAACAGGAGGTCTTAAATTATCCATATGTACTCTCTTGGTTTGTTGATCTTGTGAGCGTATCATGCAGGTGTTATCATTATTGATTGCAGTAATGATGTATGGTCCTATATATCGATTCTTTGATTTATTTCGGTCAGCTTGGGGGTTTTTCTCGTAAACTTGTTGTCCTAGTATGAATGTATTTTGATTGGGTTGTTTGTTTCGTCATTCGATTACATGCTCCTTGTGTTGCATATCTTTAGTGATTTTCTGGTAGATTAATTTCATTCGATTTTTGTGATCGATGTTGTACTGTTGGAAATATCGGGTGTCGTGATAAATATCAAAAGGGTTTCGTGAAGTTGTGTGTCCTAATAACAATTCGAGTGGAGTATAATTGGTGACTGAATGGATTGAGTTGTTGTATCCGATAATTGCGTAAGCCATGGTGGTAATCGGTGGGTCTTTGAAGTATTGTCTCAGAATTCGGTAATGTTCTGTGAGAGTTGAATGTAGTCTTTCAATTAAACCATTTGATTGCGGATGTCTTGGTGTTGTAAAGTGAGATTGGATTTTGTGGGTTTCCAAAAGTTTTTTGACGGTGTCATTTTGAAATTCTAGTCTTGAGTCAAATGTGATTTTTTCTGGTACTCCATAGTGTTGGAAAAATATTAATAGTTTGTCACAAATTTCGATAGCGTTTTTGCTTGAAACTTGATATGCTTGGGCTAATTTCGTGAATGCGTCAATAACTGTTAAGAATGTAGTTCCTTCAATTGTAAATAGATCCATGTTTGTTTGTTGAAAGGGTCTGTCAACTTGTTCTGTTAGTTTTAGTGGAATCTCGGGGATGTCTTTCGTATTTTGTCCTTTTGCATATTTCACATTTATTGATGTAATCGGCTACGTCTCTGGTTAATTTTGGCCAGTAATATAAGCGTTGTAATCTGGTATATGTCTCACGTATTCCTCTATGATTGGTATTTCCTTCATGGTGATCTCTTATTAATTCTTTTTGTTCGTTTTTGTCTGTGATTAGAGTTATTCTTTTGGTACAGGGTTTGAGAATTGGTGCTTCGGCGTTGAATGTTTCGTTGTATACTTTGCAAAAATCTCTGTACATTCTTTCGGTGTCGAAAAAGCAATAATAACGTCTTTTTGGTTCGCAATAATCCATTAAAAGATCTTTGATTTGTTGATTGTTGTTGTCTTGAGCGATTTGAGCTTTGATCATTGTCATTCCGTTTTCCTTTATAATTTTTGGTCTTGACGAAAGGTTTTCAAAAACTGTGGTTATAAAAATTTGTCTTTCTTTTCGGTCGATTGCATCTTCACAGATGTTGATTGTTCTTGGTGTTTCATTGTTTTCTCGTCGTGAGGTTACTGATGGTGTGTTTATTGTGTTAGTGATGGTACTTTCAGATTGATTAATTTCTGATCGATTGTAATTAGGTTGGTTATTTCCTGTTTGTCTGCAATTTGATGTGTCGGATGGGTTTGTTCCTAAAATTGCTGATATTGTGTCTGATGAATTACTTGGTGATAAGTTTCTTGGCGAACTGCTTGTTGGTGAATGTCTTGGGGTATTGTTTGGTGTTGGCATTCTAAATGTTGGTATTGAGAATTCTTCGGGAGTTGTTGGTGAGAAGTCTGTCAAGTTTGGAATGGGAAGTGCGTCGTTGTTGCTGATTGTTGGTTCTGGATTAGGAACTCCTATGTTTTGGTTTTCATTTTCTTGTATTAGCTCGTTTAGTAATCGTTCTAGTTCTTCATCTGGTTGAACTGCAGTTGATTGTGCGTCAATGTCCAGAGGGTAAATATGTATTCTTGAGAGTGCGTCAGCATTTGTGTTAAATTTTCCTTTTTTGTAGATGATGTCGTAATCGTATTCTTCTAGTTTTAATCTCCATCGTACTAACTTTGAATTGGGTTCTTTGAGTGAAAATAGCCATTGAAGTGGACGATGATCTGTATAGATGGTGAATTTTCTTCCGTATAGGTAGAGTCTGAAATATTTGGTTGCCCATACTATTGCTAATAATTCCTTTTCGATAGTTGAATATTTTTGTTCAGGCTCATTGAGTGTTTTTGATGCGTAAGCAATTGGTTTATCTTCTCCTAGTTGTCCTTGTGATAAGACTGCTCCTAGGGCGACATTTGATGCGTCTGTTGTTAAGATGAATGGTCTTGAGAAATCTGGGTATTGCAAAATTGGATGGCTGATCAAAATTTTCTTACAGGTCTCGAATGTTGTTATGAATTGTTGGTCATGTGTCATCTTGGCATTTTTCTTCAAGCATTTTGTTAAAGGTTTTGTGAGCTGTGCAAACTTTGGTATGAATTTTCTGTAATAACCGAGTAGTCCTAAAAATCCTTTAATTTCCTTCTGGGTTTTCGGTAATGGGTAGTTCATGACTGCTTTTATTTTGTCTGGGTTTGGTTTTACTCCTTCGGGTGTGATAACGTGTCCTAAATATGCTACTTCTTTACGTAAGAATTCGCTTTTATCTAATTGTATTTTGCAGTTTGCTTTTCTTAATCTTTCAAAAGACTTCTTTTAGTCGTGATATATGTTCTTCAAGTGATGTTGAAAATATGATGATGTCATCAAGGTAAAAGAGGCATTTTTCGTTCTGTATTCCTCTTAGAATATTGTCCATGACTCTTTGGAATGTAGCTGGGGCATTCTTTAATCCAAAGGGCATACGTAGAAATTCGTAATGTCCATTTTCTGTGCTGAAGGCTGTTTTTTCTATATCGTCAGGGTGCATTTCCACTTGATGAAATCCTGAGGCTAAGTCGAGTGTGATGAAGTACATGCTCTTTTCTAGCTTATCCAAAATGTCATTGATGTTTGGTAATGGATACTTGTCGTCAATTGTTTTTTCATTTAACTTTCGGTAGTCTACTACGAGTCTCCACTTCTTTTCTTTTGAAGCGTCCATTTTCTTGTCTACGATCCATATGTGTGATGACCAAGGTGAAATTGAAGGTCGAATTATTCCTTGTCCAAACATTGAGTATATTTGTTTTCGTACTTCTTCTTTGTGTGCTTCTGGGTATCTGTATGATTTTGTAAAAGTTGGATTTTCATCTTTGGTCATTATTTGATGCTTGATTTGGTTGTTAAACGTTAGGGGTAAGCGTCCGGTGTGAAAGATGTCTCGATATGCCATGCCTAATTTCCAAATTGCATCTTTTTCTTCTGTGTTCATGTGCTTCAGTCGGAGATTGTATAGATTGTCTTTTAAGATTTCGTCAATATTCGGGTGAATTGGACATAATGGTGGTTGTGGATTGAATTCGTATGTATTGACCGTATTGATTTCTAAAGGCTTGAATAATGTGAAAGTCGATTCTTGATCCGTTGGGTTGATTATAGTGGTCGTTGCTTTTTTGTCCTTGACGATGACGTATGAGGCTGGTATTTCGGCTGCGTCGAATTTTTGGTGGTGTAAGATTCCTTCTGTGACATCTTTGTCAACAGGTATTTGAATGATTTGTTCAGTTCTTGGTTGAAGATTCATTTGAAAAACTGGTTTTCTTCTTTTTATTTCATCACATTCAAAGTAAATGGGAACTATGGCTTTTTCTGTTATCAAAAGATTTTTTCCAAAGTCTAAGCATGCGTTTATTGAACGTAGGAAATCAATTCCGATTAATCCATCATATTTAGGATTGAAGTCAAATAGAAAATGTTTTTGTTTGATGTCTGGTCTTCCAAAAATTTGTGAAATTGGGATTGTTATGCTTTCTGAATGTTGAGTGGTTGCGTGAACTGAATGTATTTGAAATGCATCTTCTCTGATGTAAGAAGGATAAAATTGTTGTGCGACTTGAGAGCGTAGCAAACTGCTAGCTGATCCGGTGTCTATCATTAATTTTAAATTTAATTCCGGTGTGCTTATGTATGGTAATCTTGAAATGTAGTTTGTGTCTATGTTGAGTTCGATTGTAGGCTGTTGTGGGCGAAATGTTAAGTCTGGTCCTCGAGAGGCGGGGTTAGGCAAAAATTTTGATTTGGAGAAATTTCTTCGGGTATAACAGCTTCATTGGTATCACTTGTTGCGAAAGTCTGTCCTTGAAATTGTGCAAATGTGCCATTTTCATCTGATTCATTTTCTTCAAGTTCATTCGGAAATGGAAGATAACTTGTTTGAGGTGAGTCATTGTCGTTGTGATATAATTCTTCGAAGGTGTATTTTCTTCTTTGATTTTGATTTGAGTTTTGAGTTGGCCTGGCTGTCTGTGTGTCCATTGGTACAACTTGATTTCTTATTGTTTGTGTTTCCATTGCAATTGGTCTTGGAAAATTGTGTCTCGCATTCGGATTTGGAGCGAATACATTTCTTTGAAAATTCCTCGGATTCGGATTTTGGTTGAGATTCGGGTATTGATTTTGCTGAAGATTTTGCGGATAATTTTGTTGATAGTTCGGCATTGTCGGAACTTGATGATAAATTGGTTGTCCAGGAGTCCTGTGGCGATTGTGGAGAATTCGGCGATGCTTGTCCGAGATTTTCGCGGTTGAGATGGTTCTTTTTCGGAATCGGGTCTCGAACGATTTTTGATTCTTAACACGATCCGTACGACTGCGCCAGTTAAGTTTATTGGTTTAATAAACTTGTTTTTAAAAAGAACTTTTCTTTTATTCACAAATATTGTTATTACACTTGATTATTAATTATTGGATTATTTTATATTGATTGATTATTCACAATTACTTGATTATTCACTTAATTCTACTTTACAATTATTCACTTAAATTATTACAACTTATTGGGAGAGCGCGATTATGACGGGCTTATAAACTACGCGGATGACGGATGCTTCTGAACTGAAAAATGAATTATTCCAATGTCTTTTATAAGGAGGAAAACTGCAGAATTGAAGTTCTCATGTTGATATTGATGCAAGTGTGGAAGCGCATCTTGCACGTGGCAGGATATGGGTCTGCAGAATGATTGTCCATTGTGGACTTATGCTGATATCATAACATGCATAAAATTGAAAAAAAAGCAAATAAGCATAAAAAAAATGTGTCAAATGACTCCAAATTGTATCATAGTTACAGATATAAAAAAGTTTTGAAGTGGTTACATTTTTCACAAAAAGCATTAAACCTAGAAATCCGCTCTCTACTGATAAGACTATAAATAGGCGACCCACTTTTTCACCTCCTAGGAGTATGAAACGTCGAGAAGCCACGAAACTAACCACTCATCAAGCGGACTCTTACGTTCAGGAAATAAAAACCCAATATCCTGCTGAAATTCCCCGACTAGACGCCATAACCACCCCCTGCACTCCCATCCAAAACCTGTACTTCCTGCCCCCGTCGGCGTCCAGCTGGCCATTTTCACTCTCGTCCAGCATTTCCTATTCAATTACCAGCAAAGCGCATGCCGTGTTTGTCCTGGTCCGGACGTGACTCGCCGTCGTGCTGTCATGCAACGTCAGCTGGGTAAACGGGAAATTGGTGCCTTCGGATAATAGCATCAGTGCCGTAATTAATGGGTGGTGTGGTGGAACATGTCGCACGTAGGGCCATTTATCTCGGCGGAGACGCGCATCTGGTCTAGGCCCATCGACTGGATCCCCGGGACATTACTCACGGGCTCACGTCCTGCTGCCGGATAATAACTTCGTCTCTTTTGATATTAATCCTGTTCTGGGATGTATTGTTCGGGATGATGCTGGACAATATTTGTGTCTATGCGGAGGGCGGATTTGGCCGGCTGCCACCGACGCAGTGCCAATTAAATGGCTGATTTGGGGCAGGACGTGATCGGTACGGGGATTCCGGCGGGCGGATGGAGGATTTGGTAAAGAGGGTTTTGATAGGTAAGGAGGTGACCTTTGGGGAGGATGGTTTAATCAGCGAGATGGCTTTGTTGGTCAAGTATAAATATCGATCTACTAACTAGGGTTTTTATAACGTTTCGCAAGCTACATTGTGTGGATAATTTTACATATTTTGAAAATTTTTGGTGGGGTTGAACAGAAGTAGGTATTTTATTAATTTTGATCATCTACACAATAATCCACAAGTGCAGCTACTTTTAATTTTTAATCTTAGATACTTGTCAAAAAATATTTTTTTATACAGAATGTCTCACAAAAATTATTGAATAATATAATAATATTTTTTTATTGTTTTCCTGTTGCAAATTGAAATTACTGATAAGACACTAATCCTTTTTTGGCAATTACAAAATATTAAACAAAAACATTTATTGACAGTCCCTTAAAAAAACGTTATAGAATTTATAGATTGACATACCCTTTTATCTGTGGTTTAAAAATGTATCCATATTTTTACAAAATCTTGTAAACCTAGTACCTATTATGTCAATCTACGAGTAAAATCCAGCTTTCATCTCACAGCCAATAAAATGAGTAATCACAACAGAAAAGAGGTGAGAGGGCGGTGCACTTTTAATTTTTTTGAATTTTGGAATTAATTATTTATTTGGAAAAATAACATTGAATTTTCACTTCACGTTAAATAAAATAAGTCAATGAAGCGAAGAGGGTGGGTGGGTGGGGCTAGTTTATAAAACCGATTGATTCGAAATTTTGGTGTTTTTACGCCTTTTTTATCTCTTTTTCTCTATTTTGGCGTCTTTTTGTCATTTTTATTTTTCTTTTGGAGCTTCTTTTTTGCCGCCTTTTTGTTTCTTTTACTCTTTTTTGCGTTTCTTTTGGTCGCCTTTTTTGTTGACTTTTTTGTTTGCACGTTTCTTTACACCTTTTTTGCGAATTGTTTTTGCTCTTTTTGGTTAGATTTTTGTATTACTTTTGTTGCCTTTTATGTGTCTCCGGTTTTTGTAGTCTTTCTTTGTGTGTATTTTGTTGTTTTTTTTTGTCATGGATTTTTCCCTCATTTTTTCGATTTTTTTTTGGCAAAATAACACCGAATTTTCATTTCAGGTTAAATAAAATAAGTCATGGAACGGAGAGGGTGGGTGGGTGGGTGGGGCTAGTTTATAAAACTGACTGATCTGAAATCTTATAAAAGTTTAATTCGCGTTTTTAATCGCGAATTAAACTTTTTTTTTATGAGCTGCAAAAATTTTGCTAAAAAAATCCTAAAGCTAAAAGTGTCAATGTGTCAATGCGTTTTTATCTCTATTCTATATTTCTTTCTATTGCGTCATTTTTAGTAGGTTTTTGTTTTCTTTTTGGTGTCCTCTCTTGCTGCCTTTTTTGAGGAATTTTTATTGTAGATTTTCTTTGTCGGTTTTTTGATGCCTATTTTGAGCTTGTTTGGTGTTTTTTCGTCGCCTTTTTGGCTACTTTCTTTTTTCCCGTCTTTTTTAGTCATCTCTTTTTGTTGGATTTACCCCTTTTTTGGTTCCTTTCTTACTGTCGTTTTTCTTTGCGTTTCTTTTAGGGGCGTTTTTTTTCTGGATATTTTTCTGCTTTTTTGTCGTCATTATTTTGTGAACTTTTTCGCTTGCCCGTTTTTCCTTTGTTAGATTTTTACAGACTTTTGTATTAGATCTTAGTGTACTTTTTAGTCGATTTTTTTGTGGATTTTTTGGCGCCTTTTTTGGTGTCTTTTATCTTTTCTTTGTCGTTTTTTCTGTAGTAATTTTTTTGCGTTTTTCCGTCTCGGTTTTTAAACCATTTTTGACCCCTTTTCCTGGCCTATTTTGTCGTATTTTCTCTCACTTTTATTTTTGGAGCTTTTTTTTTGTTGTCTTTTTGTTTCTTTTGGTCGATTTTTTTGTCGGCTTTTTTTGGTCGGATTTTTGTATAATTTTTATTGCCTTTTTTGGGTCCCCGGTTTTTGTAGTCTTTCTTTGTCTGTATTTTGTTGCTTTTTATACTCTTTTTGTGTCCTGGTTTTTGTGTTTTTCTTTCTCTTTTTTGTAAACTTTTCCCTCATCTTTTCTGATTTTTGAGGACTTTTGTCGCTTTTCTGTGATGTTTTTTCTTTCTCGCGTCTTTTGACGCTTTGTACTGTTTTTTCATCGGCGTTTTTTGGTCCCTTTTTTTTTGTTTTTTTGACGCTTTTCTTTTGATTGCTTTTCTTATCGGATTTCTGTAGACTTTTTTGTTATTTTTGTTGCTTTTTTTGGCAGATTTTTATAGACGTAATTTTATGGTGAATTTTATGAATTCTTTAGGGCCCCTTTTGTCGCTTTCTTTGTCGATTTTTTGTTCTTTGTTTGCAGCATTTTTTCGACTTTTTTTGTCAGATTTTTGTAAATTTATTTTTCAGTTTTCTTTGTCGCGATCTTTGAGGCTTTTTCGATTTATTGTTGCTTTTTATGTCTAGTGTTTCTGGCCCTTTTTCCTAGTCTTATTTTGTCGTCTTTTTGTCACTTTTATTTTTGGGGCTTCTTTTTTGTCGTTGTTTTGTTGCTTTTCGTTGTATTTCTTTTGGTCACCTTCGCAGTTGTCTTCTTTTTTCTTAATGTATAATTTTTGTTGCCATTTTTGTGGCCCGTATTTTTGACAACTTTCATTGTGTGTATTTTGTTGTTTCTTTTTCTCGAATTTTTTGCTGTTTTTTGTCCTCTTTTTTTATTTTTTCAAGTCTTTTTCCTCATTTTTTCTCATTTTTGTGTGGAGTTCTATCGCTTGTGTGTTATCTTTTTTTCCTCTCTTTTGACGCTTTGTTTTTTCCGATTTTTTTCCTCTTTTTTACTTCCCCAGCGTAAGCTTAGGAAGTATAGTAATCGAATCCATCGGGTGAATTACCACCCTCATAATTTTGTGATGGTTTTTGTGTTCTTTTTCTGACACTTTTGTCGTCATCATTCTTTTGGTCGGATTTTTGCAGATTTTTTTACCATGTTTGCTTTTTAGTCAGATTTTTGTAGACCTTTATGTCATTCTTTTTGTTAACTTTTTGTCGGTTTTTGTTTGTAAATTTTTTGTTTTCTTTGTTTTTTGTCATTTTTTTGTTATTTTCTTTTGTTTGGTCTTCGTTTATTGTCGCCTTCGTCTGTCGGCTTTTTGTCGCGATTATTTTTTTTTTTATTTTAATGGACATTTCAGCTTTTTTTGGCAGACTTTTTATGGATTTTTATGTTAGATTTTGTTATACTTTCTTGTCGGATTTTTGTTGTATTTTTTGTCTTTTTTTTGTTGCTTTCGTTTTTGATTTTTTTGTGATTTTTTTTCTTGATGACTTCTGTTTTGTCGTTATTTTTTTCTCAGATTTTTGTGAACATTTTTATCGTCACCTTCGATTCATTTTTTATTGTTGCTTTTATTTATAGTTTTATTAAACCCTTTCTCAATCCCTTTTCGGTAGCATATTTTATCTTTTTTCTTACTTTCATTTTAATTTTATCTTACTTTCATTTTCAGAGTTCCTTCTTTTTGTGGTTTTTTGTTGCTTGTCTTAGTTTTACTTTTGGTCTCCTTTTTTTTGTCGAGTTTTTTTGTTTTTTTTGTTGTTACTTATTTTGTTTTGTAGTTTTTATCGCCTTTTTTGTTTTGCTGGCGCTTTTTATACATTATTTTTTATACTTTTTTGTCACTGTGCTGGTTCTTTTTTGTCAAATTGTTTGTGGACTTTTTATGTTAGACGTTGATGTACTTCATTAACTGTTTTTTGTCACCTTTTTTGTGGCATTTTTTTTGCTAGCTTTTTGTCGCTTTTTGTTTGTAGATTTTTTGTTGTCTTTGTTTTTTGTCATTTTTTGTTATTTTCTTTTGTTTGGTCTCCGTTTATTGTCGCCTGATTCTGTTGGCCTTTTGTCGCCATTATTTTTTTCAATTTTAATGGACATTTCAGCTTTTTTTGGCAGAATTTTTATGGATTTTTATGTTAGATTTTGCTATACTTTCTTGTCGGATTTTTGTTGTATGTTTTTGTGTTTTTCTTTCTCTTTTTTGTAAGCTTTTCCCTAATCTTTTCTGATTTTTTTGGAACTTTTTTGTCGTCTTCTTATCATTAGTTTTTTGTGGACTTTTATAGGATTTTTGAGGACTTTTGTCGCTTATCTGTGATGTTTTTTCTTTCTCGTGTCTTTTGACGCTTTGTATTATTTTTTATCCGCTTTTTTTGGTCCCTGCTTTTTGTCTTTTTCTGACGGTCTTGCTATAATCACTTTTCTTGTCGGATTTCTGTAGCTTTTTTTGTTATTTTTGTTGCTTTTTTTGTCAGATTTTTATAGACTATTATGGCGAATTTTTGTGTACTTTTTGTCGGCTTTCTATATTGGTGTTTTGTTGTCTTCTTTAGGGCCTTTTTTGTCGCTTTCTTTGTTGATTTTTTGTTTCTTGTTTGCAGCATTTTTTTCGACCTTTTTTTTTTGTCAGATTTTGTGAATTTTTTCAGCTTTATTTTCGTCACCTTTGGCGCTTTTTCCATTCACTTTTTATGTCTAGTTATTTTTGACCTTTTTCTGAACATTTTTCCTAGCCTATTGTGTCGTCATTTTGTCACTTTTATTTTTGGAGCTTCTTTTTTGTCGTCGTTTTGGTCTTTTTTACTGTCGCTTTTCTTTGTGTTGCTCGATTTTTTTTGTTTACTTGTTTTTTATGCACTTTTTGCAAATTTTTTAGTTGCTGTTTTTTTGTAGGGTTTTTGTGTAATTTTCGTTGCCTTTTTGTGTGTTCCCAGTTTTTGTCGTTTTTCTTTGTTGGTATTTTGTTGCTTTTTTTTGTCCTTTCTTTGCCGATTTTTTGTCGCCTTTTTTCGTCACCTTTTCCGTAAATTTTTCGTTTTTTTTTTTTAACACTTTTTGACCCATTTCTACATATAGCCTATTTAGTAGTCTTTTTGTCACCTTTGTTTTCGGAGCTTCTTTTTTTGTCGTCTTTTCGTTATGTTTTTTCTTCTGAGGTTTTTATGTGTAATTTTTGTTGCCTCTTTTATGTCCCCTATTTTTGTCGGCTTTTTTTGTGGGTACTGTGTTGTTTTTTTTGGCGAATTTTTTGATGTTTTTTGTCCTCTTCTTTTGTTTTTTCAAATCTTTTTTGTCACCTTTTCCCTCATTTTTTCTCATGTTTTTTTTGTGGAGTTTGCCGCTTTTTAGTTATCTTTTTTTCCTTTCTTTTAAAGCTTTGTTGCTTTTTTCCGAATTTTTTCTCCCTTTTTACTTCCCAAGCGTAAGCTAAGGAAGTATGGTAAGCAATTCCATCGGGTGAATTGCCTCTTTCATGTTTTTTGTGACGGTTTTTGTCTCCTTTTGTCATCACAATCTTTTTTGTCAGATTTTTGTAGACTTTTTTGTTATTTTTGTTTTTTAGTCAGATTTTGTAGACTTTTATGGCAAATTTTTTGTCGCCTCTCTTTTTGGGTTTTTGTTGCTATTTTGTCTCATTTTTTTGCTAGCTTTTTGTGTCATTTTGTTTTATTGCCCCTTCGTCTATCGGTTTTTTATGGCCATTATTTTCTTCGATTTTTATGGACATTTCAGCTTTCTTTGGCAGATTTTTTATGGACTTTTATGTTAGATTTGGGTATACTTTTTTGTCTTTTTTTGTTGCTTTCGTTTTTGATTTTTTTTGTGGCTTTCTTTGTCGTTTTTTGTCTTAATTTTTTACTCAGATTTTTGTGAACTTTCTTCAGCTTTCGTTGTTGCCGCCTTTGATTCATTTTTTATTGTTGCTTTTTATTTCTAGTTTTCTTGAAATCTTTTTCGACCCCTTTTCTGTAGCATATTTTTTTTTTTGCTTTAATTTTCGGAGTTTTTTTTTTTGTCGTCTTTTGTCGCTTTTCTTAGTTTTTCTTTTGGTTGCCTTTTTTTGTTTTTTTGTTACCTATTTTGTTTTCCAGTTTTGTATCGCTTTTTTTTTGTTTTATTGGTGTTTTTTTATATATTTTATATAGTTTTTTTTGTCACTTTGATAGCTCTTTTTTGTCAGATTTCTTGTGGACCTTATATGTTAGACTTTGATGTATTTCATTATCGTTTTTTGTCACCTTTTTTGTGTCATTTTTTTGTAGCTCCGGTTTTTTGTTGCTTTGTTTTGGCGTTTTCTTTGTATTTTTCTGTCTCGGTTTTTAACCCTTTTTTGACTTCTTTTCCTGGCCTATTTTGTTGTTTTTTTTTTGTTACCTTAATTTTTGGAGCTTCTTTTTTTGTCGTCTTTTTGTTTCTTTTACTGTCGCTTTTCTTCGTATTTCTTTTGGTCGCCTTTTGTTGTTTGCTCGTTTTTTACGGATTTTTTGTGAGATCTTTGTCTTTTTTGTGTCTCTTTATGTGGTCATTTTGGTCGTTTTTTTGTTTCCTTGTTTTACTGTAATTTTTGTGTTTTTTTGTCGCTTTTTTTATATTGGTCTACCTTTTTTTTTCATTTTTTTTTCAGATTTTTGTGAACTTTCTTTGTCCCCAGTTTTGGAGTTTTTTGACTCCCTTTTTTGTTTTTTTCCGTCTTGTTTTTTACAATAGCAAATTTTTTTCTCACCTTTATTTTCGGAACTTCTTTCTTTGCCAGCCTTTTGTCTTTTTTGTTGTTTCTTTTCTTTGTGTTTCTTTTGCTAGCCTTTTTTCTTGAGTTTTCGATCGCCTTTTTGCCGATTTATTGTTTTTTGTTGCTTTTTAATTGCTATTTTGGCGTTTTTTTGTCGTTTTTTTTGTCAATTTTTGTCAAATTTTTGCAGATTTTATAGGACTTGTGTGGGAGTTTTGTCGCCTTTTTTTGGTTCCCTATTTTTTTCCACGTTTTTTTTTTTCATCTTTTTTGTCACTTTTCTTCATCATTTTTGTCCGATTTTTGTGGAGCCTTTTCGTTTTTATTCGTAGTTTTTTTGTCTCGAGTTTTTTGTGGAGTTTGTCAAAATTTTGTGGATTTTTTTGGCGAATTTTTGTGTACTTCTTCGCTGCCTTTCTTGTCTACTTTTGTAGCATTTTTTTGGTGACTGTTGGTTTAATTTTTTTCTTGTTCCCTTTTTTTCTCGCGCTTTATTTGTAATTTTTTGTTCTTTTTCTTTTGTCAAATTTCTGTAGACCTCTTTTCCCTTTTTTGTCTATTCGTTCTCAGATTTACTTGTGGACTTTTATGTCGGACTTTTATTTACTTTCGTGTTGTGAACTTGTTTATCATCTTTCTGTGTTTTTTTTCGCTTTTTCTGTCTCGCTTTTAATCGTCATTTTTTGTTGGATTTTTGTCAACTTTTTTGGCTTTTTTCGTTGCTTTTTCTGTGGATTTTTTCTGGGATTTTTGTGTGGAAGCATCTGTAAACACATTCGACCCTTTTATTACGCAACATAGCAACCCTTTTTCCCCATATCTTAATGAAACTGGCTTCGAACACAAATAACTCTGAAGCTGCAATTCTTCAGAACACAAAAGATCACCCTTAAAAACCACGTAATTGGCCCTTGTGTCCACTCCCTACCGCCCTTCCACTTTCACCCAACTATTCATTATACGCAGAAGACATAAAACAACCGGAAGCGGGAAAACGCAAGCTATTACATCAGGAGCTACATCCCCTTCCCTGCATGGTGATTAACCCTTGTGCCCTTTAATTAAATGGTTTGCTGACCCAATTATACCCATGATGCCGTGGTCACCGGCGCCGTGTTATCTTGCAACCGATTCTGACATCTACATCATTCAATTATTGCAGATCCATGTAATGGACTGATTCGCAGCGAGTCGTGCGGTTCGGCCCTTAATTGCTGCGCTTGTTCCGGTGCCTCGGTTTCATTGCGATTGATTCGAATCGGGGAGATGGATTGGGTGTTTTTCTCGGCGGTGGTAAGCCAATGTACGATAAAAGCTTATCGGAAGAGGGTTATGGAAAGTGACGTAAATAAGGGCAGCTGGTTTGGGAACTGTTGATATTGGATAGAAGAGCTCTATTATGTCGGAGGGCGCAGCAATTTTTGTAAACGAGTTATAATCTGTCTTGTTTACCTTGAGGATACAACGAAAAATAGTAATGACGTTTTCCGAGAAAGGTTTATGTTGTGAGATTGGAGCAGAACAACAAAAGCCAATCGTCGAAGGTTGTTTTGACGGAACTTTTTGAAAAATCGAAAACGGAAAACTCGAAAAGTTGACAAATTCCCATAATTGAAATAGAAAATTTAGATTTTAGAACAAAATAGGCAGAAAAAAGTAAAATACAAAAATTTTCTCAAATACACGTTTATATACAACCAAAATGAAAAGGCATTAATAAAACTTTATTGAAAAATATACCTGGTACACACCTTTACCTAAAAACTTAATTCTATGCGCACAGCAATAAAATCCTCTCGACAAATTGCCATTATGAGCCCCCGTCGAGTCAATAAACTTGAGCAGTTTTTTATTCGGCCGAATTTTTTGCCCGAGAAAGTTGGGAAGTCGTCGTAAAGTTCGCATTTTATGGTTGTGTGTGTTCACCTTTATTAGTTCCACTCTATATGCACAAAAAATTTTGGATGAGCAAATACAATTTTTACGTTCGTGTGGGAGCAAATAGACGGTGAGTGGGCGCTTTCATTCAGGAATTTTCTGATGGAATAATAACTTTATGCCAGTTTGCAAATGCTGATTTAATTTTAGAATCTGGAAAGTATTTCGCCGGTAGGTGGGTTTAAAATGTTATCGAAGGTTTGTTTAGTGTTTAGAGTGAATGGCTGTGTTGGTGTTGTGCAACTTGTGACCGAAAACTGCAAAAATTGTTTTAATGCAACACGGAAAATAAATAATGATGAATTTTTCAATGTGTCCTGGAAAAATTTATACGAATCGTTTTTCACTAAGCTTTTCTGGAAATAATTTTTTACCAAATATTCCACTAAATTGACAAACTTGTTGAAACTTGAACGAGGGAAATGAGACATTTTTAAAGATTCATATTCGTACTTAGCGCAGACGAAAATTTGCAAAGGCAAGTAAAAAGGAAAAGTGAGAAGAGTGTCACTGATGTAAAATATCGTAAGTTAAAGTTTCGAATCAGTATTGTCATAGGACAATATAAAATATAATTTTTTATAAGATTCTTCAGCTTTATAATTTCGCATTTTTTTGAATTTCTTCAATTATGCCATTTTTATATTTTTTGGTTTCTTACTTTTTCGGTTTTTCAGTTTCTTTGTTTCAATTTCTTAATTTTTCAACTTCGGAATTTTTCGATATCTCAATTTCTAAATCTCTAATTTCTCGGAGCGTAACTTTTCAATTTTTCGACGTTTCAATGTTACTATTTTTCGATTTTTCAATTCCCTATTTTTTTCGATTTCTCAAATTACGAATTTTTCATTTTTTAATTTTTGTATTTGTCAATGTTTTGATTTTTCAATTATTCCATTTCTCAATATTTGATTTTTCAATCTCTCGGTCTTTCAATTTTTCAATTGTTCCTTGTTTTTCAGTTTGCAGTTTTTCGATATTACAATATTTCGATTTTAAAATTTTATTTTTTTTCAATTTTCCGATTTTCAGTAGACACATCATTAGTTTTTGGTTTTCAAAATTTTTAATTTTTCGATTTCTCGATTTTTAATTTTTGAATTTTCAATTATACAATTTTTCAATTTTATAATTTTTTCAGTTATGTATTCCAATTTTTAATTTTTGATTTTCCAGTTTCCTTATCTTTCAATTTCTTAATTGTTCCTTTCTTGAATTTTTCTATTTATTGTTTTCGATTTACAATTTTTCAGTTTTCCAATTTTCCAATTTTTAGTTTTTTTCTCAATTTTCCGATTTTTCAATAATCACTAAAAAGATACGTTGCCAATTTTTAGATTTATAAATTTTCAATTTTTCATTTCCTCGATTTTTAACTTCTTATTTTTTCGATTTTTAATTTTTGAATTTTTCGAGATTTCAATCTCACGATTTTTCGATTTCTCAAATTTTCAGTTTCTCGGTTTCTATTTTTTCAGATTTTCCTTTTCCGTTCTTAATTTTTTAGTTTTCCGAAGTTTCAATGTTACCATTTTCCGATCTTTTAATTTGTGTAGTTTTTCGATTTCTCGAATTTACGAATTTTCCATTTTTCAGTTTTTCTATTTGTCAGTGTTTCGACTTTTCAATGTTTCATTTTTTCAGTTATTCCATTTTTCCATTTTTGATTTTCAGTTTCTCACTCTTTCAAATTTTCGATTGTTCCTTGTTTTTCAATTTGCAGTTTTCCGATATTTCAATTCTTCGATTTTAAAATTTTTTTTTTCATTTGTCTGATTTACAGTCATCAGACACATTATTAGTTTTTGGTTTTCAAGATTTTTAATTTTTCGATTTTCGATTTTTAATTTTTGAATTTTCAGTCATATAATTTTTCCATTTTTTAATTTTTCAGTTTCTCGATTTCTCATTTTTCAGTTACTCAATTTTCCGGTTCTTAATTTATCAATTTTTCGATTTTCCAATTTCTCGATCTTTCAATTTTTCAGTTGTTCCTTTCTTAAATTTTTCAATTTACCATTTTTCAAATTTTCAATTTTTCAAATTTACAATTTTTAGTTTTTTCAATTTTTTAGATTTTTAATGATTGAATTTCTCCTTGTCTTAATATATACAACTTTTCCGGCTTCCAATGTTTCAGTTTCTCGATTTCTAATTTTTCAGTTTCTCAATTTCCCGGTTCTTAATTGTTCAATTTTTCGATGTTTCAATGTCACCATTTTCCGATTTTTCAATTTCTCTATTTTTACAATTTCTCAAATTTATGAATTTTGTATTTTTCAGTTTTTCTCTTTGTCAGTATTTTGATTTTTCAATGTTCAATTTTTTCAATTATGTATTCCATTTTTCAATTTTTGATTTTCCCATTTCCCGATCATTCAATTTCTTAATTGTTCCTTTCTTGAATTTTTCAGTTTTCCAATTTTCCAATTTTTAGTTTTTTTTTTCTCAATTTTCCGATTTTTCAATAATTACTAATCAGATACGTTGTCAATTGTTAGATTTATAGATTTTCAATTTTTCATTTCATCGATTTTTAACTTCTTATTTTCTCGATTTTTAATTTTTGAATTTTTCGATATTTCAATCTTACGATTTTTCGTTTTCTCAAATTTTTAGGTTCTCAGTTTCAATTTTTTTAGATTTTCCTTTTCCGTTCTTAATTTTTTAGTTTTCCGAAGTTTCAATGTTACCATTTTCCGATCTTTTAATTTGTGTAGTTTTTCGACTTTTCGAGTATTCAATTTTGGGTTTTTATTTTTTTTTTAACTTTTCGATTTTTCAATAATCAGACACGTTATTAATTTTTAGATTTCAAGATTTTTTAATTTCTCGATTTTTAATTTTTGAATTTTTCGATATTTCAATTCTACAGTTTTTCGGTTTTTCAAATATTCAGTTTCACGATTTTAATTACATATTCAGTTTCTCAATTTCTCTGTTCTTAATTTTTTAGTTTTTCGAAGTTCCAGTGTTACCATTTTCCGATCTTTCAATTTCTCTTTTTTTGATTTCTCAAATTTACGAACTTTCTATTTTTCATGTTTTCTATCTGTCGTTACTCGATTTTTCAATGTTTCAATTTTTCGATTATTCAATTTTTGATTTTTCAGTTTCTCGATTTTCCAAATTTTCGATTGTTCCTTTCTTCAGGTTTTCATTTTACAGTTTTTCGACATTTCAATTTCTCAATTTTTCAATTTTATATTCTTTTTTAAATTTTCCGATTTTTCAATAATCAGACACGTTATTAATTTTTGGATTTTAAGATTTTTAATTTCTCAATTTCTCGATTTTTCAATCTTTCAATTTTTCAATTTTTCGACCTTTCAATGTTACAATTTTTCAATTTTTCAATTCCCCATTTTTTCGATTTCTGAAATTACGAATTTCTTATTTTTCAATTTTTGTATTAATCAATGTTTCGATTTTTCAAAGTTTCGGTTTTTCTATATTGATTTTTTATTTTTCACTATCTTTCAGTTTTTCAGTTGTTTATTTCATCAATTTTTCAACTTACAGTTTTTCAATTTTTCAGTTCTCTATTTTTTCGAGATCTCTCGAATTTCATATTTTTATTTTTCAGTTTTTCCATTTTTATTGAATTTAATTTCTCAATTTTCAATTTTTCGTTTTCTTTGCCCTTAAATTTTCAATTTTTGCAATGTTTCAATGTTGCAATATTTCAATTTTTAAATTTCTCTATTTTTTCGATATCTCGAATTTCATATGTATTTTAATTTTTTTATTTTTCGTTTTATCAATTTTAATTTCTCAGTTTTCAGTTTTATAATTTTGCTATTTCTTGATTTTTCAACTTCGTAAGTTTTAACTCTTTAATTTTTCGATACTTTCATGTTACAATTTTTTGATTTTACAATTTTTAGTTTCGTAAATTTCCAATTTTTCAATATTTAGACAAGTTAATTTCACGATTTTTCAGTTCCTGAATTTTTTGATTTTTCAATTTTTCGATGTTTCATTGATACAATTTTTCGATTTTTCAATTTCTCGATTTTCTCGGATTTTCAAATTATTATTAATTATTTCTTGTTTTTCGATTTTTGTATTTGTTAATGTTTCGATCTTTCAAAGTTTCGGTTTTTCGTTTTTGATTTTTTATTTTTCTCGATCTTCCAGTTTTTCAATTGTTCCTGTCTTCAATTTTTCAATTTACAGTTTTTCGATTTTGCGGTTATGAATTTTACAATTTTTCGATTTTTTAATTTTTCGTTTTTTCAATTTTTCACTTTCTGTATTTTTAATTTTTCAATTTTTCTGTCCTTAAATGTTCGAACCTTGCAATGTTTCAGTTTTTCAATTTTTCTATTTTTTGGAGATCTCGATTTCACATTTTTATTTTTCAATTTTGCGATTTATCAATTTGAGTTTCTCAAATTTTAATTTTACATTTTTATATATAATTTTGAATTTTTTTGGTTACTCAATTTCGCAATTTTTCGATTTCATTTTACGATTTTCAGTTTTGTAATTTTTGAATTTTTGAATTTTGAACAAACTAGGGAATCTCTGGTGTCCTTTTTTGAGAAGAATTTATTAAAATCTTGAAGGCCCCTGGTGCCTTATTTCATGAAGTATTTGGAAAAAAAAATTGAGGGCCTTTGTTGTCTTATTATTATATATATCTTATTATATATATATATATATTTGTTAAATTGTAAGATTTTTGTATCTATATGGACACCTGTCCGTTGGAAAATAAACCCATCATTATTATTATTATTATTATTATTATTATTTTGAAGGAATTTTAAATAATCCTGATAGGCCTTAGTGTCCTATTTTTGAAGAAGTTTGAAAAATTCTTTGGGAACCTCTGATGTATATATTTTTTGAGGAAAATAAGGACCCATTTTGACTAATCTTGGAGCCGCTGATGTCTTCCTTTTTTTTTAAAGAAATTTGAAAACATTTTGGGGATTTTTCAGTTTCTCGATCTTCCCAATTTTCGATTGTTCCTTTCTTCAGTTTTTCATTTTACAGTTTTTCGACTTATCAGTTTCGTAATTTTTCAATTCTACATTCTTTTTTCAATTTTCCGATTTTTCAATAATTACATTACTAATTTTTATATTTTAAGATTTTTAATTTTTCAATTTCTCGATTTTTGAATCTTTCAATTCTTCAATTTTTCACTTTTCCGACGTTTCAATGTTACAATTTTCGATTTTTCAATTCCCCATTTTTTCAATTTCTGAAATTACGAATTTCTTGTTTTTCAATTTTTGTATTAATCAATGTTTCGATTTTTCAAAGTTTCGGTTTTTCTTTATTGATTTTTTATTTTTCTCAATCTTTCAGTTTTTCAGTTGTTTATTTCATCAATTTTTCGACTTACAGTTTTTCGAGTTTATAATTTTTCAATTTTAAATTTTCAAGTTTTGGAATCTTTCAGTGCTACAATATTTCAATTTTTCAGTTTCTCTATTTTTTCGAGTTCTCAAATTTCATATTTTTATTTTTCAGTTTTTCCATTTTTATTGGTTTTAATTTCTCAATTTTCAATTTTTCGTTTTCTTTGCCCTTAAATTTTTTATTTTTGCAATGTTTCAATGTTACAATATTTCAATTTTTAAATTTCTCTATTTTTCGATATCTTGAATTTCATATGTATGTTTATTTTTTAATTTTTCGTTTTATCAATTTTAATTTCGTTTTCTTGATTTTCAACTTCGTAAGTTTTAACTCTTCAATTTTTCGATACTTTCATATTACAATTTTTTGATTTTACAATTTTTTAATTTCGTGGATTTCCAATTTTTCAATATTTAGACAAGTTAATTTCAGGATTTTTCAGTTTCTGAATTTTTTGATTTTTCAATTTTTCAATTTTTCCCTGTTTCAATGATACAATTTTTCGATTTTTCAATTTCTCGATTTTCTCGGATTCTGAAATTATTATTAATTATTTTTTGTTTTTCGATTTTTGTATTTGTCAATGTTTCAATTTTTCAAAGTTTCGGTTTTTCTTTTTTGATTTTTTATTTTTCTCGATCTTTCAGTTTTTCAATTGTTCCTGTCTTCAATTTTCCAATTCACAGTTCTTCGATTTTGCGGTTATGAATTTTACAATTTTTCGGTTTTTTAATTTTTCGTTTTTTCAATTTTTCACTTTCTGTACTTTTTTCAATTTCTCTGTTCTTAAATGTTCGAACCTTACAATGTTTCAGTTTTTCAATTTCTCTATTGTTTAGAGATCTCGATTTCATATTTTTATTTTTCAATTTTGCGATTTTACAATTTCAGTTTCTCAAATTTTAATCTTTCGTGTTTATAATTTTGAAATTTACTCAATTTCGAATTTTTAACTTTCCAATTTTGCGATTTCATTTTACAATTTTTAGTTTTGCAATTTTCCAAGTTTTCATTATTAAGACACGTTAATTTACGATTTTTCATATTTTGAAATTTTAACAAACTTTAGGGACCCTCTGGTGTCCTTTTCTGAGAAAAATTTATAAAAATTTTGATGTCCCCTTTCTTATTATTGTCTTATTTATTGAAGGATTAGAAAAAAATCTTTTGGAGCCTTTGGTGTCTTATTTTGACGAAATTTTAAATAATCTTGATAGGCCTTAGTGTCTTATTTTTGAAGAATTTTAAACTTGTTTTGAAGCCCCTAATATTTTCCGTTTTTAAGAAATATGGACAAACTTTGGGTACTTTCTGGTGTTAATTTTTTGAAGAATTTGGACAAAATCTTTAGGAATATCTTGTGCCTTATTTTGAGGAAATTTTAATTAATTTTGGTAGCCCCTAACTAATTTTTTAAGAAATTTGAACCAAATCGCGAGGATTCTGCTGTCTTTTTTTTTAAGAAATTTGATATAATATTGGGAATCCCTGGTGTTTATTTTTGCAGAAATTTGTAAAAATTTGTGGGAACTTTTGGTGTATTTTTTGAGAAAAATAATTAATCTTAATTTGAACTAATTTTGGAGCCGCTGTCTTTCTTTTTTTTTAAGAAATTTGAACAAATTTTGGGTAACTTTTGGTGTCTTTTTTTGGGAGAATTTGTAAGAATCTTGAGGGCCCCTGACGTCTCATTTTTCGGAAGATTTGGAAAAAATCTTTGGGAGCCTTATTTTCTTATTTATTATTTTCAGGAAATTAAAAAAAAATATATTTTTCAATTTTTCATTTATATTCAATTTCCCGATTTAAAAATTTTCAATTTTACACTGTTTCAGTTTTATAATTTTACAACGTTTTGAGTTTTCAATTTAATTTGTCTGCTTTTAGAGACCAGATTTTTGAATTTTCAATTTTTTAATATTCTTCATTTATCATTGTTTCGATTTTTCAGTGTTTAGTTCTTTTGTATTCTTTCAATTTTTCAATTTACAATGTTTTTTTTCTGCTTTTCAGCTTATAGATTGTTGAAAATTTACAAAATAAGAAAAGAAAAAACGTGACAGAAAAATCCACTAAAATCATACCAAAATGGCGACAAAAAATCCACAAAAATCTGTTCAAAAACTAGACAAAAAAGGCGATAAAACAGATAAAAAAGCGACAGCCCAGTCACAAAAAATGCAACATAAAAAATGGTTCAAAAATGTTGGTAAAAAAACGACCAAAAAAGTTTTTATCACATTCTTCCATCGCTTTTTTATTTATAAAAAATAAATAAAAATCCGGAAACAACTAGAAAAATCATGGTTAAGTAATCACGGTTCAGTCCACAAAAAAACGACAAAAAAGTCTACAAAAACGTGACAACAAAAGTGAGAAGAAAAAACAACAAAAAACGACATAGAAAATGGCAAAAAATGCGATTAAAAAATCCAAAAACATCCGACAAGGAATGGCTACAAACAATGACATAAGAAGACAAAAAAATAGGTAACACAAAAGGGAACAAAAAAGGCGACAAAAAAAAGAAAATGGAGGGCAAAAAAATGTTAATAACAAAAATCTATTGTGAATATGATACAGATAAATTTGCATTGATATTCAATTTCTCGATTTGAAAATTTTCGGTTTTACAATGTTCCGATTTTTCAATTTTTCAGTTTATCAGTTCTAGTTTTTCAATACAGTTTTATAATTTAGCAATTTTTTGAGTTTTCAGTTTGTCTATTTTTTCGGGACCAAATGTTTCAATATTTTTGTTTATCAAACAATGATTTTTCAACATTTCGTTTCTTCAGTTAATCGATTTTTCAGTTTTTTTAATTTTTTGTTTTTTCAATTTTCACTTTCTGTATTTTTAATTTTTGTACTTAAATTTGAAATTTTTGCCATGTTCCAATCTTACAGTATTTCAATTTTTCAATTTCTCTATTTTTTAGAGATCTCGATTTCATATTTTTATTTTTCAATTTTCCGATTTATCAGTTTTCATTTCTCAAATTTTAATTTTTAACTTTCCAACTTTTCGATGCTTTCATTTTACAAATTTTGGTTTTGCAATTTTCCAATTTTTCAGTATTAATAAGACACGTCAATATACGATTTTTCAATTTCTGAAAAAAAATCTTTGGGACTCTTTGGTGTCTTATTTTGAGGAAATTTTAAATAATCTTGATAGGCCCTAGTGTCTTATTTTTGAAGAAATTTAAACTTGTCTTGGAGCCCCTGATAGTTTCCTTTTTTTTAAATAAATTTGGACAAAATCTTTACGAACATCTTAATTTTAAATAATTTTGGTACGCCCTAATGTCTTATTTTATAAGAAATTTGAACCAAGTCGCGGAGTTCCTGCTGTCTTTTTTTTTGAAGAAATTTGAAAAAATTTTGGAAACTTTTGGTGTCCTTTTTGAGGAAAATAAATAATCTTAATAACCCCTGGTGTCTTATTTTCACGGAATTTGAACTAATCTTGGAGCCGCTAATGCCATTCGTTTTTAATAATAATAATAATAATAATAATAATAATAATAATTTATTTCCGTATTTTTGCACTTAAATTTCTGATACGTCATTTAAGAAATTTGAATAAATATTGGGAACTTCTGGTGTCTTTTTTGGGAGAATCTGAAAGAATGAATTTTGACGGCTTCTGATCTCTGGTGTCTTATTTTCAGAAAATTTATTTTCTTTTATTTTTCAATTTTTATTTATATTCAATTTTTAATGTTGCAGTTTTATAATTTTGAAATTTTTTAAGTTTTCAATTTAATTTGTCTGTTTTTAGAGATCAAATTTTTGAATTTTATATTTTTTAATATGTTTCATTTATCATTGTTTGGATTTTTCAGTGTTTCCTTTTTTCAGTTATTCGATTTTTCAGTTTTTGAAATTTCAGTTTCTCGATCTTCAATTTTTCGATTTACAATGTTTCTATTTTTCAGCTTATTATAGATCATTTTTTGTCGTTTTCTGAAAAGCAAAAACGGAAAAAAATCACGACAAAAAAAAGAGAAAAGAAACGAGAACAAAATGTGACAAAAAGTCTATTAAAATCATACAAAAATGGCGTTTAAAAAAACACAAAAATCTGATAAAAAAGAGGCAAAAAAGGTGATAAAAGTTAAAAAAGCGACAGCCCAATCACAAAAAATGCAACATAAAAAATGGTTAAAAAACCGACAAAAAAGGGACAAAAAATGTCTATCGCCTTTTTTCATTGTTCCTTTATTTATAAAAAATTAAATAAATAACGGGAAACAGAGCTACAAAAAACATGACAAAACGTCCACAAAAAAGTCCACAAAAATGTGACAAAAAAGTGAGAAGAGAAAGGTGAAAAGAAGGTGACAAAAGGGGCAAGAAACAACAAAAAACGAGAAAAAATATCGCCGATCAAAAAGTCCATAAGAATCCGCCAAAGGTAACACAAAAGGGAACCAAAAAAAAGACTACAGAAAAAAGAAAATAGAATGCAAAAAAAATGTTCATAACGAAAGCCTATTATGATACAGATACATTTTCTTTTATTATATACTTATATTCAAATTCCCGATTTGAAAATCAGTTTTGCCATATTTAGATTTTTCAGTTTTTCAGTTTTGAAATTTTTTGAGTTTTCAATTCGTCTATTTTTTCGAGACTGAATTTTTGAATTTCCTGTTTTTCAATATTTTTTGTTTATCATTGTTTTGATGTTTCAATATTTCGTTTTTCAGTTTTTCCAACTTTTTTTTGATTTTTCAGTTTTTCATGATATTCACTTTCTCGATTTGAAAATTTTCAACTTTACAGTATTCCGATTTTTCAATATTTCGACTTATCAATTTTAGTTTTCCAAATTTTAATATATGAAACTGATGATTCAAAACTTTTAATAAGTTACATTTGAGTGATTTATTTATAGATTTATTTACAGATACAACATCCAAAATTTATTGAACACGAAAACATCAGGTAAAAAATAGCCAAATTTTTTGTATATCTTTATCATTCACTAGAATAGTTTTAAAAACAGTTATTTTATTTATTCAATAGTGAGAATATCTTCATTTCTTGCAAAGATTTCGTCATTTCTCAGTTGTTTATAATACAAGTAGATCCCATGTTGCATCGTACAAAAGAGCAAAAGCAGGGGCCAACTCGCACCAAAATCCGAAATTCCCACCTCTTTTTCAATAGGAAGCAACAAATAAATCGCACCTATAACCAACTTCACAACACCCACAATTAGCACCGCCAATACCAAATTTTTCTTGCGCTAAAAACATAACCTAATCAGTGAAATTCAAATTCATAAATTTAGTCGTCAAGTCAACTGTGAAACTCACCGTAATAGCCGCTACGGACAGCCAAAGACCCAGAAGAACAGAAACAGCTGAAAGAATGTAAGAAGCGATCGATGGCTTTTCTGATGAAGATGGCAAAGCTAGAGATACTAACATCGCACATCCTAAAACCTACAAGGATAAAATAAAAACAAATAGTATAAATATAAATACAAAAGTGTTTACTTGATAAAAAAAAATTGCGAAGACGACTACACCTTGGGAGTAATAATTATGGCAACATTTGGCTTTTGGGCACTTCGGAAACATTGTCGACAAATGAGTTAAAAAAACACAAAATGCACAACTAGTCGGACATAAGACCACTAACAATCTTGATTCGTTTTTAAAACTGAGTCATAATTTATGCGTTTGGGTTTGTTTTTTATCTAAATTTAACCGCAAATGCGTCGCAACCGTTTTATTGCGTTTAGCACATGAATAATGGAAATAACACTTTAATTGAAGTAGATTTAACTATAATCAGAGAAGAGGAATAGACAACACAGGAATATTTAATATAGGTAAACTCGAAGACGAAGAGGAGAAACCTAAATTCTCTACTAAATTAAAAGAAAAATGAAACAGAGAAGACGCCAGAGAAAATTAAACCACTAAAATTGCTCTCCTTTCAAAAAAAATACACGCTCTTTTTTTTCTACGACCACTTTCGCTTCTCACACATGCCCAAATCTGCTTTTCATCTGCCATCCAGCTCAAGAGACGTGAGAACCTCCCACCCACTCCCCCCGCCCCCATCATCGCCTCTTAATGAATCCGTAAGTCGGCTTTTTCCATTTACAAACTTCGTAGACGCTCTTTTATTAAAAAAAGAGATTAAAGCAAGTTAATTAACTTTCCAAGTTTGGCGCGAAAAAATCCCCATCCCAAAAAGTGTCATTAATATAATAGAATCCGGGTGACGTGCCAGGAGTTCCCCTGGGGAAGATCAAGCTGCTTCGGAACCTGCGGAAAGCTCAACCGGGAGCGAAGTAGGACTCCAGGCCAGCGAAATTGGGACTGCGCGACCTTGGCCCATTTGGGGAACGCCGGACCCGGCGGCAGGTGGCGCCCGCACCTCTATTGATCCGGGCTCCGGAGCAGCTCCGGCCCTTGATCGTAATTCCTAGCGTAACTTCATTCATGGGCGAAGTTGAGATTGGGTTTCTTTGGAAGGTTGATATCTTGCTTGGCTGCAGGTTTTGTTGGGGGTGGACGGGCGAAAATCAATAATGAATAATGCATGCGGATCGAAGACATATAGGGGTTTGGGGGTGCGGGATGGATTATCCGGGGCAAACACCGGCGGCAAACGAAAATACTAAATAAATTGGGGTTTAATTCGACGGGTTTAGTTAAACATAAAGTTTCAATATATATTTAATGGTTTCATAAACGGGGAGATGGAGGTGTGCGGAACAGGAAGTGGATATTAAACGAGCAACAGTTCCATTTATTGTAATACTGGTTTAAAGGGTTGTTCGGTTTAATGGTTGTTCGGTATGTTATAGAATTTTGTATGAGCAATGAATGCTATACAAAATAACACAAGGTAAATATTTAGCTGAATAGTCGTTATTTAGAAATATTTTGGACATCAATATTTATTTACAAAAATAAGCTCGTGAAATAGGATTGTTTTCCAAATGTCTGATTTCTTTTTTTTGTAGTCTATTATCTCGTGTTCCAATTTTACCCCCAGCAACGAGGGTTTAAACATTTTCACCGGAATACAATACACAATACAATACAAACACTAATTTATTCGTTACAGAATTTTTGCCCTAGTTGGGTATCAAGATGAATAAATCAGAGATGAGGTTATCTCATAAAATTTATTCCGGGTTTGAATTATAGCATTATTACTGTATACCTTAACGCTGTCTGATAGAACCTATTTAGGCTGCGATTTATAATTAGTTGTAAATATACAGGGTGTTTGGTTACACAGTTAATGTAAATTTATATTTTCGATTCTGCGGATCTTTTTTTTTTATAATAACCCTTAAAATATGGCAAAAAGCCCAACAAGAAAACCGCCACAAACACAAGATAAAAAAATGTCATAACAAAAAAACGCTAAAAGATGAAAAAATAAGCGACAACAAAGATGTTAAACGACAAAGGCTACAAAAAAACACCGATGGTTTTTTATCGCCTTTTTTGTCGATTTTTGTTTATATGAAAAAAAAGGCAGAAAACGAAAGGAAAAATTGCGTAAAAAATCCACAAAAACCGATAGAAAAGGCGACAAACTATTCCCAAAAATCTGACAAAAAAGTGGGAAAACCAGGTAATAAAAGAACGAAAAAAAAGAATAGCAACAACTGATAAAAACATAAGAATTCGAAAATAAATGGCGACAGAAAAATTGGGAAAAAAGGTAAAAGAAAACAACAAAAAACGTGACAAAAAAACGACTAACATCGTGAAAAAGTTTGGAAAAAATGAGAAAACGGACGAGAAAAATGCCCATAAAATTCTGCAAAAAAAGCGACAACGAAAACAACGAAACATGATAACAAAAAAAAAACGTAAAAAAAAAAGTGTGCTAAAAAATTACGGTTATAAAAAGAGAATCAAGAAAGACATAAAATATGATAAAGAGACTACTAAAAAATGGACAAAAAAAAGGCGATAAAAAAGTCCCTAAAAATCTGACAAAAAAAGCGTTAAAAAAGTCGAAAAAATAAATTACTATTAAACAAAACGGCAGCAAAAAGACGACAAAATGGTACAAAAATGAGTCAAAGAAAACGACAAGGAAGAAGGTACAAAAGAGGTTTTTATCTCCTATTTGTGTCCCCTTTTTTGTATAAAAAAAAAACGGGGAAAAGCTGGAATAAACACGACAAAAAAAGGTGAGAAGTCTACAAAAACAAAAAAAAAACGATACAAAATGTGACATAAAAAGACGAAAAAAAGTGACAAAAATATGACCAAAAAGTTTACTCTACCATATGGCCGAAAGGGGCATGCATTGATAAGTTTTTTCAGTGGAAGAAGAAGAATCAGCCTACTCAGAAGTAATTTTTGCTCCAGAAGTCATGTTATTAAATGTTCAAAGTCTGAATCCTAACAAGAGCCGACTTTTGGAGGTTGAACTTTCTAAATGCAGGAGTGTAAAAATTCTTTGTCTGACGGAAACATGGTCAAATTCGGCCTCGATAAACAGTAATAGTATCGATGAATTTAAATTGGTAAGTCACTATAATCGCCTCTCTTCGAGGGGTGGAGGTGTCGCTATTTGGTTAAAGATGGACATGTGTTGGGAAAAAATTTCGTTGAATGCGTTCTGCGTAGATAAACACATCGAACTATGTGCTGTCAAACTCTTACAAAATAACACTTCAGTTATTGTAATAACTTGTTATAGATCTCCAGATGGAGATCTTAAGACATGTATGGACAATCTAAACGATGCGCTAAATTCAACTTTCAAACCTTACAATAAAATCATTTTGTGCGGTGATTTTAATATAAATTCGTTTATAGAATGTAATGATTACGACATCTTATGTAGTTTATTAAAATCGTATGGGTTAGCTGATAAAGTCTGGTGGCCAACTCGTGTTACTCAATCAACTGTTTCTATTATTGATCATGCTTTCACTAACATTGAGAACGGAACATGTTATGTTTTCGACAATATTGTTTCAGATCACAGGACAGTTTATTATGAAACTGATATTTTTAAAATTACCCCTAAAACAAATAATAAGGTCTATGAGTTAAAGAGAATTTTTAGAAATGCTGATATTCAAAAATTCCTCTGTCGGTCGGTAAATCAAGATTGGGATGGTTTGTACTGTTTGAATGATTTAAATGATGCATTTGATTACTTTTATGGAATCTTTCGGAGTCATTTCGAGGACCAATTCCCACTTAAAATGCGTACAACTAAGACAGATACGTATAGTAGGAGGTGGATAAACTCAGAAATTTTAACATCAAGTATTAAGCTAAAAGATCTGTACATTATGAAAAGTAACTACCCTCAGCTATCCTGCATTTATAAACAAGCTAAACTTATTCATTTAAAATTGGTTAGAAATAGTAAAAGGAGATTTTTTCAAAACAAAATTTTACATCCGATAACCCTAACAAAACTTTATGGAAAATTATTTCAGAATTAACACACAACGAACCAGAGATCTCTAATAACATCGAAATTTCAGTAAAAGATACTCTTTTAAATGATCCATCTTTAGTTGCAGATAGCTTCAACGAGTTCTTCAAGCAAGCCCCTAAAGATCTCATAAAAAATATTTCAGTGAGGAATAATACACCAGCCGATAGTCATAATATTGATGGTGTTAATCAAACTTTATTTCTTCATCCGTATGTGGAGGAAGAGTTGCTTTCTCTTGTGAAAAATAAAATAAAACCTAAATGGTCGGCCGGACCAGACGATATTCCGCCAGCCATAATTAAAAAAGTACTCTCTGCAATTATAACTCCTCTAACGTACCTTATAAATTTGTCGTTTGAAAAGGGTCAGTTCCCGGAATTACTAAAAACATCAAAAATTATTCCCATACATAAGAAAAAAGATAAGGCTTGCATGGAGAACTACCGTCCTGTTGCAATTAGCTCTAGTTTTTCAAAAATTTTTGAACAAGCATTTCTGTGTCGCTTACAAAAATTTTTAGACAATCATAATGTGCTTAGTAAATACCAGCATGGTTTTCGTAATAATCTTTCCACAAATACTGCCATGATTGATTTGTATAACAATGTTGTTTCAAAAATAGAGGCGGGAGAGTGTCCTGTTGGGATCTTTTGTGATCTCAGCAGGGCATTCGACTGCGTAAATCATAATCTGTTGATAACCAAATTATTCTCTTATGGATGTAGAGGTAATAGCTTGGATTGGGTAGTATCCTACCTCGAGAACAGGCATCAGTACGTTGTAATTCCGAATACCAATAAAGAAAATTTTAAAAATCAAATCAGTTCTAACATAATTGACATAGATGTAGGTGTGCCCCAGGGATCAGTTCTGGGACCCATTCTCTTCCTTCTTTACGTAAACGACATTGAAAGCATCTTTAAAAATGTATCACCTGTTTTATATGCTGATGACACGTCGATTATAATTTCAGATCGCAATGAAGTTCAATTAGAAAGAGAGGTTAATATTTTAATGACGAATCTCCAATCCTGGTTTTCCACCAACAACATTTATATAAACTCTGAAAAAACACAAGTTATAAGATTTCGTAATCGCCAAAACACCTGTAAGTATATAGATCTCAAATGTTCAAATCTACAGCATAACACTGTCGACACCATAAAATTTCTAGGTCTTATGGTAGATACAAACCTCAACTTTAAGTCACATGCCAAAATACTGGTTCCAAAATTAAACTCACTGTGTTATCTTCTAAGAAATTTAAAGATAATTTTAAATATTGATCAATTGGTTAATATATACCATGCTCATGTGGAATCCAGAATTAGGTATGGTATTTGTTTATGGGGTGGGTCACCAAGCGCAGCCAATGTGTTTATTAGTCAAAAACGTGCCATCAGAACAATTGCCGGTGCAAGTAAACATACAAGCTGCAAAAGCCTTTTTAAAAAATTAAATATATTGACTCTTCCGTCATTATACATATTTGAAATGAGTGTTCACATTTATAAAAACCGACATAATCTAACGTATGTCCATAACGTACATAAAGTAAATACCCGACAAAAACATCAGATTCATGTTCCGTTTAAACGTTGTAATGTTGGTGTGTTAGCAACTGATTGTATGGGAGTTAGAATTTTCAATTACTTGCCAGTGAATATTCAAAATTGTCAGTTAATATCATCATTTAGGAAAAATTTAAAAGTATTTTTAACAGATAAATGTTATTATTCCCTAGGTGAATTTTTTCAAGGTTGATGGCATGTTGACAATATCATTTTGTCTTTTTGTTATTTTGCTTGTTAAATGTTTAGTTTTTAATTTTTAGTTTTAGTGTTTCTTTGTTTGTATTTTTTTTTTTCTTTTTGACTTGTCTTATATACTGTTATTCATATATGTATCTGTGGAGACCAAATATATATATTATTATTATTATTATATTATTAAAAAATACATTAAAAAATGAGGTTAAAAAATGTCAAGAAAATATGATGACAAAAAAACTACTAAGCGAAAACCAGCAAAAAATGCAAGAAGCAAGAGTCAACAAAAAAAAATGACGAAACGAAGAGGGGAGCAAAAAAAGGCTTTTGTCATTTCGTTTTTTTTTATAAAAAAAAGCAAAAAGCTCTACTAAAAAAACGCGACAAAGATCTACTAAAACTGGGAAAACTACAAAAAAGCATGACAAAAAAACACTATAAGAAAATCCACAAAAAAGGCGACAAAAATGGACAAATTTTGAAAAAAAAAACCGACAAACAAAAAGCGACAACAAGAACAATAAAAAAGGCGATAAAAATGGCAAAAAGAGCTCATAAAAAAATGTGATAGTAAAAAATACTAAAATAAAAAAAGTGTAAAAAATAAGATAAAAAACTAAAAAAGGCACGACGAAAAAAGGCCTCTAGGAGAAAAAAATACCAAAAAAAGCTTTTTACCGGTGTTTTTGTCGTCTTTTGAAAAAAAACGGCAAAAAATGAGGGAAAAAATGACAAAACAATGTTTACTAAACTCATACAAAAAACGCGTCAAAAATCCCCAAAAATCTGTCAGCGATTAAAAAAGTGATAAAAGAGGGTCAAACAGACATTTCAATTTTTGGATTTCTCTTTTTCCACTTCTCGATTTCTCGATTTACAGTTTTTAAATTCAGTTTTCCGATTTTTTAAATTTTCGAGTTTTCGATTTTTTAACATTGCGGTTTCTCACTTTTCCGACATTTCAGGTTTGGGATTTTCCATTTCTTCACTTCAGATTTTCGATTGTTCAATTTTTCAGGTTTTTGTGTTTTCAGTTTTAGGATTTTTCAATTTTCCTTAGATTTTTCAATTTTTCGGTTTTCCAATTTACCGACTTATCAGTTCTGTAATACTTATTTGAGGTTTGGAATTCTTCAATATTTTGATTAAGATTTTTGATTTTCCGAGTTTTCGATTTCTTGATTTTATACTTTTTCGATTTTTCAATATTTCAATTTTTTGGTTTTCGTCTTCTCAATTTTTCGATGTTTTGAATTTTCGATTTTTCCATTTCTCGATTTTTCATTTTAAGATTTTTCAGTTTTTCGAGTTTCAGTTCTGAGATTCTTCAATTTTCCTTCTTTTTTTTTGTATTTTCCGAATTACCGACTTATCATTTTTTAATATTTCAGTGCTAGATTTTTCAAGATTCTTTTAATTTCTCGATTTTTTACTCTTTAGATTTTCTAAAGTTTAGATTTTTTTGGTTTTTCAATTTTTCAATTATTCAAAATTCCGATTTTTTTGATTTCTCGATATTTTAAAATTTAGATTTTTTTTGGTTTTTCAATTTTTCAATTACTCAATTTTCTGATTTGTCCGTTTATCGAGATTTCGATTTCAATTTTTCGATTAGACTTTTTCGATTTCTCGGTTTTTTGATTTTTCGATTTTTCGCTAATTACTAGATTTTTCAATAATTTGGTTCTTCGATTTCATGATTTTTACTTTTTCAATTTTTCAATTTTTTGGCGTTTCGATTTCCCGATTTTTCAATTTTTCGATTCTTCAAAATTCCGATTTTTTTGATTTCTCGATTTTTTACTTTGTCGATTTTTTAAAGGTTAGTTTTTTTTGGTTTTTCAATTTTTCAATTACTCAATTTTCTGGTTTCTCCGTTTATCGAGATTTCGATTTCAATTTTTCGATGTTTCGATGTATCAAATTTAGACTTTTTCGATTTCTCGGTTTTTTGATTTTTCGATTTTTCGCTAATTACTAGATTTTTCAATAATTTGGTTCTTCGATTTCATGGTTTTTACTTTTTCAATTTTTCAATTTTTTGGCGTTTCGATTTCCCGATTTTTCAATTTTTCGATTCTTCAAAATTCCGATTTTTTTGATTTCTCGATTTTTTACTTTGTCGATTTTTTAAAGGTTAGTTTTTTTTGGTTTTTCAATTTTTCAATTACTCAATTTTCTGGTTTCTCCGTTTATCGAGATTTCGATTTCAATTTTTCGATGTTTCGATGTATCGAATTTAGACTTTTTCGATTTCTCGGTTTTTTGATTTTTCGTTTTTTCGATGTTTCGCTTTTTAATCCAATTTTTCGATGTTTCGATTTCCCAATTTTCCAATTTTTCAATTTTTAGGTTTTTCTTTTGTCAGTTTTTCGATTTTTTCATTTTCCATTTCTCGATTTTTCTTTTTAAGATTTTTCAGTTTTTCAAAGTTTCAGTTTTGAGATCTTTCAATTTTTCTTCGATTTTTCGATTTTTTGATTTTTCTATTCAACGACGTATCATTTTTTAATATTTCAGTACTAGATTTTTCAATATTTCGGTATTTCGATTTCATGATTTTTAGTTTTTCAGTTTTTCAATTTTTTGGCGTTTCGATTTCCCGATTTTTCGAAATTCCGATTTTTTTGATTTCTCAATTTTTTACTTTGTCGAATTTTTAAAGTTCAGATTTTTTTAGTTTTTCAATTTTTCAATTACTCAATTTTCTGATTTGTCCGTTTATCGAGATTTCGATTTCAATTTTTCGATGTTTCGATGTATCGAATTTACACTTTTTCGATTTCTCGGTTTTTTAATTTTTGGATTTTTCACCTTTTCGATGTTTCGTTTTTTCAATTTTTCGATGTTTCGATTTCCCAATTTCCCAATTTTTCAATTTTTAGGTTGTTGTCTTGTCAGTTTTCCGATTTTTTCATTTTCCATTTCTCGATTTTTCATTTTAAGATTTTTCAGTTTTTCAAAGTTTCAGTTTTGAGATCTTTCAATTTTCCTTCGATTTTTCAATTTTTTTACTTTTTGGTGTTTCGAATTCCCGATTTTTCAATTTTTCGATTCTTCAAAATTACGATTTTGCAAGATTTCAAATTTTTGTTATCCCGATTAAAGTTTAGATTTTTTTGGTTTTCAATACTTCAGTACCTCAATTTTTTTATTTCTCCATTTTTCGAGATTTCGATTTCAATTTTTCGATGTTTTTTTTTCACACTATTTCGATTTCTCGGTTTTTTGATTTTTCGACTTTTCGCCTTTTCGATATTTCGTTTTTTAATTATTCGATTTCAATTTTCAGGTTTTTTGTCTTTTCAATTTTTCGATTTTTTGATTTTCCACTTCTCGATTTTTCGACTTTTCGGTTCCTTAATTTCGAATGTTCCGATTTCTCAAGTTCTCGAAGTTTCAGGTTTGGGATTTTTCAATATTTCAGTTTTTCAATTCAATTTCCCGATTTTTTAAATTTTCGATTTCTCGATTTCTTAATTTTTCGGTCTCTCAATTTTCCGATATTTCGGGTTTACGACTTTTTATCTTTCCAATTTTTCGATTTTTCAGGTTTCCAGGTTTTTGAGCTCCCAATTTCTCGATTTTTCCAATTTTAGATTTTTCCATTTCTCGATTTTTCGACTTCTTGATTTCTCAGTTTTTCAATTTTTCGATTTTTCAATTTTGGAATCCTTTAATTGTCCTTCGATTTTTCAAATTATTAATTTTTCGATTTTTAGATTTCTTGATTTTTGCTTTTTCAAATTTTCAATGTTTTGGTGTTTCGATTTCCAGATTTTTCAAAATAAATAACGACTTAAAAAGCGACAGCGCAATGGCGACAAAAAGTCAGTTATAAAATGGGAGTCAAAAAAAACGGCAAAAAAGGACAAAAAATTCCCTATTTATGAAAAAAATATTTATAAAACGGGAAAAAAGAATTACAAAAAAATGTCAAAGAAACACCACAATAAGTCCACAAAAAAACGACAAAAAAGTTCACAGAAATGTATCCAGAAAAGTGAGAAGAAAAAGGTGAAAAGTAGATGATAAAAGAGACAAAAACAACAAACAACGACAAAAAAAGAAGTTGACAAAAAAAGGAACAAAAAGTCTATAAAAATCCGACAAAGAATGGCCACAAGAAAGTGACAGTAGAACACAAGAAAGTAACACAAAAGAGGAAAAAAAGTTGAGAATAAAAACAATAAAGAAAAATTCAAACAAAACAAACATACTGACAAAAAAATCAACAAAAACACCAGACACAAAAAACGCAACCAAAAAAAACCGGCTACAGAAAATCGCCAATAAAAAGCGAATAAAGAAAAAATAAATTAAAAAAGAGGACAAAAAAAAATGATATAGAAGACGAAAAAGGTTAGAAAAATATGACCAAAAAGTTTACAAAAAGTGTTACAAAAAATACATTAAAAAAATGAGGGTAAAAAACAATAAAAAAAGAAAAAGATACCATTTTTTGCCATGGTATCTTTTTCTTTTTTCATGAAGAAGGAAAAAACGACCAAAAAATGCAAAAAATTGGTGAAAAAAAGAAGCAAAAAAAATGTTTCTTGTCACTTCGTTTTCTGATAAAAAAGACGAAAAACGCTACAAAAAAGGTACTAAAATTGGGAAAGAAAAAAATTTGATATAAATTCGGCACAAAAAAGGCGACAAAAATGGACAAAATTTTGTAAAAAACGACAAAAAACGTTTAAAAAATGGGGAAAAAAGGGCTACAAAAAAATGACAAAGAACAACAAACAAAGGGGAACAAAAAGATTAGAATAAAAACAACAAGAAAATGCAAACGAAAAATTAAAAATCCGAGAAAAAATTCAACAAAAACACCAGACACAAAAAACGCAACCGAAAAAATGTTTGTAGCAAAAGCCTGTTATGATACAGATAAATTTTCTAAGTGTGTGATTTATCCGTATGTGAATGTTCTATGTATGAATTTCATTATATTTTATATTGTCCTATTTTATTCGATCTTACATTTATTTGTTTATATTAACTTGTTTATATATTCTTTGTTACATACAAATAAATACGAACAAAAATTGGCGTCAAAAAAACGCAAAAAAGACGATCAAAAACCCGAAAAATCGACAATAAAAGCGAACAAGACAACAAGAAGACGACACAACAAAAAAACACGCCACGAAAAAAGTTGACAGAAAAAGTTGAGAGAAAGGAGTCAAAAGAAGGGTAAAAAAATGAAACAATGAAAGGTGACAAAAAAACGATACAAATGTTATAAACAACAAAAGGTCCCATGGCGTCAAAAAATATCAACTAAAAAGATCTAGAAAAAACTGCAAAAAATAGACACAAAAAACGATTTAAAAATGGTAAAAACACGAGATAAAAAAGTGAAAACTAGGCAACAAAAATAAGCGGTGAAAAGGACACTGAGGAACTCATAACTAGGCAAAAAGTAATAAAGTAAGTCTCCTTTAATTTTAGTACAATATTTTGTCATAATTTTATTGATATGTTCGAGCACGTCTTAAATTTTAACATCATGTCTTCACAAACCACAAACAACCGATATCACACATACTTTAAACATAATTGCTTTACTTTATTTAAAATTCTTAGAACAATGTCACAATAAATCCTAGTCTAATCTTAAAATATCATTCTCTATATAGTTTTATGTACACGTCCTCCCCATCTCATTCTTTTAAAAAATCGTTATCTCTCGCTTCCAAGTCGGACGAAATCAGCTGGACTTCGGACGTAGTCCGGTTAGGTCGAACGGAAAGAGCCCTCATTTCCTGATAAGTACGGAGCTGTAAATAGTACAAAACACAAACTAAGACCAACGTGACGGCAATCAGCACGAAAGCCCAAACATGCACCCCATTTCCAGACTTCTCCACTTCTTCCACTACCAAACTGTCCTTACGGATGTAGTGCTTGGGTTGGGGAGTTGGACCGTTTTCCACACACTTAACGCTTCCTAGCTTGTTGCTGTACAAAATAAACTTGAAATTATCCTCCGCGAAATAATTCTCCATCTCTTGTTCCAGACCGCAGGACAAGAAGTTGTCCTCCAAGTTCAAATAGGAGATTTTTGGCAGCCTGGAGATGAGTCGGACGTAATCGATATAGGAGATGTTGTTGCGAGAGAAATCCAGAGTATCCAGACTGTCCAAAGAGAAAACTCCCGTGATCTCAATATCCTCCATAACGTTACTAGAGAAGTTCAAAACCCGGAGTTGGGGCAACCCGGTGTAGAGACCAGTTTGGAAGATCTTGAGAAGATTGTGGGAGACGTTGAGGTATTGGAGGTTGTGCAGACTTTGAAGCGTCTTTTGCGGAATCTCCATAATGTTATTGTAACTAAGATCTAGATCTTCCAGAGCACTAAGACCCTTGAAGGACCCAGCAATGACTCTATCAATAGCATTATAAGACAAATCCAAACGCCTCAAGCTACTCATCACACAGAATTCCGACTCCGGAATCGAAGTGATGTGATTATGACCAAACCTAACCTCCAACAAAGCCGTCAAATTATCAAACTCCTTCGCAGTCAACACCGAGATCTTATTATAACTCAAATCCAGCAGCTTCAAAGCCGTCAAATTATTGAACACGTCCTTCACGTCACTGATCTCGTTATAACTCAAATCGAGCTCATGCAGATGCACCAAACCCTTGAAAGCCGACTGTGCAATACTTTTGATGTGGTTGTTCTTCAAATTGAGCCTCTCCAAACTGATCAACTCCAGGAACCCGTCATCCGAAAGAATACTAATGGAGTTGTTGCCCAAATCCACGTAGGTGATTTTCTTCACCCCACTGAAGGTTTGGGGGTAGATGGACTTAATGTTGTTGTTGGAGAGAATCAGTTGTTGGAGGAAAATTAGCCCCACGAAGGCCTTCGTCCTGATTTGCTCGATTAAGCTGTTGGATAGGTCCAAATTTTTGATTTGGTTGCCGGAGATGTCGAAACTGCCGGTTTCGAGGGTTTGGAGGGTGCAGTTGACGCACCGGAGGGTTTCGTCCAGGTGGTCGAATCTGTAGGGGGTGTTCTTGAAGTACTGGCTGGTGGCGTTGATGCAGGTGGCCGTGAGGGAGCCGCGTTCGCCGTAGGAACATTTCATTAGGTCGTAGGTGGTGATGCGGGTGTAGAGGGAGTGGGAGAAGGGGATGACCAGTAGGAGGACGGCTCCTGCAAGCTATAAAAAACAAAAACTAAATTAAATTTTGCACTAAATAGACAATGAAAGTCAGTGTTAGTCATTTTTTGCATTATTTTGTTATTATAGTAGTGACAAAGGGTTTCCGGTGGACGTTGCGGTCGTAACCTTTACCTTTATTATACATACTAATTTGTAACTAAAAAACATTGTTTAATTGTTTGTGATTTCTTTGAGTGTACAATAAGATTTTTTCTACTATACAGGGTGTATTTATTTTTAGGCATAGCACAACTTTATTTTGTTTAAAAAAATAAAAATCGCAATAATCTTACTCAATTTTTTGTTGTCTTTTTTTCAATATATTGGTGTGTCTCTATATTCGTCAAATTTAAATATAGAAAATAATAAAAAAAATTGTTGTAACTTATTTTTTTTATAAACACTCTGTTATAGCTAAAAATAATTTTGGTATATGGTCCTCAAAAAAACTGTACAAATTTAGTCTTAGATTATCTTTGTGTCTCTAACAATTGATGAGATATTGATGCGATGTTGCCACGTTTTCTCAAATTTTTTGAAATTTTTTAGCAAAGGTTTACAAAAAAATCGCTATGAAGTTATTTTTAAGATGGGTGTTGCAATAGTTCACGGAGAGACAGTTATTAAATTTTTCGTGGTATCTATTAAATCAAATTTTAATATACAGAATGTTAAACGTTGAAATATTGAAATGTCAATACATATTTCGTTTCTTTTTTAATGAAACACTCTGTATATTAACACTTAATTTTATTTATACCACAACAAAGCTTGTGCCTTTATTTGCCTCTCCACAAAATTTTGCAGCGCAGATTTTAAAATTAATTGTGTTTCTTTATGAACTGTGAAAAGTAGAACAATGTGGCAACGTTGCATTATAAGAAACGAAAAATTACAGAAAAATTGGGCAAAAAGCGAAAAAAGGTAATAAAAACGCGACAAAAAAGATGAGAAAAACCGAGACAAAAAAAATGATCTAAAAAAAAAGGCAAAAAAAGGAAAAAAATACGATGACAAAAAAAGGTCACTAAGAAAAAAGGGATCAAAAAATGCGAGAAACAAAAGAATTGATGAGAAGTTGACTAAAAGAAAAGGTGAAAAAAACTAGCAAAAATATCTACAAACTGCGAAGAATACGAATAAAATCGGGAAAAAGCTACAAAAAAACGCACCAAAAAAATTTAAAAACAAAAGCGAAAGAAAGGTGACAAAAAATTAACAAAAACAACAATAAAAAAATAGATGGAGAAAACGTGATAAAAAAAGTCTATAAGAATATAGTAAAAAATTGCGACAAAAAGAGTGCCAAAAAAAAAGACCAAAAAAAAGGTGACATACACCGGGGACAAAAAAGGCGATAATAAAAACAAAAAAAGTGAAAAAAAAACAAAGTTGTGCATTACGTCTTAGAAGCACTGGAATGAAGAGAGGGTGGGTAGGCGGGGCTACTGCTTGCTCATAAAAGACTCTGTAGGAAAAAGTTAAACTTAGCCCCGCCCACCCACCCGTTCTTTTTTTCTTCTGAAATTAGAAATGCAGTTTTAGCAAATATTGAAACACAAAAAATGCGATTAGCGTTCTTTTTTCTCTGTTTAACAGCCCAAGTTATATTAGTTTCTTACCACTTTACAGAAGAACGTATAATTAACTCCGTCCACTTACCCCGCCTTCATTTTAGTGATTCATTGTATTCAGAATGAAAGGTGGATTTTATATTCATGAAGAGAAATAAAATCGTTAAAAATTAAAATAGGGTGGGTGGGCGGGGCTAGTACCTGCTAAAATAAGACGGAATTTGGAAAGCTACACCCTCTAAAATAACACGGGGTGGGTGGGCGGGGCTATCACTTGTCAAAATGCTGAACAATATTTAGATTAGTTACTGGAATCAAGAGTGGGTGGGTGGGCGGGGCTACTGCTTGCTTATAAAAGACTGCAAGAAGTTAAACTTATGGCTGGTTATTGAGGAGCGCGGCATTAGTGATTCACCCTAATATAGTGGTTTTGGCATTTCATGTAGTAGAATACGAAAATGCAGCTGTTTGTTTTTTGACAAAAAAGACGACAATAAAAACAAAAAAAAAAACAAAGTTGTGTGTTACGTCTTAAAAGCACTGGAATGAAGAGGGGGTGGGTGGGCGTTGTTACTACTTGCTTATAAGAGACTCTCTAGGAAAAAGTTAAACTTAGCCCCGCCCACCCACCCGTTCTTTTTTTCTTCTGAAATTAGAAATGCATTTTTAGCAAATAGTGAAACACAAAAAATGCGATTAGCGTTCTTTTTTCTCTTTTTCACAGCCCAAGTTCTATTGGTTTCTTGTCACTTTACAGAAGAACATATAATTAACTTCGCCCACTTACCCCCCACGCTTCATTTTAGTCATCAAGAATGAAAGGTGGATTTTATACTGATGAACAGAAATAAAATGCTTAAAAATGAGAATGGGGGGGGGGGGGGGGGAGGCTAGTACCTGCTAAAATAAGACTGATTTTTTCAAATTACACCTTCCAAAATAATAGGGGGTGAACAATATTTAGATTAGTCACTGGAATCAAGAGCGGGTGGGTGGGCGGGGCTACTGCTTGCTTATAAAAGACTGTAAGAAGTTAAACTAATGGCTGGTTATTGAGGAGCGCGGCATCAGTGACTCAACCTGTATGTAGTGTTTTTGGCTTTTCATGTAGTAGAATACGAAAATTCAGATGCTTTATGTTTTGACACTTACGAAAAAAATACGAGACAAGAAATGCTTTTTATCGCCTTTTTTATTGTCTCCTTTTAATGAAAAAAGACAAAAAACGATGAAAGGGACAAAATGACAAAAAAGTTTTTATCCCTTTTTCGACCTCATTTTTAATTAAAAAGATGTCAAAAAACGTCAAAAACCACGTCACAAGTCTACAAAAATTGGGCATGAAAAAACGATAAAAAAGTACAGAAAAATTTGACAAAAAGCGAAAAAAGGTGATAAAATTCCGACAAAAATGATGACAAAAACCGAGACAAAAAAAGTGAGTTAAAAAAAGTTAAAAAAAAAGGGGAAAAAAATGCCATGAAAAAAAAGGTCGTTCAGAAAAAAAAACCAAAAAATGCGATAAACAGAAGAATCGATAAAAAGTTGACTAAAAGAAAAGGAGCAAAAGGCTTTTTATTACTGTATTTCTTTTTGTTTGACAAAAAAAAATAGCAAAAAACCTACAAAATGCGAAAAACTGACTAAAATCGAGAAAAAGTTAAAAACATCATAACAAAAAAAATCGCCAAAACAATGAGGAAACAAAAGCGAAAGAAAGATGACAAAATATCAACAAAAACAACGAAAAAAAGAGATGGAAAAAAATGTGATAAAAAAAGTCTATAAGAATCTTATAAAAAACTGCGACAACAAGAGTGCCAAAAGAAGACCAAAAAAAGGGTGACATAAAACGGGGATAAACAAGACGACAATAAAAGCAAAAAAAAGCGCAAAAAAAACAATGTTGTATGTTACGTCTTAAAAGCACTCGAATGAAGAGGGGGTGGGTGGGCGGGGCTACTGTTTGCTTATAAAAGACTCTCTAGGAAAAAGTTAAACTTAGCCCCGCCCACCCACCCGTTATTTTTTTCTTCTGAAATAAGAAATGCATTTTTATAGCAAATAGTCAAACAAAAAAAAATGCGATTAGCGTTCTTTTTTCTCTTTTCAACAGCCCAAGTTCTATTAGTTTCTTGCCACTTTACAGAAGAGCATATAATTAACTCCGCCCACTTACCCCGCCTTCATTTTAGTGATTCATTGTATTTAGAATGAAAGATGGATTTTATACTGATGAACAGATTTAAAATCACTAAAAATGAGAATAGGGTGGGTGGGCGGGGCTAGTACTTGTTAAAATAGAACTAACTTTGGCAAATTATACCCTCTAAAATAATAGGGGGTGGGTGGGCGGGGCTATCGCTTGTCAAAATAATGCTGAACAAACGATAAAAAAATACGGAAAAACTTGTCAAAAATCGAAAAAAAATGATAAAAACGCGACAAAAATGATGACAAAAACCGAGACGAAAAACTGTTAAAAAAAAAGGAAAAAAGCACGATGACAAAAAAAGGTCACTAAGAAAAAGGAACCAAAAAATGCGATAAACAAAAGAGTCGATAAAAAGTTGACTAAAAGAAAAGGAAAACGAGACTTTTTATCACTTACCTAAACCGACTAAAATCGGGAAAAAGTTAGAAAAAACCTAACAAAAAAACGCGTTAAAAAAATGAGAAAACAAAAGCGAAATAAAGGTGACAAAAAATCAACAAAACAGCGATAAAACAAAGGTCTGGAAGAATCTGATCAAAAATTACGAATACGAAAATGCAGGATTTATTTTTCTGTTTTTTTCTGGTCCTTGTTCAAACGAACCTGGTAACATTATGTTTAGCGTTATATCGGTTTCCTTTAAAAAAATCCCTTCAATGCTTCAGAACAAATATAACTGTTGATATTATTGTATGATTATCAGTTTAAACAATTGACAGAATGTCCTCAACATACAGTTCATTGTAAATTTTATCACAAACTAAACATGTTGGTTAAATTTAGCGATACATATGATTAAGATAATGTTCCAGACTTGATAAATCTTGGTTACGGAAATTTAAATTCACTTTAATAAAAAATATGTACCTAACCATCGAGGTTTACTATATTTATTTTAAGTTTACGAAGTTAAAATTGTTAATTTTGATGCGTAATCAGTTTGACATTAAAAAAAATCTAATCGGATTAATAAGTCACAAGTATTGAAGCAGGTTATGTTATGAAATTTAAAGGGGATTTACCTAATACATTTTGAGACGACGCCATCAAATTGTTGGATATATTTTAAAGGTTATATCTAGGTTAGAATCTATTAAATCGTTTCAATGAATACTTTAATAATAATAATAGTTTTTGGAAATGACTTTCTAGAGAAAATGGATGTATAAATTTTGGCGAAAATTTATAGCGTCTAGATTATCATGACCTTTGAACAATTCTGTTACATAAAGGTTAAGATAAACCTTAAAATTTTAGATAAAGGATTGTGATTTTAAAATTTGTGAGCGACTAAGTCTAAACATTCGGGTTGAAAATGAAATTTTTGAAATATTGCGAAAAAATTCGCACAAATAAAAAAATTATACATTAATCACCACCAAAAGGATTACGTAATTTGCTGTGCAGATAACTGCTACACAATCATCTTTTTGCGGAAACGTACAAACAAAATATATTTTATCTGAATTTTGGGATTCCTCTGGATACTCATTAAATTCGCACTAAAACAACGTGAAAATCAAAGTTCACTCCTGCTCGACACTTATCTCATTTTACTGAGCAGATAGCTAAATCCCTCAAATTTTCAAAGTGATTAAATATTGGTCGTATTTACTTTTTCAAGTCACATAGAAATCGGGCCAATAACCTCTGAAAATTCGGTGATTTGCGTTATCTCGTGTTTATCAGTTAGATGTGTCACAAGAACAAAAATGCAACTACTTATGTTCAAAAACAGACAACAGTTCAGTGAAATTTTGCGCTGATTGGAATAAATTCATTTAGTGAGTGTTAAACAAAATGGTGATTTTTAGAACGAACTATAACCCAGTGAGGTATTTGCCTCTGTTTTTACTATAAATAAAAAACAACAAAACGTGATAAAAAATGCTGAGTAGACGTAGGTAGAACAAAGCGAGCAAGTTATTGGCCTTTTCCCGGGAGCAAAGGTTAAAAAAAGCAAAAATATGATTAGTCAAGTCCACACACAATCACGAAATCGACTTTTTTTAAAAAACCCCTAGCTCTAACCTATCACCTCTGACACCGTTATCTCCCAGTACGTACTGTTTACGGCAAATACCCTCGTTATCTGGGTAATTGCTGCAAGCAGCTCATGCAATATTCAACCGAAGTTAAGAAATAAAAAATCGTAGAAAAAGGGTTGAGTGAATCTGGGCGAAGAAAGCGAGTACTTACGGCGTAGCTCCTCATGTTGTCGTAAAACCTGGTGTCGTTATCGAAAAAACACTAATAGAGGAAAGAACTTGCAATCGTGTGACAATTCAGCAGGAAGAAGTACGATAGCGCGCTAATAAAATCTCTGCACCATTTCCGAACGATTCTCTCAGCGAGAATGCTCTCATTTGTCGCGTGTTTTGTTAAAGAGATTTATCACTTATCATTTGCATTAATATTGTGTTTATAATAAACACATTTATCGTAAACTGTTTCTTGGAAACTTGTTATTTGACTAATTGATCGCGCTCTTGTTTGGTTTCGAAGGCTGATTACAATTTACCAAGATAGCGGGAAAGTGTCTTCAAGACTGACGTTTTTATCATCAAGGATGGTCTTTATATTGGTGCAACTGACGACTGTTTTCCCGTATTAGATGTCAGTGGAGATAATTTGCGGTGGATTACTAATAGCAGCAATCGGAATCTTGGTAATCGAAATTGTGGATAAAGTAGCTAATTTTGAGATTATGAAATAAGGAAAACGTGTTTTTTTCCTTAAAACAAATAAAATATTTGATTTGTGCTCCACGTGAAAACTTTCCACGCCAAAAATATACGCCTTGGATGAGTGATAAGGTTTCATTGCCAAGTTTTACCATAATGTAACTGACGAATGATTTATAAGCAGAAGTGAATTATTACAAATTATGTTATGTTACTGGAATTAAAATGAAAAAAAAAACAGCAATTATTGCGTACTGTTGCGAAAAAACCGTGTTAATTGTCTTCGTGCTCTTTTTCCTAAATATATAAATTCGATGTAAAAGTTGTACAGTTATGAAAAAAAACGTAAGTCACCTATATTCTTGTTTCATATTACTGGAAAAAATGCCCGCTAAAATGAAGTGTGTACAACATTTATAATAAATTAAAATTCTCACTTTGAATTAAAAATAGTGGAGCTTTTATTTATTAAATTACCTTAAAAATTTCAGTTTTGATAATTTGAAACATATTAAAAAAAATCAGGCCTAGTATCTGACAAGGTAAGACTGATTTTGGCAAATGAAATACCCTCTAAGGAAAGAAAGGGTGGGTGGGCGGGGCTAATAACTATCGAGATAAAACTGAGTTTAGCAGGTACTAGCCCCACACGTCCCCTATTTTCTTAGAGGTTATGTCATTTGCCAAAATCGATCTTAGATTAGCAGGCACTAACCCCGCCCACCCACCCTCTTTTTTCTTAGAGGGTTTCTCATTTGCGAAAATCATTCTTATCCTAGCTAGTACAGTGTAACCTCTATAATCCGAACCCACGATTATCCGAACATTCAGTAATCCGAACAGAGGCTAGTAGAAGTCGATATCTCTTTAATCCGAACAAAAATTCTGCAATCCGAACTGAACTTCAAAACATGCACCTACTTGCAAAAATGTCGCAAGATCTTTCTGTACGTGTTGTATTGAATTTTTGAAATTTTAAAAAATTGTGATACTTATTTCAATGCACCGTATTATATTAATTAACTAATTCTGGAAAAAAGGTTGAAGTTATCGAAAAAATGAGGCCGGAAGTGACTTCTGCGCCCCGAAATCTACAAGAAAAAGTATTTAGTTAAATTTCAAAAATCGTCGAAAATGGGTCGAAATTTGCTAGTATAATAAGAAAATAAAAGGCGGGTGGGACAGGCTAGTATTTTTTAAAATATGACTCATTTTGGCAAATGACCTGTTCGTCTAAGCAAAGGTGCTAACCCAGCCCACCCACCCTTTATTTTCTTAAAAGAGTGGGTCATCTGCCAAAATCACTCTTATTTTAAAAAGTACTAGACCCGCCCACCCACCCTTATTTTCTTAGAGGATATGTAATTTGCAAAAATCAGTCTCATTTTTGCCAAGATAAGACTGATTTTGGCGATGACCTATTCTTTATTTTCTTAGAAGAGTAGGCCAAAATGAATCTTATTTTGGCAAATACTAGCCCAGCCCACCCGCCTTTTATTTTCGTGGAGGGTAGGTTATTTGGCTAGTGCTAGCCCGCGAGTACTACTAGATTGTTCAGTTTTTTGAATTTTCAACTTTCTAATTTTTCAATTTCTCGCTTTTTAAATTTTCAATTTTTTGATCTGTCTTCCGATTTCTCTGGGCAACTGAAAAATATTTCTCAATTATTTGATTTTTAAAAATATCGAGAAAATGTATACATGCATATTTTTTTAAATTTTCGGTTTTTGATTTTTTCTTACCGAGTTTTTTGGGAGGGAGTAAAAAGTAATTTTGACTAGCGATTGCCACGTTTACCGTAACTTTAAGATATCTGAAAATTTTGTTTCTAATTTTCAATTTTTGGATTTTTCAATTTTTCAAAATTTCGTTTCAAATAAATTTGTTCTAGTAAAAAATCGAAAAATGATAAATCGTGAAAAGGAAAAATTTTAACTTGAGCACTTGAAAAATTAAAAATCAAAAAATTCCAAAATTATAAAGTTAAAACTTGAAAAATCAAAAGATTGGAATTAAAAACTACAAAACTGTCAAAAAAATAATCAAATGAAATATTTAAAAGTTGAAAAATCTAAAAACTAAAAAAAATGAAAACGGTAATTTCGAATTCAATTTTATAAGATTTGTATTTTTTCAATTTTTCGATATTTTAGTTTTAGATTTTCCGATTATATAGTTGTACAATTTTCAGATTTCTCATTTATCTGATTTTGCAATTTGTCATTTTTTGATTTTTAATTTTTTAAGTTTTTACCAAGTACTAGCCCCACCCACCCAACCTTTATTTTCTTAGAACAATAAGTCATCTGCCAAAATCAGTCTTATCTCGGCAAGTACTAGCCCCCCGCCCACCCTCCCTTATTTTCTTAGAGGATATGGCATCTGCCAAAATCAGTCTTATCTTGACAAGTACTAGCCCCGCCCCCCCCCCCACCCTTATTTTCTTAGAGGATCTGTCATTTGCAAAAATCAGTGTCATACTTGCCAAGATAAGACTGATTTTGGCAGATGACTTACTCTACCAAGAAAAGAAAGGGTAGGTGGGCGGGGTAGTACCTTTTCTTAGAAGAGTAGGTTATTTGTCAAAATGAGTCTTATTTTGGCAAATACTAGCCTGGCCCACCCGCCGTTTATTTTCTTAGAGGGTAGGTTATTTGGCAAGTACTACCATAGTGAAAAATTTCACTTTTGAAACAGTTGTCTAAAAATCCTGATTAAATTCAGGGATATAGATCCCGACGTGTTGATTCCAAAAATATAGCGTGGTTATGGTCACGGAGTAATATTTTTTCCAATGTTAAGAATACTTTATTTCTGAAAATTAAGGTTTATTTCCTGAAATTTCTTTTCAGTAGTGTATTAAGTTGTTGTTCAATTCCCTTTCAGCTTTTTGGGAAATTCGCTGATCCGAACTAATCGCTAATTCGAACACACCTTTTCCCCAATTAATGCGGATTATCGAGGTTATACTGTAGTTGCTAAGATAAAGCTGATTTTGGCAAATGAAATACTCTCTAAGAAAAGAGAGGGTGGGTGGGCGGGCCTACTACCTGACAAGGTAAGACTGATTTTGGCAGATGAAATACCCCTAAGAAAAGAGAGGGTGGGTGGGCGGGCCTAGCACCTGACAAGGTAAGACTGATTTTGGCAAATGAGATTCCTCTAAGAAAAGAGAGGGTGGGTGGGCGGGACAAGTGGCTGCCACGATAAAAGTGATTTTAGCAGGTACTAGCCCCACCCGTCCACTATTTTCTTACAGGTTATGTCATTTGCCAAAATCGATCTTAGATTGGCAGGCACTAACTCCACCCACCCGCCTTCTATTTTCTTATAGAGATCTCATTTGCCAAAATCAGTGTTATCCTAGCAGGTACTAGCCCCGCCCACCCCTTCTCTTTTTTCTTAGAACGTATGTTATTAGCAAAAATCAGTTTTATCTTGGCAGGTACTAGCCCCGCCCACCCACCCTCTCTTTTCTTGGAAGGTATGGCATTTGCCAAAATCAGTTTTATGTTGACAAATACTACTATTTTCTCGAAAAGGTAAAGAATACGCACGTCTTTATATAATAATGATAAAATAACGATTATAACATTCAGAACATTTTGCTCGATTGTGGTTTAATTAATGATAATTTTAGTAAACCAGATTTAACGAAATTAAGTCTTTTTCTTCAATATTTGCGTTCTTATCAACCATATTCTAACAACCTACTTACATGTTAGAAGTTTTCTTTTTCCTGAATACATTTGATGTAAATATTGTATAATTATGAAAAAAGATAGCGAGCCACCTATTCGTTTTTTCGTGTCATTGGATAAAGTACCCGTTGAAATGAACTATTCTATATTATTTCCCGAGCGTAAGGAAGTATATTAATCGAGTCTATTGGACGAATTGTCACTTTTATGTTTTCTCGACGTTTCATGACCCGAACAGTACGAAAAAGAAGTCTGCCGTTTCCGTCTGTCTGTCTGTATCCGTTTTTATTAGACACGTAACCTTAAATGCTAGCCAAAATTTGGCTAATTATCCCCACCAACAATTTGGTGACGTCATCTCAATAAACCTCAATTTTTTTGTTTTTTGTTTGTTTATTGTAATAAATCAAGAGGTACCCGACTTGCGTATGCACTCTTTGTGTAAAACACCAATAAATTTATTATTATTATTGCTATTATAACCGTATTTTAAAATGAGTTGAATGTTATACAAAATACATATACTCCTATGCTTGTAGTATACGAATCCGCTTTCAGTTTTTTGGCTTGACGTTTAAATTTTCCCAAAAACAATTGCACGGTATAATAACGTTTCCTTTGTTTTTTTTTTAATATAGAGAGGTTTTTCTCAACAACAGGAAGGTTAAACAAGTTTTCCGTTTCTAGTTGGGAAAAGAAGATTTCGTATATTAAGAAAAAATGGGCAAAATATAAGCCCCGCCCACCCACCCCTTCTCAATTGTGATGGATATTTTATTCATCGTGAGTTGAAGGAGGGATGTTTAGGTGCAAAATCCTCATTTCTCTACACGAAATTATCTTATGAAATATGTTTTTACAAGAAAAATATTGATGTTACTTCGCCCTTCGGTCTGATTAGGAATGAAAAACTCATCACAATTAATATCTGGGCGGGTGGGTGGGGCTTAATTTTTTTTTTTTAATTTATGGAGTTTACCTTCAACAAGGATAGTTAAACATGTTGTCAGTTTCTTGAACGGGAAAAGAAGACCCCAAATATTAAGCAAAAATGGACATAATATAAGCCCCGCCCACCCACTCTTTTTCTATTCTGATGAATCTTTTATTCATCGTGAGTTGAATGGGGGAGTTTAGTTCCAATAGAGTTAGGAATGAAAAATACTGCACAATTGAGATTGGGGTGGGTGGGTGGGGCGTAACCTATGTTTTTTTAATATATAGAGTTTCATTTAAACAACAAGAAGGTTAAACATGTTTTCACTTTCTTGCTGGGAAAAGAAGACTCCGTATATCAAGAAAAAATAATCAAAATATAAGCCCCGCCCACCCACCCTTTCTCAATTCTGATTAATGTTTTATTCATCGTGAGTTGAATGAGGGAATTTAGTTACAAAATCCTCGTTTGTCTACAAGAAATTACCTTATGAAATATGTTTTAAAAGAGCAGAATTCTTTAGAGAAGTATTGATGTTACTCCGCTCTTCGGTCTGAATAGGAATGAAAAACTCTTCACAATTGGCATCGGGGCGGGTGGGTGGGGCTTAATCTTTGTTTTTTTTTAATATATAGAGTTACATTTAAAAACAAGAAAGTTAAACATGTTTTCAGTTTATTGTTCGGAAAAAAGAATTCGTATGTTAAGAAAAAACACACAAAATATAAACCCCGCCCACCCACCCCTTCTCAATTCTTATGAAAGTGTTATTCATCTATTGATAAGATTTGTTTTTTTAATACATAGAGTTTCATTTAAACAACAGGAAAGCTAAGCATGTTTTCAATTTCTTGTTGGAAAAAGACAACTTTGTATGTTAAGAAAAAATGGAGAAATTATAAACCCCGCCCACCCACCCCTTCTCAATTGCGATGAATGTCTTATTCATCATAAGTTGAAGGGGGGATTTTAGTTGGAAAATTCTCATTTGTCTACAAGAAATTACCAGATGAAATATGTTTTTAAAAGGGTAGAATTTTTTAGAGAAATATTGATGTTACAATTAAACTCCGCGCTTCGGTTTGATTAGAAATGAAAAACTTTTCACAACTGACACAGGAGCGGGTGGGTGGGGCTTAATCTTTGTTTTTTTTAATATATAGAGTTTCATTTAAAAACAGGAAAGTTAAACATGTTTTCAGTTTATCGTTGGGAAAAGAAGACCAGCTATATTAAGAAAAAAATTAACAAAATATAAGCCCCGCCCACCCACCCCTTCTCAATTCTGATGAAAGTGTTATTCATCTATTGATAAGCTTTGTTTTTTTTTAATATATAGAGTTTCATTTAAACAACAGGAAGGTTAAACATGTTTTCAGTTTCTTGTTGGGAAAAGAAGACTTCCTCCATTAAGAAAAAAAATGGATAAAATATAAGCCCCGCCCACCCACCCTTTCTCAATTCTGATGAATGTTTTATTCATCGTGAGCTGAAGGGCAGAGTTTAGTTGCAGATCCTCATTTTTCTACAAGAAAAATTTGAAAAATTACAAATTGAAATAGTTACGAAACGAAAAATTGAAAAATCGGAACATATAAAAATTTAGAAATTGTAAAATTAAAGAAAATGAAAAACTGAAACGAAAAATTGCAAACAGAAAAATTAAAAATTAAAAACTTGAGAGAGTCGAATCGAAAAATTGCAAAATCTGGAAATTGAATTGAAAAATTGAAAAAATGAAGGAACGAAAAAAAAATTAAAAATTGAAGAAAATGTTTCTTATTCTTCTCTGTTATTTATAAAATTTGAGTTTTGACAATTACTTAAGTGTTTTATCGGGTCATTGGAAAAAGTGCCCGTTGAAATGAAGTATTCAATATTTTATATTATGACAACAGAATATGTTCTAGAAATAATGTAGTCGATCTCAGGATACTTTAAATGTACAACATTTACACTAAATTAAAATTCTCATTTTGGGTTAAAAATAGTGTCGTTTTTTAGTCTTTTATTTCACATGTTTGCTATTCTTCTCTTACTTTTTGATCTAAAAATTTTAATTCTCAGAATATCATAATCCATTGTTAACGAAACAATGCGTTTTTCCGTAATATTTACGTCTGCATCAACCACACTCCAACACTCATCACTTCGCCTCACAAAAATAATTTTTGGTTTTGGATTACCTAACCAGGGTAAACAAACCACAATCCCTGACGCATAAAATAGAGCTCATTAATATTATATCGCGGTGCAGAAACAGGAAGAAGTTACGTGTCATAAAGAACGATACGAGATAACATATCATTTTCATGTTTCATCTAAACCACTCTGCTGTGGCACATCCATTTGCTGAAAACAGCGCCTGAAAAGCGAATTTTTATAATAACCTGCAGTACGGCTCTCCGCTTAAAAAAATAAAAAGGTTCGATTGTAAGCTGTCAGGCCGTACGCAATTTATTCATATTCTTTTGAAGGCAACTGAAGTGGTAGTCATTAACGATCTAAAACTCATTCATCCTCAGTGTGCTTTTGTGGCTCATATTTTTAACGAGCTCTTTTTAGTTTCCAGCTTTCACATAACAAGGGCTTAGAACTTTGTAAGGAGACGCTCATGATCTTGGTGTTTGGAGGAGAAATGTCGTGCTAAATCTAAGAAAATTGATTAGTTTATCGTATTAATTTTATCGTATTAAATTTATTCGTAATCATTAGTTAGTTAATGAACTGGGAATTTACCAATGACACTTGATCACAGGGTTTTGGGTTTTCGCGATGTTCATAGTTTGAGTGAGTTATTTGTATGTATTTGGTGAGACGTTTTGAATTGCCGGTTCTAAAAGTAAGTGGTAATACCTTAAATTGTGTAAGATTGATCACACATTTTTTCTTGCGATGATGGTGTTTTTGAGCATTTTTTTTCGATAGTAGCAATGGAAATCCACAAGTCAGATTGATAAAGTTGTGAATATCACTCTGACTGTGCATGTGTGTCCCATAAATATACATACACATCCTAAAATTATCATATGTACGTTGCTCGGTGGTCTAGTTGGTTGCATATAATAATATAATAATATCATAGTCTAAATCTGGCTTTAAGAGTTGTTAAATTGGGGGCTGTTTTTCGAAGACAGAGTATAGACTATAATATGCGACAGGTCTTATGGACATAGCGATGTGGTGTGTTGTAATTCATCGAGCATGAGTGACAGGTTAATTACACACAAAAGTTTAAGATTAATTTTAAACTGTACATGTATGCAACTTAATATACACTTGTGTAGAATTTTTAATGGTGCCACAGAACATCACCGCTTAAGCTCAGCTACAAAAAAAACTTTGAATGAAATCAAATTAAACGTTCTGAATCAATGCAAATATTTGAATATCACAACTTCCACCAAAAAACAAAACAAAATCGGAAATAAAGTAACTGGATGCAAATACACAAAATTCTAATAAAAAACTATGCAGCGGCAGCGACTTCAGAGCCCTATATTCATTCTAGACCCCATCAAAATTACCCATTTGGGGTGTTGTAGCACGAGCGGAGTTTGGGGATCCCGGTCGTGGCTCTTTTTCCACCGCGACGGTGATTCTATTTTATCGACAAGCACATGCCACCCAGCACCTCTCTATGACCAAGAAACGTGCAGTGCGGAAAGAGGCGTCATCCCGACCGTCCCTGACTTCTATTTAAGTAATGCATCTCTTATGCAGATGGCGCGGCCGCCAGCTCGACAAGGAACCGCGCACTCCGCTTAAGAGCAATAAACAACACTTAAGTTCGCCATATACTCTCGTGAAATTTTAAATAGCAAAGAATTCTTATCTGAGATTAAGATTGGACATCAGATGGAAGCTTTAATGAACAAAATATTTACAAAACAAAAACGAGCAAAGATTTATAAAAACAAATATTTTATGTCCATCCGAATCATTGGCTGATTTTTAAACGTGCAGCTGCATTGTGGGCCATCGTTTTACATTCCCCCAAATAAACACATAAACTAAAACGTAGCAGGCAATCTGACACAATGTGGTTGATTTGTTCAATAAGATTTTACAGTTCAAGCTCGGTTTAAAAACAACTACTTTTTCAACATGGCCGCTGCCAGAACAAAGAATTTACCCAATGTTAAATTATGCCACACTTTATCAACGATTCAAACAAAGAATTTACATTATGTTAAATTATGCCACACTTTATCAATGATTCAAACAAAGAATTTGGATTAAGTTAAATGATGACTTTGAAAATTTATATCGTCGACTGTCTCCAGCTTATGTCAAACAAAACACAAGATAAATAAATAACACAAATAATGTAACACTTAAGTATGATCTTCCAGAAACGTTATTCATAATTAGATATACAAAGAAGATTTTTCAGATTTTTGATTTTTCAATTTTTTAAGCTTACGATTTTTCGCCTTTGGTTTTTAGTTTTTCGATTTCTAGAATTTCCAATTTTTTAATTTCTCAATTGTTTGGATAATTTCTTTCAGTTTTCTGATATTTCAAAATTTCGATTTTTCGAATTTTCGATTTTTGAACTCCTAGATGTTTTGATTTTTCAATTTTTTAAATTCTGGAGTTTCGATTTCTCGATTTGTCGATTTTTCAGTTTTTCGAATTTTTATTTTTTGAGTTTTTGATGTGCGAATTTCTCGATTCTTCAATTTTGCAATCTTTTAATCGTTCAACGTTGCAGATTTTCAGTTTTCAGATTTCGCAATTAATCTATTTTTGATTTTCCCATTTCTTGACTTCTCAAAGTTTCGATTTTTCGACTTTGCTTTTTTAGTTTTTGGATTTCTCAATTTTTGGATATTTCTTCCAGTTTTGGGATTTTTCAATATTTCGATTCTTAGACTTCGATTTTTCGACTTCTGGATTTTTCGATTTTTCGGTTTTTATATTTCGATTTCTCAATTTTTCAACTTTGGTTGATTTGTTGGTTTTTTAATTTTTTACTTTTCGGTTTTTCGTTTTTTAGATTTTTGAATTATCTGAATTTGCAATTTTCCAATTTTTTAAATTTTCGAGTTTCGATTTCTCGATTTGCTGATTTATTAGTTTTTCGATTTTTAAATTTTAGATCTTCGAATTTTTATTTTTTTGATTTTTGGATGTTTGGAGTTCTCCATTTTTCAATTTTAGGATATTTTAATTTTTCAATGTTTTAAATTTTCGATTTTTCGATTTTTCAGTTGTTCAATATTCAAATTTTGACGTTTCTGAATTTTCAGTTTTCCGATTTCTCTATTAATCTTTTTGATTTTCCCATATCTCGACTTCTCAAAGTTTCGATTTTTCAGTTCCTCAATTCTTAGATTTTTCGACTTTGCTGTTTTGGTTTTTGGATTTCTCAATTTTTCACTTTTTTAATTTCTAAATTTTTAGATATTTCCAGTTTCGGAATTTTTCAATATTTCGATTCTTAGACTTCAATTTTTCGACTTCTGGATTTTTCGATTTTTCAGTTTTTATATGTCGATTTCTGAATTTTTCAACTTTGGTTGATTCGTTGGTTTTTTGATTTTTTACTTTTCGGTTTTTCGTTTTTTAGATTTTTGAATTATCTGATTTTGCAATTTTCCAATTTTTTAAATTTTCGAGTTTCGATTTCTCGATTTGCTGATTTATTAGTTTTTCGATTTTTAAATTTTAGATCTTCGAATTTTTATTTTTTTGATTTTTGGATGTTTGGAGTTCTCCATTTTTCAATTTTAGGATATTTTAATTTTTCAATGTTTTAAATTTTCGATTTTTCGATTTTTCAGTTGTTCAATATTCAAATTTTGACGTTTCTGAATTTTCAGTTTTCCGATTTCTCTATTAATCTTTTTGATTTTCCCATATCTCGACTTCTCAAAGTTTAGATTTTTCAGTTCTTCAATTCTTAGATTTTTCGACTTTGCTGTTTTGGTTTTTGGATTTCTCAATTTTTCAGTTTTTTAATTTCTCAATTTTTGGATATTTCCAGTTTTGGGATTTTTCAATATTTCGATTCTTAGACTTCGATTTTTCGACTTCTGGATTTTTCGATTTTTCGGTTTTTATATTTCAATTTTTATATTTCGATTTCTCAACTTTTCCTTATTTTAATTTTTCAATTTTTGAAATTCTAGATTTTTCGATTTCTCAATTTTTCAACTTTGGTTGATTTGTTGGTTTTTTGATTTTTTACTTTTCGGTTTTTCGTTTTTTAGATTTTTGAATTACCTGAATTTTCAATTTTCCAATTTTTTAAATTTTCGAGTTTCGATTTCTCGAATTGCTGATTTATTAGTTTTTCGATTTTTAAATTTTAGATCTTCGAATTTTTATTTTTTTGATTTTTGGATGTTTGGAGTTCTCCATTTTTCAATTTTATGATATTTTAATTTTTCATGTTTTAAATTTTCGATTTTTCGATTTTTCAGTTGTTCAATATTCAAATTTTGACGTTTCTGAATTTTCAGTTTTCCGATTTCTCTATTAATCTTTTTGATTTTCCCATATCTCGACTTCTCAAAGTTTAGACTTTTCAGTTCTTCAATTCTTCGATTTTTCGACTTTGCTGTTTTGTTTTTGGATTTCTCAATTTTTTAATTTTTTAATTTCTGAATTTTTGGATATTTTTTTTAGTTTTGGGGATTTTCAATATTTCGATTCTTAGACTTCGAATTTTCGACTTCTGGATTTTTCGATTTTTCGGTTTTTATATTTCGATTTCTCAATTTTTCAACTTTGGTTGATTTGTTAGTTTTTTGATTTTTTACTTTTCGGTTTTTCGTTTTTTAGATTTTTGAATTATCTGAATTTTCAATTTTTTATTTTTTTAAATTTTCGAGTTTCGATTTTTCGATTTGCTGATTTATTAGTTTTTCGTTTTTTAAATTTTAGATCTTTGAATTTTTATTTTTTTGATTTTTGGATGTTTAGAGTTCTCCATTTTTCAATTTTACGATATTTTTATATCAAGTTTTTCAGTGTCTTAAATTATCGATTTTTCGATTTTTCAGTTGTTCAATATTATCGATTTCTCTATTAAGCTATTTTTTGATTTTCCCATATCTCGACTTTCCAAAGTTTCGATCTTTCAGTTCTTTAGTTCCTCAATTTTTTGATTTTTCAGGTTTCTGATTTTTCAATTTTTCGATTTTTTAAGTTGGCGATTTTTCGACTTTTCGATTTCTCAATTCTTCCATTTTTTATTTCCCAATTTTTGGATATTTCGTTCAATTTTGTGATTGTTGTCAGTTTTTCAATTCTTCTATTTTTCAATCTTTCGATAATTGAGTTTTGGAATTTTTTAGTATTTCGACTTTTCGAATTTTCGAGTTCTGAATTTTTCAATTTCCCGACTTTTTACTTTTTGAGTTTTTCTCAATTTGTCAACTCTTCGATATTTTACCTTTTGATTTAAAATTTTCAGTTGTTCTGTTTTTCATTTTTTCAATTTTCGGAATTTTGAAATATTCGATTTTTCATTTTTTTTTAATTTTTCAGTTTCGATGTTTCGATTTTTTACTTGTCGGTTTTTCGATTTTACCATGTTTCGATTTTTGAATTATCCGATTTTTCAGTTTTCCAATTTTTTAAATTTTCGAATTTCGTTTTGTCGATTTGTTGTTTTTTCAGTTTTTCGATGTTTAAATTTTAGATTTTCGATTTTTTTTTTGATGAGTTGATATTGGGATTTCTCCATTTTTTCTGAGTTTTTAGTTTTTCGATTTTTCAATTTTTAGATTTTTTAAGTTTGTAATTTTTCGACTTTACTTTTTTGACTTTTCTATTTCCCAATTTTTAGACATTTCGTTCAATTTTGTTAGTTTTAAAGTCTTTCAATTTTTCTTCTATTTTTCAATCTTTCGATATTTCGGGATTTTTTAGCATTTCGACTTTTCGATTTTTCAATTTCTCGATTTTTTACTTTTTGGATTTTAAATTTTTCAACTTTATTTTAACTATTCAATTTTAAAGTCTTAGGTTTTTCGATGTCGCGAGTTTTCAGTTCTTATGTATTTCAATTTTTTAATTTTCGGAATTTTTAAATTTTCGATTTTCCATTTTTTTTTAATTTTTCAATTTCTCGATGTTTCGATTTTTCGATTTGTCGGTTTTTCGATTTTACCATGTTTCGATTTTTGACTTATCCAATTTTTCAATTTTCCAATGTTTTAAATTTTCGAATTCCGATTTCTCGATTTGGCGATTTTTCGACTTTTCGTTTTCTCAATTTTTCAATTTTTTATTTGCCAATTTTTGGATATTTTGTTCAATTTTGTGATTGTTTTCAGTTTTTCAATTCTTCTATTTTTCAATCTTTCGATATTTGAGTTTCGGAATTTTTTAGTATTTCGACTTTTCGAATTTTCGAGTTCTGAATTTTTCAATTTCCGGGCTTTTAACTTTTTAAATTTTTCTCAATTTTTCAATTTTCGATATTTTAACTTTTGAATTTTAAAATGGTCTGTTCTTCTATTTTTCCTTTTTTCAATTTTCGGAATTTTGAAATTTTCGATTTTCCATTTTTTGTAATTTTTCAATTTTTCGATGTTTCGAATTTTCGATTTGTGGGTTTTTCGATTTTTCCATGTTTCCATTTTTGAATTATCCGATTTTTCAGTTTTCCAATTTTAAAATTTTCGAATTTCGTTTTGTCGATTTGTTGTTTTTGAGTTTTTCGATGTTTCGAATTTTTTTTGATGAGTTGATATTTGGATTTCTCCATTTTTCAATTTTACGTTATTTTAATTTTTCATTGTTCTAAATTTTAGATTTTCCATTTTTCAGTTCTTCAATATTTTTTAATTTTTCAAATTTTGACGTCTGTGAATTTTCAGTTTTCCGATTTCTCAATTAATCTATTTTTTGATTTTCTCACTTCTCGACAAAGTTTCGATCTTTCAGTTCTTCGATTTTTTAAGTTTGCGAATTTTCGACTTTGCTTTTTTGACTTTTCGATTTCCCAATTTTTAGACATTTCGTTCAATTTTGTTAGTTTTCCACTCTTTCGGTTCTTCAATTTTTCTTCTATTTTTCAATATTTCGGTATTTAAGTTTTGGGATTTTTTAGTATTCCGAATTTCGATTTTTCGAGTTTTGGATCTTTCAGTTTTTCGACTTTTCACTTTTTGGATTTTCAATTTTTCGACTTTTCGATGTTTTAACTTTTCAATTTTAAAATTTTAGGTTTTTCGATATCTCGAGTTTTCAGTTTTTCTGTATTTCAATGTTCAATTTTCGGAAGTTTTAAATTTTCGATTTTTCCAATTTTTCTTTTTTAAAATTAAAACTTAATTTAAATCGGTGTTTTATACTTATCAACTCTCTGTGATACTGAAATTTGAATAGATTAAATTTTATATTTACACAATTTCACCACTTTGTATATTTGAACCCGAAATATAATAAGTTTATATAAAAAAAACTGAATATCATTATTGGAAAAAAAATCTAACGACGGAAATTAATTTCGTCGCGTGTACTAAACTCCCGCTGGCGATTAAGACATATTTTTGTCCCTTGTGTCATAAACAAGCATTATCTCACTACAACTATCAAATAAGATTGATATATGGAGCTTTGTTACCGATGAATTTATGCAACGCTGAAAAAAAATCGACACCCTGTACAACACTAAAACCTTGTAATAATAATGTTTCATCTGTGAATAATGTTTTCACGGATTGTATACACAATATTATAATTCAAAACATTAACGACTGTACTTTAAAACATTTTTACTATAACCTATAACTCATTTGGACCTGATCCCCTGGCGTGGCGGCAAAACATAATAAAACACGAGTTTAATTTTAAGTTTAAATGTAAACGTAAATAGAAGGAAACTTATGACCCCTAGTTTTTGCAATACAACCGTATTACTGATAAACTTAAAAATAACACAAGCACTTCGATAAATTTCATTATCGCTTACTGATCAAAATCGCTAATCACTATGATAACATTATCCTTAAATGTAATAAAACACAATACCGATACCCAGATAACGTAACAATATCGTGTTTTAGATCCAACCATGTGTACTAGACTCGGAATAATTTTAATTTTTTTGAATCTCGCAGCCGTAAGTCCGAAACCATTTACAAGAGACGCTCAATTAACCCCAGCCACGTGTCAAGTAAGTCACTGCAAGCAAAAATCGCCCTATGTACTCTAATTTTTAAGGCCTGCCATCCCATTGACGTGGAAAAAATCAACATCCATTTAGTCCCTCACTCCCACGACGACGTCGGCTGGTTGAAAACCGTCGACCAGTATTATTATGGCAGTAAGTAGAAATTTGGAGTTATCAGAGAATCTCCATGATTGTTTGAATTAATAGACCAAAAACGCATCCAATACGCTGGGGTTCAATACATCATCAGTTCGTCAATCCAAGCCTTGATAGGCCACCCCGATCGACGCTACATCCAAGTCGAAACCGCCTTCTTCTGGAAATGGTGGCAACACCAAGAGGACGCCCTCAAACGACAAGTCATAGAGTTGGTCAATAATGGTCAATTGGAAATTATCAATGGGGCTTGGTCCATGAATGACGAAGCCGCGTCGCACTACCAGTCAACCATTGACCAGTTCACGTGGGGTTTTAGGTTCTTGAATGACACGTTTGGGGATTGTGGGAGACCCAAGGTGGGTTGGCAGATTGACCCGTTTGGGCACAGCCGCGAACACGCGTCTCTCATGACCCAATTGGGCTTCCAAGGGCTAGTCATCGGGCGTTTGGACTACCGAGACAAGATGAAGCGACGTCTGGACAAAAATTTGGACTTCGTGTGGCGAGGTAGCGCCAACTTGAACAACTCCGAGATTTTTACGACCATGTTCCCGGATTTTTACGTGACTATCGATGGGTATTGTTTTGATGTGCTGTGTAACGTCGAACCTATTGTTGATGACGAGAAAAATCCGGATTACAATTTGAAGAAAAAAGTATACAGTTTGAGAGGGGTTAATGGGGATGACATTGTTTGTGTTACAGGTGGAAGGATTTGCTAACAAAATGGACCAGTATGAGAGTTATTATCAAACGACCCAGTTCTTGGTACCGATGGGTGGCGACTTCAATTATCAAGCAGCTGAGATTAACTTCTCCAATTTGGACAAACTGATAAAGTAGTGCTTGGACTATCTTCACTCGTTTAGTTATTGTTAAATTTTAGCGGCTTCAAAGCTCACAAAAAGTACAACGTCTTCTACTCAACTCCGTCGTGTTATATCAAAGCCGTCAATGACGAAATCGCTAGAAGATCTCTCACTCTACGAAAAAAAACTGACGATTTCTTTCCATATGCGTCCGAAAAACACGCCTACTGGACTGGGTATTTCACCTCCAGACCGACGTCGAAGAGATTTGAAAGAACCGGGAACAATATTCTACAAGCAATGAAGCAACTGGTCACTTTTTCTAGAGTAAAAGGGGACGACCGAGAAAGTTCGATCACTGGTCTACGTGAAGCTATGGGAATAATGCAACACCATGACGCCATCACAGGTACCGAGAAGGCAGCAGTTGCTAAAGATTACGCACGATTGCTTACTCAAGCTATCAAAGATGCTGAAGCACCAGCTGGAGTTATTATAGGGTAAGCACCAAGTGCGAATTTTGAAATACAACTGAAACCCAATTCTAGAAATCTTTTGAAGAAATCTTTCCAAAATGATGTAGATCTCAAGTTGTCTACTTGTTTGTTGGCAAACGTGAGTATTTGTCAAACCACACAGAAAGATCGTTTTGTGGTGGCGGTTTATAACCCGCTTGCACGTCCAGTGACCCATTATGTTCGACTACCAGTAGAGGGAGACAATTTTAAAATTAGTGGACCAGATGGTGACGAAATCTACGATGTGGTGCATAGCATGTCCAAGTTCGACCATGTCAAAGAGAGTTTAAAACCGACTTCCAAAAATTTAGTGTTTGCAGCTAAAGAGATTCCCCCTTTGGGGATAAAGTTGTACTATGTTGAAAAAATAGAAGGAGAGGAGGAGTTTCGCGCTTTTGAAACACTGTCAGAGAATGACTACTTTGGAACGGATGTAAGTTTATAATAGTTTTTTATAGTCAACTTAATCGATTTTTAGGAAAATGGATTTACCATTGATACAAACACTGGAAGATTAAATTCAGTAACTATCAACGGGCTAACTCTTAACATCACACAAGATTTTATGTATTATCAAGGTTATTCTAGTGGTGGTCGAGTTTCCGGTGCCTACGTGTTTCGAACCACAGACAAACAAGCCAAACTTATAACTTCCGAAAAACTCGAAGTTAAGTTTATCAAAGGAAAACTCGTAGACGAAGTTCTCCAAGTGTACAGTCCAGAAGTGTCTCAAGTTATTCGTGTTTACAAAGACGACAGTGGGTTTATAGAGTTTGACTGGTTAGTTGGAAACCTACAACAGTAAGAACATTTTCGTGTGAAACCATTTCGACTAGTTAACACTTTTCAGAGACTCCAACGCCGGAAAAGAAGTTATCACAAGATTTGCTGTTCAGAATTTCTCCAATAAAGGTGTCTTCTATACGGATTCCAACGGTCGGGAACAAATCCGTCGAGAATTGAATAAAAGAAGTGATTATGATTACGATGCAACTGATGACCCGATTTCTAGTAACTATTACCCCGTCACGTCGAAGATAGTAGTCAAGGATGAAGAACGGAATTTAGAGGTGGCTGTGTTGAATGATAGAGCACAAGGGGGTAGTAGTTTGGGTGATGGTGTGATTGAATTGATGGTCCATAGAAGGTTAGTGCGAGATGACGGTTTTGGGGTTGGTGAAGCTCTAAAAGAAGACGAGTATGGGAAAGGGTTGTATGCGAGGGGTCAACATTATCTGGTTTTTGGACCAATAACAACCGAAGACGATGGTGGTAGGATTAGTAGCATCTAGAGAGTCATAGTGTACTTATTATAAATTGTAATTTAAGAGAAATCAGCTGCTGCGATAGAACGAGATCTAGCTCGTAAGAAATTACTAGCACCATGGGTACTAGCAGTTGCTTCCACAGAAGGACCCTTCAGCTCGTTAGAAAACACAAAAAGTTTTATCAACTTTAAGGTAGTCGTTACTTTTGGAATTCGATTTTCATTTTTCAGTTATTTATAGTTCGCAGGTCTTACAAGACCCCTTCCGGAGAATGTTCATCTTCTAACTCTAGAACCCTGGAGGGACGATACTTACCTTCTGCGACTCGAGCACGTGATGGAAAAGGGCGAAGATGCGGTTTTATCCAAGCCGGTCGTGGTTGACATAGAGGTATTTTTTGTTTTTGGAAACAATGTTTCTAGAAGTTGACGTTTTAGAACCTTTTCACTGGTTTTCAAATTTCTGCGATTGGTGAAACTACTCTTGGTGCTAATCAGTGGTTGGACGACTACGAAAGAGAGGAGAAGTTGGTTTGGAACGACAATGCGCCGACGCCTTGGATGACATTGGATGAGAATGATCCTTTGAAGATTGAGTTGCATCCGATGCAAATACGGACGTTTATTATTAGAGTTGAGGCAAAATAATGTGTACAAAAAGACGTAAATATATGAGCAAAGTGTTGAACAGCGTATTTTTTAAATGCGATTATAACTGCAAGGAAATGTGTTTAGTTGAGTTTTTAAATGTCAAAATTTTTGCGAAATTTGAAGAAAGAGGGACCATTAAAAAATTTCAATTTTAAAAAAGTTGTCTAAAACTTATAAAAAAATTCAGGGATGTAGATCTCGACACGCTGATTCCAAAAATATAACATGTTGATGGTAACGAAGCAACATTTTCGAAAAAATCGCTGCGAAATGCGAATTTTTGAAAATTTCAAAAATTTCGAAATTTCAACGGTCGATTCTGGAAAAACGGTTGCAGGTATCAAATAACCGAAGACGGATTTGAGTTCTAGAGCTCGAAATCTACAAGAACATGTGTTTAGTTGAGTTTCGAAAATGTCAAAATTTTTGCGAAATTTGAATAAGGGGGGACCATTAAAAAATTTAAATTTTAAAAAAGTTGTCCAAAAATTATGAAAAAATTCAGGGACGTAGATCTCGACACGCTGATTTAAAAAATTTAACATGTTGATGGTCACGAAGCAACATTTTCGAAAAAATCACTGCGAAATGAGAATATTTGAAAATTTCAAAAATTTCAAAATTTCAACGGTTGATTCTGGAAAAACGGTTGCAGGTATCAAAAAACCGAAGACGGATTTGAGTTCTAGAGCTCGAAATCTACAAGAAAATGTATTAAGTAAAATTTCAAAAATTTTGTTGAAAATTGGTCGAAAATTGGGGTATTTTGCATATTTTTGAATGTTTCAAAAGACGATTCTGGAAAAACCAATGGAGTTATCGAAGAAATGAAAGCGGTTATGATTTCTGCGTCCCGAAATCTACAAGAAAATGTAATAAGTAAAATTTCGAAAATTTTGTTGAAAATTTGTCGAAAATTGGGGTATTTTGCTTATTTTTTAATGTTTCAAAGGACGACTCTGGAAAAACCAATGGTGTTATCGACGAACTGAAAGCGGATATGACTTCTGCGGCCCGAAATATACAAGAAAATGTATTAAGTGAAATTTCGAAAATTTTGTCAAAAATTGGTCGAAAATTGGGGTATTTTGCATATTTTTGAATGTTTCAAAGAACGATTCTGGAAGAAACATTGCAGTTATCGAAGAAATGAAAGCGGATATGACTTCTGCGGCCCGAAATCTACAAGTATAATGTATTTAGTGAAATTTCGAAAATTTCGAAATTTAAGTGGTCGATTCTGGAAAAACGGTTGCAGGTATCGAAAAACTGAAGCCGGATTTGAGTTCTAGAGCTCGAAATCTACAAGAAAATGTTTTTAGTTGAGTTTCGATAATGTCAACATTTTTGCGAAATTTGAAGAAGGGGGGACCATTGAAAAATTTCAATTTTAAAAAAGTTGTCTAAAAATTATGAAAAATTTCAGGGACGTGTATCTCGACACGCTGATCCCAAAAATATAGCATGGTCACGAAGCAACATTTTCGAAAAAACCGCTGCGAAATGCAAATTTTTGAAAATTGGAAACAATTTCGGAATTTCAACGATCGATTCTAGAAAAACGGTTGCAGGTATCAAAAAACCGAAGCCGGATTTGAGTTCTATAGCTCGAAATCTACAAGAAAATATATTTGGTTGAGTTTCGAAAAGTCAAAATTTTTGCGAAATTTGAAGAATTAAAAAATTTCAATTTTAAAAAAGTTGTCCAAAAATTATGAAAAAATTCAGGAACGTAGATCTCGTCACGCTGATTCCAAAAATATAGCATGTTGATGGGCCCGGAGCAATATTTTCGAAAAAATCGCTGCGAAATGCGAATTTTTGAAAATTCGAAACAATTTCGGAATTTCAACGATCGATTCTGGAAAAACGGTTGCAGGTTGCAGGTATCAAAAAACCGATGCCGGATTTGAATTCTATAGCTCGAAATCTACAAGAAAATATATTTAGTTGAGTTTCGAAAATGTACAAAATTTTTGAGAAATTTGAAGAAGGGGGGACCATTAAAAAATTTCAATTTTTATAAGTTGTCTAAAAATTATAAAAAAATTCAGGGATGTAGATCTCGACACGCTGATTACAAAAATGTGTCATGTTGATGGTCACGAAGTAACATTTTCGAAAAAATCTCTGCGATATGCGAATTTTTGAAAATTCGAAAAAATTTCGGAATTTCAACAGTCGATTCTGGAAAAACTGTTTCAGGTATCGAAAAACGAAAGCCGGATTTGTATTCTAGAGCTCGAAATCTACAACAAAATGTATTTAGTTGAGTTTCGAAAATGTCAAAATTTTTGCGAAATTTGAAGAAGGGGACCATTAAAAAATTTCAATTTAAAAAAATTTGTCTAAAAATAATGAAAAAATTCAGGGACGTAGATCTCGACACGCTGATTCCAAAAATATAGCATGTTGATTGTCACAAAGCAACATTTTCGTAAAAATCACTGCGAAATGTGAATTTTTGAAAATGTCAAAAATTTGGAAAGTGAACGGTCGATTCTGGAACAACGGTTGCAGGTATCAAAAAACGAAAGCCGGATTTGTATTCTAGAGCTCGAAATCTACAACAAAATGTATTTAGTTGAGTTTCGAAAATGTCAAAATTTTTGCGAAATTTGAAGAAGGGGGGACCATTAAAAAATTTCAATTTAAAAAAATTTGTCTAAAAATTATGAAAAAATTCAGGGACGTAGATCTCGACACGCTGATTCCAAAAATATAGCATGTTGATTGTCACAAAGCAACATTTCCGTAAAAGTCACTGCGAAAAGCGAATTTTTGAAAATTTCAAAAAAACCGAAGCCGGATTTGAGTTCGAGAGCTCGAAATCTACAAGAAAATGTATTTAGTTGAGTTTCGAAAAAGTCAAAATTTTTGCGAAATTTGAAGAAGGGGGGACCATTAAAAAATTTCAGTTTTAAAAAAGTTGTCCAAAAATTATGAAAAAATTCAGGAACGTAGATCTCGACACGCTGACTCCAAAATTATAGCATGTTGATGGTCACGAAGCAACATTTTCGAAAAAAATCACTGCGAAATGCGAATTTTTGAAAATTTCAAAAATTTGGAAAGTTCAACGGTCGATTCTGGAAAAACGGTTACAGATATCAAAAAACCGAAGACGGATTTGAGTTCGAAAGCTCGAAATCTACGAGAAAATGTATTTAGTTGAGTTTCGAAAAAGTCAAAATTTTTGCGAAATTTGAAGAAGGGGGGACCATTAAAAAATTTCAATTTTAAAAAAGTTGTCCAAAAATTATGAAAAAATTCAAGGACGTAGATCTCGACACGCTGACTCCAAAATTATAGCATGTTGATGGTCACGAAGCAACATTTTCGAAAAAATCACTGTGAAATGCGAATTTTTGAAAATTTAAAAAATTTGGAAAGTTCAACGGTCGATTCTGGAAAAACGGTTGCAGATATCAAAAAACCGAAGACGGAGTTGAGTTCGAGAGCTCGAAATCTACAAGAAAATGTATTTAGTTGAGTTCCGAAAAAGTCAAAATTTTTGTGAAATTTGAAGAAGGGGGAACATTAAAAAATTTCAATTTTAAAAAAGTTGTCCAAAAATAATGAAAAAATTCAGGATCGTAGATCTCGACACGCTGATTCCAAAATAGCATGTTGATGGTCACCAAGCAACACTTTCGAAAAAATCACTGCGAAAAACGAATTTTTGAAAATTTTAAAAATTTCGAAATTTCAGTGGTCGATTCTGGAAAAACGGTTACAGGTATTAAAAAACCGAAACGGGATTTGAGTTCTAGAGCTCGAAATCTGCAAGAAAATATATTTAGTTGAGTTTCGAAAATGTCAAAATTTTTGCGAAATTTGAATAAGGGGGGACCATTAAAAAATTTTAATTTAGAAAAATTTGTCTAAAAATTATGAAAAAATTCAGGGACGTAGATCTCGACACGCTGATTCCAAAAATATAGCATGTTGATTGTCGCAAAGCAACATTTTCGTAAAAATCACTGCGAAAAGCTAAATTTTCAAAATTTCAAAAATTTAGAAACTTCAATGGTCGATTCTTGAAAAACGGTGGCAGGTGTCAAAAAACCGAAGCCGGATTTGAGTTCTAGAGCTCGAAATCTGCAAGAAAATATATTTAGTTGAGTTTCGAAAATGTCAAAATTTTTGCGAAATTTGAAGAACCAATCAAAAATTTCAATTTTAAAAAAGTTGTCTAAACATTATGAAAAAATTCAGGGACGTAGATCTCGACACGCTGATTCCAAAAATATAGCATGTTGGTGGTCACGAAGCACATTTTCGAAAAAATCGCTGCGAAAGTCGAATTTTTGAAAATTTCAAAAAATTACACAATTCTAAACATTTGTCAAAATATTCTAAATACTGTGAAAGTTCAAAGACAATAGTGAATCCAGGAATTTCAAAAGCCTTTAATTCTGTGACAGCAACAATGATTATAGATAAGTGTATATTAAGTTGCATAACTACATTTCCATGTTTGAAATCTACTCCAAGACAAATAATTTTTGTGATGTGATCCTTATTATAAAATTTTTAGGGGTAAGGCTATTTTTTAGGAAGTGTGACAGGCTCTAGAGAGCACAAATTTTAACAACTTTTTTGTCTAATTTATTCATGAAGAAGAGAAATCTTCAATAAGCAACCGGATGGTAAAACCCAAGGCATTACGATGGTATGGCGACAGATTTAAATTATTAACACACAAGAAAGTAACAAAAGATTTTATTCTCAAAAGACCTGTCGCATATTATACGCTATACTCCGTTTTCAAAAAAGATATAACAAATAACATGAAAACAAAACCGCTTTACGTAGAACAGAATGAGTTCTAGAATTACAACTGAGGAAAGAAAAAATCTTCAAAGCATTAAAATTTTCATATCTGTAGAGATATGCCAGTAGTAAAGAGATTCGTTTTAGTTCATACATTCTGGGAAATCGTTGATGTGTGAGTAAAATGAGGACGAGTCCCAAGATGAATCTCTGTAAAATGAGAAGTTGTTTTCTAATAATTTTTAAGTAGCTTTTCATTTAACAATTCCTGGTCTGCCATACTTTATTGCATTCTGAATCATTTTTCGAAGAGTTTTGGACAACTTTCGTTCGATTTCACGTTTTTTAACAAAACAATTTTTTCCACATCTGGGTTTTTGCTGAATTAAAATTTCAGTTAATCGTTTAAAATACGTAAATGATCAGTTTCACTTGCAATGATTCAATTTCTTTGTACAATTTTATTATTACACTGTTTAAACCGTCCGAATAATCCGTTTCACGGACAATGATTCAGTTTTATTGTCCGATTTTGAAAAAACCCGATCACATCATTGTATTGGCTTCGTACTACCATTACCAGCCGTGCATTTCAACCCACTCTCCCATCACCCAACTTCGCCGTATTCGCTTCCAACAAAAGCGTTCCCCCTTCCCAGCTAAGGTACTTCCCGGGCACAAAATCCGTCCGACGCTGAACCTGGTGCAGCCTAGCAACAATATATCTCCAGATATCCAAATCTCAAAATCGGTACTCGTCTCAAAATCTAAAGTGGCGCTCGAGTTTCCATAAACAAGGAGCACAACATGTAAACAGCACAGGTCGTACCATGGATCATCGAACAGTGCTTGTGGTACTCTCCTTGAACTTCCTAGTGGCTGCAGTTCCCGTCAGACGAGACTCAAAAGCGGCCACTTGTAACGTAAGTACCGCATTTAGAAAGTCGCGAAGTGGCGAATTTGTTTTCAGGCCTGCCATCCGACCGTTGAGGGGAAAATCAACGTTCATTTGATCCCGCATTCGCACGATGATGTCGGGTGGCTGAAGACCGTGGATCAGTACTACTACGGGTCTGGAGGTAATTGAACTGCTTGATTTCGAGCAAGGACAGTCGAGTAATTGTTAAATTGGTAGTTTTTACTAGCTATGAGACTGCAGGAGTGCAGTACATTATCAGCTCCGCCGTGGACGCTCTACGGAGTCATCCTGACAGAAGGTAAATTTTGTTGAGTCACGGTTTTTCTATGTTTTGATGTTGTTGGTGATAATTATCGAGGAGGTTTTATCAGAGTTGTTTTAATTATGTTATTGCTAGCTCGGGATTCGAAGCTTGTTTTAATGTCAGATTTAAATGTCAGTGGGCTAAAGATAATAAATCTTAATTCGAGTTTGTTTAAACTACTTTTTATGTCCAGTAGGTGGTTTTAATTTCTTGGTTATCGAAAAAGATTACGTATTTAAAGACAAAGTATTTAATATAGGTTTGGGTGTTCTTGTTAATCCGATTTTAATTTAATTTTTGGTGGTCACTGGGCCTTAATGTACCTATTGGAAAATAAAAATAGTCCATTGTTCCAGTGTGAACTGTCTCACTAATCAATCGTGAAAAATTTTGTTTATTTGAAATATCAGTTCTACAGTCTACATTTGATCCAGGTTTTGCAATATTTATTATCTCTATTATTGTATTTGCTAAATCAATAAATCAATAATTTTCTAACACAAATCGAAACTGTTAAAAAACTTAGAATCAATCTTCTTGATAGTTTGGTTGGAAACTAAAAAAACCAATAAAATGGGGAGGGAAGGTGGATGACGCTTGTCGATAAAACCGACTCCTCTGAAATCTTGTAAATGTTCCAAGGTTAACGTAAATATTTACGTTAAATATGGTAAATCGCTAATTAAAATTTTTGTTCATTCGTTCCAAAAACTTGTTTATTTCATCCCAAAATTTTGCTGAATAAATCCTAGCTAAAGTGTGCAAAATATGATGAATTGGTGACTCATTCGATATTTGTAATTTATCAGTCTGTCATTTTTATTTCAAAATTTGTGTTGTGTTTTTTGTTGATTTTCTGTGTTTCTTTTGGTAGTTTTATGTATTGTCCTCTTTGTCGCCTTTTCGGTGTTCCACTATTTCTCACCTCTTTGTAACATATTCTGTCGCTTTCTGTTACCCTTTTTGGCGTATTTTGGTGTTTTTTGTGTTTTTTCTTTTATGGCCCATTCTTCGCTTTTTTGTTGTCATTTTTCTTTTAGGCTTTTTTTTTAACTTTTCAACGTTTATTTTTGGGATTTTTTACTCCTTTTTTTGGGTCTTTCATTGTCGCCGTGTTTTTTTGTTTCTTTTGGCAACCTTTTTTTTGTAGCATTTTTTGTGCCATTTTTTATTGCTTTTATTCTGATCGCCCGTTTTTTTGCTTTTTTTGTTGCATTTCCTAGGTCCCCGGTTTTCTGCAGCTTTTTTTCGCCTTCTTTTGCTGTTTTTTGTGTCTCGTTTTTCTCTACCACTTTTTTTAACTCTTTTGTAGCATTTTTTGACGTTTTTTAACGCCTTTTTTCGTATAGTTTTTTTTTTTGTGGATTTTTTTGCCTCTTTTTTTGTCGTGTTTGTTTGACTCTTTCATTGTCGCCGTTTTTTTTTTGTCTCTTTTGGCAACCTTTTTTTGTAACGCATTTTTTTGTGGTTCTTTTTAAAGTTGTCTTTTTTCTGTGCCATTTTTTATTGATTTTATTCTTATCGTTCGGTCTTTTGCTTTTTTTTTGTTGCATTTCCTAGGTCCTCGTTTTTCTGTAGCCTTTTTTTCCCGTTCTTTTGCAGTTTCCTTGTCGTCATTTTTAGTCGGAGTTTTTGTGAACCTTTTTCTTGTCTTTTTTTTGTCGGTTTTTATTACCTTTTTGTGTCAACATTTTTATCTCGCTTTTGGGACCATTTTTTGACCTTTTTGGTCCCCGTTTTATGCTCCCTTTTTTTCACCTTCTTTCATCGCCCATTTTTGTTTTCTGTTTCCTTTCCTTTTTTCGCCTTTTTTGTCTCGTTTCAGATATTCTTTTTTTACTCTTTTTCTATAGCACTTTTTTTACCTTTTCTTATAGCACCTATTTTACCTTTTTTTGTAGTGCTTTTTGTGTTGTTGCAATTTTTGTCTTTTTTTTATGTTGCCTTTTTTTAATCCATTTTTTATTTCTTTTACTCTTATCCCCCAGATTTTTGCTTTTTTGCTGCATTTCTTAGGTCCTCTTTTTTGTAGCTTTTTTTCGCTTTTTTATTGTCATTTTTAGTGGGAGTTACTGTGAATTTTTTTCATCTCTTTTTTGTTGGTTTTTGTTATCTTTTTTTAATCTCTTTTTGTACGCTTTTTGACCTTCTTGGTCTTGCTTTTGTGCTCTAATTTTTTTTGACACTTTTTTGTGTCATTTTTTATCGATTTTCTTTGTCGGTTTTATGTGGATTTTTTGACGCCTCTTTGTGCTCATTCTTGGACTCCCTTTTTCGTCGATTTTTTTTTCATGTTTATTTGGCCCCATTTGGACTCCTTTTCTGTTTCCTTTTTGTATTTTTTTGTCTCTTTGACGCTTTTACTTGTATTTCTTTTGATCCCCTTTTACAACAGCGTTACTTTTTGTCGCCTTTTTCTGTATCTGTTTTTTGTTGTCTTTCTTGTAGCTTTTTCTGTCGTTTTTCTTTGTCGGAGTTTGTTGCCTTTCTTTTCGTTTTCTTTTGTCGCCTATTTTTGCGGTGATTTTGTTGGATTGTTGTGTGCATTTTTTCACCTTCTTTTCTCGCATAGTTTTGTCGTTTTTTTGTCCTTTCTTTTTGTCACCTTTTTTTGTGTCGTTTTTTAAGGCCTTTTTTGACTCCTTTTCTATAGAACTTTTTTTGCCTTTTTTGTAGCATTTTTTATACCGTTATTTGTAGACCCCTCTTCTGCAGCCGTTTTCGTAGCAGTTTTTTAAATCTTTTTCGCACCGTTTTTGACCACTTCGCTATAGCCTTTTTTCTAACCTTTATTTTTGGCGTCTCCTTTTTCTCGTCTTTTTTTGCTCTTTTATTGTGGCTTTTATTTGTCTTCTGTTTTGTCTTCTTTGTATTTCCTCCATTGTCGCCTCTTTTGTGTTTCTTTTGTTTTTATGCCATTTTTTGTTGCTTCTTCTTTGCCAGTTTTTGTCGCCTTTTTTCTTTGATTTTTGGTCCCTGTTTCTTTATCGTTTTTTTTTGGCGTTTTTTTTGTGATCATTTTTTGTGTAAGTTTTTGTACACTTCATTTGCTTCTTTTTCCTATATTCTGCTACCTTGACTTGTTCTTTTTCTATAGCACTTTTTTTACCTTTTCTTATAGCACCTATTTTACCTTTTGTTTGTAGTGCTTTTTGTGTTCTTTTTATGTTGCCTTTTCCTTTTGTGCCATTTTTTTTGCTTTTATTCTTATCGCCCGTTTTTTGTTTTTTTTTGCATTTCCTAGCTTTTTTTGGCCTTCTTTAGCGACTTTTTTTTCGGCATTTTTAATCGGAGTTTTTATGAATTGTTTTCTTGTCTTTTTTTGGCGGTAACTGCTACCTTTTTTTGTCACCTTTTTTATCTCTCTTTTGGACCATTTTTTTACCCCCTTGGTCGTATTTTTTTTTATTCCGGTTTTGTGATCCCATTTTTTCGTCTTCTTTTGTCACCTGTTTTTGCAGTTTTGTCGGATTGTTGAACAGTTTTTATCACCTTCTTTTATCGCCTAGTTTTGTCGTTTTCTGTCTCCTTTCCTTTTCTCACCTTTTTTTGTTTCGTTTTTGAGAGCCTTTTTTTAGTCTTTTTTCTATAGCACTTTTTTTAAACTTTTTTTTGTAGCATTTTTTGTCGTTATTTAACGCTTCTTTTGTATCGCTTTTTTGTGGATCCTTTTTGCCTCTTTTTTTGTCGTGTTTGTTTGGCTCTTTTATTGTCGCTGTTTCTTTTTTAAGTTGTCTTTTTTTTCTGTGTCATTTTTTATTGCTTTTATTCTTATCGTCCGGTTTTTTGCTTTTTTTTGTAGCATTTCCTAGGTTCTCGCTTTTTTGTAACCTTTTTTCGCCTTCTTTTTGCAGTTTTTTATCAGAGTTTTTGTGAACATTTTTCTTCTCTTTTTTTTGTCGGGTTTTGTTACCTTTTTTCTCACATTTTTTTGTCTCTTTTTTGTGTGTGATTTGTTGTATTGGATTGTTGTACATCTTTAATCGCCTAGTTTTGTCGTTTTCTGTTTGTTTTCCTTTTGTCACCTTTTTTTGTCTCGTTTTTGAGAGCCCTTTTTACTCTTGTTCTATAGCACTTTTTTTTTACTTTTTTTGTAGCATTTTTTTAGCGTTTTGGCGTTTTTTTAAACCCTTTTTTTCTTTTTTGGGAACCTTTTTTGTTGCGCATTTTTTTATTGCAGTTTTTGTCTTTTTTTATGTTGCCTTTTTCTGTGTAATTTTTTATTGGTTTTATTCTTACCGCCCGGTTTTTTGCTATTTTTTGTGGCATTTCCTAGGTCCTCGTTTTTTTTTGTAGTCTTTTTTTTCGCTTTCTTTTGCAGATTTTTTGTCGACATTTTTAGCCGGGGTTTTTGTGAAGTTTTTTCTTCTCTTTTTTTTTCGGTCTTTGTTACCTTTTTTGGGACCTTTTTATCTCTTTTTTGGCCTTCTTGGTCGTCTTTTTTTGACACTTTTTTGTGGAATTTTTTATCGATTTTCTTTGCCGATTTTTTGTGGACTTTTTTGACGCCCCCTTTTCCTCCTTCTTGTACTCCCTTTTTGTTATTTATTTGGCGCCATTTTGATTCCTTTTCAAACTTTTTTCTTTGTCGGAATTTGTGTGTTGTTTTGGTCCCCGTTTTCTGCCCCCTTTTTTCGTCTTCATTTGTCGCCTATTTTTGCCGTGATTTTATCGGATTGTTGTGCACATTTTTCATCTTTTTTTATCGACTAGTTTCGTCGTTATTTGTCTCCTTTCTTTTTGTCACCTTTTTTTCTCTCGTTTTTTGGGGCCTCTTTTGGCTCCTCTTCTATAGAAATTTGTTTACCTTTTTTTTGACATTTTTACACACCTTTTTTTATACCGTTGTTTGTGGACCCCTTTTGACTCCTCTTCTACAGCCGTTTTAGTGGCCCTTTTTTAAATCTTTTTCGCACCCTTTTTCACCACTTGTCTATATATAGCCTTCTTTGTAACCTTTATTTTTGGCGCCTCTTTTTTGTCGTCTTTTTTCCTCTTTTATTCTGGCTTTTATTTGTGTTTTTTTTTCATTGCACTTTATTTGCTGTATTTTTTGTCCACTTTTCGTCATGTTTATTTTGGAGCATCTTTTTTGTCTTATTTGTGTTTCTTTTGGTCGTCTTCTTTTTTTGCGGCGTTAATTTTTTGTTTTTGTTTTTTTTTTTTTGTTGGATTGTATGTGGTTTTTATGCCATTTTTTGTTGCTTTTTTTCGTCGGTTTTTGTCACCTTTTTCATTTTTTTGGTCTCTGCTTCTTTATCTTTTATTTGTTAGTCGCTTCTTTTATCATCATTTTTTGTGGAAGTTTTTGTACACATTTTTGCTCCTTTTTCCCATTTTCTGCTACCTTTTATTTTGTGGCATTTTTTGTCTTGTTCTCTGTTGTTTTATTGTTACGTTTTTATGTAGTTTATGATATTTTTTGTTGCCTTTTTTTAGTACCCGTCTTTTGTCGTTGATTTTGTCAGATTTTTGTGGACTTTCTATTTTTTTCTCCCTTTTTTGCTTCCTTTTTTGTCCCCTTTTTTTGCATTGATTTGGTTTGGACCCTTTTTGACACCTTTTCTGGCCTTTTCTGTAGTCTTTATTGTTCTTTTTTGTCCATTTCTTTTGTGTTTCTCTTAGTCGCTTTCTTCAACCGCGTTGTTTGTTTGTCTCTGTTTTTTGTTGCCTTTCTTGTGGCTTTTTTGGTGTTTTTCTTTGTCAGGGCTTGTTGCCTTTTTTGGGTCCCCGTTTTCTGCCCCATTTTTTCGTCTTCTTTTGTGGTCTATTTTTGCAGTATTTTATTTTGTCGGATTGTTGTGCACTTTTTTTTCGCCTTCTTTTATCGCCTAGTTTTGCCTTTTCTTAGTACATTTTTTTACCACTTTTCTACCATATTTGCCATTTTTTTTCACACCCTTTTTTTGTATGGTTGTTTGTGGAACCTTCTTGACCTCTCTTCTATAGCCCTTTTCGTGTCTTTTTTTTTAATCATTTTTCGCACCATTTTTCCCGCCTTCTCTATAGGTTTTTCGCAACCTTTATTTTTGACGCTTATTTTTTGTCATCTTTTTTCCTGTTTTATTGTGGCTTTTATTTCCGTCGTTTCTGTTTACACTTCATTTGCCCTATTTTTTTGTCATATTTAACTTGAAGCATCTTTTTTTGTCTTCTTTGTGTGTTTCTTTGATTGTCGCCTCTTTTGTGTTTCTTTTTATCGTCTTCTTTTTTGTTTCGTTAATTTTTTTTCTCGCATTTTGTGTCATTCTTATAGCATTTTTTCTTGATTTTTTTTTCCTTTTTTCGTCTCTGTTTCTTTGTCGCCTTTTTTGTCGCAGTTTTTGTAAATTTTTATTGCTTCTTTTTTCGATTTTTGCTACCTTTTTCTTTATTATAGCATTTTTTGTGTTGTTTTCTGTTGTTTTATTGTTGCGCGTTTTACGCATTTTTTGGTATTTTTTATTACCTTTTTTGGTACCCGTCTTTTGTTGTTAACTTTTTCGTCGGATTTTTGTGGACTTCCCCTTTTTTTGACGTCTCTTTTTGTCCCTTTTTTGCTTCTTTTTTTGGTCGCCTTTTTTGTATAGTTTTTGTTTGGACTCTTTTTGACTCCTTTTCAGGTCTTTTTGTAGTTTTTATTGCCTCTTTTTGTTGCTTTTCTTTGTGTTTCTTTTGGTCGCCTTCTTTCTGTCGCGATACTTTTTTTGTTTTTTTTGGCTTTTTTTTATTTGTCGGATTTTTGTGAACTTTTTTACCTTTTTGTCGATTTTTCGCTCAATTTTTTGGTGCCTTTTTTCGTTTCGTTTTTTTATGACCTTTGTTGTGGCATATTTGTTCCTTTTTTGACGCCTCTTTTTTGTATCGTTCTTTGTACGTTGTATCTTTTTTTGTTTCGAACGTTTTTTTATTACCTTTTTTAATTTTTGGCCTGGATTAAACAACAATTTATTTGTTGGTAATTCAAATTCACACGACTAATTACACAGCGATTATGTACAAAAATAATTCCGGCGCAACTTGTCTGGATTTTCTCAACACTCGCTGTACTCGACTTGTTCGCTGAATAATCCTTGTTCTCTGTTTAAACCCATACTTCCTTCTCGATGTTCGGTGATCGGCATCTTTCTGGAATACCAATCGCGAGTTCCGCTTCCAGGCTTTTCTGTAGCGAACGCCATCCGGCCACATCATCGACGATGAGTCATTATCGCCGTATTTGCTAGAAGGGTCTCGAAGACCCCTAGGCGTCGTACCGGGGCGGCGTATGGGTTTATTTCTCGAAAATGTGAAGAACACCCACAAATTCATTCAAATCAAACTAATTTCTACGTGACATTCTTCCGATGTATAAATATAAATAAACACTGCCTAGTGCTGAAGGACAATGGGTGTTATTTATGCCTCTGGTTTTTTACTTTACAGCGGTTATCACAGAACGAAAATCGTAAAATCAAATTTTATCATTTTTTAAAAAAGCTGGATTTGTCGGATTATACTTGTAGTCTTCGGCCAATTTTTTATTGATCAAACTGAGAACCATATTCAAAACATTTTGTTTCATTGTGTTTTAATTAATAATGTTAGTCTTCTGTTTTGAGGAGACAACTCATTCAAATTAAACAAAATTCTACGTGACATTCTTCCGATATATAAACATAAACAATCGAAGTTAAGCATGTATACTGATAATAATACACTATTTTCCGATGGATATTTGCTTTGAATATATCTACACCACTGGTTTTTATTATATAAAGGTTATCAGAAAACACAAATTTTCTATTTTAAATATTTAGTCTGAATATACAGTCAATAAAAATGGAGTGCTTTAGTTTTTTTTCCCTCTAGAAAGAAGGTCTTGTTTTTGGCTTTGTTCTCACTTTTATAATTAAGTGCATTAAAAAAAAATAAACAAGAAAAATTTAGTAATAAAATCTAAAAATTTGAATTACCCTCGTAAATGATCCTGATTGATTAAAAATTCCAACTATGTCAACCCCAGACCCAAACACACTTAACAAAGTATTAGGGATTATCTTATCGGATTTTTATTGTATTTATGCAAACAGCTGAAACAATCCCGACGTAAATCGATGATTTATTATGTGTAACATCAACACAAAATCGCCAAAAAATAGATCAGGTCATGTAGTTTAAACAATGGATAATAAAATAAAATAAATAACATTACAATCTTTGTTTCTAATTAATTACGAAACCTCACACCCCAGGTTCATCCAGGTCGAGACCGCCTTCTTCTGGAAATGGTGGCGGAACCAAAACGATGCAGTGCGGCAGGACGTGGTTGATTTGGTTAATAATGGACAATTGGAGATTATTAATGGGGCTTGGTCCATGAATGATGAGGCGGCGTCTCATTACCGCTCGACCATAGATCAGTTTACTTGGGGCTTCCGGTAAAAGTGCATTAATTACGAAAAACGAATTATTTGGTTTGTGTTTGTCCGCAGGTTCCTAAATGATACTCTGGGGGAATGTGGACGGCCGAAAATTGGATGGCAGATTGATCCTTTTGGTCACAGTAGGGAACATGCGTCGCTTTTGAATCAGTTGGGCTTTCAAGGGTTGATTATTGGACGTATTGATTTCAGGGATAAGGAGAAAAGGAGGGCGAACGGCAATTTGGATTTTCTGTGGCGGGCTAGTGACAACTTGGGTATGGAGTTTTTCAGAATTTTCATCTTTACTGTGGAAATACTGAAGTTAAAACTAAAATGATGTTTGCTATCAACTCCAAAAAAAGGGACATAATTAACATTTATTTGTTTATCCCCTATGGAATACTGATGACGTCATCTCAAAAATAAATCTGTCGTATTTTTAGTTTTTTATCACGTGTGCGATGTAATGTGTCATTGAATTTATTACACAGATTGAAATGATAGGATTACTAAAAAATCCGAACACAATGGAGAATGTTTGTGTTTGGGATTTTTTACTGTAATAAAATTGATGAAACATATTACATATTACATTGCACACGTGATAAAAAATTAAAAATGTTCATTATGTTTCCGATTTGATAAAAAATATCAACTTTATGCTAAAACTTAATACATTAATCTTTCGGAGTTCATCCCACTAGTTAATTTTGTTTAGAACAAGATTATCAGCTTAAAATTTGGCTAATCGTTTTTGATAAAACATTTAATTTTTAAGAATGATAAAAGTTTACTTAATTTTTTTGTATACATGCTAAGATAAAAAATATTACTAATTCAATTACTTACAATTTGTTTGTTGCGCGCTTGGAGGAAACCTGTATGTGTAAGCTGGACTTAAGGGAGACCGCTTACTTATTTTCCGAGCGACTGGATACTTTCATGTTTTTGTGTCGAATTTTGTTATACAGATAATATCCGAAATCACTGGATCCATTATTGTCAAAAATTGACGTCATCTACAAATTTTGCGATATATATTTAAATTTTGTAAGATAACATGTGGTTTATGAATCCGTGTTGAATTTTTATTTTAGCCGTCGAGATTTTTGGAAACAAATCAAAATTGTACAATTTTTCGTTTTCTCAAGTTTTCGAATTTTCGATTTTTTGGCTTATCGATGTTTTAGATATTAGTTTTGGAATTTTTCAGTCTTTTGGTTTTTAAATTTTTCGAATTTTCAGTTTTTCGATATTTCAGTTCTGGGATTTTTCAAATGTTCTATTTCTCGACTTGTTTGTTTTCCGATTTCTCAATTTTCTCAAGCTTCAGTTTTACGATTTTTCAATTGTTCGATTCTTCATTGCTTTTTTTTCGGATTTTCAGGTTTTCAATTTTTCAATTTTCCAACTTTACAATTTTTAGATTTTTCAAGTTTCTGCTTTTTCAAATTTTCGATTTTTCTAATTTACCACTTTTCACTTTTACGGCTTTTCAATTTTTTCTCGGTTTTTCAATTTTTCGATTTTTAGATTTTTCAACTTACCGATTTCTAAATTTTACGACTTTTCGACATTTAGATTTTTAAATTTTTCGATTTTTTGATTATTCTCTTTCTCAATGTCTTGACTGAGATGTTTCGGTTTTGGCATTCTTCGGTCTTTTGATTTTTAAATTTTTCGACTTTTCAATTACTAGATGTTTTAATTTTTCAATTTCTCGAGTTTAAATTTTTCCATACTCAATTTTTCGATATTTCAGTTTTGGGATTTTTCAAATTTTCCATTTCTTCATTTATTTATTTTTCGATTTCTCAATTTTCCAATGTTTGTTTTACGATTTTTCAATTTTTCGACTCTTCATTACTTCGATTTTTTAATTTTTCAATTATTGGCGTCTCTAAATTTTCGATTTTTCGATTTTTTAGATTTTTATGATTTTCCGATTCTCGACTTTTTGATGTTTCGGTCTCCCGACTTCTGATTTTTCGTTTTTTCGAATTTTCAGATTTTCAATTTTTCAACTTCACGATTTTTAGATATTTCGCATTTCTGATTTTTTTAAATTTCGATTATTAGAATTTTCGACTCTTCGTTTCGATTTAACAATTTTTTGATTCCTCAGTTTTTCGATATTTTGGTTTTTCGATTCTACAATTTTTATTGATTTTTTAAGTTTTCGATTTTTGGATTTATTGATTTTCCTATTTATCGATTTCTCGACTGTTAGATGTTTCGGTTTCTCGACTTCTTCATTTCACAAATTTTCATATTTACAATTCTACAATTTTTCGATTTTTCAATTTTTCGGTATTTCAGTTTTGGAATTTTTCAATCTCTCGATTTATAAATCTTTCACCTTTTCGATTACTCGATTTTTCAATTTTTCAATTTCTCCTTTTTGAATTTGTCGATTACTCAATTTTTCGATTATCAGTTTTCAGATTTTTCAAATTTTCCATTTTTCGATTTGTTTATTTTTCAATTTCTCAATTTTCTGACGTTTCAGTTCTACGATTTATCAATTCTTCAATTCATTTCTTCGATTTTTCAATTTTTGGGGTCTCTAAATTTTCCGATTTCTCGACTTTTCCATGTTTTGGTTTTTCGAATTCTTGATTTTTCGATTGTTCGAATTTTCACGTTTTCAATTTTTCAATTTTTAGAATTTTTACATTTTTCAGATTTTTGACTTTTTAAATTTTCGATTTTTCGAAATTTCGACTTTTCGTTTCCACCATTTTACAAGTTTTGGATCCCTCAGTTTTTCGATATTTCGATTTTTCGATTCTTCAAATTTTTCAAATTTTAGATTTATCGATTTACCTAATTCTCGATTTCTTGATTTATTTTATTATTCAATTTCTCAATTTTCAGATGGTTCAGATGGTTCAGTTTTATTGTTCTTCGATTTTTTGACTTTTCGATTTTTTGACTTTACGACTTTCCAATTTTTAAATTTAAAAATTTTTCAATTTTCTTGGTTTTCCTATTTCTCGATTTCTCAACTTATTCGATGTTTCGAGTTTTGAATTTTTCAATTTGTGGCTTTTCTAAATTTTTGATTTTTCTATTTCTCGGCTAATCAATATTTCGATTTTTCGATTTCCCAATTTTTCAATTTTTTGAGTTTGGCACTTTTCGACTTTCAGATTTTTCGATTTTTCGTTTTTTTGATTCTCTCATTTCTCGATTTCATGACTTCTTGATTTTTCGATTTTCAGGTTTTCATTTCTACAATTTTTCGATTTTTCATGTTTTTGATTTTTCAATTTTTCATTTTTTTAAATTTTCGATGTTTCGATTTTTTGACTTTTCGATTTTTTGATTTTACGACTTTCCGACTTTTAAATTTTAAAATTTTTCAATGTTTGGTTTTCCTATTTCTCGATTTCTCGACTTATTCGATGTTTCGATATTGCGACTTTTTCATTTTTCGAATTCTCAGGTTTTCATTTCTACAATTTTTTGATTTTTTAGGTTTTTGATTTTTCAATTTTTCGATATTCCGATTTTTCGACTTTTCGTTTTCTCGATTTTACAATTTTTCCATTCATCAGTTTTTCGATATTTCAATTTTTTGATTCTTCAATTTTTCTTCGATTTTCCCATTTTTCTATTTTTCGATTTAATCAATTTTTCGATTTCTCAATTCTTTCATTTTCGATTTCCCAATTTTCCGATCTTTTAGTTTTACAGTCACCAATTTTTAAATTTATTCATCAATTTTTTCTATTTTTAAAATTTTGGATTTTTGAATTTTTCAATTTTTGGCTCTTCTAAATTTTCGATTTTTCGATTTCTCGGTTAATCAATCTTTCGAATTTTCGATTTCTCAATCCTTCAATATTCCTCGATTTTTCAAATTTCGATTTTTCGTTTTTTATTTTCTTGTTTCTGGATTCTTGACTTTTAAATGTTTCGGTTTCTCAACTTCTTTATTTTTCAAATTTTCAAGTTTTCAATTCTACAATTTCTCGATTATTCAGGTTTTGGACTTTTCAATTTTTCGATATTTCAGTTTTGAAATTTTTCGGTTTTTGATTTTGAAATTTTTCAACTTTTCGATTACTCGATTTTTCAATTTCTCGTTTTTGAATTTTTCGATTAGTCAATTTTTCGATATTTTAGTTTCCGGGTTTTTCAAATTTTCCATTTTCCGATTTATTTATTTTTCAACTTCTCAATTTTCTGACGTTTCAGTTATACGATTTTTCAAATTTTCAATTCATTTCTTCGATTTTTCAATTTTTCAATTTTTAGATTTTTCAGGTTTTCGACTTTTTGAATTTTCGATTTTTCGAAATTTCAACTTTTCGTTTTCACCATTTTAAAAGTTTTCGATCAATCAGATTTTCGATATTTCGGTTTTTCGATTCCTCAGTTTCTCTTCGATTTTTCGATTTATCTATTTTTCGAGATCTAGATTTTTTTTATTATTCAATTTCATAATTTTCAGTTGATTCAGCTTTGCAGTTTTTCAATTTTTCGATTCTTCAATTTTCCTTCGATTTTTAAAAATTTCGATTTTTCGATTTTTTGGTTTTCCTATTTCTTGATTTCTCGACTTTTTTGTGGTTTCGGTGTCGCGACTTTTTCATTTTTAGAATTCTCAAGTTTTCAATGCTACAATTTTTTTAGTTTTTTGAGTTTTCAATTTTTCGAATTTCGATTTTTCGTTTTCTCGATTTTACAATTTTTCTTTTCATCAGTTTTTCGATATTTCAGTTTTTCCATTCTTTAATTTTCCTTCGATTTTTCCATTTTTCTATTTTTATTTTGCGATTTCCCAATTTTCCGATGTTACAGTTTTACGGTCACCAATTTTTGAATTCATTCATCAATTTTTTTCTATTTTTAAAATCTTGGATTTTTGAATTTTTCAATTTTTGGCTTTTCTAAATTTTCGATTTTTCGATTTCTCGGTTAATCAATCTTTCGATTTTTCGATTTCTCAATTTTTCGATATTTCAGTTTTACGGTTTTTCAATTTTTCGATTCTTCAATTTCTCAATTTTTCAATATTCCTCCATTTTTGAAATTTTCGATTTTTTTATTTTTATTTTCCTATTTCTGGATTTCTCGACTTTTAGATGTTTCGGTTTCTCAACTTTTTTATTTTTCAAATTTTCAAGTTTTCAATCCTACAATTTTTCGATATTTCAGTTTTAAAATCTTTCGGTCTTTTGCTTTTAAAACTTTTCAACTTTTCGATTACTCGATTTTTCAATTTCTCGTTTTTGAATTTTTCGATTAGTCAATTTTTCGATATTTCAGTTTTCGGATTTTTCAAATTTTCCATTTTTCGATATGTTTATTTTTCAATTTCTCAGTTTTCTGACGTTTCAGTTCTACGATTTTTCAATTTTTCAATTAATTTCTTCGATTTTTCAAATTTTCAATTTTTGGAGTCTCTAAATTTTCGATTTTTCGATATCTTAGGTTTTTTGATTTTCCGATTTCTCGACTTTTCCATGTTGCAATTTTCGACTTCTTCATTTTTCGATTGTTCAAGCTTTCACGTTTTCAACTTTTCAATTCTACAATTTTTAGATTTTTCAGGTTTTTGACGTTTTAAATTTTCGATTCTTCGAAATTTCAACTTTTCGTTTTCACCATTTTACAAGTTTTCTCGATTTCTAGAATTTTTTATTATTCAATTTCTCAATTTCCAGATGGTTCGGCTTTACGGTTTTTCAACATTTCGATTCTTCAGTTTTCCTTGGATTTTTTAATTTTAAAATTTTTCGATTTTTTGGTTTTCCTAGTTCTCGATTTCCCGACTTTTTCGATGTTTCGGTATCGAGACTTCTTCACTTTTCGAATTCTCAGGTTTTTATTTCTACAATTATTCGATTTTTTAACTTTTTGATTTTTCAATTTTTCGATATATCGATTTTTCGACTTTTCGTTTTCTCGATTTTACTATTTTCCCATTCATCAGTTTTTCGATATTTCAGTTTTTCGAATCTTGAATTTTTTTTCGATTTTCCACTTTTCTATTTTTCGATTTAATCAATTTTTCGATTTCTAGATTCTTTCATTTTGCGATTTCCCAATTATCCGATGTCCCAGTTTTACGGTTTACAATTTTTTGAATTTATTCATCAATTTTTTTAATTTCCGATTTCTGAATTTTTCAATTTTTGGCTTTTCAAAATTTTCGATTTTTCGATTTCTCGACTTTTCTATTTCTTGAATTTTAAACTTTTCGACTTTCAGATTTTTCGAGTTTTCAGTTTTTTTATTATTCCATTCTTTGATATTTTAATTTTTAAGTTTCTTCAATTTTGGATTTTTGAGATTTCGATTTCTCGTTTTTCTATTTTTCGATTTTTCCATTTTTCAATCTTATAATTTTTTATCTTCTTTGACACCTCGGTTTTTCGATTTAAATTTTTTTTTTGACATTTCAATTTTTCTATATAACTTTTTGACTTTTTAAATTTCATATCTTTTAGTTTGTCGATTTCGCAGTTTTTAGATTTTTTAAACTTTATTTAGTTCTTAATTTTTCCGGTGTTTCGATTCGTTTTTGTTTTTCAAATTTAGATTTTTCGGTTTTACAATTTTTCGTTTCTTCAGTTTTCCCTGAGTTTTTCAATTTTTGATTTTTCGATTTTTCGACTTTCCGATTTCTTAATTTTACGACTTTTGGACTTTCAGAATTTTGAATTTTTCGATTTTTTGGTTTTCCTCTTACGGTTTCTCGACTTCATTTTTCGATTTTCCAGGTTCTCGATTTTTCAATTTTTCGAAATTTCTGTTTCAGGATTTTTCAGTCTTTTGATTTTTAAATTTCGACTTCTCAATTACTCGATATTTCAATTTCACAATTTTTCGAACTTCAATTTTTCCATACTCAATTTTCCGATATTTCAGTTTTGAGATTTTTCAAATTCACAATTTTTCGATTTCTCAATTTTCTGTTATTTCGGTTTTTCGATTTTTCAATTTTTCTTCGCTTTTTTCAGTTTTCAACTTTTCGATTTATCCTTTCATCCATTTTTCGCTTTTTAGATATTTTTTATTTTTCAATTTCTCAATTTCGAGATGTTTCAGTTTTTCTATTGATTGATTTTATCAATTTTTCGATTTATCGATTTTTTTATTTTTCGATTTTCCGAATTTCCAATGTTTCAGTTTTATGGTTTTCAATTTCTATTTATTAAAGTTTTCGATTTTACATTTTTCAATTTTTTACTTTTCTAAAGTTGTTTTTTCGATTTTTCGATTTGTCTACTATTCTGTTTCTTGAATTTGGGACTTTTCGACTTTCAGATTTTTCGATTTTTCAGTTTTTTTATTATTCCATTTTTTGATATTTTAATTTTTCGATATTTTCAATTTTGGATTTTTGAGATTTCGATTTCTCGTTTTTCTATTTTTCGATTTTTCCATTTTTCAATTTTATAATTTGTATCTTTTGGATTTTTCCATTTTTTGACATCTCGGTTTTTCGATTTAAAAATTTTTTTTTACATTCCAATTTTTCGATATAACTTTTTGGCTTTTTAAATTTCATATCTTTTAGTTTGTCGATTTCGCAGTTTTTAGATTTTTTAAACTTTATTTAGTTCTTTATTTTTCCGGTGTTTCGATTCGTTCTTGTTTTTCGAATTTCGATTTTTCGGTTTTACAATTTTTCGTTTCTTCAGTTTTCCCTGGGTTTTTCAATTTTTCGATTTTTCGATTTTTCGACTTTCCGATTTTTTAATATTACGACTTTTGGACTTTTAGAATTTTGAATTTTTCGATTTTTGGTTTTCCTCTTTCGGTTTCTCGAGTTCATTTTTCGATTTTTCAGGTTCTCGATTTTTCAATTTTTCGAAATTTCTGTTTCAGGATTTTTCAGTCTTTTGATTTTTAAATTTCGACTTCTCAATTACTCGATATTTCAATTTCACAATTTTTTCGAACTTAAATTTTTCGATACTCAGTTTTCCGATATTTCAGTTTTGGGATTTTTCAAATTCACAATTTTTCGATTTTTAGATATTTTTAATTTTTCAATTTCTCAATTTTCAGATGTTTCAGTTTTTCTATTGATTGATTTTATCGATTTTTCGATTTCTCGATTTTTTTATTTTTCGATTTTCCAATTTTCCGATGTTTCAGTTTTATGGTTTTCAATTTCTATTTATTAAAGTTTTCGATTTTACATTTTTCAATTTTTGACTTTTCTAAAGTTGATTTTCGATTTTTCGACTTTTTCTTTCCTCGATTTTAAAGTTTTTCAATTTCCCCAAATTTCAGTTTATCGATTCTTCAATTTTTTTATTCCGATTTTTAGCTCTTCGATTTTTCAAATTTTCCGCTTCCTGACATCTTGGTTTTCCGATTTATAAAATTTTTCGAAATTTCGATTTTTTTCATTTATCGATTTTGAAGTTTTCGATTTCTTGATTTTTCAAAATTTTAATTTAAGGAATTTTTTCATTTCTGCATTTTTCAATTTTTCGATTTGTTAAGTTCAATTTTTTTTAATTTCAATTTCTTAGTTTCAATTGCTTGTTCTTGTTCAATTTCGAATTTCGATTTTTCGAATTTTAGTTATAATTTTTTGAAATCTCGATTAACCGATATTTCGACGTTTCAATTTTTCGATTCAGACAACCCAAACCTCTTCACATCCATGTTCCCCGACTTCTACGTGTCCGAGCCCGGCTTTTGCTTCGACATGATTTGCAACGAGCGCCCAATCAACGACGACGAAGAAAGCCCCGACTACAACCTAAAACAAAAAGTCGACCAATTCGCACAACGCATGGACACCTACATCTACTACTACTCCACCTCCAACCTCCTCATCCCAATGGGCGGAGACTTCAACTACCAAGCGTCCGAAATCAACTTCTCCAATCTAGACAAACTCATCAAGTACGTACCCATTCTATATCACCTCCCGTCACCATAGAATAACTTCCAGAGGCTTCAAAAACCACACCAAATACAACGTATTCTACTCAACCCCATCGTGCTACATTCAGGCCGTTAATAACGAAATCAGCAAAAACTCGATGAAACTGACTACGAAATCGGACGACTTTTTTCCATATGCGTCAGACCAGCACGCCTTCTGGACCGGGTACTTCACGTCAAGACCCACTTCCAAGAGGTACGAAAGACAAGGCAGCGGTGTTTTGCAGAGCGCTAAGCAGCTGGCAGCGTTTTCCAAAACTTTTGGCAAAGATGTAGATGAATCGTTGAATGAGTTGAGGGCTGCGATTGGGATAATGCAGCACCATGATGCTATCACTGGTACTGAAAAGCAAGCAGTGGCGGATGACTACGCCCGCTTGGTGAGTAAAGGTCTGGCGAAAGCGGAGGCACCTGCTGGACGAGTAGTCGGGTAAGTACTATTCTAGTCTCCAACAGCTACATCTGGATTTTTTCAATTTTTCCATTTGATTTTTTGTTTGTTTTCTAATTTTTTAAATGTTTAAGACATGTTCAATTTTTAGGGTTATTTAAAATTATTAGATTTCGAGTTTTTTGAATTTCTTAGCTTTCTTGGATTTTTAAATTCTTTGACTTTTTGGATATTTTTTAAACTTTTGATTATTTTCGATTTTTTGGATTTTTGTTTTTTTTAAATCTTTGTGCATTTTCGATCTTTTATTTTTCAGATTTTTGAAATTATTGGCTTTCTTGAGTTTCTTGGGCTTGTTGGATTTTTTGAATTGTTTGGAATTCCTGTCTTTTTTTGTTTTTGTTCTTTTGTTCGTTCTCTAATTTTTTTAATTGTGTGGATTTCTAAGATATTTTCAATTTTTTGGATTTTTAGAATAATTGGGTTTCCAATTTTTTGAGTTTCTTAGGTTGCTTGTACTTTACAGATTTTTGGATTTTTTAAATTCTTTGACTTTTTGGGTTTTTTTTAACCTTTTGAATATTTTCGATTTTTTTCAATTTTTGAATTGTCTAGATTCTATGGACATTTTTGAGTTTTTCCGATTTTTGGAATCTTTGGATTTCTTGAGTTTCTTGGGCTTTTTAGATTTTTTGAATTGTCTGGAATTTCTGTTTTTTTGTTGTTGTTTTTTGAATTTTTTTGGGGATTATGCGATTTTTTCAATTTTTCTATTTGATCTTTTGTTTTCTAATTTTTTGAATTTTTTAGATTTTTAGGGCATTTTTAATTTGTATGATTTTTAAAATTATTGGATTTCGAGTTTTTTGTGTTTCTTAGGTTGCTTGGATTTTTTAGGTTTTTTAATTTTGGATTTTTTTAATCTTTTGAATATTTTCGATTTTCTATGATTTTTGAATTTCTTAGATATTTTATACATTTTCAGTTTTTTGTATTTTTCAGATTTTTGTAATTGTAGGATTTCTTGACTTTCTTGGGTTTCTTGCATTTTTTTTAATGTTTGGAATTTCTGTTTTTTGGGGATTATTTGATTATTTCCATTTTTTGCATAATTTTTCTTTCTGCGCTTTTGTTTGTTTTCTAATTTTCTGAATTTTGTGGATTTTTAGAATGATTGGATTTCGAATTTTTCGGGCTTCTTAGGCTTCTTGGATTTCTTTTAATGTCTACAATAGTTTCGATTTTTTTTGGCTTGTTCGAATTTTTTGGATTTAATCACTTTTCTGATTTTTCTGATTTTTCAGACTTCGAATTTTTTTATTTTTCGGATTTTTTAAATTCTTTCACTTTTTGGATTTTTTGTGCTTGTCAGATTTTTGGATTCCTTGGGTTTTTGGACTTTTTTAATTGTTTAAAATTTCTGTTTTTTGTTTTTTTTTGGGATTATTCGATTTTTTTTTTCGGATAATTTTTCTATTTGCTCTTTTGTTTTTTGAATTTTGTGGATTTTTAATATCTTTCAATTTTTTGGGTTTTTATTTTTTTAATGGATTTCCAGTTTTTTGAATTTTAGGTTTCTTGCATTTTTTGAAGTTTCGAGTTTTTTTATTTCTTTCATTTTTGGATATTTTGAATTTTCGAATTTTTTAAATTCTATGGACATTTTCGATTTTTTGTATTTTTCCGATTTTTGCAATTATTGGATTTCTTAAGTCTTCTTTTGGGGATTATTCGATTTTTTTTCAATTTTTTTGGATAATTTTTCTATTTGCTCTTTGGTTTGTTCTCTAATTTTTTAAATTTCGCAAATTTTTTAAAAATCTTCAAATTTTTTAATTTTTTTTCTCTTTTGAATATTTTCGATTTTTTTGAATTCTTAAATTTTTTATATTATTTGGACATTTTCGATTTTTGTATTTTTCAATTTTTGGAATTATTGGCTTTCTTGAAGTTCTTGGGCTTTTTGGATTTTTTGAATCGCTGGATTTTCTGTTTATTTTGTTTTTTTTTGGATTATTCGATTTTTTTCCATTTTTTGGATAATTTTGCTATTTGCTCTTTGGTTTGTTCTCTAATTTTTTTAATTTCGCAAATTTTTTAAGAATCTTCAAATTTTTTAATTTTTTTCCTCTTTTGAATATTTTCGATTTTTTTGGATTTTTAAATTTTTTATATTCTTTGGACATTTTCGATTTTTGTATTTTTCAATTTTTGGAATTATTGGCTTTCTTGAAGTTCTTGGGCTTTTTGGATTTTTTGAAACGTTTGGATTTTCTGTTTTTTTGTTTTTTTTTTGGATTATTCGATTTTTTCCATTTTTTGGATAATTTTTCTATTTGCTCTTTTGTTTGTTTTCTAATTTTCTGCATTTTGTGGATTTTTAGAATGATTGGATTTCGAATTTTTCGGGCTTCTTAGGCTTCTTGGATTTCTTTTAATGTTTACAATAGTTTCGATTTTTTTTGGATTGTTCGAATTTTTTGGATTTAATCACTTTTCTGATTTTTGGGAGTTTTCAATTTTTTCTGATTTTTCTGATTTTTCAGACTTTTCGAATTTTTTTATTTTTCGGATTTTTTAAATTCTTTCACTTTTTGGATTTTTTGTGCTTGTCAGATTTTTGGATTCCTTGGGTTTTTGGACTTTTTTAATTGTTTAAAATTTGTGTTTTTTGTTTTTTTTTTGGGATTATTCGATTTTTTTTTCGGATAATTTTTCTATTTGCTCTTTTGTTTTTTGAATTTTGTGGATTTTTAATATCTTTCAATTTTTTGGATTTTAATTTTTTTATTGGATTTCCAGTTTTTTGAATTTTAGGTTTCTTGCATTTTTTGAAGTTTCGAATTTTTTTATTTCTTTCATTTTTGGATATTTTTAATCTTTTGAATATTTTGAATTTTCGAATTTTTTAAATTCTATGGACATTTTCGATTTTTTGTATTTTTCCGATTTTTGCAATTATTGGATTTCTTAAGTCTCTTCTTTTGGGGGTTATTCGGTTTTTTTTCAATTTTTTTGGATAATTTTTCTATTTGCTCTTTGGTTTGTTCTCTAATTTTTTAAATTTCGCAAATTTTTTAAAAATATTCAAATTTTTTTATTTTTTTTCTCTTTTGAATATTTTCGATTTTTTGAATTCTTAAATTTTTTATATTATTTGGACATTTTCGATTTTTGTATTTTTCAATTTTTGGAATTATTGGCTTTCTTGAAGTTCTTGGGCTTTTTGGATTTTTTGAATCGCTGGATTTTCTGTTTATTTTGTTTTTTTTGGATTATTCGATTTTTTTCCATTTTTTGGATAATTTTGCTATTTGCTCTTTGGTTTGTTCTCTAATTTTTTAAATTTCGCAAATTTTTTAAGAATCTTCAAATTTTTTAATCTTTTTCCTCTTTTGAATATTTTCGATTTTTTTGGATTTTTAAATTTTTTATATTCTTTGGACATTTTCGATTTTTGTATTTTTCAATTTTTGGAATTATTGGCTTTTGAAGTTCTTGGGCTTTTTGGATTTTTTGAATCGTTTGGATTTTCTGTTTTTTATGTTTTTTTTTGGATTATTCGATTTTTTCCATTTTTTGGATAATTTTTCTATTTGCTCTTTTGTTTTTTGATTTATAATATCTTTCAATTTTTTGGAATTTTACAATTATTGGATTTTGAGTTTTTGAATTTATTGAGTTTCTTGGATTTTTTTTCGGTGTTCGAAATTTTTAATTCTTTGACTTCTGGATGTTTTTTAAACTTTTGAATATTTTGCATTTTTTTGGATTTTTGAATTTTTAGATTCTTTCCACATTTTTGATTTTTTTATTTTTCAGATTTTTTTGAATTATTTGGAATTCTTGTTTTTTTTGTCTTTTTTTTGGGGAATTTTTTTCGGATTATTCGATTTTTAAATTTTTTTGGATAATTTTTCTAATCCTTTTAATTTGTGGATTTTTAAGACATTTTAAATTTTATTTTGTATTTGTAGCACCCTTTTGAAGAAGGAGTCTGCAGCGGAAGTCGATTTGGCTCTTAGTACTTGTCTTTTGTCAAACGTGAGCATTTGCTTGACGTCCCAAAAAGACAAATTCATGGTGGTGGTACAAAACCCATTGTCACGACTAATCACTCACTATGTGCGGCTGCCCGTCGATGGTACTAGTTATAGAATCACGGGTCCTGATGGTGAAGAAGTTTACGACGTTTTTGACACTATTCACAGTTTTGACTATGTACAAGAGCAAGTAGTACCGAGTTCCAAAGAGTTGGTTTTTGCGGCTCGCAATGTACCGCCTTTGGGGATCAAACTGTACTATGTTGAAAAAACTGACGCTGCTTCCAGTTACAAACCCTTCAAAAGTGGTACTAGTGGTGACGATTATTTCGGGACGGAGGTTTGTGGAAGATTTAGTAGTACCACGATTACACACTTTTGCAGATGAACGGGTTCACCGTTGACGGAAGTACTGGAAGGTTGTCCTCTGTTACTCTAAGAGGTGGTACCTTGGGTATTACGCAAGACTTTCTTTACTACACGGGTTCAAACGGGAACAACGGTGGTGCTGAAAATCGGGCTTCCGGTGCCTACATTTTCAAACCAACGAAAATTGAGGCAGTACCTATTGTGACAAATATTTCAGATTTTAAAAGTGCTAGAGGGAATCTATGTGATGAATTTATCCAGGTTTTGAATAATGAAGTCAGCCAGATTATTCGGGTGTACAAAGGGGATGACGATGCCTATATCGAGTTTGATTGGTTGGTGGGAAATCTTCAATTGTAAGTGGTCGTACCTAGAGTCGTCTAAAAATTAATAAAGAGTTTCAGTATTGACCAAAAGGGTAAAGAAGTGATAACAAGATTTATGGTGAGCGATTTTTCGAACGACGGAGTTTTCTGCACGGATTCTAACGGACGCGAGCAAATCAGAAGACAACTAAACACTAGAAGTGACTACGAGTACGACCCTAGTGAAGAACCAGTGTCTAGTAATTATTACCCAGTCACCACTAAAATGGTAATAAAAGATCTACAGAAAGGTCTAGAAGTGGCAGTTTTGAACGATCGAGCCCAAGGTGGTACCAGTTTACACGACGGCGACATCGAATTAATGGTACATCGACGATGTACCAGAGACGACGCTTTTGGTGTCCATGAAATTCTAAGCGAGAAACAATACGACGTCGGTCTTTACGTCCGCGGCCAACACTATCTCACCTTCGGTACCATAGAATCCACAACCGACGGTACTACCAACCCCATTTCCCAAAAAACTCTTCAACTTTTGCTTCTAGATTTATCCACAGCTGCGTTCGAGCGCGAACTCGCCCAGAGAAAACTCCTCACACCCTGGATTCTCCTCTCCGACGCCACCACAACTTCCTTCAACTCCCTCGACAAGGTCCAAAATCTCGTCAACTTCCAGTTCGCGGGTCTCACAAGGTCGCTTCCCGTCAACGTCCAGCTGCTCACGTTCGAGCCGTGGAAGGACGACTCCCACATTTTGCGCTTCGAGCACATCCTGGAGAAGGACGAGGATCCCGTTTTGTCCCGGAGGGTCATGATTAATCTAGAGGTGAGGCTGGTGGGGGTAAGAAAGGGTGAATAAACTCGTGTTTTAGAATCTTTTCACCGGTTTTGATGTTATCGAGCTCGCGGAAACAACTCTCGGCGCTAATCAATTGTTGGACGACTACAACAATGAGGAAAAACTAATTTGGAACGGAATTATTCCCACGCCTTTAGCCAGATTGGATTCGGCTAATCCTCTACAAATTGAGCTGGGGCCTATGCAAATAAGGACTTTTATTGTGAAGGTTGCGAAGAAGTGAAACGTTGATGTGTAGATACTGGCTTTTTTAATAAATAAATAAATGTGTTTGTAGATTTTTATTTCCTGAGTGAAAAATTGAAAATAAAAAAAAATCAAAAAATCAAAAAAATGCAAAACTGGAAAATTTAAAAATTGGAAAATTGGGGAATTGAAAAATCGAAAATTAAACATTTTAAAAACATAATGAATAAACTATACAATCGGAAAAAGCATTGAAAAAATAAAGGAAATAAAAAAAACGAAGAAATGTGATATAAAATCGAGAATATGAAAAATAAAAAATAGGTGGAAAAAATAAAAATATTGAAAAATGTAGAAATCGAGAAATTATAAAACTGAAAGATATTTAAAAGTTGAAAATACTAAAAATTATGAAATTGAAAAATGGGAAAATTTAATTTTAAGGATTTATTCGCCAAAATTTTGAGACGATGTCATCAGTTTTTTGGAAAAATTTTTGTTAACCTTTTACCATGATTACGATAACCTTGAAAGGTTTGCAAGATTCATAGTTTTTTTACTAAAGTCAAATTTACAATATTTCGTTTTTTTGATTTTGCCCTTTGCGATTTTTAAGTTTCTCAATTTTTAATCATTCGATGTTTCAGTTTTTCGTTTCTTCAATTTTTCAAGTTCCAGATTTTGAAAAGTTTTCATTTTACAGTTTTTCGTTTTTTTATTTTTGATTTTTCGATTTTACAAATTTGCAATTTTTTTCATTTTTTTTACTCGAAAATTTGAAAAATCGAAAAACTGAACAACGAGAAATACAAAAACGAAAAACTGGAAAATTGAAAATTTGCAAATCGAAGAACTGAAAAAATGCAGTGAAAAATTAAAAATCGAGAAACTTAAAAATCGAAAAAGCAATTAATTGAAAAATTTGAAAACCAGAAAGTTGTAAAACCGAAAAATTTTAAATTCGTCAAAATGGTAAAGTGAGAAACTGTAACATCGAAAGATGGAAAATTTAAAAAATTGAATATCGAGAAACTCAATAAATTAACAACTGAAAAATTAAAAACTCGAATAAATGAAAAAGTTTTAAAACCCAGTAATTGAAAAATGAAAAATTCTAAAATCGTAAAATTGAAAAAAATCAAATTCATATTAAAACGAAAACTAGAAAAATTGGAAATCAAAAATTGAAGACATAAAAACTGAAAAAAACATGAAAAACTGAAAAATTGACAAATCCAAAAGAAAATATATAAAATTGGAACATTGAAAAATCGAAAATTTGAAAAAATAAAGAAAATAAAAAACCGAAAAATACAAATCGGAAAATTGAGGAAATAAAAAACTGAAAAACTAAAAATTGGGACATTCAAAAGTTGGAAAATCGTAAAATTAAAAACGAGAAATTGCAAAAACGAAAACCCGCAAAATCAAAAAATCGTAAATCAAAGACTGAAGAAACCAAAATTGAGGAACTAAAAGTCGAGAAGCTTAAAAATAGGGAAATTAAAAATCAAAAAGAATAAATGAATCAAATAGCAGAAAAAACGAATCGAATCGGAAAATTGAAATACCAAAAAATTGTAAAATGGAAAAATTATTGAATCGTCAAAATTGAAAAAGTGAAAAATTTTTAAATTTACAATTATTATTACTTTATTACATATATATTTAAAATGACACTAGAAAAATTGAAGAAACGAAAAATTTGAAAAATCTAGTAACTGGAAAATTTGAAATTGAAAAAACAAAAAATTAAAAAAATCTAAAAGTTAAAAAACCGAAAACTGAATACTGAAACATTACAAATCGAACACCTGACAAATCCAAAAATTGAAAAATTTTATTGAAAAAAAAATTATAAAATCGGAACACTGAAAATCAAAAATTGAAAAAATAGAGAAAAAAAAAACCCAAACCAGAAGTTTCAAATCAAAAATTTAAGAAATGAAAAATTGAAAACTCGTGAAATAGCAAATCTAAAAATAGGAACATCCAAAAGTTGGAAAATCGAAAAACTAAAAAATTTGAAAACCAAAACTAGAAGCGTTACCTATGGTTAAATTGAACAAACAAAAAAAAATGGAAATGAAAAATTCCAACCCAAAAATTGAAATTGAAAAAACGAAAAATCTGACAATTAAAAAACTGAAAATTCCAGACATTTTAAATCGAAAACTTGCAGAACCTAAAAACTGAAAAATTCGAAGACGGTAAATTGAAAAATTGAAAAATTTTAAAACGAAAAGTGAACAAAAAGAACTGAAATCTTGAGACTTTGCAAATCGAAAAACTGACAAAATTTAAATTGCAAATACAAAAACTTATGAAATTGGAACATTGAGAAGTCGAAAAATTGTAAAACCAAATGAAATAGAAAAACAGAATCTAAAAAAATAAGAAAAATTCCAGAGGTGGTAAATTGAAAAATTAAAAACTTTAAACTCGAAAATTCAAAAAATTGCAGATCGAAAAATTGAAGAAATGAAAAATTAGAAGTTGGAAAATCGAAAAACTGAAAAATTTTAAGAAGAAAACAGGAAAATTGAACAATTAAAAAAAATGAAAATTTGAAAAAAATTGAAATTGAATAAACAAAAAAATATAAATTCTGAACTTTGAAAAATCGAAAAATTGTAAAAATAAAGAAAATAAAAACCGAACGAAAAACACCAAATTGAAAATTGGAAGTAATGAAAATTTTGAATATAAGAAAAACTAAGAAATCTGAAATTGAAAAATCGATAAATAAAAAAGTCTAAAAATGAAAACCGAAAAATTTAAAACTGAAAAACTAGCAAATCCAAAAATTTTAAAAATTGCATGTTAAAAAAAATGTAAAGTGGGGACAGTGAAAAACCGAAAAATTGTAGAAATAAAGAAAATAAAGAAAATAAAAACCCGAAACGAAAAATTGCAAAGCGAAAATTAGAAGAAATGAAAAATTAAAGTAACAAAAAACTTTAAAATTAAAAATTGAAAACTGGAGAAATTTTAAATCGAAAAATTGAAAAATCTAAAAACTAAAAAATTTCAGAGTGGATAAATTGAAAAATTGAAAAATTTAAAGTTGGAAACTCGAAAAATTGTAAATCGAAAAACTAAAGAAATGAAAAAATGAAGAATTGAAAATTGAAACTTAGTGACATACTAAATCGAAAAAGTGCCAAATGTAAAAACTGAAACATCCATAAGTTGGAAAATGGAAAAACTGAAAAATGTTAAAACGAAAACTCGAAGAGTTACATATCGTTACACTGAAGAAACCAAAAAAATGAAAATTTAAAAAATCACAAACACTAGAATTGAAAAAAAAAAACAAAAATTTACAAAAATTGGAACATTGAAAAATTTAAAAATTGTGAAAATGAAGAAAATAAAAAAACGAACCAAAAATTGAAAATCAAAAATAAGAAGAAATGAAAAATTGAAGAAACGAAAAATTTAAAAAGCGAGAAACTAAGAAATTTAAAAGATGAAAACCGAAAAACTTAAAATTGAAAAATTCAAAAATCCAAAAATTGAAATATTTCATGTTGAAACAAAAATTGTAAAATGGGGGCATTGAAAAACGGAAAAATGCAAATCGAAAATTAGAAGAAATGGAAATAAAAGAAAAGAAAAATTTGAAAATTAAAAATTGAGATCACGAGAAATTTTAAGTCGAAAAATTGAAAACTCTAAAGACTGAAAAATTTCAGAGTTGGTAAAATAAAAAATTGAAAACTTTAAATTCGAAAACACAAAAAATTGCACATCGAAAAATTGATGAAAGGAAAAATTAAAAATTATAATCTGAAACATCCAAAGTTGGAAAATCGAAAAACTGAAAAATTTTAAAACGAAAACGGGAAAATTGAACAATAAAAAAAATTAAAATTTGAAAAAAATGAAAATGAAAAAACAAAAAATTATACATTCTGAACATTGAAAAATAGAAAAATTGTAAAAATAAAGAAAATAAAAAACCGAACGAAGAACTGCAAATTGAAAACTGGAAGAAATGAAAAATTTTAGAAACGAAAATTTTGAAAATCGAAAAACTAAGAAATCTAAAATTGAAAAATCGATAAATTAAAAAATCTAAAAAATGAAAATCGAAAAATTTAAATCCGAAAAATTGGCAAATCCAAAAATTGAAAAATTGCATGTTAAAAAAAATGTAAAATGGGGACAGTGAAAAACCGAAAAATTGAAGAAATAAAGAGAATAAAAAACCAAAACGAAAAATTACAGAGCGAAAATTGGAAGAAATGAAAAATTGCAAAATCCAAAAATTCAAACATCCAAAAGTTGGAAAATCGAAAAACAAAAAAATTTAAAAATGAAAACTCGAAAAGTTACATATTGTTAAATTGAACAAACAAAAAAATGAAAACTGGAAAAATTGCAAACAGAAAAATTGAAAAAACATTTTTTTCTCTCAATTAAAAAAAATTAGAAATCTAAAATTGGAAAAAATGAAAAATTAAAGAAGCGGAAAATTTGAAAATTACAAATCGACACCTCGAGAAATTTCAAATCGAAAAATTGCAAAATCTAGAAACTGAAAAATTCGTTGGTAAATTTAAAAACTGAAAAATTTAAACTTGAAAACTCGAAGAATTGCAAATCGAAGAATTGAAAAAACTGAAGGAAAACCAAAAAATTATAACATCGGAACAGTGAAACATCGAATAATTGTAAGAAAAAAAAATAAAAAACCGAAACGAAAAATTGCAAATCAAAAATTTGAAGAATCGAAAAATTTAAATATTAAAAATTCGAAAATTTTTAAATCGAAAGTTGGTAAATTGAAAAACTGAAAAATTTATTTACACCACTAGTTTTAACTTTATAGATGTTACAAGAAAAAAAAAATCGCAAAAAATGTTTACAGTTTTCAAAGAAGCGGGATATTCTGGACTGCACTTCAGAAGCCAGGGAAGTTCAGTCGAAATAACATTCGACCAATTTTTGATAACGTCGGTAGTATTAATCAGGTAATTACAGATCTTGTACAATTAATTAATGTAACGAAGTGTTGGTTATCTGATTGCGTTTCACAGTACGCTGTCACGCAAATTTTCAAACGAATATACGTAAATCAACATTTTAAAGTCATGCTTCTTTAAAAACAACGTCAAATGAAGTGTGAAGTTCGTTTTCGTGGAAATTCTCAAGTACAAACTTTCAGATACAAGTGTTTTTTTAAAGATAAGAATGCCATTAAAATTTACATAACAATAATTTATTTTCGGAATTAAACGTGATTTTGGTGACAAAAATTTAACGTATGTATGATTCTTACAGGATGAACGAACATTGGGACGTTTATCTCATGACAATCTTTTTCTACGGAACGAAAAATATTTATGATTGAGAAACAGTTGAAAAAAAGAGAAAATGATTACATCGATAAAAAGAGAATGCTTCTAAAGATAAGATCGAAGCAAAGTAAACATTTTATAATGAAAAGGATTAATGAGTCAAAATTTGAAAAACAAGTGTTTACGATAAAATTATTTTAGCACTATTTGAAGATCGTCAGGTTTGGACTGAAACTTTCCACTCATAGAAAATTTTTTCTTTATCCACTTGCGTCATAAACAACTACATACTATTGTTTGAAATAAGTGTGCTATTCGAATGTTCTATCACGTCACATTTGGCAATAATTTATTTGTTTATTTTGGATATCTTTAACTACGTTATTAACTAAATATTACATCCGTTACATTAAATTATCTTGTAAACACTATTATCAAGTGGACTGCGAAGGACAAAACTAAGTTGCTATGTGTCAGTTGGATGAAACTCTATTTTGTGAAAATGAATAACTACGTACCTCTCCAACACTTGCTAAAAATAAGTTAAAAATGTCAGTTAACAATTAATTGGTCAATGTAATAGATACGTTATCAGAAATAACTGTCCACATCGATCACCTTCAAAATTTTTCAAATGCGCAATAATATAGAAATTTGGTCCAACTCTCAATAGTTTGTTTGACTGTTTGGCTTTTCTCCATCACGTACGTGTTTAACTTCAGCAAAATTATCTACATGTTTGAAATTATTGATGCCAACACCTTCTGCCTAAGAAGCATCCTACCTGCGTTCCCTGAGGCCTAAAACACTCACGCTTGATTTAACTAATGAAGTGTCTACTAAATTAATCTTGTTTTCAGCGTCGTACGTTTACATATAGCATTTCACACGCATTTCCGGGGATGCTAACAGCGGTATACATTTTTTTACATTTTAGATTTCTGACGTAACAATATTTTTATAAAACTTGTATTTTAAAGTCCATTTATTTTTAACGATCAGTTTCCTGTACTTTGGCGTCATGAGAAATCTAGAATCATCGATACTTTTATAAGTACATCAATTATCTGGATAATTCGTTGAATCTTTACCGCGATCCTTTGTCCTAGATTTGTTCTGATTGATAATACTTAGGGGAGAGCGGGCGAACTGTTCTCAGTGGGTGCAAATTTTAACTTCGTGTTGCTACGATGTCCCGAGGAAATTTTTTTGATACGTGACTTTCCCTCACTGTCCCCTACTCCCGGTGATTCAGAACAAATGATGCTCACTTCGGATATATCGACACAATCATCTGATAAACATAATCGATTCACTATCTTTTTATATAAATGAAGACCGCAAATACTAAAGTCGAGTAGAGTCAAAATTTTCCAGAGTTCACAATGCTGAAGACGGTCGTGTTTTTAGTAAATTTGTATTTCGTTTTTGGTACGCCGTTCTGGCCTTCCCTCAAAGCCACCACTTGTCAATCTGTAAGTTCAGAAAATAGAGTGCAGTTTGTTTGTTAGTGTTGTTTTTTTGTAATTTTTAGGGTTGTCATGATTTAGTTGACGGGAAAGTGAACGTACATTTCGTACCACATTCACATGATGACGTCGGGTGGTTGAAAACGTACGACCAGTACTACAATGGAACTGGACGTAAGTCCGACTTTATTTTTTGTGTTTCGTCAAGGTCCGGAGGGTAAAGTTGCGTCACAAAGAAATTTCTGTACCAAAAATCAATATTCCATTCCGGGTACTTGTAACGTTGAAAGGATGAAACTAATACCAGTGCTCTTATCAATAATATCTACCAAATTAAACTCGAGTGCTTTGTTTGCTTAGAAGAATGTTGACGTTCATTTTTACTTAAATTTTTCCTTCCGATAAGATCAGTTTTATAATCTTACATGTCAACAACCAAAACTAACAAACTAAATTTGTTTAGAATTCGATTCCATTGACCATGCTGGCGTTAAGTACATCCTCGACTCCACCATTCAAGAACTCAACAAGAATAAAGACAGAAGATTCATCCAAGTCGAAACCGCGTTTTTCTTCAAGTGGTGGAACGACCAAGACCAAGAAACCCGAGACCTTGTCAAAACTTTGGTCAACGAAGGTCGGCTAGAAATGATCAACGGTGGTTGGTCCATGAACGACGAAGCGGCTGCCCATTATCACTCCATCATCGACCAGTTCACTTGGGGTTTCCGGTAAGTACTAAATCTTCCGAAATATTAACAAACTAACAAACCACAGAATTTTGGAAGAAACTGTTGGTGAGTGCGGAAGACCCAAAATCGGTTGGCAAATCGACCCATTTGGACACAGTCGGGAGCACGCTTCCATCATCAAACAGCTCGGCTTCGATGGTCTAGTGGTCGGTCGTCTTGACTACCGAGACAAAGCGAAAAGAATCGAAGAGAAAAATTTGGACTTCATTTGGAACACCAACGACAACTTCGAGGAAGAAGATGCGAAAATTTTCACCACCATGTTCCCGGATTTTTATGTCTACGAAACGGGATTTTGCTTTGATGTTTATTGTCACGATCAGAACATCACTGATGACAATTTGGAAGAAAGGGTAAGTGGGTTGACGTTTGAAGTTTGTAACTAAAGTTGTGAGTAGGTGAAGACGTACAAAGTCATCCTCGACAAATACAAGGAGTATTACAAAACCCACAACATTCTTATTCCCATGGGACATGACTTCAGTTACCAAAAAGCTGACAAGAACTTCAACAACCTTGACAAACTTATAGAGTAATTGTTTGTTTTTTTTGTACATATATTTGCTAAACGAGTCGTTTCAGAGGATTCAAGGATGACGACACCTACAACGTGATTTATTCAACACCGTCGTGCTACATTCAAGCTGTCAAAGACGAAGTTGAGAAAAATAAAATCGAGTTGACTGTCAAAACAGACGACTTTTTCCCCTATGCTTCCGACGTTCACTCCTTCTGGACTGGTTACTTTTCGTCTAGACCTACATCCAAACGTTTCGAACGAGTAGGCAACAACATCCTTCAGAGTGCCAAACAGTTGACAACTTTCTCCAGAATCAAGGGTAACGACGACGATGTAAGCATCAACAAACTGAGAATGGCAATGGGTGTTTTGCAACACCACGATGCTATTACTGGTACTGAGAAACAAGCAGTAACGGATGACTACACTTTCATGCTTGACGAAGCAATTAAAGAAATTGAGAAACCCGTAAGCAGCATCGTCAGGTAAGAATTGTCACACATTTATCGTTGCTGAACTAATCGAAATTTCTAGTGGTCTTCTAGTTAAAGACGATAGTGCTAGTGTTGATCTAAATCTTGTCAATTGTCTGCGGGCAAACATGAGCATTTGTGATAACAGCAAAAAAGATCGTTTCGTCGTTGCTATCCAGAACCCACTGTCTAAAAGTGTGTCTCATTACGTGCGACTTCCTGTTGACAATGAAAACTACAAAATAACAGGACCTGAAGACGACGGTGATATCACTTTTGACATTTTTGATACTATACATCCTTTCGATTTCGTCACTGATGGTGAACCAGCCACCAAAGAATTGGTGTTTTTGGCAAAAGATTTGCCCCCTCTAGGTGTTAAACTGTACTACGTTGAAAAAATTGACGACGCTTCAGATAAATATCACAAATTTGAAGACATCGCTGATGTAAAATCTTTCGGAGATGACGTAAGTCAAACGCTTTTTTAGTGATTTATATAATGACTGTTCATTTCAGAAGAAAAATGGTTTCACTATTGACGATGACGGTAAACTTGCATTGGTAACAATTAACGGGCAAGGGAAAAAGCTGCAACAAGATTTCCTCTACTACAAAGGAATGGCCTCTGGTCAAGCTTCCGGTGCTTACATCTTCAGACCAGATGGTTCTGCCATCCCAATTAACGAAAAACTTACAACTGTGAAGTACGCACAAGGAAGTCTCGTTGACGAAGTGTATCAAGTTTTTGACGACGAAATCACACAGATCATCAAAGTATACAAAGGAGAGGAAGATTCGTATATTGAATTTGACTGGCTAGTGGGTAACCTTCAAGTGTAAGTATGACTTGATTACAACTAAGAAAAGTATTACCTGTTCGTATTTTAGTGACAGTGAGGGCAAAGAAATCATCACGAGATTCACAATCACTGAGGCGTTTGAAAACAACGAAATCTTCTACACTGATGGAAATGGTCGCCAACAGATGAGAAGAAGGCGAAATAAGAGAAGTGACTACAATTACGTCTACTCTGAAGAGCCTGTTTCCAGCAACTACTATCCGGTTACTAATAGAATTATGATTCGAGACGAAACGAAAAAATTCGAGCTTGCTGTTTTGACTGACAGACCACAAGGTGGCAGTAGTTTGAAAGAAGGTGTTGTCGAACTAATGGTTCACCGACGTGACACCAAAGACGATGGATTTGGTGTATCTGAAGTCCTAAATGAACAACAGTACGGTAAAGGTCTTTACGCAAGAGGTCAACACTACCTTACTTTTGGTGAACTAGAAACAGGTAAGTGTGTGTTTGGATTTTGATTCCAGTAGTAAGTTTCGAGTTCTAGAAACTTCTCCTGTCACTTTTGAGCGCGATCTGGCCCGCAGAAATCTTCTTGCTCCTGTGGTCTTGGTGGGTGATGCAACTGGAGATGATCTCACTCTGGAAAAAGTACAAGCAACATTTAACTTTAAGGTATCACGTTTGAACCTCTACCTCTATCAATATACTCAGACGGTTGATTTTAGTTTGAAGCTCTGTCTAAATCGCTTGACGACAATGTCCACATTTTGACCCTTGAACCCTGGAAAGACAGCTACCTGCTCAGACTGGAACACATTTTTGAGAAGAACGAAGACGCCACGTTGTCAAAAGATGCTGTGGTGGATCTTACGGTACTTTGGTTGCTAATTTTTATGCTTTTTTAACGGTGTGTTGTTCCAGGACCTTTTCACTCAATTCAAAATCACAGCGCTTACGCCGGTGAAACTAGGAGCGATTGGAAATTTGGAAACTTCTTCGGTTTCTATTCTGAAACGAGTAGCTCAGGGATTTAAGCTCAGTAAGGTTGCAGCCGATTTGCAAGTCACGCTTAAACCAATGGAGATTAAAACGTTTGTTTTTACAACTGATAAAGAAAATGAGGGTGGACATGATACCGGGATTATTGATAATGGTGATGATCCTGATACGAGTAGTGCACAAGGACTGAGTGCCATCACACTTCTGACTCTTCTGGTTTCGGTGTTTTATAGAATGTTTTAATATTTATTTATAATTTATAAGATTATATAAGTTTTGTCATTTTTAAATATAACTTTTAATTTACGGGAAATGTTTTATTCGCAGGGTTAATATTTATTATTATTGTTTAGTGTGTTGCCGCCCAATCAGGCGCATAATGCTCGGGATCAAGTATGATGGTTTTTGTATGGTCGATTAGTTAGCTGATGGACGATGTACTAGTACAAAAAACTCTTCGATTAAAAACCTCTATGCTCACCCAGTATCTTCAATGAATATTCATTGATTGGAATATAAGGAATATTGATTTATTTTTTTCTCTTTACAAGTTTAAAGCAAGCTGTGCTAATTAATTAAAAACAAAGCCGACTTGGAAAAGTTAAAACGGAAGTCGGTGATGTATAAGGTTATGTAACGTATTATTTCTATTATTTCATTATCAATTGTTTAAATATGACTTGGCCTATTTTTCATACATTTTTCTTTGATGTTGCACCACACATTTGTCATCGATTTACGTCGGGATTATTTTCGACTGTTTGCATTAATACACAAAAACTCGATAAGATAATTGCCAATATTTTGCTAAATGTGATTAGATGTGTAATTGACATAGTTAGAATTTTGAATCATGATCACAATATCATTTACGACGGAGGTCTAAATTTTTTTTATGACAGTACACTTTACAAAGTTTATCTCATCACAAGTCTTCCACAGAATAGGTAAAGTTGAAAAATCAGTAGGCTTAGGATTTTAGGTCGTTAAAAAATGAATAAAAGGAGACGTTTTTAGATCCCAAAATTGACGAATTAGGTTATAAAAATATCTTAGTTTAAGTTACAAACTTGGAGGAAAAATATTTGCTCAACAAAAAAGCATACATCAAAAAAATATATATTTAAAAAATATATTAAACAAAACATTATAGAAACAAATATTTTGTATAACAAACAAAAAAATGATTAAATAAACAAACGATCTATAGTTACGTCCACTAATTCTAAGTTATCGCAAAAAAAATGGCGATCAATTGCCAATAAAATTTCTAATTTGTTTAATTACCTGTAAATTATAAAATTTATGTTAAAAAGTTTTTAAATAAAAATTCTAGTGCTCACCATATCGTAATCTTTTGGTAAATAATTTTTTCTCAGAGTGCTTTCTGAGGGTAAATGCCTTCCTGTATATTTATGCATAAAATTTTTAAACTCAGGACAACTAACTTTATTCCATGGAATATTTGCTGCGGTAAATGCCCTACATAAATCGATGCAAAATTGCGTAAAATCATTGTCGGAACTAATGTTTAATAAAGTCTGTTCACTGGATTTATTCTCGTTCTTTTTATGTGCATCGCCACTGCAGGGTTGTTCAAAGTGTGATTTATTTTCGCACTTAAACTAGGAAACAAAAATGTGAACATCATTCAAGCTTCAGTATTTTAAATGTTTACTTACAACTTTTCCACACACTTTGCAGAATAACTCATTGTCTTTGGTGGAATCCCATTTTAAGTTTTTAAAATTTACAATTAGGTCTCTAACAATAAATTCGGATAAATATATAAATTTCGCTGCGATGCCTGAAGTAGATATAAATAGGCAAAAAACCTAAGATCCGAAGCCTAGAAATCAGTAAAATCCCTACGTATATACGATTGAAGCAAAGCAAACATTGCATAAAAATTCAATAATGTTCCTATCAACTTAATATAATAAGTAATTAATGTCACATTATGACTCAGATAAATAAAAATTCGAAACAAATTAGCGGTTATATTGTTAATTGATTTACACTATCAAGAATTGATTCATTTAGGAGCTTAGCAATCACACTGGATTTTAATCAGTTGCTCTAATAATCCCAATAGCTTGAATACTTTAAATATTATCAAAATCCGGTCGATTCTACTTTATATTCAACAACGAGAAAAACTCCAGAGGGTTTTCTCAAGATTTGACCGTTTCTCCTTCAAGCATGTGTCACTTATTTTTTAATTATGGACAGTTGAAGAAAATTATATTTTTTTGTAAGTAGATCAGTTACCTGGAAATTATTGCTTCACAGAATCTTTGCCACGAATCTTTGGCCTAGATCTGGCTCTAACTGATAATAGGGGAGAGCGGGCGATTTGCTCCCAGTGGGTAAAACTCGGCACTACCGTTATTAAAAAAAAAACGGCATCTGCAAGCTTTGAATACCACACCAAAAACTTAATGCCAAAATTGGCGTTCACACTGCAATGATTTTAATTGTAACGGCAAGTAAATTTTGTTGCTGGGTCCCATTTGCTCGCTGTCCCCTAATCCATCAGATAAAAAAAATCGATACGCTAAGTTTTTATATAAATGCAGACCGCAAATACTGACTACGAGTAGAGTCAAAATTTTAGAGTACTTCACAATGCTGAAGGGATTCGTGTTTTTAGTAAATTTTTATTTCGTTTTTGCCACGCCTTCTCTCAGAGCCAGTACTTGTACATCTGTAAGTTTCGATCAAATAAATTCCGGTTTGTTAATCGTTTTTTCTGTAATTTTTAGGGTTGCGATAAATTAAGCGAAGAAAAAATTAATGTCCATATCGTACCACACTCGCATGATGACGTTGGGCGGTTGAAAACGTACGACGAGTATTACACTGGAACTGGAAGTAAGTCCAAAGTTAACTAAAATCGAAAACTAACTAAATAAAATTTGTTCAGAATTCGATTCCGCCGAAGATGCTGGCGTCAAGTACATCCTCGACTCCACGATCCAAGCACTCAGCAAAAATAAAGACAGAAGGTAAGCAACACACTACAAACTTTCACAATATGTGAACCCTAAACCATTTTAGATTCGTCCAAGTCGAAACTGCGTTTTTCTTCAAGTGGTGGAACGACCAAAACCAAGAAACCAGAGACCTGGTCAAAAATTTGGTCAACGAAGGTCGGCTAGAAATGATCAATGGTGGTTGGTCCATGAACGACGAAGCCACTGCCCATTATCATTCCATCATCGACCAGTTCACCTGGGGTTTCCGGTAAGCACTAAATCTTCTGGAATATAACAAACTAACAAACAACAGAATTTTGGAAGAAACTGTGGGTGAGTGCGGGAGACCCAAAATCGGCTGGCAAATCGATCCATATGGACACAGCCGGGAGCACGCTTCCATCGTCAAACAGCTCGGCTTCGATGGTCTAGTGGTCGGTCGTCTTGACTACAGAGACAAAGCGAAAAGAATCCAAGAGAAAAATTTGGACTTCATTTGGAACACCAACGACAACTTCGAAGAAGAAGATGCGAAAATTTTCACCACCATGTTCCCGGATTTTTATGTCGACGAAACGGGATTTTGCTTTGATGTTTATTGTAACGATCAGAACATCACTGATGACAATTTGGAAGAAAGGGTAAGTGGGTTGAGGTTTGAAGTTTGTTACTAAAGTTGTGAGTAGGTGAAGACGTACAAAGTCATCCTCGACAAATACAAGGACTATTACAAAACCTCCAACATCCTTATTCCCATGGGACAAGACTTCGGTTACCAAAAAGCTGACAAGAACTTCGACAACATCGACAAACTTATAAAGTAATTGTTTGTTTTTTTTGTACATATATTTGCAAAACGAGTCGTTTCAGAGGTTTCAAGGATGACGACACCTACAACGTGATTTATTCAACACCGTCGTGCTACATTCAAGCAGTCAAAGACGAAGTTGAGAAAAATAAAATCGAGTTGACTGTCAAGACAGACGACTTTTTCCCATATGCTTCCAAAGATCATTCCTTCTGGACTGGTTACTTTTCGTCCAGACCTACAGCCAAACGTTTCGAACGAGTAGGCAACAACATCCTCCAGAGTGCCAAACAGTTGACAACCTTCTCCAGAATCAAGGGTAATGACGACGATGTAAGTATCAACAAACTGAGAATGGCAATGGGTGTTTGGCAACACCACGACGCTATTACTGGTACTGAGAAACAAGCAGTAGCGGATGACTACACTTTGATGCTTGACGAAGCAATTAAAGACACTGAGAAACCCCTAAGCAAAATTGTCAGGTAAGAATTTACATTTATCGTTGCTAAACTAATCGAAATTTCTAGTGGTCTTCTAGTTAAAGACGATAGTGCTAGTGTTGATCTAAATCTTGTCAATTGTCTGCGGGCAAACATGAGCATTTGTGATAACAGCAAAAAAGATCGTTTCGTCGTTGCTATCCAGAACCCACTATCTAAAAATGTGTCTCATTACGTGCGACTTCCTGTTGACAATGAAAACTACAAAATAACAGGACCTGAAGACGACGGTGATATCACTTTTGACATTTTTGATACTATACATCCTTTCGATTTCGTCACTGATGGTGAACCAGCCACTAAAGAATTGGTGTTTTTGGCAAAAGATTTACCCCCTCTAGGTGTTAAATTGTACTACGTTGAAAAAATTGACGATGCTTCAGATAAATATCGCAAATTTGAAGACATTGCTGATGTAAAATCTTTCGGAGATGACGTAAGTCAAAGAGTTTTTTAGTGATTTATTTAATGACTGTTCATTTCAAAAGAACAATGGTTTCACTATTGACGATAACGGTAAACTGGCAACGGTAACAATTAACGGGAAATTGGTAAACCTGCAACAAGATTTCCTCTACTACAAAGGAATGGCATCTGATCAAGCTTCCGGTGCTTACATCTTCAGACCAGATGGTTCTGCCATCCCAATTAACGAAAAACTTACAACTGTGAAGTACGCACAAGGAAGTCTCGTTGACGAAGTGTATCAAGTTTTTGACGACGAAATCACACAGATCATCAAGGTATACAAAGAAGAGGAAGATTCGTATCTTGAATTTGACTGGCTAGTGGGTAACCTTCAAGTGTAAGTATGACTTGACTACAACTAAGAAAAGTATTACCTGTTCGTATTTTAGTGACAGTGAGGGCAAAGAAATCATCACGAGATTCACAATCATTGAGGCGTTTGAAAACAACGAAATCTTCTACACTGATGGCAATGGACGCCAACAGATGAAGAGAATTAGAAATAAGAGAAATGACTATAGTTACGACGACACTGAAGAGCCTATTTCCAGCAACTACTATCCGGTTACTAATAGAATTGTGATTAGAGACGAATCGACAAAATTGGAGCTTGCTGTTTTGACCGATCGACCACAAGGTGGCAGTAGTTTAGACAAAGGTGTGGTGGAACTTATGGTTCACCGACGTGACACAAAAGACGATGAAATTGGTGTAGCTGAAGTCCTGAACGAACAACAGTATAACAAAGGTCTTTATGCAAGAGGTCAACACTATCTTACTTTTGGTAAACTAGAACCAGGTAAGTGTGTGTTTGGATTTTGATTCCAGTTATAAGTTTCGGGTTCTAGAAACTTCTCCTGTCACTTTTGAGCGCGATCTGGCCCGCAGAAATCTTCTTGCTCCTGTAGTCTTGGTGGGTGATGCAACTGGAGATGGTTTCACTCTGGAAAAAGTACAAGCAACATTTAACTTTAAGGTATCACGTTTGAACCTCTACCTCTATCAATATACTCAGACGGTTGATTTTAGTTTGAAGCTCTGTCTAAATCGCTTGACGACAATGTCCACATTTTGACCCTTGAACCCTGGAAAGACAGCTACCTGCTCAGACTGGAACACATTTTTGAGAAGAACGAAGATGCGACTTTGTCAACAGATGCCGAGGTTGATCTTGAGGTATCTTTGGTTGCTACTTTTGATGCACTTTTTAACGCAGTGTCGTTCTAGAACCTTTTCACTCAATTTAATATCACAGAACTTAAGTCTGTTACACTAGGAGCGAATGGAGATCCAGGAACTGTCGAAGGGTTGAAAGTTACTCTTAAACCAATGGAAATCAAATCGTTTGTTTTTATCACTGATAAAGAAAATAAGGGTGGACATGATATCGGGATTCGTGGCACGAGCAGTAGCGCACAAGCATTGACTTCTCTCACACTTTTGACTCTACTAATTTCGGTATTTTATAGCGTGTTTTAATATTTATTTTGTGAAATTTGTCCTTTTTAAATACAACATTTAATTTGCGGGAACTATTTTATTGTCCATGAGTGCATTGGTTACATAGTTCATGCGTAAGGACGTCTCACCTTGAAAACGCACCTGACACAGCAGAAATTCATTACATCATTAAATTTATAACTATGTGAGTATCTCTGAAACAAATTTTATTAAATCGAAATTTTTATTACGAAACTAAGATACACATTTCGTGTTATGCGTTGGTTTTTGGCATTGTTAGTTTTTATGCTTGTTGAATTTGATTGCAATAACCTATTATCTAGTTAATAAAATTTTTATGTCATTAATATTTATCAACAGGCAAAAAGGTGCGAACTTACATCAACGAATTATTAGCATCATGAGTGCACTCGAGGTATTTTCAGAAGGACTGTTGTTATTAAATCAAATAAAATTTTATGATTGTTGATATGTTTCCAATTATCTCTGAAAACAAAGGACTGTGTATATCTTGACTGAATATTTTTCGTGTTTTCGTTATTCTAGTGTTTAATTTACCTTGTGAAAGTTAAAAGTTAATAAAAATTATTTCTACTGCTATTGTTATTAACTTATTACCATGAATCAAGAAATTTTTAATTCTGTTCTGAAACTGCATGAAATTGAATTCCATTGTGTTATAATCAGTCCGTTGCTGCATTCTTAGCAGATTATGTGTTAAGCGGTTTGGCTTTTAAATTAAAGAACAAAATGTGCACGTGTGTTCTAATTAGTACTTGCTGGCGTGACTGAATGGTTTGAAAAAATCAGTTTCCTCGTTTCTGCTAAACCAGGTAATTTATTAAACATATTTTATATCAAAAATGTTTTGCAATAAACAAACAAATTTGAAATTAAATACCAGACTTTTTTTACATTGTGGTGTTTTTCACATTGTTGCCATTTTTTATAATGTTCAAAAATCGGCTAACAATTAACTCCCCTGGCCAATTGTGTGGCAAAAATGTATCTTATCTGCGATAACTTCATATCGTGTAATTCACATATTGTCGCTTATAAATTTAAATGATCTGTAAAATTTTATTATAGCTTTTGTGACAGCATTAAAACATGATATCCGTCACAGCAATTTTTATTCTCAATTTTTATTTGTTGGGAGCTACTCCCATAAAAGAAAATTCTTCCGAGTGTAAAAAAGTGAGTACATTAATTTTAATACGAAATTTTATTTCATCCGTTTCCGCCTTTGTGTCGATTTCAGGTCTGTCATCCCCTAGACGATAAAAAAATCAATGTCCATTTGATTCCACATTCGCACGATGATCTTGGCTGGTTGAGAACGTTCGATCAATATTACAATGGAACCGGACGTAAGCTTCATGATATTTAGTTTTTCACTGAAAATTCCAAGGATTTTATTAACTAAAACAATAGGCAGAACTGGAAGATTTTCTGCGTCAGTTTGTGTTATCTTATATAACATCCACTCAAACAGTATATTTATCACACAGTTTTGTTATCGGCTTATCCGAAACTACGATCGATCTATCTTATCACCGTACTTCTGGAAAGTCACCCAAAATTTAAATTTTATGGATATGTTGCAGAATTCAACGCTGTAGAAAATGCCGGAGTTCAGTACATTATAAGTTCAACCATACCAGCTCTGAAAAAAAATCCAGATCGAAGGTAACTATCATCTTCTTAGACCACCTCTAAATCCAATTTCTCCAGATTCATCCAAGTCGAAACCGGTTTCTTCTGGAAATGGTGGCAACAACAAACCCCCGAAACCCGGCAAGACGTGGTGGACCTGGTGAACAGCGGCCAGCTGGAAATGACCAATGGCGGTTGGTCCATGAACGACGAAGCGGCGTCCCATTACCACTCCATCGTGGACCAGTTCACCTGGGGCTTCAGGTAACAACCCAATCACCAAAAACCATTTTCAGCCCATTTTCGCAGAAAACTGGAGGACACTGTGGGCAAATGCGGCCGCCCGAAAATCGGCTGGCAAATCGACCCATTTGGACACAGTCGAGAGCACGCGTCGCTGGTAAAACAGCTGGGTTTCGATGGTCTGGTTATCGTGAGGATAGATTACAGAGACAAGGAAAGGAGGCGAAGCGAGAAAAGTCTGGACTTTATTTGGAACACGAATCCAAACTTTGGTACTTTGGTAAAGTTTGTGTAAGGTTTGTAGGAGTAATTTTGTGGTTGTAGATGATTCCCAGATTTTTACTACCATGTTCCCGGACTTTTACTTCGAAGAGGCTGGATTTTGCTTCGACGTTATGTGTTGGGACACAATCACGGATTCGAACGTCAAAACAAAAGTACTGGTTCATGTGAAAGTAGTACCAAAACTGGTTCTAATTTTTCTTCAAGGTGAACGCCTATGCCAAAATTTTGGACGGCTACAAGGACTACTACAAAACCAGGAACATAATGATGCCCATGGGTCGCGACTTCACGTACCAAAAGGCCGACCAGAACTTTGCAAGCTTGGACAAATTCATCGAGTAAGTACCCACTGGGTTAAAACTTCAACAGACTTTCGTTTGTAGTGGCTTTAAAGACCATGACACTTACAACGTAATCTATTCAACTCCATCTTGCTACATAGAAGCGGTGAAGAACGAAGCTGCCAAAAATTCTATATCTCTGGAAGAAAAATCAGACGACTTCTTTCCGTACGCGTCTGAACCCCACTCCTTCTGGACCGGGTACTTCACGTCCCGTCCGACTTCCAAACGTTTCGAACGAGTGGGTAACAATATTCTTCAGAGTGTGAAACAACTGACGACGTTTGCTAGAATTCAAAACAAAACGTATGATAAAAACCTTGAGGATCTACGTGGTGTTATGGGTGTGATGCAGCACCATGATGGTATCACGGGTACTGAAAAGCAGGCTGTTAGTGACGACTACGCTAGAATGTTGCATGCCGCTGTCACTAAAGCCGAGGAACCTGTGGGTGCCATTATTGGGTGAGTGATAACGATAATTCTAGTGATGGTGTTTAATATCATCAAATTTTAGTGATCTTTTGAAAAAGGACTCGGGTGAAGTCGATCTTAAACTTTCGAGTTGTTTGCTAACTAATGTTAGTATTTGTGAAACGACTCAAAAAGACCGGTTTCTGGTGGTCATCCACAACCCACTTTCTAGGGTTGTTAGTCACTATGTTCATCTACCCGTTGAAGGTGACAGTTATAAAATTACAGGCCCTGATGGTGACGAACTTTATGATATTTTTGACACGATTCACAGCTTCGATTATGTGAAAGAATCAGTTAAACCGGCATCTCGAGAGCTTGTTTTTGTAGCTAGAGATCTTCCAGCTTTGGGTATCAAAGTCTACTATGTGGAAAAAACGACACAAGAGTCGGAGTATAAACCATTCAAAGAACTGACAGACGAAGATGATGGGAAGTTTGGAACTGAGAGCAATGGTTTTACGGTTGATCCAAAAACAGGCAAACTAGCAACGGTGACAATTAATGGTGCTAAACAAGATATAAGTCAAGAGTTTTTGTACTACCCTAGTTACACGGATGGTACCAGTGGTGACCATCGATCCTCCGGAGCTTACATTTTTAGACCAGCGGCTAATGTAGCCACACCCATGACCACCCAACCCTTCGAGTCCATCAAATTCGTCAAAGGAAACTTAGTAGACGAACTAATCCAAGTCATAAACCCTGAGGTTACTCAAATTATCAGAAGCTACAAAGCCACCGAAGAACCATACGTAGAGTTCGACTGGCTAGTCGGAGACATCCAAATGTAAGTACCAGTCTTAGTACTACTTTGACTAACACTAATTCAACAGTGTCGACAACAAAGGCAAAGAAGTCATCACCAGATACACCGTTGGCGACTTTTCCAACAACCAAATCTTCTACACTGACGCAAACGGGCGCCAACAAGTCAAACGACAAGTAAATAAAAGAAGCGACTTTACTTACAACGCAGACGAAGAACCAGTGTCGAGTAATTACTACCCCGTGACGTCAAAAATTGTCATTAAAGACGAAAAACAGAAGTTGGAGGTGGCGGTACTGAACGATCGTGCTGAAGGTGGTACCAGTTTGCAAGAAGGCGCTGTGGAACTCATGGTCCATAGACGATTGAAGCAAGACGACGGGTACGGTGTGGGTGAGGTTTTGAGTGAGGTCCAGTACGGGAAGGGTTTGTACGTGAGAGGCCAACACTACCTCACTTTTGGTAGTACTGAGTCTAAAGTGGAAAGTGGCAGATCGACTGCCGCTTTGGAACGAGAGTTGGCGCATCGGGTACTTTTGGCACCAAGGGTTTTCTTCGCTGATGCCACTGTTGACGGGTTGTCCACGCTGGAGAAAGTCCAAGGTTTGATTGATTTTAAGTTCGAAGCTCTTAAAACCGCTCTGCCTGAAAATGTGCACATTTTGACTTTGGAACCGTGGAAGGATAGTTATATTTTGAGACTGGAGCACTTGATGGAGAAGGGGGAAGATGATGTTTTGTCGGGGGAAGTCACTGTGGATCTTCAGGTTGGTAATTTAGAGGAAGTGTGTTAATTTCGTTTGTGATTTATATTTTTAGGGGCTTTTCACGTTGTTCGATGTAGTGGAAATTTCTGAAACTAAACTCGGGGCAAATCAACTGTTGAATGAGGAAGCGACGAACGTCGTTGAAGATTTAGCAGTCGTGCTACAGCCTATGGAAATCAGAACTTTTCTTATCAAGACTGACAAAAACAACAGTGGAGACGATGGTAAAGGGAGTGGTCATATTTTTGTTGTTTCACCAGTAGTGGCTTTGCTTACACTTACACTCGTTTTTATTTTTAATTAATTATACTAACAATTGTGACACTTGGTGATATTTTGCTTCAATTCACACGCAATGTCTTCTACTCTAACACGCCTATTAATGTTTCATTCAAGGCGAGGGAACTTCTGTCTACATAAACTTCGACCATTTTTTTTATTCGAAACAACAGTAAATTTTATTTATTTTCAGCCATCTAGAACAGTGATTCCTGGGTAGTGAATGATCGTAAAGTAAATAATTAAAATAAAAATGAAAATAATTCCATGTTGCCATATCTACCGTAAACTATGTAATATAAACTAAAATTAATAAAAAGATATATTTTGAAACGTGTCTTTCTATTATTTACAACATTCAAAGTGTGAAAGTGTAACACTTTTAGTTTCATTCAACTCGAAATCGCGTTTTTCTTCAAGTGGTGGAACGACCAAGACCAAGAAACCAGAGACCTCGTCAAAAATTTGGTCAACGAAGGTCGGCTAGAAGTGATCAATGGTGGTTGGTCCATGAACGACGAAGCCGCTGCCCATTATCATTCCATCATCGATCAATTCACTTGGGGTCCGGTAAGCACTAAATCTTCTGGAATATAAAAAACTAACCAAACAAGAGAATTTTGGAAGAAACTGTTGGTGAGTGCGGAAGACCCGAAAGTGGTCGATCCATTTGGACACAGTCGGCAGCACGCTTCCATCGTCAAACAGCTCGGCTTCGATGGTCTAGTGGTCGGTCGTCTTAACTACAGAGACAAAGCGAAAAGAATCCAAGAGAAAAATTTGGACTTCATTTGGAACACCAACGACAACTTCGAAGAAGAAGATGCGAAAATTTTCACCACCATGTTCCCGGATTTTTATGTCGACGAAACGGGATTTTGCTTTGATGTTTATTGTAACGATCAGAACATCACTGACGACAATTTGGAAGAAAGGGTAAGTGGGTTGACGTTTGAAGTTTGTTACTAAAGTTGTGAGTAGGTGAAGACGTACAAAGTCATCCTCGACAAATACAAGGACTATTACAAAACCTCCAACATCCTTATTCCTATGGGATAAGACTTCGGTTACCAAAAAGCTGACAAGAACTTCAACAACATCGACAAACTTATAGAGTAATTGTTTGTTTTTTTGTACATATATTTGCTAAACCAGTCGTTTCAGAGGTTTCAAGGATGACGACACCTACAACGTGATTTATTCAACGCCGTCGTGCTACATTCAAGCTGTCAAAGACGAAGTTGAGAAAAATAAAATCGAGTTGACTGTCAAAACAGACGACTTTTTCCCTTATGCTTCCAAAGATCATTCCTTCTGGACTGGATACTTTTCGTCCAGACCTACAGCCAAACGTTTCGAACGAGTAGGCAACAACATCCTCCAGAGTGCCAAACAGTTGACAATTTTCTCCAGAATCAAGGGTAATGACGACGATGTAAGTATCAACAAACTGAGAATGGCAATGGGTGTTTAGCAACACCACGACGCTATTACTGGTACTGAGAAACAAGCAGTAGCGGATGACTACAATTTGATGCTTGACGAAGCAGTTAAAGAAACTGAGAAACCCCTAAGCAAAATTGTCAGGTAAGAATTTACATTTATCGTTGCTAAACTAATCGAAATTTCTAGTGGTCTTCTACTTAAAGACGATAGTGCTAGTGTTGATTTAAATCTTGTCAATTGTCTGCGGGCAAACATGAGCATTTGTGATAACAGCAAAAAAGATCGTATCGTCGTTGCTATCCAGAACCCACTATCTAAAAGTGTGTCTCATTACGTGCGACTTCCTGTTGACAATGAAAACTACAAAATAACAGGACCTGAAGACGACGGTGATATCACTTTTGACATTTTTGATACTATACATCCTTTCGATTTCGTCACTGATGGTGAACCAGCCACTAAAGAATTGGTGTTTTTGGCAAAAGATTTACCCCCTCTAGGTGTTAAATTGTACTACGTTGAAAAAATTGACGACGCGTCAGATAAATATCACAAATTTGAAGACATCGCTGATGTAAAATCTTTCGGAGATGACGTAAGTCAAAGACTTTTGTAGTGATTTATTTAATGACTGTTCATTTCAAAAGAACAATGGTTTCACTATTGACGATAACGGTAAACTTGCATGGGTAACAATTAACGGGCAATTGGTAAACCTGCAACAAGATTTCCTCTACTACAAAAGAATGGCCTCTGGTCAAGCTTCCGGTGCTTACATATTCAGACCAGATGGTTCTGCCATCCCAATTAAAGAAAAACTTACAACTGTGAAGTACGCACTAGGAAGTCTCGTTGACGAAGTGTATCAAGTTTTTGACGACGAAATCACACAGATCATCAAAGTATACAAAGGAGAGGAAGATTCGTATCTTGAATTTGACTAGCTAATGGGTAACCTTCAAGTGTAAGTGTGACTTGACTCCAACTAAAAAAAGTATTACGTGTTTGTATTTTAGTGACAGTAAGGGCAAAGAAATCATCACTAGGTTCACAATCACTGATGCGTTTGAAAACAACGAAATCTTCTACACTGATGGCAATGGTCGCCAACAGATGAAAAGAAGGAGAAATAAGAGAAGTGACTACAATTACGTCTACTCTGAAGAGCCTGTTTCCAGCAACTACTACCCGGTTACTAATAGAATTGTAATTTGAGACGAAACGACATAATTGGAGCTTGCTGTTTTGACTGATCGACCACAAGGGGGCAGTAGTTTGAAAGAAGGTGTTGGCGAACTAATGGTTCACCGACGTGACACCAAAGACGATGGATTTGGTGTAGCTGAAGTCCTAAATGAACAACAGTATGGTAAAGGTCTTTACGCAAGAGGTCAACACCATCTTACTTTTGGTACACTAGAAATAGGTAAGTGTGTGTCTGGATTTTGGTTCCAGTTGTAAGTTTTGAGTTCTAGAAACTTCTCCTGTCACTTTTGAGTTCGATCTAGCATGCAAAAATCTTCTTGGTCTTGCGGTTTTGGTAGGCCATGCCACTGAATATGATCTCACTCTGGAAAAAGTACTGGCAACTTTTAACTTTAAGGTATTACGTCTGAACCTCTATCTCATTATTGTCAATATACTTAGAATGCCAACAGTTGGACCCTTGAAATCTGGAAAGACAGTTACTTGCTCAGACTGGAACATATTTTTGAGAAGAACGAAGATTCAACGTTATCAGAAGATGCTGTGGTGAATTTTGATGCCCTGTTTTAACGTCGTTCAACTTCCATTATTTGGGTTTTGGAATTTTATAGTGTGTTTTAATATCAATTGTAGTTTGTTATTTATCAATTATAAAAAATTGTGATTTTGGAATTTTAAAAGACAACATTTAATTTACAAGAATTGTAAACTCTAGATTGAAAATACATGCTTTGAAGCAATAAATTGTCTGCAACAAAACTATTAATTTAAAAATCGTGAAATGGAACAATCAAATAATCGAAAAAGCGATACAGTAAAAAATTGGAAAATCGAGAAATTAAAAAGAAGGAATTCGAAAATTTAAAAATTCCGAAAATTGAAGAACTGCAAACTCGAGAAAGCGCAAAGCCTACAATTTTAAAATCTGAAACGCTAAAATATCGAAAAATTGAAAAATTGAGAGATCGAACTGTAAAACAGTCGGAAAATTGAAAAATCTAAAGCTTAAAAAACGAAAAATTGAAAATCCAAAAAGTAAAAAATTGAGAAATAAAAAAATCCAGGACTCGAAAAATCGAAGAGACGAAAGGAACAATCAAATAATTGAAAAATCGATACAGCAAAAAATTGAAAAATCGAGAAATTAAAAAAAAAGGAAAATCAGAAATTTAAAAATTTCGAAAATTGAAGAACTGCAAACTCGAGAAATCGCAAAACCTAAAATTTTAAAAACTGAAAATCTAAAATATCGAAAAGTTGAAAAATTGAGAAATCGAAGTGTAAAACAGTCGGAAAATTGAAAAATCTAAGGTTTAAAAAACGAAAAACTGAAAATCCAATAAGTAAAAAGTCGAGAAATCAAAAAATCCAGAACTCGAAAAATCGAAGAGACGAAAGGAACAATCAAATAATTGAAAAATCGATACAGCAAAAAATTGGAAAATCGAGAATTTAAAATATAGGAAATCAGAAATTTAAAAATTTCGGAAATTGAAGAACTGCAAACTCGAGAAATCGCAAAACCTAAAATTTTAAAAACTGAAAATCTAAAATATCTAAAAGTTGAAAAATTGAGAAATCGAAGTGTAAAACAGTCGGAAAATTGAAAAATCTAAGGTTTAAAAAACGAAAAACTGAAAATCCAATAAGTAAAAAGTCGAGAAATCAAAAAATCCAGAACTCGAAAAATCGAAGAGACGAAAGGAACAATCAAATAATTGAAAAATCGATACAGCAAAAAATTGGAAAATCGAGAAATTAAAAAAAAAGAAAAATCAGAAATTTAAAATTTTCGAAAATTGAAGAACTGCAAACTGCAATTGGAAAATCTAAAATTGGCCAAAATCGGAAAATGGAAAAGTTAAAAATGGAAAAATTGATGAATCGAGAGATTGAACAGTCAAAACATCCGAGTCTCATTTCAATTCTGTTGGAGACGTAATAGAATAAAATAAAATAAAATAAAAATAAACTATTAAATAAAATAAACTATTAAATCGAGACCACAAAAAATTGAAAAATCGAAAATTTAAAAATTTCGAAAATTGAAAAATTAAAATATAGATGAATTGAAAATTTGAGAATTAGAAAAATCTAGAATTTTAAAAATGATAAAAGTTGAATAACTAAGAAATCGAAATATAAAACAGTCGAAAAATTGAAAAATTTTAAATATAAAAATTGAAATATTTAGAAGTCGCAAAATCGAAAAGTCCAAGAAAGGAAATGTTGAAAACTCCCAAAACCAAAGAAATATCCAAACTGAGAAATTAAAATATTGGAAAATTGAGAAATTGAAAAACCAAAAAGCAAAGTCCAAAATTCGAAAAATTGAAGAACTGAAAAATCTAAAATTCAAAACATTGACCAATTAAAATATCGCAAAAATGAAAAATCGAGAAATCCAAACATCAAAAAATCAGAAAAAGTGGTACCTGCTAAGATAAGGCTGATTTTGACAAATGATATACCTTCTAAAAAATAGAAGGCTGTAGTACTTACAACTTAAAACACTTTGACGCTTTTGAACTTCACTTTACGCAAAACTCGAAAAATCGAAACCCCTAGAATTTTAAAAATTGAAAAATTCAAACATCGAAAAGTTGAAAAACCTAAAGTTTAAGGAAACTCAACATCATCAACTCCTGGGGGGCATCAACGGATAAATTTTGACTAACAATTTAACATATGCTTTCAATAAATCTAAACTGGAAAGTGTTGTTGATTTTTTTCCAAAAATCTAGACGTCTAAGGTAAAATTTTGTATATGTATACGTATATTTTGACAAATATTTGTGCATATAAATTTGCTCCTTACATAACTTATCCCACTCTCCTGTACAAGTCATAAAACGTGTATTATCATTTATCATGTGCTCATCTTAAGCTGCTAATATTATTATCACATCTGACAAAGATAACGTACGTCAAGTATGTTTCGAAATGTTATTAACCGAAAAATGGGTACTTTAGATTTCTAGGTCCAAAGGTGATAAGCTAAGGATTGTTCACAAAAATTGAGGCTACCTGTAGATTATCCACTTTTTGTGATACAATTATTAGTGCTAAAATTATTATTATAAATGAAATTCAAAATTCAAAATTGTCGTAGCCGACGCAAGATAGGTAGGTGTAGGTGTAATATTAATAGTCACTGATTAATTACCAACGATTTTCAACCGTTTTAAAAGCGTTTAAAAATAACCATCCAATACTTGCCACGAGTTTTCTGTCTAAATGGAATCAAAACACATTTTAAAAATATTTTGAGATATAAAAAAATTTAATGTGTGTTTCTGACCGTAACAGCCCATTTTCAACATATAACTAATTTGCAGTGTCTTATCCAACATAAACTCATGGGGTTTTTAGAACTTAATGAAAGGATTTTATTTTCTCTTGTCTCCTTAACGTATAAACACAGATAAATTCTAAAACTTCAGGGTCGGTTTTATGCGATAGTAAAAATATTCTGCCTGAAATTATCAGAAAATAATTTAGTCCAAACGAAAACAAGTACTACTAGTAAAAAATAATCAAAAATGACAATTATTTAAAAAATTGACAATTCAGTCACATACCGAAACGATGACAGATTTCGTCATAATTCCCACTTCCGTCGGCAGATTTTAATCACGTCTCATCTTGATATCTATTACACAGTCTCGGAGTCTATTAAAAGTCTAAAATTGTAACAGTAGTTTAGTATTTAACCGCATTTGTTACCATAATCTTTGATAACGTGTAAACCCTTTTTTGTATTTTCTGTGATGATATAACAATGCGAAATTACATAGTACCAACGGTACTTATTCTAGTTTTAAATTCGTTTAGTGTTAAATCTAGTCCTGTTAAACCTAAGAATCTTGAAACATGCCAGGTGAGACTTCAAACTAGTATCTAATAACCAAAAAACGTGCCTTTTTCAGTCATGCCATCCTCTAGTTGACGGAAAAATTAACGTCCATCTTGTGCCACATTCTCACGATGACGTAGGCTGGTTGAAAACATTTAGCCAATACTACTATGGGACTGGAGGTAAGTACTATTATAATTCGAAATAAACGAGAAAACCTTATCATTATCAATTTTATCTCCCACGTGTGAACACACTATAATTCCTAAAAATCAGATAGATAATCCACCTACTAATACTTTTTTATCGTCAGATTTCACAACATATGAGAACGCAGGTGTCCAATACATCCTAAATTCCACGATTAAAGCCCTCAAAGCAAAGCCCGACAGAAGGTAAACCTACCAAACACGATATCCACAACCTGATAAACCCGTCTAGGTTCATCCAAGTCGAAACCGCCTTCTTCTGGAAATGGTGGCTGCACCAAGACGAAGCGACCAAACAAGACACCATAGATTTGGTCAACAATGGGCAACTCGAAATGATAAATGGAGCCTGGTCCATGAACGACGAAGCGGCAGCCCATTATCAATCCATCATCGACCAGTTCACTTGGGGTTTTAGGTATTAGTTATCAAATTTTCACTACTATCAAATTTTGAAAATCGTTATTAATAGAATTTTGGCAAAAACTGTGGGAGAGTGCGCCCGTCCGAAAATAGGTTGGCAAATAGACCCGTTTGGTCACAGCAGGGAACATGGGTCGATTTGCAAACAGTTCGGGTTTGAGGGTTTAGTGGTAGGGAGAATCGACTATAGGGATAAGGCTCGACGAAAAAGCAACCAAAGTTTGGACTTCATTTGGAAAACCAGCAACAATTTAAGTAGATTTTGAAAATTTGTTCAGTACCAAATAATTTAAGTTTGATAAATTTAGACAACTCGGAGCTTTTCACCACCATGTTTCCCGATTTTTACGTAGACGAGCCTGGATATAGGTTCGACGTCTTGCATGGGAATACCATAGAAGACTCGAACTTAAACGACAAGGTTAACGGCTTTGCCAAAATTTTAGACACGTATAGAAAATATTACCAAACTTCTAATATCATGATGCCCATGGGCAACGACTTCACGTATCAAGTGGCCGAAAGGAACTTCAAAAATATGGACAAACTCATAAAGTAGTACTTTCAATATTATATATATATATACACCAAGTAGCTACTATTGTCTTTCAGGGGTTTCCAAAACCACCAAACTTACAACGTGTTCTACTCAACCCCTTCTTGCTACATCAAAGCCGTCCAGGACGAAGTTCGTCAAAAATCTATAGTTCTAGAGGAAAAAACCGACGACTTTTTTCCGTACGCATCTAACTCTAATTCGTACTGGACGGGCTATTTTACCTCCAGACCCACACTAAAACGGTTTGAAAGAATAGGCAACAAGGTACTCCAAAGCGTCAAACAATTGGCCACTTTTTCACGAATCAAGGACCAAGACCATGATATCTACACTCTAGACTTGAGACAAGCTATGGGTGTGCTGCAACACCACGACGCCATCACTGGTACCGAAAAACAATTCGTTGCCAATGACTATGCCAAACTGCTTGACAGCGCGATCAAAAAAGCCGAAGAACCACTTAGTGAAATAATAACGTAAGTACTTTTTCTAGTAGTGGTACTACTAACGACGAATTGTAGAACTCTTTTAGGGAAAAACGGTTCACCAAACCTGAACCTAAATTTTTCTTCGTGCTTATTGACCAACATCACCGTGTGTGACAATTCCCAAAAAGAACGCTTTGTGGTTGTTGTCCAAAACCCTCTGTCCAGAAGTGTGACTCATTACGTTCGTCTTCCTGTCAATAGTGACGGTTTTAAAATAACAGGACCTGACGGTGAAGAAAGTTTCGACGTTTTTGAAAGCATCCACAAGTTTGACTATGTCAGGGCAAAAATTGCGTCCAAAGAACTGGTTTTTGCGGCTAGAAATTTGCCACCACTTGGTGTGAAACTTTACTACGTTGAAAAAACGTCTTTGTCTAAACGGTTTAAGCCTTTTAAAAAATTGACAGAGGATTTGTATTTCGGGACCAAGGTTAGTACCATTTGGAAGAATTTCAAAAATTGGTTACATTTTTCAGAGCAATGGTTTCATCGTTGACTACGCGAGTGGTAAAGTCAAGTCGGTGACTATTAAAGGAATCACACGTCAAGTCAATCAAGAGTTTCTCACCTATCGTACGACATCTTCAGGCGCTTATTTGTTCAGACCGTATGACAAAGCAGCTGCACCGATTGCTAGTAAGGTAGGTACTTACGCTTTAGGAAGTTTCGTCGACGAGTACCACCAAGTCATTAATACAGAAGTTACCCAAATTACAAGAGTCTATAAGGGCGAAAATGACGCCTACATCGAATTTGACTGGCTAGTCGGAAACTTACAATAGTAAGTACTATCTCTAATCGTCATTGTTTGACAATATTGTCGTAGCATTGATTCCTACGGGAAAGAACTAGTCACAAGGTACACCATTCAAGATTTCAACAACAATGAAACCTTTTACACTGATTCAAACGGTCGAGAAATGATAAAACGTCAGTTGAACCACCGAAACGATTACTCGTACGACCCCTCGAGTTCCCCTGTCACCGGTAATTACTACCCTGTGACGTCAAAAATCGGGATTAAGGACGAAACGAACAAGTTCCAAATGGCGGTTTTGAATGATCGTGCCCAGGGTGGTACCAGTTTGACAGAAGGGAGCATAGAATTGATGCTTCACCGGAGGTTGACACAAGATGATGGTTTGGGTGTGGGTGAAACGTTAAATGAAAAACAGTACGGGCAAGGGTTGTACGCACGAGGGAGACATTTTCTGACGTTTGGTAGTACCGAAGCAAATGGTACAGCCGCTTTTGAAAGAAATTTAGCAGAAGAGGTACTTTTGTCGCCTTTGGTGCTACTCGCTGATGTTAGTACCGAGGGACTGACTTTGGAAAAAATTCAGGGGTTGCTGGAGTTCAAGGTATGGGCATTGTTTAAGTATATTATAGTTGGGCAACCTATACGGACAATCACTTTCCCATGTAGAAAAGAATGAATATATATTTTACATCTCACTCGCTTCACTATGAAGTGGCGGTACCTTACGAAAGGGGGTAAAAATAGTCTGTAAGCACGTGATGTCGATAAGGTAGTAAACGGACGTATTAATCAGTACGTTGTACGGGGAGCAGTCACAAAATAAGCAAACGTACGTGTTGAAGACTTTACATATATGTAATATATGTATATGTAGTGCAAAATCGAGAAATCGAAACTTAAAAAAATCAAAAAAATAAAAATTGGAAAATCTAAAATTTAAAAATCGAGAAATTGAACAATAGAAAAATTAAAAAAAATTGGACAACCGAAAATTTAAAAATTCTGAAAATTGAAAAATTGAAATATAGAAGAACTGAAAACTCAAAAAATCGAAAAAAATTAATAATTTAAAAATTGAAAAGTTAAAATTAAGAAATCGAAAAACTGAAAAATCACAAAATTGAACGAAATATCAAAAAATTAGGAAATTAAAAAATTGAGAAACAGAAAAGTCATAAAAGCAGAGTCGAAAAATCGCAAACTTAAAAAATCTAAAAATTGAAAAATCAAAAACCTGAATAATCGAAAAATTGAAGAACTGAAAAAGTGAAAAATCGAAACTTTAGGAAGTGGATAAATGGGAATCTAAAAAAATTGATTAATTGAGAAATCCGAAAACTAAAATTCAGAAACGTCAAAATTTGAAAAATTAAAAAATATTGAAGAACTGAAAAATCGAAAAATCTAAAATTTAAAACACTGAAAAGTTAAAATATCTTAAAACTGAAAAATGGAGAAATCCAAACATTAAAAAATGAAAAAAATAAAAATTCGAAAATCTAAAATTTAAAAATCGAAACACTGAAAAATCAAACAATCGAGAAGACGAGAATTTAAAACATTAGAAAATTGAAAAATCGGATAAATCAAAAATCGAAACATCGAAAAATTGAGAAACCGAAAAGCAAAAAATCAAAAAACCAACAAACGAAAAATCGAAACATTGTAAAATTCAAAAATTGAGACATCGAGAAATCGTAAAATCAAAAGACAAAAAAATCGAGGAGATATTAAAAAATTCGGAAATTTGAAGAATTAAATTATAGAACTGGAAACTCGAGAAACCGAAAAATCTTGAAATTTAAAAATTAAAATATGGAAAAGTTGAAAATTTGAGAAATTGAAATATAAAACAATCGAAAAATTGAAAAATCTGAAGTATAGAAAACAAAAAACTGAAAATCCAAAAATAAAAACTAGAAAAATCTGGAAGTGGAAAAATCAAAGAATCGAAGTATTGAAAAATATCATAACTGAAAGAAATATCCAAAAATTGAGAAATCGAAAAACCAATAAAGCGAAGTCAAAAATCGAAGAATTGAAGAACTGAAAAATCGAAACTTTGAGAAGTGAGAAAATCAAAAATAGATGAATTGAGAAATCAGAAAACTGAAAATTTAACGCAAAAATTTGAAAAATTGAAAAATTTAGATACTGAAGAACTGAAAAGTCAAAAAATCGAGAAATCGAAAAACTAAAATTTAAAACACTGAACAATTAAAATATCGCAAATCGAGAAATCCAATTCAATTTGAAAAATTGAAAAATCGGGACATTGAAAAATTGGAAAATCCAGAAATTGAAAAGCTCAAAAGAAAAAAATCGAAAAACCGAGAAATCCAAAAATCGAAACATCGAAAAATTCAAAAACTGAGACTTCGAGAAATCGAAAAAAGAGTCGGAAGCCGGAAAGGAAAGTTAAAAATTGAAAAATTGAGAAATTGAAAAATCAAAACATCTGAATTCGATAAATTGAGAAATTAAAAGAATGAATAATCGAAAAATTTTAAAAAAGACAAACTGGAAAATCGAAAAATTGAAAAATTGAAATATAGGAGAACTGAAAACTCGAGATATCAAAAAACCTAGAATTTTAAAAAATGAAATATTAAAACATCGAAAAGTTGAAAAATTGAGAAATCGAAGCATTAAACAGTCGCAGAATTGAAAAATCTAAAGTTTACAATAAATTGAAAATCTAAAAAGTAAAAAATCGGGAAATCAAAATAAATCCATCAATTCAAAAATCGTAAAATCGAAAAATTGAAATATTGAAAAATTTCATAACTGAAAGAAATATTCAAAAAATTGACAAATTAAAAAATTGGAAAATTGAGAAATCGAAAATCTAAAAAAGCAAAATCGAAAAATCGTAATCTTAAAAAATCGAAAAATTGAAGAATTGAAGATGTGAAAAATCGAAACTTTAGGAAGTCCAGAAATGGACAAATAAAAAAATACTTTAGAAATCGGCAAACTGAAAATTTTGAAACGTGAAAATTTGAAAAATCGAAATATTTAAAAACCATAAAATTGAAAAGGACAAAAATTGAGAAATCGTATCATTGAAACATCGAAAGATTGAGAAATCGAAAAATAAAAAAATCGTGAAATACAAGATTCGAAGAATGGAAGAATCGAAAAAGCCCAAAATTGAAATATTGAAAAATTGAGACATTTAAAGTTGAAAAATCGAGAAATCGACAAGCCGAAAAATCCTAATAGCGTATTTAGGTATAAGTCACAAGATCAGGACTATGCTATTTTTTAAAATTTAAATAATATTATAAATTGGAAAATGTTGATTTTTTTTCCAAAAATCTTGACGTCCAAGGTGAAAACTCGACACGGATGCATAAACCGTAAACGGGGAATATACTATTGTATAGTGGACCAAGAGCTATAAGGTTATATGGCCATCATAAAATCATCCCATTGTGTCGAAGTTAAGTTGTTTACAATAGAAAAGATTTTAGGGTCGTAAATAACGTGCCCTTTGCAGCTCGACCGGCTGTTGTGGTTTCGTTCAGGAGCGGCTTTCACTAAATATGAAAATCCACCACTCCACTATTTCTTTACTACCTGCAGCCGCTGAGGGTTCTGAAATAACCACTCGCTTTGAAAGCCGGCCCTGTTAAATGTGAGCAAGAATTGTTTAGAAGAGGATTTATTGCCAACCGGTAAGCTTAGTGCGAACCACACAAAGGGGGTATTTATTTGCGGTCAACTACTTTTATGATGGTCATATAACCTTATACCTTTTGGACAAGTATATATCAGTTTAAAAACCCTTGGAAAGTTTCTGTCAGTTTTCAGATATAGTCAAATAAAAATAGGCGTCAAATTCATTTAAATACAATTCTTTCGTATCACGTTACAGCGCGTTGCTTCATATTTTTTATGTCAAGTAGATTTTCATATTTTGTACACATATGTTTATACACATTACTGTTTACGGAACAATGTTAATTATGGATTTATGGATAACTCCTCGTATAAGAGCAGAGCGAAGGGTGTTTGCCTTTGCTAATGTTTGATGGCGCCATCTGATGTAGAGTAAAATAAACCTAATACGTTGGCTCACTGTAGTGAAAATGCGCGTTGACGAAAAGTTTGTCCTACGCCCCCTGGATTCCTTGTCCTAAAGCTCACTATTTAGGTGAAGTAAAATTTGTAGGTTGTCCAACTATAATATACTTAAACAATGGTATGGGGTACTGTTTTAATTATTTTGTTACATTGGGGGTTAGTTTGAAGGATTGACGGCGTCGCTGCCTCAGAATGTCCATATATTGACTTTGGAACCTTGGATTGACAGTTATTTACTAAGGCTTGAACATATTTTGGAACGGGGTGAAGATGAAGAGTTGTCGAAACCTGTGACGGTTGATCTTAATGTTAGTCTTTGATTGTGGATTGTGCCGTACTAAAGGTGTTTTGTTTTTTAGAAACTTTTCACTTTATTTTCAATTACAAAAATTAGAGAAACTTCTTTAGGTGCTAACGAGTTTCTAGAGGACTCAGAAGTTGGTGTAACTAAAACGGTGACCTTAGAGCCCATGCAAATTAGGACGTTTATTTTCGAGACTGATGGTAATAATTCTGGTGGGAATGATGACAGTGACGGTGATGACGATGACGATTATTCCAAAGGTGGTGATAGTACCACTCGAACCACGTCTTCACTATTTATTTTACTTATAGTTTTAAATTATTTATTTATGTAAATATACCAAGACTGACGTCGTTTTTATTTTGTGAGTAAACCTCTCCCGACGTTTCTACTCTAGCATGTAATTTTCCACCCCGCATCAAACATCTTTCCGCCCCCACAATCCAACCACCCCTCCACAACTCCGAATTTGGAAAGCAAAGTTTCTTGAAGTGATTACAATAGCGCTGTATTGTCGCCTAGATGGTGGACTTTGAGCACACAGAACTTCCCTAATGTGCCATTCCAACTCCGACAAGACGATCAATGGATTTAATAGCAAATTTGGCGAAATATGAATTATTTAGACAGACTCGTGTGCCGCCACCTTTACGACCTTCCATTCGTACAGGACGGGAGAGGCAAGTTGGAAAGCCGTATCAAGAGAAATTATTCACGTTACAAAAGGCGCAGTCAGGAAGATGGCACAAAATGGATTCCTAGATAGGGCCATAAATTGTTAATTTCCTCGTATTTCCCTTCATATAAATTTATTTACAACTGACACCACTACGCGACCATAATTCATAAAAGTTTGCCAAGTTTGTGCGATTGTCTGCTTCAAAAGTGCTCCACCTGAGGGTTCCGGGGTAATTGTCGTTCGGATGGAGGGAGGGGGCGATATTTTCGGGCGGTTTTGGCAAGATAAACGACTGTGTTGCTTGTTCGCATAATCTAAATTTAGCCGGAAGCTGAAGCTGGGCTAAGTAATTTATTCGTGCGGAGATAGTACATTCTTGGATTTTACTTTAATAAACCAACTATAACTAAAAACAAAAATTTAATATAGTCATTTCGGTAAAAATAAACTTATCGGGATTTAATATAAACGTGCAAAAAAATCTTAAATGGGTAATTAGATTCAAGCTCCTTTTTATATTTATATAATTTTTTGAGACAAAATTTTCTGCAATTATTTTTCAAATTCGATTAGATATTCGACAACATCAAAATCAGATGTTCAAAGTTCCTGCCTTGTACATGTAAGTAAGCTCGTAATGTTTCCAAAGTTTCGATTCTTTCGTCATTTTGTCAAAATAGACAATATTGGTGCAATTAAAAAAAAAATAGCACAACACATTCAAGATTATTCGAAAGCTATCGGTGTTTTATTTTTGATACTCTATGTAAATTGTTGAATTATGAAAATTGGTGTAAAGTTATTTAGACAGCGCTTTCCTTCTCAGCTCTTGAAGTCCGGTATAACATATTTAGTTTTGTCTGATAATTGTAAGATTCGATTTAGAGATTTTTTTGCTGATCACGCAGTAAAGAGATCCATCTAGCGAATATACTAATCGATTTTATATCAGAATTTTTGGTTTCTTCATTTTCTTTATTTTTTTGTTGTTTCTTTCGATTTACAATTTTTATTTATTTAATTTTTCAAATTTTCAGGCTTTGATTTTTCAATTCCATGATTTTCCACGTTTAAAATTTTTCAATTTGCAGATTTTGGATTTCCAGTCTTCCAAGTTTTCAATTACTTTAATTTTCAATATTTTGATTTTACAACACATATTTCTTTTTTTTTATTTTTCACTTTTTCGAATTTTAAGTTTTTCAATTTTTAATCATTCGATTTTTCAAATTTTCGTTTCTTCAAATTTTCATGTTTGATTTTCACTTTTGACATTTTTCAAGTTTTTTTTATTTTTGATTTTTCAATTTTACAGTTTCTTGACTTCTAAATTTTTCAATTTTTCGAGTTGCAATTTTTAAATTTTGTAATTTTTCGATATTACAGTTTCTCATTTTTCGATTTTTCACATTCGTAGTTTTTAATTTTTGTCATTTTCAATTTTTCGTTTCCTCAATTTTTCAAGTTCTAGATTTTTATTTTTATTTTCCCGATTTTTTTATTTTTCATTTTCTCGGTTTTTCGATTTTCCAATTTTTCGATGTTTCGATTTTTCAGTTATCCGATTTTTCAAATTTTCAGGCTTTGAATTTTCAATTCGTCCATTTTTCAATTTTTAAATTTTTCAATTTGCAGTTTTTGGATTTCCAATCTTTCCAATTTCTTTCATTTTCAATATTTCTAATTCATAATACATACTTCTTTTGTTTTATTTTTCACTTTTTTTGGATTTTATATCACAACTTTTCGTTTTTCATTTCCTTTATTTTTTGTAGTTTCTTTCGATTTTACAATTTGTCGTTTATTTAATTTTTCAAATTTTCAGGTTTTTTAAATTTTTCTTCAAATTTTCAAGTTTGATTTTCACTTTTTACATTTTTCAAGTTTTTATTATACACTTTTTCGTTTTTTTATTTTTGATTTTTCAATTTTAGAGTTTGTCGACTTCCAAATTTTCCAATTTTTCAATATTACAATTTCTCATTTTTCCATTTTTCACATTTTCGATTTTTAATTTTTCCCTTTTTCGTCCCCTAAATTTTTCAACGCCCCGATTTTTATTTTGCATTTTCCTGATTTTTTATTTTTCATTTTCTTGATTTTAGATCACAATTTTTTGTTTTTTCATTTCCTTAATTTTTGTCGTTTCTTTCGATTTTCCAATTTTTCGTTTATTCAATTTCTCAAATTTTCAGGCCAATCGATCCAATTCGTCGATTTTCCAATTTTAAAATTTTTCAGTTTGCAGTTTTTGGGTTTCCACCCCTTTTTTACTTTTTGGTTTTTCAATTTTTCGTTAAACTTTAGATTTTTCAAATTTTCGACAGTTTTATACATCGATTTCTCAATTTTTTTCCAACTTTTCGATGTTTTAATTTTTCTTTTTTAAAATTTTTCTTTTTTTTTATTTCTCGATTTATCGAATTCAGATGTTTGGATGTTTTGATTGTTCAATTTCTCAATTTATTAATTTCTCATTTTTTTTGTATTTCTAGATGTTTCGATTTTTAGATTTCTCGGTTTTTCGATTTTCCAATTTTTCGATGTTTCGATTTTTCAGTTATCCGATTTTTAAATTTTTTTAAACTCTGGAGTTTCGACTCGTCGATTTTTCAAATTTTCGTTTCTTCAAATTTTCTTGTTTGATTTTCACTTTTGACATTTTTCAAGTTTTCATTATATACTTTTTAATTTTTTTATTTTTGATTTTTCAATTTTACAGTTTCTTGACTTCCAAATTTTTCAATTTTTCGAGTTGCAATTTTTTAATTTTGCAATTTTTCGATATTACAGTTTCTCATTTTTCGATTTTTCACATTCTCAGTTTTTAATTTTTGTCATTTTCAATTTTTCGTTTCCTCAATTTTTCAAGTTCTCGATTTTTATTTTTATTTTCCCGATTTTTTTATTTTTCATTTTCTCGGTTTTTCGATTTTCCAATTTTTCGATGTTTCGATTTTTCAGTTATCCGATTTTTCAAATTTTCAGGCTTTGAATTTTCAATTCGTCCATTTTTCAATTTTTAAATTTTTCACTTTGCAGTTTTTGGATTTCCAATCTTTCCAATTTCTTTCATTTTCAATATTTCTAATTCATAATACATATTTCTTTTGTTTTATTTTTCACTTTTTGATTCTTAAGATTTTTGCAAGTTTTCATTTTGTAATTTTTCGTTTTTTATTTTTGATTTTTCAATTTTACAAATTCTCGACTTCCAAAATTTTTAATTTTTTGTTCCTTCAATTTTTCGGTTTGCATCAGTTTTTCAATTTGGCAATTTTTCAATATTACAGTTTTCCACTTTTCGATTTTTCCGTTTCTCACTTTTTAATTTTTTCCTTATCCTATTTTCTGCTTCCGATTTTTATTTTTCATTTTCCCGATTTTTTAATTTTCACTTTTTCGATTTTATATTACAATTTTTCGTTTTTTCATTTCCTTTATTTTTTGTTGTTTCTTTCGATTTTACAATTTTTCGTTTATTCAATTTTTCAAATTTTCAGGTTTTTTCAATTTTTCTTCAAATTTTCAAGTTTGATTTTCACTTTTTACATTTTTCAAGTTTTTATTATACACTTTTTCGTTTTTTTATTTTTGATTTTTCAATTTTAGAGTTTGTCAACTTCCAAATTTTCCAATTTTTCAGTATTACAATTTCTCATTTTTCCATTTTTCACATTTTCGATTTTTATTTTTTCCCTTTTTCGTACCCTAAATTTTTCAACTAACCGATTTTTATTTTGCACTTTCCTGATATTTTATTTTTCATTTTCTTGATTTTATATCACAATTTTTTGTTTTTTCATTTTCTTCATTTTTGTTGTTTCTTTCGATTTTCCAATTTTTCGTTTATTCAATTTTTCAAATTTTCAGGCCAATCGATTCCAATTCGTCGATTTTCCAATTTTTAAATTTTTCAGTTTGCAGTTTTTGGGTTTCCACTCCTTTTTTACTTTTTGGATTTTCAATTTTTCGTTAAACTTCAGATTTTTCAAATTTTCGACAGCTTTATGCTTCGATTTTTCAATTTTCGTTTTCTCGCTTTTATGTCACAAATTTTCATTTTTTCAATTCCTCTATTTCTTGTTGTTTCTTTCGATTTTTCAATTTTTCGTTTCGTCAATTTCACGAATTTTCAGTTTCTCAATTTTTCGTTTCAACAATTTTTCATGTTCCCGATTTTTTTTTCAATGTGGCGAATTTTTAATTTTTATTTTCTCGATTTATATCACAACTGTCCGTTTTTTCATTTTCTTTATTTTCTGTGTTTTTTTTCGATTTTACAATTTTTCATTTGTTCAGTTTTTCAAATTTTCAGGCTTTGAATTTTCAATTCGTCCATTTTTCAATTTTTAAATTTTTCACTTTGCAGTTTTTGGATTTCCAGTCTGCCGATTTTCCAATTTCTTTAATTTTCAATATTTCTATTTCATAATACCTATTTCTTTTTTTTTTTAATTTTTCACTTTTTCGATTCTTAAGATTTTTCAAGTTTTCATTTTGTAATTTTTCGTTTTGATTTTTAATTTTTCAATTTTACAATTTCTCGACTTCCAAAATTTTCAATTTTTCGTTCCTTCAATTTTTCAGTTTGCATTAGTTTTTCAATTTGGCAATTTTTCAATATTTCAATTTTTCTTTCTTCGATTTTTCAGTTTCTCAATTTTTAATTTTTCCTTTTTCCAATTTTTTTGTTTCCAATTTTTATTTTTCATTTTCCCGACTTTTTAATTTTCACCTTTTCGATTTTATATTACAATTTTTCGTTTTTCATTTCCTTTACTTTTTGTAGTTTTTTTCGATTTTACAATTTTTCGTTTATTCAATTTTTCAGATTCTCACGTTTTTTTCAATTTTACTTCAAATTTTCAAGTTTGATTTTCACTTTTTACATTTTTTTATTATACTTACACTTTTTCGCTTTTTTATTTTTGATTTTTCAGTTTTAGAGTTTGTCGACTTCCAAATTTTCCAATTTTTCAATATTACAATTTCTCATTTTTCCATTTTTCACATTTTCGAATTTTAATTTTTCCCTTTTTCAATTTTTCGTCCCCTAAATTTTTCAACTCACCGATTTTTATTTTGCAGTTTGCAGTTTGCAGTTTTTGAGTTTCCACCCCTTTTTTACTTTTTGGATTTTCAATTTTTCGTTAAACTTCAGATTTTTCAAATTTTCGACAGTTTTATACTTCGATTTTTCAATTTTCATTTTCTCGATTTTATGTCACAAATTTTCATTTTTTCATTTCCTTTATTTTCTGTTTTTTTCCTTTTTACAATTTTTCAATTGTTTAGTTTTTCAAATTTTCAGGTTTTGAATTTTCAGTTCGTCCATTTTTCAGTGTTTAAAATTTTTCAATTTGCAGTTTTTGGAAATTTTCCAATTTCTTTAATTTTCAATATTACTTTTTCATAATACATATTTTTTTTTTATTTTCCACTTTTTCGATTCTTAAGATTGTTCAAGTTTTCATTTTGTAATTTTTCGTTTTTTATTTTTAATTTTTCGATTTTACAATTTCTCGACTTCCAAAATTTTCAATTTATCGTTCTTTCAATTTTTCGGTTTGCATCAGTTTTTCAATTTGTCAATTTTTCAATATTACAGTTTTCCACTTTTCGATTTTTCCGTTTCTCACTTTTTAATCTTTCCCTTATCCTATTTTTTGCTTCCGATTTTTATTTTTCATTTTCCCGATTTTTTAATTTTCACTTTTTCGATAATATATAACAATTTTTCGTTTTTTCATTTCCTTTATTTTTTGTTGTTTCTTTCGATTTTACAATTTTTCGTTCATTCAATTTTTCAAATTTTCAGGTTTTTTCAATTTTTCTTCAAATTTTCAAGTTTGATTTTCACTTTTTACATGTTTCAAGTTTTTATTAAACCTACACTTTTTCGTTTTTTTATTTTTGATTTTTCAATTTTAGAGTTTGTCGACTTCCAAATTTTCCAATTTTTCAATATTACAATTTCTCATTTTTCCATTTTTCACATTTTCGATTTTTAATTTTTCCCTTTTTCAATTATTCGTCCCCTAAATTTTTCATTTATTTTTCATTTTTCCTGATTTTTTATTTTTCATTTTCTTGATTTTATATCACAAGCTTTTGTTTTTTCATTTACTTAATTGTTCTTTCTTCCGATTTTCCAATTTTTCGTTTATTCAATTTTTCAAATTTTCAAGCCAATCGATTCCAATTCGTCGATTTTCCAATTTTAAAATTTTTCAGTTTGCAATTTTTGGGTTTCCACCCCTTTTTTACTTTTTGGATTTACAATTTTTCGTTAAACTTTAAATTTTTCAAATTTTCGACAGTTTTATACTTCGATTTCTCAATTTTTTTCCAACTTTTCGATGTTTTAATTTTTCTTTTTAAATTTTTTCTTTTTTTTTCGATTTATCAATTTCTCAATTTTTTTCTATTTCTCGATGTTTCCATTTTTAGATTTCTCGGTTTTTCGAGTTTCCAATTTTTCGATGTTTCGATTTTTCAGTCATCCGATTTTTCAATTTTTTTAAACCCTGGAGTTTCGACTTGTTGATTTTACAGTTTTTCGATTTTTGAGTTTTAGATTTTCGCATTTTTCTTTTTTGATTCTTCGATGTTTGGATTTCTCCATTTTTCGATTTTGGGATATTTCAATTGTTCAGTGTTTTAAATTTTAGATTTTCGATTTCTAGATGTTTTGATTTTCCAGTTCTTCAATATTTCTATTTTCCAATTTTTCAAATTTTGACGTTGCTAAATTTTCAGTTTTCCGATTTTTCAATTAATTTTTTTTTATTTTCCCGTTTCTGGAATTCACAGTTTAGAATTTTCAGTGCTACAATTCTTCGATTTTTGGATTTTTCAATTTTCCTATTTTTTAAATTTTCAAGTTTTGACGTATCTGAATTTTCAGTTTTCCGATTTCTCAATTAATCTATTTTTTGATTTGCCAAGGTTTCGATTTTTCAGTTTTTCAGCTCCTCAATTTTTCGATTTTTCAGGCTCCAGATTTTTCAATTTTTCGATTCTTTAGGTTTGCTATTTTTCGGCTTTTCGATTTCCCAATTTTTCAATTTTTAATTTCCCAATTTTGGATGTTTCGTTCAATTTTGTGAGTTTCCTCAGTTTTTCCATTCTTCAATTTTTCAATTTTGGAATTTTTTAGTATTTCGTATTTTGGATTTTTCACGTTCTGGATTTTTCGATTTCTCGACTTTTTACTTTTTGGATTTTCAATTTTTCGTTTTTTGAACTTTCGGTTTTCACAATCTTTCAACTTTTCGATAAAATATGAAGCACTTGAGCTTTTAAGCTCAAAAAACCTTAAGCAAACGAAAAATCTACCAAAAGAAAGACAAGATTTTTGTAATTATTTTTAAAATTCGTTAAAAACAAAATCAGACACATACCCAAAGTAAAATTTTATTGTTCGTTACATTTTTCCATAATTTGATTAATTCTTAGTTACTTTAATAACAAAAGTACGAATCTGCATGGGGTCCAACGCAATCACCGGATCTTCTAGCGAAATGATAGATTTCTTCGTAACAATCTTCTTACCATTTTCTATATTCCACGAGTACTTTTCTTTAGCCTGGAACTCGTCAAGCCATTGGTTGGCAGCAAGTGTCGTCTCTCTAATTTCCGTTACTTCGAAAAGTGTGAACAAACCCTTAAAAATATTTTGTAGAAATTACAAGAAATAAATAGTTCCTACCTGCAAATCCACTGAAACACTCTGTGACAAAGCCGCATCTTCATTATTTTCCAGAATGTGTTCAAGTCTCAGAATGTAAGTGTCATCCTTCCAAGGTTCTAGAGTCAAAATGTGGACATTATCAGGCAACGTTGCTTTTAAGCCTTCAAACTAAAAATAAATCCTTTAATATGAAAACACCTCCTTGATAACACTTAGTACGTTGAAATTGAGGGCACCCTGAAGATTCTCCAACGACAAATCATCCGAAGAAGCATCACCAACCAACACCAAAGGCCCCAAAAGTTTCTTCAGAGCTATTTCACGTTCTTGGGCAGCTGTAGATTTACCATCGACCTCAGAAGCACTGGAACCAATAACCAAAAAGTGTTGACCTCTCGCTACTACTCCTTGTCCGAACTCTTCGTCGTCAAGACCCTCACCCACACCCTTAGCATCGTCCCTAAGAAGCCTCCTGTGCACCTACAATTCCCATTTTGTCAACCAATGTCAATCTATCAAAAACACCCACCATCAATTCAATCACACCGTTTTGCAAACTAGAACCACCTTGAGCCCGATCATTCAAAACTGCCACCTCCAGACCTTTGTTTTCGTCTTTGATAACGATTTTGGAAGTGATGGGGTAATAGTTACTGGCGATGGGTTCAAGGGTTGGGTCGTATTCATAGTCGGAGCGTTGGTTGACTTGTCTTTTGATCATTTCACGACCGTTGGAATCGGTGTAGAAGGATTCTGCGTTGTCAAAATCGTTGATTGTGAATCTGCTGACTATCTCACGTCCGATTCCATTGTCGTTGTCCCTAAATTGAAGATCAGTGTTTTGTGGGTGAGTAAAGTGATGCTTACACTTCAATGGGTCCTACGAGCCAGTCGAATTCTATGTAGTTGTTTCCTTCGTCTTTGTAGACTCGGATGATTTGGGTGATCCAGTCGTTGAATTGTTGACGGACTTCATCGACAAGAGTGCCTGTGGTGGAAGTAACAGAGACGGAGTCGGCTACAATGTTAGCTTCGTTGACTAGCGGGCGGAAAATATAAGCACCAGAAGCCGCATTGTCTTCACCGTTATTGTCACCATTGAATCCGTAGTAGAAGATAAATTCTTGCTTGATTTCTAGAGTTTGGCCGTTCATGGTGACGGATTTCAAGAGACCAGTTGCGTCATCTATCTCAAAACCGGTGGTCTACAAAGAATTGTATAAGTGCATGGATACAAAAACGGTTTTTCTTACATCAGTGCCAAACTTCACACTTGGTGTTTTCTTTACAGCAACAGATTTCGCTTTGGTGGCAGTTTTTTCAACATAATACAGTTTTAGTCCAAAACCGGATACATCAGCAGCAAAAACTAGTTCTTTAGGTTTAGGGCTTCCGAAATTTTGGTCTACGTAACTGAAGTCAGAAATGCTGTCAAGCAAATCGGATGCAACTTCGCCTAGAAGCAGAAAGTTAACAAGTGTTGTAAGTTTACAAAATTGTTACCATCAGGTCCTGTGATTGTGTACGAGCCATCAGACACCGGTAGCCGCACGTACTGAGTCACGGGTCTTTCAAGAGGGTTATAGACACTCACAACGAATCTATCTGAGTTGGTAAAATCGCAAACACTGACATTAGCCAAGAGACACGGTCGAAGACCTAGATTTATATCAGTCGAGGCATCTTTCTTCAATACGTTACTGAAGTCAGAGTTTAGACGATTATTGTTGACGATACAAAGACTTACGTGACGACAATATCAAGCATGAGTTCAGCTTGTTGGACGCTTTTTGTCAACAGTCTTACGTAATCGTCAGCCACTGCTTCTTTCGCCGTACCCGTAATGGCATCATGGTGTTGTAAAACTCCAAGAGCTTCTTTAATAAGTGTTAGTTCATACTCATGGTCTTCGCCATTGACTTTGGAGAACGTTGCAAGTTGTTTAGCCGCCTAAAATTTGATAAGACTGGCTGCATTTCAAGACAATAAATTACCTGTAGAATGTTGTTGGTTGTTCTTTCGAAACGTTTAGTGTTAGGTCTGGATGTAAAATAGCCGGTCCAGTAGTTATGGGCACCGGAGGCATACGGGAAAAAGTCGTCTGATTTCAGAGGAAACTCGATGTTGTTGGCGACCGCCGCGTCATTGACAGCTTGAATGTAGCACGAAGGGGTTGAATAAATCAAGTTAATTTGGTCGTTGTCTTGGAAGCCGCTGAAATTTTTGATTATCACTGTCACCATGTCCGTGGTCCAACTTACGCGATTAGTTTGTCTATGTTGATATAGTTCTTCTCTGCTGATTGAAACTGGAAGTCTCCACCCATTGGAATTAAGACATGATTCGTTCGATAATTACTCGCCAGAGATAGCATTTTGCTCACAAATTCGTCAACCCTTCTTGGAACATTGTAGTCTGGACTGGTATCATCGTCGACGATAACTTCATCTCCGCATTCAATATCAAAGCAGTAACCGGGTGGAGGCCCATACATATCGGGCATGATATAAGTGAAGATGTTTGTATTCTCGAGATTAGCACTACCTTGCCAAATCACTTCCATGGTCTTGTCAATATTTCGTTGATTGTGGTCGTTGTAGTCGAGCCTGCCCAGAAAAACACCGTCGAAGCCCAACTGGGCAAAAATTGAGGCTTGTTCGCGACTGTGACCGAACGGATCGATCTGCCAGCCGATTTTAGGGGCACCACAGGCCCCAACAGTCTCATTGATAGTTCTAGAATCATGAATGAACTTCAGTGTTTCACAAACAAAACTAGTAGTACCTAAGTCCGTGCGTGAATTGATCAATCGTGGATTGATAATTCACAGCGGCTTCGTCATTCATTGACCACGCCGCATTGATAATCTCCAACTGACCATTGTTCACTAGATCGATAAAGTCTTGCTTGACACTATCAGGTTGCTTTTGCCACCATTTCCAAAAGAACGCGGTTTCCACTTGCACAAATCTAAATAAAACGATGACGATAACACTGTATTTGTCGACTCACCTCCTATCGGGATTGGCTTTCAGCGCCTCGACCGTCGACGAAATAATGTATTGTACCCCGGCCCGCTGTATCTCGCTGTGGCCTGAAAAGCAAGAGCTGATATCTCAAAGTTTACAATGCCGTAAAACGCACTTCCGTAAAAGTATTGATCAACAGTTTTCAGCCAGCCGACGTCATCGTGGGAATGAGGGATGAGATGAACGTTAATTTTGTCGGGATCTACGGGATGGCAAACCTGGAATAGATTGCGCGAATTTTATAGTTAATAACTGTATATTGCAACAGTCGGGAGACGGTGAAAAGGGAAAGACAACTACAATCAATGTTTAGTTAAGCTATCAAGTTACCTGACAGGCCGGAGCGGCTTCTTCGCGCTTGATGGGGGAAGAGTGTCCCCAGGCGAAAAGCACTGTTAAAACGACTAAGTATTTGATCATGTCTCATTAAAAAGTGGAAATTTTGTGAATGAAAATGATGGATGTCGTGACCCTTTAAGTTAAATATGGTTGGAGAGCGTGGGCGATAACGGAGATTTCGCTTAGATAATTAGAAGTACGTGAGAAGTGTTTACTGGCACGATAAACTCGAGAATCAAAATAAAAGAATTATTATTAAAAAAAATTGGTCTAAAGAGTTTAGACAGTACTTCCCTCGCTGTCGGAAACTTGACGACTGCATGCCTATTGTGTTTTTTTTCTCATTACATTTTTGTAGTGGGAATTTAAAAAAAAATTGCGATGACGTCATCAACATTTTTGCAAGGACACGTATATCAGTTGGGATAGATGTAGTGTAATACTAAGAATAAAATTATTATATTCTCAAATTTTCGGGAAAATGAATTGGGTCGTTTTGAATATTGATTTGTAATAATCAATAAAATAACGAAACAATCTACTCACGTATACGTATCAGAGGCAACTGAAAATCGTGTATGTATAAACATTCTTAATTTAAGATGACAGGCGTAACAGCATACGTGAGAGCCAAACACAGAAACTGTAAACAAAACGACCGTCGGTTTTATTGCTTTGACTTCCGCTTATTATATAAAACATTGGGTTTTATTTTAATTCTTGACAGTGAAATTCACAATTGGTTGATTATAAACATGTCTATTTCGCATTCGCGGAACCAAGTGAGCGCATAAAACAAATGCAGGTCTGTAATGTTAAAGTCGATGTAAATAAGCGTGCTACCCTTATGTTTCAACCGAGTTTTTCCTTTAACAAATTTTGTGTCTACCAAATTGGGTTGGTTGGGGTGTAATACTAATAATAAGTGTTGCCTTTAATTTAATCAATAAAATAAATTGACTTCATTAATTTTTTTGAACCACCTCTTAAGAAAATCTAAAAAATATGAATGGAATGATAAATCACAAGTACAAACTCATCATATTTTTTGCATTTTAGATAGGATTTATTCAGCAAAATTTAAGGGTGACGTCATCAATTTTTTTAGGAGGGATGAACAAATACATTTTGAACAAAAGTTTACCATGCTTATAATAACTTTAAAATATTCCCAAGATTTCAAAGCATTCGGTTTTGTAATTCCTGATTAAATCGATAAAATAAATTCACGCCTTCATTAATTTTTTTCAGTCACCCTGCATATGCAAATCCAAAAATATGAATGGAATGATAAATCACAAGTACAGACTCATCATATTTTGTACATTTTAGATGCGATTTATTCGGAAAACTTTTGAGCTGACGTCATCAGTTTTTTGTAGAAGATAACCAAATATATTTTGACTAAAAATTTATTATGCTCTTTATAACCTTAAAACATCTGCAAGATTTCAAAGCATTCGGTTTTGTAGTTCCTGATTAAATCAATAAAATAAATTTACGCATTCATTAATTTTTTTGAGTCACTCTGTATATGCAAATCCAAAAAATATGAATGGAGTGATAAATGACAAGTACAGGCTCATCATATTTTGTACATTTTAGATATGATTTATTCGGCAAACTTTCGAGCTGACGACATCAAGTTTTTGGAGGGGATAAGCAAATATATTTTGACTAAACATTTATTATGCTCTTTATGACCTTAAAACATCTGCAAGATTTCAGAGCATTCGGTTTTGTAGTTCCTGATTAAATCAATAAAATATATTTACGCATTCATTAATTTTTTTGAGTCACCCTGTATATGCAAATCCAAAAAATATTAATGGAGTGATAGTTCACAAGTACAGACTCATCATATTTTGTACATTTTAGATATGATTTATTCCACAAACTTTTGAGCTGACGTCATCAAGTTTTTGGAGGGGATAAGCAAATATTTTTTGACTAAAGATTTATGATGCTCTTTATAGCCTTAAAACATCTGCAACATTTCAAAGCATTCTGGTTAGCAGATTAAAAATTAAATTTCAAAATGTTGTTTTATAATTTTGATTTTTTTTCCAAAAATCTGGACGTTTCGGGTGAAAAGTCGATTCAGAGTTGTAAACTACATGTGTAGGACTATGTTATTTTATACAATTGAAAACCCATTTACTATGTACAATTTTGAAGTGACGTCATCGCTTTAGTGGTGGGGATGATTCGACAAATTTTGGTTAGCGTTTTACCATCTACATGATATTCTTAATATAAGTACAAAATTTCACAACAATCGGTCGAGTACTTTCGGAGATTATCTGTCTAATAAAAATCCGTGACAACAGACGGACAGACGGACAGACGGACAGACGGACAGACGGACAGACGGACAGACGGACAGACGGACGGACGGACAGACGGACAGACGGACAGACAGACGGAAATGGGAGACCTATTTCTTCGTCTTCTAGGGGTCATGAAAGATCGAGAAAACGTAAAAGTAGAGAGTCGGCCGACGGACTCGATTACAATACTTCCTTTGCTTACGCTCGGGAAGTAAAAATTGTGTGTCGTCATTAGCGAGCTCAGTGTTAATTGATATTTTGATATAAATTTAAGTAATTTAATTCAAACTGAACGTGATTCATCAATCACGTTAAGCCACAGTCGTGAGTGGGTGGATTACCTCAAACTTGGGAATTCTGATGTTTACGTACGGGGGTGACAGTATCTAATTAAGAACAAACTTGATCATCGACTAAAAATTTTTAAGTGTAGACTGTCCTTCGACTAGTTGAACATAAAAACTATATCCTGTCCTAGCAACAGATATCAGCGGCTTTGAAGTGTTCATTCAGGTGTTTCTACTTCGTAAACAATAAACAAAACTAATTTAGAACTGTTCGTGTTTATCAACGTTGTGTTTATAAACTTGAGATTTCGATCTATCCTCAACCAAAATACCAGCTCTGTTGTCGTAGTAACAAAATCAGTGTCGTGTCGAGATTCATATTTCTCTTAACTGATGGAAAATGTAAATTTTTATCGACTTAACATCCATCAAGTTCTGCTTCGAGCGCTTTAAATGTTTATGAAATATTGAACCCTGTGTACCATATGCCAGGGGCGGAAAGACTAAATTTATCTTTGTCGTGCTGGATTTCAATTTCCAGAATCAATCCATAGCTTTGAATGTTTCCAATTTCACAAGTGGGTTTATCCTTATACTGTATTAGACAGTATACTGCGCAGTGTAATTACAGGGTGACATTTATCACCGACTAACAAATCACTGCATTCCGATAATTTCGACTGGCAAAACAACGCAGTAACTTTTTGTCGAAACTGAATGGCATTCAGCTGAAAATTATGTAAAGAAGTCAGGTTTCAATCGCGAACAATTTATTGATCAACTGTACAAAAAGCTTCTTGTTAAATAACTTCTAAAGGCGTAATTCTGCAAGCAGATGCTTCTCGAGTTACCGCTGCTTTCACTCCTACATATAAAATTACGAAGCGTATTTTTAGAAGCTATAAATTTGATAAAAGAAGCTAAATAATTACTTTTCGGCATTGAACTAAATCTCTTTATTCAGGTTCGCCTTTTTGTTCAAGGAACTGTCTAATTTAAAATGATCAAAATTTACTTCGTCACCTGATGACTTTAAAAACTAGTTAACGTTAGAAATATAAAGTGCATAGTAATATTTATCGACAACCAGTTGCCAACCAATTGAAACCGACCTCGTTAATGACGTCATAAAACCAGAAAAAAGAATTTCCATAACCTTCCTATTTATTTAAGGTAGCAACATGCCCACTTCTCACAAAATAATTTTCTTTTGTTTTGGATCTCGAGTATATCGTGTCTGTAAACACTTATCTCCAGCGTACTTCCAATTATTATCTGAAAGAAATCTCCGTTATCGCCCACACTCGAACGAATTAACTTAAGGGCCTTCGACGTCCAGTGTTTCGCTCACAAAATCGCTATTGTTTAATGAGACATGATTAAATATTTAGTCGTGTTAACAGTGCTTTTCGCCTGGGGATACTCTTCCCCCATCAAGCGCGAAGAAGCCGCTCAGGCCTGTCAGGTAAGTTGATAGCTTAACTAAACATTGATTGCATTTGTCTTTCCCTTTTCGACGTCTCCCGACTGTTTCAACGGAAAGCGATCCAAATTTACTGCATACCCACATTCAGTTATTAACTATAAAATTCGCGCAATCTATTTCAGGTTTGCCATCCCGTAGATCCCGACAAAATTAATGTTCATCTCATCCCTCATTCCCACGATGACGTTGGCTGGCTGAAAACTGTTGATCAATACTTTTACGGAAGTGCGTTTTAGGGCTTTGTAAACTTTGAGATATCGGCTCTTGTTTTTTAGGTCACAGCGAGATACAAAGGGCTGGAGTACAATACATTATTTCGTCGACGGTCGAGGCGCTGAAAGCCAATCCTGATAGGAGGTGAGTAGGAATCAAGGTCAATGTGTTTGACAATCGCGTTATCGCCATAGTGATAGTAAATCATACTGTGGTTTAGATTCGTACAAGTGGAGACGGCGTTCTTCTGGAAATGGTGGCAAAAGCAACCTGATAGTGTCAGGCAGGACTTTATCGATTTAGTAAACAATGGACAGTTGGAAATTATCAATGCGGCGTGGTCAATGAATGACGAAGCTGCTGTCAATTATCAATCAACTATTGATCAATTCACGCACGGACTTAGGTACCACTACCTTTATTTGTAAAACATTCAAGTTAATTCATTTTCCTAGAACTATCAATGAGACTGTTGGAGCCTGTGGTGCCCCTAGAATCGGCTGGCAGATCGACCCGTTCGGTCACAGTCGCGAACAAGCCTCCATTTTTGCCCAGCTGGGCTTCGATGGTGTCTTCTTTGCCAGAATTGACTACAACGACCGAAATCAAAGAAATGCCGACAAGACCATGGAAGTGATTTGGCAAGGCAGTGCCAATCTAGAAAACACGAACATCTTCACAAATGTTTTCCCCGAATTTTATTATCCGCCTTCAGGTTATTGTTTTGATATTGAGTGTGGTGATGAAGTTCTCGTTGACGACGACACCAGCCCTGATTATAATATTCCGAGAAAAGTTGACGACTTTTTGGGCAGAGTGACTTCACTAGCTAGCTATTATCGGACGAACAATCTCCTGATTCCAATGGGTGGCGACTTCCAATATCAATCAGCAGAGAAGAACTTTATCAATATTGATAAGCTAATCGCGTAAGTTTGGCTATGAAAATATTGCAAGATGTAAGACAGAATTTTAGGGGCTTCCAAGGCAACGACCAAATTAACTTGATTTATTCAACCCCTTCGTGTTATATTCAAGCTGTCAATGATGCCGCTGCCAGTAACAACATCGAGTTTCCTCTAAAAACCGACGACTTTTTCCCGTATGCATCAGGTGGACACAACTATTGGACCGGCTACTTTACGTCAAGACCTAATGCTAAACATTTTGAAAGAACAACCAGCAAAATTCTACAGGTAATTTACTACGTTGAAAATACAATCAATCTTATCAAATTTTAGGCGGCCAAACAACTTACAGCTTTCTCCAAAGTCAATGGTGAAGATCACGAAGCAGATCTAACACTTCTTAAAGAAGCGGTTGGAATTCTACAGCACCACGATGCTATTACAGGTACGGCGAAAGAAGCAGTGGCTAATGACTATGTAAGACTCTTGACGAAAAGTATCCAAAGAGCTGAACCCACGCTTAATGTCGTCGTCACGTAAGTCTTTATACACTCAACAACAATCGTCTAAACTCTGACTGCAGCAACCTCCTGAAGAAAGACGCTTCGACTGACATAAATCTAGATCTTCGAACTTGCCTCTTGGCTAACATCAGTGTTTGCGACATTACCAACGCAGATAGATTCGTTGTGAGTGTCTATAACCCTCTTGAACGACCTGTGACTCAATACGTGCGGCTACCGGTGTCTGATGGCTCTTACACAATCACAGGACCTGATGGTAACTTTTTTGTAAACTTACAACACTTGTTAACTTTCTGCTTCTAGGCGAAGTTACATCCGATTTGCTTGACAGCATTTCTGACTTCAGCTACGTAGACCAAGATTTCGGAACACCCAAACCTAAAGAACTAGTTTTTGCTGCTGATGTATCCGGTTTTGGACTAAAATTATATTATGTTGAAAAAACTGCATCCAAAGCAAAATCTGTTGCTGTGAAGAAAACACCAAGTGTGAAGTTTGGCACTGATGTAAGAACAACCGTGTCTGTATCCACGAACTTTTACATTTCTTTTATAGACTACCGGTTTTGAGATAGATGACGCAACTGGTCTCTTGAAATCCGTCACCATGAACGGCCAAACTCTAGAAATCAAGCAAGAATTTATCTTCTACTACGGATTCAATGGTGACAATAATGGTGAAGACAATGCGGCTTCTGGTGCTTACATTTTCCGCCCGCTAGTCAACGAAGCTAACATTGTAGCCGACTCCGCCTCTGTTACTTCCACCACAGGTACCCTTGTCGATGAAGTCCGTCAACAATTCAACGACTGGATCACCCAAATCATCCGAGTCTACAAAGACGAAGGAAACAACTACATAGAATTCGACTGGCTCGTAGGACCCATTGAAGTGTAAGCACCACTTTACTCACCCACCAAACACTAATCTTTAATTTAGGGACAACGACAATGGAATCGGACGTGAGATAGTCAGCAGATTCACAATCAACGATTTTGACAACGGAGAATCCTTCTACACCGATTCAAACGGTCGTGAAATGATCAAAAGACAAGTCAACCAACGCTACGACTATGAATACGACCCGACCCTTGAACCCATCGCCAGTAACTATTACCCCATCACTTCCAAAATCGTTATCAAAGACGAAAACAAAGGTCTGGAGGTTGCAGTTTTGAATGATCGGGCTCAAGGTGGTTCTAGTTTGCAAAACGGTGTGATTGAATTGATGGTGGGTGTTTTTGATTGATTGACATTTGTTGACAAAATGGAAATTGTAGGTGCACAGGAGGCTTCTTAGAGACGATGCTAAGGGTGTGGCTGAGGGTCTTGACGATGAAGAGTTCGGACAAGGAGTAGTAGCAAGAGGTCAACACTTTTTGGTTATTGGTTCCAGTGCTTCTGAGGCCGATGGTAAATCCACAGCTGCACAAGAACGAGAAATAGCTCTGAAGAAACTTTTGACGCCTTTGGTGTTGGTTGGTGATGCGTCTTCGGATGATTTGTCGTTGGAGAATGTTCAGGGTGCCCTCAATTTTAACGTACTAAGTGTTATCAAGGGGGTGTTTTCGTATTAAAAGATTTATTTCTAGTTTGAAGGCTTAAAAGCAACATTGCCTGAGAATGTCCACATTTTGACTCTAGAACCTTGGAAGGATGACACTTACATTCTGAGACTTGAACACATTCTGGAGAATAATGAAGATGCGGCTTTGTCACAGAGCGTTTCAGTGGATTTGCAGGTAGGAACTAAGGTATTTATTTCTTGTAGTTTCTACAAAATATTTTTTAAGGGTTTGTTCACACTTTTCGAAGTAACGGAAATTAGAGAGACGACGCTTGGTGCCAACCAATGGCTTGACGAGTTCCAGGCTAAAGAAAAATTCGCGTGGAATATAGAAAATGCTAAGAATAGTGTTACGAAGAAATCTATCACTTCGCTTGAAGATCCGGTGATTGCGTTGGACCCCATGCAGATTCGTACTTTTATTATTAAAGTAACAAAGAATTAATCAAATTTTGGAAAAATGTAACGAACAATAAAATTTTTCTTTGGATATGTGTCTGATTTTGTTATTACCGAATTTTCTTCAAAAAAAAGACAGTTGGAGCCTCCAAAAAGGTTTCATCTAAAAAAAAGGCAGTTAGGAGCCCTCGAGAAGGTTTCATATTCTTAAAAAGATAGTTGGAGGCCACCGAGGAGGTCTCATCTTCAAGAAAAAGATAGTTGAAACCCCCAAGAAGGTTTCATATTCCAGAAAAAGACAGTTGAAGCTCCAGAGAAGGCTGCATCTAAAAGAAAGACAGTTGGAATCTACCTAGGAAGTTTCATGTCCTTTGAAAAGAAAGACAGTTCAAGCCTCCGAGAAGGTTTTATATTCTTAAAATAAGACAGTTGTGGAACACCGAGAAGGTTTTATTGTCCTCCGAAAAAATTACAGTTTAGGCCCCCGAGAAGGTTACATCTTCCAGAAAAAGACAGTTGGAGCTAGAGAGAAGGTTTTATCTTTCAGAAAAAGACAGTTGGAGCGCCAGAGAAGGTTTCATGTAAAAGAAAGACAGTTGGAATCTACCAAGGAAGTTACATGTCCTTTGAAAAGAAAGACAGTTCAGGCCCCCGAGAAAGTTTTATATTCTTGAAATAAGACAGTTGCGCAACACCGACAAGGTTTTATTGTCCTCTGAAAAAAATTACAGTTTAGGCCCCCGAGAAGGTTACATCTTCCAGAAAAAGATAGTTGGAGCAGCAGAGAAGGTTTTATCTCTCAGAAAAAGACAGTAGCAGCCACCGAGGAGGTTTCATGTCCTTTGAAAAAAAAAAGCCAGTTCGGACCCCCGAGGTTTCTCTTTCAAAAAACGACAGTTGGAGCCCTCGAGAAGGTTTCATCTTCCAGAAAAATATAGTTGGAGCCCCACAGAAGGTTTTACCTAAAAAAAAGACAGTTGGGGGACCCCAAGAAAGTTTAATATTTTTAAAAAAGACGGTTGGAAGCCACCGAGAAAGTTTCATGTCATTTGAAAAAAAAAGACAGTTCAGGCCTCCGAGAAGGTTTTATCTTCCAAAAAAAGACAGTTGGAGCCACCGAGATGGTTTCATGTCCTTTGAAAGAAAAGGCAGTTTGGGCTCCCGAGGTTATTCTTCCAAAAAAAGACAGTAGGGGTCCCCGAGAAGGTTTCATATTCCAGAAAAAGACAGTTGGAGCTCCAGAGAAGGTTTCATCTAAAGGAAAGACAGTTGGAATCTACCTAGGAAGTTCCATGTCCTTTGAAAAGAAAGACAGTTCAAGCCTCCGAGAAGGTTTAATATTCTTAAAATAAGACAGTTGTGGAACACCGAGAAGGTTTTATTGTCCTCTGAAAAAATTACAGTTTAGGCCCCCGAGAAGGTTACATTTTGCAGAAAAAGACAGTTGGAGCTACAGAGAAGGTTTTATCTTTCAGAAAAAGACAGTAGCAGCCACCGAGAAGGTTTCATGTCCTTTGAAAAAAAAAGGCAGTTCGGACTCCCGAGGTTTCTCTTTCAAAAAAAGACAGTTGGAGCCCCCGAGAAGGTTTCATCTTCCAGAAAAAGATAGTTGGAGCCCCACAGAAGGTTTTACCTAAACAAAAAGACAGTTGGGGGACCCCAAGAAAGTTTAATATTTTTAAAAAAGACACTTGGAAGCCACTGAGGAAGTTTCATGTCCTTTGAAAAAAAAAACACATTTCAGGTCCCCGACAAGGTTTTATATTCTTAAAATAAGACAGTTGTAGAACACTGAGAAGGTTTTATTGTCCTCTGAAAAAAATTACAGTTCAGGGCCCCGAGAAGGTTTCATCTTCCAGAAAAAGACAGTTGGAGCTCCAGAGAAGGTTTCATCTAAAAGAAAGACAGTTGGAATCTACCAAGGAAGTTTCATGTCCTTTGAAAAGAAAGACAGTTCAGGCCCCCGAGAAGGTTTTATATTCTTAAAATAAAACAGTTGTGCAACACCGACAGGGTTTTATTGCCCTCTGAAAGAAAATTACAGTTTAGGCCCCCGAGAAGGTTACATCTTCCAGAAAAAGATAGTTGGAGCAACAGAGAAAGTTTTATCTCTCAGAAAAAGACAGTAGCAGCCACCGAGAAGGTTTCATGTCCTTTGAAAAAAAAGCCATTTCGGACCTCCGAGGCTTCTCTTTCAAAAAAAGACAGTTGGAGCCCCCGAGAAGGTTTTACCTAAAAAAAGACAGTTGGACCCCAAGAAAGTTTAATACTTTTAAAAAAGACAGTTGGAAGCCACCGAGAAGGTTTCATGTCCTCTGAAAAAAATGTCAGTTCAGGCCCCCGAGAAGGTTTCATCTTCTAAAAAAACAGTTGAATCCCCCGAGAAGGTTTCATCTTCCAGAAAAAGATAGTTGTACCAAAGAGAAGGTTTCATCTAAAAAAAAAAGACCGTTGGGGGACCCCAAGAAAGTTTGATATTCTTAAAAAGACAGTTGGAAGCCACCAAGGAAGTTTCATGTTCTTTGAAAAAAAAGACAGTTCGGATCCGAGAGGAGGTTTTATATTCTTAAAAAAAACAGTTGCAGAACACCGAGAAGGTTTCAAGTCCCCTGGAAAAAATGACAGCTCAGTCCCCCCAGAAGGTTTCATCTAACAAAAAAAGACAGTTGGTTGTCACCGAGGAAATTTCATGTCCTAAAAAAAAAAGACAGTTAAGGCCCCCCGGGAAGGTTTTATATTCTTAAAAAAAAACAGTTGTGAGACACCGAGAAGGTTTCATGTTCTCTGAAAAAAATGACACTTCAGGCCCCCGAGAAGGTTTCATCTTTCAGAAAAAACAGTTGGGGCCCCCGAGAGGATTTCATGTTCCAAAAAAGGACAGTTGGAGCGTCCGAGACAATTGGGGGCCGCCGAGAAGGTTAATGTCCTTTGAAACAAAAAGACAGTTTTCAGAGAAGGTTTCGTCTTCTCAAAAAATTCAATTGTGGCCACCGAGGTTTCAAGTCCTTTGAAAAAAAAGACAGTTCGCCCCCCCCCGAGAAAATCTCATAATCTTAAAGAAAAACAGTTAAAGGCCACCGAGGTTTCATGTCCCTTGAAAAAAAAAACAGTTGGCGCTCGCGAGAACTCTTCATCTTCCAGAAAAAGACTGGACTGTTGGAGCCCCAGAAAAAGTTTCATGTAAAAAAAGACAGTTAGGGACCCCCAAAAAGATTTCTTATTCTTAAAAAAGACAGTTGAAGCTCCAAGAAGGTTTCATCTTAAAAAAGAACAGAAAAAGATAATTAACTACAAAATAAATAATTACAATCTATGGTTTATACAGCTAGACTTTAATGACAACTGTGGTTAAAAATTGTCATAAATCAGACGTAATTCAGCTTCCAACTATAATGTAGTGTGAATTTTATTCATCATTGACAAATAGTAGAAACGTATTCTTAAAAATTACCTGCAGTTTAAAATCTGGTCATTTTATTCCTTGGTCTGTTAGCGATTTTACTTATTACACACAGTTTCCAAATATTTAAAAAATTAACATTTTAAGTGTAGCTTAAGATTACATACCGACAATCGAAATTTGTCTCGTCAGATGAGACAACTGAAGCCTGGCCTCACAGTGACTACTCAACAAATGTATACAAAAGAGTTGTAAAATGATTAATATTGAAATTTATTTCGTTTATTCTGTCAATGTCATTAGCACAGCAAGTTGTGGCCACTCGCTACACTTCGATGTGTTGATAAAATGATTTTTATTTTTAACTTTACATTTTTTGGAAAATTCTTACCATTTTTCCAAAATCGTCAAAACAATATATGAAAATTTTCTAAATTTTTTTAAAAATCACCGTATCGCTCTGAATAGTTTTCCCCGATAGACACAGTTTAATTTGAAATAAAATTTTATTTCGTATTTGTGCATCATGGTCGCATCAGCACTATTCCTGAAATACCTCAAATTTACAGAATCCCAAACCGCCAACTTTTGCATCGATTTCAGATACACTACTCCTATTGGCGAATCAGAACCTTTTCAGCATACATGCTCGTAAACAGGAAGCCGAGAAGTTTTGTGTGCACGAGTGATAAAAGCTCCTGCGGAAGCACGAGATGAGGGATGCTTGCAGGAACAATCTCGGACAGTGGAATTTTTCAGGGTCGTAAAGGCGCGCGACGCAGACGTGATTTAGTGAAAATTGCGATTTTAACGGTGGCGGAGGCGCAATTACTGTTTAATGAAAGCTCGGACATCAATTTCCAAGCACAAACAAGTAATTACTTTTTAATGCCTCTGACGAAGATAGTTTCAACTTATCGCAATGGAAATTCGGTCTAGCGCTTCCACAAATTTTATCTCCACTTCTTTTCGTCCGCGCTCACATGAATCCGGTGTTTTTCGAAACGGCACAAAGCACACTTATCACTAAATGTGCGCAGTTTTAAATGCTGGGGGCCTTATCGGTGTAATATTTATTGCTGGAAAAAGACAGCCATAAAACTCTTTTTAAAGATATGTTCTGCGGCACAACCTCGCCAACTTCCCGTTTATGAGCATCCCCGAAAAGGGCCATTGATTCCCGAACGCGCGGCTCCACAACATAGTCCGGAGCGCTCCGGTCCCTTTCCGGGAGGGTGGTCGTGACGTTTCAGCCGTCGGTGACGTAACGCTGGCAAATCCGCCGCCGACGCCTGCGTCGCCATATTCACGGCCGACTCGATCGACTCACTCAGCTAAGCCTGGAACATCAGTTCTCGGGGAGCTTTCGAACGAGCTTTTGTCGCGAAGCTGTCATGTTCAGTGGCGGCGCACAGCATCCGGATTTTTGCGCGGAAAATCGCCTTTTCGAGCCTCTCTAGGTGTGCACTCAACGGGGAAAAGCGCCCAGGAAAGCTCCAATCGCTACCATCTCGTGGGATGCTTTCGGGGATGCTTGATGGTTCCGCACCGCTGTTTAATGACCGGAGACGATTTTAAGGTATTTATGGGTGTCTGTGGGCGGGGGCTGGCTGGTTGCGGGTTCGAAACATGGTTATGACGGGAAAGCAATTTCGCAAAGAGCTTTCGTAGTAAAGTTTTATTTATTTTGCGCTGTGCGACTTTTAGTGGAAACGGAATGCGTAGATGTGCAGAGGGTTAATAAAACGGTGGTTTTTAAATGGGGGATTGTTGACGCTGGCAGTGTTTTGGCGAAAAATTCTAGTGGGAAAGGTGTTGCATGATATTGTCAGGGACGGCACTTTTAATAGATGCGAGGGTATATTTAAAATTATTTATGAGGTTTTATATTGGACCGAAATAAAAATGTGCGCTAAAAATACCGAAGGTGTGGCTTCTGACCTAGCTCACGTTTTGAAACAAAAAGGCGGGTGGAATTACGCAACTGGGATTGCTCGAAGATGGCTTTTGGAGTTGACATTGTACTGGATAAATAAAGGCAGCCGAAAAGAGTAAAATTAAGCAATTAAACTAACTCAATTCTGTCTAATTTTAATTAAACACAGTAAAACAAGTATAAACAATATTCTGAAAGTAGTTCCATCTGGTAGCCTTTGTAATAAAAATTGACTCAACAACAGACGACAGATAGGCAGATGGAAACGGAAGACCCATTTTTTCATATTCTAGTGATCACGAAACGTCGACAAAACATGAAAGTAGCCATTGATCAGATGGATCTATTACAATACTTTCTTAGTTTACGATCGGGAAGTAAAATTATAAATCCACAAATCAGCAATGCAAAAATAGGAAAATGGAAGAACCAAACCATTTAAAAATATTTTTTTATATCTAAAACCATTGTTAACGAGTCAAGAATAGGAAAACAGTCCTTATCTAATTTTACATACCGAAGCACGTGTAGCAGTCAAATAATTTATTTTGGAACCGAAAGTGTATTTCAATACTTATTTATAAATTCCTTGTTGTCTGTTATGGTTCACATTCGCGTCTGATCCAAAATAAAAACAGATGAAAATAGGTTATCAAACATTTCAATTTAAAACTGTCAATTAATGATGACAATAGAATAACCAATTAAAAAAATTAAGTTATTCTGGTAGCTTCTTCGAAAAGTGATAAAATTTGTGTTTGAGAAATTTTGTTTATTTTATGATAACGATAACCTCTATAGGTTAAAAGTGTAAGAAAAAGTTGCCCAGATCCGAACCCGCGACCTTCACGTTAACACGACCTCAGAGCTATACGGCGTTGTTGTGCGCTACTGGTTTATACTGGATAAAGTGTTATTAAACAATTTGGGTTTTTTGCCAAAAATCTGGATGTCTGTGGTAGACAATCAAGGCGAATTCATAAACCACAAGTACATGAGTATGTTATTTCACAAAATCTGAATAGCATTTACCATGTAAAAGTTTCAGGTGATGTCATCAAATTGTTGATGGGGATGATTACACAAATTTTGGTTAGCGTTTTACTATCTATACGATGTTCTTAACATACACATAAAATTTGAACACAGTCGATTCGGAGATTACCTGTCTAATAAATATCGGCACAGACGAAGACAGACGGAAATGGAAGACCTATTTTTTCGTACATCAGGGGTCATGAAACGTCAGAAAACATGAAAATAGCCATTCGCCGAATAGAACATTACAAGAGTTCCTTAGCTTACACTCGGAGAAATTTTTTTATTTTCACCAAAAAATATACTTGATTATTTTCGTCAATCTGTTTCGCAAATTTGATGTTCTTCTTCAAATAGTAGCTTCACTTTCACCGGAAATAAATTCAGAACTGCTAAATTTGGTTCCTAAAAAATATTACACACACAAAAAAAGATCTAAAGTTATTTAGACAGAACTTCCCACACCTCTGAAGTACACTCAAACAAATACTACTTCTTCGAAAAATTATAAAATTTAATTTTGGAATTTTTTCATGAAAACCCCTATTAGTTAAAATATTTTAGATAGAATTTATTTTACAAATTTTTGAGAGAGGATAACCAGATAAATTTTGATTAACGATTTACATTGCTTACGATGACCATAAAACTTTTGCAAAATTTCAAAGCATTCGGTTCAACACAGAATCATAAACCACAAGTACAGGAGTATATGACTTCATAAAACTTAAACAACATTTATTATTGTAAATTTTGGAGGTGATGTCATCTCATTGCTGGTGGGGATGATCTGACAAATTTTGATTAGCTTTTTACCATCTACACAATATTCCTAAAGTGCATCCAAAATTTGGCAACAATCGGTCCAGTAGTTTTGGACATTACCAGGCTAATCAAAATTGACACAAACAATTAGGTCAAAGCTTATTTTTTTTATAAAACATAAAAAATTGAAAACATTTATCTCCGTTTTAAATAAGATTCGAAAACATTTTCAGCATTTCTTTTTTTTTATAATATTTTTGTATTTTTTTGTCATTTCCTTTCGCAAAATCACCGAAATCATGGACAAATGCGAGACACCACACTGTTGACTAAGTATAATACTGTCGACGTCTTACAAGTTTTTCATTATCATTTAAATAATAGACAAACAAACTGAGATTTAGTACGCATCCCTGTCTCAGCCCTCTAGTCGTCCAAAATGTTTCACATGTTTCTACTCTTAGTCTGATTCTACTTTACTTAAGGAAACCAACTTTTTTTGTTGAAATGCAATAATTTCAATAAATTCAATAATAAGTATAGTTTTGGAAATTTTATTCTACCTTATAAAATTTTATTGACAATAACGAGGTGGACAGTAGTACAATGGTAAGAAATATTTATGCCACACACCAAATTTGTCGGAGAACATTTAGTAGGTAAATAATGCTTACTTTTGTTCGTGAGTAACGATGGGCCCTGTCCGGACCTGAATTATTCTGCCTTCTAACCTCCGGGGATTACCGGCACGCGACAACTTCAAGTTGTAAAATACCTCTTTCTATTGTACTATTGTCCGTCTCGTTATTGGCAATAAAATTTTATAGGGTAGAAAGAAATTTCCAAAACTATACATTGAATACATCGACGCAAAGCCCTCTAAAAAAATGGTTATATTTTGTCTTCTTTTCCCAACAAGAAATTGACAACATGTTTAACTACCTATCCTGTTATTGAAAGAAAACTTTGTATATTAAAAACAAAACAAAAATTAAGCCCCGCCCACCCTCCCCGATCTCAATTGTAATGAATTTTTCATTCGTTGTTAGACTGAAGGACGGAGTTAAATTGTAACATCAAAATTTCTCCAACAAATTCTACCCTTTTAAAAACATATTTTATATGGTAATTTTTTTGTAGAAAATGAGGACTTTGCAACTAAACTACGCCCTTCAGCTCACAACGAATAAAACATTCATTACAATTGAGAAGGGGTGGGTGGGCGGGGCTTATATTTTGTCCATTTTTTCTTAATATACGAAGTCTTCTTTTCCCAACAAGAAACTGGAAACAAGTTTATCTTTCCTGTTGTTGAAAGAAAACTCCATATATTAAAAAAGAACACACAAAAATTATGCCCCGCCCACTAGCCCCAATCTCAATTGTGATAAGTTCCTAATCAGACAGAAGGGCGGAGTTTAATTATTGTAACATCAACATTTCTCTAAGAAATTCTACCCTTTTAAAAACACATTTCATATGGTAATTTCTTGTAGAGAAAAGAGGATTGTACAACGATGAATAAAACATTCATCACAATTGAGAAGGGGTGGGTGGGCGGGGCTTGTATTTTGTCCATTTATTCTTAATATACGAACTCTTCTTTTCCCAACAAGAAACTGGAAACATGTTTAACTTTCCTGTTGTTGAAAGAAAACTCCATATATTAAAAAAGAACACACAAAAATTATGCCCCGCCCACTCGCCCCAATCTCAATTGTGATAAATTCCTAATCAGACCGAAGGGCGGAGTTTAATTATTGTAACGCCAACATTTCTCTAAAAAATGCTACCCTTTTAAAAACACATTTCATATGGTAATTTCTTGTAGAGAAAAGAGGATTGTACAAAAATGAATAAAACATCCACCACAATTGAGAAGGGATGGGCGGGCGGGGCTTATATATTGTCCATTTTTTCTTAATATACAAAGTCTTCTTTTCCCAACAAGAAACTGAAAGCATGTTTAACTTTCCTGTTGTTGAAAGAAAATTCTATATATTAAAAAAATACAAAAATTAAGCCCCACCCACCCGCCCCGATCTCAATTCTGATAAGTTCCTAATCAGACCGAAGGGCGGATGTTAATTATTGTAATATCAACATTTCTCTAAAAAATTCTACCCTTTTAAAAACACATTTCATATGGTAATTTCTTGTAGAGAAAAGAGGATTATCCAACGATGAATAAAACATTCATTGCAATTGAGAAGGCGTGGGTGGGCGGGGTTTATATTTTGTCCATTTTTTCTTAATATACGAAGTCTTCTTTTCCCAACAAGAAACTGAAAACATATTTAACTTTCCTGTTGTTGAAAGAAAATTCTATATATATGAAAAAAAAAAACAAAAATTAAGCCCCACCCACCCGCCCCGACCTCAATTGTGATGAGTTTTTTATTGCTAATCAGACCGAAGGGCGGAGTTTAATTGTACCAGCAATATTTTTTTAACAACATATATCATATGGTAATTTCTTGTAGAAAAATGTGGATTTTGCAAGTAAACTCCGCCCTTGAGCTCACCTTGAATAAAACATTCATTACAATTGAGAAAGGGTGGGTGGGCGGGGCTTATATTTTGTCCATTTCTTCTTAATATACGAAGTCTTCTTTTCCCAACAAGAAAATGAAAACATGTTTAACTTTTACATTTTGTATTTTTGTTTTAATATGTGTAGACTTCTTTCCACAACATGAAACTGAAAACATGTTTAAAATGGAAAATTGGTATAAGGAAACATCGCTTTTACAATTAGGCTCCGCCCCTAGGTCTGCGAAAATGTACTATTTTGACTATGTTTTAAGTTTATTGTTGTCGAAATAAGTCTACACATATTAAGAAACAAAGGCAAGATGGAGCCCCGCCCACCCACCCTATCTCAGTTGTGACGATTTTTTTTATTCATCGTGAGCCAAACGGGCGGAGCTTAACTGCAAAATTCTTATTTCTCTACGAGAAATTAAAAATATGATTTTGGATATCGTATTGTTCAAAAAATAACTATGTATGTACAATATGTCTCCGGCTTTAGTTCACAAGAGGAAAAAAACTGTATTTTCTATTTTACAAAAAAATTACATAGGTATAACATTTTTTGCTTAATTCAAAACGAATAAATCTGCAATTAAAATTTTAATATTATCACGTTGTGTCCTTAAAATAAAAAAAAACTAAAAGTAACGAAAACTTAGAAATATGAAAAAATTAATTTTAAGAGTACAGACCAGGAATATTGAAGTTTTAATTCCAGATTTATTCGTTTTGAATTAAGCAAAAAATGTTATTCCTATGTAATTTTTTTGTAAAATACAAAATACAGTTTTTTTTCCTCTTGTGAACTCAATCCGGGGACATACTGTATATTAAGACAAAAATAAAGCCAAAGATTAGGCTCCACCTATATCTGACCCGAACTTAATTCTCAATTGTGATGAATTTTTCATTCGTTGTCAGATTGAGGGGAGGGGCTTAATTGCAAGATCCATATTTGTCTATAAGAATTTACCTTTCCAAACATGTTTTAAGTTTCTTGTTCTGAAAAGACGACTACGTTTATTAAGAAAAAAGGCAAAATATAAGCCCCGCCCACCCACCCTATCTCAATTGTGATGATTTTTTTCAATCGTTGACAGCCAAAGCAGCGGAATTTAATTGCAAAATTCTTATTATTTCTCTACAAAAAATTACCATGTAAGACATGTTTTTGAATGTCATGTCATTCAAAGAATACAATGTATATTAAGAAAAAATTAAAACCAAAGATTTTGAGAGAGGGTGGATGGGCGGGGTTTATAATTTGGCTTTTTTTTCTTAATATAGATAGTATTCTTTGAACAACACGATACTCAAAAACAAGTTTGTAATTTCTTGTAAAGAAATAAGTATTTTGCAGTTAAGCTCCGCCCTCTTGGTTGACGGCGAATAAAAAAATCATCACAATCGAGATAGGGCGGGTGGGCGGGCTTACATTTTGTATTTTTGTTTTAATATGTGTAGACTTCTTTTCACAACATGAAACTGAAAACATGTTTAAAATGGAAAATTGGTATAAGGAAATATCGATTTTACAATTAGGCTCCGCCCCTAGATCGGCAAGAATGTACCATTTTTACCATGTTTTAAGTTTCTTGTTGTGAAAAGATGGCTATGTATATTAACAAAAAAAGGCGAAATATACGCCCCGCCCACCCACCCTAACTCAATTGTGATGATTTTTTTTTATTCGTCGTTGGCCAAGGGGGTGGAACTTAACTGCAAAATCCTTATTTCTCTACGGGAAATTAAAAACATGTATCGTATCGTGTTGTTCAAAGAAAACTATATATGTACATTAAGAAAAAATAAAGCCAAAGATTAGGCCCCACCCATACCCGCCCTGTTCCCAATTCTCAATTGTGATGAATTTTTCATTTGTTGTCAGATCGAGGGGCGGGACTCAATTGCAAGATCCATATTTTTCTACAAGAATTTACCATTTTAAACATGTTTTAAGTTTCTTGTTCTGAAAAGACGACTACGTATATTAAGAAAAATGGCAAAATATAAGCCCCGCCCACCCTCCCTATCTCAAGTGTGATGATTTTTTTTTTAATAGTAGAGAACCAAAGGGGCGGAATTTAATTGCAAAATCCTTATTGTTTCTTTACATGAAATTCCCATGTAAGACATGTTTTTGAGTACTCTATTATTCAAAGAATACTATGTATATTAAGAAAAAAACAGGCCAAAAATTAATTCCCACCCATATTCATCTCAAGTTCAATTGTGATGAATTTTTATTCGTTGTCAGATCGAGGGGCGGGGCTTAATTACACGATCCATATTGTTCTACAAGAATTTAAGATTTCAAACATGTTTTAAGTTTCTTGTTCTGAAAAGACGACTACGTATATTAAGAAAATGGGCAAAATATAAGCCCCGCCCACCCGCCCTGTCTCAATTGTGATTATTTTTTTTTTAATCGTCGATAGCCAAAGCAGCGGATAGAAAACTCTATATATTAAAAAAAAAACAATAATCAAGCCCCACCCACCCGCCCGGACCTCAATTGTGATAAGTTTTTCATTCCTAATCAGACCGAAGGGCGGAGTTTAGTTGTAACATCAATATTTTTTCAAAAACATATATCATCATGGTAATTTCTTGTAGAAAAAAAAGGGACTTTGCAACCAAACTCCGCCCTTGAGCTCGCCTTGAATAAAACATTCATTACAATTGAAAAAAGGTGGGTGGGCGGGGCTTATATTTTGTCCATTGTTTCATAATATACGAAATCTTCTTTTCCCAACAAGAAACTGAAAGCATAATTAACTTTCCTGTTGTTGAAAGAAAATTCTATATATTAAAAAAAAAAACAATAATTAAACCCCACCCATCCGCCCCAACCTCAATTGTGATGAGTTTTTTATTGGTAATCAGACCGAAGGGCGGAGTTTAGTTGTACCATCAATATTTTTTAACAACATATATCATATGGTAATTTCTTGTAGAAAAATGGGGATTTTGCAACTAAACTCCGCCCTTGAGCTTACAACGAACAAAACATTCATTACAATTGAGAGGGGGTGGGTGGGCGGGGCTTATATTTTGTCCATTTCTTCTTAATATACAAAGTTTTCTTTTCCCAACAAGAAATTGAAAACATATTTAACTTTCGTGTTGTTGAAAGGAAACTCTAGATAGATTAAAAAAAACAATACTTAAGCCCCACCCACCAGCCCCAACCTCAATTGTGATGAGTTTTTTATTGCTAATCAGAAAGAACCGCGGAGTTTAGTTGTACCATCAATGTTTCTCTAAAAATTCTACCTTTTTAAAAACATATTTCATATGGTAATTTCTTCTAGAGAAATGAGGATTTTGCAACGATGAATAAAAAATTCATCACAATTGAGAAGGGGTGGGCGGGCGGGGCTTATATTTTGTTCATTTTTACTTAAAATACGAAGTCTTCTTTTCCCAACAAGAAACTGACAACATATTGAACTATTGTGTTGTTGAAAGAAAACTTTATATATTAAAAAAAAGCAAAGATTAGATTCCGCTCGAGAAGTAAATATGTATAAAAGAAAAACTTTTCGCAACTAGTTTTATCCACAGTCAGAATTGTTATTTTATCGTCCAAAGACCCTTGCAAATTGCATGTCGTCAGGCTACCAACTTTTCCAATTTAAGAATTTCATACCACATCATTTTCAACGATATTTTTAATGTCTGTGAAAAAAAAGTGCATGCAACACGCAAGGAAATTGTCTTTTTCTCGTTCCCGAAGCAATTTCCGCACTTGTTGAATAAATAACCATTACGTTATTAACATTTTCTCCAAATCTTTTGTTCAATCTAAGAAATAAAGCAATTTGATGAAAACTGCCAATTTTTGTTTATAGTAGACCGCATTTAGCACTTATGAATTCATTAACTCGTCGAACAACTTTTACGTTTGCGCACGTCATAAAAAACTTTTTTTTACAAATGACGCAAGCTCACCTGATTACTTTATATCAGGACGTGCGAGCTTTTTCAGGCGTGAGCTTCGAATAATAACAAACAAAATTACTTTACTCTGAAATCCATGTCCCCTGTAACGCTCGTCGCCGAGCTTTCAGGAATGTCCTTCTGTAAAGATGGTCAGCGCGCTTTCAGGAATTCCTGACGGCTTTAATGAAAGCACACGTTTTTCAGGTGCGTGGGTGGACGAACCGCAAACACGAATGGAAATTCGTGCCCAGATATGGCTATCGCTGGAGTGCGCTTATCGGAAATTTCAGAATTACAATTTCGCTGAAACAAGGGATAATGTTCAGACATGTTCATGCCGGAAAAGCAATCTCGCAAAAAGCTTTTGCAATAAAGTTTTTATTTATTTTGCGCTCATGCGACGCGGGTTATTAGACTTTAGTGTGAATATGCAAATACGTGCTTAATAAAGCCGAGCTTTTTTAGTGGCGGAGTTTGGCAAAGGTTTCGCGATCGAAGAGAGACATTCATTAACGTCTTGGTAAAAAATTGGATGCTGTAACATGCATGATATTATTAAAGACGGCACTTTTTATAGAGGCGAGGGTATATTTAAAATTATTTATGGGATTTTATACGGACCGGAATAAAAATGTGGGATAAAAATAGGCGGTTTTGACCCAACGAGGAAATTTTCGAAGACAATTAATTAATGTGGTGTTTACGTTCTTTGATGAACGTAAAACACGAAATAAGTAAATAAAAACAAGGTCTGCATATTTTGAACCGAAAATATTTGATGTATTTTTCTAATTGAGGGAATATTTACGTAATACAACCACTCAGTTTTAAAATAACATTCTTGCATGTTTTGAATCGGTGATAGTAATAAATATTGACGTATTCTGTAGTGAAAAATGGACCTAAAATACACACACATTAGGGTTTTGCGTGTGTAGTTCTGTTTTGGTAAATTAAATCGATTGTCCAGGCTGTGTCATCTTTCCTTTAATACACGACTAAAAATAAACATTTTGTGTTTGGTAGCAAGAAAACATTTTCTCTGGACGTTTCAAAATAAACAGTAATTATTTACGTATGACGTGTTCTTCAGTTGAAAGGATATAACAATTGTAATTTTATATTAAATTGTTACAAAATTAGAAATCTAAGCGACGATTATCTATAACATTATCTTTTGTAACAATTGTAATTTTATATTAAATTGTTACAAAATTAGAAATCTAAGCGACGATTATCTAATCTAAATTTGATTTTGCTTGGCGTTGAGAGTACAGAAAAAAATTAATGAAAAAAGTGAGGATCACATTCAAGCCCGTTTAAAATTTTAATAAATAGCCTGTCTGAAATCCAACTGTGTGCACTAGACTGAACTGTGCACAGGTAATGCCTTTGAAGAAACACTTTATTTCAGAATATTGTCGAAAAAAGTGAGAGTCTAGACTGAAATGAACGTTTGCCTATTTGAAAATTGTATAAATAAAATATTTGTTTTAATAAATTCGAAACAGGGTATTAAAATTTTTAATCTTTTACAAGATGTTTTCCTATATGTATAAATCTAAAGAGATTTTTAAACGGTCTTCTAGCTTTTAAATAACTAATAATAATTATAATTTTTTAAATTTTTCACTTTTTGGTTTTAAGATCCTATAATTTTTCGATTTTACAATTTTTGGGTTTTCCAATTTTTCGATTCATTAATTTTTTCGATTTTTAAGTTTCCCGATTTTTGGTTTTCGGTTTTTTATTTCTTTAGTTCTTTGATTAGAAATTTTTCCACTTTCCACTTTTTCGATTTTCTAACTTTTCGTTTTTTCGGTTTCTCGATTTTTCAAAATTTTCCGATATTTTAGTTTATTCATTTTTCGATTTTTCGATTTTTCCACTTTTCGAGAGTGGAAAAATTTAAGAAACGAAAAATTCAAAAAACGGAAGATTGAGATTGAGAAACTTAAAAACCGAAAAATACAAAATCGAAAAAACGAAATATTGTAAAATCGAAACATTGAGAAAAAAAGAGATCGTGAAATTGGAATATTGAGAAAACCAAAAATTCAAAAATTTAAAAATTTAAAAATTGGAAAAACGAGGGATTGAAAAATCAAAGATTAAAAATTTGAAAACTTGAATAAACAAAATGAAAATGAAAAATTGAAAAAATGAAAAACAAAAATCTAGAACTTGATTTTTTAATTGTTTAATTTTTAATTTTTTTGTATCTTCAAGATTTCGAGTTTTCAAGTTTAAATATTTTATTTTGTGGATTTTCCAACTTTTACAAGTTTCAGTTGTCATATTTTCAATTTTTCAATCTATAATTTCACGAGTTTTCAATTTTTAGTTTTTAAATTCTTCGATTTTTCGATTTTTCACTTCTTCAATTGTTCGATTTGGAATTTTACGTCTTTGTTTTTTATTTTCTTTATTTTTTGACTTTTTCGGATTTTTTAATTTATCAGTTGTAATTTTTCCTTTTTCAATTTTTCGCTTTTTAATTCTTGAATTTTTCGATTCGGTTTTTATTGTCTTTATTTCCACAATTTTTCGATTTCCAGTTTTTCAATTTTTAATTTTTTTTTATTTCCTTAATTTTACGAGAAACAACTCCGGGAGTTTTCGTTTTTAATTTTTTTCCTGTTTTTCGGTTTTCCAATTTTTAGATTTTTCAATTTCTCGATTTGTAATTTTTCGGTTTTCAATTTTATATTTTCAGTTTTCCGATTTTTCAATTTTTCGTTTGTTCAATTTTTGATTTGCAATTTTTCTAGTTTTCATTTTAAATATATGATAATAATTATAATTTAAAAAGTTTTTCATATTTTCAATTTTAAGATTTCAGAATTTTTCCGTTTTTTCAATTATTAGATTTTTTCATTTATTTGTTGTAAAATTTTTCGTTTCCTAATTTTTCAATTACTCGATATTCAGTTTTTCCATTTCAATTCTTACAATTTAAGGTAGTTTTTCGACTTTACATTTTGACGAATTTTTTGATTCATTAACTTTTTTCAATTTTTAGTTTTTCAATTCTTCGTTTCTTTAGTTCTTCGATTTGCCATTTTTTGTTTTTCAATTTTTAACTTTTCGATTTTTCAACTCTTCGAATGCAAAATGGTTAAAATTTTGAAAAACAAAAAAATTGTAAATCAAGGAGATTAAAAATTGGGAAAATTAAAAGTCGAAGTCAAATGTAAAAAATCTGAAAAATTGAATAAACCAAATAGCAAACATTATAAAATCGAAAGAAACATTGAAAAAATAAAGGAACTGAAAAACTAAAAAAAAACGGGAAATCAAAAAAAAATTGAAGAACTGGAAAAATTGAGGAATCTTAAAATTGAAAAACAGAAAAACTGGAAACAGAAACAGAAAAATCGGAAAATGACAAATTGTAAAATTGAAAATTAAAAAATTGAAAAATTTTTAAGTCGAGAGATTGGATAATTGAAAAATTGGTAAATCGAGGAACTGAAAAATCAAATATTGAAAACTTGAAAATTTGATTAAACAAAAAAATGATAAAATCTAAAGAAACAAAAAAATAAACGAACTGGAAAAACCGAAAATTGTGATATAAAATCGAGAATATCAAAAATAAAAAAAAACGGGAAAACGAAAACAAAATCAAGAACTTGAAAAATTGAGGAAACTAAAAATCAGAAAATGAAAAATTGTAAAATTGAAAAATTGCAAAATTGAAACATTGAAAATTAAAAAATTGAAAAATTTGGAAGTCCAGAGAATGAAAAATTGAAAAATTGGAAAATCAAGGAACTGCAAAATGAAAACGAAAAATTAAAAATTTGAAAAATTGATTAAACGAAAAATGAAAAAACCGAAAGAAACAGCTGAAAACCGAAAAAACGGAAAAACAAAAAAAAATTAAGAACTTGAAAGATTGAAAAATCGAAAAAGTATAAACCAAGAAACAGAAAAATCAGAAAATGAAAAATTGTAATATTAAAAAATTGAAACATTGAAATTAAAAAAATTGAAAAATTTGTAAGTCGAGAGATTGAAAAATTGAAAAATTGGAAAATCGAGGAATTGAAAAATCAAATATTGAAAATTTGAAAAATTTTTGTAAAACAAAAAATGATATAAATTGAAAGAAACATTGAAAGAATAAATGAAATGAAAAACTGAAAAAAAGGGAAAAATAAAAAAATCAAGAACTTGAAAAATTGAAGAATCGAAAAACTAAACTGAGAAACAGATAAATCGGAAAATGAAAAATTGTAATATTGAAAATAACAAAATTGAAAAATTTGTAAGTCAAGAAAGAGATTGAAAAATTGGAAAATTCGAAAATCCAGGAACTGAAAAATAAAAACGAAAAATTGAAAATTTGAAAAATTGATTAAACGAAAAATGATAAAATTGAAAGAAACATTGAGAGAATAAATGAAGTGAAAAACCAAAAAAAAGAAGGAAAAACAAAAAAAATCAAAAACTTGAAAAATTGAAGAATCGAAAAATTGAAAAATCGAAAAACTAAACTGAGAAACAGAAAAATCGGAAAATAAAAAATTGTAATATTGAAAATTACAAAATTGAAAAATTTGTAAGTCAAGAGATTGAAAAATTGTAAAATTGGAAAATCCATGAACTGAAAAATAAAAACGAAAAATTGAAAATTTGAAAAATTGATTAAACGAAAAATGATAAAATTGAAAGAAACATTGAAAGAATAAATGAAATGAAAAACTAAAAAAAAAGGAAAAACAAAAAAAATCAAGAACTTGAAAAATTGAAGAATCGAAAAATTGAAAAATCGCAAAACTAAACTGAGAAACAGAAAAATCGGAAAATGAAAAATTGTAATATTGAAAATTACAAAATTGAAAAATTTGTAAGTCAAGAGATTGAAAAATTGGAAAATCCAGGAACTGAAAAATAAAAACGAAAAATTGAAAATTTGAAAAATTGATTAAACGAAAAATGATAAAATTGAAAGAAACATTGAGAGAATAAATGAAATGAAAAACCAAAAAAAAAAGGAAAAACAAAAAAAAATCAAAAACTTGAAAAATTGAAAAATCGAAAAATTGAAAAATCGAAAATGAAAATTTGTAATACTGAAAATTATAAAATGGAAAAATTTGTAAGTCAAGAAATTGAAAAATTGAAAAATTGGAAAATCGAGGAACTAAAAAATAAAAACGAAAAATTGAAAATTTGCAGAATTGATTAAACGAAAAATGATAAAAATCGAAAGAACCATTGAAAGAAGGAACTAAAAACTAAAAAATCGAGAAAACGAAAAAAAATCAAAAACTTGAAAAATTAAGGAAACGCAAAATTGAAAAATCGAAAAATTATAAACTGAGAATTAGAAAAATTAGAAAATGAAAAATTGTTTTATTGAAAATGAAAAAATTTAAATATTTGGAAGTCGAGAGATTGAAAAATTAGAAAATGGAGGAACTGGAAAATCAAATATTAAAAATTAGAGAAAGTGATTAAACGAAAAATAATAAAAATCAATAGAAACTTGAGAGAATAAGGGAACACCAATAAAGTATTGACTGAACAGAAAAACTGAAAAAAGTACAGGAAAACGAAAAAAAAATCAAGAATTTGAAAAGTTGAAGAATCGAAAAATTGAAAAATAGAAAAATTACAAACTGAGAAACCGAAGAATCGACAATTAAAAATTGTAATATTGATAAATTGCAAAAATGAAACATTGAAAATTAAAAAATTGAAAAATTTGGAAGCCGAGAGATTGAAAAATTGAGAAATTGGAAAATCGAGGAACTGAAAAATCAAATATTGAAAATTTGAATCATTGATTAAACGAAAAATTATAAAAATCGAAGAAAATTTTGAAAAAATAAAGGAACTGAAGAAACGAAGAACTGCGATATAAAATCGAGAATGTGAAAACTAAAAAAAAACGGGAAAACGGAAAAAATCAAAAACTTGGAAAATCGAGGAAACGAAAAATTGAAAAATCGAAAAATTATAAACTGAGAAACAAAAAAAATCATACAATCAAAAATTGAAAAATTAAAAAGTTGAAAATCAAAAAACTGAAAAACTTGAAAATCGATAGATTGATAAATTGAGAAATTTGAAAAATTGATAAGGAAAAATTATAAAATGGAAAGAATATCGAAAAAATTAAGGAATTGAAAATATAAAAAATTGTAAGAGATATAAAATCGAGGAAACGAAAATTAAAAGCTCGGGAAAACGGAAACTAAAAATCAAGAATTTGAAAAACTAAGGAAACGAAAAATTGAAAAATCAAAAAGCTAAAAACTGAGAAACAGAAAAGTCGGAAAATGAAAAATTGCAAAATTGAAAAAATATAACATGGAAAAATGGAAAAATTTGGAAGTGGAGAAATTGAAAAATTAAAAAAATTGAAGCTGAATAAACGAAAAATTATAAGATTTGATTTTGCGTTTTATTTTTGTATGATAACCTTTATAAGGTTATAAGTTAAAATAACGATATGTAAAAAAAGAACATTTTTGTAAATTTTGGAGAAATTGTATAAATAAAATATTTTGAAACGGGTATTAAAATTTGTAACCCTTTACAATGTTTTTCGATATAAATCTTAAAAGATCTGCACTGCAGTATTTTACATTAACAACATTAACGAGGTGTTGAAACTTTATTCCACTAATAAACTTTATCACACGACATTTATTACCGCAATTCCAGCTCCAAGCCTCACACAGGTTTTTCACAAATATCGCCACTAAATTCCCGCGTCCACCGATTCTTCATAAACCAAAGAAAAAATCCGACTTCTCCTGCTCCACTTCCTGCGAAAACGCTGAAAACCCCGCTCACGTTTTCCATCAACCTGTCAAAACCAGCCCTTATATTTCAATCTTAGCGCCCCAAGGCCGCCCGGCGCGTTTCTACATCGCCATCCCCGGCCTGCACCCATAAAATTTTTACTGTGATTATTCCCACTATCAGAAAACAATTTCCACAGACGTAAAGACGACCAAACTGCTCAATTTTTCCGCATTTATGCCGGCGGTTCAACCCTTCCGCTCCGCCGTAAAATCCACTCAAACACCCCGATTGCGTGCATTTTTCACGGAATTAAGACGAAATTCCCGGAATTTTCTGCCGTTACAGATTGCCCGAGATTAACTAATCCTCTGCGCTGACACTTGACACATGGCCGTCCTCTGTTCCTGAAATCCAGAAAAACTTACCCAACTTCAGGGAGAAAACTTTCCAGACATCTTCAATCCACCTTTAGTGTCTCTTTACAACCGATCGTTGCACCGGAAAATAAATTTTCGAGCGATTTTCGCCTGGATGGGGCAAATAGAGCGTAAAGTACGGTTTCCATGTTTGCTCAAGTTCGGTATTCGATTCTGAGGGGAAATCAATGAGAGCTTTTTACGTACAGAAATTGTTCATTTCAACTAAGAATCCTTGAAAAAAAAATACGGTCTATAATTTCCTCGTTACATCTGAGCACGTCAGGACTTAATCTTGATTGAGACCTCCTGAATCGAACTTCCGAAGGATCCAATTTCTGCTCGTGTCAGTATTTTATAGGATACCTGCAGGATTAGAGATAATATCATATTTCAGATTTTTATTTTAAAAAGGAATCCTCGAAATCCCGCGCTGAATTTTTCAATTTCGCTCGGGAATATTTCACGGGAATTGGCCCCAGCGAAAAGTTAACAACGTTTTTCGCGTTTAATAAAGATAAAAGCGAAGATGAGATCTAAAAGAAAAATATTTGTGTATAAATAGCAGGTGTTGTTTACGAAAGCAGGTTTATTCCGTTTGTAATATTCGAGGAATCTCATGTTATGCTTGAAAGGAAATGTCTTTGAATGCTGCAAACTTTCGAGTGTTCGGGCTCTTCAGAGCACAAAGCTTTCGGAATTAAATCATTGTTTTATTTTCGGCGTGTTTTAGAATGATGGGCGTTTTTACGGCAAAAGTTGAATTGTTAGACGAAGTTTCGACAAACTGCACGTGTCAGAATTGACATACCTGTTCCTGCTGAAATTATGTTGATAGATTTTAGAACCACCGATTATTCCACTTAAACATCAACCCCCACACCGACCCACTACCCCTAACAAAATTCTCCAATTAAGAAGAAAGACGAGAACTGCCATCCAAAGACAATATTATTTTTCCATCTGCGTTTCACCCGGCTCTTAATATCCTTAAGAGATTCACCAACAATAAGTCCTGGAGCGTAATGGCAAACTTCGTAACAAACAGTCCGCTCATACTTCTGGATTATTATCACAGTAATGAAATGAAACCGTTAGACCCTTTCCGGAGTAGTTAACGACCTCTCTCCTGAAGTAAATCCATCCGCTGAAAGGTCAAACGTCAGCTGCATATTCACCTCCGAGGAGTTATTCCCGCGTCTCTGCACGACGTCCCGTCCATAAATCATTCAGGAAGGGCTGCATCGGATGGCGCAACACCGAAACCACCGAAATAATTGGGATTTAGTTTAATCCCCAATTTCGGGGGAATCAGCACGACAAAGGACTGCGGATTAAGTTTCTTAAGTCGAAAGTGGGTCAGCGAGAGGGTACACGATCTGCATCGCGATTTCGAGATCCTCGTCTGCAAAACATCGATCGGAACATCAAAGCGATTAGTGGATGGGGGCTGCAACGAAGGGTGAAGGAGAGTTTTTTAATTACGCGCCGAGACACAAAGGTTAAAAATTTGCTGAAACACCCTGTATGGTTGGTCTGTTTTTTTTTTTTTTTATTTGTTGATATAGCACAATCATGCTTTCTTTCTGGCTGAAATGGCAAAATAAATTATTTTAAATAAGAATTGCTACAAATAATAATAATAATAATAATACTTTTTTTATTACAGTAGCGATTTACGAAGTTAAATTAAATTCGAAATATAAAATAGAATGAAATATGACAAAAAAGAACATCAGAAAAAATCTTAATTAGAAATTCTGCTCTCAATAAGACGTCTAAATACCCTATATGGAACCCCAAACTATTTCAATATCAAACTGTAGCATCTGACTGTCAAATAAATTTGATACTCTTCTAAAAAACTTTAAATCATCTGCAAAAATCAGGATTTTACTATTAATGACATCACCTATGTCGTTGATGAAAAGAGGAAATAAAAGAGGCCTAATATGAGATCCTTGCGGAACTCCAGACAGAACATTTATGCATACATCAGATTTAAAACTGTTCACGAGTACAAACTGAAAGCGACCATTTAAGAATGATTTTAACCAAGATAAAAGTGGATCTCCTATACCAATATTAAGTAGTTAAAATTTTTTACAATACCAGCGCTTTGACAAACAGGTCTGAAGTTAAGAGCATTAGATTTATCTCCATTTTTGTATACGGGAATAATATATGATATTTTCCAAAGTTTAGGAAAGAAAGAAGTATGAAGAGATTTTTTTGCTGATAATGCAATCCAGAGATCTAAATGACTAATTTTATGTCTTCTCGACATTTCTCGATTTTATATCACAATTTTTGGTTTCTTTATTTCCTTTATTTTTTTGTTGTTTCTTTCGATTTACAATTTTTTATTTATTCAATTTTTCAAATTTTCAGGCTTTGGTTTTTCAATTCCATGATTTTCCACGTTTAAAATTTTTCAATTTGCAGTTTTTGGATTTGCAGTCTTCCAATTTTTCAATGTCTTTAATTTTCAATATTTTACATTTTCAATACAATTTTTTTTTTTTTCACTTTTTCAAATTTCAAGTTTTTCAAATTTTCGTTTATTCAAATTTTCATGTTTGATTTTCACTTTTAACATTTTTCAAGTTTTCATTAGATATATACTTTTTCATTTTTTTAATTTTGATTTTTCAATTTTACAGTTTCTTGACTTCTAAATTTTTCAGTTTTTTTTTTGGAGTCGCAATTTTTTAATTTTGCATTTTTCAATATTACAGTTTTTCTTTTTTTGATTTTTCGCATTCTCAGTTTTTAATTTTTGTCATTTTCAATTTTTCGTTTCCTCAATTTTTCAAGTTCTCGATTTTTATTTCACATTTTCCAGATTTTTTTAATTTTCATTTTCTCGATTTTATGTCACAAATTTTCATTTTTTCAATTCCTTTATTTTTTGTTCTTTCTTTCGATTTTTCAATTTTTCGTTTCTTCAATTTTTCGAATTTTCAGTTTCTCAATTTTTCGTTTCCACAATTTTTCATGTTCCCGATTTTTATTTGTCAATGTGGCGAATTTTGAATTTTTATTTTCTGGATTTATATCACAATTGTCCGTTTTGTCATTTCCTTTATATTGTGTTTTTTTTCCGATTTTACAAGTTTTCATCTGTTCAATACACCAGAAAAGTCGTGACGTCATCAGTCGTGGTTGCTATAGCAACTGATTCCAAACACAACAAACCAGTGCCACTGATTCCACTTTCTTATGGCCATTTAACACAGGTAACCATGGCAACCATTTTTGTTTGGAATCAGTTGGAACGCGCCAACGCCTATGTGACGTCACACTTTTTGCATGCATTCTTCAAATTTTCAGGCTTTGAATTTTCAGTTCGTCCATTTTTCAATTTTTAAATTTTTCACTTTGCAGTTTTTGGATTTCCAGTCTTCCGATTTTCCAATTTCTTTAATTTCCAATATTTCTATTTCATAATATATATTTCTTTTTTTTTTATTTTTCACTTTTTCGATTCTTAAGATTTTTCAAGTTTTCATTTTGTAATTTTTCGTTTTTTATATTTGATTTTTCATTTTTACAATTTCTCGACTTCCAAAAGTTTCAATTTTCCGGTATGCATCAGTTTTTCAATTTGTCAATTTTTCAATATTACAGTTTTTCATTTTTCGATTTTTCAGTTTCTCAATTTTGAATTTTTCCCTTTTCCAATTTTTTTGTTTCCGATTTTTATTTTTCATTTGCCCGATTTTATAATTTTCACTTTTTCGATTTTATATCATGATTTTTCGTTTTTTCATTTTCTTTATTTTTTGTTTTTTCTTTCGATTTTACAATTTTTCTTCAAATTTTCAAGTGTGATTTTCACTTTTTACATTTTTCAAGTTTTTATTATACACTTTTTAGTTTTTTATTTTTGATTTTTCAATTTTACAATTTGTCGACGTCCAAATTTTCCAATTTTTCAATATTACAATTTCTCATTTTTCCATTTTTCACATTCTCGATTTTTAATTTATCCCTTTTTCAATTTTTTGTTTCCGATTTTAATTTTGCGTTTTCCTGATTTTTTATTTTTCATTTTCTCGATTTTATGTGACAATATTTTGGTTTTTTTATTTCCTTAATTTTTGTTGTTTCTTTCGATTTTCCAATTTGTGTTTTATTTAATTTTTCAAATTTTCAGGCCAATCGATTCCAATTCGTCGATTTTTCAATTTTTGAATTTTTCAGTTTGCAGTTTTTGGGTTTGCACCTCTTTTTACTTTTTGGATTTTTAATTTTTTTACTTTTAATCTTTAGATTTTTCAAATTTTCGACAGTTTTATACTTCGAGTTCTCTTTTTTTTCAACTTTTCGATGTTTTAATTTTTCTTTTTTAAAATTTTTCAATTTTTTTTATTTCTCGATTTATCGAATTCAGATATTTGGATGTTTTGGTTGTTGAATTTCTCAATTTATCAGTTTCTCAATTTTTTTCTTTTTCTCGATGTTTCGATTTTTGGATTTCTCGGTTTTTCAATTTTACAATTTCTCGACTTCCAAAATTTTCCGTTCCTTCAATTTTTCGGTTTGCATCAATTTTTCAATTTGGCAATTTTTTTATATTACAGTTTTTCATTTTTCGATTTTCCAATTTTTTTGTTTCCGATTTTTATTTTTCATTTTCCCAATTTTTTAATTTTCACTTTTTCGATTTAATATCACAATTTTTCGTTTTTTCATTTCTTTTATTTTTTGTTGTTTCTTTCGCTTTTACAATTTTTCGTTTATTCAAACAACTTTTCAAAATTTCAGGTTTTTTTCAATTTTTTTTCCAATTTTCAAGTTTGATTTTCACTTTTTACATTTTTCAAGTTTTTATTATACACTGTTTCGTTTTTTTTTTTGATTTTTCAATTTTACAATTTGTCGACGTCAGAATTTTTCAATTTCTCATTTTTCCATTTTTCACATTCTCGATTTTTAATTTTTGCCTTTTTCAATTTTTCGTCCTCTCAATTTTAACAACTCCCCGATTTTTATTTTGCGTTTTCCTGATTTTTTATTTTTCATTTTCTTGATTTTATATCACAATTTTTTGTTTTTTTATTTCCTTAATTTTTATTGTTTCTTTCGATTTTCCAATTCTGATGTTTGGATGTTTTGATTGTTCAGTTTCTCAATTTATCAGTTTCTCAATTTTTTTCTATATCTCGATGTTTCGATTTTTGGATTTCTCGGTTTTTCGATTTTCCAATTTTTCGATGTTTCGATTTTTCAGTTATCCGATTTTTCAATTTTTTTAAATTCTGGAGTTTCGATTTGTCGATTTTTCAGTTTTTCGATTTTTAAGTTTAAGGTTTTCGAATTTTTCTTTTTTGATTCTTTGATGTTTGCATTTCTCCATTTTTCAATTTTACGATATTTCAATTGTTCAATGTTTTAAATTTTAGAGTTTTCGATTTCTGGATTTTTGATTTTCCAGTTCTTCAGTATTTCTATTTTCCAATTTTTCGAATTTTGACGTTGCTAAATTTTCAGTTTTCTGATTTTTCAATTAATATAGTTTTGATTTTCCCGTTTCTCGATTTCGCAGTTTCGATTTTTCAGTTCTTCAATTCTGCGACTTTTGGATTTTTCGGTTGGCTAATTTTTTAATTTCTCAATTTTGGATATTTGTTCCAGTTTTGGGATTTTTCAATATTTCTATTTTTCGACTTTTCGATTTTTAATTTTTTGGATTTTCAGTTTTTCGTTTTTTAAACTTTAGATTTTTCAATTTTCGACTATTTTATATATATTTCGATTTCTGAATTTTTCGAGTTTCAGTTCTTGTGTATTTTAAATTTTCTTTTTTCCGAATTTTTTATTTTTCGATTTTTCAATTTTTTGAAAATGTTTCGATGTTTTGATTGTCTCAGTTTTTGAATTTTTCTCTATTTTTTAATTTTGTCATTTTCGACTTGCCAAGGTTTCGATTTTTTTTGTATAGGAATAATCTCTCTGTAAATTTAAATTTTTACCTGAAACTTGGAATGAATGGTCTTTAGCACAAGTAATTAAACACGTATTTCAGTATTTTCCGAAATTCAACCCCTAGGGGGGAGAAAAGTGGTGACTAAGTTTGTATGGGAAAAATATTTCTATTGTAAACTTTTGTCGTGGAATTTAATGTTAATGCATAATGAAACACATATTTACGCATTTTCCGAAATTCACCATCTAAGGGAGTGAAAGATGGTGGCGAAGTTTATATGGAAAAATATTTATATTGTAAATTTAAATTTTTACTTGAAACTAAACATTAAAGCTCTTCAACACAAATAATGAAACCCGTATTTAAACATTTTCCGAGATTCAACCCCTAAGTGGGTGAAAAGTGGTGGTGAAGTTTGGATAGGAAAAATATTTGTATTATAAATTTAATACAGAATTAAAAAATATATAATATGTTTTAAGTAATATAATACCAAAGAAATATAAATTCATAATACAAACAGAAATATAATGTTGACCGGAATGTGCTTTTCAGAATCAGCTTTCATTGTAATCTCTTCAAAAATAGACAGTATAACTGTTATATCTATTGCTATAAAAAATACCTTCCACGATATTCTTTGCTCTTGTCCCCGCCATTCTGGAATTTCCCACTGGCCTAGCCACGAACAAATTGTAGCAAATTGGTTGGAAAATATTTCTCTTAATACACGTCCCACATTTTTCCTGTTTCCATTACTACTTATTTGGAACAACAGCAGTTTCAGAAATAGGAAAATGTGTTCTTGTTATGTGTATGTATCACGTGACTCTGAAATAAGATCAGAAAATAAAATGACATTCATTCACACATTTCTATTAATCCTAGTGCAGGGGCAAAAATACCAAAATTCACACTTCAGTATTGCAAGCAAACAGTAACCAGTTAGTCTAGTGTGTACTCTTAATATTCTTCAGTCTTATCGTAGCAATTACTAACCCCACCCACCCGCCCTCTATTTTCTTAGAGGATATTTCATTTGCGGAAATCAGTTTTATCTTAGCAAGTACTCGGCCCGCCCACCCACCCTCTATTTTCTTATTGGGTATATCATTTGGAAAAGTCAGTCTTATCTTAGCAAGTACTATCCCTACACACCTGTCCTCTATTTTATTGAAGGCGGCAGGGCGGGGCAAGTATTTGCTAAGATAAGACTGACTTTGACTAATGACATACCTCTAAGAAAGAAAGGGCGGGTGGTCGGGACCAGTATTTCCTAAGTTAAGACTAATGATATACCCTCTAAGAAAGTAAAAGGCGGGGCAAGAACTTGCTACGATAAGACTGACTTTGGCCAATGACCAGGCTTCGGCATCGCGGAAGTGATGCTCATTGCAGTCCGATCGCCAGCGCTATTGCAGTCGTGGCCTATAACTTCCGGAATTCCTAATAACAACTACTACTTTTTCTAGGTTTTCCGCAGTTACACGAGTTTTTCTAGATGTTAAAATACTTTCAAAATTAAAAATGGCTATTCATCATCACAATTTTCGTGATGATCTTTATCAGATCCATACATTCTGGCGACCCTGTATACAACTTTCATGCATTTGCCCTAGACTCCGCTCTTTACTTATCATTTTTCCATTTTTCAAATTCTCGATTTTTAATTTTTCCCTTTTTCAATTTTCCGTCCCCTCAATTTTTCAACTCCCCGATTTTTATTTTGCGTTTTCCTGATTTTTTATTTTTCACCTTCTCAATTTTATATTACACTTTTTTGTTTTTTCATTTTCTTAATTTTTGTTGTTACTTTCGATTTTCCAATTTTTCGTTTATTCAATTTTTCAAATTTTCAATGTCTCTAATTTTCAATGTTTTGATTTTACAATACATATTTCTTTTTTTTTTATTTTTCCCTTTTTCGAATTTCAAGTTTTTCAATTTTTAATCTTTCGATTTTTCAAAATTTCGTTTCTTCAAATTTTCACGTTTGATTTTCACCTTTGACATTTTTTCAAGTTTTCATTATATGCTTTTTGGTTTTTTATTTTTAATTTTCCCATTTCACAGTTTCTTAACTTCTAAATTTTTCAATTTTTCGAGTTGCAATTTGTAATGTTGCAATTTTTCGATATTACAGTTTCTCATTTTTCGATTTTTCTCATTCTCAGTTTTTAATTTTTGTCATTTTCAATTTTTCGTTTCCTCAATTTTTCAAGTTCTCGATGTTTATTTTTCATTTTCCCGATTTTTTTCATTTTCATTTTCTCGATTTTATGTCACAAATTTTCATTTTTTCAATTCCTTTATTTCTTGTTGTTTTTTCGTATTTCAATTTTCAGTTTCTTAAATTTTTCGTATTTTCAGTTTCTCAATTTTTCGTTTTCACAATTTTTCATGTTCCCGTATTTTATTTTTCAATATGGCGAATTTTTAATTTTCAATATCACAATTGTCTGTTTTTTCATTTCCTTTATTTTCTGTGTTTTTCAAATTTTCAGGCTTTGAATTTTCAGTTCGTCCATTTTTCAATTTTTAAATTTTTTACTTTGCAGTTTTTGGATTTCCAGTCTTCCGATTTTCCAATTTCTTTAATTTTCAATATTTCTAATTCCTAATACATATTCCCTTTTTTTTTATTTTTCACTTTTTCGATTCTTAAGATTTTTCAAGTTTTCATTTTGTAATTTTTCGTTTTTTATTTTTGATTTTTCAATTTTACAATTTCCCGACTTTCAAAATTTTCAATTTTTCGTGCCTTCAATTTTTCGGTTTGCATCAGTTTTTCAATTTGGCAATTTTTCAATATTACAGTTTTTCATTTTTCGATTTTTCAGTTTCTCAATTTTTCATTTTTCCCTTTTCCAATTTTTTGTTTCCGATTTTTATTTTTCATTTTCCCAATTTTTTAATTTTTACTTTTTCGATTTCCTTTACTTCTTGTTTTTTCTTTCGATTTTACAATTTTTCCTTTATTAAATTTTACAAATTTTCCGGTTTTTAGCAATTTTTCTTCAAATTTTCAAGTTTGATTCTCACTTTTGTTTTTAATTATACACTTTTTCGTTTTTTTATTTTTGATTTTTCAATTTTACAATTTGTCGACTTCCAAATTTTCCAATTTTTCAATATTACAATTTCTCATTTTTCCATTTTTCATATTCTCGATTTTTAATTGTGCCCTTTTTCAATTTTTCGTCCCCTCAATTTTTCAACTCCCGATTTTTATTTTGCATTTTCCTGATTTTTAATTTTTCATTTTCTCGATTTTATGTCACAATTTTTTGTTTTTTCATTTCCTTAATTTTTGTTGGTTCTTTCGATTTTCCAATTTTTCGTTTATTCAATTTTTCAAATTTTCAGGCCAATCGATTCCAATTCGTCGATTTTCCAATTTTAAATTTTTCAGTTTGCAGTTTTTGGGTTTGCACCCCTTTTTAACTTTTTGGATTTTCAATTTTTCGTTAAAGTTTAGATTTTTAAAATTTTCGACAGTTTCATACTTCGATTTCTCTTTTTTTTTCAACTTTTCGATGTTTTAATTTTTCTTTTTTAAAATTTTTCAATTTTTTTTATTTCTCGATTTATCGAATTCAGATGTTTGGATGTTTTGATTGTTCAATTTCTCAATTTATCAGTTTCTCAATTTTTTTCTATTTCTCGATGTTTCGATTTTTGAATTTCTCAATTTTTCGAATTTCCAATTTTTCGATGTTTCGATTTTTCAGTTATCCGATTTTTCAATGTTTTTAAATTCTGGAGTTTCGATTTGTCGATTTTTCAGTTTTTCGATTTTTAAGCGTAAGGTTTTCGAATTTTTCGTTTTTGATTCTTTGGTGTTTGGATTTCTCCATTTTTCAATTCTGCGATATTTCAATTGTTCAATGTTTTAAATTTTAGGTTTTTCGATTTATGGATTTTTTGATTTTCCAGTTCTTCAGTATTTCTATTTTACAATTTTTCAAATTTTGGCGTTGCTAAATTTTCAGTTTTTCGATTTTTCGATTAATATATATTTTTCTCGAATTCGCAGTTTCGATTTTTCAGTTCTTCAATTCTTCAGTTTTTCGTTTTTTACACTTTAGATTTTTCAATTTTCCACTGTTTTATATATATTTCGATTTGTAAATTTTTCGAGTTTTCAATTTTTTGAGAACTCGATTTATCGAGATTCGGATGTTTCGTTGTTTTGATTGGGTCAGTTTTTGAATTTTTCGATGTTTCGATTTTTCAATATATCGGTTTATCGTTTTTTTACTTTTCGGATTTTCGATTTTTCGATTTTCCAATTTTAAAAATTTTTAGTTTTCCGATTTCTTGTTGTTTCTTTCGATTTTTCAATTTTTCGTTTCTTCAGTTTTTCGAATTTTCAGTTTCTCAATTTTTCGCTTTCACAGTTTTTCCTGGTCCGGTTTTTTATTTTTCAATGAGGCGAATTTTGAATTTTTATTTTCTCGTTTTATATCACAATTGTCCGTTTTTTCACTTCCTTTATTTTCTCTGTTTTTTTTTTTCGATTTTTTAATACAAACAGATATATAATATCTTAATTTAAAAGTAATACTCCTATAATAAAAAATACCTTCCACCATATTCTTTGCTTTTGTCCCCGCCATTCTGGAATTTCCCACTGGCCCAGTCACGAGCAAATCGTAGCAAATTGGTTGGAAAATATTTTTCTTAATACACGTCCCACATTTTTCTTGTTCCCATTACTACTTATTTGGAACAACAGCAGTTTCTTAACAAGAAAATGTGTTCTTTTTATGTGTATGTAACACGTGACTTTGAAATATTTTCAGAAAATAAAATCACATTCATTAACGCATTTCAATCGTAGCAATTACTAACCCCACCCACCCACCCTCTCTTTTCCTAGAGGATATTTCATTTGCGAAAATCAGTCTTATCTTAGCAAGTACTATCCCTACACACCTGTCCTCTATTTTATTACAAGTATTTGCTAAGATACGACTGACTTTGACTAATGACATACCCTCTAAGAAAAAAAGGGCGGGTGGGCGGGTCAAGTATTTCCTAAGTTAAGACTAATTTTGCAAATGATATACCCTGTAAGAAAGTTAAGGGTGGGTGGGCGGGGCAAGAACTTGCTAAGATAAGACTGACTTTGGCCAATGACCAGGCTTCGGCATCGCGGAAGTGATGCTCATTGCCGTCCGATCGCCAGCGCTATTGAAGTCGTGGCCTACAACTTCGGGAATTCGTAATAACAACTACTACTTTTTCTAGGTTTTCTGCAGTTATACGAGTTTTTCTAGATGTTAAAATGCTTTAAAAATTAAAAATGGCTGTAGACTCTGTTCTTTGCTCATCATCTAGTTAATTTTAATCAACTAAAAACCCGTTTATTATGGAAGAGTAAATGCGTGTGGTGTAACCCCAAAAATTGTATTTATACTTACCGCCGTGCATTTTTAATAAAACCATTGTCCTTAAATTTTCAGCCAATCCTCTTTGCGGAATCCATTCCGTCCCATATGCCCCGAACTTTATGCCACCGCCTGTACATAATTTTTTTACAGCCAGAAATAAAACCGCTCCACATAGCTTTACCTACATCCCCGTTATAGCTTCTACAATATGTTACATAAACGATTTCCAATATTTCGTACGGCTTTGATGTTCCAAACTTAAGATATCCATGAACTTGAACATCACAATCCAATTTCGTTAACATCAGCTGATCGATTCCGGTTCCTTTGAGACGCAAACTTACTGACACATAGGCGACCGCGATTCAGACTCCGGGGAACATCTGCATTCGGGTAATTTGCTTTAATTCCAATTAACAAAGAAAGGACGGTAATATTGTTGATGGCACATTATGGTGGATTAAATATTCTGGGAGGGTTAAATAATTAAAATAACCGCACAAAGCTGCGAGGATGTTGAAGCTCGAGGAAAGCCGAGGAAGGGCGGTTGCAGGGAGCGGACTGGAAAAAGCTGCTTGTTCTCGTAAACCGCAGGTGTTATGGGTGCGATTAGCAGTCGCGGGTGAAGGCGAAATGATGATGAGGATCTTGTATAATTTAAAGGTGTGGAGGTTCGGGGGATGAATTACGATGTTAAAATTTTATGGCGTGTTTAGTGCCACAGAACGAATTATTACTTAAAAATATATATTTTTAAATTCTCTTCTGAGTTTTTTCCACTGTATTTTTATTAGTACCGTATCTTACTCTGTTTTTGTTCGTGTTCTTCTAATGTGTCTTTTAAAAAAATATCTTACAATTAACTTTAAATTTTGAAAATAGACAACTTCAAATATAAAAGAACCGAAAACTCGAAAAATCGAAAAACTTAAAATTTTAAAAATTGAAAACTTAAAATATCGAAAAATTGAAAGTTTGTGAAAACCGAAAGTTCAAAAAACGAAAAATTGAAAATCCAAAAAGTAAAATGTCGAGAAATCGAAAATTCTAGAACGTGAAAAATCCAAAAGTCGAAATACTAAAAAATCCCAAAATTGAAAAATTGAAGAATCGAAAAACTGAGAAAACTCACAAAATTGACGAAATATCCAAAAATTGGGAAATTAAAAAATTGAAAAACTGGGAAATCGAAAATCCGAAAAATTGCAAACCTAAAGAATCGAAAAATTGAAAAATCTGGTGCCTGAAAAATCGAAAAATTGAGGAACTGAAAAACTGAAAAATCGAAACCTTCGCAAGTCGAGAATGGGAAACCAAAAAATAGATTAATTGAGAAATTCACAAAACGAAATATATATAAAACAGTCGAAAATTGAAAAATCTAAAGTGTAAAAAACGAAAAACTGAAGAATTGAAGAACTGAAAAATCGAAACTGCGAATTCGAGAAACGGTAAAATAAAAAATATATATACATATTAATCGAAAAATCGGAAAACTGAAAATTTAGCAACGTCAAAATTTGAAAAACTGTAAAATAGAAATACTGAAGAACTGGAAAATCAAAAAATCCAGAAATTGAAAACTCTAAAATTTAAAAAATTGAACAATTGAAATATCACAAAATTGAAAAATGGAGAAATCCAAACATCAAAGAATCAAAAAAGAAAAATTTGAAAATCTAAAACTTAAAAATCGAAAAACTGAAAAATTGAAACATCGAAAAATTGGAAAATCGAAAAACCGAGGAATCCAAAAATCGAAACATCGAGAAAAAGAAAAAAATTGAGACATTGATAAATTGAGAAATTGAGCAATCAAAACATCCAAACCTCTGAATTCGACAAATCGAGAAATAAAAAAAATTGAAAAATTTTAAAAAAGAAAAATTAAAACATCGAAAAGTTAAAAAAAAAAAGAAATCGAAGTATAAAACTGTCGAAAATTTAAGAAATTAAAGTTTAACGAAAAATTGAAAACCCAAAAAGTAAAAAGTCGAGAAATCGAAAAATCCAGGACGTGAAAAATCCAAAAGGCGAAATACTAAAAAATCCCAAAATTGAAAAATTGAAGAATCAAAAAACTGAGAAAACTCACAAAATTGAACGAAATATCCAAAAATTGGGAGATTAAAAAATTGAAAAACTGAGAAATCGGAAAGCCGAAAAATTGCAAACCTAAAGTATCGAAAAATTGAAAAATCTGGAGCCTGAAAAATCGAAAAATTAAGGAACTGAAAAACTGAAAAATCGAAACTTTCGCAAATCGAAAATGGGAAAACCAAAAAATAGATTAATTGAGAAATCCGAAAGCTGAAAATTTAGAATCGTCTAAACTTGAAAATTTAAAAAATTGGAAAATTAAAAAATCGGAAAATTCAAAAATCGAAATGCCGAAAAGTAGAGAAACGAAAAACCTATAAACCGAAAATCGAAACATTGAAAAATTCAAAAACATCGAAACATCCGAATCTCGATAAATGGAGTTCTCAAAAAATTGAAAACTCGAAAAATTCACAAATTGAAATATATATAAAACAGTCGAAAATTGAAAAATCTAAAGTGTAAAAAACGAAAAACTGAAGAATTGAAGAACTGAAAAATCGAAACTGCGAATTCGAGAAACGGTAAAATACAAAAAAAAAATATATATTAATCGAAAAATCGGAAAACTGAAAATTTAGCAACGTCAAAATTTGAAAAATTGTAAAATAGAAATACTGAAGAACTGGAAAATTAAAAAGTCCAGAAATCGAAAAATCTAAAATTTAAAACATTGAAATATCACAAAATTGAAAAATGGAGAAATCCAAACATCAAAGAATCAAAAAAGAAAAATTCGAAAATCTAAAACTTAAAAATCGAAAAACTGAAAAATTGAAACATCGAAAAATTGGAAAATCGAAAAACCGAGAAATCCAAAATTCGAAACATTGAGAAAAAGAAAAAAATTGAGAAATTGATAAATTGAGAAATTGAGCAATCAAAACAAACATCTGAATTCGATAAATCGAGAAATAAAAAAAAATTGAAAAATTTTAAAAAAGAAAAATTAAAACATCGAAAAGTTGAAAAAAAAATAAGAAATCGGAAGTTGAATATCCAAAAAGTAAAAAAGGGTTGTAAACCCAAAAACTGCAAACTGAAAAATTTAAAAATTGGAAAATCGACGAATTGGAATCGATTGGTCTGAAAATTTGAAAAATTGAATAAACGAAAAATTGGAAAATCGAAAGAAACAACAAGAATTAAGGAAATAAAAAAACAAAAAATTGTGATACAAAATCGAGCAAATGACCAATAAAAAATCAGGAAATGCAAAATAAAAATCGGGGAGTTGAAACATTGAGGGGACGGAAAATTGAAAAAGGGCACAATTAAAAATCGAGAATGTGAAAAATGCAAAAATGAGAAATTTTAATATTGAAAAATTGGAAAATTTGGAACTCGACAAATTGTAAAATTGAAAAATCAAAAATAAAAAAACGAAAAAGTGTATAATTAAAACCTCAAAATTTTGGAAGTAGAGAAATTGTAAAATTGAAAAATCAAAAATAAAAAACGAAAAATTACAAAATGAAAATTTGCAAAATCTTAAGAATCGAAAAAGTGAAAAATCAAAAAAAAGAAATATGTCTGGATTCTGGATTCTGGATTCTTAATTATGGGAAGTAGAGAAATTGTAAAATTGAAAAATCAAAAATAAAAAACGAAAAATTACAAAATGAAAACTTGCAAAATCTTAAGAATCGAAAAAGTGAAAAATCAAAAAAAAGAAATATGTATTATGAAATAGAAATATTGAAAATTAAAGAAATTGGAAAATCGGAAGACTGGAAATCCAAAAACAGCATAGTGAAAAATTTAAAAATTGAAAAATGGACGAACTGAAAATTCAAAGCCTGAAAATTTGAAAAATTGAACAAATGAAAAATTGTAAAATCAAAAAAAAACACAGAAAATAAAGGAAATGAAGAAACGGTCAATTGTGATATAAATCGAGAAAATAAAAATTAAAAATTCGCCACACTGAAAAATAAAAATCGGGAACATGAAAAATTGTGGAAACGAAAAATTGAGACACGGAAAATTCGAAAAATTGAAAATCGAAAAATTGAAAAATCGAAAGAAACAACAAAAAAATAAAGGAATTGAAAAAATGAAAATTTGTGACATAAAATCGAGAAAATGAAAATTAAAAAAATCGGGAAAATGTAAAATAAAAATCGAGAACTTGAAAAATTGAGGAAACGAAAAATTGAAAATGACAAAAATTAAAAACTGAGAATGTGAAAAATCGAAAAATGAGAAACTGTAATATCGAGAAATTGCAAAATTAAAAAATTGCAACTCGAAAAATTGAAAAATTTAGAAGTCAAGAAACTGTAAAATTGAAAAATCAAGAATAAAAAAACGAAAAAGTTTATGATGAAAACTTGACAAATGTAAAAAGTGAAAATCCTTATGCAAATTTCGACACATTTTCCACGATTTTCGAAATTATATAAATACATTTTCTGGTAGATTTTCGAAAATATTGCTCCGTGACCCTAAGAATCGGCACGTCATGATCTATAACCCTGAATTTTTTGAAATTTTTACCACTTTTTCAAAAATAAAATTTTACACAAAGTATCTTTTGGCTTTCTTTTTAACTTAATACTTACAGTTCGCTTTGAACAACACGTTACTCAGGAAGATGTTTCACATGGCAATTTCTCGTAGAAAAACAAGGATTTTGCAATTAAGTTCCGCCCCACGACTTACGACGGGTAAAAAAAATCGTCACGATTTAGAAAGGGCGGGTGGGCGGGGCTTATATTATGCCCTTCTTTCTTAACATACGTAGTTATCTGTTTTAAATTTTTGTTGTGACAAGATGACTATATATATTAAGAAAAAAACTTAAATGTACTCCAAGCATGTGGCAACATTTTTGTAACCATTGTGAAAAACTTATTTTGGCAGATTGGGAAAAAATATGGGAAATCTTTCGTACGAATCTATACCTCCTTTCATTATTTCGCTAGGTGAATCTGATTCAGAATCTGAATTTGAAAATGACGGTGATGATACAGATTTTCGTAGCGAAATACTGGAAATGGAGTGAATTGTAGCTTGTCGGGGGGTGATATTTTTACGCATCTTTCGTTCTAAATTTACCAAGGTAGTATGTGAAAAACTACCTCACGTACAACAAAATAAATATAATTTTAGTTAGATCATCCACGTTGTTGCTTTGCACCAAATTTTAAGCATTTTCATTTTTTTTGTAATTCTTCATGGACCTGGAGAAGGCGTATAATAACGTTCTTATTAATAAGCGTTTGGAAGTACTTAGTAAAAACAAATAAAGAGCACTTACGTAAGCATTAGTAATAGCTATATAGATAAATCATTCAATTTAAGGCCGGAAAAATGTTTCAGAAGAGCTAAACCCATCAAAGCACTAGAGCAAGATTGTTGTCTTTTACCAACCCTTTTAGTAATCTTAGAAAAGTGAAAAAAGAAGTTGGAAGATATGGAAAAAGGGTGTTCACAAAGGTCGAAATTTCCATTTCTAAGAAGAATGGGCGAGCAGAACGAACTGATGATTGAGAATTAAAGATGAGATGCTAAATATGGCATGCGACAATCGTCGTATGCAGAACCCCCATTCATATAAAAACAATGTTTAAGTGACATTTTAGTGTTTGTTCCTTACATATGAAATAAACATTTACAAAAAGCCGAATAACTGTTTTAAATAGCGTAAAGTTTTATGCTTTCTAAGAAATGGATACCGTTAACTTAGTTTAACCTTTAATTTAATAAAACATAACCTAACGAAAAAAAGTTCAGGGAATTTTTATTCTTCTGCATAGAATACCAACAAACTCACTAGATTTTCATGGCCAACCCTACCATATAAAGATCGTGAACGGATACCTAATATGTACTTGTGACAGTAAGGACATTTATTTACATACCAAAATAGATCTTACGTCAGCCCTTCCCACGTTTCTCGACCCCATTCTAAATCAAAATCACCAATAATCCGCCCGTTTAAACTTTTCGTCTCAAAAGTAATTTAACATTTGATGATCCACACGCTTTCTCGGCCCCATGCCGCGAACATAATGACGAAATTAAACTTTCCAAATTTGTAAAATTTATTCAAAACGGTTAACTTTTCCGGCATATGTAAATCCGGGGGAAACTGGAGCACATGTAATCCTCTTTACCCCCCGTCAACTAGCACTCCGCCCTCCATCAATTCAGTGCGCCAAAACAAAATCGATAGCCCAATTATGAACGAACCGAATTGAAAATGTACGCGATAGCACCGAATCTCGATGATTCATTGAGCCGCATCCGTTCATACACGGAACCGAAGCACGACTTAATTGATGAGAATAATTCAGGCGAAACGGAAGTTGAGTCGATCTGTTTGTTGTGGCAATCAATGGGTGGCAACATGTTTCAATGGGTAATTGGACTGAGGAGATTTCAAACACGGTGAAAGACTCCAACCCTCTGGCGACTGACGTCACGAAATTGCTTCTTTTTTCTCGTGCAGCCCGGCAGTCACTTTTTCGAAATAATGACCGCATTACTCATGCCGTAGCCAAATTAATGAAACTTTATGATCCCCGTCTCGACTTCATCCTCAGATAAATTAAACAGAGCTCGCCCCCACCCCGGCCGATCTCGCCGACCCGGCGCGTTCCAGCCGGGCAAAGAACACATCAGTGACGACACATCGATAAATTCAAATTAATTTCAAACCCGATCAGTTTTTCCGAACTGAGTTTACCTCCTCCCTTCTCATTTCCTCGATGGATGCGAAATTTATGTTTGGCCCGAGAAAGATTCGCCGGTCCATCGATAATGGCGGCTTTTCGTGCCGCAGCGATCAATCCGACCGTTGCCAATTACCAAACCCGTCCAAATCAGGTCAAAAAGTCGATTTATTCCATTATTAACAGTGGTGTAGCACGTTAAAAGACTAGCGGCAAATTTGGCCGCAGTGGCGGGGTGGATGAATAAAGAGCGGATTTTAGGGTAAAAAGCCAAAATGGGCATTGCATCATTTGACAATATTAGTCTTATCGTAACAAATACTAACCCCGCCCACCCACCCTCTCTTTTCTTAGAGGGAATGTTATTTGTCAATATCAATAATTACCTTAACAAATACTAGACCCGCCCACCCGCCCTTTATTTGCTTCGAGGGTTTGTCATCAACCAAAGTCAGTCTCATCTTAGTAAATACTATACTGGAAAACCGATAGGAGTTATCAAAGAAACCAGACCGGATGTGAGCTCTTATGTATCTACTTAAGTTTACTTAAGTTTCGAAAACGTAAAAATTGGCCGACATTTGAAGAAGGGGGACCATTGGAAAAATTTCACTTTTAAAAAACTTGTCTGAGAATTATGAAAAAATTCAGGGACCTAGATCTCGACGTCTTGATTTCTGGATTTTTCGATTTTTTGATTCCTCGATCTTTTGATGATTCGATTGCTCGATGTTTCAACTTTTTAATTTTCCCATATTTGGATTTTTCGATTTCTTGATTTCTCGGTTTTTAAAGTTTTTAAATTTTAGAATTTTAGGCGTTTCGATTTTTATTTCTGGATTTCGCGTTTTTTGATTTTTTAATTTTTCAATTTCTTAGACTTTTCGATTTCATATATTTCGATTTTCCAATTTTTTGATGTTTCGAACTTTTAATTCCTTGATATTTCAGTTTTTCGGAATTCCAATTTTGGGATATTTTATGTCCTTAATTTTTAATGTTTCGATTTAATATTTTGATTTCGCGTTTTTTGAGTTTTTCATTTTTCGATTTTCGGCTATTTCGATTTATCCATTTTTCAGCTTGTCCAGTTTTCCATTTTTCGATTTATTGATGTTCAAATTTTTTAATTTTGCAATATTCCGATGTTTCGGTTTTTCAATTTTTCGAATTTTACGCTTTTAGGTTTTTCGATTTTATATTTTTCGAATTTCCAATTTTTTGGGTTTCGATGTTTCAATTTTTGATTTCCCAATTCTTCGAAATTTCAATTTTGGGATTATTTGTTTCTTGATGTTCCAATGTTTCGATTTTGATTTCGATTTCTCATTTTAGCGTTTCTTGATTTTTTTTAATTTTACAAATTTTCGATTTGGGCAATTTCGATTTCTCAATTTTTTGTCGAGTTTTCTACATTTCGATCTTTTGATATCTCGATCTTTTGATGTTTCGATTTCTCAATGTTTCAATTTTTTAATTTGTTAATATTTCGATTTTTCGATTTTCCGAATTTCCGATTTCTCGAATTTCGGTTTTTCAATTTTTCGAATTTTTGACTTTTGGGCTTTGCGATTTTTAAATTTTTTAAATAGTCCAATTTTCAAATTTATAATTTTTTTATATTTTCCAATTTTTTGATTTCTTAATTTTTGATTTCCCAATTTTTCCATATTTCAATTTTGGGATATTTTAATTTCTCGATTTTTCAATGTTTCGATTCAATTTTTTGATTTCTCGATTTTTTTTATTTTTAGTTTTTCTATTTTTTGATTTTGGGCTATTTCAATTTCTCGGTTTTTCGACTTTCCGAGTTTTCCACTTTTCGATTTTTTGATTTCTCGATCTTTTGACGTTACGATTTCTCGATGTCTCAATTTTTTAATTTTACAATATTTCGAAATTTCTATTTCTCGATTTCTCCATTTTTCGGTTTTTCAATTTTGCGAATTTTACACCTTTCGGGTTTTCGATTTTATATTTTTGGGTTTTCCAATTTTTTAATGTGTCTAGTTTTCAATTTTTCGAAATTACAATTTTGGGATATTTTTTTCTTAATTTTTGATGTTTGAATTAAATTTTTTGATTTTTCAATTTTTGATTTTTTGATTTGTCGATTTTCGATATTTCAATTTCCGGATTTTTCCACTTTTCGAGTTTTGTACTTTACGATTTTATGATTTCTCGATGTTTCAATTTTTGGTGTTTCAATATTTCGATTTATCAATTTCCCGATTTCTCGATTTCCCTATTTTTTGGTTTTGCAAATATTCGAATCTTGGACTTTTATGTAGGCTTTTCGATTTTGAAATTTTTCCATTTTCCAGTTTTTTGATGTATCGATTTTTAAATTTTTTGATTTTACCAATTTTTTGAAATTTCAATTTTGGGATATCTTAATTTCTTGATTTTTCAATGTTTCGATTCAGTTTTTTGGTTCCAAAAATATAGCGTGCTGATGGTCACGAAGCAACATTTTCGAAAAAATCGGTACGAAATGCGAATTTTGGAAATTTTCTAAAAATTCCGATATTTCAAAGGACGATTCGAAAAAAAAACCAGGTGGGAAGTAAGTTCTAGGACTCAAAATCTACAAGAAAATGTATTTAGTTAAGTGTCGAAAATGGCAAAAATTGGCCGAAATTTGAAGAAGGGGAGACCATTGAAAAAATGTCACTTTTAAAAAAGTTGTCTGAAAATTCTGAAAAAATTCAGGGACATTTCGACATCTTGATTTCTGAATTTTTCGATTTTTTGATTTCTCGATATTTTGATGATTCGATTTCTCGATGTTTCAATGTTTTAATTTTCCGAAATGGATTTTTCGATTTCTGGATTTCACGGTTTTCAAAGTTTTCAAATTTTAGAATTTCGATTTTTATTTCTCGATTTCGGGTTTTGTGATTTTTTAATTTTTCAATTTTTTAGGTTTTTCGATTTCATATATTTCGATTTTCCAATTTTTTGATGTATCGAAGTTTTAATTTTTTTAAATTTCAGTTTTTCGGAATTTCAATTTTGGGATATTTTATGTTCTTAATTTTTCAATGTTTCGATTCAGTCTTTTGATTTCGCGTTTTTGAGTTTTTCATTTTTCGATTTTCGGCTATTTCGATTTCTCCAATTTTCCACTTTCGATTTATGGGTGTTTGAATTTTTTAATTTTTCAATATTCCGATTTTCCGATTTCTCGATTTTTCGGTTTTCCAGTTTGTCCAATTTTAGACTTTTAACTTTTCGATTTTGTATTTTTCGATTTTGCAATTTATTAATGTGTCGATTTTTCAATTTATTGATTTCCTAATTTTGGATATGTAAATTTCTTAATTTTTTTATATTTCGATTCAACATTTTGATATTTCAGCTTTTTGATTTTTTGATTTGTCGATTTCGCATTTTTTGATTTTTTCATTTTTCGATTTCTCATTTTTTCGACTTTCGATTTTTTGATTTTTTTAATTTTTTAATATTTCGAATTTTCTATTTCTCGAATTCTCGATTTCTCGATTTCTCCATTTTTCGGTTTTTCAATTTTGGGATTCAATTTTTACTTCCCAAGCGTAAGCAAAGGAAGTATTGTAATCGAGTCCGTCGGCCGACTCTCTACTTTTACGTTTTCTCGATCTTTCATGACCCCTAGAAGACGAAGAAATAGGTCTCCCATTTCCGTCTGTCTGTCCGTCTGTCCGTCCGTCTGTCCGTCTGTCCGTCTGTCCGTCTGTTGTCCCGGATTTTTATTAGACAGATAATCTCCGAAAGTACTCGACCGATTGTTGTGAAATTTTGTACTTATATTAAGAATACCATGTAGATGGTAAAACGCTAACCAAAATTTGTCTAATCATCCCCACCACTAATGCGATGACGTCACTTCAAAATTGTACATAGTAAATGGGTTTTCAATTGTATAAAATAACATAGTCCTACACATGTAGTTTACAACTCTGAATCGACTTTTCACCCGAAACGTCCAGATTTTTGGAAAAAAAAATCAAAATTATAAAACAACATTTTGAAATTTAATTTTTAATCTGCTAACCAGAATGCTTTGAAATGTTGCAGATGTTTTAAGGCTATAAAGAGCATCATAAATCTTTAGTCAAAAAATATTTGCTTATCCCCTCCAAAAACTTGATGACGTCAGCTCAAAAGTTTGTAGAATAAATCATATCTAAAATGTACAAAATATGATGAGTCTGTACTTGTGATCTATCACTCCATTCATATTTTTTGGATTTGCATATACAGGGTGACTCAAAAAAATTAATGAATGCGTAAATATATTTTATTGATTTAATCAGGAACTACAAAACCGAATGCTCTGAAATCTTGCAGATGTTTTAAGGTCATAAAGAGCATAATAAATGTTTAGTCAAAATATATTTGCTTATCCCCTCCAAAAACTTGATGACGTCAGCTCGAAAGTTTGCCTAATAAATCATATCTAAAATGTACAAAATATGATGAGCCTGTACTTGTCATTTATCACTCCATTCATATTTTTTGGATTTGCATATACAGAGTGACTCAAAAAAATTAATGAATGCGTAAATATATTTTATTGATTTAATCAGGAACTACAAAACGGAATGCTCTGACATCTTGCACATGTTTTAAAGTTATAAAGAGCATAATAAATGTTTAGTCAAAATATATTTGCTTATCCCCTCCAAAAACTTGATGACGTCAGCTCGAAAATTTGCCGAATAAATCATATCTAAAATGTACAAAATATGATGAGTCTGTACTTGTGATCTATCACTCCATTCATATTTTTTGGATTTGCATATACAGGGTGATTCAAGAAAATAAATGAAAGCGTAAATTTATTTTACTGATTTACTCAGGAACTACAAAACCGAATGCTTCGAAATCTTGAAGATATTTTAAAATTATCATAAGCATGGTAAATTTTTGATCAAAACGTATTTGGTCGTCCCCCCTAAAAAATTTATGATGTCACCACAAAATTTTGCTGAAAAAATCCTATCTAAAATGTACAAAATATGGTGAGTCTCTTCTTGTGATTTATCATTCCATTCAAATTTTTTCGATTTGCATATACAGGGTGACTCAAAAAAATTAATGAATGCGTAAATTTGTTTTATTGATTTAATCAGGAACTACAAAACCGAATGCTTTGAAATCTTGCAGATGTTTTAAGGTTATAAAGAGCATAATAAATTTTTAGTCAAAATATATTTGGTTATCTTCTACAAAAAACTGATGACGTCAGCTCAAAAGTTTGCCGAATAAATCGTATCTAAAATGTACAAAATATGATGAGTCTGTACTTGTGATTTATCATTCCAATCATATTTTTGGATTTGCATATGCAGGGTGACTCAAAAAAATTAATGAAGGCGTGAATTTATTTTATCGATTTAATCAGGAATTACAAAACCGAATGCTTTGAAATTTTGGGAATATTTTAAAGTTATTATAAGCATGGTAAACTTTTGTTCAAAATGTATTTGTTCATCCCTCCTAAAAAAATTGATGACGTCACCCTTAAATTTTGCTGAATTAATCCTATCTAAAATGCAAAAAATATGATGAGTTTGTACTTGTGATTTATCATTCCATTCATATTTTTTAGATTTTCTTAAGAGGTGGTTCAAAAAAATTAATGAAGTCAATTTATTTTATTGATTAAATTAAAGGCAACACTTATTATTAGTATTACACCCCAACCAACCCAATTTGGTAGACACAAAATTTGTTAAAGGAAAAACTCGCTTGAAACATAAGGGTAGCACGCTTATTTACATCGACTTTAACATTACAGACCTGCATTTGTTTTATGCGCTCACTTGGTTCCGCGAATGTGAAATAGACATGTTTATAATCAACCAATTGTGAATTTCACCGTCAAGAATTAAAATAAAACCCAATGTTTTATATAATAAGCGGAAGTCGAAGCAATAAAACCGATGGTCGTTTTGTTTACAGTTTGTCTGTTTGACTCTCACGTATGCTGTTACGCCTGTCATCTTAAATTAAGAATGTTTATACATACACGATTTTCAGTTGCCTCTGATACGTATACGTGAGTAAATTGTTTCGTTATTTTATTGATTATTACAAATCAATATTCAAAACGACCCAATTCATTTTCCCGAAAATTTGAGAATATAATAATTTTAATAATAATTTTATTCTTAGTATTACACTACATCTATCCCAACTGATATACGTGTCCTTGCAAAAATGTTGATGACGTCATCGCAATTTTTTTTTAAATTCCCACTACAAAAATGTAATGAGAAAAAAAAACACAATAGGCATGCAGTCGTCAAGTTTCCGACAGCGAGGGAAGTACTGTCTAAACTCTTTAGACCAATTTTTTTATTTTGATTTCTCATTTTAGCGTTACTTGATTTTTTTGAATTTTACGATTTTTCGATTTGGGCGATTTCGATTTTCAAATTTTTTAAAGATTTCAATTTTCCAATTTATATATTTTTTTTAATTTCCCAATTTTTTGATTTTTTAATTGTTGATTTCCCAATTTTTCGAAATTTCAATTTTGGGATATTTTAATTCCTTAATTTTTCAATGTTTGGATTCAATTTTTTGATTTCTGGATTTCTTGTTTTTATTTTTAGTTTTTCTATTTTTTGATTTTGGGCTATCTCGATTTCTCGATTTTTCGACTTTCCGAGGTTTCCACTTTTCGATTTTTTGATTTCTCGATCTTCTGACGTTTCAATTTCTCGATGTTTCCATTTTGCGAATTTTACACCTTATGCTTTTCGATTTTATATCTTTGGATTTTCCAATTTTTTGATGTTTTGATTGTTCAATTTTTTGATTTCTTAATTCGTCGACATTTCAATTTTGGGATTCTTTAATTTCTTAATTTTTCGATGTTTGGATTAAATTTTTTGATTTTTCAAATTTTTGATTTTTTAATTTGTCGATTTCGCGTTTTTTGAATTCATAATTTTTCGATTTTTCGATTTTCGGTATTTCAAGTTCTGGATTTTTCCACTTTACAAGTTTTCTACTTTACGATTTTATGATTTCTCAATATTTCGATTTCTCGATTTCTCAATTTCCCGATTTCTCGATTTCCCTATTTTTCGGTTTTGCAATTATTCGAATTTTGGACTTTTATTTAAGCTTTCCGATTTTTAAATTTTTCCATTTTCCAGTTTCTTCATATATCGATTTTAAAAATTTTTGATTTCACAATTTTTTGAAATTTCAATTTTGAAATATCTTAATTTCTTGATTTTTCAATGTTTCGATTCAGTTTTCTGATTCCAAAAATATAGCGTGTTAGAATCGGTACGAAATGCGAATTTTGGAAATTTTCTAAAAATTTCGATATTTCAACGAACGATTCTGGAAAAACGGATGGAGTCATCACAAAAACCGGGCCGGAAGTGAGTTCTAGAGCTCGAAATCTACCTGAAAACGTATTTAGTTAAGTTTCGAAAATCTCAAAAATTGGTCGAAATTTGAAGCACTACCAGTGGAAAAATTTGACTTTTACAAAAGTTGTCTAAAAATTGTGAAAACATTCAGAGACGTAGATCTCGACATGCTGATTCCAAAAATATAGCGTGTTGATGGTCACGGAGCAACATTTTCAAAAGAATCGGTACGAAATGGGAATTTTGGAAATTTTCTAAAAATTTCGATATTTCAAAGCACGATTCTGGAAAAACGGTTGGAGTTAGCAAAAAAACCAGGCCGGAAGTGAGTTCTAGAGCTCGAAATATACAAGAAAATGTATTTAGTTAAGTTTCGAAAAAGTCAAGAATTGGTCGAAATTAGACAATTGAAAAAATTTCACTTTTAAAAAAGTTGTTTAAAAATTGTGAAAAAATTCACGGACGTAGATATCGACATGCTGATTCCAAAAATATAGTGTGTTGATGGTACCACAGCAACATTTTCAAAAGAATCGGTACGAAATGTGAATTTTTGAAGATTTCTAAAAATTTCAACATTTCAACGGTCGATCCCGGAAAAACTGTTGCAATTATCAAAGAAACGATGCCGGAAGTGAGTTCTAGAGCTCGAAATCTACAAGAAAATGTGTTTAGTTAAGTTTCGAAGATGTCAAAAATTGGCCGAAATTTGAAGAAGGGGGGACCACTGAAAAAATTTCACTTTTAAAAAAGTTGTCTAAAAATTCTGAAAAAATTCAGAGACGTAGATCTCGACATGCTGATTCCAAAAATATAGCGTGTTGATGGTCACGGAGCAACATTTTCGAAAGAATCGGTACCAAATGCGAAAGCTTAAACTTGTCAGCAAAGTACTCCAAAGATTTTAAAATGAACTCACTAAAATTTCTAATGTTAAATATTCTTCTTTAACATCGTATCTTCTCTAGGTATAAAAATGTCCCAACAGACAAAATGAAAAATTTTCCTAAGAAAAATTTAGAAAAATATCTAATTTGTCATGCAAATTTTAACGAAGATTAGGATCGCTGATTATGTAAAATAATAAAATAAATGTAAATCTCAAAGAAAACTAAACGTTTCGTAAACTTATTTTGACTTTTTTTACCCCAAAATCCGCTCTGTACTAGTAAGAACGCCCGCAGTTAAATTTAATGAACGAAAATTCCTACGGAAAATTTAGAAAAATATCTAATTTGTCATGCAAATTTTAATGAAGATTAGTATCGCTGATTACGTAAAATAATAAAATAAATGTAAATCTCAAAGAAAACTAAACGTTGCGTATAATTTATTTTGGCTTTTTTTACCCTAAGATCCTCTCTGTACTAGTAAGAACGCCCGCAGTTAAATTTAATGAACGAACTTTTTCCCGACACGGAATGCAAACAGGATAAAAAGGAATTATTCGCGGAAGCTCCTAGCTACTAGTTGCACAATTTTTCCTCTTTGTTTTATGTTTGTTCGAAGCTTTGACGTCAAGCATCAATTTGCACCATGCAGTGTTTAATAACCCTTCGTTCGAATTGTAGTCACGCAGAACACATCAGTCGAAAATAGAAACAATTATGTGCATGTGAAAATTTATAGGCAGTAACAAGCTGTGTGAGGGCATTTGAATATCCCGATGCGGTGAAATCCCTGCGAGAGAAGGTTGTTGCCATCAATACCTGCCGTATTGACGTAATAAATCTTGTTTTATTAAAGCGGTCCCCGAAGAGGCGCTTTGATCCAGACGAATGGCAGCGTAAATAAAACGGTGATTTTTTGTTGCTGGGGACAAAAACGCAGAGCAGGACAATGAGTTTTTTGTTGATCTACGATGGGTTTATGTAAAATTTAGGTAGGTGTACGTTTGAGGGGTTAATTTTGCAGGAGATAGACGTCACGGAATTACAATTCAGGGATTTTGTAAAGCTGTCTTTACAACGATTCCAACTTATTTATTTTTAGCAGGAAAATGTTTTCTAATTAATTTATAGCATTACTTGAAATTTGAAAGAGCTAATTTCCCGAAAGCCTAGATTTTCTGATACGAATGAGCTATTTTTCGCTAAAACCTAATAATCGGATATTAACTTCATATACAGAAACACAACATGTGGAGGAAAATTCGTCAGTTCAAAAATAAGTTCTAAACTTAAAAAAAAACACAGGGTTGAAAGTCATAGATGTCAATAAAATTTATATACTCTTGACTCCTGACTACTTATTGGGCGACTGCTACTTTGATGTTTTCTCGACGTTTCATGACTCCAAGAGTACCAAAATATAGCCCTCCCACTTCCGTTTGTCTGTCTGTCCGTCGTCTCTGTCAATTTTTATTACATAGCTAATATCCGAAATTACCGGACCGATTTTTGTCAAATTTTACATGTATGCTAGGAATATCATGTAGATGGTAGAATGCTAACCAAAATTTGTCTAATCGTCCTCACCAACAATGGATTGATGTCATCTGCAAATTTTAAAAGTAAAGGTTATTTAAATTTTCGAATAATAAATAGATACTCTTCGAGTTGTGGTTAATAAGTAAATCAGTTTTTATCCACTAAAGTTAACTGAAGCATGGTAAATCGATAATCAAAACTTATCCATTGATTATATCATCTTACAAATTTGTCTTAAACGTTAAAAAGTAACATAGTCCTGAACTTGTGCTATATGAGTCAGTGTTGATATTTTTTTATTCTAAACAAAGCTTTTGAGAAAAAAATGTACAATTTCTCGTTTTCTCAATTTTTCGAAATTTGGATTTTCAAGTCACGAATTCCCAATTTTTCGATATTTCAATTTTGAGTTTCCCAAGTTATTTGATTTTTAGATTTTCCAATTTGTCGATTTTTCTATTTTTTATTTCCCAATATTTCAGTTTTACGATTTTTCAGTTTTTCGATTGTTCAATTTGTTGAGATTTTAATTTTTCAATTTTTCGATTTTGGGCTATTTAGATTTCTGGATTTTTCGACTTTTCGATTTTTGATTTCCCCATTTTTGATGTTTCGATTTCTCGATTTTTCAATATTTCAGATTTGTATATTTTGTTCCACTTTTAAATTTCTCGATTTTTCAGTTTTTCAATTTCCCAATTTTTCATTTTTCGATTTCTCAGTCAATTTATAGATATTTTAGTGTATCGTTTTTTCGATTTTGGATGATTTCTATTTCTAGATTTTTTGACTTTTCGATTTGTTGATGTTTCGATTTCTCGATGTTTCAGTTTTTAATTTTTCGATTTTTCGGTTTTTCAGTTTTCGAAATCTTAGGCTTTTCGATTTTTAAATTTTTCCATTTTCCAATTTTCTGACGTATCCATGTTCAAATTTTTCGATTTTCCAATTTTCCGAAGTTTCAATTTTGAAAAATTTTAATTACTGGATTTTTGAATATTAAGATTTTCGGGTTTCCCGATTTCTCGATTTATCGATTTTTTAATTTTCGAATTTTAGACTTTTAGGTTGTTCGATTTTATATTTTTCGATTTTCCAATTTTTTGGTCTTTCGATTTTTCAATTTTTTAATTTCCTAATTTTTCGATATTTCAATTTTGGAATATTTTAATTTCTTCATTTCTCAATGTCTTGATTCAATTTTTTGATTTTTTTTGTTTTTTTGATTTCCCGATCTTTTCGCGCTTTTTGATTTTTTAATTTTTCGAAATTTTGATTTTGGGCTGCTTCGATTTCTCACTTTTTCGACCCGTCTTGTTTTCCACTTTTTGATTTTTTGTTTACTCGATCTTTTGATGTTTCGATTTCCCGATGTTTAAATTTTTTAATTTTTCAATATTTCAACTTTTCGATTTCTCGATTTCTCCATTTTTCGGTTTACCAATTTTTCGAATTGTAGACTTTTAGGCTTCTCGATTTTTAAATTTTCCCATTTTCCAATTTTCTGACGTATCGATGTTCAAATTTTTCGATTTCCCAATTTTTTGATTTTTCTATTTTTTAAAATTTGGATTTCTCAATTTCAACTTTATGGTTTTTTTATTTTTCTAATTTTTTATTTTTCGATTTCGCGTTATTTATATTTTTTAATATTTCAATTTTTCGATTTTGTTCAATTTCTGGATTTTTCGACTTTTCGACTTTTCGATTTCTCGATCTTTTAATGTTTCGATTTCTCCATGTTTCAATTTTTGAATTTTTCAATATTTAAATTTCTCGATTTCTCGATTTTCCGATTCCTGGATTTTTCGGTTTTGCAATTTTCGAATTTTAAACTTTTAGGTTGTTCGATTTTATATTTTCCGATTTTCCAATTTTTTGATGTTTCGATTTTTCAATTTTTTAATTTCCCAATTTTTCGGTATTTCAAGTTTGGAATATTTTAATTTCTTCATATTTCTATGTTTCGATTCAATTTTTTGTTTTTTTTTTTGATTTTTTGATTTCCCAAATTCGCGTTTTTTGATTTTTTAATTTTTCGATTTTTTTTATTTTGGGCTGTTTCGACTACTCAGTTTTCCGACTTGTCGAATTTTCCACTTTTCGATTTTTTGATGTTTCGATTTCCCGATGTTTAAATTTTTTAATTTTTCAAAATTTCGACTTTTCGATTTCTCGATTTCTCCATTTTTCGGTTTTCCAATTTTTCGAATTTTAGACTTTAAGGCTTTTCGATTTTATATTTTTTGATTTTCCAATTTATTGATGTTTCGATTTTTCAATCTATTGATTTCCTAATTTTTCGATATTTCGATTCAACATTTTGATTTTTCAATTTTTTGATTTTTTGATTTCCCCGTCTCGCATTTTTTATTTTTTTCATTTTTCGATTTTTTGATTTTGGGCTATTTGAAGACTTTCGATTTTTTGATTTTTTTTAGTTTTTTAATACTTCGAATTTTCTATTTCCCGATTTCTCCATTTTTCGGCTTTTCACTTTTTCGAATTTTACACTTTTAGGCTTTCCGATTTTTCAAGTTTCAATTTCCCAATTCTTCGAAATCTCAATTTTGGAATATTTTGACTCTTGATTTTTCAAGAATTTTTTGGTGTTTTGATCAATTTTTTGATTTTTTGATTTCTCGTTTTAGCGTATTTTGATTTTTTTAATTCTAGGATTTTTCGATTTGGGCGATTTCGATTTCCCAATTTTTTGATATATTGATTTTTCAATTTTTTGATTCCCCAATTTTTTTATTTTTTTGGTTTCTCGATTTCGCCTTTTTTTGTTTTATAATTTTTCAATTTTTCGATTTTGAGCTATCTCGATTTCTGGATTTTTCGAATTGTCGAGTTTTACATTTTTCGGTTTTTTTGATTTCTCCATCTTTTAATGTTTCGATTTCTCAATGTTTCATTTTTTTAATTTTCCGATAATTCGATTTTTCAAGTTTTAGAAATGAAGAGTTTTCAGCTTTTCGATTTTTATATGTATTTATCGTTTTTACAATTATTTTATATTTCCATGTTTCACTGTTTTGATTTCCCCATTTTTCCAAATTTCAATTATTTGATTTTCCGATTTGACGTTTTTTAACTTTTCGATTTTTCGATTACTCGATTTTTAGGTTTGTCGAGTTTTCCACTTTTGGATTTTGTGACTTCTGGATTTTTCATGTTTCGATTTCTCTTTCATTTTTCGGTTTTTCAAATTTTATAATTTTAGACTTCTGGGCTTTTCGGTTTTTAACTTTTTATATTTTTCACTTTTTTCATATTTCCATTTTTCAATGTTTTGATTTCCCAATTTTTTGGAATTTCAATTTTGAGTTATTTTAATTTCTTGATTGATTTTTCAGTGCTTTAATTTAATTTTTTGATTTTTGGACTTTTAGGCTTTTCGATTTTTATATTTTCGATTTTCCAATTTTTTGATGTATCGATTTTTCAATGTTTCGATTCAATTTTTTTAATTTTTCAATTGTTTGATTTTTTGATTTCTCGATTTCGCGTTTTCTTGATTTTTTAATTTTTGGATTTTTCGTCTTGTCGAGTTTTACAGTTTTTGATTTTTCTATATTTTGATGTTTCGATTTCTCGATGTTTTATTTGTTTTAATTGTCGATATTTCACTTTTTCGATTTATCGACTTCTTAGTTTTTCAAGTTTTAGAATTTTTGGACTTTTAGGCGTTTCGATTTTCGAATTTTTTGATTAGTATTTCCATTTTTGAATGTTTTGATTTCTCAATTTTTCGAAATTTCAATTTTGGGGTATTTTAATTTCTTGATTTTTTAATGTTTTAATCCAATTTTTTTTATTTTTTTATTTTTCTGATTTTTTATTTCTGGATTTCTTGATCTTTTGATGTTTAAATTTCTCGATGTTTCATTTTTATTATTTTCCGATATTTCAATTATTCGATCGATTTCTTGATTTTCCGCTTCTTCAAGTTTCAGGATTTTAGAGTCTTTGGCTTTTAGATTTTCACATTTCTCAAATTTCCTATTTTTTTGATATTTTCATTTTTCAATGTTTTAATTTCAAAATTTTTCGGAATTTCAATTTTGGGACATTTCAATTTCTTATTTTCCAGTGTTTCGATATTTTGACTTTTCGAGTTTTGAATTTTGCGAATTTTAGAATTTCAGGCTCTTCGATTTTATATTCTTTGATTTTCCAATTTTTTGATGTTTCGATTTTTCAATGTTTCGAATTCCCAATTTTTCGAAATTTCAATTTTGATAAATTTTAATTTCTGAATTTTTCCATGTTTCAACTCAATTTTTTGATTTTCTGATTTTTCGATTTTGTTTTTTAGATTTTTTCATTTTTCGATTTCGGGTTATTTCGATATCTGAATTTTTCGACTTTTCAAGTTTTCCATTTTTCGATTTTTTGATTTCTCGATCTTTTGATGTTTCGATTTCTCGATTAAATTTTTTTAATTTTTCGGTATTTCGATTTTTTCATTTCTCGATTTCTCGGTTTTCCAAGTTTTCGAATTTTAAACCTTCAGGCTTTTCCATTTTTCGATTTTCCGATTTTTTGATGTTTGCGGGTTTCAATGTTTTGATTTCCCAATTTTTCGGAATTTCAATTTTGGGATATTTTAATTTCCTGATTTTTCAATGTTTCAATCCAATGTTTTTTATTCTCCTATTTTTCTGATTTTTTATTTCTGGATTTCTCGATCTTTTGATGTTTCAATTTCTCGATGTTTCATTTTTTTTATTTTCCGATATTTCAATTATTCGATCGATTTCTTGATTTTCCGTTTTTTCAAGTTTTAGGATTTTAGACTTTCAGGCTTTTCGATTTTTATATTTCTCAATTTTCCTATTTGTTTGATATTTTCATTTTTCAATGTTTCGATTCAATTTTTTGATTTTTGAATTTTTCGACTTTTCGATTTCTCGATTTTTCGATTTTTTAATTTGTGAATTTTAGACTTTTAGGCCCTTCGATTTTATATTTTTCGATTTTCCAATTTTTTGATGTTTCGATTTTTCAATGTTTCGAATTCCCAGTTTTTCGAAATTTCAATTTTGAGAAATTTTAATTTCTGAATTTTTCTAATTCGACTCAATTTTTTGATTTTTTGATTTTTCGCTTTTGTGTTTTTTAGATTTTTTCATTTTTCGATTTTGGGTTATTTCGATATCTGAATTTTTCAACTTTTCGAATTTTCCATTTTTCGATTTTTTGATTTCTCCATATTTTGATTTCTCGATTAAAATTTTTTAATTTTTCGGTATTTCGATTTTTAAATATCTCGATTTCTCGGTTCTCCAAGTTTTCGAATTTTAGACCTTCAGGCTTTTCCATTTTTCTATTTTTCGATTTTCCCATTTTTTTATTTTTATTGAGATTTAGATTTTTCGACTTCTCTGTTTTTCAGTTTTTCAAATTTTGGACTTTTCGGCCTTCCAATTTTTATATTTTTCGATTTGCCAATTTTTTGATGTTTTATCATTTAAATATTTAACAACATTTTGTAAATCTAAAAATAGGAAAGAATGATCCAAAAACTGAACAGTCGCAGTTAATTTTTTTAACATAAACTTCTTACATTGTTGGTTTTTAAATCCTGAAAGCCCGAAAACTGTGATACAAATTTTTTTTTAATTTTCTGTAGTAAACCACTGCCTGCCAAATGTTAATGTATTCTTAAACTTTGACAATAAACTTTCAACGCCCTAATTACCAACGGGAGTATACTTATCTAAACACATCTCTACATTTATCAAACTTAAATGTTTCAGTTTCTGTTTTAATTTTTGTAAAATGGAATCTCGTTTAGTTTCTTGTTAGGAACATTTTACGAAAAAACTTCACAGCCAGAATATTTATTGCTTCATTAAACAACTCAGAACTGTCTAATAGAAGTAATGGTTTAGATTAGAATCTAGAATTAGAATTTGGTGATAGTTCCTGGTACGTGTCCAAAATTAAGCTTTAGCTTATAAATCACTCAGCTGCTTTCTAATTTTGGGTGATGTTATAATTTCTTCGTACAATATTTTCCAATAAAGCCTCCACTTCTTTCCAGCCTCCACTTCTTTTTACAACCTGTCTACAAAACTCATCTTTTCTTCTTTTTTTTTAATAAAACCACCCCTGTCTTCCGGCTTTCATAATAAATATGACAAGCATCTGCACTTATTCAGCCCTCGCAACATGCACATTCGTAGCCTTATTTGAGGAAACACACTTCCGTCTCAAAATTAAATTAGACAACCAGAAGCATTAAAACAGAAAACTTGTAACCCAGCTCAACGAAAACCCCGCAGACACTTTTATCCGTTGATTTCCAATTTCAGATAAAATTGATTCAAATCTAACACATTCATGTACAAGGCCAAAATAATCCCATAAAACAAAATCGTGGTAACAATGGATTTATGCCATCTGCAAATTTTAGAAGTAAATGTTATTTAAAATTCCAGTTATGGTTTATAAATCAGTTATCCATTGATTATATCATCTTACAAGTTTGTCTTAAACGTTAAATAGTAACATAATCCTGAAATTGTGGTATATGAATCAGTGTTGATTTTTTTTTTTATTCTAAATAATGAGGTTTTTGAGAAAAAAATGTACAATTTCTCCTTTTTCCAATTTTTTGAAATTTCGTTTTTTCAAATTTTGGGTTTCTTAAGTTATTTGATTTTTATATTTTTTTCGATTTTCCAATTTGTCGATTTTTCTATTTTTTATTTTTCGATTTCTCAGTTTTCCAATATTTCAGTTTTCCGATTTTGTAGTTTTTTAGTTCTTCCATTTATTGATATTTTCATTTTTCAATTTTTCGATTTTGGGCTAATACGATTTCTGGAAATTTTACACTTCTCGAATTTTCCACTTTTCGATTTTTTGTTTTCCCGATTTTTGGCGTTTCGATTTCTCGATTTTTCAATATTTCAGTCTTGAGTTTTTTAAGTTTTTTGATTTTTATATTTGCGATTTTCCAATTTTTCGATTTTTCAATTTTTCAATTTCTCGATTTTCTATTTGTCCACTTTTTCGCTTTTTGATTATTCGATCTTTTGATGTTTCGATTTCTCAATGTTACAATTTTTTAATTTTTCAATATTTTGATCTTTCGATTTCTCGAATTTTCGGGTTTTCAATTTTTCGTTTTTTAGACTTTTAGTCTTTTCGATTTTATATTTTTCGATTATCCAATTTTTTCGTGTATGGATTTTTCAATTTTATGATTTCCTAATTTTTCAAAATTTGAACTTCGGAATATTTTTATTTCTTGATTTTTCAATGTTTCTATTTTTCAATTTCTCGATTTTCGAAATTTGGACTTTTAAGCTTTTCGATTTTATATTTTTCAATTTTCCAATTTTTTGTTATTTCGATGTCTCAATATTTTGATTTTCCAATTTATCGAAATTTCAATTTTGGAATAATTTAATTCCTTGATTTTTCAATGTTGCGATTCAATTTTTTGATTTTTCTTTTTTTTTGATTTCTTGATTTACCGATAGTGCGTTTTTTTGATTTTTTATTTTTTCGATTTTCCGATTTTAAGCTATTTCGATATCTCCATTTTTCGATTTGTCCAGATTTCCATTTTTCAAGTTTTCAATTTTTCGATTTCTCAATTTACCGATTTTTGGGGTTTTCAGTTTTTCATATTTAAACTTTTAGGCTTTTCGATTTTCCAATTTTTTTATGTTTCGATTTCTCGATGTTTCAGTTTTTTAATTTTTCGATTTTTCATTTTCTCGACTTTTTGCAATTTTAGGCTTTGAGGTTTTCAATGTTGTCCAATTTTTTGATAATTGCATTTTTCAATGTTTTGTTTTCCTAATTTTGAGAAATTTCATTTTTGGGATATTTCAATTTCTTGATGTTTCAATGTTTCAATAAAATTTTCTGATTTTTCAATTTTCTGATCTCTTAATTTTTCGATTTTTCGTTTTTGGGTTACTTCGATTGCTCGATTTTTCGGCTTGTCCAGTTTCCCACTTTTCAGTATTTTGATTTCTCAATCTTCTGAAGTTTCGATTTCTTGATGTTTCATTTTTTTTAATTGTCCGATATTTAGATTTTTCGATTTCTCGGTTTTTCAATTTTTCAAATTTTAAACTTTTAGGCTTTTCGATTTTATGTAGTTCAATTTTCCAATTTTTTAATTTCCCAATTTTTCGAATTCTCAATTTTGGGATATTTTAATTTCTCGATTTTTCAATGTTTCGATTCAATTTTTGGATTTCTCAATTGTCTAAGTTTTTGATTTCTTCATTTCGCAACTTTGATTTTTTTTTATTTTTCGATTTTTCCATTTTCGGCTATTTCGATTTAGTTTTCCACTTTTCGATTTCTCGTTGTTTCAATTTTTTAATTTTTCGATTTTTCATTTTTTCGATTTTTTGCAATTTTAGGCTTTTAGGTTTTTTGATTTTTTTAATTTTTCGATCTTCCAATTTTTTTGTTTCGATTTTTCAATTTTTTGATTTCTTGATTTTCCGAAATTTCAATTTTGGGATATTTTCATTTCTTGATTTTTCAATGTTTCGATGCAATTTTTTGATTTTTAATTTTTCGAATTATCGGTTTTGGGCTATTTCTATTTCTGAATTTTTCGACTTTTCAAGTTTTCCACTTTCTGATTTTTTGATTTCTCGATCTTTTGATAATTCGATTTCTCGGTTTCTTGGTTTTTCAAGTTTTCGGATTTTTTACTTTTAGCCTCTCGATTTTTTGATTTTTCGATTTTTTAGTGTTATTAAATTTTTTGATAATTGCATTTTTCACTGTTTTGCTATCCTAATTTTTCGAAATTTCAATTTTTGGGATATTTAAATTTCTTGATGTTTCAATGTTTCAATAAAATTTTCAAATTTTTAAATTTTTTGAACCCTTAATTTTTCGATTTTTCGATTTTGGCTACTTCGATTACTCAATTTTTCGGCTTGTCCAGTTTTCCACTTTTAAATATTTTGATTTCTCGATCTTCTGAAGTTTCGATTTCTTGATGTTTCATTTTTTTTTTGTCTCGATTTTTCAATTTCTCGGTTTTTCAATTTTTCGAAGTTTAAACTTTCAGGCTTTCTATGTAGTTCAATTTTCCAATTTTTTTATTTCCAAATTTTTCGAATTCTCAATTTTGGGATATTTTAATTTCTTGATTTTTCAAAGTTTCGATTCAATTTTTGGATTTCTCGATTGTCTAATTTTTTGATTTCTTCATTTCGTATTTTTGGATATTTTAGTTTTTCGATTTTTCCATTTTCGGCTATTTCAATTTCTGGATTTTTCGAATTGTCGGGTTTTACAATTTTGGATTTTTTAATTTCTCGATCTTTTGATGTTTCGATTTCTCGACGTTTCAATTTTTTAATTTTTCAATATTTCGATATTTTGATTTCTCGAATTCTGGATTTCTCCATTTTTCAATTTTTCGAAATTTAGACTTTTAGGCTTTTCGATTTTTATATTTTTGGATTTTCCAAATTTCTGATTACCGAATTTTTCGGAATTGCAATTTTGGGTTATTTCAATTTCATAATTTTTCAGTGTTTCGATTCAACTTTTGGTTTTTTGGTTTCTAGATTTCGCATTTTTTTATTTCATAATTTTTTGATTTTTCGATTTTGGGCTATTTAGATTTCTAGATTTTTCGACTTGTGGAATTTTACCATTTTCGATTTTTTGATGTTTCGATTTCTCGATGTTTCAATTTTTTAATTATTCTATTTCGATTTTTTGATTTCTCGAATTCTCGATTTCTCTATTTTTCAATTTTTCGAATTTAAGACTTCTAGGCTTTTCGATTTTTATATTTTTCGATTTTTGAATTTTTTGATTTCCCAATTTTTCGGAACTTCAAGTTTGGAATATTTCGATTTCATAATTTTTCAATGTTTCGATTCAATTTTTTGATTTTTTGACTTCTCGATTTCGCGTTTTATTTATTTCTTAAGTTTACGATTTTTCGATTTCTCGATTTTTTCGATCTTTTAATTTCATAATTTTTCAATGATTCGATTAAATTTATTTGATTTTTAAATTTTTTCAATTTTTTTTTTCGAATTCTCGTTTTTTTTTATTTTTTAAATCTTACATTTTTCGACTTTCCAATTACTCCTATTAAATTTTTCGATTTTTCGAACTTCGACAATTCGAATTTTCGATTTTATAACTTTTTCGACTTTTTGCTCAATTTTTCAAGTTTTTGATTTGTCGATTTTTCAATATTATACAATTTTATAAAATTTAGATAACATTTACCATGCAAAATCTTGAGATGACTACTGTTCATCCTTTCTAAAAACTAAATGAAATGCATAATCTTCAAATCCTTAGAACACGAGAATCCTCAAATCCCCAGAACTTCATAATTCTCAAATCCTCTGAACACCAGAATCCTCAAATCCTTAGAACACCAAAATCCTCAAATGCTTAGAACACCAGTTAGTCCTTTTTTGCTGTTTTGGTCCTTTTTTGTCCTTTTGGTCCCTTTTCGTCCTTTTTCGTCCTTTTGGTCCTCCTTCAGCCATTTCGTCCTTTTTCGTCTTTTTCATCCTTTTCCCCCTTTTGATCCTTTTGGTCCTATTTCATCCTTTTCGTCCTTTTTCGTCCTTTTCGGCCTCTTTCGTCCTTTTGATCCTTTTTCGTCCCTTTTGTCCGTTTTCGTCCTTTTGCTCCTTCTTCGTCCTTTTAATCCTTTTTCGTTCCTTTTGTCCTTTTTCGTCCTTTTGGTCTTTGTCTTTTTTTTTCGTTTTTCGTCCTTTTCGTGCTTTTCGTCCTGTTGGTCCTTTTTCGTCCTTTTTCGCTATTTTTTTTTAAATTGCTTGGCAGAATGTCACTAAATATTAATTGTAGAAAAAATGTAACGATTACGTTAAAACGGTTTATGTCTTTTACTTGAAAGTTTTAAATTCCAAAATTTCAATGTTTTTTTTGACAACTACGTACTAAAAAAGCCAAGGCAAGCATCTGCACATTCGTACCCTTATTTGAGGAAACACACTTCCGTCTGAAAATTAAATTAGACAACCAGAAGCATTAAAATAGAAAACTTGTAACCCAGCTCAACGAAAATCCCGCTGATTTCCAATTTCAGATAAAATTGATTCAAATCTACCACATTCATGTACAAGGCCAAAATAATCCCATAAAACATAAAATCGTGATAAGAAGAGGAAATAAGTTTGCGTGCAGAGAAAGATCCGCACTATCTTTCAACCCCCACTTTATCTATCGCTCCACTTTTATAGACTTTTCCAGCAAACTACAGCAATTATCTCCCTAAATGTGCTTCGGAGAATCTGATAATCCTTTTAATCCCGATGTAATCAGTTACACGCTACGATCATCTCCAAAGCACGCAAGATACAGGAAGCAGGAAGTTCAAGGCTAGCTGAAATTGGCTCAGCATAAATCTCCGGTGCTGCTATTTTTTCCACCGGAAAATGCCCATTATCATCATTAATCGTCGTACAAAATTAAATAGTTTCTAATTAGTTTCAATTTAAATTTCGCTGTCACCAACACACGTCTAAATACTCTCGTTTCCAATTTAACAAAAAAACTCCAAATTTCCTCCATTAAAAAACACTCCATTTCAAAGATACACCAAAATTCCGATAAAAAGTAATGCGAAAACAATTCCTACACGTTTTCCAGGCGGATGTTGACTCCTTCCCACCACTCTCGTTTGCATGTTTAAAACGTTTTTTATTAGCGGGGTTGTAAAGGTTAACAACCCTCGTTATTTCCGCTATTCCTCGGTAATTTATAACCCTTAATGCTCTTCAAAGATACACCAAAACAAACACGAATCCGTCGAACCTCCCCTGCTAGCCCAGATCGTGTGTTGAATGCTGAAACGTCTGGAACTTTGTTTGCCTGATCGATCCCTGCAAAAAATTCCTCCAACTTGTGGACCACTGGACCAGATTTTTATCGTGGACTCTTCCGGTTGACCCTCAAATTTCCGGATTGTGGAGAGATTAACTATCCTGCTCTGCGATATCCAGGGGCCAAGTGGCAGCACATGGACGACCTTAATAAAAGAGATTCGTCAATTTACGAGGACGTAAAAAAGGGCTTTCGCAATAAAAGTATTACTAAAGAGTCAAAATTCGAAATACGGTGTCTGGAATTATAATTTTTAGGGATTTTTGTTTGCGTTTTCGATGAGGTGTCCCTTTACAGGTTTGGAAATTTTTCGTGCGAGCTTTGATAACGGAAAACGCTGCCTCAGCTTTGGCCCAAAAACACAGCTAATGAAATATTTCACGAACGTGTCCTGAAATAACACTGTTTGCTGGCGGACAAGAATGCACAAAATATACTCGATGGGGTGTTCATGAGATATTCACGATTCGTGTTTTTGTTGGGGCGAAAGGGTGGAAAAGTCAGCGGGATTAGGGACCCCGTGTCGTATGGATTTTCCAAACAATATGTCTGGGTGGGGCGAATTGTTCCAGTTTTATTTTGTTTTTGTGACGACTAATTTGTAAATAAATAAACACAACAAAAATTGAAAAATAAAAGCAATGTAATGCATCTATAAGTCGTTAAATAATGTTTGATAATTATTTTAGCACAGAACGGAAGAGAAAAAAACATTTTTGGTAATTTTTCATTTAATTTCAGTGTGGCTCACCAACTACATACTTCGTAGTCCCTCTTTGGTACTGGGTGAGTAAAATTCGTCATTATATCGTAGCTTGAGAGATAATATGATTTGAATTTGTTTTAAATTTAGAGCTTGGCAATTTTTTTCAAAAATTCTAACCGTTTTTGAAATATTTAAAAAAAATTAATTTCAAACTGAATATTTCCAAAAACAGTAGTGATATCGAGTTGGAATTATTTTCACTCCTAAATGAATCATTCCTCTGTAAGCACGATTTTTTTCATAATTTTTGGCCATTCAGTTTTCCGGAATCTTACTAAATACCATCTTAACAAAAATGCCACGCTTGCTTCGGAATTTTAAATGATAGTCATCAATCTTGGACTGTGATTACTGATTATCAACATGCTTTGTTTTTTCGATACAACTCGTCGAAATTTATCTTCCAGGATTTTTTTTTTTTTGGATTTGTAGCCTACTTAGCTAAAAGTTGAATTTTTCAGCACCTTATTTTTGTACTCAACTGATTGAAATCTGTCAGCCAGATTTTTGTGTGGATTTTTTTGCAATTTTTTTGTGAAATGTTGGCCCTTTCCTAAGCACTTTTGAATTCTTTTACGGCTTGAGTGAATCGAAAATTCCAATCATTTTTCCAAAAATGAGATATTTTAAAAATTTGAATTTGAAAAAGCGCATGTCGAAAACCAGTCATCATTCGGACTAAAGATTATTTTTCCCAATAAATCCATCATTCTTGAATAAGCATCATTTTTGGACACCCAATTTTTCCATAATCACGCTAAATACGTTCTTAACAAAAATTCCACTATTATTGCTGGGGAATGTTCGATGATGGGGGGGAATTTTGGTCCAGAATATTCAATATTCCATATTTTTGAGTCCAGCTTGTTGAAATTTGTCTCCCAGATTTTTTGTGAATTTTTGGCAAATTTCAAGAAAATCTCGTGAATTTTGTGACTGTCGATCCCCTGAAGTCATCGAAAGTCATCGAAAACTCCCACCATTTTTCCAAAATCGCCAAAACTCAACATAGTTTTTCTGACATATTTTAAAAATTGGACTTTGAAACGAATATTTAGAAAATTAGTCGACGTATCGATTTGAAATTATTGTTACTAATAAATCCATCATTCTAAACACGATTTTTTTCATAATTTTTGGATACACAGTTTTTCCACAGTTGCGCTAAATACGTCTTTAACAAAAATGCCAAGACTACTTTGAAATTTTCGATGATAGCTTTCAATCTTGGATCAGAACCTTCAACCTGGCATGTTTTTGAAGTCAGCTCGGTGATAGTTATCTTTTAGATTTTTTTGTGGATTTTTGGCCAATTTCAAGAAAATCTCGATTTTTCAATCTCCCCTTTTAAAAAATTTTAGCTCTTACCTCAAGCAATTTTGAAACTTAACAAACACGAGAATTTCATTACTTTCGATTCCTTGAAGTCTTTTAAGGCTTTAGTTCATCGAAAACTCCCACCTTATTTTTCCAAAATCGGCAAAATGAAACAGGTAATTTTTGAGATGTTTTAAAAATATGACTTTGAAACCGATTATTTCGAAAATTAATCGTCATATCGACTTGGGATTCTTATTCCTAACAAACCCATCATTCCTCGTAAACAGGAAGACACCCAATTTTTCCATAATCGTGCTAAATACGTTCTTAACAAAAATCCACGATTATTACTATTACTATTATCAAAACTTCCACCTTATTTTTCCAAAATCGCCAAAATTCGACTTTTGAAACTGAATATTTCGAAAATCAGTAGTCGTATCGACTTGGGATTATTTTCCCTAATAAATCCATCATTCCTACGTAAACACGAATTTCTTCGTAATTTTTGGGCACCCAGTTTTTCCAAAATCGCGCTAAATACGTCCTTAACAATACTGCCAAGACAGCTTCTAAATTTTCGATTTCAATCTTCGATCAGAATTCAGAACCATCACATTTTTGGATTCAGCTCGTTGAAATTTATTTCCCAGATTTGTTTGTGGATTTTTGACCAATTTCAGGAAAATTTCAATATTTCAATATCCCCCTTTATAAAGTTTAGACCCTTCCCTCAAGCTCTTTTGAAACTTAACAAACGCGATAATTTTGGTGACTTCGACCGCTTGCACACTTTTATGGCTTCAGTTTATCGAAAATTCTCACAATTTTTCCAAAATCGCCAAAATGAAAGATGGTAATTTTTGAGATATTTTAAAAATGGGAATTTAAAATTGAATGTTTCGAAAATTAGTCGTCCTATCGACTTGGGATTATTGTTACTAATAAAACCATCATTCTTGCGTAAAAACGATTTTTTTCATAATCTTTGGGCACCTAATTTTTCCACAATCGCGTTAAATACGTTCTTAACAATGCCACCAAAAATTCAATTTTTTTATACTCGCCCCTATGAATTATTTTACCTTTTCTCAAGCAGCCGCGAAGTTAAACAAAAGAAACTTTTGTAGCTACTGATTTTTTAAAGTAGCTTCAATCCTTGGAAATTCGTACTAAATTTCGAATTCGTCAAAAAGAAATGTGGTAATTTTGGAATTTTTTTTTTAATTTTATTTTGAAACCGAATATTTCGAAAACCAATAGCCGTATCGAATTGGGATTATTTTTCCAGATAGACGCATCAGTCTTACATAAACGCTATTTTTTTTTTATAATTTTAGACACACAATTTTTCCAGAATGTCGCTAATTATCTTTTTTAACAAAAATTCCGGAAATTTCGATTACAACCTGACTAAAACTGAAAGTCTTGATCTGAAACCACTAATGTACCATGTTTTTAGATTCGGCACGTCGAAATCTATCTCCCAGAATTTTCTGTGAAATTTTAGCCAACTTACCGAAAAGGACACCTCTTCAATAAATCCTTCTTTTCAAATTTTTGACCATTTCTCGAAGAGCTTTGAAATTGAGCAAACGATCGACGAAAGTCGCCAAAAAGAATTATGGAAATTTTTGAATTTTTTTTTAATTTGACTTTGAAAGCGAATATTTCGATTTCTAGTAATCGTATCAAGTTGAGATTATTTTTCCCGATAGACTCATCAGTCCTCCGTAAACACAATTTTTTTTTTGTAATTTTGAATACACAGTTTTTCCAAAATTTTGGTGATTACGTTTATAACAAAAATTCCGAAATATTCAGTGATATTCTGACGATGACTGAGAGACCATCAAGATGCCATGTTTTTGGATTCAGTTCGTCAAAATCTTTCTACCAGACTTTTCTGTGAAATTTTAGCCAACTTACCGAAAAGGTCAACTTTTCAATATTGCCTTCTTTGAAATTTTTGAGCATTTCTCGGACATATTTGAAATTGAACAAAGTTTTTTTATGTTGATTTCGATCCCTGACATTGTTTACGCCTTCAGTTCTTCAAAAATTCCTAACAATTTTTCGAAGTCGCCAAAAAAAATACGGCAAATTTTGAAATAATTTTTAAAAATGTGACTTTGAAACCGAATATTTCGAAATCCAGTGGTCGTATCAAGTTGAGATTATTTTTCTCGATAGACGAATCACGATTTTTTTTTTGTAATTTTGGATACTCAGTTTTTCCAAAATTTCGGTGATTACCTTTATAACAAAAATCGGGGAATTTTCAATGATAGCCTGACCAAGACTCAGAGACCATCAAGATGCCATATTTTTGGATTCAGCTCGTCAAAATCTTGCTACCAGACTTTTCTGTGAAATTTTAGCCAACTTACCGAAAAGGTCAACTTTTCAATATTCCCTTGTTTGAAATCTTTGACCATTTCTCGAACATCTTTGAAATTGAGCATAGACTTTTCTTTTGTTGATTTCAATCCCTGAAATTGTTTACAGCTTCCTACCAATTTTTCGAAGTCGCCAAAAAAAAATTAGGGCAATTTTTGAAATATTTTTTTAAAAATTTAAATTTGAAACCGAATGTTTCGAATTCTAGTAGTAGTATCAAGTTGAGATTATTTCACCCGATAGACTCACCATTCCTCCGTAAACACGATTTTTTTTATAATTTTTGGCCACACAATTTTTCCAGAATCTCGCTAATCATCTATTTTAACAAAAATTCCGGAAATTTTGATGATAATCACCCCAAAACTAAAAGTCTTGATCTGAAGCCATTAATATGCCATGTTTGTTTGCGTTCGGCACTAAAATCTATCTCCATGAATTTTCTGTGAAATTTTAGCCAACTTACCGAAAAGGTCAAATTTTCAATATTATCCTCTTTGAAATTTTTTACCATTTCTCGAACATATTTGAAATTGAACAAATTTTTTGTTGTTGATTTCGATCCTTGACATTGTTTACGGCTTCAGTTCTTCGAAAATTTCTGCCAATTTTCCAAAGTCGCCAAAAAAAACACTACAATTTTTGAAATAATTTTTTAAAAATTTGACTTTGAAACCGAATATTTCGAAATCCAGTAGTCGTATCAACTTGAGATTATTTTTCTCGATTGACGCATCACGATTTTTTTTTTTGTAATTTTGGATACACAGTTTTTCCAAACTTTCGGCGATTACCTTTATAACAAAAATCGGGGAATTTTCAATGATAGCCTGACCCAGACTCAGAGACCATCAAGATGCCATATTTTTGGATTCAACTCGTCAAAATCTTTCTACCAGACTTTTCTGTGAGATTTTAGCCAACTTACCGAAAAGGTCAACTTTTCAATATTCCCTTCTTTGAAATTTTTGACCATTTCTCGAACATCTTTGAAATTGAGCATAGGCTTTTCTTTTGTTGATTTCAATCCCTGAAATTGTTTACGGCTTCCTACCAATTTTTCGAAGTCGCCAAAAAAAAATACGACCATTTTTGAAATATTTTTTTAAAAATTTGACTTTGAAACCGAATATTTCGAATTCTAGTAGTCGTATCAATTTGAGATTATTTCTCCCGATAGACTCATCATTCCTCCGTAAACACGTTATTTTTATAATTTTTGGCCACACAATTTTTCCAGAATCTCGCTAATCATCTTTTTTAACCAAAATTCCGGAAATTTTGATTATAACCTGACCAAAACTGAAAGTCTTGATCTGGAGCCATTAATATGCCATGTTTGTTTGCGTTCGGCACTAAAATCTATCTCCCAGAATTTTCTGTGAAATTTTCGCCAACTTACCGAAAAGGTCAATTTTTCAATATTCTCCTCTTTTAAATTTTTGACCATTTCTCGAACATATTTGAAATTGAACAACGTTTTTTTTATGTTGATTTCGATCCCTGACATTGTTTACGGCTTCAGTTCTTCGAAAATTCCTGCCAATTTTCCAAAGTCGCCAAAAAAAAACACTACAATTTTTGAAAAAATTTTTTAAAAATTTGACTTTGAAACCGAATATTTCGAAATCCAGTGGTCGTATCAAGTTGAGATTATTTTTCTCGATTGACGCTTAACGATTTTTTTTTGTAATTTTGGATACACAGTTTTTCCAAAATTTCGGTGATTACCTTCATAACAAAAATTGGGGAATTTTCAGTGATAGCCTGACCAAGACTCGGAGACCATCAAGATGCCATATTTTTGGATTCAGCTCGTCAAAATTTTTCTACCAAACTTTTCTGTGAAATTTTAGCCAACTTACCGAAAAGGTCAAATTTTCAATATTCCCTTCTTTGAAATTTTTTACCATTTCTCGAACATCTTTGAAATTGGGCATAGGCTTTTCTTTTGTTGATTTCAATCCCTGAAATTGTTTAAGGCTTCAGTTCTTCAAAAATTCCTACCAATTTTCCAAAGTCGTCAAAAAAATACGACAATTTTTGAAATATTTTTGAAAAATTTGATTTTGAAACCGAACATATCAAAATCCAGTAATCGTATCAAGTTGAGATTTTTTTTCTCGTTAGACGCATCAGTCCTACGTAAACACGATTTTTTTTGTAATTTTGGATACACAGTTTTTCCAAAATTTCGGTGATTACCTTTATAACAAAATTCGGGAATTTTCAATGGTAGTCTGACCAAGACTCAGAGACCATCAAGATGCCATATTTTTGGATTCAGCTCGTCAAAATTTTTCTACCAAACTTTTCTGTGAAATTTTAGCCAACTTACCGAAAAGGTCAACTTTTCAATATCCCCTTCTTTGAAATTTTTGACCATTTCTCGAACATCTTTGAAATTGAACAAAGTTTTTTTATGTTGATTTCGATCCCTGATATTATTTACGGCTTCAGTTCTTCGAAAATTCCTATCAATTTTTCAAAATCGTCAAAAAAAAACGGAATTTTTAAAATAAAAAATTAAAAATCCAGTAGTCGTATCAAGTTGTGATTATTTTTCTCGATAGACGCATCAGTACGTCCTACGTCCTACGTAAACAAGATGTTTTTTGCAATTGTGGATACACAGTTTTTCCAAAATCTCGGTAATAAAATATTTACAGCTTCAGTTCTTTGAAGATTCCTACAAAGTTTCCGAAATCGCCAAAAAAAAAATGTGGCAATTTTTGAAATGGTTTTTCAAAATTTGATTTTAAAACCGAATATTTCGAAAACCAGTGGTATCAAGAGATTATTTTTCCCGATCCAAAATCTCGCTAATTAACTTTTTAACTAAAATTCTGAAATTTTCGATGACAATCTGACCCAGACTGGGAGCCTTGGACTGGGACTATGCACTATCTCTTAGGATTTTCTGTAAAATTTCAGGCTACTTAACCAAATGTTCAATTTTTCAAGATTTCCTGTTTGAAATTTCTGACCTCTTCTCAGACACTTCGAAATTGAGCGAAGGAAATTTTTTTATGGATTTCGATCCCCGAAGTTTTTTACAGTTCTGACCTAACCTGACCATACTTAACCTGATTTCTATATTTGAGAACGCATGCATCATTTTTTCTATGTTATGAGCTTATTGCACAAATAGATATTATAATAAAGTACTTAATTAATTATAATTAACAGCACCTGAGAAGTAGACAACCAGTAATTCAGATTTTAATAATAGCATTCATTGTTTTTAAAAAGCGCCAAATTTTGATGACACTTTCAATAGCCTGATTCATAATAACCGCTTTGACTATAAACACCTTTCGACACCCTGTATAGTTTAAAATGAAAGAAAAATGATTAATATACACAAAACTGATCCTATTTTCTTGAAAAAATCTCTGCCCTTTTAACTTGGAAGCTGAGAAGTCAAAATTTGCTGCAGAACTGGAACTCGTGTGTCAAAAGCCACTTCTAGAGGAATTTTCTTATTTTCTTCGTTTTCTCGCAAGTCCAAACAAAATAATTGACTTCTCCCATTTCCCTAGTGCTGACGCAGACACCATCCGTCACGCGATATTTTATTGGCACCAGTTTACGCCGCATGAATTTTTGAGTGCCAGCATGTTAGACTTCCCCTGTGTGCGCTTACGTAATGGCGGTAATGTGTCGCTGCGTCTGTTATATGTAGCCTAAATATTTCAGGGGAATGAGGTAGTAAATGCTGACGCATGCTGGTGTCCTAACTGCCTTAATAACACGATACCGCCCCTGTGATTAACAAGCTTCGCTAATTAAATCTTGGTTCACGGTATTTGCCTAATCGACTGCGTTGCTGCTGGCCTATCTGAATACTAAAAGGGGGCCATAGATCAAGCGAGGAGGGTTTCTTTGACGGGCGAAGTGTCCGGTTCAAAGGTGGACTTTGCATGAAGACGACTCGGATTTCGTGTCTTGATGGAGGCCGTAATGGGGCTTTAATGGGTGTTGCGTTATCGGACACTCGAGATAACGACGACGGATAAGGTGTGGGTGTTTGATTGAAGTTTTTATATCGAGATGGATTCCATGTATGTGTGAGGGATTTTGTGGGTTTGGGCTGGCGTCCAATTTTTTCATGAGTTGATTAGTTTTGTGTTGGTTTTGTTAGCGATATGGGGAGATGACATCACATTTATGGACGAAAAAGCTTCCAGACATGTGCTTAAAAATTTAGAGAGCAATTCTCTCCTCGAGGCTCTTAGAAACCGTGGAGTGTATTAAATTTTTTCTAGGGGCGATATTCATTTTTAAATAATTTGTTCTTGTAAAAGAGATTGTGTTATGATATGGGGGTATCTGGGGAACATAATTATGGACGGAGTTATTTAAACAATAACGCGTTGTGCTTAGTTGGTCAGGTCAAGCGAGGTCAGGTTGACATATTTATTGTGAAACACAAATTCAAGAAAGTTTCTCGGAAAATCAACAAAGTTTTACATAATTAAGATTTTTTAATTTATTATTAACGGTTGGAAAAATATTTTGAGCCAATTGTATTGAAAATGAAAGGAGAGTTATTGTTTTATTGACACTGATTGGTTTTGAAGTTAACAAAATTCTATGTAATGTTTCACATCCAATTTTACCAAAGGATAGGTCATTTAAAAGTTTATGTGATATTTTAAAACAACAATTTTCATTGATTAAATCAAATTTTCAAAATTCAAATTGCATTTTATTCAGTTAAACGAGACTTTCATGAATCCGTTAATGAAGGGTTTGATTGCAAGTTTGATAAAAATTTGACTGATATTTTAAAAGACAAGCTTGTCTGCTCAATGAAAAAAGACTCAGTATTCGACAGACTTTGCAAAGAAGAGTTTAGTAAGTCCTTAGAAGAACTAGAACCCTTGGAACTAAGCAGTTTGCAAAAAGCAGCAGTTCGGTATTATATTTTCTTTATTTTTTCAAATATTGAATTTTTCAGTGCTTCGATTTGATAATTTTTTTCCATTTTTAATATTTTCAATTTTAGGTTCTGATTTTCTATTTTCTTTATTTTTTTTAAGTTTTTGGTTTTTTCAATGTTTTCAATATGTTTTTACTTTTTTTTCAGTGCCAGTTCAGTTTTTGAATTTTTCACTTAATCGATTTGCAATTTTTCGGTTTTTCAACTTTTATATTTTTGAATTACTTATTGATTCCTCGATTTTTCGTTTCTTGAATTTTTGATTTACAATGTTTCTAGCTTTCATTTTCATTTTTAAAGTTTTATTTTTTCGATTTTAGAATTTTTCAATTTTTATTCATTGGTTTTTAAAACTTCTTGATTTATTCGGTTTTTCAATTTTTTTATTTTTAATTTTTCAATTTCTCGATACTTAATCTTTCAGTTCTTTACTTTTCAATTTTTTGATTTCCAAATTATCGGTTTTCGGTTGTATCTTTCGACAATCGAATTTTCAATTTTTTTAATTTTCGATTTTTCCGAACTGCCAATAATGGAATTTTCAATTTTTTCATTTTTGACTTCAATTTTTTCACTTTTCGATTTTTTGATTTCTCGAGTTTCCGATTTTTGACATTTTTGGATATTTGGTTTTTCGATTTTTTGTATTCGATTTTAATTTTTTTTTACTTTTCGACGTTTCGTTTAGTTTTAAAGATTATATAATTTTTCGATTTTACAATTTTAGATTTACCATTATTTCTTCATTCCAATTTTTCGATTCATTTTTTTTTTCGATTTTTAAGCAACTCGATTTTTAGCTTTTCAATGTTTCAATTTTTGGTTTCCTCAGTTATTCGATTTCCATTTTCCATTTTTTCACATTTTCGATTTTGCAATTTTTCAGTTTTTCAATTTTTGGATTTTCAGTTTTTTTAATTTGCGATTCTTCGATTTTCAATTTTCCGATTTTTCAATTTTTAGATTTTTTAATTTTGCGATTTTTCAGTTTTAGATTTTCCCTTTCCTGATTTTTCAATTTTTCCTTTCTTGAATTTTTGATCTGCAATTTTTCTTTTTAAATATGTATTTAATAATAAAATTACAATTTTTAAAATTTTTTGCTTTTTAGTTATTGGATTTTAAAATATTTCATTTATTCGTTTTTGAATTTCTCGATATTTAATTTTTCAATTTTTTCTTCTTTCCGAAAAAACGTAAAACTCAAAAATGAAAAATCGAAAAAGTATAAAATGGAAGTCAGGAACTTGAAAAATTCAAAAATCGAAAGAAACATTGAAAAAATATAAGAAATGACAAAAACGAAAAAATTTTATATAAAATGGAGAGAATGATAAACAAAAATCAGGAATTTGAAAAATTTCGACAACGAAAAATTTAACAATCGAGGGATTGAAAATTGATAAACTGAAAAATCAAAAAGTGAAAGATTGTAGTATCGAAAAATTTGAATTTATTATTTTTTCAGTTCTTCGATTTCTTAATATTCAATAGTCCTCTAATAGCTTGTATTCGTTTGTATAATTATATTATTAGCAGAGATCAAAATATTGACATTTTCTTTAATAATTTTTGTAACGTTGGGATTAGGAATAAGATACTGAAAATTGTAGTTGCTGTGTTGTAATGTCGTTGTATCCACTAGAGACATAATTGTCTGCTGGAAATAAATTTACTTATTATTATTATTATTATTATTATTATTAATATTTTCCGAATTTTAGTGTTTCGATTTTTCAACTTTTTGATTTTTCAACTTTTCGAATGCATAAAGTGGAAAGATTGTATAATAGTAAAATTGAAAAATCAAAAAATGGTAATCAGTAACTTGAAAAAATTTCGGAAACAAAAAATTGAAAATACGAGACATTAAAAACTGAGAAACCTAAAAAACCGAAAAACGAAAAATTATCGTATCGAAAATTGCAATGTTTCGTTTTTTTCAGTTTTTCGATTTTTCAATGTTTTCCGATTTTTTGATTTTTCGATTTTTTGTATTCGATTTTTAATTTTTTTTATTTTTCGACGTTTTGTTCAGCTTTCACGATTATGCAATTTTTCGATTTTACAATTTTAAGTTTTCACAACTTTTCGATTCGATCCATTATTTCTTCTTTCCAATTTTCGATTCATTTTTTTTCTGATTTTTAAGTTTCTGGATTTTTAGTTTTTCAATGTTTCAATTTTTCGCTTCTTCAGTTGTTCGATTTCCATTTTTCGTTTCTTCACATTTTCGATTTTGCAATTTTTCGGTTTTTCAGAATTTTTTTCATTGTAAAATTTTCCAATTTTTGGATTTTCAGTTTTTTTGATTTGCTTTTCTTCGGTTTTCAATTTTCCGGTTTTTCAACATTTCAGACTTTTTAATTTTTCGTTTCTTCAATTTTTAATCTGCAATTTTTCTAGTGTTCATTTTAAATATGTGTCTAATAACAATTAGGAGTACAATTTTTAAAATTTTTCGCTTTTTCAATTGTATGATTTTAGAATTTTTTCAATTTTTCAGTTATTGGATTTTCAATTTCTCGATATTTAATTTTTTCATTTTTCGGTCTTTCGGTGTTACAGTTTTTCGACTTTTTGACGATTCTATAATTTTTCGATTTTACAATTTTTGTGTTTTCCAATTTTTTGATTTATTAATTTTTTACGATTTTTAAATTTCTCAATTTTTAGTTTTTCAATGTTTCGATTTTTCGTTTCTTGAGTTTTTCGGTTTGCAATTTTTCCATTTACCACTTTTTCGATTTCGCAATTTTCGTTGTTTTAATTTCTCGATTTTTCATTTTTTTACGATTTTTTAATCTTTCGATTTCCCAATTTTTCTTCTTTCCGAATTAAAAAAACGTAAAAATTGCAAGATTGTAAAATCGAAAACGCAAAAATGAAAAATCGAAAAAGTATAAAATGGAAATCAGAAACCTGAAAAACTGAAGAAAAGAAAAATTCAAAAATCGAAAGAAATGTAAAAAATAAAGGAAATGACAAAATGAAACATTGTTAGATAAAATTAAGAAAATGAAAATTAAAAAATCAGCAAGAGCGAGGCATTAAAAACTGAGTAATTGAAAAACCGAAAAATAAAAATTTGTATTAATAAAAAAATTGCAATTTTTCGGTTTTTTTCAGTTTTTCGGTTTTTCAATGTTTTCCGATTTTTTAGTTTCGGGATTTTTTGGTTTTTCGATTTTTAATTTTTTTTTACTTTTCGACGTTGTGTTCAGTTTTGACGATTATATAATTTCTAATTTTACAATTTTAGGTTTTCCAATATTTCGATTCAATCCATTATTTCTTGTTTCTAATTTTTAGATTCATTTTTTTTATTTTTAATTTTCTCGATTTTTAGTTTTTCAAAGTATCAATTTTTCGTTTATTTAATTCTTCGATTTCCATTTTTCGTTTCTTCAATTTGTAATCTGAAATTTTTATAATTTTCATTTTAAATATGTATCTAGTAACGATTAGGAGCATAATTTTTAAAATTTTTCGTTTTTTCAATTGTATGATTTTAAAACTTTTTCATTTAATCGATTTTCAATTTTTTGATATTTAATTTTACAATTTTTCGATCTTTCAATGTTGCAGTTTTTCGACTTTCCAATTTTGACGATTTTATAATTTTTCGATTTTACAATTTTTGTGTTTTCTAATTTTTCGATTTATTGATTTTTTACGATTTTTAGTTTCCCAATTTTTAGTTTTTCAATGTTTCGATTTTTTGTTTCTTGAGTTTTTTGGTTTGCAATTTTTCGATTCTCCAGTTTTTTCCGATTTTCTAATCTTTCGATTTTTCAATTTTCCTTCTTCCGAATCAAAAAAGATTAAAAATTGCAAGATTGTAAAATCGAAAACTCAAAAATGAAAAATCGAAAAAGCATAAAATGGAAATCAGGAACTTGAAAATTGAAGGAACGAAAAATTCAAAAATCGAAAAAAACATTGAAAAAATATAGCAAATGACAAAACGAACAATTGGTGTATAAAATTGAGAAAATGAAAACGAAAAAATCGGGAAAATGACAAAGGAAAAACCAGGAATTTGAAAATTTTCGGTAACTAAAAATTTAAAAATCCGAAGATAAAAAATTGAGAAACTGGAAAATCGAAAAACGGAAAATTGTAATGCCGAAAAATTGCAATTTATTATTTTCTCATTTTTTCGATTTCCTAATATTTTCCGATTTTTAGTCTTTCGATTTTTCAACTTTTCGAATCCATAATATGGAAAGATTGCATAATTGTAAAATTGAAAAATCAAAATGAAAACTTAGGAAAATTTAAAAAATCAAAATCAGTAACTTGAAAAAATTTCGGAAACAAAAATTTGAAAAATCGAGACTTTAAAAATTTAAAAACTGAAAACCGAAAAATAAAAATTGCAGTATCGAGAAATTCAGTTTTTTTACATTTTGGTTTTTCGATTAGCAAATTTTCGGTTTTTTCTTTTTATAAATATCTTTCGACAATCGAAATTTCAAGTTTTTCAGCTTTCGATTTTCGGGTTTTCGATTTTTCGATATTCGAATTTTCAATTTTTTTTACTTTTTTTTCTTTCAGTTCTTTGACTTCAATTTTTTTTTATTTCGATTTTTTTAATTCTCTAGTTGTCGGTTTTTCGACTTTCCAGAAAATTTTTAATTTTTTCGATTTTTTGATTTTTCCATTTTAGGTTTTCCAATTTTCCGATTCAATCCGTTATTTCTTGTTTCCAATTTTTCGATTCATTTCTTTTATTTTTCTCGATTTTTAGTTTTTCAATGTTTCAATTTTCCGTTTCTTCAGTTGCTCGATTTCCATTTTTCGTGTCTTCACATTTTCGATTTTGCAATTTTTTTGTTTTTCAGTGTTTTATTTTTCATTGTGAAATTTTCCAATTTTTGGGTTTTCAATTTTTTTGATTTGCGAGTCTTCGGTTTTCAACTTTCCGGTTTTTCAACATTTAGAACTTTAGTTTTCATTTTAAATATAATAAATATAGTAACAATTAGGAGCATGATTTTTTAAATTTTTCGTTTTTTCAATTGTATGATTTTAAAATTTTTTAAATTCTTCAGTTTTCGGATTTTAAAACATTCATTTCATTCTATTTTCGATTTCTTGATATTTAATTTTTCAATTTTTCGATCTTTCAATGTTGCAGTTATTCGACTTTACAATTTTGACGATTTTATAATTTTTCGATTATACAATTTTTGTGTTTTCTAATTTTTCGCTTTATTAATTTTTTCGATTTTTAAGTTTCTCAATTTTTAGTTTTTCAATGTTTCGATTTTTTGTTTCTTAGTTGTTCAGTTTGCAATTTTTCGTTGTTTTAATTTTTCAATTTTTCAATTTTTTCCAATTTTCTAATCTTTCGATTTTTCAATTTTTCTTCTTTCCGAATCAAAAAAGATTAAAAATTGCAAGATTGTAAAATCGAAAACTCAAAAATGAAAAATCGAAAGAGTATAAAATGGAAATCGGGAACTTGAAAAATCGAAGAAGCGAAAAATTCAAAAATTCAAAGAAACATTGAAAAAATATAGCAAATGACAAAACGAACAATTGTTGTATAAAATTGAGAAAATGAAAACTAAAAAATCGGGAAAATAACAAAGGAAAAACCATGACTTTGAAAAATTTCGGCAACTAAAAATTTAAAAATCGGAAGATAAAAAATTGAGAAACTGAAAAATCGAAAAATGGAAAATTGTAGTACCCAAAAAATGCAATTTATTATTTTCTCATTTTTTCGATTTCTTAATATTTTCCGATTTTTAGTCTTTCGATTTTACAACTTTTAGATTTTTCAACTTTTCGCATCCATAAAATGGAAAGATTGCATAACTGTAAAATTGAAAAATCAAAATGAAAATTTAGGAAAATTTAAAAAATGAAAATCAGTAACTTGAAAAAATTTCGGAAACAAAAATTTGAAAAATCGAGACTTTAAAAATTGAAAAACTGAAAACCGAAAAACAAAAATTGCAGTCTCGAGAAATTCAGTTTTTTTACATTTTGGTTTTTCGATTAGCAAATTTTCGGTTTTTTGTTTTTATAAATATCTTTCCACAATCGAAATTTCAATTTTTTTCAGTTTTCGATTTTCCGATTTTCGATTTTTCGATATTCGAATTTTCAATTTTTTTACTTTTTTTTCCTTCAGTTCTTTGACTTCAATTTTTTTTGCTTTTCGATTTTTTGAATTCTCTAGTTGTCGGTTTTTCGACTTTCTAGAAAATTTTTAATTTTTTCGACTTTTTGATTTTTCAATTTTTTGTATTTGATTTTTCTTTTTTTTTATTCTTTTCGACATTTTGTTCAGTTTTGACGATCATATAATTTTTCAATTTTCCATTTTAGGTTTTCCAATTTTTCGATTCAATCCGTTATTTCTTGTTTCCAATTTTTCGATTAATTTCTTTTATTTTTCTCGATTTTTAGTTTTTCAATGTTTCAATTTTCCGTTTCTTCAGTTGCTCGATTTCCATTTTTCGTTTCTTCACATTTTCGATTTTCCAATTTTTTGTTTTTCAATGTTTTATTTTTCATTGTGAAATTTTCCAATTTTTGGGTTTTCAATTTTTTTGATTTGCGAGTCTTCGGTTTTCAACTTTCCGGTTTTTCAACATTTAGAACTTTAGTTTTCATTTTAAATATGTGTCTAGTAACAATTAGGAGCCTGATTTTTAAAATTTTTCGTTTTTCAATTGTATGATTTTAAAATTTTTTCAATTTTTCAATTTTCGGATTTTAAAACTTTCATTTCATTCTATTTTGAATTTCTTGATATTTAATTTTTCCATTTTTCGATCTTTCAATGTTGCAATTTTTCGACTTTACAATTTTGACGATTTTATAATTTTTCGATTTTACAATTTTTGTGTTTTCTAATTTTTCGCTTTATTAATTTTTTACGAGTTTTAAGTTTTCCAATTTTTAGTTTTTCAATGTTTGAATGTTTTGTTTCTTGCGATTTTCGGTTTGCAATTTTTCGATTCTCCAGTTTTTTCCGATTTTCTAATCTTTCGATTTTTCAATTTTCCTTCTTCCGAATCAAAAAAGATTAAAAATTGCAAGATTGTAAAATCGAAAACTCAAAAATGAAAAATCGAAAAAGTATAAAATGGAAATCAGGAACTTGAAAATTGAAGGAACGAAAAATTCAAAAATCGAAAGAAACATTGAAAAAATATAGCAAATGACAAAACGAACAATTGGTGTATAAAATTGAGAAAATGAAAACGAAAAAATCGGGAAAATGACAAAGGAAAAACCAGGAATTTGAAAATTTTCGGTAACTAAAAATTTAAAAATCCGAAGATAAAAAACTGAGAAATTGAAAAATCGAAAAATGGAAAATTGTAATACCGAAAAATTGCAATTTATTATTTCCTAATATTTTCCGATTTTTAGTCTTTCGATTTTTCAACTTTTCGAATCCATAATATGGAAAGATTGCATAATTGTAAAATTGAAAAATCAAAATGAAAACCTAGGAAAATTAAAAAAATGAAAATCAGTAACTTGAAAAAATTTCGAACACAAAAATTGAAAAATCGAGACATTAAAAACTGGGACAACTGAAAAACCGAAGATTAAAAAATTGTAGGATGGAAAAATAGCAATTTTTCGTTTTTTTCAGTGTTTCGATTTTTAATTTTCCAATTTTTCAATTTTTCGATTGTTCAACTTTACAAGTCAAAAAATGAAAAAATGCAACATTGTAAAATTGAAAATTCAGCATAAAATAAAAATTTTGAATAATCCAAAAGTGCAAATCAAGAACTTGAAAAACTGAAGAAACGAAAAGTTGCAAAATCAAAACTGAAAAACTTAAAAATCGAAAAAGTGCAAAATCTAAAAAACGAAATATTGTAAAATCAAATATGTATTCGGATAACTGAAAAATCCAAAAATTCCACAATTGAAAAATTTTAAAATTGTTAAATCGAGGAACTGAAAAATCAAAGATTGAAATTTTAAAGAATTGAATGGACGAAAAATAATAAAATTGAAAGAAATATTGAAAAATTAAATGAAATTGAAAAACTAAAAAATGAAAAACGGTAACATCGAAAAATTGAAGCAACGAAAAGTTGAAACATTTGGAAATCGAGAAATTGAAAAATTATTAGATTTGGTTTTGCGAATATGTATGACATATTAAAGTAAATGTAAAGAAACATGCTAAGCGTTTGTATCAAGTGAGTTTTTCCATCAGAAAATTTTATGATGACCTCATCAACATTTTCTTCTTGATTTTAATCAGGAAACAACAATTAAAATGGTGAAAACAGGTTTATAAACCATATGAACGCCTCCATGTAGATTACACAGGTCCATTTCAAAATAAAAAAATTTAATTGTTCAACAGAGTTATTATATTTTGACATCTTAGAATTAAAGTTCCATTCTAATTCATCAGGTAAGGTCAAGTGTCAAAATCAGACTCATTTAGAACCCATTAGAATCTCATCAGCGCATAATTATTCACATCAGAACGAAACGAGAGTTTAATGTTCAGCTTTTTGTGCAGATCGGGAGAAAATCTATTACGCAGAAACACAACTCTTGCATCTTCCCCGGCATTAAACACAACCACGCCACCAACCCCAAACCTCTTCATTAATCTAAAAGAAATCCCATCAAAGCCTCCCCTAGCATCGCGTGCATCCCATTTTTCCCGAAAGGGGTTAATGATAAGTGATATTTCCTTCGCGGAGTGCCCTTTAGTGTAAATAACGATTTCCAGCGAAAGCCCTAGAAGCGGCCCATTTGCGCTGCTCCCTTACGAGCCATTCCGCCTCGCTTAAAGCGGAAGGTCAAACGGCTCGGCTCAGGAATTATCACCCGCTCCAGGTGCAATCCATTCCTGGTTTTACGTGTCGACTTGCCCTATCGCTTCCATTTCTCATTGGCGCCGTCAAAACGCGCAATTTTATCGACACCGGTTTACACAAGCATTAATTTTTGAGGGTGAACATGCGGGATTTCCCGCGGGGGTGCTTATGTAATGGCGGCTGCTGTACAGGGTGTTGCCGACAGTCGGAATAAACAAGCCATCGAGCTTTGCGGAAAGCTCGTTCACCGCCGTAAATAAATCATAAAAATCGATGAGGAAATATTTTGATGAGGTTGAAAGTCACGCACGACGAACTCGGGGTGTTTTTTTCAAACCGGAAGGTCGTAGCACCTAATACCCGGAATGCGAACGACATGCTAATGCGCTGTCTAGACGCCCATGATATCCACATAACCAACGGGGTCTAATTTATTGAGGATTCCATTTTAGCTACCCCATTTGCTACGTATGTTTGGTTGCCTGAGCATAGATAAGAATTTCAATTTAAACGTTGGCAGTCCTGATTTACCTGGCGGACGTTTAAACTAAAAGGGCGCATTCGGGCAATAAATTGCCTTTCTATGCATATTAGTTTGCGAAAAATGCACGTTTTGGGAAAGTAATTAGGGGGAAGTGGACCGGGAAACTAGTTTAGGGACGGTTGAGAAACTTTGTAGCTTTTTCTCGCTCGGATAACGAGTTTAAAAATGCAGTCTGGTTGAACGGAGTTAAAAACACTATTCGGGATGACAGGTTTGATGTATGAGATGCTTATAGCAATAGATTACCTGCTGCAGCCCATACTAGACTGTCTATATAAAATGTCATTGTTAAACCCCGATGACAAACTAGGGTTGTGTGTTTACGGCGTTTTTCGCTGTTTTGAGCAACCTAAAGTGCATTATTTACAAAATTATGAATTACGGTGACGTGGTGATACCCTTAAGGCTTAAGGGGGTACAATGAATTACATTAAGCAGGTACTTGTAAATCCTTCGGTTTCAGATTATCTGCGAAGCTTTGTGCTTAAAATAGATTTTCGTTGGGGTCGTTTTCTAACCAAGTAATGTAATAGCAAGAGAGATTTATATAAATTACGTTACAAGACGACACGTAAAAAATACTTGAATATTTATGAATCGACAACATCTGCACAAATGCAACATTTTTTAGAATTACGAGAAAAGTAATTTAATAACAGGGAGGTTAACATCCGGAATCACGTGATGTTTGTTATTATCGTAACAATAACAGATTGAGAAATTCTCAGCGTCAAGAAATATATAATATAGCTCAAGAGGGTTAGATCAGAGTTGATTGTCACGTAAGGATGGAGATGGTTCTAGAAACTCAAGTCGTCTTATTTTGTCACTAGTTTTCTCATTACATGTGTTGCCTGAATGCGGTAAAGTTGGGTTGAGGTTAATGAGATCATGAATATTGTAATGAGAATTCCGCAGAAGTGTGTTTATTACTGAAGAAAATATCTAATGTGTTTAGCGAACTTTCTTGTCAGGATGACATTTCAGTTAACATGTTGCGGTTTTCAGTTTTCTTATGTATATTCAAATCCACAGTTTCCGACTGAAACTTCCATAGTGACAAATTCCTAGTATTTCAAATATTATACTACATTGTTGCGAACTGTCCCAAGTCACTGTGATCTAATAAAATATTTTTTTTTTGTCAAAAATGTTTTATTTTTAATGAAGAATATAGGAATATTGTTCAGTTTTTTTTCGATAAAAAAATCGTAATTGATATTTATTTTTTATTCACTAACTGCTCAATAATTTTTTTGTTTCAAACCTCAGACAAGCTGTAAATTTAGAGTTTTTAATAAAAAAACTACTCGAATAAAATATTTCTCCCATACAAATGGTGGATGCGCCGGGTTCAATTTTAATTCAGATTAGTTTATATATACATATACAGGATGAGTGAATAACCACGTGTCCTCGCTTTTCGTAAGTAGCTTACTCTTCCTAGGCCATAGTTTATTTCTGAAATTCCTGAAAAATGTTTAAAAATTTCCCAGAACCAAAATTTTGAAAATATTAAACTTCAAAATTGAAGAATTAATTTTGATATATTTTAATGTGAATTCAATTAACAAGCTAAAAATTTTGTATAAAAATGGTGGAGGCGCCGGGATAATAATTAATTAAAAAATTAATCCGAGAACAGTTAAAAAACTTCTGTAAGAAACGGCAGTTTTCTTGTTTTTCGAAGAAAAATGTCAAAAAGAAATCTAGATTAATCGTCCTTAACAAATTTTCAATAACAGTAAGCTTATTTCAAACCCATTGAGGCAATTTTAAAAATTTTTGTATAAAAATGGTGGAGGCGCCGGGATAATAATTAATTAAAAAATTTGTCCAAGAATAGTTAAGAAACTTCTGTAACAAACGATATATGTTAAAAGATAATAGACATTTTAAAGGAAGAAATGTTCGATATATGAACAAAATAAAACCACACACACAGATTGGTCCTAAAATTAAATATCTGGTTTCTGACCGATTTGGTCAAATTTATTTTTTTGTATAGAAATTGATTTTCTTGTTTTTCGAAGAAATATGTTGAAAAGAGATCAAGATTAGTGATACTTAACAAATTTCTAATAAGAGTAAACTTATTTCGAACCCACTGAGGCAATTTTAAAAATTTTCGAATAAAAATGGTGGAGGCGCCGGGATAATAACTAATAAAAAAATTAGTCCAAGAATGGTTAAGAAACTTCTGTAATAAACGGCATATGGTAAAAGAAAGTAGACATTTTAAAGAAAGAAATGCTCAAATTATGAACAAAATAAAAGCACACTAACAGATTTAAATATCTAGTTCTATTTTTTTGTATAAAAACTTGTTTTCTTGTTTTTCGAAGAAAAATATCAAAAAGAAATCCAGATTAATCGTCCTTTACAAATTTTCAATAACAGTAAGCTTATGTCGAACCCATTGAGGCAATTTTAAAATTTTTGTATAAAAATGGTGGAGGCGCCGGGATAATCATAATTAATTAAAAAATTAGTTCAAGAATACTTAAGAAACTTCTATAAGAAACGTCAAATGTTAAAAGAAAGTAGACATTTTAAAGGAAGTACCTGCTAAGATAAGAGTGATTTTGGCAAATTACTTATCCTTTAAGAAATTTAATTAAATTATTATAAGAAAAGACACTAGAGGCTCCAAAGCACTTTCAAATTCTTTCCAAACATAAATACCTAGAACCTCAAGATTGTTTTAAATTTTTCAAAAAGAACCGAGGTCCCAAAATTAACTCAAAAACTGGATATCGAAATCTACACGAAAATGAGTTCAACTATTTTGAAAATAGTTGAAAAATGGTCCAAAAATTTTAAAACTGCCAAAATCAGTTATATCTCGTCAAATACTAGCCCCGCCCACCCACCCTCTATTTTCTTGGAAAGTATGTGATTTGCCAAAATCAATCTTATCTTAGCAAGTACTAGCTCCCCCCCGCCCTCTTCTCATTCTAACCACTAATTTTATTTCTGTTCAGTATAAAATCATTAATTTCATTTAGACCGGATAACATCATTCACTAAAATAGAGACAGGGTGGGTCGGCGGGGCTAATTATGTTCTGTTGAGTGGGAGTGGAAAAAGTATGTGGAAAAAGTAAAAAAAGCGCCAATCGTATTTTTTTTTTTTTGTTACACTATTTGCTATAAAATTTATTTCTTATTTCATGCACCTGACCTGACTTGACCTAATGTGACCTGACCTGTTCTGACTTTTTTATTGTCCCAAATAAACAAATTTTAAACATTTCTGTGAATATATAAAAATCACAAAGTGCATTCTTAAAATAATTGCATTTTGTGAAACAGAAATTAATAATTATTTGCTTTTTATCTACAGGATTTTTATACCCAGCTATATTGACGCAACTGTAAAAATTGCTATATTTCAGTTGGCGATTTTGAAAAAACGGTAGGAATTGCCGAAGAAATGAAGCCGAAAATGACTTCTGGATATCGAAATCGACAAGAAAATGACATCAAGTATTTCGAAAATTGGTCGAAAATTTCAAAAATGCCAAAATCAGTTTTATCTTATCAAATACTAGCCCCGCCCACCCACCCTCTCTTTTCTTGGAGCGTATGTGATTTGGCAAAATCAGTCTTATCTTAACAAGTACTAGCTAGATAAGATAAAACTGATTCTGGCAAATGACATACTCTCTAAGAAAAGAGAGGGTGGGTGGGCGGGGCTAGTACCTACTAAGATAAGACTGATTTTGGCAAATGATATACCCTCTGAGAGAAGAGAGGGTGGGTGGGCGGGGCTAGCACCTGCTAAAATAAGAGTGTTTTTTGCAAATGACTTATTCGTTAAGAAATTTAATTAAATTATTATAAGAAAAGACACTAGAGACTCCAAAGTACTTTCAAATTCTTTCCAAACAGGAATACCTAGAACCTCAAGACTGTTTTAAATTTTTCAAAAAAAAACGGGGTCCCAAAATTAACTCAAAAACTGGATATCGAAATCTACACGAAAATGAGTTCAACTATTTTGAAAATGGTTGAAAAATGGTCCAAAAATGTTAAAACTGCCAAAATCAGTTATATCTCATAAAATACTAGCCCCGCCCACCCACCCTCTATTTTCTTGGAACGTATGTGATTTGCCAAAATCAATCTTATCTTAGTAAGTACTAGCCCCCCCCCCCCTCTTCTCATTCTAATCACTAATTTTTTTTTCTGTTCAGTATAAGATCATTCATTTCATTCAGACCGGATAAAATCAATCACTCAAATAGAGACAGGGTGGGTGGGCGGTGATAATTATGTTTTTCTGTTGATTTGGCTTCGAAAAAGGATGTGAAAAAAGTAAAAAAAAAGCGCAAATCGTATTTTTTTTGTTATACTATTAGCTATAAAATTTATTTTTTATTTCATGCACCTAACCTGACCTGTTCTGACTTTTCTACTGTACCAAATAAACAAATTTTAAATATTTCTGTGAATCTACAAGAAAATGTCTTCAATTAATTTTCGATACATGAACAAAATAAAACCACACTCACAGATTTGTACCAAAATTAAATAACTGGTTTCTGCCCGATTTGGCCAAATTTATTTTTTGTGTAATAACTCATTTTTCTCTACTCCTCGAAGACATATGTCGAAAATAAATCCAGATTAATAATTCTGTACAAATGTTCGATTAAAATAAGCTTATTTCGAACTCATTGAGGCAATTTTCAAATCTTTGAACAAAAATGGTAGAGGCGTCGGGATATTAATTTAAAATTATTTCAATCGTTCTTAGAAAACTTCTACATAAAATGACATATTTCAAATGAAACTAGACTTACAAAGAAGAATCTTTCAATACAAGAACAAAATAATATACGCACAGATTTGTCCAAAATTAAAAATCCGGTTTCTGACCGACCTGACCTTTTTTTTAAATAATAACTCATTTTTCCACATTATTACAAGAGATGTGTAAAAAATAAATTCAAATTACTTCGATTAATTTGAATAAAAAATATAGAGTAGAACTCTTACGGTATTCATTTTATTCAGATTAATAATAATTATAAATTCACTATATTGTTAACCAGTTTAAATTGATTTATCTTCGTACCATTAAATACCCCAGTGTAAATACGAAATTAATGTTTTTCATAGGAAAATTTGTTTCAAAATTAAAAACGTGGTTTTTGACCGACTTGACCTAATTTATTGAATGAGAAAAATTAATCTAAATCATAATTCTCTCCCAAAAACGACCTTATTTCAAGCAGATTAGTCAAATTTTAAATATTTATGTATTAAAATGGTGGATGCGCCGGGATAATAATTAATTAAAAAAGTAGTCTAAGAATTTCTAAGAAACTTCTGGAAGAAATAACATATAAAACAAAGAAATTTTCGATATACAAAGAAAATAAGACCACACTCAGACATTTGTCCCAAAATTAATTATCTGGTCTCCACCCCATTTAGCCAAATTAATTTTTTTTGTATAAAAACTCGTTTCTCTGTTGTTCAAAGAAATATATCGAAAATATATCCAGATTAGTGATCCTTTACAATTTTCCGATATGAATAAGTTTATTTCCAAATTATTGAAGCAATTTTAAATTTTTGTAAAAAATGGTGGAGGTGCCAGGATAATAATTAAAAACTCGTTCGATCATTTTAAAAACCTCTGTATACAATCCACCCAAATTTCGAGAAGATCGTTAAGAATTAGAAGGAATCGAGAGAATACGAAAGAATCCGACCAAGTTTTGAGAAGATTTAAGAGAGCCCGGAAGCATATGAAAGAATCTGAGAGAATACAAAAAAATTCGAGAGAATCCGAGAGACTACAAAAATACGACAAAATATGAAAATCTACAAGACAATACAAAAGAATCTGAGAGAATCCAAAAAAATTTGAGAGAATTCGAGAGAATTCGAACAAATCCTAAAATATATAATTCGAGAGAATCCGACAGAATGTAAAAAAATTTGGGAAGAATCAGAAAGAATGCGATAGAATCCGACGATATTGCGAGAGGATCGGGGAGAGTCCAAAAGGATCTACGAGAATACGAGAAAGTCCGAAAAAATCGAAGATCCAGAACAACACGAAAAAAATCAAACAAATTTCGAAAATATTCAAGAGAATCCGAACAAATCCGAAAGAATGTTAGAGAACCCAAAAAAATTCTAGCGAGGTCGAAAAAATCCGGGAGTATCCGGTAGAACCCGATAGGATCCGATTGTATGCGACAGAATCTGAAGGAATACGAAAAAATCCTAAAGAATACAAGAGAATCTGAAAAATATCCAAATGCATCTAAAAGAATGCGTCAGAATCCGACGAAATTCGGAAAAAATCCGGCAAAACCTGCGGGAATCCGAAATAATCCGACCAAATTTTGAGAAGATTCAACAGAATCCGAGAGAATACGAAACAATATCAGAAAATCCAAGAAAATTCGAAATAATACAGCGACTTCGTTATTAAAAACACACTAAAGATCAGTTTTATCCATTCTAATATTTTCTAATAATAATTATTGCTGCATTCTCATAGACTTTTCCAAAAATTAAAAATCTGGTTTCAGATAGATCTGATCTTTTTTTAAATATTAACTTATTTTTCTAGATTATTCGAACAGATATGTGGAAAATAAACCCAGATTAATTCGACGGATTTTCAAAGAAAAATACAGAACAGAACTATTGCGATATTCATTTTATTGAATATAATAATAATAATTTTAAATCCACTATATTGTTAATCTGTTTAAATTGAATTATTTTCGTAATTATCCAAATGCAAATACGAAATTAATGTTAAAATCCTGGTTTTCGATCAATTTCGCCAAATTTATTTTTTGTATAACAACTCGTTTTTCTCTATTGTTTTAAAACATGTGAAAAATGAATCTAAAATCATAATTCTGAGAGAAAATTTTCTCACAAAAATTACCTTATTTCGAACAGATCAGACAAATTTTAAATATGTTTGTATAAAAATGGTGGAGGCGCCGGGATAATAATTAATTAAAAAATTAGTTCAAAAATCGGTAAGAAACGACAAATATTAAAAGAAAGTAGACATTTTAAACAAAGAAAATTTCGATATATGAACAGAATAAAACCACAATGAGAGACTTCCCAAATTTAAATATTTTGCCAAATTTATTTTTTGTATAAAACTCCTTCTTCTGTTGTTTGAAGAAATATATCGAAAAGAGATCCCGATTAATGATCCATAACAAATTTTTAATAAAAATAACCTTATTTCGAACTCACTAAAGCTATTTCAAAATTTTTTGTATAAAAATGGTGGAGGCGCCGGGATAATATTTAAAATCTGGTTCAATCATTGTAAAAACTTCCACATATAACGACATATGTATTTCAAATAAAACTAGGCTTTCAAGGCAGAATTTCTCGATACAAAAGCAAAATAACATTATACTCACAGATTTTTCCAAAATTAAAAATCTGGTTTCTGACCGATCTAATCTTTTTTTAAATAACAACTCATAATGCCAAATTAATACCGACTAATTTTCATAGAAAATTTGTAGTATTTAAAGTCATCACAAAAAATTAAAAACGACCTCTAAAAAAAACACATTAAAATTAAATTCTGCTTAGGGATTAATGCGTGATTTTAAATAATTTCTATGAAACGCGATACAAGGTCAAGTGATGTCAAACCTTTCTATAAATAATTTTTTTCTAAAAATAATTTAATCTCCTCGACACTTAATAACTGATTCTAATCAATGAATTAAATAATTTTCTCGAAACAACCAACAATACTTCGTTCCTCGTCTTGGTAAAAACGTCCTAATTTTTACTGCAGATTAATAAAATGCTTAAAGTCCACCAACAACACAAATCTTGTCCCAACACACAAATTAAATTTGTCGAAAAAATTCACCCATTTATAATTTTTATGTCAACCTCTTTTTGCCCGAATCCACAGGAACAGGAACAAACCCATTTATCTTCATCCGTTCGAATGCTCCACAGCCATTTTAACGATCCTGTTCGCTTCGCACAACAAAAACCCTAATCAAATCCCGAAAAAATAACAGTAAAGCCAGACCCATCCTAAAATTAATTTTTAACTTGTGTCCCTCTAAACGCCCCAGACATGAATATTTAAAAAAGCACAAGCGTAACTCCATAACCGGAACCTAAAGCTCCCTCATAACTTTAATCACATTTAGATTCACCCCCTCGTATTCAGTTATTTGCATTATTGACTCACATCTCAAGTCCTCTTACTTGAAACACACTTCTCCCGAGAGCGCCTCCTCGACTGTTATCTCCACGCTAATTCTCCGCCCAAATTGCATCCTCATTATTCTGCAGGAAAAATCCGCCACAAAAAGCTCCGATTCGCAGAAATCAGGTAGAAGAAAGCGATTTGGGTGATTAAAGCCCCGGGCTTTTAATTCCGCCTTCGTATTCCACGCTCTCTTCATAATTTAGGAAAGTTTTTAAGCGTTCTCCGATTTACATAATAATATTGCAAAAACGCGAATAATAAGTCTAGGGTGAAATGTTTGTTGTGGATGTATAATTAGGAAAGTTCGCGGAGAGGATGCTATTTATGGGCGAAATTTAATTTTACACCAACTTACCGCCGTAAATAAGTATTGTTATAAGCGGTGAGGGCGTAATAACAGTTAATTTTGGCCTGAAATAGCAAAAAACACAACAGGGCTGCAAATTGCGGCGGAGCTATATCTAGAAGTTTGTTGGATATGTATTAATTAAGGGGAGCTTGTAGCGAGATGATGTAAAGTTCAGACCAAGGGGGGCTTTCTGGATTTTTTTAAAAGTACACTTCGTATATAATTAGTACTAGAAGGTATTTATACTTCATTGTAAGCTCATTGCATAACATAGCAGAATTTTATAGTAGCAGATTAATACAGAAAATAAGTCGCTGTTTGCTAATTTCAATATTTTGATAAACATTTTATTTATTTTATACAAAATGTGGTTTGATAAACGAAATTGTAATAAATGCGATACATCGAAAATTCATTTAATAACAAAAAAATAAAACATTATCGTATTGTATCGGAACGAATGTGTCATAAAAAAGTTTCTATATTGATTGAATCAGCTAGTTGTAATTTTCTAAATTATTTAAAATGTTGAATATTATTCAGCCAAAATATAATACTTAAATAATACCCAGAAGTATTAGTTTTAAAACTTTTTTTTACAGTTCTTTCAGTAATAAAAAACTGGGAAAAACAAAACTCGTTCACATAATTTTAAGTGCATTATTTATAGAAAACCTTGACTTATAATTCACCTTGTTTTGGGTTTCATTCAAATAATATGTTACATTGAAATTTAGCTTTAGTTCTTATAACTAAAAACTTTTCTGTTTTGTGTATTGCATTTGAAAAGCTCTCCGAATTTTTCAAAAAGCATGTAGAAAATAGTGAAAGTTAAATCCTGAAGTAAGCTCTGTTCAAATATCATAATTGTGTCTTAAAACATTTACCAAATAGGAGTATTAAAGAAAATATACAAAAATTTTCGTATTTCATTTTGTGATTTGAAATTCTTACAATAACTCGATTTAAACGTGGTCAATAAATAATAATATAATATTCAACAACTTTTAATAAATATTGTAATATTTACCTATTTCTAGTCGATCTCACTATTTTTTTATAATGACTCAATTTTCTCTGTTATTCAAACACACGTTGAAAATAAATCGAAATTCGTAATTCCGAGAAAATTTTTACCAAGAGTGATCTCATTCCAAATCCAGTAGGCAATAGTTAGATTTATATCGCAATTAAAAAACTTATTTCTAACCAATTTCCAAATTTATTTTTTATAGTAAATACCTCATTTTTCTCTATTGTTGCAAAACACGTCAAAAATAAATCTAAAATCGCAATTCTAAGAAAATTTCTGTAAAGAATTACTTGTATTTAGAATCGATTGGAGGAAGTTTAAATTGGTGCAACAAATGGTGAAGGCGCCGGGACTATTATTAATTGAAAATTGAAAATTTCTAAAAAAATTCTCGAGATATGAACAAAAAAAGCACCATACTTACAGATTTAATTTGAGCAAATTTATTTTTGTATAATAAATTTATTTTCTCTATTGCTCGAAAACATCTGCGAAAAATGAATTTAAAATACTATTCCTGAGACACTTTCTTGCAAGAATAAGCAAATTTCGAACCAATTTTAATTAATATTTCAATTATAGTTAATTAAAAAACAGTTGAACAGTTCTTTAAAAAAAATTGTATGAAATAATATATTTAAAAAAAATAGGTTTCAAAAACATTCTGGATATACATATATAAATAATACCACACTCCTACATGCTTGCCAAGATTAAAAATAAAATTTAGCTTCTAGACGATTTAACGAAATTAATTTTTCTGCTATTCGGAGACATTTGTCAAAAAAAAAATCAATATCGGAATCCTGATAAATTTTCCGATAAGAATGACCTTATGTCGAGCAGGTTAGGCAAATTTTAATTGTTTTTGGGTGCAAATGATGGAACCGCCGAGAAAATATTATAGGAAAAATTAGGCCAAGAATTGTTAAGAAACGTCTGCGGGAACATTTCTAAAAAAAACTTGTCGATATGTAAACAATATGACACTATACTCACAGACAAAAAGAAAATCCGATAAGAATAAGCTTATTTCAAATTTTAAATTTATTGCAGAAATGGTGGATGCGCCGGGATAATAGTAATTAACAAATTAGTTCAACGATTGTTAAAAAATCCACCACCATACTCACAGATTTATCCCAATTAAAAATTTGGTTTCTGTACGATTTCAATAAATTAATTTTTTTTTTTTTAATATATGTAATAACAACTTTTTTTATGTGTTCGACGACAACAGATGCCAAAAATAGATCTAAATTCGCAACCCTTAAAAAATCCGATAAGAATAAGCTCATTTCGAACTCATTTGAGCAATTCTAAATTTATTGTTAAAAAATGGTGGAGGCGCCGGGATAATATTATATAAAAAATTACTTCAATCGTTATTTAAAAAACCTCTGCATAGAATGACATATTTCAAATGAAACTATACATTTCACGAAGAATTTTTCACCTTAGTCACAGATTTGTCCAAAATTAAAAATCTATTTTCTGGACAATTTGGTCTTTTCTGTTTAATAATAACTCATTTTTCTAATTTTTTCGAAAAGATATCTCAAAACTATCAAGAAAATTTCCAATAAGAATAACCTTATTTGGAATCTATTAAGACAATTTCATTGATATATATTATTATAATTAATTGAAAAAATAGTTCAACAATTGTTAAAAACTTCTAGCTGAAATCACCTATTTAAAAAAAAACTTGACTTCTAAAATAATTCCGGATCAATTATGATGATTATTTTATTCGTTGTCCTGTTATGAAAAGAAGACTAAGTATATAAAAAAAGGCAAATTATAGTTGGCTTATAAGCCCCGCCCACCAGCCCTATCTTAATTGTGATAACTTTTCTATTCGTCGTAAGCCGAGGGGCGGAATCAAATAGCAAAATACACATTTCCCTGTAAAAATTTACCATTCTAAACATGTTTTAGGTTTCTTATTATGAAAATAAGACTAAGTATTATATTGAAAAAAAAAGGCAAAATATAAGCCCCGCCCACCCGCCCTACTAAAGTAGGGTGTGATGACTTTTTTATTCGTCATGAGCCGAGAGGGGGAGCTAAATTGCAAAATACATATATCTCTGTAAAAATTTATCATTTTAAACATGTTTTAAGTTTCTTGTTATAAAACGCAGACTATGCATTATATTAAAAAAAAAGAAAATATAAGCCCCGCCCACCCGCCCTATTTTAATTGTGATGACTTTTTTATTCGTCATAAGCCGAGAGGCGGAGTTAAATGGCAAAATACACATTTCTCTGTAAATATTTACCATTTTAAACATGTTTAGAGTTTCTTGTTATGAAACGAAGATAATGTATATAAAACAGCGAAACATAAGCCCCGCCCACCCACCCTGTCTTAATTGTGATGACTTATTTCATTCGTCGTGAGCCGAGGGGTGGAGTTAAATGGCAAAATACCACATTTCTCTGTAAAAATTTACCATTTTAAAGATGTTTAGAGTTTCTTGTTATGAAACGAAAATAATGTATATAAAACAGCATAACACAAGCCCCGCCCACCCACCCTGTCTTAATTGTGATGACTTCTTTCATTCGTCGTGAGCCGAGGGGCGGAGTTAAATACCAAAATACACATTTATCTGTAAAAATTTACCATTTTAAACATGTTTAGAGTTTCTTGTTATGAAACGAAGATAATGTATATAAAACAGAGAAACATAAGCCCCGCCCACCCACCCTGTCTTAATTGTGATGACTTATTTCATTCGTCGTGAGCCGAGGGGTGGAGTTAAATGGCAAAATACCACATTTCTCTGAACAAATTTACCATTTTAAAGAATTTTAGAGTTTCTTGTTATGAAACGAAAATAATGTATATAAAACAGCGTAACACAAGCCCCGCCCACCCACCCTGTCTTAATTGTGATGACTTATTTCATTCGTCGTGAGCCGAGGGGTGGAGTTAAATGGCAAAATACCACATTTCTCTGAACAAATTTACCATTTTGAAGATGTTTAGAGTTTCTTGTTATGAAACGAAAATAATGTATATAAAACAGCGTAACATAAGCCCCGCCCACCCACCCTGTTTTAATTGTAATGACTTCTTTCATTCGTCGTGAGCCGAGGGGCGGAGTTAAATACCAAAATACACATTTATCTGTAAAAATTTACCATTTTGAACATGTTTAGAGTTTCTTGTTATGAAACGAAGATAATGTATATAAAAAAACCAAACATAAGCCCCGCCCACCCCCCCTATCTTAATTCGGATGACTTTCTTTATGCGTCGTCAGCCGAGAGGCGGAGATACGTTGCAAAATCTATATTTCTCTATAAACATTTACCATTTTAAACATGTTTTAAATTTCCTGTTATGAAAAGAAGACTATGTAAATTAAAAAAAGGCAAAATATATTTGGACTATAAGCCCCGCCCACCCACCCGTCCTGTCTTAATTGTGATGACTTTTTTCATTCGTCGTGAGCCGAGTGGCGGAGTTAAATGGCAAAATATACATTTCTCTATAAAAATTTACCATTTTAAACATGTTTTAAATTTCTTATTATGAAAAGAAGACTATGTATTACATTGAAAAACAGCAAAAGATAAGCCCCGCCCACCCACCCTACTTTAATTGTGATGACTTTTTTATTCGTGAGGATGAGCTGAGAGGCGGAGCTAAATTGCAAAATACATATATCTCTGTAAAAATTTAAGATTTTAAACATGTTTAGAGTTTCTTGTTATGAAACGAAGATAATGTATATAAAAAAAGCAAAACATAAGCCCCGCCCACCCGCCCTTTCTTAATTGAGACGATTTTCTTAATTCGTCGTCAGCCGAGAGACGGAGATAAATTACAAAATAAATCTATCTCTATAAAAATTTACCATTTTAAACATGTTTTAAGTTTCTCCTTATCAAAAGAAGACTATGTAATATATTAAAAAAAAGCAAAATATAAGCCCCACCCACCCGCCCTACTTTAATTGTGATGACTTTTTTATTCGTCATGAGCCGAGAGGCGGAGCTAAATTGTAAAATACATATATCTCTGTAAAAATTTAAGATTTTAAACATGGTTAGAGTTCCTTGTTATGAAACGAAGATAATGTATATAAAACAGCGAAACATAAGCCCCGCCCACCCGCCCTTTCTTAATTGGGATGATTTTCTTTATTCGTCGTCAGCCGAGAGGCAGAGATAAATTTCAAAATAAATCTATCTCTGTAAAAATTTACCATGTTAAACATGTTTTAAGTTTCTCCTTATCAAAAGAAGACTATGTATTATATTAAAAAAGAAAAGCAAAATATAAGCCCCGCCCACCCGCCCTAATTTAATTGTGACGATTTTCTTTATTCGTCGTGAACCGAGAGGGGGAGATAAATTGCAAAATACATATTTCTCTGTATAAATTTACCATTTTAAATATGTTTTAAGTTACCTGTTATGAAAAGAAGACTATGTATTATATTTAAAAAAAAAAGCAAAATATAAGCCCCACCCACTCCCCCTACTTTAATTGTGCTGACTTTTTTTTTCGTCGTCAGCCGAGGGACGGAGCTAAATTGTAAAATACTATTTATCTGTAAAAATTTACCATTTTAAACATGTTTTAAGTTTCTTCTTATAAAAAAAGAATATGTACTTATATAAAAAAAAAACGAAACATAAGCCCCGCCCACCAGCCCTATCTTAATTATGTTGACTTTTTTTATTCGGTCGGAGCTAAATTCCTCTGTATAAATTTACCATTTTAAATATGTTTTAAGTTTCTTGTTGTGACAAAAAGACTATGTATATTAACAAAAAAGGCAAAATATAAGCCCCACCCACCCGCCCTACTTTAATTGTGGTGAATTTTTTATTCATCGTGAGCCGAGGGGCGCGGCTAAATTGCAAGATACATATTTATCTGTAAAAATTTACTTTTTTAAACATATTGTAAGTTTCTTGTTGTAAAAAGAAGACTATGTTTATTTAAAAATAAGCAAAATATAAAAATAAATATATGTGAACAAATTAATACCAAACTCATGGATTTGTTCCAAAATTAATTATCTACTTTCTGAGCGATTTAACAAAATTCATTTTTTTTATAATACATAACTCACTTTTAAATACAAGAAAGGTCGTGATAAGAATGAAGTTTTTTCGAAAAGGTTAGGCAATTTGCTAATTTTTTGATTTTTTTATAAACAATTTTTAATTCAAGGGTTTTTGACCGATTTGGCCAAACTTATTTTTTATCTAATAACTCACTTTTCTCATTTGTTTGAAAAAGTATGTCAAAAATAAATCTAAATTCGTAATTCTGAGATATTTTCCTCTACCTAATCGTCGTATTTTGAATTGATCAGACCAATTTTTCGTTTTTGTTTTTGGTCCTAGGGATTATAACTAATTGAAAATTTAGCTCAACAATTGTTAAAAAACTTCTACCTATTTAGAAAAAAAACTAAATTTCAAGAAAACAATTTCCAGACATGTGAACAATAAAATACGGATTTATGCCAAGATTAAAAATTTAATTTCTGAGGGATTTGACCAAATTTATTTAATTTTATAACAACTCATTTTTCTCTGTTGTCCGAAATCATGGGTCAAAAATAAATCCAGATTCATAATCCTGAGAAAATTTAGATAAAAATTGTTGTATTTCGAATTAATGAGGCCAATTTTAACGTTTTGTACGTATAAAAATGGTGGAGGCGCCGGGATGATAATTAATTAAAAAAATAATTCAAACATTATTAAGCAACTTATACTTAAAATGACATATTTTGAAGGAAACTAGACATTTCAAAGAAAAATTTTTCTAAATATGAACAAAATAACACTATATCCACAGATTTCTCACAAAATTAAAAAAAAATATTTTCGACCGATTTGGCTAAATTTTTGTCCAAAAAAACAATTTTAATATTCAAAATAAGTAATATACGAGTATAATATCCCATCCTAAAATTCTGCTTTCTGACTAGTAGCTAGGTTTGTAATACAAAAATTCCATCTATCTATCGTTTGTACGAAACTAACGAACTGATTACTTAAAAACCTTACTTGTATTTTACGAAAGCCATAAAAGTGTAAAAAAGGCGACTATCTTTCCAAATTGAGCTCCCTTGTAACACATTTTTCTCCTCTACAACCCACTTGAAAAAGTAATTTTTAACTCCTAAAGTTAAGCTTAATGAACTTAGTTGAAACTTCATGTTTACCATTCTGCTCTTACACTTTGGGGATTTATGTGCACATTCGTACGAGCATGTATAAAACATTGCTGTACTGCAGAGACTGCTAGAGCAACGTTAATACCAACATACAATTTACGTTCAAGCTTAGCGGAACACTTATTTATAATGCTTTTAAATGCTTTTCATTTTTAATGGCCTAAAACGCCTAGTGTACTTTAGAGAGATGCAAATGTTGTGCTTTTGCATAAATTCGCGCTACACATAGCCATTTAGTTGCAGCGGAACTAGGCGATTAAATAGTTGGGGCGTTGGCTGTTTCCTGGCTTCATAGATAGCACACATTCGCTTTGTCTTTGTTGCTGTGCTAATATTTGGTGTGTTAATACAGACAGACTGAAATCATAAAACATATTTTGAATATCTACTACAATAAAAATTGACGAGAGAAAACCGTACGCATGTTGTCGTAGTCTGACGTTACATGTTTATTTTTTATTTAACATTCGTTCTTTCCTTCTTCCTTTCCGGGTTTTAACGGCAGTTTTATCACATCCTTCGGCTTGTTTTATTAACGTTGGCTTTATGACGTCGAACGTGGCAACCTTGTGGTGTGAAAATTAGTTGAAAATAAAAATTCAGAAATGTAAATTTAGTCGAGTCACGGCGTGACGAAGTTCCTATAAAATAAAACGTTGAAATATGAAAGTTAATTTATTTAAGTATTTAGGTTCAATTTATCAGTCGCTGACAAGCTTAACTAATAGTGGTATTAAACTGTTTTTTTTTTATAATTAATTAATTGCCATAAAATGCTTCCACGATTTAATCCATATTCTGGTATAATTAATGGAATTCACAGTATATTTTATAATTACACGTCGTCTCCAGTTCTCTTTCACGCTCGAGCAATCATCCAACACAACCAGCCCCAACTTCCAAAAGCAACTATAAGTCCGCATATGAAACTGTCAGCGTTTCCTGCAAATCCTCTCCGGAAATTTGTTTTGTAAATGATTTCAGAGGCGCTTACAAAGCCACTACTTTAGTGGTTATACGCAAAACCACACACCGTCCCTCTACTTTAATTCAGCAAAATTTAATTTCCTGACTTTTCGAACTTTTTAAATAAAACTCCCATCATTACCACTTTATTGATAATGATAATAATATACATGAGCAAAGCATGTATGTAATGTGGATTAAGCGAGGAAGTAACAGCATCTGATGACATTAATATCATTTTTTCAACTGGAACTGGTTCCGGAAGAAAACGGTTCGTTAAATCTTCATGAATAAACCGTGTAATGGTATTAAGTATTATTTGTTTTTTCCAAAGCTTTTGTGCTAATCAAAAATGAAGTGCTAAATTTTTCACTGATCAAAGTTCCAATCAACAAATTTGCGATGTTGTTTCATCGACATAAAAATAAATTAAATTATCGCCTATTATTAACACTTTGTCGTAGTTTTTTCTTAACGTACTCTCATCGGGAATTGAATTCATGGTTCCCTTTTTAAGAAATGATCCAATTGAGAATTTTCATCTAACACTAGTTCGGGGAACTTTTTTATCCAGCCGTGGACACTTACAGAATGTTTTGACATTTTCTGCTCGAAGTTCTCTTAACAGTAAGTATCAAAATAAGGACTGACAAACTTAGGAACGAACCGGGTGAATGACAAAATGAGTAATTGCTAATAGGATGCTACCCGAAAAGTTAAATAAGGGAGAATTAAATTAATTTAAAGCCGGATGCGGCCTATTTAATATACCAATAAACGAAATGTCTCCAGTTCGGATGAGGATGTCTTAATTATTGGTTTTTGCACATAAAAATTCTACCGAAATGTCTTGGTATTTGCTGAATAAAGGTACAATTTGAAAATTTTACAAAAATATGCATAAATATGCACTTAATCGGTAAATATATGCAGTAAGATTGGAAAATTTATAAAAAATAAAAGGAATTATATGGCTGAGGAATATATATGTATTTTACATACAATCCGCGCCTTATACACCACATGCTGCGCACGTCTGCGTTCCCTCTACTGTGGAATGTAATTAATCGTCACAATACGAGTTTTGGTACATGATTTACTTTGTATTAAACAAAACACACAGAAATTGCCCCTTGTTTATTCTCACTTCCGGTGTTGCCTAGAATGTGCTTTTTCAGAATTTTCGATTTTTTCGTTTTTAAATTTTAGATTTTACAATTTTTCGACTGTTTTATATTTCGATTTCTCAGTTTTTCAACTTTTCGATATTTTAATTTTTCATTTTTAAAATTCTAGATTTTTCGATTTCTCGAGCTAATTTTTTTATTTTCCGAATTTTTAAATTTTCGATTTGTCAATTTTTTGCGATCTCGATTTATCGAAATGCAGATGTTCCAATGTTTTGATAGTTCAATCTTTCGATTTATCTTTTTTTCCATTTTTAACTTTTCGATTTTTCGATTTCGGCTTATTTCGGTTTCTCAATTTTTCGATTTTTCGACTTCTCCACTTTTCGACCCCTCGATTTTTCGATGTCTCAGTTTTTGAATTTTTCGATGTTTCGATTTTTCGATTTGTCGGTTTTCGATTTTTACTTTTCGACTTTTGCATTATTCATTTTTTCAACAATTTTTCCATTTTTTTTTAATTTTCGAGTTTCGATTTCTCGATTTGTTGATTTTTTAGTTTTTCAATTTTTCAAAATTTTAGATTTTTCAATTTATATTTTTTTGATTCTTTGATGTTCAGATTTCTCCATTTTTCAATTTTCGGATATTTTAATTTTTCATTTTTAAAATTGTAGGTTTTTGGATTTCTCGAGTTAATTTTTTAATTTTCCGAATTTTTAATTTTTCGATTTGTCAATCTTTTGCGATCTCGATTTACCGAAATGCAGATATTCCAATGTTTTGATAGTTCAATCTTTCGGTTTATCAATTTTTCTATTTTTAACTTTTCCATTTTTCGATTTTGGCCTATTTCGGTTTCTCAATTTTTCGATTTTTCGACTTCTCCACTTTTCGACCCCTCGATTTTTCGATGTCTCAGTTTTTGAATTTTTCGATGTTTTGATTTTTCGATTTGTCGGTTTTCGATTTTTACTTTTCGATTTTCGCATTATCCATTTTTTAACCATTTTTCCATTTTGTTTTAATTTCCGAGTTTCGATTCCTCGATTTGTTGATTTGTTAGTTATTCAATTTTTAAAAATTTTAGATTTTTCAATTTATATTTTTTTGATTCTTTGATGTTCAGATTTCTCCATTTTTCAATTTTAGGATATTTTAATTTTTCATTTTTAAAATTCTAGATTTTTGGATTTCTCGAGTTAATTTTTTAATTTTCCGAATTTTTAAATTTTCGATTTGTCAATTTTTTGCGATCTCGATTTATCGAAATGCAGATGTTCCAATGTTTTGATAGATCAATCTTTCGGTTTACCAATTTTTCTATTTTTAACTTTTCGGTTTTTCGATTTTGGCCTATTTCGGTTTCTCAATTTTCCGATTTTTCGAGTTCTCCACTTTTCGACCCCTCGATTTTTCGATGTCTCAGTTTTTGAATTTTTCGATGCTTCGATTTTTCGATTTGTCGGTTTTTCGATTTTTACTTTTCGATTTTTGCATTTTTCATTTTTTCAACAATTTTTCCATTTTTTTTTAATTTTCGAGTTTCGATTTCTCGATTTGTTGATTTTTTAGTTTTTCAATTTTTAAAAATTTTAGATTTTTCAATTTATATTTTTTTGTTTCTTTGATGTTTAGATTTCTCCATTTTTCAATTTAACGATATTTTAATTTTTCATTTTTAAAATTCTAGATTTTTCGATTTCTCGAGTAAATTTTTTAATTTTCCGAATTTTTAAATTTTCGATTTGTCAATTTTTTGCGATATAGTTTTATCGAAATGCAGATGTTCCAATGTTTTGATAGTTCAATCTTTCGACTTATCAATTTGTCTATTTTTAACTTTTCGATTTTTCGAGTTTGGCTTATTTCGGTTTCTCAATTTTTCGATTTTTCGACTTCTCCACTTTTCGACCCCTCGATTTTTCGACTTCTCCACTTTTCGACCCCTCGATTTTTCGAGGTCTCAGTTTTTCGATTTTTCGACTTCTCCACTTTTCGACCCCTCGATTTTTCGAGGTCTCAGTTTTTCGATTTTTCGACTTCTCCACTTTTCGACCCCTCGATTTTTCGATGTCTCAATTTTTGAATTTTTCGATGTTTCAATTTTTCGATTTGTCGGTTTTCGATTTTTACTTTTCGATTTTTGCATTATTAATTTTTTCAACCATTTTTTTTTTAATTTTCGAGTTTCGATTTCTCGGTTTGTTGATTTTTTAGTTTTTCAATTTTTCAAAATTTTAGATTTTTCAATTTTTATTTTTTGATTCTTTGATGTTTAGATTTCTCCATTTTTCAATTTTACCATATTTTAATTTTTCATTTTTAAAATTGTAGATTTTTGGATTTCTCGTGTTAATTTTTTAATTTTCCGAATTTTTAAATTTTCGATTTGTCAATTTTTTGCGATCCCGATTTATCGAAATGCAGATGTTCCACTGTTTTGATAGTTCAATCTTTCGGTTTATCAATTTTTCTATTTTTAACTTTTCGATTTTTCAATTTTAGCCTATTTCGGTTTCTCAATTTTTCGATTTTTCGACTTCTCCACTTTTCGACCCCTCGATTTTTCGATGTCTCAGTTTTTGAATTTTTCGATGTTTCGATTTTTCGATTTGTCGGTTTTCGATTTTTACTTTTCGATTTATGCATTATTCATTTTTTCAACCATTTTTCCATTTTTTTTTAATTTTCGAATTTCGATTTCTCGGTTTGTTGATTTTTTAGTTTTTCAATTTTTCAAAATTTTAGATTTTTCAATTTATATTTTTTGATTCTTTGATGTTTAGATTTCTCCATTTTCAATTTTACCATATTTTAATTTTTCATTTTTAAAATTCTAGATTTTTGGATTTCTCGTGTTAATTTTTTAATTTTCCGAATTTTTAAATTTTCGATTTGTCAATTTTTTGCGATCTCGATTTATTGAAATGCAGATGTTCCAATGTTTTGATAGTTCAAACTTTCGGTTTATCAATTTTTCTATTTTTAACTTTTCGATTTTTCGATTTTGGCCTATTTCGGTTTCTCAATTTTCCGATTTTTCGAGTTCTCCACTTTTCGACCCCTCGATTTTTCGATGTCTCAGTTTTTGAATTTTTCGATGCTTCGATTTTTCGATTTTTACTTTTCGATTTTTGCATTATTTATTTTTTCAACAATTTTTCCATTTTTTTTTTAATTTTCGAGTTTCGATTTCTCGGTTTGTTGATTTTTTAGTTTTTCAATTTTTCAAAATTTTAGATTTTTCAATTTATATTTTTTGATTCTTTGATGTTTAGATTTCTCCATTTTTCAATTTTACCATATTTTAATTTTTCATTTTTAAAATTCTAGATTTTTCGATTTCTCGAGTTAATTTTTTAATTTTCCGAATTTTTAAATTTTCGATTTGTCAATTTTTTGCGATCTCGATTTATCGAAATGCAGATGTTCCAATGTTTTGATAGTTCAATCTTTCGGTTTACCAATTTTTCTATTTTTAACTTTTCGATTTTTCGATTTTGGCCTATTTCGGTTTCTGAATTTTTCGATTTTTCGACTTCTCCACTTTTCGACCCCTCGATTTTTCGATATCTCAGTTTTTGAATTTTTCGATGTTTCGATTTTTCGATTTGTCGGTTTTCGATTTTTACTTTTCGATTTTTGCATTATTCATTTTTTCAACCATTTTTCCATTTTTTTTTAATTTTCGAGTTTCGATTTCTCGGTTTGTTGATTTTTTAGTTTTTCAATTTTTCAAAATTTTAGATTTTTCAATTTATATTTTTTGATTCTTTGATGTTTAGATTTCTCACTTTTCAATTTTACCATATTTTAATTTTTCATTTTTAAAATTCTAAATTTTTGGATTTCTCGTGTTAATTTTTTCATTTTCCGAATTTTAAATTTTCGATTTGTCAATTTTTTGCGATCTCGATTTGTCGAAATGCAGATGTTCCAATGTTTTGATAGATCAATCTTTCGGTTTACCAATTTTTCTATTTTTAACTTTTCAATTTTTCGATTTTGGCCTATTTCGGTTTCTCAATTTTTCGATTTTTCGACTTCTCCACTTTTCGACCCCTCGATTTTTCGATGTCTCAGTTTTTGAATTTTTCGATGCTTCGTTTTTTCGATTTTTACTTTTCGATTTTTGCATTATTTATTTTTTCAACAATTTTTCCATTTTTTTTTAATTTTCGAGTTTCGATTTCTCGGTTTGTTGATTTTTTAGTTTTTCAATTTTTCAATTTTTCAAAATTTTAGATTTTTCAATTTATATTTTTTGATTCTTTGATGTTTAGATTTCTCCATTTTTCAATTTTAGGATATTTTAATTTTTCATTTTTAAAATTCTAGATTTTTCGATTTCTCGAGTTAATTTTTTAATTTTCCGAATTTTTAAATTTTCGATTTGTCAATTTTTTGCGATCTCGATTTATCGAAATGCAGATGTTCCAATGTTTTGATAGTTCAATCTTTCGGTTTATCAATTTTTCTATTTTTAACTTTTCGATTTTTCGATTTTGGCCTATTTCGGTTTCTCAATTTTCCGATTTTTCGAGTTCTCCACTTTTCGACCCCTCGATTTTTCGATGTCTCAGTTTTTGAATTTTTCGATGCTTCGATTTTTTCGATTTGTCGGTTTTTCGATTTTTACTTTTCGATTTTGGCATTATTCATTTTTTCAACAATGTTTCCATTTTTTTTTCATTTTCGAGTTTCGATTTCTCGATTTGTTGATTTTTTAGTTTTTCAATTTTTAAAAATTTTGGATTTTTCAATTTATATTTTTTTGATTCTTTGATGTTTAAATTTCTCCATTTTTCAATTTAACGATATTTTAATTTTTCATTTTTAAAATTCTATATCTTTCGATTTCTCGAGTTAATTTTTTAATTTTCCGAATTTGTAAATTTTCGATTTGTCAATTTTTTGCGATCTCGATTTATCGAAATGCTGAAATTTTAGCTTTTTCAATTTATATTTTTTTTATTGTTTGATGTTTAGATTTCTCCATTTTTCAATTTTACGATATTTTAATTTTTCAATGTTTTAAATTTTAGATTTTTCGATTTTTCAGTTCTTCAATATTTTTAAATTTTTCAAATTTTGACGTTTCAGAATTTTGAGATTTCCGATTTCTTAATTGATCTACTTTTTGATTTTTCCATTTCTCGACTTCCCAAAGTTTCGAGCTTTCAGTTCTTCAGTTCAATTTTTCGATTTTTCTGGTTTTTGATTTTTCAAATTTTCGATTTTTTAAATTTGCGATTTTTCGAATTTGCTTTTTGACTTTTTGCTTTCTCAATTTTTCAATTCTTTAACTTCCTAATTTTAGAATATTTTGTTCACTTTTGTGATTTTTCCTGCTAATTACCTACTACCGCTTTAATCCGAAAATTAATGGTTGCCAAATACCATCCCCAAATTTCTCCTCCTACATGTTTTAATCCCAACAGCACTATAAAATGTTCAAAAATGGTAAAATATTTTTTCCTCTCTTAATCCATATTACATGCTTAGCTCATGGTATAAACAGAGCGGCTGAAGAAATTAGAAATTTATTTCCAGTAGTAAACGATTTAGTCTATTTGTTAAAAAAAATTGTTATTTTACTTTATCATGAAATTGAAATTTTAATCCATGTTTTCAAAATACTTATTAAAAACTTAAATTCAATTATCAGACTGACTCAGAATTACCCTAGAGAACAACCATCATCACACTTTATCTGCACAAAAACTCCTCCAGGAACACACATACGTCATCCGTCACGCCAAAATTCGCCTTTATGAATTTTTATTACCTTGTCACGCGGTACGTCGCAGCTTTGACACACAAATAAACCGTTATTTCCATAAAACAAATGTAGGCGGACGTCCACATCCCGCCACACAAATCTTCCATTAAAATGCAAAATTTTTCAAGAAAACCGAGCTTTGCTTACATTTAAAAAACGTGATTAAAATATTTTTACATAACAAATACAAAAGCGTCAGCCTGCAAAGTCGCACATAATTCCGCCCTTCCATACATCACGGAATTCAACACGAAATAATTTCGAACAATGGGGGTCGTAATTCGCACGGCCGGCCCTTTTCAGGACCTTTTCAGCGCCCCTGGAAACGAGCCCGACGCCATAAAGGAAACGCGGATGTGACATTAAGGGTAATTTAGGAATAGTGATGCGAAAGCAAGGCGACCGAGGGTCTTCGTTGTGGTTATAAAAATTAAATTCTACAAAACAGATTAAAAATCAGTACTTGGTCTCGCGAATGCAAAAGACAGTTTAGTTGGTGGTCGTAGAGCTGTGAAATCAAATCGCCCGAGGGCTAGACCAACCCTTTGCTATGGTTTGCGGTTTAGTGCTTTGTACATAATTTTATTCAGGGAACGTGGCCGACATGCAAACAGTTTTACGTAATGCCGGCGTGTTGACGTTTTTAATGCTAGGAAAACAGGGAGATTGTGGGGAAAATCACGGGGTAATTGCTCGGGAGTTATAAGGGTGGAATGCGGTTGCGGGTGTTTGAGTCGTTGGCTGCTAGTTTTTCCCGATCTCATGAATTATGGAACGTCGCAATGTGAGCTCTCGGTATCGATTGATTGATTATTATTTTACTGAAATATTTAGAGCGAGACATGTTTTAGTTCTCATTATTACTAATGGAGGGGTGGAGGGAGAGTGAGGACGAGTTGACGATTAGGTTAATTACAGAGCGTGTGGGAAATGGGAAATCGTGTGTTGATTAGCAAGGCTGTTTGTTGGGACTCTGCTTTGAGCATCAAGGGAGGGTGGGTATTTTGGGAACTGAAATTATCTGTATTTTAGTTATTCATGAAAATCTAGATGGACACGTGTCCTTAGACATGGTAGGGAATCATAATCTTCAACAAAATGGTGCGCCACCTCTTTTTGATCTGTTGACTGGAACAGATCTTTTCAGACAAATGGACAACTCAGGTCAGGTCAAAGCGACTTAGCTCCTGCCACTGCCCATCCTCGTTTTGGCCACTTTTTCAAAATCAAAATTTTTCCGTACCCATTGAAAATTTCGACCTCCAAAAGCCTACTGACTATATATCTATTATTATATTATATATATTATCTGGATTTAAATAAAATACATTTTCCGACCGAATGTTTTGAATTCTGCCACCGGGAGCACAAGCCTGTTTTTGGAAACAACACGACCAAAGCTATATTCCAGAAATTTTTGGGAATTTTTTTGTAAAATTTTTTCAACAAAAAATGTTTCAATGAAATTTCCGCCAATTTTCGACAGTTTTCGAAATTTAGCCAAAGATACTTCTTCATGGATTTCGACCTCCAGAAGCTGATTTTTTCGATTTCTCCTATTCCTTACTTACTCAGAAAATGGAGGGGGGTGGGCGGGGCTAGTATTTGCTAAGATAAGACTTATTTTGGCAAATGACATATCCTCGTAATTCCTAAATCTAATAGGGTGAAACAATCCTCGACCAATTTTTTTATTTTTAGATTTATCGATTTTTACAAATTTTAAATTTTCCAAATTTTCAATTTTTAATTTCTCGGTGTTTTGATTTTTCGATTTCTAGGATTTTCAACCCTATGAGAAAATAGGGGGCGGATGGGCGGAGCTAATACTTGCTAAGATAAGGCTGATTTTGCCCCTATTAATCTTGTAAAAACTTGTTAAATTTAGAAGGTGTTAAATTGCGAATTTCCATGCTAACGAGTTGAATTCCTAAATCTGATAGGGTGTATATTTTTTATGTTTCATTCTTTCATCAGGCGCGAGGGAAGTTCTGTTGAAACAACTTTCGACCAATTTTTTAATTTTTCGATTTATCGATTTTTATAAATTTTAAATTTTCCAATTTTTCAATTTTTAATTTTTCGAAGTTTTGATTTTCCGATTTCTAGGATTTTCAGTTTTTCAGCTTTTCAGTTTTTCTATTGATAGATCTTTCAATTTTTCTATGTTCAATTGTTCGATTTTCCAATTTTTCGGGGTTTCAGTTTTTCAGTTTTTCGATTCTTCAATTTTGCGATTTTTTGATTTCTCGATTTTCCAAATTTCTCAATATTTCAACACTAAGTTTTGGGAATTTTTCAATGTCTGGATTTTTCAATTCTTCAATATTTGGGCTTTTCAATTTTTCAATTCTTCGTTTTTTAGTAATATTCCAACGTTCCAATTTTTCTCTCGATATTTGAATTTTGCAATTTTTCGACTGTTCGATTTCCCGATTTATCGATTTTTTGACTTTTCAATTCATATTTTTGAGATTTGCCCCATATTTTCTCAGAGGATATGTCATTTGCCAAAATTAGTCTTATCTTAGAAAGGACTGATATTGATAGTAATTTTTAATTAAAAAAAAAAAATTTTTAAACTGGTACATAAACATAGAATTTTTTGGCAACTTTATCAAAACCAAAATTTTTCGATACCCTCCCCTAAGAAAATTTCGGTTAATTTCCAGCTATTTTCGAAATTTAAGTAAAGACATTTTCTCATAGATCTCGACCTCCAAAAGTTGGTTTCAAACTTATTTTTTCCATTGCTCCTATTATTTTTGTGGATTCGCCCACTGAAATGTAATATTTCGACTAAAAAAAAATCAAAACGAATATTTTTAAAACTTGCACCCGGAGCATAAACACGATAAATTTTTGGAATATCTGTGTATATTACCGAAATTTTTTGGAAACTTTTTCAAACGAAAATTTTTTCAAAATCCTCTGAAAATTTCGGCCAATTTTCAACAATTTTCGAATTTAACTAAAGCCATTTTCACATGAATTTCCGCCTCTAGAAGTTAGTTTCGGATTCATTTATTTGATAGTTTGCACCGTTTTTCTAAAATCGCACGCTGAATACTAATTCCAATTTTTGATTTAAAAAAAGGAATTTTTCAACCAAATATTGCAATGGAAGATAAACGCCATGTGTTTTTGGAATCACAACAACGAAATTTAAATCCCAGACGTTTTTGGGAATTTTTTGACAATTTTTGGCAATTTTTCCAAAAACAAAATGGTTCCATACCTACTGAAAATTTCGGCCAATTTTCCGCATTAATGGAAAATTAACGAAAGACATTTTCAACCTCCAGAAATTAGTTATGGACTCAATTCTTGGAAAAATACTGTAATTTTTTGGATTAAATTTTTTTTTAAATCGAATATTTTCAAATATCGCACGGCAAAATCTATATTCTGGTAATTTTTTCAAAAGCAAAATTTTTCATTACCGTCCCCTATGAAGATTTCCATTAATTTTCGACAAGTTTGGAAATTCAACTCAAGGCATTTTCTCATAGAATTCGACTTCAGCCACTGAAATGTAATTATTTGGATAAAAAATATTTTCACAACACACAATACATATTTTAGGAATCAGCACGACCAAATCTATATCCCAGAAATTTTTGTGAATTTTTTGGTAATTTTTTCGAAACCAAATTTTCGACAGTTTTCGAAATTTAACCAAAGACATTTCTTCATAGATTTTGACCTCCAGAAGTTGATTTTGATTTTTGATTTGAAAAAAAAAATTCCGAACGAATATTTTTAAAGAAATTTTTGGGAATTTTTTGGCAACTTTTTCAAACGTAAAATACCTCCTGAAAATTTTGCCCAATTTTCGACATTTTCCCATAGATTTCGACCTCCAGAAGTTAGCTTCGGCCTGATGTCTCCGATAGCTACCACTGTTTTTCCAAAACCGTCCACTGATATATGGATTGCAATTTTTGATTTAAAAAAAAATTTTTTCAGTTTAAAATTTTTTAATTCTTCAATTTTTTGATACTTCGATTTCCCCATTTTTCGATGTTTTCATTCATCATTCTTTCGGTTTTTCAGTTTTTCGATATTTTAATTTATCATTTTCTCGATTTTTCGATTTTTCGTTTGGGTTGTTTATTTTCTCTATATATTTAATTTTTCTTTTTTCAATGTGAAAATATTAATAGAATTTTGCCATTTTTCAATTTTTCGATTTTCACTTTTTCGATTTTGCAATTTTTCGTTGTTTCAGTTTTTTGTTTCCCAACTGGAAAAAATTGCAAGATTTTAAAACTGAAAAATCTAAAATGAAAAAACGAAAAAGTATAAAATGAAAATTTTGAAAAATCCAAAAATTGTAACTTAGAAAAAACGACATATAAATTGTAAAATCGGAGTATTGAAAATTAAAGAAATTGGAAAATCGGATAACTGGAAATCCAAAAATTGCTAAACTGAAAAATAAAAAATGAAAAAATAAAGGAAATGAAAAGATGAAAAATTGTAATATGAAATTATGAAAATGAAAATTTTAAAAATCCCAAAAACAGAAAGAAAAATCAAGAATTTGCAAAATTGAAGAAACGAAAAATTGAAAAATTCTAATATCGAAAAATTGCAAGACTGATAAATTAAAAAAATTGAAGTTGGAAATGAGTAAATTAAGAAACGATAGGAACTGAAGAAACGAAAAATTGTAATATAAAATCGAAGAAAAAGGAAAACGAAAAACTGTTACATGAAATCGCGAAAATAAAAATTAAAAATTCAGTAAAAAGAAAAATTAAAATAAAGAGCTTGAAAAAAATTGGGAAACTTAAAAATGAATTTTTAAAAACAAAATTTTTATGTGTTTTTGGGCAAAAGAAAATATTTTCAAAATGAAAATTTTTAAATCTTGCACGGGGAGCATAAACACCTAAGTCTTAGGAATCACTAGGATCAAATCTATATTCTAGAAATTTTTGAGAATTTTTCGGCAATGTTTTCAAACACAAAATTTTTCAATACCCCTTGAAGATTTTGGCCAATTTTCGACAATTTCGAAAATTTTACCAAAGACATTTTCCCATAGATTTAGATCTCCAGAAGCTAGTTTCGGACTGATTTCTACGATAGCTTCCACCATTTTTCCAAAATCGCCCACTGATATTGATGACAACTTTTGAATAAAAAAAAAACAAATTTTCCAACAAATTTTGCAAATATTTTTAAATATTGCACCAGGAGCATAAACACAATGTGTTTGTGGAATCAGTACAACAAAAAATATATCCCAGACTTTTTTGGGAATTTTTTGACAACTTTTTTAAAAAATACATTTTTGTTGTCGTTTTTTGGATAAAAGAAAATATTTTCAAAATGAATATTTTTAAATCTTGCACGGGAAGCATAAACACGTTAAGACTTTGGAATCACCAGGATGGAATCTATATTCCAGAAATTTCTGAGAATTTTTTGACAACTTTTTCAAACGCAAAATTTTTCAACACTTTCTGAAAATTTTCGCTGATTTTCGACAATTTTCGAAACATAACTAAAGCCATTTTCTCATAGATTTGGATCTTCAAAAGTTAGTTTCGGACTCATTTCTTCGATTTCCAAAATCGCCCACTGATATGTTGTTGATATGTTTAAGTGTTTTGAAATTGAATCTTCTTCTTCTTTCTCTAGTTCCATTTTCTAAAGAAGATTAAAACAGAATCCCTCGAACTAGGTATTTTCTCTAATAAACCAGTTTAGAACATGGAAAACTGACATTATATTTTATTAACTTGCCGACGCTTCACATGCATTCATTTTGTAAAATAATAAAAACATAAATTAAAAAAATTGAAAATGAAAAATCCATCATTTTCAGACACGAAGTTTTATAAAATTAAAGTATGTATATTGCAGACGCTCTGAATGTTACGGATGAAGATTAAACTGAGCGAATTAACCCTTAACCTTTAGTCAGAGTTAATCGGTGATGCAAAATTCCGCCCTCACTATGTCTGGCTAACAAAGCAATAAATATGGAATAAATCTTATTTAAATTCAAGGCTTGAATAAAATTTGAGAAAACACCTAAAATTTATTGTGCATATCCTCCAATAATTAACACGAAACACTTTAATACGTCATGTAGCCCGGAATGTAATTCCAGTTGTTGCTCCTGTTCATTATTATCTGATAAAATGCACTTTGTACCCATCACGCAATACTAGTTGGGTGTTTGTTGTTTCAGATCATTAATTATCTCTTTGAACTCACTCCCAGGCCTATACTAATGACGGAGCTACGAAAGGCAATTACCAGCACATTGATGTGGCTTTCGCATTGGCTTTAACGCCGACAAGGCGAAAAAGCTCACAATAAAACTACATCAATCACACTAAACCAAAGCACACCCAAAAATGCATAAAAAGCTCGAAACAAAACAGGCGAATTTGTCCCTGTTCTCACTAAAACTCGCCACCTAACCAATCCATGCCTCCAATTCCATCCACCCAACCGAATTAATTCCGCTGATTCTTTTCGCTAAAAAAACAAAATAAATTTCCATAATTGCGAAAACCCGAACGAGCTTTCGCCATTAGGGGCTTGTCATTAATGAGCTAACTGCTTTTAAGCGAAGACATGGCAACTTTTCTTCAAAGCAGCCTCAAAAAGGAGCTCCGGAAGCTCGGCCTCCGAAAGGATTTGTTTGATGTTATAATGAATATGAAAAGACAGTAAGGAACCGTGGCGTTTCACTTTTACGGTTGCCTTTCGGCTCGAAAATTAATTGTGCAGGCTTTTTCAGGACAATGTATCAACGGATCAAAGTCGATTCCTTGATTGCCTCTTCAAAGCCGTGCGTGTCGGCATAGGTGTGGCGTTTTAATTAACATAAGTCGGGAATTTGATGCAAATTAGAGTCCCCGCCCATGGGTGGTTCGCAAAAAGCGGCTGGGAATCGATTCGGCGGTAATCTGGGATTATGAATATGCATGAGGTTGGTTAATGACGTCAGCGGTTTTTTGCAAGGATAAATAAATAAATATACAAGGATGAAAACGAAATAATTGATTATGTCTTAACGATACAGCTGGGAAATAAGCCTTCACACTAGAGTACTCATGTTATGTTATCTATATCCGTTTTATTTTTATTATTTATTTATATAAACTTCTCAGTTCATTTTACATAACGGTGTGTCAAATCGAAAATTGACGTTTTTGACACGGCAAAACCAAAAAACATTTCAAACATGCGTATATTAAGTATTAGGGATTGAATCTGGAAAAATGCTTAAATACGTGTTTTATTATTAGTGCTGAAGAACATTCATACCAAGTTTTAAGTAAACATCACCATAAAAATATTTTTCTCATACAAACTTAGCCACACCCTTTTTTATCCCCTTAGGGGTTGAATCTCAGAAAATGTTTAAATACGTGTTTCATTATTTGTGTTAAACAGCATTAATTTAAAAACAAGTTTCACGCAAAAATTTAAATTTACAATAGAAATACTTTTCCTATACAAACTTAACCAGTACTTTTCACCCCCTTAGGGGTTGAATCTCTGAAAATGCTTAATTACGTGTTCCACTATGCATTAATACTAAATTCCATGTCAAAAATTTACAATAGAAATAATTTTCCGATATAAAGTTAGCCAACACTTTTCACCCCCTTAGGGGTTGAATCTCGGAAAATGTTCAAATACGTGTTTCATTACTTGTGTTGAAGAGCATTATTACCAAGTTTCACGTAAAAATGTAAATATACGTACAATAGAAATATTTTCCCATACAAAATTAGCCTCCACATTTCACCCTCTTAGGGGTTGAATTTTAGAAAACGCTTAAAGACGGGTTTCATTATTTGTGTTGAAGAACATTAATACCAAGTTTTACGTAAAAATTTCAATTTATAGTAGAAATATTGTTTCTATACAAACTTAACCGCCCAAAGTTAGACACCACTTTCACCCTCTTTGGGGTTGAATCTCCGAAAATGCTTAAATACGTGTTTCGTTATTTGTGTTGAAGAGCATTAATACCAAGTTTTAAATAAACATCACCTCAAAATTTACAATAGAAATATTTTTCGCATACAAAATTAGGCAACACTTTTCACCCCCTTTGGGGTTGAATCTCGGAAAATGCTTAAATAGTGTATCATTATTTATGTTTAAAACCACTAATACCAAGTTTCACGTAAAAATTTAATTTTACAATGGAAATATTTTTTTCGCACAAAGTTAGCCAGTACTTTTCACACCCTTAGGGGTTGAATCTCGGAAAATGCTTAAATACGTGTTTCATTATTTGTGTTGGAGACAATTAGTGCCAAGTTTCACGTAAAAATTTAAATTTACAATAGAAATATTCCCACACAAATCTAGCCACCATATTTCACCCTCTTAGGGGTTGAATTTTAGAAAATGCTTAAAGACCGGTTTCATTATTTGTGTTGAAGAACATTAATACCAAGTTTCACGTAAAAATTTCAATTGATAGTAGAAATATTGTTCCTATACAAACTTAGCCTCCCAAACTTAGACACCACTTTTTACACCCTTAGGGGTCGAATCTCCGAAAATGCTTAAATACGTATTTCCTTATTTGTATTGAAGAGAATTAAAATTTACCAGGTTTTGCGTAACAATCTAAATTTACAGTAGATACATTGGTCCTATACAAATATTATCACCCCTTTTTAACACCCTTAGGGGAGATTGATTGATTGATTAATAATGATTAAATGAATGATCTTATACTGAACATAAATAAAATTTAGATTAGAATGAGAAGAGGGGGGAGGGGCTAGTACTTACTAAGATAAGATTGATTTTGGCAAATCACATACCTTCCAAGAAAATAGAGGGTGGGTGGGCGGGGCTAGTATTTGATGAGATATAACTAATTTTGGCAGTTTTAAATTTTTGGACCATTTTTCAACCATTTTCAAAATAGTTGAACCGATTTTCTTGTAGATTTTGATATCCAGTTTTTGAGTTAATTTTGGGACCCCGTTTTTTTTGAAAAATTTAAAACAATCTTGAGGTTCTAGGTATTTATGTTTGGAAAAAATTTCAAAGTGCTTTGAAGTCTCTAGTGTCTTTTCTTATAATAATTTAATTAAATTTCTTAAAGGATAAGTTTTTTGCCAAAATCACACTTATTTTAGCAGGTGCTAGCCCCGCCCACCCACCCTCTCTTTTCTCAGAGGGTATGTCATTTGCCAAAATCAGTCTTATCTTAGCAGGTACTAGCCCCGCCCACCCACCCTCTCTTTTCTTACAGAGTATGTCATTTGCCAGAATCAGTTTTATCTTATCTAGCTAGTACTTGTTAAGATGAGACTGATTTTGGCAAATCACATACCTTCCAAGAAAATAGAGGGTGGGTGGGCGGGGCTAGTATTTGATAAGATAAAACTGATTTTGGCATTTTTGACATTTTCGACCAATTTTCGAAATACTTGATGTCATTTTCTTGTCGATTTCGATATCCAGAAGTCATTTTCGGCTTCATTTCTTCGGCAATTCCTACCGTTTTTTCAAAATCGCCAACTGAAATATAGCAATTTTTACAGTTCCGTCAAAATAGCTGGGTATAAAAATTCTGTTGATAAAAAAGCAAATAATTATTGATTTCTGTTTCACAAAGTGCAATTATTTAAGAATGCACTTTGTGGTTTTTATATACTCACAGAAATGTTTAAAATTTGTTTATTTGGGACAATAAAAAAGTCAGAACAGGTCAGGTCACATTAGGTCAAGTCAGGTCAGGTGCATGAAATAAGAAATAAATTTTATAGCAAATAGTATAACAAAAAAAATTACGATTGGCGCTTTTTTTACTTTTTTGACATACTTTTTCCACTCCCACACAACAGAACATAATTATCCCCGCCCACCCACCCTGTCTCTATTTTAATGAATGATTTTATCCGGTCTAAATGGAATGAATGATTTTATACTGAAGAGAAATAAAATTAGTGGTTAGAATGAGAAGGGGGGGGGGGGAACTAGTAGTACTTGCTAAGATAAGATTGATTTTGGCAAATCACATACCTTCCAAGAAAATAGAGGGTGGGTGGGCGGGGCTAGTATTTGACGAGATATAACTGATTTTGGCAGTTTTAACATTTTTGGACCATTTTTCAACCATTTTCAAAATAGTTGAAACCATTTTCGTGTACATTTCGATATCCAGTTTTTGACTCTTATTTTAGCAGGTGCTAGCCCCGTCCACCCACCCTCTCTCTTCTCAGAGGGTATGTCATTTGCCAAAATCATTCTTATCTTAACAGGTACTAGCCCCGCCCACCCACCCTCTCTCTCTTTTCTTAGAGAGTATGTCATTTGCCAGAATTAGTTTTATCTTATCTAGCTAGTACTTGTTAAGATAAGACTGATTTTGGCAAATCACATACGCTCCAAGAATACAGAGGATGGGTGGGCGGGGCTAGTATTTGATAAGATAAAACTGATTTTGGCATTTTTAACATTTTCGACCAATTTTCGAAATACTTGATGTCATTTTCTTGTCGATTTCGATATCCAGAAGTCATTTTCGGCTTCATTTCTTCGGCAATTCCTACCGTTTTTTCAAAATCGCCAACTGAAATATAGCAATTTTTACAGTTCCGTCAAAATAGTTGGGTATAACAATTCTGTAGATAAAAAAGCAAATAATTACTGATTTCTGTTTCACAAAATGCAATTATTTTAAGAATGCACTTTGTGGTTTTTATATATTCACAAAAATGTTTAAAATGTGTTTATTTGTGACAATAAAAAAGTCAGAACAGCTCAGCTCACATTAGGTCAAGTCAGGTCAAGTGCATGAAATAAGAAATAATTTTATAGCAAATAGTATAACAAAAAAAAATTACGATTGGCGCTTTTTTTTACTTTTTTCACACAGTTTTCTCAGAGGGTATGTCATTTGCCAAAATCAGTCTTATCTTAGCAGGTACTAGCCCCGCCCACCCACCCTCTCTTTTCTTACAGAGTATGTCATTTGCCAGAATCAGTTTTATCTTATCTAGCTAGTACTTGTTAAGATGAGAATGATTTTGGCAAATCACATACGCTCCAAGAATAGAGAGGGTGGGTGGGCGGGGCTAGTATTTGATAAGATAAAACTGATTTTGGCATTTTTGACATTTTCGACCAATTTTCGAAATACTTGATGTCATTTTCTTGTCGATTTCGATATCCAGAAGTCATTTTCGGCTTCATTTCTTCGGCAATTCCTACCGTTTTTTCAAAATCGCCAACTGAAATATAGCAATTTTTACAGTTCCGTCAAAAGAGTTGGATATAAAAATTCTGTAGATAAAAAAGCAAATAATTATTGATTTCTGTTTCACAAAGTGCAATTATTTTAAGAATGCACTTTGTGGTTTTTATATATTCACAGAAATGTTTAAAATTTGTTTATTTGGGACAATAAAAAAGTCTGAACAGGTCAGGTCACATTAGGTCAAGTCAGGTCAGGTGCATGAAATAAGAAATAAATTTTATAGCAAATAGTATAACAAAAAAAAATTACGATTGGCGCTTTTTTTTACTTTTTTCACATACTTTTTCCACTCCCACACCACAGAACATAATTATCCCCGCCCACCCACCCTGTCTCTATTTTAATGAATGATTTTATCCGGTCTAAATGAAATGAATGATTTTATACCGAATAGAAATAAAATTAGTGGTTAGAGTGAGAAGAGGGAGGGGGAAATAGTACTTGCTAAGATAAGATTGATTTTGGCAAATCACATACCTTCCAAGAAAATAGAGGGTGGGTGGGCGGGGCTAGTATTTGACGAGATATAACTGATTTTGGCAGTTTTTACATTTTTGGACCATTTTTCAACCATTTTCAAAATAGTTGAACCCATTTTCGTGTAGATTTCGATATCCAGTTTTTGACTCTTATTTTGGCAGGTGCTAGCCCCGCCCACCCACCCTCTCTTTTATCAGAGGGTATGTCATTTGCCAAAATCAGTCTTATCTTAGCAGGTACTAGCCCCGCCCACCCACCCTCTCTCTCTTTTCTTAGAGAGTATGTCATTTGCCAGAATCAGTTTTATCTTATCTAGCTAGTACTTGTTAATATAAGACTGATTTTGGCAAATCACATACCCTCCAAGAATAGAGAGGGTGGGTGGGCGGGGCTAGTATTTGATAAGATAAAACTGATTTTGGCATTTTTGACATTTTCGACCAATTTTCGAAATACTTGATGTCATTTTCTTGTCGATTTCGATATCCAGAAGTCATTTTCGGCTTCATTTCTTCGGCAATTCCTACCGTTTTTTCAAAAACGCCAACTGAAATATAGCAATTTTTACAGTTCCGTCAAAATAGTTGGGTATAAAAATTCTGTAGATAAAAAAGCAAATAATTATTGATTTCTGTTTCACAAAGTGCAATTATTTTCAGAATGCACTTTGTGGTTTTTATATATTCACAAAAATGTTTAAAATGTGTTTATTTGTGACAATAAAAAAGTCAGAACAGCTCAGCTCACATTAGGTCAAGTCAGGTCAAGTGCATGAAATAAGAAATAATTTTATAGCAAATAGTATAACAAAAAAAAATTACGATTGGCGCTTTTTTTTACTTTTTTCACACACTTTTTCCACTCCCACACAACAGAACATAATTATCCCCGCCCACCCACCCTGTCTCTATTTTAATGAATGATTTTATATTTTATACTGAACAGAAATAAAATTTAGTGATTGAAATGAGAAGAGGGGGGGGAGGGGGCTAGTACTTACTAAGATAAGATTGATTTTGGCAAACCACATACCTTCCAAGAAAATAGAGGGTGGGTGGGCGGTGCTAGTATTTGATGAGATATAACTGATTTTGGCAGTTTTAACTTTTTTGGACCATTTTTTAACCATTTTCAAAATAGTTGAACTCATTTTCGTGTAGATTTCGATACCCAGTTTTTGAGTTAATTTTGGGACCCCGGTTCTTTTTGAAAAATTTAAAACAATCTTGAGGTTCTCGGTATTTATGTTTGGAAAGAATTTGAAAGCGCTTTGGAGCCTCCAGTGTCTTTTCTTATAATAATTTAATTAAATTTCTTAAAGGTTAAGTCATTTGCCAAAATCACTCTTATTTTAGCAGGTGGTAGCCCCGCCCACCCCCTCTCTTTTCTTAGAGGGTATGTCATTTGCCAAAATCAGTCTTATCTTAGCAGGTACTTCGTTTAAAATGTCTACTTTCTTTTAACATATGACGTTTCTTATAGAAGTTTCTTAACTATTCTTGAACTAATTTTTTATTCAATTATGATTATCCTGGCGCCTCCACCATTTTTATACAAAAAATTTTAAAATTGCCTCAATGGGTTCGAAATAAGCTTACTGTTACTGAAAATTTGTTAAGGACGGTTAATCTGGATTTCTTTTTGACATTTTTCTTCGAAAAACAAGAAAACGAGTTTTTATACAAAAAAATAGAACTAGATATTTAAATCTGTGAGTATGCTTTTATTTTGTTCATAATTTGAACATTTCTTTCTTTAAAATGTCTACTTTCTTTTACCATATGCCGTTTATTACAGAAGTTTCTTAGCTATTCTTGGACTAATTCTTTAATTAGTTATTATCCCGGCGCCTCCACCATTTTTATTCGAAAATTTTTAAAATTGCCTCAGTGAGTTCGAAATAAGCTTACTCGTATTGGAAATTTGTTAAGTATCACTAATCTTGACCTTGTTTAACATGGTTCTTTGAAAAACAAGAAAATAAGTTTTTAACAAAAAAATAAATTTGACCAAATCGGTCAAAAACCAGATATTTAATTTTGGGACCAATCTGTGGGTGTGGGTTTAGTTTGTTCATATATCGAACATTTCTTCCTTTAAAATGTCTATTTTCTTTTAACATATATTATCGTTTGTTACAGAAGTTTCTTAACTATTCTTGGACAAATTTTGTAATTAATTGTTATCCCGGCGCCTCCACCATTTTTATACAAAAAATTTTTAAAATTGCCTTAATGGGTTCGAAATAAGCTTACTCTTATTGAAAATTTGTTAAGGATGACTGATCTGGATTCTTTTTGACATTTTTCTCCGAAAACAAGAAAACAAGTTTTTATACAAAAAAATAAAAATAATAGACCTTATATTAATCTTTTCAACTTAAAAAACTGTCAAGAGCGATGTTCTTTTACAAATTTTTGTTTTAATTTTTAGTTAAATGGATTTCATTTTGTTACACGTTTATTTCGTTTTTTATTTATTTTCTCCATTTTTTTTGTTATGCAACCGCTACATCAAGCTACATTCTCATATGTAGAAAAATAAGTTTTATCAAAAAATCCGATCAAAATTATAGCTATTATGTAAAAACATACTAAGCGATAACAAATGCTTACACTAGAAATGGACTACTTTGCCATCCAGTAACGCTTGAAGCTCGCCAGACGCCGAAAAGCATTCAATTTTGTATTAAAACAAAATGAAAACACCAGCTCGACAGCAGAAATTACGAAACCCGGAACCAGAAAACCCTCCGTTGACCTAAAAGCTCGCTCTATTTTTCTGCTAAATGAGTTTTAAAGCAAGAACAACACAGCAAAACTGCATTACCTCAAATAATTATTTTTATGTAATCCACATCAGCGGCTGCACTCGCCCGTAATTGAATTGTTTGTTGCAAAGCGTTCGCACAAAGCTCTTTTTAATTAAACTCGAAAACGCTCTTACCAAAGAAAATAGTTTCTTTTCGTGTGAATCACCAATATCTGGCAATTACGCCAGTTTTTCTGGTAACGAGTTTATAATGTGATGTGTAGCGTGTAAATTTCACGTAATGTTTTTGCCGACGACAGCACCCCCGAAATAAATGTATTTCGAGTTAGTTGCTGCTAGGAACACTCATAATTACATTGTAACAAGAAACATTCCGGAGATTTATTAACGCGGCGTTATGACACTGTGTTGCAACCTTTTTCGTTGTTGTTTTGCGTAAGTTAGAGTTTGGTCGATTTATAACACGAACTTATGCAGAGTGTTAAGAATGTTTTTTGTTTTTTTAATAATTACCCCGGCGCCTCCACCATTTTCACGGAAGATAAAATTCCACGCCACCTATCGACGCAAAAACCCACCAGTTTTTATCACCGCTCCTCCACTTCTAATTCGTATCAACTTCCTCGAATTCTTCGCTTTCGGCGACGCGAATATAAGCTCGTTATTCCCTCAAGAAAACACCAACTTTTTCATATTCCAGCCCATTTTCGCTTTGTAAACATATCACGTCTTATCAGTTAACGCCAAGCGGCGGCCTGGTCGTTCCGCAAGAACAAAAAACCCAAAGAACAGCGTTTAAGCTCCATTGAGCGAAATCGCCTGGAAACGTTGCATGGAAATTTAACGGAGAAAAAAGACCAGTATTTTAAGCTTCACTACTTAACCGAATTTGTCAGGATCGATACGTCTTGGCTGCTTTTCAAGAGATTGACCATACAGATATAAAGCGGAGGAGGAAAAGGATAAAGGGGCGGCGGGTTAGAAACTGACAAAGGAGGACTTATCAGGGATCAATTTATAAGTCCATCGATGACAAGCTGCGGCCTGAGTTTACATTGTCAGCACCTAATGATGTGGTCTGCGAGGAATTTTAAGCGGTTTGATGTTTGTGGCACGTCGAGGGTGTTTTTTCCGAGTTCGGGATACTGCGTATGACGGGTGGGTTCTACGACCATAAAAAGATAAGTTGGGGGTTCCTAGGACGGCAATTTCGGGGCTTTCGCGGGGGATTTGCATTTTAGGCGATATGCTGTGGACGGGAATGGATTTAGGCTTTTTGAATTGCGTTTTATCGGTTTTCTTTTCACGTTGGGGAGTTAGGATATGCTTACAAGTCGAGTGACAAAAGATGAGGTAAACAATTTTTCGAAGCACTTGTGTTGTGCAATTTTTTAATCAAGTTAACAAATGTTTTAATTTTGTTAACATACATAATTTGTCATTGCGACATTATTTAAAAAGAAAATGCCTAAAATAGATTTACTGCAACAAAAAATTGCAATAAAAAGATGGAAAATTTTATCAACAGGGGACCAAAATTTAAAAACATCACTATCTGGCAAGCGAAAACCAACGGATTTATTTACAAATTATATGTTTCGGGAAGACCTGCAACGACGAATTTGGCAACTTAATGAAAAAAACGAATAGATACTGTAGATACTATTTTGGCATATTCTAGGGAACAGTTGGAATTTAAAGGGAGGCGAACCACATTATACAAAATTCTCCATTTTATAACACAATTTTTGATTTCTTTATTTCCTTTATTTTTTTGTTGTTTCTTTCGATTTACAGTGCTTTATTTATTCAATTTTTCAAATTTTCAGGCTTTCATTTTTCAATTCCGTGATTTTCCACGTTTAAAATTTTTCAATTTGCAGTTTTTGGATTTCCAGTCTTCTAATTTTTCAGTTTCTTTAATTTTCAATATTTTGCTTTTACAATACATATTTCTTTTTTTTATTTTTCACATTTTCGAATTTTAAGTTTTTCGATTTTTAATCTTTCGATTTTTCAAATTTACATTTTTCAAGTTTTCATCATAAACTTTTTCGTTCTTTTATTTTTGATTTTTCAAGTTATAGTTCCTTGACTTCTAAATTTTTCAATTTTTCGATTTGCAATTTTTTAATTTTGCAATTTTTCGATGTTACAGTTTCTCATTTTTAGATTTTTCACATTCTCAGTTTATAATTTTTGTCATTTTCAATTTTTCGCTTCCTCAATTTTTCAAGTTCTCGATTTTTAATTTACATTTTCCCGATTTTTTTAATTTTCATTTTCTCGGTTTTATGTCACAAATTTAAATTTTTTCAATTCCTTTGTTTTTTGTTGTTTTTTTCGATTTTTCAATTTTTCGTTTCTTCAGTTTTTCGAATTTTCAGTTTCTCAATTTTTCGTTTCCACAATTTTTCGTGTTCCCGATTTTTATTTTTCAGTGTGGCGAATTTTTAATTTTTATTTTCTCGATTTATATCACAATTGTCCTTTATTTTCTGTGTTTTTTTTTTCGATATTACAATTTTTCATTTGTTCCATTTTTCAAATTTACAGGCTTTGAATTTTCAGTTCGTCCATTTTTCAATTTTTAAATTTTTCACTTTGCAGTTTTTGGATTTCGAGTCTTCCGATTTTCCAATTTCTTTAATTTTAAATATTTCTATTTCATAATACATATTTCTTTTTTTTTTGATTTTTCACTTTTTCGATTCTTAAGATTTTTCAAGTTTTCATTTTGTAATTTTTCGTTTTTTATTTTTGATTTTTCAATTTTACAATTCCCCGACTTCCAAAATTTTCAATTTTTCATTCCTTCAATTTTTCGGTTTGAATCAGTTTTTCAATTTGGCAATTTTTCAATATTACAGATTTTCATTTTTCGATTTTTCATTTTTCCCTTTTCCAATTTTTTGTTTCCGATTTTTATTTTTCATTTTCCCAATTTTTTAACTTTCACTTTTTCGATTCTATATCACAATTTTTCGTTTTTTCATTTCCTTTATTTTTTATTGTTTCTTTCGATTTTACAATTTTTCCTTTATTAAATTTTTCAAATTTTCAGGTTTTTAGCAATTTTTCTTCAAATTTTCAAGTTTGATTTTCACTTTTGGTTTTAATTATACACTTTTTCGTTTTTCTATTTTTGATTTTTCAATTTTACAATTTGTCGACTTCCAAAATTTTCAATTTTTCAATATACAATTTCTCATTTTTCCATTTTTCATATTCTCGATTTTTAATTGTGCCCTTTTCCAATTTTCGGTTCCCTCAATTTTTCAACACCTTGATTTTTATTTTGCATTTTTCTGATTTTTTATTTTTCATTTTCTCGATTTTATATCACAATTTTTTGTTTTTTCACTTCCTTAATTTTTGTTGTTTCTTTCGATTTTCCAATTTTTCATTTATTCAATTTTTCAAATTTTCAGGCCAATCGATTCCAATTCGTCGATTTTCCAATTTTTACATTTTTCAGTTTGCAGTTTTTGGGTTTGCACCCCGTTTTACTTTTTGGATTTTCAATTTTTCGTTAAACTTTAGATTTCTCAAATTTTCGACAGTTTTATACTTCGATTTCTTATTTTTTTTTCAACTTTTCGATGTTTTAATTATTTTTTTTTTAAATTTTCCAATTTTTTTTATTTCTCGATTTATCGAATTCAGATGTTTGGATGTTTTGATTGCTCAATTTCTCAATTTATCAATTTCCCATTTTTTTACTTTTTCTCGAGGTTTCGATTTTTGGATTTCTCGGTTTTTCGATTTTAAAATTTTTCGATGTTTCAATTTTTCAGTTATCCGATTTTTCAATTTTTTTAAATTCTGGAGTTTCGATTTGTCAATTTTCCAGTTTTTCGATTTTTAAGTTTCAGATTTTCGAATTTTTCTTTTTTGATTCTTTGATGTTTGGATTTCTCCATTTTTCAATTTTATGATACTTCAATTTTTCAATGTTTCAAATTTTAGATTTTTCGATTTCTGGATTTTTTGATTTTTCAGTTCTTCAGTATTTCTATTTTACAGTTTTTCAAATTTTGACGTTGCTAAATTTTCAGTTTTCCGATTTTTCGATTAATATATATTTTTTTTATTTTACCGTTTCTCGAATTCGCAGTTTCGATTTTTCAGTTCTTCAATTCTTCAGTTTTTCGTTTTTTACATTTTAGATTTTTCAATTTTCGACTGTTTTATATATATATTTCGATTTGTGAATTTTTCGAGTTTTCAGTTTTTTGAGAACTCGATTTATCGAGGTTCGGATGTTTCGATGTTTTGATTATCTCAGTTTTTGAACTTTTCGATGTTTCGATTTTTCGATTTATCGGTTTTTCGTTTTTTTGCTTTTCGATTTTTGAATTTTCCGATTTTTCAGTTTTCCAAATTTTTAAATTTTCAAGTTTTGACGTTTCTGAATTTTCAGTTTTCCGATTTCTCAATTAATCTATTTTTTGGTTTTCCCATTTCCGACTTGCGAAGGTTTCGATTTTTCAGTTTTTCAGTTCCTCAATTTTTCGATTTTTCAGGCTACAGATTTTTCAATTTTTCGATTCTTTAGGTTTGAAATTTTTCGGCTTTTCGATTTCCCAATTTTTCAATTTTTTAATTTCCCAATTTTTGGATATTTCGTTCAATTTTGTTAGTTTTCTCAGTTTTTCGATTCTGGCAAATATCAGGGAGTTTCCACCCTCTGCATTACTCAAGTACATTCAAGCAGTTGGGTGGCTTGACGAGTGGAGGAGCGGGAAAACACCCTGACATGGACTTGGGGAAGGTACAATGGGCTCAAAGGCGAGGCTGGCTACGGTCAGCCCCCATAAATTAAGAATCCAGAATCCAGAATCCAGACCCTGTATATGAAAGCATTTTTATTTGTCATATCAAAAATAGCTGTAGAAATAACGAAAGCAATTAATTGCAATATTTTCCTTTACATAGGCAACTATTTATCACAAAATGTTTGTACTATGATAACCCAAAAAACTAATCATTTGATCTTTGAAACCCGCTTTTAAATTTCCTAATGCCAACAATGCAGATTTAGCACTATTTGAGACGTATAAATAAATAGTTTATCTATAACTTATCTTAACACAGCAAGATGAATTCGTTGCCGCTAGTACTGCTCCTGGTGTATTGCTCCACGTTACATTTTTCCCACAGTAGAGAGTACCAAGATTCACTTAACGCAATTCCCAAGGAAGGTTAGTTAGAGCGTGCGTTATCTTCTTTATATGTCCATTTTTTAATTTTTTTACAGGAACTCAAAAACGACGTCCATCTGTTAAATTGCCATGTCCGACGACATTTTGCTTTAAAGACAGATCCTGTGTGGATTTATGTGACGATAAATTTTCTGCTGGTATTAATAAATGAAAACTATTGTTTAAAAATTATAAATAAATGCAAGCAATTGTAGGGTCAACTACGTCAAAAGTGGTTCAGAATGGACAAACTTACAAATTATTTTGGGTAAAGTGTCCACATATTGTGTGTTTCCCAAATGGAAAATGCTTAGACTTTTGCGATATTGGAATACTTCCATAATGATGTTTATGTAGACACCACTAACTTGGAAGATTAAAAATGATTCAAAAATGTATTTATTTATTTCACCTACCGTCACTCGTAAAAGTTTAATGTACTATAATCTGTACAAACATCAAGCGGAGTTTGTTTAAACATGACCCTCAGAACTATGTTTTGTTGATGATTATAACACTGTTTAACAATTGTATCAACAATAACGTAAGATAAGATCTTTTATTTAAGATTAGCTTTCTTCCATACTGTTTTTTCAAATTATATTTTTAACATCTTTTTCATAATCATCTGTTGGCGTCCATACATCAGTGTAGATGATTTCGTCGCCAAAAACTTGATACACTTCGTCAACGAGACTTCCTTGTGCGTACTTCGCAGTTATAAGTTTTTCGTTAATTGGGATGGCAGAACCATTTGGTCTGAAGATGTAAGCACCGGAAGCTTGATCAGAGACCATTCTTTTGTGGTAGAGGAAATCTTGTTGCAAATTTACCGTTATGGTCAATAGTGAAACCATTTTTCTTCTGCAATGAACAGTCATTAAATAAATCACTAAAAAGTCTGTGACCTAAGTCGTCTCCGAAAGATTTTACATTAGCGATGTCTTCAAATTTGTGATATTTATCTAAAGCGTCGTCAATTTTTTCAACGTAGTACAATTTAACACCTGGAGGGGGTAAATCTTTTGCCAAAAACACCAATTCTTTAGTGGCTGGTTTACCATCAGTGACGAAATCGAAAGGATGTATAGTATCAAAAATGTCAAAAGTGATATCACCGTCGTCTTCAGGTCCTGTTATTTTGTAGTTTTCATTGTCAACAGGAAGTCGCACGTAATGAGACGCACTTTTAGATAGTGTGTTCTGGATAGCAACGACGAAAGGATCTTTTTTGCTGTTATCACAAATACTCATGTTTGCCCGCAGACACTTGACAAGATTTAGATCAACACCAGCACTATCGTCTTTAAGTAGAAGACCATTAGAAATTTCGATTAGTTCAGCAACGATAAATGTGTGACAATTTTTACCTGACGATTTTGCTTACGGGTTTCTCAGTTTCTTTAATTGCTTCGTCAAGCATCAAAGTGTAGTCATCCGCTACTGTTTGTTTCTCAGTACCAGTAACAGCATCGTGGTGTTGCCAAACACCCATTGCCAGTCTCAGTTTGTTGATACTTACATCGTCGTCATTACACTTGATTCTGGAGAAAGTTGTCAACTGTTTGGATGTAGATCTGGACGAAAAGTAACCAGTCCAGAAGGAAACATAGGGGGAAAAGTCGTCCGTCTTGACAATCAATTCGATTTTATTTTTCTCAACTTCGGCTTTGACAGCTTGAATCTAACACGATAGTGTTGAATAAATCACATCTAGGTATCGTCATCCTTGAAACCTCTGAATGACTCTATAAGTTTGTCTATCTTGTTAAAGTTGTGGTCAACTTTTTGGTAACTGAAATCGTTCCCATGGATATAAGAATGTTGTGGGTTTTGTAATACACCTTATATTTGTCAAGTATGCCTTTGTTTGTCTTCACTTACTCACAAATTTAGTCACAAACTTCAAATTGTCAACCCACTTACCCTTTCGTCCAAGTTGTTATCAGTAATGTTCTGATCGTTACAATAAACATCAAAGCAAAATCTCAATTCGTAGACATCAAAATCCGGGAACATGGTGGTGAAAATTTTCGCATCTTCTTCCTCAAAATTGTCATTGGTGTTCTAAATGAAGCCCAAATTTTTGATCTTGGATTCTTTTGGCTTTGTCTCTGTAGTCAAGACGACCGACCACTAGACCATCGAAACCGAACTGTTTGACGATGAAAGCGTGCTCCCGACTATGCCCAAATAAATCGATTTGTCAACCAATTTTGGGGTTTCCGCACTCACCAACAGTATGTTCCAAAATTCTATTGTTTGATTAGTTTGTTATCAATCCAGAAGATTTAGTGCTTAACGGACCAACCACCATTGATTATTTCTAGAAAAACTTCAATGACCAAATTTTTGATGGGGAGGACTTGGATGAGTCTAAAAGTGTCTAGGGTTTACAAATCGGAAAAGTGCTAGCAAGATTAAAAAGCAGTGAACTTATCGGAAGTAAACAAAATTGGTAGAAAGTTGTTTCAACAGAACTTCCCTCGCTCCTGAAGTAGTGGAGTGCCGTAAGGTTTATACCTCGGAACCCGGTTCCACTGAATGGATTTTTGTAAAACCTTTTGGAATGTGTTTTTAATACTAAATACTAAAATGTTTACCCATTTATTTTTGCCGATCTCAATTTTTCAATTATTAAAATAAATAATAATAATTTTTTCGGGATTCACTTTCTATTAAAAACTCGAAATTTTTTGCTCTTAAAGTTAGATTTTTCATAGAATAACTAGTACAAACCTGTCCTTGGGGCCTCAGATAAAAAGGTGAGTAGAAGAAGGTATTATACATAAAAGGGACAACACAAGACGTTTGATGTCGGGCGCAACATAATAATACACGTTGCAACTAGCTAGGCTAAACACGTAGCTGTTTTTGTGCATTTGGAAAAAATGTTTTCTGTTTTTTATTATTTTGATTATTATAATAAAATTATTCATTTATTGGCTTTCTCAAGCAAAATAACAGTGGATGATAATATCATTCCGATTGACCCATTACTGTTATTTGAACGTATTTTCATTAAAAAAAAATCTGATAAAGAACTTAAAATCTACATGACTTGCGAATTAGCTCCTTATTCTCTTGCTCTTTTTGAAGATAACGAAATATGCAAAACAAAAAATTCCCAGAAATGACGGTGAATGTTAACAATGTACAAAAATTTTCATACATAATTGATGTAGGGATCTTAGTACACCGTTGCAAGTGTCAACTGGATGAAAATTTTGGCACTGTTTGTGAACACTATGTAAGCAATAGCAATTATGGACGCAACATTTATGTAATATTTGATGGTTATCAAAAAAATACCACAAAATCGATGGAAAGAACGCGTCGCTCTAAAAAAAATGCATGTATGTAATGACATCATATTCCACAAAAACACGCTTCTCAAAATAGGACAAGAAAAATGTTTTGCGAACGCCAAAAATAAGAGTAACCTCATAGATATGCTACGAAGCACACTTGCGGAAAATAAAATATTTTCTTGTCAAGTGGAAACTGATGGCGACCGATTAATAATAATTGAAACCGCAATTAATTTACAATCCGAAAACGTTGTAGTTTCTGAAAATGATAGTTTTACTGACTGCGCTTTCACCAACAGATTGAGAAATTTATTTTCAAAAACCAGCAAAAGGCAAAACACCACAAAAAGTATAATTCTCTAAAAGTTTGGAAACAGTATTACCAAAGTGTAAACAGCATATCCCTTTTTTAGATTATTTCAGTGGCTGTGACACGACGTCCTTTTTTTCGCAACGGGGAAAAAATGTTTTTGCAAAAAATTTAGAGAAACGACTGCACTTACAAAAAGCTGCAGCAGTTTTTGAAAATGAATGCAAAGACGCCAACAACATTTTTAACGCTGGTTTTACATGCATCCTTGCTTTATACGTTGACCCTCAAAAATAAAAGATCTAAATATCTTAAGCTACAACATTTTTGTAAAGCAACCGGTAAAAATAGCTGCGTTAAATAACCGTCTTTGGCACCTACTGCAAATGCCGCTTTTGAGCACTTCAAAAGAGTATACCTGCAAATTCAAACATGGATAGGAGGAGAAATATTACCAGAAGACTAGGGTTGGAAATATGAAAGCGAAGTACTGATACCAGAAATAAGGACGTAGCTAGGTCAGCTGCACAAACCTTACTGAAAATGATTTTTTACACACACTAAACAGGATGTGTAGCATCTTGTGGGTGCAGGAAGAGTGGCTTGCAATGCACTGTAGCTTGCTTAAAATGCAATGGCAACAGTTGTACTAATCCATCACCTATCATCAAAGTTAATAAGGTGGATGACGACAATGATAATGTAGATAATTGACTGAAAATTTTTCAGTTTTTATAAAATGAAATAATAAATATTTATTTTTTTATTAATGCAGTATATTTTACCTATTTTTTGTATCTTTGGTCTGATATGTATACGATTTTGGGCAACTTGCCATATCAATTTTTTTTTTTTGTAAATTTGTTATTTTTAGCTAAAAAATTATAAATTAATGTTAAAGGGACTATACAAATATCATTTATTGTATATAAAATTGAAATCTTAGTACAATTTTTTTTTCCTTCATATTTTTCTTATTCTTCAATTAATTGTTGTTATAAATTGTTGTAATAGAGATCGGCAAATTTTGATGGATAAACTTTTTCATTTAAACTTTTAACAATGCAATCGAAAAGGTTTCACGAAAATCCATTCAGTGGAACCGGGTTCCGAGGTTTTTACATTTTTATGTCTTACGGCACTCCACACTCGTTACTATAGAAATTTGCAATTAAACACTTTTTAAATTTAACAAGTTTTTACAAGATTAATAGAGCCAAAGTCAGTCTTATGTTAGCAAGTACTAGCCCCGCCCGCCCGCCCACTATTTTTTCAGAGGATATGTTATTTGCCAAAATAAGTCTTATCTTAGCAAGTACTAGCCCCACCCACCCGCCCCCTATTTTGTCAGAGGATATGTTATTTGCCAAAATAAGTCTTATCTTAGCAAGTACTAGCCCCGTTCACGTGCCCTCTATTTTCTTAAAAGGTATGTCCTTCGCTAAAATGCTAGTATTTGGTACGATAAGACTAATTTTGGCAAATGACATAATCCTCTGAGAAAATAAAGGGTGGTTGGGCGGGGCTAGTACTTGTTAAGGTAAGACTGATTTTGGTAGATGTGATACCTTCTAAGAAAAGAGAGGGTGGGTGGGTGGGGCTAGTACCTTCTTGAATAAGACTGATTTTGGCAAATGAGATCTCTCTAAGAAAATAGAAGACGGATGGGTGGAGCTAGTACCTGCTAAATCAGTTTTATCTTAGTAGCTACTAGCCCCGCCTTTTCCCACCCTTTCGTTTATTACAGAGTATGTAATTTGCCAAAATAAGTTTGATCTTAGCAGGTACTAAGCCCCACCCACCCACCCTCTCTTTTCTTACAAGGTATCTCATTTGCCAAAATCAGTCTTATCTTGGCAGCTACTAGCCCCCCACCCACCCAACCCTCTCTTTACTTAGAGGGTATGTAATTTACCAAATTCAGTTTTATCTTAGCAGCTACTAGATAGAAATTTGGCAAATGACATACCCTCTAAGAAAAGAGAGGGTGGGTGGGCGGGGCTAGTACCTGTTAGGATAAGACTGATTTTGGCAAATGAGATACCCTCTAAGAAAAGAGAGGGCGGGTGGGCGGGACTGGTCCTTGCTAAGATAAGACTAATTTTGGCAAATGACATATCCTCGGAGAAAACAGAGGGTAAATCTAAAAAATATGAATGCAATGATAAATCACAAGTTAAAACGCATCGTATTTTGCACATTTTGGGCAGAATTTATTCGACAAAATTTTGAGATGACATCAATTTCTTGGGGGGAATAAACAGATATATTTGTTTACATGCATACAATAATTGATTCATTAATTTTTTTGAGTCACCTGTATTACCAATTTTAAAAAATATGAATGCATTGATAAATTACAAGCACAGAATCATCATATTTTGCAAATTTAAGATAGGATTTATTCAGCAATATTTTGAGGTGACGTCATCGATTTTTTAGGGAGGATGAGCAAAAGATTTTGATAAAAAATTTACCATGTTTATGACAACATTAAAACATCTCCAAGATTTCTGAAGCAAACAAAATTGATCGAAAGTTGTTTCAACAGAACTTCCCTCGCTCCTGAAGTAGAAGATTTAGGAATTTCACTTGTTACTATGGAAATTTGTCATTTAACACCTTTTAAAGTTAACAAGTTTTTACAATATTAATTGAGGAAAAATCAGTCTTATCTTAGTAAGTGCTAGCCCCGCCCACCCACCCTTTATTTTTTCAGAGAATGTCATTTGCCGAAATAAGTCTTCTTTTAGCAAGTACTAGCCCCGCCCACCCACCCCCTATTTTCTCAGAGGGTATGTTATTTGGCAAAATAAGTCTTATCTTAGCAAGTACTGGAACCGCCCGCCCACCGTTTATTTTCTCAAAAGACATGTAATTTGCCAAAATAAATCTTATCTTAGCAAGTACTAGCCCCGTTCACGTGCCCTCTATTTCCTTAAAAGGTATGTCTTTTGCCAAAATGCTAGTATTTGCTAAGATAAGACTGATTTTGGCAAATGACATAATCCTCTGAGAAAATAAAGGGTGGATGGGCGAGGCTAGTACCTGTTAAGGTAAGAGTGATTTTGGCAGATGAGATAACTTCGAAGAAAAGACAGGGTGGGTGGGCGGGGCTAGTACCTGCTTGGATAAGACTGATTTTGGTAAATGAGATCTCTCTAAGAAAAGAGAGGGCGAATGGACGGGGCTAGAACCGGCTAAAATCAATTTTATCTAAGCAGCTACTAGCCCCACCCACCCACCCTCTCTTTTCTTAGAGAGAATGTCATCTGCCAAAATCAGTTTAAACTTAGCAGGTACTAGCCCCACCCACCCACCCACCCACCCTATCTTTTCTTACAAGGTATCTCATTTGCCAAAATCAGTCTTATCTTGGCAGCTACTAGCCCCCCACCCACCCAACCCTCTCTTTTCTTAGAGGGTATGTAATTTATCAAATTCAGTTTTATCTTAGCAGCTACTAGATAGAAATTTGGCAAATGACATACCCTCTAAGAAAAGAAAGGGTGGGTGGGCGGGGGCTAGTACCTGTTAGAATAACACTGATTTTGGCAAATGAGATACCCTCTAAGAAAAGAGAGTGTGGGTGGGCGGGGCAAGTCTTTGCTGAGATAACACTAATTTTGGCAAATGACATCCTGTGAGAAAATAGAGGGCTAATATAAAAAATATGAATGCAATGATAACTCACAAGTAAAAACTCATCGTATTTTGCACATTTTGGGTAGAATTTATTCGGCAAAATTTTGAGATGACATCATCAATTTCTTGGGAGGGGGGGATAAACAGATATATTTGTTTACATGCTTACAATTGATTCATTATTTTTTTTGTGTCACCCTGTATAAGCAAATCTAAAAAATATGAATGCATTGATAAATTACAAGCACAGAATCATGATATTTTGCACATTTAAGATTTATTCAGCAATATTTTCAGGTGACTTCATCGATATTTTAGGGGAGATGAGCAAAACATTTTGATCAAAAATTTACCATGATAACATTAAAACATCTCCAAGATTTCGGAAGCAAACAAAATTGGTCGAAAGTTGTTTCAACAGAACTTCCCTCGCTCCTGAAGTAGAAGATTTAGGAATTTAACTCGTTACTATGGAAATTTGTAATTTAACACCTTTGAAAGTTAACAAGTTTTTACAATATTAACTGAGGCAAAATCAATCTTAACTTAGCAAGTACTTGCCCCGCCCACCCGCCCTCTATTTTCTCAGAGGGTATGTTATTTGCCAAAATAAATCTTATCTTAGCAAATACTAGCCCTGTTCACCTGCCCTCCATTTTCTTAAAAGGTATGTCATTTGCTAAGATAAGACTGATTTTGGCAAATGACATATCCTTTGAGAAAATAAAGGGTGGGTGGGCGGGGCTCGTACTTGTTAAGGTAAGACTGATTTTGGCAATTGAGATACCTTCTAAGAAAAGAGAGAGGGGATGGGCGGGACTAGTACCTGCTAAAATCAATTTTCTCTTAGCAGCTACTAGCCCCACCCAAAATCAGTTTGTTCCTAGCAGGTAGTAGCCCCACCCACCCACCCTCTCTTTTCTTACAAGGTATGTCATTTGCCAAAATCAGTCTTATCTTGGCAGCTACTAGCCCCCCCCCACCCACCCTCTCTTTTCTTAGAGGGTATGTAATTTACCAAATTCAGTTTTATCTTAGCAGCTACTAGATAGAAATTTGGCAAATGACATACCCTCTAAAAAAAGAGAGGGTGGGTGGGCGGGGATAGTCCTTGCTAAAATAAGACTAATTTTGGCAAATGACATATCCTCTGAGAAAATAGGGCGCAGATCTAAAAAATAAGTAAAAACTCATCGTATTTTGCACATTTTGGGTAGAATTTATTCGGCAAAATTTTGAGATGACATCAATTTCTTGGGGGGGAATAAACAGATATATTTGTTTACATGCTTACACGAATTGATTCATTAAATTTTTTGAGTCCCCTGTATAACCAAATCTAAAAAATATGAATGCATTGATAAATTACAAGTACAGACTCATCATATTTTCTACATTTAAGATAGGATTTATTCATCAAAATTTTGAGGTGGCGTCATCGATTTTTTAGGGGGGATGAGCAAAACATTTTGATCAAAAATTTACCATGATTATGATAACATTAAAACATCTCCAAGATTTCGGAAGCAAACAAAATTGGTCGAAAGTTTTTTCAACAGAACTTCCGTCGAATTTTCTTTCTTATCTTAGCAAGTACTAGTCCCGCCCACCCGCCCTCTATTTTCTCAGAGAGTATGTTATTTACCAAAATAACTCTTATCTCAGAATGTACTAGAACCGTTCACCTGCCCTCTATTTTCTTAAAAGGTATGTCATTTGCTAAGATAAGACTGATTTTGGCAAATGACATAATCCTCTGAGAAAATAGGGGGTGGGTGGGCGGGGCTAGTACTTTTATTAAGATAAAACTGATTTTGGCAAATGACATATCTTCTGAGAAAATAAAGGGTGGGTGGGCGGGGTTAGTACTTGTTAAGGTAAGACTGATTCTGGCAATTGAGATACCTTCTAAGAAAAGAGAGGGTGGGTGGGTGGGGCTAGTACCTGCTTGGATAAGACTGATTTTGGCAAATGAGATCTCTCTAAGAAAATAGAGGACGAATGGGTGGGATTAGTACCTGTTAAAATCAGTTTTGTCTTAGTAACTATTAGCCCCGCCCACCCACCCTTTCTTTTCATAGAAAGTATGTAATTTGCCAAAATCAGTTTGATCTTAGTAGGTACTAGCCCCACCCACCCACCCTCTATTTTCTTACAAAGTATCTGATTTGCCAAAATCAGTCTTATCTTGGCAGCTACTAGCCATCCACTCTCTCTTTTCTTGGGGGGTATGTCATTTGCCAAAATCAGTTTTATCTACTAGATGAGACTTTGTCAAATGAGATACCTTCTAAGAAAAGAGAAGGCGGGTGGGCGGGGCTAGTCTTTGCTAAAATAAGACTAATTTTGGCAAATGACATATCCTTGAGAAAATAGGTGGCAAATCTAAAAAATATGAATGCAGTGTTAAATCACAAGTAAAAAATCGAAAATTTGAGATGACGTCATCAATTTCTTGGGGGGAATAAACATATATATTTGTTTACACGCTTGCAATAATCCTAAAACATCTGCAAGATTTCAAAGTGTTCATTTTTGCAATTCATCATTTATTCAATAAAATAAATTGATTGATTCATTAATTTTTTGGGTCACCTGTATAAGCAAATCTAAAAAATATGAATGCATTGATAAATTACAAGCATAGGATTTATTCAGCAAAATATTGGGGTGACGTCATCAATATTTTAGGGGGGATGAGCAAATACATTTTGATCAAAAATTTACCAAGCTTATGATAACTTTAAAACATTTCCACGATTTCAAAGAATTCGGTTTTGCAGTTCCTGATTAAATCAATAATAAAATTCACCCATTCATTTTTTTTTCCATTATCTGTCTAATAAAAATTCGAGATGGGCGGGAGACCGATTTCTTCGTCATCTAGGGGTCATAAAAACATTTTAAATTTCCTAAGAAATAACACAAGACTGATTCTGAAAATCCATCGAGTTTGTAGATAAAAATAAATTGCCAATTCTACGTGACCTCAATAATTATCTTGATCCCAATGACAAATTGTTCCAGACATGCGAGGTTGTTTATTTCATATCTCGGATTCAGGAATTCATTATGATAAGATGTGGGCTAAAAAATCAAAACACTGTTCGGAAAATTCCAATAGGACAACACTTCACACAAAAACTAAAATTAGCTTTTTTTAGTAAATTCGTTTTATTAATAAAGTTGTGTGAAATTACACACACTGATGAAACTCTGTTCCAGGAACGCACTCCCACTCCGCGTTCCCTTCCAAGAACCCTCTCAACTCCTCCCTCCTCCCCCATCCGCCTAATTCCAATTGTCGCAACCTCCCCAGCCCCACGAGCTGAACCCTTCATCTCCATTCATACGTTTTAACACAAGCACAACCATGAACGATCTACAAAAGCTATCTCAAACTCTGTAAACTCCCGAAAGCGCCATCAATAACTCTCGCTGCGATGAAAAATGATTCAGATGGCGTTTGTTTGCTCCGGAAAAACGTTTTCGCATTGTTGAACGTCGGCTCGGTTTGACTCCGGCCAAAAGTTGGAATTTATTTGACATAAAGAAAACGGTAATTGCACTCCCGCATTCCCTGGCTAAATTAAGCGGAAAACAAAGCAGCAGCAGCTTTGATTAACATCAAAGCAACACGAGGTGGGTGTAAAGAATGATGATCCAATCACCCCAAATCCAGATTAAATGCAAATAACCCGGTTCGTTTAAGAAACCAGCGCTCCGACCGACGCTGGCGGCGCTGCATTCAAATTCAATTTATATTTAGATTCGGGAAGGTTTATGTTGCGACGAGTGTAGGGAAGGTGGTTTACGAGTTTTCGATATTTGGGGCTAATTCTTAATTCGATTGGAGCGGCTTTGTTTACTGCTAATTGGGAGGGCGGCTTTGAATTCCGGAACTTCAAAAAAATTTGGATAATGTACGTTGCTTTCCTCCGTCGTGACGTAAAACCCCAGTAAAATTAGCCCGGCTGGCAGCGGTATCGACTGTGGCGTAATCGGATCCTTTTTGTTGCAGGAGTTCGATGCGAACTACCCGGAGTGCTGAGTCCTTGTCCAGGTGATCCTTGCAACGGCATGGCGGGTAGGTGGCGCCACCTGCATCCGGGGCCGCGCTCACAGCCTCGTCCGACTCGCTAGCGGCCCGGACCCGGCATGTTCCGTACCAGGGACACCACCTCTACTATGATCATTTTCAGTGACTCCAACGATGACATGGAAATCGTGTTCACGCTGGAGGGTCTTACCCAAGCGGGCATCATCTTCATCATGGCTATCGCCATCATCGTCACCAATATACTCATCATCGCTACATTCCTTAATTTCAGAGGTATGACTTTATGCTTGTTTTTTGGTTGTGACATTTAGAGATTGTAAGGGCACGGTAACATTTATTTTAGGGAGGTTTGCTATGAGTTGCTTTCCTTATTACATTAAAATAAATCCATTACAGCATTTCTAAAGTTTAATAAAATAAAACTTAGTTCTTTTGTGTTATCATACAAAGGGCAGCTAAAGCCGTCTTTGTATTGCTACAGAGGTATTAGTTTTATTGTTTTTATTTTGGTTGGGTCCGGTTCAGTTGTTTGGTTAAGCTAGGACATTAAGGTACAAAGTATTGTTGAACAAAAGCCAAATGAGGACATACAATCCAGCCAAACTAAGACCCCTTTATTAAAACAAAGTGTAGCTACAGATAAAGCGAACAAATGCTTATATTTTTCAATCAAAAGTTAATAAAAATATTGCCTGGCTTCTTATTCCCCCAAAAAAGATTTAAATTATTTCCACAGAATTTTCCACGTTCCTGAAGTACCACCCAGCAAAAACTGAAAAATCGAAATCCGAAAAATCGAAAGATCGAGCAATTGAGACATTAATCGAAAATTCTAAAATTTAAACAATCGAGAAATCGACAAATCGACAAATCAGAAATGGAAAAATTCCCAAAACTGAAATGTTGCAAAATTGAGAAATCGAAATAGCCCAAAATCAAAAAATTAAAAATTGAAAAAATTGAATTTGAAAAAATCGAAAAATCTAAAAAACGAATAAAAACTTGAATTAAAAAAAAGATAAATCGGAAAATCGAAAAATAAAAAATTGAAGAATCGAAAAATTACAAAATTGATAAATTGAGAAATTGTAAAATTGAAACATCTAAAATTAAAAAAAAAATCAAGAAATTAAATAACGAAAAAATTCAAGAATTGAAAAATTGAAAAATCTAAACTGAAACAGCGAAAAACTAAGAAATTGATGAATTTAAAAATTGAGAAATCGAAATTTAGAAACTCGAAAACCTAAAAATTTTTAAAATTGAATAAAAAATTGAAAAATTGAGAATTCCTAAAACTGAAGTATGTATCGGAAAATTCAGATATCGAAAACGAAAAAATCGAGGAAAATAAAATTTGAAAAACATAGAAATTAAAATATCGAAAATTTGAAAAATCCAGAAATCGAAAAATTCCCAAATTTGAAACGTTGCTAACTGAGAAACAGAACACTTGAAAAATCAAAACATCGAAACATTAGAAAATACTCCTAGAAAATTGGAGATATCGAAAAATTGACATATCGAGAAATTGAAACACCAAAAAATCGGAAAATCGAAATAATCCGAAGTCGAAAAATCGAGGAATCAAAATAGTCCAAAACGAATAAAAACCTAAATTAAAAAAAAAATAAATCGAAAAATGAAACATTAAAAAATTTAAAAATTTAAAAACTGATAAATTGAAAAATAGAAAATTAACAAATCCAAAATAAAAAAATCAAGTAATTAAATAATGAAAAAATTGAAGAACTGAAAAATTGAACAAATCTAAACTGAAACAGCGAAAAACTGAGAAATTGAAAAATTAAAAAACGAAAAATCGGATATTTAGAAACTCGAAACCCTAAAAATTAAAAAAATTGAAGAATCACAAAATTGTAAAATTGAAAATTCGTAAAACTAAACTATCGGAAAATTTAGATGTCGAAAACAAAAAAATTCGGGAAATATAAAATTTGAAAAACATAGAAATTAAAATATTGAAAATTTGAAAAATCCAGAAATGGAAACATTCCCAAATTTGAAATGTTGAAGAATGAGAAATCGAATACTTGAAAATATCGAAAAATTGACACATTAAGAAGTCGGTATGTCGAGAAATCGAAATAGTCCGAAGTCGAAAAATCGAGGAATCGAAATAGCCCGAAGTCGAAAAATCGAGGAATCAAAATAGCCCAAAATTGAAAAACTCTAATTTTAAAAAATCGAAAATAAAAAAATCGAAAAACTGAAAAATCGAAAAACCGAAAAATCGAAAAAACGAGTAAAAACTTAAATTAAAAAAAAAGATAAATCGAAAAATCGAAAAATGAAAAACTGGAAAATAGAAAAATTTAAAAACTGAAAAATTGAGAAATAGTAAAATTAACAAATATAAAATAAAAAATAAATAAATAATGAAAAAATTAAAGAATTGAAAAATTGAAAAATCTAAACTGAAACAGCAAAAAACTGAGAAATTGATGAATTTAAAAATTGAGAAATCGGAAGTTTAGAAACTCGAAAACCTAAAAATTTTTAAAATTGAACAATAAAAAAATTGAAAAATAGAAAATTCGTAAAACTGAAACATGTATCGGAAAATTCAGATATTGATAACGAAAAAATTGAGGAAAATAAAATTTGAAAAACAAATTAAAATATCGAAAATTTGAAAAATCCAAAAATCGAAAAATTCCCTAAATAGAAACGTTGCTAAATTAAAAACAGAACACTTGAAAAATCGAAACATCAAAACATTAGAAAATAGAAAATTGGAAATATCGAAAAATTGACATATCGAGAAATCGAAACACCAAAAGATCGGAAAATCGAAATAATCCGAAGTCGAAAAATCGAGGAATCAAAATAGCCCAAAACGAATAAAAACCTAAATTAAAAAAAAGATAAATCGAAAAATCGAAAAATGAAACACTAAAAAATTTAAAAATTTAAAAACTGATAAATTGAGAAATAGAAAATTAACAAATCTAAAATAAAAAAATCAAGTACCTTAATTAAATAATGAAAAAATTGAAGAATTGAAAAATTGAACAAATCTAAACTGAAACAGCGAAAAACTGAGAAATTGAAAATTTAAAAACCGAGAAATCGAAAAATCGGATATGTAGAAACTCGAAACCCTAAAAATTAAAAAAATTGAAGAATCACAAAATTGAAAAATTGAAAATTCGTAAAACTGAACTATCGGAAAATTTAGATATCGAAAGCAAAAAAATTCGGGAAATATAAAATTTGAAAAACATAGAAATTAAAATATTGAAAATTTGAAAAATCCAGAAATGGAAACATTCCCAAATTTGAAATGTTGAAGAATGAGAAATCGAATACTTGAAAATATCGAAAAATTGACACATTAAGAAGTCGGTATGTCGAGAAATCGAAATAGTCCGAAGTCGAAAAATCGAGGAATCGAAATAGCCCGAAGTCGAAAAATCGAGGAATCAAAATAGCCCAAAATTGAAAAACTCTAATTTTAAAAAATCGAAAATAAAAAAATCGAAAAACTGAAAAATCGAAAAACCGAAAAATCGAAAAAACGAGTAAAAACTTAAATTAAAAAAAAAGATAAATCGAAAAATCGAAAAATGAAAAACTGGAAAATAGAAAAATTTAAAAACTGAAAAATTGAGAAATAGTAAAATTAACAAATATAAAATAAAAAATAAATAAATAATGAAAAAATTAAAGAATTGAAAAATTGAAAAATCTAAACTGAAACAGCAAAAAACTGAGAAATTGATGAATTTAAAAATTGAGAAATCGGAAGTTTAGAAACTCGAAAACCTAAAAATTTTTAAAATTGAACAATAAAAAAATTGAAAAATAGAAAATTCGTAAAACTGAAACATGTATCGGAAAATTCAGATATTGATAACGAAAAAATTGAGGAAAATAAAATTTGAAAAACAAATTAAAATATCGAAAATTTGAAAAATCCAAAAATCGAAAAATTCCCTAAATAGAAACGTTGCTAAATTAAAAACAGAACACTTGAAAAATCGAAACATCAAAACATTAGAAAATAGAAAATTGGAAATATCGAAAAATTGACATATCGAGAAATCGAAACACCAAAAGATCGGAAAATCGAAATAATCCGAAGTCGAAAAATCGAGGAATCAAAATAGCCCAAAACGAATAAAAACCTAAATTAAAAAAAAGATAAATCGAAAAATCGAAAAATGAAACACTAAAAAATTTAAAAATTTAAAAACTGATAAATTGAGAAATAGAAAATTAACAAATCTAAAATAAAAAAATCAAGTACCTTAATTAAATAATGAAAAAATTGAAGAATTGAAAAATTGAACAAATCTAAACTGAAACAGCGAAAAACTGAGAAATTGAAAATTTAAAAACCGAGAAATCGAAAAATCGGATATGTAGAAACTCGAAACCCTAAAAATTAAAAAAATTGAAGAATCACAAAATTGAAAAATTGAAAATTCGTAAAACTGAACTATCGGAAAATTTAGATATCGAAAGCAAAAAAATTCGGGAAATATAAATTTTGAAAAACATAGAAATTAAAATATTGGAAATTTGAAAAATCCAGAAATGGAAACATTCCCAAATTTGAAACGTTGAAGAATGAGAAATCGAACACTTCAAAATATCGAAAAATTGACACATTAAGAAGTCGGTATGTCGAGAAATCGAAATAGTCCGAAGCCGAAAAATCGAGGAATTAAAATAGCCCAAAATTGAAAAACTTTAATTTCAAAAAATCGAAAATAAAAAAATCGAAAAACTGAAAAATCGAAAAAACGAGTAAAAACTTAAATTAAAAAAAAGATCGAAAATTTGAAAAATCCAAAAATCGAAAAATTCCCAAAATTGAAACGTTGCAAAATGAGAAACAGAACAATTGAAAAATCGAAACATCGAAACATTAGAAAATAGAAAATTGGAAATATCGAAAAATTGACACATCGAGAAATCGAAATAATCCGAAGTCGAAAAATCGAGGAATTGAAATAGCCAAAAATCGAAAAATTTTAGTTTTAAAATATCAAAAAATTGAAAAATCGAAAAATTTCAAAACTGATAAATTGAGATATTGTAAAATTGAAAAATCTAAAATTAAAAAAATTTAAGATATTAAATAATGAAAAAATTGAAGAATTGAAAAATTTAAAAATCTAAACCGAAACAGCGAAAAACTCAGAAATTGAAAAATTTAAAAATTGAAAAATCGAAAAATCGAAAATTTAGAAACTCGAAAACCTAAAAATTTTAAAAATTAAAGAATCAAAAAATTAAAAAAAAAAGAAAATTCGTAAAACTGAAGTTTCGAAAAATTCAGATATCGAATACAAAAAAATCGAGAAAAATAAAATTTAAAAAACATACAAATTCAGACATCAAAATATGAAGAATAGAAAAATTGAAAATTCCCAGAACTCCAATTTCAAAAAAATTATAAATAAGTGGAAAAATTCCAAAGTTTAAATATCGGAAAACTGAAAAATCAAAATAACCCAAAATCGAATAAAAACTTACATTAAAAAAAAATAAATCGAAAAATCGAAAAACAAAAAAACTGAAGAATCAAAAAATTTTGAAACTGATAAAATGAAACAATTGGAAAAATTGACACATCGAGAAATCGAGGAATCGAAATAGCCCAAAATCGAAAAACTTTAATTCTAAAAATTCGAAAAACTGAAAAGTCCAAAAAACTAGAAATCGAAAACCCTAAAATTAAAAAATTGAAAAATCGAAGATCTAAAATTAATAAATTGAAAAATTAAAATATCGAAAATTTTAAAAGTCCAGAAATGGAAAAATTTCCAAAATTGAAATGTTGCAAAATTGAGAAATCGGAACACCGAAAAATTAGAAAATGGAAAAATCGAAATACCGAAAAATTAACACATCGAGAAATCGAAACTTCAAGAGATTGAGAAATCGAAATAACCCAAAGTCGAAAAATTCAGAAATCGAAATAGCCCAAAATAAATAAAAACATAAATCGAAAAACGAAATACTGAAGAATGGAAAAATTTAAAAACTGATAAATTGAAAAATTGTAAAATCGAAAAATCTAAAATTAAAAAAAAATAAGAAATTAAATAATGAAAAAATTGAAGAATTGAAAGATTAAAAAATTGAGAAATCGAAAAATCGGAGATTTAGAAACTCAAAACCTAAAAATTTTTAAAAATTGAAGAATCAAAAACTGAAAAATTGAAAATTCGTAGAACAAAAAAATCGAGAAAAATAAAAATTGAAAAACAAAAACTTACAATAAAAAAAAGATAACTCGAAAATATACTGATGATATTTTGCACATTTTAGATGACGTCATCAAGTTTTTGGGTTTGATAAACAGATATATTTTGATTAAAAACGTACCATGTCAAACAGTAACTTCCAAACGTCTGCAATATTTCAAAATTCAGTCTTGCAATTCTTGATTCAATCAACAAAATAAATTGACTCAGTGATTAATTTTTTTGAGACACCCCCTATAAGCAATACTAAAAAATATGAATGGAATGATAAATCACAAGTATAGTCTCATCCTATTTTGGACATTTTAGATTTGGCAAAATTTTGGGTTGACGTCATCAACTTTTTGGAGGCGATAAGTAAATATATTTTGAATAAAAATGTATTATGCTTATCATATGTTTAAAACATTTGCAAGATTTCAAAGCATTCGGTTTTGCAGATTCAAAATTAAATTGTAGGTGAAACGAAGTTCAGAAATTAACATTAATAATAGAATATTGAAATATATAGTTGAAGTATATGACTGAAAACAGAGGCAGCCTCTGACTGACCCCCGATAAAACACCCAAAGTTAATCTTCGGCTTATCTGCAGAAACAGCATGTTCCATGTTTCAATAAGACTAAAAGAAATAAAGGCGACGACAGAAACAAAGCCGTGACCTACTTATAGCGAATATGCGGAGCAAATGCAGGAAATTTCCAGCACCTGACACAAGATTGTGTTAAATTAGAAAAAAGCTGACAAAAAAGACAAGAACGGCTCTCTCTTATCCGGAAGGGCTTGACACGGATGAACGCCTTATGAAAAAAGAAAGTTTTGATGTTCGTTCCATATTCATTGTGTGCGAGCACTTATGGCAAACTTCTTCCACTCCCACCACTGACACCACTAACTTGTAATAACTGTAGTGGAGTGTTTATTAGTGGAAGGATATCGTTCGTTACCCACAACACGCACCTATTTGAATAACCGATGTCTCTGGATAATGGGGAAGTGTTAGAGATGTTAACGTGGGCGTAAGCCATTCACGGAACCCATAAATCTATTTCTATGAATAAACAGTAATTCACTGTGACAACACTGGCTGCATCAATAACCTGCGATATAGGGTTGAATTCATAAAGGGTTGGATTTATGCACCCCTTAACTATTTTTCGAAGAGTCATTTATAATGTTGTAAATAAAGCACACGCCAATTAGTACGGGATGTTTACTTAGGGTCTTTAGGCTCTTAAGTGCCCGTCCTGTCCCACTTTTACAGCTGACCCTTATCGGAAAGGTTTTGCTGCGGAAATTATTTATTTTTCCGCAGATGTTCGTTATATGAGAGAATCCCTGAATTTTTAACGAAGTGAATATCTCCTACGAGCTACGTAAAATGTAAAGGTGCAGACGGAAGCACTAAAACCCCTCGGCCATTTTTGCTAGATCCGCTGCTTCGGTTTTATGGCGGCGTTATCCGTAAATAAATAAATGAGAAGACATTTTTATTGAACTTCTGTGATTGAGCTTTTTTATTGGCCGAACATGATAGATGCGCTTACTGGAATACGGAAGGGTAGTAATTTTTTTATGGAATTGATGGGCTTTGGTTGGAGATGGTTCGTTCTTCCGGTTTCCGAGCATTAACTAAAGTTTATGCGCTGGGGTCGTGTCTCGATGAAATGTGTAATTTCTGAATTTATAAATTGATGAGGAAAAGTAGCCGGTGGTGTTTCAAGAAAGCTCTAGGACTTTATTCGAAAATAGGGAAGAAGAAAACAAGCTAGAGGTAGAAAACAGAAGTTTGATTAGGTCAGATCAGGATAAGGAAAAAACCCATTTACTATGTACAATTTTGAAGTGACGTCATCACATTAGTGGTGGGGATGATTAGACAAATTTTGGTTAGCGTTTTACCATCTGCATGATATTCCTAATATAACTACAAAATTTCACAACAATCGGTCCAGTACTTTCGGAGATTATCTGTCTAATAAAAATCCGGGACGGCAGACAGACGGACAGACGGACAGACAGACGGACAGACGGACAGACGGACAGACAGACGGAAATGGGAGACCTATTCGTCTTCTAGGGGTCATGAAAGATTGAGAAAACGTAAAAGTAGAGAGTCGGCCGACGGACTCGATTACAATACTTCCTTTGGTTATGCTCGGGAAGTAAAAATCAAGAAATTAAATACTGAAAAAATTGAAGAATTGAAAAACTGAAAAATCTAAACTGAAACAGCGAAAAACTGAGAAATTGAAAAATTAAAAAATTGGGAAATCGAAAAATCGGAAATTTAGGAACTCGAAAACTTATAAATTTAACAAATTGAAGAATCAAATAATTGAAAAATTGAAAATTCCTACTACTGAAGTTTCGAAAAATTCAGATATCGAAAACAAAAAATCGAGAAAAATGAAAACTGAAAAACAGAAATTCAAATATCAAAAATATGAAAAATAGAAAAATTGAAAATTCCCAGAACTCCAATTTCAAAAAATTATAAATAAATGGAAAAACTCCAAAGTTCAAATATCGGAAAACTGAAAAATCAAAATAACCTAAAATCGAATAAAAAATTACATTAAAAAAAAGATAAATTGAAAAATCGAAAAACGAAAAAACTGAAGAAACAAAAAATTTTAAAACTGATAAAATGAAAGATTGTTAAAATAGACAATTGGAAAAATTGACACATCGAGGAGTCGAAAAGTCGAAAAGTCAATATATCGAGAAATCGAAACAATCCGTAGTCGAAAAATCGAGGAATCGAAATAGCCCAAAATCGAAAAACTTTAATTCTGAAAAGTCGAAAATTTTAAAAATCCAAAAACTGAAAAGTCCAAACAACGAGAAATCGAAAACCCTAAAATTTAAAAAATCGAAAACTTCAAATATCAGAACTTTGTACAATAGAATAATTGAAAATTCCCAGAACTGCAATTTCAAAAAAATGATAAATAAATGGAAAAACTCCAAAGTTCAAATATCGGAAAATTGAAAAATCAAAATAACCCAAGATCGAATAAAAAATTACATTAAAAAAAAGATAAATTGAAAAATCGAAAAACGGAAAAACTGAAGAATCAAAAAATTTTAAAACTGATAAAATGAAAAATTGTTAAAATAGACAATTGGAAAAATTGACACATCGAGAAGTCGAAAAGTCGAAAAGTCAATATATCGAGAAATCGAAACAGTCCGTAGTCGAAAAATCTAGGAATCGAAATAGCCCAAAATCGAAAAACTTTAATTCTGAAAAGTCGAAAATTTTAAAAATCCAAAAACTGAAAAGTCCAAACAACGAGAACTCGAAAACCCTAAAATTTAAAAAATCGAAAACTTCAAATATCAAAACTTTGTACAATAGAATAATTGAAAATTCCCAGAACTGCAATTTCAAAAAAATGATAAATAAATGGAAAAACTCCAAAGTTCAAATATCGGAAAACTGAAAAATCAAAATAACCCAAGATCGAATAAAAAATTACATTAAAAAAAAAGATAAATTGAAAAATCGAAAAACGGAAAAACTGAAGAATCAAAAAATTTTAAAACTGATAAAATGAAAAATTGTTAAAATAGACAATTGGAAAAATTGACACATCGAGAAGTCGAAAAGTCGAAAAGTCAATATATCGAGAAATCGAAACAGTCCGTAGTCGAAAAACCGAGGAATCGAAATAGCCCAAAATCGAAAAACTTTAATTCTGAAAAGTCGAAAATTTAAAAAATCCAAAAACTGAAAAGTCCAAACAACGAGAAATCGATAACCCTAAAATTTAAAAAATCGAAAACTTCAAATATCAAAACTTTGTACAATAGAATAATTGAAAATTCCCAGAACTGCAATTTCAAAAAAATGATAAATAAATGGAAAAACTCCAAAGTTCAAACATCGGACAACTGAAAAATCAAAATAACCCAAGATCGAATAAAAAAATACATTAAAAAAAAATTGGTCTAAAGAGTTTAGACAGTAGTTCCCTCGCTGTCGGAAACTTGACGACTGCATGCCTATTGTGTTTTTTTTCTCATTACATTTTTGTAGTGGGAATTTAAAAAAAAATTGCGATGACGTCATCAACATTTTTGCAAGGACACGTATATCAGTTGGGATAGATGTAGTGTAATACTAAGAATAAAATTATTATATTCTCAAATTTTCGGGAAAATGAATTGGGTCGTTTGAATATTGATTTGTAATAATCAATAAAATAACGAAACAATTTACTCACGTATACCTACGTATCAGAGGCAACTGAAAATCGTGTATGTATAAACATTGTTAATTTAAGATGACAGGCGTAACAGCATACGTGAGAGCCAAACACAGAAACTGTAAACAAAACGACCGTCGGTTTTATTGCTTCGACTTCCGCTTATTATATAAAACATTGGGTTTTATTTTAATTCTTGACGGTGAAATTCACAATTGGTTGATTATAAACATGTCTATTTCACATTCGCGGAATCAAGTGAACGCATAAAACAAATGCAGGTCTGTAATGTTAAAGTCGATGTAAATAAGCGTGCTACCCTATGTTTCAACCGAGTTTTTCCTTTAACAAATTTTGTGTCTACCAAATTGGGTTGGTTGGGGTGTAATACTAATAATAAGTGTTGCCTTTAATTTAATCAATAAAATAAATTGACTTCATTAATTTTTTTGAACCACCTCTTAAGAAAATCTAAAAAATATGAATGGAATGATAAATCACAAGTACAAACTCATCATATTTTTTGCATTTTAGATAGGATTTATTCAGCAAAATTTAAGGGTGACGTCATCAATTTTTTAGGAGGGATGAACAAATACATTTTGAACAAAAGTTTACCATGCTTATAATAACTTTAAAATATTCCCAAGATTTCAAAGCATTCGGTTTTGTAATTCCTGATTAAATCGATAAAATAAATTCACGCTTTCATTAATTTTTTTGAGTCACCCTGCATATGCAAATCCAAAAATATGAATGGAGTGATAAATGACAAGTACAGACTCATCATATTTTGTACATTTTAGATATGATTTATTCGGCAAACTTTCGAGCTGACGTCATCAAGTTTTTGGAGGGGATAAGCAAATATATTTTGACTAAACATTTATTATGCTCTTTATGACCTTAAAACATCTGCAAGATTTCAGAGCATTCGGTTTTGTAGTTCCTGATTAAATCAATAAAATATATTTACGCATTCATTAATTTTTTTGAGTCACCCTGTATATGCAAATCCAAAAAATATTAATGGAGTGATAGTTCACAAGTACAGACTCATCATATTTTGTACATTTTAGATATGATTTATTCCACAAACTTTTGAGCTGACGTCATCAAGTTTTTGGAGGGGATAAGCAAATATTTTTTGACTAAAGATTTATGATGCTCTTTATAGCCTTAAAACATCTGCAACATTTCAAAGCATTCTGGTTAGCAGATTAAAAATTAAATTTCAAAATGTTGTTTTATAATTTTGATTTTTTTTTCCAAAAATCTGGACGTTTCGAGTGAAAAGTCGATTCAGAGTTGTAAACTACATGTGTAGGACTATGTTATTTTATACAATTGAAAACCCATTTACTATGTACAATTTTGAAGTGACGTCATCGCTTTAGTGGTGGGGATGATTCGACAAATTTTGGTTAGCGTTTTACCATCTACATGATATTCTTAATATAAATACAAAATTTCACAACAATCGGTCGAGTACTTTCGGAGATTATCTGTCTAATAAAAATCCGTGACAACAGACGGACAGACGGACAGACGGACAGACGGACAAACGGACAGACGGACAGACGGACGGACAGACGGACAGACGGACAGACGGACAGACGGACAGACGAACAGACGGACAGACGGACAGACGGACAGACAGACGGAAATGGGAGACCTATTTCTTCGTCTTCTAGGGGTCATGAAAGATCGAGAAAACGTAAAAGTAGAGAGTCGGCCGACGGACTCGATTACAATACTTCCTTTGCTTACGCTCGGGAAGTAAAAAGATAAATTGAAAAATCGAAAAACGAAAAAACTGAAGAAACAAAAAATTTTAAAACTGATAAAATGAAAAATTGTTAAAATAGACAATTGGAAAAATTGACACATCGAGAAGTCGAAAAGTCGAAAAGTCAATATATCGAGAAATCGAAACAGTCCGTAGTCGAAAAATCGAGGAATCGAAATAGCCCAAAATCGAAAAACTTTAATTCTGAAAAATCGAAAATTTAAAAAATCCAAAAACTGAAATGTCCAAAAAACCAGAAATCGAAAACCCTAAAATTTAAAAAATCGAAAACTTCAAATATCAAAAATGTATGGAATAGAAAAATTGAAAATTCCCAGAACTCCAAAGAAACTGATAAATCAAAAAATCGAAAAAATTAAAAACTGAAGAATAAAAAAAATAAAAACTGATAAATTAAAAAATTGTAAAACTGAAAATTCTAAAATTAAAAAAATCGAAAAAATAAAGAAATTTAAATATAAAAAACTTGAAGAATTGAAAAATTGAAAAATGTTTAACCTGAAACAGCGAAAAACTGAGAAATTGAAAAATTAAAAATTGAGAAATCGAAAAATCGAAGACCTAAAATCAAAAATTGAAAAATTAGAATATCGAAAATTTTAAAAATCCAGAAATCGAAAAATTCCCCCAAAACTGAAATATTGCAAAATTGAGAAATCGAAACATCGAAAAAATATGAAATGCAAAAATCGAACTATCGAAAAATTAACAAGTTGAGAAATAGAAACATCAAGGAATCGAGAAAAATTGAGAAATCGAAATAACCCAAAATGAAAAAATTAAAAATTGAAAAAATTTAATTAAAAAAAATTGAAAAATTAAAAAATCGAACTACTGAAAAATCGAAAAACCGAAAAATCTAAGAAATGAATAAAAACTTGAATTAAAAAAAAAGATAAATCGGAAAATCGAAAAATAGAAAATTGAAGAATCGAAAAATTACAAAATTGATAAATTAAGAAATTGTAAAATTGAAACATCTAAAATAAAAAAAAAATCAAGAAATTAAATAATGAAAAAATTGAAGAATTGAAAAATTGAAAAATCTAAACTGAAACAGCGAAAAACTGAGAAATTGACGAATTTAAAAATTGGGAAATCGAAAAATCGGAAATTTAGAAACTCGAATACCTAAAAATTTTAAAAATTGAAAATTCGTAAAACTGAAATACGTATCGAAAAATTCAGATATCTAAAACGAAAAAATCGCGGAACAACGAAAAACAGAGAAATTAAAATACCGAAAACTTGAAAAATCCAGAAATCGAAAAATGCCTAAAATTAAAATGTTGCTAAATGAGAAATTAACACTTGAAAAATCGAAACATCGAAACATTAGAAAATAGAAAATTGGAAATATCGAAAAATTGACACATCGAGAAATCGAAAAGTCGAGGAGTCGATATATCGAGAAATTGAAATAATCCGAAGTCGAAAAATCGAGGAATTGAAATAGCCAAAAATCGAAAAATTTTAGTTTTAAAATATCGAAAAATTGAAAAATCGAAAATTTTCAAAACTGTTAAATTGAGATATTGTAAAATTGAAAAATCTAAAATTAAAAAAAAATTAAGATATTAAATAATGAAAAAATTGATGAGGAAAAGTAGCCGGTGGTGTTTCAAGAAAGCTCTAGGACTTTATTCGAAAATATGGAAGAACAAAACAAGCTAGAGGTAGAAAACAGAAGTTTGATTAGGTCAGATCAGGATAAGGATTTTATGCATATAGATTATACCGGATTTGATCTTATCTGACCTGACGTGACCTTTTTCTTTCTCCTGAAGAAGACGGAGGTACCTTCAGAACACCCCTACAGGAAGGTGTGAGAGCCCACGAAAGAGTAGGACTGTAGGAGATTCTTACCACTTTCCTTTTGCTTCTACAAGTAGTTATTTCCGCCATCCAATTCTTCCTTTGTTCTATCATCCTTGCCTTTTTCGTTTTTTTTTTCCTGACCTGACCTGACCTGACCTGATCTGACCTGATCTGACATGACCTGACCTTTTACTTGCCAGTTGAACTATTAAATACTTCAAAGTAATGGTCTACTTAGGTAGAATATTTAACCTTTCCCAGTTCTTTGTCAACTGTCCTTTTCTTCGACACCAATATACCACGAGGTTCAAATCATGTACACGATCTGACTTGAACTATTTGCTTTTTTGACTCACTACTAGGCCGTTTATTTTATGAATGTACTGAAGAGGCTCATAATGTATGCATTCCGTGTTAAAATTTTGCTTGTCTGCAGGTCCCTCGGAGGTGATCAACTGCTACCTCCTCTCCCTCGCCGTGGCCGACCTCCTCTGCGGCCTGCTCGTTGTTCCCCTGTCCGTGTACCCCGCCGTCGTCCGCGACTGGGTGTACGGCGACGTCGTCTGCCGCCTCGTCGGCTACGTGGAAGTGACCCTCTGGGCCGTCACCGTGTACACCTTCATGTGGATAAGCGTCGACCGCTACTTGGCCGTGCGCAAGCCCCTCCGCTACGAGACCATCCAGACCAAGACCCGGTGCCAGTGCTGGATGGCCTTCACCTGGATCTCCGCAGCCATGCTCTGCTGCCCCCCGCTGCTCGGCTTCAACCAGCCCGTCTTCGACAGCGACGCCTACATCTGCATGCTGGACTGGGGCAGCATGGCCGCCTACTCGGTGACGCTCTCCATCCTCGTGCTCGGCCCCAGCCTCATCACCATCGTCTACACCTACACGTACATCTTCAACATGCTGCGCAAGCTGCGCTCCGGCTACGCTTTCCACGACAAGGAGTACGTGACGGCGCTGTCGGAGAACCTGTCCAACCCCAGCCACCTGATGTCGTTCTCGCTGGTGCTGGCCTTCTGGGCCTCGTGGACGCCCTACATCGGGGTGCGCCTGTACGAGTACTTCACGGGCGTCAAGATCCAGGTGCAGTTCCTCCACTTCGGCATCGTCTGGCTGGGGTTCCTCAACTCGTTCTGGAAGTCGATGATCCTGATCACCATGAGCCCGCAGTTCCGGCTGGCCTTGCGCATCTTCTGCATGACGATCTGCTGCCGCTACAAGGGCAGGATGCAGGCGGAGCTGATAGGGATGGAGGCAGACGACTGACTACTCTTTCCCGTCACCGGGTGCTTTCCGGGGCTCCCCATCACGGGGCTGGCCATGCGCGACTACGAGTACTTGCTCGGCAAGATCAGGCGCTACTGGTGGCAGTACTCGGGACGCAACCAGTTTCACAACCAGTGATAGGGACCTGTTCTATGTGGTTGTAGATAATACTGTACAGGTTTCAAGTGTTTTGTATTTTAACATTAACAGTCAATTAACATTACTTGTAGGTTTTAATCTCCGCGAGAAACTTGTAGCGTAAATGCGGCTTATTTGGGAAGCTCATAACGATTTTACAACCCCGTGTAACGGCTGCTTATGTGTAATCAAAATGAGGCTTAACACCAACTCCAAACACGACCGAGGTTCAAAAACTAAGGTGCAGATCCAAAAATTACAACAATCAAATAATAATAATAACAATAATCGTCACAACACATTTCTAAAGGCACGAAAGATAAATCGATGAAGTAAAACGTTTTTTTGGCTTCTTATACAACTTGCCAATTTAGGGCAACAAAAGGTTTAATTACTTCCTCAGTAATCGGTCTTCTTCCATAATAGCTTTTTTAATTGGCTGCCGGAAACTAACGCAGAAGCCACAAATGTAAATCTTAATTTCGTACAAACTACTAACCGAAGGTGAAGCCTCGATGGAAATCCTCCACCTACGAGCTCCCACGGGACGCCCCAATCTTATCTTTCATCCCACTAAATTCTACCTCTTTCCCTTCGTTGGTCTTAAAATACAACGCGACTATAAAAAATTGCTGTTGGAAAATCTATCACTGGATTTCTAATACGGTTACTTGAAAAGCTTAAGACGGCTAGATTATGACTGGCCATGAGTAACAATCATCATCACAACGAAGCGCCGAAGGACTTCACCTCGTTGATTTTATTGTTGATTCTTGGTGGAAAAATCTCCACGATGTTAAATTATGCCACACTCTATCAAGTTTCCACCAACAAAAAATTTACACAAAGGCGTCAATTAATTTTCGTTTAAACAATGGCTCTTTCATAAAATTATACTCACTTTAACTTAGGTACCCCTAATGCTCACCATGTGGCGTTTTTTCTCTCAGCGCGAAATTTGAATTTAAACTGGGACACCACAATATTATTTTATGATTATGATTCCACAAAAGTACAAGTTGAATTTTTGCTAGGAAACTCTTGGATTCATGGATTGTTTTCACTTGTGGTTGATGTATAATTGGTTGCATGTATGTATTTAACTAAGTGTTGTATAATATTTAAAACCATTTGCTGGAACACGGTATCACAGTACAAAATACACAGTACACTTAGCACCTATTTATAATAAAATTAATTGTAAGAACAACTTTAAAGAATTAGAAGAAAATGGAGCTTCTAATATGGTTTACTGAGCTAATTTTACACTTGTTTATCTATACACTTGTTTTCCATTCTTTTCACCACTTTGTATGAAAATTAAAATAAATCTAAAACACTTCGAAACTATCCAAAAAAAAAAGATTAAAATGAAAAAATAACAGTGTGCACAGCACACGCAAAAAAACAAGATATACAGGGTGTCCCAGCGAGCTAATTGTGTCACGACTGGACAATCAATGTCATCAGGTCGCAGAGACATCCTGAATACGTACAAAAATAATAACTGAAAATCTTCAAGTATAAAAGTGGAAGTTATCCAGTTCTACCAACTTTCCTTATGTTTAATTATCCCCCAACTTATTTTCACTGTAGTGGGGAAAGGTAAATAAAACAAACATATATCTCGTTTTTTGTGTAAAATTTTAACATTAGCACCGATCCTATCTTTCGTATTTTTGGAAAACCGACCCAAAACCACTGCATTTTCCAAACCGCTACAGGGTACCCCGCAATACCACCCAGATTTCCGCTTTTTGGGTCTGCATCTGCTCCATCCGCCAACACAATCAAACTTTTCATGCAACGAACAAAACCCAAAATTTACTCCGACTATAGATTGGACGTGATGATTTTATCGTAGTTGTTAAGGATGAGCTTAAAAGTGAGCAATCAAAACGTATTGCTAGAAAACACATAATAAGTTGCCTTGGATTTTGTACTGATCATCCCAAAAGAAAAAAAAAAAATTTACATCAACACTGTGTTAGGTCTAATGTTTCTCAGGCTAATAGATTACATGTTTTTAGAGCACAATTTTCTCTATTACCGAACGACTTGGGATATTTATTATGTACAATCGTTAGAATGTTAGATTTCTTAGACATGTAAACATTCTAATCAATGTTATCAGCATTTATTGGAAAGTATAGAATAGGTTGTGTAATTTTAAAGTTTTAATGCTACTTCGTTCTCCGACTGCTTTGTGTAGATCAGTCGATTCGGTTGGAAGACCACTTAAGAACGGTCATTTTTTTCCCAAACTCGTGTTACAGTAGATCTTGCTCAAATACATGATAATATCTGACTTAAATCTGTTGCTTAGGCGTTAGGCGAAGCGTAAAAACAATCATCGAATGCGACATTCCTTTATAATCTGTAACAAGTGATAGTGTCACTGTACAACAATGGAAAGCTAAGTTGTTTTTACGTGTCTATAGCCTGTTCTTTCGACTCGGACGGCAGACACGCGGGGACAGACGATCTACAGTCTGTCTCATCTGTAGAACGCCACCTCCAAAGCTCCACTCTGGACCGGCGAAATCCGGCAGATCCCGCGTGTCTGCCGCCCCAAGCCGAATCTTAAGGTTGATCTCCCCGGATTGGTAGTACCATGCCATCTGTTGCGATTTCCGTGCGTGGCTTAAGTCTAATTTCAGTGTCTACGAAATATCATCATTCTGCGAATGCTTATCAACGTTTAGGTTAGTGTTGTTATAGCCGTGCATTGCATTATTCTATTATTAGTGATGTATCCAGTCGGGTAATACCTGCTGAATCCATGGTGCAGGCGGCGCATGTTTCCATATGGCCTACTCATCAAGTTGGCGCGCACTTGCTGAAGCAAGTCGCTTGCTTTTGTACAGAGCTACTACATCTTGTCGGTAATCAGTATCCATGTGTTATGATATATACGATTTGTTGTTAATTTTTAATTCGATTAGCTGTTGTCCAGACAAATATCGAAACATCAATAAACGTTGTTTATATACTCTGTATATATTAAGGGAGCGGCACCGCAACCGGCAACGTTTCGGTGCAGCGGAACGAGCATCTTCGGCTAACGGAACGATGACACCGCACAAACCTGGAAGCACTCGACGCTGAAGATGCGCTTTCGCTGCACGAAACGTGGAGAAACGTTGGGGTTCGGTAACTGAATAGTGGTCCAGTGGAGATGAATGGGACGATTGCAGCGGCATTTGAGTTTCGTATGTGCAACAGTCGGTATTGTGTCAGGTCTTGAATTGACAAGTTAGGTTATGATTGGCATCCATCATCATAACGAGGCGGCAAATTCACTTGTATAAAACGACTCTTTCAACTCATGGCTACATGATTTTAGAACTCGCTCATATTTTACTTACTAAATTACTTCCAGCACTTGTTGACAGGCAAATTTTAAATAAAAGGGCGTTGTTTTCATGTGCAGTAATAATAAAACTGTGCCAAATTACACATTTTAGCCAAAGTTTCAAACGACTCAGGTTGCTAAAATCACTACCGATGTAATTACTCAAAAAATAGTTGACTACTTTTTTGTGTCTAGTTGCCAAGAAATAAAAGAATCCATTAGATGTAGTGACCATTATTTAATTATCTCAAATTAGTCAAAACTGGTCATCTAATAGCACTTTTAAAAAATTCATACATTCCACGGTCACTCACGAAAATAATTCGTATTATGCCACATACCTTTTTTAGCTCTTTACTATGGAGTAAGAAATTTTGCCGCTTCTTACTTTAATGCGCGTAACTAATTTTTATTCAAAGAATCATTTTTCGTTGTTCTAATTCATTTATTTTCCTCGTGACAGGGAAAACGAAAAAAATTGTAAATTCGATTAATATCTACCACCTTCATGGACTGAAATTGCGATAAAACCGATATGAAACGAAGCAATACTCACTCCCAAATTCGTAATTTTACCGAAAAAATTAAATAGACTTCAGTTAGTTATATAACTGATCCAAGATATACACAACCCGAAAGCAATAAAACTAATACGATCTTTAATATAAAACGGTATTCGAACTTCCATATTTCATATCATATCACGTGAGCAAAGTCAATTTCTGATTGGTGACGTATGACATTTAACGATCATGTGACAGTGACGTAACCACACAATTTTTGCTACAAAGAAACGTCAAAGTACAAGAATGAAAATCAAAATGACGATTTAAATCAAACCGGGGTTAACGTGGTACCTTGATTTCGAACTTGTAGTACATGTGGCACATATCTCCCCTATGTAATAAAGTTTTCCAGCCCACTACGTTCTTATTGTTCAAATGCTGCTGTCCCGCTGAAAAATCTCGCTGGACTGTCACTGTAAATTTCAGAAATGCACATAAATCTGCTTTATTTTATGCAGTATTCAGACTTAACGTAGCGTATAATTTACCGAAGAATCAGTGTGTGTTAAGAATTCTCGCCCACATTCCAGAGGGAGGCATTTGCATGAGAAGACTGACGTAGCGTAATATTTCGTTGAACTGCATAAAGTAAAGTTAATTTTTTAACAATGAATATGGCCAATTATAAACTTTTAGATATAATTCTTTTCACAATATAAGTGTGCTTTATAATAAACTAATTATTAGTAGTTACGTGATGGTTATCTAGTAGTTAACTAAGAAAAGAAATTACGATATGTTACAGAAGGAGTGAGTTTTTAAGTAAAATTTAAAAAAAGATGTAAAATATTTGTTACGCTCACAACAGTCTAATTTTGTACGTAGTCCGCTAGTTTTATACCATAGTTTTGTAATGTAAATGTAAGTATTGACTTATTAAAAGGTGTTCACATGTTGTGTAATAGCTTAAATTTAAATATTTTAAAATAAAATTGTTTTGAAAGTTGATAAGTTTATTACTTCAGCATGAGAGACTGCAGTTCATTGATAGCCAACAACACCATCTTGATATTGACTTTAATATGAACCGCCAGCTTCCTGTAATGCTCGATGTCCTTTTTCAAACTGCGCATCCTAATATCCGAATATTTATCAGCCTCCTTGGTGTCCATCTCCAGGAAATAACCCAACCCGACGTCGACGTAGGTCCGCTCATAATCCGACACTTCACCAGTCACGTGGACACCACAACCTAACCCCATGCGTACCACCATATCGCAGTCCTTCTCCTTGAATTCGTCAAGGGCTTTCGTAACCTGCTTCACTTCCTCCCATTCTTTGTATTGTTTCACTTTGTCCTCGAGCTTGGCTTGCACGTCGGCGAGGTCCCTTTTTAAAGTGTCTTCCAAGAAGGAGTGGTATTCTCTCACCTTAGTCCCAACTTCCTGCGGATTCATCATTTTTGAGCAGCTTCAAGGCTTTGAGGTTAGGAAATCTGGTGGTTTTCATCAACAATGCACTAAAACTTCGTCTTCGGTGGCAATTTACATGGAAATTGCTCGGATTGTGGTATCACAGGCTACATTGTCTGGTATTTTGTAAAATAACGAGTTCTGTGGCTGCTTTTTTGTCACAATTTTATGTCTGTCATTAGAGATGTGTCGTTCGCGAACGAACGAATCAAATTGAACGGGTCGTTCGAATGAACGAGTGACCGAAATCGTTCCCAACGCAAACTGGTCGTTCTTTCGTTCATTTCGTTCACTCGTTCACTCGTTCACCGTTCACATTGTCTCGACTGGATCTTGATTCCGTTGGATCTTTGAATCATGGCTCCAGCACAGTTCTATGTTCTGTATCAAATACTAGGAGCACATGCTATGCTATTTATGGAATTAACTAAGAACATAAGTTTTCCCGACAGATTAATTCCAGTAGTATGAATTTAAATTAGGAACCAGGAACGAAAATGACAATTTATGACGATAACTAATATACAATGTTCATAAACGTCTGAACATTAGAAACTAAAAAAATAAATGTAAATAAATAATTATTATTACTATTGTAATGATTATTAATAAAAAAAATCCCTATGGCCACGTAAAAAAGGTAATGTATAATATAATCAATGAACGTGACTATTCACGGCTTCATCACATTAGAACGTAAGGAAAAGGTATAAAAGGAAACAAAACAAATCTGCTCCTACATTGTTAATCGTAAGGGCGACGACCGAATGATTCGAAAGATCCAATAAATTATTTTTTTTTACTCAAAAGTTGCTTGGAAGCTGTGATAAAAACGAATTTAATTTTTGTGTCAAAAGTGCTAGTGATGTATTTATTAACACAATTATTTGCGTTCACAAATTCAAGTTACTTTTTTTAAATATTAAATTATTATTTTTACATCACAGAATTCAGAAAAAAATCGTTACATGAATCTCTAAAAAAATGGGAGGCATTAAAAAAAATTAAATGTAGACAAAACCAAATAAACGTTAAATCATTAATTTTTCGAATCAGATCATAGTATATTTCACACGATTTAATTTGACGTATCACACAATGCAGTATTCGAAAAATAAGACAGCAATGGGCCGGGGTTTTTTTTTTCGAATACCTATGCGATAGTTCTGAGCATGACTTTCCCTATAAAGTGATCGGATTCAAGCAAAAGGGGAACTAATTTGACCATTGACCGAAGAGCCGAAAGACCGAATGATTCATCAATAGATCCCTGAGCCTTGAATGATTAAGAACGAAGTGAACGGTGAACGAAATGAACGAAATGAACGAAATGAACGAAATGAACGACATTTGACGACCGGGTCTTCGTAGGGACCGAACGATGAACGATCCGTTCGTACTGATGACCGAATCTGCCCATCCCTATCTGTCATTGTGGACTGGCCCTAGTGACACCCACAGGTGACACCAAAAAGAACAAAAGTCCCTGATGATGATCTAGTGATTTTACAGGGTCTTGGAGAAATTTTTATAGAAAAAATTAATAAATACAGAAAATATGAGTTCGTTTTGCATAAATAACTGATTTCCTTTCGTGGTACGAGTTTTGGCCCATTGTAATCGCTAAAACTTGGTAAATTTAAAATTGTCTCTGCTTATGCAACCACTAATACACTAGCTCCCAAAATCACTGACATTCTTAAAAAAAATTCATTGTGTTTATATTTTCACGTTTCAAATCAATTTTCAACCTGTTTTCATGTCATAACATTTAAATAACAGATGTGGGGTCCAAAAATTCCCAATTTCGGTCCGACTGTTAATTAGCCAAATACACTGACGTCATCCGAGGTCATCAAGATGGCAGCGTTTGACAACTAGCATACGGTATTTGTGCATGAGAACATTCAGGACTGCCAACTTCGAAAAACAGTTGGTCTGAAGAAATCCCTAAGCCTAGTGTCATTACAAAAAGGCGGGAAAGGCAAAAGATCATTAATTGCTGTCACTATAGTCTGAACGCGCTTTTTCTATATTCTTCCAGAATGGAATCCATAAAGTGTTCTGTCTGTGACAAACAATTTAATTTTGTTACTTCCAGGAATAGACATTTTAGGCGTTTTCACCGTGATCAAAGTGTTGGTGGGATTTGCAAAACAAAGATTTTTTGTCCAATGTGTGGGGATGAACCAGAGAGAAATTTGAAATCCCATGAAGAACTCAAAACTCATCTTGAAATAAAAACATAATATAACAGTAGAGGTAGAAGATTGATACTAAGTCATGAAGATATTAAAAATTGGATTTGCGAAGAACGAAGAGATGTTAAATATATTAGTCGAAAGCAAAAGAAAGATGTGCGTTACCCCTATCAGCTGATATATTATAACTGCAACAAAAGCTACAGTGGTACATTATTATTGTAATTTGTTAAGAATATATTGTATTATTGGACATTTTAGGCTATGAAAGTAAAGCATTTAAGAGATTTCCAAAGGCAGGGGGTAGCAAGAAAATCTGTGGTACTTGTCCATCAAGAATCACTGCAAAAATTTTTGATGAAGGTATGTTATCTATGTGCACACTTTACTGTATATTAATTGCATCAATTGTTTATAGGAACAGTGAAAATTAAATATATAAAAACACATGTAGGACATGAAGATGAGGTGAGATACCAAGGGTTGACAAAAAATGAAAAACAAGAAATTTATTCAAAATTGAAGAATGAAGTATGTAAAAAGAGAATATTAAAAGATGCTCGGACCATTAAAGGGAATAAATTGGAAAGACTACACTTATTAACAAAAATGGATTTGAGAAACATGAGTCGAAGTTTATCAAAAACTAGAAATGCTGATGATATGGCTGCAACAACAATAAAGGTTTTGCATGAATGGAATCAAAGTGGCCAAAATTATGGATTTTTATTTAAACAAATTGGTAATGTATATGATTATTATTTTGTTAGCATGTGGTTTTTTACAATTAGGTAAAATTTTTGTTTAAAATCTGTGAATTAAGAGAAATATTCATGCATGTAGATTGTAGTTGGTGGTGTTGGTTGTTTAGCACATGCTTAGCTTGGCTTGTAGGGGAAAGGCATTCCATTCTTAGAGATGAAGATTTTGCAGTGGGCTTTATGAACCAGGTGATGGAATCTAAATTGAAACAATTCACAAATATTATTTGTATGGATGGGACGCACAACACAAATATTAGAGGATGGGAGTTAACAACAGTTTTAGTTAAAGATGATAGGGGTGTTGGTTTTCCCGTTGCATTTTTAGTGTCTAGTAGAAAAGATCAGTTAATTTTTGAAATTTTTTTAGATGCTTTAAAGAAAAAAGTTGGTGAAAAATTATGTCCCACCTATTTTATGACAGATGATGACCCAAAATATTATAATGCATGGATAAACGTTATGGAAACAAAACCAAGACATTTATTGTGTAGTTGGCATATTATAAAAAATTGGAACATTCAAGGCAAAGCAAAATTAAAAAATACAGAATTGAAGAAAAATATGAAGACCGAGATGGGAAAAATTTTAAAGGAAACAAATGAAGATAAATTTAAAGAGCTATACAACAGTTATTTTCAGATACTTTTTGAAGCGGGGGAAATTAATTTTTTGAATTATTTAAAAAAACATTATTTTCAGAATATGGAACGTATTAAAATGTGGGCTCACTGTTACAGACTAAATGCTGGGATCAATACAAATATGGCAATTGAAAGTCTGAACAAATTTGTTAAATATGATGAGTTGAATAAGAAGAGAAATAATACAATAGAGAAATTATTGGATATGTTAGACAGAGTAGTGGAAGACAAGGAATGGAACAAAATAATAGAAACAGAAAGACCTTCTACAGAAACGTATCAAAGCAGAATTGTAAGAGACAGACAAATATGAAGCAACATTATTATGAACTGATTGGTTACAGAAACACTAGAGAAATGAGTGGATTTTTGTGACATGGGTTATTAATAGGTCCTCATAGAATCACCTTTATAAATAATAGGATGAGAATTTTATTTATACAATTTAGTAATTATAATTTTTATTACTGCTACTATTACTATGTATTTTTCTGTTAGGTAAAGATGAATTCTGTTGTTGTATTTTTTGTTGATTCAGATTATTTCTATAAAGCAAATACAATTTTTTTACAAATACATTTTTATTTTACGCGTTTTTTGTATGTTACGCTTGATTGAAAATAGCACATTAATTAATAAAAAAAACTAAAGTCGTATTATTAAGTTTCATTATGTTGGGTAAAAGACGCAACAATCATGTACAGTTATAATCACATACTTAAGTTGGTTATTCAATGCAAGTAGGTATGTCTGGAGGAAAGCATGATTATACAGTTTTTGGTGTGACCCTAAGTACATTAATATTAAATTTTAAGACAGGTTATACGCAAACACAAACGATGATCAACTTATTATGAATTATATTTATCATTTCGATACAAATTCTGTTGTGATAACTGGGGGTTAATCCTTTTGGTAATTCGATGAGATTACATATATTTCAATTTGCCACATTTTTTAAATGACAAGTGTAAACACCTACGTTTGAATTTACCGGGTTTTTCAGTGACAGCTCAGGCATGCGCATACATACAGGTTCTTCGGCACAAATACCGTATGCTTTGACAACTAGCCGGTTTTCTCATAAGAGTCAATACTAATATTTTCGGAATTCATTTAAATTTGAGAGTGTCAACTGTGTTTTTATAGTTTGGTAAGTTTGTTACAGTTTCTAGACTGTGTAGATATCTGTAAAACGCACCATAACGTTTGATTATGCTTAAAAAATAATGTTTTCCAATGTGATGTACAGGTTAACTTCGCTGCATCTTATATTATTTGTTTTGCAAATTAATTCTTTGTTAATGTACATCAATGTTTTTTATATACACTAGTATCTTAATATTATAATATTTTGTATTTTAGGAGAAAATGCCTAAATTTTGTGCTGTTGTGGGTTGCGTGAATCGAAGCACCAGAAATATGGACAAATTTATTTTCCTTTCGCAGCAATTAGCAACAATAAAGGTAAATATATACAGGATGGGGAAAAGGGTGGAAGCTTTGGTTAAAAGCCTTGAAACGAGTGGATTTAACGAAGCCAAAGTAAAGTATTCCTATGTTTGTTCGGATCATTTTATTTGAGGTACAGTACCTACTTATTAGATTTACAGTTTCTAACAAATTACTACATTGGTGCTCTTTTAGGTAAACCTGCAGATTTATCAGATGTGGACCATCCTGATTATGTTCCATCACAAAATTTAGGATATCAAAATAAATCCACTCATAATACTTGTAATGTTGAAAGGCACAGTTGTTTAAAAAAGAGAAAACTGAATAAATGTCTCTAGACTTTTGAAGGCACGAGTTTTATTGGGGGTTATTTTACTTACTCTAAAAATAAAAAAGTTTAGAATGGTATTCATTGTTATGGTAGGGACATCGTCTAAACACAAACTAAAATCACTTGCACTCATTGTATAAGGATCTACGCCGTTTAAATTGTTTAACTTTTTTACATATCTGTTTTTGTCTTCGACGGAAAGACATCGTGCATAATCACTTATTATCCATACTTTAAAAACAAATCACACACCTTCACTTAAACCTGTCACAGTAACCTCAAACGAAAATATTAATTTACAATTTCCCGCTTAAAACACACGGATGTATTTTGGATGACGAGGAATTCAGATCAAAACAGTGTTCTGTATTTTTATTTTTGTTATGTATTTCTAAACTCAAATCGCCAAAAAAAGCACCCTGACACACAGAAAAGATATGAAAGGAGCTATTCACGTGTTTATTTTCTAAATAAATACCCACACTTTTAAATAAAATGCGAAAATGTTAACATTGTCGCTTATGGAGTTTCACGGCGCTTGTCAAACGCTGAGTTCCCGCCACAACATGACGTCACGTGTTATTGGCTAATTAATTAATGGAAAAAGGGTGGTAGAACACCTGGTACACTTCCATTAATAAAGTCGATGACGTCATAATAGACTCGTAACGCACGGTCTGATGATCATTAAAAAAATTAATTGAACTTAATTTAAGGCATTCTCAAGTTATATTTGATTAATTTATAAAAAAGTTTCTATCTAATTTTGTAGTTCTAGTGTGATACCGATTATTTTTTATTCGTTTTGCATTCCATTTGTACTTATAAATGGCCCGTCCCTAAAATAGATTTAACATGTACTGAACATTGAACATACACTTGAAAACTTATCGTCGACCTTAAATTCGATTATCAATGGAAACAAATATGTACTCGTAATAACGTGTTGGAAATTTGTGATGAATCACTCTGTACATATTTGCATATCGTTCTCAGCCCCACTCCACCGAACCAAATGTTTATGTCAACCGAAAAAATAAATAAAAACCGAAAATCTCTCCATTTTCTCCGAAATTTCCATTGTTTTGGCCAAAATCCACGAAATCCCCCCGATTAAGCCACCCAATCGCCGCCAACAGTGCGCAACACGTATTATGGAAAATGATCGGTATGTCTAGTGCGCAGAGTGCGATCACCTTCTCATTGACGTATGACGTTCGAGAAGATTTCACAACATTGTTGTGATGTCTGGTGGTGCTTCATGATGTGATGTTCTCTTGTAGATTAAGTAAGGTAAGCCCTCGTCTACCGTCCCCGTCGCCCCCAGCCGCCCCCGCCTCTCCCACCCCCCAAAGCCTTCGCCCCCCGAATTGCCACATTGGCACCAAAAGTGTCATCACCTGATTTTGACAAGTGATGATGTGAGCAATTCCCATCCCACAAAGCCAATTCGGTCCCCACAAATCCCGAAGCCCCTTTTTCGCCCCGTGAACCCCCTCAGTCGCACCAGCCCCATTCGCCCCCCCACAAGTGCCACAGTGGCAGCAAGTGTCATCACCTGATCTGACAAGTGATGATGCCAGGCACTAATCTAATAAACCCCCAAGCTACAACCGAATAACCTTCGCAGAATGCCAATTCAGGCTCCACAGTGGACGGAGTTCCTGTCTTGTCCCGTTTGCTGCAATGCATTTGACGTCGCCCACCGGAGCCCCATCAGCCTGGGCTGCGGGCACACGGTGTGCAAGACCTGCCTGTCCAACCTGCACCGGAAGCAGTGCCCCTTCGACCAGACCACCATCAGCATCGACATTGAGAGTCTGCCGGTGAACACGGCGCTGCTGCAGCTGGTGGGGCCCCTGATCAAGAAGGATGACGACGCGGTGGACCAGAAGATCGTGTCGAGGGACAACGTGGCGTACTACCAGGACTCGAGGAAGTGCGTCGAGGAGCTGGCGATGTACCTGAAGCCCCATCCGAACGGGAACGTGTGCGGGAGCGGGAGCATTCTGTCGAGGCCGATGCAGCGGAAGCTGGTGACGCTGATCAACTGCCAGCTGGTGGAGGATGAGGGCAGGACGAGGGCGATGAGGGCGGCAAGGTCGCTGGGGGAGCGGACGGTGACGGAGCTGATTTTGCAGCACCAGAACCCGCAGCAGCTCTCGGCGAACCTGTGGGCGGCGGTGAGGGCCAGGGGGTGCCAGTTTCTGGGACCAGGTAAGACAGTTCGGCTTACTACTTGTTATTTATAAAGGGAAACCGAAATCGGGCACCTTGACGGTCTTTAATAAGACGAAAGTTACATTAATAAGATAACAGATGTGGTTTTAAAACGTGGAAAATTGTGAACTAATTTCTCTTTACTTAACATTGTTTCCTATGGAGATGACTTTTTTTTATAAAATTACTTCATTCCGGAATTTACACAGTTGTGATGAAATCTGCCAAGTTATGTAAGCGGTATTTACCTACTTTTGAAGCACAACAAATGCTATTATTATTATTATTATTATTTTCAAATATACATTTTTTATGAGGATTAACATATTAATTTAGATATCTATCTACAGTGTAACATATGGCACATTGCATTGTTGCCATTTTTAGAAATATTAAATTAAATTAAGTAATCTGTGTTATAAAATAAAAGTGTATTACAAAAACACAAGCAGCGGTGTATCTAAAGGCATATGCACTAATAAACGTTGCTTTAATAATCTTTGTGGTGACGTCATCAACTTTTTGAGGAATACTTAGATAAATAAAGTTTAGTCGACATTAATCAAATATTAACTCAGTGTTATCTTTTAGCAAAATCTAACTTATTGGTTCCATAGCCTAATAGGGTATGGTGTCTCAGGTACTACAAGGTTATATGGCTGTTGTAAAATTAGGGTATTGTGTAAATTTTGTTTGTGTTGTTTTAATGTACCAAAAAGGGTTAAGCGGATTACCCAGCAGGTAATATTGAGGTGGCAAGATATTGAGACAAATCCTTGATTTATGACGCTAGGAGTGAGCCCGTAACTAACCGCATAAAAGGAATTACAACATCCCATTAGGAAGTTTAGTGAGGCCATAAACCCTTGTAGTATCACAAATAGAGACACTACATCCGGCAAACGGCCAATTGTCTGTTATCGACGTTTCGTAACCCCTAGAGTATGAAAAAGTGGGTCGCCCATTTGTGGCTGTGTCGTCTGGCGCCGTTAATTGACAGATAATCACCAAAACTACTAGACTAATTTCGTAAAAGTTTAGGAATATCGTGTAGATTTTTTCGTTTGGGGTCAGTTCAGAATTTTGCTGCTTTGTCGCGTTTTTCTGAGTCGCCTTTTTTTGTCCATTTTTAGTTGCCTTTTGTAATCTTTTTTTTTCTGTTTTATTTTGTCACTTTTTTCAACGGGGTTCAATTTGGCTTTTTTTGTTCTATTTTTATGACTTGTTTTTTTGTCGCCCTTTGGTCCTGTTCCGACTTTTTTGGGCTTTTTTATACGTTTTTGGTTTGACTTCTTTGGCACCTTCTGCTTTTTGTTCATTTTCTAGTGTCACATTTTTTTCGTTGCTTTTTTATATCCATTTTCGCTTTTCCCCTTTTTGGCCCTTTTTTTTTCCTTTATTAACCACCTTACTTTTCACATTTTTTTAGTCGCCTTTTTTTTTGTTAAAATTTTTTGTCTTTTTTCGGTTTTTTTTTTTGTATTTTATTTACGACTTCTTTTGTCGCTTTTTTGGGCCCTTTTTCGTCGTTTTTTCTTTGGTCTTTTTTTGTGGAGTTTTTGTCCCCACTTTTTAGCTTTTTTGTCGCCATTTTTGTTTTTTGTTGTTGAAATTTATGTATTTTGTGTTGTTTTTTGTCCTTTTTTCAACTTTTTTTTTTCTTAATTTTTCTCTGTCCTGTTTCGTTTTTTTGTAGCTTTTTTTTAATAGCGATTTTCTTTTTTCGACATTTGAAATTTTTGTCAACACTTGTTTTTGTCATTGGTTTGCGCCCGCTTTTATGAACTTAATTGACTCCTTTTTCATCGTCTTATTATCTTTTTTTTTTGTCGCAATTTTCTGACATTTTTTTTTTTTTGTAGTCTTTTTTGCGACTTTTTCCTTTTTTTAACATTTTTTATCTCTTTTTTAGTAGGATTTTTTGTTTCATTTTTTTTTGTATTTTTTGTCGTCAGTTTTATTACAATTTTTTTCTTGCGTTTTTTATCGCCTTTTTTGGGCTTGTTTGTGTCTATTTCAGTCGAATTTTTTTTACTTTTTCGGTGCATTTCTGTCGCTATATTTTCGCTTATTTCATTTTCTTTTGTTTTCGTTAGCTTTTCGGTTTTTTTTTTGTAGCTTTTCTTATAGCAATTTTTTTTGCGTCTCTTGGTCACTTTTTTACATATGTTTCTGGACTTAATTGTCGCCTTTTTATCTTTTTTTTCTACATTTTTTGTCATTTTTAATCGCCCTTTTTTGTCGTCTTTTTGCGACCTTTTTGTCTGCCTTTTTTCGCTCTTTTTTTTTTTAGTTGGATTTTTTGTGGACTTTGTGTCCTCCTTTTTTCGTTTTCTTATCGCCAATTTTATGTGTAGATTTTTCTAGGCATCTTTTGGCCTTGTTTGCTTTTTTTTACCGCCTTTTTTGTCTTTTTCACCTTTTTTAATCACATTTTCCACGCCTCTTTTTGTACCATAATTTGTCTCTTTTTAGAATTGATTTTTGTAGATTTTTTGTGGAGTTTATTATCGCCTTTTTTTGTTTCTTTTTTTTTTTTTTTGTCGCATTATTCTATAATTTTTTTAGTCGCTTTTTTGTAGTCGTTTCAGCAATTTTGTCGGTTTTTTCCAACTTTTTTTTTCTTTATTTTGACAATTTTTCGATTTTAAATGTTCGGATTTTATTCTTGTTTAATTTTCCAATTTCAATTTTACGAGTTTCCATTTTTAAATTTTTCAGTTTTTCGATTTTCCAACTGTTGGAGGTTTCAGTTTTTAGATTTACTGTTTCACGAGTTTTCAATTTTTAATTAATTTTTCGATTTTTAAATTTTTCATATCTTCCATTTTTCCCTTTGGTTTTATTTTTTCAATTTTCGGATTTTTCTTTTTTTTTCAGGATGAATGTTTTCAAATTTTGGATTTTTGAATTTTTCGGTATTTCAATTTTCGGATTTTTAAATTTTTCTTTTCTTCAATTTTTGAATCGCAGTTTTTCTAGTTTTTATTTGAAATACGTAATAATAATAATTATGATTTTTTAAAATTTTCCCCTTTTCAGTTTTAGGCTTTTAGAATTTTTTTATTTTTCAGTTTTTCGTTTCTTCAAATTTTCGATTTGTAATTTTTTGTTTTGGTTTTTTTATTTTATTTTCTATTATATAAATTTACTCTTTTGGCCTTGTTTTCGCTTTTCAATTTTACTATATTCTTTTGTCGCTTTTTTTTGCCTTTTTTGCGCCTCTTTTTGTGACATATTTTGTTTCTTTTTAGAATTGTTCTTTTATTTATTTGTTTTTGTGGACTTTGTTATCGTTTTTTTTTTTGTCGCAATATTCTATAATTTTTTTAGTCGCTTGTTTGTAGGCGTTTCTGCAATTTTTGTCGCCTTTTCTTTCATTTTTTTTCTTTTTTAAACTGATTTTTTTCTGTTGTTTTTGTCTGCTTTTTTTCGTTTTTTTTTCTGATCAACATTTTTTTTAATAGCGTTTTGTTAGCGCCTTTTTGATGCCTCCATTTTTTTTTTCTTTATTTTTTCTTGCTTTTTTTCTCATTATCGTCCATTATTGTCGTTTTTTGTTTTTTTTTTTTACCTTTTTTTTTCAAGTCAACTTTTTTACTCTTATAAAGTCTTTTTCGAATGTTTGTGGATTTTTTTTGTCCGCAATTTTTGGTTTTTTTTTTTTTATCAACATTTTGTTTGGTTTTTTTTATCGCATTTTAAAGTCTCCTTTTTGGTGACCCCTTTTTGTTCTGGTTTTTTGTGTTTTTTTTCGATTTTTTTGACCCATTTGTTATTTTTTTAGTCGGATTTTTGACTCCTTTTTTTCGGACTTGTTTGCCGCCGTTTTGTCGTTTTTTTTTGTCTTTTTTTGTCAGATTTTTTACACCTATTTTTCGGGAATTTAGTTGTCAATTTTTCCTCTTTTTTAATCTGTTTCCGCGCCTCTTTTTGTGGCAAACTTTGTTTCTTTTTAGAATTGATTTTTTTCTTTTTTTAGTCGCTTTTTTGTAGTCGTTTCAGCAATTTTTGACGCTTTTTTCCAACTTTTTTGTTCAGTTTTAAATTTTTTTAATTGTTCAATTTTGTTTTCATTTTTAAATTTTTCAGTTTTTCGATTTTCCAACTATTGGTTCTTTCAATTTTTAGATTTGCAGTTTCACGAGTTTTCAGTTTTTAATTAATTTTTCGATTTTTAATTTTTCATATCTTCAATTTTTTGATTTGCAATTTTTCTCTTCTGTTTTCTATTTTCTTTATTTTTCCAATTTTTGGATTTTTCAAAGTTCTGATTTCATAATTTTTCTTTTTTTTTCAGTATGATGTTTGGATTTATAAATTTTTCAGTTTTTCAACTTTCGGATTTTTTAGTTTTTCTTTTCTTCAATTTTTGATTCGCAGTTTTTCTAGTTTTCATTTTAAGTAGGTAATAATAATAATAAAAATAATTTTAAAAAAATTTCCCCTTTTCAGTTTTACGGTTTTAGAATTTTTCGATTTTTATTTTTCAATTTTTCGAGTCTTCAGTTTTTCATTTTTAAATTTTTCTATTTTTCGTTTTTACAAATTTTCAGTTTTTCGTTTTGTAATTTTTCGTTTCGGTTTTTTATTTTCTTTCCGATTATATAATTTTATTCTTTTATGTTTCTTTTTAAGTCGGATTTTTTTTTAGACTTTTTTTGTGAACATTTTCTATATTTTTTCATTGCTATTTTTTTGTCACTTTTTTTCCTCCTCTTTTAAACACATTTTTCGCTCCTCTTTTTGGGGCCTATTTTGTATTTTTTTAGAATTGATTTTTTTAGGTTTTTTTTTGAACTTTGTTATCGTTTTTTTTTTTTTTAATCGTGTTTTTTGGTTTCTTTTTTTCGCATTATTCTATAATATTTTTAGTCGCATTTGTAGTCATTTTTGCAATTTTTGTCGCTTTTTTCAACATTTATTTTTTTTAGTGTGATTTTTTCTGAAAAATTATGCAATTTGATGGCGCCACAGAATCGTCGTTCACCATCACTATATGATGTGTAAAATTCAAGACGGATTCATAAACCACAAGTACAAGAGCAAGTTATTAAGATTTATTAAATTACGTTTATTAGAAAAAAATTGTGGGGGCGTCATCAAATCGTTGCTGGGATGATTAATCAAATTGTGGTTCGCGTTTCGATGGAACTATCTGTGTAATAAAAATCCACACAGACGGAAAACTACGAGGAAAGCAACTCTTACATGAAACAAGTCGCTACGGAAAAATTCGCACCGACCGAATTCCGAGAATCCAAGCAACTTCAAAAAATGTTTAGATTTCGGCGTTGGTTAATCTGCTTGCAAATTTTGTTTTCACAGTAAATATGGAAAGGAAAAACTCCGATAAGAAAATAAACGTCCTCAAAGCCGTAATTATCCACCTGTTGTACGTTCTGAGGGTTTTCGTTGTTTATTCGCTTTTATGGTTTATGGATTCAGTTACAGTTCGCGGTAACATAAATGATTAAAATTTTTCACTTGTAAACAAAGTGTAAAGTTTGTTCACCTGCAACCTCAATGGAAGAAGCGCTAACTTGCGGTTGATTAAGAACGAAGTGTTTCTCGAGACTTATTTCCATAAAATAATGTTTTCACGTTTAGCCATAAAACTTTATACACACATAGAATTTCGTGTCGGGAGAATTAATCAGGTTGGAATTTTTTTATATTTCTCAAGATTTTCCTTTGTTTGTTTTATTTGTCTGAATTAAACACAACAAAACATTGTACAAATTATTACGATCAACAATTCATAGAAACATCGAGTGTTACATAACACGTTGATTATTTGTTTAGGGAGTTATAAAAAATGTAATAGTAGGCTTGTGGGAAGCTGGGGCGGTTCAACAAAGCTTGTAGTCATTTTGAATAATTTTAGAATGAATTCTGAGCCACTATAAATAAATAAAAATTTAATGAAGGCGGTTCTGAGTCAAGGTTAGAAGAAAACATTTTTTCTAAGACACAGACTTTTTTAATTCAATGTATCACGTAATGTCTACGCAACAAAAAGAAAATTGCGTTATTCTGTGACCTTTTATCGTTTATTGTTATTTATTATTAAGTTCATTTTTATTGAGACTACACCTAGAGTATTTTAGTTTTTTTTTTTTTTTAAGTCGAAACTAGGCAAAATTGTTGCTAACCACAGCACAACGTTGTTAATGCGGCCTTCAAATATGTAAATAAATTTGAAGGGTAATGTATACTGCATTTTATTGACGATTGTTTCGAATTTTAATCGTGCCATTTTGACTAAGGTTTGCTTAGCACTTTTACCGTGACGTCATCAAATCGGTGGTGGGGTTGACCCGACGCCCACGATTTTCACCTTCCAACACTAAAACGCTTTCTATTTCACGCAGCCATGCAGGAAGAGGTGTTAAAACTAGTCCTTCTAGCCCTGGAAGACGGCTCGGCCCTGTCGAGGAAGGTCCTGGTGATGTTCGTCGTCCAGCGCCTGGAACCCCACTTTCCGCAAGCCTCGAAGACTAGCATAGGTCACGTGGTCCAACTCCTCTACAGGGCGTCATGTTTTAAAGTAAGCGCGCGAAGGTCGGTCGGGCGCCAGTTTTTCATTTTCGAGCTCCCCAGGTATCGAAACGCGAAGGAGACTCCTCCCTGATGCAACTCAAGGAAGAATTCCGCACTTACGAAGCCTTACGTCGCGAGCACGACGCCCAAATCGTCCAAATTGCAACCGAAGCGGGTCTCAGGATCGCCCCAGACCAATGGTCGGCGCTGCTCTACGGGGACACCGCCCACAAGTCCCACATGCAGAGCATCATCGACAAGCTGCAAACTCCTCAGTCTTTTGCTCAATCGGTCCAGGAGCTGGTCATCGCCCTGCAGAGGACCGGGGATCCGGGGAAGTTGTCCGTTTTGAGGACGCCGCTGGAGCTCCTGGCGGGGATCGACCCGAGTCCTGGTGAGTTGTGGGCGAAATTTGTATTTGGTCCGTTGTTGTTTCTCGATTTTATTAGTGATTTTATGCGTTTGTGTTGGCAATATTATCATTTTAAAAACGAATTACATTGCTTACTAGAGGACTTTTTTTATCGTGTGGTACTTTAAGTAACAACATGAGTGCGTATAATAAACCGTTATTATTATTATTATTATTAATATTGTGTGGGTAAGTAATAAAGCGGCGAATATAGTGGTCGTTTAGGTTGCCAAAAAATAAAATAAAAATTAGACCTCACACGAATGCGTGGTGGCGATGTCCAAATGTAAACATAAACAACGTAAAATTGTAAATTTGTAAATAAATGAATGTGAATATTTGGTAGGCGCCCCCAACAACTACAAATTTTACAGGGTATTAACACATATAGTAAAAATTGGTCGAAGGTTATTTTAACAGGACTTTGAAAAATTATATATATTTTTTTGCGATTTTTGTTTTTTGATTCCCTCTATAAAGTAAAAACCAGTGGCGGAAATAACACTCCCAGCTTATGGACTTGAATTTTTCAATTGTTCAATTTTCATTTTTTCGATTTGCAATTTTTCTAGTTTTCAAATTTAAATTTTTCAGTTTTTCAATTTTCCAACTTTTGATTCCTTCAATTTTTTTGATTTTGCAATTTTTCAATTTGAGTTTATCGAGTTTTCAATTTTTCGATTTGCAGTTTTTCATTTCGGTTTTTTATTTTCTTTATTTTCTCAATTTTTAATTTTTCAATTTGCAGTTTTACGTTTATTTTCTTTATTTTTCCAATTTTTTGATTTTTCAGTGTTTCAATTTGATAATTTTTTTTTTTTAATTTTTCGTTTCTTCAATTTTTCGATTTACTATATTTCAGTTTTTTCTTAATTTTCTTGTCTCTTCAATTTTTAGATATTGCAATTTTTCGATTTAAAATTTGTTGAGTTTTAGAGTTTTAGAATTTTAGTTTTTCAATTTTTTTATTTTTTCAATTTTTCGTTTTTCAGTTTTTTTTATTCTTTAATTTTTCATTTCTTCAAATTTTCGATTTGCAATTTTTTGTTTCCGTTTTTTATTTTCTTCATTTTTCAAATTGTTCGATTTTTCAATGTTTCAATTTTACAATTTTGTTTTTTTTTCCGGTTTTAATTTTTTCAATTTTTCGATTTGCGTTTCTTAAATTTTTCGAGTTACGATTTTTCAGTTTTTTAATTTTCTTGTTCCTTCAGTTTTTAGATATTGCAATTTCTCGATTTAAAATTTTTGGAGTTTCCAATTTTAGTTTTTAAATTTTTTGGTTCTTTAATGTTTCATTTCGTCAAATTTTTGGATTTGCAATGTTTCGTTTCGGTTTTTTATTTTCTTTTTTTTTTACAGTTATTCAATTTTTCGATCTTATATTTGTTGGTCTTTTCAGTTTTAATTTTTTTTCGTTTCTTCAACTTACGAATTTTGGATTTAAAATTTGTCGAGTTTTTAATTTTTTATTTTTCAATAATTTTTCATTTCTTCAAATTATCGAGTTGCAGTTTTTCGTTTCCGTTTTTTATATTCTTTACTTTTACAATTTTTCGTTATTTTAATATTCCAATTAATGATTTTTTGTTTTTCCAATTTCAATTTTTCGTTTCTTAAAGTTTTCGGTTTGCCATTTGTTTCTTTAATCTTACGATATGGAACCCTTCGAGTTTTCATTTTAAAATTTTTAGTTTTTCAATTTTCCAACGTTTGAATGGTTCAATTTCTAGATTTGCAGTTTCACGAGTTTTCAATTTTTAATTAATTTTTCGATTTTTCAATTTTTCGTATTTTCAATTTCTCGAATTTCAATTTTTCGCTGCGATTTATTATTTTTTTATTCTTCTAATATGAATTTTTTCAATTTTTGGAATGTTGAATTTTTCGGTTTTCCATTTTTTCGGTTTTCCAATTTTCATGTTTTTTAATTTTTCGTTTCTTCATTTTTTGATTTCTATTTTTCAATTCAAATATGTAATAATAATTTTTAAAATATTTCACTTTTTCAATTTGCGTATTCTAGACTTTTTTGATTTTTTTTTTGTGGTTGTTTCGATTATTCAAAATTTTCATTTGCAATTTTTCATTTTTTTCACATCTTCAGTTTCTCGATTTGCAATTTTTCGCTTCGGTTTATTATTTTTTATTTTTCGAATATGAACATTTTCAATTTTTGAATTTTTGAATTTTTCGTTTATTCAGTTTTTGATCTCTATTTTTCATTTTCAGTTTTAGAATTTTTTATTTTTATTTCTCAATTTTTCGATTCTTCAAATTTTCTATTTGCAACTTTTCAATTTTTAATTATTATTTTTTTTTGTTTCTTCAATTTTATTACATGCAACTGTTCGGCTTTTCATTTTTAAATTATTCGGTTTTTCAATTTTTCAACTTTTGGATTATTTAATTTTTCATTTTAGATTTTTCATTTTCTCGATTTTTCAAAATTTCGTTTCTTCAATTTTTAAATAAGGAATGATAATTATATTTTTTAGAATGCTTCACCTTCTCAATTTTACGATTTTAGAATTTTTTGTTTTTTCCTTATCCATTTTTCAGTTTTTCCGTTTTTCAGTCTTTTGACTTTAATTTTTTTTTTACTTTTCGATTTTCTTATTTCCCTATTTTTAGATTTTTTAATTTCTCGATATCGAATTTTTCAATTTTTCGATTTCCGAATTTTCGTTTTTTCAATTTTCGATTTTTTTAACTTTTTTTTTATTTTCTGATTTCTCGAGTTTTTGATTATTCATCCTTTAACTTATAGATTTTTTATTTTCCTGATTTCCCAATTTTTGGATTTTTGGTTTTCGGATTTTTTATATTCGATTTTTAATTTTTTTACTTTTCAACTTTACAATTTTGACGGTTATATAATTTTTTTATTTTACAATTTTTGGGTCTTCAATTTTTCGTTCCTTTAATTTTGCGGTTTGCCATTTTTAATTTTGTTTCGTTTCTTCAATCCAACAATTTGGAACCATTCGAGTTTTCATTTTTAAATTTTTCAGTTTTTCGATTTTCCAACGTTTGGTTCATTGTCTAGATTTGCAGTTTCACGAATTTTCAATTTTTAATTAATTTTTCGATTTTTCAATTTTTCGTATCTTCATTTTTTCGCTTCGGTTTATTATTTTTCTATTTTTCCTATAAGAACATTTTCAATTTTTGGATTTTTGAATTTTTCGGTTTTTCATTTTTTCGGTTTTTCAACTTTCAGATTTTTTAATTTTTCGTTTCTTCAATTTTTGATTTCAGTTTTAGAATTTTTTTATTTGAATTTCTTGATTTTTCGATTCGTCAAATTTTCGATTTGCACTTTTCAATTTTTAATTTCTTTTTTTTGTTTCTTCAATTTTATCACAACATGCAACTGTTCGGCTTTTCATTTTTAAATTTTTCGGTTTTTCGATTTTCCAATTTTTGCCTATTTCAATTTTTCGGTTTTCCAATGTTCTGATTATATATTTTTCTTTTTTACAATGTGAAATTTTTCAGTTTTTGGATTTTCCACTTTTTCGGTTTTCAAGTATTCGATTTTTCAACTTTTAGATTTTTTAATTTTTAATTTTTTTTTAGATTTTTCAATTTCTCGATTTTTCAAAATATCGTTTTTTCGATGTTTTTAAACATGTAATGATAATTATAATTTTTAGAATGCTTCACATTTTCAACTTTACGATTTTAGAATTATTCCATTTTTTAATTGTTATTGGAATTTAAAACTTTTCATTTATTCGATTTTTCAGTTTCTCGATATCTAATTTTTCAATTTTTCGATTTCCGAATTTTCGTTTTTTCAATTTTCAATTTTTTTATCTTTCGACATTCGAGTTTTAGATTTTTCGATATTCGAGTTTTCAATTTTTGCCTTTTCCGCTTTTCTGGTTTTCAGTTTTTTGACTTGCATTTTTTATTACTTATCATTTTCCTGATTTTCCAATTTTTCGATTTTTCGACATTCCGGAAGATTTTTCAATTTTCAGTTTTTTTTTACTTTTCGATTTTCTGATTTCTCGAGTTTTCGACGTTTCGTCCTCTAACTTATAGATTTTTCATATTCCTGATTTCTCAGTTTTTCGATTTTTCGTCTTTACGGAAGATGTTTTGGTTTTCGGATTTTTTGTATTCGATTTTTAATTTTACAATATTTGAGTTTTCTAATTTTTCGATTCCATTTGTTATTTCTTTCCAATTTTTCGTTTCTTCAGTTGTTCGATTTGCATTTTTCGATTTAGCAATTTTTCGTTTTTTCAACCTTTCGAATAAAAAAATGGAAACATTGGAAAAACGAAAAGTCTAAAAATTGAAAAATGGACAGATTAAAAATCGAGAAACTTAAAAATCAGAAAAGTGCAAAATCGAAAAAACGAAATGTGTATTTTAAAAAAGAAATATTGAAAATTAAAGAAATAGGAAAATCGGAAAATTGGAAATCCAAAAATTGTAAAATTGAAAAATTTAGAAATTTAAAAATCAAAGACTGAACATTTGAAAAATTGAATAAACGAAAAATTATAAAATTGAGAAAATAAAGCAAATGAAAAAACGAAAAATTGTGATATAAAATAGAGAAAATGAGAATGAAAAAATCGGGAAAGTGAAAACTAAAATCAAGATCTTGAAAATTTAAAGAAACGAAAAATTAAAAATTGAGATATTGAGAAACCAAAAAATGGAAAATACGAAATGTATACTGTAAAATCGAAATATTGAAAATTAAAGAAACCGGAAAATCGAATAATTGGTAGTCCAAAAATTGCGAAATTGGAAAATCTAGGAATTAAAAATCAAAGACTGACATGAAAATTTGAAAAATTGAATAAACGAAAAATTATAAAATTGAAAAAATAAAGGAAATGAAAAAACGAAAAATTGTGATATAAAATCGAGAAAACGAAAATTAAAAAATCGGAAAAGTGAAAACTAAAATCAAGATCTGGGAAATTTAAGGAAACGAAGAATTGAAAAATCGAAAATACGAAATGTATACTGTTAAATCGAAATATTGAAAATTAAAGAAACCGGAAAATCAAATAATTGGTAATCCAAAAATTGCGAAATTTAAAAATTTAGAAATTGGAAAATCGAGGAATTAAAAATCAAAGATTGAAAAATTGAATAAACGGAAAATTATAAAATAGAAAAATTAAAGGAAATGAAAACACGAAAAATTGCGATGTAAAATCGAGAAAATGAAAATTGAAAAATCGGAAAAGTGAAAACTAAAATCAAGATCTTGGAAATTTAAGGACACGAAGAATTGAAAAATGAAAAATTAAAATTTGAGAAACTTAAAAATCGAGAAAGTGCAAAATCGAAAATACGAAATGTATACTGTAAAATCAAAATATCGAAAATTAAAGAAACCGGAAAATCGAATCATTGGTAATCCAAAAATTGCGAAATTGAAAAATTTTGAAAGTGGAAAATCGCGGAATTAAAAATCAAAGATTGAAAAATTGAATAAACGAAAAATTATAACATTGAAAAAATAAAGGAAATGAAAAAACGAAAAATTGTGACGTAAAATCGAAATATTAATAATTGAGAAATTTAAAAATCGAAAAAGGACAAAATCGAAAATAGGAACTGTGTATTGTAAATTCAAAATATTGAACATTAAAAAAACAGGAAAATCGGATAATTGGAAATCCAAAAATTGCGAAATTGAAAAATTTAGAAATTGGAAAATCGGGGAATTAAAAATCAAAGACTGAAAATTAAAAAAATTGAATAAACGGAAAATCATAAAATTGAAAAAATAAAGGAAATGAAAAAACGAAAAATTGTGATGTAAAATCGAGAAAATGAAAGTTAAAAAATCGGGAAACTGAAAACTAAAATCAAGAACTTGGAAATTTAAGGGCACGAAGAATTGAAAAACGAAAAATTAAAATTGAGAAACTTAATAATCGAAAAAGTGCAAAATCGAAAATACGAAATGTATACTGTAAAATCGAAATATCGAAAATTAAAGAAACCGGAAAATCCAATAATTGGTAATCCAAAAATTGCGAAATTGAAAAATTTAGAAATTGGAAAATGGAGAAATTAAAAATGAAAGATTGAAAAATTGAATAAACGAAAAATTATAAAATCGAAAAAATAAAGAGAATGAAAAAACGAAAAATTGTTATATAAAATCGAAAAATTAACAATTGAGAAATTTAAAAATCGAAAAAAGGAACTGTGTTGTAAAATCGAAATATTGAAAATTGAAAAAACAGGAAAATCGGATAATTGGAAATCCAAAAATTGCGAAATTAAAAAATTGAATAATGAAACATTATAAAATTGAAAAAATAAAGGAAATTAAAAAGCGGGAAAATGAAAAATAAAATTAAGATCTTGAAAATTTAAGGAAACGAAAAATTTAAAAATCGAAAAATTACAAAACAAATAATTGAAAAAACGAAAAATTACAAAATTTGAAACATCGAGAAAATGAAAAATTAAAAAATTTAAAGTTGAATAAACGAAAAATGGAACAAAATAAAAAGAACGCCTCATTCATTAATTTTTTTGAGCCACCCTGTGTAAGTAATTCTAAAGACTATGAGTGCATTGATAAACCACAGGTCATAATATTTTGCGTATTTCAGAGACGATTTATTAGCCAAAATTTTGAGATAACGTCATCGATTGTGAAGGGGAAAACGAATAAATTTTGATTTACGATTCACCATGATTACGATAACCTTAAAACGTTTGCAAGCTTTTGGAGCGTTCGGTTTTGCAGCTTCAAAGTTATTTTTATTATTTTTCCAAAAATGTACATGTCTCAACACAAAGTCATACGCCACAAGTGCAATATTATCTTATTTTATAAAATTTAAAAACATTATTATTGAAAATTTTGAAGACGACGTCATCCCGTTGGTGGTGGGGATGACAGTCACACTCAGGAAGTGAAATTCAAACCACGAATAACTGTGTCGATCTCAAGGGTCCACAGATTGTTTTTCTGCGATTCAAAATATCTAATCAACTACGAAATAGTGCGTTTTTAACGACTGGAAGATTCCGCGAAACGCAGATTATTATTTTGGTGATTTTCCGTTTCTGGTTGCGACTAGATCGGGCGCCTTCGCACACGCTCTTAATTTATTCACGAAACGCCATGAATTTTTATGGTTTTATTAGTTGTATGGAAATGCGGTTTAATTAATGGAATATTCGGCCACGTTTTCCAAGAACAAATAATTCCGTGTGCGGTAGATAAGTCGCGTCGGATTATTTGATAAAAGCACTTTTCCTGCTTTATCGAGTCACGATTTTAGCAATCGAAACGGATGACGAACTTTATTGTTTTTGTTTGTCACATCAATTATTCAATAAATCGCCCCGAAGCAATAAATCCCGGCGTTGTTCCGTTCGGGACTTTAACTTTTACAATATTAATTCGGATTTATTTTTAGTGGCGCGTTTTAGAAAAATTTACGTTCGGGCGTGTTTAGATCGGGTTTTAGAAAGCATCGATTTTTCCACGCTTTATTGTCGGGTGAGATAAGAGCCATCTTTTCACAGCTCGGTTATTAAATGTGGGTTCGAATTTAGAGTACCTATCTTGTCCGGTGGTAATGTCGTTTGATACGAAAGCAAAGGTTAAACGCATGTTTGAGGTCGAAGTACATAACAATAAAATTTGTTTTTATGACATGGTTATGGAAATTGAACCCAGCCTTTTTTAGTTCGGTGGAACTGCTATCAACTAATCTAGAAGGGGCGTTGTCGGGCGAAAATACAAGCTAGGTCGTAAAATATAACTGTAATTAACTTGTTGCACCTCGGTTAAAAAAATATTAATCAATTTAAAAAAAGTGTAAGCTACTTAGAAACATTAATTACAGGATTACACATGTTAAGTGATGATGATGATGATTACAAGTTTGGCTTTCTGTTGCGAAATTGTATTTAAATCGAACCGGTTTTTCTAGTCGCTCTAAATTAAAATCCTTTTTGGTAAATGTGTTAAAGGATTTTTTCTCAACAAGTTACATTGTTTCAGAATCATCTACGCCAACTTGGAAAGAGTGTAGCGAGGCCCTGGAGGCGGTCCGCCTAGTAGTAGCAGGCCTAGTAGAATTCATCCATCAGCATGGAAGTAGAAAATTACAAGACACTACCCATTCCCAACACGCCAAATATAAAATTAGTATGTGCCGAGATTTAACGTTGAGGGGGAACTGTCCGAGGGGCACTAATTGCACGTTTGCGCATTCTAATGAAGAACTAGAAAAGTAAGTATTTTTTTGTTGTTGTTTCAAATTGAAATAATATTTCTGTGAATTAATTTTGCAACTGTGACAGCAGGTGGTGGCTAAAGACACAGAAAACGTGTTAAAATAGCGTGTTTATTCTAAAGTGGGTCTACTTATGCAAATACTTGAATACTGTTATGTCATTATTGGTTTCAATTGGGGAATGGAAATTACCACGGTCGTTTGACGTTTTGTTGGTTGTGTTTTATTGTTTTTAAAAAATACGTTCTTTGAGGAAATTGTGACGACTGTTTAATCTTGGAACTTGTTTAACGGGTTGCCAACGTTTTTTACTACCTGATTCTACTATTTAATCTAGAGTACGACGGTCCGTTTTAAAACCAGAAGATTTCTAAGCCTTCGATTCTGCTGTTCCTGATTTATTCAATAAAATAAAGGGATAAACGAATGAATTTTGATTAAAGATTTACAAAATGCTGTTGTAAAATTTTAGAGATGACGTCATCCTAATGGTGATGGGGATGATTAACCAGATTTTGTTTAGTGTTTTTCCATTTATATAATAGTTTTAATGTACGTACAAAATTTGACAATAATCAGTCCAGTAGCTTCGGAGATTATCTGTCTAATAAAAAAATAAAAATTGACACATACGGACAGACAGACGGAAACGGGAGAGCACTTTTGTTCGTACTCTAGGGGTCATGAAACGTTGAGAAAACATTAAACTGGCAAGTCGCCCGATGGACTCGATTCCTAGCTTATGCTCGGGAAGTAACGGATGCTTTTCGAAAAAGCGAAATATCGATAAATTGAGAAATCAAAAAATTTTAAACACTGGAACATTGAAAAATTAAAATATCTAAAAGTTGAAAAATCGAAACATCAAAAACTCCAAAAATTGAAACGCCGAAAAATTGAAGAATCGAAAAATTGAAAAAAAGTTAAATAATGACGAGTCCAAAATTTGATAAAATCTAAAAAGTGAAAAATCAAAACAACAATGAATCCCCGAGAAATTGAAAAATCACAAAATTAAAACGTCGAAAAGAAAGCAGTTAAAAAAATGAAAAAGCAAAAATTAAAAAAATCTAAAACTTGAAAAACTGAAGAATTGAAAAACTGAAAAATCGAAACATTGACACAAAGTCGAGATATAGAAAAATCGCAAAATTGAAAATATAGAAACGCCAAAAATTAAAAAATTGAGAATTCCAAATAGACGAAAATCGAGAAGTTAAAAATTGTAAAATTTAAAATGAAAAAAAGTCGAAAATTCGAGAAATTGGACGATCAAAAAATCGAAACATCGAAAAATTGGAAAACCGAAATATTAAAAAATCTGGAAATAGAATATTTTAAAAATCGAAAACTTTTCAATTAAAAAAAAATGAAAAATGAAAATCTGTAAAAACATCAAAAACTCGAAAAATTGAAAAATCCCAAAATTAAAACGTCGAAAAGAAAGCAGTTAAAAAATGAAAAGGCCAAAATTAAAAAAATTTAAAAAATCAAAAACCTGAAAAATTGAAGAATTGAAAAATTGAAAATTTAGAAACGCAAAAAATTGAAAAAATGAAAATTCCAAATAGACGAAAATCGAGAAGTTAAAAATCGTAAAATTTAAAATGAAAAACATCGAAACATCGAATCTCAAAAATTTGAAATATCGAAATATTAAAAAATCTGGAAATCAATAATTTTAATAACAGAAAAATTTACAATTTTAAAAATTTTACAAAAACATCTAAAAATTGAAAAACCGAAAAATCGAAAATCGAGAAGTCGTGAAATCGAAACAACAAAAAACTGAAAAATCAAAACATTTAATACACATTTTAAAAATTGGAAAATAAAAAATTCTAAGAATTAAAGAATCGAAACATCAAAAACTCGAAAAATTGAAAAGCCGAAAAATTGAAAAATCCCAAAACTAAAACATCGAAAAAAACAATTAAAAACGAAAAATCGCAAATTTTAAAAATCTAAAAATTGAAAAATCAAAAACCTGAAAAATTGAAGAATTGAAAAACTGAAAAATCGAAACATTGATACAAAGTCGGGATATAGAAAAATCGCAAAATTGAAAATTTGGAAACGCCAAAAATTGAAAAATTGAGAATTCGAAATAGACGAAAATTGGGAAGTTAAAATTGTTAAATTTAAAATGAAAAAAAGTCGAAAATTCGAGAAATTGGACGATCAAAAAAATCGAAACATCGAAATATTAAAAAATCTGGAAATCAATAATTTTAATAACCGAAAAATTTACAATTTTAAAAAAATCCCAAAAAATAAAAATTGAAAAATCCCAGAACTGAAACATCGAAAAAAAGAAATTAGAAACGAAAAATTGAAGAATTGAAAAACTGAAAAATCGGAACATTGATGAAAAGTCGAGAAATGGAAAAATCTCAAAATTGAAAATTTAGAAACGTGAAAAACTGAAAAATCGAAAAGTTAAAATTGTAGAATTAAAGTGAAAAAAAATCGAAAAATCCAGAAATTGAACGATCAAAATATCGCAACATCGAAATCTCAAGAAATCGAAAAATTTACAATTTAAAAAAATAAAAAATCAAAATATCTAAAAGTCTAAAAAGCGAAAAATCCAAAATCGAGAAGTCGGGAAATCGAAACAGCAAAAAACTGAAAAGTTAAAAAAATTTATATTTTAAAAACTGAAAAATCAAAACATCAAAAACTCGAAAAGTTGAAAATCGGAACAATTAAAAAGTCCCAAAACTGACACATCGAAAAAAAACAGTTAAAAAAAAATGAAAAATCGGAAATTTAATAAATTAAAAATTGAAAAATCAAAAACCTAATAAATTGAAAAATGGAAAAAAAGAAGAATTAGGAACCTCAAAAATTACGAAATTGACAAATCGAAACAGCAGAAAACTGAAAAATTTAATATTTTAAAAATTGAAAAATTAAAATATCTAAATTAAAAAATCGAAAAATTGAAAAATCCCAAATAGTTTTGAAAAACATCGAAAAAAGGAATTAAAAAACTGAAAAATCGAAACATTGAAAGTCGAGAAATAGAAAAATCTCAAAATTGAACATTTAGAAACGCCAAAAATTGAAAAATTGAGAAATCGAAAAGTTAGAATTGTAAAATTTAAATTGAAAAAAATCGAAACATCGAAATCAATTGAGAAATCGAAAAATTTACAATTTTAAAAAAATGAAAAATTAAAATATCTAAAAATTGAAAAAGCGAAAAATCCAAAATCGAGAAGTCGAGAAATCGAAACAGCAAAAAACTGAAAAGTTAAAAAATTTGATATTTTAAAAATTGAAAAATCCAGACATCAAAAGCTCGAAAAGTTGAAAATCTGAAAAATTGAAAAATCCCAAAAATAAAAAATCGAAAATTGAAGAATTGAAACATGGAAACAATTAAAAGTCGAGAAATAGGCAAATTAAAAAAATAAAAATTTAGAAACGTCTAAAATTGAAAAATTAAAATATCTAAAAATTGAAAAAGCGGAAAATCCAAAATCGAAACAGCAAAAAACTGAAAATTTAAAAAATTTAATATTTTAAATATTGAAAAATCCAAACATCAAAAACTCGAAAAGTTGAAAATCCGAAAAATTGAAAAATCGCCAAAAATAAAAAATCGAAAATTTTAAAAATCCGAAAATTGTAGAATTGAAAAATCGAAACATTGAAAAATCGAGAAATAGAGATATCGAAAAATTGAAAATTTAGAAACTTCAAAAATTGAAAAATTAAAATGTCTAAAAATTGAAAAATCCTAAATCGAGAAATCGAAGCAGCAAAAATCTGGAAAGTTAAAAACTTAATAATTTAAAAATTGAAAAATCCAAACATCAAAAACTCGAAAAATTGAAAAGCCAAAAAATTGAAGAATCGAAGAATCCCTAAACTGAAACATCGAAAAAAGGAATTAAAAACTGAAAAATCAAAAATGTTAAAAATCTAAAAATTAAAAAATCAAAAAACCGAAAAATTGAAAAATCGAGAATTTGGAAGCACCAAAAGTTGAAAAATTCAGAAATCGAAATAGGCGAAAATCCAAAAGTTACCAACTGTAAAATTTAAAATGAAAAAAATCGAAAATTCGAGAAATTGAACTATCAAAAAATTGAAAAACCGAAAAAACTAAAACCGAGAATTCGAAAAATCGAAACAGCAAAAAACTGAAAAATCGAAACATGAAAAACTCGAAAAATTGGAAAGCCGAAAAATTGAAGAATCAAAAATTGAAAAATCCCAAATCTGAAACATCGAAAAATAGAAGTTAAAATAATGAAAAATCGAAAAACTGGAAATTTAGAAGCGCCAAAAATTGAAAAATTGGGAAACCGAATAGGCGAAAATCGAAACCGAGAAGTCGAAAAATCGAGAAATCGTAACGGCAAAAACTGAAAAATCGAAAAATCTACAATTTTAAAAATCAAAATATCAAAAAATTTAAGAATCGAAACATTGAGAAGTTGAGAAATCGAGAAATGGGAAAATCAAAGAAACGATTAATCGAGAAATCGTAAAACTGGAACATCGGAAAATTCAAACATCAAAAAATCGAAAAGTCGAAAAATTGGGAAATCGAAACACCCAAAATCGAGAAACTGAAAAATCGAAACATTGAAAAATCGCAAAAGTTAAAATGAAAAAAATCTAAAATTCGAAAAATTTAACGATCAAAAATCGAAACAAAATATCGGGAAATCGAAAAATTGAAAAACCGAAAAACTAAAACCGAGAAATCAAAACATCAAAAAACTAAAAAATTAAAACAACAAAAAAACAATTAATCGTAAAACTAAAACATAGGAAAATGGAAGATTGCTATTTTAACAATTGAAAAATTAAAATATCTAAAAATTGTAAATACGAAAAATTGAAAGTAAAAAATCGAAAAATTGAAAAGTCTAAAACATCGAAAAAAAGAAATTAAAAACCTGAAAAATTGAAAAGTCGAAAAATTAAAAGTTTAGAAGCGCCAAAAATTGAAAAATCGAGAAATCAAAAAGTTTAAAATTGTAAAATTTAAAATGGAAAATCGAGAAATTGAACAATCAAAAAATCAGGAAATCGAAAAATTGAAACACCGAGAAGTAGAAAAATCGAGAAATGGGGAGTCAAGAAAACGATTAATCGAGAAATCGATAATTTGAAGAATCGAGACATTGAAACGAAAAATTGGAGAACATTTATTCGACAAAATTGTAAGATGACGCGATTTTTGATGTGATGATAATACTGAGTTAAATCGGTGGGTAAATTCGCCACACTAAATTCCATTAAAATAAAAGAAAACGCAATCCACAACGGCTCCAAAAACACTCACAAAAATATTTTCCTTCTTGCAGATACCGCGCCAAGAACCGCAAGACCATCATCCGCAACAAAGAGCACCGAATCGACAGCCAATCCCCCACCGAGAAAGTCTACCCCCAAACCGAAGACTACTACTCCATGCCGAACACCGCCACCGTCAGTCCCGTTCCCATCCCGGCCGTCGTCCAAATCCAGCGAATCGGCTACGACGTGGCCTTCAACCACAACCTGCCTCCGTACGCCCCCCAGCCCATGTACGCCCAAACCGGCACACCCTACTCGCACGAAGTCTACTCCACAGCGCCGCCCAACATCGTCCTGACCAACAACGACCAGTTCTACCCCCAGCAGACCGACTACACGAACATCGGCCACCAGAGCAACCAAAACGCGGATAAGAGGACCAACTGGGACAACGTGATCAGCAAGAACCAGAACGTGATGCCGAGCACCAAGCGGTCGTCGACGAAGAGCCTCGCGGAGCTGCACCAGAGGAAGCAGGAGGTGCTGTCGCAGCTGGAGAAGGTGGTGGGGAAGAACGCGGCGACGGCGATTTCGCATAACGCGACGAGCATGGCGAGGCAGGAGTCGCAGCACGACCTTGATAGCCCCACGTCGCCGTACACCTTCTGGACGGGGCACGTCAACAGCGGGCCGACGTTCGTGAGGTCGGATTCGATTCTGGCCGCTGATGACGACTACGTGCCGTACGATTCGCCAGCGATTAGTAAATATGGGCCAATTTCGAGGATGCATAAGGATAATGGGCAGGTGTCGTCGTTTAGGGACGGGAATATGTCATCGCCTTTGGTAAGTTATGTAAGTTTTGTGAATTTATAAAGGTGTTTCCTGTTTTGATGGTTTAATCAGGGGTGTAGGTTTTTTTTTATCAATTAAAGTAGTTTTGAGGACACAATTCTAAATCCGCGATAAAAACTACACTGCAAAAACCCAAATCTTTTCAGTATTAAAAATCTAAATTTACACTTATTTACGACATTTGACTTTATCATTTCAAAAAAACTATTTACATAATTATTATTTTACATTTGGGGGAGAATTATATAAAGAAACACTAGGAGCTTGCTTAAGTCTAAAAATGCTTTCTTTAGAGTGCATAATTTTTTTATTGTTCGTTTTGATTGTTCGTTACTTTAAGAGACATTAAAGCAAATTTTTGCCAACCTAAGTAGTACTAAAGTTCCTTTAAAATATTTATCAAAATTATTATAACGGAAATTTGGCAATTAATTAATTTTAATGATTCACATTCTAAGATTTATTGAACTTTCTAATAAATTTTTGGTATTTTGAAAAATGTCTGGTCTTCGATTTTTTAGAAATTATCCTTCTATAGGGTGTATTGGTTGTGTTTTAGGGACAACTTTGGCTTAAATAATTTTGTGGATTGAAAAAAGTTAGCCCCACCCACCCACACCTTCTCCATTTAAGTGACCCAATTGCTTTGCTCTAAAACAAACCAAGGATTTCACATTATGAAAATCTAAAACCTCGAGTAATGAACTTCTTTTCCTCATTGTTGCGCTTCAAAGATGAAGAAAGTTCGTGTAAATAAAATTACGTTTCATCTGCATCCTATATGCAGTAATTTCATTTTCTTAAAGAAAGTTGCAAATTTTTTCGAAATTTTCCTGTCGAAATTGTCTACAAATTCTTTCAAAAACACAATACATTCTTAAAAAATAGACACAAGGGATCCCTAAGATTCTCTTAAACTTTTTGATAAACAAAACACAAGGGCCCCCAGATTCTTTCTCATTCTTGAAAAAATATACCAACAAATTTTCTGTGGTTTTAACATATTTTGCTATATTTTTTAACTGAAAGAAGACACCAAAGTTGCAAAAATATACAATATCTAATTTCATTCCATTCAGATTTCATTTTGTTTTTACCAACTTAACTTGAAATTTAGAACTTTTAAGTCTTAAAAAACTTTTTCAATTGATAAATAGCATTGTTGTTAGCGTTATTAGCATTTGAAACTTTATTAACGTTTGAGAACTTCTAAGATTTGAAAAAATTGTTATTCATGAGATTTTAAAAAATACAAGAATTTTTTCAGTTTTGAAAAGCGTCAGGTTATTGATATTTTTAGAAATAATCTTTCTATATTGGTTGTGTTTCAGGGGCAACTTTGACCTAAATAATTTTGTAGGTTGAAAAAAGTTAGCCCCACCCACCCACCCCTTCTCTATTTAAGTGACCCAATTGCTTTGCTCTAAAATAAACCAAGGCTTTCACATTATGAAAATCTAAAACCTCGAGTAATGAATTTCTTCTCCTCATTGTTGCGCTTCAGAGATGAAGAAAGTTCGTGTAAATAAAATTACGTTTCATCTGCATCCTATATGCAGTAATTTCATTTTCTTAAACAAAGTTGCAAATTTTTCGAAATTTTCCTGTCGAAATTGTCTCCAAATTCTTTCAAAAACACAATACATTCTTAAAAAATAGACACAAGGGATCCCTAAGATTCTCTTAAACTTTTTGATAAACAAAACACAAGGGCCCCCAGATTCTTTCTCATTCTTGAAAAAATATACCAACAAATTTTCTGTGGTTTTAACATATTTTGCTATATTTTTTAACTGAAAGAAGACACCAAAGTTGCAAAAATATACAATATCTAATTTCATTCCATTCAGATTTCATTTTGTTTTTACCAACTTAACTTGAAATTTAGAACTTTTAAGTCTTAAAAAACTTTCAATTGATAAATAGCATTGTTGTTAGCGTTATTAGCATTTGAAACTTTATTAACGTTTGAGAACTTCTAAGATTTGAAAAAACATTTTTCATGAGATTTTAAAAAATACAAGAATTTTTTCAGTTTTGAAAAGCGTCAGGTTATTGATATTTTTAGAAATAATCTTTCTATATTGGTTGTGTTTCAGGGGCAACTTTGACCTAAATAATTTTGTAGGTTGAAAAAAGTTAGCCCCACCCACCCACCCCTTCTCCATTTAAGTGACCCAATTGCTTTGCTCTAAAACAAACCAAGGATTTCACATTATGAAAATCTAAAACCTCGAGTAATGAATTTCTTCTCCTCATTGTTGCACTTCAGAGATGAAGGAAGTTCGTGTAAATAAAATTACGTTTCATCTGCATCATATATGCAGTAATTTCATTTTCTTAAAGAAAGTTGCAAATTTTTTCGAAATTTTCCTGTCGAAATTGTCTCCAAATTCTTTCAAGAACAAAATACATTCTTAAAAAATAGACACAAGGGATCCCTAAGATTCTCTTAAACTTTTTGATAAACAAAACACAAGGGCCCCCAGATTCTTTCTCATTCTTGAAAAAATATACCAACAAATTTTCTGTGGTTTTAACATATTCTGCTATATTTTTTAACTGAAAGAAGACACCAAAGTTGCAAAAATATACAATATCTAATTTCATTCCATTCAGATTTCATTTTGTTTTTACCAACTTAACTTGAAATTTAGAACTTTTAAGTCTTAAAAAACTTTTTCAATTGATAAATAGCATTGTTGTTAGCGTTATTAGCATTTGAAACTTTATTAACGTTTGAGAACTTCTAAGATTTGAAAAAATTTTTTTCATGAGATTTTAAAAAATACAAGAATTTTTTCAGTTTTGAAAAGCGTCAGGTTATTGATATTTTTAGAAATTATCTTTCTATATTTGTTGTGTTTCAGGGGCAACTTTGACCTAAATAATTTTGTAGGTTGAGAAAAGTTAGCCCCACCCACTCACCCCTTCTCCATTTCAGTGAACCAATTGCTTTGTAATAAGATTAAATTTCATATGCATGCTATCTACAGTAATTTCATTTCCTTAAACAGAGTTGTAATTTTTCGAAATTTTCCTCTCGAAATTCTCTTCAAAATGCTTTCAAAAACAAAGTACATTCTTAAAAAAAGAGACAGCAGGGGCACCAAGATTCTTTCACTTAAAAAAAGACACTAAGATTGTGTTAAACTCTTTGATAAAAAAACACAAGGGCCCCCCAAGATTCTTTCTCATTGTTAAAAAAATATTTATTATACAATTTTCTATGGGTTTAACACATTTTGTAAATTTTTTTCTGAAAGAAGGCACCAAAAAGCTTCAAAATTATATAATATCTAAAGTCATTCCATTCAAATTTCAATTTTTCAAATGAGACGTAGCATTATTATTAACATTTTAAGATTTTTTAAAATCTGGGGATTTCAAAGAGAAAAAAATTTCGGGATGCTTTTATGATATTTATGATACATATTTTGAAAATTCCTATAATTTTTACAATTTTGAATAATGTCTACTTTTCGATATTTCTAGAAATTATCTTCTACAGAGTGTATTAGTTGTGCTTCAAAGGCAACTTTGCCCTAAATAATTGTGTAGATTAAAAACAGCCCCACCCACCCACCCCTTCTCTCTTTCGGTGAACCAATTTCTTCGTTCTAAAATAAAAGAAGGATTTTACATTACCAAAAACTAAAACTTCTGGTAATTCGTTTCATCTCCTCATTGTTGCCCTTCAGAGATGATGAAAGTTCACGTAAATAAAATTACATTTTATCTGAAACCTCCCTGCAGTAATTTCATTTTCTTAAAAAGAGGCATTAATTGTTCGAAATTTTCCTCTCGAAATTCTCGTCAATTTTTTTCTAAAACAAAATACACTATTAAAAAAAAACACAGTAGGGGCCCCTAAGATTCTTTTAAACCCTTTGATAAACAAAAAAGGGGCCCCCAGGATTTTTCCTTATTCCTAAAAAAAGATACATGTATTAGAAAATTTTCTGTGCTTTTAACGCATTTTGTGTACAATTTTTTAACTGACAGAAGCCACCAAAGTTTGAAAATGTACAATATCTAAATTCATTCCATTCAAATTAAATTTTTTTTTTTCACCAACTGAATTTGAAATTTAGGGTTTTTAACTTTTCAACACCTTTTTCAGTTGATAGATGGCATTATTATTAGCATTTTAAAATTTATTAAAAGCTGAGGATTTCAAAGCGAAAAAAATTTCGGGGTACTTTTATGATATTTTGAAAATACCTATAATTCTTGCAATTTTGAAAAATTTCTACTTTTCGATATTTTGATATTATCTTCTACAGGGTGTATTAGTTGTACTTCAGAGGCAACTTTGATCTAAATAATTGTGTAGATTAAAAACAGCCCCACCCACCCACCCCTTCTCCCTTTCGGTGAACCAATTTCTTCGTTCTAAAATAAAAGAAGGATTTTACATTACCAAAAACTAAAACTTCTGGTAATTCATTTCATCTTCTCATTGTTGCCCTTCAGGGATGATTAAACTTTGCGTAAATAAAATTACATTTTATCTGAAACCTTCCTGCAGTAATTTAATTTTCTTAAAAAGAGGCATTAATTGTTCGAAATTTTCCTCTAGAAATTCTCGTCAATTTTTTTCTAAAACAAAATACACTATTTAAAAAAAACACAGTAGGGGCCCCTAAGATTCTTTTAAACTCTTTGATAAACAAAAAAGGGGCCCCCAGGATTTTTCCTTATTCCTAAAAAAAGATACATGTATTAGAAAATTTTCTGTGCTTTTAACGCATTTTGTGTACAATTTTTTAACTGACAGAAGCCACCAAAGTTTGAAAATGTACAGTATCTAAATTCATTCCATTCAAATTTAATTTTTTTTTTTTTTCGCCAACTGAATTTGAAATTTAGGTTTTTAACTTTTCAACACCTTTTTCAGTTGATAGATGGCATTATGATGAACATTTAAAATTTATTAAAATCTGAGAATTTCAAAGCGAAATAAATTTCGGGGTACTTTTATGATATTTTGAAAATTCCTATAATTCTTGCAATTTTGAAAATTTTCTACTTTTCGATATTTTGATATTATCTTCTACAGGGTGTATTAGTTGTACTTCAGAGGCAACTTTGATCTAAATAATGGTGTAGATTAAAAACAGCCCCACCCACCCACCCCTTCTCCCTTTCGGTGAACCAATTTCATCGTTCTAAAATAAAAGAAGGATTTTACATTGCCAAAAACTAAAACTTCTGGTAATTCATTTCATCTCTTCATTGTTGCCCTTCAGAGATGATGGAACTTCACGTAAATAAAATTACATTTTATCTGAAACCTCCCTGCAGTAATTTAATTTTCTTAAAAAGAGGCATTAATTGTTCGAAATTTTCCTCTGGAAATTCTCGTCAATTTTTTTCTAAAATAAAATACATTATTTTAAAAAAAAAGACAGTAGGGGCCCCTAAGATTCTTTTAAACTCTTTGATAAACAAAACACAGGGGCCCCAGGATTTTTTCTACTTCCTAAACAAAGATACCTGTATTAAAAAAATTTCTGTGCTTTTAACGCATTTTGTGTACAATTTTTTAACTGACAGAAGCCACCAAAGTTTGAAAATGTACAATATCTAAATTCATTCCATTCAAATTTAATTTTTTTTTTTCGCCAACTGAATTTGAAATTTAGGTTTTTTAACTTTTCAACACCTTTTTCAGTTGATGGATGGCATTATGATGAACATTTAAAATTTATTAAAATCTGAGAATTTCAAAGCGAAATAAATTTCGGGGTACTTTTATGATATTTTGAAAATTCCTATAATTCTTGCAATTTTGAAAAATTTCAACTTTTCGATATTTTGATATTATCTTCCACAGGGTGTATTAGTTGTACTTCAGAGGCAACTTTGATCTAAATAATTGTGTAGATTAAAAACAGCCCCACCCACCCACCCCTTCTCCCTTTCGGTGAACCAATTTCTTCGTTCTAAAATAAAAGAAGGATTTTACATTACCAAAAACTAAAACTTCTGGTAATTCATTTCATCTCCTCATTGTTCCCTTCAGAAATAAGGGAAGTTCACGTAAATAAAATTACATTTGATCTGAAACCTCCCTGCAGTAATTTCATTATCTTAAAAAGAGTATTTTTCGAAATTTTCGTCTCGAAATTCTCGTCAATTTTTTTCTAAAACAAAATATATTATTTAAAAAAAAACACAGTAGGGGCCCCTAAGATTCTTTTAAACTCTTTGATAAACAAAACACAGGGGCCCCCAGGATTTTTTCTCATTCCTAAAAAAAGATACATGTATTAGAAAATTTTCTGTGCTTTTAGCGCATTTTGTGTACAATTTTTTAACTGACAGAAGCCACCAAAGTTTGAAAATGTACAATATCTAAATTCATTCCATTCAAATTTAATTTTTTTTTCACCAACTTAATTTGAAATTTAGGAGTTTTAATTTCCGAACAACTTTTTTAATGGATGAATAGCATTATTATTAGCATTTTAAGATTTATGCAGTTTGAAGACTTGAAGAGAAACAAAATGGTATTCCTCAATGAAATTGTATTGGTTTTGCTTCACAGGCAACTTTGACCTTAATAATTTTGTGAATTAAAAGAGCTAGCCCCACCCACCCACCCCTTCTCCATTTCACTGAACCAATTGCTTTGTTCTAAAATTAAACAAGGATTTCACATTAACAAAAATTAAAACCTCTGCTAATTAATTTCTTCTTCTCCTCATTGTTGCGCTTCAGAGATGAGGGAAGTTCGGGTAAATAAGATTAAATGTCATCTGCATCCTGTCTGCAGTAATTTCATTTTCGTAAACAAAGGTGTAAACTTTTCCTCTCGAAATTCTTTCAAAAACAAAATACACTCCTAAAAAAAGGCTGCAGGGGTTCGAGATTTTTTATCAGTCTAAAAAATATATTTAATAAATTTTCTGAAGTTTTAACACACTTTGTCATAATTTTTTAACTGAAAGAAAACACCGAAGTTTAAAAAATATACATTATCTAAATTCATTCCATTCAAATTTCAATTTTTTTTAACAACTGAATTTGAAATTTAGAACTTTTGAACAACTTTTTCAATGATACGACAGCATTATTAATAACATTTTAAGATTTATTGCAGTTTGAGGCCTTCAAAGAGTAAAAAAAATTGTATAGTTATCTTCATGAAATTGTCAAAATTTCTATAATTTTTAAAATTTTGGAAAATGTCTGGTTCTCGTATTCTTAGAAATTAACTTTCCGCAGGGTGTACTAGTTTTGTTTCACAGGCAACTTTGACCTTAATAATTTTGTAGATTAAAAGAGTTAGCCCCACCCACCCACCCCTTCTCTATTTCAATGAACCAATTGCTTTGTTTTCAAATTAAACAAAGTTTTCATCTTGCCAAAACCTAAAACCTCGGGCAATTGATTTTTTCTCCTCATTGTTGCGCTTCAGAGATGAGGGAAGTTCGCGTAAATAGGATTAAATATCATCTGCATCTTGTCTGCAGTAAATTCATTTTCGTAAACTGAGATGTACATTTTTCGAAATTTTCTTCTCGAAATTCTCTTCAAATTCTTTCAAAAATCAAAATATGTACATTCTTAAAAAAACCAGCAGGGTTCCGAGATTCTTTATCATTCTAAAAAATATATTAAAATTTTCTGTGCTTTTAACGCATTTTGTATACAATTTTTTAACTGACAGAAGCCACCAAAGTTTGAAAATATACAATATCTATATTAATTCCATTCAAATTTTTTTTTTTTATCAACTGAATTTTAGAATTAGGTCTTTTAACTTTCGAACAATTTTTTTAATGGATGAATAGCATTAGCATTTTAAGATTTATTGCAGTTTGAAGACTTCAAGAAGTAAAACAAAATTGTATTCCTTAATGAAATTGTCAAAATTCCTATAATTAGTGAAATTATGGAAAATGTCTGGTTCTCGTATTTTTAGAAATTATCTCTCTAGAGGGTGTATTGGTTTTGCTTCAAAGTTTGACCTTAATAATTTTGTGAATTAAAAGAGTTAGCCCCGCCCACCCACCCCTTCTCCATTTCACTGTACCAATTGCTTTGTTCTAAAATTATAGAAGGATTTCACATGACCAAAAATTAAAACCTCGGCTAATTAATTTCTTCTTCTCATTGTTGCGCTTCAGAGATGAGGAAAGTTCGAGTAAATAAGACTAAATGTCATCTGCATCATGTCTGCACTAATTTCATTTTCGTAAACAGAGATGTTTTTCGAAATTTATCTCTCGAAATTCGTTCAAAAATAAATAAAATTCCTAAAAAAAGCAAGATTCGTTATCATTCTAAAAATATATATTTAAAAAAATTTATGGGGTTTTATAACATTTTGTCATAATTTTTTTACTGAAAGAAAACAACAAAGTTTAAAAAATATGCTTTATCTGAATTCATTCCATTCAAATTTCAATTTTTTTTACCAACTCAATTTGAAATTTAGGAGTTTTGAACAACTTTTTCAATAAATGGATGGCATTATTATTAGCATTTTAAGATTAATTGCAGTTTCAGCACTTCAAAGATTATACAAAAATGGTACACTTTCATGAAATTGTCAAAATTCCTACAATTTTTGAAATTTTTGAAGATGTATGTTTAGAAGTCACCTTTATACAACGTATATTGGTTTTACTTCACAGACAACTTTGACCTTAATAATTTTGTAGATTAAAAAAGTTAGCCCCATCCACCCACCCACCCCTTCTCTATTTCAATGCTCCGGTTGCTTTGTTCTGAAATTAAATAAGGTTTTCACATTGCCAAAAACTAGAACCTTGGGTAATTAATTTCTGTTGAGTTGTTAATTTTTCAAAAATTTTCTGTCAATATGTTCTCCAAATTCTTTCAAAAACAAAATACATTCTTAAAAAATATATATTAAAAGATTGTCTGTGGTTGTAAGACTTTTTGCAATAATTTTTAACTGAAGAAGACACCAGTTTCAAAAATGTACAACGCAAATTCATTCCTTCAGTTTTCACTTTTTTTTCCAACTGTATTTGAATTTAGAAGTTTTGACTTTTAAACAACTTTTTCATTATTTATTTTAAAATTTACTGAGGTTTGAGGATTTCAAAAATTAAATCAATATTTTTGGTACAGTAATGAGATTTTGAAAATCGTTATATTTTTGCAGTTTTGAAATATGTTTTTTATTTAGTTCGTCAAATAGCTGCAAGGTCAACATGATTATTTTAAAAATTAATTTCATGGCTCACTAGAGGTCATTTTTTCCGATCATATGATACATTCTACGTTTCATCTACGGTGTAGGCAACCAAATATTCAAAAAAAATAACCTCAAAAAAAATTGAAAAAACCTTTGCACTTTCTGGATTTATAGTACATACGTCAAGTATCGCCAAAACAAAACTATTCATTTACACAGAATTCAGTGTCGTTTTAATAATTTTATTGGAAAATTTTTAAGGACTTCCAAAAAAAATTTTCCAAGAAACCCAAACAGCCAAAGTAAAATATTACACACTTTCTTGTTGTAAAGAGTCACATGGAAATTTAGCTTCTTTATCCAAAATTGTTCTTTTGCTCTATTTTTTGTTTATTGTTTAAATAAATAAAATCAACCGTCAACAGGAATTAATTTTGACGTTTGTACTTTGTAGTCTGCGCTTGCGCGATCTAGTACTCTAGTTTACGTGTCTTGTGTCTAAGATCACGTTATTTCTTATTTTACCGTCGTCTTAATTTTTTTCCACAAACTTACGCCTGTGTGGAGATTTTTCGGGCACAATATTATAAGAAGCAGATATTGCACCTGGAATGAGATTCAGGGCTTCACAGACACTTTATTTTAATGCAAAATTAAAATTAAATGCGCCATCTTAGACATGTTTGGGAGTGTTGTGGTAATCATTGTACCGAAATTGACTTTATAACAATGAAAGAATGTCTATACATATAGGAGTGTTATTTTTGATCATTGAACGATTAAAAGTGACACTTCAATCTTTTCAGATAATCAGTGAAGTCCCAGAGTGCTAAAAAGAAATTACTTGTTGCAGAGTGCTTTGTGGCTTGACTCGATTTAAAAATATCGTCAGATTTATTGTAAATAATCCAAGTAGTGGAAAACGAAGCTTCTAGATCACCCTATAGCGCTATAGTTAACGCTTTTTTCGTTACCTTCACGCGCAAAAATTGCTTTCTTTTGGATTTTATTGGTTACTTTTATTGCAGAGTGATCTAAACTATCTCCAACCTTCCAAACTTGTGAGATGTGGCTTCAGTGTAACGCTTCTACAAGAACTCCTATCCAAGGTCACTAGTTACAATCCCACTATCTATTAAAATTTAAAACTAGCTCCGGAAACCAAAAACTACCAAGCAAAAAATATTTGTCCTTTAAGTGACAATCAGTTATGCGTGTTAATTTTTTTTAATAAGACTGACTAAATCGTTAACTCATTTTCGTTTTTTATTTGAGGGTTGAGTAGTTTTTCCGAAAAGTGAATTAAATAAGTAAAGTTGACTTAAATTGCAGATGCGCCGACCCCTCGCATCCGCCAGTCCGGTCACCTCTTTGTACTACAACAACAATCCGCCGCCATTCCACCAAGGGTCAATACCACCGGGACACGCCATCGTTGGACATCCTGGTAGCGGATTGGGTAATTACTGTGGACAAAACAATCGACGTAGTACTTAAAAAAAACGTCAATTTTTGCCAGGATCTCCCCAACTGATTTACCACCAGAGGATGCAAGACCCCTCCAAGGAGCTCCTGGCCGAGTCGCAGCGCGTCAAGCTGCAACTATGCAACTTGGAGAAGCAACTCAACGACCTAAAGCTGGCGACACAGGGCGTGACGACCTTGAGCGAACGCGACAGACTGACCCAGGAACTGCAACTCATTGAGCAAGGGATCCAGGAGAAGCAGAAGGAAGCCTGCCTGGTGAGTGACGGCGCGGTTGACCTCGCGACGTAAGTGATCGCGTTGGCGCGTTTCAGAATAAAATCGTGCACTCGTGGAACCAAGCCATGGGCAACTACAACAACGCCAACGTGGCGAATTTGGAGACGTCGGAGGAGGCGATGTACGAGGCCGACATTGCGAACGACATGCGCCAGTTAGAGATTCGTCTCCAGGAAGAGATCGAAGAGCAAGAGAAGATATGGAGCAGTGAAGAGGACTCCAACCAGTAAATTAAACCCAATGGGTTCAGTTCTTCTTTTATTTCATGACATGTTTTCGTGTGGGCATCAAAGTCTGATTGCTATTTTGAATCATAAATGTAGGAATACGGTCTATGCATTTTCTTTCCTAAGGTGATTTTCTAGCATTTTTTTAAGACGTGTGATTCAAAATATTTGATACTTTCAGACTGTTTTATTCACATTAAATACAATAGGTGCATTTCACATTTACTGAATTCGATGAGTAGTTGTTCCAGTTTTATTGGAAAACAGCGTGGCGTCTTTATCACTCGCTCCAGAGAATGATTAGCTGAAATGTTATCTATCTTTAATCATACTGTGTGTGATCGGTATATCAATGTTATGAGTTGATATATTTTAATTTAGTGTGCATTTGTTTGAAAATGCAACTGACTAAGAAGTTATGATGCTTAAATTTAATTATATAGTCTAATTTATTAAGCTTTATAAATGGTGTGTTACTGTGTTACAAAGAAATTATAAAAAATGTGTTTAAGTCGTTCTAGCTAAAGCATTCAGGTCTTAATATCTTTGTAATATACGTAAACCAACATACATGTATAATGTAATTTGATGTATGCATCCAAGGATTATTTAGAGCTGTCATTTTATTGTAATATCAAGTCATTGCAGTTTCGTCCCGTCGCGGAATCTATCGTGGAAATACCAAGCAATTTCAGCGCCTTATTTAGTTTTATTACGGACGGTCCTGTCGTAATTATCTTAGCGACTAAAAGATAATTATAAAATCGGTTGTTGATTTTCGCATTCAAAATGTCAAGTTGTTAAATTTCGATGACTTATTGCGTTTTTGAAATAAAATGAGTCTGTATTAGAAACTGAGCATCGAACTATTTTTTATAAATGTAGAAATGCCAAAGTAATTTTTTCCAACTTACTAATAATAAAACCTGATGATGTACTGGATGGCTCGATTATATAATTATTTATACAAGTGTTACGTAATCACGTGCTTTGTTATTTCAATTTTAGCTTGTCTACGACTTTCGCTTTGACAGCTCTGCGGTTTCGATTTATTGTATAATTGTAAAATTCTTTGCTGAAGCAAGTTTGCAATATTAGCCTAGGCTGTGTAACATTGTTTTTTTCGTGATTGTATTTAACGTTGTTTACGTTTGCCCTATAGTCAAGTTTTATTTATTGAGTCATCTGGCATTCATTTTTATATTAGGTCATGTTGCACATGTGATTAATATTTAACTATTTATACTGATTACATTAATCACGTATGTATATTTGGGTGGAAGTATATAAATTATACCAATATTTAAATAAATTATTATTACCTATCGTGACTTGAAGTTTTATTACCTTTTCTCGTATAAGGACTGCTAAAAGAGAAGCTAAGTTAACTAAACAAACCAAGCTGGACCTGGCAACTTTGCAGCTGCGTAAGTGGTTCTTTAGAGAAACTCTATGTGAATATTTTGCTGTATACGTTTCTAAATGAATTAATTCAAGAAATTCACGTGGTTAATGTAGAAGAACCAGAGACTTTAATAATATTTAAAGTCTCTGAGAAGAACAAACAATTGCTAGTTTCGAAGTCTCATTAATTCTTTATTGGCTAATTTGTATGCAACCAACAAAACAGCAATGGTTAGTATAAATATGTATATGGTCATCTTTGTTTTACTGGTTGCCAATACCGGAAATTCCAAAATTCTTTTAAATCTGTTCTAATCTAAACCAAAACACTAGAAGCCACTGAGATTCTTTCAAATTCCTCCCACGAGATTCCTTAAACTTCTCTCAAAAATAAAAACACAGTAAGTTGGTTTCCAAGATTCTTTCAAATTCTTCGTCAAACAGAACACCAGGGTCCTCACGGGTTTCTTCAAACTAAAACAGAAGCTGAGCGACCACTATTTAGAAAACCGGGTAAGTTAATATTTAGAAACATGGTTTATTAATTGTCAAAAATTTGCAAATAAATTCAAGTTAATTCATGTGTCAGTGTCGAGCAACCAGCAAAACATCATCGATCGGTAAAATTATATACCTGCGTGTTTTACTGGTTGCCTACTTTAAATAATTTTTATTATTTTATCATGAATGAGATGAATGATCTCTTATCTGTGATCAATGATCATGTTATGAGTTCTGAAAATTTCATTGAAATTGGAAATTAATTTATAAATATTCATAATGGGTGATACAGCTAACAATAATCATATGTAATTTTATAATTTGGTGCAAAAAAAAATATATATATATGACACTGATTCAAAATTACGCAAAATTAATAATGTCACAGAGATTTTCGTCCCAGAGTTTTTTTTAACACATGCATCCCTAAAATAAATAACTAATTAATTACATTTAAATTAGCGATGATTTTTTATTAAAAATGAATAAGTAATTAACTGTTGTCCCGTTTGTGGGTATCGTTATTTTTTATTGAATAATTATGCATGAACATTAATTAATTAATCGTTTACTGTGTTTATCTGTAAGTAATTGATTATAATAATACTTCTACGCCTATTTCATAAGCCATTAATTTCGGTTAATTAACTATGATTTAACGAATTGTTCGAATAACTAACTATAAAGCTAATTTGTTTTTATTGAATTAATGAATTAATTGATAGAAATTCTCTTTTTATTATTTTTTAAACAATGACTATAGAAAAAAAATGGTTATTTCGACAGAACTTTCTTGAAAGATTATAAATTTTTGCTGAAGTTTTTGTTTTCTGATAACCTGTGTAATGTAAAAACTAGTGGCGTAAATAATATTCCTACAATTTTTCGAGTTTTGAAGTTTAATTTCTCCAAATTAATTTAAATTTTTCAGTTTTTAGATTTTATAAATTTTCGATTTGAGTTTCTGAAGTTTTCTATTTTTCCATTTTTCCATCGTTTCGATTTTTAATTTTCTTTATTCTTTCAATTATTCAATTTTTCAGTGTTTCTTTTATAATTCAAGTTTTTTTAAATTTACCTAATTTTTCGATTTGCGTTTTTTCAATTTTTCATTTTTTTTTTTTTGTTTTTTCAATTTTTAAATTTGCCATTTTTCTGTTTAATATTTTCCGAGTTTACGATTTTTCAGTTTAGTTTTCTTAAAATTTTCAGTTTTTGAATGTTCCGATTTTTTCATTTTGTTCTTTCAATTTAATTTTTTTCAGTTTTTCCTTTCTTCAAGTTTACCGTTATTCAAATCTTTGAATTTTCACTTTTAAATTTTTCAGTTTTCCGATTTTCCAACTTCTGGATGTTTAAGTTCTTAGATTTTACAATTTTTTGATTTCACGAGTTTTCAATTTTTCATTTATCAATTCTTAGATTTTTCAATTTTTCGATTTCGAGCTTTTTGTTCTAATTTTTTATTTTCTTTATTTTTTCAATTTTTCGGCTTTCCAGTGTTCTGATGATCCAATTTTTTTTTTTCAATGTAAATTCAATTTTTCCATTTTTCAGTTTTAGATTTTTCAGTTTCTCGATTTTTCAATTTTTCGTTTATTCCATTTTTGATAGGCAAATTTTCTAGTTTTCATGATAAATATGTTAATAATTATTATAGTTTTTAAAAGTTTTCACTTTTTCAGTCTTAGGATTTTCGAATTCAGTTAGTGGATTCAAATCTTTAGCATTTATTCGATTTTTCAGTTTTTCGGCTTCTAATTTTTCAATTTCTCCATATTTAATTTTTCGATTTTTTGATCTTTTAATGTTGCAGTTTTTGGAGATTTTATCATTGTTCGATTTTACAAGTTTTGGGTTCTCCAATTTTTCATTTCAATTCGTTTTTTCATTCTTTCCAATTTTTCGATTTTTGGGTTTCTCGATTTTTAGTTTTTCAATGTTTCGATTTTTGGTTTCTTGGATTTTCCACTTTTTCGAATTTGCACAGTTTTTTGATTTTTGAATTTTTTCCGATTTTTTAGTTTCTCGAATTTTAATTTTTTAAATTGAAAAATCAAAAATGAAAAAACGAAAAAGTAAAACATGAAATTTTCGAAAAATCAAAAATATGGAAATCAAGAACTTGAAAAAACAAAAAATCGAAAAAATTATGCAACCGAAACAATGTAAGATGGAAAACTGAAAAATTAAAGAAAATGTGTTTATTCGTTTATACCCTCCTGCAAAATTGATGACGTCAAAATTTATCACAAAAAAAAATAAATTTCCCAGAATAGAATCTTATAATTTTCCTTCCTCTTCTATTTTACAATTTTTTGATATCACAATTTTCAATTTTTAAAATTCTAGATTTTTTGAAATTTCGATTTTTCAATTTTTAATTTCTCAATTGCTAGATATTTTTTCCAGTTTTGGGATTTTAAAATTTTTCGACTTCTCGATTTTTCAACATTAGATTTTTCAATTTTTCAATATTTCAATTTTGAGCTTTTTCAATTTTTTCATTCTACAAATTTTCGGGTTCTAGATTTTTTATTTTTCGATTTCCCAAATTTTTCACTAGTTTGACGTTTGTAAATTTTCAGTTTTTCAATGTTTCAATTTTTCAGTTTTTAGATTTTTTAAGTTTTCGATTTTTCGAAAATGCTTTTTTACTTTTTCGATTTCTAAATTCTTCATTTTTTTAATTTCGCAATTTTTGGATTTCTTTCAATTCTGGGATGTTTGAATTTTTCGATTCTTCAATTTTCCCTTCATTTTTTAATTTTTCGATATTTCCGCTTTGGAATTTTTCAGTGTTGCGATTCTTCGACTTTTAGATTTTTTAGACTTCTGGTTTTTTTAGTTTTTGGATTTTCAGTATTTCGCTTTTTAATTTTAAATATTTCAGTTTTTCGAGTGTTTAATATTTCGATTTCTCAATTTTTCAACTTTTCGATACAATCATTTTCCAATTTTTAAATTCTAGGTTTTTTGATTTCTTGACTTCTCAGTTCTTCTATATTTCAATTTTTCATTTTCCCGAATTTTTAAATTTTCAATTTTCCATTTTTTTTATATTTCGGCTTTTCAAGTTCTTAATTTTTCAATTTTTGGTATTCTTTCCAGTTTTGGGACTTCATTTTTTTAATATTTATTTAATTATCCGATATTTCAGTTTTGGATTTTGGATTCCTCAATTTTGTACATTTTGAATTTTCAATTTTTCGTTTTTTAAACTTTCGATTTTTCAATTTTTCAACTGTTTTATACTTCGATTTCTCAATTTTTCAACTTTTCGATATTTTAATTTTTCAACTTTTAAATTCTGGATTTTTAGTTTTCGATTTTTCGATTCTGACCTACTTCGGTTTGTTAATTTTTCGACTTTTCGACTCCTCTATTTCTCGATCGTTTGATTTTTCGATTTCTAGATGTCTCAATTTTGGAACTTTTCGACGTTTTTTAGATTTTTCGATTTCTCGGGTTTTTGATATTTCACTTTTCGGCTTTTCGATTTTTCGACTTTTCAGTTATGCAATTTTTTTAATTTTTTAGTTTTTTAATTTTTGGACTTCCGGTTTCTCGATTTTTCAATGTTTTAAATTTCAGATTTTTCGATTTCTCGATTTTTCGGTTTTTCAGTTCTTCGATTTTGGTGTATTTCGCTTTCTCAATTTTTCGACTTCTCGTCTTTTCAACTCCTCTAGTTCTCGATCCATTGATTTTTCAATTTCTCGGTGTCTCAGTTTTTGAATTTTTCGATGTTTCGATTTTCCAGTTATCAACTGTCAGATTTTTCAATTTTACTATTTTAGAATTCAGTTAGTTGATTTTAAACCATTCGCATTTATTCGATTTTTCAATTTTTCGACTTCTAATTTTTCAACTTCTAAGTTTTCAATTTCTGCATTTTTAATTTTTGAATTTTTTGATGTTTTAAGTTACAGTTTTTGGATCTCACAATTTTGAAGATTTTATCATTTTTCGATTTTACAGTTTTCGGGTTTTCCAATTTCTCATTTCAATTCGTTTTTTCTTCTTTCCAATTTTTCGACTCACTCATTTTTTCGATTTTTAGGTTTCTCGATTTTTAGTTTTTCAATGATCGATTTTTCATTTCTTCAGTTCTGCGATTTTCTACTTTTTCGATTTTGCAATTTTTTGTTTCTTCAGTACTTTGATTTTTGATTTTTTTCCGATTTTTTAGTTTCTCGAATTTTAATTTTTTAAACTGAAAAATCAAAAATGAAAAAACGAAAAAGTATAAAATGAATACTTTGAAAAATCTAAAATTGGAAACCAAGAACTTGAAAAATTGAAGAAACGAAAAATCGAAAGATCGTAATCTCGGAAAATTGAAGAAACCAAAAATTGAAAAATTTGGAATACGAGAAATTGAAAAATTGAAACCCAAACAACGTAAAATGGGAACATTGAAAAGTGAAAGAAAATGTGTTTCTTCGCTTATCCCCTCCTGAAAAATTGATGACGTCATCCCAAAATTTATCATAAAAAAATTAATTTCCCAGAATCAAATCTTATAATTTTCCTTTCTATTCTATTTTACATTTTTTGATATCACAATTTCAATTTTTAAAATTCTATACTTTTTGATTTCTCCACTTTTTAGTTTTTCTAAATTTCAAATTTTCAGTTTTCCCAATTTTTAAATTTTCGATTTTTCAAATTTTTAATGTCTTTTAGTTACACTTTTTGGATCTCACAATTTTACGATTTTACAGTTTTTGGATTTTCCAAGTTTCCTTTTCAATTCGTTTTTTCTTCTTTCCAATTTTTCGATTCATTCATTTTTTCGATTTTTAGGTTTCTTGATTTTTAGTTTTTCAGTGTTTTAATTTTTCGCGTCTTCAGTTCTTCAGTTTTCTACTTTTTCGATTTTGCAATTTTTCGTTTTTTCAGTTTTACGGCTTTTGAATTTTTTCCGATTTTGTAGTTTCTTGAATTTTAATTTTTTAAACTGAAAAATTAAAAAATGAAAAAACGGAAAACTTTGAAAAATCTAAAAATTAGAAATCAAGAACTTGAAAAATTGAAGAAACGAAAAATCGAAAAATTAGGAATTCGAGAAATTGAAAAATTGAAAAAGGAAAAATTATTATGAAATCGAAACATTGAAAAATGGAAAAATTGAAAAATGAAAAAAACGAAAAACTATGATTTAAAACTTTTTCGTTTCTCGACTTTTCAGTTGTTCTATGTTAAAATTTTTCAATTTTTCAATTTTCCGTATTTTTAAATATTCGGTTTTCCAATTTTTCTTTTTTAAAATATTCGATTTTTAAATTTTTTAATTTCTCAATTTTTGGATATTTCTTCCAGTTTTTTAATTTTTCAGTATTTCAGTTTTAAGATAGTTCAGCATTTTGATTCTTCGACTTTTCGATTTTTTACATCTGGATTTTTTGGTTCCTCGATTTTGTACATTTTTAATTTTCAATTTTTCGTTTTTTAAACTTTTTTTTTTGACTGTTTTATACTTCGATTTTTCAGTTTTTCAACTTTTAAAATTCTGGATTTTTCCTTTGCTCGAGCTTTCATTTTTCTTTTTTCTATATTCCAATTTTTCAATTTTCCGATTTTTAAATTTTCGTTTTTTCAAATTTTTTATGATTCGATTTATCGAGATTCGGACATTCCGATGTTTCGATTGTTCAATTTCTCGATTTATCAACTTTTCGATTTTGGCGCATTTTGGTTTCTGAATTTTTCCACTTCTCGACTTTTCGACTCGATCCATTGATTTTTCAATTTCTCGGTGTCTCAGTTTTTGAATTTTTCGATGTTTCGATTTTTCGATTTCACGGTTTTTCGATTTTTTACTCTTTATTTCCAAGTTTTCGATACTTCGATTTTTCAGTTATCGATTGTTAGATTTTTCAACTTTTCGACTGCTAATTCATCAATTTCTCCATATTTAATTGTTCAATTTTTTGATCTTTTCAGTTTCAATTCGTTTTTTCTTCTACCCAATTTTTTTCAGTTTCTCGAATTTTAATATTATAAACTGAAAAATCAAAAATGAAAAAACATTGAAAAATCATTGGGTATTTTCCAGTATTGCGATTCTTCGTCTATATGTATTTCAATTTTTCGATTTTCCGAATTTTTCTTTTATAATATATTTCGATTTTTGAATTTTTTTAATTTCTCAATTGTTGGATATTTCTTCCAGATTTGTGATTTTTCAATTTTTCAATTCGTCAATTTTTCTTATATTTTTTAATTTTTCAATATTTCAGCTTTTAGTTCAGCATTTCGATTCTTCGACTTGTGGATTTTTTGATTCCTCGATTTTGTACATTTTGAATTTCCAGTTTTGCGTTTTTTAAATTTTCGATTTTTCAATTTTTTGACTGTTTTATACTTCGATTTCTCAATTTTCCGGCTTTCCGATATTTCAATTTTTCAACTTTTAAAATTCTGGGTTTTTCATTTCATCGAGCTTTCTTTTTTATTTTTTTCTATATTTTAACTTTTCAATTTTCCGAATTTTTAAATTTTCGATTTTTCAAATTTGTGATATCTCGACTTATCGAGATTCGGACATTTCGAAGTTTTGATTGTTCAGTTTCACGATTCATCAATTTTTCGATTTTTCGATTTGTGGATATATCATACACTAACAATATGTAAAAATCAATACAAAAAACAGTTGTATATTCCGCAGAAATTCTGAACGCTTGAGTCGATATTTGCATGGCCGCGCTGTGGTCTCTAGGTCACACAAGTTCTTAGGCTACGAAATGTTATTATACAATTTTAATTTTTTTTGCAAAAATCTGGATCCATCTAATAGAAATCTAGACAGACCTAATAAATTTAGTAGGAAAGCCAAAAGGTTAGTTATATATTTATAGAAATACATAGGGCTAAAAAAATAGACTAAAAATATGTGTCACAGCTTTATCAGTGTGTTGCACAAAATTCTGAATTATCTTGTATTTAATTCTTTTTTTTTATATTTCTTGTTACTAAGTGACTTGATTCTCAGTGGATGTTTATTAAAGCTTATTTTGGGTGGATTAATTGTGATAAAACTGATTAAACAACTAAATTTAACCCACTAACACGACAGATTACAAGAGCTATCGATATCCATGATCACATGACGACCTAAATATAGATTTCTATTTTCATTACAAGCTATCAAATGCATTATATGTTTATGTCTGTGTATACGTATTAATTGGCATTAACAGGAGCTGTGACGAGATATTTTTTTTAATTCTGTGGAGATTAAAATTAATTTTTGGTGTGTATTTTTACAGTACATACTTTGCTGTAAAAAACGTGAAGGTCAACTAATTGATTGTATTTGATTACATGACCACTTTAATATTAATAATATTTCAATTATTTAATTAAACATTTAAACTACTTTAAATTTCCGCGCCTCCTTCCTGCAGATCCCTAACCCAGCATCCCCCGTCGGCCGCCAGGTGTCGCCGCTCTCCTCGTCAAAAATTCCCAAACAGCTGTCAAATGCCGTTTTTGCGAAGTCGCATTGCGGCATTGTGTTACCTCAAATAAAGCGAAAAAGCCAAGAAATTCGGCGTCTCGCGAGTGTGTCGAGCGTCGCGACCGCGCTAAAATGCCAACCAAGAACAATCAAAACGAAATCGACCTCGCGGCCCGGCCCCATTACCTTCACGAGCTGCCCTTCGAGGACGAAGAGCGGCTGGGAAAGCTCTTCAAAAAACTGGATAAAGATGGAAATGGGAAGATTGACATCCGCGACCTGAGCGAGGCTCTGAAAGGCACCGGTGTCCATCAACATTACGCCGAGGTATGTTTGCGAACTAAACATCATAAGTGGACTCTAATTGGTTTAGCGCACTCGGATTTACGAGCGGATTACAGGGAGAAACGTGGGCTATCACGTGCCAGGGAGCCCCGGCGACCCACATTCCGGGCCCAACAAGTGCGATTGATTTTAGGCGATCCTCCGGTTGGTCGTCGGCGGGGTTTAAGGACTGGTTAACGCCGGTCTGATTGGGTTAGTCATCGCGGGTTTCTTCATTTCCGCGTTGGCCACGATTACAATTACAATTTCAATTACAATTACACTGAAATTGTTCTATTTCTGGCGCTTGTGTCACCAGTGTGGCTCCGGTCGGTCTGCTCTTGACCGTTATTAAATAATCGATTTTTGTCGGCTACTTTGTCCTAGTCCTGGATCAGCGACGAAAGCGAACCATGTCGGGATATGGGATGACGTCAGGATTATTTCAGAGTCTAGAGTACATTCCACTCCTTCGCTTCAGGTTCAAGCGTGTAATTTGACTAACATCCATCCAAGGTCGGCCCGTGAATTTCAGGTGTGAACAGCGAACTTTCATTCATAAAAAAATCGAAACGACCTTTTTTACGACCTGCTGATCACAAGATTTCCAGAACGCGTCATTTAGGGCTTCCACCTGACTTTGACGGCATGAGTGATGATAAATCATGTGAGGCTCAAATACGTTACGTTTGTAAACTAAGGAAAGGTCTGGGTTTTACGTGGGTAAAGGTATTGATAGGTGTCTAAAATGGGTCTTTAAATTGTTAAAAATGGTCGCTAAAATCCGTAATTTGGTATTTGTGGGCTACAATCACGACCTTTTTAGATTGTAGCAAGCCATGGAAATCTAGTGACTTGAGAGTTTAAAAACGGCTTTAAAAATGAGGTTATGAATTCGATTGCGCCCTTCAATTAGTTCTTTTTAGCACATTTTTTTGAGTTTCATCGTTCGGTACAATCATTTGAAAATTGAAACTGCGTACACTTTGGCGAAACCTGGTGTTCAAAATTGCTAACTTCCAAAAAATCAAAGATCCAGGTTACCTACCGTGAGACCATGGGTTTTACAATCTTTAAAACATGGGTATAGTGGTAATGGATAATGCGCCTTACCATTCTGTAAAATTGACTAGCCGTCGATAAAATTTTCAAAAAATTGTTCGAATGTCATTTCGCCCTTGAAATTAATAAATTATGAACTTTGATCTTGCGATTTTTGTTTTGTGATAACCTTTATAAATAAAAACCAGTGATGTAAATAACAACACCGAAAAATCATAAATTCTAAAAATAATAATTCGTAATACTAAAAATCGGAAACTACAAAATTTGAAAAATTGGAATATCGACCAATAAAATAAATTATGAAACTAAAAAGATTAAAAATTCAGATATAGAAAATTTAAGGAATAGAAAACTTCGGGAATAAAAAATCGAAAAGTGCAAAAATTGACAAAAACCGAACAATGGAAAAACTGAAAAATCGAGAAGTAAAAAAATTTGAGTATCGAAAATAGGAAAGTCGAAAAATAAAATTTGAAGGTCGACAGTTCGAAAAATTGAATAATCGGAAAATCAAAAAATCGAAAATTGAAAAATTTTCCGGTAAGTTGAAAAATTAAAAAATCGACAAATTGGAAATTCTAAAAAAAATCGAAAAACTGAAGAATGGATAAATTGAAAAATCGTAAATCGCGAAATCGAAAAGTTAAAAAAATTAAATTCGAATGTCGAAAGATCGAAAAGTCGAAATTCGAAAAACGAAAAATGGAAATATTTATTGAAAAATCGAAATTGAAAAATCTTTCGGAAAGTTGAAAAATTGAAAAATCAGGAAACTGAAAAATCTAAAAGTGAAACACGAATATAAAAATCGAAAATTCGGGAAATCAAAAAATCAAAAAACCGGACAATCGAAAAATCACAAAAATCTTCCGGAAAGTGGAAATATTGAAAAACGGGAAATTGAAAATTCTAAAAGTTGGAAGATTGAAAATTCGGATATCGAAAAACCCAAAATTCGAAAAACAGAAAAATCGAAAATTCGATTAATGTAAATTCGAAATGTGTATTGAAAAATCCCCCAGAAAGTTGAAAAATTGAAAAATCAGGAAACTGAAAATTCTAAAAGTAAAAAGATTTAAAACTCGGGCATGAAAATCTAAAAGTAAAAAGATTGAAAATTCGAATATTGTAAAATCGACTAGTAGAAGATAAAATGTCTAAAAAGTTAAAAACTTTAGAATGGTAAAATTTATAAATGAAAAATGGAAAATTAAAAAAAATGAAAATTCGAATGTTGAAAAATCGAAAAACCGAAAATTCGGAATTCGAAAAATTGAAAAATAAAAACGCTGGGAAATTGAAAAAATAGAAAAATCTTCCGGAAAGTGGAAACATTGAAAAATCTAAAAATTGAAAGATTGAAAATTCGAATATCCAAAAAACCGAAAATTCGCAAAACAGAAAAATCGAAAATTCGATTAATTTATTCGAAAAACAAAAATTCGAAATATGTATTGAAAAAACGGAAAATGGAAAATCGAAAAAATGAAAAATCCTCCAGAAATTTGAAAAATTGAAAAATCAGGAAACTGAAAATTCTAAAAGTAAAACTCGGATATGAAAATCTAAAATTCAGGAAATTAAAAAATCGGAAAGTAAAAAAAAATGAAAATTTGATTGTCGAAAAATCGAAAAACCGAAAATTTGGAAATCAAAAATAATGGAAATTCCAAAAATTGAAAAATCCAAAAACCGAAAAAATAGAACTGAAAATTCGGAAATCGAAAACTCGAAAAGTAAAAGAATGGGAAATTCGAGTATCGAAAAATGGAAATTCGTAAAATCCGAAAATGGAAAATCGAAAAATCGGTAAACCGAAAAAATGGAAAAGTAAAAAAATTGAAAATTTGAATATAGTAAAATCGACTAGTAGAAGATCAAATGTCTAAAAAGTTAAAAACTTTAGAATGGTAAAATTGATAAATCAAAAATCGAAAAGTAAAAAAAATGAAAATTATAATGTCGAAAAACCGAAAATTCGGAATTCGAAAAATTTAAAAACTGAAAAATAAAGAAGCTGGAAAATTGACAAAATAGAAAATTCTTCCGGAAAGTGGAAATCTAAAAATTGAAAGATTCAAAATTCGAATATCGAAAAACTGAAAATTCTAAAAACAGAAAAATCGAAAATTCGATTAACTTATTCGAAAAAACAAAAATCTGAAATATTGAAAAAACGGAAAATGGAAAATCGAAAAAATGAAAAATCTTCCAGAAAATTGAAAAATCAGGAAACTGAAAATTCTAAAAGTAAAACTCGGATATGAAAATCTAAAATTCAGGAAATCAAAAAATCGAAAAGTAAAAAAAAATGAAAACTCGATTGTCGAAAAATCAAAAAAGCGAAAATTCGGAAATCAAAAATGGAAATTCGAAAAATTGAAAAATCCGAAAACCGAAAAATCGATAAATAGAAAAATCTTCCTGAAAGTGGAAAAATCCAAAAGTTGAAAGATTGAAAATTTGGATATTGAAAAACTGAAAATTGGGAAATCGAAATTCGAAAAGTAAAAAATGGGAAATTCAAATATCGAAAAGTGGAAATTCGATAAATCCCAAAATGGAAAATCGAAAAATCGTTAAATAGAAAAATAGAACAACTTTGCGGAAAGTCGAAAAATCCTGAAATTGAACAATCTGAAATTTCGGATATCGAAATATCGAAAATAGGCAAATTGAAAAAAAGATTATTTGAATGTCGAGAGATCGAAAAATCGAAATCCGAAAAATAGAAAAATCGAAAATTCGATGAATCAAACATTCGAAAAAATCGAATAATCGAAAAATCAAACAATCCGAAGACAGATAATTCTAAAAATCGAAATTCGAAACGTTGAAAAATCGAGAAATCGAAAATGAAAGAATCAAAAAACCGAAAATTGAAAATTCCAAAAATCGAAAATCGAAGAATAAAAAAATTGAAAAATCATGAAAGTAAAAAGATTAAAAATTCAGATATAGAAAATTCGAGGAATCGAAAACTCGGGGAATAAAAAATTGAAAAATCGAAAAACCGAAGAATGGAAAAACTGAAAAATCAAGAAGCAAAAAAATGAAGATTCGAGTATCGAAAATAGGAAAATCGAAAAATAAAAAAAATAAAAATTGAATGTCGACAGTTCGAAACATTGGATAATCGGAAAATCAAAAAATCGAAAACTGAAAAATTTTCCGGTAAGTCGAAAAATCGAGAAATTGGACATTCTAAAAAAAATCGAAAAATCGGAAAACTGAAGAATGGATAAATTGAAAAATCGTAAATCTAGAAATCGAAAAGTAACAAAAATTAAATTCGAATGTCGAAAGATAGAAAAATCGAAATTCGAAAAACGAAAAATCGAAAGATTGAAAAATCGGAAAAATTGAAAAATTTTTTGGAAAAAACTCAGACATGAAAATCCAGAATTCGGGAAATCAAAAAATCGAAAAGTAAAAAAACTGAAAATTCGATTAGTAGAAGATGAAACGTCTAAAAAGTTAAAAACTGTAAAATGGTAAAATTGACAAATCAAAAATCGAAAATTGAAAAATATAAAAGTAAAAAAAATGAAAATTCGAATGTTGAAAAACTGAAAAACCGAAAATTCGGAACTCGAAAAATTGACAAATCGAAAATCAAAAAACCGGAAAATTGAAAAATCGAAAAAATAGAAAAATCTTCCGGAAAGCGGAAACACTGAAAAACGGGAAATTGGAAAATCTAAAAGATGAAAGATTTGAAAATTCGGATATCAGAAAAACGAAAATTCAAAAAATATCGATTAACTAATTCCAAAAGACGAAAATGCGAAATATTGAAACAATGGAAAATCGAAAAAATTGAAAAATCCCCCGGAAAGTTGAAAAATTGAAAAATCAGCAAACTGAAAATTTTGAAGGTAAAATGATTTAAAACTCGTGTATGAATATCGAAAATTCAGGAAATCAAAAAATCGAAAAGTAAAAAAATTGAAAATTCGAATATGTATTGGAAAATCAACTAGCAGAATATGAAACGTCTAAAAAGTAAAAACTGTAGAATGGTAAAATTGATAAACCAAAAAACCGAAAAGGGAAAAAATGAAAATTCGAATGTCGAAAAATCGAAAAAATGGAAAATTGAAAAATCGAAAAAAATAGAAAAATCTTCCTGAATGTGGAAACATCGAAAAACGTGAAATTGAAAAATCCAAAAGCTGAAAGATTGAAAATTCGGATATCGAAAAACCGAAAATTCGAAAAACAAAAAATCGAAAATTCGATTAATTTATTCAAAAAAACACAAATTTCAAAATATTGGAAAATCGGAAAATGGAAATTTGAAAAAATTGAAAAATCCTCCGGAAAGTTGGAAAATTAAAAAATCAGGAAAAAATTGACAATTGAAATATCGGAAAATCGACTAGTATAAGATGAAATGTCTAAAAAGTTAAAAACTGTAGAGTAATAAAATTCATAAATCAAAAATGGAAAATTGAAAAACCGAAATGTAAAAAAAATGAAAATTCGAACGTCGAAAAATCGAAAAAGCGAAAATTTAGTATTCGAAAAACTGAAAAATCGAAAAATCAAAAAACTGGAAAATCGAAAAAATAGAAAAATCTTCTGGGAAGTCGAATAATCTAAAAACGGTAAATTGAAAAATCTAAGTATTCCAGATTGAAAATTCGGGTATCGAAAAACTGAAAATTCGGAAATCGAAAAGTAAAGAAAAAATGGAAAATTCGAATATCGAAAAATGGAAATTTGAAAAATACAATATACAAATCGGGAAAAGGAAAATCGAAAAATCGGTAAATCGAAAAAAATTGAAAAAAACTTTCCGGAAAGTCGAAAAATCGGGAAATTGAAAAATCCAAAAGTTAAAGGATCGAAATTTCGGATATTGAAAAATCGAAAATTCAAAAATCGAAAAATTGAAAAGTAAAAAAATTGAAAATTCGAATATCGAAAATCGAAAAATCGAAGAGTTAAAAAAAAATCAGGAAATTGAGAAATCTAAAAGTTAAAGGATTGAAATTTCGGATATTGAAAAATCGAAAATTCAGAAATCGAAAAATTGAAAAGTAAAAAAATTGAAAAATTTAGAAATCGAAAAATTAAAATTGAAAATTCGAATATCGAAAAATTGAAAAATTAAAAAATTTAGAAATCCAAAAATAACAAAAATTGAAAATTCGAATATCGGAAAATCGAAAAATAGAAGTGCAATGTCTAAAAATTGTAGAATGGTAAAATTGATAAATTAAAAAGCGGACATTGAGAAACCGAAAAGCAAAAAAATGGAAAATTCCAATACATTGAAAATGGAAATTAGAAAAATCGAAAATTGTAAAATCGGAAAATGGAAAACCGAAAATTCGGAAATCGAAAAATTGAAAATTCGAATATCGAAAAATTGAAATATCGCCAAGTCGAAAAATCGAAAAAGAATAAAATTGAAAATTCGAAAACTCCTAAAATTGAAAAATAGGAAAATGGAAATTCAAAAAAATTGAAAAATCTTTCGGCAAGTCGGAAAATCGAAGAATTGAAACATCGGAAATTGAAAAATCTAAAGGTTGAAACACTGAAAATTCGGTTATCGAAAAATCGAAAACTGGGGAAATAAAAAAATCGAATAAAAGTTAAAAAATCGAAAAACCGAAAATTCAGAAAGTTGAATAGGAAAAAACAAAAAATTCGAATGTCAAAATATCGAAAATTCGGAGTCGGAAAAGCGAAAATTCGACGAATCAAATACTCGAAAAAGTGAAAATTCGGAAAATGGAAAATCGAAAAATTGAAAATTTGATGAATTAGATATTGGAAAAATCCTTCCCACAACCTAAAACGTTTGGATCATTTCAGAGCATTCGGTTTTGCAATTTCAAAATTAAATATCGAAATGTTATACAATTTTGATTTTTTTTCTCGAAAAGCTGATTGTCTAAGGTAAAAAATCGACTTGGATTCATAAACCACAAGTGTAGGAGTATCTTGTTCTATAAAATTTAAATAACATTTGTTGTTGCGAATTTGGAGATGAGCTTATTTCATTGTTAGTGATGATGATTTGAAAAGTTTTGGTTGTAGTTTTACAATCTCTACGATATTCATTATATAAATATAAAATTTAACATCAGTGGGTCCAGTAGTCCAGTAGTTTTGATGATTATCGTCTAATAAAAATGTATACAGATGACATAAAATGTCGAAAAAGCATAAAGGCAGCAATTTATTAGATGGACAAGATTACAATAATTTTCTAGCTTAGTAAACTTCCACCCTATCACTGTCAATGCAACCCCATTGAATTGGCTTGGGCACATCCTAAAATTACTTACATAAAAAAAAATTGGTCTAAAGAGTTTAGACAGTACTTCCCTCGCTGTCGGAAACTTGACGACTGCATGCCTATTGTGTTTTTTTACTCATTACATTTTTGTAGTGGGAATTTAAAAAAAAAATGCTATGACGTCATCAACATTTTTGCAAGGACACGTATATCAGTTGGGATAGATGTAGTGTAATACTAAGAATAAAATTATTATATTCTCAAATTTTCGGGAAAATGAATTGGGTCGTTTTGAATATTGATTTGTAATAATCAATAAAATAACGAAACAATTTACTCACGTATACCTACGTATCAGAGGCAACTGAAAATCGTGTATGTATAAACATTCTTAATTTAAGATGACAGGCGTAACAGCATACGTGAGAGTCAAACAGAGAAACTGTAAACAAAACGACCATCGGTTTTATTGCTTCGACTTCCGCTTATTGTATAAAACATTGGGTTTTATTTTAATTCTTGACGGTGAAATTCACAATTGGTTGATTATAAACATGTCTATTTCACATTCGCGGAACCAAGTGAGCGCATAAAACAAATGCAGGTCTGTAATGTTAAAGTCGATGTAAATAAGCGTGCTACCCTTATGTTTCAACCGAGTTTTTCCTTTAACAAATTTTGTGTCTACCAAATTGTGTTGGTTGGGGTGTAATACTAATAATAAGTGTTGCCTTTAATTTAATCAATAAAATAAATTGACTTCATTAATTTTTTTGAACCACCTCTTAAGAAAATCTAAAAAATATGAATGGAATGATAAATCACAAGTACAAACTCATCATATTTTTTGCATTTTAGATAGGATTTATTCAGCAAAATTTAAGGGTGACGTCATCAATTTTTTTAGGAGGGATGAACAAATACATTTTGAACAAAAGTTTACCATGCTTATAATAACATTAAAATATTCCCAAGATTTCAAAGCATTCGGTTTTGTAATTCCTGATTAAATCGATAAAATAAATTCACGCCTTCATTAATTTTTTTGAGTCACCCTGCATATGCAAATCCAAAAATATGAATGGAATGATAAATCACAAGTACAAACTCATCATATTTTGTACATTTTAGATACGATTTATTCGGCAAACTTTTGAGCTGACGTCATCAGTTTTTTGTAGAAGATAACCAAATATATTTTGACTAAAAATTTATTATGCTCTTTATAACCTTAAAACATCTGCAAGATTTCAAAGCATTCGGTTTTGTAGTTCCTGATTAAATCAATAAAATTAATTTACGCATTCATTAATTTTTTTGAGTCACCCTGGATATGCAAATCGAAAAAATTTGAATGGAATGATAAATCACAAGAAGAGACTCACCATATTTTGTACATTTTAGATAGGATTTATTCAGCAAAATTTTGTGGTGACGTCATAAATTTTTTAGGGGGGACGACCAAATACATTTTGATCAAAAATTTACCATGCTTATGATAATTTTAAAATATCTTCAAGATTTCGAAGCATTCGGTTTTGTAGTTCCTGAGTAAATCAGTAAAATAAATTTACGCTTTCATTTATTTTCTTGAATCACCCTGTATATGCAAATCCAAAAAATATGAATGGAGTGATAGATCACAAGTACAGACTGATCATATTTTGTACATTTTAGATATGATTTATTCGGCAAATTTTCGAGCTGACGTCATCAAGTTTTTGGAGGGGATAAGCAAATATATTTTGACTAAACATTTATTATGCTCTTTATAACCTTAAAACATCTGCAAAATGTCAGAGCATTCCGTTTTGTAGTTCCTGATTAAATCAATAAAATATATTTACGCATTCATTAATTTTTTTGAGTCACTGTATATGCAAATCCAAAAAATATGAATGGAGTGATAGATCACAAGTACAGACTGATCATATTTTGTACATTTTAGATATGATTTATTCGGCAAATTTTCGAGCTGACGTCATCAAGTTTTTGGAGGGGATAAGCAAATATATTTTGACTAAACATTTATTATGCTCTTTATAACCTTAAAACATCTGCAAGATTTCAGAGCATTCGGTTTTGTAGTTCCTGATTAAATCAATAAAATATATTTACGCATTCATTAATTTTTTTGAGTCACCCTGTATATGCAAATCCAAAAAATATGAATGGAGTGATAGATCACAAGTACAGACTCATCATATTTTGTACATTTTAGATATGATTTATTACACAAACTTTTGAGCTGACGTCATCAAGTTTTTGGAGGGGATAAGCAAATATTTTTTGACTAAAGATTTATGATGCTCTTTGTAGCCTTAAAACATCTGCAACATTTCAAAGCATTCTGGTTAGCAGATTAAAAATTAAATTTCAAAATGTTGTTTTATAATTTTGATTTTTTTTCCAGAAATCTGGAAGTTTCGGGTGAAAAGTCGATTCAGAGTTGTAAACTACATGTGTAGGACTATGTTGTTTTATACAATTGAAAACCCATTTACTATGTACAATTTTGAAGTGACGTCATCGCATTAGTGGTGGGGATGATTAGACAAATTTTGGTTAGCGTTTTACCATCTACATGATATTCTTAATATAAGTACAAAATTTCACAACAATCGGTCGAGTACTTTCGGAGATTATCTGTCTAATAAAAATCCGGGACAACAGACGGACAGACGGACGGACAGACAGACGGAAATGGGAGACCTATTTCTTCGTCTTCTAGGGGTCATGAAAGATCGAGAAAACGTAAAAGTAGAGAGTCGGCCGACGGACTCGATTACAATACTTCCTTTGCTTACGCTCGGGAAGTAAAAATCGACAAAAACATACTCATATTACTTATTTCAACCAAAGTCAATGTCCAAGTTTCCTTAACATGAAAAATGAAAAATATTTTCAATCTTGAAAAAAATAAACGACCTGCCGCTCACAATTCCAGAATGCGTCATTTAAGGCTTGCACCTGACTTTTGACGACGCTAATAGTAAATAAAAAACATGTGAGATACGACCACAATTCGTTACGTTTGAAACCTAACGAATAATGATAAATAAAAAAAACACGTCGGAAAAGTCCGCAAATACGTTACGTCTGCAAAATACAGATATCAGATTTCGACGCTTGGAGGTTTTCAGAAAAACGAACATGTGTTGTTTACGCTCTGTGGAGCATCATGTTTTCAGATTAAAGTAATAATTATTGTTGTTGTGTTTTGGAAACTTTCGTACTTTTGTGGAGTCTGGATGTTATTAATTATTATTATTCAAACTAGTCCAAACATTATACGAATTAATCGAAGCGTTTTTTAACTAGGAATGTCAATCGTTGGTGGTCAAGGCTGTACTCGTAGTTTGCGACATTTTGTTTCAAATGTCGCGAAATTTCGAGCTAGATTTAACACAGATAGAAGTGTGCGTATTTGCGGATGAAGCAAATTGTAAATTACGGTTTTATTGTTGGTTGCGTCATTGTATTGTAAATATTGCGGTTTGCGTTGATTTATTTTTTACGAGAAACAAAATTTTATTCTGGGATTTGTTTGGTGATTTTTGTCTGCAATTGTGATGAAATAACATTAAGACAGAACAAATTTGAAGATAAAATGTGTTTGTAATAAGACTAAGAGATACCAGATTAAATTGAAACCGAGCTGGTGAACGCCCTGAGGTTTCCTCGAACTCGGCGACCAGATGAATCGTCGGTTCTAATTTAGGTGGAGCTAGTAGTTTTCTAAATAAATTTAAATTCACGAGAGAATAAATCTGCTGCACAACAACCAGATGATCTAAGTCTAAGACTAAGAGATAGCTCCTAGATTTTGAAAATGTAGGTCTTCCGTTTCCGCCCATCCAACGTCTGCAGATGTTACCAATGTTAACGGAACTTCGTTTCAATTTTTTGTTAATTGGATCGGATTTAGAATGTACAAAGTCGAATGCATTCAAGGTTATTCCTCTTGGAATTTTCAACAACAGACAATAAATACCTTTGGTATTTACAATTAGTAAATAATATAGGAGATAAAGAACAAAAGTCGTAGAAAAAAAACGTGGACTTGGAGATTGCAACTAATTCAACAAATTCTCAGTTTTAATAATGCATTCGGAATTTTTGGAGCAACGATAAGATTAAAATATAGTTCATTTCGAAACCAAAATTATTGTCTGTGTCGTCATGACGCAATCAGTTCCAAGGATCAAACTTATCTTGAAGTTGCTATATTTAGATGAACAAAGATCGGAAACAAGAAATCAAGATTAGATGTCGATTAAATCAAAAATGAAAAAAATCGAGTGATGATTGATGCTTTCGAGAATGCAAAAAATTACAACGGAGGTGTGGTCTTATACAGTTACCTTTCGAATGAAGAGTACAAATTTAGATTGTTTAGATAGTGTGTGCTCTCATCGAACGCGGAAATTCTTACCTTAAATTACTACGAGTTTGAAAGTTATTTTTAAAGATTTAAATGCCAGCCGCCAAGCCAGTGTCACATTTATTTATTTGCCATGATTTCGTATTCGGGTTCGTTTCATCAGAAAGTTTAAATTTTTAGGTATTGACTCAAAAAGGCAGCAAAAATTGATAAATAATTTAATACAGTTGTAGACGTCTTATCAGAATTTACGTATATGCTTTGTGTTTTAATTTCACTGTTTTTTGTTATCAGCACTAAGTAGAACGTTATTACAGAAAACGATATCATTTTTGCGGGTATAAGTTTCAATTGGTATGTTACACACATACTTTAATAAATGCATGTGTACCGACCTATTTAAACCGTTTATCGAAATTTATAACATTTTTTGCATCTAATGAACTTAATTCATTTAAAATTGGTGGCACATGATGGCTTTATTATACTAAGTCATTAGTGTCGGAAGTGCGATAAAAGTGCTTTTTGATACTATATGCTAATTATTTCTCACTTTAACTAACGTAATTCGCTGCAATCCATCATCGGGAGTTTGTCGAAAACGTCAGGTTACTTAATATCAGTCTGTTTTAACTTGACAACCACAAATCTACGTCAGTGATATCTTAAGTAAGACGGGTGTTTTATTTTTTTTATGTTCATAGAGTTCTTTGAAGTGGAAGGTATACACATTACACAGGGTTTTAGAATTAGTCATTTTCTGGGCAAAGGTGATTAGTACGAAGGGAAAGATAATGTGCATTCTTATCACTATTTTTGTTTTATATTTATTTAATTTTAATGTACACAATTGGTCGGAAATTCCAAAGTGTATTAAACACTGTGATTAGTTTGGTTTAAGTGTATTTGCATTAGTGATAATGATTACTTCAAAGAACTGGCAAAACTGGATGCCGCTCAATTTTTAAAAATCAAAAATATTTGGAAACAAGGTGTGGCAGCAAGCAGTTATTTACCTAAATGCTGGAGAATAATCAAACGATGTTTGAGAGGAAATGGGTGGAAAGAGGTTCTGTTGAGTTATCAAGAAGATTCAACTTTAATCCACTTTACGTGGCACTCTGGCAAATTGTGATCATAAAGTTTAAGTAACTTTCGTGGATGAAGCAAGTTTGGGTAACGGAATACTTGACAACGAGGATCGTGTATTATTTAATTACTATCATTATGTGGATTTTTTTTATTGTTTAAAATTAACGGTGGTGAAAACCGTGTTCCGAAATTTTCATAAATAACTTTTAATGATGATTGATTGAAAATTTCACCAAAATTAAAAAAAGATGATGAATGGTTTGAAAAAAAAGCCCTTGCGTTATATACAGAAAGTTATGGTCGTTCTTTTCAATTTTAGATTTTTTAGTTTCTCGATTTTTCAATTTTCCATTTCTTCACTTTTTGATTTGCAATTTTTATAGCTTTCATTTTAATTATGTCATAGTTATAATTTTTTAAATTTTTTACGTTTCCAGTTTTACGATTTTAGAATTTTTCGATTTTTCAATTATTGGATTTTCAAACTTTTTCATTTTTCAATTTTTCTATTTCTTCATATTTAATTTAACAATGTTTTAGTCTTCCAATGTTGCAATTTTTCGACTGTACAATTTTGACGATTCTATAATTTTTCGATTTTACAGTGTTTGGATTTTTCAATTTTTCGATTTACAAATTTTTTCGTTTTTTTTTTGTTTTTCGAATTTTAATTTTTCGATTTTTTAAATTTTTTGACTTTCCGAATCAAAAAACTGGAAAAATGAAAAAGTATAAACTGAAAAATCTAAAAACTAGAAATCAAGAACTTGAAAAATTGAAAAATCGAGAAATTAAAAATTGAGAAACTTTAAAATCGAAAAAGTGCAAATATTGTAAAATCAAAATATTGAAAATCAAAGAAATCAGAAAATCGGATAATCCAGAAATCCAAAAATTGCAAAATTGGAAAATCGAGAAATCGAAAAATTAAACATTGAAAATTTGAAAAATTGAATCAATGGGAAATTATAAAATCTGAAAAACCGAAACACTAAAAATTCGATGATCGGGATATGAGAAAATTAAAAAATCGATTAATCGAAAAATTGAAACATCGCAAAAATTCAGAAATCGAAAAATGAAAAATTTTAGATTTCTCGGTTGTCCAATTTTTAGCCTTTCCGATTTTTGATCTTTTTATTTTAAATTTTAGATTTTTTGATATTTCTATTTCTCGATTATGCAATTTTTCAATATTTTAATTTTTTTGTTTGGAGTTTTCTTGTTGATTCCTCGAAAAATGAAAAATTTGGAAATTGAAGAATCGCAAAACTGAAAACCCGAGGAACTGAAAAGTTTCAAAACTGAAATGACAAAAAATTGGGAAATCGAAAAATGAGAAAATTGAAATATCGAAAAATGCAAAAACTGAAACATCGAGAAATCGGAACATCAAAAGATCGAGAAATTGAAAATTCGTGAAAAATTGAGAAATAGAAATATCGAAGAACTGAAAAATTGAAAAATCGAGAAATAAAAAATTGAGAAGTCAGAGAATTAAAATTTTAAAATCGAAAATCGAGAAGACGAAAAATCGAATGAACGACAAATTTGAAAAATTGAAAAATAGACATATCCAAGAAGTGATAAGTCGAAAAATCGAACAACCGGGAAATCTAAATTCTCAAATCTTGGGTTTTAGATTTCCCGGTTGCTCGATTTTTAGACTTTCCGATTTTTGATTTTTTTTTATTTTAAATTTTAGATTTTTTAAATTTTGGATGTTTTGATATTTGTATTTCTCGATTATGCTATTTTTCAATATTTTAATTTTTTTGTTTGGAGTTTTCTTGTTGATTCTTCGAAAAATCGAAAAATGAAAAATTTGGAAATTTAAGAATCGCAAAACTGAAAAATCGAGGAACTGAAAAGTTTTAAAACTGAAATGACAAAAAATTGGGAAATCGAAAAATGAGAAAATTGAAATATCGAAAAATGCAAAAACTGAAACATCGAGAAATCGAAACATCAAAAGATCGAGAAATAGAAAAGTCGTGAAAAATTGAGAAATAGAAATATCGAAGAACTGAAAAATTGAAAAATCGAGAAATAAAAAATTGAAAAATCTGAAAACTGAAAATTCGAAAAATTTAAAAACGAAAAAATCAAAAATTTTAAAATCGAAAATCAAGACGACGAAAAATCGAATGATGGACAAATTTGAAAAATTGAAAAATAGAGATATCCAAGAACTGAAAAGTCGAAAAATCGAGCAACCGGGAAATCTGAATTCTCAAATCTTGGGTTTTAGATTTCTCGGTTGTTCGATTTTTCGACTTTCCGGTTTTTGAACTTTTTTTAATTTTGAATCTAAATTTTTGAATTTTTCGATGTTTTGATATTTCGATTTCTCGATACTTCAATTTTTCAATATTCTAATTTTTTTATTTCGATTTTTCTTGAAGTTTCTTAATTGTTTTCTTGTTAATTCTCCGAAAAATCGAAACATGAAACATCAGAAAATTGAAAAATCGAGAAACTGAAAAGTTTTAAAACTGAAATGACGAAAAACTGGGAGATCGAAAAAAGGAAAAAATTGAATCATCGAAATATTGAAAAATTCAAAAACTGAAACATAGGGAAATCGAAACATCAGAAGATTCAGAAATAGAAAACTAGTGAAAAATCTAAAAATCGAGAAATAAAAAATTTAAAAATCTAAAAACTGAATATTCGAAAAATTTTATTAACCGAAAAATTGAGAAATCTAAAAATAAAAAAATTTAAAAGTTGAAAAATCTAAAACCGAAAAGTTGAAAAATCGAATGATCGACAAATAGAAAAATCAATAAACTAAAAAACTAAAAATTTACAAATTCGAAAAATCGAAAAATGGAAATATTAAAAAACTGAAAGGTCTTAAATTTTGGGTTTTAGATTTCTCGGTTGGTCGATTTTTCCACTCTCCGATTTTTGAACTTTTTTTAATTTTGAATTTAAATTTTTGAATTTTTGAATTTTTCGATGTTTTGATATTTCAATTTCTCCATACTTCAATTTTTCAATAGTCTAATTTTTTTATTTCGATTTTTCTTGAGGTTTCTTAATTGTTTTCTTGCTAATTCTTCGAAAAATCGAAAATGAAAAATCAGAAAATTGAAAAATCGCAAAACTGAAAAATCGAGAAACTGAAAAGTTTTAAAACTGAAATGAGGAAAAACAGGGAGATCGAAAAAAGGAAAAAAATGAATCATCGAAATAATGAAAAATTCAAAAACTGAAACATCGGGAAATCGAAACATCAGAAGATTCAGAAATAGAAAACTCGTGAAAAATCTAAAAATCGAGAAATAAAAAATTTAAAAATCTAACAACTGAAAATTCGAAAAATTTTAATAACCGAAAAATTGAGAAATCTAAAAATAAGACATTTTAAAAGTCGAAAAATCGAAAACCGAGAAGACGAAAAATCGAATGATCGACAAATTGATAAATCAATAAACTAAAATAAAAAATCAAAAATTTACGAATTCGAAAAATTGAAGAGTAGAAATATCCAAGAACTGAAAAGTTGAAAAATCGAACAACCGGCAAATCAAAATTCTTAAATTTTGTGTTTTAGATTTCCCGGTTGTTCGATTTTTCAACTTTCCGATTTTTGAACTTTTTTAATTTTGAATTTTAGATTTTTGAATTTTTTAATATTTCGACGTTTTGATATTTGGATTTCTCGATACTTCAATTTTTCAATATTTTAATTTTCTTAATTGTTTTTTTGTTAATTCTTCGAAAAATCGAAAAATGAAAGGTCAGAAAATTGGAAAATCGCACAACTGAAAAAAGGAGAAACTGAAAAGTTTTAAAACTGCAATGACGAAAAACTGGGAAATCGAAAAAAGGAAAAAATTGAATCATCGAAATATTGAAAAATTCAAAAACTGACACATCGACAAATCGAAACATCAAAAGATCCAAAAATAGAAAACTCGTGGAAAATCGAAAAATCGAAAAATAAATAATTAAAAAATTTTAATAACCGAAAAATTGAGAAATCTAAAAATAAAAAATTTTAAAAGTCGAAAAATCTAAAACCGAAAAGTCGAAAAATGGAATGATTGACAAATTGAAACATTAATTAACTTAAAAATCAAAAATTTACAAATTCGAAAAATTGAAAAATAGAAATATACAAGAACTGAAAAGTTGAAAAATCGAACAACCGGCAAATCTAAATTCTTAAATTTTGTGTTTTAGTTTTCTCGGTTGTTCGATTTTTCGACTTTGCGATTTTTGAACTTTTTCAATTTTGAATTTTAGATTTTTGAATTTTTTAATTTTTCAATGCTTTGATATTTCGATTTCTCATAGTTCAATTTTTCAATATTTTAATTTTCTTAATTGTTTTTTTGTTAATTCTTCGAAAAATCGAAAAGAAAAATCAGTAAATTGCAAAATCGCAAAACTGAAAAAAGGAGAAACTGAAAAGTTTTAAAACTGAAATGACGAAAAACTGGGACATCGAAAAAAGGAAAAAATTGAATCATCGAAATATTGAAAAATTAAAAAACTGAAACATCGGGAAATCGAAACATCAGAAGATCGAGAAATAGAAAACTCGTGGAAAATCGAAAAATCTAGAAATAAAAAATTGAAAAATCTAAAAACTGAAAATTCGAAAAATTTTAATAACCCAAAAATTGAGAAATCTAAAATAAAAAATTTTAAAAGTCGAAAAATCTAAAACCGAAAAGTCGAAAATTGGAATGATCGACAAATAAACTAAAAAATCAAAAATTTACAAATTCTAAAAATTGAAAAATAGAAATATCGAAGAACTGAAAAGTCGAAAAATCGAACAACCGGGAAATCTAAATTCTTATATTTTGGTTTTTAGATTTCTCGGTAGTTCGATTTTTCCACTTTCCGATTTTTGACTTTTTTACTTTTATTCCATTTTTTTTGAAATTGTTTAGCCATTAGAAGGGGTATTTTTTACATCCAGCAAAATTTCGAGATGACGTCATCTATTTTTTGGAGAGGATAAACAGATAAACTTTCATTAACGATTTACCATGTTTATAATAGACTTAAAACGTCAATTTTTACGATTTTGCGTGTAGTCGATTTTTTAGGTTTTCCATTTTTTCATTTTTAGATTTGTCAATTTATATATTTTTTTATATTTCAACTTTAACAATTTTGCATTTTTTTTATTTTTTAATTTTTCAATTTTTTAATTTTACGATATTTCAATTTATCATTTTTCAATTTTTAGTTCTTCAATTTTTCAACAAAAGGAACAAATATAACCAAACTCAACTTATGAAAAGTTCTAAAGCTGAAAATTCTGGAAACTGAAAAATCCAAGCATTGTAAAATCAAAAATTTTGAAAACAAAAAATGGAAAAATCGGATAGTTGTAAAATCAAAAATCGAAAAATCGAAAAAATAAAAATTTCAAAAATTCCAAAATTGAACAATCAGATCATTGTAAAATCAAAAGTTGAATGATCGAAAATTGGAAAATTTTCTCATTGAAAAATTGGAGAATTTAGCAATTAATAAATTTTAAAAACAGAAACTGAAAAATCGAAAAATTGAAAAATTCAAAATTTAAAAAAAAATGTAGAGAAATTGAAAAATTTTGAAAAGAAAGAAATTGAAAAATCTGATGATGATAAAAGTTGTTCGATTTTTCCACTTTCCGATTTTGATTTCTTTACTTTTAAATTTTTGATTTTTTTAATTTTTGGATGTTTTGATATTTCGATTTCTCGATTCTTCAGTTTTTCAATATTTTCATTTTTGTATTTCCATTTTTTAAAGGTTTTTTAATTGTTTTCTTGTTAATTCTTCGAAAAATGAAAAATCAGAAAATTCAAGAATCGCAAAACTGAAAATGAATAGTTTGAAAACTAAAATGACGAAAAATTGGAAAATCGAAAAAGGGAAAAAATTGAATCATCGAAATATTGAAAAATTCAAAAACTGAAACACCGAGAAATCGAAACGTCAGAAGATCGAGAAATAGAAAACTCGTGAAAAATCGAAAAATCGAGAAATAAAAAATGGAAAAATCGAAAAATAAAAAATGTTAAATGTCGAAGAATGTAAAACCGTCAAGTCGAAAAATGGAAACATTAATAAACTAAAAAATCAGAAATTTACAATTTACAAAATTTGAAAAATAGAAATATCGAAAATAAAGGAGCATATTATAGGAAACAGAACTTTGAGATGACGTCATCAATTGTTTGGAAGGGACGAACACATGCATTTTGTTATGTTCGACTTATGTACATAAAATCGGCGACTATCCTATATATCGATTAATTTAAACTATTATTATCATATATAGCTTTAATAGTAAAAATCTATGGCGTCACCATGTCGTTTTCCCACCGAAAAACAAATCCAACTGGCCGAATGTGTAAAGTTCCAGATAAACATCAATGAACCAGTCTAAATCTGCGAATGTTATCACTCGCGTTATCAGTATTTACAATGTCCTTGGTAAACCAAGAGACGAAACAATAACCCACACGTCACAATCCCGCGAAACTCATCGAATTTTCTCATTCCAGAAATTTCTCAAAAACTCCCGATCGAAAGAAGGCGACCTATCCTTAGCCGACTTCATCTACTACGTCCGGGAACACGAGAAGAACCTCCGCCTCCATTTCTCCCATCTAGACACCAACAAAGATGGTAAGTAAGTCCTTGTGTGCATTCCAATAAACGCCAAACCTAATCGCACATCCCAGCCCGGCCAAATTTCGCTATTTTTACCCGATCTATAAACGCCAAGTCAATGCCGCAGGAAAATCGCAAGTCCAAAGTCCCCCATTTACAATTCAACTACTTGCACTTTATCCATGTTCGTGTTTGAATATTCATCGATCTGGCGACTTCGCCGGTGCAATCCGGATTTCGCCTCTAGATTTTTTCGGCCTCGACATTCGCTCGTCTGGATAATTACCCAATTCGCCGGACCTACACGTGGCGAAGGCACGAGTCTTCGCATTTTCAGCGTGACGACGTCGAGCGCCGGCTTTTTGTCTCGTTAATCTCTGATTGTTTGGCTTCGGCTCAGAATTTGCGTGCTAGGAAAACGAAAGCGGCGTAGATTATATTTAGATGGTCGGATTCGCAAAGATCAAAATAAACAAACAGCTTTCGATGTGTGCAGTTCCAGAGTCATTGACTGGGATAGTGTTTACGTTGTGTGGTTAATCCGGTGGTGATAGCGGTAATTGCGGCGGATTTGTCGACGAAAATGACAGGTCTTTGCGATTTGTGCTTTTTGCGAGTAATTGAGAGCTTGGTAGAAGTGGACGTAGGCAACCACGCATTTCGCTAGCGATTGTCCGATTGTTGGCAATTTGAGCTGCAATTTAAACGCATTTCTTAAATTTTTTTATAGGTTTGGGAAGTTTTCCAACGATTTGGGCTATTTTTGGCTAGCTTGCAAAAATTGCAAGTTGTTTTCGTCACGTTTGGATGATTTACCGAGAATGTGTTGAATTTAATTCCTTAAAATTATTTAAACAAACTTCCCTCACCTTTGAAGCACAGTCAAACCTACAAATTGTTGCTGCAAATTTTATTTTCTTTATGTTGACGTAACTAAATATGTTAATGAAAGTTAAATTATTCAAAAAATGATTCTATAATTTTTATTTGCTTAGCAGAATTTTGACATGACGTCATCCAATTTTTGGTGGGGATGATCCTACAAATTTTGGTTGACAGAAACGGGGACCTACTTTTTCATTTTCTAGGTTTGAAAGGTTGGGACAACATCGAATTAGCCATACGCTAAATTGTTTAACTATTGCGCTGGCGCTCGGAAAGCAAAAATTGATCGAAAGTTAATTGGAGAAATCCTTCCTTGCCTTTGAAGCATAACCAATTCTGCATGCTTGCTAGAACTAGAACGTATTCTGCAATAGAGAATCATTTATTATTTTTCTATTTTAATATTTATTAATATATGTATGTAGTGCAAACATTTTCATGGCATTATTCTGTTTCCCTCGCCCCTGAACCAAAGTCGAACAAATTCTCAAATTTTCTGGAAAGTTGAAGAACCGTTCTTGATTTGATCAGTAAAAAAAAGTTGGTGCCCTGTCCCGGGTTTGATCCCTGGACCTCTCGTCTGCGAAGTATCCGTAGACTACACTGTTGGTTAAAATAAGTATTTTTCCTACTCCAATCATGTTCTGTCAAAAATATTGGAGTTTTCGTTCAAGAAAAACTGTGAAATGGAGTTATTTGATTTATTTATTTCATTTTTGTGTAATTTAGTTAAAATTAGTAAATCTCGGGAACGATTCTGGAAATTTGGTTGTATGTCTTTAATTAGAAATAGAAGAAAAAGTCGAAGGGCAACTCTTTTTTTTTTAATGAAACGTCCTATTATTTTTACATCTTTTCATTGGCCGCTTCTCAAATTTTATAACTATAATTTACTTTTGAAATACCGATGCAACGTTGCTACGTTCTTCCAATTTTCTTGAAATTTTTTACCATTTAGAAGGGTTGACAAAAAAACGCAGTAGGGTTATTTTTAACATCCAGTAAAATTTCGAGATGACGTCACCAATTTTTTGGAGAGGATAAACAGATAAACTTTCATTAGCGATTTACCATGTTGATAATACCTTAAACTTAAAACGTCCATTTTTACGATTTTGCATGTTATCAATTTTTAGGTTTTTCAGTTTTTGCATTTTTCGATTGTCAATTTATTTTTTTTTATTTTTCAACTTCTCTAACAATTTTTCATTTTTTTTATTATTCAATTTTTTGATTTTTCAACTTTGGATTTTTTAATTTTACGATGTTTCAGTTTATCATTTTTCAATTTAGTTTTTCAATTTTTCAACAAAAATAACAAATTTATTCGTACTCAAATTATGTAAAGTTCTAAAATCTCAAAATTGAAAAATTAAACATCCAAAAATTCTAAAGTAAAGAAACCGAAAAGTTTTTTAAATTAAGAAATTGAAAAATCAGATAATTTTAAATTCAAAAATTGCAAAATCGAAAATTGGAAAATTTAAAAATTGAAAATCAAAAATTAAAAAATTTCAAAACAAATATGTGTCTAGAGAAATTGAAAAATTTTAAAGTCAAATTGAAAAATTTAAAAGCGAAAAATTCCAAAGTTTAAAATTCCGAATCTGAAAAAGTGGAAAAATTGTGAGATTAAAAAATTTTAATAATCAAGAAATAGAAAAATTTTAACAAAGATTTTGAAAAATCGGTTAATTTAAAAATTGAAAATCGAAAAATTAAAAAATTTCAAAACAAATATGTGTCTAGAGAAATTGAAAAATTTTAAAGTCAAATTGAAAAATTTAAAAGCGAAAAATTCCAAAGTTTAAAATTCCGAATCTGAAAAAGTGGAAAAATTGTGAGATTAAAAAATTTTAATAATCAAGAAATAGAAAAATTTTAACAAAGATTTTGAAAAATCGGTTAATTTAAAAATTGATAAATCGAAAAATTGGAAAATTTAAAATTGATAAATTTTAAAAACAAATTGAAAAATCAAAAATTGAAAAATTCAAGACTTAAAATGTGTAGAGAAATTGAAAATTTTGAAAAATAAAGAAAATGAAAAATTGGATAATTAAAATAATCAAAAATTGCAAAATTTAAAAGTAAAAAATTCCAAATTTGAAAATTCGAGTAACTGAAAAGATGGAAAATTGTGAATTTCAAAAATTTTTAAAAATGTAGAGAAACTGAAAAATTTTAAAAACAAAGAAATGAAAAATAAAAAATTGAAAATTCGAGAAACTGAAAAATGGAAAAGTTGAGAAATGAATAAATTTTAAAAACAGAAATTGGAAAATCGGAAATTGAAAAATTCAAAGCATTTAAAAATATGTAGAGAAATTGAAAAATCTGAAAATTAAACAGTCAGAAATTGAAAATTTAAAAGCGAAAAATTCCAAAGTTGAAAATTCGAGAATCTCAAAAAGGAGAAAAATTGGGAAATTAAAAAATCTTAATAATCAAGAAATTGTTTAAATTTTAGCAACAAAGATTTAAAAAAATCGGATAAATCAAAGATTGGTGAATCGAAAAATTTGAAAATTGAAAATTGAAAAATCGAAAATTTTGAAATTACAAAATTCCAATGTTGAAAATCGAGAAACTGAAACATTGAAAAATTCCAATCTTAAAAACGTGTAGCGAAATTGAAAATTTTTAAAAACAAAGAAATTGAAAAATCAGATAATTAAACAAATCAAAAATTGCAAAATTTAAAAGTGAGAAATTCCAAAGAGAAACAAAAGATCGACAAATTAGGCAATTCAAAAATTTCAAGAATATGTAGAGAAACTGAAAATTTAAAAACAAAGAAATGAAAAATCAAAAATTGAAAGTCTAGAAATTGGAAAATTTACAATAGAAAAATTCCAAAACTGAAAATTCGAGAAACTGAAAAAATTGAAAAGCTGAATAAAAAATTTTAAAAGCAAATTGAAAAATCGAAAAGTGAAAAATTAAAAATTCCGAAAATTCCAGTTGAAAATTCGAGAAACTGAGAAAATGGGAAAGTTGATAAAAAAAACGTTTGAAAATAAATAAATTTAAAAAACATGTATTGAAAAATCGAAAAAATTTGAAATTGATGAATTTTAAAAACATAGAAATTGGAAAATCGGAAATTAAAAAATTAAAAATTCCAAAAATTACGAAGTTAAAAATTCGAGAAACTGAAATTGAGAAGTTCAAATTTTTTAAAAATATGCAGAGAAATTGAAACATTTTAAAAAGAGAGAAATTGAAAAATCTGGTAATAAATAAAAAGTCAGAAATTGGAAATTTTGAAAGCGAAATATTCCAAAATTGAAAAATCGAGAAGCTGAAAAAGAAAAAATTGGGAGATCCAAAAATTTTAAAAATACAGAAATTGAATAACTTTAACAAAGATTCTGAAAAATTAGATAAATCAAAAATTGTTAAATCGAAAAATTGGAAAATTTAAAATTGAAAAATCAAAAATGAAAAAATTAAAATTCCAACAAATTCCAAAATTGAAAATTTGACAAACTAAAAAAATGGAAAGAAAAGTTGATAAAATAAAACATTTTAAAACCAAATTGAAAAATCGAAAAAATTAAAAATTCCAAAAATTCCAAAGTTGAAAATTCGAGAAATTGAAACAATGGAAACAATTGGGAAATTTAAACATTTTTAAAAATATGTAGATACTGAAATATTTTAAAAACAAATTAAAAAATTAAGAAATTGGAAAATTTAAAATAGAGAAATTCTAATGTTGAAAATTGGAGACTCTGAAAAAATGGAATTTGGGAATTGAAAAATAAAAATTCCAAAGTTGAAACTGAAAACATGGAAAAATTGTGAATTTAAAAATATTAAAAATGTGTAGAAAAACTGAAAAATTCTAAAAACAAAAATGAAAAGTCAAAAATTGAAAAATCAAGAAACTGGAAAATTTAAAATAGAAAAATTCTAAAGTTGAAAATTCGGGAAACTGAAAAAGTGCAAAAGTTGATAAAATAAAAAATTTTAAAAATAAATAAATTAAAAAACTTTGTAAACAAAAATTGAAAAATCGAAAAATTTAGAAATCAATAAATTTTAAAAACGTAGAAATTGGAAAATCGGAAATTGAAAAATTTAAAATTGCAAAAATTACAAAGTTGAAAATTCGAGAAACTGAAATTGAAAATTCAAAGCTTTTAAATATGTAGAGAAATTGAAAAATTTTAAGGAAGAGAAATTGAAAAATCTAATAATTAAAGTCAGAAAATGGAAATTTTAAAAATGAAAAATTCCATAATAGAAAATTCAAGAAACTGAAAAAGTGGAGAAATTGGGAGATTCAAAAATGTTAAAAATACAGAAATTGAATAACTTTAACAAACATTTTGAAGAATTTGAAAAATCAAAATTGTTAAATCGAAAAATTGTAAAATTTAAAATTGAGAAATCAAAAATGAAAAAATTAACATACCAACAAATTCCAAAATTGACAAATTTGAGAAATTAAAAAAAATAGAAAGAAAAGTCGATAAAATAAAACATTTTAAAACCAAATTGAAAAATCGAAAAACTTGGAAATTCATAAATTTTAAAAACTGAAATTGGAAAATCTAAAATTGAAAAATTCAAAACTTTTAAAAATATGTAGAGAAATTCAAAAATTTTAAAAAGAAAGAAATTGAAAAATGTAATAATTAAAGTCAAAAATTGGAAATTTTAAAATTCAAAAATTCCAAAGTTTAAAATTGGAGACTGAAAAAATGGAATATTGGGAGTTGAAAAATTAAAAATTCCAAAGTTGAAACTGAAAAAATGGAAAAGTTGTGTATTTAAAAATTTTAAAAATATGTAGAGAAACTGAAAAATTCTAAAAACAAAATTGAAACATCAAGAAACTGGAAAATTTAAAATTGAAAAATTCTGAAGTTGGAAATTCGAGAAACTGAAAAAATCGTAAAGTTGATTGAATGAAAATTTTTAGAATAAATATTCAATTAAAAAATTTTAAATACTGAAAAATCGGAAAATTTTGAAATTAATAAATTTTAAAACCAGAAATGCGAAAATCGGAAATTGAAAAACTAAAAATTCCGACGTAAAAATTTCGAGAAACAGAAAAATTGAAAAAATCAAAACTTAAAAATGAGTAGAGAAATTAAAAAAAAATAAAAAGAAAGAAATTGAAAATCTGATAATCAATTAAAAAGTCGGAAATCGGAAAATTTAAAAGTGAAAAATTCCGAAGTTTAAAATTCGAGAAACTGAAAAAGTGGAAAAATCAGGAGATTCAAAAATTTTAAAAACAAAGAAATTGAAAAACTGACAACAAAGATTTAGAAAAATCGGATAAATCAAAAATTGGAAAATTCGAAAGTTAAAAATTCGTGAAACTGAAAAAATTGAGCTGGATTTCAAAAGTTCTGTCTATGATGACGACCTTAAACCAATTTTTTTTAATCAGAATTGGGCAATCCTAAAACATTGCCACAAACCACAAGTGGAGATTCATAATATTTGCACATTTTCGATAGGGACAAAATTGTCAGAGGACGCCATCAGGTTTTTAGAGGGGATAAACAGATAAGCTTTCATTATCGATTTACCATGCTTACGATAAACTTAAATCAATTGCATAATTTCAGGGCATTTGATTTTGCAGTTTCCAAAATTTTGTTGTACATTTTTTTTGGTTTTCTAGAAATCTGGATGCCAAAAATAAAAAATAAATAGGGATCGTAGCCATAGAAGCGTTATTTTATAAAATGTAAGTAGGATGTAGGGGAACTAGGGGCTTGTTGTAACAGGGGTAAGTTGTAACACTAAATTTTTACCCACAATTTAAACTCTTTAACGTCAGGTATTTTACTGAATTTAATTCTTGCACCATAAGTCATCATGTCATCACAACCACTGTTCCTTGAGCCAGCGCAGTAAGTGGATGTGTGCACGTGTCTCGTTTTGGCCAAGTGATGTAAAATATTGCTTTAGTAAAATTTGGTTTTTCGTATCAGTTATTAATTAATTTAAAACTTTTAGTTTTGCATGTAGCTCAAAAATTACTCAGCTTTGATATTCCTTACACATTTTGACGCTAAGCCACATAATTTTGACGAAATGTAATTAAATGTAGAAAATTGTGCTACGGGGCATGTTGTAACAATAGCTTTGATGCAAGTTGTAACATGTTACAACTTATCCCAAATTCACTTCTACAAATCTCATACCTAGCATACGAAAAGCGAGCCAAAATTTTGACCTATGCCATATATCGCTTTCCAGATATATTAAGAAAAAGGAAGACAACACTCAAATTTTTAATGTTAACTCTTTTTCTAAAAGTTTATTTCAGTTTTACTAAAAAAAAATTGTATATAATGAAGTGTTGTGTTGATTTTTCAAAAATAAAGTCTAAATATGTATCAACATCAGCTTTATTTTTACTGGTACTACCTGTATGATGGCTGTTACAACTAGCCCCAACCACGGGGCAAGTTGTAACAATGCACTTTTTTTAAGAAAATGCCTGGTGTGAAGTGAAGATGAACAATTTTGACCTTTTGCCTGTTCAGTCCAATAGGGGAATAGTTAGACTACCGATAGATACTTTTATAATGGTCAAACAGCTAATAGATACCAAATTATATTCGCTTTCCTAAAAACTGTTACAACAAGCCCCTCGTTCCCCTACTCTGCAAAATTTTGAGATGACGTCATCAAATGATTAGTGGGGGTAGACAAATTGTGTTTAGTGTTTTACTATCTACATAATGTTTCTGAAATGCCATTTCAAAATTTGTTGACGACTCGAACTGCAAATGTGTGGCATTTGCTATCTCAGAGATTATATAACTAAAATTGATTTATTTATCCCCTCCCAAGAATTGATGACGTCAAAAATTCTGCTGCAAAGCGATGTTTCTTCTGATCCACTGATATTCATTTACATATACACAGAATATCTAAAAGAACTTATATAACAACTTTGAATCTTCGAATTTTTGAAAAATCGGACGATATTATTTTGTCTGATTTTTAAGCAAATCTCTGATATTTATATTCGGAATCAAGTAAAACTATGCATTGGGGAAATTCTGCGGACTGCATGCAACGTCTTGCATAAGCTCAATTACATAATCACCCATCAAATTATCTATTGTTACCTTGTGCAAATATTAAATATCAGTTTTTAACAGGTAAAATCGATTTGGACGAGCTAATCAGAGCCTTCAGCGACCTGGGAATCCCCCTCGACGCGATGGAGGCCAAAAAACTCTTACACAGGTACCCGAAAATTTGTACGTTTCTCTCTTCTCCTCTTCGCTTTCTGTGTGCTAGATTTCGTGTCGTCGCTTGCCTTGTCAGGTGATCGCTTATTCTCCACGTTAACTAGTCGCTATTATGTAATCACAAATCGATCTGTAAACTTCCACAGCGAAATTGATTTTCTCGGCATCGAATTACACATTTTTTCCGTTCGACAGGATGGATCAGGACGGTAGCTTGAACATCAGCTACGACGAGTGGAGGAACTTCCTGCTCCTAGCCCCAAATAGCCAAGATATTCACGAGCTCATCAGGTACTGGAGGCATTCCACGGTGAGTTTTTCGCCAGCGACCTTGACATACTTAATTATGCAATTATAACAGTAGTAAATAAGAAATTGATTTGCGTAACGCTTTCGTGGTTTACGCCAGGATTTTGTTTTGAGCGACGGTTAGTTGATCGCAAAGTTAATTTATGATGGGGGTTTAGTAAATGATAGGTTGTGACGCACAGAGTTTGATTTACAAACAGTGAGTGCATATCAGTTTTTATTTTTAATGGAAAACGTGTGACAATAGTTCGTAGTTGGCAGGGCCGCACATTTTAGTAGATGATAAATAAAGTAGGAACTAGAGTTAGAACGAGGTCACTATTCGCAATTCATGAGAATGTAGAGTCTAGTTTTAATTTGATTTTTTGTTCTTTTTAGTTGTTTTTTTTTATGTTGATGATGACGATTTTCTGTTGCTAATTTTTTTAAGAGTTATATTTATTTCTTTGGTTCGTATGGAACTTTGCCACATTATACATTAAATTAGTTATATGAATGCCGGAACTGTGTTTTTTTTTTGTATCAGGGAGAGTTTTCTAACAGTTGCAAAAAATAAATCAATCTACTAAGAGTTGGGCAAGTCAAGGCAGCACGTTGATAGCTTATCTATGACTGTATTGTTTACGACATTATTTTGGTTAATTGTTGCTAGTTGCCTAATGCCGATTTTTGTTTTATTTTAATTTTTGTTATTGATGTTATCTTTGTTTGTAGTATTGCTCAAAAACTATTTCCATTCGGTTTTTTTTAACGATTGATATTTTTGCTGACGGCATTACTTCTACTCAACATAGTCTTTTGTTGTTTAGAACTCTGTAGAAAACTGGAACCTTGAACAAAGGCATGTTTTAAACATATGAAGTCCATATTTATTCAAATATTTTTTGCTGGGTAGTTGGAACCCATTAACAAATAAATTAAGGTTGTTTGGTGCGCGTGTAAAATGTTATCAGAATGGTTCCATATTATCATATCTAATGAAATATCGAATAGTATATATATACATATTAATACAACTTGACTAGAAAACGTGTAAACAGTGGTTTAGACCGAAATTTGCGACAGTAAAATTTTCCAAGAGGGTCAACGCGTTAGATTTTTGATTCCTCGTTTTTAATTCTTTACTTTTTCGATTTCTCAACGAAAAGAGCAAATTTATTCAAAGTGAAATGATGAAAAGTTTAAAATCGCAAAATTTTAAAATTCGCAAAATCCAAAAATTCAGAAATTCAAAAAAGTAAAGAAATTGGATAATTAAAAATTGAAAAATGCAGACGTCGAAAATTCGAAAACTGAAAAAATGGAAAAATTGAGACATTTATAAACTTTTTAAATTGAGAAATTGTCAGACAAAATCTCTAACAATTTATGAAATGAAAAAAATCAGCACTTGAAAATCGAAAAATTGAAAAATTAGAAACTAAAAATTTGAGACGTAAAACTGAAAAACTATAAATAAAAAATTCAAAAACCGGAAACTTCAATACATAGTCGAAAAATCGAAAAGTTGAAAAATAAAAAGTTAAAATATCTAGAAATTGTAAAAATGAAAAATGAAAAAGTCGAAAAATTGTTAAACCGAAAAATCTGAAAATTTTAAATAGAAAAATTCTAATCTTGAAAATTGGAGAAACTGTAAAAATGGAATATTGGGAATTGAAAAATTGGGAATTTAAAAAAATAAAAATCCGAAAAATTGGAAAATTCATGAGTTGACAAACCAAGAAACTAAAAAAAAGAAAAATTGGAACGACGAAAAATTACAATGTGCCTACAAAATGAAAATTCGATATTTCAAATTTTTGAATTTTTCAGTTCATTGTTTTTTAACTTTTACGATTTTACAATGTATGGATTTTTAGATTTTTCAACGTTTAAATTTTTTAATTTTCCGTTTTTGTAATTTTACGAGGTTGCAATTTATCGTTTTTCGAATTTTCCAACACTTAAATTATACATTTTTTTCATTTCTTTTTCGATTTATAATTTTTAAAATTCTCGTTTTTAATTTTTCATTTTCTCGATTTTTAGTTTTTCAATGTTTCAACAAAAGGAATTGATTCAAACTCAAATAATGAAAAAAATTTTAAATTCGAGAAACTGAAAAATCGAAGAATTGAAAAATTCGACAATTTTAAGAATGAATAGAAAAGTGAAAAATGTTAAATATAAAGAAACTGAAACATCGGATAATAATTAAGAAATCAAAAATTGGAAAATTTAAAATTTAAAAATTCCAAAATTGAAAAAATTCGAAGAACTAACAATGGGGAAAATGAGAAATCCAAAAATTTTTAAAAAGAGATTGGAAATCAAAAATTGATGAAATAAAAAAATCGAAACAGACAAAAGTTGGAAAATCGAGAAATTGAAAGGAAAGATTAAAATATGTAGAAATATGTAGATTTTTCAGTTTTTAGGTTTTTCATTTTTAAAGTTCTCGTCTTTAAGTTTTCGTTTTCTCGATTTTTAATTTCTCAATTTTCCAACACAAAGAAATTATGAAAAGTTCAAAAATTGAAAAGTCGTAGAATTGGAAAATTAAAAATTGAAAAATTCTAAAATTAAATATTCGAGAAACTAGAAAAACTTAAAATCGAAAAATTCAAGTGGGTATATAGAAATCGAAAAATTTATAAAACGGAATAATCGAGCAATTGAAAAATCGAAAAATTGCAAAATCGTAAATTTGAAAAATCAAAACATTTCGGATTTATAGTTTTTAAAGTTCTCGTTTATAATTTTTCACTTTCTCTGTTTTTAGTTTTACAATTTTTCAACAAAAGGAACCAATTTATTCAAACTGAAATTATATTGTTCTAAAATCTCAAAATTGAAAAATTCCAAAGTTGAAAATTCGGGAAATTAAAAAATGGAAGAATTGGAAAATCGGATAATTAAAAAATCAAGAGGAAAATTTTAAAGTGAAAAATTGCAAACTTGAAATACGAGAAACTAAGAAATGGAAAAAAATTGAGGAATAATTAAAAATTAAAAATAGAAAAATTAAGGAATTGTTACATCAAAACAAATTGAAAAATTGGAAAAATTTAAAACTGAAAAATTCTAATGTTGAAAATTCGAGAATTTGCAAAAATGGGAAAAATGAGAAATTCAAAAATTTTTAAAAAGAGATTGAAAATTCGGCTAATTGAAAAATTGAAAACTCGATAATTAGAAAAACAAAAAATTAAAATAATATCTGGAAGTCCAAAAAAATTTTAAACAAAAAAATCAAAATTGCAAATCAAAAAGTTGAAGAAATCGAAAATCGAAACACTCAAAAACTTGAAAATTCGAGAAACTGAAAAAATGGAAAAAATGAGAAATAATTAAAAATTAAAAGTAGAGAAATTAAAAAATTGTTACATAAAAAAAATTGGAAAATTGAAAAAATTTGAAACTGAAAAATTCGAAAGTTAAAAATTCGAGAATTGCAAAAATGGGAAAACGATAATTATAAAAATAAATACGTAAAAAAATATGTAGAAGTAAAAATTTTAAACAAAAAATGGAGTAATTAAAAAATCGAAGAAATCAAAAATCGAAACACTCCAAAGTTTGAAAATTCGAGAAACTGAAAAATGGAAAAAAATTGAGAAATAATTAAAAATTAAAAAGGGGGGAAGTTAAAGAATTGTTACATAAAAAAAAATGAAAAATTAAAAAATTTAAAATTGAAAAATTCTAAAGTGAAAAATTCGAGAATTTGCAAAAATGGGAAAAATCAGAAATTCAAAAATTTTAAAAAAGAGAGAAAAATCGGCGAATTGAAAATAAAAAATTGAAAAACTGATAATTGGAAAAACAAAAAATTAAAATAATGTCTAGAAGTCAAAAAAAATTTTAAACAAAAAAAATCAAAATTGCAAATCAAAAAATTGAAGAAATCGAAAATCGGAACACTCAAAAATTTGAAAATTGGAGAAAATGAAAAATTGGAAACATTTAAAAATGAAAAGTTCCAAAGTTGAAAATTCGAGAAACTGAAAAATGGGAAAAACTGGAGAAATAATTAAAAATTAACAAGAGGGAAGTTAAAGAATTGTTACATACAAAAATTTGAAAAATTAAAAAATTTAAAATTGAAAAATTCTAAAGTGATAAATTCGAGAATTTGCAAAAATGGGAAAAATGAGAAATTCAAAAATTTTAAAAAAGAGATAGAAAAATCGGCTAATAGAAAAATTGAAAAATTGAAAAATCGATAATTGGAAAAACGAAAAATTAAAATAATATGTAGAAGTCAAAAAAAAAGTTTAAACAAAAAAACTAAGTCATCTAAATCGAAAAACTGAAAAATAGTAAATTCGAAAAATATTGAAGAAATCGAAAATCAACACTCAAAAGTTTAAAAATCGAAAAATTGAAAAGAAAATTTTAAAATTTCCTGAAATATGTAGCTTCAGTTTTTCGGTTTTTCAATTTATCATTTTGTCGATCTTTCAATTTTTTTTACAATAATTTTTTATTTTTTTTTAATATTTCAATTTTTAGATTTTTGATGTTTAAATTCTTTCTCTCGAATTTTAATATCTCAGTTTTCCAACAAAAAGAACAAATTTATTTAAAATGAAATTATGAAGAGTTCAAAATTCGCATAATTGAAAATTTTTAAAAATAATGAAGTGAAAATCAAAAATTGAAAATTCGAAAAATTGAAAAATTAAAAATATTCGAGAAACTTAAAAATCAGAAAAAAAATAGAAAAATTGGGACAAGGAAAAATTAAAATAAATGTCTAGAAAATATAAAATCCATCGTTATTTCAGTTTTTTGATTATCGATTTTTCAACTTTTTTACAATTTCGCATTTTTTTATTTTTAAATTTTCCAAGTGTAATTTTAGAAGTTCTTGTTTTTAATTTTTCATTTTCTCCGTTTTTAGTTTATCAATTTTTCACCGAAAGGAACGATAAATTATGACAATTTCTAAAATCTCAAAATTGAAAAATTCAAAATTAAAGAATTGTAATTGGAGAAACTGAAAAATCGAAGAATTAAAAACTCGGATAATTATTAAAAAATAAAAAATTGGAAAAATTTAAAATTGAAAATTCCGAAGTTGAAAATTCCAGAAACTGAAAAAATGGAAAAAATTGAGAAAAAAATAAAAATAGCAAAATAAAGAATTTTTACAACAAAGAAATCGAAAAACTGTTACATTGAAAAATTCTAAAGATAAAATTTCGAGAATTGGTAAAAATGGGAAAAATGAAAAATCCAATAATTTTAAAAAATCGGTAATTGGAAAAACGAAAAATTAAAATAATATCTAGTCGAAAAAAAAAACAAAAACAGTAAATCGAAGAAAAATTAAAAATCGAAACACTCAAAAGTTTGAAACTCGAGAAATTCAATTAATCAGTTTTTTGATCCGCCAACATGTTTTACAATAATTTTTTTGATATTTCAATATTTAGATTATTAGTGTTCTCGTTTTAAGTTTTCATTCTCTCGATTTTTAATTTCTCAGTTTTCCAACAAAAAGAACAAATTTATTCAAAGTGAAATTATGAAAAGTTCAAAATTCGCAAAATTGAAAATTTTTTAAAGTAATTAAATTGAAAATCGAAAATGGAAAAGTGGACAAATCGAAAAACTGGAACAACGAAAAATTCAAATAGATATCTAGAATGGAAAACTTTATAAAACGAAATAATCGGGCAATTTAAAAATCCAAAAATTGCTAATTTGTAAACGTGAATTAAAAACAGAAAAATCGAAAAACTCAAAGTTGGAGGATCGAGAAGATTAAAAACAAAAAAGTTAAAATAGATCTGGAAATTGTAAAAATCAAAAATTATAAAGTCGAAAAATTGAAAAATCATGATTTGACTAATCGAGAACCTAAAAAATAGAAATAAAAACACGGAAATACGAAAAAACAAGTAAAAAAACAAATTTGTCGGTAATAAATAAGAAATAATAAAAATCGTATGATAAATTGAACGATTTTCATTTAATCTGCGAACTTTTACGGACACATTATAACCAAAATTATTTAAAATAATAGTGTTACTGTACGACACGTCATTCTGAAATTATAACAAAGGTGTTAATGAATGTGAAATGTTCGCCAGGAACGACTGCGTTATGTCAATATTTGTTGTTAAAATTAAACTTTCTTTACAAAATAACTAAACTGCAAAAAATCGAAAACAAATATTCCCGTGGCACTTTAAAAAAAAAAAATAATGTTTGACTAAAAAAAATCACTTGTACTGTAATTTTTCTAATGAGTTAATAGTTTAATAGTCGTGGAATAGTGAGAAAATGCTCAATTAAAGTTTCCGTATCGCTAATAAAGGTATTGTTAAACAGTACGAATTAAAATAACTTTATTCATAGAACTTGACCACGTGGGAACAGGTTTACATTACGTGTAATAAAGTCTTGGATTGCCAATTTATTGTGTTTTACGAACGTTGGTGCTTAATTTAACAAAATGTTTACAAAGAAATAATAAATCACTCATAAAAATCTTACACACACCTAAGTACGTAAATATAAAGGAGAAAAATCGTTCTTTGTGATATCTTGAATAGACAAAAAATAAAAATCGAAAAAAAAATTGTTATTAAATTGCAAAAATAAATTTTACACAGTAATTAAACTATATATTTTTTTCATAAAATTATCCATGAAAGTAACGGCATTCTTTGTCCTCGACAGAAATTTACATGTCTCATGGACGACAATTATTCTTTTCAAATTTATTTAAAAATTTAATGATTTATACGCCGTGACACTGTTCAAGCACAGGTAAACACTTTTGTTTACAACAGGTAATTGTCGCTAACAAATTAACCGAATATTTAAAAAACGAAAACCGGGGCGACAATTTTTCTTGCACAACTTAATAAATTCCCCTTTTTTCCAGCTCCTGTATTAACCTGTTTGTCCAGACAACCTTCCCACTCCCGTTCCAGTTTTCCAAAAAAATGCAATGACTTCCCCGAGTTATTTGTGCGATTGAATGACACAATAGGAAAATTTCACAAGCGATAAGGAGGCAGAAGACTTCACCGAGAATTTTTATTGGTGAAATGTCAAGAAACTCAGACGGAACCCCAGATTATTGTGTCAGACGTCGATAACCCACGAAGATAACGGCGAGTTAAAAAATTGGAAAAACAACACTTGCATTTGTACTAAATTGCTAATAAATTTTTTTCGTTTAGTGCCTTCAGGTGTGACAGGGAGTATATTTCATATTTAAATGGAAATGAAAGGTTGACATTCGATAAGATAATGTGGCTAGCCGATGGCTTAAATTGAAATATTGACGATAAATAAAGAGGCTAATACACGAATAAACTCCGGGATTTTGTTTGTTCTGGATATTTACCTGTTGCTCATCGCTCAACTTTCAAGTAGCTGCGGAAAGTTAATTAAATCTAACAGCACCGTTTGTGGCTTAGTAACAATGAGCCGTAATTTATTCAAAGCCGCGTTTGCAAACTATTAATGAGTTTATAATCGCTCCGTCAAAGCGATTATGCTAATCGGTGTTTAGTGGTACCGAAATTAACTCAAAATCGCCCGTTTATCGCGAGTCCGATAACTGTTCAACTATCCATAGTTTCAGATAATTTCGAACAGCATCTGGTTTGAACCAGACTCTGTAAATAAAATCATTATTATGATTGATCGAAACTGGCGGAAAATTTTCTGTTTGGCTCTGGAATTTGTGCACAAGCTTCCGATTTTTATTTAAACATCCATAAATAATGCGAATCCGTGTTCCACATATTTTTGTTGAATATCATGAAATGATTATTTTTCACTTTTAATTTTAGATGCAAGTGAAATTTTCCCGGCCTTGTAAATTTGGCAATGTTTATTAGTTTTTTTTTAACTTGGCTGCATTAGTTTTATTTTTGTGTTGTCCGAAGCACGTGTATTTGTTTTATAGAGTTTTGACTGAAGTTCAGTTTCCTTATACAGGGTGCCCCAACGTGAATGATTTTTTTTTTCAAATGTAGAAATTTCTTTGAAAGTTATACACTAGTTGTATTTTTTAAACGTAACACCTTGTATGTTTTTACTTTTCAAGCGCAAGCTAAGTAAGTATTGTAATAGGAACAATGACCACTTTCATGTTTTCTCGACGTTTCATGACCTCAATGATTAAAAAAAAGGTGTGCCGTTTCCGTCTGTCTGCCCCTCGTCTCTGGCGTTTTTGTATGTAAGTATATTAAGATATATCATGTAGATGGTACAGCACTCACCAAAGTTTGCTAATCATCCTCGCCAACCATGGGATGACGTCATCTACAAAATTTTCAATAGTAAATCTTAACTTCTGCTGTATGAATCCGTATTGAGTTTGCACCCTAGATATCCCGATTTTTGGAAAAAAATCAAATTTTTTTAACAACATGTTGCAATGTAATAGAAACATAAAATCCGCAGAATCAAATCTTATAAAATGTATTTCGAAAAAGCTGGATTTGTTGTACTGTGCTTGAGACGCAAGGAAAGTTCTGTCTTTTTTTTTGACTTTTCAATGTTTCGATTTCCCGACTTTCGATTTTTTAGTTTTTCAATTCATTTTTCGGATTTTTTAATTTTTCCATTTTTTGAACTGCTGATTTTTTTGTACCAGTTTCTCAGGTTTTTTTATTTTGCAATTTTTCGATTTTTACAATTTTTAATTTTTCGATTTTTCAATTTTTCGATGTTTTAATTCTACAGTTTTTCAATTTCCCAATTTTTTAACCACATCATATTAGGGATATTTCAATTTTTCAGTTTTTTGATATTTTGATTTCTTGATATATACTTCCATTTTTCGACTTGTTGGTTTGAAATTTTTCATTTTTCAATTTCTAAAATTTTTGATATTGCGTTTCAATTTTTGATTTTAAAATTTTTGGATTTTCTAAATTTTCACTTTTTCGATTTATCGCGATTTTCACGTCTCGAGTAATTGATTGTTCAGTTCCCGAATTTTCAATTTTAATTTTTCGATTTTATGGAATTTCGATTTCTCGATTTTGGCCATTTCGATTTCTCATTTTTTCGACTTTTTGACTTTTCAATTTCCTGATTTCCCGATCTTTTCATGTTACGATTTCTCGGTTTTTCGACGTTTCAGCTTTTCAATTTTTCTATTTTTCGGTGCCTTTTCGTGGATTTTTCTATTCAATTGTCCAAATTTTGAAATTTTATTTCTCGGTTTTTCAAATGTTTCGATATTTAAAATTTTTGATTTTTCATTTTTTCAATTTTTCGGTTTTTAAATTTTTCGATTTTACAAATGTTCACTTTTTCGATATCTCGATTTATCTGGATTTCGATTTTTTAATTATTCGATTATTCAATTTCCCGATTTTTCAATTGTCCCATTTTTAATTTTTCGGTTTTGGGTAATTTCTATTTCTCGATATTTTGACTTTTCGACTTTTCGTCTTCTCGATTTCCCGATCTTATCATGTTTCCATCTCTTTCCCAATTTTCGATTTCTTGGTTTTTCGATTGTTCGTTCGATTTTCCAATTTTTCGATGTTTCGGTTCTTTAGTTTTTGGATGTCTCGATTTTTCGACTTTCAGTTTTGGGGTTTTTCGATTTCTGGATTTCTCGTTTTTTTTGATTTTTCGGTATTTAAGCTTTTCAGTTCTTCGATTTTTTATTTTTCAAATTTTCGAATCTTTAAATTTTAGATTTTTTAGCTTTCAAATTTTCAATTCTGGATTTAGTGAGATTTCGACGTTTCGATTTTCCCATTGTTCAATTTCTCGATTTTTAATTTTCGTTTTTGGGCAATTGTGAATTCTCGATTTTTTGATTTCTCGACTTTTCGATTTCCGTTTCCCGTTTTTCGTGTTTCGAATTTGGGATTTTTCTATTTCTCGGTTTTTCGATTTTTCACCTTTTCGATTTTCCAGTATTTCGATTCTCGATTTTGGCATTTTTTTAATTTTTCAATTTTTCGATTTTAAAAAGTATTTATTTTTGGATTTTCCAAGTTTTCGATGTCTGGGATTTTCAGTTTTTCGATCTCTCATTTTCTCGACTTTTCAATCTTGGAATTTTCTAAATTTTTAAATTTTAGATTTTTCAAGTTTTTGATGCTTCGATTCCTCGATCTTTCGATTACTCTACTTCCTGATTTTAATATTAGTATAATAGATAGATAGATTAACGTGTGTTGGAATAAACTTATTATTATTATTATTTTAGATTTTTCGGTTTTTCAATTTTTCGGTTTTTAAAATTTTTGATTGTCGATTTTAAATTTTTCGTTTTTGGACAGTTTCGATTTGTCGACTTTTCGATTTCCCTTTCCCGATCTTTTCGTGTTTCGATTTCTGGGTTTTTCGATTTTTCACCTTTTCGATTTTCCAATTTTTCGATGCTTTTGGCATTTTTCAATTTTTCATTTTCTCAAATTTTAGTTTTTTCGATTTCTCATTTTTTGATTTTTCAGTTTTGCAATTTTTCAGGTCGATTTTTTTATTTTTCAATTTTTCGATTTTTAAAATTTTTGATATTTCGATTTTCCAATTTTTCGATGTCTGCTTTTCAGTTTTTTGATTTCTCATTTTCTCGATATTTCAGTTTTGGGATTTTTCAATTTTTTTGAAACTTCGATTTTTCGATCTTTCGATTATTCAACTTCTCGATTTTAGATTTTTCGGTTTTTCAATTTTTCGATTTCTAATACTTTTAATCTGTCGATTTTAAATTTTTCGGTTTTTGAATTTTTTCTTCGATTTTGGGCAATTTCGAATTTTTGCTTTTCCGATTTCTTGATTTTTCGATTTCCCTTTCCGGATCTTTTCACGTTTCGATTTTTCGATGGTTCTATTTCTCGGTTTTTCGATTTTTTACCTTTTCGATTTTCCAATTATCGATACTCGATTTTTCGGTTTTTGGATTCCTCAATTTTTTGATTTCTCATTTTTTTTGATTTTTCAGTTTTTTAGTTTTTCAGATCGATTTTTCAATTTTTCAATTTTTCCATTTTTTCGATGTATCGGTTTTTCAGTTTCTCGATTTGTTGTTTTCGCGACATTTTAGTTTCGGGATTTTTCAATATTTCGATTTTTTAAGTTTTAGATCTTCCAAGTTTTAAAACTCGATCGATTTTTAAAGTTTTTGATTTGTCAATTTTTCAGTTTTTCGGTTTTTAAAATTTTCGATTTTTCTATTTTTCAATTAATCGAAAAATCGGTTATACGATTGTTCAATTTCCCGATTTCTCAGTTTTTAATTTATCTATTTTGGGCAAATTTTCAATTCTCGATCTTTCAATTTTTCGATATTTGGATTTCTAGGTTTTTGGATTTTTTGGCTTTTCGATTTTTCCACTTTTCAATTTTTCGATGTTTTGGTTTAAGTTTTTCTATTTCTCAATTTTTCTGCATTTCATTTTTCAATTTTTTTTTCTTAATTTTAGAGTTTCAGAGTTTTCGATTTCTCGTTTTTTTTTTGTTCTTCAGTTTTTCATTTCTTTGATGGTTCAATTTTCCGATTTCTCGATTGATCAAGATTTCGACGTTTCGTTTATTCGATTTTCAATTTTTTAAGTTTAATTTTTTGCTTTTGAGAAATTTCGATTTCTAGATCTTTTAAATTTTGGATTTTTCATTTTTTTGATGTTTCAAATTCTCGACCCTTCAATATTTGGGTTTTTCAGTTTTTCGGTGTTTCCGTTTTTCAGTTTTTCCATTTTTTAAATTGTACGTTTTTCGATTTCTCGATTTCCCGGTTTTTTGATTCTTCAGTTTTTCAGTTTTTCAGTTCTTCGATTTTTTTTTTTTGAATTTCTCGATTTATTGAGATCCCAACGTTTCGATTATGCGATTGTTAAATTGTCCGATTTTTCAATTTTGAGCAATTTCGATTTCCCGATTTTTTCGACTTGTTGGTTTTAAATTTCGCAGTTTTTCGATTTTTTAAATTTATTTGTCGATTTTTCAATTTTTCGGTTTTTAAATTTTTCGATTTTGATATTCGATTAATCGAAATTTCGATTATATGATTGTTCAATTTCCCGCTTTTTCAGTTTTTAATTTATCTATTTTGGGAAATTTTTATTCTCGATGTTTCAATTTTTCCATGTTTCGATTTTTTGGTTTTTCGATTTTTTATCATTTCGATTTTCAGTTTTTCAATTTTTTAAATTATGCATTTTTAGATTTCTCGATTTCCCGGTTTTTTGATTTTTCAGTTTTTCGATTTTTTAAATTTTGATTTTGACATTGTCAGTTTTTGGTTTTCAAATTTTTCTATTTTTGAAATTTTCACTTTTTTACTTCTCAATTTATCGAGATTTCGACGTTTCCATTATTCAATGGTTCATTTTCCGATTTTTCAGTTCTTAATTTTTTGATTTTGGAGAATTTCGATTTCTCGATTTTTTGACTTTTTAATTTTTCGATTTCCCAATTTTTCTACATTTTAGTTTCGGGATTTTTCGAATTTTTAAATCTTAGATTGTTCGTCAATGTTGACATTGATTAGACAATTTCCGAAACTAGCGGACTGTCAAATTTTATATGTACTTTAGGAATATCCTGTAGATAGTAAAACTTTAACCAAAGTTTGTCTGATCATCACCACCAACAATTTGACGTCACTTCAAATTTTTGCATGGAAAATGTGGTTTATGAGTCCGCTTTGAGTTTTTACCCTTGGCATCCAAATTTTCGCAAAAATCAAAATTGTAGTTATAAATTTTTAATTTTTATTTGTCCATAAAAAACTCAACACAGCAAAAATACATTGGTGTTCTGTTTTAAAAAAATGCAACTGTGTAACCTTTCATCACAGAATTTTTTCGGTAGTTACCAAATCATTCAGACACCCCTTATAAACGTTGATTGTAACACTATTCTGCCCCTATACATCAACACGGAGTGTCAAAATCGATGTGTCAAGTTCGATTGACGTTATGCATCAGTACGAACCGCTGCATCGTCTCCTAATTCACGTAATCAATTTTCTACGACCATTAAAATTAGCGATAACGCGAAAATGATCACAACTTCATTGCAATTTAATGCGCACTTAACGGACAGCCAGATTCGTGTCTGAGATTATAATAGCCATCATTAACGTTGTTTGTTCGAGCAGATCAAATATTTTTTAACTTTATAGTCCCCTTAAATTCTAATGAGCAGCAAAATGGTAAATATTTTTCAATCACTATTTCAAATACAATTTAGTAAACTTGAACAAATAGAAATTACATACAATAAAAAAATGCAAAACGAGACAAATAAAACGACCTTGAGTTAATTGCAGTCAAAAGTACAATAAACTTTTATCGGGATTTAATTGACGGGGTAACAATATTGCAATATTCATTATCTTTCGTTGATTAGCAAAAACATGCGGATTGTGCGGGTAATTGATTGGCAAATGTTTTGAAAAATATCTATAAAGGATCAAATTGTCTACGTAGTTGCTAATAAAATCGTTGATTAGAGGTTCAGTGGAGTCGGTACCACCTGTAATAGTGTACTGTTTCATTAACACTTTATTTTTATACAGAAATCAATTGATAACAATCCACAAATATTGATCCCATTTATTAATAACACGACGTAGGGTCATAATTATTGTATTAGATTTTTTATAGACTGACGTTGAAGTGTGAATTAACGATACTTCAACGAGTCGAAATTTTTTCTAAGGATAATCAAACGAAGTCGTATTAATAAAATCGTGCTTATTGATCGTCCGTCTGGCCATTACTGCTGAGAGTGCATACTCGACCTTGTCTGCTCGTATTGGATTATTACCAGGATTTTATCCTCCAAGGTCTAGGTTCACGCGAATTCGATACCTCTTATCGCTCCAAAAGCCACCACTAAACCCCACGAGTATCAACTTTCGATAGCCACCCAAAATAGCACAACCCACGCTCTTGCCCAACATCACCCCGATTAAAAAAACCGTCGCGACTTCACCACTGCGCGGAATTTTCCGCCCTCGTACACTGCGAATTTTCTTCCGGAGTGCGTCAGGGCCGCCGCCGCCTCCCGGTTTATTCACATTTTACCCCAGTGACGTAACGACGCTCGAATTGACGCCTTTCCGGCGCCGAAGAGGGCGATCGATCGCCTCCTACGTGCGATTTTGCGTTGCAGAGGTGTCGTCATGGCATTGTACCGGGATTATTAAATTTACGAAATTGACAAAGTGCTGTGTTGATGTGCAATGAGACGAGCCTCCGAATCAAGCTGTCAGGGGCAATCGGCCGCTTCCTTTTCGCGTGATTAATGTTTACAGGGCTGGATTACGCTGTTTTCGAGAGGATGAAAATGTTTTGCGGAGAACACGTAAAGATTACGTCAGTTTGGGTAAATAAGGAGATGGGTTTTATCGCGTTTTGCGTGCTCGGAGTGTGGACTGTGGTCGTTGTAATCGCTGGCCATTGGGGATTTGGATGACTGGGGGTCTTGGTGTTATCGGGACGTGTCAGAGTGGAATTTTTTTGGAGTAGTAGATGCTCGTGTGATATTGGAATGTGTAATGCGTACTTTTTGGGCGAATTTTTGGATGGGATGAAAGGTTAACGATCGTGACTTTTCCTTTCACACAGGATGATGAAAGTGTACAGGATGTAGCCAAATTTAGTTTCTCTTGTATATAGTTTGAGTGTTGGCTTTCGCCGCTGAGATTGTCTTATTTTGTGAATGTATGGGGGTAGAATGAGATTGCGATCAACGTTTATACACTTGTGTTTCATTTTTAAAGATTTCTGGTTTTTCAGTTGTATGATAATGCAGAAACTATGTTAGCGTGTAATTGTAGAAAAAAAAACGAGTAAATGCGAAATTAAAAAATTCCTGCTTTGAAAAATTTTCAATTTTTTTAACGATTTTTGTTTTCTGGTAACCTCTATAGAGTAAAAACTAGTGGCTTAAATAACACTCCCGTAGCCTTTTTTCAGTTTTTCCAAGTTTTGAATTTTTCAGTTTCTAGATTTTGCAATTTTTTGCTTTAAAATTTCTCGATTTTCCATCTTAAAATTTTCGATTCTTTGATTTTTCATTTCTTCAAATTATAGGTTTGTCATTTTTCGTTTCGGTTTTTTATTTTCTTTATTTTATACATTTTTTGTTTCTTCAATTTCAATTTTTTGTTTTTGGTTTCTTCAATTTTTCGATTTGCAATTTTTCAGTTTTTAATTTTTTCTGTTCAATTTTGCTATAATATTCAACTCTTCGAGTTTTTCAATTTTTCTATTTTACAACTTTTAGATGTTTCAATTTTTAGATTTGTAGTATCACGAGTTTTCAATTTTTTTATTTTTCTTTCAATTTTTTCATGTCTTCAGTTTTCGATTTGCAATTTTTGGAGAGTTCAGGTTAAATTTTTTTAGTTTTTCCAATTATTGGATCTTCCAATTTCTAGATTTTGCAATTGTTCGTTTCATTTTTTTTATTTTCTTAATTTTTTCAATTTTTTGTTTTTCTCTCCCAAGTTTAAATTCAGCAATTTAATTTTTAGGTTTAATTTCTCGAGTTTTCCATTTTTAGTTTTTCATTTTTTCGATTCATTGCTTTCATTTCTTGAAATTTTTAATTTGAAATTTTTCGTTTCGGTTGTTTATTTTCTTAATTATACAATTTTTTGATTTTTCAATCTTACGATTTTATAATTTTTTGTTTTTTCAATTTTTTCTTTCTTCAATTTTTCATTTATTTTTTTCTTCAATTTCACTGTTTTTATTTTTATTTTTTTTTTCGATTTTACAACTTTTAGATGTTTCAATTTTTAGATTTGCAGTTTCACGAGTTTTCAATTTTCCGATTTTTCTTTCAATTTTATTTTGTCTTTGGCTTTTCGAGTTGCGATTGTTCGTTTCGGTTTTTTGTTTCCTTCATTTTTCAATTTTATCGTTTTTCCTCTCCTTCAGTTTTTCAATTTGCAATTTTTCGAGTTTTCACGTTCAAATTTTTCGGTTTTTTCAACTTTTGAATCTTTCAATTTTCCGATTTTTCAGTGTTTCGATTTTATTTAAATTTTTTCAGTTTTTCTCTCTCGATTTTTGGAGTTTTAAATTTTTCTATTTAAAATGTCTCCAGTTTTCCATTTTTGATTTTTTAGTTTTTTGGTTCTTTGATGTTTCATTTCTTCCACTTTTTGGTTTGCAATTTTTCGTTTCGGTTTTTTATTTTCTTTATTACAAAATTTTTTGGTTTTCAATCTGCGATTTTATAATTTTTTGTTTTTTCAACTTCAATTTTTTCAATTTTTAATTTTTTTGTTTCTTCAATTGTACTATACATATGCAACTCCTCGAGTTTTTGTTTTAAAATTTTTCAGTTATTCGATTTTACAATTCTTAGATGTTTCAATTTTTAGATTTGCAGTTTCACGAGCTTTCAATTTTCCGATTTTTCTTACAATTTTTTATGTCTTCAGTTTTCTATTTGCGATTTTTCGAGTTTTCAGAATAAAATTTTTCAGTTTTCTCAACTGTTGGATGTTTCAATTTCTAGATTTTGCAATTTTTCGTTTTGTTTTTTTAATTTTCTTTTCAATTTTTCGTTTTTCTCCCAATTTTTTTATTTCACAATTTTTAGATTTAAAATTTCTCTAGTTTTCCATTTTTAGTTTTTCAATTTTGGGATTCATTAATATTTCATTTTTTCGAATTTTCCATTTGCAGTTTTTCGTTTCGGTTTATTTCTTTCTTTATTATACAATTTTTCGATTTTTCAATGTTCCGGTCTTATAATTTTTTGTTTTTCCAATTTTAATTTTTTCAATTTTTTGTTTCTTAAATTTTTCAGTTTATCGATTTTACAACTTTTACATTGTGCCAATTTTTAGATTTAAAATTTCTCTAGTTTTCCATTTTTAGTTTTTCAATTTTTTGATTCATTGATATTTCATTTTTTCAAATTTTCCAATTGCAGTTTTTTGTTTCGGATTATTATTTTCTTTATTATACAATTTTTCGATTTTTCAATGTTCCGATTTTATAATTTTTTTTTCCAATTGTAATTTTTTCAAGTTTTTGTTTCTTAAATTTTTCAGTTTATCGATTTTACAACTTTTACATGTGTCAATTTTTAGATTTGCAGTTTCACGAGTTTTCAGTTTTCCGATTTTGCTTTCAATTTTTTATGTCTTCAGTTTTTCGAGTTTCAATTGTTCGTTTCGGTTTTTTCGTTTTCTTAATCTTTCAATTTTTCGATTTTCAATTTTTCGATTTTTCTTTCAATTTTTCATGTCTTCAGTTTTCGATTTGCGATTTTTCGAGTTTTCATGATAAAATTTTTCAGTTTTCTCAACTGTTGGATCTTTCAATTTCTAAATTTTGCAATTTTTCGTTTTGTTTTTTTGATTTTCTTTTCAATTTTTCGTTTTTCTCCCAATTTTTTAATTTCGCATTTTTTAGATTTAAAATTTCTCTAGTTTTCCATTTTTAGTTTTTCAATTTTTGGATTAATTGATATTTCATTTTTTCGAATTTTCCATTTGCAGTTTTTCGTTTCGGTTTATTATTTTCTTTATTATACAATTTTTCGATTTTTCAATGTTTCGATTTTATTTTCCTTTTTTCAATTTTTCTCTCAATTTTTAGATTTTGCTATTTTACGATATAAATTTTCTGGAGTTTTCTATTTTTAGTTTTTCAGTTTTTTTTATTCTTTTATGTTTTATTTCTTAAAATTTTCGGTTTGCAGTTTTTCGTTTCTGTTTTTTTTTTTTATTTTCTTATACAATTTTTCAATTTTTCATTTTTTTGCTATATGCAGCTCTTCAAGTTCTTGTTTTTAAATTTTTCAGTTTTTCGCTTTTACAACTTTTAGATGTTTCAAATTTTATATTTGCAATTTCACGAGATTTCAATTTTTCAATTTTTGTGTTTAATTTTTCATTTGTATTTTTTTGGGTTTTTTATTTTCTTTATTTTTGAATTTTCCAGTTTTCAATTTTGCGATTCTAGAATTTTTCAATTTTTTGATTTCTCGATAGATATTTAATTTTTCAAATTTTCGATCTTTCAGTGTTACAGTTTTTCGCCTTTTTAATTTTGACGATTCTTTAATGTCTAACATTTTTCGATTCGTTTTTGCTTGCTTCCCATTTTTCAGTTCATTAATTTTTTCGATTTTTAAATTTCACGATTTTTCACTGTTTCAATTTTTCGTGTTTTCAGTACTTCGATTTGCAATTTTTTCCGTTTTTAGTTTTTCGATTTTTCAATTTTTCAACTTTTCGAATAAAAGAAATGGAAAAATTGCTAAATCGAAGACTTGAAAATGAAAAAGCGAAAATGTAATAAAAAAATTGCAAAGAAGAACTTGAAAAATTTTGGATTTTTTGATATTTGAATTTTCTGTTTTTTCATTTTTTTTATTTTTCAGTTTCTTATTCTTTAGTTTTTTTACGTTTCAATTTTTTCACTTTTCGGTTTTTTAATTTCTGGAGTTTTCGATTTTTCGATTTTCCGGAAGATTTTTCAATTTTTAGAATTTTCAATTTTCGATTTTTTCATTTCCAATTTGTTGATTTTTTGATGGTTTGTATTCGATTTTTAAATTTTTTGGATTCTCCAATCTTTCGCTTCATTAATTTTTTCGATTTTTAAGTTTCTTGATTTTTAGTTTTCAATTTTGCGATTTTTAGATTTTCTCATTTTTTTGATTTTGCAGTTTTTTCAACTTTTCGAATAAAGAAGTGAAAAAAATGCAAAATTGGAAAATTGAAAAATCTAAGAATTGGAAATCAAGAACTTGAAAAAGTGAGGAAACGAAAAAGCGCAAAATCGAAAAAACTAAATTTGTTTTGTGAAATTAAAATATTTAAAATGAAAGAAATCGGAAAATCGGATAATAGGAAATCCAAGAATTGCAAAATTGAAGAATTTAAAAATTGAATAACCGAAAAATTGTGATATAAAATCGAGCAAATGAAAATTAAAAAATCGTGAAAATAAAAATGAAAAATATAAATCAAAAACTGGAAAAATTGAGGAAACGAAAAATTGGAAAGCCGAAAAATTCAAAATTGAGACACTGAAAAATCGAAAAATGGAAAATTGTAATATCGATAAATTGAAAACTATGAATGTAGAGAAACTGAAATATTGAAAAGATTACAAGTTGAAAAAACGAAAAATTATGAAATGAAAAAAAATATCGTAAAATGGAAAAATTTAAAAATTTAAGAAAATGAAAAACGAAACATTGTGAAATCAAAAATTTGGTCGACAACATTTTTGCAAGGACCCATATCAATTTTTGGTTAGCATTTTACAATCTACAAAAAAAAAACCTGCAAAACTTGACAACAACCGGTCCAGTAGTTTCAGAGAATATGCGTCCAATCAAAAATTGATATAGACGACACATAGACGGAAACGGGAGACCACTTTTTTCGCACTCTAGAGGTCATGAATCGTCGAGAAAACATGGAAGCGTACGCTCAAGATGAAAAAATTAAGATACCAAACTGCGCGGATGATCAATGATTACATTTGGCACTAGTTACACTAAGTCATTGTGGACAGTTTTACCATGGAAACATTGATATTTTGAGGTTAGCTATGAAAATTTTGTTTCCGAAGTCTTGAGTGAGTGCATTTAAAAATAAAAATCTTATTTCAAGAGTACTTATTTTTACTTGAAACCAATTGATTTGTAGAAAAAGTATTTGAAGGACGGAAGTGCTGCGATTTAAGTTTTATGGTAGGTTATGACGCGGCCTTGACATTATTAGCGAAACCATCATCAGGGTTTTTTGGGTACTAAAATTGTTTTATTGTTCATTTATTACATTAAAACTGTTAAATATACAAAGTAAAGTAATTCACTACAAATAACAAACGAAACATTCGCTGGCTTAGTTCACATTTTAAAAATTAATTCTTTTTTTTTTTCTTGAATGTGTCAAAATTTGTTCCATGTTTGCTAGGATCGGAAGCCTTATTTTTTTATTATTATTTTAAGAGAGCTGAACTTCCGTTGATTACAGTTTTTCATTGGGTTGTTGCCATTCAAAACGGTGTTCATAACCTCATAATTTTACAAATTACTGCTAAAAATTTCCAAAACACCTATAATCTGGTAGAAATGTGTCGTTCAAAACACGTGACGGCGCAGTTTGACCCTCGAAAAGTCGGCGCAGTTGGAATGCGTTTTTATAGGTGTGTGTTGAGCGTACATTATATATGATTTTAAGTTTTCTAAAAGTGATAATAATATCATACCTTAACCAATTTATGGCTTTTGTTACATTTTGGCGATAGTAGGTGGGGTATTTATATCTAATAAATCATTTTCATTATCACTCTCATCATATGACTTCTAAATTTAAAATTATCTCAATTGTTATCTCAACGTTTGTAAGATCTGCTATGATACCACTCGATACTAGCAATGGAATTAATCATCAGAACACGGAAAACATTCTTAGTGCCTGAGTTTTATTGTTCGGATTTAGGACCTTTGAAAAACAGAATTTTCTACCTGGTAAAGCCCTAGGACTTAGCCTAGGGCTTTACCAGGTAGAAAACGGGTGAAAGTCGGGTTTTAAATTTGCCAACACCTGAAAGTTTTCTTCTCCGAACACAGAAAAGTTAATGTCGAGGTGGCATTAAATCATCATTAATCGCATAATTTTAAATCTCGAACGTAATAATACCAGTAGAGTCCAGCAGTTCGAGATGTCAAAGGTTACATCAACATTTGTTGGAAATCTGTGGCGTACATTTCACTTGACTTACATTTTTGTTATTTTTTAAAAATATATATTTGTGCGAATGATATGTATCATGGTTGTTTTTTTTAAATGAGCGTGGACCGATAAGATCTTTGTCTTTCCGTAAAAGTACGGGTGTATTAAATCCTGAATAATTATAATAAATTATGATTCACTTTTCCGGAAATGTTTAAACAAAGTAGTTGCGTGTTCCTATCGTCGAGGAAATTGTAGACTCATCATTTTGTGAGGAATCAGTTTCATCACCAAGGTCATAGTTTGTAAAATAGACAGATTTACCCAAAGTTATTTTTTGTTCCTCAGTTTTTTGCATTTTTACAAAAATATTTATTTTGTAGCTCTTCATTCTAATTTAAGAGCAATCAAAAATCTTCGGCTCAAAATGCATAAATGCATACATAGTTGATGGTTTTTCTGACCGTTGCGCGCAACTGACCAGTAAGTCTTTTTGATATCAGTGGTTATAATTCTTCGCATTTAATCTTTCTTTGTTATTTTTTACGTACGATAAATTATCAGATTATCGGCTTCTTACATGATTTCTAAATTTATTTGTTTTAAGATGTAGGTATCAAGATATCACCCAATTGAAGCTGATTACAAAGAGACAATTTTTTGTTGTCTGGGTTCCATTGTTTGAACCTAGATTTCAACAAGAATGTAGCGTGAAAATTCCATTAGAAATATGTATTTATTTTCACCACTCGACGATTTCAATTAAATTCTCGACCCCGTAATGTAGAAAATCGTCTTTAATCAAACTTCAGCAGCTACTTGTGTACAATAACGAACATTTTTTTTTATAAAAATAAATCATAAACATCCCGTAGGCCGCAAGTGTTTTTCCAATAATTTCCATCCGACCTACGCCAACGCAAATCCTTCTCAGGAGTCTTAAAGCTACAAACGGCCCCGACTTTGGTTATTTTTGTTCGCATTAGTTTACCAGAAACAGCATGAATCCCGCCTGCGGAAAATTAACCGCTGAGAATTTTCTACCTGTGGAACCCTAAGAAGTAGCGGTAAAAGTTGGGGATTAAGTCGAAAAGCCGACTTTCGTGCGACTTTAAATACGACCGTCAATCATCAGCAATGCTTTTATTGTTAGATAACGAATATGCTAAATTGGTAGTTAAAAGTGACAGGTTCATATGTATCGCGTGGTTTAATATCGCTAAGTAATAATAAGAGTCAAGGTGCACTTTGGTATGTACATACATACATAGAGGGCGAGTTGTTCAACAACCACAGACATACGTACATTCAGAGATAAATAAACTTGGGTTGTAATAATGATAATTATGAATCACCCTTCCCGAAATTGTAAACAAAATATTTTCAACTTCCTATCGTTCGAATCATTAAATTTTTCGATTTTTCGGTTTTTTTATTTTTCGACCTACAATTTTTCAATTTTCGAGTACATATTCGATTTTCCATTTTCTGATTTTACGATTTTTCGATTTGCGATTTTTCGATTTTCGTTTTTCCGATTTTGTGGTTTTTCGATTTTTCTGTTTGTTTCAGTTTTTATGGTTCTGCGATTTGTTTTATTTTTTCATTTTTCGATGATTTTACTTTCCGATAGTTTTTTTTCATTTTTCGATTTGGGATTTTTCAATTTTTCGGTTTTTTAATTTTTCGAGTCTCGATATTTCGATTTTCGATTTTTCAGATTTGTGGATTTGTGTCCGTTTTTTCGATTTTTAGAATATTGATTAATCGAATTTTCGATTTTTAAGCATTTCGATTTTTCCATTTTTAGATATTTTTCGATTTTTTTAATTTTTCGATTTTTCTGTTCGTCAGTTTTAGACTTTGCAATTTTTACTTCTCCACTTTTCCATTATTTTAGTTTCGGATTATTCGATTTTTGAATTTTCGTTTTTTTTTCATTTTTCGATTTCCGATTTTTTAATTTTTCGATTTTTCGGTTTTTTAATTTGTCGATTCTCGATATTTCGATTTTCGATTTTCCAATCTCCGATTTTTCAATTTCCAGTTTTCGATTTTCCACTTTATGATTTTACGAGTTTTCGATTTTTCTGTTCGTCACTTTTTAGGCTTTGAAATTTGTTTACTTTTGGATTTTACTGTGATTTATCATTGCAGTAATATTTTTTAGATTCACTTATACAGGCTGTCTCAAAAAAAGATCACTTCGATTTTCGATTTTTCGTTTTTTCGACCAACCGTTTCATCTAATTAGATTTTTCAGTTTCCATTTTTCTATCAACTTTTCGAGTTTTCGGTTTTTCCGTTTTTCGATTTGTTGATTTTTCTGTTGGTCAGTTTTTAGACTTTGCTGCAATTTTTTTGCATTTTTCGATTATATTTTACTTTCGGATTTTTTTGATTTTTGAATTTTCGATTTTACGTTTTTTTAATTCTTCTATTCTCGATTTTTCGATTTTCCATTGGTCATTAAATTTTTCGATTTTTCGGTTTTTTAATTTTTCGACCTACAATTTTTCAATTTTCGAGTATTCGATTTTCCATTTTCTGATTTTACGATTTTTCGATTTGCGATTTTTCGATTTTCGTTTTTCCGATTTTGTGGTTTTTCGATTTTTCTATTTGTTTCAGTTTTTATGGATCTGGGATTTGTTTTATTTTTTAATTTTTCGATCATTTTACTTTCCGATAGTTTGATTTTTGAATTTTTGGTTTTTTCATTTTTCGATTTGGGATTTTTCAATTTTTCGATTTTTTAATTTTTCGAGTCTCGATATTTCGATTTTCGATTTTTCAGATTTGTGGATTTGTGTCCGTTTTTTCGATTTTTAGAATATTGATTAATCGAATTTTCGATTTTTGAGCATTTCGATTTTTCCATTTTTAGATATTTTTCGATTTTTTTTAATTTTTCGATTTTTCTGTTCGTCAGTTTTAGACTTTGCAATTTTTACTTTTCCACTTTTCTATTATTTTAGTTTCGGATTATTCGATTTTTGAATTGTGTTTTTTTTTCATTTTTCGATTTCCGATTTTTTAATATGTCGATTCTCGATATTTCGATTTTTCAATTTCCAGTTTTCGATTTTCCACTTTATGATTTTACGAGTTTTCGATTTTTCTGTTCGTCACTTTTTAGGCTTTGAAATTTGTTTACTTTTCGATTTTTGAATTGTCGACTTTTAGAGTTTTCAACATTATGAATTTTCGAATTTTCTGTTTTCCTATTTTGCGATTTTTGAATTTTCCATTTTTCGATTTTTTGATTTTTCAATTTTCGGTTTTTCAATCTTGCAAATTTCCGATTTTTCAGATTTGTGAATTTCCGGTTTTTCGATCGACCTACGTATTATATTCATTGAATTTTCGATTTTCGGTTTTTCCATTTTTAGATTTTCGATTTTTCAGTTTTGTATTTTCAGATTTTCTGTTTTTCGCATATCTGATTCATCAAATTTTCGATTTTTCGGCTTTTCGATTTTCCGAATTTTCGAGTTTCAATTTTCAGATTTTTGATTTTTCGATTTTCCTTTTTGAATCTTTGGACTTTTCGGTTTTGATTTTTCGAATTTTTGATTTTTAATTTTTCCATTCTTCGGTTTTTAGACTTCAATTTCTTTTAAATTTTTCGATATTCTATTTTCCGCTTTTCAGAATTTTCGATTTTCAGTTTTCAGACTTTCGACCATTAAAATTTTGGATATTTCGGTTTTACGATTTTTCGATTTTTAGAAAATTTGAGTAGTCGAATTTCCGATTCTTCAATTCATCGATTTTTCTATGTTCAATTTTTCAATTTAAATTTTGTGATGTTCAATTTGTCCATTGTCGATTTTTAGAATTTTCGGTTTTTCAATTTTTCCATTCTCACCTTTTAGACTTCAATTTTGTTTCTTTCCGATTTTTTGGTTTTCGATTTTCCAATTTTCAGAATTTCCAAGTTTCTTTATTCAGATTTTCGATTTTCCACTTTTGCGATTTTAGATTTTTCGAATTTTTGTTTTTCCAATTTTTTGCTTTTTCGATTTTTCTGTTCGTTTCAGTTTTAAGGCTTTGCAATTTTTTTCTACTTTACATATTTTGATTATTTTAATTTCCGATTTTTTTTAATTTTTGTTTTTGATTTTTTTAATTTTCAGTATTACAAATTTTTGACTTTTCGATTTTTTGGTTATCCATTTTTAGATTTTCGATTTTTTTGTATTTTTCGATTTTCTGTTTTTTGCATTAGTGAATTTCAGTTTTTCCGATTTTCGATTTGCCGCATATTAATCAAATTTTCGAAAAAGTTACCATGCTTACAAAAACTTTAAAACATCTACAACATTTCAAAGTATTCAGTTTTGCTATTCTTGATTTCTTCAATAAAACAAATTGACTCAGTCATTAGCTTTTTTGAGACACCCTGTATAACCAAATCTAAAAAAATATTAATGCAGTGATTAATCACAAGTATAAAAACTCATCATATTTTATACATTTAAGATAGGATTTATTCTGCAAAATTTTGAGGTGACGTCATAAATTTTTTAGAGGGGATAAGCAAATATATTTTAATAAAAAATGTATCATGTTTATCATGACTTTAAAACATCTGCAAGATTTCAAAGTATTCGATTTTGCAAATTCAAAATTAAATTGCAAAATATTGTTTTATAATTTTGATTTTTTTTCCAAAAATCTGGACGTTTCGGATAAAAATTCAACACGGAGTCATAAACTACATGTGTAGGACTATGTTACTGTATGCAATTTAAAACCCATTCACTATGCATAAATTTGAAGTGACGTCATCACATTATTGGTGGGGATGATTAGACAAATTTAATAATTTTGCGACATTTATGAAAAAAATATCAGTTAACAAAAATGGCACGTTTTTATTATTATGCCAGTTACATGTCACTCAATGACAATATCGTTTTTTTTTTTTATTTATTTATTATGAACATTTAAAAGTATTTTATTTGACAAAGTCGTTACTCACGAACGAAAGTGACCATTATTTTATGGGAACAACTACCTGCCAGATCTTCTCCGACAAATTCCAGAGAACTGGCGTGAGCCATAAATATTTCTTACCAAATGTAACTACTGTCCGTCCCGTTATTGTCAATAAAATTTTATAGAGTAAAATGTAAATTTCGTTGTAGTTTGAGCCTACCTGAAATTCTGCCCTTGAAGGATTTGGACCGCCTTCTTCGGTGAGGCATAGGCTCAAAACATTTGCGTGCGATTGTACATAGAGGGCGAGTTGTTCAACAACCACAGACATACGTACATTCAGAGATAAATACACCTGGCTTGTAATAATAATAATTATGAATCACCCTTCCCGAAATTGTAAACAAAATATTTTCAACTTCCTCTCGTTCGAAAATTATGTGTACACAGTGTGGTAAAGAGCATTTTATCACTATATCTTATGGTGGTACTCACATTTTTTGTTGTTATGTTTTTTCGTGGTATTGTTTTTGAGAATTTTGTTTTGTATGTATATTAGACTTTCCGATTGACTAAATTTTATTTTCGGTGTATTTGATAACCGTGTCGGATATTGCAAAATAGTAATCCTCTTGTAACTAATCTCGACGACATTGTTCATAAAAATTAATGTTTATTGGTGTATTTTTACGAGGTTGTTATTTCCATTTAAATGTATGGTTTGATTTCGTACTATTCATTAATATTAATTTGCTACGGACGTAATAGCAGCGGAAATTTTCCTAGTTGTCTTTTGCGAACAATTTCAGTGTTTTGTTTTGTAGTCACTGATAGTGTTAGGTCAGGGTTCCTAGGGTCCAAACAAACCTTGGACCGCTTCTGCACTAGACTCATCGTCCCAAATTTTCAAAACAATAGAATTTGATCTAGATAACCAAAATATCCGGTCCGATAATCCACCTACTTCATACAAAGACGTAAATCTTATCACCTCTTGATCGCAATATTGGAAAAAAGTAGACTTTGTGGTAGATAAAACGGTCGAACACGTGCAGCAAATCGATTTTAGAACACCTCTAACTGCCCCTAAATCCTTCCAAGGAAGCTATTGTTTATAATTCTACCTGTAAACCTCACTCCGTTATAAACCGGCTGTCCCAAACAAATCTTTCTGCAGCCGTCTGTCTGAAGGTCACCCTTATCAATAAGTGTGTGGCTGTTTCCAAGCCTCTGATTGGCCGCAAAATCGCAATCACAGCCTCTTCAACTAATCACAGCCTCACATGTACCAAACCTCATGTCAAAGTGCATTTTGTCCCAGACCCTGATCCTTCAGCTTCACTAATCATAGCCGGTAATCAGCGACCGTCCCCCCACCTTTTCGAGCAGACATATCTATAGAGTGATAGCGCTGTCCGAGCTAGTAAATCCTCGACAGCTGGTGGAGTTCCCGCCATTAGTCAGAACGCGCAGCGGTGAGCTGTAAGGCATGTGCTAAACCAAAGTGACTGTGTTAAGTGATCTTATTTATATTTTCATAAGTGATTAAATTATTAAGCAAAATTGTGATAAATAACGAGATGTACGAACAAGAGTTAGCTCCGGCGTCCATACCGGACGTCCTGGAGGAATGCATTTACCTTATCAAGGAACTAATGAAGGTAAGGGTTTATGTAACCACGACCACATGTGACTTTGGCTAAAATTATAACGACGCTCTAGAAAGCCTAGCAATGAAAGTTTAATTAGAAAGCGCCAGATCGCTAAAAAATTCAACGCGTGAGTCACCGTCTAACTCTTTAATTATTAAATTAGCGCTGAAGACCCAGGGGTCGTGGCAATAATGTGTCGTTCGAAAATCCAAATCCAAGGTTCGATTACCACGGAATGTGAAAGTTTTTGCCCGCTTTTTGTTACCGTTAGCGAGATAAGTAGCGGAAGCGTCTCCCCCATCTCTAGCCTGGAACATTTGCGATAACGCGACTTAAGTACCTCGGTTAAGTAACTTCTGCAAACAGATTGAGCAACATGGCGTAACACAAATTTGTGATCGAGATTTTCGGTATTCACATGCCAATTCCGTGTTGTCTCCATGGCCGGAGTGACGTCACTCGACTTAAATTAAGTAAGTGCAGCGCGGACACAGTTACATCACGCTTCTGCTGAATTATCGTCATCGTGACGTCATGAGCGATAAAACTTTGAACCTTGTGATTCCCGACTAGCAACCAGAGATAACGCTTTTTCTATCTACGGAAAAATGGCACGGAGTGAAAGGAAAAGTTCTTGTTTTTGGCGCTGGAGGTGGTTTATTGTGACTGGTTGAACCTGTTAAGAATCGGAACGTCATGATGATTGGTCATTTTTACAAAGTCATCGTGAAACGGATTTTTTTGTAAAATAATGAAAACTTTGAGTACAATGTGTGTCTGATGCAACTGCGTGAATTGTTGCTTTCACTGATAAATATTTGAAAGAGTAAATAGAGCAGTTCAAAGTTTATGGGGAAAGTCATTCGACTTTTGAATGTAAGAATCGAAGGGGTTTGGTTTGGGTTAATAAACTTGGAAGAGGTGGAAATGAGGTCGTGTTTTATGGTTCATAATCGATACCATCTAGGTCAAATATTTGTAGGCGAGAATTGTTTGTTTAGGGATTAGGTTAGCTAGTCATGATATTTATTGGTTGGAATGTGCCAACGAAATTAACTCTGGAATCCACGCATTTACCCGTTTGGTTAATTCAGGCTTGACGGTTATGGGTGCTCGAGAGCTTAGTTCCCCTTGTTACTACCAAGCGATAATCAGAGCATATGTGATAACGTAAATTTTAGATGTGACCCGTTTTCTTATCTTTCGGCATTCCCAAAGCCCTAACTTCCTGTTTGTTTTGTTTCCTAAGCGCAAGCTTAGCTTCATGTGGTTTATGAACCCGTGTTCAGTTTTACCCTAGACATTTAAATGTTCTTTTGTGGGAAAAAATTCAAAATTGTGCTTTACATTTTGACTTTGAAAATTCAAAACTGAATGATTTGAAATGACGCAAACGTTTAAAATTTACTTATCGTTAATTAAAATCTATTCGTTTATGGTCTTCCCAAAAAATGATCGTCATGCTACAATTTTACATAATAAATGTTCTTTAAATTTTATAAAATGATGTTCTCCTGCGTAAGTGATTTTTTAATCTAAAACCTTATAGGGAGTCCCAACTGCCTTTTTTAAAAATATAGAACCTTCTTGGGAGTTCCAACTGTATTTTTTTAGAATGTTAAACCTTCACTCGGGCACTAACTGTATTTTTTAAGAATGTGGAACTTTTTCTGGAGCTCCAACTGTCTTTTTTTATGTAAAACGTTGTCCGGAGTCCCAACTGTCTCTTTTAAAGATGTGAAACCTTCTCAGGGGTCCCAACTGTCTTTTTTAAAAATGTGAAACCTTCTCGGAGACTCCCAACTGTTTTTTTTTTTTATGTAAAACCTTGTCGGGAGTCCCAACTGTGATTTGTAAAAATGTGAAACCTTCTTGGGGGTCGCAACTGTTTTTTTTATCTAAAATCTTCTCGGGAGTCCCAACTGTTCTTTTTTTTAAATTGAAACCTTCTCGGGGGTCGCAACTGTTTTTTTTAATGTAAAACCTTGTCGGGAGTCCCAACTGTCTTTTGTAAAAATGTGAAACCTTCTCGGGGGTCGCAACTGTTTTTTTTTAATTGTAAAACCTAGTCGTGAGCCCCAACTGTCTTTTTTAAAAATGTGAAACCTTCTCAGGGGTCCCAACTGTATTTTTTAATATAAAACCTTGTCGAGGGTCCCAACAGTATTTTTTAAGAATGTAAAACCTTGTCGGTAGTCCCAACTGTCTTTTGTAAAAATGTGAAACCTCGGGGGTCGCAACTGTTTTCTTTTCATTGTAAAACCTTGTCGTGAGTCCCAACTGTCTTTTTTAAAAATGTGAAACCTTCTCGGGGGTCGCAATTGTTTTTTTTTTTAATTGTAAAACCTTGTCGGTAGTCCCAACTGTCTTTTGTAAAAATGTGAAACCTCGGGGGTCGCAACTGTTTTCTTTTCATTGTAAAACTTTGTCGTGAGTCCCAACTGTCTTTTTTAAAAATGTGAAACCTTCTCAGGGGTCCCAACTGTATTTTTTAAGAATGTAAAACCTTCTCGTGGGCCCCAACTGATTTTTTAATATAAAACCTTGTCGAGGGTCCCAACTGTATTTTTTAAGAATGTAAAACCTTGTCGGGAGTTCCAGCTGTCTTTTGTTAAAATGTGAAACCTTCTCGGGGGTCGCAACTGTATTTTTTAAGAATGTAAAACCTTCTCGTGGGCCCCAACTGATGTTTTAATATAAAACCTTGTCGAGGGTCCCAACTGTATTTTTTAAGAATGTAAAACCTTGTCGTGAGTCCCAACTGTCTGTTGTAGAAATGTGAAACCTTCTCGGGGTTTGCAACTGTAATTTTTTTGATATAAAACCTTGTCGTGAGTCCCAACTGTCTTTTGTTAAAATGTGAAACCTTCTCGGGGGTCGTAACTGTTTTTTTAATGTAAAACCTTGTCGGAAGTCCCAACTGTTTTTTGTAAAAATGTGAAATCTTCTCGGGAGTCCCAACTGTCTTTTGTTAAAATGTAAAACCTTCTCGTGGGCCCCAACTGATTTTTTAATATAAAACCTTGTCGAGGGTCCCAACTGTATTTTTTAAGAATGTAAAACCTTGTCGGGAGTCCCAACTGTCTCTTATTAAAATGTGAAAACTTCTCGGGGGTCGTAACTGTTCTTTCTTTTTAATGTAAAACCTAGTCGGGAGTCCCAACTGTCTTTTGTAAAAATGTGAAACCTTCTCTGGGGTCCCAACTGTTTTTTTTTAAGAATGTAAAACCTTCTCGTGGGCCCCAACTGATTTTTTAATATAAAACCTTATCGGGAGACCCAACTGTCTTTTGTAAAAATGTGAAACCTTCTCGGGGCCCCCAACTGTTCTTTCTTTTTAATGTAAAACCTTGTCAGGAGTTCCAACTGTCTTTTGTAAAAATGTGGAACCTTCTCGAGGGTCGCAACTGCTTTTTTTTAATTGTAAAACCTTGTCGTGAGTCCCAACTGTCTTTTTTAAAAATGTGAAACCTTCTCAGGGGTCCCAACTGCATTTTTTAAGAATGTAAAACCTTCTCGTGGGCCCCAATTGATTTTTGAATATAAAACCTTGTCGAGGGTCCCAACTGTATTTTTTAAGAATGTAAAACCTTGTCGGGAGTCCCACCTGTCTTTTGTAAAAATGTGAAACCTTGGGGGTCGCAACTGTTTTTTTTTAATAGTAAAACCCAGGGGCGGCTGGTGCCGGGGGGCACAAGAGCACGTGCCCCCCCAAAATTACAACGTCCACAAACACACTGGACATAGCAAAATAGTAATTTTCAATATTTAAAAAATTATCCGGAAATTTGTGTCATAATTATCAAAACTAATTTTTTTATCTCGCTCCACTTGTATAAAATGTATCAAAACTTACTTCCACTTGCATCTAAAGATGTGCCTTGGATATATGATATGTTATTTCTGATGAAATGCTGATAAAAGCCGAGCACAGAGACCGAATGGACCGAATCATGACCGATTTAGATGTTTTGTTTACACCGGTGCAATGGAAAGTACACGTCGTGGCCGCCTGATATGCGCCTGATACAACTGGCTTGTGAGCCCATTGCGATCGTGCTCTGGAGGATTGAGTTACTACTGCGGGTTTTAATTTTCCTTCTGCGCGAACACGTATGATAAATATTCTTGGATAATCTTCTCGGTAATACAGACATTCGGAAACAACTACACACCGCTTATATTAATAATATTCGGGCACATAACGCAAGGGTCGACAAAAATCGCCATATATTACGCCGATTGATAATGTGCATACAATTTTGTGGAGTGTTTGAATTTGCTTTACGTGGACATGACGAAAGTAGGGAATCACAAAATCCAGATATATTTCGAGGTCTGATTGATTTTATGGCTGAATTCGACTTTATCAGATCATTTGAAAGAAGCAACGGTTTTTAAAGGAACGCCTAAAACTGTCCAAAATGAACTTTTAGATGCCATGAACACCGAAGGCAAAAAGGTATGTGGAGAAATCCGTTTTTATTTTTATTGAATGTATTTTTGTATTTATTTCCGTCACACAATTTCGTCTATTAATTGGTAATGACAACCTGTTTTAGTTCTTCATATTTAACTCATCAATCAAATTGTGTCCCCCCATTTCAAAACGTCACCAGCCGCCACTGGTAAAACCTTGTGAGTCCCAACTGTCTTTTTTAAAAATGTGAAACCTCGGGGGTCGCAACTGTTTTTTTTTAATTGTAAAACCTTGTCGTGAGTCCCAACTGTCTTTTTTAAAAATGTGAAACCTTCTCGGGGGTAGCAACTGTTTTTTTTTTAATTGTAAAACCTTGTCGTGAGTCCCAACTGTCTTTTTTAAAAATGTGAAACCTTCTCAGGGGTTCCAAATGTTTTTTTTTTAATGTGAAACTTTCTCGAGAGTCCCAACTGTTTATTTTAAAAATGTAAAACCTTCTCGGGGCCCTAAATGTAATTTTTTTTAATATGCAACCTTCTCGGGGATCCCAACTGTTTATTTTAAAAATGTAAAACCTTCTCGGGACACCAAATATAATTTTTTTAATGTAAAACCTTGTCGGGGGTCCCAACTGTCTTTTTTAATAATGTGAAACCTTCTCGGGGGTCCCAACTGCTTATTTTAAAAATGTAAAACCTTCTCAGGGGTTCCAAATGTTTTTTTTTTAATGTGAAACCTTCTCGAGAGTCCCAACTGTTTATTTTAATAATGTAAAACCTTCTCGGGGCCCTAAATGTAATTTTTTTTAATATGCAACCTTCTCGGGGATCCCAACTGTTTATTTTAAAAATGTAAAACCTTCTCGGGGCACCAAATATAATTTTTTTAATGTAAAACCTTGTCGGGAGTTCCAACTGTGTTTTTTAAAAATGTGAAACCTTCTCGGGGGTCGCAACTGTCTTTTTTAAAAATGTGAAACCTTCTCAGGGGTCCCAACTGTATTTTTTAAAAATGTGAAACCTGCTCGGGGATCCCAACTGTATTTTAAAGAATCTAAAACCTTCTATGGGACCCCAACTGTATTTTTTAACAATGTAAAACCTTCTAGGGGGTCCCAAGTGTCTCTTTTTCTTATGAATGTAAAACCTCGGGGTCCCCAACTGCCTTTTTTTTAAGAAGGTGAAACTTTTTCAATTACATTGACTAATACTTTCGAAATATAAAACAGTAAAATTTCACAAAATCAAATTTTGTTTGACTGTACTTTCGACCAATTATTTCGTCAGTATTACTATTCCAGGCCACAGTCCTTGTTGGAAATAAAATCGCCATTAAATTCTACTTGTAGGCGTTTAAAACAAGGACACAAATGATTCACTTTGGTTTTTGATGTGTACGCCCGTAAAGTATGCAACCAACATTTCAACCATTTTAATACATCATTAAATGTAATGTCGTTCCTATGGTCTGGTCGCGTTTGTAAACTTTATTAGAGGCTAAAATACAGAATGCGTTGATCAATAGATCAGTTAAATCGATCAATTTCATGATTATCGATTGAATATTCCCTCAATTGGCGGTGTATTGTGGGTTGCATCAACGCGACTAACTTCACGTTGATTAAGTGCAATCACAAGAGTGCAATCTTTGGAATACGTTATGCCCGTTTTGCATGTTTCTTAACATCATGGATTTAAGCAAAACATACATATTCAAATTTAAAAATTTGTCTTTATTTAGTGTCAGTGAAAGCTCCCTTGGACCAAGTGGACCAAATGTCAAACTTTTTAAAATTAAGCTTTAACCCTCATTTTAAGCATAGAAAATTCTGACATCAGTTACAATGAAGACATTATCGGTGTTAATCGCAGAGTTTGAAGATGGAACGCTGGCGAAAGCCATTCATGCCGTAATAATTTTTATTTTCAAGTTACTAACCACTTAATTTTGACACCTGTCACACTTGATACGTCAAGCGTCCACACTGACAATAAAATCCCCCTTATGGTATTGAGACACCCCACGATGTTCACGATTTTTGCCCCCGATGGCTTGCGCTACCAAGTACTCTTGTCACCAACCCCCTGAAGTACCCTTGTCTTATTATGTTTTTTTTGTTGCAGTACCTCGATATTGGGGAGGACATGAACGTCCCTGATGACTTCACCCAGAGTGAAATGCAGACAGGGATGTGGTGGCGGCATTTAGCGGCTGGAGGCATCGCCGGGGCGGTTTCCCGGACCTGCACAGCCCCTCTAGACAGACTGAAAGTGTTCCTCCAGGTGCAGCCCTCCAAGCAGCGGATCGGCGACTGCTTCAGCATGATGTTGCGCGAGGGCGGCGTGACGGGCTTCTGGCGCGGCAACGGCATCAACGTGCTCAAGATCGCCCCCGAGTCCGCCATCAAGTTCGCCGCCTACGAGCAGATCAAGCGACTGATTAAGGGCGACTCGAAGGCGCCCCTCAGCATTTACGAGAGGTTCTGTGCGGGGGCGTTCGCCGGCGGGATCAGCCAGACCGCCATTTACCCCCTGGAAGTATTAAAAACTAGGTTAGCGCTGCGCAAGACCGGACAGTATAAGGGCATTATGGACGCCGCCTTCAAGATCTACCACTTCGAGGGGGTCGGCAGCTTCTACAGGGGTTACATTCCAAACATTTTGGGCATCGTGCCGTACGCCGGCATAGATTTGGCTGTGTATGAAACGTTGAAGAAGAAGTATTTGAAGACTCATTCCAACCTGGAGCAGCCCAGCTTTTGGATGCTGCTGGCGTGCGGCAGCGTCTCGAGTACTTTAGGTCAAATGTGTTCGTATCCGTTGGCGTTGGTGCGGACGAGGTTGCAGGCGCAAGGTAATTATCACGTTCGCTACTCGTTTTACTTTATAGTTCGGTCTAGGGAGCGGCAAATGCTGACGTTTTGTTTTTGTTGCAGTGGTGCACCCGTCGGTAGACCCCGCATCGGTGACGATGAGCGGCGTCTTCAAAACGATATTGCGGAAAGAGGGCGTGTTCGGCCTCTACCGCGGCATAACGCCCAACTTCATCAAAGTGATGCCCGCAGTCAGTATAAGTTACGTCGTCTACGAGTACTCGAGTCGACTGCTCGGGGTGAACATGACGTGATGCAGGAGCATTTTAGGAACAAATTATTTATTATTAATTATAAAATTCCCTCTCATTTTGTCTGGCTTGCGGGCAAAAGATGTTTCTAGCAATTTTTATTGCATAGTTTATTTATTTGTACAGGTTATTACTGTAAGAATACTTGAATAGGCTTTAACATGTTTGTTAATGTCCGTTAATTTATTAACGAAAAACGAAGATTTCATCTCTTGACGCTCATGTGGCTTCTTTGACACATTTATGTAAGTTTTAAAGTCTACACGTTCTCGATGTTGTTAAATTTACCAAAGAAGGCATGATTCTGTTAATAAATGACAATTTTAATATTGATACTGTGTATTTTCCATGATTGAGATTAAAAGGACGATGTGATGTACTTAATATTTTAATAAAATGGTATTTATTATACCTCTGTATTGTAAGTATTTATATAAAATTTAAAATAAAAACTTGACTTCAGTTAGAGCTTGTGTTTGCCGGCCTCTTCATCCAGAATCCAGACTAGAGTACCAGAGGGAAGCACCCGGGTAGCTGGTAAATCCTCCTTATCCACAAGAATTCTCTGGAAAAAACGAGAATTACTAAAACCACTTATTTTCGACGTCATTTCGTACAAACATCTTGTGACAAGCAACTTACGCAATTTATTTTTGGACGGTTACGACATTCCTGATTAGATTAACCGTTTCTAAGATAATCAACAAAATGAATTGGTTCATTCAGTATAAAAGAATTTCTAAAGAACTAAAAAAAAGTAGCACTCCCTTTTACGCACAATTAATGGCTTTGGAATGACGTCATGAAAGTTTAGGAGGGGATGAACGAGTCAATATCTTTCCGTGAATTTGTAGGTGTGACTTTAGTAATCTTTATTATTATATTAATGAATGACTACAACGAAATGTTACACTTCTGTATCAATATGCTTACAATTAAAACAAATTTAATCTATATTTATTTATTGATAGGTTGTAATTAGTCACGAGATAAAAATGCACCAGGATTATTCGCTAAGCCAACCTCAAAGAGACTCCCGATCGGAAACCTCCAATTGAAAATTTACGACCTTCCACGAATTAAAAATAATAGCGAAAACATCCTAGACCTACAGTAAGAACATTACTTTTGTTTATAGGAGTAAATCTCAGTACTTGATTTATTACAAATTTCTGAAATACAGTCCTGGAATTTACGCAGATCTCAGAGCTGACAGGCGAGGACTATGAAGGAAAGAATCAACGAAGAGGAAATTTAGTGCCCTAAATAACACTGACAGGGCCATAAAATTTTATTAGCACACAAAATTAATGTCTTTACACGAGTTCAATAGAGAACATGGGCATAATTCAGGGCAAAACTGTCAGAGAACGTAACAGAAGTGACAGCTTGAAGTTTAAGCGAAACCAGACCTTGGTGACTACCCCTTTCTAACTATGGCAAGTGGTCAGTTGGAAAAGTCTCAATGGAAATGATTAGTTTTCACTAAAAAAAAAACTTAAAATAGTTGTTCTATTCTATTATACTCTAGGTTATGATTATTTAAAACATCAACTCTAGTCTTAGCCAACAAATTACTATGAGTTTTAGTTCAGAACTGTGACAGATTCATTAAAACAATACTTGTCAAGATGCGATTGATTTTGCCAAATGTTATACCCTCTACCGTTCATTTTCTTAGAGGATATGTCATTTGATAAAATCAGTGATATCGTAGCAAGTACTAAACCCGCCCACCCGCCCTCTATTTTCTTAGACGGATCTCATACCGTTTTCTTGTTATTTAGATAAAGGAACAAATTAAATGCACAGTTCTATTTTTAAACGCTCTGTATTTTTGCTCGGTAAAAATGATAAATGCTAAGTTATATAATAAATGCTCAGTTGAAAAATAAATTCTCAGTAAAAATAATATATGCTTGGTGAAATAATAGCTGCTTAGTTAAATTAATAACTGTTTAGTTAAATTAATAACTGTTCAGTTAAATAAGGAATGCTAGTAAGAACCCAACGTGCTAAGTATAAAAATTGGTCGAAGGTTATATCGACAGAACTTCCCTCGCCCGTCAAGTGCAGCACTGCAAATAATACTCCCGCTGAAGGCGCAAATTGAAACATGAAATATATTTAGTATAGACAACAAATCGGAAAAATCGAAAAATCAAAAATTTAAAAATTGAAAAATCGAAACACCCAAAAATCGAAAAATTAAAAAATCAAAAAATTAAAATATCTGAAAATTGAAAATCCAGAAATTGAAAAGTTCTCAATATTCAAATCCTGAAAAATTGAGAATTGAAAACTTGAAAAATTGAGAAATCCAAGCATCAAAAAATAGTAAAAAAACTTTTAGTTAATATTTCTCTCGCCCATTGAAAAAATCGAGTAAGCACTTAAAAATGTTTGACGTATAAAAATTGGTTTTCAAAACCAAAGTTTAAAATGTTCGCAGTTAATTTTAGGTCCTTTACTGGTGTCTTATTTTCGGATAAATTTAAAGAAATCTGGTGTTTTGTTGCTGGATGAACTTGAAAAAGTCTTGGGTGCCGCACTGTTTGGGTACCCATGGTGCAGTATTTTGGGAGCCCATTGAGATTTTTTTTGTAAATTATTTGAGAAATTCAGTTTTATCTTAGCAGGCACTAGCCCGGCCCATCCACCCTCTTTTTTCTTAGAGGATATGTCATCTGCGAAAAAAAGTTTTATCTTAGTAGGCACTAGCCCCGCTCACCCACCCTATTTTTTCTTAGAGGATATGTCATCTGCGAAAATCACTTTCATCTTAGTAGGCACTAGTCCCGCCCACCCACCCTCTTTTTTCTTAGAGGATATGTCATCTGCGAAAAACAGTTTTATCTTAGCAGGTACTAGCCCCACCCACCCACCCTATTTTTTCTTAGAGGATATGTCATCTGCGAAAATCACTTTTATCTTAGTAGGCACTAGTCCCGCCCACCCACCCTCTTTTTTCTTAGAGGATAGTCATCTGCGAAAAAAAGTTTTAACTTAGCAGGCACTAGCCCCGCCCACCCACCCTATTTTTTCTTAGAGGATATGTCATCTGCGAAAATCAGTTTTCTCTTAGCAGATACTAACCCCGCCCACCCGGCCTCTATTTTCTTAGAGGGATCTCATTAGCCATAATCAGTCTCATCTTAGCGGGTGCTAGCCCCCAAAGGAAAAAAAGGGCGGGTGGGCGGAGCTAGTGCTTGGCAGGATAAGGCTGATTTTATCAAATAACAAACCCTCTAAGAACATGAAGGGCGGGCGGGTGGGGCTTAGTGCTTGTCAAAATAAGTCTGATTTTGGCAGATGACCTACTTTCCAAGAAAGTAAAGGGCGGGTGGGTGGGGCTAGTGCTTGCCAAAATAAGACTGATTTTGGCAAATGACCTACTCTCTAAGAAAATAAAGAACGGTGGGCGGGACTGGTACTATAAAACTGATATTGCCAAATGGCGTACCTTTGAAGAAAATAAAGGGTGGGTGGGCGGGGCCAATACATGCCAATATAACACTGATTTTGCCAAATGACGTACCCTCTACCTTTCATTTTCTTAGAGGATATACCATTCGCGAAAATCACTTTTATCCTAGCAGGCACTAGCCCCGCCCACCCACCCTCTTTTTCCTTAGAGGATATGTCATCTGCGAAAATCAGTTTATCCTAGCAGGCACTAGCCCCGCCCACCCACCCTCTTTTTCTTTAGAGGATATGTCATCTGCGAAAATCAGTTTATCTTAGCAGGCACTAGCCCCGCCCACCCACCCTCTTTTTTCTCAGAGGATATGTCATCTGCGAAAATCAGTTTTATCTTAGCAAGTACTAACCCCGCCCACTCGTCCTCTATTTTCTTAGAGGGATCTCATTAGCCATAACCAGTCTCATTTTAGCAGGTACTAGCTCCCTAAGGAAAAAAAGGGCGGGTGGGCGGAGCTAGTGCTTGGCAGGATAAGGATAATATTGCCAAATAACATACCCTCTAAGAAAATGAAGGGCGGGCGGTTGGGGCTTAGTGCTTGTCAAAATAAGTCTGATTTTGGCAGATGACCTACTTTCCAAGAAAGTAAAGGGCGGGTGGGTGGGGATAGTACTTGCCAAAATAAGACTGATTTTGGCAAATGACCTACTCTCTAAGAAAATAAAGAACGGGTGGGCGGGACTAGTACTATAAAACTGATATTGCCAAATGGCGTACCTTTGAAGAAAATAAAGGGTGGGTGGGCGGGGCCAATACATGCCAATATAAGACTGATTTTGCCAAATGACGTACCCTCTACCTTTCATTTTCTTAGAGGGTATGTCATTCGCGAAAATCAGTTTTATCTTAGCAAGAACTAGCCCCGCCCACCCACCCTCTAATTTCTTAGAGGGATCTCATTTGCCAAAATCTGTCTTTTTAGCAGGAACAGCTGTTTATGAAAAAATACGTTAGAACAAACATTTGTAAAAAATAATTTGATGAAAAAGTAAAATTATCAAAAAATATATGGAGTCCAACGAAAATGTTTAGAAAATTCGTTGATAAAATGCTTTTACCGTTTGATTCTATTGTGTATATGTATAATTGGTTACCTATATAACAGTTTAATTAGATTTATATGTAGTAAGTCTCAACTGCAGTTTTAGCTAAATAAGTCAATAATCAATTTTAGTTTCAGACAATAAATTACCATGAGTTTTAGCCCCAGAACTATGGCTCAAATTTAACTGCACAATAGGGCTTTATTTCACGAATGTTTATATAAAAAAATAAGTTAAACCAACATTTATAAAAAATAATTTACTCAGAAAGTAAAATTATCAAAAAATACAGTGGCGGCCAAAGTAGGGCACCTTCTGAAAAAAATTTTTCTAAGAAATTTAGTTGTGTAAACTGGACTCAATTGAATAGATATTCATTGTCAATGCCATTTAAACGTCAATACACATTTAAAAGTTACACTAGGGAAAGAAATGTGTCTACGTTAGGCTCCGCCCCTCGGTTTGACAACGAATAAAAAATTCATCAAAATTGAGCTTGGGGTGGACATGGGTAGGGCTTAATTTTTTGCTCGTTTTTTCCTTAATCTATACAGTATTCTTTGAATAACACGATACTCAAACACAAGCTTTTAATTTTTTGTAGAGAAATAAAGATTTTGCAATTAAGCTCCGCCCCCTTGGCTCAGGATGAATAAAAAAATCATCACAATTGAGAGAGGGTGGGTGGGCGGGGCTACATTTTGCCGTTTTTCTTAATATGTAAATTTGTATAGGGAAATGTCGATTAAAAAAAATCATCAGAATTGAGACAGGGCGGGTGCGCGGGGCTTATATTTTGCTTTTTTTTCGTAATATACATGAGCATCTTTTTACATCAAGAAACTTAAAACATGATTAAAATGGTACGTTTTTGCAAGGAAATATGGATTTTGCAATTATGGGGCGAAGCTTAATTGCAAAATCGATATTTCTTGATACAAATTTTCCATTTTAAACATGTTTTAAGTTTCATGCTATCAAAAGAAGTACACACATATTAAAACAAAAAGGCAAAAGTAAGCCCGCCCACCCACCCTGTCTCAATTGTGATGATTTTTTTTATTCGCCGCGAACTAAAGGGGCGGAGCTTAACTGCAAAAACTTATTTCTTTACAAGAAATTAAAAACATGTTTTTGAGTATCGTGTTCAAAGAATAGTACGTATATTAAGAAAAAAATATATATGCCCCGCCCACCCACTCCATCTCAATTGTGATGTTTTTTTTTATTCTTAGAAAATTAAAACACATTTAAAATGGTAAATTTTTGTAAGGAAATGTGGATTTTGCGTTTATATTTCTTAATATTATTAGTATTTTTTGAATAACTCGATACTCAAAAACGTGTCTTACATGGTAATTTCTTGTAGAAAAATAATAAGGATTTTGTAATTAAATTCCGCTCTTTTGGCTCTCGACGATTAAAAAAAATCACCACAATTGAGATAGGGCGGGTGGGCGGGGCTTATATTTTGCCTTTTTTCTTAATATACCTAGTCGTCTTTTCAGAAGAAGAAACTTAAAACACGTTTCAAATGGTAAATTCTTGTACACAAATATGCCCCACCCACCCGCCCCCCGATCTGCCAACGAATGAAAAATTCATCACAATTGAGATAGGGCAGGTGGGTGGGGCCTAATCTTTTTTTATTCATTTACCAACATCAGTCTTATCTTTACAAGTACAAGCCACGCCCACCTGCCTCTTATTTTCTTAAAAGATATATCATTTGCCCAAATCAGTCTTATCTTAAATATTAGTGTTTTTTTCCCGGAATGTCCTGATTTTTGGAAAAAAACTCACAATTTTGCAATTTAATTTTGAAGCTGAAAACCGAATGCTTTGAAATCTTACACGTATTTGCTTATTCCCCCGCCTCGCCCTAAAATTGATGACGTCACCTCAAAATTTTGCTGAATAAATTCTTAAATGTGTAAAATATGATGAGTCTATACTTGTGATTTATCACTGCATTAATATTTTTTTAGACGTGTTTATACAGGGTGTCTCAAAGAAATTAATGACTGAATCAATTTATTTTATTGATTTAATCAGAAATATAGTTCAAATTTAAATTCCTAAAATAAGTCTTTACTACAAGGATGATTAAAAAAACAAATTCAAATAAACATTTTCAAAAAATATCTTCATCAGAAAGTAAAATTATCAAAAAACATGCAGCCGAACGAAAATTTTCAAAAAATTCGTTCATAGAATGCTTTTACCCTCCGATTAAATTGTGTACGTACTTAATTTGCTTTAATTTCATTTATAATAAAAGTCTTAATAGCAGTTAATTCCAGTTAAAAAAAATAGTTGTATTCGAATTTATGATTATTTAAAATTAAGATATCAATTCTAGTTTCAGACAACAAATGAATCAGTTTTAGCCCAGAACTATGGTTCAAATTTAAACTCCAAATAAGTGTAATACTAGACGGATGTTTAAACAAAAAAGTTAAAATGAGCATTTTCGAAAAATAACTTCACCGGAAAGTAAAATTATCAAAAATATATGCAGTCGAACGAAAATTTTTAGAAAATTTGTTCATGGAATGTTTTTACCCTCCGATTCAATTGAGCACATGGATAACTGGTTTTCTACTTAATGCTTTGAGACCCAATAAAATAAGTGATCAAAACGGAGTTAGGGTCAAACTAGAATTCAATTCCCATTTCACAGTAAATACAATAAGTGAGTGAAAGGGGCAAGGGGGAGAGAGAGATGGGGGGGTTTAGCTTTTTCTACACCCCTCCTTCATTCTAGTGATTACTCTTGACAGTTTTCAGTCTTATCTTAGCAAGTACAAGACCCGCCCACCCGCCCTCTATTTTCTTAAAGCGTATATCATTTGCCAAAACCAGTCTTATCTTTTCAAGTACTAGCCCCACCGATCCGCCCTCTATTTTCTTACAACGTATATCAGTCTTATCTTAAATATTATTGTTGAGTTTATCCAGAAACGTCCTGATTTTTGGGAAAAAACTCACAATTATAAAACAACATTTTGCAATTTAATTTTGAATCTCAAATCAATTTATTTTATAGATTTAATCAGAATTATAGTTCAAACTTAAATTCTTAAAATAAGTCTTTTACACGGATGATTAAAAAAATTAATTAAAATAAACATTTTCAAAAAATAATTGCATCAGAAAGAAAACTTATCAAAAAATATATGCAATCGAACATAGCTATCTTTTCATACAAAAAACTTAAAACATGGTTAAAATGGTACATTTTTGCAAGGAAATATGGATTTTAATCGATATTTCGTGATACAAATTTTCTATTTTAAACATGTTTTAAGTTTCATGTTATGAAAAAAGTCTACACATATTAAAACAAAAAGGCAAAATATAAAGAAATAAAAAACATGTTTTTCAGTATCGTGTTGTTCAAAGAATCCTAGTATATTAAGACAAAAAGGCAAAATATAAACCCCGCCCACCCACCCCATCTCAATTGTGATGATTTTTTTATTAAAATATCAATTTTAGTTTCAGTGAATTTCGGCTCTAAGAAATGTAACCTTATTTTTTTAGTTTTGTTATTTTTGACACTATAGTGATGCTAAAAATTTTAAACTTCAAACGTCAATGTGACATTTTCAAAATGTCAGAAAAACAACGATTTTCTGGTCACAACTGTAGTTTTACGACCTTCAAAATTTCTAATGAAAGTTTAAATAAATTACCTCTAAATAGGCAATATAAAAAAATTGAGTGGTTATACTTAATAACAATAATATAAAACAAGAAATTGTTCATTACACAATTTTGTTAAATTTTCATCTAATTAGTTTACCGTCACGAATAGTTATTAATGATCAAAATCGTCAGAAAAAAAATCATTATATGACTAATTTTATTCATCCACAGATTCTGTCACCATCGATGTTATAATTTTTAACGACTCTTAAAACACCTCTCTTAGATAACTTCGAAAACAAATAAAGGTATCTTACTTTGACCATATCAGCCTTCTCCTTCCCACACGCCGCAAACACGCAATAGAGGGCGTTGTTGATCACCGGAAAAGTCATAGTGACCCTACTCGGCGGCGGCTTGGGGGAATCTGTAATCGGCGCCACCCACTTCGTCTTTTCCTCCAACAATTTATGCCCAGGAAACAGCGAACAAGTGTGTCCATCCGGACCCATCCCCAACAACAACATATCGAACTCAGGCCACTCAACTTCCGGAAAATGCCGCGCCATCTGTCGGCCGTAATCCTCAGCCGCTTCCTCCGCTAATAAAGAAACCTGTCAAGCCAACAGCAATCAACAGGTGGCAACAATACCAGAAATGCCCTGTTTGATGGTAACAAATTGGTTTTCCTTTAGTTTAAGCGTTGTTGCGAGTTCTTTGTATTGTCCGTAAGTGGAGTCCGGGCTGTCTTCCGGAACCACGCGCTCGTCACAAAAGAAAACGCGCCATTTACTGAAGTCTGTGTTTATTTTAGGGAGACCTTCCTTCAAGAAACCCACCAGCGACCCCCCTGGAACAAACGAATTTCAACGTTGTCGTACGTGTCAAGACCGCTGCACTTACCGGAAACCCCTATGTTGAACACCCCACTTGTGGATATTTTTTTCACCGAAACTTCCGCGATTAAGTCTGCCAATTTCTTGACGACTTCGGCGCGGTTTTTCACCACATGGACCAAATTTCCTTGCCCTTGACTCATTATTTTTGAAGATGATTTGCAAACCGCAATGACCGTGACACACACACAAACAAACACGAGAGTACGCGGTGTTGCCAGATGCTTCGAATGAAATTTAGTCACTTTTCGATAGATGTCGTACGATTTAATTTTGATTATAATAAAAAATCGGTTGATCTGGCAACCCTGCACACCTAATATACAATGCAGAGTCACGTTGGACGCGGCTGACCTTCGCGAGTGAAAGACAGAGACAGAAAGCATCGTTTGATGAGTTTGATTAGATATCATGTTGGCGAACGAATTTTTTCGCTTAATAGATTGAAAAACTGGCTTTGAAGTCGAATCGCGGGAAGTGCTGATGAAAATTTTAGTACGACATGGGGGCAGAAAAAATTTAATCATTGTGTAAAATGCTCTGTGTTTAGGGACTGGCGTTGAAATTGCCTGCGAAATATATTTGCGTGTTTTTCGCTTTATTTCATGTACTTTTTTTCCGGATTATGTGGGATGAATATTACTTAGTTTTTTTATTAAATTTTAACTTTATCCGGTGTACTGATGAAAGTTTCAAAACGGGTGATTTATTTTCTAAATGCATACAGAATTGCAATAAAAGGTTTATTTTTTTCGTTTAGGTGAGTGGGAGGTTTAGAGAAAATAAATCAGGCTTTATGTTACCTATAGAATGTTCTATTTCCTGTTACTCTTGTGACGGAGGTTATTAAAGTAAATCAGTTCCTTTCATTGAATAATACCGTAGTCGTGAGAAATAAGAAAAGAAGTTCCGTGCCCGTTGCATAATGTACAACTTTTCACGATCAATATCGTAAAATAACAATCCTTAGTTGAATTTAAAAACTGATTTGATTTAATTGAGTTTTAAAAATAAAATACGAAAGTACAAATTTCGCATTTCAGGGCATATTTGCTCAATAATTATTTTGCAATAAATAAAAAATTTGAGCTGTCACCCTTCCTCAATGATTTTACTCTATTGACAGTATATCACACGTGCCACATCTGTAAGACCAAAAAACCTGCCGCATATTATATGTTTTACCCCGCTTTTGCAAAACGGCCAACTATCAAATCAAACATGGGTCTCCCCATGAAGTTTCTAATGTAACATTTGTTAGGGCGAATTGTCATGAGAGAAAAACCGACAGCTTTAACTAGAAACCGTCAGTTTCGCTTTAACCTCGAATCACGGTTAACCCTGAGATTTTTTCAAATTACTTCAAAAACTAGACAAATGGAGTCATCGAGATTCTTTCTATTTGCTTCAAAAACAAAACAAAAGGTGTCCCCGAGATTCTTTTGAACTACTCCAAATACTAGGCACAAGGGATCCCCAAGATTCTTTCAAACTACATAAATCTAAAACAAAAAGGGTCACCGATTATTACTTCAAAAATCATACACAAGAGGTCCCCAAGATTCTTTCAAACTGTTTCAAAAATCAGATACAAGAGGTCTTCAAGGGATTCTCGAAATTCTGTCTAGCTACTTCAAAAACCAGACAGACACAAGAGGCTCCCGAGATTTTTCCAAACTAACTACCTCAAAAACTAAACACAAGAGATTCCCAAGATTCTTCCAAACTTCTTCCAAAATCAAACAAAAGGGATTCCCGAGATTCTTTCAAACTATTTCAAAATCAAAAGAAAATGGGGTCCCTCCGATTTTTTAAAAATACTTCAAAAGCCGGATACAAGAGGTGCTCAAGATTCATTGAAACTACTCCAAAACCAGAATAAAAAATGTCCCCGAGATTCTTTCAAACTACTTCAAAAATCAGATACAAGAGGTCCTCAAGGGATCTTCGAAATTCTGTCTAGCTACTTCAAAAACCAGACAGACACAAGAGGCCCCCGAGATTCTTCCAAACTAACTACTTGAAAAACTAAACAAAAAAGATTCCTAAGATTCTTCCAAACTACTTCAAAAATCAAACAAAAGGGATTCCCGAAATTCTTTCAAACTACTTCAAAATCAAAAGAAAAGGGGTCCATCCGATTTTTAAAAAATATTTCAAAAACCAGTTACAAGAGGTTCTCAAGATTCATTGAAACTACTCCAAACCCAGAATAAAAAAGGTCCCCAAGATTATTTCAAACTATACTTCAAAAATCAGATACAAGAGGTCCTCAAGGATCCTCGAAATTCTGTCTAGTTATTTCAAAAACCAGACAGACACAAGAGGCCCCCGAGATTCTTCCAAATTAACTACTTCAAAAACTAAACTCAAGAGATTCCCAAGATTCTTCCAAACTACTTCAAAAATCAAACAAAAGGGATTCCCGAGATTCTTTCAAACCACTTCAAAATCAAAAGAAAAGGGATCCTCCCGATTTCTTAAAAATACTTCAAAAACCAGATACAAGAGGTCCTCAAGATTCATTGAAACTACTCCAAACCCAGAATATAAAAGGTCCCCAAGATTCTTTCAAATGATACTTCAAAAATCAGATACAAGGGGTTCTCAAGGATCCTCGAAATTCTGTCTAGTTACTTCAAAAACCAGACAGACACAAGAGGACCCCAAGATTCTTTCAAATTAACTACTTCAAAAACTAAACTCAAGAGATTCCCAAGATTCTTCCAAACTAATTCAAAAATCAAACAAAAGGGATTCGCGAGATTCTTCCCAACCAAAAACCAGAAAAAAGAAGTCCTGGAGATTTTTTCAAACTACTTCAAAAACCAGACATAAGAGGTCCCCGAGATTCTTTTAAACTTCTTCAAAAATGAGGCACAAGGGGCCCCTGAGATTTTTTCAAACTACTCCGAACCCAGAATAAAAGGAATCCCCGAGATTATTTCGAATTATTTCAAAAATCAGGTACAAGGGGATGTCAAAGGATCCTCGACATTGTTTTAAACTACTTAAAAAACCAAACAGTTACAACAAATTCTCAGAAATTTTTTCCAACTACCAACTTCAAACACCAAACACTATAGATTCCTAAGATTCTTCCAAACTACTTTAAAAACCAGACACAAGGAGTCCCAGAGATTCTATTAAACTTCTTCAAAAACGAGGCACAAGAAATCCCCGAGATTCTTTCAAATTACTTCAAAAATCAGATACAAGAGGGCCTCAAATGGTCCCCCGAGATTCCTTCAAACTAACAACTTCGAAAACCAAACACAAGAGATTCCCAAGATTCTTCCAAACCGCTTCAAAAACCAGACACAAGGGGTTCCCGAGATTCTGTCTAGCTACTTCAAAAACCTGACAGACACAGAGGCCCCTGAGATTCTTCCAAACTAACTACTTCAACAACTAAGCAAAAGAGACTCTCAAGGTTCTTCCACACTACTTCAAACATCAGACACAAGGGCTCCCGGAGATTCTTTCAAACTACTTCAAAAACCAGACATAAGAGGTCCCCGAGATTCTTTTAACCTTTTTCAAAAATGAGCCACAAGGGGCCCCTGAGATTTTTTTAGACTATTCCAAACCCAGAATAAAAGGAATCCACGAGATTATTTCTAAATATTTCAAAAATCAAATACAAGGGGATCTCAAAGGATCCTCAACATTGTTTTACGCTACTTAAAAAACCAAACAGTTACAAGAGATTATCAGAAATTTTTTCCAACTACCTACTTCAAACACCAAACACTATAGATTCCCAAAATTCTTCCAAACTACTTCAAAAACCAGGCACAAAGGGTTCCCGAGATTCTGTCTAGCTACTTCAAAAACCTGACAGACACAGAGGCCCCTGAGATTCTTCCAAACTAACTACTTCAACAACTAAGCAAAAGAGACTCTCAAGGTTCTTCCACACTACTTCAAACATCAGACACAAGGGCTCCCGGAGATTCTTTCAAACTACTTCAAAAACCAGACATAAGAGGTCCCCGAGATTCTTTTAACCTTTTTCAAAAATGAGCCACAAGGGGCCCCTGAGATTTTTTTAGACTATTCCAAACCCAGAATAAAAGGAATCCACGAGATTATTTCTAAATATTTCAAAAATCAAATACAAGGGGATCTCAAAGGATCCTCAACATTGTTTTACGCTACTTAAAAAACCAAACAGTTACAAGAGATTATCAGAAATTTTTTCCAACTACTTACTTCAAACACCAAACACTATAGATTCCCAAGATTCTTCCAAACTACTTCAAAAACCAGACACAAGGAGTCCCAAAGATTCTATTGAACTTCTTCAAAAATGAGCCACAAGAAATCCCCGAGATTCTTTCAAATTACTTCAAAAATCAGATACAAGAGGGCCTCAAATGGTCCCTCGAGATTCCTTCAAACTAACTACTTCAAAAACCAAACACAAGAGATTCCCAAGATTCTTCCAAACTACTTCAAAAACCAAACACAAGGGGTTTCCGAGATTCCGTCTAGCTACTTCAAAAACCAGACAGACACAGAGGCCCCCGAGATTTTTCCAAACTAACTACTTCAAAAACTAAACAAAAGAGATTCTCAAGATTCTTCCAAACTACTTCAAAAATCAGACACAAGGGCTCCCCGAGATTCTTTCAAACTACTTCAAAAACCAGACATAAAAGGTCCCCGAGATTCTTTTAAACTTCTTCAAAAACACGACACAAGGGGCCCCTGAGGTTTTTTCAAATTACTCCAAACCCAGAATAAAAGGAATCCCCGAGATTATTTCGAATTATTTCAAAAATCAGATACAAGGGGATCTCAAAGGGTCATCGACATTGTTTTAAATTACTTAAAAAACCAAACAGTTACAAGAGATTCTCTGAAATTTTTCCAACTACCTACTTTAAACACCAAACACTATAGATTCCCAAGATTCTGCCAAACTACTTCAAAAACCAGACACAAGGAGTCCCAAAGATTCTATTAAACTTCTTCAAAAATGAGCCACAAGAAATCCCCGAGATTCTTTCAAATTACTTCAAAAATCAGATACAAGAGGGCCTCAAATGGTCCCTCGAGATTCTTTCAAACTAACTACTTCAAAAACCAAACACAAGAGATTCAGTAGATTCTTCCAAACTACTTAAAAAACCAGACACAAGGGGTTCCCGAGATTCTGTCTAGCTACTTCAGAAACCAGACAGACAGAGAGGCCCCTGAGATTCTTCCAAACTAACTACTTCAAAAACTAAACAAAAGAGATTCTCAAGATTCTTCCGAACTACTTCAAAAATCAGACACAAGGGCTCCCCGAGATTCTTTCAAACTACTTCAAAAACCAGACAGAAGAGGTCCCCGAGATTCTTTTAAACTTCTTCAAAAACGAGCCACAAGGGGCCCCTGAGATTTTTTCAAATTACTCCAAACCCAGAATAAAAGGAATCCCCGAGATTATTTCGAATTATTTCAAAAATCAGATACAAGGGGATCTCAAAGGATCCTCGATATTGTTTTAAACTACTTAAAAACCAAACAGTTACAAGAGATTCTCTGAAATTTTTCCAACTATCTACTTTAAACACCAAACACTATAGATTCCCAAGATTCTTCCAAACTACTTCAAAAACCAGACACAAGGAGTCCCAAAGTTTCTATTAAACTTCTTCAAAAATGAGCCACAAGAAATCCCCGAGATTCTTTCAAATTACTTCAAAAATCAGATACAAGAGGGCCTCAAATGGTCCCTCGAGATTCCTTCAAACTAACTACTTCAAAAACCAAACACAAGAGATTCAGTAGATTCTTCCAAACTACTTAAAAAACCAGACACAAGGGGTTCCCGAGATTCTGTCTAGCTACTTCAAAAACCAGACAGACACACAGGCCCCTGAGATTCTTCCAAACTAACTACTTCAAAAACTAAACAAAAGAGACTTTCAAGGTTCTTCGATACTACTTCAAACATCAGACACAAGGGCTCCCGGATATTCTTTCAAACTACTTCAGAAACCAGACAGAAGAGGTCTCCGAGATTCTTTTAAACTTTTTCAAAAATGAGGCACAAGGGCTCCCTGAGATTCTTTCCAACTACTCCAAACCCAGAATAAAAGGAATCCCCGAGCTTATTTCGAATTATTTAAAAAATCAGATACAAGGGGATCTCAAAGGGTCATCGACATTGTTTTAAATTACTTAAAAAACCAAACAGTTACAAGAGATTCTCAGAAAATTTTTCCAACTACCTACTTCAAACACCAAACACTATAGGTTTCCAAGATTCTTTCAAACAATTTCAAAAACCAGACACAAGGAGTCCCAGAGATTCTATTAAACTTCTTAAAAAACGAGGCACAAGAAATCCCCGAGATTCTTTCTAACTACTTCAATAATCGATACAAGAGGGCTTCAAATGGTCCCCCGAGATTCCTTCAAATTAACTACTTCAAAAACTAAACACAAGAGATTCCCAAGATTCTTCCAAACTACTTCAAAAACCAAACACAAGGGGTTTCCGAGATTCCGTCTAGCTACTTCAAAAACCAGACAGACACAGAGGCCCCCGAGATTTTTCCAAACTAACTACTTCAAAAAATAACAAAAGAGATTCTCAAGATTCTTTCAAACTACTTCAAAAACCAGACATAAGAGGTCCCCGAGATTTTTCTAAACTTTTTCAAAAATGAGGCACAAGGGCCCCTGAGATTATTTCAAACTACTCCAAACCCAGAATAAAAGGAATCCCCGAGATTATTTCGAATTATTTCAAAAATCAGATACAAGTGGATGTCAAAGGATCCTCGACATTGTTTTAAACTACTTAAAAAACCAAACAGTTACAAGAGATTCTCAGAAATTTTTTCCAACTACCTACTTCAAACACCAAACACTATAGATTCCCACGATTCTTCCAAACTACTTCAAAAACCAGACACACGAAGTCCCAGAGATTCTATTAAACTTCTTCAAACACGAGGCACAAGAAATCAGATACAAGAGGGCCTCAAATGGTCCCTCGAGATTCCTTCAAACTAACTACTTCAAAAACCAAACACAAGAGATTCCCAAGATTCTTCCAAACTACTTCAAAAACCAAACACAAGGGGTTTCCGAGATTCCGTCTAGCTACTTCAAAAACCAGACAGACACAGAGGCCCCCGAGATTTTTCCAAACTAACTACTTCAAAAAATAACAAAAGAGATTCTCAAGATTCTTTCAAACTACTTCAAAAACCAGACATAAGAGGTCCCCGAGATTTTTCTAAACTTTTTCAAAAATGAGGCACAAGGGCCCCTGAGATTATTTCAAACTACTCCAAACCCAGAATAAAAGGAATCCCCGAGATTATTTCGAATTATTTCAAAAATCAGATACAAGTGGATGTCAAAGGATCCTCGACATTGTTTTAAACTACTTAAAAAACCAAACAGTTACAAGAGATTCTCAGAAATTTTTTCCAACTACCTACTTCAAACACCAAACACTATAGATTCCCACGATTCTTCCAAACTACTTCAAAAACCAGACACACGAAGTCCCAGAGATTCTATTAAACTTCTTCAAACACGAGGCACAAGAAATCAGATACAAGAGGGCCTCAAATGGTCCCTCGAGATTCCTTCAAACTAACTACTTCAAAAACCAAACACAAGAGATTCCCAAGATTCTTCCAAACCACTTCAAAAACCAGACACAAAGGGTTCCCGAGATTCTGTCTAGCTACTTCAAAAACCAGACAGACACAGAGGCTCCTGAGATTCTTCCAAACTAACTACTTCAAAAACTAAACAAAAGAGATTCTTAAGATTCTTCCAAACTACTTCAAACATCATACACAAGGGCTCCCGGAGATTCTTTCAAACTACTTCAAAAACCAGACATAAGAGGTCCTCGAGATTCTTTTAAACTTTTTCAAAAATGAGGCACAAGGGGCCCCTGAGATTTTTTCAAACTACTCCAAACCCAGAATAAAAGGAATCCCCGAGATTATTTCGAATTATTTCAAAAATCAGATACAAGGGAATGTCAAAGGATCCTCGACATTGTTTTAAACTACTTAAAAGACCAAACAGACACAAGAGATTCTCAGAAATTTTTTCCAACTACCTACTTCAAACACCAAACACTATAGATTCCCAAGATTCTTCCAAACTACTTCAAAAACCAGACACAAGGAGTCCCAGAGATTCTATTAAACTTCTTCAAAAACGAGGCACAAGAAATCCCCGAGATTCTTTCAAATTACTTCAAAAATTAGACACAAGAGGGCCTCAAATGGTCCCCCGAGATTCCTTCAAACTAACTACTTCAAAAACCAGACACAAATTGTTCCCGAGATTCTGTCTAGCTACTTCAAAAACCAGACAGACACAGAGGCCCTTGAGATTCTTCTAAACTAACTACTTCAAAAACTAAACAAAAGAGATTCTCAAGATTCTTCCAAACTACTTCAAAAATCAGACACAAGGGCTCCCCGAGATTCTTTCAAACTACTTCAAAAACCAGATATAAGAGGTCCCCGAGATTCTTTTAAACCTCTTCAAAAACGAGGTACAGGTGGCCGCTGAGATTTTTTCAAACTATTTCAAACTCAGAATAAAAGGAATCTCCGAGATTCTCTCAAATTACTTCAAAAATCAGATACAAGAGTTTCTCTTGGGATTCTCGACTACCTACTTCAAAAATCAAACAAATAGATTACCCAAGATTCTTCCAAACTACTTCAAAAACCAGACACAAGGGGTCCCCGAGATTCTTTCAAACTACTTCAAAAACCAGATACAAGAAGTCCTCGAGATTCTGTTTAGCTACTTCAAAAACACGACAGACACAAGAGGCCCCCAAGATTCTTCCAAACTACCTACTTCAAAAACCAAACACAAGAAATCCCAAGATTCTTCCAAGAACTACTTTAAAAACCAGACACAAGGGGTTCCAGAGATTCTTTCAAACTACTTCAAAATCAAAACAAAAAAGGTTCCCCAAAATTCTTTCAAACTATGTACTTCAAAAATCAAATACTAGAGATCCCCAAGACTATTCCAAACTGCTTCAAAAACCAGAACAAAAGGAGTCTGCGAGATTCTTTTAAACTACTTAAAAAACAAAACAAAAGAGGTGGTCGAAATTTTACTCTATCAAAGATTTTAAACAACAAGTAATTTAGATGACATTGAATTATGCAAGCTTCGAAATTTTTAAAAATAAATGTTCAAATAAAAGTCGTAAAAAGTTATTAAACCTTTAAGAAAATATTACAGCCTTCCCGTTTTCGAGTCCACAGTGAAACTAATTTAAGGTTGATGAAAATGTTTAAGCTCCTTTCTTTCAAAAATCAAAATATAATAAGGTTTAAGATTAGATTAGTTTAAATGCCATTAATGAACTATTTTTAAGTCTCAAGAAAGAAATTATGAAGTCTGTTATAATACAATAACTTAAATTAAAACATCCAGAACTTTTAAAGGTTTTTAATTAACATAGTGAATTATGAACCTAACAGGGAGACCTTCCCTTACTTTCTAAAGCAAAAATTCCGTTTAAAAATTCCTGTATCTGTCAAACAATGATAGTGTGAACTGTAAAATCTTTTTAAAAGTTTATCTCAAAGATTTTATGAAATTTTGGTACCTACCCCTGATATTAATTTGGGGAGTAGGTATACAATTACTTAAAATTTAGTTAATCATTTTTCATCTCAAAAAATGTATTAAATAAAATTCCTTAATGGGTGCATTTCATGTTTCAGTAACACGATTTTAATTATTCATTTCTTTTTTTCCAGAAATTTTTTTCCAACTCTTTCTGAAATAGTTTCAAAATTAGAAAAAAAATTAATTAAAAAGATAGACAAGTTGTCCACATTAGAAATTTTTTAAGCTTCGATACTACAGTTATGAATACTGGAATCTTACTAAATAATTTAAAAAATATATGAACCTAAAATTATTTTAATTAATCTGTAATTAATTTAATTAGGATATTCAATTCAAATAACTGGCGAAAACTGTTAGAAAAATATTAGATGACAGATTTTTACTTATAAGGAAGTACTGTAATAATATTTTCATGTTTTCTCGACGTTTCATGATCCCTAGAGTATGAAAAATGGGTCTTCCGTGTCCATCTGTCTGACTATAGCATATATCGATACCTATTAATTATTGTCTGTATCTACTGGATTGGTTGTGGTCAAATTTTATAGGTGTCTTAGGAATGTCGTGTAGATGGTAAAGATAGCCATTTTATAAAAAAAAACACAGAAAACAGTTGCGTTTTTTTTTGTCGCCACCTGGAGTAACAATTATCCGGTATTATCGTGCAAATACAGGGTTTATAAAAGGACGTTACAATCCTTTTAGAATAAGGCCCGAGAACACGAAAATTAATTTGACGAGGGTTGCAGGATTATGTCATTTCGTGATAATCGCAAGCAAACACCACCCCATTTTTAATAATTACATTTATATAGGAAACCCCTGTTTAGTAAAATTGGGTTTGCCCACACTATGTACATTCATAAATGAACAAACACACAAATGATGCAAACATTATTGTTAAATAAATAAACTTTTGTTCGCTGATTACGCATTGTTTGCTTTAAAAACAAACGTGCAGAAAATATTTATACATCGCATAGGTCACCAACTAACATGCAAATGAGTTTGTTTAATTTATTTCAACTATTTCGATTTCATTTTGGTTTCGAACTTGTTAAACTACACGTCTTGTCTTTCTCCCCGACTTAAGGAAACTTCACGTAGCCTAACTTCCTCATAACTCTTCTATTTGTTGAGGAACACGTCAAAAACGAATATCACTAAACTAATCAAACTTAAGAAACTGTAATGTGCGAATGACGCCGAGATATGGAACAAGCGACAGAAAAGTTGGCGCTGAATGTAAGTGGTTCGTCCTTACATATCCTGCAGGAAGTCGACAGACAAGACACGTAGCAAACGAGTGGAGAAAAGTGAAGCTGGAAATGATGTGACGCGGCATTAGAACACAACTCTTCCACTGTGTTCTCCCTCTTTAAAAGTCCTCAAGGACCTTATCACCATTCCCGTCTCAGACGCAGTTTACATTTGTTTCAAGCGGACTAACGAACGAATGAATTCTCGAATTTATGAATTCCTCACAATTTTGGGTTATGCTAGGCGGCAATCGTATTATGCGGTTATTTAAGCCGTGTATTCGTCGGGCGAATTTTATTGCGTTAAGTTAAAAGGAGCTCGGACTTTAATAGCAAATTTTTACAAGATTGTCGACGTTTCGGACATCCAATTTTGTATTTTATCAAGGCTACAAAATTGTACCTTTACTTAGCAAATATCACGATATTTTGGTAGAATCTTTATCTGGCAAAACCAGTAATGAAGACATCCTAATCGGTACGAAATGCAAATTTTTGAAAATTTCTAAAAATTTCGATATTTCAACGGTCGATTCTGGAAAAACGGTTGGAGTTATCAAAGAAACTAGGCCGCAAGTGAGTTCTAGAGCTCGAAATCTACAAGAAAATGTATTTAGTTAAGTTTCGAAAATGTCAACATTTTTGAAAAAATTTCAAAAATTTCATTGGAAAATTTCACTTTTAAAAAAGTTGTCAAGAAATTCTGAAAAAATTCACAGACGTAGATCTCGACATGCTGCTTCCAAAAATATAGCGTGTTGGTGGTCACGGAGCAACATTTTCGAAAGAATCGGTACGAAACGCGAAAATTTGAAAATTTCTAAATATTTCGATATTTCAACGGACGATTCTGGAAAAACGGTTGGAGTTATGGAAGAAACCAGGCCAGAAGTGAGTTCTAGAGCTCGAAGTTCGCAAGAAAATGTATTTATTTAAGTTTCGAAAATGTCAAAAATTGGCCGAAATTTGAAGAAGGGAAAAATTTCGCTTTTAAAAAAGTCATCAAAAAATTTTGAAAAAATTCATAGACGTAGATCTCGACATGCTGATTCCAAAAATATAGCGTGTTGATTGTTCCAATGCAACATTTTCGAAAGAATCGGTATGAAATGCGAAAATTTGAAAATTTCTAAAAATTTCGATAATTCCAAGCACGATTCTGGATAAACGGTTGGAAATATCAAAGAAACTAGGCCGGAAGTGAGTTCTAGAGCTCGAAATCGACAAGAAAATGTATTTAGTTAAGTTTCGAAAATGTCAAAATTGGGCCGAAATTTGAAGAAGTGGGGACCATTGGAAAAATTTCACATTTAAAAAAGTTGTCAAAAAATTATGAAAAAATTCACAGACGTAGATCTCGACATGCTGATTCCAAAAATATAGCGTGTTGATTGTTCCAGTGCAACATTTTCGAAAGAATCGGTACGAATTGCGAATTTTTGAAAATTTCTAAAAATTTCGATAATTCAACGGCCGATTCTGGAAAAAGGGTTGGATTCATCGAAGAAAGCAAGCCGGAAGTTTGTTCTAGAGCTCGAAATCTACAAGAAATTGTATTTACTTAAGTTTCGAAAATGTCAAAATTTGGCTGAAATTTGAAGAAGTGGGGACCATTGGAAAAATTTCACTTTTAAAAAAGTCAAAAAATTCTGAAAAAATTCACGGACGTAGATCTCGACATGCTGATACCAAAAATATAGCGTGTTGATTGTTCCAATGCAACATTTTCGAAAGAATCGGTATGAAATGCGAAAATTTGAAAATTTCTAAAAATTTCGATAATTCCAAGCACGATTCTGGATAAACGGTTGGAAATATCAAAGAAACTAGGCCGGAAGTGAGTTCTAGAGCTCGAAATCGACAAGAAAATGTATTTAGTTAAGTTTCGAAAATGTCAAAATTGGGCCGAAATTTGAAGAAGTGGGGACCATTGGAAAAATTTCACATTTAAAAAAGTTGTCAAAAAATTATGAAAAAATTCACAGACGTAGATCTCGACATGCTGATTCCAAAAATATAGCGTGTTGATTGTTCCAGTGCAACATTTTCGAAAGAATCGGTACGAATTGCGAATTTTTGAAAATTTCTAAAAATTTCGATAATTCAACGGCCGATTCTGGAAAAAGGGTTGGATTTATCGAAGAAAGCAAGCCGGAAGTTTGTTCTAGAGCTCGAAATCTACAAGAAATTGTATTTACTTAAGTTTCGAAAATGTCAAAATTTGGCTGAAATTTGAAGAAGTGGGGACTATTGGAAAAATTTCACTTTTAAAAAAGTCAATAAATTCTGAAAAAATTCACGAACGTAGATCTCGACATGCTGATACCAAAAATATAGCGTGTTGATGGTCCCAGGGCAACATTTTCGAAAGAATCGGTACGAAATGCGAAAATGTGAAAATTTCTAAAAATTTCAATATTTCAACGGCCGATGCTGGAAAAACGGTTGGAGTTATCGAAGAAACCAGGCCGGAAGTGAGTTCTAGAGCTCGAAATCTACAAGAAATTGTATTTACTTAAGTTCCGAAAATGTCAAAATTTGGCCGAAATTTGAAGAAGTAGATACCATTGGAAAAATTTCACTTTCAAAAAAGTCAAAAAATTCTGAAAAAATTCACGGACGTGGATCTCGACATGCTGATTCCAAAAATATAGCGTGTTGATTGTTCCAGTGCAACATTTTCGAAAGAATCGGTACGAAATGCGAAAATTTGAAAATTTCTAAAAAGCTCGATATTTCAACGGCCGATTCTGGAAAAACGATTGGAAATATCAAGAAACCAGGCCGGAAGTGAGTTCTTGAGCTCTAAATCTACAAGAAAGTGTATTTAGTTAAGTTTCGAAAATGTCAAAATTGGGCCGAAATTTGAAGAAGGGGGGACCATTGGAAAAATTTCACATTTAAAAAAGTTGTCAAAAAATTATGCAAAAATTCACAGACGTAGATCTCGACATGTTGATTCCAAAAATATAGCGTGTTGATTGTTCCAGTGCAACATTTTCGAAAGAATCGGTACGAATTGCGAATTTTTGAAAATTTCTAAAAATTTCGATATTTCAACGGCCGATTCTGGAAAAAGGGTTGGATTTATCGAAGAAAGCAAGCCGGAAGTTTGTTCTAGAGTTCGAAATCTACAAGAAATTCTATTTACTTAAGTTTCGAAAATGTCAAAATTTGGCTGAAATTTGAAGAAGTGGGGACCATTGGAAAAATTTCACTTTTAAAAAAGTCAAAAAATTCTGAAAAAATTCACGGATGTAGATCTCGACATGCTGATTCCAAAAATATAGCGTGTTGATGGTCCCAGGGCAACATTTTCGAAAGTATCGGTACGAAATGCGAAAATTTGAAAATTTCTAAAAATTTCGATAATTCAACGGACGATTCTGGAAAAGCGGTTGGAAATATCAAAGAAACTAGGCCGGAAGTGAGTTCTAGAGCTCTAAATCTACAAGAAAGTGTATTTAGTTAAGTTTCGAAAATGTCAAAATTTGGCCGAAATCTGAAGAAGGGGGGACCATTGGAAAAATTTCACATTTAAAAAAGTTGTCAAAAAATTATGAAAAAATTCACAGACGTAGGTCTCGACATGCTGATTCCAAAAATATAGCGTGTTGATTGTTCCAGTGCAACATTTTCGAAAGAATCGGTACGAAATGCGAAAATTTGAAAATTTCTAAAAATTTCGATAATTCAACGGACGATTCTGGAAAAACGATTGGAAATATCAAAGAAACTAGGCCGGAAGTGAGTTCTAGAGCTCGAAATCGACAAGAAATTGTATTTACTTAAGTTTCGAAAATGTCAAAATTTGGCTGAAATTTGAAGAAGTGGGGACCATTGGAAAAATTTCACTTTTAAAAAAGTTGTCAAAAAATTCTGAAAAAAATCACAGACGTAGATCTCGGCATGCTGATTTCAAAAATATAGCGTGTTGATTGTTCCAGTGGAACATTTTCGAAAGAATCGGTACGAATTGCGAATTTTTGAAAATTTCTAAAAATTTCGATATTTCAACGGCCGATTCTGGAAAAAGGGTTGGATTTATCGAAGAAAGCAAGCCGGAAGTTTGTTCTAGAGTTCGAAATCTACAAGAAATTCTATTTACTTAAGTTTCGAAAATGTCAAAATTTGGCTGAAATTTGAAGAAGTGGGGACCATTGGAAAAATTTCACTTTTAAAAAAGTCAAAAAATTCTGAAAAAATTCACGGACGTAGATCTCGACATGCTGATTCCAAAAATATAGCGTGTTGATGGTCCCAGGGCAACATTTTCGAAAGAATCGGTACGAAATGCGAAAATGTGAAAATTTCTAAAAATTTCAGTATTTCAACGGACGATTCTGGAAAAACGATTGGAAATATCAAGAAACCAGGCCGTAAGTGAGTTCTAGAGCTCTAAATCTACAAGAAAGTGTGTTTAGTTAAGTTTCGAAAATGTCAAAATTTGGCCGAAATTTGAAGAAGTAGGGACCATTGGAAAAATTTCGCTTTTAAAAAAGTCAAAAAATTCTGAAAAAATTCACGGACGTAGATCTCGACATGCTGATTCCAAAAATATAGCGTGTTGATGGTCCCAGGGCAACATTTTCGAAAGAATCGGTACGAAATACGAAAATGTGAAAATTTCTAAAAATTTCGATATTTCAACGGCCGATTCTGGAAAAACGATTGGAAATATCAAGAAACCAGGCCGTAAGTCAGTTCTAGAGTTCTAAATCTACAAGAAAGTGTATTTAGTTAAGTTTCGAAAATGTCAAAATTTGGCCGAAATTTGAAGAGGGGGAAAAATTTCACTTTTAAAAAAGTTGTCAAAAAATTCTGAAAAAATTCACGGACGTAGACCTCGACATGCTGACTCCAAAAATATAGCGTGCTGATGGTCCCAGGGCAACATTTTCGAAAGAATCGGAACGAAATGCGAAAATTTGAAAATTTCTAAAATTTCGATAATAATTCAACGGCCGATTCTGGAAAAACGGTTGGAGTTATCGAAGAAACCAGGCCGGAAGTGAGTTCTAGAGCTCGAAATCCACAAGAAAAGATATTTAGTTAAGTTTCGAAAATGTCAAAAATTGACCGAAACTTGAAGAAGGGGGGACCATTGGAAAAATTTCACCTTTAAATAGCTGTCAAAAAATTCTGAAAAAATTCACAGACGTAGATCTCGGCATGTTAATTCGAAAAATATAGCGTATAGATGGTCACGGAGTAACATTTTCGAAAAAATCGGTACGAAATGCGAAAATTTGAAAATTTCCAAATTTCCAAAAATTTCAATATTTCGCCCCTACATTTTCATGTAGAAGAATAATCTTTATCAAACAGTCCGATCAAAATAATGGCGTTTCATTTAAAAAAGATCATTGATGACGTCATAACTTTTACAAATTTGACGTAAGATTTTTTGTACATCACTTTATCATAACCCTATATGTATTTTTGTGCGGAAGTGGTAGTAAATGTAATATCGGGATCGAAGTGACTGGTTTTGATGCCGAGTTATCTGACATGTGCAATATAATGTTATCGGTCGTTTTTGTATTATGTAAGCTTGTAGTATGAGCTGTTTCGGAATGTATAAGCAGTAACAGGGTTTTTATGGAATATATTGAAATGCAGTAAAGCGGAATATTGGATTTGAAGTTGAGTACACAGACTGAAAGCAACTCACAACATGGTGCAAGATTAACATTTTCATGATAGGGATATGATGTGAAAGCAGGAATGGATTTGTAACTTCGCGATAGCGGACTGAAAAATATTACATCTATCAGTACTAGTATTAACTACATTTTAGAAAAATGGTAGCAATATTCGAAGCACGTATTGCAGTATTGTAGAAACAAATTATTATGAGTATTTTTTTACAAATAATTATTTCCATTCATCTTTATGGCAAATCGCAAAAATCAATACCCACGCCATCTCTCGTACAAAATACCACAAAATGATATTTCTTTCGTCTCCTCATCACATTGAAATGTCACGAGCAAACAAATCACTCCGAATCAAAAGGTCTCCGTCAAAGCATTTCGGTAATCCACCTTGAAAGACGTAGTAAATTAATTAATCTCGTGGACTCGTGTTTCCGGATTAACCTAGACATACGTCTTTTCCTTCGGGAGCAGGGGCTATAAGTTGTCCATTGTGACTGATTTAGGGACACCACAGGTCGATCACTTAATTAAAGCCACTTGTAACGGAAAAATTTATAGTGCTCGGGTGACCTCGAAAGTCCGGAAGGGTCTCATAACCAGGACGAAATTCCGCAGCTGTAAATCATATTTTATTCCCAATTTTTTTATTGATATTTACGGTTATTAAGCGGATGATGAAACGTGAGTATTTTAATATTCTAAACGCTTTTCTGTCAGCTGCGGAATGTTTATGAAAATGATTAAGGGGAAATTTGCCCACAAGCGTTAATTACAACATTTCTGTTAATATAAAAGGCTATAATTTAGTTACTACAAGCTTAAAAAGACTTTTAGTAATTTTGCAGCCTGTGTGCAGGAGTGTTAATTAATTCAGATTCGTTTAATTTCTTTCAAAGGAATCACGTACCACAAAAAAGCTAATTCGGTTAGTACCCACCTGGATTTGTTTGTTATACGTAAAGTCACTTTTTTGATATAAAAAAGTTGCAAAAATTTTAACTTCAAAGTATTTACTGTAAAACATAAAATTTTTGTCTTCTTGCATTAAATTTTTAAAACATTTTGTAGTTTTTAACATAAATTATAAAATTTGACTTTACAAATATTGTAATTTAAGGATGATATGTAATTAATTTGTAAATCATGCGAAATACCATGTTGTACTGCTCAAGCAATAATTGCTTAGTAAAATTTTGAGGTTATGTGATCAGTTTAATGGAGGGGATGATGAGACTAATTCGTAATAGTGTAAAAGATTCCAAGAAATTCGCGATCCGGAGAAAATTTTGTATCAGATTGTGACATTTTCAAAAGGTCAGGGCAAATTTACGATTTTTACATAAAAATGGTGGAGGCGCCGGGATAAAAATTATTAAAAATATATAGTGTTATTTTAAGAGGCAGGGCGAGAATAAAGATACAAAATTTCTTATCAGTTGGACACATTTTCGGACTGGAATGCTAAAATTAAATTTTTATATAAAAATGGTGGATGCGCGGGATCTAAATTAATAAAACATTATTTATTTGAATAATTCTCAATAAAAAAGGTTAAATATGTATATAAAATAGAAACATTGAAATTTGAACAGGACGTCTAATTTTCGGATTATTTTGGACAATAGATAGACGTATTTACGAGTCGAAATGATCAATTTTATTTTTGTGTAATAAATTAATAATGTACATGGATATTTCAAGAATTTTCAAGAAATGTCTACAGGAAGTAATAGATTTTAGAGAAACTTACGTAAATATTTTCAAAAAAAGAAATTTTTTGTCATTTAGAGATGTAGGGCAAAAATAAGACCAGTCTTGTGATTGTAATAAAATTCCCTGTTGTAGACTTCGAAAAAATCAATTACAAATTTATTATTATTTTTAGCAATAGTATTTTTCCAAAAATTCTATTTTTCTTCGGTATTTCAAATGGTAAAGCGAAAATACATTTCTACATTTCTAATACCGAGAAAATTAAAAAAATCTACAACTAGGTGGACTAACATTTTTACCAAAATGATTTATTTGTATTTTTGTATAAAAATTGTGAAGGTGCCAGAATAAAAATTATTTATATCAAGAATTTAAAAAAAAAAAAAAATGAGAGGATGTAACCAATTTTAGAAGGAACTACGTATTTCTCTACATATGTTAATATTTGAAGAAAAGTACAAAATAAGAATTCTAATTTTCAGAAAATTCTAAGCAATGTTATTTTTTTTTCAAAGAACACGTGTTTTTTTGTTTTAAGATTTGAGGTTAAAGAATTGATTTTCAATCCGAATATTTCTAAAATCTTGCCCCAGGACACGTTATATTTTTGAAATCACCACGTTGAAATCTATATTGCGGAATTTTGTTCTTGAATTTTTTGAAATTTTTCCAGAATCAAAATTTCCTCTAGAATCGCCTATTAGAATATTGCAATTTTTTGGATTTAAAAAAGGGATTTTAAAATTTTAAAATCTTGGCCTCGTCTACAAACACGCCAGATTTTTAGACTCAGTTTTTTGGGACTTTTTGGCAACTTTTTCGAAACCAAAATTTTTAAGTATGAAAATTTTGGACAACAATTTTCGATCATTTTTGTAATTTAACTCTAAAGACATTTTCCTATTGATTTCGGCCCCCAGAGGTTAGTTTCGGCCTTGATTCTTCGATAATTCCTATCATTTTCTAGAATCACCGTCAGAAAACAGTATTTTTTTTTAAATTTAAAAAAAGTTGATTTTCAGTTTAAACGTTTCTAAAATCTTTTGAAATCAACACGTCGAAATCTAATGCCATTGATTTTTTTTTAAATTTTGACAACTTTTCAAAATCAAAATTTCGGTCAATTTTCCACCGTTTTCAAAACTTAACCAAGACAATTTCTTATTGATTTCGATCCACAGAAGTTAGATTCTCATTTCTTCAATAACTCCTACCATTTTTCCAAATCGTTCATTGCAATATTAAATTTTTTTGGATTAAAAAAATATTTTTAACTCGAATCTGTCAAAGCCTAAGACCATGAACATGTTATATATTTGGAATGAGCCCGTTGAAATCTATGTCCTTGAATTTTTTGACAACTTTTCCAAAATCAAAATTTTTCAATATCCCACTTTTGAAAATTTCTAAACTAAAGACATTTTCTTATAGATTTAGACTTATAGAAAATAATTTCAACCTGATTTCTTCCATACTTCCTACCACTTTTCCAGAATTTCATGCCAGTAGAGTATTTAGATTTTTTGGATTTTTAGAAAAATTGATTTTCAAACTGAATATTTCTAAAATCTTGCCCCAGGTCTATTTTTGAAATTAGGACGTCGGAATTTATATTCCTGATTTTTTGAGAACTTTTTGACAACAGTTTTCGACCATTTCGAAAGTTAATTAAACTTAAATCCGAATATTTGTAAAATCTTGCTCCAACACCGTGAACACGGTATATTTTTGGAATCAGCACGTCAAAATCTTGATTTTTTTTGGGTGTTTTTGATAACTTTTTCAAAAGCAAAATTTTTCAAACTGAAAATTTCGGCCATTTAAATAAAATGATTTCCAAATTCTTACACCGGATTGGTAAACATATAACATTTTTGAAATCGACATGTCAAAAGCTATATTCCTGAATTTTTTGGATTTTTTTTTACATTTTCAAAAATGAAAATTTCGTCCAATTATTGACCATTTTTTAAATTTAACAAAAGGGATTTGACTTTAGAAGTTAGTTTCGGTCTCATTTCTTCAATAACTCTTAAACTTTTTCCAATATAATTTAGAATTTTGAAATTTTTTGGATTAAAGAAAAAAAATATTTGCAAGCCGAATATTTCTAAGATCCTACACTGAGTCAAAAAACACCCAAAAATGGAGGCAATCAGATTTCGATGAACACGTCGAACTCGGATTTCCTCAATTTTTTGGGTATTTTTTAACTTTTCCTCAGTTTAAATCTCGGCCAATTTTTGCCACTTTCGAAACTTAACAAAAGACATTTTCTTGTAGATTTTGACCTACAGAAGTTACTTTCGGCTTCATTTCTTCAATAACTCCTACTACTTTTCCAGAATCGCTTATTGGAGTCCTGTAATTTTTTGAATTCAAAAAATTATTGATTTTCAAACCGAATATTTATAAAATTGTCCTCCTAGACTGCAAACATGCTATCATATTTTGAAATCAGCATATCGAGATGTAATCCCTGAAGTTTTTGGGAACTTTTTGACATCCCATGAAGATCTTCGGCAATTTTCGACCAGTCCAGTAGAACCTTGGAATTTTTTGGATTTATAAACGGAATTTCAAATCCAATATGTTTAAAATTTTGGCCTGGATCTATAAACATGCTATACTTCTGGAATTAACACGCCGAAATCTATATCCCTGATTTTTTTGGGACTTTTTTGGAAAGTTTTTCAAAAGTAAAATTTTGCAGTATGAATTTTCATTTTTGTAACTTAACTTTAAAAAATCCTATATTTTTCCAGATTCGCCATTCGAATATTGTAAATTAGCACGTCGAAATCTAATGTCACTGATTTTTTTTTGAAAATTTCGACTAATTTTCCACTATTCTCGAAACATAACCAAAGACAATTTCTTATAGATTTCGATATACCGAAGTTAGGTTCAGCTTCATTTCTTCCATAATTTCAATCTTTTTTTCAAATCGCCCATTGCAATATTATAATTTTTTGGTTTAAAAAAAGTAGTTTTCAATATTTCTAAAATCTTAGCTCGAGACCATGAAAGTGTTATACATTTGGAATCAGCACGTCGAAATCTATATCCTTGAATTTTTTGGTAATTTTTTGACAACTTTTTCAAATTCAAAATTTTTCAATATCCCCCTTATGAAAATTTCCGAAAATTTTTGACCGCTTTCTAAACTTAGCTAAAGACATTTTCTTATAGATTTAGACCTATCGAAAATAGTTTCAACTTGATTTTTTCCATAACTGCTGCCACTTTTGCAGAATCTCTTCGTGTTAGAATATTTATATTTTTTGGATTTTCAGAAAAATTGGTTTTTGAAACCGAATATTTCTAAAAGTCGAAATCTATATCTATAATTTTTTGGAACTTTTTTGACAAGTTTTGGCCAGTTTTCGACAATTTCAAAAGTTAATTAAAGATATTGTTTTCTTATAGATTTCGACCTCAAGGAGTTAGTGTCCGTTTCGTTTCTTCAATAACTCTTACTATATTTCCGGAATTCTCCATTAGACTATTGCAATTCTTTGGATAAAAAAATAGATATTTGTAAAATCTTGCTCCGAGACCAGTAACACACTATATTTGGGAATCAACACGTTGAAAACTACATCCTTGATTTTTTAAGGAAATTTTTAATTTTTGAGAATTTTTTGAAAAGCAAAATTTTTCAAACTGAAAATTTATTTCGACTATTAAAAAAAAAAGATTTGCACATCGAATATTTCTAAATTCTTACCCGGATTCATAAACACGTAATATTTTTGAAATTAACATGTCGAAATCTATATTACTGAATTTTTTGGAATTTTTTTGATTTTTTCAATATTGAAAATTTCTGTCAATTTTTGACTATTTTTCAAATTTAACAAATACATTTTCTTATAGATTTCGACCTATAGAAGTTAATTTCGACCAATTTCTTTAATAACTTGTAAACTTTTTCCATCATAACTTTTTTAATTTTGCAATTTTTTGGATTAAAGAAAAAAAGATTTGCGACCTGAATGTTTTTAAGATCTTACACCGGCTCTAAAAACTTGCAACATTTTTGGAATAAACACGGCGAAATCTAATTTCCTGAATTTTTTGGTTATTTTTTGTCTTTTCCAAAGTCAAAATTTTGGCCAACAGAAGGTGGTTTCGGCCTCATTTCTACAATAATTCCTACCACTTTTCCAGAATCGCCCAGTGGAATATTGTAATTTTTTTTGTATAAAAAATGATTGATTTTCAAACCGATTTTTTTTTAAATCTTACTCCTTGGCTGCAAACATGCTATATTTTGAAATCAGCATGTGGAGATGTATATCCCTTTATTTTTTTGGGAACTTTTTGACTCCCCTATGAAGATTTTGGCCACTTTTCAACCATTTTTGAAACTTAACAAAATACATTTTCGTATAGATTTTGGTCTACAGAAGTTATTACTAATTTTGCAATTTTTTGGATTTAAAAAGGGAAATTCAAATCCAATATTTTTAAAATTTTGGCTCGGGTCTATAAACATGCTATATTTTTGGAATCAGCACGTCGATATGTATATCCCTGATGTTTTTGGGACTTTTTTGGCAAGTTTTTCAAAAGCAAAATTTTTCAGTACGAGAATTTGTAATAATTTTCATTTTTGTAACTTGAAAGACATTTTCCTACTGATTTCGACGGCCAGAAGTTAGTTTCGGTCTTATTTCTACGATAATTCCATCATTTTTCCAGAGCCGCCGTTAGAATATTGTAAATCAGCACGTCGAAATCTAATGTCACTGAAATTTTTTTTTGAAAATTTTGAAATTTTTTTCAAAATCAAAATTTCACCAAATTTTCCACCATTTTAGAATCATAACCAAAGACAATTTCTTATAGATTTCAATATGCAGAAGTTAGGTGCAGCTTCATTTCTTCAATAACTCCTACCATTTTTCCAGAATCGCCCACTGGAGTCTTACAATTTCGTGGATTAAAAAAAGGTTTTCAATTCGAATATTTCTAAAATCTTGCCTCAAGACCATGATAACGCTATATTTTTGGAATCAACACGTCGAAATCCATATTCTATGTTTTTTGGGGATTTTTTTGTTAACTTTTTAGAAAGCAAAATTTTTGAAAAATGAAAATTCAGGGCCAATTTTCGACCATTTTTGAAACTTAACTAAAAACATTTTTTTTTATAAATTGTGACTTATAGAAGCTAGTTTAGTTTAATTAGATTAAATTAAATTTTTATAAAAAAATTAGAAGAAATGAATTTTACAGTATTATTTTTCCAAAAATCCCTATTTTTCTTCGTTATTTGATAAGGGAAGTCGAAAATAAGGATATTTTCGTTTTTCTGATAAAATTTCCAATTAAATTGACATATTTTTAAATTAAGATGATCAACTTAATTTTTGTATAAAAATGGTGGATGCGCCAGGATAAAAATTAATTTAAAAAACATTAGTCTTAATAATTTTCATAGAGTGTCCACAGGAAGCAATAGTAAATTTTAAAAGAAATTAACTGGTTTTTAATAATATTTATATTTACACAAAATCACAAAACATCTATTTTCCGGATTATTTTGAAAAGCAATTTTTTTCAACAAAGAACTCAACTTCTCTCCCATTATTTGATAAGGAAAGGCGAAAATAAGGCCGATTTATGATCCCGAGATAATTTGCCGATATATAGACATACTTTCCAACCAAAATATCAACAGTTTAATTTAGTTTAAAAAAAGGTGGAGGCGCCGGGATAAATTAAAAAAAGTTATCCTAAGAATTTTCAGTAAATTTCCACAGAAAGTAATACACTTTGAAAAGAAATGATGCATAAAGTAAATTTTGTATCTCTTCATTTTAGCCGTTTTCCTAATTTAGATAAAGTTTAATGTATACGTACTATAATTTAAGATAAAGGGAAGGTCAGCCCTATCGCATAAAAGTAAGGGTGCCGTTGTAAGTAATAATTTCTCGGGAATTCCTTCTTATACATATCTCAGAACAAGGGTTTAATATCACAGGTCTTAATTTATCCGGAATCGTTTAATATGCAGCTCACGACTTAAAATTATTGCAGTTTTCACAACATTCTAGTCATAATTATTTATTTCTTGTAAAATACCTATGAAATAAGTACACTTTATTAAAGCACAAATAAAATTTAAGGTGATTTTAGTGGACAGGGGGACCTACTTTTCCCTATTTTAGTTGCTATAAAACTTCAACATTTTTTTTTTATTTTATACTTAAGGAAATAAAACAAACTTTTCGCTCCACAAAACCATGGATTGAAATGATAAAAAATGTATTTTTGATTTTCATCGTGTCCCACATTCATCTCACCAAACATTTCATCGCCAGAAAACTCGAACGATTTGATAACCAAAGCCGATTTGTTGTCCGTCGACCGTGAAAACCCATTTTCTCCCACGAGACCAGGCCATGCCCCATTTCCTTTCGAAATTTATTACCCGGATTGGGAAGATCAAAGGAAATAGCGCACGAGTGTTTTATAGACTTACCTATTCCCCGACTTAATTGCACCTCCTTATCGCCGAAAATAAACAAAATGGCTTCTCAACAAATTTCATTAGGAAAGTTCGCCAAGACTCCGTGCCACTTGTGTACAGAATTGCACGAAGTTTTTCATTAAAAATGAATCCAAATTAAAGGAGAGTGTACTTATGAGGGATGAGTCGAATCGGGATTTCATTGAAACTTCACAAATTGCTACTTCAGAGTTGGAACGTGGAGTTTTTCATTCGTAGATGCATTATTTGCATTGCCAATTAGTCAAAGTGGGCGATTTGACGCATTTTATCCGGAACGTGTAAGCTTTACTAAGCAGTTTTCGTGCTTAAAGCTGTACAAAGAAACGATTATTAAATTTTGCAGAGGATTTCTCTTTCTGACACAAAAGGTATTGTTCCGGTGGCTAACTTTGAATATTTAATGATGGCTTTATGTTCATTTGGATGGCTAATTTAAAGTTGAAGTTTAAATTTGCGTCTTCGGAACTCAAACTTGTTTAATTTTAACTTGATTTTTAATGGTTGCGTTGGGTGTAAGAGTCTCTATTAAAATTTTACGGGCGATAAGGCTGTTACGGCTTGTGCACTTAAGCAAACCACGAAAAGCGACCATGAAAAATTCAGCGTAGACAAATTAATGACGTCACTTCAGAATTTTGTTAAGTAGATTCTGTCGTTCTCGAAATTTTGGAAACAAATTCAGTCATCAGTAAATTGTTTTGCTCATTTGTAGCTTCCAGCTGCAGCTCCAAACTTTCCAACTAATGCCACGTTTCGTGCAATTCTCAAACTTTGATCGTGAATTTCTGCCATCAAAGCACTTGAAGAACCCTCAACTTGTAATCAGATTTAAATTTAAAGCTACTTTCAGTACTCATTGCCGCATCACTTCGTTACTGCAATTTTTCGACTACTAAATTAAAAAAAAAAATCTAGAATCTTGTCGAGCAAATGAACACTTTTCCTCCGGAGGTTGTAGTTAGGGAAGAGCTCTTACCTCTCAGCAGCCATCGATTTCCTTTTCAGACCTTTCCAGAAAACAAGGACTTGTTAGCAGGAAAAGCGTTATTCGTATAACAAAACGGAAAAGAAAGGATTCTCGGGTCCATACATTCGCACGTTCATACAAATCAGGGGAAACTCCTGCGAATGTATCGATTCCACTGCGATGTTCATACTTCAGGGTTAGGTTTCTTTTTTTGTCTGGCGGGAGTTGGGACTGTGCCAGAAACGGTTAGAAACGGAGTTTTTGTTTTTTTTTAATGAGAATTTTAATAGGATTAGATTCAGAAGCGTCTTTCTTGTAGTGCAGTCGACGACGGTGTCTAAATTGCTGCAGGGATTTGGTTTGAACAACGTAGGAAAGATGGGAAGAATGTGGATGTGTTTCTTTTGTTTTTGGTCGATGTGATAGCGTACGTTTTATTTCTTTTAAAACTGCATGTCGTAAGTTTCCGTTCAATCGGTTTAATACACTGAATATTGAGCTTTGGATTTAGTTGGAACTTTTTTTAGACGTCGATGTTAAATTTAGTGTATAATCATTTTTGGAGTTGGTATGCGACACTTGTTGCTCGCGGTTCCAGCTTATGTTAAAGTTAAGTCGAAAGTCATAACTGAACGCAAACATTGAAATGTTGAAAAGTTCACATATGGGGGCACACTTATAAATAAAAAAATAATTGGTCTTCTGGTATTAGGCAGAACTTCCTTTGCGCTTAAAGTACAATCAAACAAATCCACGTTTTTACAAAAAAAAAAGATAATACCAATCAGAATGAACTAAAAAAAAATAAAGTGTCGAGAAAAGACAGTCAAGTTGCGCCGGAATTATTTTGTACATACTCGTTCTGTAATTAGACATGTAAGTCCGACTTACTAAGGAATAAATTGTTGAGTTTAACTCACGCTGATTTTAATCACCTGTTTAGCGTAACATTATATAAGAAAAATTGTGGACGCTTTTTGCCAACGATGTTGAAATTTGAAACATCTGCATTGAACACTCTAAAATTTTTCGTAATTAATTGTAAACTTTCGAATGCATCTAGAATTTCCAAATACTAACTCTCGTAGAAAAATTTAAATATTTACACACCCTGGACTTTTAGAATCTGTCGAATTTGAAATATGTCCTTTGCCCAATCTATTTTTAATTACTTGATCAGAATTAATTTCGTAAATCTACAGGTCTGCAATCAGTTTTTTGTTCTTCGTGAAGATTTTGGAAACTCCACGTTTAAATGCGAATAGTTTTCACTTTAGACCTTTTGAAAACTATTTTAACGTTTTTATGACTGAAGGAAAAAATGGAAAAATAGAAATTTAAAAAAACAGGGCTATAGTGCGCAATGCAGATGCTGGTCCTGTTCCTTTCGTTTGAGTTGTGGAGAGTGGCGAGTGGGGATTTGACAAGAACCAGGTAAACCACAAATAGTGAACTAGTTCATTGTTAAATGAAATTATTTTTCCCGTGAAGATACTCTGATATTTGACGAAACGCTTTGATATTTACTAAACTTAGATTATATAAGAAAAATTGTTGATGTTTTCTTCCAACAATTTTGAAATTTTCTCTTCTCTTCTTGCTGTCTTTAAAAGCGCACGAGAAAAAGTGGGAATCGGACCAGCATCTGCATTGGACACTGTAATTTTTTTTAGTATTTGTAGACTTTCAAAGGCGTCTAGAATGTTCACGTACTGATTCTTGTAGAAAAATCTGAATAAGTATAATCTGGGCTTTTCAAATTTGCCGATTTTGAAATATGTCGTTTGTCCAATCTATTTTTGATTAATTCAGAATTAATTTCGAAAATCTCCAAGTCTGCAATAGAATAGTTTTCGTATTAGATGTTTTCAAAAGTACTTTTTTCGAATTTTTATGACTGATGTATAAAATGGAAAAAATCTTTAAAAATTAAGAATTAATTTCTTAAATCTCCAAGCCTGCACTTAGTTCTTATCCTTCGGATTTTCGAGAAGACTTTGGAAACTTCACCTTTAAATGCGTATAGTTTTCAAATTATATGTTTTAAAAACTATTTTTAGTGTTTATATGACAGAAAGAAGTATTAGAAAGAATAGAATCTTTAAAAATCGGGCTATAGTGCGCAATGCAGATGCTGGTCCAGCTCCCCTCGTTTGCGTTATGAAGATTGGCGAATCAGGATTTGACAAGGAGCAGTTAGATAACAAACAATGAACTAGTTTATGATAGTATTGATATTTTTGCCAGATTTAGATTATGTAAGAAAAATTGTTGTGCTTTCGCCAAAAATATTGAAATTTTCTGAAACACAAAATCAAACGAAGACTGAGTACTGACCACGCTACTGATTTTAATCTTCTCTATAACTACTAGTATATTTTTCGCTTTCGGTCTTTAAAAACCAATGAGAAGAAGTAAAAATCGGACCAGCATCTGCACTGAACACTCTAAAATTGTTCTTCAGTAATCGTAGCTTTTGGAAGACATCTAGAATTTCCAAATACTAACTCTCGTAGGAAAGTTTAAATATTTACACACCCTGGACTTTTAGAATCTGTCGAATTTGAAATATGTCCTTTGCCCAATCTATTTTTGATTACTTGATCAGAATTAATTTCATAAATCTACAGGTCTGCAATCAGTTTTTTGTTCTTCGTGAAGATTTTGGAAATTCCACATTCAAATGCGAATAGTTTTCACATTAGACCTTTTGAAAACTATTTTTAACGTTTTTATGACTGAAAGAAAAAATGGAAAATTAGAAATTTTTAAAAATAGGGCTAGAGTGCGCAATGCAGATGCTAGTCCTGTTCCTTTCGTTTGAGTTGTGGAGAGTAGCGAGTGGGGATTTGACAAGAAGCAGGTAAACCACAAATAGTGAAGTACTTCATTGTTAATTGAAATTATTTTTCCTGTGAAGATACTCTGATATTTGGCGAAACGCTTTAATATTTTTACTAAACTTAGATTATATAAGAAAAATTGTTGATGTTTTGTTCCAACAATTTTGAAATTTTCTAGGACAAGAAAATAAACGAAAGCTGAGTACTGACTACCCTACTAGTCCTACTAGAGCTATTAATATATTTTTCACTTAGTGTCTTTAAAAGCGCACGAGAAAAAGTGGGAATCGGACCAGCATCTGCATTGGACACTGTAATTTTTTTTAGTATTTGTAGACTTTCAAAGGCGTCTAGAATGTTCAAGTACTAATTCTTGTAGAAAAATCTGAATAAGTATAATCTGGGCTTTTCAAATCTGCCGAATTTGAAATATGTCGTTTGTCCAATCTATTTTTGATTAATTCAGAATTAATTTCGAAAATCTCCAAGTCTGCAATAGAATACTTTTCGTATTAGATGTTTTCAAAAGTACTTTTTTCGTATTTTAATGACGGATGTATAAAATGGAAAAAATCTTTAAAAATTAAGAATTAATTTCTTAAATCTCCAGGCCTGCACTCAGTTCTTATCCTTCGGATTTTTGAGAAGATTTTGGAAACTTCACCTTTAAATGCGTACAGTTTTCAAATTATATGTTTTAAAAACAATTTTTAGTGTTTATATGACTGAAAGAAGAATTAGAAAGAATAGAATCTTTAAAAATAGGGCTATAGTGCGCAATGCAGATGCTGGTCCAGCTCCCCTCGTTGGAAAGAATAGAAATCTGTCAAAATAGGGTTACAGTGCGTAGTGCAGATGTTGGTCCTGATTATATCGTTTACGTTATGGAGATAGCCGGATCAGGATTTGACAAGGAGCAGTTAGACAGCAAACAGTGAACTAGTTTATGCTTAGATGTAAGTATTTTTCTCGTAAAGACGCTCTGATATTTACCGAATTGCTTTGATATTTTTGCCAGATTTAGATTATGTAAGAAAAATTGTTGTGCTTTTCGCCAAAAATATTAAAATTTTCTGAAACACAAAATCAAACGAAAACTGAGTACTGACCATCCTATTGATCTTAATTTTCTCTATAACTACTGGGATATTTTTCGCTTTCGGTCTTTAAAAACCAATGAAAAGAAGTAAAAATCGGTCCAGCATCTGCATTGAACACTCTAAAATTGTTCTTCAGTAATTGTAGCCTTTCGAAGACATCTAGAATTTCCAAATATTAATTCACGTAGGAAAATTTAAATATTTACACACCCTGGACTTTTAGAATCTGTCGAATTTGAAATATGTCCTTTGCCCAATCTATTTTTGATTACTTGATCAGAATTAATTTCATAAATCTACAGGTCTGCAATCAGTTTTTTGTTCTTCGTGAAGATTTTGGAAACTCCACCCTTAAATGCGAATAGTTTTCACATTAGACCTTTTGAAAACTATTTTTAACGTTTTTGTGACTGAAGGAAAAAATGGTAAAATAGAAATTTTTAAAAATAGGGCTATAGTGCGCAATGCAGATACTGGTCCTGTTCCTTTCGTTTGAGTTGTGGAGAGTGGCGAGTGGGGATTTGACAAGGAGCAGGTAAACCACAAATAGTGAAGTAGTTCATTGTTAAATGAAATTATTTTTCTTGTGAAGATACTCCGATATTTGGCGAAACGCTTTGATATTTTTACTAGACTTAGATTATATAAGAAAAATTGTTGATGTTTTCTTCCAACAATTTTGAAATTTTCTCGGACAAGAAAATAAACGAAAGCTGAGTACTGACTACCCAACTAGTCCTACTCTTCTCTAGAGCTGTTAATATATTATTCACTTGCTGTCTTTAAAAGCGCACGAGAAAAAGTGGGAATCGGACCAGTATTTGCATTGGACACTGTAATTTTTTTTAGTATTTGTAGACTTTCAAAGGCGTCTAGAATGTTCAAGTACTAATTCTTGTAGAAAAATCTGAATAAGTATAAACTGGGCTTTTCAAATCTGCCGAATTTGAAATATGTCGTTTGTACAATTTATTTTTGATTAATTCAGTATTAATTTCGAAAATATTCAAGTCTGCAATAGAATAGTTTTCGAATTAGATGTTTTCAAAAGTACTTTTTTCGAATTTTTATGACGGATGTATAAAACGGAAAAAATCTTTAAAAATTAAGAATTAATTTCTTAAATCTCCAGGCCTGCACTCAGTTCTTATCCGAAATGCTTTGATATTTTTGACAGATTTAGATTATATAAGAAAAATTGTTGTGCTTTTCGCCAACAATATTGAAATTTTCTGAAACACAAAATCAAACGTAAACTGAGTACTGACCACCCTACTGATCTTAATCTTCTCTATAACTACTGGGATATTTTTCGCTTTCGGTCTTTAAAAACCAATGAGAAGAAATGAAAATTGGACCAGCATCTGCACTGAACACTCTAAAATTGTTCTTCAGTAATTGTAGCCTTTCGAAGACATCTAGAATTTCCAAACACTAACTCTCGTAGGAAAATTTAAATATTTACACACCCTGGACTTTTAGAATCTGTCGAATTTGAAATATGTCCTTTGCCCAATCTATTTTTAATTACTTGATCAGAATTAATTTCGTAAATCTACAGGTCTGCAATTAGTTTTTTGTTCTTCGTGAAGATTTTGGAAACTCCACGTTTAAATGCGAATAGTTTTCACTTTAGACCTTTTGAAAACTATTTTAACGTTTTTATGACTGAAGGAAAAAATGGAAAAATAGAAATTTAAAAAAACAGGGCTATAGTGCGCAATGCAGATGCTGGTCCTGTTCCTTTCGTTTGAGTTGTGGAGAGTGTCGAGTGAAGATTTGACAAGAACCAGGTAAACCACAAATAGTGAACTAGTTCATTGTTAAATGAAATTATTTTTCCCGTGAAGATACTCTGATATTTGGCGAAACGCTTTGATATTTACTAAACTTAGATTATATAAGAAAAATTGTTGATGTTTTCTTCCAACAATTTTGAAATTTTCTCGAACAAGAAAATAAACGAAAGCTGAGTACTGACTACCCTACTAGTCCTACTCTTCTCTAGAGCTATTAATGTATTTTTCACTTGCTGTCTTTAAAAGCGAGAAAAAATGGGAATCGGACCAGCATCTATCTGCATTGGACACTGTAATTTTTTTTAGTATTTGTAGACTTTCAAAGGCGTCTAGAATGTTCAAGTACTAATTCTTGTAGAAAAATCTGAATAAGTATAATGTCGGCTTTTCAAATCTACCGAATTTGAAATATGTCGTTTGTCCAATCTATTTTTGATTAATTCAGAATTAATTTCGAAAATCTCCAAGTCTGAAATAGAATAGTTTTTGTATTAGATGTTTTCAAAAGTACTTCTTTCGTATTTTTATGACTGATGTATAAAATGGAGAAAATCTTTAAAAATTAAGAATTAATTTCTTAAATCTCCAGGCCTACACTCAGTTCTTATCCTTCGGATTTTCGAGAAGATTTTGGAAGCTTCACATTTAAATGCGTAAAGTTTTCAAATTATATGTTTTAAAAACTATTTTTAGTGTTTCTATGACTGGAAGAAGAATTAGAAAGCATAGAATCTTTAAAAATAGAGATATAGTGCGCAATGCAGACGCTGGTCCAGCTCCCTTCGTTTACGTTATGGAGATTGGCGAATCGGGATTTGACAAGGAGCAGTTAGACACCAAACAGTGAACTAGTTTATGGTTAGATGTAAGTATTTTTCTCGTGAAGACGCTCTGATATTTACCGAAATGCTTTGATATTTTTGCCAGATTTAGATTATGTAAGAAAAATTGTTGTGCTTTTCGCCAAAAATATTGAAATTTTCTGAAACACAAAATCAAACGAAAACTGAGTACTGACCACCTTACTGTTCTTAATCTTCTCTATAACTACTGGGATATTTTTCGCTTTCGGTCTTTAAAGACCAATGAGAAGAAGTAAAAATCGGACCAGCATCTGCACTGAACACTCTAAAATTGTTCTTCAGTAATTGTAGCCATTCGAAGACATCTAGAATTTTCAAATACTAACTCTCGTAGGAAAATTTAAATATTTACACACCCTGGACTTTTAGAATCTTTCGAATTTGAAATATGTCCTTTGCCCAATCTATTTTTGATTACTTGATCAGAATTAATTTCATAAATCTACAGGTCTGCAATCTGTTTTTATTCTTCGTGAAGATTTTGGAAACTCCACCTTTAAATGCGAATAGTTTTCACATTAGACCTTTTGAAAACTATTTTTAGCGTTTTTATGACTGAAGGAAAAAATGGAAAAATAGAAATTTTTAAAAATAGGGCTATAGTGCACAATGCAGATGCTGGTCCTGTTCCTTTCGTTTGAGTTGTGGAGAGTGGCGAGTGGGGATTTGACAAGGAGCAGGTAAACCACAAATAGTGAAATAGTTCATTGTTAAATGAAATTATTTTTCTCGTGAAGATACTCGGATATTTGGCGAAACGCTTTGATATTTTTATTAAACTTTGATTATATAAGAAAAATTGTTGATGTTTTTTTCCAACAATTTTGAAATTTTTTTGGACAAGAAATTAAACGAAAGCTGAGTACTGGCTACCTTACTGGTCCTACTCCTCTCTATACTTGATGAGATATTTTTCGCTTTCGATCTTCGAATACGAATGAGAAAAAGTAGGAATCGTACCAGCATTTGCATTGAACACTCAAGAATTCTTTTTTATTCTTCAGTAATTGTAGACTCTCGAAGGCATCTAGAATTTCCAAGTACTAGCTCTTGTAGAAAAATTTGAATAAGAGCAATCTGAACATTTCGAATCTGCCGAATTTGAAATATGTTCTCTGCCCAATCCATTTTTAATTACTTGAGAATTAATTTCGTAAATCTCTAGGTCTTCAAGCAGTTGTTTATCCTTCGAATTTTCCAGAAGACTTTGGACACTCCACATTTAAATGAGCATAGTTTTCACATTAGATGTTTTGAAAACTATTTTTAGAGTTTTTATAACTAAAAGAAGAAATAGAAAGGAAAAAAATCTTTAAAAACACAGCTATAGTGCGAAATGCAGATGCTGGTCTTGTTTTTCTTGTTTGCGCTTTGGATAGTGGCGAGTGAGGATTTCAAAAGGATCAGTTTGACCGCAAACAGTAAAGTAATTCATTGTTAGATGTAATTATTTATTTTTTGTGAAGATGCTCTGATATTTGACAAAACGCTTTGATGTTTTTACCAAATTTATACTATATAAGAAAAATTGACGCTTTTCGCTACCAATGTTGAAATTGTCTCGGACAAGAAAATAAACTAAAGCTGAGTACTGAGTACTTTACTGATCCTGTTCTTCTCCTGAGATATTTTTTGCTTTCTGTCTTCAAAAATGGACGAGAAAAAGTGGAAATTCGACCAGCATCTGCATTGAACACTTTAAGATTGTTCTTGAGTAATTATATATTCTCGAAGGTATGTGTATAATTCCTAGTACTATGTCTAGTACTAAAGTACTAACTCTTGCAGAAAAATTTCAATAAGTACAAACTCTTGAATTATCGAATCTGCGGAATTTGAAATATTTTCTTTTCCCAATCTATTCTTGATTACTTGAGTATTAATTTTGTAAACCTCCAGGTCCGTAATCATTTCTTTATGCTTCGAATTTTCTAGATTTTGGAAACACTACCCTTAATAAATGCCAATAATTTTCACAATAGATGTTTTGAAAAGTATTTTTAGCTTTTTTATAACTGAAAAAATAAATAAAAATAATATAAATCCTTGAAAATAGGGCTATAGTGCGCAATGCAGATGCTGGTCTTGTTCCTTTCGTTTGCGTTATGGAAAGTTGCGAGTGAAGATTTGACAAGGAGCAAATACTGAAGTAGTTCATTCTTAATTGTATTTTGTTTGCCCGTGTAGATGCTATGATGACTGACGAAACGGCTTGTTATTATTGCCAAATTTAGATTATATAAGAATAATTGTTGATGTTTTGCCAACGATGTCGAAATTTTCTCGGACAGAAAAGGCAAACGAAAGTTGGCTACTGACTACCCTACGGGTCCTACACTTCTCTATAGCTACTGAGATATTTGTCGCTTTCGATTTTCAAAAACGAATGAGAAAAAGTGGGAATCGGACCAGCATCTGCATTGAACACTCTAAAATTATTCTTCAGTTTGTAGACTTTTGAGAGTATCTAGAATTTCCAAGTACTAACTTTTGTAGAATTTGAAGATGTACAAACTCTGGACTTTCGAATCTGCCGGATTTGAAATGTGTCATTTGCCCAACCTATTTTTGATTACTTGAGAATTAATTTCGTCTGCAATAATTTCTTTTTGTTTCGGATTTTCGAGATGATTTTGGAAACTGCACCCTTAGGTTAAAAATGCGATTAGTTTTCAAATTAAATGCTTTGAAAAGTATTTTTAGTGTTTTTATAACTAAAAAAAAAAGTAGAAATCTTTCGAAATAGGGCTATAATGCGCAATGCAGATGCTGGTCCTGTTCCCTTCGTTTACGTTATTGAGGGTGGCGAGTTAGGATTTCAAAAGGGGCAGTTAGACCGTAAACAGTGACGTAGTTCATTCTTGGATACAGTTATTTTTGCCGTGAAAATTCTCTGATATTTGGCCAAACGCTTTAATATTTTTTCGAAATTTAGATTATATTACAACAATTTTTAACACTTTTCGCCTACAGTGTTGAAATTTTCTGGGACAGAAAACAAAGGAAAGCTGAGAACTGACCACCCTATTAGTCCTACTCTTCTTTATAGCTACTGAGATATTTTTCGCTTTCGATCCTCGAAAACGAATGAGAAAAAGTGGGAGTCGGACCAGCATTTGCATTGAATACTCTAAAATTGTTCTTCAAAGTACTGATAACTCTTGTAGAAAATTTTGAATAAGTGCTCTAGACCTTTCGAATCTTCTGAAAGAAGAAATAGAAAGAATAGAAATCTTTAAAAATAGGGCTGTAGGGCGCTATGCAGATGCTGGTCCTGTTCCTTCCGTCTGTATTATGGAGAGTGGCCGGTGAAGATTTGACAAGGAACAATTAGACCACAAACAGTGAAATAGTTCACTGTTAGATGTAATTATTTTTTTCGTGAAGATGCTCTAATATTTGACGAAACGCTTTTTTTTTTGATGAGAATTAATTTCATAAATCTCCACGTGTGCAATCAGTTATTTATCTTTCGATTTTTAGAGAAAATTATGGAGACTATGGGAATAGTTTTCACATTAGATATTTTAAAAACTATTTTTAGCGTTTTTATAAAGGAAAGAAGAAATAGAAAGAATAGAAATGTTTAAAAATAAGGCTATAGGGCGCAATGCAGATGCTGGTGCTATTCCTATTGCTTTTGTCTGCGTTGTGGAGAGTGGCGAGTGAACATTTGACAAGGAGTAGTTAGATCGCAGAAAGTGAAACAGTTCATTGTTAGATGTAATTATTTTTTCCGTGAAGATGCTTTTATATTGGGCGAAACACTTTGATACATACATAAACCTGTATGTGTGTAATCAATTATTTATTTTTCGGATTTTCGAGAAGAATTTGGAAACTCAACCCTTAGATGGGAATAGTTTTCACGTTAGATGATTTGAAAACTACTTTTAGCGTTTTTATAACTGAAAGAAGAAACAGAAAGAATAGAAATCTTGAAAAATGGGGCTATAGGGCGCAATGCAGATGCTGGTCCTGTTCCTCTCGTCTGCGTTATGGAGAGTAGCGAGTGAAGATTTGACAAGGGGCAGTTAGATCGAAAACGGTGAAGTTGTTCATTGTTAGATATAATTATTTTTCCCGTGAAGATGCTTTGATATTTGATGAAACGCTTTGATATATTTTTTTATGAGAATTAACTTCATAAATCTCCAGGTCTGCAATCAGTTTTTTTTTCGGATTTTCGGAGAGATTTTGGAAACTCCACTCTTAAATGGGAATAGTTTTCACATTAGGATCCGGTTTATAGAAAGCGAAATTAAAGTTAATTCGCGATTAACTTTTAATTGATCTCCGTTCCTAGGCAACGTGCATGTTTTAACCAATCAGGGCCTCATATTCTACATTTTGATCCTCTGTTAAATTAATCCAGGATTAAATATTTAATTCGCTTTTCCATAAACCGGTCCTAAATGTTTACAAAAGTATTTTTGGCGTTTCTATGACGGAAGGAAGAAATGGAAAGTACTGAAATATTAAAAAATAGGGTTATAGTGCACAGTGCAGCTGCTGGTCTTGTTCTTTTCGTTGGCGTTAGGGAGAGTGGCAAGTGAGGATTTGACAAGGAGCAAACAGTGAAGTAGTTCATTGTTAAATGTTATTATTTTGTCCGTGAAGATGCTCTGATATTTGGTGAAACGCTTTAATATTTTTGCCAAGTTTGGATTTTACAAAAATTATTGTTGACATTTTTCGGTAACAATTTTAAAATTTTCTCGGACAAAAAACAAATGAGTACTGACTACCCTACTGCTCCTATATTTCTATGGAGTTACTGATATGTTTTTACATTTGATCTTCAATAGTTGGAGACTCTCGAAGACATCTAGAATTTCCAAGTTCTAAATTTGTTTAAGTACAAACTTTGGACATTTCGAATCTATCGAATTTGAAATATGTCCTTTGCCCAATCTATTTTTCATTACTTGAGGATTAATTTTGGAAACTTTTAGGTCTGCAATCAGTTCGTTATAGTTCGGATTTTCGAGAAGATTTTGGAAGCTTCACTCTTAAATGCGAATAGTTTTCACATTAGATGTTTTTATGGCTTAAGAAAGGAATGGAAAGAATAGACATTTTTAAAAATAGGGCTATAGTGCGCAATGCAGATGCTGGTCCTGTTCCTATTCCTTTCGTTTGAGTAATGGAGAGTGACGAGTGGGTGATATTTGGCGAAACACTTTGATATTTTTGCCAAATTTAGATTATATAAGAACAGTTGCTGACACCTTTCGCCAACAATGTTGAAATGTTCTCGGACACAAAACAAACGGAAGTTTGTGACTACCCTAGTGGTCCCACTCTTCTCTACAGCTACTGAGATATTTTTCGCTTTCGATCTTCAAAAACGAATGAAAAGTAGGAATCGGACCAGCATCTGCATTGCTCACTCTAAAATTGTTACTCAGGAATTATAGACTCTCTAAGACATCTAGAATTTTCAAGTACTAATTCTTGTAGAAAAATTAAAAAAGTACAAATTTTGAACTTTTCGAAATGTCTAATTTAGTCAATCTATATTTGATTACTTGACAATTAATTTCATAAATGTTCAAACAGTTCTTTATCCTTTGGACATTTGAGAAGATTTTGGAAACTCCACCCTTAAATGGAAATAGTTTTCACATTAAAAATGTATTTTTAGCATTTCTGTGACTAAAGGAAGAAAAAGAAAATCTTTAAAAATGGGCTATAGTGCACAGTGCAGATGCTGGTCTTGTTCCTCTTCTTTTTCCTATAGAGTGGAAAGTGAGGAGTAGTTCAATTACAAAAGTAGTTAGTTATTAATTTTAGTTTGTGTCAAATCTTTTTTTTTGGGATTGTGACTTTGCGTTCTTTTTTTTATTTTGTCTCAGTACAATTTCAGAGTGTCGTTATTATAACTTTGACTCAAAGAACAGTTGTATATTATGACTATGAGGTGGCAGGGAGTTCAGACACAGCGACCCACATTAAATTTCACCTCAGATGGACCCACCACATTATAGGAGCCGACGAGAACTTTCGACCGCAGAAAGTGGTAAAACCCCAACTAGAAGCAAGCGACGACAAGGGATCTACGCTTGGGGGAGAGCCTCTCGTACGACAAGATTCAAGAAAGTTGAAACTCACCTAGAACTGTTGAATTATTGATGATGATAATCTACGAAGACGCGCAACGACAATTTGTAAAAAACGCAAAACTTGACACTTTACAGCCACATCTCCCAAACTCCCTGTTTTCCGCCCTTTGAAACCCCAACCCCAGAAAATCCCTCCTCCCCTGCTTTCACCCCCGACCTCCACAACATCAAACAGAACCCACCAAATAGTCCCTCTTCGGCATCTTTAATCATCCAATCTCCCAATCGCCGAAAAAGTCGGTCAATCGGCCCCAGCGTCCGACACCTATCTAATTTGATTAGATGTGGCAAGCGCCTCCGCCGCCACGTTTCGTAGCAACTGGAGTGGCGCAAGTCATGTGGCCGGCGTCGAACGCGTGGCCCGCCACTTTACATCGGCCGGCCGCGTCGCGACGTCCAAGGCACGACGTCGTGTTCGACGAGTTCACGCCAAGTTCAAAGTGAGTGTGCACCGGCGGCCTGAGCGGCCCCCCCAGCCATCCTGGAGGGTCAGTCCTCCGAAGAAGACGGGAGTATGGCACTCTTGGGCAGAGACAAGGAGATGGACAATGTTGCTCCGTTGCCGCTGCCGCCGAGGTACCGGCTGAGGGACCTCATCATGGGGGACTACGCGTTCAACGACGACGGGGAAAGGTGAGGCTGCACGTGGAGGTGTAGGCGGGGGCGGCAAAAATCGCGTTTAGGGAGACGTCGATGGTAATTCTTTCTTTGATTGGGGGGGATATTTTTTTCTTTTGAAATTTATTTGGCAATTTTGGAGCATTAAATGATGACTGTTTTGAACTTTACGACTTATACGAGTGAGCAATTTTCTAGTCGGGAAACGTTAAATATACATTTTTTATTGGTTGATGCAGGTTTAAAATAGAATTTGATGTATTTCCCTTGTCGTATTTCCTCTTATTTGCATGACCTTTATCGATTATTAATTATTACACTGAAGATGATTTCTGTGCAGAGCTTCGGTCTTTGTTGCACTAGAGATCGAAAAAATTACATTGTCGTGCTTGCGTTTTTAGGAGTTCTCATGGATTTTTTTTGCAAAAAATGAGATTTTAGAAACATTAAGAAAGTAAAAATAAAATATCAATACTAAGTTTTCCATAAATTTTGTTAAAAATTACTAATAAATGATGTGTTTAAATTCACGCAATCTACCTAAAGTAAAAAAGCAGAATCAGTCTGTTGAAAATTTAATACGAAAGTTTCTAGAATAAATACACTTTGTCATAATACTCACTAGGTTTAAGAAGACAAAAATTCCAATTTTTCATAAATTACTCGTATTCCTGGCTACCGAAGTCAAATTATGACAAAACGTAATTAGACTGCTGCTGTGCAAAATTGTGGATGTCTAGGGGAAAAACTCAAATCGGATTCGTACGCTACAACTTTTTTGAGATGATGTCATCAACTTTTTGGTGGTGATGATTAGCCAAATTATTAAACATACAAAATTTGACAACAATCAGTGTATAGTTTCGGAGTCGATTCCGTAAGATTTTTTCCAATTTCTTCAAAAATAGGCAGCAGGGGCTCCCAAGCTTCCTTCAAATTTCCTTAAAATAGCCAACCAAAGGCTCCCCAAAATGTTTTTAATTCCTTTAAAAAGGTCCCTCAAGTTCTTTCAAATTTTCCCAAAATAAGACACCAGAGGCTCCCAAAGATTCTTTCAAATTCTTCCAAAAAAAGACATCAGAAGTTCCCAAATTTGTTCAAATTTCTTAAAAAAAAAGGAAGGCATCAGCAGCTGCAAGATTAGTTCAAATTCGTTGAAAAAGTAAGACACCAGAGGTCCTTAAGATCATTTTAAATTTCCTCAAAAAAGACACCAAAAGTTCCCAAACATTTTTTCAAATTTCTTCAAAAATTAACACCAGGGACTCCCAATATTCCCTGGAATTTCTCGAAAAAAAAAAAAGGAAGACAACAGGAACTCTGAGACTTGGTTCAAATTTCTTAAAAAATAATAGATTAGGGCCTACCAAAATTATTTAAAATTTCCTCAAAATAAGATAAGAGGTTCCTAAAGAATTTGTCCAAATCCTTAAAAAAATAAGGCACTAGGGACTCTCAATATTCTTTCAAATTTTCCCAAAAAATGGATACCAGAGGTTCTCCAAAGTTTGTCCAAATTTCTTAAAAAAGGGACAATTTTAGGGGCTCCAAAACAAGTTTAAATTTCTTCAAAAAATAAGGTAATAGAGGTCCTTATGATTATTTTAGGTTTCTTCAAAAAATTCATCAGAGGTTGCCAAAGAATTTTTCAAAAATAGGACACTAGGGCCTGTTAAGATTATTTAAAATTTTGTCAAAATAAGACACCAAAGGCTCCCAAAGATTTTTCCAAATCCTTCAACAAATAAGGCACCAGGAGCCTTCAAGATTTTTATAAATTTTTCTCAAAAAGGACACCAGAGGTTCCCTAAAAGTTCTTCAATTTTTTCAAAAAAAAAAGAATTATATCGACGGTCCAAGACTAGTTCAAATTCCTTAAAAAAATAAAATGCCAGGGATCCTCAAAAAAGACCAGAACTTCCCAAAGAATTTTAATTTTTTTTAAAGTAAGACACTAGGGCCTATCAAGATTATTATTATTATTTTCTTGAAATTAGACACCAAAATTTACCAAAGTTTTTTCCAAATCCTTCAACAAATGAAGTGCCGATGACTCTTAAGATTTTTTATCATTTCCTCAAAAAAGACCAGAGGTTCCAAAGATTTTTAAATTTTTTTCAAAAATAACACCCGGAGCTCCTAATGTTCGTTCAAATTTCATCAAAAAAATAAAGGAAGACAGCAGGAGTCCCAAGACTTGCTTCAAATTTCTTCACTAGGGCCGATCAAGATTATGTAAAATTTTCTCAAAATAAGACACCAAAGGCTCCCAAAGATTTTTCCAAATCCTTCAACAAATAAGGCACCAGGAGCCTTCAAGATTTTTATAAATTTTTCTCAAAAAAGGACACCAGAGGTTCCTTAAAAGTTGTTCAATATTTTCAAAGAAAAAAGGACTACATCGGGGGTCCAAAACTAGTTCAAATTCCTTAAAAAAATAAGATGCCAGGGATCCTCAAAAAAGACCAGAACTTTCCAAAGAATTTTTTTTTTTTAAAGTAAGACACTAGGGCCTATCAAGATTATTATTATTATTTACTCGAAATTAGACACCAAAATCTACCAAAGTTTTTTCCAAATCCTTCAACAAATGAAGTGCCGATGACTCTCAAGATTTTTTATCATTTCTTCAAAAAAGACCAGAGGTGCCAAAGATTTTTAAATTTTTTTCAAAAATAACACCGGGAGCTCCTAATGTTCGTTCAAATTTCATCAAAAAAATAAAGGAAGACAGCAGGAGTCCCAAGACTTGGTTCAAATTTCTTCACTAGGGCCTATAAAGATTATGTAAAATTTTCTCAAAATAAGACACCAAAGGCTTCCAAAGATTTTTCCAAATCCTTCAACAAATACCACACCAGAAGTTCCCTAAAGGTTGTTCAATTTTTTCAAAAAAAAAAAGAACTACATCGGGGGTCCAAGACTAGTTCAGATTCCTTCAAAAAATAAGATACCGGGGATCCTTAAGATTGTCTTAAGTTTTGTAAAAAAAAAACACCAGAGGTTCTCAATTTTTTTTCAAATTTCTTCAAAAATAAACACCGAGGGTCCCAATACCTTATCAAATTTCTTAAAAAAAAAGGAAGACAGCAGGAGCCTCAAAACTAGCTCAAATTCCTTTTAAAAATAAGACTTCAGGATCCCCAAAATTATTTTAAATTTCCTGAAAAAAGACACCAGAGGTCCCCAAAAAATTTTTGAATTTAAAAAAAGAGACACTAGGGTCTGTCAAGATTATTATTATTACTATTATTTCCCTAAAATTAGACACCAAAATCTCCCAAACATTTTTCCAAATCCTTCAACAAATAAGGTGGCAGTGACTCTCGAGATTTTTTATAATTTCCTCAAAAAAGACCACAGGTCCAAAAGATTTTTTAAAATTTCTTCCAAAATAAACATCCGGGGCTCCTAATATTCGTTCAAATTTCAACAAAAAAAAATAAAGAAAGACAGCATGAGCCCCAAGACTTGGTTCAAATTTCTTAAAAAATAAGAGACTAGGGCCTATCAAGATTATGTAAAAGTTGTTCAAATAAAAAAAAAAGAACTACATCAAAGGTCCATGACTAGTTCAAATTCCTTCAAAAAATAAGATACCGGGATCCTTAAGATTATCTTAAGTTTCCTCAAAAGAAAAAAAAAACACCAGAGGTTCCCAATTTTTTTTCAAATTTCTTCAAAAATAAACACCGAGGGTTCCAATACCCTATCAAATTTCTTAAAAAAAAAAGGAAGACAGCAGGAGCCTCAAGACTAGCTCAAATTCCTTTTAAAAATAAGACTTCAGGATCTCCAAAATTATTTTAAATTTCCTGAAAAAAGACACCAGAGGTTCCCAAAAAATGTTTGAATTTAAAAAAAGAGACACTGGGGTCTGTCAAGATTATTATTATTACTATTATTTTTTTAAAATTAGACGCCAAAATCTCCCAAAAATGTTTAAAATCCTTCAACAAATAAGGTGGTAGTGACTCTCTAGATTTTTTATAATTTCCTCAAAAAAGACCAGAGGTCCCAAAGATTTTTTTAAATTTCTTCAAAAATAAACACCAAGGGCTCCTAATATTCGTTCAGATTTCATCAAAAAAAATAAAGGAGGACAGCATGACCCTCAAAACTTGGTTCAAATTTCTTCAAAAATAAGACACTAAGGCCTATCAAGATTATGTAAAGGTTGTTCAAATTAAAAAAAAAGAACTACATCGAAGGTCCAAGACTAGTTCAAATTCCTTCAAAAAAATAAGATACTGGGGATCCTTAAGATTATCTTAGGATTTCTAAAAAGAAAAGAACACCAGAGGTTCCCAATTTTTTTTCAAATTTCTTCAAAAATAAACAGCGAGGGTCCCAATACCTTATCAAATTTATTAAAAAAAAAGGAAGACAGCAGGAGGCTCAAAGCTAGCTCAAATTCTTTTTTAAAAATAAGACTTCAGGATCACCAAAATTAGTTTAAATTTCCTGAAAAAAGACACCAGAGGTTCCCACAAAATGTTTGAATTTAAAAAAAGAGACACTAGGGTCCGTCAAGATTATTATTATTACTATTATTTTCCTAAAATTAGATACCAAAATCTCCCAAAAATTTTTCCAAATCCTTCAACAAATAAGGTGGCAGTGACTCTCAAGATTTTTTATAATTTCCTCAAAAAAGACCAGAGGTCCCAAAGATTTTTTAAAATTTCGTCAAAAATAAATACCCAGGGCTCCTAATAGTCGTTCAAATTTCATCAAAAAAAATAAAGGAAGACAGCATGAGTCCCAAGACTTGGTACAAATTTCTTCAAAAATAAGAGACTAGGGCCTATCAAGATTATGTAAAGGTTGTTCAAATTAAAAAAAAAAGAACTGCATCGAAGGTCCATGACTAGTTAAAATTCCTTCAAAAAAATAAGATACCGGGGATCCTTAAGATTATCTTAAGTTTTCTAAAAAGAAAAAAACACCAGAGGTTCTCAATTTTTTTTCAAATTTCTTCAAAAATAAACACCGAGGGTTCCAATACCTTATCAAATTTCTTAAAAAAAAGGAAGACGGCAGGAACCTCAAAACTAACTCAAATTCCTTTTAAAAATAAGACTTCAAGATCCCCAAAATTATTTTAAATTTCCTGAAAAAAGACACCAGAGGATCCCAAAAAATTTTTAAATTTAAAAAAAGAGACACTAGGGTCTGTCAAGATTATTATTATTACTATTATTTCCCTAAAATTAGACACCAAAATCTCCCAAACATTTTTCCAAATCCTTCAACAAATAAGGTGGCAGTGACTCTCGAGATTTTTTATAATTTCCTCAAAAAAGACCACAGGTCCAAAAGATTTTTTAAAATTTCTTCCAAAATAAACATCCGGGGCTCCTAATATTTGTTCAAATTTCAACAAAAAAAAATAAAGAAAGACAGCATGAGCCCCAAGACTTGGTTCAAATTTCTTAAAAAATAAGAGACTAGGGCCTATCAAGATTATGTAAAAGTTGTTCAAATAAAAAAAAAAGAACTACATCAAAGGTCCATGACTAGTTCAAATTCCTTCAAAAAATAAGATACCGGGGATCCTTAAGATTATCTTAAGTTTCCTCAAAAGAAAAAAAAAACACCAGAGGTTCTCAATTTTTTTTCAAATTTCTTCAAAAATAAACACCGAGGGTCCCAATACCCTATCAAATTTCTTAAAAAAAAAGGAAGACAGCAGGAGCCTCAAGACTAGCTCAAATTCCTTTTAAAAATAAGACTTCAGGATCCCCAAAATTATTTTAAATTTCCTGAAAAAAGACACCAGAGATTCCCAAAAAATTTTTGAATTTAAAAAAAGAGACACTGGGGTCTGTCAAGATTATTATTATTACTATTATTTTTTTAAAATTAGACGCCAAAATCTCCCAAAAATGTTTAAAATCCTTCAACAAATAAGGTGGTAGTGACTCTCTAGATTTTTTATAATTTCCTCAAAAAAGACCAGAGGTCCCAAAGATTTTTTAAAATTTCTTCAAAAATAAACACCCAGGGCTCCTAATATTCGTTCAGATTTCATCAAAAAAAATAAAGGAAGACAGCATGACCCTCAAAACTTGGTTCAAATTTCTTCAAAAATAAGACACTAGGGCCTATCAAGATTATGTAAAGGTTGTTCAAATTAAAAAAAAAAAACTGCATCGAAGGTCCATGACTAGTTCAAATTCCTTCAAAAAATAAGATACCGGGGATCCTTAAGATTATCTTAAGTTTCCTCAAAAGAAAAAAAAACACCAGAGGTTCCCAATTGTTTTTCAAATTTCTTCAAAAATAAACACTGAGGGTCCCAATATCTTATTAAATTTCTTAAAAAAAAAAGGAAGACAGCAGGAGCCTCAAAACTAGCTCAAATTCCTTTTAAAAATAAGACTTCAGGATCCCCAAAATTATTTTAAATTTCCTGAAAAAAGACACCAGAGGATCCCAAAAACTTTTTGAATTTAAAAAAAGAGACACTGGGGTCTGTCAAGATTATTATTATTACTATTATTTTTTTAAAATTAGACGCCAAAATCTCCCAAAAATGTTTAAAATCCTTCAACAAATAAGGTGGTAGTGACTCTCTAGATTTTTTATAATTTCCTCAAAAAAGACCAGAGGTCCCAAAGATTTTTTTAAATTTCTTCAAAAATAAACACCAAGGGCTCCTAATATTCGTTCAGATTTCATCAAAAAAAATAAAGGAGGACAGCATGACCCTCAAAACTTGGTTCAAATTTCTTCAAAAATAAGACACTAAGGCCTATCAAGATTATGTAAAGGTTGTTCAAATTAAAAAAAAAGAACTACATCGAAGGTCCAAGACTAGTTCAAATTCCTTCAAAAAAATAAGATACTGGGGATCCTTAAGATTATCTTAGGATTTCTAAAAAGAAAAGAACACCAGAGGTTCCCAATTTTTTTTCAAATTTCTTCAAAAATAAACAGCGAGGGTCCCAATACCTTATCAAATTTATTAAAAAAAAAGGAAGACAGCAGGAGGCTCAAAGCTAGCTCAAATTCTTTTTTAAAAATAAGACTTCAGGATCAGCAAAATTAGTTTAAATTTCCTGAAAAAAGACACCAGAGGTTCCCAAAAAATGTTTGAATTTAAAAAAAGAGACACTAGGGTCCGTCAAGATTATTATTATTACTATTATTTTCCTAAAATTAGATACCAAAATCTCCCAAAAATTTTTCCAAATCCTTCAACAAATAAGGTGGCAGTGACTCTCAAGATTTTTTATAATTTCCTCAAAAAAGACCAGAGGTCCCAAAGATTTTTTAAAATTTCGTCAAAAATAAATACCCAGGGCTCCTAATAGTCGTTCAAATTTCATCAAAAAAAATAAAGGAAGACAGCATGAGTCCCAAGACTTGGTACAAATTTCTTCAAAAATAAGAGACTAGGGCCTATCAAGATTATGTAAAGGTTGTTCAAATTAAAAAAAAAAGAACTGCATCGAAGGTCCATGACTAGTTCAAATTCCTTCAAAAAATAAGATACCGGGGATCCTTAAGATTATCTTAAGTGTCCTCAAAAGAAAAAAAAACACCAGAGGTTCCCATTTTTTTTTCAAATTTCTTCAAAAATAAACACCGAGAGTCCCAATACTTTATCAAATTTCTTAAAAAAAAAGGAAGACAGCAGGAGCCTCAAACTAACTCATTTTTTTTTTTTAAATAAGACATCAGGATCCCCAAAATTATTTTAAATGTCCTGAAAAAAGACACCAGAGGTTCCCAAAAAATGTTTGAATTTAAAAAAAACAGACACTAGGGTCTGTCAAGATTATTATTACTATTATTTCTCTAAAATTAGACACCAAAATCTCCCAAAGATTTTTCCAAATCCTTCAACAAATAAGGTGCCAGGGACTCAAATTTTTTTATAAATTTTCCTCAAAAAAAAAATTAGAGGTTCCATAAAATTTGTTCAATTTTTTTCACAAAGCAAGATACCAATACTTCCTAAGAATATTTTAAGTTTCTTTCTAATATTCGTTCAAATTTCATCAAAAAAAAAAGGGAGACAGCCGGAGCCCCAAGACTTGGTTCAAATTTTGTTCAAAAATAAGACACTAGAACCCATCCAGATTATGTAGAAGCTCCCAAAGTGTTTTTCCAAAGTCCTTCAAAAATTAAGATACTAGGGAACCTCAATATTCTTTCAAATTTTCCCAAAAAAGGATATCAGAGATTCCCGAGAATTCGCTCAAATATTCAAAAAATAAACACCAGGTCCTCAAGTTTCTTCCAAGTTCATTCTCGAATTTATAAAAATAATTGAAAGATCATTAGAATTTCAAGAAATAAAGCAAGCAAAATTTCTTTACGCAATAATTTGAATCAACAAAGAATTTACTTGTAGTTAAATTATACATGAATTCAAGCTGTGAAAAAATAATTCGGTTGTAAGAAAATAACCCATTTCTGGTCCATGATGAGATTAATTCAACCGATGATAATTCTCAAGGTCATTTGTCTCAAAATGCATCTTTTTAAACAAACACGATTTTATAAAATAATTGTGGTGATCGCTGTGAGCAAATATCGGTTTTCCATTTCGAGGCAAGGTTAAGCCACACTTGAAACTGTGACCTCACCAAAGTCAGACTGTCCATGAACGAAATCATCCCCATTACGAATCTGATTACTACTGCTGATGTTGTTTCAAAAGATGTCATTTTTTAAAGACCAAAGAGAAACAATCTAGACGTCAAAGTAATTTAAAGTTTTCCATCCATGTAAGGACTCGGCTCCACGTTCTTGAACATATCTCGCTTCCAACTCTCGTTAGAGAACAGTAATAAAATTCCCGAACAGGCAGCCGACAATTCATTATCAAATTATCTTAATTAAAACTAAGACAAATGTGCTGCTTTCTGTACACACAAAGAAAAATAATTATGCAGTTGTGATGATTTTTTTAATTATTGTTTTTTTGGCTCATCAAGGGGGATTATAACGAGTTTTACAGACAAAGAAGTCTGGAGCTTTTTTCTTTCTTAATTATGCGGGTGTTCAGTTCAGGCCCAGTACAGACTGTAGTGTTTGCTAGTGGAATGAATGATTAAGGGTGTTAAATCCGGGTTATCTGATCTGTGAGAAAGCTTTCAATCATCGATCACTCTTTGAAGTTTTAGATTCTCGGAAAGGATTTATCAAAATCTGGATTATAATTTTTTTGTCCGGATTCTAGCTTGTGCTTTAGGTGAAACGTTAAATAACTCAGTTGTTATGAAAAGAATTCAAGGAATTTAAGCCATTCCAGTGATGAATAATAATTGTTTTTTTATTTATTAAAAAAAAGAATGTGGAACGAGCTTTCTACCCACTTTAACTTTTCACCAGACGATTTTTTGTTCAAAAATACCTGTTTTTGTAAAAAAATCACCCAAGCTTCATTTTTTCATTTGAGGGGTTCACATTCCAAACCCGACTTTTCGAAACATGGTTTAGTAATCCCAAAATTAACACTCCATGGGAGTAGTGGAATTTAGGATTATGCTAGCCGCTGGACGACGGTTTGTTAGACAAATACTTGGAGTTTATGTAGCAGAACGGAGTTAAATGGCCTTTGTCTCTTTTTAATGTTTTCGAATGGCGTCCTGTCTAAACATTTTGCGGACTTTTAGGTAGCAAAGACAGCATTTTTTAATGGAAGAGAAAATTGACCTCTTTGTTAGGTAAATTCTACTAACGAGATCTCCGTTTAGGGAACGGTTGTTTGACCTATATATGAACACTGATAGGCGGTCGACATTCAAATCGACTAGTGGCGTCATCAATTAATCTATTAATAATGTCAAAATGACGACTTGGTAGAATATTATTTATTACAAACGTGGAACTGGAATTATTATTTTCTGGGTCATAATCATATTCCTCGTAATTAACAGTTATCCTGGCGTTTGTCCAGGACGGACACTTGTGTGAATAATACATACCTGAATTATGCCAGACCTCTACTTTGGATAATTGCCACGTGCTTGTGCTAATTTTTTCAAATTGTTTCCTAATAACCTAAATAAATAGTTTCACTATGCAGTTTCCGCAAAGAAAATTACCCCCATTGTATTTTCACGTTGTTCCACGACTCCCATTTCCTGCGGCGAAAACCATAACACCCTAACGTCGTAATAAAATGGAGTGCAGGTATACAGATGTTCCTGGGTCATGTGCTGTTCACCGCTCTAAAATTGGCGATAAACTTTAGTGCGGTGAGGATCTTCGACGTTTTAGGAATGTGACCAAATGGTAAATATTTTTTATGTCTGCTTTACTTAGGGGTAAGGCAATCAGAAAAAATGACGCAGAGAAAGAAGGAGAGTGTGGGTGGGTTGAGTGGCGAATTCTTGTTATTAAAGTTTCCCTGTTATAGCCCCAGGTAAAATCATGTGTGTGTAGGAAGTTGTATTTTATTTGCACGTTTTTCATTTTCGTCGGGAATTGTGAATCGATTGTCGTTCGATAAATGAATAATTTGGTAAAGTTTCAGTGGCCGGACGTGACTGAAACGTTTAATCAACTTAATTCTGGGATAAAATGATAAATTTGCTTCAAAGGCGAGGGAAGTTCTGCCGAAATAAACTTCAATCAGTTTTGAGGATCATATTTTTATTTTTTTTTTCAAATATACAGAGTGCTCCGTTGATAAGGTGTAACGCACAATTTAATTTTTTCAAGTAGAATTATATATGTTGCGAAATGTGATTGACGTCTTGTTAGGATGTCATATACACATGTATGTTTTGTACCACGTGCATATTTATTGTCGATATGACATACTGTCTTGACATTGCTGAAATGTATCATTTCTTAAGGCACAATAAAACCTATTACCTAACCTATTACCTATTACCTATGTATAAATTACAGTTTATTCTTGGAATTTTGGTACGACGTTGCCATGTTATTCCCAAATGTTTGAAATTTTTTAGCAAATGACGAGTTCACAAAAAGTCCAAATAGGGTTATTAATATATAATTATCTAATTAAAATTTAAATTTTTTAATTTTTCGATTTTTCGATTTTTTACATTTTTCAGTTTTCGACTTTTAACTTTCTAAATTTTAGATTTTCCAGTTTTTAGATTTCTTGAAATCTCCATTTTTCAATTTCTCGATCTTCCGACTTTTCGACATCTTGGTTTTAAGTTTTTCGATTTTTAAAATTTTTGATTTTTCGATTTTTTCACACATATTTCAGTTTTTCAATTTCTGGAAATTTCGATTTTCCGACTTATCGATTTTTTTTAATTTCAAATTTTTCAAATTTTCAATCTTTAACTCTTCGGTGCTTCGTTCTTGAGCTACTTCGATTTCCAAATTTTTCGACTTTTCAACTTCTTGAAAATCTTCTGCATTTCGTTTTTCGATGTTACGATTTTTCGATTTTTCTATTTCCCAATTTTCCTTCTCAGTTTCGGCACTTTCCAATGTCCTTATTTTTCAAATTTTTAGATATTTTAAATTTTGGATTTGTCGGTTTTTCGATTTTTCTACATTTCAATTTTGGGAATTTTTCAATTTCTGGATTTTTCAATTTTTCGATTCGGATTTCGATTCTTCAACATTTTGAATGGTATAAATAAAATTGAGTCTTAATATATAGAGTGTTTATAGAAAAACCTTATTGTTATTACAATTTTCAAACGTCGATATTTGAGTTTTTTCTTAAATAGAACGTCCCGTATATTATTACTAGGTCTTATTTTGTTTTTTGATTTCTCTTTTATGCAACAAAGATCTTAAAAGTAACATTATTACGATTTTTTTGTGAACCCTTGCATTGCTTCAGGAATTCAAGAAAATTGTCGTAACATAGCATTGTCTAAAAATATACAGGGTGTTTTATTAAATATAAAGTTGTGTACAACTTTAATCTCAGATTTTTCTGTCTGTCTCCAATAATAATTTAACGAAAACTCCAGAACCAAGCACTTATGACTCACCCTGTCTGCCGTCTGTCCGGATTTTTATTAAACAAATAATTTCCGAAACTATTGGACCGATTGTTGTCAAAAATAACATAGTCCTACACGTATATACAACTTCCATCTCAGAGCCAATAAAATGAGTGATCAAAACTGAATTAGGGTGGATGGGCGGGGCCACTTCTCACTTTGTTTTAAATCTTAAATTCTACCGTATTTCAAAATAGAATACAATTCCCATTTCACAGCAAATAAAATAAGTCAGTGAAATTAAGAAAAGAGATGGTTGGGTTTAGTTTTTTCTAGACCCTGCTTCATTCTAGTGACTAATCTTGATATTTTTCAGTATTATCTTAGCAAGTACAAGCCCCGCCCACCCGCCCTGTATTTTCTTAAAGGGTACATGATTTGCCAAATTCAGTCTTATCTTAGCAAGTACTAACCCCACCCACCCGCCCTCTATTTTCTTAGAAGATATTTGATTTGCCAAAATCAGTTTTATCTTAGCTAGTACTAGCTAACCCTGTTTACCTGTCCTCGATTTTCTTTAGGATTGGTGGGCGGGGCTAGTATTTACTAAGATAAGGCTGACTTTTTCAAATGATATAACCTATAAGAAAATAGGGGCGGGTGGGCAGGCCTTACTTGCTAAGATAAGCCTGACTTTGTTGGCGACATACTCTCTAAGAAAAAAACGGGTGGGTGGGCGGGGCTAGTCCATGTTAAGGTAATACTGATTTTGGCGAATAACATATCCTCGAAGAAAATAGGGGGGGGGGTGGGCGGGGCTAGTACTTACTAATATAAGATAAGATAAGATAAGATAAAATTTATTGTCCAACAGAATACAATGTTCCATTAATAGGACAATTTTATATATGAAAATATAAAAATTAATCAAAACCCCTCAACTTAACTTAAGAATTAAATAATAGAATTACATGTATCCTCCACTGATCGATTTAAAGTTCTTAAACTGCATTTGAAAATATCAATATCTCTACTCAATTCCAATTTACTTAGTAAATATGTGATAATATAAACAGGACTTTTCCTACCTATATTAGTTCGTGGAGTGTGACAGTACAAAGTGACCCTATGTCTACTGTTCAACCGGGGAACATAAAATTTCAGCTTGCTTAGCAATTCGCAACAGTCTAACTTGCCATGTATCAATTTATACAAAAACACAATAGCACTATTAATCCTACGACAACTTAGCGATGTCACAGCAAATTTGTCTAACAAAAAATTTTGAGCACAATTCCTCACTGGCCACTCTTGCAATTCCTTGAAATAAAGATACTTCAAGAATTTCCTCTGGATGTTTTCAAGGGAAGTGCATTGATATCTGTAGTACGGAAACCAGGCCAGAGAGCAATATTCAAGCTTCGTCCTAACAAGGGAATAATACAAATGTTTCAACGTCTGGATGTTATCAAAATCCTTGCAGATCCTTAATATAAAACCTAACATCTTCATAGCACTAGTTACAAGAAAATCAATGTGGACTTTAAAGGTAAAGTGCGAATCAAACCATACACCTAATTAAGTCTTTAATCTCTGAACATCTTATTAGGCTAACATTATTTAATGAATACTCAAACATTAACACGTTCAGCTTATTCGAATATGTAACAACACAGCACTTATCATTGTTAAGCAAAAGACAATTATTACAGGACCAATGATGTATTTCATTAAGGTCGTCCTGCAGCAGTCTACAGTCACCATTATTTACAACCTTGCGATATAACTTTATGTCATCAGCAAATATCAGGATTTTAGAATGTTTAATGCTGCTAGTGATATCATTAATAAAAATAGAAAATAGTAAGGGCCCAAGAGTGGACCCTTGGGGAACACTGAATATAAGACTGATTTTGGTAAATCATACACCCTTCTATTTTCTTAGAAGGTATCATTTGCCAAAATCGGTCTTACCGTAGCAAATATAAGCTCCGCCCACCCGCCCTCTATTTTCTTAAAGCGTATATCATCTACCAAAATCAGTCTTATCTTAGCAAGTATTGCCCATGCTCACCTGTCCTCTATATTCTTGAGGGCAGGTGAATGGGGCTGGTATTTACTAAGATAAGACTGACTTTTTCAAATAACCTATAAGAAAATACAGGGCGGGCGCGCAGGCTTTACTTACTAAGATAAGACTGACTTTGGTTGATGACATACCTTCTAAGATAAACAAGGGTGGGTGGGCGGGGCTAATACATGTTAAGGTAATACCGACTTTGGTGAATAACATAACTCCGAAGAAAAGAGAGGGCGGGTGGGTGGGGCTAATACTTAGTAAGATAAGACTGATTTTGGTAAATGATACACCCTTCTGTTTTCTTAGAAGCTATCATTTGCCAAAATCAGTCTTAACTTAGCAAGTATAAGCCCCGCCCACCCGCCCTTTATTTTGTTAAAGTGTATATCATCTGCCAAAATCAGTCTTATCTTATTGAGTACTAGCCCCACCCACCCGCCCTCTGTTTTTTTTAAAGGTTATTTCATTTGCCAAAATCAGTCTTATCTTAGCAAGTATTGCCCATGCTCACCTGTCCTCTATTTTCTTGAGGGCAGGTGAATGGGGCTGGTATTTACTAAGATAAGACTGACTTTTTCAAATAACCTATAAGAAAATGCAGGACGGGCGGGCAGGCTTTACTTGCTAAGATAAGACTGACTTTGTTCTCATATGTTGAACGTTCAAGAACTTGAAGAATCCCAGGTCCTCTTATAGAATGTCTACAAAGACTTTATTAATCGTGCTTTTTTCGTAGTTATTCTTTGTGTGAATTTTAAGGTTACGCTTCAAGCTTTTTAAAATATATATGTGAAAAGTTCAAGAGATTTTTTTTGCCACAATTTAATTTGATTTCTTTTTACAATAAAGTTCCTACATATGTAATTCGGTAAAAGTCATTATCTGTAGAAAAATATATACCGGGTGGTCCTCGATTTTTCATTAATTTTTTAGAGATAGACAGAAAAGTCAGAGACTAAAGCTGCACATAACTTTTTCTTTAATAGAACACTCTCTACATTTTTAAACAATGCTATGTTATGACAATTTTCTTGAATTTTTGAAACAAGGATTCACAAAAAAATCGTAATATATATATATATATATAAAAAATATAGAAATTTGAAAATTGTAATAATAGTAAGATTTTTTATGAACACTCTATATATTAAGACTCAATTTTATTTATAACACAACAAAGAGGCTACCTTTATTTTTTTCTCTCCAAAATGTTGTAACACAGATTTTACAAATAACCCTTTTTTGATGTTTTGTGAGTTCATTTACTAAAAAAATTCAAAAATAAACCTTCTACTTTCTAGGAAAATAGAAAGGCGTATCATTTACCAAAATCAGTCCCATTTTAGTAAGAACTAGCCCCGCCCACCGCCTTCTCTTTTCTTCGAGGGTATGGTACTCGCCAAAATCAATATTATTTTAACAAGTACTATCCCGCACACCCAGCCTCTATTTTCTCATAAGTTATATGATTTGAAAAAGTCAGTCTTATCTTAGTAAATATTAGCTCCGCCCACCCACCCTCAAGAATATAGAGGACAGGTAAGCACGGCTAGTACTTGCTAAGATAAGACTGATTTTGGCAAATGAAATACCCTCCAAGAAATAGAGAGCGGGTGGGCGGGGCTTGTACTTACTGATGTAAGAATGATTTTGGCAAATGATACACCCTTTAAGAAAATAGAGGGCGGGTGGGTGGGGCTTGTTCTTGATAAGATAAGACTGATTTTGGCAGATGAAATACTCTCTAAGAAAATAGAGGGCGGGTGGGTGGGGCTAGTACTTACTAAGGTAAGACTGATTTTGGAAAATTTAATGATACCTTCTTATAAAATAGAAGGGTGTATCACTAGCCAAAATCACACTTATCTTAGTAAGTACTAGCCCCGCCCCTCCACCCTCTCTTTTCTTCGGGGTTATGTTATTCGCCAAAGTCGGTATTACCTTAACATGTATTAGCCCCGTCCACCCGCCCTTTTTTTCTTAGACGGTATGTCATCTACCAAAGTCAGGCTTGTCTTAGCAAGTAAGGTCTGCCCGCCCGAATTGTATTTTCTTATAGGTTATTTGAAAAAGTCACTCATATCTTAGTAAAACTAGCCCCGCCCACCCGCCCTTTTTTTTTCTCAGAGAGAATGTCATCTACCAAAGTCAGGCTTATCTTAGCAAGTAAGGCCTGCCCACCCGCCCTCGATTTTCTTATAGGTTATATCATTTGAAAAAGACAGATTTAACTTAGTACAGACTAGCGCCGCTCACCCGCCTTTAAGAAAATAGAGAACAGGTGAACAGGGCTAGTACGTGCTAAGATAAGAATGATTTTGGCAAATGAAATATCTTCTAAGAAAATAGAGGGCGGGTGGGTGAGGCTAGTACTTTTAAAGATAAGACTGATTTTGGCAAATGATCTAGCCTTTAAGACAATAGAGGGCGGGTGGGCGGGGCTTGTACTTATTAAGATAAAACTGAATTTGGCAAAAGATACCTTCTACGGAAACAGAAGGGTGTATTATTTACCAAAATCAGTCTTACCGTAGTAAGTACTAGCCCCGCCCACCCGCCCTCTCTTTTCTTCGGGGTTATGTTATTCGCCAAAGTCGGTATTACCTTAACATGTATTAGCCCCGCCCACCCACCCTTTTTTTTCTTAGAAGGTATGTCATCAACCAAAGTCAGTCTTATCTTAGCAAGTAAAGCCTGCCCGTCCGTCCTTTATTTTCTTATAAGTGATTTGAAAAAGTCACTCTTGTCATAGTACATACTAGCCCCGCCCACCCGCCCTTTTTTTTTAGAGAGAATGCCATCTACCAAAGTCAAGCTTATCTTAGCAAGTAAAGCCTGCCCGCCCGCCCTTTATTTTCTTAAAGGTTATTTGAAAAAGTCACTCTTATCTTAGTACACACTAGCCCCGCCCACCCGCCCTTTTTTTTTCTTAGGAAGAATGTCATCTACCAAAGTCAGGCTTATCTTAGCAGGTAAGGCCTGCCCATCCACCCTCTATTTTCTTATAGGTTATATCATTTGAAAAAGACAGACTTAACTTAGTACATACTAGCCCCGCCCACCCGCCTTCAAGAAAATAGAGGACAGGTGAACAGGGCTAGTACTTGCTAAGTTAAGACTGATTTTGGCAAATGAAATATCCTCTAAGAACATAGAGGGTGGGTGTGTGGGCCTAGTACTTGTAAAGATAAGACTGATTTTGGCAAATGATCTAGCCTTTAAGACAATAGAGGGCGTGTGGGCGGGCTTGTACTTGTTAACATAAAACTGATTTTGGCAAAAGATACCTTGTACGAAAACAGAAGGGTGTATCATTTACCAAAATCAGTCTTATCTTACGAAGTACTAGCCCCGCCCACCCGCCCTCTTTTTTCTTCGGGGTTATGTTATCTGCCAAAGTAGGTATTACCTTAAGATGTATTAGCCCCGCCCGCCCGCCCTTTTTTTTCTTTTCATTCATCCGCTCTCAAGAAAGTAGAGGAGAGGTGAGCTGTGTTAGTATTTGCTAAGATAAGACTGATTTTGGCAAACGATATACCCTCTAAGAAAACAGAGGGCGGGTGGGTGGGGCTAGTACTCAATAAGATAAGCCTGATTTTGGCAGACGATATACCCTTTAAGAAAATAAAGGGCGGGTGGGCGGGGCTTATAGTTGCTACGGTAAGACTGATTTTGGTAAATCATACCTTCTAAGAAAATACAAGGGTATATCATTTACCAACATCAGTCTTATCTTAGCAAGTACTAGCCCCACCCACCCGCCCTCTGTTTTCTTCGGGGTTACGTCATTCGCCAAAGTCGGTATTACCTTAACATGTATTAGCCCCGCCCACCCACGCTTGTTTATCTTAGAAGGTATGTCATCAACCAAAGTCAGTCTTATCTTAGCAAGTAAAGCCTGCCCGCCCGTCCTGCATTCACCTGTCCTCTATTTTCTTGAGGGCAGGTGAATGGGGCTGGTATTTACTAAGATAAGACTGACTTTTTCAAATAACCTATAAGAAAATGCAGGACGGGCGGGCAGGCTTTACTTGCTAAGATAAGACTGACTTTGGTTGATGACATACCTTCTAAGATAAACAAGCGTGGGTGGGCGGGGCTAATACATGTTAAGGTAATACCGACTTTGGCGAATGACGTAACCCCGAAGAAAACAGAGGGCGGGTGGGTGGGGCTAGTACTTGCTAAGATAAGACTGATGTTGGTAAATGATATACCCTTGTATTTTCTTAGAAGGTATGATTTACCAAAATCAGTCTTACCGTAGCAACTATAAGCCCCGCCCACCCGCCCTTTATTTTCTTAAAGGGTATATCGTCTGCCAAAATCAGGCTTATCTTATTGAGTACTAGCCCCACCCACCCGCCCTCTGTTTTCTTAGAGGGTATATCGTTTGCCAAAATCAGTCTTATCTTAGCAAATACTAACACAGCTCACCTCTCCTCTACTTTCTTGAGAGCGGATGAATGAAAAGAAAAAAAAGGGCGGGCGGGCGGGGCTAATACATCTTAAGGTAATACCTACTTTGGCAGATAACATAACCCCGAAGAAAAAAGAGGGCGGGTGGGCGGGGCTAGTACTTCGTAAGATAAGACTGATTTTGGTAAATGATACACCCTTCTGTTTTCGTACAAGGTATCTTTTGCCAAAATCAGTTTTATGTTAACAAGTACAAGCCCGCCCACACGCCCTCTATTGTCTTAAAGGCTAGATCATTTGCCAAAATCAGTCTTATCTTTACAAGTACTAGGCCCACACACCCACCCTCTATGTTCTTAGAGGATATTTCATTTGCCAAAATCAGTCTTAACTTAGCAAGTACTAGCCCTGTTCACCTGTCCTCTATTTTCTTGAAGGCGGGTGGGCGGGGCTAGTATGTACTAAGTTAAGTCTGTCTTTTTCAAATGATATAACCTATAAGAAAATAGAGGGTGGATGGGCAGGCCTTACCTGCTAAGATAAGCCTGACTTTGGTAGATGACATTCTTCCTAAGAAAAAAAAAGGGCGGGTGGGCGGGGCTAGTGTGTACTAAGATAAGAGTGACTTTTTCAAATAACCTTTAAGAAAATAAAGGGCGGGCGGGCAGGCTTTACTTGCTAAGATAAGCTTGACTTTGGTAGATGGCATTCTCTCTAAAAAAAAAGGGCGGGTGGGCGGGGCTAGTATGTACTATGACAAGAGTGACTTTTTCAAATCACTTATAAGAAAATAAAGGACGGACGGGCAGGCTTTACTTGCTAAGATAAGACTGACTTTGGTTGATGACATACCTTCTAAGAAAAAAAAGGGTGGGTGGGCGGGGCTAATACATGTTAAGGTAATACCGACTTTGGCGAATAACATAACCCCGAAGAAAAGAGAGGGCGGGTGGGCGGGGCTAGTACTTACTACGGTAAGACTGATTTTGGTAAATAATACACCCTTCTGTTTCCGTAGAAGGTATCTTTTGCCAAATTCAGTTTTATCTTAATAAGTACAAGCCCCGCCCACCCGCCCTCTATTGTCTTAAAGGCTAGATCATTTGCCAAAATCAGTCTTATCTTTAAAAGTACTAGCCTCACCCACCCGCCCTCTATTTTCTTAGAAGATATTTCATTTGCCAAAATCATTCTTATCTTAGCACGTACTAGCCCTGTTCACCTGTTCTCTATTTTCTTAAAGGCGGGTGAGCGGCGCTAGTCTGTACTAAGTTAAATCTGTCTTTTTCAAATGATATAACCTATAAGAAAATCGAGGGCGGGTGGGCAGGCCTTACTTGCTAAGATAAGCCTGACTTTGGTAGATGACATTCTCTCTGAGAAAAAAAAAGGGCGGGTGGGCGGGGCTAGTTTTACTAAGATATGAGTGACTTTTTCAAATAACCTATAAGAAAATACAATTCGGGCGGGCAGACCTTACTTGCTAAGACAAGCCTGACTTTGGTAGATGACATACCGTCTAAGAAAAAAAGGGCGGGTGGACGGGGCTAATACATGTTAAGGTAATACCGACTTTGGCGAATAACATAACCCCGAAGAAAAGAGAGGGTGGAGGGGCGGGGCTAGTACTTACTAAGATAAGTGTGATTTTGGCTAGTGATACACCCTTCTATTTTATAAGAAGGTATCATTAAATTTTCCAAAATCAGTCTTACCTTAGTAAGTACTAGCCCCACCCACCCGCCCTCTATTTTCTTAGAGAGTATTTCATCTGCCAAAATCAGTCTTATCTTATCAAGAACAAGCCCCACCCACCCGCCCTCTATTTTCTTAAAGGGTGTATCATTTGCCAAAATCATTCTTACATCAGTAAGTACAAGCCCCGCCCACCCGCTCTCTATTTCTTGGAGGGTATTTCATTTGCCAAAATCAGTCTTATCTTAGCAAGTACTAGCCGTGCTTACCTGTCCTCTATATTCTTGAGGGTGGGTGGGCGGAGCTAATATTTACTAAGATAAGACTGACTTTTTCAAATCATATAACTTATGAGAAAATAGAGGCTGGGTGTGCGGGATAGTACTTGTTAAAATAATATTGATTTTGGCGAGTACCATACCCTCGAAGAAAAGAGAAGGCGGTGGGCGGGGCTAGTTCTTACTAAAATGGGACTGATTTTGGTAAATGATACGCCTTTCTATTTTCCTAGAAAGTAGAAGGTTTATTTTTGAATTTTTTTAGTAAATGAACTCACAAAACATCAAAAAAGGGTTATTTGTAAAATCTGTGTTACAACATTTTGGAGAGAAAAAAATAAAGGTAGCCTCTTTGTTGTGTTATAAATAAAATTGAGTCTTAATATATAGAGTGTTCATAAAAAATCTTACTATTATTACAATTTTCAAATTTCTATATTTTTTATATATATATATATATATTACGATTTTTTTGTGAATCCTTGTTTCAAAAATTCAAGAAAATTGTCATAACATAGCATTGTTTAAAAATGTAGAGAGTGTTCTATTAAAGAAAAAGTTATGTGCAGCTTTAGTCTCTGACTTTTCTGTCTATCTCTAAAAAATTAATGAAAAATCGAGGACCACCCGGTATATATTTTTCTACAGATAATGACTTTTACCGAATTACATATGTAGGAACTTTATTGTAAAAAGAAATCAAATTAAATTGTGGCAAAAAAAATCTCTTGAACTTTTCACATATATATTTTAAAAAGCTTGAAGCGTAACCTTAAAATTCACACAAAGAATAACTACGAAAAAAGCACGATTAATAAAGTCTTTGTAGACATTCTATAAGAGGACCTGGGATTCTTCAAGTTCTTGAACGTTCAACATATGAGAATTTTTTGTATGTGTAGGGCAAAGAGATATGTAATATCAGGATCGTGATTTAGTTTTAGTTTTTTACTAAAACTAACGCAGCAATAACAAAAAGGGAATAAACGGCCAAAAATACGGACACAAGTGTTGAATGCAGATTTATGATCTCATTATTAAAAAAAATCTTCTCGAGAACTTGTAGTAAGTTTTTTTCTTCCATAAATCATAAGTTTGCATAAGTCACTATACTACATATGTCTTTTATGTTCTTAGTCACGCAGCTCGTAACTTAGCTGCTATACTATACAATGTATTTAGTAACACCTGATCGCTAAAAAACGAGAATAATCAACCATATCTATTAAACAATTTTAAAAAATCGTTAATGGTGAAAAATCACTAATATTACTCGTACGTGTTCATCATATCGGGTTTTTCAGCAGCAATAGATTACAATTTTATGACTTATTGCATCAAAATTACGTTAAAAGCTAATGGATCCGACGCCAAGGACTTGAACTATTAATTATCTAGTGACGTAAAGGGTGTGAAATAAGGAGCTTTTAAGTTTTTACAATGAAAATGCAAGTAAACCACGAAGTTCACCAAGGTTGCACGTTTATAGTGGAACTGAACGTTTGCGATTTTCCTGAGGACTGACTAAAAATAAAAATATCGTTTAAATTAAGTAGATCATTTGAAAGTGGAAATCAAGAGTTACGAGATTTAAATCCGCAGTAAATGAGAATCGGCGCGTAAAATTTATTGGTGTATATCTATCTCAGAATGAGTAAAATTTAATGACGATGGGTGCAACGACTTTGGAATTATGATTGAGAAACAAATAAAAAAGACAATTTATTAAGTTTAATTTAAGTCCCTTGCCGCTAATAACGTGTATATAAAGACACAATATTTATTAGTAAGAACAAACATCGTACAAACACCAGACGGTTAATTTTAGTTTTTTCAACCCCGCCTGGAATCCCCCGGCTCAAATAAATATAAACTTTTCCGCAGGTTCACTTAAATATAAAAAATATAGACATCTTTAATCAAGTAAGTAACATCGACAAAAACCCAACAAAAACCCCCCAGAAAGATTTTTTAGCGGATAAATTTCCCCAGAGCTGAAATCCACCCAAGCCCACGTTATGTCAACGAATCCTTAAAGGAATTAACCAACAAAGCGTTCGTGTCTCGTCACTAACTTCCATCAACGTAATAGCTCGCAATAAACTCGGCTTCCGATTTTTTCATCCACAAGTCAGCACGCGTCGTGGCCACGGAACTCATTATTCATAAAAAATTTCACAAAATTTTCATGCTATTCCGACTTGAAAAAGTAATGAGAACGTGTCCTAAATACCACCTTTTGTGTGTACAACACGGTATTAATAAATGATGCCGCGGCGTAAACAATACGCGGCGCAATCAATCGAGACCCGTATGACTCGACGAAAGGCCGTATTTACATTTGAATGTTGTTATTATTCGGGGGTTGGTAGGACATTTGTCTGGATAAAGAGCGTGTGATTGTAATTTGCTAATGCCTGATAAGGATGGAACGGGATTGGAGCGTAGCGCGGAAATGGGTAGGCCGTATACATTTATTGGGCGAAATGAGTTTACGGTGGTCGAAATGGGTATTCTGGGTTGTGGAAGGGGAACGATAGAGATGTCGTTAAACTATAGAATTGGGTAATGTTTGCAGTGAAGTGGCTGAGGTTCATAAGCTTCCAAGGAAACACAGCGTTGCAGCTATAATAAATGATGATAAATTAAAAACAAATAATTATTTATGTAATCATTGCGTCGCTTGATAACTTGTTTGATCTACAGACCAGAATGCGCCCAGGCCAATGTCGCCTCTAAGCGTTCAGAATTTCTGCGGAATATACATTGAAATAACCGGAAATCGAAAAGTTCCCAAAACTGATAATGTTGAAAAAATTGAGAAATCGAAAAACTTGAAAAATCGAAAAACCAAGATAGTACGAAATCGAAACACAAAAAAATCGTTAAACCGCAAAATTGATTAATGCAAAAATCGAGATCTCGAAAAAACTGAAATTTAAAACATTGAAAAATTAAAATATCGAAAATTTCAAAAATAAAGAAATCGAAACTGCAAAATTTAAAAAACTGAAAAACTGAAAAATCGAAAAATTGAAAAGCCGAAAAGTAAAAAAATCAGAAAACTGAGAAATCTAAAAATCAGGTTTACTGTTTTTTTTCTTCAATTTTTTATTTCAATTTTTGGATTCAATTCCTCGATTGTTTAAATTATCCATTTCTCGATTAATGACTTTTTTGATTTTCCCAGTTTCCGATTTATCGACTTTTCAAAGTTTCGATTTTTCAGTTTTTTAGTTCTTCAATTTTTCGATTTTTCAATTTTTCAGGGTTATGATTTTTCAATTTATATATTTTTTAAAACTTCGATTTTTAATTTTTTTAATTACTTTTTTCGATGTTTTAGTTTTGGGATTTTTCAATTTTTACACATATATTTTAATTTTTCAATTATTAAAATTGTAAACTGTTTCGCCTTCTCGATCTTTCGATTTCTCGACTTCCCGATTTTCGATTTTTCGACCTCTGGACTTTCCAATTCCTCGAGCTTTTGATGTTTATTGCATTTTCCGATGTTTCAGTTTTATGACTTCTCGATTAATCGTTTTTCTTGATTTTCCCTTTTCTCGATTTCTCGACTTTTCAAGGTTTCGATTTTTCAAAGTTTTGATATTTTAATTTTTAAAATTGTAGATTTTTAGATTTTTCAGTTTTTTGTTGTTTCGATTTCTCGAATTTTCGGCTTCTCGGTTTTAGTTTTTCGGGTTTTCAATTTTTTGATTTCTGGATTTATCGAAATTGCGATTTTTCGATTTTTAATCGTTCAATTTCTGGAATTTTCGATTTTTTTCATTTTAAATTTTGCAATTTTAACTTTTTGATTTCCGCCTATTCCGATTTCTCAATTTTTCAATTTTTGGCGTTTCTATGTTTTCAGTTTTTGGATTTCTCTATTTCTCGACTCTTCAATGTTTCGATTTTTCAGTTTTTCAATTCTTCAATTTTTCAGGTTTTAGATTATTCGATTTCTCGATTTCATAAATTTTCGATTTTTCATCTTTTTAACTGCTTTTTTTTCGATGTTTCAGTTTTGAGATTTTTCAGTTTTTCGGCTTTTTAATTTTTCGATTTTTCAATGTTTAGATAATTTAATTCTTAAATATTGAAGATATTAAATTTTTCGATTTTTCGGTTTTTTGCTGTTTCGATTTCTCGATTCTGGATTTTTCGGTTTTTCAATTTTAAAAATTTTTGATTTCCCGATTTTTCAATATTTCGGTTTTTGAATTTTTCGATTTCTCGAGATTTCAATGTTTCGATTTTTTGATCGTTCAATTTCTCGAATTTTCATTTTAAATTTTACAATTTTTAAATTTCAGATTTTCGCCTATTTCTACTTTTCGACTTTTTAATTTTTCAGTTTTTAAAATACTAAATTTTTCGATTTTTCAGTTTTTTGCTGTTTCGATTTCCCGACTTCTAGATTTTGGGCTTTTCGATTTTTCAATTTTCAGATATTTTAATTTTTTAATTTTTGAAACAGTGAATTTTTCGAGTTTTGAATTTTACAACTTTTAACTTCACAATTTCTCATTTTTTTAAATTTTGGCGTTCCTAAATTTAAAATTTTTCGATTTCTCAATTTCTCGATTTCTCCTCGACTTTTCAATGTTTCGATTTTTCAGTTTTTCAGTTCTTCAGTTGGTCTGGCTTTTGATTTTTCAAATTTTAGATTTTTAAAAAATTCCAATTTTTTATTTTTTATTTCTTTTTTTCGATGTTTGGATTCTTTCATTTTTCAGTTTGTTGCTGTTTTGATTTCTCAGTTTATTGAGATTTTGATCTTTCAATTTTCTGATCGTGCAATTTCTCGAATTTTCGATTTTTTTTCATTTTAAATTTTACAGTTTTTGACTTTTCGATTTCTCTATTTCTCGATTTCTCGATTTTTCAATGTTTCGATTTTTCAGTTTTTTAGTTTTTCAATTTTTCGATTTTTCAATTTTTCAGGGTTATGATTTTTCAATTTATATATTTTTTAAATCTTCGATTTTAAGTTTTTTTAATTCTTTTTTTTCAATGTTTTAGTTTTGGGATTTTTCGATTTTTATACACATATTTTAATTTTTCAATTTTTAAAATTGTAAACTCTTTCCACTTCTCGATCTTTCGATTTCTTGACTTCTCGATTTTGGATTTTTCGACTTCTCGACTTTCCAGTTCCTCTAACTTTTGATGTTTGCATTTTCCGATGTTTCAATTTTATGACTTTTCGATTAATCGTTTTTCTTGATTTTCCCTTTTCTCGATTTCTCGACTTTTCAATGTTACGATTCTTCAAATTTTTGATACATTTTCCGACTTCTCGGTTTTAGTTTTTTTCGGTTTTTCAATTTTTCGATTTCTCGATTTATCGAAATTTCGATGTTTCGATTGTTAATCGTTCAATTTCTGGAATTTTCGATTTTTTTCATTTTAAGCTTTGCAATTTTTAACTTTTCGATTTTCGCCTATTCCGATTTTTCAATTTTTCAATTTTTGGCGTTTCTAAGTTTTCGATTTTTGGATTTCTCTATTACTGGACTCTTCAATGTTTCGATTTTTCAGTGTTTCAATTCTTCAATTTTTCAGGTTTTTGATTATTCGACTTTTAGATTTTATAAATTTTCGATTTTTCATTTGTTTACCTCCTTTTTTCGATGTTTCAGTTTTAGGATTTTTCAATTTTTCGATTCTTCAATTTTCGAGTTTTTGATGTTTCAATTTTTTAATTTTTAGATATTTTAATTTTTCAGTTCTTAAAATATTAAATTTTTCGATTTTTCAGTTTTTTGCTGTTTCAATTTTTCGATTTTGAATTTTTTGGTTTTTCAATTTTTAAAATTTTTGATTTCCCGATATTTCAATATTTCGGTTTTTCAATTTTTCGATTTTTTGATCGTTCAATTTTTCGAATTTTCATTTTAAATTTTACAATTTAACTTTTCGATTTTCGCCTATTTCTATTTTTCGACTTTTGATTTTTCAATTTTTAGATATTTTAATTTTTTAATTTTTGAGATAGTGAATTTTTCGAGTATAAAATTTTTTAATTTCCCGATTTTTTAAAATTTCGGTTTTTCAATTTTTCGATTTCCCGATTTATCGAGAACATAAAAATTTTGAAAAATCGAAAATTTAAAAATTCGCAAAATTGAAGTATTAAAATATAGAAAAAAAGAAAACTCGAGGAAATGAAAACTTCAGAATTTGAAAAGTTGAAAAATTAAAATTCATATCGAAAAGTTGAAAAATCGGGAAATCGAAATATAAAACATTTGTAAAATTGAAAAATCTAAAGTTTAAAAAACGAAAATCAAAAATTCAAAATATACAAAAGAGGAATCAAAAAATCCAGAAGTCAAAAATCGAAAAATCGATGAATCGAAATGCTGAAATATAAGAAAAATTGAAGAATCGAAAAATTGAAAGATCTCAAAACTGCAAGAAATATTCAAAAATTAAGAAATTTAAAAACTGAAAAATATAAATATTTTAAAAAGGAAAACTGAAAATTTAAAAATTCGGAAAATTGAAAAATTGAAATATAGAAGAAGTCGAGAAATTAAAAAATCTACAATTTTAAAAATTGAAAATTTAACTATCGAAAAGTTGAAAAATTAACTAATCAAAATATTAAACAGTTGAAAAACGAAAGAAGTCCAAAAATTGCGAAATTAAAAAAGAGGAAAATTTAGAAAACGAAAAAGCAAAAAGCAATTTCGAACAATCGAAAACTTAAAAAACCAAAGAACTTTAAAATAGTGAAAAATTGAAAAATCGAAATATTTAAAAATCGTAAAATGGAAGAGGAGAAATATTGAGAAATCGTAAAACTGAAAGCATAAATTGTAAAATAGAAATGGTGAAGACCTTAAAAATCGAAAAATCGAAAAATCGAAAACCCGAAAAGTAAAAAAATCAAAAACTCGAGAAATCTAAAAATCTGATTTACTGTTTAAGGATTTTTCAGGTTTTTTTTTGACTTTTTTATTTCAATTTTTGGATTTAATTTCTCGATTGTTTAAATTATCGATTTCTCGATTAATGTTTTTTTGATTTTCCCATTTCTCGATTTCTTGACTTTTCAATTTTTCGATTTCCCGATTGATCGAGACATAAAAATTTTGAAAAATAGAAAATTTAAAAATTCGCAAAATTGAAGAATTAAAATATACAAAAAAAAGAAAACTCGAGGAAACGAAAACTCCAGAATTTGAAAAGTTGTAAAATTAAAATACATATCGAAAAGTTGAAAAATCGAGAAATCGAGATATAAAACAGCTGTAAAACTGAAAAATCTAAAGTTTAAAAACGAAAATCGAAAATTCAAAATATACAAAACAGGAATTAAAAAATCCAGTAGTCAAAAAATCGAAAATCGAAGAATCGAAATGCTGAAATATAAGAAAAATTGACGAATCGAAAAATTGAAAGATCTCAAAACTGCAACAAATATTCAATAATTAAGAAATTAACAAACTGAAAAATATACATATTTTAAAAAGGAAAACTGAACATTTAAAAATTCGGAAAATTTAAAAATTGAAATCTAGAAGAAGTCGAGAAATCAAAAAAGGTACAATTTTAAAAATTGAAAAATTATACTATCGAAAAGTTGAAAAATTGAGAAATCGAAATTTTAAACAGTCGAAAAACGAAAGAAATCGAAAAACTTCAAAATAGTCCAGAAATCTTAACGCCTAAGGTAAAAACTCAACACGGATTCACCATAAATGGAGGAGATAAAACTTAAAAAACATAATTAGTAAAATTTGGACATTACGTCATTTCACTGCTGATGGGGATGAGAAGACAAATTTTGGTAAGCATTTTACCATTTGATAATACAATTTGCAGTGTATCAGTCAGATCAGCTCTAACGAAAGTCCGCTTATAGATCAAATCACTTAGAGTCGATATTGGCTTGAGTGCGGACTGGTCTGTAGATCAAACAAGTTCTCAGACGACGATTGAAGTATTGACATTGATTACATGCAAAACATATTTTTTTACTTGGTTCTTTTAGACTTTAATCTAAGGACTGAAACTATATTTTAAAAAACTTCCTGCAGTAACCTGAAGTTGAAATTAAAATTAAAAAGCCATCGCATTAATTGATCCACCATTATAACCCCTCGACTCATCACGCACGAAACTACCCCAATCTCCCATTTCGCGTTAATTAATCCGAAACCTCGCACGTGGCCGAGGCCATCGATTCCACCCGAAAGAAAACACAGATGAAGTTCTCGTTTCCAATAACTCAGGTACATATTTTGTCGAAAGAATTCAATCCTCGTCTCGAAAATAATTTGTTTGCGTTCGCTTTTTTATTTACACAACCTGATCGCACACTTCTTTAAACGAAGAGGATCGCGGAAATTCCTCACCAATCAAACCGGTGTACCCAATTTATCCGGAATTATTGCTGCGTCAACTTCAATTTGTCCGAAATAAATTAGCTCGAGACCTTTGTCGCGTTTCTGATTCATTTTAATTAAATAATTTTCGAAGCGCGCTAATTTCTAGCTTAATTTGGAAAATATTTTCTACGAGAGCCCTTTAGTGGATTCAATTATAAAACAGATTATTAATTCTGTAATGGAGATTCGTAAAGTATGCGGAGTGAGCGTACGTGCTGGATACGCCGATCGGAGGATGAAGATCTGCATTTTTGTGGGATTTCGGCGGCCTTGAAGCTTGCGGCTATAACAATCGTCCTAATGGGAAATAATTGCTTTAATTCTCCCTTTGTTTATTTCTCGGCTTATGTGCTTTACCATATCCTTATTTGAGGGCTGGGATCAATACAAAGGCACAACGTTAACTGAAGGGTGGTTGATTATTCATGTGGTTGCCGAGTGGCATTTGTGAGCGAAATTATCGTAAGCAAAATTCAGAGGGTGGTAAAAATTATCGTGAAAATTAATTGATCGCAGGTAATCGGGTTAAGGGAAGTATGCTAACCTACTTATGTGGAAGTACCCCACAATCAAGCCTACGCTGGATTAATATTTAACCGGGTGTAATTACGATCTATTTCGAGGTTGGTAGGCATGGTGCAAAAAATTCGACTTGTTTTAAAGGACGTTTATACAGCTTAATAACATTGCTGTAATATTTTATGAAGTTTTTAATTTTAGTCTGAAATCTGTGTATGAGGTCTGAGTTACTTCAAAGTGTTATTAGAGTGGAAATACGATGAGAAGAATGTATTTATACATTAAATATATGACTATAATTTACCACTGTTACGTTGTCTGATTTTTTAATAAAACCACACAATATTATAAAGTTAATTTTGGTTGATTTTGTTGGATTATTTATAAATACTTAATTATGCCAAGCTCACATGTCATGTGATAAAGAGGTTTGTCACATAATCCCAGAAGTTTCACCGCTTAATGACAAACATGATCAATCTCCTGAACCAGCCTGAAAGCCTAAATTTTACTTCATTTAAGAGTAAGTAAAATTTGGATTCGGGTACCAGTACTACGGCTACTAATACCATCTGGAAAATTCCCCATTTCCGGATGGTATTATCCGTCCGCTGAACATATTTTTTGTTTTGATTTTGCAAGAGTCTGAAGGAATTTCGGTAATCCCTTGTGTCTGTTTTTTGAAGTTATTTGAAAAAATCTGGAGGAACAATTTCGTTGTTTTTCAAGTACATAGTTCGAAAGAATCTCGGGGACCCCTTGTGTCTGGTTTTTGAAGTAGTTTGAAAGAATCTCAGAGACCCCTCTTGTTTTGTTTTTGAAGTAATTGGAAAGATTCTCGAGGTCATCTTGTGTTTGGTTTGGAAGTAGAGAAAGACCCCTTTTGTTTTATTTTTGAAGTCGTTTGAAAGGATCTCGTAAACCCATTTGGTTTTATTTTTGAAATAGTTTGAAAGAATCTCGGAGACTTTTTTGTTTTGTTTTTGAGGTACTTTGATAAAATCGCAGGGACTTCTTTCGTTTTATTTTTGAAGTAGTTTGAAAGAATCTCCGAGACCCCTGTCTCTGGTTTTTGAAGTAGGATGAAAGAACCTCGCGGGCCCCCTTTGTTTTATTTTTGGAGTAATATGAAAAAATATCGGTGATCTCTTGTGCTTGATTTTTGAAGTAGTGTGAACAAATCTCACCCAAACTTTGTTCTAGTTAGTGAAGCAGTTTGAAAGAATCTCGGGAACCACTTTCGTTTTGTTTTTGAAGTAGTTTATACGGATCTCGGAGATTTGTTTTGTTTTATTTTTGAAGTAGTTTGAAAGTATGTCGGGGACTACATTTGTTTTATTTTTGAAGAAGTTTAATAGAATCTCGGGGACAACTTGTGTCTAGTTTTTGAAGTAGTTTGAAAGAATCTCGGAGAACTCTTTTATTTTGTTTTTGAAGTAGTTTGAAAGAATCTCGGGGACCTCTTGTATCTGGTTTTTGAAGTAGTTTGAAACAACTCCGGATGACCTCTTGTGTCTGTCTGATTTTTGAAGGAATTTGAAAACAATCCGAGGATCCTGGGAACCCCTTTTTTTCTGTTTTTGAAGTAGTTGGAAAGGATCTCGAGGACCCACTTTTTTTTGAAGTAGTTTGAAAGAATCTCGGAGACCTCTTGTATCTGGTTTTGAAGTAGTTTAAAAGAATTTCCGGCACATATTTCTTTTTGTTTTTGAAGTAGTTTGAAAGGATCTCGCGGACCACTTGTAACTAGTTTTTGAAGTAGTTTGAAAGAATCTCGATGACCTCTTTCTTTTTGTTTTTGAAGCAGTTTCCAAGGATCTCGGGGACCCCTTTCGTTTGGTTTTTGAAGTAGTTTAAAAGAATCTCGGACAAATCTTTCTTTGTGTTTTTGAAGTAGTCTGAAATAATCTCGATGATCTCTTTCTTTTTTTTTTGAAGCAGTTTCAAAGGATCTCCGAGACCTCTGTGGTTTTGTTTTTGGAGTAGTTTGGAAGAATCTTCGGAATCTCTTGTGATTGGTTTTTGAAGGATGTAGTTAGTTTGAAAGAATCTTGGGGAACCCCTTGAGGACCTCTTGTATCTGAATTTTGCAGTAATAATAAATAAGATACAAGTGGTATCTGGTTTTTATAGTAGTTTGAAAGAATCTTGGGTACCCCTTTCTTTCTGTTTTTGAAGTAGTTTGAAAGGATTTCGGGGCCCCATTGTAACTAGTTTTTGAAGTAGTTTGAAAGAATCTCGATGACCTCTTTCTTTGAAGTAATTTCAAAGGATCTCGGAGACCACTGTGGTTTTGTTTTTGAAGTAGTTTGAAAGAATCTCGAGGATCCACTTTTTTTTTGAAGTAGCTTGAAAGAATCTCGGAGACCCCTTGTATCTGGTTTTGAAGTAGTTTAAAAGAATTTCCGGCACATATTTCTTTCTGTTTTTGAAGTAGTTTGAAAGAATTTCGGAGACCACTGTCGTTTTGTTTTTGAAGTAGTTTGAAAGAATTTCGATGACCTCTTTCTTTTTGTTTTTGAAGCAGTTTCCAAGGATCTCGGAGACCCCTTTCGTTTGATTTTTGAAGTAGTTTGAAAGAATCTCGGGCAAAACTTTCTTTCCGTTTTTGAAGTAGTTTGCAAGAATTTCGGGGACCACTTTTGTTTTGCTTTTGAAGTAGTTTGAAAGAATCTCGATGACCACTTTCTTTTTGTTTTTGAAGCAGTTTCAAAGGATCTCGGGGACCCCTTGTAACTAGTTTTTGAAGTAGTTTGAAAGAATCTCGATGACCTCTTTCTTTTTGCTTTTGAAGCAGTTTCCAAGGATCTCGGGGACCACTTTCGTTTGGTTTTTGAAGTAGTTTGAAAAAATCTCGGGCAAATCTTTCTTTCTGTTTTTGAAGTAGTTTGAAAGAATCTCGGGGACCACTTTCGTTTTGCTTTTGAAGTAATTTGAAAGAATCTCGATGACCTCTTTCTTTTTTTTTTGAAGCAGTTTCCAAGGATCTCGGGGACCCCTTTCGTTTGGTTTTTGAAGTAGTTTGAAAGAATCTCGGGGACCATTTTCGTTTTGCTTTTGAAGTAGATTGAAAGAATCTCGATGACCTCTTTCTTTTTGTTTTTGAAGCAGTTTGAAAGAATCTCGGGCACTCCTTTCTTTCTGTTTTTGAAGTAGTTTGAAAGAATCTCGGGGACCCCTTGTAACTAGTTTTTGAAGTAGTTGAAAGAATTTCTGGGACCTCTTGTATCTGTTTTTTGAAGTAATTTCAAAGAATCTCGGGGACCACTTACATTTTTCTTTTGAAATAATTTGAAAGAATCTCGATTACCTCTATCATTTTGTTTTTGAAGCAGCTTCAAAGGATCTCGGGGACCACTTATAACTAGTTTTTGAAGTAGTTTTAAAGAATCTGGATGACCTCTGTCTTTTCGTTTTTGAAGCAGTTTCAAAGGATCTCGGGGACTCTTTTCGTTTGGTTTTTGAAGTAGTTTGAAAGAATCTCGGGCAAATCTTTCTTTCTGTTTTTGAAGTAGTTCGAAAGAATCTCGGGGACCACTTTCGTTTTGCTTTTGAAGTAGTTTGGAAGAATCTCGATGACCTCTTTCTTTTTGTTTTTGAAGCAGTTTCAAAGGATCTCCGAGACCTCTGTGGTTTTATTTTTGAAGTAGTTTATAAGAATCTCGGAGACCCCTTGTATCTGGTTTTTGAACTAGTTTGAAAGGATATCAGAGATTTCTTGTAACCAGATTTCGAGGTAGTTGGAAAAATCTCATAGAACCCTTTTGTTTTGCTTTTATAGTAGTTTGAAAGAATCTCGATGACCTCTTTCTTTTTGTTTTTGAAGTAGTTTAAAGGATCTCGGAGACTCCTGTGGTTTTGTTATTGAAGTAGTTTGAAAGAATCTCGGGGACCCCTTTCGTTTGGTTTTTGAAGTAGTTTGAAAGAATCTCGGGCACACCTTTCTTTCTGTTTTTGAAGTAGTTTGAAAGGATCTCGGAGACCCCTTTCGTTTTATTTTTGATGTAGTTTGAAATAATCTCGGGGACGAAGCCCTTTCGTTTTGTTTTTGAATTAGTTTTAAAGTATCTCGGGGACCCCTTGTACTAGTTTTTAAAGTAGTTTGAAAGAATCTTGAAGACCTTTTTTTGTTTTTGGAGTAGTTTGAAAGAATCTCGGAGATCTCTTTTGCTTTGTTTTTGATGTAGTTTGAAAGAATCTCGGGGATCCCCATTTCTGGATTTTGAAGTAGTTAAAAATCTAAAATTTAAGATATCTATTGAAAAATTAAATCATCGAAAACTTGAGAAATCCAGAAATCCAATCATAAAAAAAATACAAATTCGGATACCTAAAATTTATAAATCGAAAAACTGAAAAATGGAAAAATGAAGAAATTGAAACTCCAAAATTGAAAAATTGAAAAATCGGATAACTGAACAATCGAAACATCGAAAAATTGGAAGTAAAATGTAAAAAATCGAAAAACCGAGAAATCGAAAAATCCTTGGATCGAGAACTAGAGAAGTCGAAAAATTGAGAAACCGAAATAGGCCAAAATCGAAAAATCGAAAAGTTCAAATTGAAAAATTGAAATGTCGGAATTTCAAAAATTCGAAAAATTGAAAAATTGAAATATAAAAGAAATGAAAGCTCGAGGAAACGAAAAATCCAGAATTTTAAAAATTATCGAAACGTTGAAAAATTGAAAAATCGAAGTACTGAAAAATCCCAGTGGAAATATTGAAAAATTGAAAATTATAAGAAAAATTGAAAAATCAAAAAATTGAAAAATCGAATTATTTTAAAAAAGAGAAATTGGAAAATCGAAAATTTAAAAATTCGGAAAACTGAAAAATTGAAAAATAGAAGACCTGAAAAGTCGAGAATCAAAACATCTAGAATTTTAAAAATCGAAAAATGAAAGTATTGAAAAGTTGAAAAATTGAGAAATCTAAAATTTAAAAAACGAAAAACTAAGTAAAAAATGTAGAAGTCGAAAAATCGAAAAATCCAAGAATCGAAGTACTGAAAAATCCCAGTAGAAAGATCGAAAAATTGAGAAATTAAAAATGAAAAATTTGGAAATCGAAAAAACAAAATAGTAATTTCGAAAAATCGAAAACTTAAAAATCAAAAAAACTGAAAAATTGAAAAACTGAAAAATTATAAACGTCAAAATTGTGAAAAATTGAAAAATTTAAATATGTAAAAAACGTAAAATGGAAGAGGAGAAAAATTGAGAAAGCCCAAAATTGAAATATTGAAAAATTGGGAAATCTAAACTTGAAAATCGATAAACCAAAACGCTGAAAAATTCCAATATGGAGGATAAAAATTCAACGCGTATTCATAAACCACAAGTCCAGGACTATTTTTTGGTGAGCGTGTTACTATTGTATTAAGTCGTTAAGATGATGTTCGCTTATTCGTTGTAAAGTCCGACTAAAGTCGGCTTATAGATCAAATCGCTTAGAGTCGATATTGGCCTGAGTGCGGTCTGGTCTATAGATCGAACAAGTTCTCAGGCGACGAAAGCTCCATTTAAAATTATCGATCCAGAAGAAACAATTATTATTAACACAAATCGAGTGTTTAGGAAACTCCTACCAAAATTTATTGCAACAGAGAGAAGACGAAATTTATTGTTTATAAGGAAATATTAACAGTTTAAATTTAGATAATTTAAACATTAACGACAAACTGGTGATTGCAGGTAAATTTGGAATAAACGAAAAAGTGACTACAAATGCACTTAAATAAAAAAAAAAACTGAAACAGCGCCTCGAGACTGTAGAAAAAGTAGTATCGATTAAATTTTCGTAGGGTCGTTCAGGCTATGAATTTTTATTAAAATTAAATTATTTGTTGCCATCTTTACGTACATTACGTCGGAAAATAGAGCATATCAAATTCGACTCAGGTTTTTGACACGAAATTTTTTATTATTTTAACTTTGCCAAGATAAAACTGATTTTGGCAAAGAACCTACTTTCTAAAAAACAAAAGGATGGCTGGGCGGGGCTAGTACTTGCGAAGATAAAACTGACCTTGGCAGAGAACCTACTTTCCATGAAAATAAAGGGCGGGTGGGCGGGGTGAGTACTTGCCAAGATAAGAAGTTTGAAAGAATCTGTTGGGCCTTTCTCGTTTTGTTTTTGAAGTACTTTGAAATGATCTGGGAGACCCCTGTGGTTTTGTTTTTGAAGTAGTTTGAAAGAATCTCGGGGACCCTTTTCGTTTGGTTTTTGAAGTAGTTTGAAAGAATCTCGGGCACACCTTTCTTTCTGTTTTTGAAGTAGTTTGAAAGGATCTCGGAGACCCCTTTCGTTTGGTTTTTGAAGTAGTTTGAAAGCATCTAGGGGACGAAGCTCTTTCGTTTTGTTTTTGAATTAGTTTTAAAGTATCTCGGGGACCCCTTGTACTAGTTTTTAAAGTAGTTTGAAAGAATCTTGAAGACCTTTTTTTTGTTTTTGGAGTAGTTTGAAAGAATCTCGGAGATCTCTTTTGCTTTGTTTTTGATGTAGTTTGAAAGAATCTCGGGGATCCCCTATTTCTGGATTTTGAAGTAGTTAAAAATCTAAAATTTAAGATACCTATTGAAAAATTAAAACATCGAAAAATTGAAAAATCCAGAAATCCAATCATAAAAAAAATACAAATTCGGATACCTAAAATTTATAAATCGAAAAACTGAAAAATGGAAAAATCAAGAAATTGAAACTCCAAAATTAAAAAAATTGAAAAATTGAAAAATCGGATAACTGAACAATCGAAACATCGAAAAATTGGAAGTAAAATGTAAAAAATCGAAAAACCGAGAAATCGAAAAATCCTTGGATCGAGAACTAGAGAAGTCGAAAAATTGAGAAACCGAAACAGGCCAAAATCGAAAAATCGAAAAGTTCAAATTGAAAAATTGAAATGTCGGAATTTCAAAAATTTGAAAAATCGAAAATTTAAAAATTCGGAAAATCGAAAAATTGAAATATAAAAAAATGAAAGCTCGAGGAAACGAAAAATCCAGAATTTTAAAAATTATCGAAACGTTGAAAAATTGAAAAATCTAAAATTTAAAAAACGAAAAACTAAGTAAAAAATGTAGAAGTCGAAAAATCGAAAAATCGAAGAATCGAAGTACTGAAAAATCCCAGTGGAAATATTGAAAAATATAAGAAAACTTAAAAAATCAAAAAATTGAAAAATCGAATTATTTTAAAAAAGAGAAATTCGGAAATCGAAAATTTAAAAATTCGGAAAACCGAAAAATTGAAAAATAGAAGACCTGAAAAGTCGAGAATCAAAACATCTAGAATTTTAAAAATCGAAAAATGAAAGTATTGAAAAGTTGAAAAATTGAGAAATCTAAAATTTAAAAAACGAAAAACTAAGTAAAAAATGTAGAAGTCGAAAAATCGAAAAATCGAAGAATCGAAGTACTGAAAAATCCCAGTGGAAATATTGAAAAATTGAGACATTAAAAATGAAAAATTTGGAAATCGAAAAAACAAAACAGTAATTTCGAAAAATCGAAAACTTAAAAATCAAAAAAACTGAAAAATTGAAAAATTGAAAAACTGAAAAATTATAAACGTCAAAATTGTGAAAAATTGAAAAATCTAAATATTTAAAAAACGTAAAATTGAAGAGGAGAAAAATTGAGAAAGCCCAAAATTGAAATATTGAAAAATTGGGAAATCTAAACTTGAAAATCGATAAATCAAAAAGCTGAAAAATTCCAATATGGAGGATAAAAATTCAACGCGTATTCATAAACCACAAGTCCAGGACTATTTTTTAGTGAGCGTGTTACTATTGTATTAAGTCGTTAAGGGTAGTTCAGCCTTTAAAAGAGAAAAAGATAATTAAAATTTAAAATACTTTTTTTTCTAAAGGGTAAGTACCGGATGTATTTAATGCACGAAAATTTTATTAATTACCAGTAATAAGATATTTTAATCTTGTTCCGAATTAGTTTATTAATCTCTGTTAAAATTACAAACCGACTTAAAAATTCTCCATTTAGGAACTTTGTGCTTACAGATGTTACTCTGTAGAATTTCTGTGTATTTTACTTCAGAGAACACCAAATATTTGACGTTTTCTCCCAAAGATTTACTTTCTTAAACGTAATACAGTTCGAAATTCGTACCATATTAACACAGCTTCATTTCTGATTTTTAGCAAAAATAAAACAAACTCTCCTCGCTAAGATTTCATCAGAAACAACTCCACCCTCACAAATCCATTAATCATAGTCCCGAAAAACCGGCGCTTTGTTGTCCAAAATCACGCTAACGAATTTTCAGACTTTTTCACCATCCTCTCGCACAATATCCCCTTGTTATCCATTTTGTTTCTTTATCCAGTCAAAGACAGTGATGGGTAACCAACCCAAAAGTAGAAAAGTCTGCAAATAAAGCAAATTAAATCCGAGATGTTGGATCCATCTTTTACACCCTAAATAAGCTTAAGCTCTTTTATACATTTATCCGATTCACTGGCGAACGCCCGTCGAGAAAATTAAAATATTATCAGCTTCCTTTATTGGCTTTTGAAGAAACAGGGCTATGCAAATTTCACAATAGCAATGAAATACAATTCGAGGGAACTTTCAATGCGATAAAAACTCAACTTCATTTGCATAAATATCTCACTGCCTCTAACATCAAACCCAATAACTGGCAGGATGGAGAAGAAGGTACAAGAAGTTATGTATTCGAGTATGGGAAGCAACTCGGGTCGATAATAAAATCATCGTGCCGACTTCAAAAGGCAAATGCAAATTTAAATTTTTTGCTCGCACACAACGAAAAGCTTTTAAGAAGTTCGGGAAATTTGGCCAGTTTTTAACTTTCTTCGCAAAATTCAGATTAAAATTGATCGCCGGTTTTTTTAAGCTTGTTTAATGCGGGTTTGGGGCATAACGATGTTATTGGGAGGCGGTTAGAATTGGGTTTGTGGTAGGCCACTGGACGTCAAATGCGTCGTAAACTAATTAATTGCGTTAGATAAGTGGGAAGGTTGTCTGATAATTAAATCTGGATGTCACAATCTTGCGGCGGGATTTCTGTTTCTAATCTTGAGGGTCTGACGGCTACGTAATAGTTCTCTAATCATTTAAATTAATTTATGACACACAGTTCAATGTTGCTTATGAATGCAGAATTAATGTAGGTGTGTATAATAGTCTCCAAGATTGATTTAAGCTTCCGGCGTAAGCTAAGAGAAATATTGTAACGGGAAGTTTCCGAGGAATGCCTAATTTTGTGTTGTCTCAAAGCATGTTTCTTAGGAAAATATTGGTCTGTTTTTTAGTGTTGGTATTATGTTTACTGTAAAATTTTAGGTTCACTTTAAGATTGGGACTTTTTATTTCTATGATTTTTGTAGTTACCGGCCAAAGGTTAGGTCAAGTCAGGTCTGGTCATGACCCCTAGAGTACGAAAAAGTAGTCCTGCCTCTCCATCTTGAGCTTTCGGAAAAGTTGCCTAAAATGAGTAAAAAAAGTCTGAGATAAGAGAAATTTTTTTTGATAATTTTCCAAGGTGGTCGAAGAAGGGTTGGAATTTTCATAAGGGAGGAGTATTGAAAAATTAGCAAAAAATTGTGGGATATAAATACTGGACCCGAAGTTATATTTTAAATTATAGTAGTTTTTGAGTTTGCCACTCAATTTTTCTTTAATCGTAAAAATTGCCTTATTTCAGTTCAGTTATTGAAGAAATGAGCCCGAAAGTAATTTTTTGGGTCCAAATTACGAGAAAATGTTGTATTGTCAGTAGTGATAAATTTTGTTACGTTATACGTGTTTAACTAGAAATTAAAATGTCTCAAGTTTTCAATTTTTCGATTCTTTCATTTTTCGATTTGCAGTTTTTCGTTTTGACTTTTTATTTTCTTTACTTTTTCAATTTTTCGATTCTTCAAGTTTTCAATTATTTATTTTTTGTTTAAATTTTCCAGTTTTTCGATTTTTCAACTTTTCCATGTTTCAAGTTTCAATCTTTCAATTTTTAGTTTTATATTTCTTTAGTTTTTCGATTTGCACATTTTCCTTTCGGCCTTTTATTATTTTTATTTTTCTCAATTTTGCGTTTTTTCAGCTTTTAGATTTTTTTTCAAATTTCGTATTTTCAGTGTTTCGATTTTATAGTTTTTGATTTTTTCAATTTTTCGTTCCTTCTGTTTTCCCATTTGCAATTTTTCTGATTGTCATTTTTCTTGCTTCTCCAGTTTTTAGATTTTACCGTTTTTGAGTTTAAAATTTCTCGAGTTTTCAATTCTAAATTTTTCATTTCTTCAAATTTTCGATTTGCTTCTTTTCGTTCCGCTTTTTCATTTTCTTCGCTTTTAGGATTTTTCGTTTTTTCAATGCTCCAATTTTTAATATTTTGATTTTTCAGTTTCAATTTCTTCAATTTTTCGATTTTCAATTTTTCAGTTCTTCATTTTTTTGTGTCTTTAATTTACGATATACGAGTTTTCATTTTCAAATTTTTCAGTTTTTTCGATTTTCAATCCTCAAAGGCACGAAGAAAGAAAAGGACTATTGACGAAAAGGACGAAGGACGAAAAATACGAAAAGGAGCAAAAGAACGGAAAGGACGAAAAGTACGAAGGGCGAAAAGGACGAATGACGAAAAGGACGAAGGACGGAAAGGACGAAAAGGACGAAAGACGAAAAGGACGAAGGACGAAGAACGAAAAGGACGAAAGGCACGAAGGACGAAATGGACGAAAAGGACGAAGGACGAAAAGGATAAGAAGGATGCAAAGGACGAAAAGGACGAAATAGGACAAAAAAGAAAGAGAAAGGATGAAAAAGGACGAATAAGGACGAATAAGGACGAAAAGGTCGAAAAGGACGACAAAGAACGAAAAAGCTCGAAAAGGGCGAAAAAGAACGAAAAAGGACGGAAAAGGCCGAAAAGGACGAAATAGGACCATGAAGGACGCAAAGGTCGAAAAGGTCGAAAAAGGACCATGAGGACGAAATAGGACGAAAAATGGCGAAAAAGACGAAAAGGACGAAAAAGGACGAAACAGGACGAAAGGGACAAAAACTCGAAAGAGGACGAAAAGGACGAGAAGAACGAAAAAGTACGAAAAGGGCTAAAAGGACGAAAGGGGACGAAAAAGGACGAAAAGGACGAAAAAGGACGAAAGAGAACCAAAAAGGACGATATAGGATGAAAAAGTCGAAGAGGACGAAAAAGGACGAAAAATGATGAAAGAGGATGAAAAGGAAGAAAAAGGACGAAAAGGACGAAGGACGAAAAGGACGAAGAACGAAAAGGACGAAGAACGAAAAGGACGAAGGACGAAAAGGACGAAGGACGAAAAGGACGAAGGACGAAAAGGACGAAGGACGAAAAGGACGAAGGACGAAAAGGACGAAGGACGAAAAGGACGAAGGACGAAAAGGACGAAGGACGAAAAGGACGAAGGACGAAGGACGAAGGACGAAAAGGACGAGAAGGATGAAAAGGGCGAAATAGGACGAAAAAGAAGGAAAAAAACGAAACAGAATGAAAAAAGACGATGAGTTCGAAAAGGACGAAAAAGGACGAAAAATGACGAAGAGGACGAAAAGGACGAAGGACGAAAAGGACGAAGGACGAAAAGGACGAAGGACGAAGGACGAAGGACGAAAAGGACGAGAAGGATGAAAAGGGCGAAATAGGACGAAAAAGAAGGAAAAAAACGAAACAGAATGAAAAAAGACGATGAGTTCGAAAAGGACGAAAAAGGACGAAAAATGACGAAGAGGACGAAAAAGGACGATAAAAGGCGAAGAGGTCGAAAAGGACGGAAAAGGACGAAAAAGGACGTAAAGGACGAAAAAGGACGAAAATGCACTAACAGGACGAAAAAGGACGAAAAGGTCGAAAAGAACGGAAAAGGACGAAAAGGACGAAATAGGACGAAAAAGAAGGAAAAAAACGAAACAACGAAAAAAGACGATGATTTCGAAAAGACGAAAAAGGACGAAAAATGACGAAGAGGACGAAAAAGGACGATAAAGGGCGAAAAAGGACGAAAATGCACTAATAGGACGAAAAAGGACGAAAAGGTCGAAAAGAACGAAGAAGGACGAAAAGGACGAAATAGGCCGAAAAGGACGAAAAAGGACGAAAACGGACGAAGAAGGACGAAAAGGACGAGAAAGGACAAAAGAGTACGAATAAAAACGACAAAGGACGAGAAGGTCGAACAGGTCGAAAAAGGACGAAAAAGGCCGAAGAGGACGAAAAAGGACGATAAAGGACGAAAAGGTCGAAAAGGTCGAAAAAGAACGAAAAAGGACGAAACAGAACGAAAATGACTAAAAGATCGAAAAAGGCGAAAACACGAAAAGGACGATAAAGGACGAAGAGGACGAGAAGGACGAAAAGAAACGAGGAAGGACGAAAAGGAAGAGGAGGACGAAAAAGGACGAAAAAAGAAAGAAAAAGGACGAAAAAGGACGAAAAGATCGAAAAGGACGAAAAGGACGACAATGGACAAGAAGGTCGAAAGTGACGAAAAAGGACGAAGAGGACGAAAAAGAACGAAGAGGTCGAAAAGGACGTAAAGTAAGTAAGTAAGTAAGTAAGTAAGTAAGTAAGTAAGTAATTTTATTGTGCTAAAAACATAAAGTTTATACACTCGTCCAAAGTTTACAAGAATGTAATAGTAAAAATAAACATAAAAACCATGCAATACAATACTTATGTAGATTATGAGCTAGCTACATGATAAACAAGAAATTACTCAAAATTATATTGAAAATATTCATTGAAACTATAAAAACTATTTTCGGTTAAGACATCCTTGATTTTTTTTAGAAATTGATATGGTGGAAGGTTGCGGAAACTCTGAGGTAATTTGTTAAAGAACACTATACAGAAATAGTTCCTGGCAGTTCTGCAACGGTTTATTCTCAAATTTTCGATTAACAAATTTGTGGACCTGGTATTATAGTCATGGAAAGAACTCAGTGTAGGAAATTGATTAATTTGGTTTACTAAAAATTTAAAACAGTGATAGATGTACAAGCAGGGCAATGTCAAAATATTTAAGGATTGAAATGAAAATTTGCAATCATTACGATAACCAATACCTGAAAGGATTCTAATAGCTCTTCTTTGAAGCCTAAAAAGGTTTTGTGACGAGGCGCTGTGTCCCCAGATTAGTATACCATATACTAAGTGAGATTGTATTAGCGCATAATATGCAATTTTTAATATATTTTGATCAACATGATTTGATAAGTTTCTTAAGAGATAAGTATTTTTAGAAATGATGTGAACAATATAATCCACATGTTCATGCCAAAGTAATTTAGTATCTAGAACAATTCCGAGAAACTTGTTAGTACTTTTCGTATCCGCAAAAGACTTATCTTTCTTCAATGAAAATACCATCTGAACTGATTTGTTCTTATTTACGCAAAGTTTGTTGGCGAAAAACCAAGGTTCCGCTTGCGAAGATATATTCATAAGAGTACTTATTACTAATGAAGATGACATTGCCTTTTTACTAAAAGTAGTATCGTCCGCGTACAATATCGTAAAAAAATCAGGGAAAAAGTATGGCAGATCGTTCACATAAATTAAGAAAAGTAGAGGCCCTAAGATGGACCCCTGAGGTACACCATACGCGATTTGTTCTTTATCGGAGACTATACCATCAACAGAGACTACTTGCAATCGATTCAAAAGATACGATGAAATTAATCTAGTGGCATCTGGCTGAAAGTTGTAAAAAAAAAGTTTACGGATTAGTATTTCATGAGACATGCAGTCAAATGCCTTACTAAGATCTAGAAAGGCAGACACAAAATATTCACCATCTTGAAAGGATTTAACGACATTATCAATAAAAGATAGAACAGCTTTTTCAGTGGATAAGCCTTTTCGAAATCCAAACTGATTTGTACAAAACAAGTTATTACTAATAAAGAATTCAAGGATTTGTTCTAACATTAATTTTTCGAACACTTTAGACAACACTGGAAGAAGGGAGATTGGTCGATAGTTATCAACTTCATTGACATTACCTTTTTTGTATATTGGACATACCAAAGCCAATTTTAAGCAGTCTGGAAAAACCGAGTCAACAATACATTTATTTATTAATTTGGTCAAAGGTGCAATTAGTATATCCTTTACTGATTTTATAACGTCGACATTGAACCCATAAATATCTTTACTGCTCTTATTTTTTAATTTATTCAATGCCTCACGTACTTGTACCTCACTAACTGTCCTGAATTTAAAGAACATATGTGACGTGTTATTAACAGATATCATAATTTTAACAGGATCAAGATTAGTATTTGGTAAGGAATTAAGAATATTTTTAGCAATGCTCGAGAAATGTAAATTGAATTCGTTAGAGGAGATTTTTGTAGTTTCATGAATAGTACGTTTTCTACTTCTGTTTATTAATGACCACATAGCTTTAGAATTATTAGAATTGTTTTTAATAAAGACATTATTAGCTGCAATTTTAGCTTTTTTAACAGCTTCTTCATATTTACGCTTAAAGTTATTATACATTATTTTCAAACCCAAAGTCCCATATAATCTGTAAGAACTATATATTAGATGCAGAGTTTCTCGCATGATTTTTAAATCAGGGGTATACCAAATTATATTATGGACCTTGGATCTGTTACACGATAGTTTCTTCTCAGGACAGGCGATATTATAATACAATAGTAGCGTATCTATAAAGATCGAGAACAAATCAGACGCATTAAAGTCGCAATTTTGATCAATGAAACTCCAATCAACTTGTTGTAATAAATTAAAAAACATGATTTTCCCAAACTGTGAGATGGGTCTTACATATTTAGGGATAAATGAGTTATCGAATACAGCTTCCTTTAGAGTAACATTTACACATATTCCAGTATGGTCCGACTGATAAAGTTTAGCAGGTGTTATATTTATCATATCTGAATTAATATTAGTAAACACATTATCAAGTGTGTTGTTATAACGCGTTTTAAATCTGACAGTAGAATATAAGCCGTAGCTAGACAAAAGATTACAAAAATAATTGGCTTTTGCATCATTAGTGCCAAATAATAAGTTAAAATCTCCACCCACTATGACGTATTTAGATTTGCAATGAATTTCATTAAGAAGAATGACTATAGTATCAATAAATTTATGAAAATCGCCTTTTGGCGAGCGATAAACCGTTATTAAAATTAAATCTAACTTAGTGATAAGTACGCCGCATAATTCGCAATCCACCTCAGCAGAAAGTGCTGATACCTTATCAGACAGAATCTTGAAGGGGATACTTTGGTGCATCAGCTGCATGACTCCTCCATGCTTCTTTGAAGACCGCGCAAAAAATGCTGCCGTGTTGAAATCGGGCACATGAATATTATCGATTTGGACATGGTTCAACCAATGTTCACAAAGGCAGATACAATTTATTTTTAGAATTTCCACTTCTGAAAAAAGCATATTAAATTTGTTTCTAATGCACTGTATGTTTAAAAATAAAATTCGAAAACTGGCCCCTTTGAAACAGAAATTTTCTATTAATTCATTAGGGACGTATTCACTTTTTCGTTTTTTAAGAAGTAAAATTTTTTCACTAAAATTCCTTCCGGCCATAATTCCTCCTTGAAGAAATCCTTAAAAATTGTTTTCTCCACTGTGATTTTGAATGACACGCTTTTGGCAGTAGGCCTCTTAGGAAGTTTGTCAACACTAATTTCTTTATCAGAGAATTTAGACCTTAAGAATAGCTTCAAATCGTTTTCAGACGTGTTTGGATGTAAATTACCGACATAGATATACCCATTTCGCGGCACAGCCTTTATCAACGTATCATTTTCATTTGTAGCAGAAGCTTTACCTCGAATGAAGTTACGCTTTTTCTTTCTTGAGACAACAGTTTGAAAACCTTCGGCATCATTTAGGGCGTTGTGAGAAGATATTTCTTCATTTTTTTCATTTTTTTCCATGTTCGACGATGCTACGTTTAATGATGGATTAGATGGAATAAACGGGATAACCTTTGGGTCTAAAACGGATTTATTAAGACCCACCACTGACCCGGAAATGACCGGCATTCAGGCAAGACTTCTATCATTACGGGTACTAAGACCAAGTAATGATATGCATTGATTAGATTAACAGAACAACTTTCGAGATTCTAGAATTACAGCATACAAATTAGTCTGCTATTATTCTCTAATCTCACCCCATCCCCAAAAGTCTAGCGTAACTACCGACCATTTATCCGCGCATCACTTGAAAATTGACCTACACTACTCTGACCTACTGGTGCTAACCTAATCTGACTAACATGATCAGACTGTTCAAGAAACTTACGAACAATATGACATGTTCCTAACAAAACAGCTTTTTGAATTTTGATAATTATTGAATCATTCAAATGCAAAGACTTTAAATTCTCAACTAAGCTATTTGGAACTACACCTACATTAGAGATAACTAGAGGTACAATTGAAATTTTTTTAAGATTCAACATGGATTTCATTTCTATCGATAACTGTAGATATTTTGAAATCTTGGTGTGGTATGTTTGAATAATGTTGTTTGTGTTGGGAACAGCAATGTCAATGAGAATGGCTTCGTTCGTGTGTTTCTTGATAAGTATGATGTCTGGTCTGTTAGCTGTAATGTTTAAGTCTGTAAGTATTGTGCGATCCCAGTATAATTTGTATTTGTTATTTTCAAGGAACGGAGATGGAATGTAAGTGTAATACGGTGTCGTATCTTCGATTAAGTTCATAAGTGTTGCTAATTCTTTGTGGATGATTTTGGCGACGTTGTCGTGTCTAGCTTTGTAGTCAGATTGTGCTAGGATGCTGCAAGAAGAGATTATGTGCTGGATCGTTTCAGGTTTTGCTTTGCAGAGGCGACAGCAGTCGTTTTTTATGTTCGGATCTTTGATGATGTATTTTTTGTAATTCTTGGTATTGATTACTTGGTCTTGAATAGCAAACACAAATCCTTCTGTTTCGGCATACAAACCTGATTTTTTTAACCAAATCAATGACATCTTCTTATTGATATGAGTTTCTTCTAAGTCTTTGTAGAATTTTCCATGTAGTTGTTTTTGTTTTAGCCCACTTATTATTTTATCTATTGTGTGGGGGGTGTGGATTTCTTCGGTGTTCGACAGATTTAAGGGTGTGTGGTTCAAATCTGCTCTTGTGATGGTGCGAAACATTTCATTTCTTTCCGCTCGTTTCAAGAAATACTTCTTCAAATCTGAGATTTGTCTCTGACATAAGTTTTCTAGGTTCTGGAAACCCCTTCCTCCATTCTGTCTTGGTAATGAGAATCTTTCAATCGACGATTTTGGATGATGCCTTCTATACTGTGTGAAGATTTTCCTTGTTGCGATGTTTAAATTTTCAAGATCAGTTTTGGACCATTTAATGACTCCAAAAGAATATGTTAGTAGTGGAACGCAGAATGTATTTACTGCTTTCATTAAATTTTTTCCATTTAACTGTGTCTTCAATATTAATTTCAATCTCGCTAGGTATTGATCTTTCAACTGTGTTTTCGTTTTGGTATGATTGATGTGTGATGATTGACAGAAACCCAGATATTTGTATGTATCGTTTCGTTCTTGTGCTTCGATTATTTCGTTATTCTGGGTTATATGTGGTACTTGGTGTTGGACGCCTTTTCTGATTGCTTGGGTCTTACATTTCTCAATACCAAAAGACATACCAATATCACCGGAAAATTGTTCAGTCAGATTTAATAGGTTTGTTAACTGATTTTGTGTATTTGCATATATTTTTATGTCATCCATATACAGCAAGTGACTTATTCTGTTTTCTCTTTGTTTGTTAATTCTTATATTGAACCCATAATTGCAACTGTTCAGGATATCGGAGAGGGGATTTATTGCTAAGCAGAACCATAACGGACTAAGAGAATCGCCTTGAAAAATTCCTCTTCGGATCATTATTGGATCTGACTGAATTGTTTGTTCATTTAAGGTTATTTGAAGGGTGGTCTTCCAAAATTCCATGGAACATTTTAGAAAAGTGCAGATTTTAGTATCAATTTTGTATAATTCCAGAATTTTGCATAGCCAGGAATGAGGGACAGAATCGTAAGCTTTCTTATAATCAATAAAAGCAGTATATATGTTTCGGTTTTCTTTTCTAGCTTGTTCACAGATGATGGAATCTATGATTAATTGCTCTTTGCAACCAAAGGATCCTTTAATACATCCTTTCTGTTCTTCATTAATGATGTTAGAGTTAAAACAGTGTTGATAGATTTTTTGTGTAATGCATGAGGTTAATATTTTATAGATTGTTGGTAAACATGTGATAGGTCTGTATTTTGATGGATTTTTTGTGTCGTTATCTTTAGGTTTTAAGTATGTTACACCATGACATAAGAATGTTGGAAAGGAGGATGGGTCAAGAAGGAACTGATTTAAGTGATTTAGTAAATGAATATGTACACAATTAAATTTTTTTATCCAAAAATTATGGATTTTGTCTGGTCCTGGTGATTTCCAGTTGTGTGTCTTATTGATGGTATTTATTAATTCGGCAAGTGTTATCTGATGATCATTCATTGGTGTAACTGTGGATAGTTTATGGGATATATGAGGAATCCATTTGGCAGATTGGTTAAATTCAAATTCTTCAGACCAAAGTTTTGACCAAAATGTTGTTACATCCTGTGAACTTGGAAGTTCACCGGATAATTGAGTTTTGTTTGAATTAGTTAAATGTTGATAGAATAGTTTTTCGTTGTTTAAAAATTTAGTGTTATGAATTTTTCTGAGATGTGATTGTTTGTATCTTTTAAGTCGTTTGCTATATAAGGAAAGTTTTTGTAATAGGGTATCTTTAATTTGGGATAATGTTGTGTTGTACTCATTGTAATCAGTTTGATGAAAATTATTGTTGGTCAGTATCGAATGCATACATGTCATGATATGTGGTGTTTTAACTCCTCTAAGGTACTGTGTTATTTGACCTAGTTGTTTTCTAATGTTATTAATTTTATAATTTAACCGTGTTTCCCAATGAGGGGTCGAAGGTATACGATTGGTGTTTGTATTTATTATGTTATCTTTACATGTGTTAATTTGAATACAAGTTAAAGCTGCACAGTAGATAATTGTATGAAGTTTTTCAAAAGAGATCGAGTTTGTGAGATATTTTGGTAAAATGAAGGAGTTCATTATTTCTACAATTGCTAGAAACTTTTTAGAATAATACTGGCGGGGAAGTGAATGTCTATCATTTGGTTTTAATTTGGAACATGTTTCGAAAGTTAATTTAAATTTGTCTTCAATTTCATTTTGGAAATTAATGTGAAATTTAAAATTGTTGTTTACAGTTTTGATTAATGTGTCTTCGTTGTTGTAGTATGTGTTTTGTAGATTATCTGTGATGTTAATTTCGTTTTGGATTGTTCTTGATAAATTGTTAAATGATTTGTCAGTTAATGTTTGGGATCTGTTTGATATTGTGTTTGTAATTTGTGTTATGGTTGTGATCTTATTTTGAGGTGTTTTGTTTAATAAATCTTTAGTAAATGCGTCAGTCGGTGTCTCTGGTGTATTTGATAGACTACTGTTACTATTTTGTGGTATAATTGGTATCTTATTTTGAGATGTTGTTTTTGACAAATTGGTGACAGATGTGTCAGTTAGTAATGTATTTGGTGGTGTCTTGTTGATATCTTCAGGAAGTGGATTAATGGTTTTGGAAACTTCATTTTTTAATTGTTCTAGAGTAAGTTGAGGTATGTAGTTATTTTTAACAATAGCTCTACGTTGATCTGCTAAATTTTGAATGGTAACTGGAAAATTTGGGTACTCACGGCTGAAGGCTTCGTGTAGAGCTGTACGATAATTACTTACATCAGTTTCATTGTTTGTAATTTTATAATATAAGCGCATAATATGTAAATTCATGTCTAGAGACCACTTTTTACGCTTTTTTGGTTCTTCTCGTCTTCTAATGGTCTGAGGCTGATTTGTCTGAGAAACATTAGAGACCAATATGTTGTTAATTGTCCTTGTGGTAGTATTTCCCGAGGTGATGCCACTTGCTCCATCTACCTCTTCGGAGACTGCAGTAATAGGTGTTCGTCGGATTTCGAGTTGAACATTCTCCGTTGTAGGCGAAACAATTTGGTTTAGACTCATTTTTTAGTTGGAAATGTCAGCGTTGACAGTTGGTTATGAAAAAAGGAAATTAAATGCAAATATCGAGTTAAATACTTTGTTGTAATAGTGAATACAGTACCTTGCACTATTATGAGTCCTTTTGAGTCAAATAAAGCTATTGAATTGAGTTTTATCCAAAGATTCCGCCTTGTTAAGAAATTTATGAACAACCAAAGGTCACTTTTTTTTTTTTTTTTTTTTTTTTTTTTTTTTTTTTTTTTTTTTTTTTTTTTTTTTTTTTTTTATTATTGTTATCCTTCGGAATTTTCTGCTGTTTATTAGTTTTTTGGCCGGATCGGTTTTGGACACTCTTATCGCGTGATGTTTTATAGTGTACTTTTTTTTTCCACTCGTTTGTATCGTTTATGCCATCGGAAGATATATCGGAGAACACATCGACATCGAAAGAGGGCACCTTCAACAAATTATTTTTGGGATAATCTGTCAACATTTTTATCATATCAACATTGGAACTCTTCACATTGTTAAGCTCTTGTTTAAGACTTCGAATTTCGTCACGCAGGGAGACGGTGGTTGCTTCTATTGCCTTGCGTAAGATGCTAGAAAAGGTGTTGCTTTTTAGGAAACTAATTACTGTTTCCGTTATCGAAGTTTCTTCATCTCCTATCTTGACAGATGTACTCTCTGAAGTCGCTGTTTTATTGTGATGAAGACATTCCATTTCTGTTTCGGTAAAGAAACTAAACACTTCCTTTTTTTTATTTTTTTCACGAGCACAACTAGGGTGATAAGTTAGCCCACAAACTACACAACGTGTACACTTGCTTCTTAGCACTTGTTTGCATTTATCGCACTTTATTTCCGATTCACTTCTTTGAGAATCCGAAAACACTTCTTCACTCGTCGCCATCTTGTTCGAGAAGGACGAAGGACAAAGGACGAAGGACAAAGGACGAAGGACAAAGGACGAAGGACGAAAAGGACGAAGGACGAAAAGGACGAAGAACGAAAAGGACGAAAGGGACGGAAAGGACGCAAAAGAACGAAAAAGACGAAAAAGGACCAGAAAGAACGAAAAAAGACGAAAAGATCGAAAAAGTCGAAAAGGCTGAAAAAGGACGAAACAGGCCGAAAAGGACTAAACAGGTCGAAAAGTACGAAACAGGACGATAAAGGATGAAAAGGTCGAAAAGGACGAAAAAGGACGGAAAAGGACGAAAAGGACGAAATCGAATGAAAAAGGACAACAAAGGACGAAAAAGAACGAAAAAGACCAAAAAGGACGAAACATGATGAAAATGTCGAAGAGGACGAAAAAGGACGAAAAGGGCGAAAAAGGACGATAAAGGACGAAAAGGTCGAAAGTTGAATTGAATTGAATTAATTCAATTCAATTCAAATTCAATTCGAAAAGGACAAAATAGGACGAAAAGGGCAAAGGACGCAAAGGATGAAAAGGACGAAGGACGGAAAGGACGAAGGACGAAGGACGAAAAGGACGAAAGACGAAGGACGAAAAGGTCGAAGCACGAAGGACGAAAAGGACGAAGGACGAATGACGAAAATTACAAATTACTATTAGTTTTATATTCTGACTGGCATCAGGTCTAAACTTGATTTGGCCTGACCTGAACTAATCTGACCTGACTTGATTTGACGATTATAATTTTATTAAACAACAAAAATTTTAATAATAAACAAAGTCAAAGTGGATTTATAAACCAGAATAATATGTTAGGTCCACATAAAATTCGCAACAATCGGCAGAGTAGTTTTGGAAATTATCTGTATAATAAAAATAAATCCAGGCGACAGACATACAGAAACGGGAGACCGATTTTTTCATACCCTAGTAGAGCAATAATTTATTAGCTTACGCTCCGGAAATAAAAATATAAATAAACATTGACTTTTTTTTTAATATTGGTGAAGTCATCTTAAAAAAATGAAACAATTCGCTTACAAATGCGAGCTTGTCATAAAAAAATACATGTAGATTTATGTCCCCCAGAATACTAATGACGTGGTTTCCATTTTTGTGTTGACGTAATTTGTAAAATTTTCACTGTATTACTTTTTCTAGTAAGTAATAATTTTTATTTGTTCCAGGTAAGCCGATACCCAGCTAGAACTAAAATTATCGTAAGTAAAAACACAAAAAATACAAACGTATACAGTTTCTTAACAAATAATAAATTAGAAGTGGCAAAACTCATTTCATAAGTTTAGATTGTTTAGTAGTCTTTTTTGTGCAATTAGAGTAGTTATTGTTGTTTATTGTCGGTTAAGATATACTTATAAAATTCCTACATAATACGAAATACAAATTTTGTATTGTACTAAAAATAGTTTTCGAACAATCTTTTATCGGTCGTCGCACATTTGTATAGTGCACCAACGAAAATAGCCGTTTTACGATTTGACTCCTCCACCACCCTTGCCAACGAATAATGCAGCTTGTTATTAAAGTTTCATCAGTTTCAAAATTCATGAAGTAGTCGATCATTCTTTTGATGAAAATAGTTTCCGGTTTTTAAAAATGCAATTCACCAGGGAGAAAGTTAATCTGAAATCTCGCTCTTTCTCTTATGTTGCGCTCGAAAATTAGGAAGTTAAGAGATCTATAAAGGTTTCAGGAATGCAGACACCGAGACGAATAATCGATACCAAGCGGTACATCGGTATACAGAGTGAGAGGAATACGTTCATAAATTTCGCAAAGGTAATAGCTAAATAAAAGTGTCAAAATGAACAAAATAAATATAGACGAAACCAATATGTCCATGAATTGCGCAGAGGGTAGACAAAACGGCACTTTGAAGGAGAACTTAAAAAAACTGAAAATATTCGTTTAAACGGGGCAGAACGAGTACACAAATTAATTATACAAAAAATGCGAGCTTAAACAAAAAACTCCGCTCTCCTATGAGCTAAATTAAATTCAATCTGTGATTTCATTATCGCTGTCATTGGCTGTCATTGGCTGAAATTCAAATTCTCTAGATTAGCTTTGGCTGGATTAAATTTTGTCAGCGAAATATTCTATGTAATAAAAGCTCTAATAAACGAAAGACAAACCTGACCACACATATGATTCCCATTTTTTTAAATTTTAGCACCCGCGAAGTGAGTATTTTTGTCGTACACATGAACAGTAAATGTGTTCGTGAAGGGTCAAAGCCCAGGGGACCCAACACGACATGTAGGAGACCATCGAAATTATTAATTTTAGTACTCTAAAAATACCTCCACTCTTTTTATTCGCACTGAAGCCCGATGTCGCAAAAACTGAAAAAGCTTTAGTCGATACCGCGTCAACGAACTCCCGAGTACATCAACTAGTTATCCAGTAACCAATATAATCTTCCACACCACAACTTCATAAAAACGTATCGACAGTTCGGTATCCATTAGACCGTCTGTCGAAATAAAATCAAGCACAGTTCGCCGTATCGCGACAAAATCATCTGTGACACCGTAATTTCCACAAATATCATGGCCACTAATTGAGTCTATCGGCACAACGGGCCGTAATGGGCTCGATGAAGATTACATCCATCGTGATTTTATTATCATTTTATGCGGTTCGACCGAATTAGTAGCGCTCTTTATCCTTCAGTGGACAAAATTAGTTTTCGTCAGGAAGGACAAGTGTTTGCGGAGCGATCGATGGAACAAACAGCTGAGTTTCGCCGCTATGTCATTTAAAATTCGTGATAAAATATGACACTAAGACTATCGTAATAACGGGTATCAGTTCGAAAAGAGACGAGTGTTTGGTTAAGCAATTCCGGAGGACGGTGGAGGTGGGATTGTTAACATTTGTTTTTGGCGAATGTTTCAGCGGGTTTGAGTTTTTAGAGAGTTTTTTTGTGCGGATAATAAATGCTGTTTGGACGGTGTTTGTACTATTTCAGCTATAATTTTTTATTAAACCAATTGATTATTAAATGTTTTTCAAAATTTTTTTCTAATTTTTAATTCTATTATATCTGGATCTATATCCACATTTACAAATTCTCCTCCCAAAATTTGGCTCACAAGCGACGAGGTAGTAAAACCTACATTTTTTTCTAAAACAGACTTAAATTTCTGAAAAACTTTTTCACCTGTTTTACCTTGAACATTGGATAGTTTTTGAAAACAATTTGTTACAAGCTGAATAGAATCTACCAGTGGTAAATTGTTACATACAAGTTTAAAATTGTATCAGCAACTACGGAAAAATTGGCTGCAATAAATGCCAATTGAGATGGCAGTCCTGTTTTAACAAAAATTATTTGACATTCTTTAACAGAAGTGGCATTATCTGATAGTTCATTAACAAAATTCTTAATTGTATTGTAGTTTTTGGCAGGGGCGGCTGCTGCCAGGGGGTACAAGGGCACGTGCCTACCCAAAATTACAAGGTCTACAAACACATTTGACATTGGAAAATACTAATTTTCAAAATTTAAAAAACTATCTGGAAATTTGTGTCATAATTATCAAAACTATTTTTTTATCTCACTCCACTTGTACAAAATATATCAAAACTTATATCCACTTACATCTAAAGATGTTATGTCTTGGATATATGATATGTTATTGCGGCTAAAGTGCTAATAAAAGCGGAGGCGGGAACCAAATGGTTCATTTAGACGTTTTGTTTACACCGTTGCCATGGAAATCGTGCGTCTAGTCGCGCTATTGGGAAGGATCGGGTCCAGCAGTAATTTAATAGCGGGTTTTAATTTTCATTCTGCGTGAGTGAAATTGTTTGATTTTAAATAAAAATAATGCATTTGGTTGAATATTTAAAATCGTTCTATGTGTCACGACGGTAGAATTTTAGTGAAAAATTTCGATTTACTAATAAAAAAAAGTGTTCGTGGCAAAACGAGACACTTTCATTGATATTTTAATAGACGTAACACGTATGATAAATATTCGTGGATGTCCGGTTGTGAAAAAAATAATAAATTGTTTTGTTTTGTGTTTCCCCTCAGTAATGAGTTAAAACCATCGCCCACACACATTTTGGTCTATTAATTGGTAATAACAAACTGATTTATATCTTCATATTTAACTCATCAATCAAATTGTGTCACCCCATTTCAAAAGGTCACGAGCCACCACTGGTTTTTGATATAAAATACAACTATAAAGGTGATTTCACAATTTTTTTTAACATTGTTGGCTAAATCGTTTACTACTGCTAAATTTCTAATTTCCTCAGCCACACTATTTCTACCATGAGCTAAACGTGTAATATGGATTAAGCGAGGAAAACATATTTTTAGGTTGGATGAAGCTTTGCACATGTATGTAGCAGAATCTGATGACATTAATATGATTTTTTCAACTGAAACTAGTTCCGGAAGAAAAAAGTTCATAAATTTGTAATGGTATTATTATTTGTCTTTTCCAAAGCTTTTATGCCAAACAAGTATTTAGTGCCACATTTCTCACTGGTCACAGTTCCAATCAACAAACTTGCGAAATAACGTCCACATGAATCGGTTGTTTCATCGATATGAAAATAATTACATTATCGCCTATAATTTGACAAATAGCCTACTTTGTTTTTTGACACAATTTGTATACGTAGTTTTTAAGAAATTATCGTAGCTTGAGGTTATTCAGTTTCGCTAAAGGAATAAAAAATACCGTTCGCGATAACTGGTCCAGCTACGAACAATATAGCAAATTCGTTAAAAAATATATTTTTTAATGCACGTCCCAGATTTTTTTGTTCCCAATGCCACTTATTTGGGACAACGGCAGTTTCTGAAATAAGAAAAAGTATTTATTTTTCTGTATGTGCACGGGGTGACTCTAAAATAAGTAACTTCGGAAAATAAAACCACATTCATTCAATCATTTCTATTAAACCTAATGCAGGAGCAAAAAGACCAAAATCCACACCTACAGGCCCCGCCCACCCACCCTTTTTTTTCGTAGAGGGTATATAATTTAAAAAATTAGTCTCATCTTAGTAAATACTATCCCCGCCCACCCGCCCTCTACTTTCTTGGAGGGTATTTCTTTTGACAAAATCAGTCGCATCTTACCAATTACTAGCCCTGCTCACCTGTCCTCTATTTCTTAAGGGTCGTTGGGCTGGGCTAGTATTTACTAAGATAAGACTGACTTTTTCAAATGATATAACCTATAAGAAAATAGAGGGCGGGTGGGCACGGCTAGTACTTGCTGTGATAATTCTGGTTTTGGTTGATGACGTACCCTTTAAGAAAATAAAGGGCGGGTGGGCGGGGCTAGTACTTGTCAAGGTATTACTGATTTTTGGCGAATAACTTACCCTCGAACAAGAGAGAGGGCGGGTGGGCGAAGCTAGTACTTGCTAAGGTAAGAGTGATTTTGGAAAATTATACACACTTCTATTTTCTTAGAGGGTATATCAACTGCCAAAATCTATCTTATCTTAGCAAGTACTAGCCCCGCCCACCCGCCCTCTATTTTCTTTGAAGGTATATCGTTTGAAAAATTCAATCTAATCTTAGTAAATACTATCCCCGCTCACCCGCTTTCTACTTTCTTGGAGGGTATTTCTTTTGCCAAAATCAGTAGCAACTTAGCAAGTACTAACCCTGCTCATCTGTCCTCTATTTCTTAAGAGCCGATGGGCGGGGCTAGTATTTACTAACATAAGACTGACTTTTTCAAATGATATAATCTATAAGAAAATAGAGGGCGGGTCAGCACGGCTAATATTTGCTATGAGAAGTCTGACTTTTGTTGATGACATACTCTCTAAGAAAATAAAGGCCGTGTGGGCGGGGCTAGTACTTGTCAAGGTATTACTGATTTTTGGCGAATAACGTACCCTCGAAGAAAAGAGAGGGCGGGTGGACGGGGCTAGTAATTGCTAAGATAAGAGTGATTTTGGAAAATTATACACCCTTCTATTTTCTTAGAGGGTATATCAACTGCCAAAATCAATCTTATCTTAGCAAGTACTAGCCCCGCCCACCCGCCCTCTATTTTCTTTGAAGGTATATCGTTTGAAAAATTCAATCTAATCTTAGTAAATACTATCCCCGCTCACCCGCTTTCTACTTTCTTGGAGGGTATTTCTTTTGCCAAAATCAGTCGCAACTTAGCAAGTACTAACCCTGCTCATCTGTCCTCTATTTCTTAAGACCCGATGGGCGGGGCTAGTATTTACTAACATAAGGCTGACTTTTTGAAATGATATAATCTATAAGAAAATAGAGGGCGGGTCAGCACGGCTAATATTTCCTATGATAAGTCTGACTTTTGTTAATGACATACTTTCTAATAAAATAAAGGGCGGGTGGGCGGGGCTAGTACTTGTCAAGGTATTACTGATTTTTGGCGAATAACGTACCCTCGAAGAAAAGAGAGAGTGGGTGGACAGGGCTAGTAGTTGCTAAGATAAGAGTGATTTTGGAAAATTATACAGACTTCTATTTTACTAAAGGGTATATCAACTGCCAAAATCAATCTCATCTTAGCAAGTACTAGCCCCGCCCACCCGCCCTCTATTTTCTTTGAAGGTATATCGTTTGAGAAAGTCAGTCTAATCTTAGTAAATACTATCCCCGCCCACCCGCCTTCTACTTTCTTGGAGGGTATTTCTTTTGCCAAAATCAGTCGCAACTTAGCAAGTACTAACCCTGCTCACCTGTCCTCTATTTCTTAAGGGCTGGTGGGCGGGGCTAGTATTTACTAACATAAGACTGACTTTTTCAAATGATATAACCTATAAGAAAATAGAGGGCGGGTGAGTACGGCTAATATTTGCTATAAGTCTGACTTTGGTTGATGACATAATCTCTAAGAAAATAAAGGGCGGGTGGGCGGGGCTAATACATGTTAATTCTAATATCGACTTTAGCGAATAACATAACCCCGAAGAAAAGAGAGGGCGGGTGGGCGGGGCTAGTACTTACTAATATAAGATTGATTTTGGTAAATGATACATCCTTCTGTTTTCGTTGAAGGTATCTTTTCCCAAAATCAGTTTTATCTTAACAAGTACAAGCCCCGCCCACCCGCCCTCTATTTTCTTAAAGGCTAGATCATTTGCCAAAATCAGTCTTATCTTTACAAATACTAGCCCCACCCACCTGCCCTCTATTTTCTTAGAGGATATTTCATTTGCCAAAATCAGTCTTATCTTATCAATAAATTAAAGCAATTGTTTGAAATCGCAATTTTAAAAATTTTAAGACTTTACTTACCTTACTTTACCCAAATTAGGACTGACAAAATAAAGAATGAAACGAATAAATGACAAAATGAGTAATCGCCAGAAGGATGCCACCTGACGAGTTAAATAAGGGAGAATTAAGATCATTTTAAGCCGGATCCGTCCTATTCAATATACGAATAAATGGAATGACTCCAGTTCGGGTTAGCATGTCTTAATTACTGGTTTTTCTGGGTAAAGATTCTACCGAGGTGTCTTGGTATTTGTTGAATAAAGATACAATTTGAAAAGTTTACAAAAATATGCATTTTTTTTTAAAACCCATTGTTTAAAAAAGGGGTAATGTGGCCAGAAACTTCTTTTTTTCTGATTACGCCGTATATATTGTATATATGCGTATTAAAAAGCATAGAACATATTAATATAACATACTAGCAGTAACGTGTATGTGAATTTAGTATGTTCAATTGGGGTTTAAAATAAAACGTAACATTTTTACCGCGCAGTGTCTGTCATTTTAGTCATCGATTTTGAAAGAGTTCGGACAAATCTAAAAAGCTAGTTAAAAGCTCATGAAATAGTTATTAATGCGCGTTCGTCCAACACTCCATTATTTCATTCCATTTTTTAACTTTATTAGCTGAAAGCACATGCACGCCGCTGAAACTTTATCCTCGTATTTATAGATCCCGCAGGACGCATTAATATTGAACTTTTTCATCGAACGGTCCATTTGTTCCCTATTTACATGGTGCGTAAATAAGGGCACTCCATGCTCCCCGCACAAAACCTTTTCACTTCACCCGTTTATTGCATGATTTGTTACAAACTTGTAAACGGAGTTCGTGGAATCCAAGATGAATTACTAATTTCGGAAATGTGGGCCAAGTTTGTGCATATTCCCGTATTAACTCCACGTAAAGGAATTTCGCGATTATAACGATACCAATAAGCTTGCGGCCTCGTTCTGGATAATCAATTAACGAATTCCTACACGCTCCGGCTCTTCGGCGGTTCCAGAAGAACGGGAATGTCGAAGAGACGGAAAGTGAAATAGTCTGCGTGTTTTGATTTCTTTTCCTTGTCCTAGGGTTTTAAAACTCGACCCGGCCATCTAATACTCAATGTAAAACGTGTTATGGCTGAAAGAGTGTTTGCTTTATTTCCATCAATAAAGCATTGTCGTTACGACATGAAAAATACCGGCAGGTGCCCATAAATGTCATTACTTTTATGTCCTAGGCGAAAATAACTTTTTTATTGCCTTACAAGTTTCTTGCAAGTCCATCTGCTTTATCATGAATAATAAACGCCGGCTTGGTAACGCGGGCGTACGTGAAAAATTGAACAATTGATTTATTTATAGTCGTATCAGTCCGACGGGCTAAAATTAAATTATTTCTGTTAAACGGATTTTACCGGTTTATCGGGTAATAACGCCAGGAGGCAATTTTGGATAAAATTTGTTTCCCGATTAAATATGGACGTTAGATTGAAGGGTGAATATGGTGAAAAATAGCCGCTAAAAGAGCAGTTAGGTCGGAGTTTCTTCATCGTAAACAATTATTTATTTATGCGTGTAAACTCCATACATTGTGGAGTTTTCGTGTATTCCATGTGATATTAAAAATTTACTTCACCCTTACTTATGGAAATTTTGTATCTATAGTTGTTGGTCCGTGGAAGTCTACTCTACATTTTAAACTCAGTCTTCACGTTATTTATTAGAGATAATAAATAATTATGCTCAGGTTCTCTCAGCAATTTAGTTCTCGGTTGTCTTCAGAAACAACTAAATTAATAAGAGTTTTGCTTGTTAGTATGTGCTTTATTTTCCTCCTTGAACGACTATTCAAACTTCTTTTACTAAAACTTCCGAATTCTATTCAGCAGCGAAAGCAAACGCTCTTTGTTGAGTAAATTACGTCTTTTTTGAGGGACCCACGTCGTACTTGAATAAATTTAAATTGTTGGGATTTTGCGCCGAAACAGAGCTCATTCTTTCAGGAAAGAACGGATAATTAACTTTAAATTTGGAAAATTGAACAATTCAAATATAGAAGAAAAAAACTCGAGAAATCGAAAAACCTAAAATATGGAAAAGTTGAAAGATTGTGAGAACCGAAAGTTCAAAAACGAAAAATTGAAAATTCAAAAAGTAAAAAGTCGAGAAATCGAAAAATCCAGAACGTGAAAAATCCAAAAGTCGAAATTCTAATAAATCCCAAAATTGAAAAATTGAAGAATCTTTAAACTGAGAAAACACACAAAATTGAACGAAATATCCAAAAATTGGGACATTAAAAAATTGAAAAATTGGGAAATCGAAACCTTGGCAAGTCGAAAATGGGCAAATCAAAAAATAGATTAATTGAGAATTCGGAAAACTGAAAATTCAAAAACGTCAAACCTTGAAAATTTAAAAAATTGGAAAATTGAAAAATCGGCTAATTCAAAAATCGAAACATCGAACAATTCAAAAACTGAGACAATCAAAACATCGAAACATTGAACAATTCAAAAAGTGAGACAATCCAAACATCGAAACTTCCGAATATCGATAAATCGATTTCTCGAAAAATTGAAAAATCGAAAAATAAAAAATTCGGAAAAAAAAAAATTAAAATATACAGAACTGAAAACTCGAAACATTCAGAAAACGAAATATATGTAAAACAGTCAAAAATTGAAAAATCTAAAGTCTAAAAAACGAAAAATTAAAAATCCAAAAATAAAAAATCGAAATGTAGAAAAATAGAAATATTGAGAAATCCCGAAACTGAAACAAATATCCAAAATCGAGAAACTAAAAAATCGAAAAATCCAGAACGTGAAAAATCCAAAAGTCGAAATTCTAAAAAATAAAAAAATTGAAAAATTGAAGAATCTTTATACTGAGAAAACTCACAAAATTGAACAAAATATCCAAAAATTGGGACATTAAAACATTGAAAAATTGGGAAATGGAAAAGCCGAAAATTTGCAAACCTAAAGAATCGAAAAATTGAAAAATCTAGAGCCTGAAAAATCGAAAAATTGAGGAACTGAAAAACTGAAAAATCGAAACCTTTGCAAGTCGAAAATGGGCAAATCAAAAAATAAATTAATTGGGAAATCGGAAAACTGAAAATTCAGAAACGTCAAACCTTTAAAATTTAAAAAATTGGAAAATTGAAAAATCGGATAATTCAAAACTCGAAACATTGAACAATTTGAAAACTGAGATAATCAAAACATCGAAACTTCCGAATCTCGATAGATCGAGTTCTCGAAAAATTGAAAAGTCGAAAAATAAAAAATTCGGAAGAAAGAAAATTAAAATATACAAGAACTGAAAACTCGAAAAATTCAGAAAACGAAATATATGTAAAACAGTCGAAAATTGAAAAATCCAAAAAATAAAAAATCGAAAAGTCGAAAAATAGAAATACTGAGAAATCCTGAAACTGAAACAAATATCCAAAATTAAGAAATTAAAAAATTAGCCAACCAAAAAATCCAAAAATCGAAGAATTGAAGAACTGAAAATATATTAATTGAAAAATCGGAAAACTGAAAATTTAGCAACGTCAAACTTTTAAAACATTGAGCAATTGAAATATCGCAAAATTGAAAAATGGAGATATCCAAACATCAAAGAATCAAAAAAGAAAAATTCGAAAATCTAAAACTTAAAAATCGAAAAACTGAAAACTCTAAACATCAAAAAATTGGAAAATCGAAAAATCCAAAATTCCAAAAGTCGAAACATCGAGAAATAGAAAAAAACTGAGAAATTGATAAATTGAGAAATTGAACAATCAAAACATCCAAACATCTGAATTCGATAAATCGAGAAAAAAAAAATTGAAAAATTTTGAAAAAGAGAAATTAGAACATCGAAAAGTTGAAAGTTTGTGAAAACCGAAAGATCAAAATTAAAAATTAAAAATTCAAAAAGTAAAAAGTCGAGAAATCGAAAAATCCAGAACGTGAAAAATCCAAAAGTCGAAATTCTAAAAAATCCCAAAATTGAAAAATTGAAGAATCTTTAAACTGAGAAAACTCACAAAATTGAATGAAATATCCAAAAATTGGGTCATTTAAAAAATTGAAAAATTGGGAAATCGAAAAGCCAAACAATTGCAAACCTAAAAAACCGAAAAATAGAAAAATCTGGAGCCTAAAAAATCGAAAAATTGAGGAACTGAAAAACCGAAAAATCTAAACCTTGGCAAATCGAAAATGGGCAAATCAAAAAATAGATTAATTGAGAAATCGGAAAACTGAAAATTCAGAAACGTCAAACCTTGAAAATTTAAAAAATTGGAAAATTGAAAAATCGGATAATTCAAAAATCGAAACATCAAACAATTCAAAAACTGAGACAATCAAAACATCGAAACTTCCGAATCTCGATAAATCGAGTTCTCGAAAAATTGAAAAATCGGAAAATTAAAAATTCGGAAAAAAGAAAATTAAAATATACAAGAACTGAAAACTCGAAAAATTCAGAAAACGAAATATATGTAAAACAGTCGAAAATTGAAAAATCTAAAGTTTAAAAAACGAAAAACTGAAAATCCAAAAAATAAAAAATCGAAAAGTAGAAAAATAGTAATATTGAGAAATCCCGAAACTTAAACAAATATCCAAAATCGAGAAATTAAAAAATTAGCCAACCGAAAAATCCAAAAATCGAAGAATTGAAGAACTGAAAAATCAAACTGCGAATTCGAGAAACGGGAAAATCAAAAAACATATATTAATTGAAAAATCGGAAAACAGAAATTTAGCAATGTAAAAATTTGAAAAATTGGAAAATATAAATATTGAAGAACTGGAAAATCAAAAAATCCAGAAATCGAAAACTCTAAAATTTAAAACATTGAACAATAGAAATATCGCAGAATTGAAAATTGGAGAAATCCAAACATCAAAGAATCAAAAAAGAAAATTTCGATAATCGAAAAACTAAAAAATCTAAACATCGAAAAAATGGAAAATCGAAAAACCGAGAAATCCAAAAATCGAAACATCGAGAAATAGAAGAAAATTGAGAAATTGATAAATTGAGAAATTGAACATTCAAAACATCTAAACATCTGAATTCGATAAATGGAGAAATAAAAAAAAAATTGAAAAATTTTAAATAAAACATCGAAAAGTTGAAAGATTATGAAAACCGAAAGTTCAAAAACGAAAAATTGAAAATTCAAAAAGTAAAAACTCGAGAAATCGAAAAATCTAGAACGTGAAAAATCCAAAAGTCGAAATTCTAATAAATCCCAAAATTGAAAAATTGAAGAATCTTTAAACTGAGAAAACTCACAAAATTGAACGAAATATCCAAAAATTGGAACATTAAAAAATGGAAAAATTGTGAAATCGAAAAGCCGAAAAATTGCAAACCTAAAGAATCGAAAAATTGAAAAATCTGGAGCTTGAAAAATCGAAAAATTGAGGAACTGAAAAACGGAAAAATCGAAACCTTGGCAAGTCGAAAATGGGCAAATCAAAAAATAGATTAATTGAGAAATTGGAAAACTGAAAATTCAGAAACGTCAAACCTTGAAAATTTAAAAAATTGGAAAATTGAAAAATAGAAATATTGAGAAATCCCGAAACTGAAACAAATATCCAAAATTGAGAAATTAAAAAATTAGCCAACCGAAAAATCCAAAAATCGAAGAATTGAAGAACCGAAAAATCAAAACTGCGAATTCGAGAAACGGGAAAATCAAAAAATATATATTAATTGAAAAATCGGAAAACTGAAATTTAGCAACGTCAAAATTTGAAAAATTGGAAAATAGAAATATCGAAGAACTGGAAAATCAAAAAATCCAGAAATCGAAAAATCTAAAATTTAAAACATTGAACAATTGAAATATCGCAGAATTGAAAAATGGAGAAATCCAAACATCAAAGAATCAAAAAAGAAAAATTCGAAAATCTAAAACTTAAAAATCGAAAAACTGAAAAATGTAAACACCGAAAAATTGGAAAATCGAAAAACCGAGAAATCCAAAAACCGAAACATAATTGATAAACTGAGAAATTGAACAATCAAAACATCCAAACATCTGAATTCGATAAATCGAGAAATAAAAAAAAAAATGAAAAATTTTAAAAAAGAGAAATTAAAACATCGAAAAGTTGAAAGATTGTGAAAGCCGAAAGTTCAAAACGAAAAATTGAAAATTCAAAAAGTAAAAAGTCGAGAAATCGAAAAATCTAGAACGTGAAAAATCCAAAAGTCGAAATTCTAAAAAATCCCAAAATTGAAAAATTGAAGAATCTCTAAACTGAGAAAACTCTCAAAATTGAACGAAATATCCAAAAATTGGGACATTAAAAAATTGAAAAATTGGGAAATCGAAAAGCCGAAAAATTGCAAACCTCAAGAATCGAAAATTTGAAAAATCTAGAGCCTGAAAAATCCAAAAATTGAGGAACTGAAAAACCGAAAAATCGAAACCTTCGCAAGTCGAAAATGGGCAAATCAAAAAATAGATTAATTGAGAAATCGGGAAACTGAAAATTCAGAAACGTCAAACCTTGAAAATTAAAAAAAATTGGAAAATTGAAAAATCGGATAATTAAAAAATCGAAACATCGAACAATTCAAAAACTGAGACAAATCTAAAATTTAAAACATTGAACAATTGAAATATCGCAAAATTGAAAAATGGAGAAATCCAAATATCAAAGAATCAAAAAATCAAAAAAGAAAAATTCGAAAATTTAAAACTTAAAAATCGAAAAACTGAAAAATCTAAACATCGAAAAAATGGAAAATCGAAAAACCGAGAAATCCAGAAATCGAAACATCGAGAAATAGAAAAAAATTGAGAAATTGATAAATTAAGAAATTGAACAATCAAAACATCCAAACATCTGAATTCGATAAATCGAGAAATAAAAAATTGAAAAATTTTAAAAAAGAGAAATTAAAACATCGAAAAGTTGAGAAATTGAAGTAGAAAACTATCGAAAATTTGAAAAATCTAAAGTTTAACGAAAAATTGAAAATCCAAAAAGTAAAAATGGGGTGGAAACCCAAAAACTGCAAACTGAAAAATTTAAAAATTGGAATCGATTGGCCTGAAAATTTTTTTTTTTTTTTTTTTTTTTTTTTTTTTTTTATGTAAATGTTTATTGTCACATCAACCACGAAGGGTTATTAGTGACAAGGCGGTACAATTCAAGATGTATGATACAATTTGCAATCCTTAGATTAACTGCAGAAGGCCGGCTGTTGTGAGGAACTGCAATAGCTTTTCCACAGCTGGGAGATCACCCAGAACTTCGGTAAGGGATGGTGGCAGTGACCAGCGGATGCGGTTCTGTTGAAATGTTGTACAGTGGAGTAGAATGTGTTCCACTGTTAGTACTGACTTGCACTTCGTACACTGAGGTGGGACCTTATCGAGTGAGAACAGATAAGCATGAGTCAATCTGGAATGCCCAAGCCGGAGTCGGGAGATTAAGACTTGGCCCTGGCGAGTACTAGGTAGAGGCAACCGTGTTGTGACGCTGGGCTGGATTTTGCGTAGATGGGAGGGATGCGTGTCCCATTTGCGTTGCCAGGATGCTACAATGCGAGTTCGAAAGAGACTCTTAATATCCGTAGATGGGACAGCTATAAGAGGTTTCGAATTGACTGAAAGGATCGCTTCCTTAGCTAGGGTGTCTGCCATTTCATTGCCTGTTATGCCCATATGTGATGGTATATAGCAGAAGAGAATTTCTTTGCCCTGAAGTCGAAGTTGTTGAAACTGTTCTTGGATACGAACTACGAGTGGATTGACTGGAAACAACGCCTTGAAGGCTTGCAGTGCGCTCATGGAGTCCGTGAAGAGCACGAAGTGGAATCCTGGGAGGTTGACGATGTGGTTAAGGGCTTCCAGGATAGCGTATAATTCCCCAGTCAACACGCTGCTATAAGTTGGAAGTGAAAATTGGAGGACGTCGGTTGGGAAAATTGAATTAACCAAAAATTGGAAAATCGAAATATTGAAGAACTGGAAAATCAAAAAATCCAGAAATCGAAAAATCTAAAATTTAAAACATTAAACAATTGAAATATCGCAAAATTGAAAAATGGAGAAATCCAAACATGAAAGAACCAAAAAAGAAAAATTCGAAAATCTAAAACTTAAAAATCGAAAAACTGAAAAATCTAAACATCGATAAATTGGAAAATCGAGAAACCGAGAAATCCAAAAATCGAAACATCGAGAAATAGAAAAAAAACAGAGAAATTGATAAATGAGAAATTGAACAATCAAAACATCCAAACATCTGAATTCGATAAATCGAGAAATAAAAAAAAATTGAAAAATTTTAAAAAAGGGGAATTAAAACATCGAAAAGTTGAAAAAAAATGAGAAATCGAGTATAAAACTGTCGAAAATTTGAAAAATCTAAAGTTTAACGAAATATTGAAAACCAAAAGGTAAAAACGGGGTGAAAACCCAAACACTGCAAACTGAAAACTTTAAAAATCGGAATCGATTGGCCTGAAAATTTGAAAAATTGAAATACCCAAAAATTGGAAAATCGAAAGAAACAACAAAAATTAAGGAAATGAAAAAAAAATTGTAATATAAAATCGGGAAAATGAAAAATAAAATCAAGAAAATGCAAAATAAAAATCTGGGAGTTGAAAAATTTAGGGGACGAAAAATTGAAAAAGGGAAAAATTAAAAATCGAGAATGTGAAAAATGGAAACATGAGAAATTGTAATATTGAAAAATTGGAAAATTTGGAAGTCGCCAAACTGTAAAATTGAAAAATAAAAATCGGAAACAAAACATTGGAAAAGGGAAAACGTAAAAATTGAGGAACTGAAAAATCGAAAAATGAAAACTGTAATATTGAAAAATTGCCAAATTGAAAAACTGATGCCAACCTAAAAATTGAAGGAACGAAAAATTGAAAATTTTGGAAGTCGAGAAATTGTAAAATTGAAAAATCAAAAATAAATAAACGAAATATTACAAAATGAAAAGTTGAAAAATCTTAAAAATCGAAAAAGTGAAAAATAAAAAAAAAATGTATCTTATGAAATAGAGATATTGCAAAGTGAAAAATTTAAAATTGAAAAATACAGAAAATAAAGGAAATGAAAGAACGGACAATTGTGATATAAATCGAGAAAATGAAAATTAAAAATTCGCCACATTGAAAAATAAAAATCGAGAACATGAAACATTGTGGAAACGAAAAATTGACAAACTGAAAATTCGAAAATTGTCCTAAGAAAAATCGACACAGACGGGCAGATATAATACCTACTTTATATTTAATTAAAAATTAAACCATTATTAAATATTCACATCACGAGGCATTAATATCATACATCAAAATTAATTTCATTTGTGTTTTATAACCGCTAATTGCAAACGAACACGGAATAATAATAACACCGAGGGTTTCAAATTAGTGTTAGTCGTTAACATTATGGAAGAAATGAACAAAATATTTTAGTTTCTCTGCAATTTTTAACACATATGTTGAGCAAATATTTAACCAAAATTGGTGGATGCGCCGGGACAATTCCAAATAATTCTCATCACTCCACTAGAAAACCGACAAAGTCTCCATTGAATAAACACAACCAAATCGACTTGCAACAAAACGCCTAATTATGCACTTTGCAGTTTCGTCGTTACATTAAAATGCAAATTATGACACTAAACCAAGCAGAACTTCAAGAAGCTTCCATTAAAGCAACAAAACACCCGCTAGACTTGTTTACATTTAGTTAAGCAAAATTAATTAAACCATTTGTGGGCCAATTTACATAATTACACTACACTTTAATTTAGTACTTATATTTACGTCGATTTTGTTTTGATAGCGGTAAAAATAGAAACGGCGTCACAATTATCCACAATACGTCGTAACGAACCCGAGCTATTTTTAACCAGCACCCAATTTAAAAAATTAGTACGTTTTGACGGTTACGAGGTAATGGAATCACCCGACTTGTGGGCAGATGCAGTCAATACGACATTCAAATTAGAGGGAAAAATGGATAAAAGTGACAAGAGGTGGTTGGGAATTACACAAGTTTGAGGATGATGAATTATTTCCGAATGACATCGTCTAATCGTTAATGGGAAGATAGATTGTTACTGGCGGCGATTATTAATGTTAAAGCTTGTGTATATTTTCTTAGAGAATTATGTTTGCTTGTTTTGGCAATAACGTTTGAGGATGATTGTGCGTGCTTAAGTGCGTGGTTAATGAAAGCAAACTTAGGTTATCAAAACATTATCTAAATCACAAATTAATTGATACAGGAAGAGAACTCGAAAAAAAAGTTGTAGGAGGGCTTGGTGTACTGAGTCATTTTTGCAATCCCTGATTGCCTGTTATGTCGCTCCAATCCCAGGCCCGATCAGTAATTTTATCCGCTTCAGATGTCGTTAGCTTCATACCTGAACAGATTCTTTAATTATTTAACGAAGTCGTTGATAACAGTGCATCGAGCTCCCGAGTCTCCTTCCCATCCAATCAGACCCTCTTCAAAAATTATTAACAGAATGTTTAATTCTTGATGAGACTGAGTCACGTGTTTGCGCGAACTAATCGATACAACGTGGAAAAGTGTGTCGATTCGGGAAACGAGTTTGATTTAAACTTCGAAGTTTCGTGTAAGGGAATAAATTTGTAGTTTCTTTGCAACACAATCGTACGATTAAATATTAAGGAGTAATTAATTTTCACTTTACTTTGGAGCGGTGCTAAAATTTATTGTGAAGTTGTTGAGCAACAACGCAGGAAACTTCGGTAAATTCTAGGCGAAGAAACCTAGTTCTAGAGTAATTAGCTTTAATACTCTTAGAACCGCAAACTTGGGTATCAGTGTTCTCTTGTCCAAGTGGGTGTTACGTATTAAATCTAAATTTTGTTCATTTCTGTCTATTTTTAAGCACGGTATTGATAGTCCTTATCTGACGTGGTATTCGCAATGTTGAGTGCAGATGCTTCATTTCTGGAAGGAAGGAAGCAGATGTTATCTGAAACACCGTGATTTGTGCTGTGATCAATATTGTTAGAGGCTGGCGCTTAACTCGAATTTATTACTCTAAAAATTTTCCGGATTATATTGCGTTTTAACGTACGGGTTCATTATTCCGGGGCGGAAATATTAGAGTTGTGGTGGAAAAAAGAAAGCAACAAGGATTTTCATCTCGGCGGGATGCACACTACAAGTTTTAGATGTGTGGATATTTTGTGTTCAAAGCAAAATTAAATTGAGGTTCGTGGTTTTAGTAGAAGAAACTAAAGTTTATTTTGTTTCCTATCGGTTGTTCTATTTTCAGCTCAAGTCAGGTCAGATCAGATTAGATTGCTTTTATGTCAATTTAAAACTACGACCCATTACAACGTTTGATTCTAGAATTTCAAAATATTTTCTTACTACTTCAGTCTCTTCGTCGCCTGAGAACTTGTTTGATCTACAATCCAGTGCGCACTCAGGCCAATATCGACTCTAAGTGGTTTGATCTATAAGCCTATAAGCTATATCCTCTTATGAGTTATGGTTTATGAATCCGTGTTGAGTTTTTACCTTAAGCATTAAGATTTTTAAATGTTAAAAAGTAGCATAGTCCTGAGCGTGTGGTTTATGAATACGCGTTGAATTTTTATCCTCGATATTGGGATTTTTCGGCTTTTGGATTTCTCCATTTTTTTATTTATCGATTTCTCAATTTTCCGATGTTTCAATTTTACGATTCTCAATTTTTCTGCTCTTCCATTTTACGATTTTTAAATATTCAATTTTTCACTATTATGAAGTTTATAAATTTTCAGTTTTTCAATGTTTCGAATTTTCAGTTTTTCGATTTATAAAGTTTTCGATTTTTCGAAATTGCTTTTTTGCTTTTTCGATTTCTAAATTTTTCGCTTTTTTAATTTCACAATTTTTGGATTTCTTTCATTTTTCGACTGTTTAATATTTTGATTTCTAGATTTTTTGATTTCTCGACTTTTCAGTTCTTCTATATTTCAATTTTTCAATTTCCCGAATTTTTAAATTTTCGATTTTCTTTTTTAAAATATTTCTATTTTTCAGTTTTTTAAGTTCTCAATTTTTGAATATTTCTTGCAGTTTTGGGATCTTTCAATTTTTCGATTCTTCAATTTTTCTTATATTTTTTAATTTTTGATATTTCAGTTTTGAGGTATTTCAGCATTTCGATTCTTAGACTTTTCGATTTTTTGATTTCTGGATTTTTTGATTCCTGCTTTGTACATTTTGAATTTTCAATTTTTCGTTTTTTAAACTTTAGAATACCTTAGATTTTTCAATTTTTTGATATGTATTTTAATTTTTCAACTTTTCAAATTCTGGAGTTTTCATTTCCGCGAGTTTTCGTTTCTCTATATTTTAATTTCTCAATTTCTAAATTTTAGATTTTTCAAATTTTTGATGTCTCGATAAATCGGGTAATCGAAAAATTGAAAAATCGGGAAATCAAAAATTTTGAAAATCGAAAAATTGACTGTTTTAGAAATTAAAAAATTCAAATATCAAAAAAACTCGAAAAATTGAAGAATCGAAATACAAAAAAATCCCAAAACTGAAACATCGAGAAAAAAATTGAAAAATCAAAAACCTGAAAAATTGAAAAATCGAAAAATTGAAGAATTGATAAACTGAAAAATCAAAACATTGAGAAGTCGAGAAATCGAAATGTGTAGGCGAAAATCGAAAAGTGGAAAATTGTAAAATTCAAAATGAAAAAAATCGAATATTCGAGACATAATGATCAAAAAATCGAAACATATAAATCTCGAGAAATCGAAATATAGACAAACCGCAATATTGAAAAATTGGGAAATCAAAAATTTTTAAAATTGAAAAACCGAAAAATCCAAAATCGAGAAATCGAAACAGCAAAAAACTGAAAAATCGGAAAATTTAATATTCTAAAAATGGAAGAATTAAATTATATAAAAATTAAAAATCGAAAAATTGGAAAGTGGAAAAATTGAAAAATCCCAAAACTGAAACATCGAAAAAAAGAAGTTAAAACAATGAAATATCGAAAATTTGTAAAATCTAAAAATTGTACAATCAGAAATTTGAAAAATTGAAGAATTGAAAAACTGAAAACTCGAAACCTTGAAAAGCCAAGAAAAATTTAGAAACGCCAAAAATTGAAAAATTGAGAAATCGGAATAGGCGAAAATCGAAAGGTTTACAACTGTCAAATTTAAAATGGAGAAAATTGAAAATTCGGAAAATTGAACGATCAAAAATCGAAACATCGAAATTTAGATAAATCGAGAAATCGAAAAATTGAAAAACCGAAAAAACTAAGAGCGAGAAATCAGAAAATCGTGAAATCGAAACAAGAAAAAATTGAAAAATCTAAAAATCTACAATTTTAAAAATTGAAGAATCGAAACATTGAAATGTCGAGAAATCGAGAAATGGGAAAATCAAGAAAAACGATTAATTGAGAAGTCGTAAAATTGAAACATCGGAAAATGCAAACATCAAATGATCGAGAAATCGGAAAGTCGAGAAGTCGAAAAATCCAAAATCGAGAAGTCGAGAAATCGAAACAACAAAAAATTTATAATTTTAAAAATTGAAAAATTAAAATAAATGTATAAAAATTGAAATATTCCAAAACTAAAATATTAGCTCGTCGAAATGTATTTGCCAGAATTTTTTGATAATTTTTAGTCATCTTTTCAAAAATCTCAATTTTTCGGATTCAACCAATTTTTGACCGTTTTGTAGTACCCTTCGAAAATTACCTGCAAGCATTGGTTTTTTGAATTTCGACGTGTAGAAGTTATTTTCGGCTTTATGTTTTCGGAAAATTCAACAATTTTTTCAAAATCGATAAAATAGAACGTGAGGATTTTCGTGTTTTTTCAAAAATTTCATTTTCAAACCGAATTTTTCGAAAACCTTGTTCCTCAACCATCAACATGTTAAATTTTTCGAATCAGTCGTGGAAATATGTTTGGTAGAATTTTTGTGAATTTTAAGTAAATTTTTCCAAAATCTCAGTTTTTCAATACATACCTACAAATTTTTTGAGCGTTTTTAGGACTTCTTCGAAAATTGTCTACAAACACTTTTTGTACATTTCGACTCCTAGAAGTTATTTTTAGCTCATTTCTTCAAAAATTGCAACTATTTTTCCAAAGTTGATTAAATGGAAAAGAAAAATTTTGAGATATTTAACAAAATTCATTTTCAAATCGGGTTTTTCGAAAATGTTGCCCCGAGACGATCAACACGTTTTATTTTTCGAATTAGCTCGTCGAAATGTATTTGCCAGAATTTTTTGATACTTTTTAGTCAAATTTTCAAAAATCTCACTTTTTCGGATTCAACGAATTTTTTACCGTTTTTTGACAAATTCGAAAATTACCTACAAACATTGTTTTTTATATGTCGACGTGTAGAAGTTATTTTCGGCTTTATTTCTTCGGAAAATTCAACAATTTTTCCAGAATCGATAAAATAGTAAGTGAGGATTTTCGAGCTTTTTCAAAAATTTCATTTTCAAACCGAATTTTCCGAAAATCTTGTTCCTCCACCATCAACATGTTAAATTTTTCGAATCAGTCGTGGAAATATATTTGCTAGAATTTTTGTGAAGTTTAAGTAAATTTTTCAGAAATCTCAATTTTTCAATACATACCTACAAATTTTTTGAGCGTTTTTCGCACTTCTTTGAAAATTCTCTACAAACACTTTTTGTATATTTCGATTTCTAGAAGTTATTTTTAACTTATTTCTTCGAAAATTGCAACTATTTTACCAAAGTTGTTTAAAAAGAAAAGAAAAATTTTGAGATATTTAACAAAATTCATTTTCAAATCGAGTTTTTCGAAAATGTTGCCCCGAGGCGATCAACACGTTTTATTTTTCGAATTAGCTCGTCGAAATGTATTTGCCAGAATTTTTTGATAATTTTTAGTCAACTTTTCAAAAATCTCAATTTTTCGGATTCAACCAATTTTTGACCGTTTTTTGACAAATTCGAAAATTATTTACAAACATTGTTTTTATACGTCGACGTGTAGAAGTTATTTTTGGCATTATTATTTTGGGAAATTCAACAATTTTTCCAGAATCGATAAAAGAGAACGTGAGGATTTTCAAGCTTTTTCAAAAATTTCATTTTCAAACCGAATTTTCCGAAAATCTTGTTCTTCTACCATCAACATGTTAAATTTTTCGAATCAGTCATGGAAATATATTTGCTAGAATTTTTGTGAATTTTAAGTAAATTTTTCAAAAATCTCAGTTTTTCAATACATACCTACAAATTTTTGAGCGTCTCTTTTTGTACATTTCAATTCCTAGAAGTTATTTTTAGCTCATTTCTTCGAAAATTCCACCTATTTTTCCAAAGTTGATTAAATGGAAAAGAAAAATTTTGAGATATGTAACAAAATTCATTTTCAAATCGAGTTTTTCCAAAATGTTGCCCCGAGACGATCAACACGTTTTATTTTTCGAATTAGCTCGTCGAAATGTATGTGCCAGAATTTTTTGATAATTTTTAGTCAACTTTTCAAAAATCTCAATTTTTTGGATTCAACCAATTTTTGACCAGTTTTTGACAAATTCGAAAATTATCTGCAAACATTGTTTTTTATATGTCGACGTGTAGAAGTTATTTTCGGCTTTATTTCTTCGGAAAATTCAACAATTTTTCCAGAATCGATAAAATAGTAAGTGAGGATTTTCGAGCTTTTTCAAAAATTTAATTTTCAAACCGAATTTTCCGAAAATCTTGTTCCTCCACCATCAACATGTTAAATTTTTCGAATCAGTCATGGAAATATATTTGCTAGAATTTTTGTGAATTTTAAGTAAATTTTTCAAAAATCCAAAATCGAGAAATCGAAACCGCAAAAAAACTGAAAAATTAAAATATATAAAAATTGAAAAATCGAAAAATCTAAACATCAAAAACCAGAAGAATTGAAAGTCGAAAAATTGAAAAATCCCAAAACTAAAACATCAAAAAAAGGAAATAAACAAAAATGAAACATCGGAGTTTCCAAAAATCTAAAAACTTACAAATCAAAAACGCTTAAAGCTGAAGAATTGAAAAACTGAAAAATTGAAAAATTGAGAAATCGTGCAGTTAAAAATTCTAAAATCAAACTGAAAAAAATCGATAAATCGGAAAATTTAAAAACCCAAAAATCCAAAACCGGGAAGTCGAAAAATCGAGAAATCGGAACAAAAAAAACTGAAAACTTGAAAAATCTACTATTTTAGAAATCAAGGTATCAAAAAATTGAATAATTGAAAATCAGAAAAGTCGAAACATTGAAAAGTGGAGAAATCGAGAAATGGGAAAATCAAAAAAACATTAATTGAGAAATCGATAATTTAAAGAATCCAGAAATTGAATCCAAAAATTGAAATAAAAAATTAAAAAAAAAATGAAAAGACCTTCAACAGTAAACCACAAGTTCAGGGCCATGGGATATTTCGATGTTTTCATTGTTCAATTTCTGGATTCATCAATTATTCAATTTTTATCTTTTCGATTTTGGCCTATTTCGATTTCTTAATTTTTCGAGTTCTTGACTTTTCGACTCTTCTGTTTCTGGATCGTTTGATCTTTCTATTACTGGATGTCCCAAGTTTTGAATTTTTCGACGTTTCTAATTTTCGATTTCTCGTTTTTTTGATTTTTTACTTTTCGGCTTTTCGATTTTTCGATTATTCAATTTCGTGGTTTTACAATTTTTTTATGTTTCAATTGGTTTTTCGATGTTAAAACTTTTTCGACTTTCCGATTTTTAGTTTTCTCGATTTTTCAAATTTTCAATTTTTCAATTCTTTTAACATTATCAGTTTTGGGAACTTTTCAATTTCTGTTTTTTTCAATGTAAATATATCTCGCAGAAATTCTGAACGCTTGGCCTGGGCGCGCTCTGGTCTGTAGATCAAACAAGTCCTCAGACGACGTGTTCTAAATTTTGATTAATCAAAGTTTCTAATTTGAACACTTGAAAATTATACAGAGTGATCATAAAATAATGCACTGTAACACGGTTTTAAGGACTGTTAATTGAGCAAAAAAAAAATTAAAAATCCAAAATGTAGAAGACACAGGGCTTCAAAGTTTAATTTCACGAAATCAGTCTAACTTTTATTAATCAAAATAATTTTGTAAGTATCATCTATTTATCCATGTTTTTCTTCATTCCTTCATTTTAAGAGGTAACAACACAAAAATTGGTCTAGGGTTATTTAGACAGAACCTTCTACGTGAATGGTTTTGTTTCGTGAATATGGGGTGATAAAAGTAAAGTAAAATTTAGTGTACACTACTTCAGTAGAAAATTGGATAATTGAGGAGTGTAATGCAATAAGAATTAAGATTGTTTAGTAAACACCCTGTATAAATTCTGATACCTCCAACGTAGGGATAATCATAACATAGTTGTGCTTCCAAGATTTAAGACAAAGTTATAGAGACCCATTTTGAGATAATAGACAAAATAAACTCAACAATAATAATTGTTGAATTTTTGAGATGACGTCACACAAGTTTTGGAGGACATGAACAGCTAAATTCTGTTTAGTAATTCGTAATGTAATCTTAAAGCGCGTGAAAACTTCCAAAGATTTACGTAACTTCTGACATCAATCGTATAATAAAAAAGCTATCGTAATGTAGAAAATAACTTCACGTTTTGTAACTTATTGTCGTATGACAACTCAGACATAACTAAGTGTAACAAGGTATTGGAAATCATTAATTTCTGTGAACATGAACACCACATTTAGCCTCTATGTCATATCATCATGCAACAGAGAGATAATTGATGTTAATTAACCTAATTGTCTCTTTATAATTACACTAATAATAGTTAAAAAAGTATCTAACTTCCACTACGTTAAACAGAAATAATCTTGATCACTTCAATAAATTTCAAACACAACCATTACGGCAAAAACGCGAAAAAGGCAAAATATAGCGTTTTAAAATGAATCATGTTGACTTCCTGCTCATAATCAAGCTGTCTAGGGTACACCTGCAGAACTTCTTACATATAAATCATGTTTAAAATTGATGAATCATCCCAGGTCCTGAGAGTCTCGGGAGTCTCCTACGTGCCCAAACCAGAGTAACAAATTTCCTTAAGAGATACAATTTTTTGTAAAAGCAGCTGCGTAGTTTTATTTAGTAGCCCATAGTTCGATTTTTTTCTGCGAAATTTGGTGATTAAGCCCAGACTTGAAGATCCCTAAAGGGGATGCTCCATCGTATTAATCCGAATTTAACTCTTAGACAGCAGACTGAGTTAAGCGAAATGGTTTTAGTAGAATAAATGGAATTGCAGGAATTCGCCAGACCGAATTACCCTTCCAACGCCCGTCTTTATTATTTTGGAAGTTCTACAACTAATACACTTGGTAAGCTGACTCCACTTGTTTGTTTTCCGTTCCTTCTTCTTATTATATTTAATTGTTTGTTAAAACGGCTAAACATTTCGAAAATACACACAGCACTTAGCGCTGAACTGAAATACGTTTTTGTTTACACTCGAGATTTGCTGAAACACTATACAGACACAAAAACAGCAAAATAAGACGTTCCCTCGAGCCTCGGCAAATTCGAAACGGAAACGTGCGAGTAAGCGACAAATCCGCATGATTTACAAAACGTACAACGCGAAAAATTCAATGAAATTTTTTCGGTGAAAAACGGCACAATGCGTGAAAATTTCGTTCCATTTTTACCCCAGGTGCTAAATCCCCTAACAAAATTTTCCATTTCTCCGCAAATATTATACCAGATAAGATTGACATACTGTCAGGTGCTTGGGGGCTGAAGCGGCGGAAAGTAAAAGGATAAGATAAATCCTGCTCGCTGATCAGGCTTGATGTTGACGGCGTGACAGTTAAAAATTACAGGTCTAAATTTTTTCGTAGATGGTGTTGTTGTTATTAAAATTTAGGGTGATTCTTTATGAATTTTAGAGTTTTATTGGGAATTGGCAGAGTATTGTGACTAAAAAATAAATTTGTGTGTAAAAATAAATTGTTGGGTGTTGAGTCTGGAGTGTGCTTTTCAGGAGTAATAAAACTTTAGGGGTGGATTATTGGCAATATCTTTTCATTTTTTTCGTTTCTTTGGAAGTCTGCAAATATTTACTGTTTTTGTGTCAGCAAAAATTGAGAACCGTTCTTTGTTAGCGGTCTTTCACTGGAAGTTATTGTGTGCATCGTCACGTAACTAACCTTATTATGTGACAAAATAATTGGATGGCTTTGTTGCAGAAATAATTTAGTAGTGGCTGGGATTATAACAAATATTGTGATATGTTAAAATTATTGTTTGTTTAATTTGATGTTAGAACCTGAACAGCTTTAAAACCGAATTTATCCTTATTTTCTTACACAAAAAAAGCTAAATGCTTTTGGTGTGCTTCCAGTATTTTCTCTATAATAATGTTAATACTCGTCTTTTTTTGTCATATTAAACTAAAAGCATTTGCTTGTTGTGTAAATATAACCCAATCTATGAAAATCCATTAAATGTCAATGTATTCATGAAGTGACTCGATGTTGTGTTATTTTGTAATACCTATGTCTTATAATAAATATATTTTAATCTTAGTTAAGCTTTCACAGACAGGATAGTCGTACGGATTTTTTAAAATAATATATAGACTAGGGTGATTCAAAAAAAAAAAATAATTTTTTTTTTCGTGTCAAAGAGGTTCAAAAGTTTCTTTTCAACGTAAAAAAATACCAGTTAAAAGTTGAGCTCTTAATATTAATATTAAGACCGTCCGCATCGCGTTTTTCTATTTCCCATAAGAATAACATGGGAAAATTTTTGTTTGCACCTTCTGATTTTTATTGCTAGCCCGTCGTGTGTCGTGAAAAAAATTCAATCACATATTTTTATAGAGAATTGAACGCTCTACAAAAAGTGTCTCTTATGATTTTGCGAGAAACCTGACTATGATTTTTTAACCCACTGATGCTGAAAATGTTCGGAAAGAGTTTTACTGGCCTTATTATAGCATAAAATTATAAACAATTACTGTTTAAAAAACTAAATTTAAAATGTGTATAAATTTTTGTGGTGATTTATTCCAATAAGACCATCAAATTTATTGTAATGCATCAAAAACGTCAAAATTTGGATAAATTTAACTTTAGCCTAAAATAACTCTTCAACTATCAGGTTTCTCGCACAATCATAGGAGACACTTTTTGTAGAGCGTTCAATTCTCTGTAAAAATATGTGATTGAATTTTTTTCACGACACACGACGGGCTAGCAATAAAAATCAGAAGGTGCAAACAAAAATTTTCCCATGTTATTCTTATGGGAAATAGAAAAACGCGATGCGGACGGTCTTAATATTAATATTAAGAGCTCAAATTTTAACTGGTATTTTTTTACGTTGAAAAGAAACTTTTGAACCTCTTTGCACGAAAAAAAAAAATTATTTTTTTTTTTTGAATCACCCTAATATAGACTATATTCCTATAAACCAACTTTTACAGCATTGATTCTAAGAAAATTAGGGCGACAACGTCGGCGCAGTTTGGGCTTACCCACTGTATACCTGTTAGAATAATCTTGAACAAGTAATCTCGAAACTATAGGACCGATTCACTTCAATTTTAAATGAACTTTACGATTATTACGATGATGATAATAATAAAACAAACTGAAATTTCTTCTGCAATTGATGACATCAATTTCCGCCCTTATGAAATTTTCGTTCTTATTCCATCATCTTGAAATTTTGAAAATAAAAAAAAATACTTTGAGGCCGAATATTTCGTAAATCTTGCTACAAGTCCATAATTATGCTATATATTTCGAGATCTATTTTCTAGATTTTTTTGTGGATTTTTAGGTAACTTCTCCAACAGCCCTAATTTTCAATACTTTCTCTTTACGAAATTTTCGATTTTTTTCCATCACCCACGAAATTACCTGAAGAGATTTTTTTGCAGAATACGATCTACAAAAATTATTTTCGGCTTAATTTTTTCGAAAATATCTACCATTTTCAGAATTAAAAAAAATATTTTGAAAGCGAATATTTCGTAAATCTTACTGCGTAATCATAAATATGCTATATTTTTCGAATCAGTTCGTCAAGATGTCTATTCTACAATATGTTTTTGGATTTTTAGGCAGATTTTTCAAAAGCTCAAATTTTTAATACTGTCTGCTTACGGATTTTTGACTTTTTTCGGCCACCTTCGAAAATTCACTAGAAATTTTTTTGTACAATAAGATCTACCGAATTTATTTTCGGCTTCATTTTTTTCGAAAATATCTACCATTTTCAGAATTAAAAAAAAATTTTTGAAAGCGAATATTTCGTAAATCTTACTGCGTAATCATAAATATGCTCTATTTTTCGAGTCAGTTCGTCAAGATGTCTATTCTAGAATATGTTTTTGGATTTTTAGGCAGATTTTTCAAAAGCTCAAATTTTTAATACTGTCTGCTTACGGATTTTTGACTTTTTTCGGCCACCTTCGAAAATTCACTAGAAATTTTTTTGTACAATAAGATCTACAGAATTTATTTTCGGCTTCATTTTTTTCGAAAATATCTACCATTTTCAGAATTAAAAAAATATCTATGTGGATTTTTAGGCACCTTTTCTAAAAGGCCTATTTTCGATACTTCTTTGTTACGAAAATTTCGACATTTTTTCGATGCCCTTCGAAAATTACCGGAAGAGATTTTTCTGTACAAGATTTGTGTTGTAGAATTTTTTGGAGATTTTTAGCAACTTTTTCTAAAGCTCTGACTTTCAATACTTTCACATTACGAATTTTTCGACTTTTTTCGGCCACCTTAAAATTCCCTAGAGATATTTTTTTGTAAAATATGACCAACAGAATTTATTTTCTGCAATATTTTTCGATCAGCTCGTCAATTTCGTCAGATTCTAGGATCTTTTCTGGACTTTTAGGTAACTTTTCCAAAAGCCCTAATTTTAATACTTATTCCCTCTTTTCGAAAATTTCGACTGTTTCGATCGCCTACGAAAATTACCTAAACCAATTTTTCTGTCGAATACAACCTACAGAATTTGTTTTCGGCTTTATTTTTTTTATTTTTATTTATTTTATTTTATTTTAATAATTACTTTTCCAACAGGCCGAGAGGCCCAATTACAGGAAAAGGGGACATACAAAAACACCCAGAGACAGAGCGGGAATCGAACCCACGACCCAAGGTGTAGTGGGCAGATGCCAAGCCACCTCACCCACCGGGTCCTTTTTCGAAAATATCTACCATTTTTTCAAAATCGCAAATATAAAATATGGCAGTTTTCAGGATTTTTAAAAATTTTGATTTTGCAATGGACATTTCGTATAGTTTTATTCCTTCGGAACCTTAAAGTTTAATATTTCCTATAATTTTCGACAGAATTATCTCAAAAGAGTAGTTTTGTAAAAAAATAAAGCATTAAATTTTGGAGTCCGAAATCTTAATCGAAAATATCTTCTTTTCAAACATGTTATGAGGATTAAATTTTGGGTTCCAAAACCTTGATTTCCTTTTGAAAATTGAATGTTATAAAATATATTTTCAGACAGATTTTTCAAAAGCTCAAATTTTCAATACTTACGAAATTCTCGGCTTTTTTTTTCGGCCATCTTTGAAAATTCTCTAGAGAAATTTTCCTGTAGAATACGACTTAGAGAATTTATTTTAGGCTTCACTTTTTCAAAAATATCTACCATTTCAAGAATTAAAAAAAAATTACTTTCAGTCCAAATATTTCACAAATCTTACTGCGGAACCATAAACATGGTATATTTTTCGAATCAGCTCGTCAAGATCTATATTCTAGAATTTTTTTTTTTTAATTTCTAAGCAACTTTTCCAAAAACCCTAATTTTCAATACGAATTCCTTTCGAATTTTTAGATCACCTATGGAAATTACCTAGAGAGATTTTTTTGTATAATACAATCTACAGAATAAATTTTCGACTTGATTCTTTAGAAAATATCTTCTATTTTTAGAATTAAAAACAAAAAAAAAGTTTTACTGTGAGCCCGAATAATTCGTAAATCTATTTAAATCTCGTTAAGATCTATATACTAGAATTTTTGTCGATTTTTAGGCAACTTTACCAAAAGACCTAATTTTTAATACTTCCTCTTTAAGAAATTTTCTAGTTTTTTCGGCCACCTTCGAAAATTCCCTAGAGAGACTTTTTGTAGAATACGATGAACAGAATTTACTTTCGGTTTAATTTTTTCGATAATACTAATCATTTTTTCAAAATCGCCAGTATAAAATATAGCAGTTTTCAGGATTTTTAAAAATTCGAATTTAACTCGGAAATTGAATAAATATTGCTCCGGAATTTTCGATAGTATTATACTTTTTTCAAAAAATTACAGTTTTGAAAAAAATCTTAGAGAATAAAATTTTGGGTTCCGAAATCTTGATCAAAAACTACTAAAAAAGTACTATACTAGTACTTGCTACGAAAAGACTGATTTTGGCAATTAATATGCTCTTTAAGAAAATAGGCGGGTGGGCGGGGCTAGGATTTGCACCAAGATAAGACTGATTTTGGCATTTGACATATCCTTTAAGAAAAAAAATCGAGAAACTTAAAATTCGAAAAAATTAATGAATCGAAAAATTGCCAAGAAGAAAAAGCGAATCGAATCGAAAACTGGGAAAACCTAAAAATTTCAAAGATCGAAAAATTGAAAAATTAAACATTGAAATATTAAAAATTGAAAAAATGAAAAGTTGAATAAATGGAAAAGTTTTAAAACCCAATATTTGGAAAGTGATTTTTTTTTAATTATAATTATTCCATATTTAAAATGAAAATCATAAAATTTCAAACCGAAAAAATGAAAAATCCAAAAATTGAAACTTTTCTCACTCAAAAAAAAGAAAATTTATAAACTCAAGACTATGAAAAACCGAAAATAATTAAAAACAAAGAAAATAAACATAACGAAGTCAAATCTCAAACTCAAGGAACAAAAAAAATTAAAAATTGAAAAATTGGAAATCGAAAAATTGAAGAAAAAAAATTGAAAAAACAAAAAATTATAAAATCTAAACACTCAAGAATCGAATAACTGATAAAATAAAGAAAATAAAAAGTTGAAAGGAAAAACTGAAAATCGAAAAACGAAAAAATTATAAATTGAAAACTCGAACAATTGCAAAATCTAAAAATTGAAAAATTTAAAAATTGAAAAATTGAAAAACCAAAAAATTTAAACTAAAAAATCGAACAATTGCAAATCGAAAAACTGGAAAAAATGAAAAATCGAAGAATTAAAAAATTCAAGTGACTTCTGCGGGCCAAAATCTATCAGAAAATGTATTTAGTGAAATTTCGAAAATCGGCGAAAATTTATCGAAAATTGCTTAGTACTTGCAAAGAGAAGACTGATTTTGGCGAATGATATATCTTCTAAGAAAATAAAAGGGTGGGTGGGCGGGGCTAGTACTTGCTACGAAAAGACTGATTTTGCCAATTAATATACTCTTGAAGAAAATAGAGGGCGGGTGGGCGGGGCTAGGATATGGGCCAAGATAAGACTGATTTGGGTATTTGACATACCCTTTAAGAAAAAAATCGAGAAACTTAAAATTCGAAAAAATTAATGCATCGAAAAATTGCCAAGAAGGAAAAGCGAATCGAATCGAAAACTGGGAAAACCCAAAAAATCTAAAGATAGAAAAATTGAAAAATTAAACCATGAAATATTAAAAATTGAAAAAATGAAAAGTTGAATAAATGGAAAAGTTTTAAAACCCAATATTTTGAAAGTGATTTTTTTTTTATTATAATTATTATTCCATATTTAAAATGAAAATCATAAAATTTCAAACCGAAAAAATGAAAAATCCAACAATTGAAACTTTTCAGACTCAAAAAAAAAGAAAATTTATAAAATCAAGACTATGAAATCCGACAATAATAAAAAACAAAGAAAATAAACATAACGAAGTGAAATCTCAAACTCAAGGGACAAAAAAAATTAAAAATTGAAAAATTGCAAATCAAAAAATTGAAAAAAAAATTGAAAAAACACAAAATTATAAAGTCTAAACATTCAAGAATCGAATAACTGATAAAATAAAGAAAATAAAAAATTGAAAGGAAAAACTGAAGATGGAAAAACGGAAAAATTATAAATTGAAAACTCGTACAATTGCAAAATCTAAAAATTGAAAAATTTAAAAATTGGAAAATTTAAAAATCAAAAAATTTAAACTAAAAAAATCAAAAAATTGCAAATCGAAAACTGAAAAAAATGAAAAAACGAAGAATTAAAAAATTCAAGTGACTTCTGCGGGCCAAAATCTATCAGAAAATATATTTAGTGAAATTTCGAAAATCGGCGAAAATTTGTCGAAATTTGCATTGGACTTGCAAAGAGAAGACTGATTTTGGCGAATGACATATCCTTTAAGAAAATAAAGAAAGGGCGGGTGGGCTGGGCTAGTACCTTGCTAGGAAAATATTGATTTTGGCAATTAATATAATCTTTAAGAAAATAGAGGGCGGGTGGGCGGGGCTAGGATTTGATCCAAGATAAGACTGATTTTGACATTTGACATACCTTTTAAGAAAAAAAATCGAGATACTTAAAATTCGAAAAAATTAATGAATCGAAAAATTGCCAAGAAGAAAGAGCGAATCGAATCGAAAACTGGGAAAACCCAAAAATTCTAAAGATCGAAAAATTGAAAAATTTAACAATGAAATATTAAAAATGGAAAAAATGAAAAGTTCAATAAATGGAAAAATTTTAAAACCCAATATTTGGAAAGTGGATTTTTTTCTAATTATAATTATTATTCCATATTTAAGATGAAAATCATAAAATTTCAAACCGAAAAAATGAAAAATCCAAAAATTGATACTTTTCACCCTCAAAAAAAGGAAATTTATAAAATCAAGACTATGAAAAGCCGAAAATAATAAAAAACAAAGAAAATAAACATAACGAAGTGAAATCTCAAACTCAAGGAACAAAAAAAAGAAAAGCTGAAAAATTGCAAATCGAAAAATTGAAGAATAAAATTGAAAAAACAAAAAATTATAAAATCTAAACACTCAAGAATCGAATAATTGATAAAAGAAAGAAAATAAAAAATTGAAAGGAAAAACTGAAAATCGAAAAACGGAGAAATTATAAATTGAAAACTCGAACAATAGCAAAATCTAAAAATTGAAAAATTTAAAATTGGAAAATGGAAAAACCAAAAAATTTAAACTAAAAAAGTCGAACAATTGCAAATCAAAAACTGGAAAAAATGAAAAATCGAAGAATTAAAAAATTCAAGTGACCAAAATCTATCAGAAAATGTATTTAGTGAAATTTCGAAAATCGGCGAAAATTTTCTCGAAATTTGCATAGTACCTACTTGCAAAGAGAAGACTGATTTTGCGAATGACATATCCTCTAAGAAAATAAAAAAGGGTGGGTGGGCGGGGCTAGTACTTGCTACGAAAAGACTAATTTTGGCAATTAATATACTTTTTAAGAAAATAGAGGGCGGGTGGGCGGGGGTAGGATTTGCGCCAAGATAAGACTGATTTTGGCATTTGAGATACCCTTTAAGAAAAAAAATCGAGAAACTTAAAATTCGAAAAAATTAATGAAACAAAAATTGCCAAGAAGAAAAAGCGAATCGAATCGAAAACTGGGAAATATCAAAAATTCCAAAGATCGAAAAATTGAAAAATTAAACAATGAAATATTAAAAATTGAAAAAATCAAAAGTTGAATAAATGGAAAAGTTTTAAAACCCAATATTTGGAAAGCGGAATTTTTATTAATAATATAATTATTATTCCATATTTAAAATGAAAATCATAAAATTTCAAACCGAAAAAATGAAAAATCCAAAAATTGAAACTTTTCACACTCAAAAAAAGGAAATTTTTAAAATCAAGACTATGAAAAACCAAAGAAAATAAACATAACGAAGTGAAATCTCAAACTCAAAGAAACAAAAAAAAATGAAAAATTGAAAAATTGCAAATCGAAACATTGAAGACAAAAAAATTGAAAAAACAAATAATTATAAAATCTAAACAGTCAAGAATCGAATAACTGATAAAATAAAGAAAATAAAAAATTGAAAGGAAAAACTGAAAATCGAACAACGGAGAAATTATAAATTGAAAACTCGAACAATTGGAAAATCTAAAAATTGAAAAATTTAAAAATTGGAATATTGAAAAACCAAAAAATTTAAACTAAAAAAATCGAACAATTGCAAATCGAAATACTGAAAAATTCAAGTGACTTCCGCTGGCCTAAACCTACCAAAAAATGCATTTAGCTAAATTTCGAAAATCGGAGAAAATTTGTCGAAATTTGCATAGTACTTGCAAAGATTTTGGCGAATGACATGTCCTCTAAGAAAATAAAGAAAGGGTGGGTGGGCGGGGCTGGTACTTACTACGAAACGACTGATTCTGGCAATTAATATACTCTTTAAGAAAATAGAGGGTGGGTGGGCGGGGCTAGTATCTGCGCCAAGATAACACTGATTTTGACAATTGATCTTTAGTTTCTAGAAACGAAAATCAAAATTGCTCACATAATGTAAATTAAATTTTGATAATAATTAAAGTGTATGAAGGGTGAATTAAAAAACTTGAGATGACGTCACAACTTCTTGAAGGAACTAGACAGACAAATTCTGATGTTCCTGATAACTTTAAAATGAGCGCAAAATTCTCGAGTAACTAGATAATTATATAGTTTCTGACTTACAAATTAAATTTTGCTGCAAAATTTTTAATTGAGGTTCGAAGTTCTTAAAGTTGAAAATTAAAGTCTACTACTATTATGTTCCCAACAAATTCATAATTAAAAAAAGTATTTTGTTAGTTTCATCCACACCATTTGTCAAACTTTTTCCTTCATCAACAAACCAATTCTGCTTTCCTCTGGAAACGGATTCCCGTTTTTTCACGTTAAATATAAACAGATGTATAACTAGTGCCAATATTGTGTCAACACACTAAAACAAAAGCGTAAACCTGTTCTTTTTACCGCACATTTCGTCCACACTCTCCACCGTGTGCCAGAATTTTTCCAACACGTGTTTGCCACAAATATAAATATAACCCTGAACCTGGCAAACAAAAACTGCCCCTCGAGTGTCTGTTTAACGTCGTTGTTATCCCGGCCCGGATGTAGGTCAGTGAACAGTAAAGATGCCCACAAATCGATGTTGTTCTATTATGCTCCGACGTGACACCCAAAATTCCATCAAAGTGCATTCGACTGATTCCTCGGATACGAAAACCCGACAATACCACCCCTTGCCAGAACATGACAAATTTCTCTCGCTTGTTAGAATTCCGTCCAGGATTTAATGTTCTAACGCGATCTTTTCCAGAAGATAAATGACGATGCGTGGAAGCCGGCGGAATTTCGATGATGTATCTCCAAGGAAAATAACCCGGCTCAATTTCCTTCGATTAATTCTTTTTGTTCCGTTTTATTCCTTCCGATACGTTGTCGAAAAACTTGTTACCTTCATAATGCGTGGAAGCGGATCGGGAGAGATTTAGACTCGTTGCTCAAGTCTAGGCGAAACGAAAGCTGCTTTTGACAAGGAATCGCAGGATTTATTGTTTGTTTCGTCGGAGTTTAAAGTGGGTTAGACAAGTCGAGGCTGCGTTCTTTCCGAGGGGGAAATTCTAAATGGCTAAGTTGGTTTAGGTGTAGCTAGGTGTTTATTACGCAATTAGAGTCCACTAAGCAGCCGAATTTTGCTGACTCTTAAGAGACAGAGGAATCATCTGAAAACACGAAACCTCGCCAAACTCGTAACAATTCTCGTGAAAGCGCTCAGCTGTAAGTCTCAATATTCTCGTGAAAATATCACTGCAGAATCAGAAAGAGTGTGCTTTCAAATCCGAGTAGATTGTGCCGAAGATAGCAAACTCCATCGATTGCTCCCACTCGAACATACTTCCCGGCGATTATTTTTTCTTAACATCGAGCTTACACAACTCGTTACAAAGGATTACTTCAGACTTATGAAAAAAGTTGTTATCCTTGGAAGGGAAAGTTTGCCGTTGACAATGCGACGGAATTGCGGGACGAATATTAAAATCTCGACAGTTGCTGTTAATTTAATTGGGGCAGAAATTTGTCAAAGTTTGAGAAGGTTTATTGGGTGGTCTAGTTGTACTTTGAAGGAGTTCATTAAGATGCTGAATGGCAAGGAAAACGCCAGTTTTGGGGGAAGTTGTCAGAGGAACAGTGGACTAGTCGTGGATAGTGGGAGTATGTGTTGAAAGTCAGGAACGATCAATGATGGGGGTGGTACATTATTTTTACGCGGAAGGGTTATCTACACAGAAAAATAGTTTTTTAATGTTTCAAACGACTATTAAAACAGTCGTATTTTCTGTTTGCTTTCTGTTTGCTTTTAGAGAATAATGTATGGAAGGTTTATTTTATCACGACTACTGTAATATTTTAGCTTAAATTTATGCATTTACCTACACATTGTTGCATACTAAACTGTAATTTGTAGTCTTCGCTATTTTGTTTCCTTGTGTCTTTCGTCAAGTTGTTTTTGTACAATATAGTGCCTCGAATTCGGTATTAAAACACTACCGGTTATAAAAATAACGTGAGGAACAAAATTAACACTTTGTGTGGCGATTCAGGCGAGGCAGACAAAGCCACTTTTGCTTCAAATAGCGCATTATTTTTTTAAGTAAAAAACAGAGAAAGGAATAAAAATAAATCAGTGTTTTCAAAAAAACAGTCAAATAAAAATGAGTCAAGCTCCCATGTATTTTTTTACTTTGTTACTAAAATTCTAAAAATGCTTTCTATATAAATTTTGAGATTCCTACATTGTTCTTGCTGTAGATTTTGTCTTAAATGTTGACCTATTTATTTTAAGTGACCCAAGTTGGCACTAAAATCGGTCCACAAACTTTGTTCTTCAAAGCTATAACTAGATCATAAACTTTTTACGGGAATGTGTAACAACGAAAGTTTTTATGTTATGATTTTCTGGTGGAAAAAGTCTTACATATTTAAATAAATCTCTGGTTGTCGAAAACTTCTATCAAACTTTTGTATACATATTATAATAGTGTATTTAGTACATAACAAGCTGTATGATAAGGGGATAGTTTTTAAATTTTCAAGTTCTTTGTAGGCTACATGATTCGCTCATTTATAACGAAACAGTAATATGGAATTTCTCCTATATACATTTTCATATATACAGGGTGTTTCGGTTGCTAACCAGTTATGATTTTTTTCAATTTCATGGTTGGGTGAAAAATAACTTTATTGCTGAATAATTACTGAGATTATTTGGAACTTAGATCTACAATCTTTTTTTGACCACTTTCCAAAATTACCTAGACTTCTTTTGTGCATTTCAACTTCTGGAAATTACTTTCGGCATAATTTGTTCAAAATTTCCAACCACTTTTCTAGAATCATTTAAATGAAATAAGGCTATTTTTGAGATATTTTAAAAATTTGATTTTGAAACCTAAATTTTCACACATCTTGGTCTTGGACCATCAACAGGCTACGTTTTGGAATCAGCTCGTCACAATCTATATCCAGAATTTTTTGTGGATTTTTAAACAGCTTTGGCAAAATCTTCAATTTTCAGTAGGTACTCGACCGTTTGAAATTTTTGATTTTTTTCCGAACACTTTCGAAAATTACCAATAACCATTTCTGGTTGATTTAGATCTGTAGAAGTCATTTTCGGGCTCCTTCCTTAGAAAATTCCAACTAGTTTTCCAAAATCACCAAAATGAAATTTTGCCATTTTTAGGATATTTCAAAAATTTAATTTTGATACCGAATTGTCGAAAATCTTGGTCTGGAATCATTTTCTATTCAGCTTATCGATCTCTTTTCTTGAGTTGGTTGTGGATTTCCAGAAAACTTTTTTAAACATTCAAATTTTCAATATCCTTCTTTTGAAATTATCGACATTTGTTCGGACCGTTTCAAAATCACCCAAAACATTTTTTTGTTGACTTCAGTATATTTCTTCGAAAAGTTCAAACACTTTTTCAGAATCACCAAAATGAAATATGGACATTTTTGAAATATTTTAAAATTTTGATTTTGGATCCCCGGGATTTTTGTGGATTTTTAGACAACTTTGGAAAATAAACCCATTATTGCCGAAAGCTTCAATTTTTTGACCTTTTTGGAGCGCTTTTGGGGTATTACAAAAATTTGATTTTGACACCGAAAATTTTGCAAATCTTGGTCTTGAGGCATCAACAGGCGATGTTTTAGAATTCGCTAACCGATATCTAGATTCCAAAATATGTTGTGGTTTTTGCCAGAAGCTTAAATTTTCAATACATTTTTGAAAATTAAAATTACCTAAAACCACTCTCTATTGATTTCGGCATGTTGAAGTCATTTTCGGCAAGATTTCTTAGAAAATTCAACTACTTTTCCTGAACCACCAAAATGAAATATTGCCATTTTTGAGATATTATGTATTTCAAAAATTTAATTTTGAAACCGAATTTTAGAAAATCTTGGTCTGGGACCATTTTCGACTTACTTATTTTCTGGAATATTTCTTCCAAAATTTCAACCACTTTTCTAGATTCACCAAAATGATATAGGGTAGTTTTTAGGACATTCCAAAAATTTTATTCAGAAACCAAAATTTTCGAAAATCTTAGGGCCAATTATTCTAAGAACATCGATATCGATTTACATTTATTCCAGATTTTTCATGGATTTTTATGCAACTTTATTAAAAGCTGAAATTTTCAATAATCCTCTTTTTGAAATTTTCAACCTCTTTTCAAACCTTTTCAAAATCACCCAGACATTTTTTTGTAGACTTAAACTTGCAGAAGTAATTTTCGGACATTTATCTTCCAAAATTTCATATACTTTCCCAGAATCATCAAAATGAAATATGGTCATTTTTGAGATGTTTCAAAAATTTTCAAATATCTTGGTTCGAGATCATTTTATAACCAGTTCATCAATATCTGTATTCTACAATTTTAGCGGATTTTTAGGCAACTTTGTTAAAAGTTCAAAATTTCAATATCCATCGTTTTGCAATTTTTGACCTTTTTCCGAACTCTTTCATAAATCACCCATACATTTTTTTTTTGTTGATTTAAATTCACAGATATCATTTTCTGGAATATTTCTTCGAATATTTCAACCCCTTTTCCAGAATCACCAAAATGATATAGGGTAGTTTTAAGACATTCCAAAAATTTAGAAACCGAAATTTTCGAAAATCTTGGTCTGGGACCAATTTCTAAGATCAATTATTCATCGACAGTTGTCTATATTCCAGATTTTTTTGTCGATTTTTACGCAACTTGATCAAAAGCTGAAATTTTTAATATCTCTCCTTTTGAAATTTTCGACCATTTTTCAAACCTTTTCAAAAATCACCGAGACATTTTTTTGTTGCAGAAGTCATTTTCGAAAATATTTCTTCGAAAATTTCATCAACTTTCCCAGAATCATCAAAATGAAATATGGTCATTTTTGGGATATTTAAAAAATTTGACTTTGAAACCGAAATTTTCGAAAACCTTGGTTTGAGATCATTTTATAATCGGTTCATCGATATCTACTCGTATATTCTACGTTTTTAGTGGATTTTTACGCAACTTTGTTAAAAGTTCAAAATTTCCGAACTCTTTCGTGAATCACCCAAAAACATTGTTTCTTGATTTAAACTCGCAGAAGTTATTTTCTGAAATATTTCTTCGAATCTTTCAACTACTTTTCCGGAATTACAAAAATTAAAAATAGCCATTTTTGAGATATTCCAAAAATTTGATTTAGAAACCAAAATTTTCAAAATATTAGTCTGGGACAAATTTCTAAGAACAATTCATCGATATCGATTTATATTTCCTATGTTTTGTGGATTTTATGCAACTTTATTAAAATCTGAAATTTTTAATATCCTTCCTTTTGAAATTTTCGACCTTTTTTCAAACTTTTTCAAAAATCACACAGAAATTTTTTATTGACTTAAACTTGCAGAAGTCATTTTTGGAAATATTTCTTCCAAAATTTCATCGAAGTACTTTTCCAGAGTCATCAAAGTGAAATATGGTCATTTTTGAGATATTTAAAACCTTTGATTTTGAAACCGAAATTTTCAAAAAGCTTGGTTTGAGATCATTTAATAATAATCCGTTTATCGATATCTATTTTGTACATTTTAGTGAATTTTTAGGCGACTTTGTTAAAAATTCAAATTTTCAATATTCATCGTCTTGAAATTTTCGACCTTTTCCCGAACTCTCAAAAATCACACATTTTTTGTTGATTTAAACTCGCAGAATTCATGTTCTGAAATATTTCTTTGAATATTTCAACTACTTTTCCGGAATCACCAAAATTAAATGTAGCCATTTTTGGGATATTCTGAAAATTTGTTTTTGAAACCGAAATTTTCCAAAATCTTGGTCTCAAACCAATTTGTAATCAGCTCATCATTATCTATAGTCAGATTATTACAACTTTTTTAAAAGCTAAAATGATCAAAACCCCTTTAAAATTTTTTAGCTTTTTCAGGGTACTTTCGAAAAGTATCCAGAAACACTTTTTTCTTAATTTCTACTCGCAGAAATCATTAATTTACTTCAAAAATTTTGAAACCAAATTTTCGAAAATTTTGGTCTGGGATCATTTTTTAATCAGCTTATCGATATCTATTTTCTTGATTTGTTTTTGTGGATTTTCAGACAACTTTTTTTGAAAGCTCATATTTTCAATATGCCTCTTTTGAAATTATCGACATTTTTTCGAACCGTTTTGAAAATCACCCCAAATATGTTTTGTTAACTACAGTATATTTCTTCGAAAATTTCAATTACTTTTCTAGAATCACCGATCTTAAATTATTGGACATTTTTGAGATATTTAAAAAAATTGATTTATTTTGAAACCAAAATTTTCTAAAATCTTCGTTTCCGACCCTTCTCTAATCAGCTCATCAATATCCAGATTTTTTGTGGATTTTTAAGCAAATTTGTTAGAAGCGCACATTTTCATAATCCCCTTTGAATTTTTTTACCTCTGCCAAGTATTTTCGAAAAGTCCCCAAAAATTGTTCATTTCGAATTATTGCAGAAGCCATTTTGGGCAAAAATTTTTTCAAAAATTGCTAACTGTTAGGGAATTATCAAAACAAACTACATATTGCCGTTCTTGGTATTTTCCAAAATTTTAATTTTGAAACCAAAATTGTCAAAAACTTTGATCTGGAGCCATTTTCTAATAAGTTCATCGATTTCTATATTCCAGATTTTTGTGGTTTTCTTATAAAAAATTCATTATTAAAAGCTGAAATTTTCAACATTCCATCCAACCTCTTCGAAAATCCTCCAATGATATTTTTTTGTTGATTTAAACTTGCATAAGTCATTTTCGGGAATATTTCTTCCAAAATTTCTTCTACTTTCCCAGAATCATCAAAATGAAATATGTCATTTTTGAGATACATATTTTAAAAATATGACTTTGGAACCGAAATTTTCGAAAATCTTGGATATATATTCCGGACCACCTTCGAAAAGCACCTAAAACGTGTTTTTATTAATTTCGACTTGCAGAAGTCATTTTCAGCGACATTTTTAAAAAAAATTTTCTAGAATCACCAAAATGAAATATTGCCGTTTTCGAGATATTTCAAAATTTTATTTTCGAAACTGAAATTTTCGAAAATTTTGGTCTGAGGCCAATTTCTAATCAGTTCATCGATATCCAGATATATTCCAGATTTTTTGTCGATTTTTCTGCAACTTTAAAAAACTGAAATTTTCAATATCCTTTTCAAAATTTTTGATTTTTTCTTTAGAACTTTTTCTAAAATCATCCATTTTTTGAATTTAAACTTGCGGAAATCATTTTTGATAATATTTATTCCCAAATGTCACCTACTTTTCGGGAACCGTCAAAATGAGATATGATCATTTTTGGGATATTTCCAGGATTTTACTTTCAAACCGAAATTTTCAGTTTATCGATAACTATATTTTAGATTTTTTGTGGACTTTTGGCTAACTTTGTGAAAAGTTCAAATTTTCAATATTCACCGTCTTGAAATTTTTAACTTTTTTTTGAACCCTTTCGAAAATCACCCAAAAACATTTTTCAAAGACTTTTGTGCTGATTTAAACTTGCAAACTCAATTTCGGGAATATTTCTTCGAAAAATTCTACTATTTTTACAGAATAACCACATTTTTGCGATATTCCAAAAATTTAATTTTGAAACCGAAATTTTCGAAAATCTTGGTCGGAGACCATTTTTTAAGCATTTCATCGATATCTATATTCCTGATTTTTTGTGGATTTTTGGGTAAAAGCTCAAATTTTCAGTACACCCACTTCCGAAATTTTTTAATTTTCCGAGCGCTATCAAAAATTACTCAAAAAAATATTTTCGTTAATTTCAACTTGCATCAGTCATTTTCGGCAACATTTTTTCAAAAACTGCAAATACTTTGCCGGAATCACCAAAATAAAAAATTGCCGTATTTGAGATATTTAAAAATTTAATTTTCGAAACCGAAATTTTCGAAAATCTTGGTCTGAAACCAACTTCTAATCTGTTCATTAATATCTATATTCCAAATATTTTGTTGATTTTTTTGCAACTTTATTAATAACTGAAATTTTCAGTATTTTTCACTCGAAATTTTCGACTCTTTTTGGAACTTCTTCTAAAATCATCCAAAGACATTTTTTGTTGATTTAAACTCGCTGAAGTCATTTTCTGGAATAAGTATTTCTTCGAATATTTCCACTATTTTTCGGTAATCACAGAAATGAAATTTTGCCATGTTGGGAATATTTCAAAAAATTGATTTTGAGATCGAAATTTTCGAAAATCTTCGTCTGAAACCATTTTGTAACTAGCTCATCGATATCTGCACTACATTCCAGATTATTTTTGAATTTTTGGCTAAGTTTGTTAAAAACTGGTCTATGTCTTGGCCAAATCAGTCCATTGAAATCTATATTCCAAAAATTTAATTTTGAAACCGAAGATTTCTAAAATCTCTGTCTGAGACCATTTTTAAAGTATCTCGTCAATAAATATATTCCTGATTTTTTGTGGTTTTTTAGCTAAAAGCTCAAATTTTCAATACTGCCACTTTCGAATTTTTGAATTTTTCTAAGCGCTTTCGAAATTTATCCAAAAAAATGTTTTTGTTAATTTAGACGTGAACAGCCGTTTTCGACAACTTTCCTTCGAATATTCCAACTATTTTTCAAGAAGCACAAAAATTAATTACAACAATTTTAGGGATATTTTAAAAATTTGGTTTTGAAACTGAAAATTTTGCATAATTTGGTATGGGACCATCAATAGACTATATTTTTCTAATCAGCTTGTCCATATCTACATTCCAGAATTTTTTGTGTGTATTTGGCAGAATTTACAAAAAGTCAAGTCTTCAATATCTTTTTGAAATTTGTTGTTTTTTCCGAACATTTTCGAAAATTATCCAAAGACATTTTTAGGCAAATTTCGACTGAAGAAGTCAAGTTCAGCAACATCTCTTCAAAAATTCCAACCATAATAACTAAAGTGTTGTGCAGAAAAATATAATTTCAAGAATTCCACAAGGATTCAGCCTGGAGCTGTCCTTTTTTGCTTGTTTTGCGAATGACTACCTATATTTTAGTATTGTTGGAACAAGCATCAATTTTAGTAAATTTTGACTGCACGTTAAGTTTATTCTAGTTTAAATTATAACAATGTTTTGATAGCGTAAAACAAAACATGTTATATAAACCCACGTTTCCCCACTTTATTCCAAAAAAACACCACAATATTAAGCGATAAAGACCAAACTTGTGTAGTTTGCTCTATAAATCTCCCCGCCTTATAAATTCCAAAAACTTTGTATACACACATACGTAACTTATCCAAACAGGTAGCTATACAAAGAAATACCGCATAATAACCCGAAAGCCTCTGCTTTCCATCAAAGCTACCAGATCCTAATCTTTTGCGAAGAGCTGTAAATTAATTCTGACCGGATTCAGTGAAGAACCTTTGCCTAAATTATTGCGGTCGGTTTCGAGCCAGCCGGAAAGTCGGGAAGGTGGTCTTACTGATAAATAAACAACAACCTTCCGTGAAATATACTCTGATATCGAAATACGCGTTTTTGAACGTACACCCACCTGTAATGGACACCGCTAATGAGAAAATTCGGAGCATAGCTAGTAAATAATTATCGCTCGTTAACATTAATTTTAAATATTTTAATCATAAGGCTTCCGACCAAAATTTACAACGACAATATTTTTGCGCAGCTGCAAACTGAGGTACAAATATCAGCTTGCTCATTGTCATTCAAGCGAATAATTACTAATGTGTGGAGCCGAAGTTAATAACACAGCGTGAAAAATTACAGGCAAGGTATCACGAAAAATACGCCGCTAGTAATTTATCATTCTATTTTTTTTAGATAGTCATTAATTTGCAATTTAAATACAGGTCCTAAGTTAAGCAACCGTGTGTTAAAGTATTTACGAAATCCATATCTTACAAAGGTGGAATTAAGAAATTCGTCAAGTACGAAAAATGTATGTGTCGTGGAATAAATTTGTAGTGTGAGATTTTTTCACTGAATGGCAGCTGAATTCATTTACATAACAAATTTTCGCTGTTTGAATTTTTTTAACAACAATTATTATTACAGACAATTTATTATCCACACAACTCACCGTTCAGTTCGATCTAATAATAACTAATTCAGAGTTCAGATGGAAATCTGCGACTTCCTTGCCACAGTTTTGAATGAACGATATAAATACCCTTTCCAGCGCGTGCCGCTTAAATTCCGGTGAAAATTTACTCACCTTTTCCGCATTTTCCCTCTAAAAATAACCACAGTATTTAAATTAAGAAAATTTATCAAGCGCACGCAAACTAGATACACCTTTCAGATACACATGCAGTAAAAGCAACTAGTTGTTTGTTTTGGTCTGATTATTGTATTTGAAAGAAATTTCTAACTACAGCAAACATAGACAAACAATAAACGTTATAGGCTATTTTGTTAAAACGCAGCAGGTTTCACCGGAAGCGCACCCAAGACGACCGATATTTAAATTTCCAGGACATTCCGCAGAGGGTCGACAGACGTTGTGGCGTTGGAGACAATTCACTTGGTTTTCGGGAACTGGAAGAATTTGGTTAATTGAGGAATAGCAGGATGCAGGACTTACAGTTTGGACAACAAACTGCGCCGTCTTTTTTCTGGCCGGAGCAGAGGTCGGCCTGGGGGGCTGAGACGGTTTGGGGGCATTCTGATCTCAGGACGCAGTATCCTTTGGCGTTTGCACAAGCTTCCTCTCGGTAGAAGTTGGATTCTGTAATAATAACAAGCAGGATTTTTTTTAATTAGCTCTGTTCAAAGAATTTTTAATTTTCATGAAACGAGTCAAGGCTGCAGATGTCGGAACACAGGATGTTAATTATTTTTATTACAAAAACAAATATTCAATATGGGGTAGTTAATTTTGTGAGCAACATTTTCAAAGAAACTGATTTGAAAACGATTTTTTTTTAATACCTCAAAAATTATCATTCTTCATTTTGTAGAATCCGGAAAAATAGTTGGAATTTTCGAAGATATGAAGCCGAAAATAACTTCTATAAATGTTTTTAGATCATTTTCTAAGAGTGTTCGAAAAAGGATAAAAAATTCGTTTTGGAAAATTGAATATTTTGAAAAGTTGACTATAAATCCTGAAATAATTCGGAGAAATATATCCGACGAGCAAATTCAAAAAACAAAACGTGTATTGGTCCTGGAGTAGGATTTTTTGAAAATTCGATATGAAAATGAATTTTATTAAATAAGTATCTCAAGATTTCTGTTTATTTTGTCGATTTTGGAAACACAATTACAATTTTCGAAGAAATGAAGTTGAAAATAACTTCTATGAGTCGAAATCTGCAAAAAAATGTCTTTAGATAATTTTCGAAGAATATGCGATAAACGGTAAAAAAATTCATATAGAACAATGAAAATTTTTGAAAAGTTGACCAAAAATCTTTAAAAAAATTCTTGGAAATCCATTTTAATTAGCTGCTTCGAAAAATTTCATGTGTTCCAATCCCAGATTTTCGAAAAATTCGCTTTAAAAATCTCAAAATTTCTGTTCTCTGTTTTATCGATTTTGGAAAAACAATTGGAATTTTCGAAGACATGAAGCCGAAAATAACTTGTACGAGTCGAAATATACAAAAAAAATGTCATAAGATAATTTTCGAAGAATACGCGATAAACGTCGAAAAATTCGTATTAAAAAAGTGAGATTTTTGAAAAGTTGACCAAAGATCCTGAAAAATTCTGAGAAATACATTTCGAGTAGTTGATTCGAAAAATATAATGTGTTCATTGTCCCGAACCAAGATTTTTGAAAAATTCGCTTTGAAAATAAACTTTGTTAAATATCTCAAAATTTCTGTTTCCCATTTTATCGATTTTGGAAAAACAGTTGGAATTTTCGAAGAAATGAAGCCGAAAATAACTTCTACTAGTCCAAATATATGGAAAACATGTTTTTAGATAATTTTCAAAGAATGCTCGAATGGTCGAAAAATGCATATTGAAAAATGAAAATTGTTGAAAAGTTGATTAAAAATCTTTAAAAAATTCTTGGAAATACATTTTAATTAGCTGCTTCGAAAAATGTTATGTGTTCATGGTTCCAAACCCATATTTTCGAAAAATTCGCTTTGAAAATGAATTTTATTAAAAATCTCAAAATTTCTGTTCTCTGTTTTATCAATTTTGGAAAAACAATTGGAATTTTCGAAGAAATGATGCCGAAAATAACTTGTACGAGTCGAAATATACAAAAAAAAAATGTCTTAAGATAATTTTCAAAGAATACGCGATAAACGTTGAAAAAATCGCATTAAAAAAGTAAGATTTTTGAAAAGTTGACCAAAGATCCTTAAAAATTCTGAGAAATACATTTCGAACAGTTGATTCGAAAAATATAATGTGTTCATTGTCCTGAACAAAGATTTTCGAAAAATTCGCTTTTAAAATGAATTTTGTTAAATATCTCAAAATTTCTGTTTCCCATTTTATCGATTTTGGAAAAACGGTTAAGTTTTCGAAGAAATGTAGCCGAAAATAAAAAATTCTACTAGTCAAAATCTAGGAAAAAAATGTTTTTAGATAATTTTCGAAGAATGCTCGAACGGTCGAAAAATTCACATTGAACAATGGAAATTTTTGAAAAGTTGACTAAAAATCTTTAAAAAATTCTTGTAAATGCATTTTAATTTGCTGCTTCGAAAAATTTCATGTGTTCATGGTTCCAAACCCACATTTTCGAAAAATTCGCTTTGAAAATGAATTTTGTTAAAAATATCAAAATTTCTGTTCTCTGTTTTATTGATTTTGGAAAAAGAATTGGAATTTCCGAAGAAATGAAGCCGAAAATAACTTGTACGAGTCGAAATATACAAAAAAAAATGTCTTAAGATAATTTTCGAAGAATACGCGATAAACGTCGAAAAATTCGGATTAAAAAAGTGAGAAATTTGAAAAGTCGACCAAAGATCCTTAAAAATTCTGAGAAATACATTTCGAATAGTTGATTCGAAAAATATAACGTGTTCATTGTCCCGAACCAAGATTTTCGAAAAATTCGCTTTAAAATGAATTTTGTTAAATATCTCAAAATTTCTGTTTTCCATTTTATCGATTTTGGAAAAACAGTTAAATTTTGGAAGAAATGAAGTCGAAAATAACTTCCACGAGTTGAGATTTTTGAAAAGTTGACTAAAAATCGTTAAAAATTCTTGAAAATACATTTTGATTAGCTGATTAGAAAAATTTAATGTGTTCATGGTCCCCAACCTAGATTTTCGAAAAATTCACTCTGAAATTGAGTTTTGTTAAATACATATTTCAAAATTTCTGTTTTTCATTTTATCGATTTTACAAAAAAGTTGAAATTTTGAAGAATGAAGCCGAAAATATACAAAAAAATGTCTAGAAAATTTTCCAAGAATGCGCGATAAACGTGGAAAAATTCGTATTGAAAAATTGAGATTTTTGAAAAGTTTACTAAAAATCCTTAAAATTTCTTGGAAATACATTTTGATTAACTGATTAGAAGAATTGAATGTGTTCGTGGTCCCGAACCAAGATTTTCGAAAAATTCACTTTGAAATTGAATTTTGTTAAAAATATCTCAAAATTTCTGTTTTTCATTTTATCGATTTTAGAAAAACAGTTATAATTTTCGAAGAAATGAAGCCGAAAATAACTTCTATTAGTCAAAATCTACCGGAAAAATGTCTTCAGATAATTTTCGAAGAATGCTCGATAAATGGTCGAGAAATTCATATTGAACGAGTGAGATTTTTGAGAACTTGACTAAAAATCTTTAAAAAGTTCTTGGAAAATCCCTATTTTCCACTTTATCGATTCTGGAAAAATTGTTGAAATTTTCGAAGAAATCCAACCGAAAATAACTTCTACAAGTCATAGTATACAAAACAATGTCTTTGGGTAATTTTCGGTAAGTGCACAAAAAACGGTTAAAAATTCATGTGAATTGAAAAATTAATATATTTGAAAAGTCTAAATCTACAAAAAAAAAATTGAACAATGCTCTATAAACGGTCGAAAAATTCATATTGAAAAATTGAAATTTTTGAAAAGTTGACTAAAAATCCTCGGTCCCTTTTTGAAGAATTTGGTTTGGAAATGCAATTTTTCCACAATCTCAAAAACCCGAAAATAACTCGTACAGGTCAAAATATACAAAAAAAAAATCGAAGAATGCTCGATAAACGATTGAAAAATTCATACTGAATAATGAGATTTTTGAAAAGCTGCCTAAATATCCTTAAAAAATTCTGGGAAGAATTTACAAGTCGTAATATGCAAAATAATGCCTTTAGGTAATTTCCGATGGGTGCCCAAAAAACGGTAAAAAAATTTCTATGAATTAGAGAATTGAGATTTTTGAAAAGTTGATAAAAAGTTCTCAAAAAATTCTGGTAAATATGTTTCGACGAACTAAAACATAAAAGATATAAGGTGTTCGTGGTTTCGGGCCAAAATTTTCGAAAAATTCGGTTTGAGAAAGAAATTTTTTGAGAATTTCGAAAATCCTCATTTCTCATTTTGTCGATTATGGAAAAAATGTTGAAATTTTCGAAGAAATATTCCGAAAATAACTTGTACAAGTCGAAATATACAAGAAATCTCTTTAAGTAATTTCTGTTCACATTTTAGAACAAATAAAGCTGAAAATAACTTTTACAAACTGAAATATATAAAAAACAATGTTTTTAGGTAATTTTTGAAGAGTGCTCAAAAAACGGTTAAAAAAGTCGTATGAACCGAAAAGTTTTTTGAAAAGGTGAATAAAATTCAAAAAATATAATGTGTTCATGATCCGGAACCAAGTTTTTCGAAAAATTCGGTTTGAAAATGAAATTTTTCAAATATTTCAAAAATCTTCATTTTCTATTTAATCAATTGTGGCGAAATTGTTGAAATTTTGGAAGAAATAAACCCGAAAATAACTTCTACAAGTTGCAATATACCAGCAATCTCTTTGGGTAATTTTCGAAGAATGCTCAAACAACTGTAAAAAAACGAATTTATCAAAAAATGAGATTTTTGAAAAGTAGACTAAAAATTAAAAAAAAAAATTGTGAAATACATTTCGACAAACTAATTCAAAAAATATAACGTGTTAATGGTAGAGAATCAAGATTTTCGATAAATTCGGTTCGAAAATGATTTTTCTCAATATTTCAAAAATCCTCATTTTCCATTTTATCGATGCTGGAAATATTCTGTAGATTTTGGAAGAAATAATTTTGAAAAATTTAAATATAAAAGACAATGTCTTTAGGCAATTTTTGAGAAGTGCTCAAAAAATGGTCAAAAAATCCTTTGAACCCAAAAATTGACTTTTTCAAAAAGTTTACTAAAAATCCTTAAAAAATTCCGGAAAATACATTTCGACTAGGTGATTGGAAAAATATATTGTGTGTATGGTCCCGGACCAAGATTTTCGAAAAATTAGGCTTGGAAATGAATTTTTTCAATATATCAAAAATCCTGATTTTCCATTTTTTCTGGAAAAATTGTTGAACCTTTTAAGAAATGGTGACCAAAATAACTTCTACAAGTCGTAATATACAAAGCAATGTCTCTAAATAATTTTCGATGGGTGTTCAAAAAACAGTTAAAAAATTCATATGGATTCGAAAATTGAGATTTTTGAGAAGTTGACTAAAAATTCTCAAAAAATTCGGGTAAGTACTCTTCGACTAGCTAATTCAAAAAATATAACAAGTTTAAATAGTTTTGAAAAATTCGGTTTGAAAACGAAATTTTTTAAATATCTCAAAAATTCGTATGAACCGAAAAATTGAGATATTTGAAAAGTTGACTAAAATTCCTTAAAAAAATCTGGCGAACACATTTCGACTAGCTGATTTCAAAAATGTAATGTGTTCATGGTCTCGAACCAAAATTTTCGAAAAATTCGACTTAAAAATAAAATGTTTATATACCTATCTCGAAAATCCGCATTTTCCATTTCATCGATTCTGGAAAAATTATTGGAATTTTGGAAGAAATGAAACCTAAAATAAATTCTACAAAACAGTCTTTAGGTGATTTTCGAAGGGTGCTTAAAACAGTAAAAAAACTCGTATGAATCGAAAGATTCAGATTTTTGAAAAGTTGACTAAAAATCCTCAAAAAATTCTATTGGACGACTTAATTCGAAAAATTCAGTCTGACAATGATTTTTTTTTAAATATCTTCAAAATCCTCTCGTTTTCTTTTTATCAATTCTGGATCAATGTTTCAAATTTTCGAAGAAATGAATCCGAAAATAACTTCTACACAAAAAACAATGTCTTTACGTAATTTTCGAAAACTGCTCTAATAACAGTCAAAAAATTCCTACGAACCGAAAATTTTAGATTTTTGAGAAGTTGACATTTTGACGAGCTATTTCAAAAAATATAACGCGTTTATTGTCCCGGACCAAGATTCTTAAAAAACGCAGTCAGAAAATGCAGTTTTTCAAATATCTCGGTAATCCTTATTTTCCATTTTATCGATTCTGGAAAAATTGTTGAAATTTTCGAAGAAATCGAGACAAAAATAATTTCTACAAGTCGTAATATACAAAAGAATGTCTTTGGGTAATTTTGATGGGTGCTCAAAAAACTTTCAAAAAATTCCAAATATTTGGAAAATGGAAATTTTTGAAAAATCGACTAAAAATTCTTAAAACACTTTCACAAATATGTTCCGACGAACTAATTCGAAAAATATAACGTGTTTCTGGTCCCGGGGCAAAGTTTACGACAAATTAGATTTGAAAATGAAATTTTTTCAAAATTTCGAAAATCCCCATTTCCCATTTTGTCGATTCTGGGAAAACTGTTGAAATTTTGGAAGAAATAAACCCAAAAATAACTTCTACAAGTTGAAAAATACACAAAAAATCTCTTTGGATAATTTTCGAAGAATGCTCAAAAAACTGTCAAAAATTCGAATTTATCGAAAAATTGAGATTTTCGAAAAGTGGAGTAAAAATAAAAAAAAAATGTAAACGCATTTCGAGAAACTAATTCGAAAAATATAACGTATTAATGATAGAGAACTAAGATTTTCGGATAATTCGGTTTGAAAACGAAAATTTTTAAATATATACTTTGAAAATCCTCACTGTCCATTTTATCGATTCTGAAAATATTGTTCAGATTTTGGAAGAAATAAAGCCGAAAATAACTTCTACAAATTGAAATATAAAAAACAATGTCTTCAGGGAATTTTTGAGGAGTGCTCAAAAAACTAAAAAAATTCGTATGAACCGAAAAGTTGACATTTTTGAAAAGTTAACTAAAAATCCTTAAAAAAATCAACTAGCTGATTCGAAAAATAGATTGTGTTTATGGTCCCTAATCAGAATTTTCCAAAAATTCGGCTTGAAAATGAAATGTTTCAAATATGTATCTCGAACATTCTCATTTTCCATTTGGTCGATTCTGGAAAATTTGTTGAAATTTTTGAAGAAATGGGGACGAAAATAACTTCTACGAGTCGTAATATATAAAACAATGTCTTTAGGCAATTTTTGATGGATGCTCAAAAAACGGTCACAAAATTCATAGAAAACTGATATTTTTGAAAAATTGACTAAAACTTCTCAAAAAATTCTGGAAAATATGTTCCGACGAAGTAATTCGAAAAATATTACGTGTTAATGGTAGAGGACCAAGATTTTCGAAAAATTCGTTTTGAAAATGAAATTTTTTAAATATCCCGAAAACTCATATTTGCATTTTATCGATTCTGGAGAAATTGTTTGAATTTTCAAAGAAATAAACCCTAAAATCATTTCTACAAGTTGAAATAAACAAAACAATGTCTTTAGGTCATTTTCGAAAAGTGCTCAAAAACCAATAAACAAATTGGTAGGTATGAATCGAAAGTTAACCAAAAATTCACAAAAAATTTTGGACGATACATTTCGACGAACTATTTGAAAAATATATCGTATTAATGGTTGGGGACCAAGATTTTCCAAAAATTCGGTTCGAGAATGAAATTTTTTAAATATGTATCCGCAAAATTCGTATTTGCATTTTATTCACTCTGGAAAAATCGTTGGAATATTGGAAGAAATGAATCCGAAAGCAACTTTTTACAAGTCGATATAAAAAAAACAATCTCTTCAATGTACTCAAAAAATGGCCAAAAAATCGTACGAATTGAAAATTTGAAATTTTCCAAAAGTTGAGTATAAATTCTCAAAAAACCTGGCCAATACATTTCGACGAGCTAATTCGAAAAATATAACGAGTTGATGGTCTCGGGCCAAGATTTTTGAAAAATTCTGGTTGAAAATTAAAATTTTTAAATAAGTATGTCAAAAAACCTCATTTTTAATATTATCGAATCTGGAAAAAAATTTTAAAATTTCGAAAAAATGAAACCGAAAATAGCTTCTGCAAGTCGAAATATACAAAGCAATCTGTTTCGGTAATTTTCGAACGGTGCTCAAAAACGGTCAAAAAATCGTATGAATCGAAAGATTGAGATCTTTGAAAATTTTACTGAAAATTCTCAAATGGCCAATACATTTCGGCAAATTAAAAAGGTCAAAAATTCATACGAAAGACAAGAGAAAAAGAAATTCCAGATTTTTGAAAAGTTGCCAAGATTCGAAAAACATAACAATATTTACAATATACATATGTAAATGAGAAGGTAATGATGAAAGATCATACATCAAGTTGGCTTTGAAATTTTCTTGTCGCCTGTCACAAATGTCAATACTCATAAATCATGAACTAACTTCTTAACATTTTCAAGTATATCTGCGTGACAGATAGGCAACCAATAATTCAGCGCCAATTTTAAAGAAAACAACAAATTCTCATTAAAAATGCATTCGTAATCACATTTCCTGAAATAAGTTAACGAAATTGCCTATTAAAAATTACTACGATATATTTTCTAGAATTTCCATTGACTTGATTCCAATAAAGTGTATATGTATTTAGAAAAATTAAGAAGGAATTATGTTATTACAACACAACAAATAAATAGGGATATATAATCGAAAATAGAAAAAGAGCTTGAAAAGAACTCGGAGAATAAACAGAGGACACGGAAATCAAAGTTCAAGAAACAAATATAATAAAGAACCAAAGAAACAAAAAAATCGAAACAAATATGACAATAGAAATAGGAATGTTACATTTGTAGACCTGAAAAATTAGAAAGCGAAAACTAAAAATAAACTCAAAAAGCGCAAGATAATGACAATAGGGAAAACAAAATTAACAGTACAAAACAACATCAATATCTGAATGTGAAAGTTGTATACTTAGAAAAGTTCAAAATGTAGACTATGGAAATTCCGGCCCCCGCGACTTACAAGTGGTTAAAATTTGATGGCAGGTAAAACCCAAACATTTTGGGAAAGTACCTTATCGTAGGCGTCAAACTATAAAAGTCGGCGAGGTCATAGCAATAATTGTCAAACTGATTGATAGTTATTTAAGGACGCCCTCCTTACCCAAGACTGGTTGATAGTCAACACATTTTTTTAAATCGACTATAGTCTAAATTAAAGTTTTACAACTGTTATTAATTACGTAAAAATATCTTGATAGTGAATTTATTTTCAAGCACTCGTGAAACGATCCACATAACTCCTAAACTCACCAATAGCCATCGCACCACACACCAGCACCGACAAAACCCACACAAAATGCATCTTCTTGCGGTTTCTGATCACGTACAATCACAGAGTGGTGCTTTTCTTGAAGAATTTATAAGAGTGCTGCCTCGGGTTTCCCACTTGTTTTATTTGTACTCGCTCGAAAACGTTATCATTTCTCTGATAATTTTTTTCGCCACTGGGAACTCTAGTCTGAGGTGTCAGAAAAGAGAAAGTTGATAATGCGGTATTTCTGTCACACTTATACTATTTGCATATCTTCTTGATAACATTGCGCAAGCAACAACTAAATAATAAATATGCAAAAGATCGTTAATTTTTGCTTCGGAATTATTGCTGTTAATAGTGCTGATAGTGCGATTATTTACATATTTTAAAAGTATAATCGCTGCGTTTTACAGCAAGCGGATAAGAATTATTATTTTGATTTATCAAATAGCAGCCCGAGGCTGTAGTCTAATTTATAAATTTTAATATCAGCCTGCATAATAGAGAGCTGCACGGAATTGCATGTGAAATTAAAAAATGGGGTCAGGTGTCATTGAAATTTGTAAAAATGCGACTTGTTGAAGTGGAGAGTGTTTGTGTCAAATTGCATAATCCTGGCTTCATTTTATTTATTTATCGCAAATAGTTACCGAGAGTAACAAGTCTAGTCTAGACTATAGAATGGTCTAGACTCGATGGTTCTGTGTTGACGACCTTAAAGTGTAGGTTATTTCCCTGACACGATAAAAAGACAAGTGTTGTTGCTTCAGCACATGACGTTAATTGTTATTATTTTAATTAAACGTAAATGTCCTTTTAGCCAACTGTATTGTTATAAAATTACCGCTTCACGACGCTGAGTGGATTATTTTAATTGGCTTCTAACGGTGTCTGTTTTCCGTACGGCACATTGTTCCTTAATACATGTTTAATTTATAAATGTATCATAAAAAAAAATAAATTACTGCCTGACTTCAAAAGTGTGCTTCATATTTTATTTTATGGTGGGAACGCGTTTTCAGTTTGAGATTAACTGTCAGGTTTGCATGTGAACATTGCCTGTGATATTTACATCAAATGTTTCAATTAATTTTAACTTAAAAACTCGTTAACAACAAACATCAAGTCGCATCAGCATTGCCAACTTGGGGTTTGAAATAACCGTGATTTTAATTTTTTTTTACTCTTTCGTCATAAACAAATCGTTTCACGTCTCATAAATTATTACCGTAGATTAGAATTCGCTTATGTTCATCTGATGTACATTAGTGACTTAAATAACTTTTAAAAAATTGTCTTGAAATATACTGGGTGTAGACTTCAGTTGCCACTGGTAGACGAAATACACTGCCGGACAAAAGAAAACCAGACTTGAATTTTTTGTGAGTACGTGCAAATAAGGTCGGACAAATTTTAGTTTTTTACAATCTGCACGGTATTTCTAAAATGCTGATACAATTTCACAACGGGGACAGTTCGGGAAGTGAAAATTTAGGTAAATATTACTATTCTTATTTTAAAATCTCGACTAGGAACCGCGCACTCCGCTTCCACCACGTGTTTCTGTCTTATTTAACCTGAATTCCATTTTAAATGTTCAATTTCTATGACCCTGATATTAACGACAATTGGACAAGTGTTAACGTTTCAAAAAGAGCAATAAATAACATTTAAATTCGCCATACAATCTTGTGAAATTTTAAACAACAAATAATTCTTATTTGAGATTAAGATTGGACATCAGATAATTTATATGATGGGAACATTCATCAACTTAACAAACAGATCTGGTGTGAAATAAAACTCGTGCAGACAAAAATATTACGTGAAGTTAGAAACTGCAGAGTATGACAGTTAACGTTCAATTTAAGTTATAAAACAAAGAAAATTACTGAAGTTAAAATTGTGAGATAGAGAAATATTGTATAAAACAATTAATTTTGAGAGTTTATATCGTGAACTGCTTATCCCCAACAAAACGCATGATAAATAAACACAAAAATATCCAGTTATCGTTGCGAGGAAATGCCTCGATGATATGATATTTTAACTATTTTAACTCCCCACCAGTTCACGATATTATGAATTTTCTTTAATTTAACTGCCGTAAATGAACTACTAGTAATCTTGTGTGAAGAATTAAGAAGTAATACTTAAGTACATGCATCCAGGAACCTCATCATAACTTTATAAACAACGGGTGTTATCCTGACTAAGTGAATTTAATGATATCTCTTAGCAAATGTCTGTTAATTGTGTTAGCACCAGTTAACGATTAAAATCCTAAAATGAACTATGAATTGACAAACAATGAATTAAATTTGCACGAGTCGGCGTCGGTCAAAAATTCACATTTTCCGATTAGAAAGCCGCAAGAATTAGCTGCGCGTGTTGGGGAAAACCTTAAGTTGCAGGGAGTTGACTAAAAATCCTTAAGAAATACATTTTTAATAGCTGATTCGAAAAATATAATATGTTCATGGTCCCGAACCAAGATTTTCTAAAAATTTGCTTTGAATAATAAATTTGGTTAAATATCTCAAAATTTCTGTTTTTCATTTTATCGATTTTGGAAAAACAGTTGCAATTGAGAAGAAATCAAGACGAAAATAACTTTTACAAGTCGAAATCTACAAAAAAAGTCTTCAGATATTTTTCGAAGAATGTTCGATGAACGGTCGAAAAATTCATATTGAAAAATTGAGCATTTTGAAAAATTTCCTGAAAATTAATAAAAAATTCTGGTATATATTTCATTTCGACTAGCTAATTCGAAAAATATAAAGTGTTTATGGACCCGAACCAAGATTTTCAAAAAATTCGGCTTGAAAATGAACTTTTTTAAATATCTCGAAAATCCTCTTTTCAATTTTATCAATTCTGAAAAAATTGTTGAAATTTTCGAAAAACTCGACACGAAAATAACTTCTACAACCCGTAACATATAAAACAACGTTTTTTGGTAATTTTCGATGGATGTTTAAAAAACGGTCAAAAAATTCATATGAACCGGAAAATTGACATTTTTGAAAAGGTGACTAATAATTATCGAAAAACTGAGAAATCGAGAAATTGAAATCGAAAAATTGAAAATTCGCGAAGTCGAAAGATCAAAAGATCGAGAAGTCGGGAAATCGAAAAATTGAGAGATCGAAATAGATAAATATTGAAAAATGGAAAAATTCAAAATTGAAAAATTTAAACTTAAAAAACTCGATAAATCGAAAAATTGAGAAATAAATTGCGAAAAATTGAAAAATCGGAAAATTTAAAAATGAGAAGACCAAAAAATCGAAAGACAGAAATCGTAACAAAAAAGTGAAAAACCTAAAATTTAAAAATTCGAAAAATTGAAAATTTACAAAATCGTGAATTCAAAACATCAACGAATCGAAAAATCAAAAAATTGAAAACGCAAAAAATGTATGATTTAAAAAATCGCAAAATTTTGAAAAATCGAATAAGTAAAAAATAAAAAAAAACAGAAAGGTGGAAAATCTAAAAATTTAAAAATCGAAGTATTGAAAAATCCCAAAATTGAAAAATCCCAATACTCAAAGGTAGGAAGTTCGAAAAAATCGGGCAATGGGAAAGACGAAAAATCGAAGAGTCGAAAAATTAAAAAAATCATTAATCGAAAAATTGAGAAATCGAAAATTCCAAAAATTTAGAAGCGCCAAAAATTTAAAAATTGAAAAATCATAAATTTCAAATACATACATACAGCGAAAAATCGAAAAGATAAATTATTGAAAACCCGAGAAATCGAGATGGAAAAATTGAAAAATCGCGAAATCGAGACATCAAATGATCAAGAAGACGAGAAGTCGAAAAATAGAAAAATTAAGAAATGGAAGTGACTAAAAATTCAAAATTGAAAAATTTTAACTTAAGAAAACTATAAACCGACAAAGTGAAAAATTCGAAAAATTGAAAAACCATAAAATCAAAAAACGAAAATGCGGAAAATGGAAAGAAAACTGTTAAATCGAAAATTGAAAAATCGAAATATCGAAAAACTGAAAAATTTATTCCGAAAAATTGAAAAATCAAATAGTCTAAAAACGAGAAGGCAAAAATCGAAAGATTGAGAAATCGAAACAACAAAAAAGTGAAAAATCTAAAATTTAAAAATTCGAAAAATTGAAAATTTAAAAAATCGAGCAATCAAAACATCAACATTTCGAAAAATTAAAAAACTAACTAAATTAAAAAACTAAAATCGAAAAATGTAAACATTTAAAAGTCAAAGTGTTTAAAAGTCAATATTCGTCAGTTTATTGGATTTCTCACTAAGGCAGGTTGATAAAACACACCACTTCCCATTTAAAATCTACCCATGATAAATTTAAATATTCATTTTTGTGAAAAAATAATGGATTTTACGAATGTGGCGGTCACTTGTTTAAACTTCATTAATTCACTTTTATCTTAAGAAAAGTAACTTTTTCCTTAAGGAAAGAATATATTTTATTGTGTGATACTACAACACAGTTTCTACGTGAAGAAGGTACTGTATAACCAATTTCTGTAATCAGGCAAGGTAACTTTAGTCTTTGTCCATTTTATTCTACCAGAATGGAAATTATGATAAGCCGAAGAAAGAAGGCGGAGGAGTATTAAGACTGAACAAAAAAGTAAAAGAATTGAACATAATTCCAGATTCTTGTTTCATGTTTTTTACCGTTTGAAAATGAAGTTATCCAGTCAAATAAAAATTGGTCTAAAGAGTTTAGACAGTACTTCCCTCGCTGTCGGAAACTTGACGACTGCATGCCTATTGTGTTTTTTTTCTCATTACATTTTTGTAGTGGGAATTTAAAAAAAATTGCGATGACGTCATCAACATTTTTGCAAGGACACGTATATCAGTTGGGATAGATGTAGTGTAATACTAAGAATAAAATTATTATATTCTCAAATTTTCGGGAAAATGAATTGGGTCGTTTTGAATATTGATTTTTTATAATCAATAAAATAACGAAACAATTTACTCACGTATACGGCAACTGAAAATCGTTTATGTATAAACATTCTTAATTTAAGATGACAAGCGTAACAGCATACGTGAGAGTCAAACAGAGAAACTGTAAACAAAACGACCATCGGTTTTATTGCTTCGACTTCCGCTTATTATATAAAACATTGGGTTTTATTTTAATTCTTGACGGTGAAATTCACAATTGGTTGATTATAAACATGTCTATTTCACATTCGCGGAACCAAGTGAGCGCATAAAACAAATGCAGGTCTGTAATGTTAAAGTCGATGTAAATAAGCGTGCTACCCTTATGTTTCAACCGAGTTTTGCCTTTAACAAATTTTGCGTCCACCAAATTGCGTTGGTTGGGGTGTAATACTAATAATAAGTGTTGCCTTTAATTTAATCAATAAAATAAATTGACTTCATTAATTTTTTTGAACCACCTCTTAAGAAAATCTAAAAAATATGAATGGAATGATAAATCACAAGTACAAACTCATCATATTTTTTGCATTTTAGATAGGATTTATTCAGCAAAATTTAAGGGTGACGTCATCAATTTTTTTAGGACGGATGAACAAATACATTTTGAACAAAAGTTTACCATGCTTATAATAACTTTAAAATATTCCCAAGATTTCAAAGCATTCGGTTTTGTAATTCCTGATTAAATCGATAAAATAAATTCACGCCTTCATTAATTTTTTTGAGTCACCCTGCATATGCAAATCCAAAAATATGAATGGAATGATAAATCACAAGTACAGACTCATCATATTTTGTACATTTTAGATACGATTTATTCGGCAAACTTTTGAGCTGACGTCATCAGTTTTGTGTAGAAGATAACCAAATATATTTTGACTAAAAATTTATTATGCTCTTTATAACCTTAAAACATCTGCAAGATTTCAAAGCATTCGGTTTTGTAGTTCCTGATTAAATCAATAAAATAAATTTACGCATTCATTAATTTTTTTGAGTCACTCTGTATATGCAAATCGAAAAAATTTTAATGGAATGATAAATCACAAGAAGAGACTCACCATATTTTGTACATTTTAGATAGGATTTTTTCAGCAAAATTTTGTGGTGACATCATAAATTTTTTAGGGGAGACGTTTTGATCAAAAATTTACCATGCTTATGATAATTTTAAAATATCTTCAAGATTTCGAAGCATTCGGTTTTGTAGTTCCTGAGTAAATCAGTAAAATAAATTTACGCTTTCATTTATTTTCTTGAATCACCCTGTATATGCAAATCCAAAAAATATGAATGGAGTGATAGATCACAAGTACAGACTGATCATATTTTGTACATTTTAGATATGATTTATTCGGCAAATTTTCGAGCTGACGTCATCAAGTTTTTGGAGGGGATAAGCAAATATATTTTGACTAAACATTTATTATGCTCTTTATAACCTTAAAACATCTGCAAGATGTCAGAGCATTCCGTTTTGTAGTTCCTGATTAAATCAATAAAATATATTTACGCATTCATTAATTTTTTTGAGTCACCCTGTATATGCAAATCCAAAAAATATGAATGGAGTGATAGATCACAAGTACAGACTCATCATATTTTGTACATTTTAGATATGATTTAATCCACAAACTTTTGAGCTGACGTCATCAAGTTTTTGGAGGGGATAAGCAAATATTTTTTGACTAAAGATTTATGATGCTCTTTATAGCCTTAAAACATCTGCAACATTTCAAAGCATTCTGGTTAGCAGATTAAAAATTAAATTTCAAAATGTTGTTTTATAATTTTGATTTTTTTTCCAAAAATCTGGACGTTTCGGGTGAAAAGTCGATTCAGAGTTGTAAACTACATGTGTAGGACTATGTTATTTTATACAATTGAAAACCCATTTACTATGTACAATTTTGAAGTGACGTCATCGCATTAGTGGTGGGGATGATTAGACAAATTTTGGTTAGCGTTTTACCATCTACATGATATTCTTAATAAAAGTACAAAATTTCACAACAATCGGTCGAGTACTTTCGGAGATTATCTGTCTAATAAAAATCCGGGACGGCAGACGGACAGACGGACGGACAGACGGACGGACAGACGGACGGACAGACGGACAGACGGACAGACAGACGGAAATGGGAGACCTATTTCTTCGTCTTCTAGGGGTCATGAAAGATCGAGAAAACGTAAAAGTAGAGAGTCGGCCGACGGACTCGATTACAATACTTCCTTTGCTTACGCTCGGGAAGTAAAAAACTACCTATATAACAATAAAAAGGCAAAATGATTGGTTGTATTTAATGGATTTATAGTAATTATGCTTTTTTTTTAAAGACACGACTTTTCAAAAACCGTCAATTAAAACAGCGTCTTTTCTCTTAAACAAAGAAACCACAAACCTTTATTTCAAACTCTCATATACATCTTACACTTAGAACCAACCCCACCCTCACTTATGCCCCTTCTTCCCCCCCAGCAAATTCACCGACCTCCTCCTCTTCAACTCCGCCTTCCTCGCCTTAAACTCTTTCTTTCTCTGCGCCACCACCTTCGCGAACGCCTCCACCTGCACCTTCTTCTCCAGACACCTCTTCTTCTTCAGCGCCAGCCGTCTCCTCTTCCTCTGCAGACTCGTCGGCGTGATCAGCCTCTGGATTTTCGGTGCCTTGAACCTCGCCCTCTTGCCCTCCTTCAGCGGCAGCGGCCGCTTTACCACGTACTGCCTCACGTCGTCCTCCTTGCTCAAATTGAACAACTTCCTGATCCTCGAGGCCCGCTTGGGCCCCAGGCGCCGCAGCACCGACGTGTCCGTCAGGCCGGGGATGTCGTTGTCGCCCTTGCGCACTACCACCAGCGACAGCACGCTCAGGTTGGCGTCCACGATGCACCCCCGCACCGACTTCCGGCGGCGCTGGCCGTCGCGACGCGGCCGGAAGCAACGCGAGCTGGCGGAGAGCAGCAGCCGGACGCGGGTGGACGTGAGGACGCCTTGCTTCATGGGGAAGCCTTCTCGGTCGTTGCCGCCGGTGATGCGCAGGATGTAGCCCTTCCACTCGTCGCCGAGGGGCGAAGCGTCGATCTCCTGGCTGAGGCGCTTCTCGTAGAAGATGCGCAGTTTGGGCTCGTCGGTCACTTCGATGAGCTTCTGGCAGCCAGTGGCGGGATAAGAGATGTTGAGCTTCATTGTTGAGGGAGAACTGGGTTTTTGTTGATTTTGGGGTTGTCATGGTTAATTCGACAAGCCTGCTGTTTTTAATTTTTGTAGAATTAGGAATTTTGGCAGAAATGAAGTTGCATTTTGTGTGCAAATCGGTTCTTTTCAGTGGAAAAATATATGTTTTTTAGAGAGTCTGGTCAAAGTTCAAGAGACATATTGTTCTTATAGTGTTTTCACTTTGTCCAATAAAACTGTCACCAAATTAAACGGACAAGTACATACAGTAGACAGCGGTTAACCATTTTTGATCCTTTAAACGGAATTGCTGTTGAATATAAAGAGGTTTTTTCTGGTAAGTTTTCCATTTGGGACGAAACTTCACAGGTATTTAAACAGCACACGAAAATAACGAAACTAAACTCCCTGCAGGACGGAACGTAAGGGTCAGTCTTCCATGAAAATGTAGCTTCTCACAAAAAGGTGCACATATTAATTCAGCAACACATTTCAAGCGTTAAATATTTTTTTCTTTTATTACCTGTAACATATTTTTACATAAACTATAAATGGGCATTTTGGCCGAAAAAGTGTCTCAATGATTTTTTTCCCGAATGATCCAATCAAGTAATTTAAAATGAAGCTATAAATAAAGCAAACACATTGATTTATAAGGCTACTAACAATATGCAGTAATAATGATATAGCCTCTACCAGTCATTTTCTTGGAGGGTAGAAACAGAAAATAAAGGGTGGGTGGGCGGGGCTAGTTCCTGGCAAGGTAAGGCTAATATTGCGACATAACGTACCCTCTAAGAAAATAAAAAGTGGGTGGGTGGGGCTAGTACTTGCCAAAATAAGCCTGATTTTGGCAAATGAGTTACCCTCTAAGAGAAGCGAGGGTGGGTGGGCGGGCTAGTACCTGCTAAGATAAGACTAATATTGGCAAATGACATACTCTCTAAAAATATGAAGGGTAGAGGGTATATCATTTGGCAAAATCAGCTTTATCTTGCCAAGCACTAGCCCCGCCCACCCCCCCCCCTTTATTTTCTCATTTTTCTTCAAATATTTAAGATGTTCCTTCTCCTTTAATTCTTCTTTAATTTCCCAGAATTTTTAGTCAACTTTTCAAACATCTCATTGTTCAATATGAATTTTTCTTTTTTTTTGTAAATTTCGACCTGCAGAAGTTATTTTCGGGTTTATTTCTTCCAAAATTTCAACAACTTTTCCAGAGTTGACAAAATGGGAAATAAGGATTTTCGAGATCCTGAAAAAAATTCATTTCCAAACCAAATTTTTTCAAAATCTTGGCCCGGGACCTAGAAGGATTTCTAGTCAACTTTTCAAAAATCTCAATTTTTCAGTATGAATTTTTCGACTATTTATCGAGCATTGTTCAAAAATTTTTTTGTAGATTTCGACTTTTCAAATATACTAATTTTTCAATTCATACGAATTTTTTTATCAATTTCCGAGCACCCACTGAAAATTACCTAAAGACATTGTCTTGTATACTACGACTTGAAGAAATTATTTTCGTCTCGATTTCTTCGAAAATTTATTATTTCCAGAATCGATAAAGTGGAAAATGAGGATTTTAAAAAATTTTATTTTCAAATCAAATTTTTGGAAAATCTTGATTCGGGATCATGAACACATTAAATTTTTCAAAGCCTAGTTAAAACGTATTTCCAAGAATTTTTTAAAGATTTTTAGTCAACTTTTCAAGAATCTCAATTGCTCAATATGAATTTCTCGACCATTTATCCGAGCATTCTTCGAAAATTATCTAGTCATTTTTTTTTGTATATTTCGACTCGTAGAAGTTAGTTTCGGCTTCATTTCTTCCAAAATTTCAATTTTTTTTCCAAAATCGATAAACTAGAGAATAGAAATTTTGAGATTTTTAGCAAAATTCATTTTCAAAACGAATTTTCCGAAAATCTGGGTCCGGGGCTACGAACACGTTATATTTTTCGAATTAGTTCGTCAAAATATATTTGCCAAATTTTTTGAGAATTATAATTCATCTTTTCGACTTTTCGGTTTTCCAATTTTTCAACGTTTCGGTTTTGGGATTTATGTATTTAAAATTTACGATTTTTCAGTTTTTCAATTTTGGCGTTTCTAAATTTTTGGATTTTTCGATTTCTCAATTTTTCGATTAATGTTTTTTTTTTAATTTTTCGATTTCGCAAATTTTCAATGTTAAGTTTTGGGATTTTTCAATTTTGGGATTTTCCAATATGTACTAAATTTCAATTTTTAAATTTTTAGATTTTTCGACTTTCTGTTTTTTTTTGATTTTTTACTTATTCGATTTTCCAAAATTTTGCGATTTTTCAATTTTTTGATTTTTCAATTCGTTGATGTTTTGATTTCACCATTTTGTAAATTCTCAATTTTTTGAATTTTTAAATTTTAAGTTTTTCACTTTTTATTGTTACGATTTCTCAGTGTTTCGATTTTTTTGGCTTCTCATTTTTAGATTTTCCGATTTTTAATTTTTGCATTTTATTTTTCAATTTTTCGATTTATGGGGTTTTTTAACTTTAAATTATTCAATTTTGAATTTTCCCATTTTTCGATATTTATCTATTTCGATATCTCAATTTTTCGATTTTTCGACTTCTCGATCTTTTGATGTTTCGACTTGGGAATTTTCAATTTTTCGTTTTCAATTTGCTCGATTTCTCAGTTTTTCGATAATAATTCATCTTTTCGATTTTTCTGTTTTCCAATTTTTCAACGTTTCGGTTTTTGGATTTATGTATTTAAAATTTACGATTTTTCAATTTTTCAATTTTGGCGTTTCTAAATTCTTGGATTTTTCGATTTTTCAATTTTTCGATTAATGGATTGTTTAATTTTTCGACTTTCCGATTTCTCAATTTCTCAAATTTTCAATGTTTAAGTTTTCGGATTTTTCAGTTTCGGGATTTTTCAATATGTATTTCGATTTTTAAATTTTTAGATTTTTCACCTTTTTGTTTTTTTTGTGATTTTTTTACTTTTGCGATGTTTTAAAATTTTGCGATTTTTTTAATCATACATTTTTCGAGTTTTCAATTTTTTGAATTTTCGATTCGTTGATGTTTTGAATTTTCAATTTTGTAAATTTTCAATTTTTGGAATTTTAAAATTTTAGATTTTTCACTCTTTTGTAGTTTCGATTTCTCAATCTTTCGATTTTTTGCCTTCTCGTTGTTAGATTTTTCGATTTTTCAATTTTTCGGAATTAATTTTTCAATTTTTCGATATTTCGATTTTTCAGTTTTTTGGTTTATCGGGTTTTTTAAGTTTAAATTTTTCAATTTTGATTTTTCTCGTTTTTCGGTTTTTAGTTATTTCGACTTCTCGATCTTTTGATGTTTCGATTTCGCTATTTTTCAATTTTTCGATTTCGATTTCTCGATTTCTCAGTTTTTCGGTAATTCATCTTTCCGAGTTTTCGATTTCCAATTTTTCAACGTTTCGTTTTTGGGATTCATGTATTTAAAATTTACGATTTTTCAATTTTTCAATTTTTCGATTAACGGATTGTTTAAGTTTTCGACTTTCCGATTTCCCGATTTCTCAAATTTTCAATGTTTAAGTTTTCGGATTTTTCAGTTTTGGGATTTTTCAATATGTAGGTATTTAGATTTTTCACCTTTTTGTTTTTTTTTTGATTTTTTACTTATGCGATGTTTTAAAATTTTGCGATTTTTGAATTATACATTTTTCGAGTTTTCAATTTTTTGATTTTTCGATTGGTAGATGTTTTGATTTCTCAACTTTGTAAATTTTCAATTTTTCGAATTTTTAAATTTTAGATTTTTCACTTTTGTGTAGTTTCGATTTTTTCAATTTTTCGGAATTAATCCTTCAGTTTTTCGATGCTTGGATTTTTCTCTTTTTCGGTTTATCGGTTTTTTAAGTTAAAATTTTTGATTTTGAATTGAATTTTTCCCCTTTTCGATTTTTAGTCACTTTCATCTCTCAATTTTTCGATTTTTCGCCTTCTCGACTTGTTGAGCTTTTGATGTTTCGGTTTCTCGATTTCTCAGTTTTTCAATTATTCGTTTTCGACTATTCGAGTTTCCAATTTTTTGTCGTTTCAGTTTTGGGATTTACGTATTTAAATTTTTTGATTTTTCAATTGTTCAATCGATTTTTTAATTTTCCGATTGCTCTGTTTAAGTTTTGGGAATTTAAATTTTGGGATTTTTCAAGACTTGGATTTTTAAATTTTTAGATTTATCGACTTCCTGTTTTTTTGATTTTTTAATCGAAAGAAAACCGTTAAATGGAAAAATTGAAAAATCGAAATATCGAAAAACTGAAAAATTAATTCCGAAAAATTGAAAAATCGAAAAATCAGACGGAGTTAACCGTCATTTTTATATTGCAAACCGTAATCTGGAAAAATATTAATCCATTTTCACCTAAAAGTAGAGTAGGATACACATTAACAAAACATAAAAGCATCGTGACAGGCAAAAGTTACGTGATATTGCGTCAATTATCGCTTCATCACTTAAAAGTGCGGACACAAAAACCACGACGCCATTAAGGTGCCCATTTATCTCCTAATTAATGAAACCAAACACTTCGAAAATTGTACCTAAAATTAGTCCAAATACAGCACATTTCCCCTTTTATTACACTCCCAAATTAAAAATACCCCACATTTACATCGCATCCACACGCAACTTTGCGATAACGCAGTTAATTCCTAACTTCGTCATTATCGCAACTAGTGATAACACATTGCAATATTCATGGCAATTTTTCTCCTACTACATCCACACGCTTACGCATTTCCCAGGCTATGATTCATTGAAACTGTTTACCTTTAATTAATTGGGTTTATGAACGCGGAAGGTCGCGAAGAACAAGCCCAGAAGGTAATTGCAGATAAATAATTTATTTTTGTTCCCTTGTCGCAGCGGTACAAAGTTGCTTTTCTTTTAAAGTTGCAACAGGGATGTTCTTGTAATTAGCAGCCTTTGTCGCCGAAATTCGGGCGGAAATTGCTTGATCTCGGGGGGCGGCACTGTTCGATATTTAACAGGGAGTGGGCGGCGATTATTTGGAGAAATAATCCGCTTCGGTACCGTCCAGGAATGTGCGTTGTTTTTAATTTCGACAGATGTGATGAGATTCTTGTTTATTCTGGTGGATGGAGGACGAAGCCGATAAACCAAATTTGGGATTGGATTTCTAATGATTTGAGTGGGTTTTGGGAAAGCTGACATAGGGAAGGCGACTTTTACAAAAAACTGTGGGTATTTATTAGTTAGTTGGGATATTTTGTTGGATTAAAAGCACCGTTATCTACATTAGCGTTAATTAAAATGTGTTTGCTTGCTAAAGTTAGCTACTTTACTTAAAGAAATTATGTGATTGCAGTTCTCATTCTTGGCCGAATGATTTTTGACCATGAACGTCTTGAGATTATGGCACTAATAATTTACAGCTCTATTCATAGAACGTTAATCCTTATAGCCAAAGCAACCAAGCACGTCGTAAAGTGGTAAGCCGCTTTTCCACCCTGTTGACTCTTTACTGCTATAATCCTCAGTAATAATCGGATAGACCCACCAGAATTCATCACTATTCACTATTTCAGATCCGGAACTATACATTTTTATTGAATTAACTTAATTGATTAATATTAATAGACACAAAAAAAATGAATTCAATCTTTTTGATAAATGGTGTTGAAGTTTCCGTTGACAGATTGCTTTTCTGTTCGTTCTTTCCAAAGAATTGACAACGTTCACTTTTTGGCGGAGTCTACTTTAGTCAACGATCAAAAATTAACATAATCTCTTTCAGAGTGATAACCTTTACAAGTGCCTTACGAATTCATAACTCCAATAAACGACGTCGTAGAAGTTCCATAGAACTTCATACATTTTATATGTTCTGGAAGTTCCTAATCTTTTTCTGATTGTATTTTTGTGTAGCAATAATATTCTCAATAGCAGCTCTCTATAATATTTAAATGTCACGGGAAGAACGTTGTCTTTAGGACAGAATTTTCACGAACTATTATTTTGTACATTATTAAAAAAATGTAGATCCAAAAACTGGCAACTTTATTAAAAATGTACCCATGCTCCATGACAATTTTTTAGAAGGTGATTATAAAAAATTGGTCGATGGTTATTTCGACCGGACCAGTAACATTGTAAGAAGCTAAATAAATAATCACCTATGTATATATATATATTTTTTTTTGTCTATGACATCCAACTTTTTTTTATGACACTTTACTTTTTAGAATTTTAGAACTTGTTTTTCTGAATTCATTAACGTATCATAGTTTAATCACCCATACTCCGCCGCTGTCTATGATTCGAACGCATTATGTTACGAACATACATTTGTTGATTAAATTGGAAAAATCAAATTTTATAATTTTTCGAAAAGCAAGCTGTGTTTTGTTGCAGTTACTTCAAGTGCGAAGGAAATTCTGTCGAAATAACCACCGACCATTTTTTTTAATATTATTATTATTAGTATTATAACAAGAAAGGTAAAACATGTTTACAACGGTAAATTTTTGTAGGAAAGTATCGATTTTGCAATTAGGCTTCGCCCCTCGGTCTGACAACGAATGAAAAATTCATCACGATTGAGATCGAGACGGATGGGTGGGGCTTCTCTTTTGGTTTTCTTTTTTAATTAATACATTTAGTATTCTTTGTATAACACGATCACATACTTCACATGGTCATTTCTCATAGAAAAATAAGAATTTTACAATTAACGAATAAAAAAAATCATCAGAATTGAGATAGGGCGGGTGGGCAGGGCTTATATTTTGCCTTTTCTGTCTTAATATACATAGCTATCTTTTCACAAAAAAAAACGTAGAGCTTGGAAAAAATGGTACATTTTTGCAAGGAAATATGCATCAAAATCGATATTTATGTATTTTAATTAAAATTAAAATTAAAATTTACGATTTTTCAATTTTTCAGAATTAATTTTTCAGTTTTTCCATGTTTGGATTGTTCACTTTTTCGGTTTATCGGTTTTTTTAAGTTAAAATTTTCCAATTTTGAATTTTCCCACCTTTAGATTTTTAGTCACATCCATTTCTCAGTTTTTCAATTATTCGTCTTTTCGATTATTCGAGTTTCCAATTTTTTGACGTTTCAGTTTTGGGATTAATGTATTTAAATTTTTCGATTTTTCAATTGTTCAATCGATTTGTTTATTAAACGATTTCTCTGTTTAAGTTTTGGGAATTTCAATTTTGGGATTTTTCGAGACTTCGATTTTTAAATTTTTAGATTTTTCGACTTTCTGTTTATTTAATTTTTTACTTACTCGATTTTTCAAAATTTTGCGAATTTTAAATCTTACATTTTCACCATTTTCATCTCGATATTGTAATTTTCGGATTTTTTGGATTTTTCAGATTTTTAAAATTCTTGATTTTTAAATTTTTCGATTTTGAAGATATTTTGATTTCTTCTTCAAAAACGAAACATCACATATTTAAAAAAATTCGTCTAAAGAGTTTAGACAGTACTTCCCTCGCTGTCGGAAACTTGACGACTGCATGCCTATTGTGTTTTTTCTCATTACATTTTTGTAGTGGGAATTTAAAAAAAAATTGCGATGACGTCATCAACATTTTTGCAAGGACACGTATATCAGTTTGGGATAGATGTAGTGTAATACTAAGAATAAAATGATTATATTCTCAAATTTTCAGGAAAATGAATTGGGTCGTTTTGAATATTGATTTGTAATAATCAATAAAATAACGAAACAATTTACTCACGTATACGTATCCCAGGCAGCTGAAAATCGTGTATGTATAAACATTCTTAATTTAAGATGACAGGCGTAACAGCATACTTGAGAGTCAAACAGAGAAACTGTAAACAAAACGACCATCGGTTTTATTGCTTCGACTTCCGCTTATTATATAAAACATTGGGTTTTATTTTAATTCTTGACGGTGAAATTCACAATTGGTTGATTATAAACATGTCTATTTCACATTCGCGGAACCAAGTGAACGCATAAAACAAATGCAGGTCTGTAATGTTAAAGTCGATGTAAATAAGCATGCTACCCTTATGTTTCAACCGAGTTTTTCCTTTAACAAATTTTTTGTCTACCAAATTGGGTTGGTTGGGGTGTAATACTAATAATGAGTGCTGCCTTTAATTTAATCAATAAAATAAATTGACTTCATTAATTTTTTTGAACCACCTCTTAAGAAAATCTAAAAAATATGAATGGAATGATAAATCACAAGTACAAACTCATCATATTTTTTGCATTTTAGATAGGATTTATTCAGCAAAATTTAAGGGTGACGTCATCAATTTTTTTAGGAGGGATGAACAAATACATTTTGAACAAAAGTTTACCATGCTTATAATAACTTTAGAATATTCCCAAGATTTCAAAGCATTCGGTTTTGTAATTCCTGATTAAATCGATAAAATAAATTCACGCCTTCATTAATTTTTTTGAGTCACCCTGCATATGCAAATCCAAAAATATGAATGGAATGATAAATCACAAGTACAGACTCATCATATTTTGTACATTTTAGATACGATTTATTCGGCAAACTTTTGAGCTGACGTCATCAGTTTTTTGTAGAAGATAACCAAATATATTTTGACTAAAAATTTATTATGCTCTTTATAACCTTAAAACATCTGCAAGATTTCAAAGCATTCGGTTTTGTAGTTCCTGATTAAATCAATAAAATAAATTTACGCATTCATTAATTTTTTTGAGTCACCCTGTATACGCAAATCGAAAAAATTTGAATGGAATGACAAATTACAAGAAGAGACTCACCATATTTTGTACATTTTAGATAGGATTTATTCAGCAAAATTTTGTGGTGACGTCATAAATTTTTTAGGGGGGGACGACCAAATACGTTTTGATCAAAAATTTACCATGCTTATGATAATTTTAAAATATCTTCAAGATTTCGAAGCATTCGGTTTTGTAGTTCCTGAGTAAATCAGTAAAATAAATTTACGCTTTCATTTATTTTCTTGAATCACCCCGTATATGCAAATCCAAAATATCTGCACTTACCTGGCAACAATTATTGTAACTTGGTCCAATTTTTAAAATTTGGAGATATATATCCTCAATGACACTCATTCTTCAACAGTTTTTTTCGAATTGGCTTCGCACTTCGCAATCGCAACTGTTTCGTCTCGCCACCCAAACAAGTGATTCCCCCCGCGCCCCTCGTCGTTACCAACTTCCGCTTTTTGCTATGGCTGGGAGTTTGTTTATATAAACTATGTCTCAACGTGCGATAAAGAAATGACACGGTCAGTGGCGTAACTGAAGCAAATGCATATGTACTTTTTCTCTGCTTCTCTCGATGTATAAACATTAACAGTCGAAGTTAATCATGTATTGACAATATATGAAATGATTAAGAGATATTCTTCCGATCACAAAAAAAAATTTCAACATTTGCTATTTATGGTGCTTATTCACGAACACACAATAACAAATAAATAAGTATTATAACATTATTGTTGCGAAAATCGGAAGTGCTGTTCTTGATTTGATGGGCGAAAAAAGTTGGAAGTGCCGGGATCTGTTACCGGAACTTCTAATTGCACTGCACACTCCACCTCCACTAAACCACAGGCCACAGTTGCTTATGTTAAAACTCATCATATTTTGCACATTTTGAGTTAAACTTTTTGGCAAAAATTGTAGATGACGTCATGAATTTTTTCGGGGGAATAAACAGATATATTTTCATTAACAATTTACCATGCTCACAATCAATTTTAACCATCTGCAAGATTTCAAAATATTCAGTTTAGCAATTCTTGATTTATTCACTAAAATAAAGTGACTGATTCATTTCTTTTTTTGAGTCACCCTGTATAAGCAAGTTAAAAAATTTGAATGCAATGATTAGTTACAAGTGTAGTCAGATCATATACTTTATTCAGTAAAATTGTGAGAAGACGTAATGAATTTTTTTTGGGGTTGATAAAGAGATACATTTTGATTAAACAGTTACCATGCTTACAATAACTTCAAAACGTCAAGATTTCTAAGTATTCAGTTTTGCAAAATCAATTCACTCCGTCATTAATTTTTTTCAGACACCCTGTATAAGCAAATATCAAAAATTTTACAAGTATAGTCAGATCATATACTTTATTCAGCAAAATTCTGAGAAGACGTAATGAATTTTTTTTGGGGTTGATGAAGAGATACATTTTGATTAAACAGTTACCATGCTTACAATAACTTCAAAACGTCAAGATTTCTAAGTATTCAGTTTTGCAAAATCAATTCACTCCGTCATTAATTTTTTTCAGACACCCTGTATAAGCAAATATTAAAAATTTTAAAAGTATAGTCAGATCATATACTTTATTCAGCAAAATTGTGAGAAGACGTAATGAATTTTTTTTGGGGTAGATAAAGAGATACATTTTGATTAAACAGTTACCACGCTTACAATAACTTCAAAACGTCAAGATTTCTAAGTATTCAGTTTTGCAAAATCAATTCACTCCGTCATTAATTTTTTTCAGACACCCTGTATAAGCAAATATTAAAAATTTTAATGCAGTGATAAATCACAAGTATGGACTCATCATACTTTACACATTGAAGATGGCATTTTTTTAGCAAAATTTTGGGGTGACGTCATAAATTTTTTAGGGGGGACGACCAAATACATTTTGATCAAACATTTACCATGCTTATGATAATTTTAAAATATCTTCAAGATTTCGAAGCATTCGGTTTTGTAGTTCCTGAGTAAATCAGTAAAATAAATTTACGCTTTCATTTATTTTCTTGAATCACCCTGTATATGCAAATCCAAAAAATATGAATGGAGTGATAGATCACAAGTACAGACTGATCATATTTTGTGCATTTTAGATATGATTTATTCGACAAATTTTCGAGCTGACGTCATCAAGTTTTTGGAGGGGATAAGCAAATATATTTTGACTAAACATTTATTATGCTCTTTATAACCTTAAAACATCTGCAAGATTTCAGAGCATTCGGTTTTGTAGTTCCTGATTAAATCAATAAAATATATTTACGCATTCATTAATTTTTTTGAGTCACCCTGTATATGCAAATCCAAAAAATATGAATGGAGTGATAGATCACAAGTACAGACTCATCATATTTTATACATTTTAGATATGATTTATTCCACAAACTTTTGAGCTGACGTCATCAATTTTTTGGAGGGGATAAGCAAATATTTTTTGACTAAAGATTTATGATGCTCTTTATAGCCTTAAAACATCTGCAACATTTCAAAGCATTCTGGTTAGCAGATTAAAAATTAAATTTCAAAATGTTGTTTTATAATTTTGATTTTTTTTCCAAAAATCTGGACGTTTCGGGTGAAAAGTCGATTCAGAGTTGTAAACTACATGTGTAGGACTATGTTATTTTATACAATTGAAAACCCATTTACTATGTACAATTTTGAAGTGACGTCATCGCTTTAGTGGTGGGGATGATTCGACAAATTTTGGTTAGCGTTTTACCATCTACATGATATTCTTAATATAAGTACAAAATTTCACAACAATCGGCCGAGTACTTTCGGAGATTATCTGTCTAATAAAAATCCGGGACAACAGACGGACAGACGGACAGACGGACAGACGGACAGACGGACGGACAGACGGACAGACGGACGGACAGACGGACAGACGGACAGACGGACAGACGGACAGACGGACAGACAGACGGAAATGGGAGACCTATTTCTTCGTCTTCTAGGGGTCATGAAAGATCGAGAAAACGTAAAAGTAGAGAGTCGGCCGACCGACTCGATTACAATACTTCCTTTGCTTACGCTCGGGAAGTAAAAAGGACGCTAGGATCATCGAGATTTTTTAAAAGCGTCTTAAAAACAAAACACAAGAGGCCCCTAAGATTTTTTTATATAAAACTAAAGTTATTTAGACAGATCTTTCCTCGCCTCTGAAGTAAAAATATATTATCAGTGTATGCTTAACTTCAATTGTTTATGTTAATACATCGAAAAAATACGACAATTAAGCACGCAGCAAATTGTCTCCTCAAAACAGAGGTAGCGATTAAATTGCAAAATCGATATTTCCTTATACAAATTTTCCATTTTAAACATATTTTAAGTTCCATGTCGTGAAAAGATGTCTACACAGATTAAAACAAAAAGAAATAATGTAAGCCCGCCCACCCGCCCTATCTCAATTGTGATGATTTTTTTTTATTCGCCGCGAACCGAGGGGGCGGAGCTTAAATGCAAAATACTTATTTCTTTACAAGAAATTAAAACATGTTTTTGAGTATCGTGTTTTTCAAAGAAAAGTATGTATATTAAGAAAAATACCCCCCCCCCCCACTTACTTTATCTCAATTGTGTTTTTTTTTTATTCTTAGGAACTTAAAACATGTTTGACATGGTAAGTTTTTGTAGAGAAATGCTTAATAAGGATTTTGCAATTAAATTCCGCTCCTTTGGCTCTCGACGATAAAAAAATTATCACAATTGAGATAGGGCGGGTGGGCGGGGCTTATATTTTGCCTTTTTTCTTAATGCATATACGTAATCGTCTTTTCAGAACAAGAAACTTAAAACATGTTTAAAATGGTAAATTCTTCTAGACAAATATGGATTTTGCAATTAAGCCCCGCCCCTCGACCTAATAACGAATGAAAAATTCATCACAATTGAAAATTGAGATCGGGGCGGGTATGGGTGGGGCCTCATCATTGGTTTTATTTTTTTCTTAATATACGTAGTATTCTTTTCCAATTTTTCGCAATTTATTTTTGAATTTTTCGATTTCGATTTGTCGATTTTTCAGTTTTTCGATAATTCATCTTTTCGATATTTCGGTTTTCCAATTTTTCAACGTTTCGGTTTTGGGATTTATGTATTTTAATTAAAATTAAAATTAAAATTTACGATTTTTCAATTTTTCAATTTTGGCGTTTCTAAATAATTTTTGGATTTTTCGATTTCTCAATTTTTCGATTAATGTTTTTTTTTTAATTTTTCGATTTCTCAAATTTTCAATGCTAAGTTTTGGGATTTTCCAAATATTGGGACTTTCCAAGATGTATTAAATTTTTAGATTTTTCGACTTTCTCTTTTTTTCTATTTTTTACTTATTCGATTTTTGAAAATTTTGCGTATGACTTAAAATACGTTTTTCGAGTTTCCAATTCGTTTATGTTTTGATTTCTCGATTATGTAAATTTTCAATTTTTCGAATTTTTAAATTTTCACTTTTTTGTAGTTTCGATTTCTCAGTCTTCCGATTTTTTGCTTCTCGTTGTTAGATTTTTCGATTTTTTCAATTTTTCGGGATTAATTTTTGACAGTTGTTCAATATTTCTATTTTTCAATTTTAGATTTAACGGTTTTTTTGCACTTTCGCCTTCTCGTTTTTAGATTTTCCGGTTTTTCAATTTTTCAGAATTAATTTTTCAGTTTTTCCATGTTTGGATTGTTCACTTTTTCGGTTTATCGGTTTTTTTAAGTCAAAATTTTCCAATTTTGAATTTTCCCACTTTTAGATTTTTAATCACTTCCATTTCTCAGTTTTTCAATTATTCGTCTTTTCGATTATTCGAGTTTCCGATTTTTGAGATTTCAGTTTTGGGATTAATGTATTTAAATTTTTCGATTTTTCAATTGTTCAATCGATTTTTTAATTTTCCGATTTCTCTGTTTAAGTTCTGGGAATTTCAATTTTGGGATTTTTCGAGACTTCGATTTTTAAATTTTTAGATTTTTCGACTTTCTGTTTATTTAATTTTTTACTTACTCGATTTTTCAAAATTTTGCGAATTTTAAATCTTACATTTTCACCATTTTCATCTCGATATTGTAATTTTTGGATTTTTTGGATTTTTCAGATTTTTAAAATTCTTGATTTTTAAATTTTTCGATTTTGAAGATATTTTGATTTCTCCTTCAAAAACGAAACATCACATATTTAAAAAAAAAAGACGCTAGGATCATCGAGATTTTTTAAAAGCGTCTTAAAAACAAAACACAAGAGGCCCCGAAGATTTTTTTATATAAAACTAAAGTTATTTAGACAGATCTTCCCCCGCCTCTGAAGTAAAAATATATTATCAGTACATGCTTAACTTCAATTGTTTATGTTTATACATCGAAAAAATGCGACAATTAAGCACGCAGCAAATTGTCTCCTCAAAACAGAGGAAGCGATTAAATTGCAAAATCGATATTTCCTTATACAAATTTTCCATTTTAAACATATTTTAAGTTTCATGTTGTGAAAAGATGTCTACACATATTAAAACAAACAGACAAAATGTAAGCCCGCCCACCCGCCCTATCTCAATTGTGATGATTTTTTTTATTCGCCGTGAACCGAGGGGGGGGGGAGCTTAAATGCAAAATACCTATTTCTTTGGAAGAAATTAAAACATGTTTTTGAGTATCGTGTTTTTCAAAGAAAAGTATGTATATTAAGAAAAATACCCCCCCCCCCCACTCACTCTATCTCGATTGTGATTTTTTTTTTATTCTTAGGAACTTAAAACATGTTTGACATGGTAAGTTTTTGTAGAGAAATACTTAATAAGGATTTTGCAATTAAATTCCGCTCCTTTGGCTCTCGACGATAAAAAAAATCATCACAATTGAGATAGGGCGGGTGGGCGGGGCTTATATTTTGCCTTTTTTTCAATGCATATACGTAATCATCTTTTCAGAACAACAAAGTTAAAACATGTTTAAAATGGTAAATTCTTCTAGACAAATATGGATTTTGCAATTAAGCCCCGCCCCTCGAGCTAATAAAAAATAAAAAATTTACGATTTTTCAATTTTTCAATTTTGGCGTTTATAAATAATTTTTGGATTTTTCGATTTCTCAATTTTTCGATTAATGGATTTTTTTTTAATTTTTCGATTTCTTAAATTTTCAATGTGAAGTTTTGGGATTTTCCAACATGTATTAAATTTTTAGATTTTTCGACTTTCTCTTTTTTTCTATTTTTTACTTATTCGATTTTTGAAAATTTTGCGATTTTTTAAGTCATACATTTTTCGAGTTTTCAATTCGTTTATGTTTTGATTTCTCGATTATGTAAATTTTCAATTTTTCGAATTTTTAAATTTTAGATTTTTCACTTTTTTGTAGTTTCGATTTCTCAGTCTTCCGATTTTTTGCTTCTCGTTGTTAGATTTTTCGATTTTTTCAATTTTTCGGAATTAATTTTTGACAGTTGTTCAATATTTCGATTTTTCAATTTTCGATTTAACGTTTTTTTTGCACTTTCGCCTTCTCGTTTTTAGATTTTCCGGTTTTTCAATTTTTCAGAATTAATTTTTCAGTTTTTCCATGTTTGGATTGTTCACTTTTTCGGTTTATCGGTTTTTTTAAGTTAAATCGAGGGGAGTGAGGGGGGGGGGTATTTTTCTTAATATACATACTTTTCTTTGAAAAACACGATTCTCAAAAACATGTTTTAATTTCTTGTAAAGAAATAAGTATTTTGCAGTTAAGCCCCTCCCCTCGATCTGATGACGAATGAAAAATTCATCACAATTGAAAATTGAGATCGGGGCGGGTATGGGTGGGGCCTCATCATTGGTTTTATTTTTTGTTAATATAGGTAGTATTCTTTTCCAATTTTTCGCAATTTATTTTTGAATTTTTCGATTTATCGGGGTTTTTAAGTTTAAATTTTTCGATTTCAGTTTCTCGATATTTCAGTTTTTCGATAATTCATCTTTTCCATATTTCGGTTTTCCAATTTTTCAACGTTTCGGTTTTGGGATTTATGTATTGTATTTAAAATTAAAATTAAAATTTACGATTTTTCAATTTTGGCGTTTCTAAATAATTTTTGGATTTTTAGAAATCTCAATTTTTCAATTAATGGATTTTTTTTTTATTTTTCGATATCTCAAATTTTCAATGTTAAGTTTGGGATTTTCCAATATGTATTAAATTTTTAGATTTTTCGACTTTCTCTTTTTTTCTATTTTTTACTTATTCGATTTTTCAAAATTTTGCGATTTTTTAAGTCATACATTTTTCGAGTTTTCAATGTTTTGATTTCTCGATTATGTAAATTTTCAATTTTTCGAATTTTTAAATTTTAAATTTTTCACTTTTTTGTTGTTTCGATTTCTCAGTCATCCGATTTTTTGCTTCTCGTTGTTAGATTTTTCGATTTTCTCAATTTTTCGGAATTAATTTTTGACAGTTGTGCAATATTTCGATTTTTCAATTTTCGATTTAACGTTTTTTTTTTTGCACTTTCGCCTTCCCGTTTTTCTTAGTTTTTCAATTATTCGTCTTTTCGATTATTCGAGTTTCCAATTTTTTGACGTTGCAGTTTTGGGGTTTATGTATTTAAATTTTTCGATTTTTTAATCGTTTTATTTTTTTCTTAATATACGTAGTATTTTTTGAACCGATAGTCAAAAACATGTTTTGAATTTTTCGTAGAAAAGTAAGGATTTTGCAGTTAAGCTCCGCCCCTTGGCTCACGACGAGTAAAAAAAAATCATCACAATTGAGATCGGGTGGGTGGGCGGGGCTAGATTTTGGCTCTTTTTTCTTAATATGTGTAGATTTATTTCGGCAACAAGAAACCTAAAACGCCTTTAAAATGATAAATTTTTGTAGTAATCAACTTAAATCAATCCTTTTCTTCTACAACCCCTTTAAATACGGCAAAAGTTGAACATCAAAGTTATAGTTTGGGAATTTCTTTATACCCTATAAAATTTTATTGGCAATAACGAGACGGACAGTAGTACAATAGCAAAAGATATTTACAACTTAAAGGTGTCGCGTGTCGGTAATCCCCAGATGTTAGAAAGCAGAATAATTCAGGGACCATCGTTACTCACGAACGAAAATGACCATTATTTTATGAGTACATGAAAATTCACTACAAGTTTGTTCTTGTTCGATTTGAATAGAAGAGGTTTTAACATTTTTTGGAACATTTTTGAAAATTATATAGTTTTGCATTTTGTTGGATTATTGAAACAAAAATTACTTTTCCCACTGGAATATTGAGAGAGTTAGTACCTGCTAAGATAAAACTGATTTTTGCAGATGACATATCTTCTAAGAAAAAAGAGGGTGGGTGGGCGGGGATAGTACCTACTAAGATGAGACTGATATTGGCAAATATGTATTTTTGGCAGATGTTGGCCAATTTACTAGGTTATTTGAAAAGGTATAATAAAAGTGCCTTCAAATTCGTGTTCTACGAAGAATTCTCTATGCTAGTAGTTGTCGATTCAAGAAAACGCGTTTTAAGTTTGTTATTTTTTTTGAAAATTTTGGAAAATATTGACCCATTTTTGATTAGTTATTTAGTAGTTATTTGAAAAAGTAACTAAACGTAACTTTAGATTCGTATTCTACGGAGATTTCTCTATTTAAAAAAATATTTTCCAGTTTTCTCATTTTGTTTATTTTTTAGTTGAATATAGACTATTATAACTTTTTCTTCGAAAATTTATGGAAACCATTTTCCCATTTCTTTAGATTATTGAAAGAAAAATGGCTTAAATTTGTCATCAAAATCATTGTAATATTTTTCACAAAGTTTTTTGGAAAATCTTTTCCCATTTTTATTTGACGAGGTATAGATCACATAAACATAACTACACATTCAAACTGTAGAGAATTCTCTGTAAGCCAGGATTTGTTTTGCCTTCGTTTTATTTTTATTTTTAATTTAGATACTATTTTTTCGGCAAAATTATGACATGACGTCATCAATTTTTTGGGAGGATAAAGAGATATTTTGATTAAAAATTCACCATGACTGCAATAACTTCAAAACGAATGTAAGATTTCAGGCCATTCGGTTTTGAAGTTCTTGATTTAATCAATAAAATAAATTTCATTTTTAATTTTAAATTTTTTACTTTTTCAATATTCACCCTTTAGATTTTTCGATTTTATGCTACTTCTATTTCACAAGTTTTTCACTTTTCGATTTTTCAATTTTTCGTCATTTTAGTTTTGGACTTTTTCAGTTTCTCCATTTTTCAGATTTTTGATTAGCCTTCAATTGTCAATATTTTAATTTTTCGATTGTTAAAATTTTAGATTTTCAATGTCTCCGTTTTCAGTTATTCGAGTTGTAACATTTTCGATTTCTCAGTTTTGAGATTCTTCAAATTTGGATATTTCAATTTTTCGATTTTTTAAATTCTGGATTTTCGAATTTTTATTTTAAATTTTAGATTTTCCGGTTTTTTGCAGTTTCAATTCTTCGATCTTTCGATTTTTCGGTTTTAACATTTTTCATTTTTTGAAATTTTTTATTCATCAATTTGTCGGTTTTAAATTTTTCTATTCTTCAATTTTTCGATGTATTTTTTTTATTTCAAATTTTGCAGATTTTCAGTTTTTAATTTTTCGATTTTGGGCCATATTTTTTGATTTTTCGACTTCTCGAGTTTTCGATTTTTCGATTTCCTGATCTTTTGATGTTTCAGTTTTTCAGTTTTTCGATATTTCGATTATTTGATTCTGCTTTTCGATTTTTCCATTTGCTGGGTTTTCGATTTTTCGATTTTCCAATTTTTCGTTTCTTCGGTTTCAGTTTTTGGATTCTTCAAGTTTTTCATATTTTAATTTTTCGATTTTTAAATTTGTAGATTTTTCGATATCTCGGTTTTCTGTCATAGGTTTCTATAATTTTTCAATTTTTCGGTTCTTACATGTTTCGATTTTCCAAATTTTCAGTTTTTGACTTTTCTAAATTTTTGATATTTCGATTTTTCGATTTCTCAATTTCTCGATTAATCCCTTGTTCAGTTTTTCCATTTTTCGACTTTTCAGGTTTTTGATTTTCCAGTTTTGGGATTTTTCAATATCTTGATTTTTCAATTTTTAAAATTCCAGACTTTGATTTCTCGTTTTTTCTGTCCTTCGAAATTTCTATTTTTCAATTTTTCGAACTTTTAAACTTAAAATTTTTCAAATTTTTGGTGTTTCAGTTCTTGGATCTTTCGATTTTGAGACTTTTCGGTCTAAGGATTTTCAATTTTTCATTTTTAAAAATTTTTGAATTTTCAATTCAATCTTCAATTTTTCGATTTTAAATTTCTCCATTTTACGATTTCTTTTTTTTAATTTTTCAAATTTTTCAGTCTCTCAAATTTTAGCTTTTCGATTTTTCGGTTTTGAGCTATAATTTCGATTTCTCAATTTAGTGATTTTTCGTCTTCTCGATTTTTTGACTTCTCAATTTCTCGATTAATCCAATGTTTAGTTTTTCAATTTTACAATTATTCAAGGTTTCGATTTTTCACGTGTCCGATTATTCAGTTTTTCGATTTTTTTAATTTTCGATTTTTCGGTTTAAAATTTTGCGATTTTCCATTTTTTCAATTTCACGATTTAACTTCTTTTTCAGAATTTTCAGTTATTCAATTTATAACGATTTTTCTATTTTTTGTTTTTTCAATTTTTAGATTTCCCAATTTTTCGCCACTTCAGTTTTATAATTATTCAATTTTTCGACTTCTTAATTTCTCGTCTCGATTAATCGATTTTTTGGTTTCTTAACTCCCCAAACTCTCGATTTCTTTTTAATTTGAAGAGAATTTAATGTCTAGATTTTTCAATTTTTGGAATTTATTAGGTTTTTGATTTTTCGGATTTTCCATTTTTTAAATTTTTGATTTTTCGACTTTTCGATTTCTCGATTTATCAATTTTTCGACGTTTCAGTTTTGGGTTTTTTCAATTTTCGATATCGAAAAAATATGAATGCAAATGCAATAATTCTGAAGGTCGTAAGTACTTAACTAAACTATAATGTAATCATAAATGAAGTATAAAAAAAATAAACCAAAAAAATATATAAAAAAACGAAAATCGATGAGAATCGTCCCAGAAATCAAATCCTTCCAAAACGCTTTATCATCGCTAAAACTGAACCTTTTCAAATCGACGTAAAATCTGATTTTCCCCTCAGTGACACCCTAATGGCACATGTGAGATCTCTCCCCATTATTTTTTTATCCAAGCCGAGATTCCAAGCCTGTCGGTACCGTGGTGCGTAGGTGTAACCACAACAAAGCCCGAATAAAGGATTTGTTTGATGAAACAAAGCTATCCAGACCTCGAAGCGTCTCCAAGACGTGAGCAAGGAGCAGATTTCGCCCTAAATGTAACAAACGTGTGATCAATGGCCCGAATCCCGATCTCATATCAAGAGTTCTAATTAAGTCTGTGTCGTTTGTTCGCCATTAGCTTTTTTGCTTAGCACCGAAGCGTCAGATTGTTTCTTTAATCACGGCGTTTTTTATACTTCCATCGGGTTTACAAGCACAATAAGCACGCTTTTATTCCACGTGAGAGCTAAATACTGCGTCGTTTCTTTTTGTTGTGGACTTTATGGCTTAATCCGGCGAATAATTGGGATGTTGGAAATGACAAAAGGTGATTGCTTGGTGGATTAAGTAAAATGAGCGTTTCGCGCGGGAGTTCTTATTTATGTATGTTTCTGGGAGATTGAATTTATTTTTATACGTTTGGTTTACACGCGAAATGATTTGATACAAATAAACTTCGCACTAGAATAAATCAGCGCGAGTTCGGTGTGTTGTGAAATTTTAATATTCAACAATTACTCGGATCTGGGTTTTGTTTTATATTAAAACCCCTAACTCATACCTAAATGTTGGGCAAATTTTAAATGGGGGCGATTTGTGTAAACCAAAAGTTTTAAATTTTAAAACCCTAATATAAGTTTTTCATTTATAAGAGACAATTCTGAACAAACAAATCTTTTCCGAATGATAAAAAATATCCAAACAAAGCTGTTAGATAAGAGAAGAAACTAGAAACGAAGACAACGTATAATCTGTAATTCTAGAACTGATGATAACTAGCGGAGTGCGGAAGTTAGAGAAAACATTTCTTGGCAACATGTCAACGTTTCCTTTTTCACGTAACCTTCGTTCGTTAAAGTGTTGTGTCGTTCAATTGCTTTAAAACACTTGCGATTTCTTTTGTTTTGTGTTAAATATCTTCATTCGTTTATAGCGCAAGGGCAGTTAGGTGGTAAATTCAATACCGAATTTATATGAAATATGGATTTCCATAGTTCTTTTAGTTTGTTTAAATCTTTAGTATCACTAGTAATAATAGATATTGTTACGAAATAACCCCATACGCCGCCTCGGTACGACGCCTGTGGGTTCCAGTATGTACGATGAGTCATTGTCGGTGACGGCGGCCGAAGAAGAACCTGGAAGCGGAAGTCGCGAATGGGTGCTTCAGACAAGTCTAGAAGCGGTGAGGGAAGCGTTTCGAGAAGGACCCTGTATTTTTGGTCTGCTTTTTATTTTCTTTCTTTTTTGTTAAGTACTTTCTATTATCCAAAATTCATAATTTTTGCAATTTTCCACTTTTTTAAGAGAGAAACTGACATAAAATTTAATTTATCTGATACAAAAAACAAAAATTATATAGGTAAAAGATTTTTGATTAATAATAGTATTCGACATATTAATGTAAGCTTTTACATAAAACTTGTTAGTCACCTTGTCTTATCAAACTTTAAAAAAATAAAGCGTTTGCAAATTGTTCGTTTTTTGGATTATTATAATGAGACACTCTATATTTTCAATTTAATAATTTTTTTTTTTATATGACATTTGTTGACCGATTCGTGTGCGTCTTAAGACAAAATGACAAAAAAATGTTCTACAAAATTCTAGATCTCCATCTTTTGAAATGGTGAAACTGCGATTTTTTAAATATGAATATTTTTTAAAATGTTATGTTATGTTATCGTGCTTTTTTGTAAATTCTAGCCCAGCGAATTCCATTAGAATGCATAATTTTTTTAAGGTCCCCGAAAAATGGATTATTATATTATTATTTTTTTATTAGTGGTTTCCTCCAAGATATTTTAAAATTTTTGGAGGATTTTTTCAAATTTATTCTAAAAGAAAACACGAACGGCCCCCAGATTCTTACAAATTCTTTAAAATTAGAACAACATTGGACCCTAAGATTCTTTCAAAAATAGAACACCAGAGGCCCCCAAAATGCTTTGAAATTGTTCCAAAAACAAAACACCAAGACCCCAAGATTCTTTAAAATCCTTTCAAAAAAGAACATCAAGGAGTCCCAAGATTGCTTCAAATTCTTAAAGACCAAATACTTTTTCAAATTCTTCAACACACACAATACCAGGATTCTCTAAGATTTTTGCAATTTTTTTCTAAAACCGAAAATTGGGTACTTTAAAGATTCCCAAAATTATTTCAAATTCTTTCAAAAACCAGAACCTTCAAGATTCTTTCCATTTCATTCTAAAGCGAAATACGACGGCCCCTAAGACTCATTCAAATTCTTTAAAAAATAGAACAACAGGGGGACCCTGAGATGTTTTCAAAAATAGAACACCAGAGGCCCCAAAAATATTTTGAAATTTTTTCAAAAGCAAAACACCAAGACCCCCAAGATTCTTTAAAATCCTTTCAAAAAAAGAAGATCCTCCAAGATTTTTGCAATTTTTTTCTCAAACAGAATACTGCACATTTTAAAGATTCTTTCTGGTTCATGTCAAATTCTTTAAAAAATCAGGTCCCCAACATTCTTTAAAATTCTTCAAATAACGAACACCAGGAACGTCCAGGATTTCAAAAATAAAACACCAGAGCTCCCAATATTCTTTTTAATTCTTTAAGAAATAGAATACTGAGAGTGTCAAGATTCTTTTAAAATCTTCCATGAATAAAACACCTGGATTTTCCAAGATTTTTTCAAATTTTTTCAAAAACAGAATACTGGGAACTTTCAGGATTCCTATTAAGTTTATTTTAAAACAAGACAGTAATTGCCTCCAAGATTTTTTCAAATTCTTCAAAAAAAACAAAACACCAAAATTCCTCAAGATTTTTCAATTTTTTTTCAAAAACAGAACAGTGAGTATTCAAGATTGTTTCAAATTCTGTTAAAAATAAACACTAAGGCTCCAGAAGATTCTTCCAAGTTCTTTTACAAATGTAACATTACGGGGGCCCAAAATGATTTCAAATTCTTTTAAAAACCAGAACCTCCAAGAGTCTTTTCAAATTCTTGGAAACCAAGTACCAGGAGCTCCGAACATTTTTTCAAATTTGTCAAAAAACAAAGCGCCAAGAGCCACAAAACTTCTACAATTTTTTTCAAAAACAGAATATTTGGAGCTTTTAAGATTCTTTCCAGTTCATTCTAAAACGAAACACGAAAGGCCCCTAAGACTCATTCAAATTCTTTAAAAAACAGAACAACAGAGGGACCCTAAGATGTTTTCAAAAATAGAACATCAGAGGCTCCCAAAATATTTTGAAATTTTTTCAAAAACAAAACACCAAGACTCTCAAGATTCTTTAAAATCCGTTCAAAAAAAGAACATTAACGACTCCCAAGATTGTTTCAAATTCTCAAGACCAAATACCGCTGTCCCAAAGACCTTATGAAATTCTGTAAAAGACAAAGTAAGTACCAGAATCCTCCAAGATTTTTGCAATTTTTTCTCAAACAGAATACTGCACATTTTAAAGATTCTTTCAGGTTCATTTCAAATTCTTTAAAAAGTCAAGTCCCCAACATTATTTAAAATTCTTCAAACAACGAACACCAGGAGCCTCCAAGATTTCTTGAATTGTTTTCCAAAATAAAACACCAGAGCTCCCAATATTCTTTTTAATTCTTTAAGAAATAGAATACTGAGAACGTCAAGATTCTTTCAAAATCTTCCATGAATAAAACACCTGGATTTTCCAAGATTTTTTCAAAAAACAGAATACTGGAAACTTTCAGGATTCCTATTAAGTTTATTTTAAAACAAGACATTAATTGCCTCCAAGATTTTTTCAAATTCTTCAAAAAAACAAAACACCAAAATTCCTCAAGATTTTTCAATTTTTTTTCAAAAACAGAACACTGAGTATTCAAGATTGTTTCAAATTATGTTAAAAATAAACACTAAGGCTCCAGAAGATTCTTCGAAGTTCTTTTACAAATGTAACATTACGGGGGCCCAAAATGATTTCAAATTCTTTTAAAAACCAGAACTTCCAAGAATCTTTACAAATTAAAAAAAAAAAGTAGAACACCAGTCACCAAGATTCTTTCAAATTCTTGGAAACTAAGTACCAGGAGCTCCCAACATTTTTTCAAATTTGTCAAAAAACAAAACGCCAGGTTTCCCAAAACTTCTACAATTTTTTTCAAAAACAGAATATTTGGAACTTTTAAGATTCTTTCCAATTAATTCTAAAACGAAACACTTTAAAAAATAGAACAACAGGGGGACCCTAAGATGTTTTCAAAAATAGAACACCAGAGGCCCCCAAAATATTTTGAAATTCTTTCAAAAACAAAATACCAAGATCTCCAAAATTCTTTAAAATCCTTTCAAAAAAAGAACATCAAGGATTCCCAAGATTGCTTCAAATTCTTAAAAACCAAATACCGGTGCCCCAAAGACTTTTTCAAATTCTTCAAAACACAAAATACCAGTCTCCTCCACGATTTTTGCAATTTTTTTCTAAAACAGAAAACTGGGTACCTACTTGAAAGATTATTTCAGGTTCATTTTAATACAAAACACCAACGACCTCCAAGGTTCTTTCAAATTCTTTAAAAAATCAGATCCCAACATTCTTTAAAATTCTTCAAAAGACATACACCCGGAGCCTCCAAGATTTCTGAAATTTTTTCCAAAATAAAGCAGCAGAACTTCCAATATTCTTTCAGATTCTTTAGGAAATAGAATACCAAGGGCGCCAAAATTCTTTCAAAATCTTCCATGAACAAAACACCTGGATCCTCCACGATTTTTCAAATTCTTCAAAAACAGAACACTTTGAGTCCCCAAGATTTTTTCAAATTCTGTTCAAATCAACCACTAATGGTCCAGAAGATTCTTCCAAGTTCTTTTACAAATGCAACACTAGGGGGCCCAAAATTATTTCAAATTCTTTGAAAAACCAGAACCTCCGAGATTCTTTTCAAATTCTTAAAAAAAATGTAGAACATCAGAGTCACCAAGATTCTTTCAAATTCTTGGAAACTAAGTACCAGGATCTCCCAACATTTTTTCAAATTCGTCAAAAAAACAGAAAAACAAAACGCCAGGAGCCCTAAAACTTCTACAATTTTTCTCTAAAAGAATACTGGGAGCTTTCAAGATTCTTTCTAATTCATTCTAAAACGAGACACGAAAGGCCCTAAGATTTACTCAAATTCTTTAAAAAATAGAACAATAGGGGGACCCTAAGATTTTTTTAAAAATAGAACACCAGAGACCCCCAAAATCCTTTCAAATTCTGTCAAAAACGACATACCAAGACCGCCAAATTTCTTTAAAATCCTTTCAAAAAAAGAACATCAAGGATTCCCAAGATTACTTCAAATTCTTAAAAACCAAATACCCATGCCGCAAAAACTCTTTCAAATTCTTCAAAAGACAAATACCAAGATCCTCCAAGATTTTTGCAAATTTTTTCCAAAATTAAACACCAGAGCTACCAAGATTATTTCAAATTCTGTAAGAAATAGAATACCAAGAGCCCCAACATTCTTTCAAAATCTTCCATGAACAAAACACCTGGCTCCTCCAAGATTTTTTCGAATTTTTTCAAAAACTTAATATGTACTGGGAACTTTCAGGATTCCTATTAACTTCATTTTAAAACAAGATATTAATGACCTCCAAGATTTTTTTGTAATTCTTTAAAAAAGAAGGAACATCAACGGGCCCCAAGATTCTTTCAAATTCTTCAAAAAATAAAACACCAGAATTTCTCAAGATTTTTTCAATTTTGTTCAAAAACAGAACACTGAGTCCTCAAGATTTTTTCAAATTCTGTTCAAAATAAACACTAACGGTCCAGAAGATTCTTCCAAGTTCTTTTACAAATGCAACACTAGGGAGCCCAAAATTATTTCAAATTCTTTGAAAAACCAGAACTTCCAAGATTCTTTTCAAATTCTTAAAAAAAATGTAGAACAACAGAGTCGCCAAGATTCTTTCAAATTCTTGGAAACTAAGTACCAGGAGCTCCCAACATTTTTTCAAATTCGTCAAAAAACAGAAAATCAAAACGCCAGGAGCCCAAAAACTTCTACAATTTTTTTCAACAACAGAATACTGGGAGCTTTCAAGATTATTTCCAATTCATTCTAAAACGAAACACCTTTAAAAAGTAGAATAACATTGAAACCTGAAGATTTTTTCAAAAATAGAACACCAGAGACCCCTAAAATGCTTTGAAATTCTTTCAAAAACAAAATACTAAAACCTCTAAAATCCTTTAAAATCGTTTCAAAAAAGGACATCAAGGACTTCCAGGATTGCTTCAAATTCTTAAAGACCCAATACAGGTACCCCAAAAACTTCTTCAAATTCTGTAAATGACAAAATACCCGGATCCTCCAAGATTTTTGCAATTTTTTTCTAAAACAGAACACTCTGTACTTTAAAGATTCTTTCAGGTTCATTTCAAATTCTTTAAAAAATCAAGTCCGCAACAGTCTTTTAAAATTCTCCAAAAAACCAACACTAGGAGCCTACTAGATTTCTTCAATTTTTTTTCCAAAATAAACACCAGAGCTCCCAAGATTCTTTCAAATTCTTTAAAAAATAGAATACCAAGAGCGCCAAAATCCTTTCAAAATCGTCCATGAACAAAACACCTGAATTTTCCAAAAAAAATTTAAATTTTTTTGAAAAACTGAATACTGGAAACGTTCAGGATTACTACTAAGTTCATTTTAAAACAAGACATTAATGGCCTCCAAGATTTTTTCTAATTCTTAAAAAAAAGAACACCGGAATTCCCTAAGATTTTTCAATTTTTATCCTAAACAGAACACTGAGTACTCAAGACTCTTTCAAATTGTGTTAAAAATAAACACTAACGGTCCAGAAGATTCTTCCAAGTTCTTTTACAAATTTAACATTAGGGAGGTTCAAAATTATTTCAATTTCTTTCAAAAACCAAAACCTCCAAGATTCTTTTCAAATTCTTAAAAAAAAATGCAGAACACCAGAGTCACCAAGATTCTTTAAAATCCTTTCATAAAAAGAACATCAAGGACTGTAAGGATTGCTTCAAATTCTTAAAGATCAAACACTGGTGCTCCAAAGACTTTTTCAAATTCTTCAACACACAAAATACCAGGATTCTCCAAGATTTTTTCAAATTTTTTGAAAAACGAAATACTGGGAACTTTCAGGATTCCTATTAGGTTGATTTTAAAACAAGACATTAATGGCCTCCAAGATTTTTCTAATTCTTAAAAAAAAAAGGAACACCAACGACCCCCAAGATTCTTTCAAATCCTTCAAAAAACAAATTACCAGAATTCCCCAAGATTTTTAAATTTTTTTCAAAAATAGAATACTGAAAACTCAAGATTCTTTCAAATTCTGTTAAAAATAAACACTAACGCTGCAGAAGAATCTTCCCAGTTCTTTTACAAACGTAACACTAGGGGGGCTAAAAATTATTTCAAATTCTTTCAAAAGCCAGATCCTTCCAGATTTTTGCAATTTTTTTCTAAAACGGAATACTTTGTACTTGAAAGATTCTTTCAGGTTCATTTCAAATTCTTTAAAAAATCAGGTCCCCGACAGTCTTTAAAATGCTTCAAAAAACGAACACAAGGAGCCACCAAGATTCCTTCAATTTTTTTTTTTAAATAAAGGACCAGAGCTCCCAATATTCTTTCAAATTCTTTAAGAAATAGAATACCAAGAGCCCAAGATTGTTTCAAAATGTTCCATGAATAGAACACCTAGATCCTCCAAAATTTTTTCAAATTTTTTCAGAAACAATACTGGGAACACAACGGCCCCAAAATTCTTTCAAATTCTTCAAAAATCAGAACACCAAAATTGCCCAAGATTTCAACTTTTTTCAAAAAGAGAACACTGAATCATCAAGATTCTGTCAAATTCTGTTAAAAATAAATACTAATGGTGCAGAAGATTCTTCCAAGTTCTTTTACAAATGAAACACAAGGGGGGCCCAAAATTATTTCAAATTCTTTCAAAAACTAGAACCTCTAAGATTTTTTCAAATTCTTAAAAAAAATGTACAATACCAAAGTCACCAACATTTTTTCAAGTTCTTGAAAACTAAGTACCAAGAGCTCCCAAAATTTCTTCAATTTCGTCAAAAAACAAAACGTCAGGAGCCCCAAAGCTTCTATAATTTTTTTCAAAAATAGCTCTGAGCGTTCAAGATGCTTTAAATTCATTTCTTTCAAGTTTCGTTAAAATTAAGGAGGACTCAAAATTCTTTCAAATTCTTCAAAAACAGAACACAAAGGACCGCTAAAATTCTCTATTAAGACACCCGGTATATTCTATTTTGCTTAAAAAATATTCCCTAAATTTATCAATTATTTAAAAAAAAAACAATTTTCTATATTTCTGTGCGAAATATTTCCCACTAATTCTTACCAATTTATGCAAGCTTCATCCCTTTACTTTACTCCCAAAATCGAACCGTCAGAATCAACCCTTAAAGTTTCATAAGGCATCCATTTTTGATTTGCATCCCACAAGCCTGCCTTCAATATTTAAAATATATATCTTTAGTTTTCTCCTTAGGTGCACATACAAGTATCTGCTCCCGTATTCAGTATGCCCGTAAGGTCTGGAATAAATTCCACAGAATGTTCAGAAATGAAGTTTAGGAAAAACGCACGAACAGGTCGATTTAGACCTTACACGAACTGTATTCTTGAATCAACTTTAAAATTTTATAACGGATGAGTTGTCATCGATATTTTTCAAATAGAAACCCTACGCACTTTCATCAAATATCATTCTGATCGAATTTATCGCAAACTGTGTGGTGTTCGGTTGTAATTCAATATTTATAGTGTGTCTATAGCGTCTAGAAGAATGGCAACTTGATGAAACACAATATTAAATTTGCAGCCCAAACTTCAACGAAAATTCTCTAAAGTTAAAGCCACAATTGAGGAAACATGAATTATCAAGTACAACTATTATCTCCAATAACGCCCAAATGTATCTATTGTATTAATAGACATTTCACGTTTCCACTTACCTTTAATTAGTTTCTGTTTACGCTTTTACGCGCATTACTAAGCAAATTTCAAGTTATATCTGCTATTGTTACACGTGGTAATTGTACAAAGCTGCTACGTAATTAACAGTCACCAGTCAGATAACCGACATGAAGTTAAAACGTTTGTCGTAGTTGACAGTCAATAAAGTTGAATTATTTACGCTAATTCATTCCCTCAGCTTATTATTGCTTATTTACAAGCAAAAGACTACGATCCTCGGAACTTATTTATTCGCTAAAAATAACCACCATGTTCGAGTAGAAAGTTTATTTATATTAATAAGTTGAATGCACTTACGCAAAACTGGGTCGACAGGTGGCTACTGACCTACCCCAAGTGATGATTAGGTGATGAGAATTGATCTTACCTTGGATCGAATTAGTTAAATATGAATGTCTATCATTCTCAAAATAACCCGGCCACTGCTTTAAAGGTTCGGAAGCACGTCAGAACTGAACAGATATATTTAATTTAAGTTGTCTCGTTTTTTGGAAATGGGGTCTAAATTTGTAGCTCGAGCGGATCGATGAGTGTGACCGGGAAAAATAAAGTGTGCTTTTCATTAAAACGGGCGCTGTTTACTATGGGAAGATTAATGATAATTGTATGCAACAAATAGGATTAAAGGCGCTATAAAATTGACAGAATGCAGATGTGGATTAGGGAAGATCGATGATTATTTTTGTTGTAGTTCGAATGGCAGGAATGTTCGAATAAACGTTAATGGGATCGTAACATTATGAGGTGTTTATCTTAGTTGGTGTCTGTTGGATATCAATTCTATTAAAAGCGATGTTGATTGTAAAGATCGGTGGATAATTTTAGATCGCGGATGATTAAGTTCATAATTCATCAACTGTGACACACAGATCATTTAATAAAATTCCCACTAGATATATTTATGATGTGAATGATGTCTTTTCAAACGGCGCGGAAATATGTCTTTTTTCAGGTGGTATCGATTGGAGAGACGGGGTGATGTAAACGTAGTATGTTGTTTGGTCTATTGGTTGATAGGTGGCGCGTCGTGGAAGAAACCTCGCGTTGACAGTCTTGGTTCTGGCTGAATTTACCCAGACGAGTTGTTGGATGCTCGCCGCTAGATATCACCCGAAACTTTTTTCTTGTTTTTAAATATGGATTTTTGTTCGGAAACACAGAAGATTTTAGTGCTGTCAGTAAGTCAAGGTCATTCTAAATTTAATTTTGCTGTAACAATGATTAACTGTATGTGGAGGTATTTTCGTTTTCTTTCTTTTTTTTTAATTAAATGTCAATGATCGTGATTGACTACAAAATATTTAATAATTTTGTTAATAACATCGGATAGTAAAACCACCAGCATCCATTGCTCTCAGGCCATGCCAATATAGTCCTTGTGTTACATACGGAATTCAATTGTCACGTCTGTTTATTCTCTGACTTCAAAGTCACAACTAGTGTCAATAGTTTCGGCTCTCAGGTAATAGCTTTGGATGATTCATAAGGTATGTGTATTGAAATCCAGGATTGCTCACTAGAAATTGAGTGTGTAATATTAGACGTTTGATAGTGTGACATCAAAGCTAAAACTAGTACCTGACAGAGTAATAATATTTTTTTATCTGAAGGCGAATTCATAAACCACAGATGTATGTTATTTTATTCTTTCAAATAAATTAATGACCTGGTTTATAAATGTTCTTGACTGGAAATGTTAAAATGTATAGTGCGACATTTTTATTTACCTATAATTTGATAATTTACGTATATTTTTAACCCGATATTATAAAAAAAAAATGCGAACTATATATTGAACTACAAAGTTAACTTCTTTGAAATTTTGGATCAACAGATGATTTGCCTATAAAGGACTTGATGATGGCACATTAGAAATATTAAACAAATTTGTCACGACTTTACCGTGTTATTTCTATTAATTATTTCAAACCGTTCATTTAATTTTTATAAATTCGTAAGTTTAATTTAATTGATCAGGACAGATCAGGTCAGACAATGCAATACTTGAGGTTTATTGAATCAAGTCAGGTCAGTTCAGTGAACACAACGGAATTGAAGGCAAAGAAAATTATGAAATATTTAGGGTTTGCCTGATCAAATCAGATCAATCGCATCAGGCCAAGTCTGGATAGATCAGGACAAATCAAGTGGAACAGCGAAACAGACAGCGAAAATCGTGAAATATTAAGAGTTGATCTGTCTTGAATTGACTTTATCTAACCTGACCGACTATATTCTAACATTTTATGATTTTAGTTTCGCTACGCCACTGACCTAATCTGACTTGATCAACCAGACCCTAAATTTTTCAAGATTTGCGATGTCTTAAATTTCCTTATGCTTACTAGACAAATCTGACTTGATCACCTGCTCTGTCATGATTTGATCTAACCTGACCGGCCTTGATCAACTAAACCCCAAGTATTTCAAGGTTTTCGCTGTCTGACCTGATCCGACCTGATCTAACCTGATCAACTTATACCTTCAGGCTTTTCGCTAACTAACCTGCGCTGATCTGACCTGACCTGACTTGATAAACCAAACTCTAATTTTTTCAAAATTTTTTGTGTCTTCAGTTTCGTTAAGTCCACTAACTGCCTGACCTGATCATAGGTATTTCAGCATCAGGATCTGATCTAACTTAACCTGATTTGGTCCACTAAATTTGTCTGATCTGATCAGACCTGACTTGATAAATATTTCAGGACTTGGCCATCTTTAGTTCCGCTATGTCAATTGATCTGACCTGATTCGATATCTGACTTGATCAGCTAAATTATAAGTATTTCAGGATTTCCGCTAACTCATCTGGTTTGTCCTGATTTGACTTGATCTGACCTGACCTGACCTGACTTGGTCAACCAGATCCTAAATTTTTCAAGATTTTTGTGTCTTCAATTTTGTTCATTAAACTGACCTGACTTGATTTCGCTGTCCCACTTGATGTGCCCTGATCTACTCTGATCTGACTTGACTTAATCAAATAAACCCTAACTAGTTCAAGACTTTCGCCGTTTTTAGTTTCGTTACCGACCGTATCTGACTTGATCAACTAAATCTTAAGTATTTCAGCATTTTGGCTGTCTGACTTGATCCGACATGCCCAGACACGATTTTATCAAATAAACTTTTAATATTTCATGATTTTCGCTGCCTTTAATTTCGTTACTGACCTGACTTGATCAAACAAGAACTAAGTGTTTCAAATTTTCACTATCTGATCTGACTTGATCAAATAAACCTTAAATATTCCAAGACCTTCCCTGTTTTTCGTTGATCTGACTTGACCTGACATGCTTTGATCAAATAAACTTTAAATATTAGATAATTTTTGCCGTCTTTAATTATGTAATGTCGATTAACCTGATCTGACTTGATCAAATAAGGACTAAGTGTTTCAAGACTTTTATCGTCTGACCTGACCTGACCTGACCTGACTTGATCAAAGAAACCTTAAATATTCAAAGACTTTCACCGTTTTTAGTTCCGTTACTGACCTGACCTGATTTTAATTTTGTTATGCTCATTGACCTGATCTGCCTTGGCCAAATAAGAACTAAGTGCTTCAAGACTTTCACCGTCTGACCTGACTTGCTTTGATCAAATAAACCTTAAATATTCCAAGAGTTTCACCGTTCTGTTGCTGACCTGACCTGACTTAATCAATTAAATCCTAGGTATTTCAGGACTTTCGCTGTCTGACTTGATCTGACGTGACCAGACCTGACTTGATCAAATAAGGACCAAGTGTTTCAAGATTTTTACTATCTTACCTGACCTGACTTGACTTGATCAACTAAATAATAAATAATTCAGGATTATCGCTGCCTGACCTGATTTATACTGATCTAATCTGATCTGACCTTGCCAGACTTGGTCAACCAGATTCTAAATTTTCAAGATTTTCGGTGTCTTCAATTTCGTTATGTCCACTAAACTGATCTGACTTGATCATAAGTATTTCAGGATTTTTGCTGTCCAGCTTGATCTGTCCTGAACTGGTCTGACCTGACCTGACTCGATCAAGTAATCCCTAAATATTCCAAGGTTTTCGGCGTTTTTAGTTCCGTTACTGACCAGACCGGACTTGATCAACTAAATCTTAAGTATTTCAGGATTTTCGTTGTCTGACTTGATTTGACTTGACCTGACATGATTTGATCAAATAAACTTCAAATATTTCAGAATTTTCGCTGTCCTTAATTCTGTTATGTTCATTGACCAGACCTGACTTGATCAAATAAGGACTAAATATTTCAAGATTTTTACTGTCTGATCTGAGCTGACCTGACCTGATTTGATGAAATATACCTTAAATATTCCAAGACTTTCGCCGTTTTTAGTCCCATTAGTGATCTGACCTGACTTGATCAACTAAATCCTAAGTATTTTAGAATTTTCGCTGTCTGATTTGAATTAAATTGACTTGTCTACACATGATTTGATCAAATAAACTTGAAATATTTCAGGATTTTTATCGTCTTTAATTTCGTTATAATCATTGGCCTGACCTGACTTGATTAAATAAGAAGTAAGTGTTTCAAGATTTTTCACTGTCTGGCCTGACCTGACTTGATCAAATAAGGACTAAGTGTTTAAAGATTTTGCACTGTCTGATCTGACCTGACCTGATTTAACCTGACCAATTATACCCTAAACATTTCAAAATTTTCGCTATGTTTAAATTCGTTATGCCATTGATTCGACCTGACTTGATCAATTCAATTGTAAGTATTTCAGGATTGTCGTTAACTCACCTGATTTGTTTTGATCTGACCTGATCTGACCTGACCTGACTTCGTCAGCCAGACCCTAAATGTTTCAAGATTTTCGGTGTGTTCATTTTTATTTTGTTCGCTAACTGACCTGACTTGATCACAAATACTTCAGGATTTTCGCTGTCCGACCTGACCTGGCCTGACCTGACTTGATAAACTAAAGTCCAAGTATTTCAACATTTTCGTCATTCCGCTTGATCTGCCCTAGTCTGTTCTGATCAAACCTCACCTGTCTTGATCAAATAAATCCTAAATATTTCCCGACTTTCATCGTTTTTAGTTCCGTTACTTACCTGACCTGACCTAGTCAACTAAATCATAAGTAATTCAGACTTGACCTGACATGATTTGATCAAATAAACTTTAAATAAGTACTTCAAGATTTTTGCTGTCCTGAATTCTGCTGTTCATTGACCTGTCTTGACTTGATCAAATAAGGACTAAATGTTTCAAGATTTTCACTGCCTGGCCCGACCTGACTTGGCGTGACCAAATAAACCTTAAATATTCCAAGACTTTCGCCTTTTTTATTTCAGTTTACTAACCTGGTCTGACTTGATCAACTAAATCCTAAGTATTTCAGGATTTTCACTGTCTGATTTGATCGGACTTGCCCACCCATGATTTGATCAAATAAACTTCAAATATTTCGGGATCTTCGCCTGTTGTGTTTAATTTCGTTATATTCATTGGCTTGACCTGACTTGATCAAATAAGGACAAAGTTTTTCAAGATTTTTCACTATCTGACCTAAGCTTACTTGATCAAATAAGGACCAAGTGTTACAAGATTTTTCACTGTCTGACCTGATTTGACTTGATCAAATAAACCTTAAATATTTCCTGATTTTCGTCGTCTTTAATTACGTTATGTTCATTGACCGGGCCTGACTTGATCAAATAAAAACTAAAGGTTTCAAGATTTTCACTGTCTGACCTAAGCTGATTTGATCAAATAAACCTTATATTCCAACACTTTCACCGTTTTTAGTTCCGTTACTGACCTGACCTGACTTGATCAACTAAATCCTAAGTATTTCAGGATTTTCGCTGTCTGACGTGATCGAACGTGACCTGACCCTATTTGATCAAACAAAATTTCAATATTTCAGGATTTTCCATGTCTTTAATTCTTATGTTCATTGATCTGACCTGACCTGATCAATTAAGGACTAAGTCTTTCAAGATTTTCACTATCTGACCTGACCTGACCTGACTTGATCAACTAAATAATAAGAAACTCAGGATTATCGCTGCCTGACCTGATCTATTCTGATTTGAAATGATCAGACTTGATCAACTAAACTCTCACCCGATGTAATCGTTCAACAGTTATCTTTACAAAGAAATAACAAAAAATGTCTGCTGCTACGAAAAATCTGACATGACCTGACTTAATCAACTAAATTCTAAGTATTTAAAGATTTCCGTTAACTCACCTGATTTATCCTGATCTAACCTGATCTGACCTGACCAGATTTGGTCAACCAGACCCTAAATTTTCAAGATTTTCGATGTCTTCAATTCCGTTATGTCCACTAAAGTTACTTGACTTGATCATAAGTATTTCAGAATTTTCGCTGTCCAACTTGAGCTGTCCCGATCTGGTCTGGCCTGACCTGACTCGATCAAATACACCCCACATATTTCAAGACTTTCCCTGTTTTTAGTTCCGTTACTGATCTGATCTCACTTGATCAACTAAATCTTAAGAATTTCAGTATTTTCGCTGCCCGACTTGATCTGACGTCACCTGACATGATTTAATCAAAAAAACTTTAAATATTTCAGGATTTTCGCCGTCTTTAATTACGTTATGTTCATTCAAGATTTGATCAAATAAGGACTAAGTATTTCAAGATTTTCACTGCCTGACCTGACTTGATCAAATAAACCTTACATATTCCAAGACTTTCATCGTTTTTATTTCCGTTACTGACCTGATCTGACTAAATCTTAAGTATTTCGGGATTTTCGCAGTCTTTAATTTTGTTATGTTCTTTGACCTGACCTGACTTGGCCACATAAGGACTAAGTATTCCAAGATTTTCACTGTCTGACATGACCTGACTTGATCAAATAAAGCTTAAATATTTCAACATTTTCGCCGTTTTTAGTTCCGTTGCTGATCTGACCTGACTTAGTCAATTAAATCCTAAGTATTTCAGGATTTTAGCTGTATTTAGTTTTCTTATGCCATTGACCTAACCTGACTTAATCAACTAAATTCTAAGTATTTCAGGATTTCCGCTAACTCACCTGATTTGTCGTGATCTGACCTGACTTGACCTGACCTGACCTGACCTAACCTGACTTGGTCAACCAGATCCTACATTTTCAAGATTTTCAATGTTTGATTTCGTTATGTCCATTAAACTGACCTGACTTGATTATAAAAATTTTAGGATTTTCGCTGTCCGACGTGACGTGTCCTGACCTGATATGATCTGACTTGACTTGAACAAATGAACCTTTAATATTTCAAGACGTTCACCGTTTTCAGTTCGGTTACCGACCCTATTTGACTTGATCAAGTAAATCTTAAGTATTTCAGCATTTTCGCTGTCTGACTTGATCCGACATGCCCAAACACTATTTGATCAAATAAACTTTAAAAATTTCAGGATTTTCGCCGTGTTTAATTTTACGTTATGTCCATTGATCTGACCTGACTTGATCAAATAAGGACTAAGTGTTTCAAGATTTTCACTACCTGACCTGGCCTGATCTGACCTGACTTGATCAAATAAACCCTAAATATTCCAAGACTTTCGCCGTTTTTAGTTTCGTTACTGACCTGATCTGACTTGATCAACTAAATCCTAATTATTTCAGGATTTTCGCTATCTGACTTGATCTGACTTGACCAGACATGATTTGATCAAATAAACTTTAAATATTTCAGGGTTTTCGACGTCTTTAATTGGGTTATATTCATTGACCTGACCTGACTTAATCAAATAAGGACTAAGTGTTTCAAGATTACTGACCTGACCTGATCTGACCTAACTTGATGAATTAAACTCTCACCTGTTATACCTTTATCTTTCAACAATAACCTGTAGACATACATAACAAAAAACATTTCCGGTGTTATGAAAGAACATTTTTTATTGGTATTTATGTCAAAGTGTTAGGTGTTATTATGAAGAATAAAAGTAAAAACGGTATAACTAAAAATTAAATACTGAACTTTAAACTAAAAAACATTGGTCCAATTATTTACAAGAAATTTTCTCGCTCCTGAAATGCAGTCCAGCAAATTCCTCTTTTTGGAAAAATTATAATTTTTTGATGAAAACCTCTATAAATTGAAAACACAGTGTAACAAAAAAAGGTGCATAAGGTAATTGAACTCACGATCTTCTACTTCACTTATATTAGTGTAAGGAATTGTTTTTTAATTTGACTTTTTTCGCGAAAATCTGGAGGCTTAGAATACAAATTCAAGGTAGAATCATAAACTACAAGTACAAGGATCATGTTATTTTATAAAGTTAAATACTATTAGTTATGTAAAATTTTTACATGACCTCATGACATTGTTGATAGGGACCCTTAGATATATTTTGGTTAACAGTGTGTTTTTTAAAATGTGAAGATTTATTACAACTGAAATTCTTAAATCCAGACTTCTGAGACCAAACTTAAAAAAAAAGAATTTTTAGAAAACGGGAGCAGCGAGCAAATTTTATTAAAAAATTGGTATGAATAAGTTAAAATTTTCAGGAAAATGGGGTGAGCGGTTCTTGATTTGATCAATAAGAGAGACTGGTTCATTTTTTAATTTTTTTGAGTCACTCCGTATAAGTATTTATAAAAATTACGAATGTATTGATAAGGAATTACTTGTTGATACTCAGAATTTTAAAAATAAACGTTTCATCAACACATATTTTTCGCGCAAAATAAATTAGAAACACTTACTTAGTGATCAATCATCATTAATTAATACTTAATTATTTCGAAAATTCATTACGAAGCTACTGACAGAATAAAAAAAGAAAATAACAGTATATTTGACAAATAAGTTACATGTGCCGCGGAAAACAGTGCACTGACAAATAAGATTCCAACGGGGGCGTAGCTCAGATGGTAGAGCGCTCGCTTAGCATGCGAGAGGTACCGGGATCGATGCCCGGCGCCTCCACAACTTTTTTTTCTCGGATTCACTATTAATTCTGTTTTATTATTGACAGCAGTATATTGTTATGTCATACTAATTATTTTATTTTTTTTTGTCGTTTTTGTTCATTATTTTGATTCGTTAATTGCTGTGACAGTACTGAATTAAATTAATGGTGTTTCAAATTGCATTAATTCGGTAAATAGATTTGAATAATAAACAATAAATTTACGGCATTCAAACATGTTGATGTAATTTATTGCGAACTAATTTTTATTTTTAAAATAATGGGAATCTGGCGATTTCAAACGGACGATTCAAGATTAAACACAAGGTTCTCGTATTGCCAGATTCACCGATAAGAGAACACGTGTTTCTGATAAAGTACATGTACTTATAACGATTCTCTGTGCTTCGAAGCAGTGTAGCTAATATTTTATTAATCCCCAAGGAGAAATTTATATTTCAAAATAAGACCTTCAGAAATTCGACTGCAGTGTTTCTCTCAATTATTATTTAAAAATGCGCGTCGTAACGTTGGATTTTTTTAAAATTCATCTACTTACTTTTAATACCAAACAGAACTGGTACAAATTTTTCTTTCTCCACGTTCTTATATTATTGCCTTATATTTCACACTGATAAAAATTCCCACGCACCAGTCGCAATTTTTTTCTTTATCCCTAGTCCCGCAGGTCTTAGAGGGATTTTCTCCACGTCTTACAAATATACAAACTCTCTTGTTACTGTTAGTGTAAAACCCGACGCAACGCAATGTTCCAGAAATGATATAGCAGTGATTTGTAACCCAGTTTGACTTACACCCCTCCCAAAACTTGATGACGTCATTTCATTCGCTTTCTGCCAAGCTTCCAGATCGATATTGATAGCGCTCTTCTTATTTGCGTTTTATGATCGAATTTACGCCGCGTTCCGTATAATCTTAAATCAATAGCTCCGGGAACTTTAAACCTTCTTATTCAAAACGTCTACGAGACGCCTTATTTGGATTTCTTGACCCGTTTAAACGCGATTGATGTCAAACACAGTCGGCTGTGTTTGATAAGATTGTGCTAACACACATTCCAGGGATGGCACTTCTGTGGATCGTTTTCGGGCGATGTAAATGTTCAAAGGAAAATTAATTAAAAAATCGGTTGAAGATGACTGTAAAAAACGCAAAACGAAGCGAAAAAGGGCGATATTTTTATGGTTGTGTTAACAATCGATAATTATAAATAAGCTGCAAGCTAAGCGTGTTTTCTTAAAGCTGCTGTAAATCGTAATTCTCGTTTTTTAGCTAATCCTGCAGTAAGTTATTTTCGCTTAACTGCATCGCGTCGCTCGTGTTAAATTCTAGGACATTATCGGATTTAGTGCGACAAAGTGTAAGTAATCTTTTATTTTTCGCAAGGGATGTAATGTTGTGGAGATAAATAGCGATATGTCGTACGAAAGATTTGAGTTAAATTTAGTTACCTTAGAAAATATTACTTACACGTTTTTACTTTACGAGTGTTTTATGTTTTCTCGACGTTTCATAAACTCTAGAGTACGAAAAAAGTGGTGTCCCATTTCGGTCTCTATGTCTGTCCGTCTGTCGATTTTTATTAGACAGTAATTTCCGAAATTATATTTTTTTATATCACACTTTTGTTTTTTAAATTTTTTTTTTTTTCAATTTTTCAATTTTTCGACTGCCAGATCTTTAATTTTTGAAGTTCTTGATTTTTAATTTTCAGTTTCTCAATTTTACGATTTTATAACTTTTCATTCTCTCGATTATTGATTTTATTTCATAATTTTTTGATATCACAAAGCTTTGTTTTTTTCATTTTCTTTATTTTTCCAATTTTTCAATTTTCTAGTGTTTTAAAATTTTTCAATTTTTTGTTTCTTCAATTTTTCGATTTGCAGTATATCAGTTTTGCAGTTTTTCGATATTATAATTTTTCATTTTTCGATTATTCAATTTTCCGTTTCTTCATATTTTTCATATTTTGGTTGTCTTTATTTTTTTTTATTTTTCGATTTTTCAATATTTTGGTTTCATAATTTTTCTTTTTTCAATTTTTCAATTTCTCGACCTCTACATTAATTTTCAATTTTTCATTTCTTCAATTTTTCGATTTGCAATTTTTCAGTTCGGCAGTTTTTAGATTTCTCAATTATCCGATTTTCGGATTTCTTTAATTTTCAATATTTCTATTTTACAATATTCCTTTTTTTCTATCTTGCACTTTTTCAATTCTACAATTCTTCATTTCTTTAGTTTTTCGAGTTTTTAATTTATAATTTTTCTTTCTCTCGATTACTGATTTTATTTTACAGTTTTTTCATATCACAATTTTTCGTTTTTTTCATATTCTTTATTTTTTCAATTTTTCAATTTTTCAGTGTTTCGGTTTTGGAATTTTTCATTTTTTTGTTTCTTCAATTTTCCGATTTTCAATTTATCAATTTTGCAATTTTTCGATATTATCATTTTTCATTTTTCGATTTTTCAATTTTTCGATTCCTCAATTTTTCAGATATTTCATTTTTGTTTTTCATTTTTCCGATTTTATAATTTTTCTTATTCAATTTTTCAACTTCTGAAATTTATAATTTTCCATTTTCTCGATTTTAAATTTTTCTATTTTAAAATTTTTTGCTATAACAATTTTTCATATTTTGGTTGCCTCTGTTTTTTTTTATTTTTCGATTTTTCAATATTTTGGTTTTATCATTTTTCTTTTTTCAAGTATAAATTTTTCAATTTTTCAATTTCTTGACCTCTAGATTAATTTTCAATTTTTCGTTTCTTCAATTTTTCGATTTGCAATTTTTCAGTTCGGCAGTTTTTAGATTTCTCAATTATCCGAATTTGGGATTTCTTTAATTTTCAGTATTTTTATTTTACAATATTTCTTTTTTTCTATCTTGCACTTTTTCAATTCTACAATTCATTTCTTCAGTTTCAGATTTTATTTTACAAATTTTTGATATAACAATTTTTGTTTTTTTTCATATTCTTTATTTTTTGAATTTTTCAATTTTTCAGTGTTTCGGTTTTGAAATTTTTCATTTTTTTGTTTCTTCAATTTTTCGATTTTCAATTTATCAATTTTGCAATTTTTGGATATTATAATTTTTCATTTTTCGATTTTTCAATTTTTCGTGTCCTCAATTTTCAAATATTTCTTATTTAATTTTCATTTTTTCGATTTTTTTTAATTTTCATTTTTTCGATTTTATATCACAACTTCTCATTTTTTCATTTCTTTTATTTTTCAATGTTACTTTCGATTTTATAATTTTTCGTTTATTCAATTGTTCAACTTCTAAAATTTATAATTTTCCATTTCCTCGATTTAAAATTTTTCAATTTCTCTATTTTAAAACTTTTTGCTATAACAATTTTTCATATTTTGGTTGCCTTTGTTTATTTTATTTTTCGATTTTTCAATATTTTGGTTTTATCTTTTTTTTTCAAGTATAATTTTTTTAATTTTTCAATTTCTTGACCTCTAGATTAATTTTCAATTTTTCGCTTTGCAATTTTTCAATTTGGCAATTTTTAGATTTCTCAATTATCCGATTTTCCGATTTCTTTAATTTTCAATATTTCTAATTTACAATATTTCGTTTTTTCTATCTTGCACATTTGCAATTCTACAATTTTTCATTTCTTCAGTTTTTCGAGTTCTTAATGTATAATTTTTCATTCTCTCGATTATTGATTTTATTTTCTAATTTTTCGTTTTTTCGTTTTCTTTATTTTTCTGAATTTTTCAATTTTTCAGTGTGTCCGTTTTAAAATTCTTTGGATTTTTCAAGTTTAATTTTTTCTGTTTTGAATTTCTCTACCTCCAAATTTTTCAATTTTTCGTTACCTTAATTTTTCAAATGATTGATTTTTATTTTGTATTTTTCCGATTTTTTAATTTTCATTTTTTCGATTTGATATCACAACTTTTCATTTTTTCATTGTTACTTTGGATTTTATAATTTTTACTTTATTCAATTTTTCAAATTTTTGAATTTTGATTTTTCAATTCCTCGATATTCTAATTTCTAATTTTTCAATTTTGCAATTTTGGAATTTCCAGTATTGCGATTTTACATACAATATTTTGTTTTTTTCATTATGCACGTTTTCGATTTTAGAATTTCTCGTTTTTTCTATTTTTCGTTTTTCGATTTTTTATTTCTCAGTTTGTAATTTTCCGATTTTTAATTTTTTTGTTTCTTCAATTTTTCAAGTTCTTGATTTTTATTTTTCGATTTCTCAATTTTACGATTTCCTAATTCTTTCCTAATTAAGTAATTTTTTGATTTTAAAATTTTTTGCTATCACAATTTTTCATATTTTGGTTACCTTTATTTTGTTTCATTTTTCGATTTTTCAGTATTTTGGTTTTATCATTTGTCTTTTTTCAAGTTTAATTTTTTCAATTTTTAATTTTTAGTTGTTTCAATTTTTCGTTTCCTCAGTTTTTCATTGCCTTTATTTTTTTAACGTTTCTTTCGATTTTATAATTTTTTTTTATTCAATTTAAGAAATTTTCAATTTTTGATTTTTCAGTTCTTCGATTTAAAAGTTTCAGTTTTGTAATTTTCGGAATTCTAAATTAATTATCCGATTTTCCGATTTGTTTTACACAATATTTTGTTTTTCCTTTTTGAACTTTTTGGATTTTACAATTTTGGTTTTTTGAATTTTACGTTTTCCCATTTTTTATTTCTCAATTTCTAATTTTTTAATTTTTCAGTTCTCCGTTTCTTCAATTTTATCAAGTTCTTGAGTTATATTTCTCAATTGCGCATTTTTACGATTTCTTAATTTTTCAATTCTTCGTTTCTTTAATTTTTCAAGTTTGTCATTTCTTCGATTTTAAATTTTTTTAATTTTTCGATTTTGCAATTATTCGATGTTATAATTTTTAATTGACGTCATCGCACGTCACGATGAGATCGCAAAAATTATTTTTCATATTTTGGCCGCGAAATTAAGACATTTTCAGGATTAACTTAACAATATTTAAATAAATTGTTTTGTTTTTTATACCATCGTGTTTTTAGTAAAACGGTTTTCGGTTTGATTATTATCATATATTATTAGTTACTTACCATATTTGAGCATTATAAATAATATTAATTATGTCTAAATTATATTTAATTATATCGTGAAAATGTATAGCTTTGACCCACCAACTTCAATTCTTCTTTTGCAATTTTGCGATTTAAAATTTCTCGAGTTTTCAATTTTTAATTTTTCAATTTTTCATGTCTTCAGTTTTTCGATTTTCAAATTTTCGTTTCGGTTTTTTTGTTAATTTTTTAATTTTTCGGTTTTTCAATGCTCTGATATTCTAATTTTTCTCTTTTTCGAAGTGAAAATTTTCAATTTTTCGATTTGAAATTTTCCGGGTTTGCATTTTTCTATTTTTCAACTTTTAATTTTTTCAATGTTTCGTTTCTTCAATTTTTGATTCAAAGTATTTATAGTTTCATTATAAATGCATATGTAATAGGAGTAACAATAATTGTTAAAATATTTTCAATTTTATGATTTTAAAATTTTTCAATTTTATTTAATGTTCCTATTTTTTGTTTTTTCAATTTTACTGTTTCCAATTTTTCATATTTTTTTATTTCCCTAATTTTACGGCATGCAACTCTTCGAGTTTTCCATTTAAAATTTTTCATTTATTCTATTTACCAACTTTTGGAAATGTCATTTATAGATTTTGCGATATTTTCGATTTATTTGCAATTTCTTAATTTTTGAATTTTTTATTTTCTCAATTTTTTGTTTCTTCAAATTTTCGATTTGAAATTTTCCGTTTCGGTTTTTTATTTTCTTTATTTTTCAATATTCCGGTTTTATAGTTTCTTGTTTTTTTTTTTCAATTGCAATTTGTTCAGTTTTTTGTTTCATCAATTCGATCTCTGATTTTTTAATTTTCAATTTTCTTGTCCTCAATTTTTAGATTTTGCAATTTTCCGAATGCTTAATTTTTCATTTCTCAAAATTTTTGATTTCCAATTTTCCGTTTCGGTTTTTTATTTTTTTTTATTTTTACAATTTTTCCATTTTTCAATGTTTCCATTTTATAATTTGTTATTTTTTCATTTTCAATTTTTTCGATTCTTCGTTTCTTTAATTTTTCGATTTGCAATTTTTTAATTTTTCTTTTTTTTTTGTTCCTTCGATTTTACAATTTCATTTTTTCAGTTTTTCCAACTTTTGTAAATTTCAATTTTTCGATTTTTCAAGTCTTTCTTGAATTTTTCGGTTTTTCAATGTGAACATTTTCAATTGCTCTATTTGCAATTTTTCTATTTTTGGATTTTTCAACTTTCAGATTGTTCAGTTGTGCGATTTTGGAAATTTTCCATTTTTTTAATGGATTTCAAATTTTTTTCATTCATTCGACTTTTCAATTTTTGGATTTTTTAATTTTTCCATTTTTCAGTTTTTCATTTCTTCAAATTTTTGATTTGCAATTTTTTGTTTCGATCTTTTATTTTTTTTATTTTTACAATTTTTTCGATTTTTCAATTTTTCGTTTCTTCAGTTTTTCGATTTGCGACTTTTTAGTTTTTCATTTTTCTTGTCCTCAATTTTTAGATTTTGCAATTTTTCAGTTGAAAATTTCTCGAGTTTTCAATTTTTAATTTTTCTATTCTTTAATTTTTCATTTCTTCAAATTTTCAATTTGCAATTTTCCGTTTTTCTTTATTTTTACAATTTTTCGATTTTATAATTTGTTGTTTAGTCAATTTCAATTTTTTCGATTCTTCGTTTCGTTAATTTTTCTTTTTTTGTTCAATTTTATTTACAATAATATGCAATTCTTCGAGTTTTTCGATTTTCCAAATTGTGGATCTATCAATTTTTGGGTTTTTCAAAAATAAAAACCCCTGAAATTGGAAGTCGAAAAATGCAAAATCTAAAAATTTAAACATTCAAAAGTTGGAAAATCCAAAAACTGAAAATTAAAAAAAAATTAAAATATGAACTCGAAGAGTTGTGTATCGAAAATAAAACTGAAAAAGCAAAAAATTACAAAATCGGAACATTGATAAATCGAAAAATTGTAAAAATAAATAAAATAAAAAACCATAACGAAAAATTGCAAATCGAAAAATTAAAAATTGAAAGCTCGGAAGACTCAAATCGAAAAATTGCAAAATCCAAAAATTGAGAATTCAGATGTTTTTTATTACCATTTGGCGTTGATCCGAAGCACCTTCAGATTGTAGGGTGATGTCTTAAAACTCACCAGGGTAAAAATCACCATACCCCAACCAGACAAATGGACACCCGAAAATCGCAAAATTACTTTTCCCCATTTTATAAGCCTCCTAGACACACAAAATCAGACATTCCTCAAAATCATCCCATTCCTTCACCAGCTTCGTTATACCTCAGCCAATCTCCAACCACAATTAAATTTTATTCACTTTCTAATTAAAACGTACCGAAACGAATTCAAACACTGACGTCCATTAACATCGTTATCAAAATTTGCGAAACACGCTCATTTAATAAGTATTTGAATAGCGCTGTCGCTTGATTCCACATTTTCGCCGAATTAATTGGTAAAAAGATACTTTGAGAGCGAACATGACCTTTACAGTTTTATTCAAGCACAATTTAATTTTTTCTCCTTATCTGGGGAGCAGGGAAGCGATCCAGCCCTTATTTACGGCGTTTTCCTTCGGGCGTTCTATATTTTGTTTTCTTCTCGTGCCATTATTGCGAGATGAAATAATACAATATGGTGGGCATATTTTCGCAAACAATTTCCCTTTTGCGTGCTGAATTCGTGCTTTAGTTTTTCTTTAAGCTACCTGTTGCATATTTCATTTTTTCAATTTTTTCGTCAGCCATGTGTGATTAGGTTAGATAAAAACCGGTTAGTTAAGTTAAAGTTTTAGTGTATGGTAGCCACTTTAGACAAAGGTTGCCCTTAACGACCTACCCTCTTGAATTCCGATGAGGTCTTAAAGCTCTTAAGTAAAAAAGTAATGAAGGTCCTGAAAGTTTTGTCTGGTTCGGGTTTGATATATTACTTCCCGTCCTGTATAATTCTAACTTGGACTTCGAGGATACAAGTTTGATCGAATATAGGGGTCTTGAGGCACTTTGGAAACGGGTAAAAATTGAATTTGATGTTTTTTTTTTGTTCGACATTTAAAAATTTACGCTTCTTTGAGTCCATTAGCATTTCAGATTATCCACGTCGGCTAAAGCGGATCGGTTTGTCGATAAATATTAGCCTTTCGCTTCGAACATCAGGATAAATATTGTCCTTAACTAGCGGATATGTATTCAAACAGATTTTTTATATGCGACAAAATTCAGGCCTGTGAAAACATGCATTATATTTCTAACCATGTCAGTGAATTCTAATAATTGATTAAGTAGCTATTTTATTGACTAACTAGTTACTTTCTTTAAAAATATTACTCCTTTTTACATTTACTAAAAAATTTCAGAAATTTCGCTATTTTAACGATCGATTCTGGAATAACGGTTGCAGTTATCAAAGAATCGAGGCCGGAATTGGGTTCTAGAGCTCGAAATCTACGAGAAAATGTATTTAGTTGAGTTTCGAAAATGTCAAAATTTGGCCGAAATTTGAAGAAGGGGGACCATTGGAAAAATTTCACTTTTAGAAAAGTCGTCTAAAAATTCTGAAAAAATTCAAGGATGTAGATCTCGACTTGCTGATTCCAAAGATATAGAATGTTTAGGATCACAGAGCAAAATTGTCGCTAGAATCGTTAGAAATGCGAATTTTTGAAGATTTCTAAAATTTTCGACATTTCAATTGTCGATTCTGGAAAAACGGTTGCTGTTGTCAATGAAACGACACCGGAAATGAGTTCCAGAGCTCGAAATCTACAAGAAAATGTATTTAGTTGAGTTTCGAAAATGTCAAAATTTTGCCGAAATTTGAAGAAGGGGGGGACCATTGGAAAAATTTGACTTTTAGAAAAGTCGTCTAAAAATTCTGAAAAAATTCAAGGATGTAGACCTCGACTTGCTGATTCCAAATATATAGAATGTTTAGGGTCACAGAGCAAAATTTTCGCTAGAATCGTTAGAAATGCGAATTTTTGAAGATTTCTAAAATTTTCGATATTTCAATTGTCGATTCTGGAAAAACGGTTGCTGTTGTCAATGAAACGACACCGGAAATGAGTTCTAGAGCTCGAAATCTACAAGAAAATGTATTTAGTTGAGTTTCGAAAATGTCAAAATTTGGCCGAAATTTGAAGAAGGGTGGACCATTGGAAAAATTTCACTTTTAGAAAAGTCGTCTAAAAATTCTGAAAAAATTCAAAGATGTAGATCTCGACTTGCTGATTCCAAAGATATAGAATGTTTGGCGTCACAGAGCAAAATTTTCGCTAGAATCGTTAGAAATGCGAATTCTTGAAGATTTCTAAAATTTTCGATATTTCAATTGTCGATTCTGGAAAAACGGTTGCTGTTGTCAATGAAACGACACCGGAAATGAGTTCTACAACTCGAAATCTACAAAAAAATGTTTTTAGTTTAGTTTCGAAAATTTCAAAATTTTGCCGAAATTTTAAGAAGGGGGGACCATTGGAAAAATTTCACTTTTAGAAAAATCGTGTAAAAATTCTGAAAAAATTCAATGGATGTAGACCTCGACTTGCTGATTCCAAAGATATAGAATGTTTATGGTCACACAGCAAAATTTTCGCTAGAATCGTTAGAAATGCGAATTTTTGAAGATTTCTAAAATTTTCGATAATTCAATTGTCGATTTTGGAAAAACGGTTGCTGTTGTCAATGAAACGACACCGGAAATGAGTTCTAGAGCTCGAAATCAACAAGAAAATATATTTAGTTGATTTTCGAAAATGTCAAAATTTTTACGAAATTTGAAAAAGGGGGGACCATTGGAAAAATTTCACTTTTAGAAAAGTCGTCTAAAAATTCTGAAAAAATTCAAGGATGTAGACCTGGATTTGCTGATTCCAAAGATATAGAATGTTTAGGGTCACAGAGCAAAATTTTCGCTAGAATCTTTAGAAATGCGAATTTTTGAAGGTTTCTAAAATTTTCGATATTTCAATTGTCGATTCTGGAAAAACGGTTGCTGTTGTCAATGAAACGACACCGGAAATGAGTTCTAGAGCTCGAAATCTACAAGAAAATGTATTTAGTTGAGTTTCGAAAATGTCAAAATTTTTGCGAAATTTGAAGAAGGGGGGATCATTGGAAAAATTTCACTTTTAGAAAAGTCGTCTAAAAATTCTGAAAAAATTCGAGGATGTAGATCTCGACTTGCTGATTCCAAAGATATAGAATGTTTAGGGTCACAGAGCAAAATTTTCGCTAGAATCTTTAGAAATGCGAATTTTTGAAGATTTCTAAAACTTTCGATATTTCAATTGTCGATTCTGGAAAAACAGTTGCTGTTTTCAATGAAACGATACCGGAAATGAGTTCTAGAGCTCGAAATCTACAAGAAAATGTATTTAGTTGAGTTTCGAAAATGTCAAAATTTGGCCGAAATTTGAAGAAGGAGGGACCATTGGAAAAATTTCACTTTTAGAAAAGTAGTCTAAATATTCTGAAAAAATTCGAGGATGTAGATCTCGACTTGCTGATTCTAAAGATATAGAATGTTTAGTGTCACAGAGCAAAATTTTCGCTAGAATCGTTAGAAATGCGAATTTTTGAAGATTTCTAAAATTTTCGATATTTCAATTGTCGATTCTGGAAAAACGATTGCTGTTGTCAATGAAACGACACCGGAAATGAGTTCTCGAACTTGAAATCAACAAGAAAATGTATTTAGTTGAGTTTTGAAAATGTCAAAATTTGGCCGAAATTTGAAGAAGGGGGACCTTTGGAAAAATTTCACTTTTAGAAAAGTCGTCTAAAAATTCTGAAAAAATTTAAGGATGTAGATCTCGACTTGCTGATTCCAAAGATATAGAATGTTTAGTGTCACAGAGCAAAATTTTCGCTAGAATCGTTGGAAATGCGAATTTTTGAAGATTTCTAAAATTTTCGATATTTCAATTGTCGATTCTGGAAAAACGGTTGCTGTTGTCAATGTAACGACACCGGAAATGAGTTCTAGAACTCGAAATCTACAAGAAAATGTATTTAGTTGAGTTTCGAAAATGTCACAATTTGGCCGAAATTTGAAGAAGGTGGGACCATTGGAAAAATTTCACTTTTAGAAAAGTCGCCTAAAAATTCTGAAAAAATTCAAGGATGTAGATCTTGACTTGCTGATTCCAAAGATATAGAATGTTTGGGGTCATAGAGCAAAATTTTCGCTAGAATCTTTAGAAATGCGAATTTTTGAAGATTTCTAAAACTTTCGATATTTCAATTGTCGATTCTGGAAAAACAGTTGCTGTTTTCAATGAAACGACACCGGAAATGAGTTCTAGAGCTCGATATCAACAAGAAAATGTATTTGGTTGAGTTTCGAATATGTCAAAATTTGGCCGAAATTTGAAGAAAGGGGGACCATTGGAAAAATTTCACTTTTAGAAAAGTCGTCTAAAAATTCTGAAAAAATTCAAGGATGTAGACCTCGACTTGCTGATTCCAAATATATAGAATGTTTAGGGTCACAGAGCAAAATTTTCGCTAGAATCGTTAGAAATGCGAATTTTTGAAGATTTCTAAAATTTTCGATATTTCAATTGTCGATTCTGGAAAAACGGTTGCTGTTGTCAATGAAACGACACCGGAAATGAGTTCTAGAGCTCGAAATCTACAAGAAAATGTATTTAGTTGAGTTTCGAAAATGTCAAAATTTGGCCGAAATTTGAAGAAGGGGGGACCATTGGAACAATTTCACTTTTAGAAAAGTCGTCCAAAATTTCTGAAAAAATTCAAGGACGTAGATCTCGACTTGCTGATTCCAAAGATATAGAATGTTTAGGGTCACAGAGCAAAATTTTCGCTAGAATCGTTAGAAATGCGAATTTTTGAAGATTTTTAAAAATTTCCATATTTCAACCGGCGATTCTGGAAAAACGGTTGCAGTTATCAAGGAAACGAGGCCGGAAGTGAGTTCTAGAGTTCGAAATCTACAAGAAAATGTATTTAGTTTAGTTTCGAAAATGTCAAAATTTGGCCGAAATTTGAAGAAGGGGGGATCATTGGAAAAATTTCACTTTTAGAAAAGTCGTCTAAAAATTCTGAAAAAATTCGAGGATGTAGATCTCGACTTGCTGATTCCAAAGATATAGAATGTTTAGGGTCACAGAGCAAAATTTTCGCTAGAATCGTTAGAAATGCGAATTTTTGAAGATTTCTAAAATTTTCGATATTTCAATTGTCGATTCTGGAAAAACGGTTGCTGTTGTCAATGAAACGACACCGGAAATGAGTTCTAGAGCTCGAAATCAACAAGAAAATGTGTTTAGTTGAGTTTCGAAAATGTCAAAATTTTTGCGAAATTTGAAGAAGGGGGGACCATCGGAACAATTTCACTTTTAGAAAAGTCGTCCAAAATTTCTGAAAAAATTCAAGGACGTAGATCTCGACTTGCTGATTCCAAAGATATAGAATGTTTAGGGTCACAGAGCAAAATTTTCGCTAGAATCGTTAGAAATGCGAATTTTTGAAGATTTTTAAAAATTTCCATATTTCAACCGGCGATTCTGGAAAAACGGTTGCAGTTATCAAGGAAACGAGGCCGGAAGTGAGTTCTAGAGTTCGAAATCTACAAGAAAATGTATTTAGTTTAGTTTCGAAAATGTCAAAATTTGGCCGAAATTTGAAGAAGGGGGGACCATTGGAAAAATTTCACTTTTAGAAAAGTCGCCTAAAAATTCCGAAAAAATTCAAGCATGTAGATCTCGCCTTGCTGATTCCAAAGATATAGAATGTTTAGGGTCACAGAGCAAAATTTTCGCTAGAATCGATAGAAATGCGAATTTTTGAAGATTTCTAAAATTTTCGATATTTCAATTGTCGATTCTGGAAAAACGGTTGCTGTTGTCAATGAAACAACACCGGAAATGAGTTCTAGAACTCGAAATATACAAGAAAATGTATTTAGTTGCGTTTCGAAAATGTCAAAACTTGGCCGAAATTTGAAGAAGGTTGGACCATTGGAAAAATTTCACTTTTAGAAAAGTCGTCTAAAAATTCTGAAAAAATTCAAGGATGTAGATCTCGACTTGCTGATCCCAAAGGTATAGAATGTTTAAGGTCACAGAGCAAAATTTTCGCTAGAATCGTTAGAAATGCGAATTTTTGAAGATTTCTAAATTTTTCGATATTTCAATTGTCGATTCTGGAAAAACGGTTGCTGTTGTCAATGAAACGACACCGGAAATGAGTTCTAGAGCTGGGAATCTACAAGAAAATGTATTTAGTTGAGTTTCGAAAATGTCAAAATTTGGCCGAAATTTGAAGAAGGGGGGACCATTGGAAAAATTTCAATTTAAATAAAGTTGTCAAAGAACCGAGGCAGGAATTGAGTTCTAGAGCTCGAAATCTACAAGAAAATGCATATGTCAGTTAGTGCACATTTCTTTTTCTTATCGTGACAGCCGTTTAAAAATAGCCATTCCATATATATAAACTTTTCTCCGATAAAGAAAACATGACAATAAAAATTTTAAAAAATGTGTTCGTGACTTTAGCTAGCTGAAATATCACTCTTTCCGATAAAACTTAACATTTTAAAATTGTGACCTTTATCGTCTGAACGAACACGAAGTTCTCATGTACCTATTTATTAAAACTCGCTACTATAATTTTCCATTAAACGAGATTTAACTACACGGAGTGAAAAGGACCCCAATAAACTAGAATTTAACTGTCATCATGAACCCAAAAGCTCGATCAAATTATAAAGCTATAAATTTATATCAACTTTATGTCATCTTTTCCATGCAACACACACAACCTTGCATTTTATGGCATCGAAGCTCCAGTAACCCTGAAATTCTTTACATCATAATCCCGAAATTAGTCCCCCAACTCGTCTGTGTGTATTTTATTTTTTCACTGTGATTTAATACGCGGTTTTGCTTTCACGAGGAGCCTTAAAACAGTCATACGGCTATTTTCTCCGATAAACAGAAAACATGACAATAAAAATGATAAAATATGCGTTCGTGACTTTTGCTGAAATGTCGTCGTCGGATAAATTTGACGTAAAAAAATGCGACCTTTATCGCAACACTATCTACTGAATTCGGCTTACATAGTATAAAGTTTGCCCCGTTTTAAAGCAAAGGGTTAAACTTTCGCCCTAAGCTTTGCTAAATAGATATGTTTTTTTAATAAGGTGGAGTGAACGTTACTTATCGCACAACACCTCCATAAACTAGATTTTATCGCCCATCGTAAACCCAAAAGGTCGATAAAATTATAAAGGTATAAATTTACATAGACTGTGTGTCGTTCGTTCCATACCGTTTACGGAGTGTGACAATAACTTTACCAAAACGTTTTCTGTTGAGGAAATTTGACGTTCTTACTTTAAAAAATCATTAAATGAATTTAGTTATTTTGATAGCTTTGGTTGATACCCATTCTAGTTACTGACAAATGTTGGTATTCCGGGCTCCGGTCAATGTCAAGTTTGACGTTCGATTAAAACGAAATAAGATTTATGGTCTCGTTTAGTTGTCTGTGTTGATTTTTATTAGACGGATGATCTCCGAAACTACTGGACAGGTTGTTGTCAAATTTCATATGCATATATCGTAATTTGATGACGTCCCCTTATTATTTTGTCTAGTAAAAGGTATAAATTTATCATATAGTATAATATTGTATTGGTTGTTAAATGAATCTGTCTTGAATTTTGTCACAACCAACTTATAAACATTTTTTTTCACAAACAACTGAATTTGATTGCATTTTAGGAACGGGAGAAGTTTTATCTTTTTAAAACCACTTTTTTTCGATATTCCTTTCTTTTAGAAACACGCACATATTATTTGAAGACCATTTGTTTTTGTTTTCTTTTGATTTTTTAACATTTTTGTTTGAAATTATCTTCATATTTCATCCATTTCTCATTCAAAAAGTTCAGCATCGTCACTTTATGTTTTATTTATTGTACAATATAGTTTTTTTTATTATTGATGAAAGTTTAAAATTTAACTTGTCAACACGTTTCATTTACAGCAGTCGTTATTTCTATGGAAATAAATTGTAATACTTAAATATTTATTACTTCGCTTTTTTAAAAAAGTTTTGGAATTTTACACAAAATTTTTAGTCAGCTTTTTATAAGAAATTGAACAAAGTTTCAACTTACCTACACAGCTTGTTTAAATCTACAGAGTCTGCAAATGGGCCACTTTTTTTTATACCAAATTTGTTGACAAAAACGAGACAATTCAAAAATCAAATCACTCTGTATAACTAATTAAGCTTAGGACACTCTTCAAATTTGTACGCGTTTGTCGCAGCAAGGTAATAAAAAAGCCTTTTGTAAAATTTTAGATCTCTGTTATTAATTATGTGAAAACTATGTGAAATCATTTTTCCCATTTTATTTGCCGAGCTAAGGAAGTATTGTAATTGGGTCCATCCGGAGAAACGCTACTTTTATATATTTTTTTTAATGTTCTGTAAAATATAAAAAAAATAGATCTCCAGTTTTTGCCCATCTGCTATCTGTCCGGCATGTGTGTCGATATTTTTTAACGTATTTCTATGAATTTCCTTTCTGCAGAGTATTTTCTATATTTAAAGTTGATAGTTACTGCGATTTCTTACTTTTTTATGTGAAGAATGAGTACAAAAAATAGAGTAAGATACAGTAATAAAATACAGAGTGTTTCATTTGAAAAAACTGAAATATCGATATTTGAAAATTCAACATTTTTTGACTTTTAGAAACACTCTGTATATTAAAATTTGAGTTAGTTGACACTCTAAAAATAACGCTATGGGATTTTTTGTGAACCCTTCCTCGCCAAAAAGTTTCAAGAAAATTGGAATAATGTTGCATCGGAATTGCAAAAGAACTGTGGTTGTGAAACGTAAGAAGGGGTTAATTAAAATATGTAAATATATATAGGTTGTTTCAGAGCACCCTATATAGTTAAAAAAAAGTTTGAAGTATAGTCCTCAAGGAACTGTACAAATTCAGTTTTGATTTTTTTCTATTTCTAATAATAATTAATGAGATATCAAGGAACGTGCTCTTAGTGACTCACCCTATATACGTATTAACATCGTAGGCGTTTTTTAGTTACTTTTTTTTGTTTATGTTTTTCATATATGGATATATTAGTTATTTTATATATTACTTTCCATGCGTAAGCTAAGGAAGTGTAGTAATCGAGTTGATTGGACGAATGGCCACTTTTATATTTTCTCGACGTTTCATGACCCTTAGTGTACGAAAAAGGTAGTCCCCTGTTTCCGTCTTTTTGATGTGATAGAATGTGAAACCTTAACAATATTATATAAAAAAGAACAGAATTTGGAGATTAGATTGAAACTGATTCAGAGAAAACATAGGTAAATTTAAAAAAAAATAGCAGTCAATAAAATTTTGTAAAATGGATAAAATAGCGACGGGATATTTTTACACATTGTGTCAATGAAGGCAGAAGTAGCGGAAAAAAGAGAAGTAATTGATTTTCTATCGGAGGAGTAATAAAAACATGATCAAAGATTGCTATGGGGTTTTGAAAGTTTGTCTTTGATAGTTGGATTTTCAACTCACACTTTTAAATTTGTGGTAATCTGATAAGAAGAAAAGTCTATCAAAGATCTTCAAAAATCCATGGCTTTCTTTGCTCATGTTTTTATTGCTGTCTCACTGTTTCGTTATTATTATTTTTTCTTTGCAAAGATCTTCAAAATTAAAATCTTAAACTACTAAGTGACTGGCAATGTTTATGATTTTTTTTTCAGGTTGGCACCAAGTTTTTGGCACCAATTCCGTAGCTACCATCTTCTCATTGGTTTTCAGGCACGCTCTTCTCAAAATATACGTTTTATACCGATTCAGTAGTACCAATCAAGTGAAAAAAAAGTAATATATAAACTTGTCGCTATAGGCACCCCAAAATACATTTTTCTTCTCTCCCTTGATGCATAGTAGAAATTAAAAAATAAAAAATGTTTTATTATTATCATAGAACATAGGCAGGAGCAACATTACTAGATTACCAAATTTAATAATAATAAAAAAAATGTACTCATGAGTCAATTGAACTGGCGAGTGCTTTAATACTGGTATAAAATATCACTATGTAGTTTGGATTTTGTTTGTGAAAATCTGGATGCTTAGGATGAAAAAGTGAGGCGCATTCATAAACCACAAGTATAGTCGAAATAAGTCAGCATATATTAAGAAACCAACTCAAAGTATAGTCGGGGAGGTTCCAAATGTCTTTTTTAAAAGTGTGAAACCTTCTCGAGGGACCCAAATATCTGTTGTTTAAGAATGTGAAACCCTTCTCAGGGCCCCCAATTAACATTTTTAAAAATGTAAAAATTTTCTCGGGAGTCTCAACTGTATCTTTTTAAGGTAAAATCTTCTCGGGGGCGCCAAATGTCTGTTTTTAAGAATGTGGAACCTTTTCGGGGGTCTCAATTGTCTTTTTTAAGAATGTGAAACTTTCTCGGGGGCCCCAAATGTCTGTTTTTTAAAAACCTTCTCGGGGGTCTCAAATGCCTTTTGTTTTAAGATTGAGAAAACTTCTCGGGGGTTCCAACTGTCGTTTATAAAAATGAGCAAACTTCTCGGGGCCCCCAAATATCCGTTTCTTAAAAATGTGAAACCTTCTCAGGGGCCCCAAATGTCTGTTTTTTAAGAATGCGAAACCCTTCTCGGGCTCCCAATTGACATTTTTAAAAATGTAAAAACCTTCTTGGGAGCGCCAAATGTTTTTTTAGAATGTGAAACTTTCTCGAGGGTTAAAACTGTCTTTTTTTAAAGGTAAAACCTTCTCGGGGGTCCCAAATGTCTGTTTTTAAGAATACGAAACCCTTGTCAGGTGTTCCAACTGTTTTTTTCTTAAGAATGTACAACCTTCTCGGGGGTACCAACTGCCTTTTGTTTTAAGATTGAGAAACCTTCTCGGAGGTTCCAAATGTTTGTTTTGTAAGAACCTGAAACCTTCCCGGGAGTTCCAATTGTCTATTTTAAAAATGTAAAATCTTCTCGAGGGCGCCAAATGTCTTTTTTTTAAGATTGAGAAACCTTCTCGGTAGTCCCAACTGTCTTTTTTAAAAATGTAAAACCTTCTCGGGGGCGCCAAATGTCTTTTTTTAAGATTGAGAAACTTTTCAGGGATTCCAACTGACATTTTTAAAAATGTAAAATCGTCTCGGGGGCGCCAAATGTCTGTTTTTAAGAATGTGAAACTTTCTCGGGGGCCCAAATGTCTGTTTTTTAAAAATGTGAAACCTTCTCGGGGGTTTCAAATGTCTTTTGTTTTAAGATTGAGAAACCTTCTCGGGGGTTCCAACTGTCGTTTTTAAAAATGAGAAAACTTCTCGGGTCCCCCAAATATCCGTTTTTTAAAAATGTGAAACCTTCTCAGGGGCCCCAAATGTCTGTTTTTTAAGAATGTGAAACCCTTTTCTGGTCCCCAAATGGCATTTTTTAAAATGTAAAAACCTTCTTGGGAGCGCCAAATGTTTTTTTAGAATGTGAAACCTTCTCGAGGGTTAAAACTGTCTTTTTTTAAAGGTAAAACCTTCTCGGGGGTCCCAAATGTCTGTTTTTTAAGAATGCGAAACCCTTGTCAGGTGTTCCAACTGTTTTTTTCTTAAGAATGTACAACCTTCTCGGGGGTACCAAGTACCTTTTGTTTTAAGATTGAGAAACCTTCTCGGAGGTTCCAAATGTTTGTTTTGTAAGAATTTGAAACCCAAATGTCTTTTTATTAAGATTGAAAAACTTGCTCGGGAGCACCAAATATTTTTTTTAAGATTGAGAAACCTTCTCGGGAGTCCCAACTGTCTTTTTTAAAAATGTAAAACCTTCTCGGGGGAGTCAAATGTCTTTTTTTAAGATTGAGAAACCTTCTCGGGGATTCCAACTGACTTTTTTAAAAATGTAAAATCTTCTCGGGGGCGACATATATCTGTTTTTAAAGAATGTGGAACCTTCTCAAGTGTCCGAATTGTCTTTTTAAAAAATGTAAAACCTTTCCAGGGGCACCAAATGTCTTTTTATTAAGATTGAAAAACTTGCTCGGGAGCACCAAATGTTTTTTTCGAATGTGTAACATTCTCGAGGATCCCAACTGTCTGTTTTTTAAGAATGTGAAACCTTCTCGGGGTCCCAAATGTCTTTTTTTTAAGAATGTGAAACCTTCTCAGGGGCCCCAAGTGACTGTTTTTTAAGAATGTGAAACCTTCTCAGGGGCCCCAAATGTCTGTTTTTTAAGAATGTGAAACCTTCTCGAGGGTTAAAACTGTCTTTTTTTAAAGGTAAAACCTTCTTGGGGGTCTCAAATGTCTGTTTTTTAAGAATGCGCAACCCTTGTCAGGTGTTCCAACTGTTTTTTTCTTAAGAATGTACAACCTTCTCGGGGGTACCAAGTACCTTTTGTTTTAAGATTGAGAAACCTTCTCGGAGGTTCCAAATGTTTGTTTTGTAAGAATCTGAAACCCAAATGTCTTTTTATTAAGATTGAAAAACTTGCTCGGGAGCACCAAATATTTTTTTTAAGATTGAGAAACCTTCTCGGGAGTCCCAACTGTCTTTTTTAAAAATGTAAAACCTTCTCGGGGGAGTCAAATGTCTTTTTTTAAGATGGAGAAACCTTCTCGGGGATTCCAACTGACTTTTTTAAAAATGTAAAATCTTCTCGGGGGCGACAAATATCTGTTTTTAAAGAATGTGGATCCTTCTCAAGTGTCCGAATTGTCTTTTTAAAAAATGTAAAACCTTTCCAGGGGCACCAAATGTCTTTTTATTAAGATTGAAAAACTTGCTCGGGAGCACCAAATGTTTTTTTCGAATGTATAACATTCTCGAGGATCCCAACTGTTTGTTTTTTAAGAATGTGAAACCTTCTCGGGAGTTCCAACTGTATTTTATTTTAAGATTGAGAAACCTTCTCGGGGGTTCCCCATGTCTTTTGTTTTAGGATCGAGAAAACTTCTCGGGGGTTCCAACTGTCTTTTTTAAAAATATAAAATTTTCTCCGGGGCCCCAAATATCTGTTTATTAAGAACATGAAGACTCAGGGGTCCCAATTGTCACTTTTAAAAATGTAAAATCTTCTTGGGAGCGCCAAATGTTTTTTTTTAGAATGTGGAACCTTCTCGGGGGTCTCAACTGTCTATTTTCAAGAATGTGAAACCTTCTCGGGGGTCTCAACTGTCGTTTGTTTTAAGATTGAGAAACCTTCTCGGGGGCTCCAACTGTCTTTTTAAAATTGTAAATATCTGTTTTTTAAGAATGTCAAACCTTCTCAATAGACCCAATTGTCTTTTTTTAAATGTAAAACCTTCTCGGGGGCGTCAAATGTCCTTTTTTTAAGATAGAAAAATCTTCTCGGGGGTTTCAATTGTCTTTTTTAAAAATGTAAAACCTTCTCGGGGATTTCAACTGCCCTTTTTAAAAATGTAAATCTTCTCGGGGGTCTCAATTGTCTTTTATACACATGTATAACTTTCTCGAGGGCGCCAGGTGTCTTTTTTGAGATTGAGAAACATTCTCAGGGGTCCCAACTGTCATTTTTAAAAATGTAAAATCTTCTTGGTTGCGCCAAATATTTTGTTAGAATGTGAAACTTTCTCGGGGGTTCCAACTCTCTTTTTTTTATGTAAAACCGTCTCGGAGGCCACAAATGTCTGTTTTTTCAGAATGTGAAACCTTCTCAATGGTCTCAATTGTGTTTTTCAAAATGTAAAACCTTGTCGGGGGCGTCAAATGTCCTTTCTTTAAGATGGAGAAACCTTCTAGGGGGTTTCTACTGTCTCTTTTAAAAATGTAAAACCTTCTCAGGATTTTCAACTGTCTTTTTTAAAAATGTTAACCTTCTCGGGGGTCCCAACTGTCCTTTTTTAAGAATGTGAAACCTTCCCGGAGGACCCAAATATCTGTTTTTTAAGAATATGAAACTGTCTCAGTGGTCCCAATTGTTTTTTTTTTTTTTAATGTAAAACCTTCTCGGGGGCGCCAAATGTCTTTTTTTAAGATTGAGAAACCTTCTCGAGGGTCTTAACTGTCTTTTTTAAAAATGTAAAACCTTCTCGGGGGTTTCAACTGAATTTTTTAAAAAAGTAAAACCTTCTCGGTGGCCACAAATATCTGTTTTTTAAGAATGTGAAACCTTCTCAATGGTCCCAATGGTCTTTTTTCAAAATGTAAAACCTTCTCGGGGGCGTCAAATGTCCTTTTTTTAAGACTGAGAAACCTTCTAGGGGGTTTCTACTGTCTCTTTGAAAAATGTAAAACCTTCTCGGGATTTTCAACTGTCTTTTTTAAAAATGTTAACCGTCTCGGGGGTCCCAAATAATTGTTTTTTAATAATGTGAAGCCTTCTCAGGGGTCTCAACTGTCTTTTTTTAAGAATGTGAAATCTTCTCGGGGGTCCAAACTATCTTTTTTAAGAATGTGAAACCTTCTCGGGGGCTCCAAATGTCTGTTTTCTAAGAATGTGAAACCTTCTCGAGGGTCCCAACTGTCTTTTGTTTTAAGATTGAGAAACCTTTTTGGGGGTTCTAACTGTCTTTTTTAAAAATGTGAAACCTTCCCGGAAAACCCAAATATTTGTTTTTTAAGAATATGAAACCTTCTCAGTGGTCGCAATTGTTTTTTTTTAATGTAAAACCTTCTCGGGGACGCCAAATGTCTTTTTTTAAGATTGAGAAACCTTCTCGGGGATTTTAACCGTCTTTTTTAAAAATGTTAAACCTTCTCGAGGGTTACAACTGTATTTTTTAAAATGTAAAACCTTGTCGGGGACACCTCAAATGTCCTTTTTTTAAGATTGAGAAACCTTCTAGGGTGTTTCACCTGTCTTTTTTAAAAATGTAAACCTTCTCGGGGGCCCCAAATAATTGTTTTTTAATAATGTGAAGCATTCTCAGAGGTCTCAAATAATAATTGTTTTTAATAATGTGAAGCCTTCTCAGGGATCTCAATTGTCTTTTTTAAACATGTATAACCTTCTCGGGGGCATCAAATGTCCTTTTTTTAAGACTGAGAAACCTTCTAGGGGGTTTGAAAAATGTAAAACTTTCTCGGGATTTTCAACTGTTTTTTTTTTTAATGTTAACCTTCTCGGGGGTCCCAAATAATTGTTTTTTAATAATGTGAAGCGTTCTCAGGGGTCCCAACTGTCTTTTTTTAAGAATGTGAAACCTTCCCGGAGGACCCAAATATTTGTTTTTTAAGAATATGAAACCTTCTCAGTGGTCGCAATTGTTTTTTTTTAATGTAAAACCTTCTCGGGGACGCTAAATGTCTTTTTTAAGATTGAGAAACCTTCTCAGGGGTCCCAATTCTCATTTTAAAAAATGCAAAATCTTCTTGGTTGCGCCAAATATTTTTTTAAAATGTGAAGTCTTTTCGGGGTCCCAACTGTCCTTTTTTGTGTAAAAGCTTCTCAAATGTCTGTTCTTTTAGAATGTGGGACCTTCTCAGAAGTCCCAACTGTCTTTTTTTAAGAATATGAAACCTTCTCAGGGGTCCCAATTGTTTTTTTTTTAATGTAAAACCTTCTCGGGGGTTTTAACTGTCTTTTTTAAAAATGTATAACCTTCTCGGGGGTTTCAACTGTCTTTTTTAAAAATGTAAAACCTTCTCGGGGGCCCCAAATAATTGATTTTTAAAAATACGAAACCTTCTGAGGGGTCTCAATTGTCTTTTTTAAAGATGCAAAACCTTCTCGGGGGCCCCAAATGTCTTTTTTAAGATTGAGAAACCTTCTCAGGAGTCGCAACTGTCTATTTTTAAGAATGTGAAACCTTCTCAGGGGTTCCAGCTGCGCTTTTTAAAAATGTGACACTTCCTCGGGGGTCCCAAATGTGTTTTCTTGAGAATGTGAAACCTTCTCGGAGTGTCCCAACTGTCTCTTGTTAAAGAAGGTGAAACCTTCTTAAGGGCCCCAAGTGTCTTTTTTTAAGTATATTAAATATTCTTTAGGCTCCCAACTGTCTTTTTTTAAAAAGTGAAACCTTCTTTTTTTCTTTTACACTGTGACTAGTACCTTCTATACTGTTTTTATTCCATATATCTTATCACGATAAGGTAAAATTCCGCAAAATCAAATTTTATAATTTTTTAGAGAAGCAGTGGGTGTTTGTTGGACTGTACTTCGGAAAAGAGGGAAGTTCTGTCGAAATAACTTTAGACCAATTTTTATTATATGTTAGTAATAACATATTTAAATAAAAAATAAATCTACGATTTTCTTATTGATGAAATTGCTCGTAATTGAGAGTTAATATATCGTTTTTTCAAAGTTAGAGTTAGTTTCCAATTTTTAAGCAACCAATAATATCCAATAGCAAAAATAAAGACAAATCGTTTACTTGAACTGAATTACCCGATATACATATAACAAATTGTTTTATTAAAAAACTCAACTAATAATATTTCTACCCTCAGTATAAAATCTTAAGTTCCCGCTAAAATCCTAGAACCAAATTTCCACCACCTTCGCACCCTTCCTATGCAATACGCACGTCTACCATTTCATCACAACAACATCAAAGCTCCCATCTCCACGTATGCCTACCGCACCACCTAAATTCTTCGCCCCATAACTCCGAAATTAGTTCCCCGAAACTTCGTGCGCCCATCCCGCGCTCCCAGGCCCCAACTTGGCACCCTGTTTACGCCGCCTTGATTCAATTTTTCCTTTTTGTCGTGCTCCGGCTCGGCTTTGTTTTGAAAAAAGTCTTTTGACAGTCAGCTGTTGTGGGAGGAGGCCGCTCTCCGCATCGTGTTACGAGCAGAGCCGCAGTTGCTACCCCGATCGATTTGAGGGAACGGTAGCAAGCTACCCCTTGGCGCATTCTGGCAGTCCCGTGAAGCATCCCCTGCTTGGTCAACATCACGGTGTGTTCCGAAGACATAACCTCTTCGCGATTAGCGCTCTTTACCGTGTCAATCAAACTTCGTCAAAGTAAGCCTAAGCGAGGGCTGCGATCCTGTGACTGTTCGGCCGGGTTTAAATTCGAGTTTCTTCCTGTTCGGGAACTTTTTTAATTGAAGTGTGGTGGAAATTAAAAATTGTGCTTTGGGCAGGTAAAAGTGTCGGGAAGTTTGCGGAAAAGTCGGTAAAAGATGCTTGCAGTAGTTGCAGTTGCGGGTTAAATTGGTTCGGTTTGTCCTAATTTGGGAATGCGCTGGATTAGTTAATTTTATGATCGGGGAAATGGGTTTGGAACTGTGGAATCTATTGATTTGATTCGGGGGTTTGTCTACCATGATAGATTGCGAGAGGCTGAAAATAAAGCGGAATTGTCATTCTTGATTTTTTTATAATTAAAATTAATTGTTGTAATTTAATAATAAAATTTCAAATAATAACTGGTGACGAAAATCCTTAATTGACTTAATTTTGTGGGAACACGTGCGTTGTTTACTCACGTTTTAGATTATGTAAGAGCTTAGATTTTAGTCCCATGGCCAACAACTTGAAAACTATAGTAGGCCAATTTAACAAACTTACGTTTTCATAGACCATGATCTGCCTGACACGTGTTGCTTGTGTACTGTGTCATTATTTACCATTGAAAATTTTTCTAATCTACAACGCATTCCACGTGACGCTTCTACAAAAAGTTTTATATTTTTCTGTTAAAAACTTAAATTTGAAAAAATTAATTTTGTTAGTTTGGTCAGAAATCGAGAGATTTACAGACATTATTTCTTGTAAAAATATTATTTCCTGTTAAAGTGTCTTCAGAAAGTTTCAGATAAATTATTTGAAAAATTTATAATGTATTATCCCGGCGCCTCCACCATTTTTGCACAAACATTCAAGTTGCTTAAGTATGTTAAAATATGGAACCTTTTTATACGAAATTTTCTCAGGAGCACGAATTTACATTTATTTTTGCCGTATCTCCTCAAAAAATGGATAAAATATATACTTTGTGTCCAAAAAAATATCTAAAAATGATGAGAAAATCTGCAGAGAAATAATAAAGTACTATATAATAAATGCCTTGGACAACACTGATTAAATTATATATTTTAAAAAATTTGGATTTTTTTTGTCTCTTTTCTAAAGGATGTTTATTTCGTAACTTCAGTAACGGTTATTAAATTTTTGTTGTAGCAGACGAATCACAAAAAACTGTGTCTTAGTTGCCATTGGATTTTTTCCTCTGCTGTTATAAGTAATATTGGATCAGAAAAAAGTTTATTCATTAAGCACCAACTTGAGACGTTGCTATTGATAACACATTATTTTAGAGATATATATTGTTTCCCAATAATAATCTAATTTAGACAGCAGTCTGGAAAATTAGTTCAATTCTTAACCATCAATATCGCTTTTTCTTTGACTTTAAGAATAAATGTAATGTATCCTTTTTTGAGTTACCAGAATAAACATTTTAAATACGAAAACACGTAAAAGTTTTCCACGTTTTCAAAACAAAAAATAAAAATAAATGAGGAATTAAATGTTGTCCTCTTGTTTGAATATTGAGACAGTATATACTTTTTTCTAAATTATACTATTTTTTGTGGTCTATGTAAATTTTCTCAAAAATCTTAACATAAATAATTTTAACATTATTCTTAAATAATGGAGATAAACGCATTTTTTTCTTGATAGAGTCCAAACTTAAATGATTAACAAATGATTAAGAAAAGTTTAACAAATTTAAGTCTGCATACAGAGGGATCTATTTCATCTGAAAATTTCTTAGGAACATTGATTTATGCGTATTTTCTTTGTACATTTTCGAGTGATTTAATTTTTTTTATTTCGAAAATAGGTAAATGTTTTTCAAATTTTCACGAAAAAAAAATTGAGCTACGAGGATAAATTTTATTCTTCAGTTCAGATATCGAGATAGTCCTGAAAATGTGCACAATTTCTTCCGGAGTATATTATTTTGTCTAGTTTATGAAAGTTTCTTCAAAGATCTTAAAATAAATGATTTTAAAATCAATCGTACTTTGGCGTCTCCACCATTTTTTACAAAAATTAAAGACATTGTAATTTGTATGCAGAGGGGATCTATCTGACCTGAAATTTTCTCAGGAATACGAATTTATGTATATTTTCTTCGTATAATTTTAAATCATGGAGCAAAACGCATTTTTTGGGGCGAAAAATATATTTGAATTACTACCAGAACAAATTTTTAAATACGAAAATATGTAAAATTTTCCCAAATTTTCAAAAAGAAAAATTTAGTTGAATAAAGTGTATTCTTCACTTGAGATATCGAGATAAAATTCAAAAAATACATAATTTCTTCTTAAGTACTTATATCATTTTTTGCAGTTTATAAAAATTTCCTCTAAAATCTTGAAATAGTTGATTTTAAAGTCAAAGTATCTTGGCGAATCCACCATTTAAAAAAAATTAAAGATGTTTAAGTCTGTCTAAAGATTTTTTTATATTTTACCAGAAATTTTCCCAGAAACACGAAATTATGTGAATTTTTTCGTATCCTGAAGAAATGGAGAAAAACGCATTTTTAAACGTGATAGAATAAAAAACTTTTCTGAATGATCCGAATAAGTTTCTAAAACTTTCCTCAAAGATCTTAAAATAAATTATTTTAAATCAAACTTATCCTGGCGCCTCCACCAATTTTCGCAAAAATTAAAGAAATTTAAATCTGTATGCAGGGGGTTCTATTTTATCTAAACTTTGGTCTGGAACACGAATTTATGTGTATCTTTTTATATATCTTCAAACAAACTTTTTTTAATCACCCAAATAGATCTTTAATATATATATAACGACAAAAATAAGTAAACGATTTTCGAATTTTCAAAAAAAAATTTTAATTAGAAAAGTAAATTTTATTTATCAGTTCCGATCTTGAAATAGTAATAAAATAGTTCATATTTCTTTCAAAGTATATTTATTATTTTGTGTAGTTTGCAAAAATTCCATAAAAAATTTTGGAAAAGATGATTTTGAAATCAATGGTGTTCTGGCGCCTCCAACCTTTTTCACAAAAATTAAAGAAATTGAAATCTCTACACAGGGGCTCTATTTTACACCAAATTCTCTGAGGAATACGAATTTATCTGTATTTTGTTCGTATATTTTCAAGTAATGTAAAAAATTAATTGCAGAAATAAATGTTGTTCTGTTCAGATATCGAGATTCCTTCCAAAGTTCATTTTTAAGTTTCCTCAAAAGTCTTAAAATAGTGATTTTAAATTTAATTGTATCCCGGCGCCTCAACCAATTTTCCACAAAAGTTAAAAATGCTTAAACCTGTCTCCCGGGGCATTACTTTCGCTTGAAACTTTCTCATAAACACAATTTTATTTATATTTGTTTTGTGCATTCTCAAGTGATGGAGAAAAGCTCATATTTAGGCGTGATGTAGAGAAAAACTTTTTTGGATTATTATCAGAATAAATTTTTTAAATACAAAAATAAGTAAAAGCTTTCCAAATTAAAAAAAAAAAGTTAAAAAACTATAATTTATTCCTCAGTTCAGATATTGAGGTAGAATTTTAAGTAGTTTATTTAAGATTCCTTAAAAGTCTTAAAATAGAATATTTTAAAATTAATCGAATCCTGGCGCTTCCGCCATATTTACACTAGAGTTAGACATGGTCAAATTTGCCCACAGAAGGGTACATTTTGACTCAGATTTTCTTAAAATTGTGAATTTATGTGTATTTTTTAAGTTTTCACAAGAAATGAAGAAAAATTGTATTCTTTTGGTCAGATGACGAGATCGTATTGTAAATGTGCTCACCATTTGTCACAAAAATTAAAGAAATTTAAATTTGTAGGTATACAATGTCTAGTTTACCTGAAATTTTTTCAGGAACACGACTTTATGTTGTTTTTTTGAATTACCAGAATAAGTTTTTTTAAATACGACAATACAGAAATGCTTTTCAAATTTTCAAAAAAAAAAAAATGATCAGATATCGAGATAGTTTTGAAAAACTTTTCTAAAAAACTTGAAATAAATGATTTTACAATTAGTCTAATCCCGGCGCCCCAAAATTTTTACAAAAAGCTAAAAATGCTCAAATCTTTTCCAGAAGGGTGAATTTTATCTGAAATTTTCTCATGAACACGAATTTATGTGTTTTTTTTTAGTGTACATCCTCGAGTAAAGCAGAAAAACGCATGTTTAAGCATGATATAGAGAATTTTTTTTATGGATTATTATCAGAATAAATTTTTAAATACAAAAAATCCTCAAAGCTTTCCAAATTAATAAAAAAATTAGTAAAAAGTTAAAATTTATTCTTCAGTTCAAATATAAAGGTTTTTTATGTAGTTTCTGTAAGTTTCCTTTTAAGTCTTAAAAGAAAATATTTTAAAAGTTATCCTGGCGCCGCTACCATTTTTAGACAAAAGTTGCAGATGCTCAAATCTGTCCCCAGAAAGGTCTACTTTGACTTAGATTTTCTCAAGGACATGAATTTATGTGTATTTTTTTAATATCCACAAGAAATGGGGAAAAACGCTTCTTTAGACGTGATAGAGTGAAACAATTTTTTCAATTACCAAAATAAAGTTTTTAAACACGAAAACACATAAATGCTTCTTAAATTTTCAATAAACAAAAAAATTTTATTATTGCAGAAACAAATTTCGTTTAGTTCAGTTGTCGAGGTAGTATTAATAAAAAGGGTGTAAAATTCTTCCAAAGTGTTTTTTTAGGTAGTTTATGTAAGTTTTTATGGTTCATTTTTACCTGAGATTTTCTCGGGAAGACGAATTTATGTATACTTCCTTTGTATATTCTCAAGCAATTGCGAAAAACGCAGTTTTAGTCATGACAGAGTGAAAAACTGGTGTCAATTACCAGAATAAAATTTTTAAATACGAAACTACGCAGAGCTTTCTGAACTTTCAACAAATTAAAACAAATGCTTAGAGGAATATGTCGAGACGAGATAGTATTGAAAAAGTTTGCAATTTCTTCGAAAGTATATTATTTTATATAATTTATAAAAATTTCCTCCAAAAACCTTGAAATAAATGATTTGTAAATTAACTGTATCCCGGCGCATCCACCATTTTTACAAAAAAAAAAATCAAAAATGCCCAAATCTGTCTCTAAAAAGGTCTATTTTATCTGAAATTCTCTCAGAAACACGAATTTACGTGTATTTTTAATGTACATCTTCGAGTAAAGGAGAAAAACGGATTTTTAGTCATGACAGATTGAGAATCTTGTTTCAATTACTAGAATAAAATTTTTAAATACGAAAATACGCAAATCTTTCTGAACTTTAAAAGAAAAATTTGAGTTGGAAAAGCAAATTTTATTCTTCTGTTAAGATGACAAGATCGTATTGAAAATGTGCACACCATTTTTCACAAAATTTAAAGAAATTTAAATTTGTACGTATACAATGTCTATTTTATCTGAAGTTTTTCCAGGAACACGAATTTATGTATATTTCCTTGGTATTATTTCAAATAGTGGAACAAAACGCATTTTTAGGGGTGATAGAGTAAAAAAATTGTTTGAATTACCAAAATATTTTTTTTTAAATACGAAAATACAGAAAAGCTTTCCAAATCAAAAACAATGTTTATAGTAATATGTCGAGACGAGATAGTATGGAAAAAGTTTGCAATTTCTTCGAAAGTAAATTATTTTATATAATTTATAAAAGTCTCCTCCAAAAACCTTGAAATAAATGATTTTTAAATTAATTGTACCCCGGCGCATCTACCGTTTCTGCAAAGAGTCAAAAATGCCCAAATCTGTTTCTAAAAAGATCTATTTTATCTGAAATTTTCTCAGGAACACGAATTTACGAGTGTTTTTAATGTATATCTTCGAGTAAAGGAGAAAAACGGATTTTTATTCATGACAGAGTGAGAATCTTGCTTCAATTACTAGAATAAAATTTTTAAATACGAAAATACCCAAAGCTTTCTGAGCTTTCAAAGAAAAATTTGAGTTGAAAAAGCAAATTTTATGTTTCTGTTCAAATGACGAGATCGTATTGAAAATGTGCACATCATTTTTCACAAAATTTAACGAAATTTGAATTTGTAGGTATACAATGTCTATTTTGCCTGAAGTTTTTCCAGGAACACGCATTTATGTATATTTCCTTGGTATAATTTCAAGTAATGGAACAAAACGAAATTTTAGGGGTGATAGAGTGAAAAAATTTTGTGGATTACCAAAATATTGTTTTTAAATACGAAAACACGGAAAAGCTTTCCAAATTAAAAAAAATGTTTATAGGAATATGTCGAGACGAGATAATATTGAAAAAGTTTGCAATTTCTTCGAAAGTATATTATTTCATATAATTTACAAAAGTTTCCTCCAAAAACCTTGAAATAAATGATTTTTAAATTAATTATACCCCGGCGCATCCACCTTTTCTAAAAAAAGTCAAAAATGCCCAAATCTGTCACTAAAAAGGCCTATTTCATTTGAAATTTTCTCAGGAACACGAATTTACGTGTGTTTTTAATGTACATCTTCGAGTAAAGGAGAAAAACGGATTTTTAGGCATGACAGAGTGAGAAGCTTGTTTCAATTACTAGAATAAAATTTTTAAACACAAAACCACGCAGAGCTTTCGAATTTTTTTTATTCTTCTGTTCGGATATCGACTATTTTTTACAAAAGTTAAATAATTTTCTTAAGAAATCCATTTGTAAACGCGATAGACTGAAAAACTTTTTTGAATTACCAGAATAATTTTTTTAAATATAAAAGTACTTAAAAGTTTTCTAAATTTTCAAAAAAATATTGACTTGGGAAAATAAATTTTATTCTTTTGCTTAGATATTGGGGTGGTACCAAAAAAGCCTGTAATTTCTTCGAAAGTATATTATTTTATGTCGTTTAAAACATGTTTCTCAAAAACCTTGAAATAAATAATTTTTAAATTAATCGTATCCCGGCGCCTCCACCATTTTTACACAAAGGTTAAAGATACTCAAATCTGTCTCTAAAAGGATCTATTTTGCTTGAAATTTTCTCAAGAAGACGAATCTATGTGTATTTTTACTGTATCTTCTCAAGTAATGGAGAAAAACGCATTTTGAGGAGTAATAAATTGAAAATCGTTTTGGAATTACTTGAATAAAATTTTTAAACACGGAAAGAGACAATAAAAAGAATTCATTCACGATATAAAATTTGTTATTCTGTTCAGATATTGAGGCACATAATTTTTTTTGGTAATGGATAATAATTGATTTCACTAATCCATTTATTTTATTAGTGAAATATAGCGCAAATATTTCTCTTTAAACGTTTAACAGTTGTAAATATATTTCGTAATTAATACATTTGCGATACAAATTTATTGATTAAAACCGATCACCAAACAAAATACTGCCAATTCACCACTCTCCCATTTTGTTAAAATATTTCACCTCCCCCTGCAACTCTTTCCGCATTTTTGCCCCTAATAACCCTGCAGCAGTTACCCAACTTTCAAAGTGGGCGTTAAAAACGTGATAATTGATTCATTTTAAACACCCACAAATCCATGTCGACAAAGAACGTTTATCAACTATAAAATTGTGTTTCACTTTTAATTTTCAAAATTTCCAACAAACCGATTCCATTATTTACACGACCGTCTCGAACACGTGACCTCTGCGCCTTTCGCTCCCTTTATGACGCCACCAAACACTCAATGAAAACTTCACAAAATCAGTCTTCGCGAAAACATGCAAATCTTGTGTCAGTTTACCTCAATTACGCTTTTTCCTGTCTTCCTCGACCTGCTTCTTTTCGAAGCGTAGCGACAGGTAACTTGAATCGCGAATTTCGCACAAAAATCGCTAAATTAAAATATTTTTCAACAGATTTCTCGTAATGACGGATTTACAAAGATCTCCGACATTTCCAAAAAACAAGAATCCGTTTTAAACTCGTTTAGCTGTCCCAAATTAGTATTCAGCCTTTCTTTCTGTAATCGTCTTTTGAATTCGCCTTATCGATTCTGCTTCGGGACAAAATTTAAAATGAAAAGAGTTAGCCGAATCCTTTCAGAATTTGTCTGGAAAATCCGTTGTTCGTGAGCTGCTAATTAAACGGTACAAGTGCTTATTAGAATCGGAAACACCTGCCGTGTTTCCCCGAATTTACAGCTTTTGTTTAAGCTCGATATCGAGAGGGTCAATACGCTCCAACACTTGAGGGGTTATTGTATTCGACTTAACAAATTGGGCTTTATGGGGTAAGTGTGTCTGACACGTGTTGCCAGACTGGTCGATCCAGAGCATTAAAATTCGGTTTTGGGAGTTGTAAGAAACACTCGTGTGTCGTCTAACATGTGGAAAAATATTCACAACGACTTAATCTTGAGTTTTGGAATGTGAATAGGAATTTTCGGTGAAAGTTTCTACAGCAGTGACAGTGGAGATAAACTTAAAATTTACAAACGTTCTCGTCAGAGTAAATGACCTTTATAACACCAAGTCTGTTAAATATTCAAGAGGGTTTTGTAAAGTAACGGTTGCCTTACACGAAAGATGAGTCAGGTCAAACGAGGGTAAACAGAATATAGTAATTTTGGGGCTACTGGTGTGGTATTACGTTTGTAGTCTCAAGAGAAATGTCAGTCGAACGACATAATAAATTGTTTAATAATCAACTGTAAATTTTTAACAACACACAAATAAAATTTACCTGAAATGGCTTCGCAAACAAATTGAACTGAGCAACAGGTCTACAACATGTGAAAATTGAATTAAATTTCGAATTCAATACATACGTTTCAATGGGAGACGTATTTTATTGTGTATGGCTTAAGGCAAAATTAAATTGATTCGTACAATAAATTTAATATTAGCAAATGGATTTGGTACTAATGGAATCGTTTATCACCTCAGAGCTTGCAATTTTTTAACAAAAATCTGGATAAATGTAAAAGTTTAGATTGCTCAGGTCTTGAAACTGCGTTATCGATTTGAGTCGACCTTGTCTAGAACGAAAACTTAGCCTCAAGTTTTAAACTTCATTCCAGATTATCAAATTAGCAGCACCTATTTTATTGCTCCTTTTTTGCAAAATTAAGAAATATCTTCACACTAACTTTCGATCCCCAACTTCGCGAAACTTTACCCCGCAACATCGCCACGATGTTTCAGTTCAATATTAAAAGCTGCAGCTGCCTACAAATATTTGTCGCACATTTCTGACAAGTCTTCAGTTTTTCAAATGTAAAAAGTTCGTGATTTGAATAGCGACAAGTTAAAAGTTCGGTTTTTCTTGACTTTCCCCATATTTGTGTAAGATAAGGAATAAATTATGAGGCTCGTGTAAACAGGATTGCATTGAAACTCTGGCCTGCTCGGTGTGGGTTCAAAGGAATTTTTATTTTATTACGAAACGGAAATGCGGTGTTTTTAAGAAAAATTCTTGGTTAAGTAAATTGAGTTTGAGGAAGAATTTTTAAATAAGAGGGTACAACGTAATGAAGGTAGTTGTTTTTCAGCACCATCTCGATGAGCCAGATGTGAACAGAGCAATGTTTTTTTGGGGTTTTAGTGCATTGTAAAAGATAATGGTGGTTTCCGGAAACCTTTTTTACCAACAACGTTTAATGTTTAATTTAAAAGAGCAGGAACTTTCACAAGAACTGGAATTTAATTCTTGATAGTATGCATTCAGAACAACATAAAGTGAAATCTGCTTTACAAGCGAAGGTTGGAGCAACAGGTGTCGGAATTTTAAAATAAGCTAAATTTCAAATCCGATGCAAATATTTTTAGACTTGGGTAGTGAAAGCAAAAGTTCACGTTTGATTGCGTGTTTTCGTAGAAGAGAAAAACATTTCGGAATAAAAATATTAATTAGAGAAATTATGGCGAAGTCAGGCTTAAAGTGTAAACAGAAAAATTACTGATTCTCTCAGAAAGCAAACCTTACTATTAATTTATCATCTTTATTCTATTCTTTTTTGAAATATGATCCGGAATTTTATTTAAGTACTTTTAATTTGGCGTAATTGAGGTTTTTTGAATGTGACAATTTTTTTAAGTATCTACAAAAATCAAATTAATATGTTTGTAAAAAAATTGCTCTATATAACTTTTGTTGTTTTCAATAACAAATTTCAATTTAGAAAAATAAATAAAAAATTGCCATAATTTTTGAAGAACTGAAAATGTCTGTCAATAATTTTCGAAGAGTGTTCAATAAGATAATAATAAAAATTCATTAAAAAAATGTGATTTTTGAAAAACTACCTAAAAATGCTCACAAAATTCTGACATTAGATCTAGACGAACTGATTCAAAAAACGCAAATTGTTGATGGTCCTGAATCAAGATTTTTGAATATTTTACTGAAAATGTTTTTTTTAATTTAAATACTTCTACCTGGAAAATTAAAGGGGAGTAGTTTTTTAATTAATTTATCGATTCTAGAAAAAATGTTGTTATTTTCGAAAAACTGTAGCTGAAAATAACTTCTACAAATTAAAATTACAAAAAAAATGTTTTTTCGAATGGTGTACAAAAACGGTTAAAAATTCATACAAGGAGGTAACGAAAAATAATTTTCGAAAAGTTCCCCAAAAATACTCACAACATTCTGGATTAGAGATCTTAACGAGCTAAAAATTTAAAAACTACTTGCGGCAATATTAAATGAAAAAAAATCTAGGGATGGTAAATTTTTAATATATTTTTAGAAAGTTATACAGAATCAGATGTGAACATTTTCAGTAAAATATACTGTTTTTTAAAATATATCACCACATAATTTCCAACATTCGATATAGTACTTAACCCTTTAGAATTTTTTTTTTTTTTAATATCTTGAAAACTGTAATTTTTCACTTTATCGATTCTAAACAAATTTCTGTAATTTTCGAAAAAGTGAAGCCAAAAATAACCTCTACAAGTCGAAATTTACAATAAAATGTATGTCAATAATTTTCGAAGGATGTTCCAAAAATAAATAAATAAATAATTTAAAAAAATGAGATTTTTGAAAAGTTGCCTAATATCTTTCAAATATTTTGGCTGATTCGAAAAACGCAACGTGTTGATAGTCCCGGATCAAGATTTTCAAAAAATTCAGTTGAAAATGTTTTTTAAATATCTCAAAAATTGACGTTTTTCATTTTATTAAATCTGGAAAAATTTTACACAACTGAAGCCGAAAATAACTTCTGAAAAAATGAGATTTTTGAAAAATTCGTTTGAAAATGATTTTTTTTATGTCCAAGTTTCTCTTAAAAAAGTTTAGCTTTTGAATTGTATAAAATGTTTGCAATTTTCAAAAAATGGAACCGAAAATAACTTCTATAAGCCGAAATTTACAAAAAAATGTCTGCAGGTAATTTTAGAAGGTTGCGCAAAAAACCGTCAACAAATTCATACATTGAAGAGATGAGATTCTTGAAAAATTGATTAAAAATCCTCAAAAAATTCTGGTATTAGATCTTGACAAGCTCAAAAACACAGGATGCTGACAGTCCCGGATCAAGATTTTAAAAAATGTTCTTGAATTTTTTTAAATATCTCAAAAATTGTCGTTTTCATTTGATCGAATCTGAAAAAATTTCACAGAACTAACGCCGAAAAAAGATAACATTTTCTTTCGAAAAACATTGAAAAAATGAAATTTTTAATGTTTGAAAAACTACCTAAAAATGCTCGCTCAAAAAATTCTTCTAAATGAACTGATTCAGAAATGCAATTTGTTGATGGTCCCGAATCAAAATTTTTGAAAACTCTATTAAAAATGTATTTTTTTTAATTTAAATACTTCTACTTGGGAAATTGTAGTTTTTTAATTTATCAATTCTAGAGAAATTGTTGTAATTTTCAAAAAATTGTAGCTGAGAATAACTTCTACAAGTTAAAATCTACAAAAAATGTCTTTTCGAGCGGTGTACGAACGAAAAACGGTTAAAAATTCATACGTGGGGTAACTAAAAAATAGTTTTGGAAACGTTCCCCAAAAATACTCAAAAAATTCTGGATTACAGATCTTGAGGAGCTATTCGAAAAAAATAACTCGAACACAGAGCTTTGTTTACAGAAAAAATTAACTCTCACATGTACTGAGAATAATTCAACAAATTTTAGAAACTACTGGTGGCAATATTAAATGAAAAAAGTCTAGGAATGGTAAACTTTTAATATACTTTTTTTGGAAGTTATTCGGGATCAAATATGGATATTTTCAGTAAAACATATTTGCTTTTTAAAATATTTCACCTTATAATTCCCAACGTTCCATATCGTACTTCACCCCTTAGAAATTCTTTTTTTTAACAACTATCTCAAAAACGGTCATCTTTTATTTTATCTATTCCAAAAAAATTCTCCCAGTCGAAATTTACAAGAAAATGATTTTGTAAAAATCCAGTTATAAATGTTTTTTAAATTTCACAGAACTGAAGCCGAAAATAACTTGTACGTGTTCATGATCTTGGATCAAGATTTTCGAAAAATTAGTTATGAAAATGATTTTTTTTTATATTTCCAAGATTGTCGTATTTTAGTGTATGGATATTATAAAAATTTGTTTGCTCAAAAAACCGTCAAAAACCTTGAAGAGATGAGATTTTTGAAAAATAGATTAAAAATTCTGAAAAAATTCTGCCATTAGAGCCTGACATGCTTATCTGACTTACCTGACAAGCAGCTTGTAATAGTAAATTTTAAATATAATTTTTAGTAAGTTATTCAGAATCAGGTGTAGACATTTTCAGTAAATTTTTTTAATATTTCACCATATAATTTCCAACTACATAGTACATAACCCCTTAGAAAATAATTTTTTAAACTATTCTGAGATATAGATGTCGACAATGATTTAGAAAGAAGGTTAAATTCTCACTGGTCTTGAGAATAAGTCAAAAAATCTATAAACTTCTCTTCTACATTTTAAAATATTTTACGAATTAATTTCCAACGCCCAAGGACATTATGTAAAACTGAATCATTATAAAAACCAAAATTTTATTTTTCATATTGTCCTTAGAAAATTCTATACTTTTTTCAGCTGCAAATGTTCCAAAACTAGCTAAAGTTGAAATATAAAATACTACTTTTTTATTAGTATATATCACATTTTACATTTTTACCTGTGAGATTACCATTATTTTCTCCACCTGGTAATTATATTATTAACCTCGACATGACGCACCACAAATTTAAATTATATATAATTGCTGCTGTGAATTTTATTATTAAAAAAAAAAGCCACTTGGGAACAAAAACCACTTCAAACATGGTATATAAACACCCTTTTTCCCATATTCTCCAACCCATTATATCCTTACAACAAACATCCATTACTGCATAAATAACCAGCATTTCAACCCTATAGACACTCATTGTTCCCCAGAGAACTGCAAACTCAATGTTGATCTTGTATCCCCATTCTGCGAATCGTGTCTAAACAACCCCACAAATCAAATTTCATAATCTTGTTGAGGTAGCGGCAATGCAAATAGCTAGTGTCATGAAGACTGATCTCGTTTAGCGACCCCATTCGGAGAAATACGTCCACGATTAATACCTCGAAGAATTCGAAACTCGTTAAAATTTATCGAAGAGCGAAAACTTGGCAAGCCGCTGTTATTTGCCCAGAGATTAGCTCTATACATGGAAGTTATTAAGAGTTCGCTGTCGTCGAGCGTAATTTAGAAAGGACCCCGAACGACGCTTCTGGAAAAAGTGCTTCTGTTATTAATGAGAAACGTGTTGCCCTCTTCCTGTCGGTGCTTAGGTTGTTTATCAAAGGCTTTTACGAAAACATGGATACATTTTTCGATTCCGTGTCAAACCGGTGGATGAGGACGCATTAGTTTTTTTTGAGTAAATGACGGAGTATTTCCGGGGAGCAGGTTTCTGGAACAGACTTTTATTATTAAGGGTTTGCGCTACCCCAAATGTGTAAAATTATTTAAATTGAACTTCTCTCGTTTCTATAATTTTTCTGAACTGGGTAATTGAATGTGCGTCAGGCGCCAACAAATAATTTTCGTGCAATTTTTCTTTCTTGGAATACCCATTTTCCGCCAATACTTCTTCTCTTATAAAATCTTCAGCTTCTAATCACCTCGAAAACCATTAATTACGTGATTAAATTACTTGTCAACTCGCTTAATTAATGCGATTCGGGCAAATTTAGCGCCATTAAACAGGCGTGTTGATGCCTCTAATTAATTCATGGAAATGTGGAGTTTTCAGATTTTCCTTGCGGATTTAGGTCACACTAAAACTACACCGACTCACGCGAATTCCTGCAATTTTTATTACGCCGAGACGTGCCAGTTCGCTTTTGCATTAAGCTGCGGATTTATCTGGCCCCTTTTAAAGCTCTTTTATTTTTTGCTGAAACATTCAGGTATCACGTCATAAACGGATGAAAAAGTTCGTAATTCCGTTACTTTTTGTGCCGGTGTGGCAATGGGTTCGGCATCAAGCACGAGTCGCGAAATTAAGGAGCGACTTGTGACAAACTCTAATTAAATTTTAACTTTCGGTGTTCTGACATAATGCCGCACGTTAAGAGCGACTGGAAAAATAATCCGGCGTGGGAGGAAGGAGTTTTATAAAATTTGAGGGAACTGATGTTTTTTTCGTTGTTTTCGTCAACAATAGAAATTTTTTATTAGTAAACAGCATTTTTGGAAATTAGTTTATTGTACAAAATATTTTCACTCTTTTGGTCGAATCATCATTCTTACTTCTTTAAGACTGTAGTGGCTTCCATGCCATGGGTACCACGTTATTCCGGAGAGGTCATCAGACATATTACCACCCACTATGTACAGGCCTGTAGGATTCGCCAATTTACAGCTCCGAAACCACCAACCTCCCTTAGCAATGGCAGCACAATTAGTCTCTATTACGTCTCGATCTTTATCTGGGGTGCTAAATTTCATGCCTGCCTGATCAGTGAAACCGTCACCAACTGACCCAGTGAATCCCCCTACTAATTTTAAAATATATTTCTCTTCCTCACTACCAATACTAAAATAGTCATAATGAGCATCTTCTTGCCCATTTTCCCAGTCCACAAGTTCAAAAAGCATTTCGTTAACTTCATATCCTGCCAAAGTTCATCTATAATTTTCGTAATTCTACATTAAAATAAAATCATACTTGTCAAGTAGTAAATTTTTTCCAAACCCAGCCAAAACTCTCCACCCAGATTGCCAAATCCGTGCTTATAGCTGTCCCAGTTCATGTAAAAACTTTGGGAGCCGTCGACTCTATTAAGAATGGTGGTCCAGCCCCCTCCTGAACTGTTCATATTGCATAAAACTAAAAATGGTTCTGGGGCATTCGTGGGTTGGATAAAATAGAAACCAGTGACGTTGTGACCATGGTACTGGACATCTTTGCAACTTGTTGGAAACTCCAAGCTACTGACGGGTTTCTAGTGAAAAAAAGAAACACAGAAAATATATTTGTTCATTCTTAATACATACTTACTTTCGTGAATGAAGTAACATGTAAAGAGGTCACTGTATATGTTGTTAAAGCTGTGAGTAAAAGTAACTTTATGCAGATCTTGTTGACAGTTAAAAGGAAAAAAGAGAATTTTGAGTGAATATTTCCAAACAGTGTATTTATGCGTTTACGGTTAAGTGTTTTTTTTAGATATCGGTATTTATCTGCGCAAATTTGGCACATCTTGTTGAGATTTAAAAGGAAAAACAAATTTTTAAATAAATATTTGCTAACAACATATTTATGCTTTTATTATTGAGTGTTTTTTCGGATATCAGTATTTATCTGCGCATTCGAGTGTTTCTCAATATTTACAAATATATTTTTTAAATTAATAATGAAAAGTGAACCTTGGAGAGATACACAAAATTAAGGTTAAAATAGAAACTGACAGAGGAATATTACAGTTTAAAAATCGACTACGTACTATTGTTTCTTCTAGAGGTTTTTTGCAATCAGTATTGTTGCAATTTTTTTTTATTTTTTTATTAGTCTCAATACAAATGAGTATTATTATTTAACCATTTTTCGAATACCTTTCAATAATTGCCGAAAGACATTTTCTTGTAGTTTTTGACTTGGAAGTTATTTTCGGCTTCACTTCTTGAAAAATTCTGTCAGAAGGTTTCAGATTTTTTTTTAAATATTCTCAATAATATTTATAAGGTTATATTTTTTTTGCTAAACAAATGTCTTTGAGTTAATTCAGCTCTCGAAAATTTGTTTAACCGTTTCTCGAACACCTTTCGAAATTTTCCAAGTAGATTTCGACTTGAACAATGAGAAATAATATTTTCCAAGATATTAAAAAAAAAAAATTTAAATCGAATTTTTCGAAAATCTCGATCCGGACCTACCAAAATGATGTGTTTTTTGAATTAACTCGCCGAGATCTGTATTCCAAAATTCCCTGATAATTTTTAGTCACTTTTTAAAAATGTTTATCGTTTTAATATCAATTTTAATGTCGAGATATTAAAAAAGAATTCAGCTCGTCGAGATCTATGTACCAGAATTTTTTAGCCATATTTAGACAAATTTATGCATTTTTATTAAAAAAAAAAATAATTTAAAGACATTTTCGTGTAGATTTTGGCTTGCAGAAATTATTTTCTTCTTCACTATTTCGAAAATTCCCACAATTTTTCCAGAATCGATAAAATAATATTTAAAAGAAAGTCATTTTAAATCAAATGCGTTTTTCGATTCATCTGGTAAAAAATCTATATGCCAGAATTTTTTGAAAATTTTAAGGCAGTTTTTCAAAAATCACAATTTTTTAGTATGAATTTTTAAGTTTTTGAATACCCTTCAACAATTGCTTGAAAGCATTTTTTTGTAGATTTCGACTTGTAGAAGCTATTTTCAGCTTCACTTCTTCGAAAACTCCATCAATTTTTTCGGAATCGACAAAAAAAATATTATTGTCGAGATATTTAAAAAAAATCATTATAAATCAAAATTTTCGATTTTTTGTAAATTTAGGCGTGTAATAGTTGCGAGAATTTTTGTAAGATCCATAAACTAAAATGAGATAATCTTGGAGATAGTAAAAAAAATAATTTCCAAACGAATTTTTCGAAAATGATCAAAAAATTGCGTTTTTCAAAACAGTTCGTATGGATCTAATGTAAAAATTTTTTGAAGATATTTAGGCATCTTTCCAAAAATTTCGTTTTTTCAGTGATTTTTTGCGAACACTCTTCCAAAATTATTGACAGACATTTTCTTGTAGATTTTGACTGTAGAAGTTATTTTACGATTCAGTTCCTCGAAAATTTGCAACAATATTTCCACAATCGATAAAATGAAAAAAAAAAAATTTCAAATATTAAGAAAAAAGGTATTTCCAATCCAATTTTTCGAAAATTTAGATTCGGCACCATCATTCATTTGGTCGAAATCCATGTCAGAATTTATTGACGATTTAGTCCATTTTTCAAAATTCTCATTTTTCCAAAATCCTTTTATAAATTTTTTAACCGTTTTTCGAACTTTCGTGCAAAATTACCTAATAGATTTTCTGGAATGTTTTAATTCGTAGAAGTTAGTTTTGGCTTTATTTCATCGAAAATTTTTTGCCAGAGCTTTTTTTTATTTTTTCGGCAGTTTTTCAAAAATCTCAATTTTTCAGTATGAATTTTTTAACAGTTCTGCGAACACCCTTCAACAATTACCTGAACACAGTTTTTTGTAGATTTCGACTTGTAGAGGTTATTTTCAGATTCAGTTCTTCTAAAATTATAACAATCTTTCCAGAATCTATAAAATGAAAAAATAATTCTTAGGGTATTAAAAACACTGCTTTTCAATCCAATTTTTCGAAAATCTTGGTCCAGCAGTATCAAAAAGTTTCGAATCAGTTCGTTGAGATGCTATATGCCAGAATTTTTTGAAGATTTTTGGGCAGTTTTTCAAAAATATCATTTTTCAATATGATTTTTTTAACCGTTTTTCGAAAACCGTCTTAAATTTAAGTTATTTTCTGCTTCATTTTTTTCGAAAATTCTTACAAATCTTCCAGAAACGATAAAATGATATTTAAAAGAAAATTATTTCAATTGAATTTTTGGAAATCTTGGTCCAGGACATTCTATACGACGCGTTTTTCGATGCATCTGGTCGAGAACCATGTCAAAATTTGTTGACGATTTTTAGTCAATTTTTCAAAAATCTAATTTTTTTCAAAACCCTTTTTCGAACTCTCGTCCAAAATTACCTAACATACTTTCTTTAATATTTTAACTTGTAGAAGTTATTTTCGGCTTTATTTTAACGAAAATTTCAATAATTTTTCCCGAATCGTTAAAATTAAAGAACAATTTTCGAATTATTTGAAAAAAATCATTTTTATTCAAATTTTTCGAAGATGTGGTTGCGTTTTCTGAATCAGCTCCTCAAAATCTCGATTCCAGAATTTTTTGACAATTTTTAGGCAGTTTTTCAAAAATCAAAAGTTTTTCGAACACCCTTCGACAATTGACTGAAGGCATTTTCTTGTAGATTTCGACTTGTAGAAGTTATTTTCGAATTCACTTCTTCTAAAATTCAAACAATTTTTCTAGAATCGATAAAATGAAAAAAAAACGCTTTTTAATCGAATTTTTCGAAAATCTTGGTCCGAACCCACAAACACGATGCTTTTCGAATGTTTTTTTTTCGCATTACCTCGCGGAGATCTATATTCCAAAATTTCTTGATAATTTTTAGGCAATTTTTAAAAAATTTCATTGTTTTAATATGAATTTTAATGTCGAGATATTTAAAAAAATTCAGTTCGTCGAGATCTATGTACTAGAATTTTTTGACCATATCGAATCAGTTTCTTAACATTTATAAGACAGAATTTTTTGAAGATTTTTAGGCAATTTTTCAAAAATCTCTCATTTTTTTAATCCCCAGACTAAATTTTTAACCGTTTTTCGGACACTTATTCAAAATTACCTAAAGACATTTTCCCGTATATTTTGACTTGCAGAAGTTATTTTCGGCTTCACTTATCGGCTTCATCGAAAATTCCAACAATTTTTTTAGAATCGACAAAATGAGAAAAGTTTTCGATATACATATTTAAAAAAAAATCATTTTGAATAGAACTTTGCAAAAAATCTTCGTCCGGAACCAGCAACACGTTGCATTTTTCGAATCGGCTCTTCATGATATATATGCCAGAATTTTTTGAAGATTTTTAGGCAATTTTTCAAAAATCCCATTTTTTCAATCTCCCTCAATTTGAATTTTTTAACCGTCTTTTGATCACCCGTCCAAAATTATCTAGAGATATTTTCTTGTAAATTTCGACTTGTAGAAGTTATATTCCGCTTCACTTGTTCGAAAATTTCAACATTTTTTCAGAATCGATAAAATAGAAAAAAACATTTTGATTAAAATTTTTTCGAAAATCTTCGTCCGAAACCAACGACACGTCGCATTTTTCGAATCGGCTCCTCAGGATTTATAATCCAGAATTTTTTGAAGATTTTTAGTCAATTTTTCAAAAATCCCATTTTTTTCAATCGCCCCAGTTTGAATTTTTAGCCGTTTTTCGAACACTTATCCAAAATTACCTAAAGATATTTCTCTGTATATTTTGACTTGCAGATTTATTTTCGGCTTCACTTCATCGAAAATTTGAGGAATTTTTTTAGAATCCACAAAATGAAAAAAGTTTTCGATGTATTTAAAATAAAAATCATTTTGAAAAGAATTTTTCGAAAATCCTCGTCCGGAACGAGCAACACATTGCATTTTTTGAATCGGCTCTTCAAGATTTATAAGCCAGAATTTTTTGAAAATTTTTAGTCAAATTTCAAAAATCGCTTTTTCAATTCCTCTCAATTTGCATTTTTTAACCATTTCTTGAACACCCGTCCAAAATTATCTAAAGACATTTTCTTGTAAATGTCGAGAATTCCTTGATAATTTTTAGGCAATTTTTCAAAAATTTCATTGTTTTAATATGAATTTTAATATGGAGATATTTTAAAAAATTCAGCTCCTCGAGATCTATGTACCAGAATTTTTTGGCCATATTTAGGCAAATTTATGCATTTTCCGGAGACCCTTCCAAAATAACCTAAAGACATTTCGATTTGTACAAGTTATATACCGCTTCACAATTTTTTCAGAATCGATAAAATGAAAAAAATTATTTTGGTGATATGTAGGTATTAAAAAAAAAGTTATTTTCAATCGAATTTTTCGAAAATCTTGATTCGGAACCACCAACATTTGTATGTTTTAAATTTTTTTCAAAAACCTCAGTTTTCAATATAAATTTTTTAACCGATTTTTGAACACCCATCCAAAATTACCTGAAGTCATTTTTTTCCCGATTTCTACATGTAAAAATTATTTTCGAATTTGCTTCTTTTAAAATTCTAACAATATTTCCAGAATCGATGAAATGAAGAAATAATTTTCAAGATATTAAAAAAATCTGTTTTTCGATCGAATTTTTCAAAAATCTTGATCCGGGGGCATCGACAGGTGACGTTTTACTGATCAGCTCGTCGAAATCTTGTCAGAATTTTTGGAAGATTTTTACGCAATTTTTCAAAAAACTCATTTTACAATATAAACTTTCTAACCATTTTCGAACGCCCGTCCTAAATTACCTAAAGCCGTTTTCAGACTTGCAGAAGTTATTTTCCGCTTCAATGTTTCGAAAATTCCTTCTATTTTTCCAGAATCGATAAAATGAAAAAAATAATTTTGGAGATAGGTATTAAAAAAAAGTTATTTTCAATCGAATTTTTCGAAAATCTTGATTCAGAACGAGCAACACGTTACATTTTTCGCATCAGCACGTCAAGATCTATATGCCGGATTTTTTTTAAATACCAATTTAAATTTTTCAAAAATCTCAGGTTTGAATATAATTTTTTTAACTGATTTTTGAACACGCACCCACAATTACCTGAAGACATTTTCTTCTCGATTTCGATATGTAACAATTATTTTCGAATTCGTTTCTTTTAAAATTCTAACAATATTTCCAGAATTGATGAAATGAAAACATAATTTTCAAGATATTAAAAAAATCTGTTTTTCGATCGAATTTTTAAAAAATCTTAACCCGGGCGCATCAACAGGCGACGTTTTTCCGATTAACTCGTCAAAATGTTATATACCAGAATTTTTTGAAGATTATTAGTCAATTTTTCAAAAAACTCATTTTTCAATTTTTGAACCATTTTCGAACACCTGCCCCAAACTACCTAAAGTCATTTTCAGACTTGCACAAGTTATTTTGTGCTTCAGTGTTTCGAAAATTCCTTCAACTTTTCCAAAACTGATAAAATGAAAAAATAAATTCGCGAGATATTTAAACGAAAGTAATTTTCAAGTCAATTTTTTGGAAATGTTGGTCCAAGACTATCTACATGCTGCGTTTTTCGAATCAGCTCGTCGACATGTATGTTAGAATTGTTTAACGATTTTTAGCAAATTTTTCAAAATTCTCATTTTTTCAAAACCATTTCATCAATTTTTAACCGTTTTTCGTGCACTCATGCAAAATTACGTAAGCTATTTTTTTGTATATTTTAACTGCTAAAAGTTATTTTCGGCTTTATTTCATGGAAAATTGCAACAATTTTCCCGAATCGTTAAAATGAAAGAAATAATTTTTGAGTTATATAAAAAAAGTCATTTTTCGTTCGAATTTTTTGAAAATTTTAGACAGTTTTTCAGTATGAGTTTTTTAATAGTTTTTAGAAAACCCTTCAACAATTACGTAATGACATTTTCTTGGACATCTCGGTTTGCAGAAGTTATTTTCGGCTTCAGTTCTTCGAAAATTCCAACAATTTTTCCAGAATCCTTAATTAAAAATGAATACCCTTTTAGATTTTTTTCATTTGGTCCTGCGAAAAAAATTTTTTAAATGTGTTGTATTCTCAATCTCATAGGTATGTACTTTTTGGTAAACAAATGTCTGAGTTAATTTTACATTCGAGTAGAACAATTTTTTAAATAAATAAAATCAATTTTAAACATTAATTAATTTAAAATCTTATTGCTTCAATTCTCGAAATATTTCATGTTTCTCCTCATCAGTGGAATTATTTGTCCACAAAAAGATGAGTTGAAACTGTAGATAAATTTTAAATAATTTATAGCCCAACTTTGTATACAGTTATATCGATTTAAAGTGAAATATCGTCTGACTTGAGTGTGGAAAATGCCAAACTTCCCCGTTTAGATCCAGTTTCCAGTGCAGTGAATACGCAAAGGTGGCGGCATTGAAACCAACAACATGTTTATTCAGATTCAAACTTTCAAAGCCTTCATATCATAAGAAAGATAAAATTCAAAAAGATAAAAACTGCAAAAAAATCGTTTACATTTTGTAGCGCAATTTTGTTTCTAAAATAATTTATTTTCTTAACAACAAACAAACAAAATTCTCCTTTCTGTTCAAGCTCATTTCGTGCGTCGCTGAAGTTATTTTTGGCTTTATCTCACTATTGAGTCCCCATTAAACGGACAGTCCTTACAAACAATAGGCGATCACAGCCCCGATAAACACCCCATTCCACCCACCCCACAACACCCCCTGACCCCATGACGCAAACTTAGCGGACGAGTGCAAACCGAAAATCTCTCCCCGTGCCAAAGCCGCACGAAATTGCGAAAAAATTGATCCCTTGTGGAAACTTATGAATAATGATTACCCCAAATCCTGGTGTATTTACACCCTTGTTCCAGGAAAAACCTGTGGCTTACTTGGCAATTATACCCCGACAGCTACAAAAGCATCCATTAACTTACGTCAAACGAGGAAAGTCCTCGTAAATATTAAAATCAGCATGCGTCGAGATAATGCACGTTTTACCTAGATCGGACGAGATGAGACTTAATTTTTTCGAGCGCTTGCTATTCTTTTATGAGCGAGTTGGAGATGGAGCGCATAGTAAGTAGATTGATGAGGTCTTCTACGAACAAAGACGGGAGGATTTTTTGCGGGAACTAAGAAATAATACAAAAAAAATGTGAAGGCTGAAGTCTTGCGTGGAGAATCATGCAAATGTCGCATTTTTGCATAAATATTTCAACTTCCAGAACTAATTTTCGCTGTTTTGATATTCATCGACAAGATTACAAATTTAACGTAATTGCACGAGCTTATAGTCACGACGCACCACCTCATTAATAATTCCCCCGTTTAAATCTGGAAGAGATTAGGACAGCTGACGGATGCGTGGCAAACCGGCGTCTTAAAAACCGCTAAATTTCACTCTTAATCAACTTTTTACCTCAGTACGTGCCACAAAAACCCATTTCCCCGCACACAAAGAATAAAACGAAAATGTGGACATTTAGTTCGGTGGTGTTACATCACAGGGCGATTTAATAGTAATGATAGCCTATAAATAGTTCACTGGTAATTGGAAGTTTTATCGATTAATATCGATTTGAAGCCCAAAACTGTCAGTTACTTATTCATGTTGAGGCAATTAGAGCACAAACGGTACAAAACGCAATCACGGAAATTCAGGCACAACAAGTTGTCTGGGAGCCCAAAAATAGAGCGTCGGGCTTCACTGAGACGTTGAGAATTCCCTAATTGCGCCACTTCGTCGCACATGTCGTATTAATTGCCTTTGTGGAGCTGAACATCAACAAGCTCGCTGTAAATTAGCATCTGTCCGGGTTGTGTGGCTGGAATTCGCCCGAAAAAATTTTCTTTTGTCGGGTGTGACGGTGAAAGTGGTTTCGAGGGCTGGACGGATGATAATTTAAAGGCATTTGGCAAATAAAAATTTAGTCTTTAGCTTCATTTAATTGCACTTAAATGTAAATGTAATAATATAAGTTAGTATAAAAGTGAGACATAAAATCCATGCTTTGTTTTTTTGGTGGGTAATTTTCCTCATTGTTTTCTCGTTTTCTCTTAATTTTGGATAAAGACAAATTTATCAAGCTAAATTGAAAAGATATTTTAAAAAATGCAAAATGTCGTAGATTATTCTCTTTACAATGTTCTGAAAAAATGAACTTACTAACTACGACCCAGTTTTTGTCACTATATATTTTTTTTATTTATAATAAAAACCACGGAAATAAAATTATTTAGAGTAAATAAAAATTTTCTGAGAACTGAAATGATATCATGAAATTGGAAACTTCTTTAAAAATTCTCTCTTCTCTTTTCGTCAAATATAGATCACGAAATGAGGAATTTCATTTAAAATCCTGATAAAATTTGCTACAAAAATTTTTAATTTTCCCGGCGCCTACACCAATTTTATACGAAAATTTTTAAATCAACAAGTGAATCCTGAAAATGGCGTGTTTTATAAAAAACTTTCTCAGATTGGCGAATCTATGATCGTTTTCTTCATGTCTCTTTATACAAAAGAGAAACAAACATTTATCAGCAAAATATTATAATGATCAAAATAGTTCCAAAAACAAGTGGTTTAAATTGGGTCATCTATGCATTTAATAAATGGAGTCTTTTCATCAAATATATATCACAAAATGGGGAAATTCTTTAAAAATTCCTGAGATGATTTACTAAAATAATATTTTTAAATTTTCCCGGCGCATCCACCATTTTTACATAAAAATTTTAAATTACCAAATGAGTTCGGAAAATAATATACATACGTTTATCCACAAAAAACATCAAAACAGCTCCAAAAATATCTCGTTTATATTGGTTCAAAGATAGATCGTTTTTTTCAAACATAAATCACGAAATGTGGAACTTCATTAAAACTTCTCAAGAGAATTTACTATTTAAAGAAATAATAATTTTCCCGGCGCCTCCAACAATTTTATCTAAAATTTTTAAATCGTCAAGTTAATCCTCAAAAGTGTCTGTTTATAAGAAACTTTCTCCGATTAACAAATCTACGATCGTTTTCTCCATGTATCTTCAAACAAAACAGGAACGTACATTTATAAGCAAAATATTATAATGATCGAAATTGTTCCAAAAATATGTTGTTTATATTGATTCAATTCATATTTGCATTTGTCCTATTATAGTCTTTTCTTCAACTATATATATCGCAAAATGTGGACCTTCTTTAAAAATTCCTGAGATGATTTACTATAAATAATATTTTTTAATTTTCCCGGCGCAACCACCATTTTTACATAAAAATTTTGAATCACCAAATGAATTCTGAAAATAGTCTGTTTTGTAAGAAACTTTCTCAGATAAACGAATCTATGATCGTTTACTCCGACTCTTTTCAAAATATGGAGAAATCACATTTACAAGCACAAAATTTGAAATGATGACATCAGTTCCAAAAATGGATGGCTTATATTGGTTTATATCTGCATTTGTCCTGTTTTATGATAATATGATAATTACGATATAGAAAATGTCCTTAAAAATCCACAGATAATTTATTATAAAAACTTTAATGTTCCTCCAACAATTCAAAAATTTTAAATCGCCAAGGGAAACCTTAAAATTAGTCTTTTTTATGAGAAACTTTCTCAGATTGACGAATCTATGATAGCTTTCTTCGTATGTCTTCAAGCAAAGTAGAATCATACATTTATAACCAAACTAGTAAAGTAAGAAAAATAGTTCATATGTGCATTTGTCTTATTATATTATATGATAATTACGATATTTAAAATATAGGATCTTTTCTTCAAATATGTATGACAGACTGTGGAACTTCTTTAAAAATTCTTGAGATGATTTTTACTATTTAAAAAAAAAACAACTAATTTTCCCGGCGCCTCCACCATTTTTACATAAAAATTTTTAATAAACAAACAAATTCGGAAAATTGTGTTGTTTTATAAGAAACTTTCTCGGATTAACGGATCTATAATCGTTTTCTCCGTGTCTCTTCAAACAACGGAAAAAACACGTTTATAAGCAAAAAAATTGCAATGATCAAATTAGTTCAAAAAATAATTGGTTTATATTGGTGAATTTCTGTATTTGTCCTCTTATATTGTCTGATAATTGCAAATTATTTATATACAAGATATGGTTTTCCTTCAAATATATATCACCAAATGCGAAATTTCTTTAATAATTCCGGAGAATTTATTACTCCTATAAAAATTGTAATTTTTCCGGCGCCTCCACCAGTTTTATACAAAAAATTGTAAATAGCCAAGTAAATCCGGAAAACAGTCTGCTTTATATCAAACCTTCTCATGTTAAAGAATCTGAAATCGTTTTCTGCGTGTCTCTTCAAACAATGACGAAATATTCATTCAAAGGCAAACAATTAAAATGATCAAATATTTCGAAAAATAGGTGTTTTATTTTGAATTATATTTGCATGTGTTCTGCTACATTGTATACTAATTACGATATAAAAATGGGGATCATTAAATGTATAATCACGAAATTTGGAATTTATTTAAAAAATTTTAATTTTCCCGGCACCTCCACATTTGTGTTTAAAAATTTTAAATCGCTAAGTCAATTCTGAAAAATAGCCTGTTTTATGAGAGACCTTCTCAGATGAATTAATCGATGATTGTTTTCTCCATGTGTCTTCAAACAAAAAAGAAACACACATTTATAAACAAATATTAAACTGACTGAAAAAGTCCAAAAATAAGTTGTTTATATTGTCTCATTTCTGCATTTGTCCTAAAACATTTTATGATAATTATGATATTTAAAAAATTGGATCTTTTCTTCAAATACTTATCACGAAATGTCGAACTTTTTTAAAAATTCCTGAGATGTTTTACCATTAAAAAAAAAGATCGTTATCCCGGCGCCTCCAACATTTTACATAAAACATTTTAAATAAACAAATAAATTCCGAAAATGGTCTATTTTATAAGGAACTCTCTCAGATTAACAAATAAATGATCATTTTCTCCGTGTCTCTTCAATCAATACAGAAAACACGATTATTAAAATGATTAAATTAGTTCCAAAAATAGGTGTTTTATTTTGGTTAATATCTACATGTGTCCTGTAACTCCTGTAATATTGTATCAATGACAATATATAAAAAATTGGGTTTTTTTCTTCAGACATATATCACGAAATGTGAAAGTTCTTTAAAATTTCCCTAGATAATTTATTATAAAAATTTTAATTATCCCGGCGCGTCCATCAATTTTATCCAAAAATTCTAAATCTCCAAGTATATCCTGAAAACAATTTGTTTTATAACAAACGTTCTTTCTGATATTAACGAACTTAAGATCCTTTTTTCGGTGTCTCCTCAGAAAAAAATTTAAATGGTTCCAAAAATAGATGCTTCATTTTGATTCATATTTACATCTGTTCTATTGTATCGTAGACTAATTATAAAACTTAAAAAAAAAGAATCTTTATTTTAAATATATAATCACGAAATGTGAAACATCTTTAAAAATTCCTGAGTTAAATTATTATTTAAAAAAAAATAATAATTTTCCCGGCGCCTCCAACATTTTTGTCCAAAAATTTTAACTCTCCAAATAAATCCGGAAAACAGTCTGCTTTATAACAAATCTTCCCATATTAAAGAATCTAAGATCTTTTTCTGCGTGTCTCTTCAAATAATGACGAAATATTCACTTATACAGAAAACACTAAAATAGTCAAATAGTTCGAAAAATAGGTGCTTTATTTTAATTTACATCTACATCTGTTCTGCTATATTGTGTGCTAATTAAGAAAGGGGTTCTAAACTTTCAATATATAATCACGAAATGTAGAATGTCTTAGAAACATCCTGAGAAAATTTACTATAAAAATTTTTCAATTTTCCCGGTGCCTCCACAATTGTATTTAAAAATTTTATATCGCTAAGTGAATTCTGAAAAATGGTCTGTTTTATGAGAAACCTTCTCGGATTAATTAATCTATGATTGTTTTCTCCATGTGTCTTCAAACAAAGGAGAAACATATTTATAAACAAAATATTAAACTGATTGAAAAAGATCCAAAAAAGTAGTTTTATTAGAACTTCTTTAAAAATTCCTGAGATGATTTAATATAAGAAAATATTAATTTTCCGGCGCCTCCACCATTTTTAAATACAAATTTTAAATCGCCAAATAAATTCGGAAAATAGTCTGTTTCATAAGATACTTTGTCAGATAAACGAATCTATAATCGTTTTCTCTGAGTCTCTTCAAAGAATGGAGAAAACACGTTTATAAACAAGACATTAAAATGATCAAATTAGTTCCAAAAATAGGTGGTTGATATTCGTTCATGTAATCATTTTTTCTGTTTTATTGTATGATAATTGCGAGATTAAAAAAAAATAGGGTCTTTTGTCCAAATTTATACCACGAAATGTCGAATTTCTTTGAAAATTTTCGAGACAATTTTTTACAAAAATTTTAAATCTCCAAGTGAGTTACAAAAGTAATCTGTTTTATAAGAAACGTTCTCGCATTAATGAAATCAATGATCGTTTTCCCCGTGTCTTCAAATAATGGAGCCATGTTCATTTAGACAGAGAAATATAAAATTATCAAATAGTTCCAAAAATAGGTGTTTATATTGATTCATATCTGCATTTGTTCTATTATTTTGTATGTATGTAATTTTTTAATTTTCCCGGCGCCTTCGCCAATTTTTTTGAAAAATTTTAAATTACCAAATGAATCTTGAAAATAGTCCGTTTTACAAGAAACATTCCCAGAATAATGAATCAATGGTTGTTTTCTCCACGTGTCATCAAAGAAAAGAGAAACACACATTTATAGGCAAAATATGGAAATGATCAAAATAGTTTCAAAAAATAGGTAGTTTAAATTGGTCCATATCTGCATTTGTCCTATTATGTTGTATGATAAATACGATACTTAAAAAATAGGGTCTTTTCTTCAAGATATAGCACGAAATTTTAATTTTACCGGCGCCTCCACCAATTTTATTCAAAATTTGAAAACGCCAAATGCACCCGGAAAATACTCTGTGCTATAAAAAACCGTCTCAAAATAACGAATCTGTGATCGTTTTTGTTGCTTCTCTTCAAACAACGAAGGAAAACCAATTTATATGCAAAAAATTAGAATGAACAAAATAGTTAAAAAAATACGTTGTTTATGTTGTTTTATATTTGCATTGGTCCTGTTATATTGGATGATCATTAAAATATTTACAAAATAGGGATATGTGAAGCTTCTTAAAAAATTCTCCACATAAATTACTATAAAAATTTTCATTTTTCCCGGCGCCTCTACAATTTTTTTCCAAAAAATTTAAATCGCAAGTGGAATCGGAAAACAGTTTGTTTTACAAGAAACTTTCTCGGATTAACGAATCTATTATCGTTTTCGCCATTTCTTCTCAAACGACAGAGAAGAACCCGTTTATATGCAAGAAATTAAAATGATCAAAATAGTTCGAAAAATAGGTGGTTTATCTTCTTGGTTCATATCTGTATTTTTCTTATTACATTATATGATAATTAGGATATTTAAAAAAATTGGGTTTTTTTTTCTTAAAATATTCTTCACGGAATTTTGAACTTTTTTCAAAATTCCGAGATATTTTAATTCTCTCGGCGCCTCCACCAATTTTGTCTAAATTTTTTAAATTGCTAGGTATTTTCTGAAAACTGTTTGTTTTATGAGATACTTTTTCGGATTAACGAATCTATGGTCATTTTCTTCGGGTCTCTTCAATTAGTGGAGAAAAGTAAGTTTATACGTACAAAATTTAAATGATAAAAGCAGTTCCAAAAATAGATGGTTTATATTGGTTCAAATATAATTACGATATTTAAAAAATAGTGTATTTTATTCAAATATACAAATACTACAAAATGTGGGATTTCTTTAAAAATTCCCGAGATAATTTATTATAAAAATTTTAATTTTCCTGGCGCATCCACGAATTTTATCCAAAAATTTTAAATCGCTAAATGAATCCGAAAAGCAATCTGTTTTATAACAAACGTTCTCAAATTAATAAATCAATGATGGTTGTATTTTTTTTAATAGATTTCACGGAATGTGGAATTTCATTAAAAATTCCGGAGATATTTTGTTATAAAATGTTTTTAATTTTCCTGGAGCCCGTACAAGTTTTATCCAAAAATTTTAAATCGCCAAATCCGGAAAACAGTTTATTTTCTAAGAAATGTTTTTGTAAATTCAAAAAATAGGGCTCTTCTTCAAATATATATCGTGAAATGTAAAACTTCTTTATAAATTACGGAGATAATTTACATTAAACATTTTAATTTTCCCGGTGACTCCTGAAAACACACAAAATCAATTCGAAAAATAGCCTGTTTTATAAAAAAATTTCTCACTTTAACGGATCTAGGATCATTTTCGCCATTCACCTTGAAAAAACGAAGAAAAACTCGTTTACATGCAAAAAATTGTAAAATTGTCAAAAATAGTTCCAAAAACAGATGAGTTATTTTCCTTCAATTTACATTTGTACTGTAATATTGTATTGGAAATTAGGATATATAAAGTCTTTTATTAAACATTATGTTACTAAATATAGAATTTCTTAAAATTTTCTTGAACTAAATTTTTTTGCCATTTTAATTTTCCCGGTAGTTCCACCATTTTTAAATACAAGTTTAGGGTTGTTTTTTTATCTTTTATGTTTTATACGAAATTTTCGATTATTTTTTTAAGTGAAAAACAGCAAGATCTTCAGAATGCAGTCTTTGGAAACTTGGCGTGATTTCTTCAAATCCACAGGGTGATCACAAGCTATAAAAAACGGTTTACTGAGCGACGAAAAAATACTTTAAAAAATTTTTGGACACAAATATAGACATAGATTACATAGAACTTCAAAATTTAATTTTTTTTTTCCAAATTTCGCTGTTTTAGTTCAATTCGTAAAACGATATTGTGCTTTTGTAAAAAAAAAATATTTTTTCTAGAACTGAAGTTAATAATGTGCCGCTATTTTCTGATATTTTTGATCTACTAGTAAATGTGGGCATTTTTGAATAATTCTTTAACAAAATTCCAACGTTTTCATCATTTGTAGGCAAAAAATTTAAAGTTTCGAGTTCATTGAACATTTTTTCAGTGAAAAGAATTTATCGCTATTTTTGGCATTTAGAATTAGAGAAAAATTTATAAATAGACGAAGATGTCAAAATTATTTAAAAAAGTGGTGATTTCATATGAGAATTTTTATTGTTATATTCTATTATTATCAGTGTCTTTAAAGAATTAGGCAATTTTCCCAGGATAAAAAATTTACCTTTATTTTCAAACAATTTGGTCATTTAGCAGAGAGAAACAGTTTTACATGTGAAATTAAATGTATTTTGCATTTTTTTGAAATATTTTTCCAATCTGACCTGGCATGAACTAATCAGTCCAAAATTAACAAATAATGAAATTTGCGTGTAATCAAAAATTATAATTAAAAAATGCTGGATTACGCCTATGAGCAGGTTTTATGTCTACTTTTGAAATTAATAAATCGTTAAATTTGTCCTAATATTTTCAGGTTACAGTTTTAAGTATCGATATAAATCAGTAATAATTAAATGTAACCAGGAAACGAAAATGGACCTTTTTTATTAAAAAAAAAGTTACCATCTTAATATGTATTTTCGTATTTAAAAACTCTGGCGAGAATTGGGCTAGCTTTTATAATCATGCAGCCACTGTAATTAAAAAAAATTCAAAACACTTTCTACCCCCGAATCTCATCCGTACCCACAGACCACCCCATAAATCGCATCACCTCTAACATCTCCGTTCCGTTTTTTACCGTTTCTGCGCTCAAACCGACCCAGGAATTGGAAAGCTTCGAAATGCGCGACGCGGACAATCCCTCTGTGAAAATGTGAGTGCTTGTGGCGGTCCCGAGGGCGTTTTTTCTCCTAGTGCACGAAATATATTCACCATCGATTCTTCGCCGAGCTCTTCTCCGTCGGACGGAGCCAGTATCCTGGCTCCTCAAACCGACAATCTGGCGGGCAGTCGGCGCAGCTCGAGGCTGGGGGGAGGGTACTGGACGTACGAAATGCTCCCCAATGGAGAACCCTCGCCGCAGACCTCCAAGGCGAGGGTCAATTTCCTGCCGGAGATACTGGACAGGAGACCCAGCAGGTCGTTCATGCCGAGGCGGAATCGCAGCATGAGCGCCTGGAGCGACATCAGCAGGTCGAGCTGGAGGTTGGATGAGAGGTGGGTTTTTGAATAATGGGGGTTTATTAAATTTGTGCGGTGTTTGCGTGAGCTAAGTAGGGGTTTGTAGTTGAGGGTTAATTATGCCGTGCTTAGGTGGCATGGAATGGAACGACCAAGGGTGAACAATGTTGTAACATAATGTTTATAATTTTGGCCGTTTTACTACGTGGTATTTTAACAATATTTTGTTTTAGGTCGTTGTTTTGAAGAAGAATAACACTGTAATATTGTCAGTTTATTTTGTATACTCTTCAGCTTGCCATTTAACTTTACTTTTATCATAGAACGTTATACACCATGTGTTTCAACACCGGAATAAATATTTATGATTTTATGCATTTACGCAAGTACTTATCATACTATTATTAAACTAAAAGAGAATAATAAATTGTACATGTTCGACTGCAAAGGATAGTCATAATTAATGATGCAGCATGCTCGTGTTTCCTAATTACTCTTACGTTTCCAGAGCTCTCACTGGAGTAATCCTCAGTTAATTAAATCATCCTTCATGGAAAAAATGTGTCTTTGGTTAGTTTGTCTTGGCACTGAAAGCACCTTACCTCAAGTTGCCCTTGTTTGTCACAAAAGTAAATTTTCTTAAGATTATTCCGAGCAACTTTATTTTTTCAGACGAGGATTTTGCGTTATGGTGATTTATTTTTATTCAAATCTGGGTTTACCCTATTATTTTAGGATATTTTTAAAATGTAGGGTAAATATACCGGGTGAATCATTAAGCGCGCGATTCTCGATATCTCACACATTTAGAGGTAGAAAAAAAAATCAAAACCAAAATACTACGATATTTTATAACACATAAATTTAGTTTTTTAAACGAAACACCCTCTATATTTTTACAAATTTTGATTCACTTTTTCTTAGGCTTTACAACCACAGTTTGCTTTTGAAATTCCAATACGATACTGGTACGTGATTGCAATCTCCTTAAAAATTGTTTGTCAGAGCACGAAGCGTATTTTTTTTGTTATACTAATTGCTATGAGATTTATTTTTTATTTCAGTAGCAAAAATGTGAGGACGGGTGGGTGGGCGGGGCAAAGTTTAACTTTGTCCTACATAAGAAAGTACTAGCCCCACCCACCCACCCTCGTTTCATTCTGGTGACTACCATTAATACTGTTAATTAATGGCAACATTATTATTTAATTAGAATCTTAGGCAAATCCGTTGAACCATGGGTAAGAAAATAGATAAATGGTAAACAAAATATTCAGAAATTATTAAATTATAATTACAAAATAATAAATTGAGTGATTAAAGTGGAATAAGAGTTTTGTCTTTGTTTTAAATCTTAAACTCTACCGCTTGTCAAAATCGAATTCAATTCCTATTTTACAGTAAATAAAATAATAAACTGGGTGGGTGGGCGGGGCCACTATGAAATTTGTTTCAATCGTACATGGAAAAAAATTATTCTAATTATTTAGTAATTTTAGTGGTTTTGGATGTAGGTGCAGAGGCGAAAAAAGTTATATAATGTTCACGGAATGTATCACAGCAATATATCATACCTACAGCCAGTTATACAGGGTTTCTATAAATGATTATAGGGTAGAAGTAGATAATGGAAACTTGCCGCCGCTCAGTTTTCGACTCCAATTGTTGATAATCACCTGGTGCTAAATGAACACCAAACACAAATGTGAAAATTTATTAAAAAAAAAGCTCAATTCTTAAAATTTCAGTGGAAACTGGACCTTTTTCAGCTCGATTAATATGTAGTGATTTTTTTGTTAAATGTTGGCAATCCTTGAATAAACAGATCGAATGTTTTAAGATCTTACTGAAAAGCTACAAGATATTACACAGTCCGCACTCAAATTTAGGTTGGTTACAATGAATCATTTGGTCTGATTTTCCCACATTTTAAATTTGGTGCCAATCCACCAAAATGTGGTTCTTAATTTAAAAGATTCATTGTTGCCAACTTCAGTTTGAGTGCTGACAAGAATTACCATATTTTTCATTTCATTGGTACCACTGTTTTCTTTAATAACAACAACATTTTTTTTTTATTTTTGCAAAATTATTAATAAATAATTTTTGAAACTAATTTTGCAAGCATTTGAATTAGTGTTGGCAATAGCAGCACAAAAAATGTTCTCAGAATTGATCACCTAATTCTGCTATTTTCTCATAAATATTATATACAAATAACAGAAAAAGTTTTGTTGTTGTTTTTGTTTGATGTTCACTGTTTTGCAATTAAGCTCCATCTCTTTGGCTCACGACGAATAAAAAAAGTCATCAGAATTGAGACAGGGTGGGTGGGCGGGGCTTATATTTTGCCTTTTTTCTTAATATACGTAGTTGTATTTTTCGAACAAGAAACTTAAAATATGCTTAAAATGATAAATTTGTATAGGGAAACATTTACCCCTCGGTCTGACAACGAATAAAAAAATCATCAGAATTGAGATAGGGTGGGTGGGCGGGGCTAATAGTTTGCCTTTGTTTTTTCTTAATATGCATAGCCATCTTTTCACAACAAGAAACTTAGAATATGGTTAAAATGGTAAATTTGTATAGGGAAATATAGATTCTGCAGTTGCCCCTCGGTCTGACAACGAATAAAAAAAATCATTAGAATTGAGATAGGGTGGGTGGGCGGGGCTTATAATTTGCCTTTGTTTTCTCTTAATATACATAGCCATCTTCTCACAACAAGAAACTTAGAACATGCTTAAAATGGTACATTTTTGTAAGAAAATATGGATTTTGCAATTATGGAGCGGAGCCTAATTGCAAAATCAGTAATTCCTTATACAGATTTTCCATTTAAAAGAAAGAAAGAAAACCAAGAATAGAATAAGAAACAATAGGGATGTTTGTTCTATTTGAAAAACTGAAATATTGATGTTTGAAAATTGGAATAATTAAAACATTTGTATAAACACCCTGTATATAAAAATTTAATGTCATTTATAGCACAAGATTAAAATAACTCTATTGTGATTGTTTTTAAACCCTTCTATTGCTAAAAAGTTTAAAAAAAATTGGAATAACGAGGCAACAGCGCATCGTAATTTCAAAAATAAACTGTGGTTGTAAAGCCTAAGAAGAGGTTAATCAAAATATCTAAAAATATAGTCGAGTATAATCTTGAAAGAACGGTACAACTTTGGTATTTGACTATTTTTCCTATTTGTAATAATTAATGAGATATCAAGGAACGCGCCCTTAGTGACTCTCCCTGTATATTACTATATGTGAAAATTCTTTCAAATTATCAAAATTTTTACTGGAATGTTTATTTTTTCGAAATAAAATAGAAAAACAACAAATTTCCTAAGAGATATTACCATAAATATAAACGGAATTTGTCATTATTTTTGACTTATCCGTCTAAACCAGAAAAACTTGCGTATAAACTAACAATGAGACAAGTCAAAATCGCTAAAAAAATTGGTGATTACTCATATCATGCTTCAAATCCACATTTGTCGTGTTATATTATACTATTATTCAGATATTTAAAGACTAGAGTCATTTTTCAAATACATATTCCTAAACGTAAAAATTCCTTAAACATTATGGAGAGAAATTTCTATTAAAATTTTTATTTCCCGGCGCCTCCACCATTTTCGAAAAAATTGGAAGTTGCCAGGTGGATCCGGAAAAAAGTCTGTTCTACATGAGTTTTCCTCAGGATAACGATTTTAGTATCATTTTTGGCATATCTGACCAAGCAATGGAGAGAAACTGGTTTATGTGCAGAAATTAAAATTTTTAAAATCAATTCCAAAATTTTTTAATTTCACGGCGCCTTCACCATTTTGAATAAAAATTTTAAGTTGCCAAATTAACAGAAATGCAACCTATTTCATTTGAAACTTTTGTCATAAAAAAGTATCTATTTGTCATTATTTTCGCCATATCTGTTCAAACCGTGGAAAAAAAGTTCCGGAACTTTGAAATGGTCAAAATCATCCAAAAAATTGGTGATTCATCAAGGTTCAATTCTACATTTGTCTTGTTATATTTTATTATTATTATTAAATATACTTAAACAAGACTGTCACTAGATGTAGACTTTCTTAGAGCATTCTAATAAAATTTTTATTTCCCGGCGGCTCCATCATTTTATGAAAAATTTGAAATTGCCATGTGGATGTGGAAAACAATGTTTTACATGATATTTATTCAGGAAAACGATTCTAGCATCTTTTTTGCCTTGGGCCAATCAACGGAGAAAAAATACGTTTATAAACAAAAATTAAAATCGTCATACAAAATAGTTCTAAAAATAGATTATTTGTTTTCCTTTAAAGTTGTTTAAAAAATTTGTGGTTTATGAAGCTACAGTAGTTTATTATTATTAAGAAATTGAAGCCGTAATTCCAATTTCCAAGAGAAATTTTTATTAAAATTTTTATTTTCCCGGCGCCTCCACCATTCTATGGAAAATTTGAAATTCCCATGTGGATGCGGAAAACAGTCTTGTTTTTTATGATACCTTCCAAGGATAACGATTCTACCATTATTTTTGCCATAACCAAACAACAGAGAAAAACTCGTTTATATACAAAGAATTAATATCGTCAAAATATGTATATAGTTCCAAAAAGGGATCATTTATTTTCGTTTAAATTTGCTTTTGTAGTATTAGAATGTGTTAGAATTAGTATGTAATAACGAATATTGTCATCTTCGTATTTTTATTACTAAATGTGAAAATTCATCAAACATTCTCCAGAAAAATTTCTATTAAAAGTTTTATCTCCTGGCGCCTCCACCGTTTAAAAAAAATTTGAAATTGCCAAATGGACACGAAAAAAATTTGTTCTATATCTTTTTTTCAGAATAACGATTCTAGCACCATTTTTGCCGTATTTGTTGAAACAACAGAGAAAAATTCGTGTGTATGCAAAAAATTTAAATTATCAAAATAGTTCCAAAATTAGAATATTTGTTTTCCTTCAAATTTGTGTTCGTCTTGTTATAATGAACTGGAATTTGAATATTTTAACGAATATTGTCATATCTTCATATTTGTGGTACTAAATTTAGAAACTGACTAAATATTATCGAGATAAATTTTTAATACAAATTTTCTTTTCCCGGCGTCTCCACCATTTAGAATAAAAAATTTAAAGTTGCCACGTTAATAGAAAAACAATTTATTTCATTAAAAATTCTCCTCAAGAAAAAGAAAATCATTATTTTCGCGATATCTGTTCAAAATCGGGAAAGGGCAGGAATTTTAAATGATACAAATCGTTTAAAAAAACGATGACTCATCAAGGCTCAGTTTTGCATTTGTCTTGTCTTATAATTATACTTAAAAAAGGATGTGACTTGATGTGGAAATTAACGGACGATTGCACAATCTTATGCAAAAAGATTTAATTAAAAATTGATCCTGAAAGCAGTCTCTTTTACATGATATTTTCTGAAGATAATGAATCTAGTGTCATTTTTGTCATATTATTTGAATCAACAAGGAAAAATTCGTTTATATGGAAAAAAATTAAAATCGTCAAGATAGTTCCAAAAATAGATTATTTACTTTCTTTCAAATCTGTGTTCGTCCTGTTAAAATGAACTAAAATTGGAATGTTTCAACGAAAATTGTTATATCTTTATCTTCATAGTTCTAAATCTGGAAATTAAATTAAACATTATTGAGATAAACTTTTTACTAAAATTTTTATTTTCCCGGCGCCTCCACAATTTAGAACAAAAAAAATTTTAAGTTGTCAAATGAACAGAAAAACAACTTATTTCATTAGAAATTTTCCTCAAGAAAAGGAAATTTATTATTTTCGCGATATCTCTTCAAATGACGGAGAAACTCACATATTGAGGAAATTTTAAATGATCAAAATCGCTTAAAAAATTGGTGACTCATCAACGCTCAGTTCTACAATTGTCTTGTTATGTTGTATTATTACGAATTTATTTAAGGAAAAATGTTACTAGATGTGGAAATTCTCGAATAAAATTTCTGTTAAAATTTTATTTCTCGGCGCTTTCACAATTTTATATATGTAAAAAAAATTAATTAAAAGTGATTCAGAAAATAATCTGTTTTACATAATATTTTCTCAAGTGGTCAAGCTATCATCATTTTTGTCGTATTTGTAGAAACAATGGTGGAAAACTCGCTTATATATAAAAAGTTAAAATCGTCAAAATAGTTCCAAAAATTTATTAAATTTATTTTCTTATCCTTTTATAATGTATTGGAATTAGGAAGTATTAATGAATATTGTTATATCTTCCTATTTATATTACTAAATGTGAAAATTCATGAATCATAATTGAGATAAATTGTTGCGATAACTCGAAGGACCAATTGTAATAAATACAATAAAAATACGGTGGCGCTTGAATATGTATATTTGTACGATGTTAACAGTCTCAAGTCCAAATTCTTACTCTTCTATTTTTACAAACTATACCTAATTATAAAGACTTGGCCCCACAAAAGGGTGCCGCACCCTCACATTGGGTGATTAAGAAATTCGCTGCAGTCGGGTGAGAGAGCCGCCGTGCAGGTGGCTCGAACATACTCCCCCCGTTGAAGTATTCAAAAGTTATAAATCATATTAAAATGTGCCCTTAAATTAGAAATTCACATAGTTAAAACAAATAACACTAAATTATAAGGACATAATTAAAAACAGCATAAATGACAAAAGGTACAAAACACAATTTTTACAAACACACAATGAAGACATCACCAATATGACCAAAGAGCATAAAATACAACTCCAAACATTATATTAATGAAAGATAAGATATATACAGTATACAGCGAGAATAATGCAATGACAATTGTTTGGTAATGAAACATAATGTAATTTTTATAGAATTTTTTGATGCGAACATTAAACACAATTTTTTATTTTCACTATTTGTTTGAATTCACGGTATTTTACGTTTCACTGTCTTTTTATTTTAATCAACAACTTCGTCCACTGGGAGCACACAAATCCGATTAACCGCACGTTTCACTACACCGCTGCTCGTCTTCAGCGACACTACTCTCACTACGTTGTCTTTTCCTGGGTGCAGCTCTACGACACGGCCTAGTCTCCACATCAGCGGCGGGGTGTTCTCGTCACGTAAAACCACCATGGATCCTTTGCTTATGGAATTCGCGTTTCGTTGACTCCAACGGTTCCGTGGCTGTAGTTGGGTCAGATATTCTGCAGTCCACCTTCTCCAGAACGTTTGACGCAGCTGCTCGACTCGCTGCCATCTCGTCAATCGGTTTTCTTTTATCGCAAGTAGGCATGGTTCAGGTAGATCGGTTAATGCAGATCCGATGAGGAAGTGACCCGGCGTTAGTGGTTCCAAGTCATTGGGGTCATTGCTCAAAGGTGTTAAGGGGCGAGAATTCAGAATTGATTCAATTTGGGTAAGAAGTGTATACATCTCTTCTGCCGTAAGCAAAGAGGTTCCCGCTATTCGTTTGTAATGGTGCTTAAAAGATTTGACCCCTGCTTCCCAAATACCACCCATATGTGGCGAATTTGGTGGAATAAATTGCCATTTAATTCCCTGCTCTGTGATATTATCAATGACTGATCTTTGAAATTCGTCACTATCGAACAATTTCTTTAAATCTTTTAGTTCTCGATTCGCGCCTACAAAATTAGTCCCGTTATCCGAGTACATATGTAAAATCTTACCGCGTCTGGATATCATACGTTTCAGACAATTAAGAAAAGATTGTGACGTATAATCGAGTACTAAATCTAAATGAATAGCTTTTGTGACGAGGCAAACAAAAACTACGACATAACACTTGATGCTTCTTTTTCCGCGACCACGTCCATCTTTTATCATGATAGGACCCGCGTAATCTACGCCACAATTTGAAAATGGTCTAGATGGATTGACTCGATCAAAAGGTAAATTACCCATCAATTGTTCATAGGTAATGGGTTTCACTCGACGACATTTTACGCAATTGTGTATTATCTTTTTGATAGTTGTTTTTCCACATACGGGCCAAAATTGCCTTCTTACTGCCGCCAGAGTTGCCTGCGTTCCTGCGTGTAGTGTGTCCGTGTGCGCGTCACGTATGATAATTTTTGTCACATAATGATTTTTTGGAAGGAGGATTTGATGTTTCATATCGTAATTTATTTTTGCGCTTTGCAAGCGCCCTCCCACTCTCAAAATGCCGTTGTCATCCATAAATATATTTAGCGATTTCAAATGGCTATTGTTGTTTATGAACCCGTTGCTTTGCAGCTCTTTTATTTCGGATGAAAATTGATCTTTTTGAACTAACTTTATGGTATTAATATGCGCTGCGTCTAATTCTTCCACCGATAATTCATCTGAATAATTACACTGTTTTTTCTGCAATTTATTAATAAATCTGTAACAGTATGCTACAATGCGTTTTAGTTTTTTATATGTACTAACTCTCGTAAACAATGAAGAAAGCGAAGATTCGTCTGAAGTGCAATGTGAAACTAGTGAAATTTTGCGCTCTTCAGGTAAATTCTTATTTAAAACGCTTTTTGGTACTGGCCATTCGTTTAAATCTTTAGTTAAAAAAGACGGACCGTGCCACCATAAGTCACATGATTTTAGCTCACTTGGGTCCATTCCTCTTGAAATTATATCTGCGGGATTTTCGTTGCTGATTACATGACGCCATTTACAATTATTAGTAAGAGTTTGAATTTCTGACACACGGTTAGCAACAAATGTTTGCCAACGATTTGGTGATGCCGCTATCCAAGATAATGCAATTGTTGAATCGCTCCATAAGTAACAGTCGTCAAAATTAATTTTCATCGCATTTTTGACTTTAGACATTAATTTGGCAAGTAAAGTAGCGGCGCATAATTCTAACCTAGGTAGGGTAATTTGTTTAATTGGAGCAACTCGTGTCTTCGAACAAAGAAGTTTCACAGTATGCGAATTTGATATATCAGTCGTTCTTATATAAACTGCCGCCCCGTAGGCCTTTGTACTCGCCTCGCTAAATCCGTGAATTTGTATTTTTTGATACGGATAATCTGCAACTACCTTCCGAGGAATTTGAATTTCATTTACATGCTGTAGTTCAGCGAGAAAGTGCTCAAATTGTTTATTTAGTTCAGGTGGCAATTCGTCATCCCAGTCGGATTGTAATTGACATAATTTTTGTAATATTAATTTTGCTGACACTAGGACAGGACCTAAGATGCCTATGGGGTCATACACCGTGGCTATTGTGCTTAGAACGGATCGTTTAGTAATTTTAATTGGATGTTGTAGTTTGAAGTCATATTTTAAATTATCATTCGCACAATCCCAACTTAGGCCTAACGTTTTTGTTTGCATATTTTCATCTAAACGCACGAGTGCAGTGTTGTCACTGTGACACTGTGGCAGAACAGCGTCATTATTAGAAGCCCACTTTGTGATTTCGAAACCGCCACTACCTAAAATATTTATTAAATTATCGCGAAGTGTGATTGCTTCGCTTTCGTCATTTGTACCCGTTAGAAGATCATCCATGTAAAAGTCTTCCAAAATGACCCTGCTAGCGTGTGGATAAGAGTCCGCGGTTTTTACTGCTAATTGTCGCAAACATCGCATGGCTAAATAAGGCGCACAAGCCATGCCATATGACACTGTTTTCAAGCAATATATCCGTATGGGTTCGTCTAGATTTGAACGCCATAAAACTTTTTGATATTTCCAGTCGTCTGGTGCCACCCAAATTTGCCGAAACATTTTTACAATATCAGCAGATAGCACAAACTGGTATTGTCTGGACCTCACCAATAATGAAAATATATCGGTTTGAAGATTTTGTCCCGGTAGTAGATAATCATTGAGACTAAATCCGGATGACGACTTTGTGCTGGCATCAAAAACGGCTCGTACTTTTGTCGTTGGGCTCGAATCCTTAATCACACCGTGATGCGGCAGGAAACAACCTTCGTGAATATTTTGATCTGTTGCCAGTTGCATATGATTAAGTGCAATGTAATCGGCCATGAAAGTGCAATATTGATTCCTAAATTCATAATTGTTTTCAAATTTCTTTTCGAGAGACCTAAATCGCTTGTACGCTATTTCCTTTGTAGAACCTAAATTGGGAGGATTTGCCTTAAATGGTAAGCGCACAATAAATTTCCCATTGCGATCTCTGCTGTGTTGTTTTACGAATAAATTTTCGCACAACTGATCCTCAGAACTTAAGTTTTCGATGGGGTTGTCATAATTTTCGACCTCCCAAAATTTTGTTACTTGTTTGTCTAAATGTTCTAATGCACAGGTGTTTAAATTACCGCAAAATATACTATTAATCTGGATTGCTGCCGCTGTAAATGGTCCACCCAATATCCACCCCAAACATGTGTTATGAAGAAAAGTCTGTTCGTTCGACAATTTCATGCGTCCGTCTCGAAGTAGTTCCCAAAACAAAGCCGCGCCAATTAAAATGTCTATAGGACTTGAAATGTTGTAATTAGGATCTGCTAAATTTAAATTTTGGGGAACCGGAATCTCGGATTTCTCGAACGTATCTATGGGATAATTTCGATTTATATTGGGGACTACCAAACATGCAATTTTTTCGGTATAATTATCGTGCAATGATTTAAAGTGAAGCGTAGTAGAATGTTTAATTTCATTGTAACTACCACAGACCGAACTTATGCCTGCATGCACAGATTTTGTAGTTAAGTTTAATCTTTTACACATTTCTTCCGTAATTAAATGTTGTTGCGATCCTTGATCAAGCAAAGCTCTACAGGTGTAAACCTTTCCATTTGAATCTGAACACTGAACCAATGCTGTTGACAAAATTACTTGAACATTAGAATTTAATTGATAATTGTTTATGCTAAGGTTTGCAGTCTGACTCTGATTATTATAATTTGGACCTCTTGATTGATGCAGTAACGAATTGTGTCGGTTTGAACATATCTTGCACGTCATAGAACGGCAAGTTCTTGAATCATGACCACCTTTTAAACAATTGAAGCATATTTTCCATCTTTTAACGTGCTCAATGCGCTCGTTTATGCTGAGTTCGAGGAATTTGGGACAGTGAAATAAATTGTGATGGCCTTTACACATAACGCACGCGATTGTATTTTGATTATTAACAAATTGATAGTTTTTCCTTACAGGAAGTTCTGTATTCTGTGTTTTCTTTAAAGGTGCAGAGTTCACGCTATGGTTACTTAAATTGAATTCCATTGATTCTAGTGTTAAACATCGTTGTTTTAAAAATTCGACCATTTGTTTCCACGTGGGTAATTCGTTGGCCTTTAAACGTGACTCCCATTCGCGTTTAGTTAAAAAATCAAATTTTGTTGTTGTTAGATATATTAATAAGGCATCCCATGACGTTACGTCCACATTTTGTGTTGTTAAAGCCGTTAAGTGCGTACTTATACCGTCTAATAATTCCCTTAAGGAACTGGGTGACTTGTTCATTGGTTGTAGATTAAAAATCGCGTGAATATGGTTTTGTACAATAAGTCTTTTATTTTTGTAACGGTCAGTTAAAAGGTTCCATGCGGATTGGTAACTTTCGGCCGAAATTGGTAATAAATCTATGGTACGTTTTGCATCTCCTAACAGGCAACCCTTTAGGTAATGAAATTTTTGAATATTAGAAAGACTACTATTTTCGTGAATAAGAGAAATGAAACTGTCGTAAAATGTCGTCCACTCTGTATATTCGCCGCTGAATTTAGGTAGATTAATTATCGGTAACTGTACGGCGATATTACTAGAATTTTGCGTTTGATTAGGAGCTTCGGTCTCCGGAGTTTGTGCACCGGGTTTTGTTTTTAGTTCAATAATTTTTCGTGCTCTAACTAATAATTCATAATACCTATCTTCAAATGCTTCACGAACATCTGCTTCTTCGTCAGATTGACGTAAAATTTCAACTTTTGATTGTACTTCCTCAAACTGTTTTAATAATGGCTTATAATTTATTAATCGTTCTTCCAACAGTAGATAATTGATGTTATTTGCCTCAAATTTGTCTAGAAATGATTCAAAACGCGTTACTGCCGATTTCGTTTGTTTACGAGTTTCCTTTAATTCTTCTACTGTTGGCATTTTGATATAAAAATTCGATCTGAGCAACGGAATGAACTGCAAGTCTGCTGAACTGAAATGTGCGATTTCTAAATCGTTTAAGCACCACAAAACGAATTAAGTACGTATAAAATTTGAATTACTGATGTATAAACTATCGCACGAAGAAATGTATACGGTAAAAATTGGAGTAGGACTTGAGGGAAGCAATGACCACTAACCTGATGTGCTGCTGTTATCCACGATTTTTCTCGTGATTTTTCCACCTGTTTCGATGTGGAAATCCTGCTGTTGATTCTGAATTCGCCACTAACACTGTTATTCTTGCTGCGGGTTTGTTTCGCCCCAAAACGCAATTGCAAATACGGGATTGTTTCACCCAAAACACAAAATTGTTGAAGTACGGGATTGTTTCACCCAAGACACAAAATTGTTGAAGTACGGGATTGTTTCACCCAAAACACAATCGCTGATTCACTATCCGGCTCGAAGGACCAAAAATATGTTGCGATAACTCGAAGGACCAATTGTAATAAATACAATAAAAATACGGTGGCGCTTGAATATGTATATTTGTACGATGTTAACAGTCTCAAGTCCAAATTCTTACTCTTCTATTTTTACAAACTATACCTAATTATAAAGACTTGGCCCCACAAAAGGGTGCCGCACCCTCACATTGGGTGATTAAGAAATTCGCTGCAGTCGGGTGAGAGAGCCGCCGTGCAGGTGGCTCGAACATAAATTTTTAATAGGAGTAATATTTTTATTTTCCCGGCGTCTCACTCCATGTCGTGGAAATTTTGAAATTGCCATCGGGAAACCGGACTTGTTTTATGTGATATTTTCTCAGGATAACGAGTCTATCATTATTTTTGCTGTATCTATTCAAACAATGAAGAAAAACTTGTTTTATATGCAAAAAATTTAAGTCGTGAAAATAGTTCCAAAAAGAGAATACATTTTATCCCTTGTCCTGTCATAATGTATTGAAATTAGGATGTATTAATGAATGTTGTTATATCTTCGTATTTATATTACTAAATGTAAAAATTCGTCAAACATTATCGAAACAAATTTTCATTAAATTCTTTAATTTCCCGGCGCCTCCACCATTTTTTTGGAAAAAATTTGAAATTGCCATATGGATACGGAAAACAGTCTTGTTTTATATAATACTTTCTCAGAATAACGACTCTACCATTATTTTTGCCATATCTGTTCTAACAACGGAGAAAAACTTGTTTCTATATAGTTATTAAAATTAAAATCGTCAAAATAGTTCCAAAAATTTATTAAATTTATTTTTTTATACTTTTATGATGTATTGGAATTAGGACGTATTAATAAATATTGTTATATCTTCCTATTTATATTACAAAATGTGAAAATTCATCAATCATAATTGAGTTAAATTTTTAATAAGAGTAAAATTTTTATTTTCTCGGCGTCTCCACCATTTCATGGAAATTTTGAAATTGCCATGCGGAAACCAGACTTATTTTATGTGATATTTTCTCAGGATTACGATTCTATCATTATTTTTGCTGTATATGTTCAAAAAATGAAGAAAAACTTCTTTATATGCAAAAAATTCAAATCGTGAAAATAGTTCCAAAAAGAGAATACATTTTATCCCTTGTCCTGTCATAATGTATTGAAATTAGGATGTATTAATGAATGTTGTTATATCTTCGTATTTATATTACTAAATGTAAAAATTCATCAAACATTATCGAAACAAATTTTCATTAAATTCTTTAATTTCCCGGCGCCTCCACCATTTTTTGGAAAATTTGAAATTGCCCTATGGATACGGAAAACAGTCTTGTTTTATATAATACTTTCTTAGAATAACGACTCTACCATTATTTTTGCCATATCTTGTTCCAACAACGGAGAAAAACTTGTTTCTATATAGTTATTAAAATTAAAATCGTCAAAATAGTTCCAAAAATTTATTTATTTTTTTTATCCTTTTATAATGTATTGGAATTAGGATGTATTAATGAATATTGTTATATCTTCCTATTTATATCACTAAATGTGAAAATGCATCAATCATAATTGAGATAAATTTTTAATAGGAGTAAAATTTTTATTTTCATGGCGTCTCCACCATTTCATTGAAATTTTGAAATTGCCATACGGAAACCAGACTTGTTTTATAAGATATTTGCTTAGGATGACGGTTTTAGCATCATTTTTGTCGACTCTGTCGGAATAAGGGAGAGAAACTCATTTAAATGCAAAAAATAAAATACCCAAAATGGCTCAAAAATTGTTTATTTTATTTTAAATTTGCCTGTGTCCGGTTGGAATTAGGATCTATTTACGAATATTACGATATCTTCGTACTTATCACACTGAATGTGGAAATTCTTCGAGATAAACCTTGTTAAAATTTTTGTTATCTGGGCACCATTTTGAATAAAAACATTTAAGTTGCCAAATGAGCAAAAAACGGCCTGGAAAATTTCTCAAGAAACGGCATCATTTTCGCCACACCTGTCATCTTAATACAATAATTATAATGGATGTTTAACTTCTTTAACAAAATTATGCTTTTGCAAACGAAAGCTAAATATAGATTCTAAACTTCTTTAAAAAAAGCATCTAAAATGATTAAATGCTTGCGTTTCAGTTAGACGATTTTTTTGAACTCCTTTTACAGAATACCTCATAAAATTAAAAACTGCCTTACTCATTTTACCCATTATACCGGAAAAGAGTTATCCAATTTTCCTGAAACTCCAGCAACAGAGCACACGGAAGTTAATTACGACTGAAAATTGCTTTTTATGCTTAAGGAACATCTTCTTCCGGATAAGTTTCTAAAATTAAAGGATTAAAAAATTTGTAACTTAAGCAACTCTGGCTGATTTATTTGGAAACAAATACGACGAAAAAACCACCATTGCTAAAACAAATACACTCCAAGTTCCTGTATTCGATTTCCTCTGTATTAATTGATTCTTTGATTTATAGACCATTATTTCGGATTCGTTTCGGCCGCTGTTATCCACGCCGAAACTACGGCCATTTGCATTTAAATTAATTCTAATTTGAATACTCGTTCTAACCAACGAATCATTTCTGCTCTTTTAAATATTCATCAAGTTTTAATTTTTTCCGCTTAACAGTGCAAATTGGAAAAATTAAGGGTTGCTCACTTAGACCCCGAGAGCCATATTTAAAAAATGAACTTAATACCTAATTAAAAAAATATTGGAGGGGATTAACAGCAGCTTTTAATTGGCTGAATTAAACAGGAATCGTGCCTAGTGTTATAAAGTGCAGATTTTGCTAAAGCGGCTTTAAAAAATCCGAACGAATATCAGTCGTAAAATTGTCACATTCTATTCCAATTTCATAGATTTTATGTGGACTTTTTAACACTTTGTAATAACTAGAAGTGGCGAAGTTTTATACGAAATAAAGCGGAAACGTGAGATCTTTCCAGAGTGGTTGAATCGGAGCAAAACTGAGCTTAAACACGTTGTTATTTTCAATGAAAAAAGAACGGAATACGGGTTTAAGCACTTAGCGACGACAATTACGTGAAGACAAATGTTTTTAGCACGAACTTCCCGTGATTTGCTGGTAAACAATCACTGAATAAATCTGTATTAACGCTTTAGTTAGTGTTCCTTCTTGAAAAAAAGTTCAGTCTCGCTTCATCTCGTGTTGTGTCATTTCCCCTTTCTCAACTTTTTTCCCAACTATAAATTGTTCCGTAAAGTCGGCTTTAGCGACTTCAGTTGCTACATTACACCACACAAACTTGAGAGTAGTAGAATAAACATCTCACTTCCTGACACATCCGCTTATAGAGATTTAACACGTTTCTGCATCAGGCGGATCTACCCGGAAGAGCTTTTCCGGGGATGCTTACCTCAGCTTGTTATTTCAATAAACCAACATAATTCACCTGATATCATCTGGTAATGGTAATTTATCACCACAGCAAGCACCGACTTGCTCTTAATGTTCCGTTTCAATTTCGGAGCTTCAATTTTCCGCTCTACAACTGCGTTACTATTTTAGGCTAGCACTTTTAGCGTCATTTTTCATTTCTGAAACATCTTCGAGTTTTTATAGAGCAGCCCGAGTAGGTGGTGGAAGTGATTTATGGGGTTAATGCTCGTGGATGTAGCAAAAATGGAGAAGTAATTTCGTACATACTAACTAGAGTATGTCGACAGGAGCGACCATAATTTAATTATTTTTGTGTGTAAATTTAAAAATATGGCAACATGTAATGAGAGTGTAGAGGAGCTTTTTTGGGTTTTTTAGTTAGTGGAAAAATAAATTAATATTTACGTAAATTTCGGCTACAGTTTGTTTTTCATGTTTCTGCTGTTAATGTAAGTGTCAATTTGTTAATAGTGATTTTAATAAGTATAATTACATTGTGAAACTTTTTACACAATTCTTGAGAGAAGCTTTACAATTTTTTTAATTATTCGGGCGTCTCTACGATTTCACGATTTTTTTTTTATTTAATTTTTGACTAAATATTTAATGTTTAATTGATAATTTTGTTACAGGTAAGCTACAAATACTTCAATAGTACGAAAATGTAGACTGACTTTTGAATGTAAGTACCGGCTTATTTTTATTGGTTGGTTGTTTATTACTTCAATAATAATAATTATATAGTTATTCTTGTATAGGTTTCCCACAAATCTTAGTCAAATATAATATTTTAACAATTAGAAACTAAAATATTAAAAATTAGAAAATATTTGACTTCCCCAAATCGGCCAAAATTGAAATTTGGAAGATTTTTACTAAAGTATGTTTCCTAAAAGTTTATTAAATCGGTATAAAATGAAGTGAATCTTTTATTATTCCTTATTGGCGTATGATTATTTTCGTCGTGTCGTCAAAAAAACTCTTAGAAAAAAATGGTCTTTGGTAGGAGAAAAATTTACATTGCTCAAATCGTTCAAAAAATGGAAACTGATTTCTGGAAATCGAAAACTTTAAGAAAACATTTTAATAATTGATATTTTAATTTTCAGTTTTGAAAAATGTTTCTTTCGAAAAAAATTTACAAAAAAATCTGGGATAAAGATTTCTACATGGTGATTTCAGAAAAGCTTTGAAAATACATATTTTTTTAAATCCAAAAGATAGCAATATTTCGTGGGCGATTTTGGAAAAATGGTACGAGCTATCGAATGAATGAGGCCAAACTAAATTCTAGAAGTCGAATAAGAAAATGTAAATTTTGGAAATTCTCAAAAATTGACCGAAATTTTCAGTATTTAAAAATTTTCTTTTGAAAAATTTAGTAAAAAATTCCCAAAAAATTCTGAGATATAAATTTCGTCGGGTTGATTCCAAAAACGCCGTGTTTATGCCCAGATGCAGGATTAAAAAATATTCGGTTTGAAAATACATATTTTTTTAAATCCAAAAAATTGCGATGTTTAGTTGGCGATTCTGAAAAACTGGTAGGTGCTATCAAGGAAATGAGGTTGAAACTAAATTCTGGAGATCGAAATCTATAAGAAACTGGCTTTGGTTAAATTTCGATAATTGTCAAAAATTAACTTGAAAATCATGACGGATATTGAAATATTTTGATTTTGAAAAACCTTCTAAAAAAATCCGAAAAAAATCTGGGAAATAGATTTCTGTATGCTGATTTCAGAAACATAACGTGTTTATTATGCTCCCTACTCAAAATTTAAACAGATCCGTTTGAAAATACGTATTTTTTTTTTTAAATCCAAAAAATTGCAATATTTCATGGGACGATGTTGGAAAAATGGTTAGAGCTATCGAATAAATAAGGCCGAAACTAAATGCTAGAGGTCGAAATCTATAAAAAAAGGCCTGTTGTTAAATTTAAAAAAATGTCTAAAATTGGCCGAAATTTTCATAGTTTGCAAAAATGTTTCGTTTGAAAAAGTTGCCAATTTCCCAGAAAATTCTAGTATACAGATTTTGTCGTGCTGAGTCCAAAAACATATCGAGTTTAAATGTCTAATAAAAAAATGGGAAATTTGGGTTTGAAAATATAATTTTTTAAATTCAAAAATTGCAATACATATTTCAGAGGGCTATTCTGGAAAAACGGTAATAAGCTATCAAGGAAATGAGGCCGAAACTAACTACCGGAGGCCGAAATCAATAAAAAATGTCTTTGGTTAAATTTCGGAAATTGACAAAAATTGACGAAAATTTGCAGTATTTAAAAAATTTTCTTGTGAAACATTTGGTAAAAAAATCCCCAAAAATTCTAAGATATAAATTTCGTTGTGTTGGTTCCAAAAACAGCCTACTTATGCCCAGGTGTAAGATTGAAAAATATTCGGTTTGAAAATATATATTTTTTTTAAATCCAAAAATTGCGATATTTAGTTGGCGATTCTGAAAAACTGGTAGGTGCTATCAAGGAAATGAGGTTAAAACTAAATTCTGGAGATCCAAATCTATAAGAAACTGGCTTTGGTTAAATTTCGATAATTGTCAAAAATTAACTTGAATATCATGACGGATATTGAAATATTTTGATTTTGAAAAACCTTCTAAAAAAATCCGAAAAAAATCTGGGAAATAGATTTCTGTATGCTGATTCCAGAAACATAACGTGTTTATTATGCTCCCTATTCAAAATTTAAACAGATCCGTTTGAAAATACGTATTCTTTTTTTAAATCCAAAAAATTGCAATATTTCATGGGACGATGTTGGAAAAATGTTTGGAGCTATCGAATAAATGAGCCTGAAACTAAATTCTAGAGGTCGAAATCTATATGAAAAGGCCTGTAGTTACATTTCAAAAAATGTCCAAAATTGGCCGAAATTGCCCGAAATTTTCATAGTTTGCAAAAATGTTTCGTTTGAAAATGTTGCCAATTTCCCAAAAAATTCTAGTATACAGATTTTGTCGTGCTGAATCCAAAAACATATCGTGTTTAAATGTTTAATAAAAAAATGGGAAATTTCGGTTTGAAAATATATTTTTTTAAATACAAAAAATTGCAATACATATTTCGATGGTCTATTCTAGAAAAACGGTAAGAAGCTATCGAAGAAATGAGGCCGAAACTAACTTCTGGAGGCCGAAATCAATAAGAAAATGTCTTTAGTTAAATTTTGGAAATTGTTAAAAATTGACCGCAATTTTCAATTTTTAAAAAAATTTCTTTTGAAAAATTTGGTAAAAAATTCCCAAAAAATTCTGAGATATCAATTTCGTCGTATTGATTTCAAAAACAGCCTGTTCATGCCCACGTGAAAGATTAAAAAATATTCGGTTTGAAAATATATACTTTTTTAAATCGAAAAAATTGAAATGTTTTGTTGGCGATTCTGAAAAAATGGTAGCTGCTATCAAGGAAATGAGGTTGAAACTAAACTCTAGAGATCGAAATCTATAAGAAATTGGTTAAATTTCAGAAATTGTCAAAAATTGACCGAAATTTTCAGAATTTAATAAGTTTTTTTCAAAAATTTGGTAAACAATTCCAAAAAAATTCTGAGATATAAATTTCGTCGTGTTGATTCCAAAAAGAGCCTGTTTATGCCCAGGTGAAAGATTAAAAAATATTCGGTTTGAAAATGTATTTTCTTAAATCGAAAAAATTGTGATGTTTAGTTGGCGATTCTGAAAAACTGGTAGGTACTATCAAAGAAATGAGGTTGAAACTAAATTCTAGAGATCGAAAACTATAAGAAATTGGCTTTGGTTGAATTTCGGAAATTGTCAAAAATTGACCGAAATTTTCAGAATTTAAAAAAATTTCTTCTGAAAAATTTGGTAAACAATTTACAAAAAATTCTGAGATAAATTTCGTCGTGTTGATTCCAAAATGAGCCTGTTTATGCCCAGGTGAAAGATTAAAAAATATTCGGTTTGAAAATATATTTTTTTAAATCGAAAAAATTGAGATGTTTAGTTGGCGTTCTGAAAAACTGGTAGGTGCTATCAAGGTAATGAGATTGAAACTAAATTCTAGAGATCGAAATCTATAAGACATTAGCTTTGGATAAATTTCGATAATTGTCAAAAATTAACTCGAATTTCATGATGGATATCGAAATATTTTGATTTTGAAAAAGTTTATAAAAAAAATACAAAAAATTGTGGTATACGGATTTCGTAGTACCGATGGATTTACAAAAAAACGTCTCATAAAATTTGTTTTCGATATTAAAAAAATGCAATATGTTAGTTGGCGATTTTGAAAAAATTGTAGGAGCTATCCAAGAAATGGGACGGAAACTAAACTTTTGAAAACGTTATTTAAAAATCCTCAAAAAATTCTGGAATACAGATCTCGACGTGCTGATTTCAAAAATCTAGCATGTTTGTGGTTGCGAAGCAATATTTTCGAAATATTCAGTTTTAAAACAAAAATTTTTAAAACTTCCGAAAATTGCAATTTTTCAATGGGTGATTCTGAATTCAGTTAAGTTTCGAAAATGGTCGAAAATGGGTCGAAATTTGAAGAATTGGAAAAATTGGAAAAAAGAATCGAGAAATTGAAGTATCGACAAACTGAAAACTCCCTACACTGAAATATGAACAAATTCATAAATCAAAAAATTGAAAATCAAGAAATTGAAAAATTGAAACCGAATAATCAAACATTTGAAAATCGAAATATCAAAGAATGGAAAAAGTGACATATTGAAAAGTTGAAAAATTTCCAAGAATAAAATGATGAAAAATTTATAAATGGAAAACTGGAAAACTCGGAAAATCTAAATATCCAAATCAAAAATTTTAAAAATCGGAAAAATGAAGTGCCTAATTTTTATTAATCGATGAACCGAAAAATCGAGAAATCGAAAATCAGTAATTTAAAAAAATTGAACAATTAAAATATCAAAAAATTGAAAAATCGAGAAATTGAAAAACCGAGAAGTCGAAGCACCGAAACATCGAAAATTTCGAAAACTGAAACATCGAGAAATCGAAACATCAAAAAACTGAAAAATTTAAAAAGTCGGTAAATTGAAAAATAGAAATATCGAAGAACTAAAAAATCGGAAAATCGGAATACCTAAAATTTTAAAAATTGACTAATTAAAATTCCAAACAAGTGAAAAATCGAAACATCAAAAAGTTGAAATATTTGCACTTTGATGAATCGAAATATTAGAAAATCCTAAAACTGAAGTATCGAAAAATTGAGAAATGAAAGAAAAATTGAAGATTCGAAAAACTGAAAAATTCTAACACTCACTTATTGAAAAATTGGGAAATCGAAAACTTGAAAAGTTGTGAAATCGAGAATTGGGAAAAATCAAAAAATCGGTTAATCCAGAAATTGAGACATCGAATAGTTGAAAAACAGAAACGTCAAAAATTCAAAATTTTAAAAATCAAAAATATGAAGAATCAACAAAGTGAAAAATCGAAAAATTGAAAAATTGTTGTATCTACAATTTCGTTTTTTTTTTCAAAAATCTCGATATCTAGAATAAAAATTAATTGGCACTGTTTTTCGATCATATGTTGATTTTGTGACTCCAATCCTGACTGAGAAATCAAAGAAAAACAGAAAATCTCCAAAATTAACAGATCGATTGTTAAATTTTACAAGCATTTTTTTTTTCTTATACTGCTACTATTTATATTTTTTAACTTACAGGAATTATCACAAAATAAATAAAATTCACTAAATTTGGTTTTAAAGTATAATTTTTAAAAAATTCCATAAATTACAAATGTAACTCTCAAAAATGGTCGAAAGTGGTCGAAATTTGGTATTGGAATAATTTCACTTTTGAGAAAGTTGTCCAAAAATTCACAAAAAATTTTAGGATATGGATCTCGTCGTGCTGATTCCAAAATATATATTTATGGTCACACAGCAATATTTTCGAAATATTCGGTTTTAAAATCAAATTTTTGAAAATTCCAAAAATTACGAAATTTCAGTGGTTGATTCTGGAAAAAAGGGTTGGGGTTATCAAAGAGACGAGGATAGAAATGAATTCTAGACATGAAAATCTACAAGCAAATGTGTTTAGTTAAGTTTCGAAAATTGTCGAAAATGGTCGAAATTTGAAGAAGTTGAAAAAATTTCACTTTTGAATAAGTTGTCTAAAAATCCTCAATAAATTCTAGAATATAGATCTTGACATGCTGACTTCAAAAATGTAACATGTTTATGGTCACCGAGCAATATTTTCGAAATAGTCTGTTTTAAAATAAAATTTTTGAAAAATTCCAAAAATTGCAATTTTTCAATGGGTGATTCTAGAAAAACGATTGGAGTTATCGGAGAAACGAACCCGGAAGTGACTTCTGCGGCGCGAAATCAACAAAAAAATGCATTTAGTTAAGTTTCGAAAATGGTCGGAAATGTCTCGAAATTTGAAAAGGGGGTGTTGAAAAAATTTCACTTTCGAAAAAGTTGTCTAAAAATTCAGAAAAAAATCTAGGATATGGATCTCGACTTGCTGATTTCAAAAATAGAGCATGTTTATGATTACGGAGCAATATTTACGAAATAGTCAGTTTTAAAATAAAATTTTTGAAAAATTCCAAAAATGACGAGACTTCAATGGGTAATTCTGGAAAAAACGGTTGGAGTTATCAAAGAGACGAGGGTGGAAATGAATTCTAGAGATGAAAATCTGCAAGCAAATGTGTTTAGTTAAGTTTCGAAAATTGTCGAAAATGGGTCGAAATTTGAAGAAGTTGAAAAAATTTCACTTTTGAAAAAGTTGTCTAAAAATCCTCAAAAAATTCTGGAATGTAGATCTCGACGTGCTGATTCCAAAAATGTAGCACGTTTATGGTCACCGAACAATATTTTCGAAATATTCGGTTTTAATATCAAATTTTTACTTTTTATTTTAGTCTGCTTTATGAAAAGTTTAAAATTTATTAATCTCTTCAAAACATTTAAGAAAAAAACTCGTGTGCAGGCGAAACATTTTGGCTGCTCGTAAAATATATTATAAGTAGAAATTAAAAAATTTAAAATTACAATAAATCTGTCAAAAACAAAATTATGTGTGGCTCAAATCTGTTGAGTCGGCGTTAAAAAGTTTAAAGAAACCACTATTTTTATGCAATTGAACAAATCTACTCAAAAATGGATAAATATCTTTGAAGATCACGAAAACTGAACTTATTTTCGACACCTCTGTCCAACAAACAAAAACCGACTTAACAGCCAAGACCTAAAATCGCTCGAATACCGACTCCACGAGACCCATCCGTGCAGACTCCCGACATTTGATGATTTATGACCACTTTAATGGCTCCTAAATAGATTTTCGTTCCGTTCTCTCCAGCCCGACTTCTCCGACATCACAATACAGCCCATCAAAGATCGCAGTCCAACACCACGAAAACACACAACCACACAAAAATCCACTCCGCGCCACCCACAGCCACCACCAACGCTGTTTTTTATGCTCCTTAATTTTATATTGCAGCTCTTTCAATCCCCAATATCAATTTCCCGAATCTCCCGACGTGCCGCAGTATTTCCATAACCTTTTAAAACGTCCCAGACCGTATCAAATCCGACGGGATGAAAGACACGTTTTTTCTTGATCAAATGGAAGGTATTTACGTTCGTGGTAATACACAGAGGAGGAGGATTTGCGTAATTCTTTACCACGTTTTATGTATCTGCTCCGAGATGTAATAAATAACGGAGACGTGGAGGCTGGTGAAGAGCTGGGCTGTGGATTTACTCAAGACAATATTGTACCGAGGTTATCCTCGGTTCGGTGATATCGAGCGGAGGATTCTTTTATTTCTATTCGTTATCTGATTCTCATCCATAATCTTCGACATCATTGTTTCATTTTTCATACAACTGGATATTGCAGTTGTTTTGTTTGTGATTTTTCTGGAAGCTGTGAACGTTTGTTAGGGTTTCCATTTACTGGGCACTGGGAATAAATCGTTTTTTACTTCTTGTGATAAAGGAATGGCGTTCGCAGTGACTGAACATGGTCGATTTATCTGTGGAAATCTTTCACAGCCAAATATAATCCCACCGAGAATAATAAAGCTATTAAACTTTTCCCAGGAGGGTGGAAAACCGATCCATTTTATAAATATTTAATGGGCAATATCGACAAGGCACTATATAATAATAATAATAAAAATACAAGAATCGGGGAATAAACCTGCACCAAATTTCTTCAGTAATTTATTCATGATTTGTATAACACATACCAGTATAAAACCCCCAACGCAATCACCGCCGCCAACATATAAATAACAAAAATTAGTTCCAGTAAGGGTTGGCTTGCATTCTCCGTATAAGGAGTTTCTTTTTTTTCGAACTCTAGCTTGTCAAAATTTTCGGTACTATAAGCAACAAACTCGGCTTCTTTGTGATATAAATGAAATAAGTTAGCGACACACCGTATTTTAGCTCTTCTGTAATTATAGCTACCATAATAAGGTAGCTCTAGTACCGATAGGGTCATCCTTGGGTGGTTCCCTGTCGCATTTGTATGGGTCGAAATGTACGTATCCGTACCTTTAAAGGTCTGAAAAATCTTACTTTGAGTAAATAATAATACTCGCACTACTTTATCTACACCTTTGAATTGTTGACAACCCATGTGATGTTAATTGGTGGATCAGAAGCTGGAGACGCACATTCAGCACGAATATCAGAGTTCCTTATATAGTACCTCACACTAGGGGATTCCTCTGGAACGTCTGGAACAACCCAAATTATCCCACAAACGCTCAAATTACTAATTTACTAATTTAAACTCACCAAGCACATACATGAAAGCCGTCTGTAGCGACGAACGAAAAAATGGTACTTCTGTGGAAACTTCGCACCCATAAACACCCGTATCGTTCGACTGGACGTTCGAAATCACAATTTGAGAAGAATCACACTTGTCGAGCTAAAATTATCCTTTAGAGTGTGTCGAGTACTGAGTTTCCCTTACCTCTAGATTGATTCCAGGTACATTGAACGATTTTCCGGGTGGTACTTCAGTCGGTTTGTACCGAAAGATCGCCGTTCCGTCCTTGAACCATTTAACTTCTTGCAGAGTTCCCTCAGAGGAGTCTAATTTACACCCAAGGGTCACCGTGTCCGAAATTTTGGCGGCTGGTGGGACCGTTAGAGACACATTTGGGCTGGCGCATTTGGCTAGAAATCACCACTGTGTGATGTCTTGTGTCATTTAGTATGCAGGTTTAATATTTATGAGTGAATCAACTTAATGGAAGGAAATTGCTTGTTAGATGATCATTTTAAGTGCAAGATGGTTGTAGAGTTATTTATGTTCGAAGTGATGCAAATTTGTTGTTAATGAGTTTTAACTAAATAATGAATGGGTTTGATGCTAATTAGTAATTACTAACCGGTTATTAGAAGGGTGATAGTTAGGATTGACGTTTGAGTGGTGTACATCGTCTGAAAGTAGTAGGTTTGAAATGTTTGACGTGTTCACTTTAGGATGAGCAAACACATACTGCACGTTAAAGGATTAGAAGCTACGCAGGATGTCTGAGATATACAAAACAGTTGTTAGAAAATAATACTACATAATACAAGGATGTTAATTTATCTAACTAAGCAAAATATCGTAATAACAATAATGTTTTGAAGGACATCTAGTTTCGTCATTTTTGGCGTCTACACCTCTTAAAAAAAAATGTAAGTTCCTTATTTTCGACCATCAAGAGGAAATTTAATAATAATAATAAATTAACCACAGTTTATGTTCTAACAGAACAATGTTCTGAAAGAGACAATAATATAAAAATAAATGGCTACTCAATGCTAATAAGTAAGTAATTATAAGAAATTTTTGAAATATGTTATCAATTATTTTTTACCGTTCTAAAAATTAGAACGAAGAAATAAAAATTTCAAGGAACCAAATGTACTAACCTGCAATGTATATTTTTGTGCCAGTTTGTCTTGTTAATTTTTTTTTAACTCATAAACTACACCTTCCTAAAAATACTTTTTCCATACTAAACACATCGAGCATTTGGTCTGAAAATTGGTCATAGAACTAGAAAGCTTCAATGAAGCGAATGCTCCAAAAAGCAAGGTCGATTTTAGAACGGTTCTGGAATTATCGTCCCTTAATTTGAAAAAAATATCTTTTCTTAATTCGTAAATGACATCATCCATTCGTTCCTCTACATTAAACGAATCAAGTATCTGGACAAAAAAATAACTCGCAGGACTAAAAAACTTCAGGAAATTAAATTTTCTGAACCGTCAGGCCGATTCTTGAACTGTTCTGGATTACCTTCCATTAAATTTGGTAAAAAAGAATTTTCAGAAATTCAAGAATCTCCAGAATCTTCAGAATATTTCGAAATTTTAAAATCTCTATAATCTGTAGTCTTGGATTCCGCTTTTGAAATACTCAGAATCTACAGAATGTCCAGAATTTTTGGAACCTTTGGATTTCCAAAGCTTCGGAATATCAGAAATATTTGAAATTTCTTAAAATTTGGGAACTCTTGAAATCTTTATGATCTTCAGAATCTTCAATCTTCAAATTTTTTAGAATCGTCAGCTTTCGAACTACGCAGAATATTCAGAATAGTAGGAATCTTTGGAATTTCAGAATTTTCAGAATCTTCAGAATCTTTAGAATTTTCAGAATTTTCAGCATCTTCAGAAACTTTCGAATTTTTAAAATATCTGGAATCTCTACTCTCGGAATAGCAGGACTTTTTGGGAATTTCTGGAGTCTTGGAATACTCAGAATTTTTGAAATGTCTGTAATTTCTATAACCTGTTGATTTTTTGAACCTTCAGCTGTTGAAATACTCGGAATCTTTAGAAACTTCAGATTTACCAATTTTTTGAACATTCAGAACCTTCGAAACTTTCAGAATCTTCAGAACCCTTGGAATTAGTAGAATCTCTGGAACCTTTGGAATTTATGGAATCTTTATATTCCTCAGAATCTTCGTAACCTAAAAGTTTTTGATTTTTTGGAATCTTAGTTTTTAAAATTATTGCAATCTTTAGAAAATTTAGAATTTTTGGAATCATCAGTCTTCGAAGTACGCGGAATATTCATAATTGTAGGAATCTTTGGAATTTCGGAACTTTTAGAATTTTCAGAAACTTTAGAATCTTGAAAATCTTCAGAATTTTCAAAATCTTCAGAACCTTTCGAATTTTTAGAGTCTCTGCAATTTCTAGTCTCGGAATAACAGGAATTTTTGAAATTTCTGAAATTTCTCCAGATCTATCAATTTTTGTAACGTTCAGAACCTTCAAAACTTCCAGAATCTTCAGAATTTTTGCAATTCCTAGAATCCCTGAGACATTCGGAATTTCTGAAATCTTTGTATTCCTCAGAATCTTCGTAACTTCAAAGTTTTAAGACTTTCTGAAATCTTCGATCTTCGAATTATTCAAATCTTCAGAAAGTTTGAAAGTTTAGAATTTTGAAATCGTTATTATCTTTAGAATCTCTAGAAGCCCTAAATATTCTAAATCTTTGAAATTTCTGCAATCTCTACTCTCGGATTATCCGGAATTTTTTAAATTTCAGGAATTTCTGAAAACCTTTCGAATTTATAAAATCTTTGAAATCTTTATATTTTTTGGAATCGTCAACTTTTGAAATACTCAAAATCTGCACAATGTCCAGAATTTTTGGAATCAAGTCTGAATATCAAGGATATTTGGAGTTTCTGAAATTTCTAGAACTTTCGAAATCTTTATAATCTTCAGAATCTTCAATCTTCAGATTTTTTGAAATTGTCAGTCTTCGAAGTACGCAGGATATTCAGAATAATAGAAATCTTTGGAATTTCAGAACTTTCAGAATATTCAGAATCCTTAGAATCTTAAAAATCTTCAGAATCTTCAAGATTTTCAGGATCTTCAGAATCCTCTGAACCTTTAGAATATCTAGAACTCCTGGAACCTCTAGTCTCAGAATAGCAAGCATTTTTGGGAATTTCTGTAATTTCTCGAGTCTTGGAATATCCGGAATAATTAAAATTTCCGGAATTTCTGGAGCCTTTGGGACCTTTATAAATTAATAATCTTTGGAATCTTAGCCTTTGAAATACTCTTCAAATATACGGAATTTTTGAAGTTTCTGGAATTTATGGAACACTCGGAATCTTCAAAATTGTAAGAATTTTCAAAATCTTAATTTTTTTGGAATCTTCAATTTTACAAATACTGAGAATTTTTAGATTTTTCGGAATCTTTAGAATTATCAATATTTTTGTTCAAAATACTTATAATCTTTAGTATATTCATTCAGAATCTTCAGACTCTTCTGTATCTTCACAATCTTCAAAATTTTTCGAATTTTTCGAATCTCTGCGGGAAATGACCGCAATTTTTGGAATTTCTGGAGTCTCGAAATCTCTAGAATTTTTTAAATTTCTGAAATTTCTCGAATCTTTGAAGCCTCTAGACCTTTAGAATCTTCGGAATCTTCAAATACTTCAGATTTCTTGAAACCTTCAGCTTTTGAAATGCTTGCAATCTTTAGAATGTTCAGATTTATATAACAGTTGTTGGAATTTTTAAAATGTTCAGAATTTCCAAATTCTTCAGAATCTTTCGAATCTTTGGAATTCCTAGAATCTTTACAACTTTTAGAATTTCTAAAATCTTTGACATGTCTGAAATCTCCTCAAAGTTTACAAATTTTTTGGAATCTTCGTTCTTCGAAAAATCCAAATCTTCAGAACCTTTAGAATCTTCAAAATCTTTAGATTATTTAAAATTCGTACAATCTCTAAATATTCTAAATCTTTCGAATTTCTGGCATCCTAGGGCCCCGAAATATACGGAAATTTTGAAATTTCTGAAATCTCTGCAATTTTTGGAATCTTTGTAATTTTCCGAATCTTCAAAATCCTTCAAGTCTTCAGATTTTTTGGAATATTTAATTTTCAAACACTGTGAATACAATTGTCGGAATCTTTAGAATCTTCAGTATCTTCATTCAGATTATTTAAAATCCCCAGGATATTTCTAATCTTTACAACCTCTAAAATTTTCCAACTCTCGGAATATCAGGGATATTTGAAATTTCTGAAATCTGTACAACCTTTTCATAACATTATAACTTCAGACTTCAAATTTTTTGGAATCCACAGCCGAAGTATGCAGATATTCAGAATAACCGGAGTATCGGAATATACGAATTTTTTGAATCTTTAGAACCTTTGGAACCTTTATAACATTAGCATTTTCGGAAGCTTCAATCTCAAAGACTTCAGATTTTTTGAACCTTCAGCTTTTGAAATACCCGGAATCTTTAGATCTTCAGATTTATCAATTTTTGGAACGTTTAGAACCTTCAAAACTTCCAGAATCTTCAGAATCTTTGGAATTTCTACACTCTCTGGAACTTTTGGAATTTCTGAAATCTTTGAATTCCTCACAATCTTTGTAACTTCAAAGTTTTCAGATTTTTTGGAATCTTCGGTCTTCGAATTATTCAAATCTTCAGAAAGTTTAGAATCTTTGAAATCTTTATTATCTTTAGAGCTTCTAGAGTCCCTAAATATTCTAAATCTTTGTAATTTCTGGCATCTCTAGTCTCGGATTATCTGGAATTGTTTAAATTTTTGGAATTTCTGGAACATTTCGAATTTTTAAAACCTTTGAAATCTTTATATTCCTCAGAATCTTCAGCTTTCGAAATGCTCAAAATCTACAAAATGTCCAGAATTTTCAGATTTTTTGGAATCGCCAGTCTTCGACGCAGAATATTCAGAATTGTAGGAATCTTTGAAATTTCAGAACATTTTGGAGTCTTCAGAATCTTTAGAATTTTCAGAATCTTCAAAATCTTCAGAATCTTCAGAATTTTCAGAATCTTTGGCATTCCTAGAATCTCTCAAACCTTGGGAATTTCTGAAACCTTTGAAATAACTGAAATCCGTATAATTCTTCAAAATCTTCGTAAGAAGAAAGTTTTCAGATTTCCTTCTTCGAAATATTCAAATCTTCAAAAACTTTAGAATCTTCAAAATCTGTAGAATTTTTAGAATCCCTAAATATTCTAAATCTTTGGAATTTCTGGAATCTCTAGGGCCTCGGAATAAAAAAATTTCTTTAAATTTCTGAAATATCTGGGACTATTGGAATCTTTGTCATTTTTCTGAATCTTCGGAACCTACAAAGCCTTCAGAATTTTCGCTATATTTAGAGTCTTTAGTATATTCATTCAGAATCTTTAAAATCTCCAGAATCTTTCGAATTTTAACAACTTTCAAAATTTTTAAAGCCGCGGAATATCCGGAATTTTTGGAATTTTTCGAACCGTTGGAATATTTGAAATGTTCGAAATCTTCAATTTTCAAAGTTTATGGAATCTTCAATTTCAGAAATATTTACAATCTTCAAAACCTCCAGAATTCACAGAACCTTCAGAATTTTCGGAATCTTAGAATCTCTATACTCTCAGAATATACAGAATTTTTTGAAAGTTTGGAATCTTTAAAATCTTTGGAATTTTCAAAGTTTTCAGATTTTTTTGAGATCTGTAACCTTTATCTTTAGAATCTTTAGAATTCCTAGAATCTCTCTCTTTTCTGAATCCTCGGAAGCTTACAAGTTTTCAGATTTTTTGGAATCTTCAATCTTTCTTATGCTGTGAATTTCCAGAATTTTCGGAATATTAAAAATCTTCAGTATCCTCATTCAGAATCTTCACAATTGTTCAAATCTAGAATTGCTAAAGTCTCAGAATATCCGGAATCTTTGGAACTTCTGGAATCGTTGAAATATTTGAAATCTCCCAGATCTGAAATGTTCAAATTTTTTATAATCTTCAGTCTTTGAAATATTTGGTATCTTCAAAGTGTCCAGAATCCTCAGAACTTTCAGAGTCTTCAGAATCTTGTAAATCTTCAGAATCTTAGAATCTAGGAATTTTTTTGAATTTCTGGATTCTCTAGAGTTTTGGAATATTCGAGATTTTTGAAATGTCTGGAATTTGAGAAAATTCTGGAACCTTTGAAACCTTTATAACTTAATAGTCTTCGGAATTTTTAAAACGTTCAGAACTTTCGAAACTTCCAGAATTTTCTGAATTTTTGTAATTCTTAGAATCTCTGTAATTTTCGCTCTTCGAATTATTGAAATCTTCAGAAAGTTTAGAATCTTTGAAATCCTTATTATGTTTGGAATCTCTAGGGCCTCGGAATATCCGGAATTTTTGAAATACATCTTTGCAATCTTCAAAACCTCCAGAATCTTGGAATCTCTAGAATCTCTGGAACTTCTAGTTTCTGGGAATACTCAGAATTTTTGGCAGAACCTGGAAGATTTGGAATCTTTGTTATCTATAGAATGTTTGGTATATTCAGCCTTCAGATTTTTTTGAAATACTCAGAATCTTGCACTAAATTTGAAAAAAGAACTTTTTTAACTAAAAACCTTCAGAAAATAAAATACTCAAACTCCAAAACTGATTCTTGAACCTGTTTGGATTTATCAGAAAAAAAATTCGGGAAATCGAATGTGCCAAATGATAAAATCGATTACACAGGCCTGCAAAATTTCGATTTTTGGTTGGGGTTTGAAAAATTTTGGGTAGACATGTTTAGTATAGACCTACACATTCCAAAAGTATCATCAGTTTTTTTCTATCACGTAAGATTTTTAAACCACAGAGCAAAACTAAAAATACTTAGAATGAATACTATTTTAATGTTAACTCATTTAATTGACATATTTATAATATTATATTTTAGTGATATTTAAAGTTACGACTTCTTTCTCATTGTACGTTTTCGTTTTTTACCACTTTAGTATGTGTGAATATTTGTCAAAATGTGGTTTAAAAACTGAACAATTTTCGGTGAAATTTAGAAAATTTAGAAAAGAGAATCTCAGAAGTGGTTCCAAATTAAAATCTAGTAAATCAAAATTTATACTAATAGAAACCCAAAATTTTGAAAAACCTTAAAATCAAGTATCAAGAACTTAAAAATTTTAAACGACACTTTTTGAAAATTTTTAAAAATGAAAAAACTATGAACAAAAAAAATGGCTTCATAAAAATCCACTTTTTAAATTTTGAAATTTATTCGAAATGTATTTATCCTTTGTGACTACTCTTAATATTGTTCAGTCATTCACGACAATTAGTTTTATCTCAACGAATACTAGCCCCTCCCACCCGAATTCTGTTTTCTTAGAGGGTATGTCATTTGCCAAAATCAGTCTTATCTCAGCAAGTACTAGTACCGCCCACCCACCCTCTGTTTTCTTAGAAGATATGTTATCTGCAACAATCAGTTTTAACTTAGCAAGGACTAGCTCCGCCCCCCACCCTGTTCTCATTCTAACGATCTTATTTCTATTCGGTATAAGATCCAGTTTTGATTCAGACTAGATAAAATGAATCAGTGAAATAGAGGCGCTTAGTTATTATCTCTGCTTTTGTAGAGTGGGAATGGGAACTAATAGAAGCCATTTTACGTCTTCATTGAATGATTTGATTTAAATGTCCAAAATTGAGGCAAAATAGAGACCATTTCCAGGGGAATTTATGGTTTTAGTTTCGCAACTCACTAGGATGCTTTTATATGTTAACATTATTCCAATAAATAAAAGTTAAGTAATAGTAAAATAAAATGTTGTGCGGTACTGCTAATTTTTCTTAAAATGTAACCATATTTTTTTGTAATTGAACTATACGTGATGGAAAAAAAATAAGTACAGATATATTAATTGTATGTGATCCTTATCACAAAATACTAACAAGAATTCAAACCCCAAATTCATGCCGGCCTGTGTTGTTGATTCGTTTTTAAGTTAAAAAAAAAACTCGTTTATTTCGGAAATGGTACTCTGTACATTAAACGGATCAAGTAATCAATATGAAAATTATTTCCCAGGACTAAAAAAGTCAGAGAATCGAAAGCTCCAAACCGCAAGATCGATTTTTAAACCGTTCTGGAGTTATCGCCCATTAAATTTGAAAAAACTTTTTATTTCGTCTTAAAATTAAATAAATAAGATAGGATACTTCAAAAGATGGTCAATTTTTGCGTTTGTGTCTAAGATCTTACGGGAATTTGTCATAGACAACAAATCTAAAGTAATTTTTAGCATAAGCTTTCGAAAAAAAAATATAAATATCTTTATTCGAACGGAGAATTCGTTATTTTGATAAGAATTCTCCGTAGATTGCGAATCTGAAGTTAATCTTGGCGTGGATTTTTAAATAACAGAAAAAGGAGAATTCAGTCCCCAAAAATTACTTCTCCAAATAATTTGAACAAACTTAAAAAAAATCAAATAACAAAGCTTTCATGTATTTCTAGTGTAAACAGACGACGTATTTCTTAGTTAGCAAAACAACACTAATGGACAAGACTTGTACACTCCTAGCAACGGATGCTGCAGTGCTGGAATAAATGTATTATTGCTTAAATGGCCCGGAAATTCAATAGCGTCTCTCCATTAATGGACCTATTTCTATACAATCATCTCGAATGTTTCCTTTCAGTCGTTAACCAGCTTAAGACTAAGTAATCACCCTCGTCGCAATTCAGTACACCTACACCACCAAACAAACTAAAAACTCCTTATACCGATAACATCTTCACCAACCCCGCTTTCAAATTATCGACTCGTCATTTACTTAACGTAACACAAACCCACCACGACAGTATTTCCAAGTTTATTTATTCCGAGCGTTCGCACGCGAGCTGATAAAAATCTAGAACAAAACGAACCACAAACGGGAATTAAATGGATTAAAAGATACAGAACGTATACATCGCTTCAGAGTCGCTTTTACACCCTAATAAGTTTTACTTACGCCCCGTTAAATAAAAATCCGGTGTGTTGCGGCATCGAAATTACGCAGGAATTACGTTTTTAATTAAATACATCTGCAAAATTTGTTGTTTCATATCAAAGTAATTAACGCTTTCAGCGTTAGTCGTGTCTTTATTTCGCAATTTCATCCCTGTTATTCTGCGGAGGCGGGAAGTCGGACTGTGTCGATGTGGGGTGCGGCAAATGAGGGTTTGTGTTGATCTTGCTTTTAAGTTTTATTTTCTTTCGAAGAGTTCTGTCACAAGTGACACATATCGATGCGAGTTGAAATTCGGGGGGTGCGTGTCGGAAACTTGATTAGTCTAGGAAGTTTAGAATTATTGAATTTATTGATTGTTATTCCGGACGTGGGGACGAAAGTCGTAAATTAGTTTCAGTTTCTCGCTTGGAGAGAAAAGAAGTTACGGTTACAATATTTGCTGAATTTGCAACTGCGCCATAGAATTAAGTATAAAAATTGAGAAAAAATCTGTTGTGTACAAAAATACAGGAGAGAAGAAAGGCCATATTATTTAATTAAGTGTCAAAGTGTTCAGATTTTTTTGAAGCTTCGGCCTTGGAAATACTCAGAATCCCCAATCTTCCAAAATCTGTCAGGAATATTTGAAATCTCTGTAACCGTTGAAATCTTTCAGAAATCTTCAGTTTTCAGATTTTTCTTGGAATCTTTAGCATTCGACGTACTCAGAATATTTAGAATCTTAGGAATCTTCATAATTTTGGAATTTTTACAATCTCTCGAATTTCTTAAGTCTAGGATTATTAGGAATATTTTAAATTTCTGAGATCTCTAGAACTTTTGAAATTTATAATCTTAAAAATCCTCAACGTCCTCAGATTTTTTGGAACCTTCAGCCTTCGAAGCAGGCAATATATTCAAGATGTTAGAAATCTTTGGAATTTCAGAATTTTCAAAATCTTTGAATATTAAAAATCTTCAGAATTTTCAGAACCTTCAGAATCTCTAGGATCTTCAGAATATTCAGAATCTTTGAAAACTTTTGAATCTCTAAAATCTTTAATCTCGGAATAACCGGAATGTTTGTGAACTTCTGGAATTTCTGCAGTCTCGGAATATTCGAATTTTTTTAAATTTCTTGAATTTCTGGAACCTTTGGTATCTTTATAAGTGTAAAACCCTCAAAGACTTCAGATTTTTTTTTATTTTCAGCTTTTAAAATACTTGGAATTTCTAGAGTCTTCAGATCAGATTTTGTAATTTTCTCGGAATAACAAGAATTTTTGGGAATTTCTGGAACCTCTGGTCTTGGAATATCCGGAATGTTTAAAATTTCTGGAATTTCTCGAACCTTTGGAATATTTGTACCTTGAGAATCTTCTCTGGAACCTTTGGAATTTCTGAAATCTTTGTATTCCTCAGAATTTTCGTAACCTCAAAGTTTTCAGATTTTTTGATATTTTCGGTTTTCGAATTATTCAAATCTTCAGAAAGTTTAAAACCTTTGAAACCTTTATTATCTTTAGAATCTCTAGAATACCTACATATTCTTAATCTTTGAAATTTCTGGAATCTCTAGTCTCGGATTATTTGGAATTTTTTAAATTTCTGGAATGTCTGGAGCCTCTCGAATTTTGAAAATCTTTGAAATCCTTATATTCTCGGAATCGTCAACTTTTGAAATACTCAAAATCTACAGAATGTCAAGAATTTTTGGAATCAAGCCTCAGAATATCAAGGATATTTGAAATTTCTGAAATTTCTAGAACTTTTGAAATCTTTATAATCTTTAGCCTTCAGATTGTTTTGAATCGTCATTCTTCCAAGTACACAGAAAATTGAGAATTGTAGGAATCTTTGAATTCAGAACTTTTATAATCTTTAGAGTATTCGGAATCTTAGAATATTCAGAATCTTTCGAATCTTCAGAATCTTCAGAATTTTCGGAATCTTCAGAATCTTCAGAACCTTTCGAAACTTTAGAATCTCTGGAATCTCTAATCTTGAAATAACATAAATTTTTGTGAATTTCTGGAAGTTCTGCAGTCTTGGAATATCCGGAATTTTTAAAATTTTTGGAATTTATGACATTTCTGGAACATTTGGAATCTTTATAAGTTTACAACCTTCAAAGACTTCAGATTTTTTTAAATTTTCAGCTTTTAAAATACTTGAAATTTCTAGAATCTTCAGATTTATCAGATTTTGTAATTTTCAGCACCTTTTGAATCTCCCTAGAATCCCTGAATATTCGAAATCTTTGGAATATCTGGAATATCAATTCGGGACTTTTGGAGTTTGTGTAATTTTCTGAATCTTCAGAATCTTCAAAATTTTCAGAATTTTCAGAATTTTTTGTATCATCATTCAGAATCTTTAAAATCTTCAGAATCTTTCGAATATTAACAACTTCAGACTTAAAAATATTTACAGTCTTCAAGAGCTCCAGAATTCTTAGAACCTCTAGAATTTCAAGAATCTCGGAATATCCAGAATTTTTAGAAATTCTGGAACATTGAGAATTTTTATAATCCTTAGAATCTTTGGAATCTTGAGTTTCCAGATTTTTTTAAAAGTTTTAGCTCTTTGAAATACTCAGAAACTTCAGAATCTTCAAAATCTTTAAAATGTTTAGAAACTTTACAATCGTTATAAACTCGGAATCTTTGGAACTTTTGGAATTTCTGGAGTCTTTAAATATACATAAATTTTGATGTTTCTGGATCTCTGAAACCTTCGGACTCTTCAAAATTTTAAGAAACTTCAAAATCTTGATTTTTTTGGAATCTTCAATAATACAAATACTGCGCATTTTTTTCGTAATCTCCAGAATCATCAGTATCTTCCTTCAGAATATTCAGAACCTTCAGTAAATTCATTCAAAATCTTCAAAATCTTCGGTATCTTCAGGATTTTTCGAGTTTTTAGAACCTCAGGTTTCTGAATAACCGGAATTTTTGGAATTTCTGAAATCTCTGGAGTTTTGGAATGTCTGGAATTTTTTAAATTATTAGAATTTCTGGAACTTGTGGCATTTTTATAACTTTAGAATCTTCGGAATCTTGAAACACTTCGGGTTTTGAAATAAGTACTCGGAATCTTTAGAATCTTCTGAATCATAAATTTTTGTAATTTTCAGAATCTTTGGAACCTTTGGAATTTCTAAAATATTTGAAATAACTGAAATTTTTATAATTCTTCAGAATCTCCGTAACGTCATTGTTTTCAGATTTTTTGGAGCCTTCGGGCTTCGAAATATTCAAATCTTCAGAAACTTTAGATTCCTCAAAATCTTTAGAATCTTTAGAGTCCCTAATTATTCTAAATCTTTGGAATCTCTGGAATCTCTAGGGCCTCGGAATATACGGAATTTTTGAAATTTCTGGGACTTCTGGAATCTTCAAACCCTTCAGAATTTTTGGAATCTACAGAATTTTCAGTGTATTCATTCAGAATCTTTAAAATGTCCAAAATCGTTCGAATCTTAACAACTTTCAAAATTTTTATAGCCGTGGAATATCGGGAATTTTTTGAATTTTATGAATCGTTGGAATATTTGAAATCTTCGATATCTTGAATTTTCAGAGTTTAGTTTTCAGTTTCAGAAATATTTACATCCTTCAAGACCTCTAGAATTCACAGAACCTTCAGAATGTTCAGAATCTTAGAATCTCTAGGCTCTAGGAATATCCAGATTTTTTAAAATTTTTGGAACATTTGGAATCTTTAAAATCTTCGGAATCTTCAGTCTCCAGATTTTTTTGAAATCTTTAGCCTTTGAAATTCCCAGAATCTTCAGAATCTTTAGAAACTTTAAAATTTTTATAATTTTTAGAATCTTTCTAAACCCGGAATATTCGGAAGCTTTAGAAGTTTTGGAATCTCTAGAGTCTTGGAATATACGGAATTTTTGAAGTTTCTCGAATGTCTGGAACCTCTAGAGTCTTCAAAATTTTAAGAATCTTCAAAATATTATTTTTTTTTAATCTTCAATGCTGCGAATTTTTAGAATTTTCGGAATCTTTAGAATTATCAATATCTTTGTTCAGAATATTCAGAATCTTCGATATCTTCATTCAGAATCTTCTGAATCTTCGATATCTTCATTCAGAATCTTCAGAATCTTCAAATTCTTTCGATTTTTTAGAATCTCTGATCTCAGAATAACCGGAACTTTTTGGAATTTCTGAAATATCTGGAGTCTTGAAATATCCGGAATTTTTGAAAGTTCTCGAATTTCTGAAACATTTGGAACCTTTATAACTTTAAAATCTTCGGAATCTTCAAACACTTCAAATTTTGAAATACTCTGAATCTTCAGATTTCTTAATTTTTGGAATTTTTAGACCTTCCAAAACTTTCAGAATCTTTGGAATTCCTAGAATCTCTGGAACCTTTGAAAAATCTGAAATCTTTATATTCCTCAGAATCTTCGTAGGCCCAAAGTTTTAAGATTTTTTTAGAATCTTCGAATCTTCAAAATCTTTAGGATCTTTAGGATCCCTAGAATCTCAGATTATTCGGAGTTTTTCGAAATTCTGGAACTTCTGGAACCGTGTTCAGATTTTTTGGAATCTTCATTTTTTCTAATGCTGTGAATCTTCAGAATTTTCGGAATCTTACAAATCTTCAGTATCTTCATTCAGAATCTTCAAAATTTTTCGAATCTTTACAACCACTAAAATTTCTAAAGTCTCAGAATATCCGGAGTTTTTGGAATTTGTGGAATCGTTGAAAAATCTAAATCTTCAATTTACAATTTTTTTGAATCTTCAGTCTTTGAAATATTTGGTTCAAAGTGTCCAGAATCCTCACAACTTTCAGAGTCTTCAGAATCTTTCTTTAGGATCTCTGGAATCTCAAGACACTCGGAATATTATTTTTGGAATTTCTGGAACATTTGGAATCTATATAATCTTTAGAATCTTAGGAATCTTCAGTCTGCAGATTTTTTAAAATCTTTAACGTTTGAAATACTCAGAAATCTTTAGAATCTTCAGAAACTTTAAAATCTTCACAACCTTTAGAATATTTAGAATCTTGGGAACCTTCAGTCTTCAGATTTTTTTTAAATCTTTAGTTTTTGAAATACTCAGAATCTTCAGAATCCTAGGAATCTTTAGAATCTTTAATACCTTCAGAAACTTTAGAATCTTTAGAATCCCGGAATATCCGGAAAATTTGCAACTTTTGGAATCTCTGGAGCCTTGGAATGTACAGAAATTGTGAAGTTTCTGGAATTTCTGGAATCTTCAAAATTTAAGAGTCTTCAAAATCTTTTTGTTAATCTTCAATTTCACAACTGCTGTAAATTTTTAGAATTTTCGGAATCTTTAGAATGGTCAATATCTTCGTTCAGAATCTTCAGAATCGTTAGTATATTTATTCAGATTCTTCAGAATCTTCGGTATCTTCAATCAGAATCTTCATAATTTTTTGAATTTTTAGATCTCTGGTCTCAGACTAACTGGAATTTTTGGAAATTCTTGAATCTATGGAACCTTTGGAACCTTATTAACTCTAGAATCTTCGCAATATTCAACACTTCAGATTTTTTGGTTTCTTCAGCTTTTGAAATAGTCAAAAATTTTAGAATCTTCAGATTTATGAATTTCACGAAATTTCAGAACCTTCCGAATTTCCTGAATTTTCAGAATCTTTCGAATCTTTGGAATCCCTAAAATCTCTGGAACATTTGGAATTTCTAAAATCTTTGAAATATCGGAAATTGTTATCTTGTTAGACTCTTAAAAATCTTTAGAATCCTTAGAATCGTAGAATATTCGGAATTTCTGGAATTTTCAACTTTTTTGGAATCTTCAATCTTCCAAAGATTTGGTATCTTCACAGTCTCCAGAATTCTCAAAACATCTGCAATTTTTTTTTTAATCTTAAGCCTTTGAAATACTCAGAATCTTCAGAATCTTAGGAATCTTTAGAATCTTCAAAATCTTTAGAATCTTCACAATCTTTAGAGTCCTTAGAATCTCTCAACTCCCAGAATATTCGGCATCTTTGGTAATTTTGGTATCTCTAGCTTTTGAATACACAATTTTAGAAATTTCTGCAATGTCTAGAACCTTTGGCGTCTTCATAGTTTCAAGAATCTTCAGTCTTCAGATTTTTTGGAATCTTCAATCTTACAAATACTGTGAGTCTTCAGAATTTTCGAAATCTTTAGAATCATCACTATCTTCGTTCAGAATATTCGGAATGTTCAAAATCTTTTGCATTTTCGAAATTTACTGATATTTTTGAATTACCCGAATTCATTATAATTCTTGAATTTTTTACAATAATTATAAACCCCTCGAATTTTTAGATATTTACTTCCAACTTTCTGAAATCCCTGGATTTTTTTGTATTTTTGAGTTCACTAAAGCACTTGAAGTTTTTCGAATCCTCAAAATATTCAGAACACTTGCAATTATTTTTTAAAGAATTTGAAATTTGAAAGAAATTTGGTCAAGCGGATTTGAAACTTTAATATCTCGTAAAAGGAAACTTAAATTATTACTCTATTGCAAAAAATTGGTAAATACGGCCCTGTTCTTGATGCAGTATGCACAAAAATAAAAACAATACTTTAAAAAACAAATATATTTTTCTCTAAAAATCGTATTACAAATAAATAAATAAATTAGTCCGGTATTTTTAATAAATTACAAACTGGTACCTACTCGTACGAAAATAACAATATTCCAAACAGTAAAAAAATAACAATTCTTTCAATTCTTATTTAATTTCCACATTCTAGTTAGTGTGGTGGCTGAAACATAGTGAATATAATAATTTTCAAAATAAAGAAAAATCAAAGACTATATTCAGTATATCCGAAAAAAAATTGCCTTGAAAAATGTACTAAAACTGAAACTGTACAAAAAACAAACAAGTGTCATTAATGACTGAGTAGGCAACCGAATATACTCTAAAGCGTAGATGGTAACTAACTAGGACATCGTTTTTAAAATGCACTGTACAACTTACCAGAAGTCGCAATGAATTATAGAACGGATACGGCGAAATAGCAGGAACTGGAGACTGAAATTTAAGAGCGTCAGCAAGACCATGTATAATCACCACAAAATAACTACCATAAAAATGGGCACATTTATGGGTATTCTTGACGGCTGATTCGCGACGGAGTAACAACCAAAAAGCTGCAACACATAAAAAGCATTATACTGCTGGAAAACAGATCCGTAATAAAAGAAAATTTTTCACGCTTTTAGTACTACGGTACATAATTACTTACAGGCAACGAATTTGTGGCCCGAACTGCGCTCCGTAGCACCACAGGACCAACGTGTTTGTAATAATCTCGGCTACAAAACTTCAAAAATTAATTTAAAATCCATTTTTTAAGTCTGAATCGTACCTGTATTGCTGAAGCTGGTTACGAATTGCGTAGGGAACGCGACTGAAGTTTATTGTACGTCCGTGGAGGCCAAAGTTGTCTTGTATTGTAACAATTATTAATGGATAATTTTTTTTGTGAAGATAAATATTACTTACTTTTGAGTCGAGTTTCCGCTTTTACCATTTCTTGATAATTCACGAACGTGATGTATCCATAAAATTTGCTGCTAATGCGAAACTGGACCAAGGTTTTCGCATCGATTATTCCAATGAGGGCGTCGAAGAGGTCTTTTTTCGTCAAGTCGGGCGAAAAGTTGGTGAAATATAAGTTCGTACTCTGCGTGAGAAAATAAGAAAACGTTGTTATTCCACTAGGTCAGAAAAATAAATTTGGGGTGAAGTTGGCACGGGTTAAAGGGGCGTTCTGCTTTAACATTGTTCTTGGTGAGGTATTGACCGTTCCACTTCGCTTCGTTCCACACAAGACAATTGTAAGAAATTTTGAATATCATAACGATTTTGACAACGATCCTGTAGCAAGCAACAACATACGTTGAAAGTGAGTTTCTTTGTTCTTCAATATTCGAGACACGGAAGTTATAAATAAAGGCGGGACACGAGTTTCGTAGCTCAGTTTTATGTTTACAAAAAGTTTAATCAAACAACAGAGTGTTGAACCGCTGTAAAAGCAGAGGCGGCCGCTGTGAAAGGCGGCAAGAATTATGAATAGAGGAACACCTGACCCTCATTATATTTTTTTAGGGAAGATGTAACGGACGAAACACATTTTCTCCATCGATTGTACGAAAAAAATTAAATAAATGTATCTTTGTCAAAACTGAAACTAATTGAATCTTAGGTCATTCTAATTCGTGCTATAAATCTTGTCCGGGAAACAAAATGATGCAACTAAGCCTTACATTTTTCAGCTAGAAATTGCCATTTATTATCCCTGCGGTTTACTCCAGTATTTTTCCAAGTGCCGGGTTTCTGAATTTCGCCTTTATGGTAATCGGATGAGGATTTTCTGCATACACCGCAATTTTAAATACATGAATATTCAAAACGTTTATTCAGTGAGAGTCAATGGTCTGGCGTTTCGCGGCTCGTAGAACACAAAAATGCAGATTTCCCCGGATTTTACACGTTTTAATCGTCGCGGATTACTAAACCCAAAGAGAGAACTAGAAATCGCTTTATAATTTATGAAGGTTTGTTTTGAACCGAGTGGGAAAATGACAAATATCTACATTTTGTAGTATAAATATTTCACTTCGGGCAGACAAGGAAAAATGACCCTAGTGGAATTATAGAAATGGAGAAACAAACTCGGTGTCAGTGAAGTATTTGCAGAAGCTCATTAGTTAAAAGGGGGAAAGCCACCACACGTATAAAACAGAGCCACTTTTTTAAATTTTCGACGTTTCGAAGATAGATTGATTACGAACTAAGAGAGTTACAGTCGTGTTTCATATTCAGGTTCAAATTAATCGTTTTAAACCAGTTATGGTAGATACAGTTGTATAAACCCCGGAGAGAATCATAAAGTCGTTAAATTTTTTCCGGCGAAGTTATCGAATTGACCTAGGTTATAAATGTTTAATACATAAGACCCATGTGATCTCCCACTTTGTTTTCAATTTTGTGCCGTTTTAGCATCTGAGAATTTTCTACGAAGATAATTGGATTTTGTAAATTCGGGCTGAAATTTATTATGTTTAATTTGGATGATCGGATTATGTACTTATGATTATAATAAATCACCGACGTTGATCTCGATTTATGTATTATGTATTTATATATTATACTTTTATGACTGAACTACACAAAGAAAGGAAAAACGTTCAAAGACTGAATGCTACCTACATTGAATTTTGCATTAATAATGGATCTGATATGTCATAAATTATTGATATGAAACATACTGGGGACTGACTTCGATTAAACGTATGCAATTTATAAATATAATATGTCTTGAACAGAATTCTACAAAAAATAATATCACAAATTAAAGATAAAACCATATTTTTGCTTTTTGGAATAAAATTTAGTCAATGTTTTGTTACCTCTAAATGATGATGTTACTTGAATATTATTTAGTGTTAGTTACTGTTATTACTAGTTTTTTTTTATTTATGGATTTTTAGTTCTAAAACGCCTGAGTTTTCGTCAATTTTGTTTTTTAAAATAGCCCATTTTGAAAGGAAATTTATGTAATATGGCAGACAATTAAAAGAAATGATTTTCGTATTTGCAAAGTAGTTGCCCCTCGGAAAAAAAAAGTTCGAACCTTAAAATATTTAATTTTTTCAAAGTCATTTCTGTATTTTCAAAATTCATATAAATTTTTATCCATCTTTAAACATACCTAGTAGTCATGTAGTGGGAGTTTTAAGAAAATTTAAGCTAATTTCACCTGTTTTAGAATCCCCATTACTTTTTGTCGACCAATTTGACCTGTCTTAGGACCTTGATTATTTTTTTGACCAATTTATCAGGAAAAAGTGATAGGGGTTTTAAGAGAGGTCCAAGTTTCGACAAAAAATTTAGTGGGGATTCTAAGACAGGTCAAATGAGGTCAAACTACCTTAGAACACTACTTGCTTATCAATGCACATTTCTCGATAAAAATGAGTTTAATAATTTTTATAGATGATGACAGCAGCTGATGTGATGTGTTTCTAAAATATTTAAAAACTGCGTATCTAACATTCTTCAATTTAATTTTAAGATTGCAAAATCCAACGCTTTGAAATCTCGTTTTGAGTTTATCGGAAGCATGGTAAATTGTTAATCAAAATTTATCCGTTCATGAAAATGTTCTGGAAAATAAATATTATTTAAATGTTAAAAAGTAACATAGTTCTGAACTTGTGTTGAATTTTTTTCCTAGGCATCGAGATTTTTGAAAAAAATCAACACTACAATTTTTCGTTTTCTCAAGTTTTCGAATTTTCGATTTTTTGGCTTTTCGATGTTTCGGTTTCTGAATTTTTCAATTTATGGTTATTTCAATTTTGGGATTTTTCAAACCTGTGATTTTTAAATTTTTCGACTTTTCAATTTCTCGATTGCTCAATTTTTCGATAGGTATCTCAGTTTTGAGGTTTTTCAAATTTTCCATTTCTGAGTTGTTTATTTTCCGATTTCTCAATTTTCTGATTCTTCATTTCAGTTTTTGGCCTCTCAAAATTTTCGAATTTCCGACTTCCTAGATTTTTTCGGATTCTCGACTTGTTGATGATTCGATTTTCAGATTTTCGAATTTTCAACTTAACAATTTTTAGATTTTTCAGGTTTCTGATTTTTTAAATTTTCGATTTTTCGAATTTTCCACTTTTCTTTTTCTCGATTTTTCAATTTTTCGATATTTCAGTTTTGGGATTTTTCAGTCTTGTGATTTTGAAGTTTCCGACTTTTCAATTTCTCGATTTTCATTTTTCAGTGACTCAAATTTTCGATATCTCAGTTTTGGGATTTTTCACTCTTTTTTTCCGACTTTTCAATTTCTCGATTTTCATTTTTCAGTGACTCAAATTTTCGATATCTCAGTTTTGGGATTTTTCACTCTTGTGGTTTTTAAATTTTTCGACTTTTCACTTTCTCGATTTTCAGTTTTTCGATTGCTTAATTTTTCAACATCTCAGTTTTAGGATTCTCAAAATTTTCAATTTTTCAATTTGTTTATTTTCCGATGTGTCAGATTTTCCAATTTTTCGATTCTTCATTTCTTCGATTTTTTAATTTTTCCGTTTTTGGCGTCTCTAAATTTTCGATTTCTCGACTATTCGATGTTTCGGATTCTGAACTTGTTGATGTTTTGATTTTCAGATTTTCAGGTTTTCAAATTTTCAACTTAACAATTTTTACATATTTCAGGTTTCCGATTGTTTACATTTTCGATTTTTCAAATTTTCGACTTTTTATTTTCTCGATTTTTCAATTTATCTGTATTTCAGTTCTGGGATTTTTCAGTCTTGGAATTTTTAAATTTTTCGACTTTTTAATTGCTCTATTTTCAATTTTTCGAATGCTCAATTTTTCGATATTTTTTGGGATTCTTCAAATTTTTCGACTTTTTAATTTCACAATTTTCAATTTTCCGATGTGTCAGTTTTACAATTTTTCAATTTTTCGATTCTTTATTTCTTCTATTTTTTAATTCTTCAGTTTTTGAAGTCTCAAAATTTTCGAATTTCCGACTTCCTAGATTTTTTCGGATTCTCGACTTGTTGATGTTTCGATTTTCAGATTTTCGAATTTTAACTTAACAATTTTTAGATTTTTCAGGTTTCTGATTTTTTAAATTTTCGATTTTTCCAATTTTCCACTTTTATTTTTCTCGATTTTTCAATTTTTCGATATTTCAATTTCTCGATTTTCGTTTTTCAATGACTCAAATTTTCGATATCTCAGTGTTGGGATTCTTCAAATTTTCCATTTCTCAGTTTGTTTATTTTTCGATTTCTCAATTTTCCGATGTATCAATTTTGGGATTTTTCAGTCTTGTGGTTTTTAAATTTTTCGACTTTTCACTTTCTCGATTTTCAGTTTTTCGATTGCTTAATTTTTCAACATCTCAGTTTTAGGATTCTCAAAATTTTCAATTTTTCAATTTGTTTATTTTCCGATGTGTCAGATTTTCCAATTTTTCGATTCTTCATTTCTTCGAATTTTTAATTTTTCCGTTTTTGGCGTCTCTAAATTTTCGATTTCTCGACTATTCGATGTTTCGGATTCTCAACTTGTTGATGTTTTGATTTTCAGATTTTCAGGTTTTCAAATTTTCAACTTAACAATTTTTAGATATTTCAGGTTTCCGATTGTTTAAATTTTCGATTTTTCAAATTTTCGACTTTTTATTTTCTCGATTTTTCAATTTTTCTGTATTGCAGTTCTGTGATTTTTCAGTCTTGGAATTTTTAAATTTTTCGACTTTTTAATTTCTCTATTTTCAATTTTCTGATGTGTCAGTTTTACGATTTTTCAATTTTTCGATTCTTTATTTCTTCGATTTTTTAATTCTTCAGTTTTTGACGTCTCAAAATTTTCGAATTTCCGACTTCCTAGATTTTTTCGGATTCTCGACATGTTGATGTTTCGATTTTCAGATTTTCGAATTTTCAACTTAACAATTTTTAGATTTTTCAGGTTTCTAATTTTTTAAATTTTCGATTTTTCAAATTTTCCACTTTTATTTTTCTCGATTTCTCAATTTCTCAACTTGTTTATTTTTCGATTTCTCAAATTTCCGATGTGTCAGTTTTAGGATTTTGCAGTCTTGTGATTTTTAAATTTTTCGACTTTTCACTTTCTCGATTTTCAGTTTTTCGATTGCTTAATTTTTCGATATCTGTTTTAGGATTTTCAAAATTTTAAATTTTTCAATTTGTTTATTTTCCGATGTGTCAGTTTTACGATTTTTCAATTTTTCGATTCTTCATTTCTTCGATTTTTAATTTTTCCGATTTTCCGACTTCCTAGATTTTTTGATTTCTCGACTTTTCGATGCTTCGGATTATCGACTTGATGTTTCGATTTTCGGATTTTCAGGTTTTCAATTTTTCAACTTAACAATTTTTAAATTTTTCAGGTTTCTGATTTTTTAAATTATCAACGTTTCGTTTTCTGGATTTTTCAGTATTTCGATATTTCAGTTTTGTGATTTTTCAGTCTTTCACTGATCTTTTAAATTTTCGACTTTTCGTTTTCTCGATTTTACAATTTTTCGATTCCTCAGTTTTCCGATTCTTTAATTTTTCTTCGATTATTCAACTTTTCGATTTTCCGATTTATCGTTTTATCTATTTTCCAATTTCTAATTTTTTTATTTTTCGATTTCTCAATTTTCCGATATTTCAGGTTTACGGTTTTTCAATTTTTCGACTTCTTTTACTTCTGAGATACTAACAGTATACAAGGAGTTCAAAATACGCGGGAATTTTAAATCTACGTATAGAGAAAGGAAAAATCTTTGCAAAATAATAATATCAGCACTGATATTATAAAATACGCATAAAAAAAGAAAAAACCTTTCAAACGTGCTGATTATACAGGGTGAGCCACTAAGTGCGCGTTCTTGATATCTCATTATTATTATTACTAACAGAAAAAAAAACAAAATTAGTTCCAACTATACAGAGTGTTCTGTTTTTAAGGTGTAACGCATCACGAATTAGTTTTTTCAAATAAAATACCATACATATATGTATATTTTTTTCTTGCTTTTTAACCATAGGTTAATTCCGATGCGACGTTGCTAAATTATTCTACTTTTCTTGAAATTTTTTTGAAATGGAAAGATTCACAGAAAAAAACACGATAGAGTTATTTTTTAAATCAGGATTATAATGTTTTGTGGAGAGATAAACAAAAATACGCGCTTTATTGTGATGTAGATAAAATTGGGTATTAATATACAGAGGGTTTATTTTCTTTTTTGTTCTTTTTTTTTGTTAAATATGTTTAAAGTTGTAATTATTGAGGTTTTTTACATTTTTAAGGGACACATCGACATATTGAAAGAAAGAGAGCAAAAAGTTAAGTAAGATGCGGCAATAAAATACAGGGTGTTCTATTTGAAAAAACTGAAATATAGATATTTGAACACTGTAAAGTTTAATTTCTTATAAACACTCTGTATATTAATATTTTTTGTGAAAAATTCAGAATTTTTGAATTTCATTGCTTTATTGCTTTAAAAGTTACTGCGCTGTATCTATAGATTTTTAGATGATAAATTATAAGCATGCGATAAAAAATTTCCAATATAAGGTCTGATCTGACTTGCCCTGAGTTCACCTGACCAATGACGTTATAACTTTCAATCATGATCTAAAATTTCAAATTTTCGGAAAATCTTTTTGATACAAAGAACCGTAAAATCACTTCAGAACCTTTGTCTGTACCGGAAATAAATATAGCAAGGTAAAACAAATAAAATTGCTTTTTGAACACTTGAAATTAAAAAAAGTATCTTCACTAAAAAAACCCTCACTGCCAAATTTATTTTCTACACTGAGGAATTTTAAAGAAACTATGTAGCCGATCATAGGATGGGGCAAGAAAAACGTTCCCATTTTAAAAAATTATCGCTGACGTCATGACAACGGCGGCTATTAAATTTTAACTACAATATTCAAATATCGCCCTTTTAAGGAAAAAATGAAACTCAGACCTTCCTGTCAACTTTTATACCTAATTTTTTAACCGAAATGACCCATCCATACTTTATACGTAAACAAAAAACCCGCATAAAAAACGAAATCGACCATAAAAAATAAAAATAAATAAAACTCACGTATCTCAACAGCTTCGGCACAGCCCAGTGCACATCAATGACCATCCCCGCAACATTCAAAAACGGCCACGACTTCTTATGCGCCATAATCGCAAACTGGTGATCCCGATACGTACAAAAGCAATAATTCTTATACGGCACCCTCGACTTTTTTATCGCGATCCCCGTCAACCCTTCCCCCATCACCCGCACCACGACGTCCCTCACGAACTGCTCCGACACCCACTCCGGAATCGACTTCAGGATCAGCCGATTGTTATTCAGCGACAGCTTCACCACGATCCTGTGCTCCTCGTCGATGTGTTCGTCGTGGAGGCAGCAAATCGCCTCCCGGCTGGCCCGCACCCGCTGGTACTGCACGAAGCACTTGCCCCGGTTGCAGCCGCTGAAGTCCATGAGGAGGCGGATCTGGTAGATGTCGCCGCAGCGCGCGAAGAACTTGAACAGGGAGTCCACGGAGATGCTGCGCGGGATGTTGGAGACGAAGACCTCGGTGGAGGGCTCCGGGTCGCCGGTGGGGTTGAGGAGTTTGACGTACTTCTGGCCGTAGATTTGGAAGACGCGGTACTTGAGTTCGGAGGTCGGGGATTTGCACGTGAGGAGCTCCAGCTCGCTGCGGTAGGTCACCTGGAGCTCCATTTCTGGTTGGTCGGTGCGGTTAGCATTGGAGGTCTGTGGTGCTGGTGTGGTTGATGGTGAGTGGAGGAGTGGGGGGCGGCGGTGGTGGATTCGGGGTTTTGATTGGTGAGGACGCGACTTAGCGGGATTAGGAGGTGGGTGGGAGAAGGTGATGGGTTCGTTTTTGGAAGTTACGAGTAAGAGGGACAAATAATTGATTTATGTGAATTCTAGTGGAAGTGGAACGTAAATTTTACTTAAATATTAGTAGGTTGAAAGTGACGCTACCTCGTGGTATTGCTGGTCCTATAAATACAGTTATTTTACTCGTATAAAAATGGAAAGCGATACACAGCGCTATAGGTGGCTTTATTCTCATGTATATAAAGAAAGTTTTTTTTTATCAACCGCTTTAAAATGTCAACACGAATTGTAAAAAAATTGGGCAAAATTCGAAGAAATGCGTTGGTAACAAGCCAACCTTCCAGATATTTTCGAAGGGAAGTATTGCCAACTGAATAAAAAAAACATTCTTCTCCGGATATATATTGCTTATGTCAAAATCAGTTGTAATGTTGTGTGACAAGATAACATTTTAATTTAAATATATAATCACCCTATATATATATATTATACAATATAAGTTAAAACATTTTTCATATGTCGAGACAAGGTATTTACAAAAATTAAATTAGACATGAAATTTCAGACACATTACACAGTTTTTAATTACGAGGTACTACCGAAAATTATTCTTAAGTTGCATCAAAATCACACGGAATATGATTGTCATTAGTTTTTTTTTCAATTTATTAATTTGCAACAACTGCAACAAAAAAAATGGCAGCAATCAAGATCCTATAATTTTTCATTTTTACTTCTCGAGCGAATAGCGTTCGTCGGCCGAATTGCCACTTTCATGTTTTCTTGACATTCTATGACAGCTAGAGGGTGAAAAACTAGGTTTCCCGTTTACGTCTGTCTGTAGTCTGTCTGTGTCGATTTTTTTTTTAGACAAATTATCTCCGAAACTACTGGACTAATAGTTGTCAAATTCTATATGTGTGTTAGGAATATGCTAAGCAAAACTTGTTTAATCATCCCCAGATTACATTGCAGACATTACCTCAAAATTGTGTATAGTAACTGTTATCAAAAATTTTATAAAATAATATTTTCCTGTAATTGTGGTCCATAAATCCGCCTTGAGTTTTTCCGGAGGCATCCAGATCTTTGCAAAAAAAATTAAATTGAATGACAACTTTTATATTACTCCTAATATAAAATGCAAACGTCATATTGTCATTTTTAGAGAATCTTCTTCGAATTTCGAGATCTTTTGTCTTTTTTAGAGGAATTGAAAGACTTTCAGGAGGTCATAACGTTATTTTTTTTCTATGGCGAAAGATTCTCGGGGAACTTTAGTGTTATTTTTTTCTAAATAGCGAAAGAATTGAGGGAGTCCCTAGTTTTATTTTTAAGACGGAAGAATCTCGGGGGTTTTTAGTGTTATTTTTTCTAAAATTCAAAAGAATCGCGGAGTCCCCTAGTATCTTTTTTTTAAGCGAAGCTAGAATCTCGCTAGCCCATAGTTTTATTTTTTTCTAAAAGGCGAAAGAATCTTGAGGGACTTTGGTGTTAGTTTTTTTAAGTAAAAAAATCTCGGAAGCACCAGAGTGTTATTTTTTTTCTAGAAGGCGAAAGAGTCACTGGTTCCCCTAGCGTGGTTTTTTAAACAGATACATAAAGAATCTTGGAATCCCTTCTTATCTTTTTTTTTAACTTGAAAGACTCGGGAGGTCATAATATAATTTTTTTTTCTAAAAGTCGAAATATTCTCAAAGGATCTCAGTAGGGTAAATGTGTACAAGAGTGCGCATATGTATAAGAGTACGCACTGATGATTTCTGCTTATTAGTGCCATCTGGATAAGATGAAGTTATACCATTCAGAATCTAATACTAAACCTGAGATAAAGGTGCAAAAGTGAGCTGAATATAGTTTATAGTTTGGTCGTACTGACGATTTTATGTTCACACGTTGTGTGGATGTAATTTTTACCGCTCATAGTTTTAGTTTTTTGTAAGGTACGTACCAGTTCTTTTATTTTACAGTAATAATTTTCATTAGCTGTAGCTTTTAAGGTGTCGTTATACACTAACAGTTTTATACTTTCTATCCATCAAAATCTTTTAACTTTGAAAACATTAGGTTATGTACAAATGTACAAGAGTGCGCAGCGAGGTATTGTATAAGAGTGCGCGTTGTTTGCGATACATAGTTTAATAGTCTTGTAGATACATATCATACGATAATGAATTATTTAACTCTACTACTTTGTACTGCTTCTCAAGTTGTGTGGTGGTGGTTATGGTTATTTTTTTTTAATTTTTACTTCCTGAGCGTATTGTAATTGAGTCCGTCGATCGACTCTCTACTTTTATGTTTTCTCGACTTTTCAAGAACCCTAGTGTACAAAAAACTAGGTCTCCCGTTTTATGTGTAGTCTGTAGTCGCTTATTCCCATTTATTTTCACCTTAGAGACAAAGATTTTTTCATAAAATGCAATGCGCACTCATAAGCGTTCAAATGCGCACTCTTGTGCAATGAACTGTCTAAGAGTGCGAATTTACACATCTTGAGAAAACTTGAAATTACTCTTAAAATATAGTGGCTTGGGACGTACAATTAAATACATCTGATCTCTAAACATGTAAATGACGAACCCATATCATAAAATTTGTCTATACAAAAAAATTAAAAAGTTATTGACAGTTTTACACTAAGTGCGTACTCTTGTACACATTTACCCTATTATTTTTTCTTAAATAGCGAAAGAATTTCGGGATCCCCTTATACTTTTTTTTTTTTTAAGCAAAGCTAGAATCTCCGGGTCCCTTATTGTTCTTTTATAGAAAATCTGAAAGAATCTTGGGAGAACCTAGTCTTTTTTTTTCTAAAAGCCGAAAGAATCTCGGGGAACCTTTGTGTTATCTTTTCTAAAAGTCGAAAGATTCTCGGGGGAACTTAGTGTTATTTTTTTCTAAATAGCGAAAGAATCTCGGTAGTTTCTAGTGTTATGTTTTAAGGCGAAAGAATCTCGGGGTCCCCTAATATCTTTTTTTTAAACGAAGCTAGAATCTTGGGATCCCTTATTGTTCTCTTTTAGAAAATCTGAAAGATCTCGGGAGCCCCTAGGGTTATTTTTTTCTAAAAAGCAAAAGAATCTCGGGGGACCTTGGAGTTATTTTTTCTAAAAGTGGAAAGATTCTCGGGGAAACTTAGTGTTCTTTTTTCTAAAAGGCAAAAGAATCTCGGGAGTTTCAAGTGTTATTTTTTAAGGCGAAAGAATCTCGGGATCCCCTAATACATTTTTTTTTAAACGAAGCTAGAATCTCGGAGTCCCATATTGTTCTCTTTTAGAAAATCTGAAAGAATCTCGGCAGCCCCTAGTGTTATTTTTTTCTAAAAGGCGAAAGAACCTCGGGGGACCTTGGTGTTGTTTTTTCTAAAAGTCGAAAGATTCTCGAGGGAACTTAATGTTTTCTTTTTTTTTTCTAAGAAGTAAAAGAATCTCGGGAACCCCTTGTGTCATTTTTTTCTAAATGACTAAAGGATCTCGAAGGCCCTTGGTGTTATTTTTTTCTAAAAGTCGCAAGATTATCGGAGGATCTTCTTAGTATTATTTTTTCCTAAATAGTGAAAGAATCTCGGGAGTCACTAGTGTTATTTTTTAAGGCGAAAGAATCTCGGGATCCCCTAATACCTTATTTTTTAAGCGAAGCTAGAATCTCCGGGTCCCCTATTATTCTTTTTTAGAAAATCTGAAAGAATCTTGGGAGCCACTAACCTTATTTTTTTCTAAATGGCGAAAGAACCTCGGGGGACCTTAAGGTTATCTTTTTTAAAAATCGAAAGATTCTCGGGGGATCTTGGTGTTATTTTTTTCCTAAATAGTGAAAGAATCTCGGGAATCTCTAGTATTATTTTTAAGGCGAAAGAATCTCGAGATCCCCTAATATCTTTTTTTTAAATGAAGCTAGAATCTCGGGAGTCCCTAGTGTTATTTTTTTCTAAAAAGCGAAAAAATCTCGGGGGACCTTGGTGTTATTTTTTCTAAAAGTCGAAAGATTCTCGGAGGAACTTAGTGTTATTTTTTTTTCTAAACAGCAAAAGAATCTTCGGAACGACTTGTGTTATGTTTTTCTAAATGACGAAAGAATCTCAAAGGCCCTTGATGTTATTTTTTCTAAAAGTCGAAAGAGTCTCGGAGGATCTTAGTGTTATTTTTTCCTAAATAGCGAAAGAATCTCGGGAATCGCTGGTGCTATTTTTTAAGTCGAAAGAATCTTGGGATCCTCTAATACCTTTTTTAAGCGAAGCTGGAATCTCCGGGTCCCCTATTATTCTTTTTTAGAAAATCTGAAAGAATCTTGGGAGCCACTAACCTTATTTTTTTCTAAATGGCGAAAGAACCTCGGGGGACCTTAAGGTTATCTTTTTTAAAAATCGAAAGATTCTCGGGGGATCTTGGTGTTATTTTTTTCCTAAATAGTGAAAGAATCTCGGGAATCTCTAGTATTATTTTTAAGGCGAAAGAATCTCGAGATCCCCTAATATCTTTTTTTTAAATGAAGCTAGAATCTCGGGAGTCCCTAGTGTTATTTTTTTCTAAAAAGCGAAAAAATCTCGGGGGACCTTGGTGTTATTTTTTCTAAAAGTCGAAAGATTCTCGGAGGAACTTAGTGTTATTTTTTTTTCTAAACAGCAAAAGAATCTTCGGAACGACTTGTGTTATGTTTTTCTAAATGACGAAAGAATCTCAAAGGCCCTTGATGTTATTTTTTCTAAAAGTCGAAAGAGTCTCGGAGGATCTTAGTGTTATTTTTTCCTAAATAGCGAAAGAATCTCGGGAATCGCTGGTGCTATTTTTTAAGTCGAAAGAATCTTGGGATCCTCTAATACCTTTTTTAAGCGAAGCTGGAATCTCCGGGTCCAATATTGTTCTCTTTTAGAAAATCTGAAAGAAACTTGGGAGCCCCTAGTCTAATTTTTTTGTAAAAAGCGAAAGAATCTCGGGGGATTTTGGTGCTATTTTTTCTAAAAGTCGAAAGATTCTCGGGGGAACTTAGTGTTATTTTTTCCTAAATAGCGAAAGAATCTGGGGAGTCTCTGGTATTATTTTTAAGGCGAAAGAATCTCGAGATCCCTTAGTATCTTTTTTTTAAACGAAGTTAGAATCTCGGGATCCCCTATTGTTCTCTTTTAGAAAATCTGAAAGAGTCTCGGGAGTCTCTAGTGTTATTTTTTTCTAAAAAGTGAAAGAATCTCGGGGGACCTTGGTGTTATTTTTTCTAAAAGTCGAAAGATTCTCGGGGGAAGTTAGTGTTATTTTTTCCTAAATAGCGAAAGAATCTCGGGAGTCTCTAGTGTTATTTTTAAGGCGAAAGAATCTCGGGATCCCCTATTGTTCTCTTTTAGAAAATTTGAAAGAATCTCGGGAGCCCCTAGTGTTATTTTTTTCTAAAAGGCGAAAGAACCTCAGAGGACCTTGGTGTTATTTTTTCCAAAAGTCGAAAGATTCTCGAGGAACTTAGTGTTATCTTTTTTTTCTAAAAATCAAAAGAATCTCGGGAACCGCTTGTGATATTTTTTTCTAAATGATGAAAGAATCTCGAAGACCCTTGGTGTTATTTTTTCTAAAAGTCGAAATATTCTCGGAGGATCTTGGTGTAAATTTTTCCTAAACAGCGAAAGAATCTCGGAAGTTCCTAGTGTTATTTTTTAAGGCGAAATAATCTCGGGATTCCCTAATACCTTTTTTTTTTAAGCGAAGCTAGAGTCTCCCCTATTGTTCTTTTTTAGAAAATCTGAAAGAATCTTGGGAGCCCCTAGCCTTATTTTTTTCTAAAAGGCGAAAGAATCTCGGGGGACTTTGGTGTTATTTTTTCTAAAAGTCGAAATATTATCGGGGGAACTTAATGTTATCTTTTTTTTTCTAAAAAGCAAAAGAATCTCGGGAACCCCTTGTGTTATTATTTTCTAAATGACGAAAAAATCTCGAAGACCCTTGGTGTTATTTTTTCTAAAAGTCTAAGGATTCTCGGAGGATCTTGGTGTAATTTTTTCCTAAACAGCGAAAGAATCTCGGAAGTCCCTAGTGTTATTTTTTAAAGCGAAAGAATCTCGGGATCCCCTAATATCTTTTTTTTTAAGTGAAGCTGGAATCTCCGGGTCCCCTACTGTTCTTTTTTAAAAAATCTGAAAGAATCTTGAGGGCCCCTAGCCTTATTTTTTTCTAAAAGGCGAAAGAACCTCGGGGGACCTTGGTGTTATTTTTTCAAAAAGTCGAAAGATTCTCGAGGGAACTTAGTGTTATCTTTTTTTCTAAAAAGCAAAAGAATCTCGGGAACCTCTTGTGTTATTTTTTTCTAAATGACGAAAGAATCTCGAAGGCCCTTGGTGTTATTTTTTCTAAAAGTCGAAAGATTCTCGGAGGATCTTGGTGTAAATTTTTCCTAAACAGCGAAAGAATCTCGGAAGTCCCTAGTGTTATTTTTTAAGGCGAAAGAATCTCGGGATTCCCTAATATCTTTTTTTAAGTGAAGCTGGAATCTCCGGGTCCCCTATTGTTCTTTTTTAGAAAATCTGAAAGAATCGTTGGAGCCCCGAGTCTTATTTTTTCTAAAAGGCGAAAGAATCTCGGGGGACCCTGGTGTTATATTTTATACAAGTCGAAAGATTCTCGGGGGAACTTTGTGTTATTTTTTTCTAAAAAGCATAAGAATCTCGGGAGCCCCTTGTGTTATATTTTTAGGGCGAAAGAATCTTGGGGACCCCTGGTGTAATTTTTTTCTAAAAGACGAAAGAATCTCGAGGGCACCTAATGTTATTTTTTTTCCAAAAAGGGAAAGAATCAGAGGGCTTCTAGTGTCTTTTTTAAAGAGCAACTTAAAGAATCTCGGGATCCCTTATTTAATTTTTTTAGAAAACATGAAAAATTCTCGGGAGGTCTTAATGTTATTTTTTGCTAAAAGGTGAAATAATCTTCGGAGCCCTTAGTATTATTTTTTATAAGGAACGAAAGATTCTCGGGGGACTTTCGTGTTTTTTTTTGAGAGAAGCTTAAAGAATTCGGTATCCCCTGTCGTCTTTTTTTAGAAAATCTGAAAAAATCTCGGGAGTCCCTAGTGTTATTTTTTCTAATAGACGCAACATTCTCGAAGGCTCTTCGTCTCATTTTTTATAAAAGGCGAAAAATTCTCGAGGACCTTAGTGTTATTTTTTTCTAAAAAGCGAAAGAATGTTTGAGTTTCCTAGTTTGTTTTTTTTTTAAGAGAAGCTTAAAAAATATCCAGATCCCGTTTTTTTTTTTTTTTTTAGAAAATCTGAAAGTATCCCAGGTTTTATGGGATAGTCGTAGTGTTATTTTTTTCTAAAGGGCAAAAGAATCTGGGGGGCACCAAGTCCTACTTTTTTGCGAAAGAATCACGGGGTACACTAGTATCTTTTTTAAAGAGGAACTTAAAGAATCTTGGGCTCCCTTAGTGTTATTTTTTATAAAAGGCGAAAGATTCTTGAGAGACCTTAGTGTTATTTTTTTCTAAAAAGCGAAAGATTGTCGGAGTTCCAGTATTTTATTTTGAGGGAAGCGTAAAGAATATCAAAATCCACTGTTGTTTTTTTTTTGAAAATCCGAAATAATCCCGGGAGTCCCTAGTGTTATTTTTTTCTAAAGGGCAAAAGAATTTCGGGGGCACCTAGTGTTATTTTTTTGCGAAAGAATCACGAAGTCCTCTAGTGTCTTTTTTAAAGAGAAACTGAAAGATTCCCGGGGGCCCCTATTATCATTTTTTTTTTTAGAAAACCTGGAAGACTCTCAGGAGGTCCTTACATTATTTTGTTCTAAAATGTGAAAAAATCCCGGGGGCCCTTAGTGTTATTTTTTATAAAAGGCGACAGATTCTCGAGGGACCTTGGTGTTATTTTTTTCTAAAAAGCGAAAGATTGTCGGAATTCCAGTATGTGATTTTAAGAGAAGCTTAAAGAATATCAAAATCCACTGTTGTTTTTTTTTTTGAAAATCCGGAAGAATTTCGGGAGTCCCTAGTGTTATTTTTTTCTAAAGGGCAAAAGAATCTCGGGGACACCTAGTGTTATTTTTTTGCGAAAGAATCACAGGTTTCCTCTAGTGCCTTTTTTAAAGAGAAACTTAAAGATTCTCGGTGCCCCCTATAATCATTTTTTTTTTTTAGAAAACCTGGAAGACTCTCAGGAGGTCCTTACATGATTTTGTTCTAAAATGTGAAAAAATCTCGGGGGCCCTTTGTGTTATTTTTTATAAAAGGCGAAAGATTCTCGAGGGACCTTGGTGTTATTTTTTTCTAAAAAGCGAAAGATTGTCGGAATTCCAGTATGTGATTTTAAGAGAAGCTTAAAGAATATCAAAATCCACTGTTGTTTTTTTTTTTAAATCCGGAAGAATTTCGGGAATCCCTAGTGTTATTTCTTTCTAAAGGGCAAAAGAATCTCGAGGACACCTAGTGTTATTTTTTTGAGAAAGAATCACGAGGTCCTCTAGTGTCTTTTTTAAAGAGAAACTGAAAGATTCTCGGGGGCCCCTATTATCATTTTTTTTTTTTAGAAAACCTGGAAGACTCTCAGGAGGCCCTTACATTATTTTGTTCTAAAATGTGAAAGAATCTCGGGGGCCCTTAGTGTTATTTTTTATAAAAGGCGACAGATTCTTGAGGGACCTTAGTGTTATTTTTTTCTAAAAAGCGAAAGATTGTCGGAGTTCCAGTATTTTATTTTGAGGGAAGCTTAAAGAATATCAAAATCCACTGTTGCTTTTTTTTTTTGAAAATCCGAAAGAATCTCGGGAGTCCCTAGTGTTATTTTTTTCTAAAGGACAAAACAATCTCCGGGGCAAATAGTGTTATTTTTTTGCGAAAGACTCACGAGGTCCTCTAGTGTCTTTTTTAAAGAGAAACTTAAAGATTTCCGGGGGGCCCTATTATTATCATTTTTTTTTTTTTTGAAAACCTGGAAGACTCTCAGGAGGCCCTTACATTATTTTGTTCTAAAATGTGAAAGAATCTCGGGGGCCCTTAGTGTTATTTTTTATAAAAGGCGACAGATTCTTGAGGGACCTTAGTGTTATTTTTTTCTAAAAAGCGAAAGATTGTCGGAGTTCCAGTATTTTATTTTGAGGGAAGCTTAAAGAATATCAAAATCCACTGTTGCTTTTTTTTTTTGAAAATCCGAAAGAATCTCGGGAGTCCCTAGTGTTATTTTTTTCTAAAGGACAAAACAATCTCCGGGGCAAATAGTGTTATTTTTTTGCGAAAGACTTACGAGGTCCTCTAGTGTCTTTTTTAAAGAGAAACTTAAAGATTTCCGGGGGGCCCTATTATTATCATTTTTTTTTTTTTTTGAAAACCTGGAAGACTCTCAGGAGGCCCTTACATTATTTTGTTCTAAAATGTGAAAGAATCTCAGGGGCCCTTAGTGTTATTTTTTATAAAAGGCGACAGATTCTTGAGGGACCTTAGTGTTGTTTTTTTCTAAAAAGCGAAAGAATGTCGGAGTTTCAGTATTTTATTTTAAGAGAAGCTTAAAGAATATCAAAATCCACTGTTGTTTTTTTTTTGAAAATCCGAAAGAATCTCGGGAGTCCCTAGTGTTATTTTTTTCTAAAGGGCAAAAGAATCTCGGAGGCACCTAGTGTTATTTTTTCCCGAAAGAATCACGGGCGTCCTCTAGTGCCTTTTTTAAAGAGAAACTTAAAGATTCTCGGGGTCCCCTATTATCTTTTTTTTTTTAGAAAACCTGGAAGACTCAGAAGGTCCTTACATTATTCTTTTCCAAAGGGTGAAAGAATCTCGGGAGCCCTTAGTGTAATTTTTTTTCTGAAAGCGAAAGAATCTCGCAGCCACCTAGTGTCTTTTTTTTAAGAGAAGCTTAAAGAATCTTGGAAGCTTCTAATGTAATTTTTTTCTAAAAGGCGAAAGCATTTCGGGGTCCCGTAGAGTCTTTTCTTTAGAGAAACTGTAAGAATCTTGAGAGGCCAAAATGTTATTTTTTTTCTATTCTTTCGGTGGCCCTTAGTTTTATTTTTTTTTTAAAAGGCGAAAGATTCTTGGGGAACCTTAGTGTTATTTTTTTCTGAAAAGCGAAAGAATCTCCAGGGCACTTGGTGTTATTTTTTCCTAAAGGTGGGAAAAACACGGGTTCCCCTAGTGTCTTTTTTTACAAGAAAGTTAAAGAATCTCGGTGTTGCCTGTTGTCTTTTTCATTAAAAAAGCTGAATCAATCTCAGGGGTCTAGTGTCATTTTTTTCTAAAAAACTAAAGTATCTCGGGGCCCTTAGTGTTATTTTTTTTTTAAATCAAGAGAATCTCGGAGTCCCCTAGCATCTTTTTTTTAAGAGAAGCTAAAATCTGGGAGACCCTTATTGTTGTTTTTTTTTTCATTCTGAAAGAATCTCGGGAGCGCCTAGTGTTATTTTTTCCTAAAAGGCGAAACATTTAGGCGTCCTTGGTGTTACTTTTTTTTTAGGCACATACACACGAATGATATATCGCGTCCCTGAAGTATTTTTCACTGGAAATTTTTTTTATTTTTTTATATCAATTTTCTAAAAATAATTAGCTAATTAATTCCTAATTTGTTATATATAATAAATTAACATTTTAGCAAAATTTCAAAATAATACACTGTATTAGGACATCTCGTGTAGGTAACTTTGGAATCAGTCGTTAAATTCAAATTTAAAAATAAGTCAAAATTTTGAGATGACGTCATCAATATGTTTAACAGCATGAATAATAATTAATAAATTTCAACTAGCAAATATTAATATATTTCTTTACCAAGTGCCTCTCTAAGAATTTAAATACTTCAAAAAAACTAAATTTATCTAACGAAATGCAAATATGTGACAGACTCCCATAATATCAATCCAGCGACTATAAAAAGTAAATAAACCGAATAAATACATCCAATTTCCTCGCCAATAAGCTATCAAAGTTTCACTACTGTAGGAAAAGTAATAACAATGCAACTTTGTTTGCTGCTTTACGTTTCTGTTATATAAAACAAACTAATAGTTCTTCATCCTGAAGCCGGCAGTGTTGACATTAAAACCAACATAAAACTCCACAGTTTGTCGCTCTGGTCTAGAGCTGTATCAAGTCGCTATAAGACAAGAACTGAAAATAACCTTACTACCAGGATTTTTTTAATGAAACTCGAAATAGGTGCTAAAGTGTCTTTATTAAAGTTAACTACTACAAGAACAAACTCCTTAAAAAATACAATAGAATAACACAAAAACATGAAAAACATGTGTGTGGACTTAATTAATTATCCTCAATAATCAAAAATTCCAGACTAGCGATACACTTGTCCACTTGAAGTTATAAATATGGCGTACAAACGACGATAACAATCGAAGAACTAGTCCTAATATCTACGTCTAAATATAGTGAATATGGTATACAATACGAACTTTCACAAATCAATACTTATAAAAGCAAACATATCTAAATCGTCTATCTAAACTAAGAGTTGTGTGATATTCGGGGAATTCAGGTTTTGGTATTTATTTGCTATCATACGGTTTCTAGCTAATCGAATATTACGTAACCGGGTTGATTAGTTATCGCTTTTACATAGTTACCAAGTTAGAACCCCTCTCTCGCTCCCATTAAGGCAATCTGTTCCCAAACTTTCGTCGGTGCCGGATGAAGCTCTCTGCGATCTTCTAGGTTTATTTTTTAACTCGATTGATTCTTGTACCAGCTTTCGCATGGAAGGGGGCACGGATCTGTCAAAAAAACAAAGATAGGGATATATGTCTGATATGTCACACCCCCCCACTATTTAGAAGGTTTATCCAGCAGTTAACGAAATTTTCAAGATTTTAAACTTCTAACCTGCAGTAATTCTCCGGTAATCTTCCAATCCGATGCGTCTTGCTGTACTCGATAGGCCTAGCCCACTCCACACTAACTTCTTTGTTTCCAATCACGAGTCCTAAAGGCAACCAAAGATTAAATTTTCAATTGATTAATCGCAAATCGATCGCCGGCTCGGGAGTGTATTAGCAAATTGGGGTCTGTTACAAACGAAATAGCTCGGATTAAGAGACTTTCAAAGGCCGGAACTTTGTAAAGTTTAAAAACATGCGAAAGGTTGAAGGGTCGGACAGATAGCAGATGCCAGGACCGGCGTAATTGATGGAGTTCGGTTTTGATTGGCCGTGAATATTAAACGCAATTGAGCGAAATGAAAAATTTGCATATGGACGATATTGAAAGCTCGTAGGCTGTTTGTTTAGGCCAGATTGGGTTGATTGCGCGCTAACTAATGGAGATACCTTTTAATTTTACGAAGGCTTCTTCGGCGTATTTTCGGATGGTGAAGTGCACGAAGGCGAAGTTGTTGATCTTGTGGACTTTGACGATGGTCATGGGTTGGACGAAGTTGTACAAAACTTGTTTCAAGGCGTCGCAGCTTATCTGGCTTGGAATGTTGCTTAAGTAGAGTTTTGTTACCTTAAATAAAGAATAAAAATAAATTTTAGTTAAGTTTCTGTGTGAGGGAAGTTCCGTCTGTGTAACTTTATACCCGTTTTTACTAGCTGCCAGCGTATGTGTGAAGTTGGCTTCAGTTCAAAACGTGTCGCAAATAACAACAACTTATGACCCCGAGGAAGATTTCAGCCGTTAAATTAAAGCAATAAAGTGTTACCAACTGCCAAAAAAAGATACTCAGACTGGTGTAAAAGTTGAAGGGTATTAAATAAAGCTCTATTTCGTTTCGCCTTTAAAAGAATCCTATTTCTAGTTTTAAAGAACGCTGAAAGAAAACGATAATCCTGGAAAAATAGAATAGTTTATAGTTAATATAAAGACTGAAAGTTTTATGTGTCTAGTTAAGTACCTAATACCTATGAACCATAAACACCATCTTGCACAAATAGAAAAATAGTTACTTTGTCGTCGTCATGTTGCTTTTTAGCACCTCAATACACGATCAAAAGATGAATCTTATGGTTATTCAACATGTTTGGTTAGAATTTAAAGAGAACATGAGTTAAAATTCCTATTAAATCACATATTACTCATTATAAATGGTTAAAGAAAAACTTACATTCTAGCCTAAAGTATAGATAGAAAATATAAAAAATTATTTTGCCAATTTGATTTTATTAGGAAACCCTACGAGTTATAATACAGACCTCGGTATAGTGATCGTTCTTGATTTGATCACTAAAATTTGCTTCATACTCGTACATTAATTTGTATGGGTCACCCTGTATAAGTAATTCTAAAATGTGTTAATATAAACCATAGACAGTCTGATAAAAATTTTTAGAAGGTTTTTCAGTTTAATTTTGAGATGACGTCATCAATTTTTGAGGGGATAAACAGATAAAAGTTAAATTGTCAAATGTCGTTCAACAATTCGATTTTTTTTACCAATCTGGAGTAAAAAATCAAGGTGGATTCATAAATCACAAGTTATTTGCTATTTTAAAAAATTTGAATAAGATGTGTCATGTATGTAAAATTTTGAAGTGATTTATTTTATGACGACCTCTATAAGTTAATTTTTACTTTATTTTATCGCTACTACGATGGCTATTAATAATCAATACCGTTTTTATTTTTGAATTAAATACACACTACACAGACAAATGGGAACAGGAGATCTATTGCTTTATACCCTAGGGATCATGAAACGTCGAGAAAACATGAAAGTAAACATTCGCTTTAACTTTTACGCTCGAGAAATAAAAATCGACAAAAGGGAATAGGGGTGGGTGGGCGGGGTTAAGTTTTACTTTATTTGATTGGATTCTACATGATTCTTTGTTCATTGAAATTCGACACACGATACACAGACAGACAGACAGACAGAAACGGGAGATGTTTTGGGTTATGAATCATCGAGGAAACATTATAGTAACCATTCGCCTTAATTTTTCACCGTAGGGAAAAGTAAAAATCGACGAAAGAACAAAATGCTAATTTTTACTTTATCGGATTCTACTATGATGGCCTTTAATAATCCAGTTATTATTTTTTAACTAAAAAGTTTAGGAAATTATCGGTCTAATAAAAATCGACAGAAGATACACAGACGGACAGACAGACCGACGGAAACGGGCGACTTATATTTTCTTACTTTAGAAGTCGTCAAACGGCGGGAAAACATGAAAGTAGTCATTTGGTTTAATTTTTACATCTAGAAAATAAAAATCGCCTAGAAAGGATAGGGGTGGGTGGGCGGGGCTAATTTTTACTTTACTTTGATGGATTTTGTTACGATGGCCATTAATACCTAATCCAGTTCTTATTTTTGAACTAAATAGTTTCTAAGATTATCTGTCTAATAAAAATCTGCACAGACGTACACAGACAGGCAGACGGAAAAGAGAGACTTATTGCTTCATACTCTAGAAGTCATCACACACATCGAGAAAACATGAAAGTAGTAATTCGCCTTAACTTTTACGCCCATTAAGTAAAAATAGGCCAAAGAGAATAGGGGTGGGTGGGCGGGGCTAAGTTTTACTTTATTTGATTAGATTCTACATGATTCTTTGTTCAATGAAGTTCGACACATCTAGGAAGTAAATTCGCCTAGAGAGGATACGGGTGGGTGGGCGGGGCTAATTTTTACTTTACTTTGATTTTATTACGGTGGCCATTAATACCTAATCCAGTTCTTATTTTTGAACTAAATGGTTTCTAAGATTATCTGTCTAATAAAAATCTGCATAGACGTACACAGACAGGCAGACGGAAAAGAGAGACTTATTGTTTCATACTCTAGAAGTCATGACAAATGGAGAAAACATGAAAGTAGTCATTCGCCTCATTTTTTTACGCTCAGGAAGTAAAAATACCCCAAAGAAAATAGGGGTGGGTGGGCGGGGCTAAACTTTACTTTATTTAATTGGACTCTACATGATTCTTTGTTCAATGAAATTCGACACACGATACACAGACAGACAGACAGAAACGGGAGATGTTTCGGGTTATGAATCGTCGAGGAAACATTATAGTAACCATTCGCCTTAATTTTTAACCCAGGGGTGGTGAAAATCGACAAAAAAGAAGGAAGGCCCATTTTTACTTGATTTTATTGGAATCTACTATGATGGCCTTTAATAATCCAGTTATTATTTTTTAACTAAGTAGTTTAAGAAATTATCTGTCTAATAAAAATCGACAGAAGATACACAGACAGACAGACAGACAAACGGAAACGAGGGAATTATATTTTCATACTGTAGAAGTCGTGAAACGGCGAGAAAACAGGAAAGTAGTCATTGGCTTTAATTTTTACGCCTAGGAAGTAAAAATCGCCTTGAGAGGATAGGGGTGGGTGGGCGGGGCTAATTTTTACTTTACTTTGATGGATTTTATTACGGTGGCCATTAATACCTAATCCAGTTTTTATTTTTGACCTAAATAGTTTCTAAGAACATCTGTCTAATAAAAAACTGCACAGACGTACACAGACAGGCAGACGGAAAAGAGAGACTTATTGTTTCATACTCTAGAAGTCATGACAAATGGAGAAAACATGAAAGTAGTCATTCGCCTCATTTTTTACGCTCAGGAAGTAAAAATACCCCAAAGAAAATAGGGGTGGGTGGGCGGGGCTAATTTGTACTTTATCTTATTAGAACCCGCATGATGGTCATGAATAACTCAGATCATATTTTTGAACAAAGTAGTTTCGGAGATTATCTGTCTAATTAAAAATCGATACACGGTGCACAGACAGACAAACAGACAGACAGACGGAAACGAGAGATCCATTGTTTCATATTCTAGGGCTCATGAAACGTGGAGGAAACATTATAGTAGCGATTCGCCTTAATTTTTTACCCTAGGGAAAAGTAAAAATTGACAAAAGAAAAAAAATGCAAATTTTTTACTTAATCGGATTCTACTATGATGGCCTTTAACAATCTAATTCTTATTTTTTTAAGTAAGTAGTTTAGGAGATTATCTGGAAGACTCTCAGGAGGTCCTTACATGATTTTGTTCTAAAATGTGAAAAAATCTCGGGGGCCCTTTGTGTTATTTTTTATAAAAGGCGAAAGATTCTCGAGGGACCTTGGTGTTATTTTTTTCTAAAAAGCGAAAGATTGTCGGAATTCCAGTATGTGATTTTAAGAGAAGCTTAAAGAATATCAAAATCCACTGTTGTTTTTTTTTTTAAATCCGGAAGAATTTCGGGAATCCCTAGTGTTATTTCTTTCTAAAGGGCAAAAGAATCTCGAGGACACCTAGTGTTATTTTTTTGAGAAAGAATCACGAGGTCCTCTAGTGTCTTTTTTAAAGAGAAACTGAAAGATTCTCGGGGGCCCCTATTATCATTTTTTTTTTTTAGAAAACCTGGAAGACTCTCAGGAGGCCCTTACATTATTTTGTTCTAAAATGTGAAAGAATCTCGGGGGCCCTTAGTGTTATTTTTTATAAAAGGCGACAGATTCTTGAGGGACCTTAGTGTTATTTTTTTCTAAAAAGCGAAAGATTGTCGGAGTTCCAGTATTTTATTTTGAGGGAAGCTTAAAGAATATCAAAATCCACTGTTGCTTTTTTTTTTTGAAAATCCGAAAGAATCTCGGGAGTCCCTAGTGTTATTTTTTTCTAAAGGACAAAACAATCTCCGGGGCAAATAGTGTTATTTTTTTGCGAAAGACTCACGAGGTCCTCTAGTGTCTTTTTTAAAGAGAAACTTAAAGATTTCCGGGGGGCCCTATTATTATCATTTTTTTTTTTTTTGAAAACCTGGAAGACTCTCAGGAGGCCCTTACATTATTTTGTTCTAAAATGTGAAAGAATCTCGGGGGCCCTTAGTGTTATTTTTTATAAAAGGCGACAGATTCTTGAGGGACCTTAGTGTTATTTTTTTCTAAAAAGCGAAAGATTGTCGGAGTTCCAGTATTTTATTTTGAGGGAAGCTTAAAGAATATCAAAATCCACTGTTGCTTTTTTTTTTTGAAAATCCGAAAGAATCTCGGGAGTCCCTAGTGTTATTTTTTTCTAAAGGACAAAACAATCTCCGGGGCAAATAGTGTTATTTTTTTGCGAAAGACTTACGAGGTCCTCTAGTGTCTTTTTTAAAGAGAAACTTAAAGATTTCCGGGGGGCCCTATTATTATCATTTTTTTTTTTTTTTGAAAACCTGGAAGACTCTCAGGAGGCCCTTACATTATTTTGTTCTAAAATGTGAAAGAATCTCAGGGGCCCTTAGTGTTATTTTTTATAAAAGGCGACAGATTCTTGAGGGACCTTAGTGTTGTTTTTTTCTAAAAAGCGAAAGAATGTCGGAGTTTCAGTATTTTATTTTAAGAGAAGCTTAAAGAATATCAAAATCCACTGTTGTTTTTTTTTTGAAAATCCGAAAGAATCTCGGGAGTCCCTAGTGTTATTTTTTTCTAAAGGGCAAAAGAATCTCGGAGGCACCTAGTGTTATTTTTTCCCGAAAGAATCACGGGCGTCCTCTAGTGCCTTTTTTAAAGAGAAACTTAAAGATTCTCGGGGTCCCCTATTATCTTTTTTTTTTTAGAAAACCTGGAAGACTCAGAAGGTCCTTACATTATTCTTTTCCAAAGGGTGAAAGAATCTCGGGAGCCCTTAGTGTAATTTTTTTTCTGAAAGCGAAAGAATCTCGCAGCCACCTAGTGTCTTTTTTTTAAGAGAAGCTTAAAGAATCTTGGAAGCTTCTAATGTAATTTTTTTCTAAAAGGCGAAAGCATTTCGGGGTCCCGTAGAGTCTTTTCTTTAGAGAAACTGTAAGAATCTTGAGAGGCCAAAATGTTATTTTTTTTCTATTCTTTCGGTGGCCCTTAGTTTTATTTTTTTTTTAAAAGGCGAAAGATTCTTGGGGAACCTTAGTGTTATTTTTTTCTGAAAAGCGAAAGAATCTCCAGGGCACTTGGTGTTATTTTTTCCTAAAGGTGGGAAAAACACGGGTTCCCCTAGTGTCTTTTTTTACAAGAAAGTTAAAGAATCTCGGTGTTGCCTGTTGTCTTTTTCATTAAAAAAGCTGAATCAATCTCAGGGGTCTAGTGTCATTTTTTTCTAAAAAACTAAAGTATCTCGGGGCCCTTAGTGTTATTTTTTTTTTAAATCAAGAGAATCTCGGAGTCCCCTAGCATCTTTTTTTTAAGAGAAGCTAAAATCTGGGAGACCCTTATTGTTGTTTTTTTTTTCATTCTGAAAGAATCTCGGGAGCGCCTAGTGTTATTTTTTCCTAAAAGGCGAAACATTTAGGCGTCCTTGGTGTTACTTTTTTTTTAGGCACATACACACGAATGATATATCGCGTCCCTGAAGTATTTTTCACTGGAAATTTTTTTTATTTTTTTATATCAATTTTCTAAAAATAATTAGCTAATTAATTCCTAATTTGTTATATATAATAAATTAACATTTTAGCAAAATTTCAAAATAATACACTGTATTAGGACATCTCGTGTAGGTAACTTTGGAATCAGTCGTTAAATTCAAATTTAAAAATAAGTCAAAATTTTGAGATGACGTCATCAATATGTTTAACAGCATGAATAATAATTAATAAATTTCAACTAGCAAATATTAATATATTTCTTTACCAAGTGCCTCTCTAAGAATTTAAATACTTCAAAAAAACTAAATTTATCTAACGAAATGCAAATATGTGACAGACTCCCATAATATCAATCCAGCGACTATAAAAAGTAAATAAACCGAATAAATACATCCAATTTCCTCGCCAATAAGCTATCAAAGTTTCACTACTGTAGGAAAAGTAATAACAATGCAACTTTGTTTGCTGCTTTACGTTTCTGTTATATAAAACAAACTAATAGTTCTTCATCCTGAAGCCGGCAGTGTTGACATTAAAACCAACATAAAACTCCACAGTTTGTCGCTCTGGTCTAGAGCTGTATCAAGTCGCTATAAGACAAGAACTGAAAATAACCTTACTACCAGGATTTTTTTAATGAAACTCGAAATAGGTGCTAAAGTGTCTTTATTAAAGTTAACTACTACAAGAACAAACTCCTTAAAAAATACAATAGAATAACACAAAAACATGAAAAACATGTGTGTGGACTTAATTAATTATCCTCAATAATCAAAAATTCCAGACTAGCGATACACTTGTCCACTTGAAGTTATAAATATGGCGTACAAACGACGATAACAATCGAAGAACTAGTCCTAATATCTACGTCTAAATATAGTGAATATGGTATACAATACGAACTTTCACAAATCAATACTTATAAAAGCAAACATATCTAAATCGTCTATCTAAACTAAGAGTTGTGTGATATTCGGGGAATTCAGGTTTTGGTATTTATTTGCTATCATACGGTTTCTAGCTAATCGAATATTACGTAACCGGGTTGATTAGTTATCGCTTTTACATAGTTACCAAGTTAGAACCCCTCTCTCGCTCCCATTAAGGCAATCTGTTCCCAAACTTTCGTCGGTGCCGGATGAAGCTCTCTGCGATCTTCTAGGTTTATTTTTTAACTCGATTGATTCTTGTACCAGCTTTCGCATGGAAGGGGGCACGGATCTGTCAAAAAAACAAAGATAGGGATATATGTCTGATATGTCACACCCCCCCACTATTTAGAAGGTTTATCCAGCAGTTAACGAAATTTTCAAGATTTTAAACTTCTAACCTGCAGTAATTCTCCGGTAATCTTCCAATCCGATGCGTCTTGCTGTACTCGATAGGCCTAGCCCACTCCACACTAACTTCTTTGTTTCCAATCACGAGTCCTAAAGGCAACCAAAGATTAAATTTTCAATTGATTAATCGCAAATCGATCGCCGGCTCGGGAGTGTATTAGCAAATTGGGGTCTGTTACAAACGAAATAGCTCGGATTAAGAGACTTTCAAAGGCCGGAACTTTGTAAAGTTTAAAAACATGCGAAAGGTTGAAGGGTCGGACAGATAGCAGATGCCAGGACCGGCGTAATTGATGGAGTTCGGTTTTGATTGGCCGTGAATATTAAACGCAATTGAGCGAAATGAAAAATTTGCATATGGACGATATTGAAAGCTCGTAGGCTGTTTGTTTAGGCCAGATTGGGTTGATTGCGCGCTAACTAATGGAGATACCTTTTAATTTTACGAAGGCTTCTTCGGCGTATTTTCGGATGGTGAAGTGCACGAAGGCGAAGTTGTTGATCTTGTGGACTTTGACGATGGTCATGGGTTGGACGAAGTTGTACAAAACTTGTTTCAAGGCGTCGCAGCTTATCTGGCTTGGAATGTTGCTTAAGTAGAGTTTTGTTACCTTAAATAAAGAATAAAAATAAATTTTAGTTAAGTTTCTGTGTGAGGGAAGTTCCGTCTGTGTAACTTTATACCCGTTTTTACTAGCTGCCAGCGTATGTGTGAAGTTGGCTTCAGTTCAAAACGTGTCGCAAATAACAACAACTTATGACCCCGAGGAAGATTTCAGCCGTTAAATTAAAGCAATAAAGTGTTACCAACTGCCAAAAAAAGATACTCAGACTGGTGTAAAAGTTGAAGGGTATTAAATAAAGCTCTATTTCGTTTCGCCTTTAAAAGAATCCTATTTCTAGTTTTAAAGAACGCTGAAAGAAAACGATAATCCTGGAAAAATAGAATAGTTTATAGTTAATATAAAGACTGAAAGTTTTATGTGTCTAGTTAAGTACCTAATACCTATGAACCATAAACACCATCTTGCACAAATAGAAAAATAGTTACTTTGTCGTCGTCATGTTGCTTTTTAGCACCTCAATACACGATCAAAAGATGAATCTTATGGTTATTCAACATGTTTGGTTAGAATTTAAAGAGAACATGAGTTAAAATTCCTATTAAATCACATATTACTCATTATAAATGGTTAAAGAAAAACTTACATTCTAGCCTAAAGTATAGATAGAAAATATAAAAAATTATTTTGCCAATTTGATTTTATTAGGAAACCCTACGAGTTATAATACAGACCTCGGTATAGTGATCGTTCTTGATTTGATCACTAAAATTTGCTTCATACTCGTACATTAATTTGTATGGGTCACCCTGTATAAGTAATTCTAAAATGTGTTAATATAAACCATAGACAGTCTGATAAAAATTTTTAGAAGGTTTTTCAGTTTAATTTTGAGATGACGTCATCAATTTTTGAGGGGATAAACAGATAAAAGTTAAATTGTCAAATGTCGTTCAACAATTCGATTTTTTTTACCAATCTGGAGTAAAAAATCAAGGTGGATTCATAAATCACAAGTTATTTGCTATTTTAAAAAATTTGAATAAGATGTGTCATGTATGTAAAATTTTGAAGTGATTTATTTTATGACGACCTCTATAAGTTAATTTTTACTTTATTTTATCGCTACTACGATGGCTATTAATAATCAATACCGTTTTTATTTTTGAATTAAATACACACTACACAGACAAATGGGAACAGGAGATCTATTGCTTTATACCCTAGGGATCATGAAACGTCGAGAAAACATGAAAGTAAACATTCGCTTTAACTTTTACGCTCGAGAAATAAAAATCGACAAAAGGGAATAGGGGTGGGTGGGCGGGGTTAAGTTTTACTTTATTTGATTGGATTCTACATGATTCTTTGTTCATTGAAATTCGACACACGATACACAGACAGACAGACAGACAGAAACGGGAGATGTTTTGGGTTATGAATCATCGAGGAAACATTATAGTAACCATTCGCCTTAATTTTTCACCGTAGGGAAAAGTAAAAATCGACGAAAGAACAAAATGCTAATTTTTACTTTATCGGATTCTACTATGATGGCCTTTAATAATCCAGTTATTATTTTTTAACTAAAAAGTTTAGGAAATTATCGGTCTAATAAAAATCGACAGAAGATACACAGACGGACAGACAGACCGACGGAAACGGGCGACTTATATTTTCTTACTTTAGAAGTCGTCAAACGGCGGGAAAACATGAAAGTAGTCATTTGGTTTAATTTTTACATCTAGAAAATAAAAATCGCCTAGAAAGGATAGGGGTGGGTGGGCGGGGCTAATTTTTACTTTACTTTGATGGATTTTGTTACGATGGCCATTAATACCTAATCCAGTTCTTATTTTTGAACTAAATAGTTTCTAAGATTATCTGTCTAATAAAAATCTGCACAGACGTACACAGACAGGCAGACGGAAAAGAGAGACTTATTGCTTCATACTCTAGAAGTCATCACACACATCGAGAAAACATGAAAGTAGTAATTCGCCTTAACTTTTACGCCCATTAAGTAAAAATAGGCCAAAGAGAATAGGGGTGGGTGGGCGGGGCTAAGTTTTACTTTATTTGATTAGATTCTACATGATTCTTTGTTCAATGAAGTTCGACACATCTAGGAAGTAAATTCGCCTAGAGAGGATACGGGTGGGTGGGCGGGGCTAATTTTTACTTTACTTTGATTTTATTACGGTGGCCATTAATACCTAATCCAGTTCTTATTTTTGAACTAAATGGTTTCTAAGATTATCTGTCTAATAAAAATCTGCATAGACGTACACAGACAGGCAGACGGAAAAGAGAGACTTATTGTTTCATACTCTAGAAGTCATGACAAATGGAGAAAACATGAAAGTAGTCATTCGCCTCATTTTTTTACGCTCAGGAAGTAAAAATACCCCAAAGAAAATAGGGGTGGGTGGGCGGGGCTAAACTTTACTTTATTTAATTGGACTCTACATGATTCTTTGTTCAATGAAATTCGACACACGATACACAGACAGACAGACAGAAACGGGAGATGTTTCGGGTTATGAATCGTCGAGGAAACATTATAGTAACCATTCGCCTTAATTTTTAACCCAGGGGTGGTGAAAATCGACAAAAAAGAAGGAAGGCCCATTTTTACTTGATTTTATTGGAATCTACTATGATGGCCTTTAATAATCCAGTTATTATTTTTTAACTAAGTAGTTTAAGAAATTATCTGTCTAATAAAAATCGACAGAAGATACACAGACAGACAGACAGACAAACGGAAACGAGGGAATTATATTTTCATACTGTAGAAGTCGTGAAACGGCGAGAAAACAGGAAAGTAGTCATTGGCTTTAATTTTTACGCCTAGGAAGTAAAAATCGCCTTGAGAGGATAGGGGTGGGTGGGCGGGGCTAATTTTTACTTTACTTTGATGGATTTTATTACGGTGGCCATTAATACCTAATCCAGTTTTTATTTTTGACCTAAATAGTTTCTAAGAACATCTGTCTAATAAAAAACTGCACAGACGTACACAGACAGGCAGACGGAAAAGAGAGACTTATTGTTTCATACTCTAGAAGTCATGACAAATGGAGAAAACATGAAAGTAGTCATTCGCCTCATTTTTTACGCTCAGGAAGTAAAAATACCCCAAAGAAAATAGGGGTGGGTGGGCGGGGCTAATTTGTACTTTATCTTATTAGAACCCGCATGATGGTCATGAATAACTCAGATCATATTTTTGAACAAAGTAGTTTCGGAGATTATCTGTCTAATTAAAAATCGATACACGGTGCACAGACAGACAAACAGACAGACAGACGGAAACGAGAGATCCATTGTTTCATATTCTAGGGCTCATGAAACGTGGAGGAAACATTATAGTAGCGATTCGCCTTAATTTTTTACCCTAGGGAAAAGTAAAAATTGACAAAAGAAAAAAAATGCAAATTTTTTACTTAATCGGATTCTACTATGATGGCCTTTAACAATCTAATTCTTATTTTTTTAAGTAAGTAGTTTAGGAGATTATCTGTCTAGTAAAAATCGGTAGAAGATACAAAGACGGACAGACACATAGACGGAAATGGGACACATATTTTTTCATACTCTAGAAGACGCCAAACGTCGAGAAAACGTGAAAGTGGTCATTACTAATTATCTGTCTAATAAAAAACTACAGAGGCGATACACACAAAGATAGACAGACAGACGAAAAAAGGAGACTTATTGTTTCAAACTCTGGAGGTCTTGAGACGTCGAGAAAACATGAAGGTAGTCATTCGGCTTAACTTTTACGCTGGGGAAGTAAAAAAAACCAAAGAGAAGAGGGGTGGGTGGATGGGGCCTATTTGTACTTTATCTTATTGGATTCTATATGATTTATATTTTTGAACTAAGTAGTTTCGGAGATTATCTATCTAGTAAAAATTGACAGAAATTTCACAGACAGACGAAAACGGGAGAGCTATTTTTTCGTACTCTAGAAGTTGTGAAACGTTGAGAAAACATGAAAGTAGTCATTCTCCTTGACTTTTACGCTCAGGAAGTAAAAATCGACAAAACAGCATAAGGATGGGTGGGCGTGGCTAATTTTTACCTTATTCCATTCGATTGTATTCTGATGTCTTTTGATAACCTGGCTCATATTTTTCAGCTAAGTACTTTAAGAGATTATGTGTCTAATATAAATCGAAAAAACATACAGGGACAAACAGACGACGGAAACGGGGAACGTATTTTTTAATACTCTAGAGATCGTGAAACGTGAAAGTAGTCATTCGCCTTAAGTTATAAACTCAGGAAGTAAAAATCGCCAAAAGAAATAGGGGTGAGTGGGCGTTTTTAATTTTCAGTTTTTTTGTTGGATTTTACTATGATGGCCATTAATACCAAATCCAATTCTTATATTTGAACTAAATAGTTTGGGAGATTATCTGTCTAGTAAAAATCTGCACAGACGATACAGACAGATAGACATACGGAAAATGGACACTTATTGTTTCAAACTCGAGAGGTCTTGAAACGTCGAGAAAACATGAAGGTAGGCATTCGCCTTAACTTCTATGCTCGGGAAGTAAAAATAGACCAAAGAGAAGAGGGGTGGGTGGGTGGCGCCTATTTGTACTTTATCTTATTGGATGATTTATATTTTTGAACTAAGTAGCTTCGGAGATTATCTATCTAAATTGACAGAAGTTCCACAGACGGACACACAGACAGACGAAAATGGGAGAGAAATTTGTTCGTACTCTAGAAGTTGTAAAACGTTGAGAAAACATGAAAGTAGTCATTCGCCTCAACTTTTACATTCGGAAAGTAAAATTAGACCAAAGAGAATAGGGGAGGGTGGGTGGGGCTAATTTGTACTTTATCTTATTAGATCCTGCATGATGGCCATTAATAACTCAGATCATAATTTTGAACTAAGTATTTTCGAAGATTATCTGTATAATTAAAAATCGACACACCGTGCATAGACAGACAAACTGACAGACAGACGGAAACGAGAGATCTATTGTTTCATATTCTAAGGGTCATGGAACGTCGAGGAAACATTATAGTAACGATTCGCCTTAATTTTTTACCCTAGGGAACGTAAAAATTGACAAAAGAAAAAAAATGCCAACTTTTTACTTTATCGGATTCTACTATGATGGCCTTTAACAATCTAATTCTTATTTTCTTAAGTAAGTAGTTTAGGAGATTATCTGTCTAATAAAAATCGGTAGAAGATACACAGACGGACAGACAGACCGTCGGACAGACAGACAGACGGAAACGGGGCAGATACTTTTTCATACTCTAGAGGTCGCCAAACGTCGAGGAAATGTGAAAGTAGTCATTATTAATTATCTGTCCAATAAAAAACTAGAGACGATACACACAGAGATAGAGAGATAGATGAAAAAGGGAGACTTACTGTTTCAAATTCTAGAGGTTTTGAGACGTCGAAAAAACGTGAAGGTATAATAGACCAAAGAGAAGAGGGGTGGGTGGGTGGGGCCTTTATCTTATTGAATTCTGCATGATAGCCGTTAATCACTCAGATTATATTTTTGAACTAAGTGGTTTCGGAGATTATCTCTCTAATAAAAATTGACAGAGGATCCACAGACGGACAGACAGACAGATGAAAACGGAAGAGCTATTTTTTCATACGCTAGCAGTCGTGAAACGTTGAAAAAAAAATAAAGTAGTAATTCGTCTTAAGTTTTACGCTCAGGAAGTAAAAATAGACAAAAGAGAATAGGGGTGGGTGGGCGGGGCTAGTTTTTTATTTGATCTATTCGATTGTATTATGATGCATTTTAATAACCTAGCTCATATTTTTCAGCTAAGTAGTTTAGGAGATTATCTGTCTAATAAAAATATAAAATACATACACAGTCAAACAGACGGACAGACGGAAACGGTAGTTCTATTTTTTAATAGTTTAGAGGTCGTGAAATGTCGAGAAAACATGAAAGTAGTCATTTGCCTTAACTTTTACGCTCAGGAAGTAAAAATCGAAAAAAAAGCATAGGGGTGGGTGGGCGCGGATAATTTTTACTTTATTTTGTTGGATTTTACTATGATGGCCATTAATACTTCAGTTTTTATGTTTGAATTATAAGTAGGTTTAGAGATTATCTGTCTATAAAAATCAGCACAGTCGAGAGAGAGAGAGAGAGAGATACCGAGACAGACATATAGGCGGAAATGGAAAACCTATTGTTTCATACCGTAGGGGTCATAAAAATCGAGAAAACATGAAAGTGATCATTTGCCTAAATTTTTATGCTCAGGAAATAAAAATCGACAAAAAATCATAGGGGCGGGGCTAATTTTTACTTTATATTCTTGGATTCTACTATGATGCCCATTAATAATACAGTTGTTATTCTTGAACTAAGTAGTTTCGGAGATTATACGTCTAATAAAAATTGACAGAAGATACACGGGGGGACAGACAAACAGACGGAAACGGGAGAGCTATCTTTTCATGCTCTAAAAGTCGTGAAATGTCGAAAAAACATGAAAATAGTCATTCGCCTTAACTTTTACACTCAAGAAGTAAAAATCGACAAAAAATAGTAGGGGTGGGTGAGCGGGTCTAATTTTTACTTTATTTTGATGGATTTTCCTATGATGGCGAATAAATAATCCAGTTGTTATTTTTGAATTAAGTAGTTTTGGAAATTATTTGTCTATAAAAATCGACCCAGTCAACTCCGAAGACAGACAGACAGACAGAAACAACGGAAACAGGAGACCTAATTTTTTGTACTCTAGGGGTCATGGAACGTCTAGAAAACATGAAAGCGGTCATTCTTCGTATTTTCTTGAAATAATTCTTTAGCTTATGCTTTAAGTAAAAATTCAAAAAAATTGATACAGTGTGGCAACGTCTCATCGGAATTTTAAAAAGACTTCGGTCTAGGGAGAAACCAATATGTTGAAAAAAATATAGGTTGTTCCATCTAAAACAACTAAATATGTATATCTGTAGTTAGAACACATTGTATTCGTCTGAAGTAATTTTAGTGTGTTTTTCAAAGAACTCGACAACTTTAATTTCTGACTTCTAATTTAATTATTGCATTAACTAATGAAACTGCTTAGTGACCCACCTGTATATATTTTATTATTCGTAAAAGAAAGCTTGACAATTAAACATCATCCAGATTTTGATTTAGAAGATTTTTCATTTCAGATCATTGTCATGGCATTAAAAAATACAAATTTTTGCAGTTTTCAGGAGATCAGATGTTATTTGTAAGAACCTCTAAACATAAAAAAATACAAATAATATTGTCAATTATATTTCTTCTTTTTTTTTTTTTTTCAATTATGAGACGGCACGAGGACAACAAATTTTCTCGGAAACAACAGATCACTCATCATAATATCATCATCATAATAGCAGTGACAGTGTAAGAAAAAAAAAGAAAGACCTATAAGGGAATCGAACTCGCGGCCGTTTTCGCACAATAAGCTGCGCCATCGATTGGTCGGTCCTATTCATTGTTGATAATAAAAGGTTGTTATACAGTTTGAGTTTTTTAGCATATTTGGATGCCTATGAGAAAAAAATCGAAGCCGATTCATAAACCATAAGTGTAGGAATATATTGTTTTATGAAATTTGAATAATGTTATATAAAATTTGATATCAATCGGTTCTGTAGTTTCGGAAAATCGACACAAACGACAAACGGTAGACAGACAGACCGTGAAAACAAGAAGTAGCCATTCGCCCGATCGACGCTATTACAATACTTCCTTAACCTACGTTCGGGAAGTTAAATTCAACGTGTGGAATTCAAACATCCTTAAAATTTACACAAACAAAAAATTTAGTTGAATGGTGTGTTTTTGGTATAATTATTATTAATATGTTAAAAAAATATACAAATATATTTTCACCTTTTCTTGTTGATTTTCACTGGGAATTTCAGGATAATTAAATGAGATAATTGTTCTTGAGATAATTATAAAAATTGGTCTAAAAAGTTTAGACAGTACTTCCCTCGCTGTCGGAAACGTGACGACTCCATGTCTATTATGTTTTTTTTTCGCAGTAGTCACCCGGTATATGCAAATTCAAAAAATATGAATGGAATGATAAATTACAAGTACAGACTCATCATATTTTGTATATTCTAGATAGGATTTATTCGGCAACCTTTTGAGCTGACGACATCAGTTTTTTGTAGAAGATAACCAAATATATTTTGACTAAAAATTTATTATGCTCTTTATAACCTTAAAACATTTGCAAGATTTCAAAACATTCGGTTCTGGAGTTCCTGATTAAATCAATAAAATACATTTACCCATTCATTAATTTTTTTGGGTCACCCTGTATACGCAAATCCAAAAACTATGAATGGAATGATAGATAAATCACAAGAGAAGACTCATCATATTTTGTACGTTTTAGATAGGATTTATTTAGCAAAATTTTGTGGTGAGGTCATAAATTTTTAGGGGGGCCGAGCAAATGCATTTTGATCAAAAATTTACCATGTTTATGATAAATTTAAAACATCTTCAAGATTTCAAAACACTTGGTTTTGTAGTTCCTAAGTAAATCAGTAAAATAATTTTGCGTATTCATTAATTTTTTTGAGTCACCCTGTATATGCAAATTCAAAAAATATGAATGGAGTGATAGATCACAAGTACAGACTCATCATATTTTGTACATTTTAGATAGGATTTATTCGGGTTAGCAGATTCAACATTAAATTGCAAAATGTTGTTTTATAATATTGACTTTTTTCCAAAAATCTGGACGTTTAGGGTAAAAACTCAATTCGGAGTCGTAAACGTCGTCGCATTAGTGGTGGGGATGATTAGACAAATTCTGGTTAGCGTTTTACCATCTACATGATATTCCTAATATAAGTACAAAATTTTACAACAATCGGTCCAGTACTTTCGGAAATTATCTGTCTAAAAAAAATCCGGGACGGCAGACGCACGAACAGACGGACAGACGGACAGACAGACGGAAATGGCAGACTTATTTCTTCGTCTTCTAGGGGTCATGAAAGATTGAGAAAACGTAAAAGTAGAGAGTCGGCCGACGGACTCGATTACAATACTTCCTTTGCTTACGCTCGGGAAGTAAAAATACAAATTTTTGGCAGTTTTCAGGAGATCAGATGTTATTTCTAAGAACCTCTAAACATAAAAAAATACAAATAATAGCAGTAACAGTGTAAGAAAAAAAAAAGAAAGACCTATAAGGAAATCGAGTTTTTTAGCAAATTTGGATGCCTAGGCGGAAAACAATCCAGGCCGATTCATAAACCATAAGTGTAGGAATATATTGGTTTATGAAATTTAAATAGTGTTATATAAAATTTGGTATCAATCGGTTCTGTAGTTTCGAAAAATCAACGTCTGGACTTCAAACATCCTTAAAATTTACACAAACAAAAATTTAGTTGAATTGTCTGTTTTTGGTATTAATATTAATTATTAAGTTAATGTTAAAAAAAGTACACAAATACTTATTTTCTGATTTTATTGTTGATTGTGTCTGGTAACTTCAGGATAATTAAGTGAACCGTTTCTGAGATAATTGTAAAAATAAATCAACGTTAATTTACTGACATGACGTCACCGACCTTCTGGAGAGGATGAATAAATAAATTTTGGTTGACTTTACGACAATTTAAAAAATATTCTTGGGATTTTAGAGAAATTAGTGCTATTATTATTGTTAAAATCAAGCAGACAGATTTTTCTACCCAATATGTACATTATTATAATAGATTCAGAGGAAGTTATAAGGATGTGAATAATTGTTTAGTATTTTAAGCTTGTCAGGCCTGCGGAGTTGAGTATCTGTGCCAAATTTTATGATCTGGAACATACACAAAAGGGTCGTTTAGCAACGTTCAGCAAAATTTGTCGTCATTCAGCAAATTAGACACTCACATTACCAAGATTTATATACTCGGTGAATATTTAATGAACATTTGTGTCGATAAAACCAACATCTAATCCCTTTTTAACAGACTTTAAAACGCAAAATTTGGTTGACTACATTTACAAGAATTGATAATTTAACCAAAAAATTTAAACAACTCTTAAAACCAGTACCATTTCCTACAATATCGGTGTCTCTGGTACCAACAGTACTACTTAAAAAATAAAAACACTTACATGCCTCATTACAAAAGGGCTAACCACCGGTAAAGGCTCAGCCCAGTCCACAAAAATGGGCTGCCCCCACATCACCAAATTCCCCGGAGACAACTGCCGACGGGCAATCGCCGCCAACCGATGCGTCTCGAATTCCACGAAAACAAACCCCCTGTTCAGATCCTCGTTATAGGGCTCACTGTACAAAATCACCTCGGTTACCCCCTCAACGAACTTCTCCAAAACGAATATAATCTCCCGCTTGCTCACGTGCTTGGGAATATTCCCGATGAACAACCTCCTGTTGTCCACCGACATGGACACCGCTATCTGCGTGTTACTCCTTATCTTGTAGTTGTTGAAAGCCAGCACCGCCTCATGGGCATGCTCGCACCGAAAGTAGGAAACGAAAGCGTACCCCCGGTTGCGCCCGAAGAAATCCATCATCAAGCGCACGTTGTAGATGGCCCCCTTCTGGCTGAAGAGCGGGATGAGCTCGTCTTCGTACAGGTCCGGGGGGAGATTTCCCACGAAGACTTCGGTGCCTTTTGGGGGTGGAGTGATTCCTGAGGTCGAGGAAGGGGAGTACACTCTTTGGCCGTTGGTTTGGATTATTTGGTAGTTGGTGTTTCTGATGAGGGTTTCGAGCTGCTGGGCTTTGGCCACGCTGAGGTTCCACAAATTGAGGGGTTTCATTATGGATGTGTTCATGGCGGGTGTTAAAGTGGTACTAATACTGGTTTGGGGAACAATGAGATTTGCGCGGATAGTGTCTGATCAGCACAAAAAAAGTAAAACGAGATTCGACGGTTGCTTTCCTGTGCTGGTGTTTGGTTTTATTGTAATAGGTCTACGGGAGAGAGTGATCTCATCGCCAAGTTCGCAGAAAACTGGTACTTCAAAACCCAGCGGCGGGGACAAGTTGTTTTTTTTTTTTTATTAATGTAGGAACTGTCTGCTGCATGATGGTACTTTCCGTTCTCATGGTTTTTTTGTTTAACAAAAAACACAAAATTTAGCAAATTGTGGAAAATTTGACCCCACATGAAAATTTGGTGCTTATAGATCGACTTGTAAAAAAAGTATCTAGAAAATTTGGCAACTAATTGATCCTACGATTTTGACCAAATCTTAGATGATGAAATTTATTTGAAGCTTTTGATATGAATTACCTAATATATTTCTGAAATTTTCAATTTTTACGTTGTTTGGACGGTGGTATCGGGTGTTCAATTGATAAAGGCTTTGATTTTCAACAACACCAGAAGAATACCAGAACAACACCAACTTCTTGACTTTTTCAATTTTATTTTTTTCTTTATTTTCCAATGAACAAACTTTGTAGGATTAAATATGACGTAAAGGAATATAAATTTCTGGTTTAAACTGTTAAAATATTTTTAAATAAACCGACTAAAGTGTGTTTTTTGAATTTTGATTACGATGAATAAGGTAAAAGTCATTTTAGCATTGAAGATTTTTTTCAAAAATAAATCCTCTATGTTCTTTGTTACCATCATCTGTCGGATGCTATCGTACTTTTCGTAACACTTCTGATACAACCAGCTCTTGGTGGATCTTTTACGTTGACCTTATTTTCAAATTTTGGCTTTTTTTGACAGAATATTTTAAGTTTTTATTAAAAAAAAATCAAGATTTTCCAAATTTGTTAATAAGTAAATGAAATATTTTAGGAATGTTTTTTTTTATTTTCATAAGTTCTTTATCAGATTTTCCAATTCTAGAGATATCATTACTCAAAATATAGCTCGTTCTGATATTGAAAACTTTCGCTTTTAACAGCCAAATTTCTGCTTCAATTTTTTAGTTAAATGTTAAAAAAAGTAACAAAGCGTCAATTATTTCAAATTTTTGAATTCTAGGTAACTTTTGAGGGAGAACAAAAATTGTAGTTTTTATTTTTGGAAATGGGTTTTCGAAAAACTCACTCTGCATTTTTTTTCTTTTACCTACGACGTGTTTAGTTATTATATCGTTTGATACTAATTTAGTTTCTAGCCCATGAGGTCCTGTCTTTGAAGTAAATTGAAAGAATCTCGGGGACCCCTTTTTTGAACTAGTTTAAAAAAAAATTCGGAGGACCCGTTCTGTCTGGTTTTTGAAGTAGTTTGAAACAATCTCAGGGACCCCTTGTGTTTTGACTTGAAGGGGTTTGAATCTCCGAAAGATCAAGAAATAAAATATTTAAAAAATCTAAAATTTAAAAAATCGAAAAATTCAAAATAAAATTCGAAGGATTCAAAAATCGAAAAATCGAAGAATTCAAGAATCGAAATATGGAAAAATCGAGAAAAAATTGAAGAAACATTGAAAAATTCCAAAACTAAAACATTGAAAAATTGAAAAATTAAAAATCTGCAAAATCGAAAAATTAAAACATTGAAAAATCGAAACATTCGAAACATTACGGACTTGAAAAACTGATAAATCGAAAAATCGGGAAGTCGAGATATCCAAACATCCAAAATTGAGAAATCAGGGCATCCAAAATCGAAAAATTACAAACGCCAAACATTGAAAAATCGAAAAATTTAAAAATCAAAAAAGTGAAGAATCGGATATTTGAAAAATCGTAAATCTGAAGTAACGGAAAATTCAGAAATCCAAAAATAAAAAATTGCGAAAACAGTTCAAAAATTTGAAAATAAAAATCGAAGTATGTACTGAAAAATCGAGAATCGAAGAATTAAGGAACCGAAATATGAAAAAATCGAGAAAAAACCCAAAAATCGGGAAATCCAAAACTACATTGAAAAAACCGAAAATTCGACAAATTGAAAAATTGAACAATCAAAAACCTCCAAAGTCGAAAAATTAATAAAATTAAAAATCGAAACATTAAGGAAATGAAGAACTGAAAAATCGAACAGCCGGGAAGTTGGGAAATCGAAACATCGAGTATTGAAAACTCAAGACATCGAAAAATCGAAAAGTTACAAACGCCAAAATATGAAAAATCGAAAAAAATTGAAGTAATGAATGATTCAGAAATTGAAAAATAAAAAATTGCGAAATCGAAAATTTGAAAGATCGAGAAATCGAAGAATCGAAAAATCGAAAAATTGAAAAATCTTAAAACTACAATACCGAAAATTTGAGTAATCAAAAAATTGAAAATAGAAAAATTGTAGTAGTTTTTAAATTTCGAAAATCCATTGTCTTGTTTTTGAAGTAGTTTGAAAGAATTCCGGGTATTCCTTTTATTTTGTTTTTAGAATAGTTTGAAAGAATTTCTGGAACCTCTTTTGTTTTATTTTTGAAGTAATTTGAAAGAATCTCGGGGACCCCTTCTTTCTGATTTTTGAAGTAGTTTTGAACAAGCTCGGAGACCCCTTGTGTTTTGACTTGAAGTAGTTTGGTCTGATTTTCGAAGTATGTGATTTGAAAGTATCTTGGTAATACCCCTGTTGTTTTATTTTGAAGTAATAATCGAATAAACATCAAAAAAATTTAAAAATCTACAATTTATAAAATCGAAAATAAAAATCAAAGAATTGAAAAACCGAGAAATCGAAGAATTAAAGAACCAAAGTATGAAAAAATCGTGAAAAAAATGGAAAATTTGAAAAACCAAAAAAAAAATTCGAGAATCGAAAAACTGAAAAATTCCAAAACTAAAACATTGAAAAATCAAAAAGCAAAAAATCTAAAACTCCAGAAATTGAAAAATGTGAAAAAAATCCAAAAATTAAAAAATTGAAAAATAGAAACATTAAGGAATTGGAAAACTGAAAAATCGAAAAATCGGGAAGTCGAGACATCGAAACGTCGAAAATTGAGAAATGAAGACATCGAAAAGTTACAAACGCCAAAACATGAAAAATAGAAAAATTTAAAAATCAAAAAACTGATGAATCGGAAAACTTAAAAATCGTAAAACTGAAGAAATGGAAAGTTCAGAAATCCAAAAATAAAAAAAATCGCGAAAGATCGAGAAATTGAAGAATCGAAAAACTGAAAATAAAAAAGTTGTAGTAGTTTTGAAATTTCGGAAATTCCTTGTCTTGTTTTTGAAGTAGTTTGAAGGGATCTCGAGGACCCCTCATATTTTATTTTGAAGTAGTTTGAAACAATCTTGGGGAGCTCCTTGTTTTATTTTTGAAGTAGTTTTAAAGAATCTCCGTGACCCCTTCTGTCTGGGTTTTGAAGTAATTTGAAACAATCTCGGGGACCCCTTATATTTTGACTTGAAGTAGTTTGAGAGAGTGTCGGTTACCCCTGTTGCTTTATTTTGAAGTAATTTTGAAAGTCGGAAAGTCCAAAGATCTAGAAATCGAATCAAGAAAAAAAAATAAAATGTACAATTTAAAAAAATTGACAATAAAAATCGAAGAATTGAAAAATCGAGAAATTGAAGAATTAACGAACCGAAATGTGGAAAAATCGAGAAAAATTGAAACATTTAAAAATCGAAAAAAAATGGAAGAACGGAAAAATTTGAAAAATCCGAAAACTAGAGTACTAAAAAATTGAGAAAGCAAAAAATCGAAATATGGGGGAATTGAAAATAAGAAAAATTGAAAAATCGAAAAATTAAAAAATTTAAAAATTGACACATTAAGGAATTGAAGAAGTGAAAAATCGAAACCTTGAGAAATCAAGACACCGAAAAATCGAAAAATTACAACTTCGAGGTTTGAAAGGATCTTGAGGACTTCTGATGTTTTATTTTGAAGTAGTTTCAACGAATCTCAGGTACCACCTATTGCTTTATTTTTGAAGTAGTTTGAAATAATTTCCAGGACCTCTTTTAAAGTATGTACACAATTTGAAAGAATCTCGGGAACCCTTTGTGTTTTGTTTTTGAAGTAGTTTTAAAGAATCGTGATCATTTTAATAATTTCAATAATAAATTTACGTGTATTAAAACAACTTTTAGGAATATAGCACTCTTATTTGTTTTTTTTAATTGTCAAAAAAACAGGGTCATAACAAAATTTTGCGAATATTGTCTGATATTACACCCGTAGAGGTGGTCCACCTCGGAAAAATTGCCCAATATATTTCACCACTATTTTTTTTTTCTGAAAAATAAACTCACTTCCTAAAAATGTACATTTTTTGTTTACTTCCTATTTTTGTATTCCGTATTCGATATTTCTCAAATATTTTCTTGCTTTTATTTCCCGAGCGCAAACAAAGGAAGTATTAAAATAGGGTACATCCCACCAACGGCTACTTTCATGGTTTCTGTACGTTATATGACTTCTAGAGTACAAAACAATAGGTTTCCCTTTTCCCTATGTCTGTCTGTGTGTCTGCCGTCTGTCCGGAGTTTTTTAGACAGATAATCTTCAAAACTACTGAATCGATTGTTATAAAATTTTAGATGTTATATATAAATATCGTGTACCAATAACTTGATAACGTCCGCTCATTACCCATCAAATTTGTGAAATTTTGTTGAATCTCATAATCTGCCTTGTTCTTCTACAAAAGTATCGGCGGTTCAGTTGCTGCTGTTTTTACCTAACAGATGAGAAGTCCGGGATTTGAAACTGTAGTTTTTTTTCGTTAGATGAAATAAATTTAATAAAATTAATCACTCTCTAATTTTTTATTGATCAAATTAAGAACGAGCCAACCCATTTACTCAAAAATGTGAGAATACAGTAATTTTACGCCCGTCTATATTTAATAATAATGAAATAAAATCGACACTTAAAATTCATTTATTCATCCCTTCTAAAAATTCTATGACGTCTTCTTAAAATTTATATTGCGATATGCTCCTTTATTGGTGATTCAACAATAAATCAAACTTTTTTGAACGGTTTTTACAGTATGTTTCAAAAAATTATTCAGAAAAAGTAACAATTATTTAAAAAAAAAATCGCTTTGCTATGATTTAAGGAAACTTGTAACTTTTATCAAGCGCTAGTTTATATTTCGTAAAACCCGCTGAACCTGAAAAGTATTTCTATTAAAAAAAAATTTATAAAACATAGCAGAGCGAACTGTAAAATTCTAAGATAACGAGCCGCCCTTGATCACGATAATTTATAACCGAATAACCCTTCGCGTGAAACCGTCAATCTACTCTAAATTAATTACTTATTATCTGGGTTTAAATGGTATCCCGAACGAAATAAGCCCAGACACACGTTCAGAAACGAACTACTCGATTATAAATTATGTTGATCATACAATTCTCCCGCCTACTTTACATTCAAAGTACGATCTTCACCTCGAACACTGTAAACAAACACCTCTTGAATTCTTAACCAACTGTCACCAGTGTCACCACTTTTAACAAATATTCTCCCCACATTCTAACTCTAATTCAAAACGTACTTACTTTCCTTCTTGAAACTCAGACCCTTGACATCACGCCGCAAAACACAATTTCTTCAAACCGCTCCACTTTAAGGTCAAGAAGACGTACGATTATTGAAAGCCGCCCTTTATACACCGCCGCCGGGAATAACTTATTGCATTTCGTTTTTCTGATACAGGCTGCTCCGAATTTCACGCATATTAGCTCCCGTGAATAAACCGCCTCGAGCGAAATTTCAAGAAAAAATTGCTACAAATTATTCGTTCTTAACAGCACATTTCCAAGTTTATTAAACGGGTTAAATGATTTTGAGACCTAATACTCGGTGGGGTTAAAAATAAGAGCTTTGTGTTAAAGGATCTCCTTCCCTTTTACTTTAAGTAATTGAGTTCAGCCAGATCGAAGCTGCGAAGAATGGGTTAATTTCATCGTCTTTTATACAAAGTGACTAAATTAGGAAAGGACTTAAATTTATCTTATGCTGGTCTTAAATGAAATTTACATTGTATCGAGTTTTATATCCAGGATGTTAGGAGGGTTAGGGGGACGTCTGTGCTGAAGGGGTGGTTTATTACGTTTACTGGAGATAGAAAATAATTTATGTAAGTATCAAGCTTTAAAAATAGTTGGCAGATGTGGAAGTGATCGGCTTTAAGTCGAGTTTTTTTGTCCACCGGCACAAACCAGATTCTTGGAAATGCAATACCAACTGACTTTGCTGGGAATCGAGACGAAAAACCAATGTCGCGCGACATTAGACCGAAATGACATTTCTACATTTCCTTACGGTCACAAAAAGTAAAAATGTCTACATTTCCTTCTCTGTTCATACTACTTCTGACTTTACTTTGTTACATATTTCATCAAAAATTTTATTTATTGTTAATACTCCATATACATCTAAAGTTTATAAATACTATTACTTACATAATATTGCCTAATTATAATACAGCTTAATGATTTTAAATTAATTCTAAATTAAAAATCTACACCTAAACAAATAAGTAAAACACTAAACTCACTTCCTACATAATAAATACTAAATAAATATAATAATAACAAAATAATACTAAAAAAGAGGATAATAATTACATCATAAGTTAACTGCTATTAAAATCCAGTGCCGAGTGAAAGCATTTCGAACCTGAGTGGTAAATTATATTCGCTGACAGTCTGAAACGATGTGTTTTATATTATTTAGTTTTGTAAAAAAAAAATAATAAATAAATACTCACAGAGCTGGTGGTTGGAGACACATCGTTTTGAGGACTGCTGGAATTAGCGTTGTTGTTCAGCGAAAAGTTGGGGGTCTTTTTCGATTTGTGGATGAGTTTGCGTGTTTTTGGGGGCACCGACCTGTACAAATTACTACGTTTTTGATATTTTTGGTGTCAAAAATGTGAATTCTTACAAACACAGATTTTCCGGTAGATGATTGGCTCTGTTTCGCTTGCTGTAGATGGAGGGTCTGGCCCATTCCACTTCCATTTGTTGGCCAGAGTAGATTAAGAAATGGGACACTTCAAAAAATATTTTTGTTAATTATTTTTTCGAAATTGTTTAACATTCTACCGAAAAAAAATTTGATTTTACTTACTTGCTTCTAGCAACTGGAAGGCTATTTCAGCGCTAGCTCTGTTGTAAAAATGAACAAATGCGTAGTTGTCCTTTTTGTAAATTTTCTCAAATGTCAAATTTTTTAAAATTGTGCCCATGAAGTCCTTGAAACGGTCGCTCGACCAGTGCAGAGGGACGTTTTTGAAGTAGAGGATTTTGACCTGAAATGGAAAAAATGTACTAAATGGGAGTGGTGAGATTAAATGTGTATTGAAATTTGATTCTGTATACTTTAAAAGTAAAAATACTAAATCATCGAAAAAAAGTGCTCTAGTAGACCATGAAATTTATTTTTAAAATAATAATGTTGGCACTATAGTTATTTGACCGTAACTGTCAAACAGAATAAAGACGGAGTAGAAAAATTCAAAAATCGGAAAATTGAAGAATCCAAAAATTACAAAAATTGAATATTTAAAAATTCGAAAACTGAAATGATGAAAAATTTTAAAAAATCGAAGATACGGAAAATTAGAAAATCAACAAGACACATCAAAAAAACGAAACATTAACATATTGAAAAGTTGAAAAATTTGCAAGATCTAAATGATGACAAATTGGAAAATCAAAAACTTGAAAATTCGAGAAATCTAACATTACAAATAAAAAATTTTAAAAATCGGAAAACCGAGATGCCAAGAAAAAGAGTTATTTTTTATTAATCGATGAACCGAAAAATCGAGAAAAAGAAGTTGAAAAATTAAAATATCAAAAAATTGAAAAATTGAGAAATCGGGAAAATTTAAAATTTTAAACTGACTAACTAGAATTACAGAAAATTGAAAAATCGAAACATCAGAAAGTTCGAAACACTAACCAAAATCTGTTGATACGACCAAACTAATAATAATAAAAACGTTGTCTAATTATGCCCATCAACAATTTTATCAAAATGCTATTTAAGTTTCGTAAACCAACATATTCTTCTACTTGTGTCATTCTTTTCAGTTTCAATTTTTAATTTTTTAATTTCTCGCTTTTGAATTTTTAACAATCTCGAATTAAAATTTCTCGATTTTTTTAATTTTTCAAGGTTTTCTATTTTTATTGTTTTTGTTGTTATAATTTCTGGGTAGGTATTTTAATTCTTAGTGTTCTGAATTTTTCATATTTTGTCTCTCGATTTTAAATTTTTGGTTTACAATTTTTCGATTTTTCGGTTTCAAATTTTTCGATTTTTGTTGTTCTTTTTTAAAATTTTCAACTTTTGGATTTTTAAATTTCTCCATTTTTAATTTTTCAGTTTTTTGATTTTTCAGTAATTTCGTCTTTAAATTTCTTGATTTTGCAATTTTCCGATTTTACAATTTATAGATTCTTCATTTCTTCATTTTTTACTTTTGGATATTTTAGCTTTTGAATTTTTCATTTTTCGATTTTTAAGATAAGGTCACGTCAGGTCAAGTCAAGCCATTTTTAATTTTTTTATTTATACAATTTTTTTATATTTTAATTGTTGGTTTTCTTAATGTTTTGAATTTTATTTCTCGATTTTTAATTTATCGTTTTTCAATTTTTTTTGTTTTTAACTTGAATTTTTTAGTTCTCCCGTTTTCAATAATAATTCGTCTTTCGATTTCTTTTCGATAGATATTTTAATTTTTGTTTTTTTTTTCGGTTTTTAGATTTTTCGTTTCTTCAATTTTTCGTTTTTTTTTCTTTAGCCTTTTCCAATTTTTCTGTATTTTAGCTTTTGAATTTTTCACTTTCTCAATTTTAAATTTTTCAGTTTTCCGATTTTCGTTCCTATTTTTCAATTTTTACAATTTCTCGGTTTTAATTTTGAAATTTTTGGTTTTTGAATATCGTATATTTAGGTTTTTTCAATTTTTCTTTAGCATCTGTTTTGAAATTCTGGGTTCCAAATTTTTTCGTTTCTCGATTTTTAATGTTTCAGTGTCAATTCGAAATTTTTCGATTTTTTAGATCAGGTTGGATTAGGTCAGGTCAGGTTAGGTCAAGTCAGGTGATTTTTCATTTCTTTTTTTACAATTTTTGGATATTTTAATCGTTTGTTTTCTTACTCTCTTGAATTATATTTCTCGATTTTTTATATTTTGTTTTTTAATTTCCAAATTTTCAGTTTTTATTTTTTTCACTTTAGAATTTTTGAACTTTTGAATTTACCCATGTTTAATTTTTCAGGTTTTTGGTTTTTCCGAATTTTCAATAAATTCATTTTTTGATTTCTTGATTTTGCAATTTTTCGATTTTACAATTATTTATAGATATATATATATATATATATATAATGTTTTGTTTTTTCAGTTTTTAATTTTTAATTTCTTCAATTTTTCGAAAGTCTTCAATTTTTATGCGTTTTACTTTTGCCTTTAATTTTTCCATATTTTATCTTCTGAATTTTTCAGTTTCTCGATTTTTAATTTTATTTTTTAAGATTTTTCGTTCCTATTTCCAATTTTTACAATTTCTCGTTTTTAAATTTGAAATTTGTGGTTTTACTGTTTTTGGATATCGTAAATTTAGATTTTTTCAATTTTTGAAATTTTAGTATCTGTTTTGAAATTCTCGATTTTATTATTTTTCATTTCTCCATTTTTAATTTTTCAGTATCTCAATTTTAAATTTTTGCAATTTTTATATCAGATCAGGTCAGGTCATTTTTCTTTTTTTGTTTCTACAATTTTTGGATATTTTAATTGTTGGTTTTCTTAATTTTTTGAATTATTATTAATTTCCCGATTTTTAATTTTTCAATTTTTCGATTTCCCCGAATTTTCAATAATTTCATCTTTCGATTTCTCGATTTTGTAATTTTTCGCTTTTACAACTTGGTTTTTTAATTTTGCCTTTTTCAATTTTTCGATATTTTATCTTTTGAATTTTTTAGTGTCTCGATTTTTAATTTTTGGGTTTTAAGTTAAAAATTTTTCATTTTTACGATTTTTGGATTCGTAAATTTAGTTTTTTTTCAATTTTTCAAATTTTAGGGTCGGCTTTGAAATTCTCGGTTTTAAATTTTTTCACATCTCTATTTTTAATTTTTCGGTACCTCGAATCTAAATTTTCAGTCTCAGTTCAAAATTTTTCGATTTTTTCGATCGAGTCAGGTTAGGTCACGTCAAGTCAGGTCAGGTTAGGTCATTTTTCATTTTTTGTTTTTACAATTTTTGGATATTTTAATTATTGGTTTTCTTAATTTTTTGAATTTATTTCTCGCCTTTTATTTTTCGATTTTTCAATTTCAAATTTTCCAATTTTATTTTTTTTAACTTCTGAATTTTTTATTTTCCGCATTTTTAATTTTTCAGTTTTTTGATTTTTCCGATTTTTCAATAATTTCATCATTTGATTTCTTGATTTTGCAATTTTTCAATTTTACAATTTATAGATAGTTCAATTTTTAGAGTTATCGTTTCTTAAATTTTTTGAAAGGCTTCAATATTTAGGTTTTTTACTTTTGTCTTTTTTCAATTTTTCGATTTTGTAGCTTTTGAATTTCTAGGTTTTAATTTTGAAATTTTGGATTTTTACAATTTTTCAAATTTTAGTATGTTTTGATATTCTTGGTTTTAAATCTTTGCATGTCCCGTTTTTTAATTTTTCAGTGTCTCGACTCTAAATTTTTCGAGTTTTAGCTCAGGTCAGGTCAGGTCACGTCATTTTCAATTTTTTGTTTTTACAATTTTCGATTTTTATTTTTTTTACCTTTGAATTTTTCACTTTGAGTTTTTGAATTTCTCGACTTAAATTTTTAGTTTTTGGATTGTTCCGATTTTTCAATAATTTCATCGCTGGGTTTCTTGATTTTATAATTTTTCGTTTTTACATTTTTTGGATGTCGTTGTTTTTGGTTTCCTTAAGTTTTCGTATTTTGTTTCTCAATTTTAAATTTTTCGATTTACAAGTTCTCGAATTTTCGGTTTCAATGTTTCGATTTTTATTGTTTACTTTTAAATTATTCAAGTTTTGAATTTTTAAATTTCTCCACTTTTAATTTTTCAGTTTTTTGAATTTTTCAGTAAATTCATCTTACGATTTCTTGATTTTGCAACTTTTGATTTTACAATTTATAGATATTTTAATTGTCGGGTTTTTCAATTTTTAGATTTTTCGTTTCTTCATTTTTTGAAGGCCTTTAATTTTTACAATTTTTACTTTTGATTTTTTCAGTTTTTCGATATTTTAGCTTTTGAATTTTTTATTTCTCGATTTTTAATTTTTCAGTGCCTCCAGGTCAGGTCACCTCATTTTTCATCTTTTGTTTTTACAATTTTCGATTTTTCAGTTTCAAGTTTTTCAATTTTTTTTTTCAAGTTTTAAATTTTTCAACATTTAAATTTTTGAATTTTTAATCATTCAGTTTTTCGATTTTTCCCATTTTTCCTCTTTCGATTTCTTTATTTTGCAATTTTACAATTTATATATATTTTAATTTTTGTTTTTTTTATTTTTGGATTTTTCATTTTATTGAATTTTAAGGTTTTTTACATTTACTTTTTGAATTGTTGCATATTTTAGCTTTTGAATTTTTCCGTTTCCCGATTTTTAATTTTTCAGTTTTCCGATTTTTCGATTCTATTTTTCACTTTTTACAATTTCTTGGTTTCAATTGTGAAATTTTTCGTTTTTACGATTTTTGGATATCGTAGATTTAGGTTTTTTTCAATTTTTAAAATTTTACCATCTGTTTGGAAATTCTCGGTTTTAAATTTTTCATTTTTTGAGTTTTAATTTTTCAGTGTCTCGAGTCTAAATTTTTCGATTTTTTAGTTAGGCAGGACAGGTCATTTTTCATTTTTTTGTTTTTATAATTTTTTCATATTTTAATTGTTGGTTTTCTTAATTTTTTAAATTTTATTTCTGGATTTTTAATTTTTCGAATTTTCTATTTCAAATTTTTCAATTTGTATTTTTTAACTTCTAATTATTTGGATTTTGGACGTTTCCGATTTTTCAATATTTTCGGCTTTATATTTCTTGATTTTCCAATTTTCGAATTTTTTGAAAATTCTAAAAATCGCTCTAATTATTTCATTTGGCGATTCTGAAAAACGATTCGAGTCATCGAAAAAAACGGGGCCGGAAATGACTTCTAGATCTCGAAATCTACAAGAAAATATGTTTGGTTAAGTCTCAAAAAGGGTCGAAAATGGCTCGAAATTTGATGGAGGAATAGTGCAAAATTTCACTTTTGAAAAAGTTGTCTAAAAATCCTCAAAAAAATCTGGGATCTGGCCGTGCTGGTTCCAAAAAAGTGTTCATGGTTAAGGCGTAATATTTTCTAAACATTGAGTTTGAGTTATCAAATTTTTATAATTTTTGTAATAAACGAGTTTTGTTGGACTGTACTAAATTTGTCAATGTGACCAAAATAATGGCATTTATCCAAAAATTTTGTATAGTAATTTCATAAAACAACACATCATTGTACTTGTGGTTTATGAATCCGCTTTGATTTTTTACCTTGGACAACCACATTTTCCCAACAAAATCCAATAATCGGAGGTCGTGGGTTCGATCTCCTCAAAGGCCACTTTTTTTCTTGTACTGTGACTGGTGTTATCTATTTTTTGAACGTATAAAAGTTGTAACAAAAGAAATCAAATTTCCCAAATTTATATAATACATAATTAAATATTTATATTCTTTTGAAGAAGCTGGAAACGTTGGACTGTACTTCAGGAACGAGAGAAGTTCTGTCTAAGTAACCTTAGACCATTTTTTATTAAAACGATATTAAACAAATTCAGCTACTTAAGTAAAACAATGCAAATAAATGAAAAATATTGAAATTTACTCAAATATTTCAAATATTTTTTATAGGGACTCTGTTTTGAAAACAGTTTAAGAACTTGTGACTGCAGCTTTTAAAGTGTATGAACACCTTAAATACCACTAGTAAAATAAAAACTTACTTTAAATATATATTTTTCAACTAAAAAGGTATTTTTTAAATAAAAAAATATTTAAGAAAACTCTTGATTAATATATAAATTGCTTGCTCTATATTACATATTTTTAAAAATAAGAGTAAATATTAAAAAGGATGGTGCTTCAGATGCGATAAAACTCGACATAAAGTCATTTACACATTTATTTCTCATACAATTTTGAATTTTAACATTTTAGTATTTTTAAAATCTCCAATTATGTCCAGTAATTTAAAATGTAAACCGTTTTAACGTACTTTTTTATCAAATTTCTCCAATTTCATGTCCGCCTGTACCTTTCCGACGCCATGCCGCTAATCCCAACCCGAACCCATAACCCCTAACCCACTACCATTGGCTTACCTCCGTCAGTACCATTGGATCAACGATGGGTTCAGGTTCCGCCCAGTCCACGTACAGCTTATGGTGCTTACCATCGCGGTCCCTCCAAATATTATTACCAACACCCGCCAGCATCCTCCTCCTAGCAATGGCGGCCACAGCGTGCGACTCGAACTCGACGAACGCAAACCCTCGATTCCGGCTCGGGTTCGTCCTCTCCGTGTAGACGATCACCCTCACCGCCCCGTCCACCAGCCGCATCAACTCGGCCTCGATCTCCCCTCTGGCCGTATCCCTCGGGACGTTCCCGAAGAACAACCTGCAGTTGTCCAGCGACACGTGCACCGAAATGTACGACCTCCTGGTCCTGCTCCTCACGTAGGTCCGGTTGAAGCGCACCACGGCCCGGTGGGCGTCCTCCACGCAGCAGTAGGTGGCGAAGCCGAAGCCGCGGTTGTTCCCGCAGAAGTCCATCATGAGGCGGAACTTGTAGATGGGACCCACCTGGGAGAACAGCGGGATGAGCTCGTCCTCGAAGAGGTCGCGAGGGAGGTTGCCGATGAAGACTTCGCTGCCCCGAGGGGGTGGTGGCGATGGTAACGGGTTGTGGTAGATGCGCTGGCCGTTGGACATCACGATGGGGTACTTTGAGGAGTGCATGGTGATGGGAATTGAGGAGCACGATGCACTTGCTGGTTACCGGACGAAGGAAGATCGATTAATGATGGGCAAAAATTAGCGTGGGGTTGTTGTGATTGGTTGAGAATTGGCGCGGATGAAAAAACCGTTGATTTGGCGGTGGTGGTGGTGATGGACGAAGGAAACTGAAGAGGTGTAATTAGAACCCGCGAAATATGAAGAAGCGCGGGTTTTCGACACGGATTTGTTGTTTGGGAACGAAAACATTTTGATTTTTTTTTTAAATGTAAGTTATGAAACTGCTTTAAGGGATGAGAGGTTTTTTTGAGCATAAAATATTTCAACATGGCAAAATTCAGTGAAATTGGACAGGAAAACGAGAACTGTTTTTTTTAAAAACGTTAAAAATATTAATTGAAAATTTTGGAAATTTTAAAAACAGTAAATAATAGTATAGATAGAAAATGAAAGACAATACAAAAAGTAAAAGTCTTAAATTATGAATTAATCAATTCAGAAAAGACACGTTCCAAGTCAATAAAATATAAGCCGAAATAATAAACAATATATTGACAACAATTTTTACAAACAAAACCCCTTTAGAAAAAAAAAAACGGAACTATTTTAATTCTAAAGCAAATAGTTTAAAGACCCTATTTTAAACTTACCTTTGGACCAAGTTTTTTTGAACTTTCAATAGTTTTTTTTGTATTTTTCAATTTTAAACTTTCTTAATTGCTCGATTTTTTATTTTTCGTTTTAATTTTTGAAACTGTTTTTTTTAAGATTTTTAGACATTGTAATTTTTGTTTTTTTTTATTTTTCCAATTTTGCTATTTGTTTTCAATTTATGGATTCTTGATTTTTCTTTTCTTTCATAATTTTACCACTTATAACTTTTCCATTTTTAGATTTTTTAACTATTGAAATTTTCAGTTTTCGATTGTTCTTGATTTTTCAGTTGCTAGATTTTTAATTTTTCAATTTCTCGTTTTTTAGTTTGTCAATTTTAATTTTGCATTTTTTGTTTTATAATTTTAAGAAATTCTAATTTTTCTGTTTCATGATTTGTAATACCTTAAATTCTCCGTAAAATTTTTGTATTTTTTAATGTTTCAAGGTTTCCTATTTTTCACTTTTCCTTTTTAGAAATTGTGGATATTTTAATTTTTACTTTTCTTAATTTTTCGTATTTTGTTTCTCGATTTTAAATTTGTCAATTTTTATTTTTTATTTTTGACTTTTTCAACTTTTAAAATTTTGAATTTCTCCATTTTTAATTTTTCATAATTTCTCCGATTTTTCAATAATTTCATTCTTCTTTCTACAATTTATAAATTTTTTACTTTTTTGCCTTTTTCAATTTTTTGATCTTTTACCTTTTAAATTTTTCATGTCTCGATTTTTTATTTTTCAATTCTTACATTTTAAATTGGAACTTTTTCGTTTTTACGATTTTTGGATATTTTAAATTTTGTTTTTTTTAGATTTTTCAAATTTTAGCATCTCTGTTTTGAAATTCACGGTTTTAATTTTTTTTCATTTCTCAATTTTAAATTTTTCAATTTTTTAAGGCAGGTCAGGGTCAGGTAATTTTCATTTTAGATTTTTCCAATTTTTGGAGATTTTTATTCTTGATTTTCTTAATTTTTCGAATTTTCTTTCTGGACTTTTAATTTTTCAATTTTACAGTTTCAAATTTTTAAATTTTTTCTTATAACTTTTAAATTTTTTAGTTTTCAGATTTTTTCGATTTTTGAATAACTTCATCGTTTGATTTCTTGATTTTGTAATTTTTCGTTTTTACGATTTTTGAATATTTTAATACTCCTTAATTTTTCGTATTTTGTTTCTCGATTTGAAATTTTTGGATTTGCAATTTTTGTATTTTTCGATTTCAAATATGTCGATTTTTATTGTTTACTTTTGAATTTTTCAACTTTTGAATTTTTGAATTTCTCGAGTTTTAATTTTTATTGTTTACTTTTGAATTTTTCAACTTTTGAATTTTTGAATTTCTCGAGTTTAATTTATCAGTATTTTTCCGATTTTTCAATAATTTGATCCTCTTTTTTACAATGTATAGGCTTTTTACCTTTGTATTTTTTTATTTTTCGATATTTAATTCTTCAATTTTCAGATTTATTGTTACAATTTATCAATTTTTAGATGTCTCGATTTTAATTTGGAAATTTTTCGTCTTTATGATTTTTGGATATTTTGAATCTGTTTTTATTTCTCAATTTTAAATTTTTCATTGACTCGATTTTTAATTTTTAAGTGTCTCGATTTTAAATTGTACCATATTTTAGAGGTCAAGTCAGGTCATTTTCATTTTTGTGTATTTACAGTTTTTGGAAATTTTTATACTTGGTTTTCTTAATTCTTCGAATTTTGTTTCTCGATTTGTAATTTTTCGATTTCAAATTTGTCGATTTTTATTGTTTATTTTGTATTTTTCAACTTTTAAATTTTTGATGTTCTCAATTTTTAATTTTTCAGTATTTTTCGGATTTTTCAATAATTTCATCCTTTTTACAATGTAGTTTTTGAATTTTTTAGTTTCTCGAATTTTAATTTTTTTATTTTCCGATTTTTCGTTGCAATTTTTAAATTTTTTGATTTATCAATTGCTGGACTTTTAATTTGTCAAATTCTGCATTTTAATTTTTAAATTTTTCGTTTTTACGATTTTTTGATGATTTTTTCAAATTTTCAAATTTTAGCATCTCTGCTTTAAATTCTCAATTTTAAATTTTTTCATTTTCACTGTCTCGATTTTACATTTTTTTCGAATTTTTCGGACAGGTCAAGTCAGGTCAGGTCATTTTAATTTTTGTGTTTTTACAATTTTTGGATATTTTATTTCTTGGTTTTCTTAATTTTTCTAATTTTGTTTCCCGATTTTTAATATTTCGGTTTTTCAATTTGAAATTTAAATTTTATTAAATTTTGAATTTTTCAACTTTTGAATTTTTGAATTTTTCGATTTTTAATTTTTTGTATTTTTCCGATTTCTTCAATAATTCCTTCGTTCGATTTCTTGATTTTGCAGTTTGTCGTTTTTACATTTTTGGAAATTTTAATTTTTGGTTTTCTCAATTTTTAGTATTTTGTTTTTCGATTTTAACTTTCTTCGATTTGAATTTTTCGATTTCAAACTTGTCGATTTTTATAGTCTACTTTTGAATTTTTCAACTTTTAAATTTTTGAATTTCTCGATTTTTTTTTCAGTTTTTTTCGGATTTTTCAATAATTTCATCCTTTTTACAATTTAATCTTTCAATTTTTTAGTTTCTCGATTTTTAATTTTTTTATTTTCCGATTTTTCGTTCCAATTTTTAAATTTTTTGATTTATCAATTGCTGGACTTTTAATTTCTCAATTTCTGTTTTTTAATTTTTAAATTTTTCGTTTTTACGATTTTTGGATGTTTTAGATTTAATTTTTTTTTTCGAATTTTCAAATTTTAGCATCTCTGTTTTAAATTCTCAATTTAAAATTTTTTCATTTTTCGATTTTTCATTTTCACTGTCCCGATTTTATATTTTTTTCGAATTTTTCGGACAGGTCAAGTCAGGTTAGGTCATTTTAATTTTTGTGTTTTTACAATTTTTGATATTTTATTTCTTGGTTTTCTTAATTTTTCTAATTTTGTTTCCCGAATTTTAATCTTTCGATTTTTTAATTTCAAATTTAAATTTTTTTAACTTTTGAATTTTGTTACCTTTGAATTTTTTAATTTCTCGATTATTAGTTTTTTAGTATTTTTCCGATTTTATCAATAATTTCATCGTCCGATTTCTTCAAAAATTTTAATTTTTGGTTTTCTCATTTTTTGGTCTTTTGTTTCTCGGTTTTAACTTTGTTCGATTTGAATTTTTCGATTTCAAACTTGTCGATTTTTATAGTCTACTTTTGAATTTTTCAACTTTTACATTTTTGAATTTCTCGATTTTTTATTTTTCAGTATTTTTCGGATTTATCAATAGTTTCATCCTTTTTACAATTGAATCTTTCAATTTTTTTGTTTCTCGATTTTTAATTTTTTTATTTTCAGATTTTTCGTTCCAATTTTTAAATTTTCTGATTTATCAATTGCTGGCCTTTTAATTTCTCACTTTCTGTTCTTTAATTTTTAAATTTTTCGTTTTTACGATTTTTTGAAGTTTTAGATTTTTTTTTTCAAATTTTCAGATTTTAGCATCTCTGTTTTAAATTCTCAATTTTAAATTTTTTCGTTTTTCGATTTCTCATTCTCACTGTCTCGATTTTATATTTTTTTCGAATTTTTCGGACAGGTCAAGTCAGGTCAGGTGATTTTAATTTTTGTGTTTTTACAATTTTTGGATATTTTATTTCTTTGTTTTCTTAATTTTTCTAATTTTGTTTCCCGATTTTTAATTCTTCGATTTTTTAATTTCAAATTTCAGTTTTTTTAAACTTTTGAATTTATCAACTTTTGAATTTTTGAATTTCTCGATTTTTAATTTTTTAGTATTTTTCCGATTTCTTCAATAATTTCATGTTCGATTTCTTGATTTTGCAATTTGTCGTTTTTACATTTTTAGAAATTTTAATTATTTTTGGTTTTTGTCAGTTTTTGGTATTTTGTCTCGATTTTAACTTTCTTCGATTTGAATTTTTCGATTTCAAACTAGTCGATTTTTATAGTCTACTTTTGAATTTTTCAACTGTTAAATTTTTGAATTTCTCGAGTTTTAATTTGGACGATTTTTGGATATTTTAAATCTGTTTTTATTTTTCAATTTTCAATTTTTCATTGACTCGATTTTTAATGTTTAAGTGTTTCCATTTTAAATTTTACGATATTTTAGAGGTCAGGTCATGTCATTTTCATTTTTGTGTATTTACAGTTTTTGAATATTTTAATTCTTGGTTTTCTTAATTCTTCGAATTTTGTTTCTCGATTTGTAATTTTTCGATTTCAAATTTGTCGATTTTTATTGTTTACTTTGAATTTTTCAACATTTAAATTTTTGAATTTCTGGATTTTTAGTTTTTCAGTATTTTTCAAATTTTTCAATAATTCCATCCTTGTTACAATTGAATCTTTCATTTTTGTAGTTTCTCGATTTTTCGTTCCAATTTTTAAATTTTTTGATTAATCAATTGCTGGACTTTTAATTGGTCAATTTCTGTATTGTAATTCTTAAATTTTTCGTTTTTACGATTTTTCATTTTCACTGTCTCGATTTTATATTTTTTTCGAATTTTTCGCACAGGTCAAGTCAGGTCAGGTGATTTTAATTTTTGTGTTTTTACAATTTTTGCATATTTTATTTCTTGGTTTTCTTAATTTTTCTAATTTTGTTTCCCGATTTTTAATTTTTCGATTTTTCAATTTCAAATTTAAATTTTTTTAACTTACTTTTGAATTTTTGAATTTCTCAATTTTTAATGTTTTAGTATTTTTCCGATTCCAATTTTAAATTGTTTCATTTTTCGATTTTATATTTTTTTCGAATTCTTCGGACAGATCAAGTCAGGTCAGGTGATTTTAATTTTTGTGTTGTTATAATTTTTGGATATTTCATTTCTAGTTTTTTTTCATTTTTCTAATTTTGTTTCCGGATTTTTAATTTTTCGATTTTTCAATTTCAAATTTAAATTTTTTTAACTTTTGAATTTTTCAACTTTGGAATTTTTGAATTTCTCGATTTTTAATTTTTTAGTATTTTTCCGATTTCTTCAATAATTTCATCGTCCGATTTCTTGAGTTTGCAATTTGACGTTTTCACATTTTTGGAAATTTTAATTTTTGGTTTTCTCATTTTTTGGTATTTTGTTTCTCGATTTTTACTTTCTTCGATTTGAATTTCTGAATTTCTCGATTTTTTTATTTTGAGTATTTTTCGGATTTATCAATAATTTCATCCTTTTTACAATTTTATCTTTCAATTTTTTAGTTTCTCGATTTTTAATTTTTTTATTTTCCGATTTATCAATTGCTGGCCTTTTAATTTCTCAATTTCTGTATTTTAGTTCTTAAAGCTTTCGGTTTTACGATTTTTGGATGATTTAGATTTAATCTTTTTTTTTTAATTTTCAAATTTTAGCAGCTGTTTTTTAAATTCTGAGTTTTATGTTTTTTCATTATTCGATTTTTCATTTTCACTGTCTGGATTTTATATTTTTTTCGAATTTTTCGGACAGGTCAAGTCAGGTCAGGTCAGTTTAATTTTTGTGTTTTTATTTTTCGATTTTTCAATTTCAAATTTCAATTTTTTTTAACTTTTGAATTTTTGAATTTCTCGATTTTTTAGTATTTTTCCGATTTCTTCAATAATATCATCATTCGATTTCTTGATTTTATACAATTTGTCGTGTTTACGTTTTTGGAAATTTTAATTTTTGGTTTTCTCAATTTTTGGTATTTTGTTTCTCGATTTTAACTTTCTTCGATTTGAATTTTTCGATTTCAAACTTGTCGATTTTTATAGTCTACTTTAAAATTTTTCAACTTCTAAATTTTTGAATTTTCCCTTTTTTTTTTATTTTTCAGTATTTTTCCGGTTTTTCAATAATTTCGGCCTTCATTTTACAATTTATAGGTTATTTAATTTTGTGTTTTTAAATTTCTCGATATTTTAGCTTTTGAATTTTTCAATTTCTCGATTTTTAATTTTTCAATTTTCAGATTTTTCGTACCTGTTTTTCAGTTTTTAAGTTTTTCATTTACTCGATTTTTTACTTTTCAGTTTCCCGATTTAAATTTGGAATTTTTTCATTTTTACAATTTTTGGATATTTTAAATGTTCCTCGGTTTTAAATGTTTTCATTTCTGGATTTTTTTTACTTTTTAGTGTCTCTATTTGAATTTTTTCGATTTTTTAGGACAGCTCAGGTCAGGTCATTTGGTTTCTCGATTTTTAATTTATCGATTTTTCAATTTGTTTTTAACTTTGCGATTTTTCAATAATTTCATCTTTCGATTTCTTGATTTTGCAATTTTTCATTTTTATTACAGGTATTTTAACTTTTGTTTTTTTCAGTCATTGCATTTTTAGTTTCTCGATTTTTATTTTCCGTTTTTTTAATTATGCCATTTTTCTTTCCAATTTTTCAATTTTTAATTTTTTCAATTGTTCGATTTTGAATTTCTCAATTTCCCGACTTTAATTTTCCAGTGTCTGGATTTTAAATTTTTTATATCAATATGGATGTTTCAAGTGAGTTTTTCCATTACAAAATTTTGAGATGACGTCAATTTTTCAGGGGCTATAAATGCTTACGATAAACTTAAAATGTTTGTAAGAATCCACAGCATTCGGTTTTGAAATTTCAAATTGTGTAAAATGTTGTTATTAATTTTTGATTTTTTTTTCAAATCAGTATGACTCGTGTCAAAAATCAAGACAGATTCATAAACCACAAGTGTAGTAATATGTTATTTCATAAAATTTAAATCACATTTACTAAGCGACATTTTTAGGCGCATTTCCAATACAGACACATCTAATTATTTAGCAATATTTTTAGATGACGTCATCGACTATCCACTATCTACTATTAATTAATATTGAACTGAGTACTTGGAAAGTTCTTGTTCCGTGGATTTTAAGTTTTGGATATTTTCTGAAAGTGTAGATAATTAAATTTATTATAATTTTAATCGTGTCGGTATCACTCTTAAAAAAATCACACAAACAAAAGTGTTTCTTAGCCTGATCCTTCGGGTTTTATCCTAAAATAAAATGTTTTTTTTTCTGTATTAGTAATTCAGTATTTACTTTACTTTTTTAAAATTGTCTGTACAGGATGTTTAAAAAAAATTATGTACTCTAAAATCAGATCACGTCGTCATCGGTGACTAAAACTTTTTACACAGAATGATTTACAACAATTATTGATGAAATGATTTATTTTATCGATTAATATCTTCAACAAAAATTCTTGTAATTTCTGGAAACACATGCAACAAAACAAAATATACTAATTAATCTAACAATCATTTTAGAGTCATCTTATTTTCCTCAAAATTAAATAAAAATCACTTAATAATTAACTTAAACAATCATTGTAGGTCATCATGTCATTAATGAAAAACAAAAATAACAGAGGACCAATAAGACTTCTCTTTGAGACCCCTCGTGTAAAAATCAAAAAATTCTCTCATACATATATCAGCTTAAAAAATAGATCTAACAATAAAATTGTTGTGTAAACCATTGCATAATTAATGAATTCTTATACTCCTAGTACACAATAAACAAATCGCTACATAAATGTCTACATTATTTTTATCAAAAACGAACGATCTAAAATTAGTAAAAATAATACAAAAACACAAGGAACTAATACAAACACATTGATGAATTCGCTTCTTCTGTAACATTTCTAGGTTCAGATTTTATTTCAAATACACGAAGCAATTACCAATCGTCCCCTAAATGAAAAATTCTTTCGTCTCCGAAGTCTTTTCCCGAGTTCGTTTGATTTTCTCGAAAAATAGTGTGACACTGGATTTACAGACCTGTCGCAATTAACATGAGTAAATCAGCACCAAAATTAAATTTAGAGGACTAAGCAAGAAGATAAATTTTAATTCTGCATGCAGAAATCGCCCCGGATTTCATTCCGCCTCGTTTTCCTGCTGTAGCTCACAGGCCGGGCCCATTCCACCGTAATTTGTCGACTGAAAATTATCAAGGATTCTGCAACAAAAGCCGTGTTAGTTATCTCAAATTGGACATAATTTTCGAAGCAACGCTGAACTCGTGAGTATTATTTCTGGCACGTATCGATGATGAGCGAAATTAAATAAAAATACCTGATCTTAATTTTTGCAGGGTTTTGTGCGCCAAATCCCGGTCCTTGAAGTGCACAAACGCATAATTTTCCCTTCTGTAGACCCTCTCTACGTGATAGCGATCCAGCACGGTCCACAAGAATCGCCTGAAATGGCGTTCTGTGCATTTGACGGGGATGTTTCCGAAGTACAGGGTTCTGATCTGAAAACAGTGTTCATGATGTTTTAAAAATAGGTGGGTGACACACGTCGTAACAATGGTGTGTTTCAGATGTATAATTTGTTATCGCAGGAGGAACGAGTGTGATCAGTTTATGTCTTTTACACTCGAACATGAGTAGGTTTGTGATTATGATTTGTTCACCGGAGTTCGGTTCCGGCACGTCTTCCTGAAGGACGGTTCCGGGATGTGTTTCACGTTCCGAGAAATTGTGTTGTCGGAGCAGAGTTCCTTTCGACATTACGTGCCATATTTCTCTATAATTTCGTTTGGTTTTTATTAAGGAAAATAAAAGTTTATTTAATTATGACTTATTGTTTTGAATATTTATTTTAAAAAACTAGTAGATTTCTGCAAAAATTACAACTTATTAATTTTATTTTGATTCGATTTTAATTAGCTTATTAGCCACTGATTACTGTGTGATTTTATCTACATTTGTTAGCTGAATTTATTAAAGTTAAATTAGTTATAACCCGTTTTTCATAATTCGAGTGATGACCTGATGACTTTGGCAGATCGGGCAAAATTGCCGAATTTGTACTGTTTTAATAATAATATTAGATTGTTAAATTCTGAAACTACTGTACCGATTACTTTGACATTTATTTTCTTGTTCTTCCATGAACTGAAAATATTGTTCACTAAATCTCAACAGGGCACGTTAATTTCCGTGTGATATAAGTATTTTTGATTATTTTTAAAATTTATGTTTGGAATTACACAAAAATGTTCTTTCAGAATTAATTTCATTGAAGTAGGAATTGGAACGTTAGTTGATTTACCCATATGTTATTATTATTGTTATGTAGCCTGTCATCTCATTTTCCATAATTTTTAAAAAAAAAATCTTGATCCGGGAGCGCCAATTCCCCTAAATGTATCTCCCGGATTTTTTTGAGGATTTTTAGACAACTTTTGAAATATTGCATTTCTTGATCGCTTTTCGAGCACCTTTCTTGTAGATTTCAACTTGTAGAAGTTATTTTCAGCTTCATTCAGCAGTTTTCGAGGTATTTAAAAAATTTCAGTTCAAAATCAAATTTTTCGAAACTCTTAGTCCTGGACCATCACCACGTTTTTTTCTTTGGAACCAGATTGTCGAAATGCTTTTCCCAGAATTTTTTGAGAATTTTTAGGCAACTTTTTCAAATTCCGATTTTTTTTTTAATTTTTTGACTATTTTTCGAGGTACTTTTCAAAAAATTCCTATTCTAATTTTTGGTAGATTTCGAATTGTAAAACTAATTTTTCCAGAAACGATAAAATGAAACATCACGATATTTGAGTTTTGATTTCAAACCGAATTTTTCGAAACTTTTTTCGAAATGTTTTTCCCAAATTTTTTTTTTTTTGGATTATCAGACAACTTTCCAAAAATGTAATTTTTTTATTTATCCTTCGTTATATTTTTTATGGTTTTTCAAATTTTAAAGATATGCATATAAAAAATTTCGTTTTCAAACCGAAGTTTTGAAATTCTTGATCCGAGGCCACCAACACGTTATATTTTTCGAATCAGTTCATCGAAATGTTTCCAAAAGTCTTTGAGGGTTTTTAGGCATATTTATCAAAAAAATTTAACGTTCCGATACACCTTAGTATTAAAATTTAACGGTATTTTGACCATCAGAGGTTTTGAGAATTTTCGGCAAATTTTCAAAAATTCTCAACATTCCTATACCCTCTGTATAAATTTGTTGAGCGTTTTTAGAATTTTAGAGAAATCTAAATTTACAACAGAATTTTTACAAAACTTAGTCCAGTTCCACCAACACCTTATGTTTTTGGAATTAGTCCATCGAAATGTATTAGCTAGAACTTTTTGAGGATTTTTAGACAATTTTCCAAAATTTTAAAATTTTTCTTCCCCCTGAATTTCTTTATGGTTTTTCGAAATTTAGATCTGTGTATAAAAAAATTTCAGCCTCAAAACGAATTTTTCGAAAATCTTGGTCTTTTCCAGAATTTTTGAAAATGAAGTTGATCAAAATCGATTTCCCAGAATTTTTTGGGGAGGCAACTTTTTAAAAATCCGAATTTTTCGGTACCTCCCCCCTGTTTTGATTTTTTTTTTCGATTTTTCGAGTACCTTTGGAACACTATCTATAATCATTTTTTTGTAGATTTCTACTTGTAAAAGTAGTAGTAGTTTCAGACCGAATTTTTCTAAAATTTTGGTTCTGGATCATCATCATTCATCTTTTTGGAATCATCCCGTCTAAATGTTTTCCAGGACTTTTTAGGATTCGCAGACAACTTTTAAAAAATTTCGATTTTTTAATTATAATTTTTTTATGGTTTTTCAAATCTTAACCGAATTTTACGAAATTCTTGATCCGAGGAGATCAACACATCATATTTTTCGAAACAGTTTATCGAAACGTATATATGTCCCAAATTTTTTTGAGGATTTTAGACAAATGTTCAAAAACTCTCAACTTTCCTATACCTCCTGTATGAGTGTTTTGGCCGTTTTTCGAATTTTAGAGATACTTACAGATATAACTTTCTAATAAAATTTTTCCAAATCTTGGTCTGGGTCCATCAACACTTTATGTTTTTAGAATTAGTTCAACGAAATTTATTACCTGAAACTTTTTGAGGACTTTTAAACAATTTTCCAAAATTTCAAAATTTTTCTTGTCTTTTCTTTTGAATTTTTTACTACTTTTCGAATAACTTTCGAAAACTATTTATAAATGGTGTGTTGCAGAAAATTTAGAGGAAAATTCCAACAGTTTTTCCAGATTTAATTAAATAACCAATTACAATTTTTGAATTTTTCATCGCTTTTCGAGCCCCTTCCTTGTAGATTTCAACGGGAGCCATCAATACGTTATATTTTTCGAATGAGTTCATTAAAATATATTTTCCAAAATTTTGTGAGGTATTTAGGCAGATTTTCAAAAATTCTCAGCTTTCCTATGTATGTCCTTAGTACAATTTTTGAGCGTTTTCTGTGTTTTAGAAATATGTACTTAAAAACATAATTTTCAATCGGAATTTTTGGAAAATCTTGCTCCGGGTCCAACAACACCTTGTCGGTCAACAGAGGGTATCTGTATAAATTTGTTGACCGTTTTTCGAATTTTACAGATATCTAAAGATATAAACTTCTAACAGAATTATTCAAAAATCTTATTTCGGATTCACCAACGGCTTATGTTTTTGGAATTAGTCCATCGAAATGTGTTAGCTAGAACTTTTTAAGATTTTTTAGACAATGTTCCAAAACTTCCAACATTTTTCTTGCCCCTGAATTTCTTTATAGTTTTTCGAAATTCAGATCTATGTATAAAAAATTTCTGTTTCAAAACAAATTTTTCGAAAATCTTGGTCTTCTTCAGAATTTTTGAACATGAAGTTTTTTGAGTTCTAGAGATACATATAAAGAAAAATAATTTTCAAGCAGAATTTTTACAATAATTTTGATAGGGGGCTACTAACACTTTATATTTTTCTGGGGGATTTTATACAACTTTTAGTATTTAATTTTTTTTTTCGATTTTTCGAGTACCTTTCGAACCCTATTTATAATCATTTTTTTGTATATTTCTACTTGTAAAAATTAAAAAAAAAATTGTAGATGTTTTTTAAAAATTTCAGTTTCAGACCGAATTTTTCCAAAGTCTTGGTTCGAGATCATCATCATACAACTTTTTGGAATTATCCCGTCGAAATGTTTTTCCCGGATTTTTTTAGGATTGGCAGACAACTTTTAAAAAATTCCAATTTTTTTAAGTATAATTTTTAATAGTTTTTCGAATTTTAGAAATCGGCATAAAAAATTTCGTTTCCAAACCGAATTTTACGAAATTTTTATTAACATATTATATTTTTCGAAACAGTTTATCGTAATATATTTTCAAAAATTCTCAACTTTCCAATACCCCTTGTATGAATTTTTTGGTTGTTTTTCGAGTTTTAGAGACGTATAAAGATACAATTTTCTAATAGGATTTTTCGAAAATCTTGGTCCAGGTCCATCAACACCTTATATTTTTGGAATGAATTTATCCAGATTTATTACTCAGAACTTTTTGAGGATTTTTAGGCAATTTTCAAAGATTTCAAAATTTTTCTTGCCCCTCCTTTTGAATTTTTTTACCACTTTTCGACTACCTTTCGATCTGTTGTAGATTTCGACTCGTAGAAGTTCTTTTCGGCTTCATTTGTTCGAAAATTCCGAGGACAATTCCACCAGATTTTTTTTTTAAATTGTGAGACAGCTTCTCAAAAATTTCAGTTCCAAACCGAATTTTTCGAAACTCTTGGCCCTTTCCAGAATTTTTGAAGATTACTGGGCAACTTTACAAAAATCTCAATTTTCGGCATTTTTTTGAGTTTCAGAGAGAGATATATGTATAAAGAAAAATCATTTTCAAACAGGTTTTTTTGAAAATTTTGATCGCGGACTACTAACACGTTATATTGTTTGAATCAGTTCATCGAGATGTATTTCCCACAATGTTTTAAGAATTTTTGGGCAAACTTTCAAAAATTCACAATTTTTGTATGAATTTTTTGACGATTTTAGAAATATAGCTATATAAAAAAATAAAAATAATAAATCTTGAGCGGAGGCCATCAACACGTTATATTTTTTCCAATTAGTTCATTCAAATATATTTCCCAAAATTTTTTTAAGAATTTAGGCAAACTTTCAAAATTCTGACGATTTTTTGAGCGTTTTCTGAGTTTTACGAATGTATAAAAACATGGTTTTTGAATCGGAATTTTTCGAAAATCTTGGCTAGGGTTCATCAACATTTTATCTTTTTTCAAAATGTATTTCCCAGAATTTTTTGAGAATTTTTAGGCAACTACCTATAGTCATTTTCTTGGTTCACCAAGTTTTTTTTTGGAATCGTCTTATTGAAAAGTTTTACCCAGATGTATTTAGGATTTGCACAAAAATTTTTCAAAAATTTCATTTTTTTTTATTATCCCGCGTTATACATTTTTTATGGTTTTTGAATTTTAGAGATCTGTCTATAGAAAATTGCGTTTTCAAACCGACTTTTTCGCCGTTCTTATTCTGACTTTTGACCGTTTTGCGAGTTTTAGTGATATCTAAAAATATAATTTTCTAACAAAATTTTTCGAAAATCTTGGTCCATCAACAACTCACGTTTTTGGAAATAGTCCGTCGAAATATAATATTACCCAGAACTTTTTCGAATTTCAGGCAATTTTTCAATTAGATTTCGACTTGTAGAAACTATTTTTGGGTTCATTTGTTCGAAAATTCCGAAGAAAATTCCAGCATAACAATTATTACAATTTTTCAGATTTTTTAGTATTTTTAGACAGCTTTTAAAAAATTTCATGTTTTTAATATTCCCCATATAAATTTCGGTTTTTCGAAATTCAGGCTTAAGTACATAAAACATTCCAGTTGCAAACGGAATTTTTCGAAAATCTTGATCTTTCCCAGAATTTTTAAAGTTATCTAGGCAATTTTACCTAAGCCCCAATTTTTGAATAGACCCTGTATGAATTTTTTGACCCTTTTTGGTTTTAAATATACATAGAAAAATCAAAATGTATTTTTTAGGATTTTTCAGAACTTCAGGCAAATTTACAAAATTCCAATTTTTTAATACATTTTGAATTTTTTTACCGTTTTGCAAGTAGTTTTTCAATACTGCCTAAAGTCATTTTCTTGTAGATTTTGACTTGTAGAAGCTATCTTCATCTTCATTTGTTCAAAAATTCCGGGGGAAATTCCAACAGTTTTTTCAGAATCAATACAATGAACAATTACAATTTTCCAGATGTTCTTTTTTAGGATTGTTAGACAGCTTTCCAAAAATTTAAATTTTTCAATATCCCCCGTATGAATTTCTTAAGTGTATACAAAAATTTCAGTTTCAAACCGAATTTTTCAAAAAACTTGGTCTTCTCCAGAATTTTTTAAGACATCTAGGCAATTTTACCAAAATCCCAATTTTTGAATACCCCTTGTTTGAATTTTTTGACCGTTTTTTAAGTTTTATATAAAGAAAAACCATTTCCAAACAGAATTTTTTGAAAATTCTGGTCCGGGGCTATCAGCACGTTATATTTTTCGAATCAGGTCATCGAAGTGTATTTCTCAGAATGTTTTCAGAATTTTTAGGCAAATTTTAAAACAATCTCAATTTTAATATTTTTTGCATGAATTTTTTGATAGTTTTTCACGTTTTATAGATAATGAAAAATATCATTTCAAACCGAATTTTTTTAGATATTGTTTTTCGAAATATATTTCTCACAATTTTTCAATATATTTCCAAAAACCTCTTCCAAAAATTTTTCAATACTGTTTCAATTTTTTTACCGTTTTTGAAGTACTTTTCAAATCCCGCCTAAAGTTATTTTTTTGTAAACTTCGACTTACAGAAGAAAATTTCAGCGATTTTGCTAGAATCGACAAGTGACAATATCGAGATACATATTTAAAAAACAATAATTTTCAAACTAAATTTATGGAAAATTTTGGTCCGGAACTATTATCACATAATGTTTTTCGAATCTGAAATTTCTTAGAGTCTAATTTTTTAGTCTTTAATTTCATTGATAGAGAACTCATAAGAATGAATTAAAACTTTCGACATTGTGATTTCAACAGATTTTTAAATTTTTCATTACATATGATAGTTATTAAAGAAGCAAATCAAGTTGGCTTTGAAACGTAAATTTTGCCGTCTTGTTGTAATGATGGATCACTAGTCATTACCTGTCATAAATGTCAGTTAAAACCTAAATTTTAAGCATTTATTTGTGTATTTACTGCCTGATATATAGGCAACTAATAATTCACGAAATCTTATTAAAAATCCAGTCACAAATTTTCCAAATACATTTCATTAAGTTTTCTTAACCTAGTGACTTTTGAAATTTAAAGATATTGCAGAAATGCCACTTCCTAGCAATGGTGGATCTTTTAAAAGTTTTAATTAATATGGTTAACATGACCTAACTTGACCTGACCTGCTCTAACCTGACATTCTGTCAACACAGCACCCTTATATGTTAGACGTGAAGTTAGCCACAAAGAATTTTCTACCCCCGATTTTTTTCTAGAACAACTAAGTAAGACAAATAATAAATTTCATTACCTGCATAAGAATCACCGGATGCACCACCGGTTCCGGAAAGGCCCAATCCGCCACCATCCTCTTCCCCCACACACACTCACCCCCCATCGCCATCCTCTTCCTCGCAATGGCGGCCAGAACGTACGACTGGAACTCCACAAACGCGTATCCCCGGTTCAACCCCGGATTAGCCACCTCTTCGAACACCATAACCCGGACAACCCCATCAAAAACCCGGCACAACCTCCTCTCGATATTCTCGGCACTGGCATTCCTGGGGACGTTGCCCACGAAGAGCCTTCGCTTATCCCGCGATAAATGCACGCAGATAAACACCCCCGGCTTGACGGCGTGATTGTGTAGCAGCAGGACGGCGGCGGCGGCGGCTTCGGGGGTGTGGTAGCAGATAAAGGCGAAACCCCTGGTGCAGTCGTCAAAGTCCATCATGAGCCGGAGTTTGTAAATGGCCCCACATTGGGAGAACAGCGGGATGATCTCATCTTCGTGAATGTCTGGGGGGAGGTTGCCGACGAACACTTCGCTGCCTTTCGGGGGGGTGGGGATGGTGGGGTTGGGGAAGTGGATTTTTTGGCAGTTGGAGCGAAATGTGGGATGGGTGTTGAGTTGGGGCATTTTTGGCTGGTTTGAGGAGTTGGGATTTGTGTTGACTGTGGAGCGGCAAAGCTTTGACTGAGGAGAGTCGTTGGTGATGGGTCTTTGTGGTGGTTAGTTAGCCGCTCGATGCGGATGTGGCCGGTCGTAAATTGGTGGGGAAATGAAAAAGAAAACAACGGGTCAGGTGGTGTTTTGAAGGAGATAATTAATTTATTTTGGTTCAACTTTGCTTGGATGTAGTGTATTTAGGAAAATTTACGCAACACGGGGAGAATTGGTCATATACTTAAATTCTTATTAAAATTATTGCTATCAAAACCAGATACACTTGTTATTAGTACCCAACACAAATAACAAAATATTCTAAAGTATATGTCTTAATAAACATTCTTTTAATAAGTTTTAAGAAAATGTTAACAGCTTGCTAAGGAGACGAATGAATAAATTTTATAGTCTGTCATTTCTATTGAAACACCATTTGTTGATTGCAAATTTGGCAACGTTCATATTCAGACAATTTTCTAATTAAAAACCGTTCTCAATCAAACAAAATCGACAGGTGGTGTTTTAATAAAATTGGCAAAGACAATAGTCAGTATTGAGTGATCAGCTAACATACAACTGGCAACGTTGCCAATGTCAGTTTTAGTGAATTATTATTCTAGTGTGAAATAATTTATGGTTGTTTCATTTTATTTTCATTGAGAGTTTCTTTCCATTTTTAAAGTCCAAATTGACAAGAAGCTTTCAGTCTCTGCAGTGCCTATCTTAAAGTAAAAGACACTAGGAGCTCTCGAGATTATTTCGCGTTTTAGAAAAAAATACTCCAGGAGCCCCGAAGATTAAAAAAAAAAGACAATTAGGGAACACTAGATTTTTTAATTTTCTTTAAAAAAATACCGAGATTTTTTCGCTTTAAAAAAAATAACACAAAAACTCTCCGAGATTCTTTAGCCTTTTATACAAAAATAACACTAGGCTCTCCCGAGTTTCTTTAAGTTTTTCTTGAAAAAAGACATTTGGAGATTCTAAGATTCTTAGAAAATAAATAACACTAGGGCCTCTCGTGATTCTTTAAGTATCTCTTAAAACAAAGATTGGTCTTTAAAAAAAAAATAACATCAGGGCCTCCTGAGATTCTTTCACGTTTTAGAAAAAATTTACACCACTGGCTCCCAACATTAAAAACAAATGAAAATAGGGGACCCCGAGATTCTTTAATCTTAAAAAAAGACACTATGGGATCCCGAAATTCTTCCGCCTTTAAAAAAATTACATCAAGGTTCCCCGAAATTCTTTTATTTAAAAAAAAAAATTACACTAGGAGCCCCCGAGATTCTTTCGCCTTTTAAAAAAAAGTAACAATAAGATCCCCCGAGATTATTTCACCTTTTAGACAAAAATAACACTAGAGACTTGCGAGGTTCCTTAAGCTTCTCTTAAAAGAGACACTAGGAGCCCCCGAGATTTTTTCGCCTCTAAAAAAATAACACCAAGGCTTCCTCGAGATTCCTTGGCCTGTTAGAAAAAAATAACATCAGGGCCTCCTGAGATTCTTTCACGTTTTAGAAAAAAATTACACTACTGGCTCCCAACATTAAAAAAAATGAAAATAGGGGACCCCGAGATTCTTTAATGTTAAAAAAAGACACTATGGGATCCCGAAATTCTTTCGCCTTTAAAAATAAAGGTTACCCGAAATTCTTTTACCTTTAAAAAAAATGACACTAGGAGCTCCCGAGATTCTTGCGTCTTTTAGAAAAAAGTAATGGTAATAGTAATAGTAATAGGGGACTCCGAGATTTTTAAGTTTCCCTTAAAAAAAAAACACTAAGGGCTCACGATATTCTTTCTCCTTAAAAAAAAATAACACCAAGGCTTCCTCGAGATTCCTTGGCTTTTTAGAAAAAAATAACACCAGTGCCTTCTGAGATTCTTTCAGCTTCTGTAAAGGAAAAAGATACCAGGGTCTCCCGGGATTCTTTCGCATTCTAGAAAAAAATTACTCCAGGGACTCCCGACATTTAAAAAATGACAATAGGGGACCCCGAGATTCCTTAATCTTAAAAAAAGACACCAAGGGACGCCGAGATTTATTCGCCTTGAAAAAAATACCAAGGCTTCTTCGAAATTCCTTGACTTTTTAGAAAAAAATAACCCTAGGGCTTACCGATATTCTTTCACTTCTCTACAAAAAGAAAAAAGTAACAATAAAGTCGACCGAGATAATTTCGTCTTTTAGACAAAAATAATATTAGGATTATCCGAGTTTCTTTAAGCTTCTCTGGAAAAAAAGACATTAGGGAACTCTTAAGATTCTTTCGCGTATTAAAAAAAATAACACTAAGGCTCCTCAAGATTCTTAGAAAATAAATAACACTAGGCCTTACGAGATTCTTTTAGCTTCTCTTAAAAAAAGCACTAGAGGCCTCCAAGATTCTTTCGCTTTTTAGACAAAAATAACAATAAGGTTTTCTAGACAAAAGTAACACTAATGAGTTCCGAGATTGTTTACTTTAAGCTTTTCTTAAAAAGACACTAGGGTTCCGCTAGATTCTTTCTCGTTTTAGAAAAAAATTATACCAGGGATTCCTAAGATTTAAAAAATGACAATAGGAGACCCCGAGATTCTTTCCGATTCTGGAAAAATCTAAGGAATTATCGATGAACTGTTGTTGTAGGTAAATTTAGGAGATTCAAGTTAACTAAAATGATTTTTCTGGTATTTTTTGGATCGTTTTCTGGAGCGACTAAAAAATTCAATTTTTTTCAATTATCGCAAAAATGAGATTTTTTTTTCAAATATGTGAAAAATTGCCAACTAATTCTGAAAACTAGACCTCGACCAGCTAAATCGAAAAAGATATGTATTAAAGGCTCCGGACAACGATTAGAGCCGGAAGCTGAAAATTATAGATCAATTAATACACTTTTCTTAAAGGACCTATTTATCTTCACTCCGGAAAAATTGCACTTCAAAAATTACAAAAAAATTCGTTGTGATACAGGAATGCCATATCTATTAGAATAAAAATCTCAAAGTGATTACGATTCCTGGTTTTTGAAATATCGGTCTTCAAAATCAAATTTTTAGAATATCTCAAAATTTGCCATAATTTTTTTCACCGATTTTGGAAAAATGTTAGCAATTATCGATAAACTAATCCTGTAGGTAATTTCAGGACGTGAAAGTTAACCGAAAGGAATTTTCTGGTATTTTTTGGACCAATTTCTAAAATATAAAAATTCAAATTCTCTGAATTACTGAAAAAATGAGCTTTTTCTTACAGTGGGTGAAAAATCTTAAAAAAAACCTGAGAGCTAGATCTCGACCAGCTAAATCTAAAAAGATATATATTAGGGGCTCCGAGAAAAAAAATTATAGGTTAGTTGTTAAAGGTCCCTTTCTTAAAGCATGTATTTATCGTCACTAGGGAAAACCGACACTTTAAAAATTACCAAAAAATTCACTGTTACACAAAAATAACATATCTATTATAATAAAAATCTCAAAGCAGTTACGACGACTAGTTTTTGAAATATCGGTCCTCAAAATCAAATTTTTAGAATATCTCAAAATTTGCAACATTTTATTTGAACAATTTTGTAAAAATGTTAGGAATTATCGATGAACTAATGCTATAGATAACTTCAGGAGGTAAAAGTTAACCGAAAGGAATTTTCTAGTATTTTTTTGGACCATTTTCTGGGAAAATCAAAAACTTCAAATTCTCTCAAATATTGAAAAATGAGCTTTTTCTTACAGTGGATGAAAAATCGCTAAAAAATTCTGAGAGCTAGATCTCGACCAGCCAAATCGAAAAAGATTTGGCTGGTCGAGGCTCCGTACAAAGATGAGAGCCGGAAGCTGAAAATTATACGTTAGTTGTTAAAGGCACCTTTCTTAAAGCATGTATTTATCGTCACTAGGGAAAACCGACACTTTAAAAATTACCAAAAGATTCACTGTGACACAGAAATGGCATGTCTATTACAATAAAAATCTCAAAGCAATTACGACTACTAGTTTTTGAAATATCGGTCCTCAAAATCAAATTTTTAGAATATCTCAAAATTTGCAACATTTTATTTGAACAATTTTGTAAAAATGTTAGGAATTATCGATGAACTAATGCTATAGATAACTTCAGGAGGTAAAAGTTAACCGAAAGGAATTTTCTAGTATTTTTTTGGACCATTTTCTGGGAAAATCAAAAACTTCAAATTCTCTCAAATATTGAAAAATGAGCTTTTTCTTACAGTGGATGAAAAATCGCTAAAAAATTCTGAGAGCTAGATCTCGACCAGCCAAATCGAAAAAGATATATATTAGAGGCTCCGTACAAAGATGAGAGCCGGAAGCTGAAAATTATACGTTAGTTGTTAAAGGCACCTTTCTTAAAGCATGTATTTATCGTCACTTGGGAAAACCGACACTTTAAAAATTACCAAAAGATTCACTGTGACACAGAAATGGCATGTCTATTACAATAAAAATCTCAAAGCAATTACGACTACTAGTTTTTGAAATATCGGTCCTCAAAATCAAATTTTTAGAATATCTCAAAATTTGCAACATTTTATTTGAACAATTTTGTAAAAATGTTAGGAATTATCGATGAACTAATGCTATAGATAACTTCAGGAGGTAAAAGTTAACCGAAAGGAATTTTATAGTATTTTTTTGGACCATTTTCTGGGAAAATCAAAAACTTCAAATTCTCTCAAATATTGAAAAATGAGCTTTTTCTTACAGTGGATGAAAAATCGCTAAAAAATTCTGAGAGCTAGATCTCGACCAGCCAAATCGAAAAAGATATATATTAGAGGCTCCGTACAAAGATGAGAGCCGGAAGCTGAAAATTATACGTTAGTTGTTAAAGGCACTTTTCTTAAAGCATGTATTTATCGTCACTAGGGAAAACCGACACTTTAAAAATTACCAAAAAATTCACTGTGACACAGAAATGACATGTCTATTACAATAAAAATCTCAAAGCAGTTACGACTACTAGTTTTTGAAATATCGGTCCTCAAAATCAAACTTATAGAATATCTCAAAATTTGCAACATTTTGTTTGACCAATTTTGTAAAAATGTTAGGAATTATCGATGAACTAATGCTATAGATAAAATTATCTGAAATCAGGAGGTAAAAGTTAACCGAAAGGAATTTTCTGGTAGTTTTTGGACCATCTTCTGGAAAAATCAAAAAATTCAAATTCTCTCAATTATTGAAAAAAATCAGTTTTTTCTTGTAGTGGGTGAAAAATCGCTACAAAATTGTGAAAGGTAGACCTCGACCAACTAAATCGAAAAAGATATATATTTAGAAATTCCCGACAAAGATGGGAGCCGGTAGCTAAAAATTATTGGTTAGTCAAAGGCACTTTTCTTAAAGAATGTTTTTATAGTTACTCCGGAAAAACTGACTCTTCAAAAATTACGAAAAAATTCACTTGGACGTCGAAATTCCATTCCTATTAGAATAAAAATCTCAAAGCCGCTACGACTATTGGTTTTTAATATATCGGACCTCAAAATCAAATTTTTAGAATATCCCAAAATTTGCCATATTGTTTTTGACCGATTTTGGAAAAATGTTAGGAATTATCGATGAACTAATGCTGTAGGTAATTTGAGGAGATCAAAGTTAACCGAAAGGAATTTTCTGGTATTTTTTGGACCATCTTCTGGAAAAATCAAAAAATTCAAATTCTCTCAATTATTGAAAAAATCAGTTTTTTCTTGTAGTGGATGAAAAATCGCTAAAAAATTCTGAAAGGTAGATCTCGACCAACTAAATCGAAAAAGATATATATTGAGAAATTCCCGACAGAGATGGGAGCCGGTAGCTAAAAATTATTGGTTGGTTAAAGGCACTTTTCTTAAAGAATGTTTTTATCGTTACTCCGGAAAAACTGACTCTTCAAAAATTACGAAAAAATTCACCTGGACGTAGAAATTTCATGTCAATTAGAATAAAAATTTCAAAGCCGCTAAGACTATTGGTTTTTAAAATATCGGACCTCAAAATCAAATTTTTTGAATATCCCAAAATTTGCCATATTGTGTTTGAACGACTTTGGAAAAATGTTAGGAATTATCGATGAACTAATGCTGTAGGTAATTTCAGGAGGTCAAAGTTAACCGAAAGGAATTTTCTGGTATTTTTTGGACCATCTTCTGGAAAAATCAAAAAATTCAAATTCTCTCAATTATTGAAAAAATCAGTTTTTTCTTGTAGTGGATGAAAAATCGCAAAAAAATTGTGAAAGGTAGATCTCGACCAACTAAATCGAAAAAGATATATATTTAGAAATTCCCGACAAAGATGGGAGCCGGTAGCCAAAAATTATTGGTTAGTTAAAGGCACTTTTCTTCAAGAATGTTTTTATCGTTACTCCGCAAAAACTGACTCTTCAAAAATTACGAAAAAAATCACTTGGACGTAGAAATTCCATGCCTATTAGAATAAAAAACTCAAAGCCGCTACAACTATTGGTTTTTAAAATATCGGACCTCAAAATCAAATTTTTAGAATATCCCAAAATTTGCCATTTTGTGTTTGACCGATTTTGGAAAAATGTTAGGAATTATCGATAAACTAATGCTGTAGGTAATTTCAGGAGGTCAAAGTTAACCGAAAGGAATTTTCTTTTATTTTTTGGACCATCTTCTGGAAAAATAAAAAAATTCAAATTCTCTCAATTATTGAAAAAAATCAGTTTTTTCTTGTAGTGGGTGAAAAATCGCAAAAAAATTCTGAAAGGTGGATCTCGACCAACTAAATCGAAAAAGATATATATTGAGAAATTCCCGACAAAGATGGGAACCGATAGCTAAAAATTATTGGTTAGTGAAAGGCACTTTTCTTAAAGAATGTTTTTATCGTTATTCCGGAAAAACTGACTCTTCAAAAATTACGAAAAAATTCACTTGGACGTAGAAATTCCATGTCTATTAGAATAAAAATCGCAAAGCCGCTACGACTATTGGTTTTTAAAATATCGGACCTCAAAATCAAATTTTTAAAATATCCCAAAATTTGCCATATTGTGTTTACCGATTTTGGAAAAATGTTAGGAATTATCGATGAACTAATGCTGTAGGTAATTTCAGGAGGTAAAAGTTAACCGAAAGGAATTTTCTGGTATTTTTTGGACCATCTTCTGGAAAAATCAGAAAATTCAAATTCTCTCAATTATTGAAAAAAATCAGTTTTTTCATGTAGTGGGTGAACAATCGCTAAAAAAGTCTGAAAGGTGGATCTCGACCAACTAAATCGAAAAAGATATATATTTAGTAATTCCCGAAAAAAATGGGAGCCGGTAGCTATAAATTATTGGTTAATTAAAGGCACTTTTCTTAAAGAATGTTTTTATCGTTACTCCGGAAAAACTGACTCTTCAAAAATTACGAAAAAATTCACTTGGACGTGGAAATTCCATGTCTATTAGAATAAAAATCTCAAAGCCGCTACGACTATTGGTTTTTAAAATATCGGACCTCAAAATCAAATTTTTAGAATATCTCAGAATTTGCCATATTCCGTTTGGACGATTTTGGAAAAAATGCTAGGAATTATCGACAAACTGCTCATGTAGATAATTTTAGGAGATCCAAATTAACTGAGAGAAATTTTTTGGTATTTTTTGAACGATTTTTTTGAAAAATAAAATAGGATTTCAGGCTCTCTCGATTATGGAAAAATTTTCTACGGTGTTTCGGTTTCGGAAGTTATGAAAATAAAATCATGAAAAAGAGCATATTTAATTGTTTATTTATTTAATAATAAAATCGAGAATAGAACAGAACTCATATCTGGCACAAAGATTGACCCAATCAGATGTTGCGCTTTAGGAACTTTTATTGATTTATTCATATAAAAATGCAATATTTCAAAAAATATACAAACCTCGTGAACGCCTAAATCAAACCCATATTTTGTAAGCTTTTCCATCAACTTCACGCTACCGCATTTATTAAAAACGTATCTAAAAAGAACATGAAACGCTTTTACGTTTCGTTTTACGTTCCATATTTTCATAAAGTCCATCTTGACTCCCGGGTCGTAGATAAGTCCAGCTCGGGCGAAAGAGGGATAATCTCATCTCCCAAACGTCAGGAAGGTGATTTCCCCGGAATACGTCTTCCCGTTTCCAGGGGTGACGTGTTCTGACTCGAACAAATAAATTCTCCGCAAACTGATGTTTCCCGAATTTATCCATGCGCAAACCGCTAATTGCAAAAATAAAAGATGAAGATGCGCATCAATAAATGCCAAAACTTTGACCAAGAAACTTCGCGTGCGTGCCTCTTGTTGCTTTATTAGCCGCAATGCGTGACTGTCTGTGGCCGACCATAAATTGGCGGAGAATAAGTGGAAACGGGAGATGGGAGACGTTTAAAATACCTCTGTTAAACGTTTGTTGTAGTTTTAACATTAATTGGCTGCATTTGGGGAAAGTCGGCGTAAAACAAGAAACTTAATTAGGGAATTTAGAGGAAAAGTAAGAAATGTGGAGAAATTTAATTTCCTGCAAGGATGTTTTATTTGGACTGGTGTTGTTATGAAACGTCGGCTTTAAAGAGGCGAGATTTAAAACAGAGCTAAATATTGACAATTGTTTTTTGTATTTTTTTTTTTTTTTTCTAGACGGTTGTTTTGAAATATCGCCTATAACTGAAAATTTCGCTCCAGTATTATAGATTTTTTAAATTAGCAAAAAATGGCGCGAATGTGAACACCATTTTAAATCGTAACAAACTTCAAAGTAGAAACCTTTTTCTCCAGTGATGAAAACTTCAAGCTTGTTGCGTCAGATGTCGGCATAACAGAAATCCATCACTTGTTGCTGCAGAGCGCGGTTTGAGTCCGTACTGAAGATGTGTCTACCAACCACGACGTGGCAGCACAGTCGTTTATCTTAGCACGTTTACACCAACTTCTAATCGCTGCCAACTTTTAAACCACCGTTATATTTATTTATTTGGAAGGAACGTTGGCTGAATTTAATGCTAACAGTGATTGATTTACACCAACAGGTTGAAATAAACACGATTTAAATGATGATTTTGCTTAAATATTGCTGCCAATTTACATTACACATTACACAGTGTTCTGAACTGATATAATAAATTTTATGGAAGGATTGTCGTTCAAAGTCGTAAATTTTTCTTTCTGGCAGACAACCAATTTTGTTAACTGAGACGATTTATAGGAATGGTGAAAATTTAAGTTTTCATTTGTAATTGAAAATAATCGCAAATTTATAGCGAGGGGTAATGAAGTCGTCTTCGACTAAAATTTGAACAAAGCAATGTTCACATTCAAACCAAAATTTTTAGGACAAGTATAAAGAATTTTTGTGTTTCTTATTCGTTTTCCGTAAACTTTGTTTTGTTTTGTTTAATTGTCAATTAACTTTATGTCCGTTGAACAATGCACTCATAATAATGTGGTAATAGTTTGATTTGCGTTTAATGGCGGTTATAAAAGATTGTTAATTAGGCACTTTGGCACTATTGTCGATAAATTTACAAGTTGCCATAAACCGGCTTTATGATTATTACCGAGAAAGAAACGAATTTCCGGTTTCGCTCTAAAACTAAACTTCCATTCAGCTATTTTACAACCTTCGATAACTCATTTCTATTTTTCTCTTGTTTCAGGTAGGTCAAGTTCTAAGCCGAAGACTCGCCGCTAACAGGTAACTTACCCCTAGATCCACCTCTCAGAAAAATGACAAATTATATTAGCCGTTTACTCTTTGACAACTAAGATGAATTTCGCTCGCAACACTGGAAATTCTCTCCGGATTCAATCAACTTCCCGCCTTATCAATCCGACGCGATTGTGCGATTTCGTACCTGTTCCAGCATTTTAATCAACAAATCAATCTCTCCGAATATGAAATCTCTCAATTTATCATCGGGCGCAAAAGGGCTGTTCCTGACACTGACGTAAATTGTTGTTCATCACACGTCGAATAAATTTAGAGCTTTGAGATTATCACCGAGTTCTTGCCAGGTGTAGGAAGGTCGTTTGGTTGGTATTCAGACAGGTACTTAATATTGACGCGAAACCGAGATATTTCTGGGACGGAAAGGGGGTGTAAATCAATTTGTAGTTGTTCGCCTCTGCTTTCCAGTCGGCGCTAATCAAATTCAATGTTATTCGCTGTCGTATTAACAAGAAACTTGGGCTTTTAAACTGTCACTTCGGCTAATTCCGTGTCGAGAAGGTGGAGGTGGTGTAATTGTTATTAATGGTAGTCGGACAACTTGTGGAGGCAAGATGGGGTGTAATTATGGTGTTTTTTTGTGGTAATGATGTTGTCCGGGTTGCGTACTGGGTGCACATAAATTGTCGTTTATTTATGTATGTCTACAAAAATTCTGCCATGTCTGGCCTAATTTTACAATTTCTTTAATACTAGAAATCGTTTCATTGTAAATATATGGTGTATACTTTTTTTCAGCGTATTTTTGTCCGGTATAATATTTTTACAATACTTTTCTAAAACCACTTTGAAACAAGGCTCTTGCAACTTTCGAGGGAAATATTGGCACTAAGCTTGTTGTTCATTTTTCTTTAAAGTCTTGACAAGAGATTGTTTCAAGGAAATTTGCCACAGTTTTGATTCGTGGAGATTTTGACACTTCTTTTTATGAAGCTGTGTTGGAACATGTAATATTTGAAAAATGTAATTACAAATTTTTTATTTCGTATTAAAAAATATGCAATATAAATTAAAAAAAAGCACACATATCGTAGTTGAAATAAGTTCAGGATAATCTTTTATGACTTAAGATAAGTCACCCTTATGAATAAAACTGGCTAATGTAAACTACAACAAACAAATTTTCAGGTACAATTATTTAAAAAAGTACCACAAAAACCCCAAATAGATGTTCAGATGTTCTTAGACTTTCGACAAACGAAAATCATAATTAAATTTTGTTTTGCCAGTTATAATGGCGTGGATTTGAGGTATGTTATTGACTAAATAATACCCTAGGGTATTAAAGATAGTTGTCCTAGTATCGTTAATAGAAAACGCAATCGACTGGAAAGAAACGATTACTTGGTGTATTGTTGGTTGTGTAGATACGGTTACAGCGCTATTTTATATTATTATATTTATATGTCTGGTAACAGGCGAAGTTCACAAAATACAAAAATTACTACAAATTCGAAGAATCCGAAGAATCCGAAATATTCAGAAAATCAAAAAGTTCCAAAAAACCCCAGAAATGCAAGAAATACAAGACATTCAATAATCCAACCAATTTAAAATGTCTAAAGAATTCCAAAATATTCAAAAAAATCAATGAATTTAAAAAATCCAAACTTCTAAAAAATCCAAGAAACTCAAAAAAGCCAAGAAATCCAATCCCTCCGAAAATATCCTAAAAATCCAAAAGAATTCAAAAAGCAAAAAACCAAAAAAAATCCAAACAATACAACAAATCCAAAACATCGAAGATATCCAAAAAGCCCATGAAACTCAAGAAATCCAACAATTCCAAAGATTCCAAAAAATCCAAAAAATGAAAAATCCAAAAAATTGAGAAAAACTAAAAAATTCAAAAAATCCAAGAAACACAAAAATCCAATAATCTAAAAAGTTGAAAATACATATTCAAGAAATTCAAAAATAAAAATCAAGGAATTTAAAACATCTAAAAATCTAAAAAATCTCGGAAACCCAAGTAACTCAACAAATCCAACAATCCCGAAAAAAACAAAAAAATCGAATATGTCTAAAAAATCCAAAAAATGAAAAATCGATAAATCTTAAAAAAAAATGTAAAAAATCCAGGAGACACAAGAAATTCAAGAAATCCAACAATTAAAAAAATTTCAAAAAATCCAAAAAATCAAAAATTAATAAATAAAAAAAACTAAATTGCAGAAAATAAAACCAAAATGAAAAATCCAAAACATTCAGAAAAACTAAAAAATCCAAAAAATCCAAGAAACAAAAAATCCAATAATCAAAAAAATGGAAAAACATCCAAAAAATCGAATATATCAAAAAAATCCAAAAAATGAAAAATCAATAAACAAAAAAAACCTAAATTGCAGAAAATAAAAACAATGAAAAATCCAAAAAATTGAGAAAAACTGAAAAATCCAAAAAACCAAAGAAACACAAAAATCAAATAATCCAATCGAATTCAAAAACAAAAAAATCAGGAAATTTAAAACATCTAAAAATCTAAAAATTCCAGGAAACCTAAGTAGGTAGCTCAAGAAATCCAACAATTTCGAAAAATCCAAAAAATCGAATATGTCTAGAAAATACAAAAAATGAAAAATCAAATCTAAAAAAAAAAACAAAATTGCAGAAAATAAAAAAAATGGAAAATCCAAAAAATTAAGAAAAACAAAAAATCCAGGACACAAAAAAATCCAATAATCCAAAACATCGAAAATTTTCAAGAAATTCAAAAACATCCAAAAAATCAAGGAATTTAAAACATCTAAAAATGTAAAAAAACCCGGAGACTCAAGAAATTCAAGAAATCCAACAATTCCAAAAATTTCAAAAAATCCAAAAAAAATAAAATTAATAAATAAAAAAAACAAAATTGCAGAAAATAAACCAAAATGAAAAATTCAAAACATTCAGAAAAACTAAAAAATCCAAATAATCCAATAATAAAAAAAATGGAAAATATTCAGGAAATTCAAAAACATCCAAAAAATCAAGGAATTTAAAACATCTCAAAATCTAAAAAAATCCAGGAAACCCAAGAGACTTAAGAAATCCAACAATTCCAAAAATTTCAAAAATCCAAAAAATCGAATGTCCGAAAAATCCAAAAGATGAAAAATCGATGAATCTTGAAAAACAAAATTGCAGAAAAAAAATGGGAAATCAAAAAAATTGAGAAAAACTAAAAATCCAGTACAAACAAAAAATCCAGTAATCCAAAACATCGAAAATTTTCAAGAAATTCAAAAACATCAAAAAAATCAAGGAATTTAAAACATCTAAAGATGTAAAAAATCCTGGAAACCCAAGTGACTTAAGAAATCCAACATTTCCAAAAATTCCAAAAACCCAAAAAATCGAATATGTTCAAAAAACCCAAAAGATGAAAAATCGATAAATCTTAAAAAACAAAATTGCAGAAAAAATTTGGAAAATCAAAAAAATTGAGAAAAACTAAAAAATCCAAGAAAGACAAAAAATCCAATAATCCAAAAAATCGAAAATAATCAAGAAATTCAAAAACAACCAAAAAATCAAAAAATTTAAGTCATTTAAAAATCTAAAAAATCTAAAAAACCTCTGAAATCCAAGAACTACAAGAAATCTATTAATCTATAAATCTAAAATGTTCTAAAAGTCTAAAAGTCAAAGAATTTAACAAATGAAAAATCTAAAAAATTTAAGAAACCCAAGTAACTCAAAAATGTAAAAAAATCAAATAATTTCAAAAATCCAAAGGATGGAATTATGGCAAAAAGTAAAAAAAATTCAAAGAATCAGAAAATAAAAAATACCAAGAAAATTCAAATTATCCAAAAAATTGAAAAATATTTATAAAAAATAAAAATAAAGAAATAAAAAATGTAAAAACCCAAATTTTACAAAATCCCAAAAATTACGAAAAATACAAAAATTGGAATACAAAAAATAAAAAACAAAAATGCAATAATTCAAAAAAACAACAAACTTCAAGAAATTCAAAAACAGCCAAAAAATCAAGGTTAAATTCCTTGATTTTTTGGTTGTTTTTGAATTTCAAACTTTTCAAAATATTCTCAAAGTCTAAAAAGTCAAAGAACTTAAAAAATCAAATATCTAAAAAGCCCAAGAAACCCAAGAAACAAAAAGAAAAGAAATCCAATTCATCCAAAAATCCAAAAAATGGAAAATATACCAAAAATCCAAAAAATGGAAAATATACCAAAAATCCAAAAGAATTAAAAAATAAATACAAAAATTAAAAAAAAATCTAAAAAATCCAGTCAATACAATAAATCCAAAGAAATCGAACACATCCAAAAAATCAACGAATTTAAAACATCTAAAATGCTAAAAAAATCCAGAAAACCCAAGAAACTGAAAAACACAAGAAATACAATAATTCCAAAATCCAAAAATGAAACATCTGAAAAATCCAAAAAATTCAAAAAACCCCTGAAATACAAGAAATCTAATAATCCAAAAAATCCAAAATATCCAAAATATTCTTAAAATTTAAAAAGTCAGAGAAGTTAAAAATAAAAAAATTCAAAGAATTAGATAATAAAAAATAAGAAAATAAAAATTATCCAAATAATTGAAAAATATTTAAAGAATGGAAGAGTTTAAAAAATCGAAGAGTTTAAAAAATCAAAAATATAGAAAACCCAAGAAACTCAAAAAAGTCAAGAAATCCATTACCTTCAAAAATTCAAAAAAATGGAAAATATACCAAAAAATTTAAAAAATCCAATCAATACAATATATCCAAAAAATCGACGATAATCAAAAAACCCAAAAAACTTACGAAATCCAACAATTCCAAAAACTACAAAAATTCCAAAAGTAGAATACATCCAGTTAATCCAAAAAATGAAAAACCAATAAATTTAAAAATCCTAAATTTGCAAAAAATAAAAAAAATACAAAAAATTGAAGAGAATTAAAAAAAAACAAAAAATTCGAAAGAATTAAAAAATCAAAGAATTTTAACATCAAAAAATTTTAAAAATCCAAGAAACCAAAGAAATACAATCATTTCAAAAATTCAAAAATGGAGAATATCTACAAAATCCTAAAAATGAAAAACCCCAGAAATACAGGAAATACAAGAAATCTAAACTAAAAAAAAAATGGAATTATGCCAAAAATTCAAAAAACTCAAAGGATCAGAAAATAAAAGTATATGAAGAAAGTAAAAATTATCCAAAAAATTGAAAAATCGAATAAATCAAAAAAAAAACAAAAAACCGGAAAAACCCAAAGGAATAAAAAAACACAAGAAACTCAAGAAGGCCAATAATTCCAATTCAAAAAACCCAAACATAAAAAAAAAACAAAAAACCAAAATTCCAGAATTTCAAAAAATCGAAAAATTTAAAAAAATCCAAAAATCGTAAAAATTGAAACAAAATAAAGAATCATAAATCCTATTTAAAGTGCATCTACATTTGTGGCTTATCAACACAGTAACTTATTTTTTATGGTTAATTCACTGTTTAAATCCGAGGAAATAAATATAACCAAAGAGTTTGCGAAGATGACGTTTTTGCAAACATCCAACACTGAGCGGTAAAATAAAATTTTGTATGTACCACGGTTATTATTTGAAGTTTATAACCTCGGACAAAATTAATCTGCGTCAATGAATTTAAAAAAGGATAATTGAGATATATACTAAAGTACTTTTTTGTCATATCAAAAAGTTACAATATACTTAGGGTTACAAAAAGCTAGAAAGAATGAGGATATCAGAGTGTGCATTCGTCGACGATTTAATGCTCTGAATATTTTGAGAATTCAAAACATTTCAAGCATTTTAGTGAACTCAAAATCACCAAAAAATCTAGGGTTTCCAGAAAGTTTAAAGTATCTAAAAATTTCAGGGATTTTAAATTCTACAAAGTTTCTAAAAAATTCAAGGATTATAATGGATTCGAAGAATCCAAGAATTTCAGTAAATCCAGAAAATCCAAAAATTTCACAAAATTCTGAAATTCTCGAAATCCCTAAAGATCGAACTACCCTAGAATTCTTCGGGATCCTGCAGATTCTGAAAACCAAGAACACCGTAAAGATTTTAAATATTCAAAATTCTGGAGGTTTTGAAGGTTCCGAATATTTCTCAGTATCAAGATTTCAAAAATTGTGAAAACTTTGCAGGTTTTGAATGTTTCAAAGATTCCAACGATTCCAGAAGAGAAAATGGATATTCCGAGACTTTAGAAATCCTAGCAATTGTAAAGTTTGAAAGATTGTAGACGTTCTGAAGATTCTAAATGAAGATACTGAAGATTCTGATTTCCTGATCGAAGGTACTGATTATTATTATTCTAAACATTCCAAAAATTCTGAATATTCACAGTATTTTGGAGATTGAAGATTCCAAAAAATCGGAAGACTTTGAAAACTCTGAAAATTATAAAGACTCCAAAGATTCCAAAGAAAATTTCCAAAGATTCCGGATATTCCGGGATTCTAGAGATTCCAAAGGTTCTAGATTAATTCTATTTTTAATGTCGTTCAAACTACATACATCTCGCCAGCTTTTACAAACAACACATCACCACTTTCAGACCGATACAAGTGAAAAATCACCCCAATTCCCCGAATTATTTTCCTGACAATATTAACCTTCCAAACAAACGCACGCTCATCAATTACCTCACCGCACGGGACAACTTCCAGGGATCGCGACATTATTCGGCGTTTCCGGTCCAGGGAAAACGAGGTCGCATTTGATCAACCGTGATTGTTTTTTCATGGCAATTTTCGTCAATATTTGACAAATCTGAATCCTCTTCGCTAATCAATCATTCATCGAACGCCCTCGTCAGACTGTGATTTTGACCCGAATTTGCATTTCCTGCTGGAAACGACCCAGGCGGAAAATTTTCCAATCAACAATAATTAATAACGACAGAACGAATTCGCACGCACACAATGGAGCTAATAATTTCAGAGTAATTTGAAAAAAAAAAAATGAAGTTATATTTCGACAGAACTTGTTTTGCTCGTGAACTACAGTCACGCAACTCCTGCTTGTTGTAAAATTTAATTTTGAGAAATTTTACTTTTTGCTCAGTCTTATAAAACAACCGTGAACAGTTGGGGCCCCGTTTAATGGTAATTAGAACAGTAAATCGTGCGCTATAAAATTGATTAATTATTAAGTCAAGTTAGGTGCAGCAGAACGCCAATGATGTAGTACCTGGTTCGGAAATGCGTTTGAGTTGGTTATTATTCATTAATGTAATGGAAACAAGTCGTTCGAAATCGAAATCGAGGTACAGGCAAATTACTCTTCGGTCAATGCGACTGTAATGAACACCACCGATAAGAAAAGAGAGACGTGAATAATTGATCGGCATCCTGTGTCAAAGCTCGTGATAAATTTGTACGTTGTGTTCTAACCGAAGTGCCTGTTCTATGTGCATCGCTTTGTGGTTAAATTTAGCGTCCAACTGCAACGTATTTATCAGCGCAGGAACAAAACGTCTTCGGAGTCGGCTTCATCTCGCCGGGAATTTTTAGTTTCTTTAGAGAGAGAATTTCATAAAAAGCTCATTTATGTTACTCTCCATTTTTTGACATGGTCAAAAAAATTTTAAGTCAAATTTGTAAAAGTTATGACGTCGTACGTTGGAGTAAAAATTTATGCTACAGAAATTATTGAAACTGTTCCTTATTGACCTGATTGACGGAATTTTCAATTTCATGACGAATTCGTGCTTTCAAGTCATTATCGAGTCTGTTCATGTAAACACGACTTTTTAAATGTCCCCATAAAAAATCAAGGGGTGTCAGATCCGGAGACCTAGGTGGCCATTCTATTGGTCTACGTTTTCCAATTCACCTTCCATCAAATTGATTATCCAATAAAACTCTTACATTTCTATACGTTCTTTTTCGGTGAAACGAGTCATTATTTTGCGACTTTGATCAACTTTCATTTCATGTAAAAATAGCCATTTTTTCAGGAATTACCTTTTTCAAATTTCCACAAATTCCTTTCATAGTTAAAAACAAATTAAACATTTGGAGTCTCCTAGATTCTTCAGCTTTTTAAAAAAATAAGATTTGGAACCCCCGATATTCTTTGGCTTTCTAGAAAAAAATAACACTTGGAGCTCCTGAGATTCTTTCAGCTTCTCAAAAGAAAAAAAAATCACCAGGGTACTCCGAGATTCTATCGCCTTTTAGAAGAAAATAACATTTGGAACCCTCAAGCTTTTTTAAGGTTGTCAAAAAAAACACAGGGGACCACGGGATTTCTTCGCCTTTTAGAAAAAAAAAGACTTGGAGACCCCGAGATTCTTTCGGCTCTTTAAAAAACCCTAGGGGACCAAAAGATTCTATTGCCTTTTAGAAAGGAGCCCTCGAGACTGTTTCAGCTTCTTTTACTTACTCAAAAAAATAATAATAATAATAGGGAACCCCGAGATTCTTTCACTTTTTAGAAAAAATAACACTTGTGGTCCCGCAACTATTTCAGCTTCTCAAAAAAAAAAAAAAACTTTAACCGATTTCCTCACCTTTTAGAAAAAATAACACTTGGAATCTCCAAGATTCTGTCAGCTTCTCAAACAAAGAACACGAGAGCACCTCGAGATTCTTCCACTTTTAGAAAAAAAAATAATAGTTAGAGTCCTTGACAATATTATTTATCTTCTACAAAAAAAAAACACCAGAGACAATTGAAACTTCTTCGTATTTTGGCAAAAAATAACAGTTGGAGCCCCAACATTTTTTCGTCTTTTAGAAAAAATAACACTTGCAACCTCCAGGATTTTCTAAGTTTCTTTAATACCCCACTATGGGATTCCGAGATACTTTAGCCTAAAAAAAAATAACACTTAGAGCCTCCGAGATCCTTCATCTTTTAGAAAAAATAACATTTGGAACCCCCAAGATTTTCTGAGCTTGTCAAAAAAAAACACTAGGAGACCCCCAAAAATGATTCTTTCTCCTTCTGGAAAAAAATTACACTTGGAGTCCCCGAGATTCTTTCGCCTTTTGGAAAAAAATAACACTAGGAGCCTCGAGATTGTTTCAGCTTCTTTTACTTACTCAAAAAAAAACAAATAAATAATAGGGTACCCCGAGATTCTTTCACTTTTTAGAAAAAATAACAATTTGTGGTCCCGCAACTGTTTCAGCTTTTCAAAAAAAAAAAAACGTTAGACCGATTTCTTCACCTTTTAGAAAAAAATAACACTTGGAATCTCCGAGATTCTGCCAGCTTCTCAAAAAAAAGAACACGAGAGCACTTCGAGATTCTTCCACTTTTAGAAAAAAAAAAATAACAGTTGGAGTCCTTGACAGTATTTCATCTTCTACAAAAAAAAAAAACACCAGAGAAAATTGAAACTTCTTCGTATTTTGGCAAAATATAACACTTGGAGCCCCAACATTCTTTCGTCTTTTAGAAAAAATAACATTTGCAACCTCGAGGATTTTCTAAGTTTGTTTAATACCACACTATGGGACTCCGAGATACTTTAGCCTTAGAAAAAATAACACTTAAAGCCTCCGCGATCCTTCATCTTTTAGAAAAAATAACGTTTGGAACCCCCAAGATTTTGTGAGCTTGTCAAAAAAAAAACACTAGGGGACCCCAAGAATGATTCTTTCTCCTTTCGGGTAAAAATAACACTTCGAGTCCCTGAGATTCTTTCGCCTTTTAGAAAAAAATAACACTGGGTGTCTCGAGATTCTTTTGCCTTTTAGAAAAAATAACACAATTTCCGAGATCCTTCTGTCTTTTAGAAAAAATAACACTTGAAACCTCCAAGATTTTTTACGCTTGTCAAATAAAACACTAGAAAAAAATAACACATACAGCCCTCGAGATCCTGTCATTTTTTAGAAAAAATAACATTTGGAGCTTGTCAAAAAAAGCACTAGAGGACCCTGAGATCCTTTCGTTAAAAAAAAATATATAACATTCGGAGCCCAAAAGATGTTTTAAGCTTGGCAAAAGGGACTATTTGTCAAGATAAAACTGATTTTGCTAAATGGCATACCCTCTAAGAAAATAAAGGGCAGGTGGGTGCTAAGATAAGACTGATTTTGGCAAATGATCTGCTCCCTAAGAAAATAAAGGGTGGGTGGGCGGGGCCAGTACTTGCCAAGATAAGACTGACATTCCCAAATGACGTACCCTCTAAGAAAATAAAGGGTAGAGGGTATATTATTTAGCAAAATCAGTCTTCTCTTGGCAAGTACTGGCCCCACCCTCCCACCCGTTATTTTTTTCCAAGGTATGTTATTTGGCAATATCAGTTTTATCTTGGCAACTACTAGCCCCGCCCATCCTTCCTTTATTTTCCTAGTGGGCTAGTACTTGCTACGATAAGACTGATTTTGGCAAATGACATACCTTCCAATAACATAAAGGGTGGGTGGGCGGGGCCAGTACTTGCCAAGATAAGATTAACTTTGCTAAATGACCTACCCTCTAAGAAAATAAAGGGTAGAGGGTATATTATTTAGCAAAATCAGTCTTACCTTGGCAAGTACTGGCCCCATCCACCCACCCGTTATTTTTTTCGAAGGTAAGTCATTCCAAAATCAGTCTTATTGTGGCAAGTACTAGCCTCGCCCACCCGCCCTTTATTTACCTAGAGGACCAGTACTTGTTAAAATAAGACTGATTTTGACAAATAACATACACTATGAGAAACTATAGGGCGGGTGGGCGGGGCTAGTACTTGCCAAGATAAGACTGATTTTGGCAAATGACCTACTCTCTAAGAAAATAAAGGGTTGAGGGTATATCATTTGGTAAAATCAGTGTTATCTTGGAACGTAATCACCCCACCCACTCGTCCTTATTTTTTTTCGAGAGTATGTCATTTGGCAATATCAGTTTTATCTTGGCAACTACTAGCCCCGCCCATCCTTCCTTTATTTTCCTAGTGGGCTAGTACTTGTTAAAATAAGATTGATTTGGTGAATGACATATACTATAAGAAAATAGATGGTGGGTAAGCGGGGCTAGTACTTGCTACGATAAGACTCATTTTGGCAAATGACATACCTTCCAATAAAATAAAGGGTGGATGGTTGGGGCCAGTACTTGCCAAGATAAGATTGACTTTGCCAAATGACCTACCCTCTAAGAAAATAAAGGGTAGAGGGTATATTATTTAGCAAAATCAGTCTTATCTTGGCAAGTACTAGCCCCGCCCACCCACCCTTTATTTTATTGGAAGGCATGTTATTTGGCAATATCAGTTTTATCTTGGCAAGTACTAGCCCCGCCCACCCACCCTTTATTTTATTGGAAGGCATGTTATTTGACAATATCAGTTTTATCTTGGCAAGTACTAGCCCCGCCCACCCGCCCTTTATTTTCCTAGAGGACCAGCACTTGTTAAAATAAGACTGATTTTGGCAAATAACACACACTATGAGAAATTATAGGGCGGATGGGCGGGGCTAGTACTTGCCAAGATAAGATTGATTTTGGCAAATAACTTACTGTCTAAAAAAATAAAGGGTGGGTGGGCGGGGCCAATACTTGCCAAGATAAGACTGACTTTGCCAAATGACGTACCCTCTAAGAAAATAAAGGGTAGAGGGTATATTATTTAGCAAAATCAGTCTTATCTTGGCAAGTACTAGCCCCGCCCACCCACCCTTTATTTTATTGGAAGGCATGTTATTTGGCAATATCAGTTTTATCTTGGCAAGTACTAGCCCCGCCCACCCACCCTTTATTTTATTGGAAGGCATGTTATTTGACAATATCAGTTTTATCTTGGAAAATACTAGCCCCGCCCACCCACCCTTTATTTTTGTAGAGAGTAAGTTATTTGCCAAAATTAGTCTTATTTTGGCACGTACTAACCCCGCCCATCCGCCCTTTATTTTCCTAGAGGACCAGTATTTGTTAAAATGAGACCGATTTTGGCAAATAACATATACTATGAGAAAATATAGGGAGGGTGGGCGGGGCTAGTACTTGCCAAGATAAGACTGACTTTGCCAAATGACGTACCATCTAAGAAAATAAAGGGTAGAGGGTATATTATTTAGCAAAATCAGTTTTATCTTGGCAAGTACTGGCCCCGCCCACCCACCCGTTATTTTTTTCGAAAGTATGTTATTTGGCAATATCAGTTTTATCTTGGCAAGTACTAGCCCCACCCACCCACCCTTTATTTTTTTAGAAAGTAAGTCATTTGCCAAAATCAGTCTTATTGTGGCAAGTACTAGCCTCGCTCACCCGCCATTTATTTTCTTAAGGGTAAGTTATTCGGCAATATCAGTTTTATTTTGGTAAGTACTTGCCCCACCCACCCTTTATTTTCCTAGAGGGCCAGTACTTGTTAAAATAAGACTGATTTTGGCAAATAACATACACTATGAGAAAATATAGGGCGGGTGGGCGGGGCTAGTACTTGCCAAGATAAGACTGATTTTGGCAAATGATATACTCTCTAAGAAAATAAAGGGTAGAGGGTATATCATTTGGTAAAATCCGTCTTATCTTGGCAAGTAGTGGCCCCGCCCAGTCGCCCTTAATTTTCCTAGTGGGCTAGTACTTGTTAAAATAAGACTGATTTTGGAGAATGACATATACTATAAGAAAATAGGGGGTGGGTAAGCGGGACTAGTACTTGCTACGATAAGACTGATTTTGGCAAATGACATACCTTCTAATAAAATACAGGGCGGGTGGGCGGGGCTAATACTTGCTAACATAAGACTAATTTTGGCAAATGACATATCCTCCAAGAAAATGGAGGGTGGGTGGGCGGGGCTAGTACTTACTAGGATAAGACTGATTTTGGCAAATGACATATCCTTTAAGAAAATAGAGGGTGGGTGGGCTGGGCTAGTACTTGATTAGATAAGACTGTTTTCGACAAATGACATATCTTCCATAAAAATAGAGGGCGGGTGGGCGGGGCTAGCATTTTGTAGTAATAATACTGTTTTTGACATTTTTGACATTTTCGACTATTAGACTTGAACCAGCACACATTTTTTAAAGAATGTTTGGACAACTTTTCCAAACGCTCAATTTTGACATTATCCACAATTTTTCAACCATTTTCGAAAATTTGCTGCAGACATTTTCTACTGTTTTTCCAAAATCGCCAATTGAAATATGGCAATTTTTACACTTCCGTCAAAATAGCTCGGTATGAAATTTTTGTAGATAAAAATTATTATTAATTTTTGTTTCAGAAAGTACAGTTGTTTTAAGGATGTACTTTGTGGTTTTTTATATATTCACAGAAATGTTAAAAATTTGTGTCTTTGAGACAGTAGTGAGTTCAAGACAGGTCAGGTCACGTTAGGTTAAGTCAGTAAAACAAAAGACATTTAACAATTTTTTTACAAATAAAAAAAGTGTCCCAGGAAATAAATAAGCTGATGACTTTTATTTGATTAATTCATGTTATTATTTTCTGTTTCCTCTTCAAGATTTACATTGCAGAATTTTTAAAGAATTTTTGAGTTTACCAAAAGCTCAATTTTTCCCTTTTGAAATTTCGACTCTTTTTTGAACACTTGCGAAAATTAACCAAATACATTTTTTCGTATATTTTGGACTCCAGAATTTCTTTTCGGTTTTATTTCTTCTAAAGTTACTACAGCTTTTCCACATTCGTCAATATGATATTATTTTTTTTTTAATTTTTAAAACATTTGAATTTCAAATCGTCTATTTCGAAATCTCGCCCTGACACTCTGAAGACACCATAATTTCCAAATTAGCACGTCGAGGTCCATATCGCAACATTTTTTGTGCGTTTTTGGACAACTTTTCTAAAAATTCAATTTTTCCACACTTCTGAAATTTTCAACCATTTTTAACACTTTCAAAAGTTTGTCTGACATTTTTTTTTTTTTTTTGTAGATTTTACCAAAATCGCCAATATAAAATATCAACGTGTTTTCAATTTTAAAAAATCTGGCTTTCAAATCGGCTATTTGGAAAATCTAACTCTGAGACTTTAAATTATATTTTTCGAAGCAGCAGCTCCAAATCTACATCCCTGATTTTTTTGTGGATTTTTAGGAAACTTTTCCAAAAGTTCAATTTTTCATTTTTCCCCCTTATGAAATTTGGGACAATTTTTTGAAAATTTTCGAAAATTAACCAAAGACATTCTTTTGTAGATTTCGACTTTCAGAAGGCTTTTCCGCCTTTATTTCCTTCAAATTTTCTATCATATTTCCAAAATCGCCAAGTTGCATGCTATATTTTCGAATTAGAGCTTTTGGATAATTTTTCGGAAAGCTTAAAATCGTAAAATTTTCCACTATTTTTTGACCACTTTCAAAAATTACGCAAAGACCTTTTTGGTGGACTTAGAACTCCAAATGTTAAGGAAATTTTGGCAAATAACATATATACCCTTTAAGAAAATAGAGGGAGGGTGGGGGGGGGGGCTAGCATTTTATAGTGATAAGACTGATTTTGACATTTTCGACTATTTTCAACCATTTTCGAAAATTTGCTCAAGACATTTTCTACCATTTCAAATATGGCAATTTTTACAATTTCGTCGAAATGGCTCAGTATGAAATTTTTGTAGATAAAAAATAAAATTATTATTATTATTATTATTATTATTATTATTAATTTTGATTTCTAATCAAACTTAACCTAAATCTTCAACACAAAGGAAACCGTTTACACTGCTGAATTAATTATTTTATCTTCCACCGTCTACCAACTACCATGCGTATACTCAAGTAATGTTGGTAGCACACATTTATTAATTTTTTAAGAAATAAATGTATCAGTCATTTCATACATAACCTCAATCTTCTTTTTCAACCTTGGTAGTAAAAGTTCAACTTTACTACCTCTAAACAAGTCGACAACTGCATGCTTCAGGGCTACTAGTGAAAAAAAAATCAAGTTTGAGTTTTTACTTCAAAAAGTCGCAAATTACAAAAATCATTTCAGGAAATTCCGTCAAGACACTCCAGTTTTAACGGACGATGGATACATTAAAGTAGTCTGATACTCCACACTGTGCTAAAATTATGCGTCACGAGGAAGGAAATTGCCTCAAACTCCCACCATTCGAACCACTTTACCTCATAATCACCCCATATATTAGTCAAAACGCTTCCCTCGACCATACAAATCATCATCAAATCCCTGTTAACATGCACAGACTAATTTATCTTCCCCCTTCAAACACTCCCTGACTTAGCGTCAGATTAATTCTCTCCATTCTACCTGCGAACAAACTCCAAGTGCAAGCTTCCAGGTTCCCGCGGTGCACCACACCGCTAATTCACCGAATCTGGAGCACTTCTCAGAATTCCCACAAAATAAGTGCAAGTTTACAAACTTCTCCAGTAAATCGTCGCAGCGGAACGTCGTTCTGCTCGATATACTTTAACGGCGCTATTTAATGTCCGAATAACTTAAGAGTTTCATCTCGAGGAGCTTAGGTGTTGAGACTGCAGCTTTTAATAGCGAAAGCGTTGTAAAGTTTGCAGCTTTCACCGTGTTAAATTTAAATGAGAACGTCCAGGATGGATTTTGCATTTTTTCTGGAGGGGTATAGCACTGCTGCGTTCAGAGGTTTCCTGCTAACTACAATAAATTGTTAGAGTACACAGAATAAATCTCAATTTGACAGGAAAGTTAAACCTGCTGGGGGTTGCGAGCAACCGTCCGTAAATTTTCAAGAAACCGGTCTTACGCTGTTGGGCTAATTAGAGTAATGATGCTAGGTGGTGTACAAAGCGAGTGGTTGTAAAGGGAAGGTAGAGCTTTTACGTTTCAAGGAGTTTTCTTCTAGTGTTCTATTTACCACAGTCCTGTTCGAAATTTGTAACGCTTTTTTAACTGTCGCTGAGGACGTAAATAAAAGTGCTAAAAATAAAAAATTCTACAACGAAAGCAAAATTTAAAATGCCGTTAAAACATGTGCTTGCAATGGGGACAAAATTCATGGCGGTGACTGCGAGCTTTAGATTAATTACAGAGGCGTGACAAATAATAATGTAGTGTTGAATGCAATGTATGACATCAGCGGAAATGACGCCATGATGGGTAATAAATGGAATCCGGACGAAACTGAAAAAAATATTGATTAATGTGGTGTATGGTAATCCTGTGTGAAATAAATTATGCATTCTTGGAAGCCATATCCAAAATAAAAAAATATTTACGCTACTGCACGTTTGGAGTTGACATTTTATCAGTTTATTTTTCGATAACTTCATACCGTATTTTTAAAATCGCCTCTCTGTGAATTTCGGTTTCCAGATGTATTTTCAGAGTAAATACAGAACAAAGCAAATATTTATTTATGGTATTTAGGATGTAAATCTAGCTAAAAATGATGAAAATATATGTCTAAAAGTAGATATACATACTCTGAAATATCGTTGTGACTATATTTTCGGAATACTTTCCAAAATTATTCGCTATCATCCATGATGCTATGTTTTTAAAATCAACACATCGATGTCTATATTCCAGAATTTTGGAATTTTTGACCTTTTTCTGAACACATTCCAAAATTATCTAAACACATTTTTTTGTTGATTTTAACTTGCAGAATTTATTTTCGGTAACATTTCTACAAAAATTGCAATTTTTGGATATTTAGAAATTTGATTCTGGAACCGAAAAATTTCGAAAATCCTGGTCATCAAAAGGCCACGTTTTTCCAATCAACCCGTTGATATCTATATCCCAGATTTTTTATGGATTTTTATGAGTCTTTGTCAGAAATTAAAAAATTTCAATATATCCCCCTCCACTTTTGAAAATTTTTCCTTTGACCGACCATCTTCGACAAAACAATTTTTGTTGATTTCAACTTGTCCAGTAATTAATTTTGGTCATTTTTGACATATTTAACAAAAGTGATTTTGAAACTCAAAATTTCCCAGATCTTAGTCTTAGACCATCAACACGCTGTGTTTCTTGAGTTAGTCGATATCTACATCCCAGAATTTTTTGTCAATTTTGAACTTTTCCAAAAACTCAAATTTTTGACGTTTTTCCAAGCATTTTAAAAATTATCTAAAGACATTTTTTTGTTGACCTCAACTCGCAGAAGTGATTTGCGGCAATATTTCTCTGATAGTTCCAACCATTTTTCCAGAATTACAAAAATGAATATGGCCATTTTTGGAACTTCGTAAAAATTTGATTTTAAAATTGAAATTGTCGAAAATCTTGGTCTGTTACGACTAAGACCCTAGGTTTTTCGAGTCCACTTGTCGCTGACCATCTCCCAGAATGTTCTGCAGATTTTTAAGCTACTTTGCTAAAACCTCAATTTTTAAATATCTCCAACTGTGAAATTTTTAGCTTTTTCCAAAAACTTTCGAAAACTACCAAAAAAGATTTTTTCGAAAGATATTCTTGTGGTGAATTCAACTTACCGAGGTCATTTTCGGCAATATTTCTTCGAAAGTTCTAACCACTTTTCGGAATTACAAAAATTAATTGTGGCTATTTTGAGGTATTTAAAAAAATTGATTTTGGAATTGAGAATTTCGAAAATGGATCCAGGACCATCAACATCCTCTGTTTTTCGTTTTTCGTCGATATCTAGAATTTCTGTGGATTTTTAAGCAATTTTGCGAAAAGCTTTTGTTTTCAATGTCCTCCCTGTTATGAAATTTTTTAACCTCTTCCTAGAACATCCGAAAAGTACCTAAAGAAATGTTTTGGTTGAGTCTGACTTGCAGAAATTATTTTCGGCTTCATTTTTTCGAAAGTTCTAACAATCAATTTTTCCAGGATCACCAAAATAAAATATGTCCATGCATATTTGGGATATTTTAAAAATTTTATTTTGAAACTGAAAATTTCCAAATTCGTTAACTGGAACTATCAATAAGCTATGTTTTCGAATCAGTTTGTCGATATTTATATCCCAGAATTGTTGTTGAATTTTAGAAAACATTGCCAAAACCTCAAATTTTCAATAATTTTAAAATTTTCGGCAATTTTCTGAATAATTTCGAAAATTATCTCGACATTTTTTTGTTGATTTTTTTTTCAATTTGCCGAATTTATTTTCGGCGAGATTTCTACGAAAATTCCAATCACTTTTCCAGAATCACAAAATGAAATACCTATGTATGGCAATTTTTGGGTTATAAAAAATTTGATTTTGAAACCGAACATTTCGAAAATCAGACCATGATCACGCTGTGTGTTTCGAGTCAGTTCGTCGATCTAAATCTCAGATTCTTTTGCAGAATTTTGCTAATAGCTCAATTTTTCAATATCCCCCTCATGATGAAATTTTTTAACTTCTTTCAACAACTTTCGAAAATTATCAAAAGAAATTTTTATTATTTTCGGCTTCATTTCTTCTAAAATTCCAATAATTTTTTCAGAATTCCCAAAATAAAATATGTCTATATTTGGGATATTTTAAAAATTTGATTCTGAAACCGAAAATTTCCAAAATCGTTAACTGGAACTATTAACAAGCTATGTTCTCGAACCAGTTCGTCGATATTTATGTCCCAGAATTTTTTGTTGATTTTTAGGTAACCTTGCCGAAAGCTCAAATTTTCAATAATTTTGGAATTTTTAATTTATTTTTGAATACTTTTGAAAATTATATGGACATTTTTTCGTTGATTTTAACTTGCAAAATTTGCATTTTCGGCAACATTTCTTCGAAAATTTCCACCACGTTTCCAGAATCACCAAAATGAAATATGACAAATTTTGGGATATCTAAAATTTTATTTTGGAACCGAAAATTTCTAAAATCCTGGTGTGAAACCATCAATAGGCCATATTTTCCCAATCAGCTCGTTGTTATCTACATCCCAGAATGTTTTCTGTATTTTTAGGCAACTTTGTCAAAAGTTCAAATTTTCAAATTCTGAAATTTTTACCTTTTTCCGAGCACTTTCGAAAAACATTTTTTGTTGATTTCAACTTGCCCGTCATTTTCCGCAAGATTTCTTTGAAAATTGAAACCAATTTTCGGTCACCATAAAAATGAATTTTCACCATTTTTGAGACATTTTCAAAAAATGGATTTTGAAACTGAAAATTTCTTAGACCAATAACACGCTGTGTTTTTCGATTCAGCTACATCTCAAAGTTTTTTGTCAATCTTTAGGCAAAAGCTCAAATTTTGAATACGTTTGACAACTTTTGAGCTTTTGCGGAACACGTTCGAAACTTCATAAGGGCATTTTTCTGTTGTTTTCAACTTGCAGAAGTCATTATTGATTTCATCAAATAAAAATTTGATACGAGCAACACCTTGCCAAAAACTCGAATTTTCAAATTTCAACCATTTTTCCAGATTAGCCTAAATGAAATGTGATCATTTTTAGGGTATTAAAAAAAATTAAACTGAAAATTTTCCAAAATTTAGCCTAGAACCATCAACAAGCGATGGTTTTGGAATCAGCTCGTTAATAATTATATCCCAGAATTTTTCGAGTTTTTAAGTAAGTTTGCCAGAACTACAAATTTTCAATACACTTGAAATTTTTGACCTTTTATCGAGCACTTTTCAAAATTATCTAAAAATATTTTTTTCTTTCATTTCAACGTGGCCAAGTTATTTTCGGCTTCATTTCTTCGAAAATTTCAACCATTGTTCCAGAATCGCCAAAATGAAATAGGACCACTTTTGACTTATTGTAAAAATTCGATTTTGAAACCAAATTGTTCGAAAATGTTGGTCTGGTACCATCAAGACCTGATTAGCTGGTCGAAATATATCCCAGAATTGTTTGTGAATTTTTAGGCAAGTTTGCCAAAAGCCCAAATTTTCAATAATTTTGAATTTTTTTACGTTCTCCTGAACACTTTCGAAAATTATCTAAAGTCATTTTTTTGCCGATTTAAACTTGCATGCTTCATTTTCGGTAACATTTGTACGAAAATTTCAACCACTTTTCCAGAATCACCAAAATGAAATATGACAATTTTTGGGATATTTAGAAATTTGACTTTGAATCCGAAAATTTTGAAAAGTTTGGTCTGGAACCATCAATAGACCATATTTTCCCAATTAACCCGGTGATTAACCCAAAAATTATAACCATTTTCCGGGCACTATAAAAAAAATTATGGCCATTTTTGCGACATTTGAAAAAAATTGATTTTGAAACTGTGAATTTCGCATATCTCGGACCATCAACACGTTGCGTTTTTCGAATCAGCTATATCTCAGAGTTTTTTGTCGATTTTTGGGCAAAAGCTCAAATTTTCAATACGTTTGAAATCTTTTGACCTTTTTCTAAACACCTTCGAAAATTTCCTAGGGGCATTTTTTGGTCGTTTTCAACTTGCAAAAGTCATTAGTATTTTTATCAAATAAAAATTTGATTTTCAACCTAAAAATTTGGAAAATCTTGGTCTGTTACGACCAACACCTTTGCCAAAAACTCGAATTTTCAGTATCCCCAACTTATGAAATTTTTTACTTTTTCCAAGAACTTTTAAAAACCACCAAAAGAGGATTTTTTAGTCATTCAACAGGCAGAAGTTCTTTTTTGCTTCATTTCTTCGAACATTTCATTCATTATTCCAGAATAACCAAAATAATATAGGGCAACTCTTTGACTAGGTATTTCAAAAATTTGATTTTTAAACGAAAAATTTCGAAAGTCGTGGTCTGAAACCAATAATAGGCTGTTTTTCCAATCAGCTTGTTAGTATCTATGTCCCAGAATTTTTCTGGATTTTAGGCGTAACTCTGTCAAAAGCTCAAATTTTCAATAGCTTCTCCCTCATTTTTGAAATTTTTACCTTTTTCTGTGCACTTTTGAAAGACATTTTTCGTTGATTTTGATCGTTTTTTGTCGATTTTTTGGGCAAAAGCTTAAATTTTCAATACGTTTGAAATCTTTTGACCTTTTTCTAAATACCTTTTCCAATCAGCTCTTTAATACCTATATTTCAGAATTTTTCTGGATGTGAGGGAACTTTGTCAAAAGCTCAAATTTTGAACATTTGAAATTTTTTATCTTTTTTCAAGCACTATAAAAACCTTTTTTTGAATTCGACTTGCACGAATTATTTTAACCATTGTTCCAGAATTGTCAAAATGAAATAAGTCCATTTTTGAAATATTGCAAAAATTCGATTTTGAAACCAAATTTTTCGAAAATCTTGGGCTGGTACCATTAAGACCTGGTCAGCTGGTCGAGATATATCCCAGAATTGTTTGTGAATTTTTAGGCAATTTTAGAACCAAAAGCTCAATTTTTCAATATTTACAAAATTTTTGACTTTTTTTGAGAACTTTCGAAAATTATTCAAGGAGATTTTTTTATTGAGATTTCAACTTGCCGAAGTCATTTGCGGTAATATTTTTTGAAAATTCGAACCATTTTTCCAGAATCGCCAAACTGAAATCTGGTCATTTTTGGGATATTAAAAAAAGATTGAAACTGAAAATTTTTGAAACTTTAGTCCACAACCATCAATAGGCGATGGTTTTCGAATCAACTCGTTAATAATAATATCCCAGATATTTTTTTTATGAATTTTAAGGCAAGTTCGCTCAAAATTTCAATACACTTGAAATTTTTGACCCTTTATCGAGCATTTTTGAAAATTATCTAAAAATATTTTTTCATTTCAACGTGCACAAGTAATTTTCGGTTTCATATCCTCGAAAATTTCAATGATTTCGAAACCAAATTTTCGAAAATTCTGATCCGAAACCATCACCAGGCAATGTTTTTCCAATCAGCTCGTTAATATTTATATCCCAGAATTTTTCTGGATTTTAGGCAACCCCATTTCTGAAACTTTTACCTTTTTCTGTGGACTTTCGGCAAAATTTCTTCGAAAATTCCAACCATTTTTCCAGAATCGCCAAAATGAAATATGTTAATTTTTGGGATATTTAAAAAAAATATTTTGAAACTGATGATTGTTTTCCAATCAACAGATTTTCAGTTTTTTTTATTTGTACTTGCACAAGTTATTTTCGGTTTCATCTCTTCGAAAATTTCAAACATTGTCCAAGAATCGCCAAAATGAATTGCCATTTTTGGGATACTGTAAAAATTCGGTTTTGAGACGAAATTTTTCCAAAATCTTGGTCTAATACCATCAAGACGTTATATTTTTCAACTCAACTGGTCGAGATATATCGCAGAACTGTTTGTCAATTTTCAAACAACTCTACCAAAAGCACCATTTTTCAATATTTACAAAATGTTTGACCTTTTTTCGAAAATTACTTAGAGATTTTTTTTATTTTGACTTATTTCGACAAAACTTCCCTGCCCCCTGAAGAACAGTACAACTTATCCAATTTTTTGGAAAATTTATAAAATTTGATTTTATGATAAGTAAGTTGAAACAAAGATATATAACTTTTATATCATTTTAAACATGCCCACTTTGAGAAAAAATAGAGCCTACTAGATTTAAAATCACCAATAAACAGAAGGAATTTTTGTATTCCATGGCTTGTGTTGGGTCACGAAAACATGAAATAGAAACTTCTTAAAGTTGTCGATCAAAAATCTTTGTGAATAATTTTACAAAAATCTTAATTTGAAGAAATATATAGGATGTTTCACTTAAAAATAGAGGTTTGGTGTGTAACATTTAAACGAATCAGCTTGTACATGCGGACTGACAGAAATAAGAAAAACTAAATGCTATTGCTCTAAAAAAACGATAAATCCATATTTGCTTTTTTTTTTAATAGACAATATATTGACTTCAGTTATTCACTTCTTGTATGTTTGTCTAAAATAAAAAAGCCATTAAAATTATTATTATTCTATAAAATACCCGGTAAAGATAATGCTGTTAGGAACACATTTCGTTATTTGTTTAAACACTTTTGTTGATTTAAAGTATTGAAACAGTTTCGAGCATCAAAGAGAACCAATTATTTACATGTTCGAAGCGCCGGTGTGCACTTAAGTTTGTCTGGTTTTGGACTAAAAATATCACTGATATTCAATAAACTTTAAACAACTTCCCGAATTTCAACAGTTGCAGTTTTTTCTCGAGAACACTAAGATTAAAAAAAAATTCAGTGAAAAAACCTTAAAACAAAGAAGCAAATTTTGCCCCCCGTTTTCCACCAGTGAATAGATAAAGATCACGCTACGATCATCCGTTACGCTTTACACTGTAGATAATAACGTTATATGGAGTGTACCATAATTACGTAGTGGCACGCTCGTTGCACTACTGTAGCATTAAAACTACATTTGTATCTATTTCGAACGCTGTAAATATTGACGTTTATCGTAGCACACTGACATAAACAGTCGACTCAACAGTGATCATTTTCCACCAGAATTCAGTTTAAAAGACAGATAAAATTAGATTCCGTTTGATGACGCGTAGGCGCAAATCAACGAACCGACTAATCACAAAACATATTTTCTCTAGATTTTAAACGCAAGTTAAACCCCCCAAACTCCATTATTTTAAAAGCCGTTTACTAAAAAAAGTCAATTAGCCCCAGTTTTTGTCGGATTTAATTGACTTTGTGAATCACACAGGCCCTAGCCCAAAGCTGTTTTTTTCAAGTTCGCGCAATACCCGAGATGGTAAATCGCACATTTTCGTTTTTATTACTACAACATCTCTTGCGGCTACCTCATACTTTGACATTTCTCTTCTCCCACTCGAAATCGATAATATAATAATCACCGTTACTTCACTTGTCACAGAGAAGCCGAAAGAAAGGAAAGTCAATATCCTGAATAATGAACGGCGAGTGCAATTTATTGACCGCCCCTAGCTCAGAGAGAAATGTTCCAGAGCCAATTCTGGAGTGTCTAAGTGTCGGTCTAAATTACGATTTGGTGCATTTTCGGGGCACGGAATCAAGATAATCGTCAATTTTGGGGCAAACACCAAATTCAGCTTAGCATGCTTGTTGGTCGTTTAGTATGAGTGAATATTATAGTGCGTGGTTAAATTAAATTTTGTACGTAAAATGTGAGATGAATGGGCTTCATGCGATACTGGACGTTCAATTAAATCTTTAATTAGATCATGTTGGGTTTAATGGTGGTAGCATGTTCGACACGTCCTGTGTGGACATTGTTGACTCAATTTTAGGTTAGATCGGTTTTTGAAAAAATAGCGTTGGTACAGAAACATAACGTATTATTTATGAACCCTAAACCACCAAAAATATGTTATTTTTATAGCCTGTTTAAATTACATAAACAGGATATTCCCATAAAACAGTAGTTTCATGCACTCAAGCGCCTCACAAAAAAATGGTGGAGCATTATTACCTATTGTTGAAGCAAATTTACAATTTTTCCATAAATAACTAAAAATAAATTCGTTTTTATGTCACAAGTCTGTTTACAAACGTTCCTCCAAGTGGAATCATAAACCTTTTTCAAGAAAGCTTATTTCCAAGAACACTACTAATTTCGTTATTGTTGATGAAAATACAACCTTATTAGAAATTTGTCTATTTCAGAACTATTTTCAATTCAACATCCAATTTTGCCGGCAGAGAATTAAAATATTTATATCCCATTTAGAAAACAAAATATGTCGTCATTATTTACTAATTTAGGTATGTACAGACAAAATTAAATTTGGGATTTAAATTGAAAATAATAAATCAACTTTTTGGATCGTACAAGCTTTCACAACAATTGCCACGAATTTAATAACTCCCATAAACCCAGAACTACCATTCACAAAAACTCATAACATCCATATACATATTTGTAAACTTGCCGCATATAAGTAATTTTACACGGATTATTGTTATACGGTTTTCAAAAGGCTCTTTCTTAATCCTAAAAATTGCCATATGAACGATTCTCGGTTCGGAAAGTCAATTTTTTTAAATTCCTAAAAGTTGACTTAATTAATCTGACATTTCCAGAAAAATTGTGGGGGTTTTCGGAGGGATGAGTATTGAAAAATCGAGCTTTCGAAAAAGTTGTCTAAAAATACAAAAAATTCGAAAATTTCGTAATCCAAAAGTACGAAAAAATGAGCTTTTGGAAAAATTGTCTAAAATTTTGCAAACATTCTAGAATATAAATCTCAATGTGCTTATTCGAAAAATATAGCATGTCTATGGTTCTAGAACAAGATTTTAGAAATATTCGGTTTAAAACTCAATTTTTTAGAAAATCCTAAAAATTTCTAGATTTCATTTCAATTCTGGAAAAATATTGAGTAGTAGTTTTTTGAGCTCTTGGAAAAGTTGACTGAAAATTTTCAAAAATTCTGGGATATAGATCACGACGTACTCATTGGAAAGTCTAATTAATGTTTGGCCCAAGAACAAAATTGTCGAAATATTCGGTTTGAAACTGAAGTTTTTAAAAATCCTAAAATTTGACGTATTTTGGTCGATTTTGGAAAAATATATAGTTAATTTTGAAGAAATGAAGCCGAAAATAACTTCTGGAAGTCGAAAATTTCATAACGGTGCTATTGAAAAATTGAGCTTTCTGAATACTCGCCTAAAAATCCACAAAAAGTTTTTAGATATAGATATCGACGTCAAATTTTTGTCAAAATTGTAACATTTCCCTATTTCTGTGCGCGATTCTGGAAAAATTCTAGGAGTTTTCTAAGAAATGATGGCGAAAGTAACTAACTTCTATATGTCGAAATCTACGAAAAAATCTCTTTAGATAATTTTCAAAGGCGGTTGAAAAAGTTTGAAATTTTTATATGAGGGGAGTTTTGCTTCCAAACAAGTCGAAATTTTTATAAAGGCAGAGTGAGTACTGAAAAATCGAACTTTTCAAAAACTTGTCTAAAAATTCGCAAAAAATGTTCAAAATTAGATCTGATTGCCTTAGAAAAAGATTTTAGAAATATTTGGTTTCAAAGTCAAATGGAAGTTTTCCAAGAAATGAGGCTGAAACTCTTTAGGTAATTTTCGAAGATGGACGAAAAGAAGGTGAAATTTTGATAACGAGAAAGTTGAAAATTCTGGGATATAGATTTCGAAGTGCTGATTCGAAAAATATGGCGGGTTTATGGTTCCGGAATAAAATGTTCGAAATATTGCGTTTGAAATGCAAATTTTTAAACATCCCAGAATTTGGCATATTTTGAGTGATTCTGAAAAAATGGTAGGAGATTTTGAAGAAATGAAGCTGAAAATATATAACTTCTGGCGGTCCAATTCTACAAAAAAAAATCTCTTGGTAATTTTCGAAAAATGTCGAAATTTTGGAAAAATTGAGGTTTCAAGGTAGCAAATTTAATAAAAGGGGAGTATGGAAAAATTGAGCTTTTGGAAAAATTGAGGTTTCGAAAAAGTTGCCTAAAATTCACCAAAAATCTTAGATGCAGATCTTATAGTGCTGATTCGAAAAATACAGCTTGTTGTGGACCCAGAGAAAAAAATTAGAAATCTTTAGTTTGAAAATTAAATTTTTGTTAAAATCATAAAAAATGCCACATTTCGTCGGGCGAATCTGGAAAAGTAGTAGGATTTTTGGAAGAAATGAAACCGAATGTAACTTCTGAATATCGAAATCTGCAAGAAAATCTGTGTAGGAAATTTTAGAAGGTGGCCGAAAAAAGTAGGAAATTTCGTAACAGGGGAGTATGGAAAAATTGTCTAAAAATTTTCAAAAATTCTACGTGCTTATTCGAAAAATATAGCATGTTTATGGTCCTTCAAGAAGATTTTAGAAATATGGGGTTTGAAACTCAAATTTTTAAAAAATCCAAAAAATTACAAAACGTTGTTTAAAAATTCACAAAATTCTAGGATACACATCTCGACATACTAAGTATACTGATTCCAAAAATATAGCTTAAAATAGTTTCAAAATATTCGGTTTGAAATTCAAATTTTTTAAAAATCCTAAAAATTGTCATATTTATTGGACAATTCTGAAAAAATGGTAGGTGTTTTCGTAGAAACGAGGCCGAATATAACTTCCGGAGTTCGAAATCTATAAGAAAATATCTTTAGGTAATTTTCGAAAGTGGTCGAAGAAAGGTCGAAATTTTAATAAGTTAGTATTGAAAAATTAACCTTTTGAAAAAGTTGTCTGAAAATCCAAAAAAATCCTGGGATATGGATCTCAACGTCCTAATTGGAAGCGTGTTTATATGGTCCAAGAACAAAATTGTCGAAATATTCGGTTTGAAACTCAAGTTTTTAAAAGTACTAAAATTTGACGTATTTTGAGTGATTTTTTGAAAACTATAAATTCAAAATAACTCCTGGAGGTCGAAATCTGCCAAAAAAACTCCATTGGTAATTTTACAAGTTGTTTAAAAAACGACTAAAATTTCAAAAGGGTGCTATTGAAAAATTGAGCTTTTTGAATACTTGTCAAAAAAAACTTTCAATCAACGATTGTGGAAAAATGCTAGGAGTTTTCGAAGAAATGATGGCGAAAGTCAGTTCTAGAGGTCGAAATCTATGAAAAAATCTTTTTAGATAATTTTTGAAGGTGGTTGTCGGAAAAAGGTGGAAATTTTCAAAAGATTATTGAAAAATTAAACTTCTAAAAAAGTTGCCTAAAATCCACTCAAATTACGGAATTTCGACGTACGGTCTCGAAAAATATGGCGTGTTTATTGTCTGGGAAAAAAAATTTCGAAATATTCGGTTTGAACCCGAAATTTTTAAAAATCCTGAAATTTGACATATATATTTTCAGCGATTCTGGACTTTGTGAAGGTCAAACTCTGCAAATAAATCTCCTTGGGTAATTTTCTAAGGGTGGAAAATTTCATAAATTAGTACTGAAAAATTGAGCTTTTTCAATACTTGCCTAAAAATCAACAAAAAAATTCTGAGAATTAATAATAATAATAATAATAATAATAAATTTATTGAGTACCATGAATAAAAAAAAAAAATACAAGTAAACGAAAATAAATAAATAATGCATAATACTCAAAAGGGAAAAAAAACAGATTCAGTATTACTGATTTACAATCTGTCCCTATGTTGAAAAGAAATGGAAATGAGATATGAAATACAAGTTGTAAATATGAAAGAGGAACATAATTTTTTATAGATAGTATTAAAGGTACAGAATTTAAAAAAGATTTAAATTTAATTTTAATTTTATTTCTGCTTGCTCAGCCAATAAGAGATCCTTTACAGATTTGATGATGTAATGGTTATTTCAGTTGGAATAATGACGTAAAACGTTATTTATGACATATGCAGCTAAATATGAAAATGACGATTTATATGAACTCAAAGAATGAGAAGGTATGTCAACAGTCAGATCTATTTGTCGCAGGTTTCTGTCATGTACAAAACTACGAATTGAAATTTTATTTTGCAGATAGTGAGGCTCATTATGAAGTCGGATTTTTGTTATGAGTTTGATAAAGTGATGAAAACGTCTTTCATGCATTTTCATCCAGCCTAAATTCCGTACAAAAGGTGTAATGTGGGTGTCACGTGGAATAGAATAAATATATCTCACACAAAAGTTTTGAATCTTTTGCAAACGATATTTGTCCACACAAGATAGACAGGGACCATATACTATGTCAGCATAGTTTAAATGTGAAAGTATCAAGGCATCAGTCAACAGGCGTTTGGAGCGAATGTCTAAAAGGTTCTTATAAGGGGAAATTAGATCTCAATGTCAAATTCTTCTCAAAATTGTAAAAATTGTCTTATTTCACTGAGCGATTCTGGAAAAATGTTGGCGAGAGTTATTTTTAGAGTTCGAAATTTATGAAAAAATCTTTTTAGGTAATTTTCGAAGCTAGTTGTCGAAAAATGTAGAAATTTCCAAAAGAGTAATCAAAAATTAAGCTTCTGAAAAATTATGGAATTTCGACGTAGGAATGCAAAAAATATCGCGTGTTTATGGTCTGGGAACAAAATTTTTGAAATATTCGGTTTGAAACCGAAATTTTTAAAAATCCTGAAATTTGACGTATAATCTTTTGAGCGATTTTGGATAAATATTAGAAGATTTTAGAGAAATGAAGTCGAAAGTAATTTTCGAAGATGTCTAAAAATTAAAAAAAAAAAACTGGGCCCTAGATCTTTACGTACTGATTCGAAAAATACGGCGTCGAATCAAATTTTCGAAATATCCAGTTTGGAACTGAAATTTTTAAAAATGCTTAAATTTGACATATTTTGAAAGCGTCTGAAAAAATGTTAGAAGATTTTGAAGAAATGAACTTGAAAGGACTTTCTGAACGTCGAACTCTACAGAAAAAAAATCGCCTTGTGTAATTTTCCAAGTTGGTGAAAAAGGGAGCTTTAGGAAAATCTAACCAAAAATCCACAGAAAATTCTGAGATTTAGATATCGACGTTCTGATTCGACAAATAGAAGAATTTTCTGGTCGCCAAACATATTTTTAGAGATATTCGGATTGAAAGTCAATTTTTTTCAAAATTAGAAAAAAAAATAGGTGAAGCAGTTCTAAGGGCAACTTTTCAATAAATATTAAATATTTTTCATCAAAAAAATCAGTCTCTATCCAAAATTTAAAAAAATGCATAGTTTTTGACGAAAACTAAAAAAAATAGCTGTAGAAACTGGGGTAAAGAGAGAGGAAATGACGTCATCTTGTACTTAAACGGAATAAAGAAACATAAATAAATAAACCCAGACATTCAAAATGTTCTCAGCTACCTCATTATCTAACATCCTTGGTACCAGGATTACCGTGTAGCAACTATTCTATGTATCACAGACCTCCCGCCTTCAGTAGCCTCCCATCCTTTAATGTTTAGTGTGTGTTTGCTCATCCCAGTGAACACGTCAACACATGTCAAACCTAATTCTTCCAGACGATGTACACCCCACAAACGTTAATCCTAGCTGCCACCCTTCTAATAACCGGTTAGTACCTCGCATCAAACTCATTTACCATTTTGTTAATACAATTTTACTTACTTAGTTACTTAACAAGCAACTTCCTTCCATTAAACTGACTCGCTCATAAATATTAAGCGTCTCTTAATATTAAATAACACAAAACATACAGTGGTGATTTCTAGCTGATTGTGCCACCCCAAATGTGTCTCTAGTAGTCCCCCCAGCTGTCAAAATTTCGGACACGGCGACCCTTGATTGCAAATTAGAGCCATTTAAGGGAACTCTCCACGAAGTTAAATGGTTCAAGGACGGTACCATAATCTTCCAGTACAAACCTGCAGAAGTACCACCCGGACAATCTTTTAATGTACCTGGAATTAATTTAGATGTAAGTGATACTATAGTAATCGTAATCACTAACGAACAATTTTAGCTCGACAAGTCTAACTCTTCTCGAATTGTCCTTTCGAACGTGTGCCCGAACGCTAGTGGTCTTTATGGGTGCGAAATTTCCACAAAAGAACCTTTTTTTCGTTCGACGTTACACACGGCTTTCATGTTTGTGGTTGGTGAGGATAAATTAATAAATTAGAGTAGGTACTTGTGACTTAATTGAAACGCGTTGTTTAGATGTTCCTGAAGAACCCCCCACAGTGAAATACAGACAAGTGAATGCTAATATTCGGGCTGAGTGTGCGTCACCACCTTCTAATCCCCCGATTAACATTACGTGGGTGGTCAACGAAGGAAAGGTGGTGTAGAAAAAATTTTGTCACTATTAGTGAGTAAAGTAGGATTTTTTAGACCTATCGAGGCAGCGACACACACATTTCAACACACATAAATGCAACCAGGAACCACCCACAGGTCACTTTGTCCATACTAGAGCTATTTTACCGAGACGCTTATAAATACGGAATGGCTCATGTACGGTGTGTTGCAAAATTATTCGACTTGTATCACAAAGAAGCCGAGTTTGTTGCTTTTGATGTTGAAACGTTTACCCTACCTGGACAAAAAAAACTAGTGGTTTATCCGGCGTCTAAAGAACCTGTACCACTGGAAAAGCACTTTGTGATCTATTTTTTGCTGGTGGTGGTTGTAGTGGGGGCTTTGTATGGCTACGTGTGGTACAAGTCCTAAATAAAGCACTAAGAAAATACATTTTCTGTTCACTTGGTGATAAAACCGCAAACCTCTGGTTTTGTCTTCGCCATTTCCCCTCATCGTTTACCAACAGTGTCAAGTTTCCCAGACTTCATCTAACCTTAATTAATTAATAAAAGTGGAGCCTAGATGAAAATTCAAGCTCAAATATTGATGTGGAGGCAATCCAGATGATGGAATTGTCTAGATTTTGATTGATGCCAGACCGAGTGGTCATCAATCGATTTTTCAGCGTGACGTCTAGCTTTCAGCTGAAAATTCTGCCCTAAATCAATAAGCATCGCCATTAGTGCAACTATTAATAAAGGTTTATTTGGAAGCGATTGGCGCTTATTTACTCTTCAAGTGCCGTAAACTCAACATTAACCGCCATTTCAACAAACAGTGCAATTTTTCGTTAACCAGAATCCGAGTCTATAACAAGCGCTGTAACGACTGTCACTTCCTCTTTTATTGTTGTTGCCAACATAACTTACGAAGTCTCTAGACTGCCCCCTGGCGGCTTTATGCTCTCGTTGAATACTTTATTTCCAGTCGGATGAAAAATTTATTACAGATATAAAAGTTTCACTGGAAAAGTCTGCACTTTACACTATAGTGTGGCTTCAGCATTTGTGCAAACGGTTAATAGCTTTAATGGGAGGTCAGACTGTATTGATTTGGGTGGAAATTGAATTGGTATGCATTTTGGCAAAGCTGAATTGCAACTTAAAATCTTTTCAGTGTTCGATTTAAATTTCCTAATGGATTTTAAAATTATATATAGTCACTGGCGGACTTTGTAAAGAGCGCCGGCCACAATTTGGGTCCTTGAATCCGCCACAGTCGATAATTAATCCGTCCACCAAGCCCTAAAACATCGATTTCTCCTCGTTATCCTTGAGGTATGAAACGATAACCGCGTGCTATTTCCGGTCGGTTCAGACGTCACATAACGAAGCATAGAATAACTAACGAGATAACAAACAAATTTTTCCTTGAGATCGAGGAAAACACCGAAGGGCGAGAATGTGTAAAGATAAACGTTTCCATTTGAAGTTCGTTATTTTCGTATGCGGCAATTTCGGAACTACATGGAGCGATGGCGATATTTGTTGGAAGCGGAACTCTATCAGACTTTATCGAAAAATGTATTGTAGAGAAATTTCATGTAGAGTGTAAAGTGTGACGATAAGAGTAAGACGGCTATAAATATGTAAGATTGTATCTACACAGAACGAATTTGTGCTCTAAATTGGAACTGGAGGACGTTTTGCTCAAAATCTTTGTAAATACACATATTGTGCATTGAGTAACCTTTCATATTATATAAAAATCTGATCGCAACAAGCAGCGAAATCGAGCAGAACCGTCCGTTTTAATTAGACCATGTTCTGTATAAATCCGTGATTAAAAAAGCGCCCTATATTGAATTTTTTCAGATTTTAATTAAAGCAGACTCTTGCTTGAAAATTAGGGAAATTCGAACGCAACTCGAGCAATCATCGAGCGAAATTATATATTCTTTGATTGCGTTTAATAAGACTTTTTCTAATTGCGCCTCTCACGACACAACCATCTAACCAGATTAAAAGTCTATAATTTATAAAAGAGCGGTTCGAAACAAAACTAATTAAGACTCTCATCAGACGTCGGAGTTGAATTTTGTAAAATACGCGAAAACTCGAAGGGAAGTGCTTAAACAGGTTTCCCCCTCGGACAGATTATAGATGAGCTCATCAAACAAAGAGGAGCTTAATTCAATTACAGTTAGAAATTGGCCGACTTCTTACCTCAACTTTTCACTATTCCCAGTAATTGTCGTAATTTCTGGCGCAACTTCGTTAGGTTTAATGCGTTATTGAACAGGTGCATCCTGAGGACGGAAATTAAAAATAAACGACCGAAAAATATTTCGCAAGGGTGATTCTGTTTGCGCTTTGGGATAATTGAGGGCGTTTATGGAGTTTTTACGGCGAGAGGAAGAAACAAACAAGGGTGTGTAGGAAGGATTTTATTAGTTTCGGAGTTAGGCGAGCTTAATGATTGAAAGCTGCGAGATTTTCGACTTTCGTTCAAAACGGTTGGAGACAGGAAAATTCATTTCGCACTTTTCGAGTCGGACGGGTTCGTAATTTTGGGGAACTAAAATGCGGTGGTCAATTTTCAGTGTTTCTCGGAGGTGTTGTAAATTTCAGGCTCGTGTTTGAACTCGGGAATTGTAGTTTGTTCATAAAAGTTTTGCAAGGAAAGTTTGGTTTGTGTTAGACGAAGTGGTGGTGTCAGGGTTGTATTTACGTTATAGAGGTAGTAAAATTGACATGGTTATGGTTTTTCGATACTTCGAATCAAAAATCCAACTTTCGGATTTTATAACACGATTTACTTTGTAATAAAGATTTATTTATAGCCAGTGCTCGGTGTCTAATATTTTGGTGGTGTTTTTTCGTTGTTCTGTGTCCATAGTCACCGATTTTCGTCTTAGTATTATGACAAAACTTGTTTTCTTTTACCGTTTTGTATATAATTCACTTTTTCTATTTTCTTCCAGGCTTCCTAGGCCTTCTTTTTCTCCTTCTTTGCTCCAAATCCCTTTCTTCTCATGTACCATTCAATATTTCTAATCATTTTTTTCATTTCTTCTTCCAACTTCTTACAAGTGATGGAATTTACGCTTAAAAAAAATTCAAAGTGGCCCCGCCCACCCACCCCGTTGGCTTTATTTCATTTGTACGATGCTGTAATTTTAATTTTCTGGATCACCATTTTTTGTTTTTTCATTCCTTTTTTTTTAATTTTTTTTATTTATTCAATTTTTCAAATTTGAAGTCTTGGATTTTTCATCTCCCCGATTTTCCAATTTTTTAATTTTTCAATTTTGCAATTTTTGGATTTCTTTAATTTTCAATATTTCGATTTCACAATATTTCGCTTTTTTCATTTTGCAGTTTTTCGATTTTTAGATTTATCAATTTTTAACCTTCGATTTTTCAATTTTTCAAGTTCTTGATATCCAATTTTATAGATTTTTGAAAGTTTGCATTTTATTCTGTGTTGTTTTTGCATTTTTGATTTTTCAATTATACAATTTACCAATTTTTTGGTTCGAATAGTTGAGAAATCAAAAAATTGAAAAAACGGAAAATTGCAAAATCGAAAAAAATCGGTAAACTGGAAAAAAACGAAAATTGGAAAACCTAAGAATTGTAAAGTTGAAAAATTATAGAATCGTCAAAATTATAACTCGGAAAACGGTAACATTGCAAGATCGAAAAACTGAAAAATTAAATATCGAGATACTGAAAAATTAAAAATGGAAAAACCGAATAAATGAAATAGTTTTCAAGTCCAATAGGTAACTGAAAGAAAAATGGAGAAGTTCTAAAATAAAATATTTTCATTTTCCCGATGTTGTAATTGTAATTTTTTCGATTTTTATCAAAATTTTTCGTCTTTTCATTTTCTTTATTTTTTAGATGTTTCTTTCGAATCCAAACATTAAATTTTGGATTTCTTAATTATCCGATTTTCCGATTTCTTTCATTTTCAATATTTTGATTTAACAATGTTTCGTATTTAAGATTTAGTAATAAATTTTTAATCTTTCGATTTTTCAATTTTTCAAGTTCTTAATTTTCAATTTTTAGATTTTTCAGTTTTCATTTTATTCTGTGTCGTTTTTTCATTTGTGATTTTCAATTATACAATTTATCAATTTTTCCATTTTTTGGCTCGAAAAACAAATCAAAAAAACGAAAAAACGGAAAATTGCAAATTCGAAAAAGAAGAAAATCGAAAAATGGCAAATCGATGAACTCTTCGAAACACTGAAAAACCAAAAATCGGAAAACTTAAAAATCGAATAGAATAGAAAAATTGGAAAACTCAAGAATTGTAAAAATTAAAAATTATAGAATCGTCAAAATTGTAAGTCGGAAAACGGTAACATTGCAAGATCGAAAAACTGAAAAATTAAATATCGGGAAACTGAAATATTAAAAATGGAAAAACCGAATAAATGAAATAGCTTTAAAGTCCAATAATTGAAATAAAAATGGAAAAGTTCTAAAATAGAATATTTTCATTTTCACTATGTTGTAATTTTTATTTTTTCGATTTTTTATAAAAATTTTTCGTCTTTTCATTTTCTTTATTTTGTAGATGTTTCTTTCGAATCTAAACATTAAATTTTGGATTTCTTAATTATCGGATTTCCCGATTTCTTTCATTTTCAATATTTTGATTTAACAGTATTTCGTATTTTAGATTTAGTAGTAAATTTTTAATCTTTCGATTTTTCAATTTTTCAAGTTTTTAACTTTCAATTTTTAGATTTTTCAAAGTTTTCATTTTATTCTGTGTCTTTTTCTCATTTTTGATTTTTCAGTTATACAATTTATCAATTTTTCCATTTTTTTTGGCTTGAAAAACAATTCAAAAAATTGAAAAAACGGAAAATTGCAAAATCGAAAAAGAAGAAAATCGAAAAATGGCAAATGGATGAATTGAAGAAACGAAAAATCGAAACACTGAAAAACCAAAAGTCGGAAAACTTAAAAATCGAATAGAATAGAAAAATTGGAAATCTCAAAAATTGTAAAAATGAAAAATTATAGAATCGTCGAAAAACTGTAACATGAAGATCGAAAAATTGAAAAATTAAAAATGGAAAAACCGAATAAATGAAATACATAGTTTCAAAGTCCAATAATTGAAAGAAAACTGGAAAAGTTCCAAAATAAAATATTTTCATTTTGCCGATGTTGTAATTTTAATTTTTTCAATTTTATATCACAATTTTTGGCCTTTTCATTTCCTTCAATTTAATCTTTCGTTTCTTCAATTCTTCTTCAAGTTCTTGATTTCCAGCATTTAGATTTTTGAAAGTTTTCATTTTATTTTATTCCGTTTTTGCAGTTTTGATTCTTAAATTATACAATTCACCGATTTTTCCAATTTTTTTTGGTTTTAAAAGTGGAAAAATCGAAAAATTAAAAAATTGGAAAATCGAAAAAGAGGAAAATTGAAAAATGGCAAATTGATGCACTGAACGAACGAAAAATCGATACATCGAAAAATAAAAATTAAAAATCGAAAAACTAGAAAAAAAAAACGAATCGAATAGAAAAATTGGAAAAACTAAGAAGTATAAAATCGAAAAATTATAAATTCGTCAAAAATATAGTCTGTAACATCGAAACATCGAAAAACTGAAAAATTAAAGACGGAAAAATTGAAAAACCGAATAAATGATATTGTTTTAAAGTGCAATTGAAAGAAAAATGGAAAAGCTCTAAAATCGAAAAATTGAAAAAGTGAACATTTTTGGAAATTATTGTTAGATAACTTTAAAATGAAAAATAGAAAGATTGCAAATCAAAAATTAAGAAAGAAAAAATTGAAAAATTGAGAAACTGAAAAATCTAAAGTTGAAAAATCGAAAAACTGAAAACCGAAAAAATGCAAATCGAAAAATTGAAAAATTCAAAAATTAAAAAATTTCATATTAATAAAAAGAAAAACCAGAAAATTAGAACACTGAAACTGAAGAAAAAAATGGAAGAAACGAAAAACAGACAAATTAATAAATCGAAAATTCGGGAAACTGCAAATCGAAAAATTGCAAAATCTAAAAATTTCAACATGCAAAAGCTGTAAAATCGGAAAACTAAAAAATTGAAAAATTGTAAATCGAAAAATTCAAGAAACTAAAATTGGAAAAACAAAAAATATATAAAATCGGAACATTGAAAGGTCGAAAAATTGTAAAAATAGAAAACATAAAAAACCGACAGGAAAACGTGTAAATCGAAAAAGTGAAGAAATGAAAAAGTGCAAAATCTAAAAATTGAAAAAACTAAAAATTGAAAAGTCGTGAAATTGTAAATCGAGAAATTGCAAAATCTAAAAATTTAAACATCAAAAAGTTAATTAAAAATAAAGTAGGAAAAACAAAAAATTATAAAATTGGAACATTGAAGAATGGATAAATGACAAATCGATGAACTGATGAAACCAAAAATCGAAATTTTGAAAAACTAAAAACCGGAGAATTTAAAGATAGGAAAAAAAAATTAATCGGAAAACTGGAAAGGAAAAAAACGAATCGAATAGAAAAATTGGAAAACCCAAGAACTGTGAAATCGAAAAATTATAGAATCGCCAAAATTATAAGTTGAAAAACTGTACCATTGAATGATCAAAAAATTGAAAAATTAAATATCGAGAAACTGGAAAATCAAAAATGGAAAAATTGAAAAATCGAATAAATGATATAGTTTAAAATGAAAATTAGAAAAATTGCAAATCAAAAAGTGAAGAAACAAAAAATTGAAAAAATTCAAGAATTAAAAAATTTCACATTGAAAAAAGAAAACTCAGAAACTTAGAACACTGAAAAACGAAAATTTTAAAAAACGAAAAAATTTCGATTCGAAAAATGGAGGAAATGAAAATTTGCCAAATCTAAAAATTGCAACATGCAAAAGCGGAATATGAGAAAACTGAAAAATTTAAAAATTTAATACTGAAAACTCGAAGAGTTGCATATCGAAAAATAAAAAATATGGAGATAAAAAAATTGAAAAATTGCAAATTGAAAAATTCAAGACATTGAAATTGGAAAAACAATAAAATTTTAAAATTGGAACGTTGAAAAATCCAATAATTGTAAAAATAAAGAACAAAAAACCGACTCGAAAAATTGCAAAATCTAAAAATTGAAAAATTAAAAATTGAAAACTCGTGAAATTGCAAATCGAGAAATTGCAAAATCTAAAAATTGACACATCCAAAAGTTAATTAAAAACTGAAATTGGACAAACAAAACATTTTAAAATTGGAACATTGAAAAATGGAAAAATGACAAATCGATAAACTGAAAAAACCAAAAATCGAAACATTGAAAAACAAAAAAAAGGAAAACTGAAAGATCGAAAAAAAATATTGAATAAGAAAACTGGAAAGGAAAAAAAACGAATCGAATAGAAAAATTGGAAAGCCCAAGAATTGTAAAATCCATGAAATTATAGAATCGAAAATTATTATAAGTCGAAAAAGTGTCACATTGAAAGATCGAGAAATTGAAATATTGATTATGGAGAAACTAAACAATTAAATAATGGAAAGAAAAATGGAAAAGGTGAAAAATTTTAAAAGTTGTTGTTATTACTATTATTACTAGATACAACTTTAAAATGAAAATTAGAAAAATCAAGAAACTGACAAATCTAAAACTGAAAAAACGAAAAACTTAAAACCGAAAAAAAGAAAATCGAAAAATTGAAACAATTGAAAAATTCAAAAATTTCTCATTGGAAAAAAAATCAGAAAATTAGAACACTAAAAAAACGAAAATTTGAAAAAATAAAGAAAACAAGAAACCGAAACGAAAAAATTGCAAATCGAAAAATGGAAGAAACGAAAAATGAAAATTGCAAAATCTAAAAATCACAACATGCAAAAGCTGGAAAATCGGAAAACTAAAAAATTGAAAAATCTAAAAATGAAAACTCGAAGAGTTCCATATCGTAAAATAAAAAATATCGAAATAAAAAAATCGAAAAACTGAAAAATTCAAGAAGTTGAAATCGGAAAAACAATAAAATTATAAAATCGGAATATTGAAAAAATCGGATTTTTCACAGTTTTGATTGTTATTTATTTTATTTTGAATCACTTTCCATTTGTTTTTAACAAATTCCATTTGCAGAAATAATGACCAATTTTCCATAACCATATTAATGAACTGAAAATTAAAACACTCCCAACTATAAAATTCGATTTTGTGAATATGTAAATTACTGTGCTCAATTATGTCGTAGTGTGTTGTGCAATTAAAACCTGGAGAGTTATGGAGTTTGATTGTGTGCCAACGTGAATTATTCTCTTCATTTATTAGCTGCTGCTTCAGATAATCCGGATAATGGCGATCAACATTTAATCAAAATTTGCAATAAATACATTATCACTGACTAGTCCTAATGCCCGGAATCAGAGACCCAGTGTATATGAAACCATTATTAATGAATAAATACTTGAAAGGTGTCAAAAACCAGTGTAGTCGAATAATTTAATATTTTTTAATTACCAAAAATGTAGGTCGTATTAAATAATGAATCAGCTTTTAATCGATTTAACTTTACTGAATTTAATTTATTGTTTAATTACTAATATAATTTTTTTGTTTAAATGAGCTATATAGGATTTTATTGAATATCAATTTGCCATGATTAATCTATATTCTATTATTTAACACAATTTTCCGGGCTGAAAAATAAGTTTTCTCTGAAAATTAGGTACTAATTTCGATAAAGAAAATTTTCCATTTGTCGTGTGACGTCGTAATTATTTTCGTGATATTTCCAAACCCGTTCTTGCGTTACAAAAATGACGTCTTATTACATCCTGCGACCTTTCGTGTCAATGTGCCTCGAATTTCAAATACGTACGATGCAAATGCATTAACTAACTTGAATTTACTGGAAACCCGTCCTTACTCACATTCGGAGTTTCCGTGCACTTCCCAGTTAAACCCGACGCTCCCTTTGTAATAAATAGAGCATTAAGAAACACACGATTTGAATGTGTCCCTGTTAAACATACAAAGAAAACACAGGTTGAAATCGACTGATAAAGTATTTGAAGTTTATCGAGGCATAAAATTCAACACGACGAATTAGCTTAGCGAATAGTTGGCTGCCTCTAAAGTATAAACTTATGTGTAAGTTGAGAAACTCCGGTGTGAACTCAGGCAAAAGTTTCCATTTCGACCTGAATAATAAAGGAAATGCACAAGTTTTGCCTTAATTTACTCTATTTCTGTTTATTGTTAGTATTAAATTAAGGCTGTGTGGAACTTTCAGTTACGTGTTTTCGAATTCCGAGCCCATTTCTGTGATCCGATTTGTCGCCGAAGTGCTACATACATTCAGGCCTAATCACACATTTAAAGGAGCAATTTCCTGTGAAAAAGGCTTCCTTAAAAGCAACATCTGAAAGCTGTTAGTTCCAATTAAGCACCCCTTTAAGATTGGGCCAGCGGCAGCAGAAAAAAGAGCTTGAAGCTATTAGGAAAAGAACGGAATGGAAAAAACAGGGGATTTGTTATAGTTGTTATGGATCGATTTATATAATGCGTCTTAGAATTAATTTAGTGTTAAGGAGCAAGTTATCAACGGCTGCTGTGTGCACCACTCAGTTTTGATTAGGTGTCTATACTAGTAACAATGGGTATTGTTCCATTGTGGGTCTCGATATAATACTTAAGGAATTAATTTTCATTAGAAGAAAAAGGCAGTCTATCAAGTTGTGTGCCAGGAAAATTCTGGTTGAAAATTAGAGCTGTCTGAAAGAGGTAGGAACTTGGCGAGCTTTCGAGCAAAAAGCTCTTTATTTTTTGAATGTCATTCAAACTGCAGAAATTGATTAATTGTGATTAATTTATATAAATTGAAACATTTTCTCAGTTAAAAGAGACCTTTCTGGAAAGAAATGACGTAATTTCCAAATTTTACAATAGTATACCTACCCTGATCTCAATTGTGATTTATTGTTTTTCAATTTTTACATTCTTCAAATTTTCGATTCCTCGATTTTTTTATTTTTCGATTTCTAAATATTTCAATTTTTCAAGTTTTGACGTTCCTAAATTTTGAGTTTTGCGATGTCTGAACTACTTTTTTTTATTTTCCCATTTCTTGACTTCCCAAAGTTTCGATTTTTCACTTCTTCAACTCTTCGATTTTTCAGGTAGGTTTTTGATTTTTCAATTTTCGATTTTTTAAGCTTACGATTTTTCGACTTTGCTGTTTTAGTTTTTCGATTTTTCAATTTTCCGATTTTTGATTTCTCATTTTTTTGGATATTTCTTTCAGTTTTGGGATTTTTCAATATTTCGATTTTTCGACTTTTCGATTTTTGGACTCCTGGATTTTTTAATTTATCGATTTTTTACTTTTTAGACTTTCAATTTTTCGTTAAACTTTAGAGTTTTCAATTTTTCGACTATTTTATACTTCGATTTCTCATGTCTTAATTTTTCAAATTTAAAATTCTAGGTTTTTGGATTTCTCGAGTTTTCAGGTCTTCTATATCTCAATTTTTCAATTTTAAAATTTTTAATTTTCGATTTTTCAATTTTGAAATTTCTTCTCGGCTTTCGACTCTTCGATATCTCGATCCTCAGATTTTTCGATGTTTCAGTTTTTGAATTTTTCTATTTTCTAATTTTTTGATGATTCGATTTTTCAATTTTTTAAATCGAATCCTCGATTTGTCGATTTTTTTCGGTTTATAAATTTTAGATTTTCCTATTTTTATTTTTTAATATTTGAATTTCTCGATTTTTCATTTTTGCCATATTTTAATTGTTCAATGTTTTAAATTTTACATTTTTCGATTTCTCGAATTTTTTTATTTTTCGATGTGTAAATATTTCAGTTTTTCAAGTTTTGACGTTTCTAAATTTTCAGTTTTCCGATGTCTCAAGTAATTTTTTATTATTTTCCAATTTCTCGACTTCCCAAACTTTCTATTTTTCACTTTTTCAACTCTTCGATTTTTCAGGTTTTTGATTTTTCAATTTTTCGATTTTCTAAGCTTACGATTTTTCGACTTTGCTGTTTTAGTTTTTCGATTTCTCAATTTTCCGATTTTTTAATTTCTCATTTTTTTTGGGTATTTCTTTCAGTTTTGGAATTTTTCAATATTTCGATTTTTCGAGTTTTCGATTTTTGGACTCCTGGATTTTTTGATTTTTCGATTTTTTACTTTTTAGACTTTCAATTTTTCGTTAAACTTTAGATTTTTCAATTTTTCGACTGTTTTATACTTCGATTTCTCAAGTTTTAATTTTTCAACTTTTAAAATTCTAGGTCTTCGATTTCTCGAGTTTTCAGGTCTTCTATATCTCAATTTTTTAATTTTACGAATTTTTAATTTTCGATTTTTCAATTTTTAACTTTTCGTCTCGGCTTTCGACTCTTGGATATCTCGGTCCTCAAATTTTTCGATGTTTCAGTTTTTGAATTTTTCGATTTTCCAATTTTTTGATGATTCGATTTTTCAATTTTATAAATTTTCGAGCTTCGAATCCTCGATTTATCGATTTTTTTTCGGTTTGTAAATTTTAAATTTTCCAATGTTTATCTTTTGATGTTTGAATTTCTCGATTTTTCATTTTTGCGATATTTTAATTGTTCAATGTTTTAAATTTTACATTTTTCGATTTCTCGATTTTTTGATTTTTCAATTCTTCAGTATTTCTATTTTTCAATTTTTCAGATTTTGACGTTGCTAAATTTTCAGTTTTCCGTTTTCTCAATTAGTCTGTTTTTGATTTTCCGACTTCTCGACTTCTTTCCAGTTTTTTAATTTCTCAATTTTTGGATATTTATTTCAGTTTTGGGATTTTTTAAGATTTGGTTTCTCGATTTTTCGACTTCTGGAATTTAATTTTTTGGATTTTTAAGATTCAAAATTTTTGGATTTCTCGGTTTTTCAGATCTTCTGTATTTTAATTTTTCAATTTTCAGAATTTTTAAATTTTCGATTTTTCAATTTTTTGAGATCTCAGCTTATCGAGATTCAAATGTTTCGATGTTTTGATAGTTCAAGCTTTCGATTTATCGGTTTTTCCATTTTTAACTTTTTGATTTTGGCCTATTTCGGTTTCTCAATTTTCCCATTTTGCGACTTCTCGATTTTTCTAGTCCCTGATTTCTCGATGCTTCACTTTTTGAAATTTTCGATGTTTTGATTTGTCGGTTTTTCGATTTTTTCCTTTCGGCTTTTTGATTTTTCAATTTTTCGATAATCTAAGCTTACGATTTTTCGACTTTGCTGTTTTAGTTTTTCGATTTCTTTATTTTCCGATTTTTAATTTCTCATTTTTTTGGATATATTTTTCAGTTTTGGGATTTTTCAATATTTCGATTTTTCGACTTTTCGATTTTTTTACTCCTGGATCTTTTGATTTGTCGATTTTTTACTTTTTAGACTTTCAATTTTTCGTTAAACTTTAGATTTTTCAATTTTTCGACAATTTTATACTTCGATTTCTCATGTTTTAATTTTTCAATTTTTAAAATTCTAGGTTTTCGATTTATCGAATTTTCAGGTCTTCTATATCTCAATTTTTTAATTTTATGAATTTTTAATTTTCGATTTTTCAATTTTTAACTTTTCGTCTCGGCTTTCGACTCTTGGATATCTCGGTCCTTAGATTTTTCGATGTTTCAGTTTTTGAATTTTTCGATTTTCCAATTTTTAGATGATTCGATTTTTCAGTTTTTTAAATTTTCGAGCTTCGAATCCTCCATTTGTCGATTATTTTTCGGTTTATAAATTTTAGATTTTCCAATTTTTATTTTTTGATGTTTGAATTTCTCGATGTTTCTGAATGTTTTAAATTTTACATTTTTCGATTTTTCGATTTTTTGATTTTTCAGTTCCTCAGTATTTCTATTTTGGAATTCTGCAGATTTTGACGTTGCTAAATTTTCAGTTTTCCGTTTTCTCAATTAGTCTATTTTTGATTTTCCGACTTCTCGATTTCTCCAAGTTTTGATTTTTCAATTTTCAAATTTTTGACTTTGCTTTTTTGGTTTTTCAATTTCTCAATTTTCCAGTTTTTTAATTTCTCTATTTCTGGATATTTATTTCAGTTTTGGGATTTTTAAGATTTCGTTTCTTCGATTTTTCGACTAATGGAATTTTATTTTTTGGATTTTTAAGGTTCAAAATTTTTGGATTTCTCGATTTTTCAGTTCTTCTATATTTTAATTTGCCAATTTTCAGAATTTTTAAATTTTCGATTTTTCAATTTTTTGAGAATTCAATTTATCGAGATTCGGATGTTTCGATATTTTGATTGTTCAATCTCTCGATTTGTCGGTTTTTCCATTTTTAACTTTTCGATTTTGGTCTATTTCGGTTTCTCAATTTTTCCATTTTTCGACTTTTCGACTTTTTTAGTCCCCGATTTCTCGATGCCTCACTTTTTGAATTTTTCGATGTTTCGATTTGTTGGTTTTTCGATTTTTTCTTCTCGGCTTTTTGATTTTTCGAAGTTTCGATTTTTGAATTATCCGATTTTTTAACATTCCAATTTTTTTAATTTTCGAGTTTCGATTTCTCGATTTGTTGATTTTTCAGTTTTTCGAACTTTTATTTTTTTGATTTTTTGATGTTTAGATTTCTCCATTTTTCAATTTTACGATATTCTAATTTTTCAATGTTTTAAATTTTAGATTTTTTAATTTTTCAGTTCTTCAATATTTTTTAATTTATATATTATATTTTCCGATTTTTTTATTTTCCCATTTCTCGACTTACCAAAGTGTCGATCTTTCCGTTCTTCAATTTTTCATGTTGTTGACTTTTCGATTTTTCATTTTTTTAATTACCCAATTTTTGGATACTTCGTTCAGTTTTGTGGTTTTTCAGTTTTTCGATTCTTCAATTTTTCAATTTTTTTTTAATATTTCGGTATTTGAGTTTTGTATTTTTTAGCATTTCGACTTTTCGATTTTTCGAGTTCTGGGTTTTTCGATTTCTGGGCTTTTTACTTTTTGGATTTTAGATTTTTCGTTTTTTAAACTTTACATTTTTCAAATTTTCGACTATTTTATATTTCGATGTCTCAATCTTTCAACTTTTCGATAATTTAACTTTTCAGTTTTTAAAATTTTAGGTTTTCCGATTTCTCGTGTTTTCAGCTCTTCTATATTTCAATTTTTCAATTTTCGGAATTTATAAATTTTCGATTTTCCAGTTTGCTCAATTTCGAATTCGAGATTTTCAAATTTTTATTTAGATTTTTTCATGTTTTAGATTTTTCTCTTTCTCGACTTTTCAGTTCTCCAAAATTTCAATTTTTCAATTTTTCGATTATCAGTTTTGGGAATTCTTATTTGACCGGTAGAATCTCATTTGTAAAATACAGAAATTTTAGCTCTAAACCACTTTGTACATTTTCTGGGGTCCCACAGGGATCGAACTTAGAACCCTTGTTTAATTTTCAATTTTTAAAAATATCATCATCAATATTATTATTATTATTATTATTAATATTAATATTATTATGAAATAATGGTTGTACTGTGTGGACTGATAACATGCTAACACACGTCTTTATTGACAAAAGCTACCTAGATAAGCAATAAACCAAACGTAGATGTAGTGTTTTCCAGTTAACTTTGACCAGAAAGTCCTATCTTATTACAACCACTTGAGTCTTCAGCAAGACAAGTTATTGCGAAATTAACATATATATGAAACTATCTACTTGCATCACCTCACCCATCTTGTTTTAATATGACGTAATAAATTTTTTTAAGTGTAAAATTTCGGCTTGGAAGGAAATGTAATACACTTGTTAACAACGGAACGACGATATTTTCCTTAATTTAAAGAAAATATTCCGGACGGAGAGTCTTGGATTGTCATGTTACCTGCTACAGCAACAAATTAATTAATTTAAAGAGGTTTCAGGCTTCGGGAATTTGAAACCCGGACAAAATAATCACCAACAGGAGTTGAAACCTCGTTGATAAATTTGCAGACGTTCATTGAAATTTTGTGAATTGTCTGACCGAGTTTAAATTAATTTTTGAATAGTTTCTTTCTTTGTGTTATGCGTGCTAGGAAAGTTCCAATATTTACCTACACAGCAAAGATAAATATGGCGATGTGATTAGAGACACATGTTTAGTTTGGATCTAATTAATCAGTTAAACTAAAACTCCCGAGTTTATAACTAGTTAATTCCAGTAGTTTCCAAAAGCAAACAGTTGTGTTGATCAGAAATCAAAATATGCAGTTTAATCCACCTTTTTTAGCACGTTCACGATTCCGGGTTTACATTTTCTCTAGCACATATAGTTGTTTTTGCAAATGTTTAAGGAAACGAAACAATGTTGTTTAGGTATAAAACATTATTATGTAAACAATTTATTTTTTTATGTAACTCACATCATTAACCTAAATGACTCATCAAAGTCAATTTTCAGTGACTCTCACATTTAGATTTAGGCCATGTCAAGTTATCTGCCTAAATGGACCCCGATTTGCCGAAAAATTGCCATCTTTTTGGTAATTTGACTCCGCTGAACAATCATCAGAACTCAAAAAATTATTTTTTTGGAAAATTCGTTCCGTTCCGGACTTGCAGATCTGCAAATTTTAAATTTGGTTTTGAAGTACCTATGAGTTCAAGAAAGATTTAGTTTAAATTTTTATTTCAAGCTATCCCGTTTAAATGGGCTCCAATTCATTTGAAAATTGTTCTTTTCACTAATTTGACACTTTTGAACAAGAATTAGAGCGCAAAAGATGTCTCTGGGACCTCGCGAATTTTTTAATGCTCGAAAAAATTTCTAGAAATTGACTGATGAATCCCGGGACGCGGATTTATGGAGTTAAAGAAAGATTTCGTTTAAAATAGTGAAAATGCAACCTATAAGGTAGAACCAAAAATCAGAAACTGTGAAAAAATAGTTTTTTCCTTTTTTAGCACCAAAAAATCTATTCAAGTCACTAGATATACATATAACAGGCAATTTGGCCAACGCAGACTTCTTCTATTATTAGAGATATTACAAAAACTAAAACTATGTTCAACTCTACACAGTGTTCTATTTTTGAAATGGATATTGTTGGAATCTCCTATATACTTTTGCATGTCCTGAATGACGAGCATATCATGTATTTTTTTTTTTATTTTGAAATTTAAGTTATTCCAGTGTCCTCGAATTTTTTAGCAATGCAAAGATTCAAAAAATAAGTTTATTTTTAAAATCTATGTTGAGTTTTTTATTTTATCTTTAATTAATGAAATCTCGTACAGTAGGCGTCATGAAAAAAATTCAAAGTTGGTTAAAAATGGTTTTTCATGTTTTTCATTGAATCTATTCTAGTATGTTACCGTTACTAAAGAAAATAAGGTATTTTATAAATAACCAGGGATAGATAATTAAACGTATGCGATTTATTGTAGTATCATTAAAGGTGAGTGTTAGTATATCGAGCGTTTATAAAAAAGCGGTCTAAAGCTGTATGGACAGAACTTTCCTCACCCCTGAAGTATTTTATGATAATAAGTTAAAACAATGTAAATAATAGCAGTCACGATGTAACAAACAAAAATTTAAGGTGGATTCATAAACCACTAGTTTAGAAATATGCTATTTATAAAATTTAAATGGTATTCACCATAAAAAATTTGAGATGACGTCATCACAGTATTGGTGGGGATGATAAAACAAATTTTGGTTAGAGTTTAACCATCTACACGATATTCCTAACATACATACATAATTTCGTAACAATCGGTCCGATAGTTTCGAAGATCGGTTTAATGAAAATCGACACAGACTGCAGACAGATACAAATGGGGGACCTGATTTTTCCTATTCTAGGAGAAAGCATGAAAGTAACTATTGCAATACCTCCTTAGCTAACGCTAGGCAAAGTAAAATATCGGAAATAATACTTTTTTCCAGATAATTTGGTGCAAGTATCTGAAAAAATTGTAAAATTGCAGATTATTAACTTTATTGATTGAGTTCACAAGATGAAAAAAACTTTATTTTTTATTTTAGAAAAAAATGACAAATTTTTTTTTATTAATTCCAAATAAATAAATCTGCTATTAAAATTTTAATATTATCAGGTTGTGTTCTTAAAATCGAAAAAAGCAAAAATAACGAAGGAATTATTTAATTTTTATTTTTTCAAAAAAATGTCAAAGAAATAAAAATTGTTCCTTAATTCAAATTAATTTCTACTAATCGATTAACCCACCACTCCTTTCATCACATAGTTCAATTCTAACTCGTAATTCATTAATTTAATTCTTTCCACTTGTGAACTCAATCCAGGAACGATAAACTCTATATAAAATATTTAAGAAAAATGGATGAAAATAAGAATAGAATTAAATGTGTTAATGAAATATCCATTTCTCATCTAAAAAAAAATCTGAAATTTCTTCCGCTAATTAAAAATCCAAAATCGACATCATCACACTTTCCAAAATTAAAAAAAAATGCTTGAAATATGTTCAAACGATTGAGAACTGGTGTCAAATTGTAAATAATTATCCTCCAATTACAACATCTATTCAATTAAACGTGAAAAGTGAGATTACAATTTACAACATTTAAAAAAAAAATCGTTAAAATGGGTCCAATCGATTGGGAATTGTAGATGATCTTCTGTCAATTACGAATTCGAAGTCGCTGTCAGGAAATTTATTCTAATAAACATGAAAAATTAGTACACATTTTCAAAATTTGTCCAAAAAAATATGAAAATTGGTTCAATCGACTAAGAATTGGTGTCAAATTGTAGGAATCAGAAATTGGCGTCATAACATTTATTGAAATAAACATGAAAAATAAGTTTATAATTTTAAAAAATTTTCAAAAAAATTGAGAATTGATGTGGAATTTTAGAAAATTTTCAGCCAATTACGAATCCGAAATCGCCGTTACAACCTCTATTCGAACAAACGTGAAAAGTCAGTTTATAATTTTCAAATTTGTTTCCAAAAAAATGATAAAAATGGTTCAATCGATTGAAAATTGGTGTCTAATTTTGGATGATATTCTGTCTACTGCGAATTCGAAGTTGCTGTCAAGAAATTTATTCAAATCAAAATTAAAAAGGACTTTAAACTTTTCAAAATTTTTCCAAAAAACATGATAAAAATGGGTTCAGTCGACTGAGAATTGATGCCAAATTGTTGACGATCTTCTGTGAATTACGAATTCGAAGTCGCGGTCAAGAAATTTATTCAAATAAATATGAAAAGTGAATTTATTAATTTTCAAAATTTTTCCAAAAAAATCGAAAAAATGGGTTCAATCGCTTGAGAATTGGTGTTAAATTATAGATCATCTTCTGTCAACTACGAATTCGAAGTCACCGTCAAGAAATTTGTTGAAATAAACAAAAAAATGAATTTATAATTTTCAAAAGTTTTTCAAAAAAAAATATAAAAATGGGTGCAATCGACCGAGAATTGGTGTCAAATGCTAGACAATCTTCCGCCAATTACGAATTCAAGTCGTCATGAAGAAATTTATTGAAATAATATGAAAAGTGAGTTTATAATTTTCAAAATTTTTCCAAAGAAATGATAAAGATGAGTTCTATCGACTGAGAATTGTAGATAATCGTCCGTCAGTTACGAATCCGAAGTTGGTGTCACAACATCTATTCAAATAAATATGAAAAGTGAGTTCACAATTTTCAAATTTTTTCAAAAAATACTTAAAATGTGTACAATCGAGTGAGGATTGATGTTGAATTGTAGATAATTTTCAGCAAATTATGAATCCGAAATTTCTATTACGATATCTATCCAAATAAACGTGAAAACTGCCTTTACAATTTTCAAAATGTTTTCAAAAAAATAGTTAACATGGATTGAATCAACCGAGAACTGGTGTTTTGACACCAGTTCTCGGTTGAATCAAAATGTTTATAATCTTTCCCTAATTACGAATTCGAAATCGCCGTTACAACCTCTATTCAAACAAACGTGAAAAGTGAAATTATAATTTTCAAAATTGTTTCTAAAAAAATGGAAAAAATGGGTTCTATCGCTTGATAATAGGTGTCAAATTGTAGACGATCTTCTGTAAATTAGTTTATTCAAATAAACATGAAAAGTGAGTTTACAATTTTCAAAGTTTTTCCAAAAAAATTGTAAAAATGGATTCAATCGACTGAGAATTGGTGTCAAATTGTAGATAATCTCCGTCAATTAGAAATTCGAAGTAGCCATCACAACATCTATTCAAATAAACGTGTAAACTGAGTTGGCAATTTTCAAAATTTTTCAAAAGAATTGTTAAAATGCGTTCAATCGATTGAGAATTGATATCGAATTGTAGATCATTTTCTGCCAATTACGAATCCGAGGTCGCCCTTACAACCTCTATTCAAACAAACGTGAAAAGTGAGTTTATAATTTTCAAATTTGTTTCCAAAAAAATTATAAAAATGGGTTCAATCGATTGAAAATTAATGTAAAATTTTAGATGATAAGCTCTCAATTACGAATTCGAAGTTGCTGTCAAGAAATTTATTCAAATAAATATGAAAAGTGATTTTAAATTTTTCAAAATTTTTCCAAAAAAAGATGATAAAAATGGGTTCAATCGACTGAGAATTGGTGTCAAATTGTAAATGATCTTCTGTCAATTACGAATTCGAAGTCGCGGTTGTGAAATCTGTTCAAATAAACATAAAAAATGGATTTATAACTTTCAAAATTTTTTCAAAAAAATAATAAAAATGGATTCAATGGACTAAGAATTGATGTCAAATTGTTGATAATCTTCCGACAATTACGTATCTGAAGTCGTCACGACATCTATTCAAATAAATATGAAAAGTGAGTTAATAATTTTCAAAATTTTCTCAAAAAAAATTGGCTAAAATCCACCCGAGAATTGGTGTCAAATTGTGGATAATTTCGCGCCAGTTTTAATCCAAAGTAATCATCACAACCCCCATTCAAACAAACGTGAAAAGTGAGTTCATAGTTTTCAAAATGTTTCCAAATAAATCGTAAAAATGAGTTCAATCGACTAAGAATTGTTGTCAAATTGTAAATAATTTTCCGCCAATTACGAATCCAAAGTCGCCAACACCACATCGATTTAAATACATAAACGTAAAAAGTGAGTTTACAATTTTCAAAATTTTTGCAGAAAACGGTAAAAATTGCTTCAATCGACTAAGAATTGGTGCTAAATTCTAAATAATCTTCCGCCAATTACGAATCCGAAGTCGCCATCACCCCATCTGTTTCAATAAACGTGAAAAGTGAGTTTTTCAATATCCAAAATTTTTCCAAAAAATGGTAAAAATAGGTTTAAGATAATTAAGAATTGGTGTTAAATTGTAGATAATCTTCAGTGTCAATTACAAATACGAAATCGCTATTACGACATCTATTCAAATAATCGTGAAGTGAGTTTACAATTTTCAAAATTTTCTTAAAAAATAGCTAAAATCGATTCAATCAACTGAGAATTGGTGCCAAATTGTGGATAATTTTGCGCCAATTACGAATCCGAAGTCACCGTTACAGCCTCTACTGAAACAAACGTGAAAAACGAGTTTATAATTTTCCAAAATTTTCCAAAAAGTGGAAAAAATGGGCCCAATCGGCCAAGAATTGGTGTCAAATTGTAGATAATCTTTCGTGTCAATTACAAATACGAAATTGTCATCACATCTATTCAAATAATGGTAAAAAGTGAGTTTACAATTTTCAAAATTTTCTCACAAAATGGCTAAAATCAATTCAATCAACCGAGAATTGGTGTCAAATTGTGGATAATTTTAGGCCAATTAGGAATCCGGAGTCACCGTTACAACCTCTATTCAAACAAACGCGAAAAGTGAGTTTAAAATTTTGAAAATGTTTCCAAAAAAATGGAAAAAATGGATTCAATCGACTGAGAATCGGTGTCAAATTGTAGATGATCTTCTATCAGTTACGAATTCGAAGTCGCTGCCAAAAAATTTATTCAAATAAACATGAAAAGTGACTTTACAATTTTCAAAATTTTTCCAAAAAATGAAAAAAATGGGTTCGATCGACTGAGAATTGGTGTCAAATTGTAGATAAACTTCCGCCAATTACAAATTCGAAATCGTCGTCACGGCTTTTGTTCGAATACACTTGAAAAATGAGTTTATACATAATTTTCAAAATTTTCACAAAAATGATTAAAATGGATACAATCAAGCGAGAATTGGTAGATAATTTTGGGTCAATTACTAATCCGAAGTCACTGTCAAAACCTCTGTTCAAACAAACAACAAAAATGAGTTTATAATTTTACGAAATTTTTCCAAAAAATTGTAAAAATGGGTTCAATCTACTAAGAATTGGTGTCAAATTGTAGATAATCTTTCACCAGTTACGAATCCGAAGTCACCATCACCACATTTTTTTTAAATAAACCTGAAAATGAGTTTACAATTTTCAAAATTTTTTCAAAAAATGGTAAAAATGAGTTCGATGCACTAAGAATTGGTGTCAAATTGTGGATAATCTTTTGCCAACTACAAGTCTGAAATCGTCATCACGACATCTATTCAAATGAACATGAAAAGTGAGTTTATAATTTTCAAATTTTTTTCAAAAAATGGCTAAAATCGATTCAATCAACTGAGGATTGGTGTCAAGTTGTGGATAATTTTACGCCAATTAGGAATCCCAAGTCACCGTTACAACTTCTATTTAAACAAACGCGAAAAGTGAGTTTAAAATTTTCAAAATGTTTCCAAAAAATGGTAAATGGATTCAATCGACTGAGAATCGGTGTCAAATTGTAGATAATCTTTCGCCAATTACAAATCCGAAATCGTCGCCACGGCTTTTGTTCAAATACATTTGAAAAATGAATTTATACATAATTTTCCAAATTTTCACAAAAATGGCTAAAATCGATACAATCAAGCGAGAATTGGTGTCAAATGGTGGATAATTTTGCGTCAATTACTAATCTGAAGTCACTGTCAAAATCTCTGTTCAAACAAACGTGAAAAATGAGTGTATACTTTTACGAAATTTTTCCAAAAAATGGTTAAAATGGGTTCGATCTACTAAGAATTGGTGTCAAATTGTGGATAATCTTTTGCCAACTACAAGATTGAAATCGTCATCACGACATCTATTCAAATAAACATGAAAAGTGAGTTTATAATTTTCAAATTTTTTTCAAAAATTGGCTAAAATCGATCCAATCAACCGAGAATTGGTGTCAAATTGTAAATAATCTCCCGCCAATTACGAATCCGAAGTCGCCAACACCACATCTGTTCAAATAAACGTGAAAAGTGAGTGTACAATTTTAAAATTTTTTTCAAAAAACTGTAAAAATGGGTTCAATGGACTAAGAATTGGTGACAAATTATAGACAATCTTCCGCCAATTACAAATCACAAATCTCTATCCCGACATCTGTTAAATAATCTTGAAAAGTGAATTTACAATTTTCAAAATTTTCCGAAAATTCTAGTGAGAATTGGTTTCAAATTGTAGACAATTTTGAGGCAGTTGCGAATCCGAAGTCGGCTTCACAACATCGTTTCAAATAACCGTGAAAATATTTTTTTTTGATAAAAATGAATGAGTCATGAATAAAAATCTCAAATTTCCTCGCAGAATTGAAAAAAAATTGGTCAAGAATCAATTCCGACTTTTTTATCGAATTATCTTCCACCTACGGTCACAGTCCACAACTTTCGCTAAAAGAAAAACGTGATTCCATAAATCCAACCCCGGAATTTTCTCCAATTAAAAAAAATCCCTAGACACGTTGCAGATCACCCCGCTACGTGCCTCATAATTACCAACCTCTCAACCCCGAAACCCTCGCTAAACGACACCAGCGGCACAATGCCCCATCCCACCGCTCCCGCCGTCCGAAGCCGTCTAACCTTCCCCGATCGCCGTCTCCAGCACGCGCCGCGCGTCTGAGCACGTGTTCGGGAGCTTCCCCGTGGCCGTCTAGGTGGGGGCGGCGTGCGCGCACTCTCCGAGCGTGTCTGTCGCCACACATTTCCTATACGTCCCGAGAAATACACGGGAGCACGTGTCGCGGCCAGGTGTCGGCAAAAGCCACGGTGACGGCGTCCACCAGAGCATTTCGGAACCGCTGTGATTTTTTATAAGCACCATGTGATCGTACTGTTAGGTTTGTATTTAATCGTTTGTGTACGTTCGGTGTTATTTTCGTAGAGTGATGCATGTGAACGTCTTTTCCACCAGCATGTGCTCAGTGTGTGGATGACGGAAACGCGGACTCCTGGAGAATGTTGCTGGAGCTTTCGTGACTGGTTTTTAGCTTTGTGGTTTTGGTGTAATTAGGGGGCGAGGCAATTTGCTTAGTGAATTTGCGCGGTTTTGTTGTTGTTTGCTTACCATTAGTCACAGGAAGGGTTTGCTCACCGTCAGAATTTTTTTTTGTGGGAAAACAAGGACCGGTTCGGATTGTTTTGTAACGAGTCGTGGAATAGACAGGCGTGTTTGCGTTTTTTTTTTGTGAGGGAATAAACTTTGGCTTAAAATAACTACGAAAGGTGCAAGAGCTTCGCATTATTTATTGTGTAGTGGTTGGAAAAACGGCTGAAATTCGAGTGGTTCTAATGTGATTGGCTTGGTTCGAAGGAAATTTTAGCATAATTAATTTGGTTTTTTGATTATCTGTTATTTATGAGCGTAAATCGTAAAATGAAAGTCGGATTTAGTGTTTTTTCCTGTTTAAAGGAGCTTTCGGTGAAGAATGCAAGGTTATGTTAAAACTGAAAGAACAAACACATTTTTTAGTTCATTTCGGAACTTAATTTTTAACCGAATGATTATTATTAAAAAAATCCTGTTGTCAATATTGATAGTCTAGAATTAGAATCTAATCGTATATCCAGTGTGCACCAGGCCAATAAGGAAACGTCCAACAAATTTATAACGTAATATATGATTTTTAGTCGTAGATCATACATAATTATCAACAAAAAGAAAAAAGTGCCGTGGTATAAATATAATATTTATAATTTTATAACGTGCTGAAAATTCTTTCCATATCACGCGTTTGCTACTCCGTAATAAATACACAGCGGCTATTTGTGTTCAGGTATTTTACCAGTGACCAATTTTGAAGAACGAAGAATTTTTTAGAGTATTAATTTTTTCGGAAAATCTAAAATTTCACGGTTCTTTCCCTAGTCGTTTAACTTACGTACAGATCTAAAAATATTTCTCACTTGATAATAATTCCCAGTGGAACCTATTTAAGGCAGATCTGAAAATATTTCTATTATGTAGACTGTTACGAGTACAAGTAAATTATGCATTAAACACATGAGTCTTTAAATAGAGTACTAGATGTGTTTACTATACATTTAGATACTTTAAAGCAAAGTTCAAGAAATTGTATCATAACTAAGTAAATGTTTTTTAGAAATTTAGTATTACACAAAATGTTACTTGACTTCCACTTTTTGTGGAAACGATTTTTTCTTTTTACAGCGTATCATCTTTTTAGTTCTTGTATTCTAACGAAGAAAGTAAATAAATAAAAAATAAACTTTTATAAACTAAATTAAATTGGATATTAGCGTAAAAATTGTTTAAAGATGTTTAAATTAATAATAGATAGAACAAAATATGTTTTATACTTTACTGAAGACAAGGTTGCCAAAAATTTTATTCGAGTCAACAGGTTTTCTTTACATAAATCCTCATCTTTGAAAAATTCTATAAGCTGATTTTGCGACGTAAAAATGTAGATAATGGAAATGACAGTGTAAGAAAAAAAAATACACACGAGCCGGAATCGAACGCCTACTAACACTTTATAGTTGGGATTTTTTACGAAAATATTAATGTCTAAGCTAAAGAAATTCATGTTATTTTCTAAAATTTATGGGAGGACGTCCTCAAATTATAGGTGGCGTTGATTAGACACATTTTGATTAGTGTTTTACCGTCTGTATTCTACTGTCCAATAAATGACACAGACAATAGACAGGCGGAAACGGGAGACCAATTTTTCTGTACTCTAGGGGTCATGAAACCTCGAGAAAATATGAAAGGAGCAGTCCCCCGATGGACTTTTTTTTACAATACTTTCTTTGCCTATACTCTGGAAATAAAAATTGATCTAAGTTTATTTAAACAGAACTTTACTTGTCTCTGAAGTACAATCCAAACAGATCCCGATTTGAAAAATTATCAAATGTGATTTTGTTTTTTTTTTTTTTGTAATAAACTCTATAAATTGAAAACAAAACATTGGAGTAAAAAAAGTACTTAAGGTAATCGATCTTGCGACCTTGAAGTCGCGAGCATGACACGCTTACTCTATACCAGGGTTGTAAAAAAACGGTTAAAAAAATGAAAAAAGAATAATTGAAAAAAATACTCCTACATTTTTTGAATTTTTTGATTTGACAACAATCGGTTTTGAAAATTATTTGGCTCTTAAAGACAGACAGGCAGACATAGACAGCCAGACTGAAGACCAATTTTTTCGTATTCTAGAGGTCATGAAACGTCGAGAAAATATGAAAGGAGCAGTCCCCCGATGGGCCTTTTTACAATACTTTCTTTGCTTTTGCGTTTAGTTAGGCAGAACTTTCCTTGCCTTTAAAGTACAGACCAACAAATCCTGGTTCGAAAAATTATCAAATGTGATTTTGGATTTTTTTTATAATAAACTTTATAAATTGAAAACATAATAACAATGGAATAACAAAAAATTACCCAAGGTAATAGAACTTGCGACCTTGAAATTTCGAGCAGAACACGTTTATTCCATACCAGGGTTGGAAAAAAAATTGGATTAAAAAATTAACAAGGGTCATTAAAAAATACAATTTTCTTATTTTTTAGATCTGACAATAATCGTTTCGGAGATTATCGCTATTAAACACATACAGACACAGACAGACGACAGACTGACAACAGACAGGCAGACGGAAACGTAAGATCAATTTTTTTCGTATTCTAGGGGTCATGAAATGTCGAGAAAACATAAAAGTCGCCTAATTGAGACTATTTCAATACTTCCCGGGAAGTGAAAATTGGTCAAAGTTTATTTAGGCAGAACTTCCCATGCCTTTGATGCACAAAAATCCCGCTTCTTCGAAAAAATATCAGATGTGATTTTGGAAAATTATTTCTTTTATGATAGCCGTTATAATTTAAAAAAGTCGCGTACGGTAGTCGAACCCGTGGCCTTGGAGTTACGAGCAGGACACGCTTACTCGGTACCAGGGTTGGAAAAATCGGATTAAAAAAAATAGGAAAGAATAAAAAGAAAATACGTTTTTTAATTTCGTTTGATTTGACAAAAATCGGTTTCGGAGATTTTCTGATTATTAAGTACAGACAGGCACAGACAGACGACAGATAGACGACAGGCAGGCAGACGGAAACTGAAATCCAATCTTTTCGTTCTCTAGAGTCATGAAATGTCGAGAAAACCTGAAAATAGTCAGTCGCCTGATGGAGACTATTCCAATACTTCCCGGGAAGCAAAAATTGGTCTAAGTTTATTTAGACAGAACTTTCCCTGCCTCTGAAGCATAGTCCTCAAAAATCCCGCTTCTTCGAAAAATTATTATCAGATGTGATTTTGGAAAATTTTATTTTTTTATAATCAGTCCTGTAAAATAAAAAAAGTCGCACAAGGTGATCGAATCCGCGACCTTGGAGCTCCGAGCAGGACATGCTTACTTTATACAAGGATTAGTAAAAAAATCGACTAAAAAAAAGAATGATTCAGAAAATACGATTTTTTATTTATTTATTTATTTATTTTTTGGTTCGACAACAATTGGTTTTGAAGATTATCTGCCTATTAAACACAGACAGACACAAACAGACGACAGATCGACGACAGACAGGCAGACGGAAACGGAAGACCACTCTTTTTGTTCACTAGAGGTCATGAAATGTCGAGAAAACCTGAAACTAGTCAGTCGCCTGATGGAGACTTTTCCAATACTTCTCGGGAAGTGAAAATTGGTCTAAGTTTTTTTTGGACGGAACTTTTTTTGCCTGTGAAGCACAGTCCAAAAAAATCCCGCTTCTTGGAAAAAATATTATCAGATGTGATTTTGGAAAACTTTATTTTTTTATGATATGTCCTATAAATTAAAAATTCGCACAAGGTGATCGAACCCGCGACTTTGGAGGTGCAAGCAGGATGCACTTACTCTATACTAGGGTTGGGAAAAAATCGGATTAAAAAAAATCTAAAAAAGAATGATTAAAAAATATGATTTTTTATTTTTTATTTATTTATTTATTTTTTTTTTTGGGTTGACAACAATCGATTTCGGCGATTACCTGGCTATTAAACATAGACGGACACAGACAGACGACCGATCGACGACAGACAGACAGACGGAAACGGAAGACCAATCTTTTCGTTCTATAGAAATCATGAAATGTCGCAAAAACCTAAAAATAGTCAGTCACCAGGGGTGCGATTTTGTTTCTCGATCGAAAAAAACTCGATAGCGATAAAATCTCGTTTGCTGATTGGTTGAGAGGCTGAGTTGGTGCGAGATTTGTGTCACATTTCTCGATTCTGTCACGAAATCAAGTCTTCATGGAGTGATATTTTCTCGGTAACTCTGAATGAAGTGATAAATTTTGGAGACATAACCTCGAAATTTATGTCAAAATAGAAGTTCAAAATCGTAATTCTGAGTTATATGTTCTTAAAATTAAGGTAATTGTAAACTTTTGAGCATTTAATAAGCTTATATGCAAAGAATAAATGCCAACTTTTCATTTAAAAGCCACGCAATGACATTTATCGCAAGTGAAAATTTATCACTTCGTTCAAGAAACAAAATCCCACCCTAGGGGTGCGATTTTGTTTCTTGATCGAAAAAAACTCGATAGCGATAAAATCTCGTTTGCTGATTGGTTGAGATGCTACATTTCTGTCACATTCCTCGATTCTGTCACGAAATCAAGTCTTCATGGAGTGATATTTACTCGATAGCTCTGAGTAAAGTGATAAATTTTGGAGACATAACCTCGAAATTTATGTCAAAATAGAAGTTCAATATCGTAATTCTGAGTTATAAGTTCTTAAATTAAGGTAATTGTAAACTTTTGAGCATTTAATAAGCTTATATGCAAAGAATAAATGCAAACTTTTGCATTTCAAAGCTACGCAATGACATTTATCGCAAGTGATAATTTATCACTTCGATCGAGAAACAAAATCCCACCCCAGATGGAGACTATTCCAATACTACCCGGGAAGTGAAAATTGGTCTAAGTTTTTTTTGGACGGAACTTTCTTTCTGAAGCACAGTCCAAAAAAATCCCACTTCTTGGAAAAATTATTATCAGATGTGATTTTGGAAAATTTTATTTTTTTTATGATATGTCCTATAAATTAAAAATTCGCACAGGTGATCGAATCCGCGACCTTGGAGGTCCAAGCAGGATGCACTTATTCTATACCAGGGTTGGGATAAACTCGGATTTAAAAAATCTAAAAAAGAATGATTAAAAAATATTATTTTTAATTTTTTTGGTTTGATAACAGTCGATTTCGGCGATTTTCTGGCTATTAAACATAGACGGACACAGACAGACGACAGATCGACGACAGACAGGCGAACGGAAACTGAGGACCAATTTTTTCGTACTCTAGGGATCATGAAATGTCGAGAAAACATGAAAGTCGCCTAATCGAGACTATTCCAATAATACAATAAGCGAAAATTGGTCTAAGTTTATTTAGACAGAACTTCTCATGCCTTTAAGGCACAATTCAAAAAATCTCGCTTCTTCGAAAAATTATTATCAGATGTTATTTTGGAAAATTTATTAACGTAATTGAACTCATGATCATGAAGTTGCGAGTTTGACACGCTTATTCTGTACCAGGTGAATTTAGAGAGAACTTCCCATGCCTCTGAAGTCCAGTCCAACAAATTCCCTTCTTCAAAAAATTATCAGATGTGTTTTTCGATTTTTTTTAGATAAGTCCTACAAATGAAAAAGGTCGCACAAGGTAATCGAACCCGTGACCTTGAAGTTGCGAGCAGGACACGCTGCTCCATATCAGGATTGGAAAAAAATCGGATTTAAAAAATAATTTTTTGATTTGACAACAATCGGTCCGTTAGTTTTGGAGATTTTCTGACTAATAAAAAAAATCCACGGACGAACGGAATCGGGGGACCAATAAGTTTCTGTGTTTCTGGTGTCTTAAAGCATGTAGAACACAATAATGACGATTTAACGGTTCTATATGTCATTCACTAAAACTTATTTATTGGTTCCCCAGAAAGTTGTTCGAGCCATCTAAAAAAATATTACATACATCTCAGACGGGGTAGTTCTACAAATTTAATACCGTATGATCTAAAAAAAGAGTTGTCTCGTAGGCTCTGAAATTTATTTTTAAAAAATAATTATACAGCTACTTGACACTATAGTTTATCGTAACTGTCAAACTGAACAAGAAACCTGTTGGTATTTTTTTCGATCATATGGTATTTAAAAATTTATATTTTTTGTTGGATTTAGATCATTAACAAATTTAGTATATTTATCCCCAGCAAAAATTTATTATCGTGCTGACTGCAGCCTTAGTAGTATTATTTTATTTTTTAACAGTTTATACAGGGTGTTCAAAAAATTGGTCGAAAGTTGTTTCGACAGAACTTCCCTCGCTCCTGAAAAACAATGATAATTTTTTTTGGGTCACTCTGTATACGCAAATCCAAAAAATATTAATGTAATGATAAATCACAAGTACAAACTCATTATATTTTGTACATTTTAGGTAGGATTTATTCAGAAAAATTTTGGGGTGACGTCGTCGATTTTTTAGGGGGTATGAGCAAATACATTTTGATCAAAAATTTACCATGATTATGATAACTTTAAAATATCCCCAAGATTTCAAAGCATTCGGTTTTGTAGTTCCTGATTAAATCAATAAAGTAAATTTACGCATTCGTTAATTTTTGTAAGTCACCCTGTATATGCAAATCCAAAAAATATGAATGAGTCTAATTTAAAAAAACTCCTGAGAAAAATTAGAGCGACTTCAAAAATCATAAATAAAGGAATCTTTTTAATTTTAACAGCTACGAACCTTACCTTTTATATTTTGTTACTATTTTTATTCAAGTTTCTAATTATTACTTTGTACAGATTATGTTCGTTTTGGCATAATTAAACATTTGACAAAAATTAAAAAAAAATGCATATAAGTATTATTTTGACAGACGGTTTTTTAAACTCAAAGTTCGAATTTCCATCCAAAGAATGATTAAAAATTTTCGGAAAAATAAGCTTTTTTTAAAAAAATTTTAAACTATAAACTTTTTTACGTGAAACCAAGTACCAATATTTTCAAAACACGACTCAAATAATGTAGCATACATCAGGAACTTAAATTTCTTGGTCATAATTATAAAGCTTCAGGTGGTAATTCTCCAAAAGCGAATTTGACCTTAGAAGCATAATTGAGTTTAATGTCTGTTGGTTAATATTAAGACATCTTAAACATAAAATACAGACAAAACTGTCAACTACAATTATATAATATATAGTTAATAATAACACCGTTCCTCGATTTTTTCTCAGAGGGTGTTTCAAAATCCACGTAAACTGAGATTTTTTATGTTCCCTTGGTAAAATTAAATTTCTGTTTTAAAAATAAAAGTTTTTCGATTCGAAGCATACCATTAAATTGTCATTAACATAAAACATTTTCTGCGGATAATTTAGATGTAAATCAAGAGGAAATTGTAGGTATTTTACACCAAGATTTATGTGATTTAAAATATATCACGAGACAAATGGCTATTCTCATACTGTGTAAACACCGTGTTACAGTAGGAGGACTTCTGCTTTTTTGAAAACTATAAATAGTGAAATTGTTGAGTTAATTTTAATTTTCCAGGGGAACATACGAATATTCAGGCTTGAATTTAAACTCCTCAATTTGTTAAACGTACTTGTGTTAAATGCAAGCCAAAATTTTAATGCGACGATGAGCTAGATCCCAAAACTTTTATTCAACACGTTTATTTATTTGATATTCGTCTATTTAAAACTCTTCTCGTTAGTTCCGAAAACCCATAAATACGTAACACCTCACAAAGACCCCACACATAATCAATGAATCAATCTTGATTGCTCATTCTCCAAAAAAACCCTCTCTTAAAAATGTATCCCAGCGCTGCCGTCTTTCTCCTTTGTTATTTATTTGAGTAGCATTCCCTTTGATTATTTTTTCATCGATTATATTTTATTCGCCGCAATCAATGAAACGCGTTGTGACGGATTTATGGAAGGGTATGTGACGACTCGTGCATGAAAGGTTGAAAATACATTTTTCATTCAATGAACTGGAAGATAATTGGATGTGAAAGATCATGATCTGCTTATTCCGGGAGTTCCCGAACTGTCGGTCGTTGGCACGCAACCGGAATAATTTTAACTGGCGCGAAATTACTCGAACATAGGTAAAAGTGGAGCTGTGACAAGGTTCAGTGTGTGCTGAAAATAATTTGCTCTAGTGGATTATTATTATCGGTTTTTCTGTCATCGACTCGTAATTCATGCAGTGATGCAATGTTTAATTTAGAAACGGTTTTCGACTGGGTTTTTGGGGTTCGGGCTTAACAATTGGCTGCTCGGAAATTTTAATAATAGAGTTTTAAGGCGCCAGTGCTGAGGGAATTATTTAAGCTTTAAGGCATGCAGGTGATGGAAAGTTGGCGCAGGTGCTCATTAAAACTTTACATAACCTTATTGAATATTAAAGTAAGCGCAGCAGTGACAGGATGTAGGATTTAGGAAAAAATGTAGAAAAAGGTGATGTTGAATATTAGAGCAACGCAAATTTTTACAATGTTTGGTTTGGAGGTGTTCTTTTCATGTAGTGGTGTTCTACTTTAGGCAAGGTTGCTCATTCAGATTAAATCTATACTAAAACTACAAAAGGGACTTTCAAATATTCATTACAATGCGTTCGTATCCGCTGTTTTTGTGCTGACGTGGTTATGGGAGAGATTTCTGCTAGAATTTCACTGATTTTGTGTTAAATATTAAAGCGGCGTGGTGGTGAAGTCAGCGTATCAAAGAAAGATCTAAATAGCAAAGGTATTTTAGTTTTTCTATCTAACAGCATAATTATTTGATTAATAGCTAAAATAGAATAAGAAAAATAGTAGCACAGGATTCCATCGTGATCCTTATCCATATTCGAGCAAATTATTTTTGAAGTTTTCGAATATTTCCAAGACTGAAGATTCCAAAAAATTTAAAAACTTAATATTTTAAAGATTTCAACGGTTCCAGAAATTCCAAAAATTCAGGATATTCCGAAACTTTCAAAATTCTAGAGATTGTAAAGATTCTAAACATTCTGGGGATTCTGGAGGTTCTGAATGAGGATATTGAAGATTTTGAAGATTACGAAAATACTGAAGATTCACAGTATTTGGAAGATTGAAGATTCAAAAAAATCTGAAGACTAAAGATTTTCGAAATTATAACGACCCCAAATGTCCGAGATTCCAGAAACTAAAAAAAATACTATATTCCAAGACTGTAGAGATTCTAAAGATTACGAAGATTCTGAGTACTGCAAAGGCTGAAGATTTCAAAAATCTGAAGACTTTGAAGATTCTAAAGATTTAAAAAAATGTAAAGATTCTCAATCTTCCAAAAATTTCAAAAATTTTAGGGATATTCCGAGACTGGAGATTCCAGAGATTATAAGATTCTGAAGATTTCCAAGATTTTGAAGATTCTAAAGGTTCTGAGAATTCTGGAGACTGAAAACTCCAAAAAAAATTAAACTTTAAAAATCCTAGAGATTGTAAAGATTCCAAAGATTCTGGGGATTCTGAAGACTGAATGAAGATACTGAAGATTTTAAAGATTACGAAAACTCTGAAGATTCACAGTACATGCAAGATTAGGGGCCGGGTTATAGAAAGACGAATTAAATATTTAATTCTCGATTAATTTAACACTGGATTAAAATGTGGAATGGGAGCTCGTGATTGGTTAAAACATGCACGTCGCCTAGCGACGAACCTCAATTAAAAGTTAACAGCGAATTAACTTTAATTTCGGTTTCTATAAACCAGGTCTAAATATTGCAAAAAATCTGCAGATTTTGAAGATTCTGAAAATTAGAAATTTTTGAAGATTTACAGTATTTAGAAGATTCCAAGAATCTAAAGAGTTTGACGATTCAGAAGATTCTGAATATTATAAAGATTCTAAAATTTCCAGAGATTTCAGAAATTTTAAAAAATTCTGAAGATCCTGAATGAAGATACTGAAGATTTTAAAGATTACGCAATTTATGAAGATTCACAGCATTTAGAAGATTGAAGATTCCAAGAATCTAAAGGCTTTGAAGATTCGGAAGATCCTGAAATTTATAGATTCCAAAATTTCCAGAGGTTACAGAAATAAAAAAAAAATCCGTATATGTATTTGTATTCCGAGACCCTAGAGATTCCAGAAATTCTAAAGATTCCATTCTAGAAATTCTAAAATTTCCTAAGATTCTGGATATTTGTAAGACTGAAGATTCCAAAAAATCCGAAAACTTTGATGTTACGAAGATCCTGAAGAATAGAAAGATTCCAAAGGTTCAAGAGATTCTTGGAACTCCAAAGCGTCGAGAAATTCTGAAGATTCTGAAATTTTCAAAAAACTGATAATTCTGAGTATTTCAAAGTCCAAAGTTTACAAAAAAATCTGAAAACTTGAAAATTTAGACGATTTTAAGATTATGAAGTTTCCAAAGATTCCAAAAATTCCAGAAATTTCAAAATTCCGGTTGAGACTCCAGAGATTCCAAAGGTTACTAAGTTTCTGAATATCAGCTCAAAGGTTGAAGATTCCAAAAAATGTGTAGACTTGAAGATTACAAACACTCTAAAGTTGATAAGGTTCTAAATGTTTCCAAAAGTAAAAAATTCTGTGTCTTTTGACTTTAGAGATTCCAGAGATTCTAAGATTCTGAAAATTTCCAAAATTTTTAAGGTTCTGAAAATTCCCAAGATTTTGAAGATTCTGAAGGTTCTGAGGAGTCTGGAGATTTCGAAGTTTCCGAATGTTTCGAAGACTGAACATTTCAAAAGGATTTCAGCGGTTCCAGACATTCCAAAAATTCGGGATATTCCGAAACTTTAAAAATTCTAAAGATTGTAAAGATTCTAAAAATTCTGAATGAAGATGCTGAAGATTCTAAACATTACGAAAATTCTGAAGATTCAGTGTTTGGAAGATTGAAGATACGAAATACTCTGAAAACTTTGAGGTTACGAAGATTCTCAACAGTATAAAGATTCCAAAGATCCAAGAAATTCTAAAGATTCTGGAGATTCTGAAGGGTCTGAGAATTTCAAAAAACTGACAATTCTGAGTATTTCCAAATCTGAAGTTTCCAAAAATCTGAAAACTGCAGATTCCGAAGCTTCCGACGATTCTAAGTTTATAAAGATCCTAAAAATTCAAAAAGTTCCAGAAATTTCAAATATCTCGGATATTTCCCAACTTCAGGGATTTCAGAATTTCCTTAAAATTCCGTATATTCTCAACCTTTAGAGATTCCAGAAATTCTAAAGTTTCGAAAGATTTGAAAGGTTCTGGAGATTCTGAAGATTTTGAAGATTATTTCTGAAGAATCTAAAAATTCCTAAGATTCTGAATAATCTGAATACATTCGAAATCTGACGGTTCTAAAGAATCTGAAGACTGAAGATTTCGAAGAATCTTAAGATTATAATTATTCCAGAAGGCCCAGAGATTTCAGAAATTTCAAATATGCTTGATATTTCGAGACTTTGGAATTTCTTGGGATTGTAAAAATTTGAAAGATTCTAGAGATTCTGAAGATTATGAATGAAGATACTGAAGATACTGAGGAGTCACAGTATTTGGAAAATTGCAGATTCCAAGTACTCCAAAGGCTGAAGATTCCAAAAAATCTGAGGACTTTGAAGATTCAAAAAAATCTAAAGATTATGAAGAATCTAAATAATAATAATAATAATAATAGCGTTTATTGCAACCAACAGACATTAAGTCTAGTTATAGGATACAATGTGAAACAAACATGATAACAAACAAATGTTTCAAATATTTAAAAAATTCTGGATATTCCTAGGCTAGTGATTCGAGAGATCCTAGAGATTCTAAAATTCTGAAGATTTTCAAGATTTTGACGATTCTGAAGGCTTTGAACATTCTGCAGATATTCAAGTTTCCGAATATTTCGAAGACTGAAGATTTCAAAAAAATTGAAAACTTGATATTTCAAAGATTCCAAAGATTTTAACGGTCCAGAAATTCCAAAAATTCGGGATATTCCGAAACTTCCAAAATTCTAGAGATTGTAATGATTCTAAAGATTCTGGAGATTTTGAAGATTCTGAATGAAGATACAGAAGAGTCTACGGATTACGAAAATTCTGAAGATCCATAGTATTTGGAAATTTGAAGATTCCAAAAAATCTGAAGAATTTAAAGATTTGGAAGATTCTGAAAATTATGAAGCTTCCAAAATTTCCCGAGATTTCAGAAATTCAAAAAAATCTAAAATTTCTGAAGATTCTCGATATTTCGAGGACTGAAGATTCCAAAAATCTGAAAACTTTGAGGTTACCCAGATTCTGAAGAGTATAAAATTTCCAAAGGTTCTAGAGATTCTAGGAATTCCAAAGATTCGAAAAATTCTGAAGATGTTGGAGATTTTGAAGGTTTTGATAATTTCAAAAACCTGACGATTCTGAGTATTTCAAAAGCTGAATTTTTAAAAAATATCTGATAATTTTACAGATTTCGAAGATTCCAAAAATTCCAGCAATTCCAAAAAGTGCGGATATCCTGACACTCCAGAGTCTCTAAAGTTTCGAAAGATTCTGAAGATTCTGGAAATTCCGAATATTCCAAAAATTTCCAAGATTCTAAAAATTCTGACTACTTCGGAGGCTGGAGAAATAATATATTTATAAATTATAAACAAAAACAAAACCAACAAAAGAAAAATCCATTAAAGTTAAAGCATAACCAACTAAATACTAGGGAGTCTAGAGAGTCTAGAGATTCTGGAAATATTGGAGATCCCAGAGGTTCTGGAGATTCTGGAGTTTTTAGAGATTGTGGAGATTCTGGAGATTTTAGGGATTCTGGAGATTCTGGAGGATATAGAGATTCTAGGGATTCTAAAGAATCTAGAGATTTTCTAGAAATTCTTAAGAGAGTGGGTGGACGGGGTTAGTACCTGCTACGATAAGACTGATTTTAGCAAATGACGTATTTATTCTCTACGAAATTTAATTAAATTATTATGATAAAAGACACTACAGAAATACCTAGAAGCTTAATATTGTTTTAATTAAAAAAAAAACGGGTCTCAAAATTAACTCAGGTTAGGTCAAAATTTTCCAAAAATAGAATACCAAAGTCGTTGAAAATTGTTTTAACTGGGTACCCAAGAGTCTCCCGAATTAAAAAAAAAGCGGCACTCAAGACTTTTTCAAATTCATAAAAAATAAAACACAAAAAGCTTAAAAGATTTTTTCAAGTTCATCCAGCGAGACCTAAAATTAACTGCGAACCTTGTAAACGTAGGGTTTTGAAAACTTCGACAATTTTTGATGCGTCTAACATTTTTAACTGCGTGTCAACGGGATTTTTTGAAATTATTACAAAAATAACACAACCATATCTTCGTAAATTCTAACTGAAATGGTAATTAAACATGGTCATGGCCGAGAGAAATATTAACTAAAAGTTTTATTACTAGTTATTGTGATGAAACTCACCCCTAAAATGTGATGAAAAAGTTCTAAAATTTTACGTTTTCCCATGTAAATGCCCCATAAGAATGATTCAGAACCCCCACAATTTAAGTACTTTTAAATTTTTCTATATGATGTTGGAATGAGGTCTCAGCCGAAGTAAACGAAGTTCTATAAGTCAATGTGAAAATTGTAAAAATTTGTAAAAAACAAACACACATCTAAGAATAGTCACGTCAAACCTTTGCTTGTTTTCATTTTGTTTCACCTAGCCACTCAAAATATCTTCAAACATGTTGCCGAAGAATATTAACTTTGGCAATAAATTATCTTCGCACGGAACTCCAATCAATCAGGATGAATGAGAAACTAATGACTGCTCACACCGCCAGGATAAATAAACATCCTTTCTGAAGGATTTTCTGTGGTCAACTGTTGGTTTAATTTTCGCTGTAATCTGTTAACTTCTTCGTAAGCATAATTAACAACCAAAGCCAATATCCGCTCAGGCCTCGAGTAAACTTACTTGTTTGTTCCACTTTAGAATAAACAGCAAAAATAGGATTGTTATTTAAGGACTATCAGTGACGTCAACAGAAAAAAAAAAGTTTATTTCGAGGTAATTAGTAATTAGTAATTAGTGTAGTGAAACGTATCAACAGATTTTAATTATTTTGCGGCCCCAAACCGTCCACACACGAACATTTTTCATAGAAAATAATTCTTTTATGGCGCTAAATTGGAGTGACGCTCATTAGTCTCATTTTAACTTGTTTGCCGCGTCCAGGGTGTGTTTCTGGCTCTTTCATCCTGCGCTTCGCATAATGAAATGAACCCGCATAACTATCAACAAAATAAAAAACTCTCTTTAACAAGCAAAAGGGTAGAAAATTCACAACGATCATACGTTTAAGCAACCTGACTTGTTGACACCGACACCCACATCCATCTTTCATTACCCCCTTCTACCGTCACTGATCAATAAAGCTCGGAATTAAGAATATCCAGAAAAAAGCATCTATATTTACAACATCCTGCTCAACAAAAACAACTTTCATGCATTTGTCCACAACCAAAATGGAAAGCCATTTGTCCTAGAATTCGCTCCTTACAGCGAATGATGTTCCTCCCGATTTTCCCCAAAATAAGAACTGTATTCCTGTCGCTTTCCCACCACGCAATTTATCTCAATCATCGCCACTCGTATAAATCACGGACACCTAATCGAATCTCTTCCACCTTTTCACTCCGTGTCTTTTTACTTTATCCCGGAAAATCCGAATGCTGCTCCAATCAACAAACGCATCATCCCTCATTCATCCCCCACGACCGAGCAATTAAAACAAATTACGTCTAATGAATTTCCACCTTGTTTCTGGCTGCTTCGTAGTCCGTACCTGATCTATTCAGCGGCCGCTGCGTGGGTTTCCTCAAAAAATCACCCGTACATAAATAAATTGGACGGGCTTACTTGAGCGGGAATACTTGATTGTGGGGATAAATTTGTTGTGGGAAAACATCATTAATTTGTCAAGATGGTGAAAAAAATAAGGAAAACAGTTTGAAAAATTGAGGATGGCGACTAGTGTTTGTGTGGTGTTGAGTTGGGGAAGGACAGCGATTTTTCAGCGTGACGGTTTCAGGGTACAGTGAGTGGTGTTGACTCGGGCTGCTGCGGACGTAAAACTCTCTCTAAACAGCATTTCGTCGTAATCTTCTACAAAATCGTTACCATCATAAAGCCCATTATATATTAACTCGAATGATTGGTACTTTTTTGATCGTCTATCGATTCTTAAACCGCTTTCTAAATGTTTCATAGCCGTAAAACAACTTTTCTGTCACGCACTGTTGGCTGCTACCTTCATTGTGCAAAATTTTCAAATAAAATCTCACCATTCTGGAACGAGAGTTGATTGGGTGGAAACCCACACCGCATTTATTACAGGAATCCAGTCATCCCTAAATTGACTCTCAACAAATGTGTCAAATTATTACAAATTGGCGCTGGTTCGGCGCCCAATCAGTTTATAATTGACCTACCAAACAGCAATCAGGAATGAGGATTTCATATTTAGATTAAATTTGCATAAAAGTGGATTTGGTGATTGCGTACGACATGTATTTAACTAGTTTTAACAATTTTTTTGACACCAGAAACACTAAAACGATCGGCTTTATTTGACGTTCCTCAAATTGTCGAAATTCTCGACTCCGTTCGATTGGCGCGCAATTTCCATTATTAACCCAATCAATAGCATAGCGACAGTGGGTAAATTATAATTATTATATTGTAAATTATCTTCTTTGTCTCAGTTCCGAGGGTCTGAGACGAATCGATATTTTCATATCGTGCTACAATAAATTATTGAAACTTCCGACCATGAAATCATTGATCTGGCGTACTCTTTTTTGGTGTGGTTGAAGTTTTTTTTCTTGAATAAAACATAGGTTTTGTTTGGGGTGCAGTTTTAACGTTACAGTTGTTTTGGTTTTTTACTTGTTTGCAGACGAAAATCTATAATGAAAGTTCATGAAATAACTAATTATTTTTTTTTGGTGTAAAAGCTTCTGCATGTAAGCTCGAGGTTTTTTCGATTATGTGGGATTAACAGGTGCACTTAGCAGCGTTTTTTTTATTTAATTAACTAATGATTATTTTTTTTTACAAAAACTAATGTAGGTATGTTCTGATATAAAAGTTGGTTCTAATTTTGATTTATTCCTGCACGTTATCGAAACCAAGTCATAAGTATGAAAGAGATTATGCATTTTATACAATAATTTATAAAATTCTTCAAAGTGAAATCGTAAAATGTTTTTATACACTTTTTATTTAAAAAAAAATCTACAAGAAAATATCTGTCGATATTTTCGAAACATCGAAAAAAGTAAAAAAATTGAGATTTTTCAAAAGTTGCCTAAAAATTCTGGAAAATATATCTCGACGACACAATCCGAAATGCATGAAGCAAATGATTCTGCACCAAGGTTTTCGAAAAATTTGATTTGTAAATGAAACTTTTTAAACTTGAAAATTGTCATTTTTCGTCTTATAGATTTTGGAAAAGTTGTTAGAATTTTCGAAGAAATGAAGCCGAAACTGACTTCTACAAGAAAACAGTAATTTGTTTAGGTAATTTTCGAATGATGCTCAAAAAACGGTTAAAAATGATATGAATAAAAAAAATGAGTTTTTTTTTTTTTAATAATAATGAAAAAACTTTCAGAGTTTAAAAAATATATATTTGTAGTCACTGCTACACGTGTTTCGGTACACAGTACCGTCTTCAGGCAGAAGAGAAACTGGGGTTTTACAGAGCTATTCCTGAATTTATACCTGATTTAACAATGGTGTTTTCAAATTTATGTTAAGTAAGGGAGATTTGTTTATTTCGGTTTGGTCGTTCATTAGTGTATTTAATTTATTGTACCTATTTATTTCCAGACATTCTAACGCGTTTAATTTTGCGCCTTTATTTTCTATGTGTAAAATTTTGAATTCGTCGTTGAAATTATGCTGTTCTTGGATAAGGTGGTTCGCGTACGTAGAATTTGATTTTTTGTTGACAAATGCTGATTTATGTTCTTTTATCCTTTCCTCAAATTTTCTCCCTGTTTGTCCGATGTATACTAAGGGGCAGTCACCACAACTTAGCATGAACAATGATGAATGATGAATCCAAAATCTCCTAGAATGTATGGCCTGCTAAAACTCCATAAAAAGGATATCCCTATTAGACCCGTGGTATCATATACTCAAGCGCCTTGTAAAAAACTAGCAAAAACACTAATACCCATCCTCAAAGATAATTTAAAGTTTAATTCTAAATTTTCAGTTAAAAATTCACAAGAATTAATAAACAAGATCTCGTCTATTACTCTACCATCTACCTGTAAACTAGTTTCGTTCGACGTGACTAATCTATTCACCAATATTCCACCGGCGGAAGTGATTAACATAATTGAGGAAGACCTTTTTTCCAAAAACACTAACCCGGTTATAATGAACGAAATTCTTTCATTACTTGATACCTGCTTATCACAAAATTACTTTCAGTTTGGTGGTAAATACTTCGGACAAAGAGATGGTCTAGCTATGGGTAACCCTCTGAGCCCTCTGCTGTCCGAGATATTTATGGCCAGATTAGAAACCTCTATTTCACAACATAAATTATTTAAACATTGTATTTACTGGATTAGATATGTGGATGATATTTTAGTGTGTTTTAACGGTACAAGTAGGCAATTAGATATGCTACATAATTACATAAATTCGTTACATAGAAAAATAAAATTCACAATAGAAATAGAAAGCAATAAAACTATCAATTTTCTGGACCTTCAAATCAGCCACCACAAGAGTTACCATGAATTTAATATCTACCATAAACCTACTCATACAGATACAACTATTCATAGAACGTCTTTACATCCTTGGAGTCACAAATGAGCCGCATATCAATCAATGTTACACAGATTGTTGACTGTCCCCTTATCTGAAAATAACTTTGAGGTCGAACTTAAGAGAATAAAAATAATAGCTAAAAACAATGGTTATTCGGACGAGATCATAGATAATATGTTAAAAAAGAAAATTAAAAAAATCACATCAGCATTAATATATCCTTTAATTAAAGAAACCAATCAATATAACATTTTAACTCATTTTGGTAAACTTTCTATTAAAACTGCAAAAATACTGCAAAATGCAGGCTATAAAATTTCCTTCCGTACCAACAATTCTTTACATAAATTAATAAACAATAGTAAAGACAAGTCACCTAAGAAATCGAATTCTGGAGTTTACATGCTAAGTTGTGGTGACTGCCCCTTAGTATACATCGGACAAACAGGGAGAAAATTTGAGGAAAGGATAAAAGAACATAAATCAGCATTTGTCAACAAAAAATCAAATTCTACGTACGCGAACCACCTTATCCAAGAACAGCATAATTTCAACGACGAATTCAAAATTTTACACATAGAAAATAAAGGCGCAAAATTAAACGCGTTAGAATGTCTGGAAATAAATAGGTACAATAAATTAAATACACTAATGAACGACCAAACCGAAATAAACAAATCTCCCTTACTTAACATAAATTTGAAAACACCATTGTTAAATCAGGTATAAATTCAGGAATAGCTCTGTAAAACCCCAGTTTCTCTTCTGCCTGAAGACGGTACTGTGTACCGAAACACGTGTAGCAGTGACTACAAATATATATTTTTTAAACTCTGAAAGTTTTTTCATTATTATTAAAATTAATATGGAGTTTAAACACGTATCAGCCTCATCAATACAAACAAAAAAAAATGAGGTTTTTGAAAGAAAAAGTATCAAAAAATTTTGGGAAATAATTCTCGACGAGCTTGTTTTTGGAAATATTAATTTGAAATGATTTTTTTTTTCATTTTTCATCTTATAACGACCCTGGAGATTTTGAAGATTCCGAATATTTTGCAGACTCAAGATTCCAACGGTTCCAGAAATTCCGGATTTTCTGGGACTTTATGAATCTTAGGAATTTTAAAGTTGGAAAGATTTTGGCGATTCTGAAATTTCTGAATGAAGATACTAAAGACTCTGAAGATTGTGAATATTCTGAACGAATATAGTGATTATTCTAGGAATTCCGAAAATTCTGAAGATTCACAGTATTTGGAAGATTGAAGATTTTAAAAAATCTGAAGACTGAAGATTCTGAAAATTATAGACTCCAAAGGTTCCAGAGATTTCAGAAATTTAAAAAAATCCCCATATTCCAAGATTCTAGGCATTCTAAAGATTCCGAAGATTTCAAAATCTGACTTCCAAAAATGTGAAGACTGAAGATTCCAAAGATTTTAAAAGATATAAAGATTCTAAATGTTCCAAACATTTAAAAAGTTCTTGCTATTCTGAGACTAGAGATTCCAGAATTTCCAAAAATTCAGGGATATTCCAGTGGTTCTAAGATTCTGAAGATTTCCCAGATTTTGAAGATTCTGAAGGTTTTGAGGATTCTCGAGATTTTGAAGTTTCCGAATATTTCAAAGACTGAAGATTCCAAAACTTTAAAAATTCTAGATATTGTAAAGATTCGAAAGATTCTGGGGTTTCTGAAGATTCTGAATTTAGATACTGAAGATTCTAAAGATTATGAAAGTTCTGAAGATTCATAGTATTTGAAAGATTGACGATTCCAAAAAATCCGAAGACTGAAGATTTTCATAATTCTAACGACTCCAAATATCAGAGATTCTAGAAACTAAAAAAATCCAATATTCAAAGACTCCAGAGATTCTAAAGATTCCGAAGATTCTGAGTATTCCAAAGGCTGAAGATTCCAAAGAATCTGAAGACTGACGATTCCAAAGATTGTAAAGATTCTAAATGTTCCAAAAATTTCAAAAATTCGGTATATTCTGAGACTAGAGATTCCAGGGATTTTAAAGATTATCAAAATTTCCAAGATTTTAAAGATTCTGAATGTTCTGGAGATTTTGAAGTTTCGTAGACTAGAGCAAAATTTCCAATAATTTGGGATATCCCGAGAACTTCAAGAATTTTAGTGATTTGAAAGGTTCTGGGGATTCTAAAGATTCTGAATGAAGATACTAAAGAGTCTAAAGATTTCGAAAATTCTGAAGGTTTACAGTATTTGGAAGATTAAAGATTTGAAAATCTCTGAAAACTGAGAGATTCGGAAGATTAGTTTTTCCAGAGATTCTAGGGATTCTAAGATTCTCAAGATTTCCAATATTTTGACGATTCTGAAGGTTCTGAGAATTCTGTAGATTTTCAAGTTTCCGAATATTTCGAAGACCGAAGATTCCAAAAAAATTGAAAACTTAATATTTCAAAGATTTCAACGGTTTCAGAAATTCCAAAAATTCGGGTTATTCCGATTCTTCCAAAATTATAGAGATTGTAAAGATTCTAAAGATTCTGGGGATTTTGAGGATTCTGAATGAAGATACTGAAGAGTCTAAGGATTACGAAAATTCTGAAGATGCGCAGTATTCGGAAGACTGCAGATTCCAAAAAATCTGAAGAATTTGAAGATTTGGAAGATTCTGAAAATTATGAAGCTTCCAAAATTTCCCGAGATTTCAGAAATTTAAAAAAATCTAAAGTTTCTGAACATTCTGGATATTTCGCAGACTGAAGATTCTAAAAAATCTGAAAACTTTGAGGTACAAAGATTCTGAATAATCCGAAGATTTCAAAGGTTCAAAAAATTCTAAAGATTTTGGAGATTCTGAAGGGTCTAAAAATTTCAAAAAATTGACAATTCTGAGTATTTCCAAAGCTGAAGTCTCCAAAAATCTGATAACTTTGAAGATTCCTAAGATTCTGAGATTATCAAATTCCTAAAGATTCTAAAAATTCCGGATATTCCGAGCCTTTGGAGATTTCAGAAATTCTAAAGTTTCGAAAGATTTCGCAGGTTCTGGAGATTTTGGAGATTCTAAAGATTTTTTCTGAAGATTCCAAAGATTCCTAAGATTCTGAATATTCTGAATACACTCGAAGGCTGAAAATTCCAAAAAATGGGAAGACTGAAGATTGCGAAAAATCTGAGGATCATAATTGTTTCAGAAGACCAGAAATTTGATAAATTTTGAATATTCCTGATATTTCGAGACTTTGGAATTTCTAGAGATTGTAAACATATGAAAGATCCTGGGGATTCTGAATGAAGATATTGAAGATTCTAGAGATTCCGAAAATTCTGAAGATTCACAGTATTTTAAAGATTGAAGATTTAAAAAAATCTGAAGGCTTTGAAGAGTTCGAAGATTCTGAAAATTATAAAATATTCCAAAATTTCCAGGAATTTCAGAAATTTAAAAAATTCCCTCTAAGTATTCCGAGATCCTAGAGATTCCAGAAATTCCAAAAATTCTAGGAATTCCAACGATTTCAAAATTTTTGAAGATTCTGAAGGTTCTGAAAATTTCAAAAATTAACAATTCGGAGTATTTCAGAAGCTGAACTATCCAAAAAATCTAAAAACTTTGAAGATTCCCAAGATTTTAATGTTCTAAACGTTCCAAAAAATTCAAAAATTCCAGAATTTTCAAAAAGTCGTATGTTTCCGGAGTTTTCAGAGATTTTAGAAATTGCAAAAAATTCTGGATATTCCGCGCCTATAAATTGAGATTCTGGACATTCTGAAGATTCTGAAGGTTCAAGAGGTTCTGAAAATTCTGAACATTTCAAAGATTCCCAAGGTTCTAAATATTCTGAGTACTTTTTTAGAAGTTCTAGCGATTTCATAAATTTCGTATATTCCTTTAAAAATTCTAGGTATTGTAAGGATCGGAAAGATTCTAAAGATTCTGAAGATTTTAAATGAATATCCTGAAGATTCTGGAGATTTCAATGTTTCCGAAAATCCTGAGGATTCACAGTAAAATCCAAAAATTCCCGAATTTTCAAAAAGTCATGTGTTTTCGGAGTTTCCAGAGATTTTAGAAATTTCAAAAAATTCTGGATATTCCGCTCCTATAAAAATTCCAGAGATTTTAAAGATTCGAACGATTCTGAAAATTCTTGAGTTTCTGGACATTCTGAAGATTCTGAAGGTCCAAGAAGTTCTGAAAATTTTGAACATTTCAGTGATTGTAAAAGATTGTAAAAATTTCAAAGATTCGGAATATTCCAGCATTCAGGAGATTATAAAGTTTCTGAAAATTCTGGATATTTTCTTCAGTCTTTACTGAAGATTCCAAAAAATCTGAAAGCTTTGCGGTTATGAAGATTCTAAGATTATGAATGTCTCAAAGATTCCAAAAATGCCAGAAAGTTCAAAAATTCCGGATATCCCGAGACACCAGATTTTCCAGAAATTTCCAAAAATTACGGATATTCCGAGCCTGTAAAGATTCCAGAGATTCTAAAGATTCGAACAATTCTGAAGATTCTGAAGAGTCTGAAGATTCCAGAGGTTCTGAAAATTCCAAACATTGCAAAAATTTTGTTTGGAATATTGAAGATTCTGAAAATTCAAAAAAAATCTGAAAACTTTGAGGTTACGTAGATTCTCAGCAATATAAAGATTCCAAAGGTTCCAGAGATTCTAGGAATTCCAAAGACTCCAAAAATTCAGAAGGTTCTGGAAATATCAAGATATATTTGAAATTTCTGAAATTTCTAGAACCGCTGAAATATTTATAATATTTAGATTTTTCGAAAGCTTCAGTCTTTAGATTTTTGGGAATCTTCAGCCTTCGAAGTATTCACAATATTTAGAATATTAGGAATTTTTGTAATGTTCGGAATTTTCAGAACCTCTGGAATCTTCAGACTCTTCAGAATCTTCAGAATTGTTCGAATCTTTAGAATCTCTGGAATCTTTAGAGGCTCGGAATATCCGAAATTTTTCGGAATTTCTAGAAAATCTGGTGTCCCGGGACATCCGGAATTTTTGAAATTTCTGGAATTTTTGGAATCTTTGAAACATTCATAATCTTAAAATCTTCATAACCGCAAATCTTTCAGATTTTTTGGAATCTTCAGTGAAGACTGAAGAAAATATCCAGAATCTTCAGAAACTTTATAAACTCCTGAATGCTGGAATATTCCGAATCTTTGAAATTTTCATAATCTCAGGAAATTTCAGAATCTTCGGAATCTTCAAAATCCTCAGATTTTTTTTGGAATCTTCAATACTGTGAATCCTCAGAATTTTCGGAAAGATTAAAATTTCCAGAATCTTCATTCAAAATCTTCAGAATCTTTAGAATCTTTCCAATCCTTACAATCTCTAGAAATTTTAACGGAATATACGAAATTTCTGAAATAGCTAGAACTTCTAAAAAGTACTCATAATAATTAGAAACTTGGGAATCTTTGAAATGTTCAGAATTTACAGAACCTCTTGAATCTTCGAATCTTTAGAATGTCCAGAGTCTCAACAAGCTTTATAGGTGCGGAATATCCAGAATTTTTTGCAATTTCTAAAATCTCTGAAAACTCCGGAAACATACAACGTTTTGAAAATTCTGAAATTTTTGAATTTTTTGGAACCTTTAGAACCTTAAACTCTTCGGAATCTTCAAAGTTTTTTGGATAGTTCAGCTTCTGAAATACTCCGAATTGTTAATTTTTGAAATTTTCAGAACCTTCAGAATCTCCAGAATCTTCAAAAATTTTGGAATCGTTGGAATTCCTAGAATCTCTGCAATTTTTGGAATCTTAATATTCTTGAGAATCTTCGTAGCCTCAAAGTCTTAAGATTTTTTGGGATCTTCAGTCTTCGAAATATCTAGAATCTTCATAAAATTTAGAATCTTTGGAATTTCTGGAATCTCTAGGATCTCGGAATACTTAGAGGGAATTTTTTAAATTTCTGAAATTCCTGGAAATTTTGGAATATTTTATAATTTTCAGAATCTTCGAAATCTTCAAAGCCTTCAGATTTTTTAAAATCTTCAATCTTTAAAATACTGTGAATCTTCAGAATTTTCGGAATCTCTAGAATCTTCAGTATCATTCAGAATCCCTAGAATCTTTCATATATTTGCATCTCTAGAAATTCCAAAGTCTCGAAATATCAGGAATATTCAAAATTTCTCAAATTTCTGGTCTTCTGAAACAATTATGAGCCTCAGATTTTTCGAAATCTTCAAAGTCTTCCCATTTTTTGGAATTTTCAGCCTTCGTATTCAGAATATTCAGAATCTTAGGAATCTTTTAAATCTTCAGAAACAATCTTTAGAATCACCAGAATCTCCAGAACCTGCCAAATCTTTCGAAACTTTAGAATTTCTGAAATCTCCAAAGGCTCGGAATATCCGGAGCAATATAAAGATTCCAAAGGTTCCAGAGATTCTAGGAATTCCAAAGACTCCAAAAATTCAGAAGATTCTGGAAATTTCAAAAACTGACAATTCAACAATTATTTCAAAAGCTAAAGTTTGCAAAAAATCTAAAAACCTTGAAGTTTCCAAAAATTCCAAAAATCCTGAGACTCCAGACATCAAAGACTATGAATTGCGAACATTCCAAAGATTCCCAAGATTCTGAATAATCTGAGTACTTCGAAGGCTGAAGATTCCAAAAAATCTGAATACTGTAAAGATTTCGAAGAATCTGAAGATTATAAATATTTCAGAGGTTCTAAAGATTTCAGGAATTTCAAATATTCTTGAAAGGTTCTAGAGATTCTGAACATTCTGAAAGAAGATAGTGAAGATTCTGAAGATTCCAAAATTTCCAAAAATTCACAGTATTTGGAAGATTGAAGATTCTGAGTATGTCAGAGGCTGAATATTTCGAAAAAATCTGAAAACTTTGAAGATTATAAAAATTCTAAAAATTATAAAGATTCCAAATATTCCAGAATTTCCAGAAATTTTTATGTCAGGTGTTGAATCTACTATTATAGAACAATATTTCAATGGTAATACGCATAACTCTTTTCGCAATTATTTCAATAAAATGGTCATATATAAAAAAATATAGATACGACGTACTTATTTCACATCGATAATAATAAATTATTAACTTTTTGTATATGTTTACAATATTTTATAACTTTTTAATAGTATAATCCACGGAATAACTGGAAGTGCACAAGAACGTTCAGAACACAAGATTAGGGAAAATGAACACAAATTACCCAACAAAAAAAGAGGAAGTTTACACACCATAATAGAGATCAGGAAAAATCCACACAAAAGTCCCTTTCCAGCTACACAGAACCCACATTTACATGAATTAATTTTTAAGAAATCCATTCTTCGCTCCCCTTCCTGCCTTTGTTCCCAAATTGCCCCAAGAAGCATTAAACCCCACATCTGCACTTCTCGGTTCATCGTAACGTTACAAGTTTAAATGGGATATTTTTGACATCAAAGGAATTTTGGCTCATTTGAAAGTGCAACCGGGTGCAAACGCTTCACTAACACCGTCGTAAATATAGCGGTCGGGTGATTTCGTTGCACAACTTGCACTTTTTTTGCATTTAATTCCAGGATGAACATAAGCACAAAGCGAAGTCCGACAATGTCGATTTTATTCCCGTCGTTATCTTCCCTGAAAAATACTTTCAGCTCTTGACAAAATTTCCACAAATTCACAACTCGTATAATAAACCCGCCGTCAACGTCAAGGAGATAATAACGTTTAATGTAACACACTTTTGCTGAAATTCATCCGAAACAAAAACGGGTGTATTGTTTGAAATAAGCGAAAGCTGTCGTTGAAAGGGTGAATGAGACCGTGTTGAGACAACGAGGACTGGTTGACACCGTCACATTGTGTGCTTTGTCATGTTCGTAATGTATTCATACACTCGTACATGTTTGTGCAGACGATGCACTTTGAGCTTTCGTTCCGGAGGAAAAGCTGAGCTTTAATAGGGTGCACGATTTTAATCAGCGAGTGGGTGGAAAGCTGTGCTAGTGGGCGATCACGAAAATACGAGTCTGATTTGCTTTACTAAATTAAGAAAAATAATAAATAAATAAGTGTTTGGGTGCTCCGATGAGCAACAAAGTTTAGACAGGTTGCCGATAGGTTGTTACGAAGTAATGTCCAATTAAGCTTGTCATCTAAAACGAGAACACAAAGAGCGTTGATTAATTGGTTCGATAATAGATCAAGGATGTTCCAGCTAGTTTTGATATGTCATTAGAATTAATGTTTGTTAGTAAGCGATGTCGTGCGGTGAAAAAGTAATGAACAGATTGGGGGAAAAGCGGAATTGTTGCGTTATTAACAAGATATAATTTCGGTAATTAAAATTTGTGCTATCTGATGATAATCTAGGCAAAATCACCCCCAAAAGATTCATCAGCGTTTTTAATTTTCAAAAAGCTTTTACATTTTGCAATTTTTATTTTACAGTTACAAAGACTTAATTAAAAAATTGTGTGTAGCGTGAATTTTCCGGCCTGAAAACTTTGATTTATTACGGAAAGATATTTTCCATAAATTATACAACTGTGACTGATAAAAATTTCAGGTTCACTGATTGTGGCGGAAGCTATATGAAATATGAAATAGCATAATGTGAACACTATAAGCAACAAGTTTTTTATTGATCTGTTTTTTTTCTTCTTAATTTATCGTGGTCTTTTGTTTCCTTGATATTTCATGTTATTGTTGTCACGTTATTTTTATCTGCACGATTTATTATTCGGGGTTTTACTTATGTGTTTAGAGCTCGCCTGACAACACACAAAGCTTAAAACCATGGCCTTTTCGTCCCTAATTTTAGTCATAAATTTAATGTCGTGTCTTTTTATTAAGTTGTTTTGCCAAGAAATGGAGACTTTGTATGCATTTTTTTTATTTTTTAGGAGTTTAAATCTTCATCAATGCTATTATCTTTACGTTCGAAAACTAGTCCTGAATTTGAGATGAATCACGAAATTAATAAGCTTGAGGCAATTTTTTACCATTGCCATATATTTGAAATTGCGTTTGTCTATTCAGTTCGAAGAAATTGGTAGAAAATATTCCAAATACAGAAAATGAATGTAATAATAGTTCGATCAATTTCTATTCAAAATTTATTCAGTATACAAAGGGTTCAATTTTGTAGAAGCGAACAGTGTTAATGTTATTTCTATTCAATATTATTGAAGTTTACGGAAAATAGAATGGTTTATTGAATTTTGTATGCTTAAAACCGATTAAAAGCTTTCTGGAACCTTCAATTGGTTCCATGCTATTTTTTGAAATTACCACATCACAATGTGCTATTAAAAAAAATCTTGGTCTTAAAAGTTTAAGCAGTGCTTCCTTCGACCTTGAAAGTCAAATGAGCTATTTTACACTTTTTAAATAGGGCTTACTTAGCAAGTTTTTGATGTGCCGTCATCAAAGTTTTGGTGGGAACTTATCATATTGATGATTGATTTTGTGCGTTCTATAACTTTAAATTTTACCATCTGTAGGTTAATCTCGAAGCGTTTCTAAGACTTTCGTATTTTATAATATATATTTTCCAAATTTCTTCTATAATTTTGATTTTTTTTTCGAAGAGTCTAATAGACCACCAATATCGAGCAAAATTTGGAGATGATTTGGAAATTCCTTCTGTAATTTTGCCTTTTTTTTTAATGGCGGAAAGTAAGGGCGGGTTAATAGACTACCAATACCCAGGAAAATTTGGAGAAGACGTCATAAAATTGTTGATAGAAATTAATAAATAAATTTTGTTGTTAGCGTTAAAAAATTGTGAAATTTAACATATCTGCAACAGTTTTAAAGCGTTTTCAACTTTTATCTATAATTTTAAGTTTTTTTTCTCTAAAAATCTTAATGTTTAAGGTGAAAAATAGAGGCCGCTTAATAGACCACCAATATCCAGCAGAATTTGGAGATGACATCATCAAATTATTGAATGAAATTAATAAAGAAATTTTAGTTAGCGTTTAACAAGTTTTGAAATTTATCAGATCGAAGATAATAATTTTTAAAGCTTTTCTAAGATTTCAGAGAAGTCGTTTTTGTATTTTATGATACATTTTCAAATTTTCTTCTATAATTTTGTGTTTTTTTTCCAAAAATCTAAATGTCTAAGGTAAAATATAAAGGCCGCTTAATACACCACCAATATCCAGTAGAATTTGGAGATGACATCATCAAACTGTTGAATGAAATTAATAAAGAAATTTTGGTTAGCGTTTAACAAGTTTTGAAATCTATCAGATCTACGATATATTTAAAGCGTTTCTAAGATTTCAAGCGTCGGTTTTGCATTTTATGATACGTTTTCAAATTTTCTTCTATAATTTTGTATTTTTTTTTCTAAAAATCTTAATGTCTAAGGTAAAAAGTAAAGGCCGCTTAATAGACCACCCATATCCAGCAGAATTTGGAGATCATATCGTCAAATTGTTGATGGGAATTAATAAAAAAGTTTTAGTTAACGTTAAACAAATTTCGAAATTTACCATATTTATGACAACCTGAAAGCTCATCCAAGATTTTTGAACATCTAGTTTTGTATTTTATAAGTATACATTTTTAAATTTTGTTCTATAATTTTGTGTTTTTTGTGTAGTTTTGACTTCTTTCCTAAAAATCTTGATGTACATCTAAGGTGAAAAGTAAGGGCCGATTAATAGCCCACAAATACTTACCCAGTAAATTTTGAAGATGACATCATGCAATTGTTGATGGGAATTAATAAACAAAATTTTGTTAGCGTTTAACTGATTTGGAAATTTACCATATTTATGATAATCTGAAAGCGTTTCCAAGATCACGGAACAGCTGGATTTTATTTTATAACAGGCATTTTTCAATTTTATTCTGTAATTTTGGCTTTTTTCCAAAAATCTTAATGTTCGTCTAAGGTGAAAATTAAGAGCCGATTAATAGACCAATACCCAACAAAATCTGGAGATGATATCATCAAATTGTTGATGGAAATTAAAAAAAAATTGGTTAGCAATCGATAAATTTAAAAATTAACCAAGTTTATGTGAACCTGAAAGCGTTTTCAAGATTTAAAAACAGTCGGTTTTGTATTTTATAAGATAGATTTTAATTTTTTTTTATAACTTTGTTTTCTCTCCCAAAAATTTGGACGTACGTAAGAATTTTGACTTTTTTTTCTAAAAATCTTAATGTAAGGATAAGCTGAAAAGTAAGGGCCGATTAATAGACCACAAATACAAAGCAAAATTTGGAGATGATATCAAATTGTTGACGGGAATTAATAAAATATTTGGAAATTAAATTTGCGGTGTTCATACAATTTGAAATTTTCTTCTATAATTTTAACATTTTTCTTTTTTTAAGGTAAAAAGTAAGGGCTGATTAATAGACTACAAATATGCAGCAAAATTTGAATATTACGCCATCAAAATATCGATGGGAATTAATAAACAAAGTTGGTTAGGGTTTAACAAATTTGGAAATTTACCACGTTTATAAGAACCTGAAAGTGTTTCCAAGATTGCGGAACAGCCGATTTTCTATTTTATAAGAGCCATTTTTCAATTGTATTCTATAATTTTGAGTTTTTCCAAAAATTTTAATGTACGGCCAAGGTCAAAAGTAAGGGTCGATTAATACAACCAACACCCAGCAAAATTTGGAGATGACGTCATCAAATTGTTGATAGCAGTTAATAAATAAATTTTCGCGAGCGTTTAAACATTGTGAAATTTACTAGAGCTACAAAAATTTTAAAGCATTTTCAACGTTTTTCTATAATTTTGTGTTTTTTGTTTCAAAAATGTTAATGTCTAAAGTGAAAAGTAAAGACCGCTTAATGGACTACCAAGATCCAGTAGAATTTGGAGCTGACATCATAAAATTATTGAATGAAATTAATAAAGAAGTTTTTGGTTATCGTGTAACAAGTTTGGAAATGTATCAGATTTACAGTAATCTTAAAGCGTTGTATATTTTATAAGATTTTCTTTTTTTTTTTCTATATTTTTGACTTTTTGGCAAAAATCTTTCTATATATCTAAGGCGAAAAATAAGGGTCCATTAATAGACCACCAATATTACCAAAATTTGGAGATGACATGATCCAATTGGTGATAAGAAATAATAAAAAAAAATTGGTTTGCGTTTAACAAATTTGGAAATTTACCGTGAAGGTGTTTCCTAGATTTCAGAATAGGTGGTTTTGTATTTTATAAGATACATTTTCAAATTCTCTGCTATAATTTTGAGTTTTTTTAAAAAAATCTGACTGTGTATCTAAGATGAAAAGTAAGGGCCGATTAATAGACCATCAATACTCACTAAAATTTCGAGATGGCATCATTCAATTGGTGATAGCAAATAATAAAGAAATTTTGTTAGTCTTTAACTAATTCGGAAGTTTACCATGTTTGTGATTACCTGAAAACTTTTTCAAGATTTCAGAACAGCCGATTTTGTATTTTATAAGACATATTTTGGAATTTTCTTTAATAATTTTGACTTTTTCCCCAAAAATCTTAACTTATATCTAAGGTGAAAAGTAAAGGCCGATTAATAGACCATCAATACAAAATTTGTAGATGATACCATCAAAATGTCGATGGAAATCAATAAAAAAAATATGTTTAGCGTTTAACAATTTTGAAAATGTACCATGTTTATGATAACTTGAAAGCGTTGCGAAGATTTCAGAATAGTTGGGTTTGTGTTTTATAAGATCGATTTTCAAATTTTTTCTATATTTTTGACTTTTTTCCAAAAATCTTAATGCATGTCTAAAGTGAAAAGTAAGAGCCGATTAATAGACCACTAATACACGGCAAAATTCAGAGAAGAAGTCATCAACTTGTCGATGGGAACTAATAAAGAAAATTTGGTTAGCGTTTAACAAATTTAAAAATCTACCATCTTTATGGTAACCTGAAAGCGATTTAAAAATTTCAGAAAAGCCGGTTTTGTATTTTATAAGACATATTTTCGAATTTTCTTCCATAATTTTGAATTTTTCCCCAAAAATCTTGATTTATATCAAGGTGAAAAGTAAAGCCCGATTAATAGACCATCAATACACAGTAAAATTTGGGGATGAAACCATCAAAATGTTGATAGAGATTAATAAAAAAAATTTGCTTAGCGTTTAACAATTTGGAAAATGTACTATGTTTATGATAACTTGAAAGCGTTGCCAAGATTTCAGAATAGTTGGGTTTGTGTTTTATAAGATAGTTTTTCAAATTTTTTCTATATTTTTGACTTTTTTCCAAAAATCTTAATGTATGTCTAAAGTGAAAAATAAGGGCCGATTAATAGACAACCAATATTCACCAAAATTTGGACATGACGTTTAACAACCTGAAAGCGTTTTCAAGATTTCAGAGAACCGGATGTTGTATTTTATAAGACATATTTTCGAAATTTCTTCTATAATTTTGACTTTTTTCCCAAAAATTTTGACGTACATCTAAGGTGAAAAGTTAAGACTGATTAATTGACCACCAATACTCTCCAAAATTTGGAGATGATATCAAAATATTAATGGGAATTAATAAAAAAAATTGGTTTGCGTTTAACAAATTTGGAAATTTACCATGTTTATGATAACCTAAATTTAGCCGGTTTTGTATTTTATAAGATCTATTTTCAAATTCTCTGTTACAATTTTGACTTTTTTTTCTAAAAATTATAATATGTATATGTCTAAGGTGAAAAGTAAACTTCATGATAAACTGAAAGCGTTTCCAAGATTTCAGAACAGTCGGTTTTGTATTTTATAAGATAAATTTTAATATTTTTCGATATTTTTGACTTTTTTCCAAAAATCCTAATACGTATATGTCTAAGATGAAAAGTAAAGGCCGATTAATAGACCACAAATACCCAGCAAAATTTGGAGATGATATCATCAAAATGTTTACGGGTCTTGATAAAAAATTTTGGTTAGCGTTTAACGATTTTGGATATTTACCAAGTTTATGATAACTTGAAAGCATTTCCAAAATTTCGGAACAGCCGGATTTATATTTTATAACAAGCATTTTTCAATTTTATTGTATAATTTTGAGTTTTTTCTAAAAATTTTAATGTACTTCTAAGTTGAAAAGTAATGGTCGATTAATAGACCACCAATACCCAGCATAATTTGGAGATGATGTCGTTAAGTTGTTGATGTTTTTCCAAAAAGCTTTATCTTTAAGATAGTTATCAAATTGTTGATGGGGATTAATAAACAATAATTTAAGGATGTTACCTGAAAAATTTGATCAGTAAATAATATTTAAATCTTATAAAATAACATATTAGTCCACTTGTGGTTTATGACATTCAGATTTTTATAAAAATATCAAAATTGTGTAACATTTTTCATAATCAAAGAAATATATTTGTTGTTGCATTTTGTGATATAAAATTATTTTCTTTCTCGTCTCTCTGTAAATAAAAATAAAATATCCATGTTTTTAAGAACTATCTTGTTTTGAGGTTTGTAATGAAAAATTGGAAACTAATAATAATAGTAAATAAATTCACAAAGAATATCAGCATGTCTTTGCTTAATATTTTGTTTAAAAAACATTTTCATGTTGGCATGAAAAGCTCACTCCTGAAAACGCCAACAAAAAACCTGAAGTGGCATTAAATTCCAAGAACTTCTTGTCCAAACCGTTGTTTTGGTAAAGTTTTCTCAATTTACAAGTTCCTTAATTGCCGCGTTCAATGAAACGAGATCGGAAGACGTCTAAACTGCGGCATTTTGTTGGTCTGTATTTGAGGACAACTCGTTTCCGGTTAAAAGTCGTGTTTGTGTTCCCTAAAGTTTAAAAATAGCGAAGACTAGAAATAAATGGTCAAACGTAAAAACGTCTATTCTCCTTTAAAAAAAAAAGCGAAAACGTGATAACACAATTAGAAAACAAATTTATCCTCCTGTAAAATTCCAACTTTAACTGCACCTGACACCACGTTTCTCCCTCGTCGACTTCCACGTCGTTACTTTTATCCTAGAATACGAAATCAATTCCAATCCAGTCGAAACTGTCATATCCTTTTCCCAGTACACTTCTCACTGCCCATGACATCTACATCCCATAGAAAACATCAAAAGCTGGCCAGCAATAAACCCTACATCGTTTCAATGCAAATCGACAACACATCCGACTGTTAAACCACCACTACGTAATTTTTACTCAACCCTTATGTTTATTTAACTCTTCCTGGACGATCTAAATAGTTCAACAGCCGCAAAGGGTTCCTGCGTTTATTCCACATTGACTTTCAAATGCCCAGCTGGTCCACGAAATTGCCCGTAATCGAACGGAAAAGTTTGCGATTCAATAAAAATTTATTACAGGGCACTAGAGGTGAGGAACTTTTATATTTCTTTGGCGAAATTTTCAGCGGCTGGAAATTTGAGGTGGGTGTAGATCGGATTTAATTCATTAGAGGATTTTTCGTTCCCTACATATTTTCCAACGAATTTTTTTTTCTAACAAGACGTTGTCAACAAGGGTGCAGTTGCTCTAAATATAGCCGTGACGTTTTGTCCTTCTTGTTTATGATAATTGGCACGAGTTCGATTATCAGCCCAAGGAGCACCTTTGCAAATGCAAATATTGGACTTAGGAGACCCTAGTTTAAAGTGGATTAGTCTGGGGTTTGCTGTGTGTATAAAGGTTTTTTTGTTTGGGGAATGTGGGGTGTCAATAGTTAAGATATTGCTTGGTTTCGGAAGGGGTTGAATGTGGTGAATTATTTATGCGCTAGTGAGCGTACTTTGGAAAGTATTGAGCTGAATTATTGATGAATGTGCGCATTTTAGTGGTTGTGTGGGAAAAATATTGCCCTGGGGAATTTACGAATTTACAGGTGTAGTAGGTGCTTGGCAAAAATTCCACGTGTGTTTAGTGCGATAAATCATAATAAAGCGGTGTTCTTGAATCAATCAATGGGTTATTTTTAGGTCGGTAGAGTTAAGTTTGTTTTTATCGATTTGATAAATATCTAGAAATGTGGAAGAGAGAATTTTTGTCTCTCGTTCAAATAATTTGTGTACAGTTTTTCTGACGAAAATTGTAGTTACAGACAATCATACAGATTGAAAAACGTCTTAAGAAATAAGTCTGCGTAAAAATGCGGACAAAACTCGGTCTTATAAAACTTTATTACCATCCGAGGAACTGAAATTACACTCTTGGCTGCTGCCTTCAGTTATTGACTTTCAAGCTTCGCTCTCTACGGTTCTAGATATTTGTCTTTAACTAAATAAATACATTTAATCAAGATTAAGGAAAACATAAATAGGAAATGTGTAGAGTAAACTCCAGTTATGGATTTTTAACACCTGATTCGAGCTTCTTAAAGCTTGCCGTTCTTAGATTATTTTATTTTTCTTTTTTTTGCCTTTGAAGCCGAAAATCACTTCTACAAGTGGAAATCTGTAACAAAATATCATTCCGTAATTTTCGAAAGGTGGTAGAAAACGGTCAAGATTTCGTATGAAAAATTGAGAAGTTTGAAAAGTTGCCTAAAAATCCTTAAGAAATTCTGGGAAATTGATATTATCGACGAGCTGATGGAAAAGGGTCAAAGATTCATACGCGCAGATATTGTAAAATTGACATTTTTGAATAGTTTCCTATATATTTCCCAAATTTTTTGTTCACAGTTGGTTAATATGATTTTTTTTGCCGTTTTTCGAGCTTTCGAGGTATATAGATTTTTTATTTTCAAACCTATTTTTCGAAAATCTTAGTCCGAGACCATAACCACGTTATCTTTTTGAAGATTGTTGGGCAAATTTAAAAAATCCCAAATTTTCAATATTCCTTTCAAAAATGACAATTTTGAAAATAATTAAAAACAATTTCAAACCGAATGTTTCCAAAATATTGGCCCGGGACTATCAACATGATGTGTTTTTTGAATCAGAGGATTAAATGTATTTCCTGGAATTTTTTGAGAACTTTTAGTCACTTTTCCAAATTGATTTTTTAAAGAGTTCTAGTCAAAAATTTCGATTTTTCAATATTCCCCTGAAATATGACAATTTTGAACATAATTAAAAAAAAACTAAACCGAATTTTTCCAAAATATTGGTCCGCGACTGTCAACACGATGTGTTTTTTTGAATCAGGGCATTAAAATGTATCTCCTAGAATTTTATAAAGAGTTTTAGTCAAAAATGCAAATTTTTTTAGTACTCCCCTGAAAAATGACAATTTTGAATGTAATAAAAGAAATTTTAATCAAATTTTTCCAAAATTTTGGTCCGGGACTATCACAACGATATGTTTTTTGACTCACGGCATTAAAATGTATCTCCTGGAATTTTTTGAAAATTTTTAGTCAGTTTTACAAAAGTCTCAATTTTCCAATATGATTTTTTGACCGTCGTTGATGACTCTTTCAAAATTACCTGAACACATTTTCTTGTAGACTTTGACTTGCAGAAGTTATTTTCGGTTCATTTTTTCGAAAATTCAAACAATTTTTCCAGACTCGATAAAATTAAAAATGACAATTTTCGAGATGTTTTTAAAAAATTCCGTTTTCAAGTCTAATTTTTTTAAATCTTGGTCTGGGACCATCAATATGTTATTTTTTCGAATTGGCTCGTCGAAGTGTATTTCTCGGATTTTTTTGGGGATTTGAACACGGCAATTTTTAAAAATCTCGCAGAAAGACATTTTCTTCTACACTTCTCGAAGTTATTTCCCGTCGCATTTTTCGGAAAATTCTAACAATTTTCCCATTATCGATAATAATTTGGAAAATAACAATTTTGAGTATAAGATAATTACAAAATATATATATACTTATTTTCAAAGCGAATTTTGTCAAAATGTTGGTCCATGGGACCATCAGTACCGAATGTTTTTTGAATCAGGGCATTAAAATGTATCTCCTAGAATTTTATAAAGAGTTTTAGTCAAAAATCCCAATTTTTTTAGTCCTCCCCTGAAAAATGACAATTTTGAATATAATAAAGAAATTCTAATCAAGTTTTTCCAAAATTTTGGTCCGAGACCATCGTAACGATATATTTTTTGAATCACGGCATTAAAATGTATCTCCTGGAATTTTTTGAGAATTTTAAGACAATTTTACAAAAGTCTCAATTTTCCAATATAATTTTTTGACCGTTGTTGAGGACTCTTCCAAAATTACCCAAACACATTTTCTTGTACATTTTGACTTGCAGAAGTTATTTTCGGCTTCATTTTTTCGAAAATTCAAACAATTTTTCCAGAATCGATAAAATTAAAAAAAGACAATTTTCGCCTTATGTTTTTAAAAAATTCCGTTTTCAAGTCTAATTTTTTTAAATCCTAGTCTGGGACCGTCAGTTTGTTATTTTTTCGAATTGGCTCGTCGAAGTGTATTTCTCGGAATTTTTTGGGGATTTGAACACGGCAATTTTTAAAAATCTCATTTTTTCATTAATATTTTGACCGTTTTTCGAACAGCTTTCGAAAATTGCCGAAAGACATTTTCTTCTACACTTCTCGAAGATATTTCCCGTCGCATTTTTCGGAAAATTCTAACAATTTTCCCATTATCGATAAATTGGAAAATAACAATTTTGAGTATAAGATAATTACAAAATATATATACTTATTTTCAAAGCGAATTTGGTCAAAATGTTGGTCCTCGGGACTATCAATACCGTATGTTTTTTGAATCGGGGCATTAAAATGTATCTTCCAGAATTTTATAAAGAGTTTTAGTCGAAAGTCTCTTCTAAAAAATGGCAATTTTGAAAATAATAAAAAAAAAAAATCTAAATAAATTTTTTCCAAAATCTTGGTCCGGGATTATCAGAACGATATGTTTTTTGAATCAGGGCATTCATGTGTATCTCTTAGAATTTTTTGAGGATTTTTAGTCAATTTTTCAATATGATTTTTTGACCGTTGTTCGAGGACTCTTCCAAAATTACCTAAACACATTTTCTTGTAGATTTCCACTTGCAAAAGTTATTTTCGGGCACATTCCTCCAAAAATTCAAACAAATTTCCCATTATCGATAAATTGGAAAATGACAATTTTGGATATGATATACGACAATCAAAAAAATACATTTTTTCAAATCGGATTTTTAAAATTGTTGGTTCGGGACTATCAATACTGTATGTTTTTTAAATCAGGGCATTAAAATATATCTCCCAGAATTTTATAAAGGGTTTTAGTCAAAAATCTCAATTTTTTTAGTACTCTTCTGAAAAATGACAATTTTGAATATAATAAAAAAAAGTTCAAATCAAACTTTTCCAAAATCTTGGTCCGGGACTATCAGAACGATATGTTTTTTGAATCAGGGCATTAATGTGTATCTCTCAGAATTTTTTGAGGATTTTTAGTCAATTTTACAAAAAACCCAATTTTTCAGTATGATTTTTTGACCGTTGTTCGAGGACTCTTCCAAATTTACCTAAACACATTTTCTTGTAGACTTCGATTTGCAAAAGTTATTTTCGGCCGCTTTCCTCCAAAAATTCTAACAAATTTCCCATTATCGATAAATTGGAAACTGACAATTTTGGATGATATACGACAATTAAAAAATACATTTTTACAAAGCGGATTTTTTCAAAATGTTGGTTCGGGACTATCAAAACGATATGTTTTTTAAATCAGGGCATTAAAATGTATCTCCTAGAATTTTGTGAGGTTTTTAGTCAATTTTACAAAAGTCGCAATTTTCCAACATGATTTTTTTTACCATTGTTAGACGACTCTTCCAAAATTACCTAAACACATTTTCTTGCAGATTTCGACTTGCAGGACTTATTTTCGGCTTTATTTTTTCCAAAATTCGAACAATTTTACCAAAATCGATAAATGAAAAATGTCAATTTTTGAGATATGTTTTTAAAAAATTTCATTCTCAAGTCGAATTTTTTGACAATGTTGGTCTGAGATCATCAATATTTTATTTTTTCGAATCGACTCGTCGAAATGTATTTGTCGGAATTTTTTGGGGATTTGAATTTTGAAAATCTCAATTTTTGAAAAACATCAAGTATCAGGACAAATTTTTGACCGTATTTCGAGCACTCTTCGGAAATTACCAGAGGACATTTTCTTGTAGATTTCGATCTGTTGAAGTTATTTTCGTCTTCATTCCTCCTAAAATTCCAACAGTTTATCCAGGATCGCGAAATGAAAAATGGCAATTTTCGAAATATCTAAAAAATTTCATCTTCAAGCCGAATTTTTTGAAAATCTTGGTCCGGGACCATCAACACTCAGAATTTTTAAGGATTTTTAGGTATTTAAAATCTCAATTTTTTCAATACTTCTCTGGACACATTTTTGACAGTTTTTCGAGCATTCTTGGAAAATTACTCAAAGACATTTTTTTGTAGATCTAGACTTGTACTAGTTATTTTGGGCTTTATTTCTTCGAAAATTCCAACCATCTTTTTGAAATCGATAAAATAAAAAATAATGATTTTCGAGATATTAAAGTAAGATTAATTGTAATACGATTTTTTCTAAAATCTGGGAGTGGGATCATCAGCACGTAATGTTTTCCGAATTAATTCGTCGAAGTGTATTTTCCAAAATTTTTTGAAGATTTGGTAGGCAACTTTTCAAAAAACTTAAATTTTCAATAGCGTCTCTATGAATGTTTGACTGTTTTTGGAGCACCCTTTGAAAATTACTTAAAGATATATTCGTATATTTGGACTTGAAGTGAATTTTTTGAAAATCTTAGTCTGAGATCGTCAATACGTTTCTTTTTTCGAATCAGTTCATGGAAATGTACCTATTTCTCGAAATTTTTTGAGTTTGAAGGCAATTTTCAAAAATCTTATTCTTTCAGAACCCCAGTGTCTGAATAATTTTTTGAGAAAGATTTTCTTGTAGAAGTTATTTTCGGACAGACTTCGAAAGTTCTAACAATTTTCCGGTTATCGATAAAACGAAAAATGACACTTTTCGAAATATTTGAAAATTTTCATTTTCAAACCGAATTTCGGGAAAATTTAGTCGAGGACCATGTCTACAAGTTATATTTTTCGAATTAGCTCGTCGAACTGAATTTGCCTGAATTTTTCAAAATAGAAATCTCGATTTTTTAGTTTTGAATTTTTGACCACTTTTCGAGCACCTTCAACTAAAAGATATCAAAGATATTTTCCTATAGATTTCGACTTCTAGAAGTTATTTTTGGTTCCATTTCTTCGAAAATATTCCAATAATTTTTCCAGAATCAATAAAATGGAAAATCACTATTTTCGAGGCAGGTATTCAAAAAAGTTTATTTTCAAACCGAATTTTTCCGAAAATCTTGGTGTGGGGGCCATTAACACAAACAAAAAATTCGTTTCATTTGTTGACAGTTTTTCAAGCAATTTCAAGAAAATTACGAAAATACATTTTCTTGTAGATTTCGATTTGTAGACGTTATTTTCGGCATTATTTGTTTGGTAATTCTAACTAATTTTTCCAGAATCGAAAAAATTAAAAATGACGATTTTTAACGATATTTATAAAAATTATTATCAAACCGAATTTTTTGAAATTCTTGGTCGGACACCATAAACATGTTATATTTATGGAATCAGCTCATCGAAATATGTTTTTTCAGAATTTTTTAGGCATTTTTAGGCAAATCTTCCAAACGTCTTTTACAATCTAATAAAAGATACAAAATTACTATAATTTGTAGGAAAATTTGTTGAAAGAATTTGCAAAAACCAAATACCACAAATTAATACTACGACCAAAATTAACAAAGAATCTTTCTTAATATTTGCAAGTGTTCCTTCACAAAAAGAATTTCAGAATAAAAATAGAGTTCTAAGGAGAGTTATTATTCAAATGTGGTGGAAGAACCTGCCACAATAGACAGACTTTACATTATAAAAATTTACGTGGAGTAAAACTCAATCCTAAGCAAATATTAGTTTTCTCCACGAATACATTTCCAGGGTTTGTAACTGTAGTTTTCCTTTTGCCCAGACTTTTTGACTTATTGTGCCCGAGCTTCATTCTTACCCGTAATAACACTTCCGGCGTCCGTAAAAATTCCAAAAATAATTCTCTCTAGAAACTTCAACGACAACCTGCTCTCCGTGAGTCTAGCAATTTAATAAAATGTTTATACTTTGTGTTGTCGAAGGCAGAATTCCCGAGTTTGTTAATATAGACGACTTTCTCTGTGAAAACATCAGACAGTAAACAAAGGCTGGTAGGGATACAGTTTTTTTTGTCGTTTACTTTTCTTGTTTAATATCCTATTATAAGATATTTGGTATTTTCTCATAAAAATCTTTTATAAATTGCGAACAAAAAAGAACTTTTAAAAATTAGCCCTCAACTTTTTGAAGAATCCCAAAATACTAAAGATGCAAGTATTGAATAATAAATTAGTCATCAATACGTGGGTGTATCGATTTTCAGCTTGTTATCTTCGCAAATAAACCCGTTGTAAAGGGGCAAGTTTAGGTGAAAGATCTCATTTCAGAGATATCATCTACGTCCATCGATTTTTATTCTGAGCGTGTACAACAACCACCTGTTGTCTTATACTTGACAGAAAACAGTGACAGTCGCTGACAGACTGAAGAAGAATGCAGAACACGAATATCAAATCACAAACAATTCGTTTCGAGTCCGTCCACATACTTTAGTTCGGAGAATGCATTTTAAAAACTAATTGGAATTCGCTTTGAACTGCATTTAACGTAAACCGCGTCGATTCTGCGAGTCAATTTATTCTACAAAGCTGCGTAATTATCGGTTAGGAAATGTTTAAAGTGAGGTTTGCAATTTATAGCACATTTAAAAAGTTGCTTTGTTTGAAAATCACAGGAATTTTAAAAGTCGGGTGACTGCGGTGTGAAATAATTAACGAAGCACAGTTTGTGCTTGAATTTCATGTTGTACAATAACTTAAAACACAGCTTGATTTACTGCTATAAATTATCACGTAGTCAAAAGATGTGTATCACGAGAGAATAAATGTTTATTAGGGGGAAAGTAGGAATGTGTAGTGTGAGTCGATGTTTTTGTAGAAATCGTGGCTGGGAACTTTCAACCTTGGACCAATTATACTTTTTTAATTTAATTAGAACACATTTATTTATTCTGTTACCTTCTCTAAAGAATACGTTTTCTATAATCTGGCGTCTGTTTGCATCCGTTGTTTGATTAAATAATTACTGAAGCTGAATGCACCTGACGTTTTGGCGTCATCTGCCAAGACAACGTTATGCAATTATCTACATGGTGGGATAAAATCAAGCTTTAAGATGTTGTATATAGCGTTCAGGATGTTTTAGACAAATCTAGTAATTTGGTTGACAACAAGTTTCTTATATGCAAAGACCCCTAATGAAAAAATGAAAGTTGTAATATTGGGTTAAGTTGTTTTGAGTAAGGTTAGAAAATCTGACAAAAATTGATTTTCAAAAATTTCATTTTAACATTGAAAACGATCTTCCAAGATCGACAGAGGTTGTTGGATTAAATGTGAAATTCTCTGGATCCATACCGACATTTACAAATTCTTCTCTCAAAATTTTACTCACAAGCGACAAGCTATTAAAACCTAATTTTTTTTCTAAACCAGATTCAAATTTTTGAAAAATTTTTTCGCCTATTTTACCTTGAACATTGGATAGTGCAAAATTGTTACATTCAAGATTTAAAATAGTATCAGCAACTATGGAAAAATGGCTGAAATAAATGCCAAAATTATTTTAGATTCTTTCTTGAGGGCGGGTGGGCGGGGCTAGTATTTACTAAGATAAGACTGACTTTTTCAATTCTGAGTGACAAAAAAATTGACGCACTAGAAAAAAGTGGTGGTGCGTGTTATAGAATTAAAAAGAGTTAATTAATTTTAGGCTTACTATTATATTTAATAATGCATATTGCCTCCTCGAACATCCAACAATGTAGAAATTCTTCGGGGCATGCTGAGTACTATAATTTGCTATAAAATATAGCGTGACCTGACCTGTTCTAGTTGAAAAAAGGTTGAAAATGTCAAAAGTGCCAAAAATACATTCTCCACCCACCCGCCCTTTAATTTCTTAGGGGATGTGTCATTTGTCAAAATCAGTCTTATCTTGGCAAGTATTAGCCCCGCCCACCCGCCCTTTATTTTCTTAGAGGGTATGTCATTTGCCAAAATCACTCTTAACTTAGCAAATGCTAGCCTGCCCTCCCCCCCTCTTCTTATTCTAACGACTAATTTTATTTCTGTTAAATATACGATCGAATAAAATCAATCACTGAAAAAGAGACAGGGTGGGTGGGCGGGGCTAATTATGTTCTTCTGTCTAGTGGGAGTGGAAACTAATAATAGAATCTAGAATGTAAAAAAAAAAGTAAAACAAAGCACTAATCGTAATTTTTTTTTTGTTATACTATTTCCGATAACATTTATTTATTAATTTTTTAGAACACGAGAAGTAAGAGTTAAGTGCGTCACTTATTTTATAACTCAGTGGATATAGCCTATAAGAAAACAGAGGGCGGGTGGGCGGGGCTAGCATTTGTTAAGTTAATGGCAACTATGGAAAAATTAGCTTGTCTTAGCAAGTATTATCCTCTCCCACCTGCCCTTTATTTTCTTATTCGTTAAAATCAGACTCATCTTAGCAAGTACGAAATCCGCCCACCCGCCTCTTATTTTTTTAAAAGGTATATGATCTTCTAAAATCAGTCTTACCTAAACACGGATTAGCCCCGCCCACCCACCCTCTCCTTTCTTAGAAGGTATATTATTTGCCAAAATGAGTCTTATCGTAGCAAGTGTTAGTCTACCCCCTTATTTTCTTAGATGGTATGTCATTTGTTAAAATCAGACTTATCCAAGCAACTACTAGCCCCGCCCACCCACCCTCTATTTTTTTAGAAGGTATATTTTTTGCCAAAATGAGTCTTATCTTAGAAAGTAAAAGGCTCGCCCACCTACCCTTTATTTTCTTATTCGCTAAAATCAGACATATTTTTGCAAGTACTAGTTCCGCCCACCCTCCCTTTATTTTTTTAGAAGATATGTCATCTGTTAAAATCAGCCTTACCTTGGTACGTTTTAACCCCGCCCACCCACCCTCTCTTTTCTTAGAAGGCATATTATTTGCCAAAATGAATCTTATCTTAGCAAGTATTAGCCCCGCCCACCCACCCTCTCTTTTCACAGAAGGCATACTATTTGCCAAAATGAGTCTTATCTTAGCAGGTATTATCCTCGCCCACCTGCCCTTTATTTTCTTATTCGTTAAAATCAGACTTATCTTGGTAAGTACTAAATCTGCCCACCCGCCTCTGATTTTTTTAAAAGGTATATGATCTGCTAAAATCAGTCTTACCTTAACACGGATTAGTCCCGCCCACCCACCCTCTCCTTTCTTAGAAGGTATATTATTTGCCAAAATGCGTCTTATCGTAGCAAGTGTTAGTCTCGCCCACCCACCCCTTATTTTCTTAGATGGCACGTCATTTGCTAAAATCAGACTTATCTTAGCAACTACTAGCCCCGCCCACCCACCCTCTATTTTCTTAGAAAGTATATTATTTGCCAAAATGAGTCTTATCTTAGCAAGTATTAGGCTCGCCCACCTGCCCTTTACTTTCTTATTCGCTCAAATCAGACATTTTTGCAAGTACTAGGTCCGCCCACCCGCCCTTTATTTTTTTAGAAGATATGTCATCTGCTAAGATTAGTCTTACCTTAGCACGTCTTAACCCCGCCCACCCACCCTCTCTTTTCTTAGAAGGCATATTATTTGCCAAAATGAATCTTATCTTAGCAAGTATTAGCCCCGCCCACCCACCCTCTCTTTTCTTAGAAGGTATATTATTTGCCAAAATGAGTCTTATCTTACCAAGTATTCACAAGCATTAAAATTTGTACCTCTAAGACAATTTTCTCAAATTGAAATAATGTTTCACAATTGACCCTTTTCCTGTAAGATCGTAAAACTTCCATAGTGACTTTCCGTGCGCACGCATCTTCAAAACCACGTTGGAAATAGTATCCAGCACTCCGGCAGCAGAGCAAACGCTTGTGACAACAAACCGCTTTGACAGAATGCAACCGGCTACACATGCGTAATCTGTCGCTCATTGGTTAATTTTAACTTGGCGCTCCAAAAATCTGACTTCGCCTGCGCGATGTTGTCTCACTCTGTATCATTGGAATTTATATAATGTCTACTCACTTTGCTTACAGGAAAAGGGTCAATAAGAAAAGATTTGAATTTTTTTTTAATAAAGTAATAAACTCTCTAGTAAATTTTTTGATGTTTCGACTTCTGGGTTTTAGATTTTTTGGTTTTTCAATTTATAGATAATTTGATGTTTGATTTCATTCTCGATGTTTAAGTTTTTGAGTTTTTGGATTTTTCAATTTTCCAATTTTTCCGTGTTTCGATTTTTCAGTTTCTCGATTTTTGAACTTTCCGATTTTTCAATTTATCATTTATAAATTTTTTCATATTTCGATTTCTCGATGTTTCAATTTTTCAATATCTTAATTTTTCAATTTTTAAATTTTCGGTTTTTCAATATTTTTTAAATTTTTTTAATTTTTTAAATTTTACATTTTTCGTTTTTTCAAATTTTCGAATACACGATTTTTTGATGTTTCGATTTTTTGACATCACGGTTTTTGGATTTTTAAAATTTTTCGATTTTTTTTTAAGTTTTCTATATTTCTGTTTTGAGATTTTTCATTTTTTCGATGCTTCAACTTTTCTTGCATTTTCTAAATTTTAGATTAATCAGTTTTTTTGATCAGTATCAATCACTACTTTAGTGATGTATAATAACTTAAAAATCAGTTTTACACAAGTATTAAAATTTTTACCTCAAAGATAATTTTTAAAACTGAAAAACGTTTCATATTAAGATTTTTTTTTTAATAAAGTATTACATTTTTTGCAAAATTCTCCGGTAAATTTTTTGATATTTCAGCCTCTGGGTATTAGATTTGTTGGTTTTTCAATTTCCCGATTTTTGCAATTTTCAGATTTTCGATTTTTTTATTTGTCGGATTTTCGATTTCTCGATCTTTTATGTTCGATTTGTCGATGTTTCAGTTTTTGTGTTTCAATGTTTCAATTTCTCAATTTCTCAATTTGCTAATTTTTCGTCATTTCAGTTTTGGAATTTTTCAATTTGTCTATTTTTCTGTTTTTTAATTCCTCAATTTCGTAATTTTTCAATTTTTTAAATTTTAGATTTGCAATTTCTCAATCATTCGACCTTTCGATTTTTCAATTTTTCTTTTTTTAAATTTTAGAGTTTTCATTTTTCAATTTTTTGTTGTTTCGATTTATCGATTTTTAGTTTTTCCATTCTTCAGTTTTTCGGTATTTTAATTTTTCAATTTTTAAAATTTTACAATTTTCGTTTTTCAATTTTTCGGTTTTAAATTTTTTGATGTTCCATTTCTTGACATCTATGTTTTTCGATTTTTTAAATTTTTCGACTTTTCTGTTATTAGATTTCTCAATTTTTTAGGTTTTTAATTTCCCAATTTTTCAACATTGCCATGTTTAGCAAAAATTATTTTAGATTCTTTAGTAGAGCATCATCAATCAGGCGTTTATGATTCTGGAACAAGAATTTCAAAATATTCGGTTTGAAATCAAATTTTTGACAAATCTTAAAAATTGCCATATTCTGAAACAATCGTAGGAATTTTCAAGAAATGAAGTCTTGAGGTCGGAATTTACTAAAAATTCCCCAAATTTTTGAAGTTGAAAAGAGTTGAAAATTTCATAAGTGAAAAATTTAGCTTGTTAAAATGTTGCCTCTTAAGTCCACCAAAAATTTTGGAATAGATCTCGATGAACTAGAGCAAGATTTTCGAAATAAAAAAAATGGATTCAAAAATAACTTTCAGAAGTCGAAATCTACAAAAAATGTCTTTCGATAATATTTGAAGGTGGTCGAAAAAAGGTCGAAATTTTCACAATATTGAAAAATTGCACTTTGGGAAAAGTTGTCCAAAAACACAAAAAAAATTGGAATTAGATCTCGACGAGGTGATTCGAAAAATATAGCGTGTTTATGATTCCGAAGCAAGAGTTTTCAACTAACTGGCTGGAAAATAAAATTTTCGAAAAATCCTAAAAATTCCCATATTTCATTGGACGATTCTGGAAAAAAGGTAGAAATTAAAAAAAAATGAAGGCAAAAATCACTTCTGGAGGCGAAATCTACAAAATAATTTCTTTGGTTAATTTTAGAAGGTCGTCAAAAAAAAGGTAAAAACGGGCATTGAGAAAATAAGATTTGAAAAAAATATATATTTTTTCAGTGCTAAAACTTGTCATATTTCATTATGCGATTCTGGAAAAATGAGTGCCAAATTAACTTTTAAAGGTCGCAATCTACAAAAAAATATGTTTTTAAAAAAATTCAAAAAATATAACACGTTTGGGGTCAGGAGCAAGATTTTGGAAAGTAATTTTTTAATACAAAAAACCGCGATATTTCATTAAATGATCCATAAAAAATTATAGAAGTTTTCGTAAAAAAGAGGTAGAAATCTACAAAACTCATCGCAATTGAGATGGGGTGGGTGGGCGGGGTTTATATTTTGCCTTTTTTCCTTAATATAGGTACATAGTATTCCTTGAACAACAGGATACTCAAACGCATGTTTTTAATTTCGTGTAAAGAAATAAATATTTTCCAATTAAGCCCCGCCCTCTTGGTTCACGTCGAATAAAAGAATTCATCACAAATGAGACAGGGCGGGTGGGCGGGGTTACACTTTGCCTTTTCATTTTAATATATGTAGACTTCTTTTCACAACATAACAGTTTAAACATGCTTAAAATGGAAAATTTGTATAAGGAAATATCGATTTTGCAATTAGGCTCCGCCCCATAATTGTAAAAGCTATATTTCCTTGCAAACATGTACCATTTTAACCATGTTTTAAGTTTCTTGTTGTGAAAAGATGGCTATGTATATTAAGAAAAAAAAAGACAAAATATAAATAAAAAAAAAACTTTTTAACTGAAAGCAAAAATTTTTCAATAAATTAAAGTAATTGTTTCAATTTGAAAATTTCACTAAAGTGTGTGCTTACACACAGACAAATCGTTTTTGTCAATGAACCAGTTTATCCAACGTGAGGAAAAAATTTCATGGTCCACTATTGTCTAAAAACAAACTCGAGAAAATTTATTGAATAAATAAGTTTCGGTGATAAAAACCTTAATTTGAGGTGTCTTTCTGCTCTTCATCAGTTTATTTTTATAAGAATAAATATTACACAGAACAACTTAATTTTTAGATTCAGCTGAGTGAGAACTTATTTTTATTTTCACCGAATTAGCGAGTTATAGTAAAACTTGCTAAATAATTCGAATTTTCTCCCCAAACCACGCCGGCCCATTACCCTCCAACTCCGACGCAAAATCGCGAACCAAGATAAAACACGATTATTTACAGCAATTCCCAGTGCCTTTCCTCTCACTGTTGCAAACTCTGATTAAATATTTAGCTTTCGCTCAAATTTTTAATCCGTCTAAATGGCACAAAACCGGCCTAATACTTTATTATTCTCTCCCTTTTCGTTCCCCTTGGCTGCACCCCGAAAAATTCGCAGCCATTGTGCAAAGTTGGCCCAACAAACTCAAGAAATCCGCGGACTGAGAGAATTGTCGAAAGCACCTATCCCCTGTACAACAAATACGTGACTTTCCATCAAGTGCTGCGTTCCCACAGGATCGTCTGGCGAGTTATGGGAGAAAATCCAATTAAACACAGCCTGAATAAGAATAAACCGACGAGATTTTTTCGCGCTTTGTTTACTTTATTACGTCTTAGTCTATTGTGATCTGGCTTTGTGAAAAGCTTAATGTACTTGGCTGGATAAAGCGCGGGTTCTTGAAAAGCTGCGGCCCTCAAAGTGTCCTGGATTGTACTTAGGGGTGAGGGAAGTTCTGTCTAAAAAAGCATTTATTAAGGACAAGCGCGCTCCAGACTAAATATAAACAAGTGTGTTTTAGTAGCATAATGCATTCGAATCATAGACAGTAGCGGAGTATGGGTAAATAATTGTGAAGTTACGGGACAAAGTACGAACGCACGCCGGTGCGTGCAGCACTCTGATCGATTAGAGAGGAAAATTGATGCTGTAACTGCGAGGAAGCTATTTCTGGTAATTGAGAGATTGGAGCGTTGTAGCTAATTTCCTAACTGTGTAACTCTGTACTTCCTTGGAAAAGTTTCGATATCGGTATCGTCCCCTGGAGCCCGAGGAGAATGCGGCCAACAAAAACACCAACTGGGTGGCGTGACGATAAGAAAACCGAAAAGTGCACCCTCATTATTTCCGGAGAGGCAATTCACTGACTCCTTGAACGTGCTCGCGAGAAATGAAAACTTCCACTATGCTGTGACAGTATCGATTTGCTCACTACGGACGAGGACTGACAGACGCGAAATCTACAATAACAAATCTCGTAAGCGAATTCGGCCTTTTTGTTATCGAGGAACGGATAACGGAAGTATTTGTCAAGGGGTCACTGTGATGGACATCCGGCATGGTTTTTGCAGGTCGTGAACAATAAAAATTGATATCTTTCATCCATCAGGGGATGTTTTCCAACGATTACCACACTATTATGTTAAACTAAGCACTAGTTTTGATTAAATTTGAATATTTAAGGCCAAAGTGGATCGTATAAATGTGTTTCTGAACGTCTTCATTAAAACCTACTTATAGAATTCTCATATTCTAGATCGAAACCCGACCGCCTCCTCCAGTCGAAATTAATTAAACTCGGTAGTCTGCACAGTTTTACAATAACAACCATGCACGAAACGTGAAAATTAACTAATGCGTAGGAGATTTTGTTAGAGTTCCACCTAGGCATGGAATTCTCAATTTCTATATATCGATTCCATCAAATATGATTTACTAAATATTCCTGGAATACTGCAGGTGATGCACCAGTTTTCTGAAACTTCAGGCCTCCATAGTGTAACGATTTTCCATTAGGTTGTTTAAAGTTGTAAACTAGTGTTTGATGGATTATGGATTTATATTTATATGAAATAAATATGAATTGTCTTGGTGTCCCATCGTGGAAATCGATAAAACAAGCAGCGTAATAATTGGATACGCTGAATGTGGTGTCTATTTGGAGGTTATGTGGAACGAAACAAAAGTTGGTGGTCGTTATTGGCTGGTCGATAGAGGGCGGTGAATACTCGAGGACATTAACAGAGTGGGCAGATCAACTTTATTTCTGAGTTAGTTCTTTATGAGTAGTTGGCAATTATTGGATTAATTTATGACGATAACCGTTATGCTCGAGGATCGAGCGATATAAATTTAATGGTTGTAGATGGAGGTTTTATTGATTTTTTGACATGACGTGGCTGATTTTTGGGAGGGGACGATTTTCACAGGCAATCCAGACAGGTTTTTTCGGAGATAATAAATAAGTAATTGGTGCTGTAGTTTAGAGACTAATTATGTGATAAATAAATTTCGCTCTTGAAGTCCAGTCAAATCCTCCTTGATTGAAAAATTATAAAATTTGATACAATATAGAAAGTACTAGTCACATCGTAAAAGAAAAAAAGACATTAAGGACCCCCGAGAAGGTTCCACATTCCTACTTAAAAATAAAAACCATTAGAGCCTCTGAGAAAGTTTCACCTTCTTCAAAAAAAGAAGCAGTTAGGGGCCCTGACAAGGTTTTAAATTCTTAAAAAGACAGTTGTAGCCCCCGAGAAGGTTTCATCTGCTTAAAAGAAAAGACAGTTGGGGCCCCTGACAAGGTTTCACATTTCTACTTCTTAAAAATAAATACAGTTAGAGCCCCTGGGAAGGTTTCACCTTAAAAAAAAAACAAATAGTTAGGGGTCCTGAGAAGGTTTTAAATTCTTAAAAAGACACATGGGATCCCTGAGAATGTTTCATCCTCTTCAAAAAAAAGACAGTTGGGGGCCCTGAGAAGGTTTTAAATTCTTGAAAAAAGACAGTTGGAGCCCCTGAGAAGGATTCACATGTCTGCTTCTTAAAACTAAAGACAGTTAGAGCACCCGAGGAGGTTTCATATTATTGAAAAAACGAAACAATTGGAGCTCTGAGAAGGCTTTAAATTCTTAACAAGACACTTGGGGCCCAGGAGAAGATTTCACCCTCTTCAAAAACAGAGACAGTTGAAGGCCCTGAGAAGGTTTTAAATTCTTAAAGGAAGACAGTTGGAGCAACCGACAAGGTTTCACCTGGTTAACAGAAAAGGCAGTTGGGACCCTCGACAAGGTTCCAACTTCTTAAAAAAGAAGACAATAAGGACCCCCGAGAAGGTTTCACATTTCTACTTCTTAAAAATAAATACAGTTAGAGCCCCTGAGAAGGTTTCACGGTCTTCAAAAAAAAACATTTAGGAGTCTTGAGAAGGTTTTAAATTCTTATAAAGACACTTGGGGCCCCTGAAATTATTTCACCCTCTTCAAAAAACAGAGACATTTGGGCGCCTTGAGAAGGTTTTAAATTCTTAAAGAAAGACAGTTGGAGCCCCTGAGAAGGATTCACATTTCTGCTTCTTAAAACTAAAGACAGTTAGAGCCACCGAGAAGGTTTCATTTTCTTCAAAAAACGAAACAATTGGAGCTCTGAGAAGGCTTTAAATTCTTAACAAGACACTTGGGGCCCAGGAGAAGATTTCACCCTCTTCAAAAACAGAGACAGTTGGAGGCCCCAAGAAGGTTTTAAATTTTTAAAGGAAGGCAGTTGGAGCAACCGAAAAGGTTTCACTTGGTTAACAGAAAAGGCAGTTGGGACCCCCGAGAAGGTTCCAACTTCTTAAAAAAGAAGACAATAAGAACCACCGAGAAGGTTTCACATTTCTACTTCTTAAAAATTAACAGATTTAGAGCCCCTGAGAAGGTTTCACGGTCTTCAAAAAAAAAACAGTTAGGAGTCTTGAGAAGGTTTTAAATTCTTACAAAGACACTTGGGGCCCCTGAAATGATTTCACTCTCTTCAAAAAACAGAGACATTTGATTTGGGCGCCTTCAGGTTTTAAATTCTTAAAGAAAGACAGTTGGAGTCCCTGAGAACGTTTCACATTTCTACTTCTTAAAAATAACGATAGTTAGAGCCCCTGAGAAGGTTTCACCTTCTTCAAAAAAAGAAATAGTTAGGGGCCCTGAGAAGGTTTTAAATTCTTAAAAAGACACTTGGGGCCCCTGAGAATGTTTCACCCTCTTCAAAAAAAAAAGAGACAGTTGGTGGTCCTGAGAAGGTATTAAATTCTCAAAGAAAGGCAGTTGGAGTCCTCGAGACAGTTTCACCTGCTTAAAAGAAAATGTAGTTGGAGCTCTTGAGAAGGTTTCATCTTCTTAAAAGAGAAGACAATAAGGACCCTCGAGAAGGTTTCACATTTCTACTTCTTAAAAATAACGATAGTTATTTAACTAACTAACTAACTGAGAAGGTTTCAACTTCTTCAAAAAAAGAAGCAGTTAGGGGCCCGGAGAAGGTTTTAAATTCTTAAAAAGACACCTGAGAATGTTTCACCCTCTTCAAAAAAAAAGAAACAGTTGGGGACCATGAGAAGGTTTTAAATTCTCAAAGAAAGACAGTTGGAGTCCTCGAGACAGTTTCACCTGCTTAAAAGAAAATGCAGTTGGAGACCTTGAGAAGGTTTCATCTTCTTAAAAGAGAAGACAATAAAGACCCTCGAAAAGGTTTCACATTTCTACTTCTTAAAAATAACGATATTTAGAGCCCCTGAGAAGGTTTCACCTTCTTCAAAAAATTAAACAATTATGGGCCCGGAGAAAGTTTTAAATTCTTAAAAAGACACTTGGGGCCCCTGAGAATGTTTCACCTTCTTCAAAAAACGTAACACTTGGGGGCCCTGAGAAGGTTTTAATTTCTTAAAAAGACACTTGGGGCCCATGAGAAGATTTCACCTTCTTCAAAAAAAGACAAGAAGTTGGGAACCTTGAGACGGTTTTAAATTCGTAAAGAAAGACAGTTGTTGTCCCCGAGAAGGTTTCACACTTCTACTTCTTTAAACTAAAGACAATTAGAGCCCCTGAGAAGGTTTCACCTTCTTCAAAAAACGAAACACTTGGGGGACCTTAGAAGGTTTTAAATTCTTAAAAAGACACTTGGGAACCACGAGAAGATTTCAGCCTCTTCAGAAAAAAAATCAGTTGGGAACCTTGAGAAGGTTTTAAATTCTTAAAGAAAGACAGTTGGAGCCCCCGAGAAGGTTACTTTTTAAAACTAAAGAGAGTTGGACATCCTGAGAAGGTTTCACCTTCTTCAAAAAACGAAACACTTGGGGGCCCTGAGAAGGTTTTAAATTTTTAGAAAGGCACTTGAGCCCCCCCGAGAAAGTCTCACCCTCTTCAAAAAAAGAAACAGTTGGGAGCACTGAGAATGTTTTACATTCTTAAAGAAAGACAGTTAGATCCCCTAAGAAGGTTTCACCTTTTTCTAAACAAGAAAGAGTTATGGGCCCTGAGAAGGTTTGAAACTCTTAAAAAGACACTTGGGGCTTCCGAGAAGATTTCACACTCTTCAAAAAAACAGAGGAAGTTGAGAGCCCTGAGAAGGTTTTAAATTCGTAAAGAAAGACAATTGGAGTCCCCGAGAAGGTTTCACACTTCCACTTCTTCAAACTGAAGACAATTAGAGCCCCTGAGAACATTTCACCTTCTTCAAAAAACGAAACAGTTGGAGGCCCCGAGAAGGTTTTAGATTCTTAAAACACAAAAACACTTGGGGCCCTGAGAAGATTTAAGCTTCTTTAAAAAAGGACAGTTGGGGCCCTGAGAAGGTTTTAAATTCTTAAACAAAAACAGCTTGAGCCCCCGTGAAGGTTTCACATTTCTACTTCTTAAAAATGAAAACAGCTAGAGCCCCTGAGAAGGTTTCATATTCTTTAAAAAAAGAAAAGGTTAGGGGCCCCGAGAAGGTTTTAAACTCTCAAAAAGACACTTGGGTCCCCCGAGAAGGTTTCACACTTTTCAAAAAAAGAGAAAGTTGGGAGCCTTGAGAAGGTTTTAAATTCTTAAAGATAGTCAGTTGGAGTTCCCGAGAAGGTTTCACATTTCTACTTCTTAAAAATGAAAACAGTTAGAGCCCCTGAGAAGGTTTCACAGTCTTTAAAAAAGGAAAAGGTTAAAGGTCCCGGAAAAGTTTTAATTTCTCAAAAAGACACTTGGCTCCCCCGAGAAGGTTTCACACTTTTCAAAAAAAAAGAGCTGTAAATATATTTTAAATTCTTAAAAAGACATTTGGGCTCCCCTAGAAGGTTTCACTTTCTTCAAAAATAAGACAGTTGGGAGCCCTGGGAAGCTTTTAAATTCTTACAGAAAGACAGTTGGAGCCCCCGAGAAAGTTTCACATTTCTACTTTTTAAAAATAAAAACAGTTATAGCCCCTCAGAAGGTTTCACCTTCTTCCAAAAAAGAAACAATTAGGGGCTCTGAGAAGGTTTTAAATTCTTAAAGTAAGACAGTTAGAGCACCTGAGAAGGTTTCACCTTCTTCAAAAAAACAAACAGTTAGTAGCTGTGAAAATGTTTTAAATTCTTAAAAAGACAGTTGGAGTTTCCGAAAAGGTTTCACTTGCTTAAAAGAAAAGGCAGTTGGGACCCTCGAGAAGGTTTCAGCTCCTTAATAAAAAAGACAGTAAGGACCCCCGAGAAGGTTTCACAGTTCTACTTCTTCAAAATAAAGAGAGTTAGGGACCCTGAGAAGCTTTTAAAGTCTTAAGAAACCCTTGGACCCCACGAGAAGATTTCATCCTTTTCAAAAAAAGAGACAGTTACAAGCCCCGAGAAGGTTTTAAATTCTTAAAAAAAGACACTTGAGGTCCTCCGAGAAGGTTTTAGCTTCTTTAAAAGAGACAGATAGGGCCCCTGAGAAAGTTTCACCTGCTTAAAAAAAAAACAGTTGGGACTCCCGAGAAGATTTCAGATTCTTCAAAAAAAAATAGTTGGGGGCCCCGAGAAGGTTTCAGCTTCTTTAAAAAAAGACAGTTGGCGCCCACGGGAAAGTTTCACATTAAAAAAAAAATATTTGGAGCCCGCCTGAAGTTTCACCTTTAAAAAAAAGACAGTTGGGGACGCTGAGGAGGTTTCATATTTTATAAAAAATTAAAAATTGGTCTAAAGAGTTTAGACAGTACTTCCCTCGCTGTCGAAAACGTCTTTATAACCTTAAAACATGTGCAAGATTTCAAAGCATTCGGTTCTGAGTTCCTGATTAAATCAATGAAATAAATTTACGCATTCATTAATTATTTTGAGTCACCCTCTATATGCAAATCCAAAAAATATGAATGGAATGATAAATTACAGGAAGAGACTCATCATATTTTGTACATTTTAAATAGGATTTATTCTACAAAATTTTGGGATGACGTCACCAATTTTTTAGAGGGGATAAGTAAATGTATTGTGATTAAGATTTTATCATGCTTATCAAAACTATAAACCATCTGCAAAATTTCAAAGCATTTGGTTTTGTAAATTCCAAATTAAGTGTCAAAATCTTGGTTCCTAATTTTGATTTTTTTTTTCCGAAAATCTGGACGTTTCGGGTAAAATCTCAATTCGGAGTCATAAACTACACGTGTAAGACTATGTTATTTGATACAATATAAAATGTATGTACAATTTTGTAGTGACGTCATCACATTAGTGGTGGGGATTAGTAGACAAATTTTGGTTAGTGTTTTACCATCTGCATGTTATTCCTAATATAATTATAACAATTTGTCCGGTACTTTCGGAGATTATCTGTCTAATAAAAATCCGGGACGGCAGACAGATAGACAGACGGACGGACAGACAGACGGAAACGGGAGACCTATTTCTTCGTCTTCTAGATGTCATGAAAGATCGAGAAAATATAAAAGTCGTATATATTGTAATCGAGTCGGCCGACGGACTCGATTACAATACTTCCTTTGCTTACGCTCGGGAAGTAAAAAGGCAGTTGGGGCCCCCAAAAGGGTTTCACATTCTGTAAAAACAGACAGAAGATTTCGCCTTGTTCAAAAAACATAAAAGTTGGGGCCCTGAGAAGATTTTAAATGCTGAAGAAAACACACTTGAGATCCCGAGAAGGTTTTAGCTTCTTTGGGGCCCCAGAGAAAGTTTCACCTACTTGAAAAATAAGATAGTTGGGCCTCCCGAGAAGATTTCAGATTTTTCAAAAAAAAGGAGATTGTTGGGACCAGCGAGAAGGTTTTAAACTCCGATTCTTTAAAATATCATAAAATTTGTACTTGCGATTTTCGTTTTATGATAACCTCTATAAAGTAAAAACTAGCGGAGTAATTATCACCCCGCGGTCCACATAAGTGTGGACAATATGAAATATATTTAAAGCAATCAACTAACGGGAAAAATGTAGATGTTCTCAATTTCTCAGTACACGCTTAACTTCGGCTGTTCATATGTATACTTCCAGAAGATCCGACTACTATCACGTTCAGCCTCAAGTACTTAAGAGCGCTTAAAATGAAATGATGTTTGATTTTGTCTCCTCAGGGCACAAGAGAGGACCGATTAATTATTTTACCACACTCAGGTCTTTTCCCCAAAACGCTCATAAATTTAAGATTTATTTGGTAAAATTGTAACATGACAAATTTTGATTAACGATTTACCATACTTCCAATAATCGGAAAACATTTGCAAGATTTCACACCAATCGATTTTTGCAATTTCAAAGTTAAATTATAAAGTGTAGTTTTTTTTGTAATTTGTTAAATTGCTCTAAATGTGAAAAGCGCAACACGAAGAGTAATCCTACATTAAAACCGCAATACGATTTGCTGAATTTATTTTTTACTTTAATGTCGAAGAAGTTGTGGAATGAAATTTTGATTAAATCATAAGACGGATCGGATTTAAACATTAATATGAGGATTCTTTGTGGGTTTTCGTGGCAGTTTCTTATCCTCCTTTTCATGGGAAAGAATTGATGAGGTTTTGTGTTATAGACATAAAAACGGACTTACGGTTTCAGTTCGTACTTTATTTTTTATTTGTGTTTAATCACACATACATAATTATATTTAAATTCACTATTATTAAAACCTCCCCGTTAATTCCCTCACACAAAGCAAATTATACAAAAGCGCATAACCCCCCTCTCCCATCCTCTCATCCCACAATTAATAGAGTTTTAATTAGTTCCCAAACATTTTAATAACGCAGGTCCGGATCGAAATAATTATCAGCCCATAAATTAGCGAATAACCCGTTGGTTTAGCTTGTCATTCTAAAATTAATTAATTACCCGCAACACCCGTCTCCCCGGGATTTAATTCTTGTTTGAGTAGTTGATTAGACTTCTCGTGCGGCCCACGGGGACACCCTCCGGCCGGATTTGTTTCTCGCAGCCGAATTTAATTCGGCGATTGACAGTATCGCCGCCTGAACCTATGTAATCGCGTTGTTTCGATCGTAAACAATTCAATGAGGGGATGTCAAACTCGTCCTGGCACAGGATCACACTAAATTGGGCTTGTAGCTGGGTAATTAAATTTGAATTTGGTCGGAGATGCGGATTCGGCCGGCCTAAAGTCGGACAGATGTCGCTTTGCGGGCAAAAATTCGATTATTTCGGGCCGGGATGGGCATCAGGAGTGATGAATGGGCATGTTTGCTTTGGGTAATTCGTTTTAATAACAATTTATTTTGCCGCGAGCCATAACCTATGCTAACTCGTTTATTTTAACATCAATTAGGTTAATTCATCTCCATTAGGCGGGGGTTTGTGGAAATCCTTAGCGGATGATCGAAAGCTCCTGGCGGCGGTTTCACGCCTTTTTGCGGTTTAGGGCTGATATGGGTAACTGGATTTTTATATGCTTTGTTACGAAGTTTATAATTATTTTTCGGGAGTCTACTAAATGAAGCTATTTTTGATGAAGGGTTATTTTAAATGGTTTTGAAACAACTAGTCTAACTCTGGCTGGTTCGTGAAAATAGAACTAACGTCAAGGCTAATAACTGGCAGTTTTCGAGAATAAGTTGTCGAGTTGGATTATTAAATTCCAAATACCAGGTTGTTTATAACAGCAAAATTATTGCGTTCGTTGGTTATGCACAAACACACCTTGAGAGTTGGCACTTTGATTGTCCCGGTTTATTAATTCTCCAGGAACTATATACAAATTTCGTGTGACCGGATTTCAAACATCTGAGCGTAAAGGTAGTAATATTTAAAAATACGAATACTGTGTTCAATACTGATGTTGGTCTTATTCTACATTTTACTTTACTCTGTCTTATCATGGAGAATACAGAGCTAATTTTGGACGACTTAAACAACCAATTCATCAAATCAAATTATTTGAAGAATCTTTTTTTTCTTTAATTACGAAATTTTAAGAAATATTTTTACATTAAAAAATAGGCAAGTTACCAAACAAGCAGAAACAATCGTCAACTGTGATTGACGACCGTCTCCACTTCCTGTTCTGGGTTTACGGTTTCTTAGATTAATGCAAAATTCGGCCGCAAAATGTTTGTTAACAATCCACTGTTTTTCTTGATTTTTCAAAATGAATGATTGTTGTTAGCGACACTTTATTTAAATTCCACCTATCCAAATTGATATACGTGTGTGGGGTTATACTTCATGCGTGAGGGAAGTTCTGTTGAAATAACCTTGGACCATTTCGAATGAAATACATACAATTTCCCAAAATCAGATTTTATCATTTTTCAAAGAAGTTGGTTTTGTAGTACTGTATTTCATGGGCGAGGGAAGTTCTGCATGACTAAACTTTTGTCCAATTTTTTTGCCTGTAAGTCATGGCATTAAATTTTTGATGGGAGTGAATAAGAAGCACTCAAAATTTCACAGTAATCGGTTCCGTAGTTTTGAAGAGGATGTGTCTAATACAATAGCCAATACGCAGACAGAATAGACGGCCAAACAGACGGACATACGACAAACAAACGAAAACGGGAGATCAACATTGTCTATTGTAAAAGTTGCAAAATTTCTAATAAATATGAATTTAGACAATTCTCAAAATGATTCGCTAAAAAATTCTGTCAGTAATTGGGGTTTATGTTTAAGGATTTTTTTATTTACGTTTTTCCCACTTTTTTATTTCCTGCCGTATTAAGAAAACCCAATTCGTTATTTAAGTGCTTTGTGATGACATCACTTTTTATAATTTTTTTCTTTTTTTGAAAAGTGATTTTTTTGTAGATTTTGATATGCTCTTTAGGTCGTCATCGTTAATGATAGTTTTTATATTTCTGCAAAATAATGACGTCATCTCAAAATTTGGCTTAGTACATGCCATATAAGTTTTATAAAATAATATATACTTGTACTTGTGGTTTATGAATTTGTCTAATTTTGTTTGTTAATACTGTAAGTTTTATTATACCCTGTCGGTCTTGTTTTTTAAGTAATTTAAAAGAATCTTGAGGATCTTTCTACGGTACATTATTTTTGAAGCAATTTATTGGAAGCTCAAGAACCTCTTGTGGTTTGTTTTTGAAGTAGTTTGAAAGAATATCCGTGTTATCTGGTTTTTGAAGTAATTTAAAAGAATTTCCGGCACATTTCTGTGTATTGTTTTTGAACCAATTCATTAGAATCTCGGCACTCCTTGTATCTTGGTTTTGAAGTAATTTGAAAGAATCTCGGAGACCCTTTGTATTTTGTTTTTGAAGTAGTTTGAAACAATATTTGGGATTTTTCTGTGCATTGCTTTATAAGCAATTTATTATAATTTCGGGGACTCCTGGTGTCTTGATTTCCAAGTAATTTTAAAGAATCTCGGGGACCCTTTGCGTTTTGTTTTTGAAGTAACTAGTTTGAAAAATTCTTCGAGATTCTTTGTATTTTGTTTTTGACGTAGTTTGAAAGAATATCAGTGATATCTGGTTTTTGAAGTAGTTTAACAGAATCTCGAAGGCTCTTTGTATTTTGTTTTTGAAGTAATTTAGAACAATATTCGGGATCTTTCTGTGTACTGTTTTATAAGCAACTTACTAGAATCTCGGGGACTTCTTGTGTCTTGATTTCTAAGTAATTTTAAAGAATCTCGGGGACCTTTGTTTTTTGTTTTTGGAGTATTTTGAAAGAATCTCGGGGAACCATTGTCTTGTTTTTGAAGTAATTTAAAACAATCTCGGGAAATAAATGTGGGTTGTTTTTGAAGTAGTTTCAGAAATTCTCGGAGATTATTTGTATTTTGTTTTTGAAGTAATATGAAAAAATATCCGTGTTATCTTGTTTTTGAAGTAATTTAAAAGAATTTCCGGTGCCTTTCTGTGTATTGTTTTTGGAGCAATTTATTAGAATCTCGAGGACTCCTTGTGTCTTGGATTTGAAGTAATTTGAAAGAACCTCGGAGACTCTTTGTATTTTGTTTTTGAAGTAGTTTGAAAGAATATCAGTGATATCTGGTTTTTGAAGTAATTTAAAAGAATTTCCAGGATCTTTGTGTGTATTGTTTTTGAAGTATTTTGAAAGAATTTTGGCCACAATTTGTCTTTTGTTTTTGAAGTAGTTTGAAACAATATTCGGGATCTTTCTGTGTACTGTTTTATAAGCAACTTACTAGAATCTCGGGGACTCCTTGTGTCTTGATTTTGAAGTAATTTTAAAGAATCTCGAGGACCCTTTGCGTTTTGTTTTTGAAGTAGTATGAAAGAATATCCGTGTTATGTGGTTTTTGAAGTAATTTAAAAGAATTTCCCGGATCTTTCTGTGTATTGATTTTGAAGCAATTTATTAGAATTTCGGGTTCTCCTTGCGTCTTGGATTTGAAGTAATTTGAAATCATATTAGGGTTTTTTCTGTTTACTGTTTTATAAACAATTTATTAGAATCTCGGGGACAGCTTTTGTCTTGATTTTGAAGTGATTTTAAAGAATCTCGGGGACCCTTTGCTTTTTGTTTTTGAAGTCGTTTGAAAGAAATCTCGGGGATCCATTGTATTGTTTTTGAAGTAATTTGAAACAGTCGGGGCCATATGTGGATTGTTTTTGAAGTAGTGTCAGAAATACTTGGAGATACTTTTTATCTTTTTTTTGAAGTAATATGGAAGAATATCCGTCTTATGCGTTTTTTTTTTTGAAGTAATTTAATAGAATTTCCGAAATTTTTCTGTGTATTATTTTTGAAGCAATTTATTAGAATCTCGGGGAGTCCTTGCGTCTTGGTTTTGAAGTAGCTTGAAAGAATCTCGGACACTCTTTGTATTTTGTTTTTGAGCAGTTTGAAACAAGATTCTGAATTTTTCTGTGTACTGCTTTATAAGCAATTTATTAGAATCTCGGGGACTCCGTGTGGCTTGATTTTGAAGTAATTTTAAAGAATCTTGTGGACGCTTTGCGTTTTGTTTTTGAAGTAGTTTGAAAGAATCTCGGGGATCATCATGTTTTGTTTTTGAAGTAATTTGAAACAATTTCGAGGCCCATATGTGGAGCATTTTTGAAGTAGTTTGAAAAATTCTTGGAGTTTCTTTGTATCTTGTTTTTGAAGTAGTTTGAAAGAATATCCGTGTTATCTGGTTTTTGAAGTAATTTAACAGAATCTCGAAGGCTCTTTGTATTTTGTTTTTGAAGTAATTTAGAACAATATTTGGGATTTTTCTGTGTAGTGTTTTATAAGGAATTTATTAGATTCGCGGACACTTCTTGTGTCTTGATTTTGAAGTAATTTTAAAGAATCTCGGGGACCCTTTGCGTTTTATTTTTGAAGTAGTTTGAAAGAATCTCGGGGACCATATGTGGGTTGTTTTTGAAGTAACTAGTTTGACAAATTTTTGGAGATTCTTTAATTTTGTTTTTGAAGTAGTTTGAAAGAATATCTGTGATATCTGGTTTTTGAAGTAATTTAAAAGAATTTCCAGGATCTTTCTGTGTATTATTTTTGAAGTATTTTGAAAGAATTTCGGCCACATTTTGAATTTTGTTTTTGAAGTAGTTTGAAACAATATTCGGGATCTTTCTGTGTACTGTTTTATAAGCAACGCACTAGAATCTCGGGGAATTCTTGTGTCTTGAGTTTTAAGTAATTTTAAAGAATCTCGGGGACCATTTGCTTTTTGTTTTTGGAGTAGTTTGAAAGAATCTGGGGGAACCATTGTCTTGTGTTTGAAGTAGTTTAAAACTATCTCGGGAGCTATATGTGGGTTGTTTTTGAAGTAGTTTCAGCAATTCTCGGAGATTATTTGTATTTTGTTTTTGAAGTAGTATGAAAGATTTTCCGGTATCTTTCTGTGTATTGTTTTTGAAGCAATTTATTAGAATCTCGGGGACTCCTTGTGTCTTGATTTTGAAGTACTTTTAAAGAATCTCGGGGATCCCATGTCTTGGTTTTGAAGTAATTTGAAGCAATCTCGGCGACCACATGTGGGTTATTTTTGAAGTAGTTCGAAAAAATCTCGGGGAACCATTTTCTTGTTTTGGAAGTAATTTCAAACAATCTCGGAAACTATATGTGGGTTGTTTTTGAAGTAGTTGCAGAAATTCTCGGAGATTATTTGTATTTTGTGTTTGAAGTAGTATGAAAGAATATCCGTTTTATCTGGTTTTTGAAATAATTTAAAAGAATTTCCGGTATTTTTCTGTGTATTGTTTTTGAAGCAATTTATTAGAATCTCAGAGACTCCTTGTGTTTTGATTTTGAAGTAATTTTAAAGAATCTCGCGGACCCTTTGCGTTTTGTTTTTGAAGTAGTTTGAGAGAATATCCGTGTTAGCTGGTTTTTCAAGTAATTTAAAAGAATTGCCAGGATCATTCTGTATATTGCTTTTGAAGCAATTTATTAGAATCTCGATGACTCCTTGTGTCTGGTTTTGAAGTAATTTGAAAGAATCTCAAAGACTCTTTGTATTTTGTTTTTGAAGTACGAGTGGTTTGAAACAATATTCGGGATCTTTCTATGTACGGTTTTTGAAATAATTTATTAGAATCTCTGGGACTCCTTGTGTCTTGATTTTGAAGTAATTTGAAAGAATTTCAGGGACCCTTTGTGTTTTGTTGAAGTAGTTTGAAAGGCTCTTCGCGATCTTTCTGTGTATTGTTTTTGAAGCAATTTATTAGAATCTCGGGGACTCATTGTGTCTTGTTTTTGAAGTAGTTTCAAAGAATCTCGGAGAACTCTTTGTATTTTGTTTTTGAAGGAGTTTGAAGCAATATTCCGGATCTTTCTGTGTACTGTTTTATTAGCAATTTATTAGAATCTCGGGGACTCCTTGTATCTTGATTTTGAAGTAATTTTAAAAAATCTCGGGGACACTTTGTGTTTCGTCTTTGAAGTTGTTTGAAAGAATCTCCCCGATTTTTTGTGTACTGCTTTTGAAGAAATTTCAAAGAATCTCGGGTGCCCTTTGTGTTTTGTTTTTGAAGTAGTTTGAAAAACTCTCGGAGATCTCATGTCTTGTTTTTGAAGTAATATCCGGGACCACATGTGAGTTGTTTTTGAAGTAGTTTGAAAAATTCTCGGAGACTCTTTGTTTTTCGAAGTAGTTTGTAAGAATGTCCGTGATATTTAGTTTTTGAAGTAATTCAAAGAATTTCGGCGACCCTTTGTGTTTTGATTTTGAAGTAGTTTGAAAGACTCTTTGCGATCTTTCCGTCTATTGTTTTTGACGCAATTTATTAGAATCTTGGTGACTTCTTGTATCCTGGTTTTGAAGTAATTTGAAAGAATGTGGGAGACTCTTTATGTGTTGTTTTTGAAGTAGTTTGAAAAAATCTCCGGCATCCTTCTGTGTATGGTTTTTGATATAATTTATTAGAATCTCGGGGATTCTTTGTGTCTAGGTTTTGAAGTATTTTTAAGGAATTTCCGGCATCTTCCCCTGTATTGTTTTTGAAGCAATTTATCAGAGTCTTGGGGACTCCTTGTGTCTTGATTTTGAAGTAATTTGAAAGAATCTCGGGCACCTCTTGTGTGTTGTTTTTGTGAAAGAATCTCCGGGATCCTTCTGTGTATTGTTTTTGAAGCAATTTATTAAAATCTCGTGGACTCATTATGTCTTGGATTTGAAGTAATTTGAAAGAATCTCGGGGACCCTTTGCGTTTTGTTTTTGAAGTAGTTTGAAAGAATATCCGAGAACTTTCTGTGTTTTGTTGTTGAAGCAATTTATTAAAAAAAATCCCGACTTCCGGACTGTCCCAGTTGTCCTTGGTATAGTACATATATCACTAATAAATTAATAAATAAAATGCTGGGTTGTGTTTTGTGATTTTTTTTTAATCAAATTCAGATGGAACCTAGAAACATCCATTTTCGTGTTTTTCAAGCCTTGAAACGCCAAAAAAGTGAAATATGACCGTAATCGAAGTAATCCTATTAAGGATCATTTTTAGTACGCCAGCTGGCTCGGAAAAGACCGTGCTACAATAAATATCGGATGATATATTTACAACATATATCATTTTGGCAAGCTTGTAGTAACAAAGCTCGTAATTTGAAGGCTTGAAACGAAAGCTCAAATCATATCTAACATAAATTATTAACACTCACTTTTGGAGAGAACCTTGTATTTATTTACTTCAAAATTACGTGTATCTTAGTCATATTTTTTGATAACTAAGTCATAATTCACTCGTTTTTTTTGTATTATAATATAAAAGTTCTTGACCTAATTTTCAACATATTTCGCAAAGGTAAGATAAAAGCATATTTTACTAAGAACTTTACTGACCCAAATATCAAACTTTCATGCTGTTACGTAAAGAAATATTACGCACCAGATTCATATCCAGTAAAAGCTCGCTAGAGAAAAACTCATTCCGGATTTAGTTCAAGTTTTCAAGCCAGCTATTTATAAAAAATCGAAATTAGGGCTGGCTATTTTGTCTGCACTAAAAAAAAAACACCCCATTTAAATTTTAAAACAGCCTTTTATTACCGCAAGCTGGCGCAAATGATGACCGCATTAAAAAACAAATCACCGGATATTTATTAGGCATTACACGTCCTGATTTTTAGTAAACGGTCTTTGGGTTTAAACATTGCCGAAATCAAAAATATTCGTAAAAAACACCCACAATACGGATTCGTTCCCTCCGGGTATTTATTATTACTGGCTTTATGCACTCCGGCTGCACCCGGACTTTTATCTTCTTGCTTTCAAAGGCCCTGAAGTGTTTGAAGTCCTCGATTCGTACATTATTAAACAAGTCGGATGTCCCAGTTATTCCAGTTTTGATTGACTCATGAATACGCCAAAGAGGGTGGTTTTTGTATCCACACACACGCAACAACTATTCGTGTTTTGTGTGAACTCTGTTTACAGATGTACAGATATTTCGGATTCAACTGGTGGTTTTAATTTATTGTGAATCGCATTGAGTTGATGATTAAATTCTGCTTGGCAGTTTGAAATGGGGTTTTATGTAACGATGTTTACTGGAATACTGTCGATGTGAAAAACACAGGGGATCCTGAAGCCAATTATTGATGTGTTACATTGTGTTATGATTCCGGATTACGTCTAATTAATTTATGTTCGCTGAGTTCGCGTCGTATTGGATTTGAGGACGTTGACTTTGGCTCGGGGTGGTGTTGAAGCTCGTGCTATACTGGGTGATTCAGCTAAAGTGTTCTTATTTTGCGGTGGAGTATTGAAACATGGTTAAACTAAATTTAAAAAATCAACCGCCAATTTCAAAAATCGTGAACTTGGCCTACACTCCCATTGGGAATAACGTTATCAAGTTCTGCATATTTACTAACAAAAACGTGGTAATTGAGTCCGAGGTTTCTTATCTTGAAATAACTTTTCAACGCTGAAATTGCCAATATGCACTTGATATCAGTGACTCCCACAATATTTTGCGTGTTCGGTTAGTCAAATAGCGGTAAGTTTGTTCTCCGTTTTTTGGGTTTTTTTTTCATTCATTTATGTAGAATGATAGGAGCTTGGGGATTCACACTCCAGTAAACTTGCATCTGAGAGCTTATTCGATTCGTTCATCTATTGCTAATTTTATATCGGCATCGAAACAGTTTGTAGCAACTTTTATGTTATCTGGAATTGCCGCCTTCGGAAATGCGTGGAAACGGGATTGATTTGTGATTTCCGACAAGCTGAGAAGTTTTATTTAAATTTAGTTTAATTTTTATTTCCTCAGAATCTGGTTCATTATTATAAATCTAACATATTATAAGTGCAATTTAATGCGAGAACTTCCCTAGTCCCTGAAGGACTTCAGTTCCGTGTGCATGGTAGAGCATTAATCCTTAAATGAGTGTTAATATCTTGGTAAAACTTCAGGAAAGTTTGCCACATATTTTATTTTTCATTTCTCAGCGTATATTAAGGAAGTATTGTAATAGGGTTCGTCCGGCGAACGGCTACTTTCCAGTTTTGTACACATTTCATGACCCCTAAATTATGAATTATTAGGTCTTCCATTTCCGTTTGTTTGTCGTCGGTGTCGATATTTATTAGGCAGATAATCTCCGAAACTACCGGACCGATTGTTATCAAATTTTATATTTATGTTAGGAATATCGTGTAGATAGTAGAGCGCTAACTAAAATTTTTCCATTAATCGCCGCTAACAATTTTTTGGCGTTACCTCAATATTTTAGGTACTAAATACAATTGAAGTTTTATATAATAACATACTCCTCTACTTGTGGTTTACGAGTTTGCCTTTATTTTAATTATTATTATTGTAATATTTGTTTATTATTTAATATGTCTTTGACAATGACAAATCTGAACGATCTGTATTATGTGTTACTTTGACGGTTCATACATATATCTACTAAATTATAAGGTTTATTTTAATTTTATAATTTTTCGAAGAAGCTGTATTTGTTGGAATGTACTTCAAGGGGTGTAAAAGACCCTGAAACAATTTTTTGTATTGAAATAATCTCGTTTTTTCTTTAAATACAAAATGCTAAGAAATATTTTTTGCGTTCAAAAAATTCGACAATTTATCAACCGAAGCTTCCTGTTCCGAGTTTATGGTGTTAGACTAATGCGTTTGTATCATTGCAAAATCGAGTCCTCAACAGCAGAGCAGCTGTTAACAATCCACTGTTTTCCTTAATTTTTCGATGTGTATGGTTGTTGTGAGTGACACCTTATTTATCCAAATTGATATACGTGTGTTTGCGAGAACATTGTTGACTTCGAAAATTCGCGAAATATATTTTTTAAAATTATTAGGGATGTAGAAAAAATCTCTAGAATCTTCAGAATTTCTAGAATCCCAGAATCTCCAGAATCTCTAGAATCTTCAGACTCTCCAACCTCTAGAATCTCTAGAATATTTACACATCCTTAAAATCCGTAGAATCTTTGAAATCTCTAGAATCTATAGAATCTGTAGAACCTCTGGAATCTTTAGAACCTCTAAAATCTGTAGAATTTCTAGAATCGCTATAATCTCTAGACTCTCTAGAATCTTTAGGCTCCTTAGAATCTTTGGAATTTTTGGAATCTTTAGAATCTTTAGAATCTCTAGAGACTCTCTAGACTTTCTAGAATCTCCAGAATCTCTAGAACCTCTAGAATCTTTAGAATTTCTAGATCTGCAGAATCTCCAGACTTTCCAGACTCTCTAGAATCTCTAGAATCTTTATACTCCCTAGAATCCTTAGAATCTTTGAAATTTTTAGAATCTTTAGAATCTCTAGAATCTCTAGACTTTCTAACCTCTCTAGAATCTCTGGAATCTTTAAACTCCTTGGAACCCTTGGAATCCTTAGAACCTTTGGAATTTTTTGATTCTCTAAATTCTCTAGAATTTCTAGAATCTCTAGACTCTCTAAACTCGTTAGAATCTCCAGAATCTCTAGAATTTCCAGAATCTATAGAATCTCTAGAATCGCTAGAATCTTTAGAATCTTTAGAATTTTTAGACTCTTTCGAATCTTTGGAATCTTTGGAATCTTTGGAATCTTTGGAATCTTTGGAATCTTTAGAATCTTTAGAATCTTTAGAATCTTTAGAATCTTTAGAATCTTTAGAATATTTAGAATCTTTAGAATATTTAGAATCTTTAGAATCTTTAGAATCTCTAGACTCTCTAAATTCTAGAAACTCTACAATCTCAAGACACCTTAGAATACTTAGAATCAGTAGAAACTTTTAAATCTATAGAATCTCTAGAATTTGTAGAATCTCTGGAATCCCTATATTCTCTAGGAGCACTAGAATCTTTAAACTCCTTAGAATACTTAGAATCTTTAGAGTTATTGTAATCTTTGTAATCTTTAGAACCTTTTAAATATCTAGAATTCTTATATTCTCTAGAATCTCAAGACTCTCCAGAATCTAGAAACTCTAGAATCTCTAGACACCTTAGAATCCTTAGAACCCGTAGAATCTTTGAAATGTATAGAATTTCTAGAATCTGTAGAATCTCTAGAATCTCTATAATGTCTAGATTCTCTAGAATCTCTAGATTCTCCAGAATCTCAGGATTCTCTAGAATCTCTAGAATCTCTAGACTCCTTAGAAGCTTTGAGATTTTTAGAATCTCTAGAATCACTATGTTCTCTAGAATGTCTAAATTCTCTAGAATCGCTAGAATTTTTAGAATCTCCAAAATCTCTATAATCTGTAGAATCTACAGAATCTCCAGAATTTCCACAATCTCTAGAATCTCTAGACTCTCCAGTCTCTAGAAACTTTAGAGTGTCTAGACAGACACCTTAGAATCCTTAGAATCCGTAGAAGGTTTGAAATCTATAAAATCTCTAGGATTTGTAGAATCTCTACAATCTCTACACTCTCTAGAATCTCTAGAATCTCTAGACTCTCTAAACTCCCTAGACTCTCTAGAATCTCCAGAATCTCTAGAATCTCCAGAATCTTTAAAATCTCCGGGCTCTCTAGAATCTCTAGAATCCCTAGAATCCTTACAATCTTTGAAATTTTTTGAATCTCCAAAATCTCTAGAATTTCTAGAATTTCTAGACTTTCGAAGCTCTCTAGAATCTCCAGAATCTCTAGAATTTCTGGAATTTACAGAATCTCCAGAATCTCTAGAATCTTTAGAATCTTTATAATCTCTAGAATCGCCAATCTCTCCAAACTCTAGAAGCTCTAGAATCTCAAGACACCTTAGAGTCCTTAGAATCCGTAGAAACTTTGGAAATCTATACAATCTCTAGAATCTGTAGAATCTCTGGAATCTCTAGATTCTCTAGGATCTTTAGAATCTCCAGAATTTCTAGAATCTCTATAGTCTTTAGAATCTTTATAATCTCTAGAATCTCTAGGAACCTTAGAATCTTTAGAACCCGTAGAATCTTTGAAATCTATAGAAATTCTATAATCTGAGAATTTCTTGAGTCTGTAGAATCTCTGGAATCTCTATAATCTCTAGATTCAATAGAATCTCTGGAATCTCTAGAATCTCTAGAATCTTTAGACTCCTTAGAATCTTTGAGATTTTTAGAATCTCTAGAATCTCTATATTCTCTAGAATGTCTAAATTCTATAAAATCCCTAGAATCTCTAGAATTTCCAAAATTTCTAGAATCTGTAGAATCTACAGAATCTCCAGAATTTCCACACTCTCTAGAATCTCTAGACTCTCCAGTCTCTAGAAACTTTAGAATCTCTAGACACCTTAGAATCTTTAGAATCCGTAGAATCTTTGAAATCTATGGAATCTCTAGGATCTGTAGAATCTCTACAATCTCTACACTCTCTAGAATCTGTATACTCTCTAAACTCTCTAGACTCTCTAGAATCTCTAGAATCTCCAGAATCTTTAGAATCTCCAGAATCTCCAGACTCTCCAGAGTCTTTAGAATCTCTAGAATCTTTAGTCTCCTTAGAATTCTTGAAATTTTTAGAATCTCTAGGGCCTTTAAAAGCTCTAGAATCCCTAGAATCTCCAGAATCTCTAGAATCTTTAGACTCGTTAGAATCCTTAGAATCCATAGAATTTCTAGAATCTTTCGAATCTCTAGAATCTCTAAAATCGCTAGGATTTTTAGGATCTCTAGGATCTTTAGAATCTTTAGGACCTTTAAGATCTTAAGAAACTTTATGATCTTTAGAATCTTTAGAATCTCTGGGCTCTTTGCAACCTTTAGAATCTTTAGAATCTGGATAATTTCTACAATGTCTACAATCTTTAGAACTGTTAGATTTTCAGTATGTCTACGCTTCTCAGCATCTCTAGATAGAATTTAAAATTGTTTTTGTTTTTTTAGGACTTTCAGCAGTTTTGTAGTTTTTAAACTATGTGGAAATTTTTAAATTATTTTAGTTTAGGATATCTACAATTTTTAGAATTCTATGAACTTGGAATTTTCAGTTGTTACAATTTTTGAATTTGAAACATTTTTTGGAATCTCCAGATGTTTCAGATTTTTCTAGTTTTATAAAATTAGTAGTCCCCGAATGTGCCAAAATATTCAAAGTTTTAAATCTTTGGCATTTTTGGAATCTCTGAAATCTTTAGAATCTGTAGGATTTATTAGGGTCTTATGGACCTCTAGTGTTTATAGGATTTCTGAAATTTAAAGAAAGAATTTTTAAGATCTTCACGATTTTTAGGATCTTTAATGTCTTTGGTGGTTTAAGAATTTTACAAGTTTTAGAATGCTTGGAGTTTATGAGAACTTTAGAATTTTTAAAATTGTCCTGAGGTGACCAGAACTAAAAAATTTAAAAATAAAATGGAGACACTGAAAAATGAAGAAATTAAAAAATTCAAAAACGGGAAATTGAAAACAGATGCTAAAATTTGAAAAATTGAAAAATACAAATCGTAAAAACGAAAAATTTCAAAAATAATATCGAAAAATTAAAAAATTGGAAAAACGCAAAATTAAAAATCATGAAACGAAAAATCTAAAAATTAAAATGCCTATAAATTGCAAAATCAAGAAATCGAAAGATGAACTTATTGAAAAATCGGAAAAATCGAAACACTGAACAATTAAAAGTCTGGGAATTCAAAAGTTAGAAAAAATAAAATTGATGAATTTAACATTGAAAAATCGAATAATTAAAAATCGAGAAACGAAGTTCAAGAAATTAAGAAAACTAAGAATTAATTAAAAAATGAAATATAGGAAACCTCGAGAAAATTTAAAAATCTAAAAATTTAAAATCAAGTCTCTCGAAAATTCGATACTGAGAAATTAAAAAAATAGATCCAAATATGTTAGAAACGGGAAGTAAACACCGAAAGATTGAATCGAAGAAAAATTAAAATATCTAAAAATTGTAAAATGAAAAACGTAAAATTAAAATTGAAAAACTAAAAACATGGAAAAATGAAATATCGGAAAAATCGGAAAGATCGACATAATAAAAACGGGAAAATGAAAACAGAGGTGCCACAATTCGAAAAACTGAAAAAGAAAAAACATAAATTAAAAGATCCAAAAATCGTAACAAGTTGATTGTTGTTGGTAAAGCTATAAATGTCTTTATTAAGAGTTTAGTTGTTGGCAACTGATAAAGCGCACCAAACACAACATCAACTTTGCTATAAAGCTTTGAAAACAATGAAATTATTTATTTTGCCTGTAAAAACATACAACTCTTTATGCATGACTTAAAACTTTTCTTAAGTTGATAATGCGAACCGTAGAAGTTGTCAAACATCATAAATAATAATACATACAATACCGTAATCCAGTTCTCAACTTTGTAGTTAAATTAAATAAAACTTTCCGGAATTTTCGCTACGAGTTGTTCGGATAACTAAAAATCGGTATTCCTTTTCAAGTTCCAAGTTCTTAAATTGGCATCGTGCAGTTTGACTGATCTGTTCTTTGCCTGATGCATCTGTGTTCGATGGTACCTCGACGCTGCATGTATGTGAAATCTAAAACCTCGCTGTCTTCCAGACAATAAGCTGCTGTAGAAGGATAATAAGCTTTATAGCAGAACCGGATTTGCTCCTTTCCAGTCTCGTCAAACCCAACTGAAAGGTATTCGAAAAGACAAGTATTTAATGGCTGTGTCGATGTTGCCTGATTGTCGCTCTTCCTTGTGCGACCTTTTTCTGACATGTGTAAGTAGAAACACTTCCTCTATAGCACTCATCCGTTTTCAGACGTATCAGAACGAACCGTCTGAAAATTACATTTTGCTCCGCAAATATTTGCCATTGTAATAGGTAAAATCCAGTGTTTCGATTGTAAAGATTGACCTCATGTGGTGGACGAAAGTTTCGAGGGTTGCGAGATTAGTTTCCACTTCGACTTCCAATCCGAGCTAGCCGGCCTAAAGTATGGTAGCGAAGTTTTAAAGCATATCTTTGTGTTCGCGTTGGCGAAGTTGGAGAGTGGAGCAGTGAATTAGATTGGATTTGTGTGTTTTTAGTTAGTTAGTTAGGGTTGAGATGCTGTGGGTTGCCGCAGGCGGCGTTGACATTTAAGATAAATGAGTGTTTTGAGATACCTATCTAAGTACGTGAATAAGTGCACTTAGGTTGAGATATCTCGTTAGAGACACAACACTTTGTTAAAAAATAAGAATAAGAGTTTCTTTGGTCACTATTTTATTCACAAGGTGCTGGTTTTAGTCTTAAAACAGCTGTCGCAGCTTCATTTAAGGTACATTGTGGTGTATTGACAATGTTGTCTAATTGTATTTTTACGTAACGAGCGTAAGCCAAGGAAGTATTGTAATCCTGCTTCCGTCTGACTGTCTGTCTGCCGTCTGTCCGGATTTTAATTGCACAGATAATTTTCGAAACTGCTGGACCAATTGCTGTGAAATTTGAATGTATATTATGAATATCATGTAGATGGTGAAACTCTAACCAAAAATTGGCTAATTATCCCCACCAGCAAGATGATGACGCCATTTCCAAAATTTACAATCGTAAATTTTATATTTTTATGAAATATGATACTCCTGCATTTGTGGAGTATGAATCAGTGTTGAATTTTCACCCTATACATCTAGATTTTCGAAAATCAAAAGTATGTTTAAGTAATTTTTGTTTTTTTGTTTTCTTTAATTTGTTAGTTTTCTCATTTTTCAAAGTTTCGATTTCCTAATTTTTCCTTCTTGCAACTTTAATTTCTTTCAAATTTTTCAATTTTACGTTTCTTTAATTTTCCGATTTATTATTTTTCAATATTGCATTTATCCGAAATTAGAATTTTTCATTTCCTGTTTTCCATTTTCTTTTTTTCGATTTTTCAATTTTTCGCTTCCTCAATTTTTCAAGTTCTTAATTTTTATTCTTCATTTTCCCAATTTTTTTATTTTCATTTTCTCAGTTTTATATATTACAATTTTTCATTTTTTCATTCCCTTAATTTTTTTCTTTCAATTTTATAATTTTTCGTTTATTCAATTTTTCAAATTTTGAATCTTTGGTTTTTCAATTCCTCGATTTTCCAATTTAAAAATTTTTCAATTCTGCAGTTTTTGGATTCCTCAATTATCTGATTCGATTTAGATTTTTCAAAATTTAATTTTTCATTTTTTTATTTTTGATTTATGGATTTTGCAGTTTTTCTATTGTTTGATTTAAAAAGTTGAAAAATCGAAAGATTGAATAATTAAAAAGTAAAAAATCGAATAACCAAAAAACGGGAAAAATTAAAACAACTTTCATTTTATAATTTTTCGTTTATTCAGTTTTTCAACTTCTTAATCTTTGATTTTTCGATTCTTCGATTTTCTAGTTAACAAATTTTTCAATTATGCAATAAATATTTCGATTTTACAATGTTTCGGTTTTTTCGATTTTTCCATTTCTTTGTTTCGGAAAGTTGAAAAATCGAAAAATGAAAAATCGACTAACTAAAAATTCGGAAAAATTGAAAAATAGAAAACCTTTTTCATTTCTTCAATTTTTCAAAATTTTAATTTTAATTTTTGATATCACAATTTTTCGTTTTTTTTTTAATACTTTTTACTTTACTACGATTTTTCAATGTTTCGGTTTTATAATTTTTGTGTTTCACAAGTTTAATTTTTAAAATTTTTTCAATTTCTCGACTTCAAAATATTTCAAAATTTTTTGTTTCCTCAATTTTTTAAGTTATTGATTTTTATTTTTCATTTTCACAATTTTTCTTCCGTTTTTTCATTTTCTGTATATTTTCAAGTTTCTTTCCTTTTATTATTTATTCCTCGATTTTCCAGTTTATAAATTTCTCAATTAAGCAATTTTCGGATTTCTTCACCATCTGATTTTCCGATTTCTTTAATTTTCAACATTTTTTGTTCGATTTTCCACTTATTCGATTTTTAAGTTTCTAAATTTTCCTACCTTCGATTCTTCAAATTTTAGGTTCTTCAATTTTCAAAGTTGTCATTAAATTTAACACATTTCCATTTTTTCATTTTTGATTTTTCGATTTAATAATTTTGCAATTTTTTCCATTTTTCTTGTTTCGAAAAGTAGAAAAATTGAAAAATGAAAAATCAAATATCTAAAAAAATCGGAAAAATAGAAAAATAGAGAACGTTTTGCTTTTCTTCAATTTTTCAAAACCCTAATTTTTATGTATCAATTTTTCAAGTTTTAAATTTATAATTTTTCATTTTCTCCAATCTTAATTTTTCAATTTTTCGATTTTACAATTTTTTGACATCACAATTTTTCGTTTTTTCATTTTTTTTTTCAATATTTCGATTTATCAGTCTTTCGGTTTTATAACTTTTCTCTTTTTAACTTTAATTTTTTGAATTTTTCAATTTCTCGACCTTTTTTCAAGGTTTCTTTCATTTTATAATTTTTCGTTTATTCAATTTTTCAAATTTTCAATCGTTCGATTTTGCAAATTTTAGGTTCTTCAATTTTCCAAAATTTTCAGTTAGTGCGTGTCTGCTTTTTCATTTTTGATTTTTCAATTGTATAGTTTTTCGATTTTTCCATTTTTTGTTTCGAAAAGTCGAAAAATCGAAAAATAAAATTCGATTAACTAAAATTTCGGAAAAATTGAAAATAGAAAACGTTTTCCATTTCTTCAATTTTTCAAGATCTTAATTGTTATTTTTCAATTTTTCAAGGTTTTACTTATAACATTTCATTTTCTCCATTTTCAATTTTTCAGTTTTTCGAATTTATAATTTTTTATCAAAATTTCTCGTTTTTTATTTTTTTTTAATATTTCGAATTTTCAATATTTGGCTTGCATAATTTTTGTTTTTTACACCTTTAATTTTTTCAATTTTTCAGTTTCTCGACTTCCAAATTTTTTAAATATTTTGTTTCTTCAATTTTTCAAATTTTTGATTTTTATTTTTCATTTTCCCAATTTTTTTTTGTTTTTTCATTTCCTTTATTTTTCCAAGGTTTCTTTCATTTTATAATTTTTTTTTATTCAATTTTTCAAATTTTCAATCTGTAATTTTTCGATTCCTCGATTTTCCAAGTTATAAATTTTTCAATTGTGCAATTGCTGGATTTCTTAACTATCCGTTTTTCCAATTTCTTTAATTTTCAGCATTTCGATTTTACAATATATTTCAGTATTTTCGATATTCCACTTTTTCGATTTTTAAATTTCTAAATTTTCAATCGTTGGATTTTTCAAATTTTAGGTTCTTCAATTTTTCAAAGTTTTTATTTTCTGATTTTTCAATTTTACAATGTTGCGATTTTTCCATTTTTTGTTCCGAAAAGAAATTTTTTTCTTTTAATTTGTCAAGTTCTTGATTTTTATTTTTCAATTTTTTAAGATCTTAAATTCTAATTTTTTGCTTCCTCGATTTTACGATTTTTTGAGATTAAAATATTTTTTTTTATTTTTTCAATATTTCAATTTTTCAATATTTCCGTTTTATAATTTTTGTTCCTTAATTTTTTCAATTTTTTGTTTTGCAGTTTTTCGATATTACAATTTTCCATTTCTTCAATTTTTCAGTTTTCCAAATTTTAATTTTTCATGTCATTTTTTTTTAATTTTTCAATGTTTCTTTCGATTTTAGAAGTTTTTGTTTATTCAATTTTTCAAAATTTCAATTTTTAATTTTAGAATTTCTGGATATTCGAGTTTTTAAATTTTTTAATCAAACATCCGGTTTTTCGAAATTTCTTTAATTTGCGATATTTCCATTTTGCAATGTCTTGTTTTTTCGATTTTGCAGTTTTTGTTATTTTTAAGTTTCCCAATTTTTAATCTTATGATTTTTCAGTTTTTCGTTTCTTCAATATTTCTAGTTCTTGGTTTCCAATTTTTAGTGTTTTTAAAGTTTTCATTTCATACTTTTTCGTTTTTTCATCTTGATTTTTCAATATTACATTTTTTTTATTCTGATAGTTGAAAAATCGAAAAATAAAGATTCGCAAAACTGTAAAATCGGAAAAAATTCCAAAAACGGAAAAATTGTAAAATAGAAAAGGTGAAAAATTGATAAATTGTAAAACTATAAATTCAAAAATTGGGAAACCAAAAAATTATAAAATCGACAAATTGTAAAATTATCAAAATTGTAGTAAGTTAAAAAACTGTGACATTGAAAGATCAAAAATTGAAAAATTAAATATCGAAAAACTGAAAAATCGAATAGCTGAAATTTTACAATCCAATAAGTGAAACATTTCTTAAATTATAATAAATTAAAAGGTACATATTTGAAATGAAAAGTAGAAAAATTGCAAATGGAAAAATTAAAGAAACAGAAGATTGACAAATCGGGAAACTAAAATCTAAAATTCAAAAAATTAAAAATTAAAAAAATTACAACTTAAAAAATCAAAAAATTGGAAAATAAAGGAAATAAAAAACCAAAACAAAAAATTGTAAACTGAAAAATTGAAGCAATGAAGAATTGAAAACTCGTGAAATTGCAAATGGAAAAATTGTAAAACTAAAAACTGAAACATCTAAAAGTTGAATCGGAAACTGAACAATTTAATAATTAAAACTCGAATGGACCATATAAATTTGAAGAAACAAAAAAAATAAAAAAATCAAAAATGCAAAGCGCAAAAATTGAAGGAACGCAAACCTGAAATTGAAAAACGAAAAATTATATAATTGTAAAAATGAAGAAAACTAAAAACCGACATTAAAAATTGCGAATCGAAAAATTGAAGAAATGAAAATTGAAAAACTGAGGAATTTAAGCTTGAAAAGCTCTAAAAATTGCAAATCAAAAAAATGAAGGAATAAGAAAAAATGAAAAATGAAGAATTGAAAAATTCGGGCCAAAAAGCTACAGTAGTGTTATTGTTTGACTAGTTTTTACATTATAGAAGTTATCAGAACACAAAAACGCATTTTTTTTTATAATTTTTCTAAGCAGCCGGATTTATTGGGCTTCACATCAGGGAATCAGAATAAAGACCCCGAATCCCAGCTGTGGAAATCTATTAAAACTCCCCAGTCTAGGCTTTAAAATCTCAGTTACGATACTGATATAAGTATAACAGAGATAGTGGCACTTATTTTGAAACTTTAAATTTGCAATTAAATTTATCGTGAACGTACTAAAACTCTGACAAAACGACCCAACATATTTCTTTTCTTTTAGTTAAAAATGCATCTAAATTTTTATTTTATGTGCACTTTGCAGTTTGATGTTATCACAGAAAATAGCGCGATTATTTTTTATTGAAAACTGTGTCCTAAAATTCGTTAGATTATAGCTTTAGCTGCAATAATAGCCCTTTTATTATTTTAAAACCTTTTACAGAGACTATTTCAACTAAGACGAATTACGAACTTATCGATTTTTTCAGAAACAGCTCATCTACGAGTAAGTACGTAATTTGAAATAAAGTTCTATGAACACAATAACGAAGAAATATACGAGTAGTTGGAATGTCGACAAGTTTATTCTTTCCAACTTTCAGGACTCTCGTGTCACGAACTCGCGCATTATATGCACTCAAAATAATGAAAATCCGGGGACTTCACTCTCGAGTTTCATCCCTGATTTATACATTTTCAAAATGCATACCTACATATCACGTAGTATTATTTTCATGTAAGCTCGTCTGGCATCAACAAGTGGCACAGAATGGTTGCGTGCTAAATCCATACCATGAACGATTACTTTGCGATTTTAATGGAATTACTACCGTTTGAGCTTGTCACTAGTGGAAATATAGATATCAGCCTTGGCCTTGCTTAAATAATAAAACGATAAAAAGGGGACGACGTGGTTGAAAATTCATGTGTGCTCAAAATTATAAATAGATTTAAACTTGGAATGTATGAAGCTGCGAACGTAACTCATCAATAATACAAATTAAGGTAATATTGTCGATATAATTTGATATCTAATTTAGAGTGTGTTTAATAATTCAGATGAGTTGCAGTGGCGGCTCGTGATTCCGAAAGTCTGACCGAGTAATCGTTATTTGGTGTTTTTTAATGTAGATCGAGAATGTGTAGAAAATAGTAGACTATTTTTTGATCAAATCGATATTCTTATTTTTTGTGGGACAGACTTGTCAATTATTTTTTCATTAAAATTGGAAATCCACTGAATAAGCTTTTGTTCAGGTGACAAACACGCCAACGCGTTAAGCGTGTCTGGCATTTTTAAAAGTGTTTCCACAGTTGTCATCGGCATAGTAACAAGCATTTAGGATATTTTTCACCGTTTCTTATATGAAAGCTTCAGACATACAATTTTTTACTAGTGAACTTTCACATTATTTTGGTTAAGTTATCTAAATGTAGTAGGGACAAATATGTACATCGATTTTGATAAAATAAACATAGGTAGTTAGAATAGCGTTTTTGCGAAAATTTGTATACCTGTGACAAAAATATCAAGGCGCATTCATAAACCGCAAATACAGGGGTACGTTATTTGATAAAATTTAAATAGTATTCCCCATGCCAAATTTTGTGGTGACGTCATCGAATTATTCATGGGGATGATGAAACAAATTTTGGTTAGCGTTTCATAATTTACACGATATTCTTAACATACATATAAAATTTGAAAACAATCGGTTCGGTAGTTTCGGAGATTGTGAGTCCAATAAAAATCGACGCAGACGGACAACAGACGAATAGGAAATGGAAGACATATTTTTACTTATTTCGGGTCGTGACGTCATCAAATTTTTGGTTGAGATAAACAGGACAAATTTTGGTTAGCATAAATATACGTAAAATTTCACAAAATCAATTGAGTAAAATCGGATCTGTGTGTTAAACATACCTACCATAGACAGGACGGACAACGTACAGAAAGACCGTTATTTATTACTCTTATATATATTACATATTCTAATCGGCCGACACGTGATTGTTGTATCTCGGCGCCACCACCATATTTTTATAGTGAAGAAAACTCCGGCATCCCTTGTGTTTAGTCTTTAAAAAATTTTGAAAGAATCTCAGTAATCTACGTAACAATTGGTCTTCCTTAAGTTTAATTTTTGAAAAAGTTTGAAAGAGTCTTGTTGACCCCTTGTGTCTGTTTTGAAAAAGTTTAAAATAATCTTAGGAGCTTCTTGTGTTTTTGTTTTAAGAAAGTAAAAGAATGTCCGGTGTCGCTTATGTTTAGTTTTGGAAAACTTTAAAATAATCTTTAAGATCCTTTGAGTTCGTTTTAAAAGAATTTAAAACAATCTCAGGAACTCCTTGTTTTTTTTTAAGAAAGTGATAGAATCTCCAGTATCCCTTAAGTTTAGTTTTAGGAAAAGTTTAAAGCAATCTCAGAAGCTTCTTGTGTCTTATTTTCAAGAAAAGTAAATAATCTCCGGAGTCCCTTGTTTTTGAAAAAGTTTGAAAGAATCCTTGTGGCCCCTTGAGTTGTTTTTGAAAAAGTTTAAAAAATCTGAGGAACTCCCTGCGTTTTTTTTTAATTTAAATAATCTCAAGGGTTCCCCATTTTTGAAAAAGTTTAAATGATTCTTAGAAACCCCACGTGCCCCGTTTTTATAAAAGTTTAAAATAATTTCTGAGGTCCCTTGAGTTGATTTTTAAAAAGTTTAGAAGAATTTGAGGGACCTCTTGTTTCTTTTTTTAATAAAGTGAAAAAATCTCCACTGTCCTTTGGGTTTGTTTTGAAAAATTTAAAAGGACCTCAGGGACCCCTGCATATTTTTTTAAGAAACTTAAAAAATCTCCGGTTGTTAATATTTGTCTTTAGTTTCTGAAAAGGTTTGAAAGAATCTTGGGGACCTCTATTGTTTCGTTTTTGAAAAACTTTAAAAGAATCTCTGGGGTTCCATGAGTTGTTTTTGAAAAAGTTTCAAAGAATCTTAAGAACTGCTTGTGTCTTTTCTTTTAATAAATTGATAGAATCTCCACAGTCCATTTTGTTTAGTTTTTGAAAAAGTTTAAGAGAATTTTGTTGAGCCCTTGTGTCTGCTTTTGAACAAGTTTAAACTATTCTGAGAGCTTCTTGGGCCTTTTTTAAGAAACTTAAATAATTTCAACTGTTCCTCGTTTCTAAAAAAATTTAAAAGTATCTTTGGGGTGTCTTAAAAAAGTTTAAAAGAATCTCAGGGACTCCTTGTGTCTTTTTTTTAAGAAAGTGAAAGAGTCTCCGGTATCCCTTGTAAACACAAGGGATAATTAAACAATTATAGAAAAAAGGAATATAAAGGAATTTCAGGGGCTTTTTGTGTCTTCTTTTTAAGAAATGTAAATAATCTCCGGAGTCTCCTTGTTTTGGAGAAAGTTGAAAAGGCTCTTGGAAACCCCAAGTGTTCCGTTTTCGAAAAAGTTTAAAAGAATCCCAGGGATTCTGTTTTTTTTTTAAGTGAAAAAATATCTGCTGTCCCTTGGGTCTGTTTTGGAAAAAACTTAAAATAATCCCAAGAGCTTGTTGTGTCTTTTTTTAAGAACGTTAAATAATCTCAGGAGCCCTTAGTTTTTGGAAAAAGTTCAAAAGAATTTTTGGGGACCCTTAAGTTATTTTCAAAAAAGTTCAGGAACTCTGCATCCTTTCTTTAAGAAAGGTAAATAATCTCTGAGGTTCCTCGATCTTGAAAAAGTTTAAAAGATTCAGAGGAAAGCACAAGTGTCCCGTTTTTAAAAAAGTTTAAAAGAACATCTGGAGTCTCTTGAGTTGTTTTTTAAAAAGTTTAAAAGATTTTCAGGGGCTCCGTGTGTCTACTTTTTAAGAAACTGAAATAATCTACGGTAATCCCTGTTTTTAGTTTTTGAAAAAGATTGAAAGAATCTTGAGAACCCCATTGTCCCGTTTTTGAAAAAAATTAAAAACATCTCTGGGGTGCCATGAGTTGTTTTTGAAAAAATCTAGAAGAATCTCAAAGATTCCTTACGCCCTTTTTTTTTTAAGACAGTGAAAAGGATCTCCGGCGTCCCTTGTGTCTGCTGTTGAAAAAGTTTGAAATAATCTCATATTGTGACCTTTTTTTAAGAAAGCTAAATAATCTCAGGGATTCTTCTTTTTTGAAAAAGTTTAAAAGATTCTTTGAAACACCAATTGTCCTGCTTTTGAAAAAAGTTCAAAAGAATCTCTGATGTCTCTTGAGTTGTTTTTGAAAAAATTTCAAAGGATCTCAGGAACTCCTTGAATCTTTTTTAAGAAAGTGAAAGAATCTCTAGTATCCTTTATTTTTATTTTTTGAAAAAGTTTGAAAGAATCTCTGGGGTCCCTTGAGTTGATTTTGAAAAAATTTAAAAGAATCTCAGGGAATCCTTGTGTTCATTTTTTTAAGAAACTGAAAGAATCTCTAGTATTCCTTGTATTTAGTTTTTGAAAAAGTTTGAAAGAATCTTATTGACCCCTTGTGTCTGCTTTCGAAAAGGTTTAAAATAATCTCAGGAGCTTCTTGGGTCTTTATTTTAGAAAGTTCTATAATCTCAGGGGTTCTTCGTTTTTAAAAAAGATTTTTGGAAACCCCAAGTGTCCCATTTTTAAAAAAGTTTCAAAGAATGTCAGGGACTCCTTGTGACTTTTTTTTTAAGAAAGTGATAGAATCTCCAGTATCCGTTAGCTTTAGTTTTTGAAAAAGTCTTAAAGAATCGTGAAGACTTCTCTTATCTCGTTTTTGAAAAAATATAAAAGAATCGCTGGGGTCCCTTGAGTTATTTTTCAAAAAATTTAAAAGAATCTCAGATACTTCTTGTGCCTATTATTTTTTTTTAAGAAACTGAAAGAGTCTCCAGTAATTATTGTCTTTAGTTTTGGGAAAAGATTTTTGGAAACCCAAGTGTCCCGATTTCGAAAAAGTTTAGAATTAAGTTTGGGGTCCTTTGACCTGTTTTTAAAACAGTTTAAAAGAATCTCAGAAACTTTTTTTTTAAGGAAGTGAAGGAATCTCCGGTGCAACTTAGGTTTTGAAAAAGCTTGAAAAAATCTTGCTGAGCCCTTGTTTCTTGTTTTTGATAAAGTTTAAAATAATCTCAGGAGCTTCTTGTTTCTTTTTTTTAAGGAAGATAAATAATTTCCCAGGTTTCTTGTTTTTGAAAAACTGTGAATGAATCTCGGGGATTCCTTGTCTCCTTTTTAAGAAAGCAAAAGAACCTTCGGTGTTCCTCGTGTTTAGTTTTTGAAAAATTTAAAGAAAACTGTGCTTTGTGTTTGATTTTTGAAAAAATCTTGTTCATCCTTTTTGATATCGTTTAAGATAATCTCAGGATCTTCTTGTATTTTATTTTTTAGAAAGTTAATTTATTTCTAAGGTCCCCTGTTTTTGAGAAAGTTCGAAAAAATCTTGGGAGCCCCTAGTATTTTGTTTTTGAAAAAGTTTAAAAGAATCCCTGGAGTCTCTTGAGCTTTTTGAAGTGATATACAACAATCTCAGAGACGCCTTGTCTCTTTTTTTTCTTCAAGAAAAAGTGGAAGAATCTCCGGTGCCCCTTGTAATTAGGTTTTGAAAACGTTTGAAAAAATCTTGTTGATCGCTTGTTTTTTGTTTTTGATGAATTTAAAATAATCTCAGGAGCGTTTTGCGCATTTTTTTAAGAAAGCTAAATAATCTCCGAGGTCTCTTGTTTTTGAAAAATTTTAAAAGAATCTCCGAGGTCTCTTGTTTTTGAAAAATTTTAAAAGAATCTCGGGGACTCCTTTGTGTTTAGTTTTTGAAAAAGTTTGAAAGAATCTTGAGAACTCCTATTGTCTCGTCTTTGAAAAAGTTTAAAAGATTCTCTGGGGTCCCATGAGCTGTTTTTTTTTAATTTAAAGAAATCTCAATAACTCTTTGTGTCTTTTTTTTTTAAGAAAGTGTAAGAATCTCCAGGGTCCTTAGTGTTTAGTTTTTCAAGAAGTTTTAAAAAATCTTGTTGACCCCTTGTATCCTGTTTTTGATAAAGTTTAAAATACTCTCAGGAGCTTCTTGCGTCTTTTTTTAAGAAAGCTAAATAATCTCCGAGGTCCCTTGTTTTTGAAAAAGTTTAAAAGGAATTCGGGGACTCCTTGGGTCTCTTTTTTAAGAAAGTGAAAGAATCTCCGGTGTCCTTTGTGTTTAGTTTTTGAAAAAGTTTTAAAGAATCTTGAGAACTCCTATTGTCTCGTCTTTGAAAAAGTTTAAAAGATTCTCTGGGGTCAATTGAGCTTTTTTGTTTTAATTTAAAGAAATCTCAGGGACTCCTTGCGTCTTTTTTTTTTTAAGAAATTGTAAGAACCTCCGGAGTCCTTTGTTAGTTTTTCAATAAGTTTGAAAAAATCTTGTTGATCCCTTGTGTCCTGTTTTTGATAAAATTTAAAATACTCTCAGGAGCTTCTTACGTCTTTTTTTAAGAAAGCTAAATAATCTCCGAGGTCCCTTGTTTTTGAAAAAGTTTAAAAGAATTTCGGGGACTCCTTGGGTCTCTTTTTTAAGAAAGTGAAAGAATCTCCGGTGTCCTTTGTGTTTAGTTTTTGAAAAAGTTTGAAAGAATCTTGAGAACTCCTATTGTCTCGTCTTTGAAAAAGTTTAAAAGATTCTCTGGGGTCAATTGAGCTTTTTTGTTTTAATTTAAAGAAATCTCAGGGACTCCTTGCGTCTTTTTTTTTAAGAAATTGTAAAAACCTCCGGAGTCCTTTGTTAGTTTTTCAATAAGTTTGAAAAAATCTTGTTGACCCCTTGTATCCTATTTTTGATAAAGTTTAAAATAATCTCAAGAGCTTATTGCGCCTATTTTTATGAAAACGAAATAATCTCCGAGGTCTCTTGTTTTTGAAAAAGTTTAAAAGAATTTCGGGGACTCCTTGGTTCTCTTTTTTAAGGAAGTGAAAGAATCTCCGGTGCCCTTAGTGCTTAGTTTTTGAAAAAGTTTGAAAGAATCTTGAGGATTGTCCCGATTTCGAAAAGATTTAAAAGGATCGCTGTGTCCCTTGAGTTAACTATTTTGAAAAAGCGTAAAAGATTTTCACGGACTTCATGTGTCTTTTTTTTAAGAGAGTGAATTAAGCTCCGGCGTCCCATGTGGTTAATTTTTGAAAAAGTTCTAATCCTTGTGTCTTGTTTGTTAAAAAACTTTAAAATAGTCTCAAGAACTTCGTATGTTTTTTTAAAAAATTTAAATCATCTCCGGGGTCCCCGGTTTTTGGAAAAGTTTGCAAAAATCTTGAGAACCTCCAATGTCTTGTTTTTGAAAAAGTTTAAAAGAATCTCTAGCATCCATTGAGTTGTTTTTGAAAAAGGTTGAAAGACTTTGTCTATTGTGTCTTTTAACCTTTTTGAAAAGCTGTGGAAGACTCTTACAGACTACTTGTGCCTTTTTTTAAAAAAGTGTAAGAATCTCCAAGGGTCTTTCTCTTACTCTTTTGAAAGAATCTTGCGAACTCTTTTTTTGAAAAAGTTTCCAAGACTCTCTGTGGTCCCTTGAATTGTTTTTGAAAAAGGTAAAAGAATCTTAGGGGTTCCTTCTAGTTTTCTTTTTAAGAACGAGAAAGTATCTTCGGGTCCCTTATGTTTAGTTTTTGAAGAAGTTTGAAGGATTCTTGGAACCCCTAATATTTTGATTTTACGAAAGATGTGTTCAGTTTTTGAAAAACTTTGGAAGAATCTCAGGAAGCACTAAATTGCCTTTTTTAAGCAAGTGAAGGAATCTCCAAGGTCCTTTGTATTTATATTCTGAAAAAGTTTGAAAGACTCTTCTGGACCGTAACGACTTTTGTTGAAAAAGTTTTAAAAACTCTGTGGTCCCTTGGGTTGTTTTTGAAAAAGTTTAAAAGAATCTCAGGGGTGCCTTGTGTTTGGTTTTTGAGGAAGTTTAAATGAATATTGGAGACTCCTAGTGTCTTGTTTTTGAAACATTTTAAAATAACCTCCGGGGTCCCTTGTGATTAGTTTTTGAAGAAGTTTGAAAGAATGTCAAGGGCCTCTTGTGTGTTTTTTGAAGAAAGTGAAAGAATCTTCAGTGTCTCTTGGGTCTTGTTTTTGAAAATGTTTAGAGTAATCTCAGGATTTTCGAGTGTTTTTTTGAAGAAAGTTAAATAATCTCCGGGCTCTCTTGTTTTTAAAAAAATTTGAAAGAATCTTGGGAACCACTAATATCTCGTCGATGAAAAAATTTAAAGAATCTGTAGTATCCGTCGAGTTATTTTTGAAAATATTAAAAGAATCTAGGACCCCTTGTGTCTTTTTTTAAGAAAGTGAATGCATCTCTGCTGTCCCCTGTGTTTAGTTTTTGAAAAAGTTTAAAAGAATCTCGGGGACTCCTTGTGTCTTTTTTTTAAGTGAGGTACATTGTGTTCAGTTTTTGAAAAGTTGTTTCAAGAAAGTGAAAGAATCTCCAAGATTTTTTGTGTTTACTTAGAAAATTTTGAAAGAATCTTGGGGACCCTAATGACTTTTTGGGAAAGACTCTGTGGTCTTTTGAGTTGTTTTTGAAAAAGTTTAAAAGGATCTTAGGGATGCTTTCTTTTTTTTTAAGGAAAAGAAGATATCTCTGTGTCCCTTGTGTTCAGTTTTTGAAAAACTTAGAAAGAATCTTAGGAAGCACGTGTGCCTTTTTTAAGCAAGTGAAAGAATCTCCAAGGTCCTTTGTGGTTAGATTCTGAAAAAATTTGAAAGGATCTTCGGAACCCTAATGACTTTTTTTGAAAAAGTTTCAAAAACGCTCTGTGGTTCCTTTAGTTCTTTTGTATAGTTTTTGAAGAAGCTTGAATCTTAGGGACCCATTCTGTCTTGTTTCTGAAAAATTTTAAAAGAATCTCCGGGGTCCCCCGTATTTGGTTTCTGAAAAAGTTTAAAAGATTCTTGGGAACTCCAAATGTCTTCTTTTTGGAAAAGTTTGAAAATAAATTTATCTTATCGGGGACTTTCTCCGGATCATACAAATTTTTTCAAATACACTTAAAATTTCGTACTGAATAAAAAGATCTTGAACTTTTCTGGTCAATAATTTCTTAATGTAAAAAATGGAATAAATAAGAATGTGTTCCATCGAACATTTTATCACGTTTTACTAACTACTGTGTTAATTTATTTGGATTGGTGTTTTAAGATTCCAAGCTTCGTTGAAATAATAAAGATTTTCATTTTTTGTAAGAAATCTACATCGTTTGCAGAAATAGGGATAACAGTTTGTAGTTGTGTAGAAAATTGGGATGTTTAGGCCAAAAAGTCAAGGCAGATTCATAGCCCACGAGTACAGGAGTACACTATTTTATAAAATTTAAATAGAATTCACCATGCAAAATTTTGAGTTGACGCCATGAAATTATTAATTTGGATGATCAGACAAATTTTGGTTAGTCACGATATCCTTAACAAACATATAAATTTTTAACAAAATCAATATTTATGGAACACTTGGTTCCATTTCGCCACGAAACACCAAAGAAAATAGTTATTAATTCCGAGCTGATTCAACACATCACAAAACAGATAAACGCATACTAACGAGCTTCGAAAACAATTGTTTTTATTGAGGCCATAAACTGTTCAGTTTAAGTCAATAAAAATGTTTAATTAACAAAGTGTTCATATAAAACGCTATTTATGACTTGAAAATGTGTTGGCAATATTGTTTTATGGCCTATTACAGCATCAGGTCTTAAATCATTTCCACAAATTGCCTGCCAACAAAACTTCAAAACAGTATAATCACAACAGTACTAAACAGTCTCCTCATCCCCTCCGAACAACCGCTGACGTCACCCCAAAGCCGTGCTAAGTAATTCACTTAAATCTACGACGCGCTCTTTCGTTCCGCTTTACCCAACTACCAACCATACATAATAAAACGCATTATTAATTACTTTTAAATATTCTAGGACCTAAATGTACTCGCTCTGCCGTTCCAGGACATGAAATTTCTAAAGAGAAATCCCGCCTTCCAATTTGCCCATTTGACATGAGTTACGAAACGAATTGAATTTAAATAATTTATATACATGTGCTTGATTTCTAATTCGGAATTGCTTTACCAAGAAGTTACATTCGGGCAAATTAGATTCTTGATTTAGCAATCGAGAAGTTAATCAGATAATCAAGGAGTTAGTTAACAATGCGATTAGAAACTTGACTTTGTGCTTTGTGTTTGTCTTGTTCTTGTTGTTAGTAATCTTCGCTGAAACTGAAAAAATTTCGACAGCTGAAATGACGGAACCTCGATGCTGAATTCGTTCTCTATTGTATCGAAATTTTTCAATACAACTCCATTTACGTAACCATCTGCTGCACAAACCGACGGGAGTGTGAACAGCCGAAGATAAATTCCACAATACAAAATTCAAACAATTTTCACCAAAGTTTAGAAGTAATCTGGCAATTCGCACTCTCGCTTTAAAAATTCCGTGTTTTTAAAATCACATTTATCATGCTTATTGGTGCAGGGAGACGGCGATGTCGTGTGAGCAGAAAACTTCCTTCTCCAGGGAAACATAAGAGAATTCGCGGGACGTTACACTGCTTGATGTATTCAGATAAACTCGAGCTCGCTTAAAATATTCTATTCACAAAACTGGGGAATTTTTCTATTTTAACGGTTTACTTAACATCCATATTTATGACGGAATATCTGAGTTTCGAAATGATGTTTTCTTCGCCGGACGCCAAATCGTCACCCAAGTGTAAATAAATCATTGGCTCGTTTTTAAATTAAATATAGCAACGAATGCTCAAAAGTACACCAGTGATGCTTTTAACAAAAATAATAAATTTGCACGTCTTTAATATTTTATACCAGGAGAGTGCTGTTTTCAGCCTGTCTGTTAAACCGAAATTCGCGAAATTAAATAAACCAACCTGGCTTGAACACAAGCTCGAAGTTGGTTTAATTATTTTTTAATACGTTTATTAATAAATTATTTATGTTGATTGCAGTCCGAAATTGGTGTGTTTTACCTCCGCTAATTATGATTATGCACGAGAAGCTTTTAATCGAACGGGCAAGTTGAAAGGGTTTATTAAATTTCGCCTGCATTAGCAGAGTGGGTTTAATATTTTATTAAGAGCGCTTCAAATGGCGGTAATTTAAAATGATACTTCTCCCAGTAATTAATTATTGGGGTAATTAATGAATAAATGATTAGGCCTGAAGACGCATTAAAAAACGTGGATTAATAGTTTTCGCCGATAATGACCGTGAAGTTATCGGATCGATGATGCGACTCGCCGGACGGTCACTTTGTGTTGCGGATAAATTGTCCTGTTGTCATTTTTCTAATAAAATTAAATTACACGTTTTCCTGTTTCCACATGAAATAATGTCACGAAATGTCAACATTAGTGGTGGAGTTCAGCCGAGGGTAAAGATAAATGTCAGGTTGTATGAGGGTAGAATATTTGAGAGACGTAAGAGAAATTAATGCAAACAAACACGATGAGACAATTTTTATTTTTATTTAATTTCGGGCCGCAAAGATGGAAAATGGGATTTCTTGGAAATTACGGGCTTGTTTGCGCTTTATCTTGATGGGAATTTATTATTCTTTATTCAAACATCAAAGTAATTATTTGCGAGTACATGTAGAGGTTGTGGAATTCGGGGCCACCATGGGTAATTTTTTACTTTTATATTTATAGAATCAATTTATTTGGGCTGCGATTAAATTTAGCGATATGGTTATGATGGGTATAATGGTGTTATATATCTGCTATATTTTTGTTACATAGCAGCAACATAACGTCTGTATTGTATTAATCGCCATATAACAGTTATACAACTTTGTTAGAGTGGTGCTATAAAACTGTTACATTACTCCAATATAACCTTAATGTAAGTAAATTAAACTTTTGTTATATTCCTGCGATATAACTAGCGCATTACAAAGTTGTATAAGTTACGTAACAATAAGGACTACTGAAAAACTGAGCTTCTTTTTAAAAATAGATAGAAATTTTCTCAAGGGAGAGTATTGCAAAATTGAGTTATTGAAAATCCACAAAAAATTTTGGAATATATATCTCGAAAAATATAGCGCGTGCTTTTAAAAATTCATTTTTTTTTAAATCCTACGCTTCTGGAGGTTGAAATCTACAGAAAAACCTGTTTAGTTAGTTTTCGAAAATGCTCAAAAAAAGGTAGGAGAGACTATTGAAAAATTGAGTTTTTGAAAAAATTAAAAAAGACAAATCATTCGGGAAACAGATGTTTTTTTTTTATTTTGTCATATTTCATTGTGCGATTCTGGAAAAATGGTGGGAATTTTCGAAAAATTGAACCGAAAGTAATTTCTGGAGGGAGATATCTACATAAAAATCTCTATGTAATTTTCGAAAACCCTCGAAAAAAGTTTGAAGTTTTCTTAGGGTGGTACGGAAAAGTTGAATTTTTGAAAAAGTTGTCTAAAAATCCATCCATTTTTTTTTAATCTTATAATTTGCCATATTTCATTGGTCAGTCTGGAAAAACTGTAGGAATTTTCGAAAAAATGGTGCAGAAAGTGACTTTTGGACCTAAAATCTACATAAAAATCTCTTTAGGTAATTTCCGAAGATGTTTGCAAAAAAGTAGAAATTTTCTTAGGGAAGGGTATTGAAAACTTGAGTTTTTAAAAATATAAAAAAAAAAATTCACACAAAATTCTGGAATTTATTTACTTATTCGAGAAATATGTCGCGTTTATGGCCCCAAAGGAAGATTTTTGAAATCCTTCTTTTTTTAATCCTGTACCTTATCATAAAACCAAAAATGGTGAGAATTTTCGAAACAATTGAACGAAATCTACATAAAATTCTCTAGATAATTTTCGAAAGCGGTCGAAAAATAGTCGAAATTCAAAGAATATAAGGAGTTCATGATCAGTAAGGTTTTTGAAATTCCGTCTTTAAAATCTAATAATTATTATAAATATTTCATTATATAATTCTGGAAAAATGGTAGGAATTTTTGAAAAAATTGCATCGAAAACAAATTCTGGGGGTCGAAATCTAATAAAAGACTATTGAAAAATTGAGATTTTTAAAAAGTTTTTTTAAAATCCTAAAACTTGTCATTTCTGACGATTCTGAAAAAATAGTTGGATTTCTTGAAAAAAATGGGGCGGAAAAAAGCTATTGGATGTTAAAATCTGTATAAAAATTGTTTATATAATTTTCGAAAGAGGTCGAAAAAAGGACGAATTTTTTTAAGGAGGGAATTGAATAACTGAGCTTTTGAAAAAGTTGTCTAAAAATTCACAAAAATTCTGGATTATAGATTTCGATGTCCTGATTTGGAAAATATAGAAGGATTTTAAAAATATTCAATTTGAGATTCATTTTTTTAAGCAATAAATTCGAATTGATTTTGAAAAAATGGTATGAAGTTTTGAAAAATGGAGCCGAAAATAATTTCTGCAGGTTGAAATCTACAAAAGCCTGCAGGTCAAATTTTCGAAAAAGGTTGAAAAATGGTCGAAATTTTCTTAGGGTCGTACGGAAAACTGAAAAGTTCTCCAAAAATTCACAAAAATTCTAAAATATTTATTTCGACTTCTGAATCGACAAATATAGCACATTTATGGTTCCAGGGCAAATTTTTTAAATACTTGAAAAAAGATCCAAATTTTCCTAGAGCAGCAGTTTTGAAAAATTTAGTTTAATTTTTTTTTAAATGTACACAAAATTTGGTAATTATCAACTTATTCGAGAAATATAGCATGTTTATGGTCCCAAAGGAAGATTTTTGAAACATTTCTTTTTTTAAATCTTATACTTTGACATAAAATTCCATTGGGCGATCCTGAAAAAATGGTAAGATTTTTCGAAAAATTTGAACGAAATCTACTTACATAAAAATCTGTCTAGGTAATTTTCGAAAATCGTCAAAAAAAGATGAAATTTTCTTACGAGGTACTGAAAAATTGAGTTTTTGAAATTGTTGTCTAAAAATCAAAACATAATTCTAGAATATAGATCTCGACCTGTTAGTTTGAAAAATATAGCACGTTTAAGGTTCGGGAACACGATTTTTGAATTTTTTTTTAATCTATGTATAATTTGCAATATTTCATTGGGCAAGTAAGACCGAAAGTAACTCTTGCAGCTCGAAATTACATAAAAATCTCTTTAAATAATTTTCGAAAATATTTGAAAAAAGGTTGAACTTTTGTTAGGGGAGAGTATTGAAAAATAGAGTTTTAAAAAAGTTGTTTAAAAATTCATAAGAAATTCTGGAATTGTCGACGTACTGATACGAAAAATATACCACTTTTATCGTCCAGAAGTAAGATGTTTTAAATTATTATTATTTTTTTAATTCTATACTAATTTCATTGGACAATTTTGGAAAACTGGTGAGAATTTTCTAAAAAATGGAAAATAACTTTTGGACGCCGAAATATAATTAAAAATTTCTCCAGGTAATTTTCGAAAAGTAGAAAATTTCCTAGGGGAGAGTATTGAAAATTTGAATTTATTGAAAAAGCTGTTTAAAAATCTACAGAAAATTCTGGAATATACATCTTGATATCCTAATCCGGTAAATGTAGAAGGATTTTAAAAATATTCAATTTGGGATTCGTTTTTTTTTGAAACCATTAAATTATCATATTTCGCTGAGCGATTTTGGAAAAATGGTATCAATTTTTGAAAAAATGGAACCGAAAATAATTTCTGGAGGTCGAAATCTATATAAACTTCTCTCTAAATAATTTTCGAAAATCCTCAAAAAAGGTTGAAATTTTCTTAAGGACTACCGAAAAAGTGTAATTTTGAAAAAGTTGTCTAAAAATCTAAATACAATTCTAGAATCTCGATGTGATATTTCGAAAAATATACCACGTTTTATGATTTGGCAAGTCTGGAAAAATTGTAGGAATTTTCGAAAAAATGGGGCCGAAAATAAATAATTTCTTAGGGGATAGTGTTGAAAAAGTGAGTTTCTGAAAAATTTATTCAAAAGTCTCGACGTCCTAATTCGAAAAATATAGCACTTTTATCGTCCTGAGGTATGATTGTTGAAATTCTTTTTTTTTTAATTCTATATGTTATCATAAAATTTCAGTGGATAATTCTGGAAAACTGGTAAGAATTTTCGAATAAATGGAGAGTTACTTTTGGAACCCAAAATCTACATAAAAATCTCTTCAGGTAATTTTTGAAAATCCTGGAAAAAAGGTCGAAGTTTTCTTAGAGGAGGGTATAGAAAAATTAAGTTTTTGAAAAAAATTGTCTGAAAATCTAAAAAAAAATCAAATATATAAATCTCGAAAAGTATAGAACTTTTATGGTCCCAAAGCAACATTTACAAAAAAAAAAAAATTAATAAGTAAGAATTTTCGAAAAAATTGAACCGTGTGTAAATTTTGGAGGTCAAATCTACATGCAAATCTCTCTAGCTAATTTTCGAAAACGGTCGAAAAATAATAGAAGTTTTCTTAGGGGGTGTATTAAAAAATTGAATTTTCCAAAAAGTTGTCAAAAAATTCACAAAAAATCTTGGAATAGATCTCGACAAGCTGATTCAAAAAATATAAGGCGTTAATTCCTGGGCAAGATTTTTGATATTCCATGTTTAAATCCAGTAAGTACTTCATTATATTATTCTGAAAAAATGATAGGACTTGTCGAAAAAATGGGACCGAAAGTAACTTTTGGAGGTCGAATTTTGCATAAATACCTTTTTAGTTAATTTTCAACAATGTTCATCAAAATGTCGAAATTTTCTTAGGGGAGAGTATTGAAAAGTTGAGTTTTTGAAAAAGTTGTCTAAAAATCCACGAACAAATTTTGAAATACAAATCTTCAAAAGTAGAGCACGTTTATGGTTCCAAAGTGAGATTTTTAAAATTCTTCTTTTTTAATTCTATAATTTGTCATAATTTTTCATTGGGTGATCCTGAAAAAAAAATGGTAAGAATTTTCGAAAAATTTGAAGCGAATGTAATTTCTGAAGATCGAAATCTACATAAAAATTCCTTTAGATATTTTTCTAAAACGGTCGAAAAATGGTCGAAATGAAATCCCATTTTTTTTAATCTAATAATTTATTACAAGTACTTCATTATATTATTCTGGAAAAAATTAGGAATTTTCGCAAAAATGGGACTGAAGGTAACTTCTAAAGGTCGAAATATACATAAAAATGTCTAGGTAATTTTTGAAAAAGTTGTCAAAAAATCCACAAAAATTCTGGGATTTATATTTCATTGGCGATTCTAGAAAATTGATGGAAGTTTTTGAAAAAAAGTGGCTGAAAAAACTACTGGAGGTCAAAATCCACATAAAAATACCTTTAATTAATTTGGGGAAAGCTCGAAAAACGGTCGAAATTTTCTAAGCGCGAATATTGAATAAATGAGTTTTTGAAAAAGTTGCCTAAAAATCCACAAAAATTCTAGAATAATATGTCTTGACTTGCTGAATCGAAAAATTAGCACGTTCTTGGTCCCAGGGCAAGTTTTTTAAAATTATTCGCACTCTGGAAAATTCACAAAAATTCTGGATTATAGAGTTCAAAGCAATAATTTCTGAGGGTTGAAAGAAAGGTCGAAGTTTTTTAAGTGGAGAGTGGAGAAAAATTGAGTTTTCGAAAAAAAAATCTACAAAAAATTCTGGAATATAGATTCCAATGTGCTAATTCGAAAAATATTATTATTTATATTTCATTGGGTGGTTCTGGAAAAATCGTAGGTGTGGCAAAAGTAACTTCTGGAAGCCGAAATCCATACAAAAATATAAAGCAATACATATCGCCTTTAATTTTTTTGGAAGTGACATAAACTTGTTGTTTACAAATAGACTAGTGTCTTTTAACTCAAATGAAGACTGTTTTTCAACTGTGTCAAAAAGTTTTTTTCTGACTTCTTGCTGAAAATTTGGAATTTCTTAAATTCTCCTCCAATTTTCACATCAATTTATGTAACTCCACAGATTAGTAAAATTTTTGAATACCGAAATAACGTGTATCCAGTAAACTAGATCACGATTTTTAAAAAATATTCGACCCTCCAGGCAAATTTACAGTCATAGATATTACTGCACGTGATTTAATTAAATAATTAGTAAATACCAACTGCGCTTTAAACTTGTCTGATGCCTGCATTATTCAGCTTTAAATACGGAGCATTATCTAACACTCGCACCATGATTAATCCAACACCAGCAACCCAACCATATTTTTAAAATCATAATCGTTCTTACGTGAGAACTTATCTGTATCTACGAGACACTAAATTAGAATTACACTGTTTATAATCGCTGCTTAGTCATGAATTTTTGCCACGACATATTAAGTCAACCATGGGGGGGCTTAGCGCACTTTGCATAAGATAACACCTTCTTTCCAAACGCCAAGTTAGTTGTGCTAGTGAGTGCCAAAATTTATGGAGACCCAACCTCTCACAAAACAAGGGTAAAACAGCTTTTTAACGACGAGATAACTGAAAGCTCGTGCTTGTGGTGCTAATAAAATAACCTCTCGTTTCATCACAAAATTAATTTTCAAACTTTTTCAACTAAAACAGGGGGTGTTGGTGCTGAACCTTCAACTTGATTAGTTCACCTAGTTTAGAAAAAAAAGCTGCAATAATTGTTTGTGTGTGTAAAACGTGGTGCCAGTTTTTCGTAGAGAATTTTCAAATATTAATAAAAAATCGAAGCGGTTCGAATCGTCGATGTGACCCAGTTCTCGTTCGCATTGTCTTCGGCACGTGAGCGGATTAGATTTCGCTAATTGATGTCAAGAAATTAGCAAAACAATCGGCTACCGATTGAATGTGTTATGTCGAGTCGAGTACGTGTCGGCTACACAATTTTCTCCAACCCCGTTCTAGTTAACATGTTAATTGAGGAAGCAGAAGTTCTGATTAGAGTTTCGCGTTAATAATTCATATGCGCTCGGTGGCTTCAATCGATGCTAATGTTGTAAAATGTTGGCCATTATGCTCCTGGAAACTGTTGCATAGTTGGGATGCAGACTTGACGGGATTCGGTCTTATTCGTCACGTGGAGCAATTAGCGAAGTTCTGGGGGCTTTGTTATTTGAGAAAACAGGATGTGGCCCGGCAAGTTGGCAGAACTGGAAATATTTTCTTTGTTTATTATATCCCCGCCAACAATGTGATGACGTCATTTCCAGTCTTTGTGATAGTAAATTTGTCTTTATTGTTAGAAAATAAGATATTCTTGTACTTGTGGTCTATGAATCCGTGTTGAGACATCCAAATGCAAAATCGAATGCAGTGAAATCAAAATTTATTCATTTTATACACCCCAAAAAATTGAAATATGTTTATAATGTATCAGTGCACTCATAGTTTTTAGAATTACTTATGCAGGGTGACCCAGAAAAATTAATGAACGAGGCAATTTACTGTATTGCTTAAATTAAAGACTCACTCCCTATGCAAGAAAATTAAGGAATATAGTACGGTTATTATTATTTATGATAACTGTTATCATAAAAAACAAAATTTGCAAACTCAAACCTTGTAATTTTTCGAAAAATGTGTAGTTATTTACCTTCGACGAATTTTTAATTTCTCAATTTTTGGTTTTCTCGACTTAAATTTTTTTTCAATTTTTCAATTGCTCGATTCGCAATTTTCTTCATTTTTCGATTTTTAAAGGTTTCGATTTGCAAGTTGTCAGTTTTACAATTTTTGGTTTTCTCGATTTTTCGTTTTCGATTTTTTGGTTTCTCAATTTTCAGTTTTTTCCTCTGAGAAAATTTGGACCTTATATTGAGCACTTTCGAAAATTACCGAAAGAGATTTTTGTGTAGAGTTTTATACCTCCAAAAGTTACTTTCACTCCCATTTTTTCGAAAATTCTTACCATTTTTTCAGAATCGCTCAATAAAATATTATGACAAATTATAAGATAAAAAAAACAATGAATTTCAAAAATCTTGCTTCGGTACCATAAATATGCTATATCTTTCGCATCGCCACGTCCAGATCTATATTCCAGAATTTTTAGACAACTTTTTCAAAAACTCAACTTTTCAATACTCTCTCCTAAAAAAATTTCTAGATTTTTTCGAGCATTTTCGAAAGTTACCTAAAGAGATCTTCATGTAGAATTCGACCTCCCGAAGTTACTTTTGGTCCCATTTTTTCGAAAACTCCTACCATTTTTCCAAAATAATATAATGAAGTACTTATAATAAATTATTGGATTTAAAAAAAAACACGGAATTTCAAAAATCTTGCTTAGGGAGCATAAACCCCCTATATCTTTTGAATTGGCACGTCAAGATTTAATCCAAAATTTTTTATGAATTGTTTGCCAATTTTTTCAAAAATTCAATGTTTCTGTACTACCTCTAAGAAAATTTCACCTGTTTGTCAACCGTTTTCCAAAAATTAGCGTGAGAGAATTTCATGTAGACTTCGACTTCTAAAATTTACGTACATTTTTTCGAAAATTCTTACCGCCTAATGAACTATGCCATATTAAAAGAAAAAAAAAACAATGAATTTCAAAAATCTTGCTTCGGGATCATAAATATGCTATACTTTTCCAATCGCCACATCCAGATATATATTCCAGAATTTTTAGACAACTTTTTCAAAAACTCAACTTTTCAATACTCTCTCCTAAAAAAATTTCTAGATTTTTTCGAGCATTTTCGAAAGTTACCAAATGAGATCTTCATGTAGAATTCGACCTCCAGAAGTTATTTTCGGTCCCATTTTTTCGAAAACTCCTACCATTTTTCCAAAATAATATAATGAATTACTTATAATAAATTATTGGATTAAAAAAAAAAAAACACGGAATTTCAAAAATCTTGCTTAGGGAGCATAAACGCCCTATATTTTTTGAATTGGTACGTGAAGATCTATTCCAAAATTTTTTATGAATTGTTTGCCAATTTTTTCTAAAATTCAATTTTTCTGTACTACCTCTAAGAAAATTTCAACTATTTGTCAACCGTTTTCGAAAATTAGTTTGAGAGAATTTCATGTAGATTTCGACCTCCAAATTTTTTTTTTTTTGAAAATTCTTACCGCCTAATGAACTATGCCATATTATAAGAAAAAAAAAAACAATGAATTTCAAAAATCTTGCTTCGGGATCATAAAACTGCTATACTTTTCCAATCGCCAGATCCAGATATATATTCCAGAATTTTTAGACAACTTTTTCAAAAACTCAACTTTTCAATACTCTCTCTTAAAAAAATTTCTAGATTTTTTCGAGCATTTTCGAAAGTTACCTAAAGAGATCTTCATGTAGAATTCGACCTCCCGAAGTCACTTTTGGTCCCATTTTTTCGAAAACTCCTACCATTTTTCCAAAATAATATAATGAAGTACTTATAATAAATTATTGGATTTAAAAAAAAAGCACGGAATTCCAAAAATCTTGCTTAGGGAGCATAAACCCCCTATATCTTTTGAATTGGCACGTCAAGATCTAATCCAAAATTTTTTATGAATTGTTTGCCAATTTTTTCAAAAATTCAATTTTTCTGTACTACCTCTAAGAAAATTTCAACTATTTGTCAACCGTTTTCCAAAAATTAGCGTGAGAGAATTTCATGTAGACTTCGACTTCTAAAATTTACGTACATTTTTTCGAAAATTCTTACCGCCTAATGAACTATGCCATATTAAAAGAAAAAAAAACAATGAATTTCAAAAATCTTGCTTCCGGATCATAAATATGCTATACTTTTCCAATCGCCACATCCAGATATATATCCCAGAATTTTTAGACAACTTTTTCAAAAACTCAACTTTTCAATACTCTCTCCTAAAAAAATTTCTAGATTTTTTCGAGCATTTTCGAAAGTTACCAAATGAGATCTTCATGTAGAATTCGACCTCCAGAAGTTACTTTCGGTCCCATTTTTCCGAAAACTCCTACCATTTTTCCAGAATAATATAATGAAATACTTATAATAAATTATTGGATTTAAAAAAAAAGCACGGAATTTCAAAAATCCTGCTTAGGGAGCATAAACGCCCTATATTTTTTGAATTGGCACGTCAAGATCTAATCCAAAATTTTTTATGAATTGTTTGCCAACTTTTTCAAAAATTCAATTTTTCTGTACTACCTCTAAGAAAATTTCAACTATTTGTCAACCGTTTTCCAAAAATTAGCGTGAGAGAATTTCATGTAGACTTCGACCTCTAAAAATTTACGTACATTTTTTCGAAAATTTTTACCGCCTAATGAACTATGCCATATTATAAGAAAAAAAAAAAAACAATGAATTTCGAAAATCTTGCTTCGGGATCATAAATATGCTATACTTTTCCAATCGCCACATCCAGATATATATTCCAAAATTTTTAGACAACTTTTTCAAAAACTCAACTTTTCAATACTCTCTCCTAAAAAAATTTCTAGATTTTTTCGAGCATTCTCGAAAGTTACCAAATGAGATCTTTATGTAGAATTCGACCTCCAGAAGTTACTTTCGGTCCCATTTTTCCGAAAACTCCTACCATTTTTCCAGAATAATATAATGAAATACTTATAATAAATTATTGGATTTAAAAAAAAAAGCACGGAATTCCAAAAATCTTGCTTAGGGAGCATAAACGCCCTATATTTTTTGAATTGGCACGTCAAGATCTAATCTAAAATTTTTTATGAATTGTTTACCAATTTTTTCAAAAACTCAATTTCTCAATACTATCCCCTAAGAAAATGTCGACCTTTTTTTGACCATTTTGGAAAATTATCCAAAAAGATCCTTCTGTAGATTTCGGCCCCCAGAAGTTACTTTCAGTCCCCTTTTTTCCAAAATTCTTACCACTTTTCCAGAATCGACCAATGAAATAGTATGACTAATTTTAGGATTTGAAAAACATATTTTACTTTGAATCGGTACGTCCAGATCTATATTCGAGAATTTTTTGTGAATTTTTCTACAACTTTCCTCCCTAAGAAAATTTCGACCTTTTTTTCGAACATTTTGAAAAACTGTCCAAAGAGATTTTTATGTTGATTTCGGACTCCAGAAGTTACTTTCGGTCTTATTATTTTGAAAATGTTTACCATTTCTCCTGAATCGCCCAGTATTAAAATCTGTCCTGAGAAGTTTGCGAACTTTTTTTGAGCATTTTCAAAAATTACCCAAAGAGATTTTTATGTAAATTTCGGCCTGTAGAAGTTAATTCCGGTCCCATTTTTAGAAAATTCTTACCATTTTTCCAGGATAGCCAAATGAAATATGATAAAATGCGGGATTAAAAAAATATATGTAAAAATTCTTGGTTTATGATCATAAACGCTCTAGATCCTTCGAATTGGCACGTCGTGATGTACATTCCAAAATTTTTTGTAAATTTTGAGAAAAATTTTGAGAAAACTCAGTTTTTCAATGCCTTCCTATAAGAAAATTTTCGAGGACTTTAAAAAACTAACTAGAAAGCTGATGTTTATGTAGATTTCGGCTTACAGAAGTAAGGATTTAAAGATTAAAAAAAAATAATTTCAAAAATCTTGCTCTGGGACCATAAATATACTACATTTTTCGAATCAGCTCGTCGAGATATATTATACTATAATTTTTTGTGGATTTTGAGACAACTTTTTCATAAATTCATTTTTTCGGTGCCCTTCTAAAAAAAATTCTACTTTTTTTTGAGGATTTTTGAAAATTACCAATAGACATATTTATCTAAATTTTGACCCCCAGAAGTTTCTTTCGCTCTCATTTTTTTCGAAATTTCTACCATTTTTTCAGAATTGCATTTTAAAGTATGACAATAACAAATTAAAAAAAAAATCAAAAATTTTAGTCCGGCGCCATAAACACGAATTATATCCAGGCTTTTTTGTAGGCTTTTTAATTTTTTTCAAAAATTTAGTTCTTCAGTTCTACCTTTTTCGAACATTATCAAGATAATTTTTAGTGCCGTTTTTTCGAAAATTTCTGCCATTTTTCTAGAATCCCCCAATCAACTACGGCAACTTACAGGATTAAAAAAATTAATAATATCTTGCTTCGGAACTTTTTCAATTCAATTTCATTTCTTCGATTTTTCAGTTTTTAAATTTTTCAATTTTGCAACTTTTGGACTTTTCAATTATCCGATTTTCCGAATTCTTTCATTTTCAATTTTTCGATTTTACAATATTTCGTTTTTTGATTTTGTACTTTTTAGATTTTTAATTTCCCAAATTTACAATGATACGATTTCTAAATTTTTCGGTTCTTCTATTTTTTAAGCTCTTGATTACCAATTTAGATTTTTCAAGGTTCTCATTTTATTCTTTTTCGTTTTTTTCACTTTTCATTTCTCAATTGTACAATTTTTTTTTATTCGAAAATTTGAATAATCGAAAAACTGAAAAACCCAAAAATCAAAAATCGAATAACTAAAAAATCGAAAAAACTTGAAAAATCGCAAAACAGGAAAAACGAAAACTTGCGAAATCGAAGAACTGAAGAAACGAAAAACTGAAATATTGAAAAACTAAAAATCGAGAAGCATAAAATTCGAAACGAATCGAAAAATTGGAAAGAAGAAAAAAACGCCAAAGCGAAAAATAGAGAACCTAAAAATGAAAGAATCGTCAAAATTATGAAGTCGAAAAACCTAACACTCAGATTGAAAAATTAAAAAATTAGACAATCGATAAATGAAAAAGTTTTAAAATCCAATAACTAAAAAACGGAAAAATTCTAAAACCGTAAAATTGTAAAATTGAGAAATTTTAAAAGGATATTTTTCCAAATTTAAGGGACATAACTTCAAAACTAATTTTCGGGCCGGATATTCGATCCATTTATTATGGTACGGTGTCATTTTCAGATTATCTTTTTTTATTCTATGAGAAAAGTATGCTACACTAAAAAAATTATGCGATTTACTTTCAATAACAGCACGATTTATTTCCAAAGATATTTCTGTTACTTGAAAAAATTGTTTATCTCTAAAGGAAATCATAGTTTTTCAGGTTTTTGATGACTACAATTACAACTTATTTTCTAATTATCACGCAGACTAGATACGGGTTGATTATATTGTGTTCAATTTGTACTGAGTATCCGAAAAACGTGTTAGTAATTTTCGTTTATTGGTTTATTTTCAGCATTTGTTTTCCAAAACCATTGTTTTGTTTCTCAGTGGTTTGTAGGTGAACAGTTGCCCACCTTTCAGCCACTGATGAAATTAACACTTAGTTTCTTCACGATAAGATTAGTAATTAAATTACAAATTTTATATTTTGTTTTGATATTTACTGATATTTAAAAAAACATGAATAATTAGAGTACAGGTACTTTACTTAGAAACTTTAAACACTCAATAAATTTTAGTAATAGTTTTAATTCGTCAGAATTTAGTGACATCTATAATCAAGGTTTGAGGTTGTCAGTTATAAAGTAAGCGAAGTATAATGGTCCGAATATGAAACCTTGTAGAAGGCCAGAATTGACTTACTTAATTTGAACACATCGAAGTTAATAACAAAAACGGACTTAGAATCTAATCACAGCATCCGATAAATCCTAATTGTTTAATCTCAGGCATGATCGAACGTGACTAAGTCTAATATAATGCAACACTGTTTCAAATACTCGAGAAAATTTACAAGGTAAAATTATGGATCGATAAGTGTCAACTTCATTTTGTTCGCTTTTCTTCATACCGTCCTGATATTCGAGAGCTCTCACACGTAAGAATACGTGCCAGACTTAAGTGACAGATTAAAGACAGCAGATAATAAAAAGCGAAAACACTTGTACATGCTTTTATACAAAAAAGCCATCCCATCAGCTCCCGATGTAACTTAATTTCCATTTTTTATAAGCGACTAGTCGTGTCTCAAGTCGGCAAAAAATGTTACAAAACAGTAAATAAATAATTTCCAGGTTACACAATTTGTCTGTCCGAATATCGCTGCATTATTTATATAATCAGTGTAATGATTTATTCATGACACCGAAAAAGAAAGTCCGACAACACAAAAAAATTCCACGTCTTAAACTTATCTGCGAATCCTTGACTACCAACTTACAAAAGCGAAATATATATTAACCGGGACAGACCATTCTTCTTCAACCCGCCCCTAACGAACCCTAACCTACCCCAACGCAAATACGTCAGCGCTCCCCGGCTCCACGCCGAAAAAAGTAGATAAATGAGTCCAGGCTGATCCCCGTCACGTGACGGGAATCCCGATTTTCCGGCGTACATCATCCAGTCTGGCCGCGAATTCTGCTAATATTTAATAATGAAGCCGTCGTCGAGGACGTGCACGTGTTGGGGAATATCAAAATTCATTCCGACGGTATTAAGATAAATCGCTTCTTGTCTTTGGCGAGAAAAATTGTTTAGCAAACTTGGGAAATAAACTGTTCTTCATATCGCCGGCACAAATTGGATTTCGCTAAGCTGAGCGCCCGATAATCAGGTTTACGGCAGCATCCCATTTGGATAAAAAAATCTTATTTCAGGGAGTGATGGTTATCTGAGTCCTATTATCGGGGATGAATAGGTATTGGGTGTATGAGGAATCTCGTTGTCCGCTCGGGATGGTCAGGGAATGGCGGCGTAAGTGAGTTTGGTGTGTCCTTAAGGAGGAAATGAAGACGCTCGGGCGAATTTCCGATGAGGTATTATGGGAGAAATTGGTCGAAGGTTATTTCAACGATTCTCGCTTATTTGAGAAATTATATATAAAAAATTTTCCAATTTTCCAACTTTTGAAATTCTCAGTTTTTATATTTTGCAAATTTTCGATTTGTTTCTCGAGTTTTCAGTTTTCTATTTGTAATTTTTCGTTTCGGTTTTCTAGTTTTCTTATTTTTTCAATTTTTTTATTAAAAAGAAAATCCAATTTACAATTACAACTCTTCGAGTTTTCATGTTCAAATTTTTCAAGTTTTCGATTTTCCAAATTTTTAATGTTTCAATTTTTAGATTTTTTAGCTTGTCGATTTTTCAGTTTATTGTTTCTTCTATTTTTGATTTGCAATTTTTCTAGTTTTCATTTTAAACATGTTCTAATTTTAATTTTTTCCCGTTTTATTATTATTTTTTTAATTTCAAGTTTCTCGATTTTTGGTTTCTTGAGTCCTTCGATTTGCACTTTTACGAGCTTCCACTTTTTCGTTTTCGCAATTTTTCGTTTTACACAACATTTGAAAAAAGTCAATTTCTCAATTGTCTCCCCTAAGAAAATGTCGACCTCTTTTCGAACATTTTGGAAAATTTTCCAAAGAGAGTTTTATGTAAATTTTTTGAGAATCAGCACGTTCAAATCCATATTGCCCGAATTTTTTGTGATTTGTTTTTGTACATACTTTATCAAAACCTCGGGTTTTCAACACTCTCCTCTAAACAAATTTCGACTTTTTTCAAGCATCTTTGAAAATTATCCAGAGGTTTTTTTGTGGAATTCAATTTCCAGAAGTTATTTTCAAACTCATTTTTTTTTAAATTCCCGCAATTTTTACAAAATTGCTCAATCAACTATGGCAAATTAGAGAAAAAAAAACATGAACTTCAAAAACTTGCTCAGGGACCTAACAATATTTTTTGAAAGTTAGCACGTCAAGATCTGTATATTCTGGAAATGTTTTTAACTTGTTTAAAAACTCAATTTGTCAATGCTCTCCCCTGCGATTTTATAGATTTTGCGATTTTTGGATTTTCCTTCGTTTTGATTTTATAGTTTTTTGTTTTTCAATTTTACATTTTTTGTTCATTGTCGTTTTCTTCAATTTTTGATCTGCATTTTTTCTAGTTTTCATTTTAAATATGTGTTAATAATAATAATAAATTTTAAGTTTCTCACTTTTTCAATTTTACGAATTTAGAATTTATCCATCTTTCAATTATTGGATTTTAAAACTTTTTCATTTATTCTATCTTTCAGTTTCTCAATTTCTCGATATTTAATTTTTCGATTTTTCGATCCCTCAATGGTACAGTTTTTTGACTTCGGAATTTCGACGATACTATAATTTTTTGATTTTCCAATGTTTCGATTTGTAATTTTGGGTTTCGGTTTTTTATTTTCCTTGTATTTTCAATTTTTCGATTTTTCAATATTTTAATTTCATAATTTTTTGATTTCTGAGTTTACTCGGAAATGTTTTCAGTTCTTCGTTTCTTCAATTTTTCAATTTGCAATTTCTCAATTTTTCATTTTTTTGTTTTTATTTTAAAAATTTTCAGTTTTTCGGCTTTTCAACTTTTTTTCGATTTTTCTTCTGTTTATATTTTAAAATTTTTATTTTATCCAGTTTCGGTCTTCTGTTTCTTCAATTTTTGATTTCGAAGTTTTATGATTATAGAAGTGATCCATTTTTCAATGATTGGATTTTAAAACTTTTTCAATTATTCGATCATTCAATTTTTCGATTTTTAGTTATTGAATTTATCGATACCTTTTTTTTTCAAATTTTCGATCTCTCAGTGTTACAGCTCTCGAGTTTGGAATTTTGACGATTCTATAATTTTTTATTTTACAATGTTTAGATTTTAGTTTTTCGATTTTTCTTCTTTTAGATTTTATAATTTTTCGTTTTTTCAATTTAAATGTTTCAGTTTTATTTTTAAATTTTTTGGTTCTTCAATTTGCAATTTTTCAGTTTTTCGATTTTTCGGTTTTTACAGTTTCTAACTTTTTTAATAATAATAATAATTTTTTTCATTTTTTCAGTTTTATGATTATCGAACTGATCCATTTTTCAATGATTGGATTTTAAAACTTTTTCATTTATTCGATCATTCAGTTTTTCGATTTTTCGGTTTTTACAGTTTCTAACTTTTCGATTTTTCGTCTTTTAGATTTTATAATTTTTGGCTTTTCAATTTAAAATTTTTTAGTTTGTCGATTTTTCAGTTTTAAGTTTCTTCAATCTTTGATTTGCAATTTTTTAGTTTTCATTTTAAATATGTAATAATAATAATAATAATTTTTTAAATTTCTCACTTTTTCAATATTACGAATTAAGAATTTATCCATTTTTCAATTTTTGAATTTTAAAACTTTTTCATTTATTCGATCTTTTAATTTTTGGATTTTTAATTTTTCAATTTCTCCATATTTAATTTTTTAATTTTTCGATCCCTCAATGTTACAGTCTTTTGACTTTGGAATTTCGACGATTCTATATTTTTTTGATTTTCCAATTTTCGATTTTTTGGTTTCGGTTTTTTATTTTCCTTCTATTTTCAATTTTTCGATTTTTCAATATTTTTATTTCATAATTTTTTGATTTCTCAACTTAAATATTTTGAGTTCTTCGTTTCTTTAATTTTTCAATTTACAATTTCTCAATTTTTCATTTTTTTGTTTTTATTTTAAAATTTTTCGGTTTTTCGGTTTTTCAACTTTTGGGTGTTTTAATTTTTAGATTTTACGATTTTTCGATTTTTCTTCTGTTAAACTTTATATTGTTCGGCTTTTCAGTTTTAAAGTTTTTATTTTAACTATTTTCGGTCTTCTGTTTCGTCAAGTTTTCGTTTTAAATATGTAATAATAATAATAATTTTTTTCACTTTTTCAGTTTTATGATTATCGAACTGATCCATTTTTCAATGATTGGATTTTAAAACTTTTTCATTTATTCGATCATTCAATTTTTCGATTTTTTTTTTCAAATTTTCGATCTCTCAATGTTACAGTTTTTCGAGTTTGGAATTTTGAGGATTCTATAATTTTTTATTTTACAATGTTTAGATTTTAGTTTTTTGATTTTTCTTCTTTTAGATTTTATAATTTTTCGCTTTTTCAATTTTAGATATTTAGTTTTAATTTTTCAATTTTTTAGTTCTTCAATTCTTTGATTTGCAATTTTTCAGTTTTTCAATTTTCCAACTTGTGAATTTTTCAATTTTTAGAATTTGCAAATTTTCGATTTGTTTTCAGTTTTTAATTTTTGAATTTTTCGATTTGTAATTTTTTATTTCGGTTTTTTATTTTCATAATTTTTTTCAATTTTTCATTTTTTTTTGTTTCTGTAGCATATGCTACTCTTCGAGTTTTCATTTTTAAATTTTTGAGTTTTTCGATTTTCCAAATTTTGGGTGTTTCAATTTTTAGATTTTCCATTTTTTGCGATTTTTCTTGTTTTAAATTTTAAAATTTTAGCTTTTTAAATTTTGGATTTTTTTGTTTGTCGATTTTTCGATTTTTAGATTTTCCAACTTTTCCATTTTTCTTCTGTTAGATTTTATAATTTTTGGTTTTTCAATTTTAAATTTTTTAGTTTGTCGATTTTCCAGATTTTAGTTTCTTCAATTTTTGATTTGCAATTTTTTTAGTTTTCGTTTTAAATATGTAATAATAATAATAATAATAATTTTTTAAATTTCTAACTTTTTCAATAGTACGAATTAAGAATTTATCCATTTTTCAATTATTGAATTTTAAAACTTTTTCATTTATTCGATCTTTTAATTTTTCGATTTTTCGTTCTCTCAATCGTCAAAATTCTAAATTTTCGACTTTAGAAATTTGACGATGTTATAATTTTTTGATTTTACAATTTTTGGGTTTTCAATTTTGGCGCTTTGGCGTTTCTTCTTTCCAATGTTTCCATTCATTTTTTTTCAATTTGCAATTTTTCGAGTTTCCACTTTTTTGATTTCGCAATTTTTCGTTTTTTGATTGTTTTATTTTTAATTTTTCGGTTTTTCAGTTTTAAGATTTTTTAAATTTTCGAATTAAAACATGGAAAATTCGCAAAATTGTGCAACTGAGAAATCAAACATGAAAAAAACGAAAACGTATAAAATGAAAACCTTGAAAAATCTAAACCGAAAATCAAGAACTTGAAAAATTAAAGAACCGAAAAATTGAAAAATCGAACCACTGTAAATTTAGAAACTTGAAATCGAAAAAGTGCAAAATCTAAAAAACGAAATATTGAAAAATTGAAATATTGAATATTAAAAAGAATTCGGAAAATCGGATAATTGAGAAAACCAAAAATTGCAAAATTGAAAAATTACAAAAATGGCATATCGAGAAATTGAAATTGAACGAAACTGAGTCGAAATTGAAACGAAATTGAGTCGAAATTGAAAATCCTGTGGTTTGTCATATTTGATTGGGCGATTCTGGAAAGTGGTAGAAATTTTCGAAAAAATGGGCCTAAACATTAACTTCTTGGGGCTGAAATGTACATAAAAATTCTGTTGGTAATTTTCGAAAACGGTCGAAATTTTCTTCACATTGAATTTTTGAAAAAGTCAAAAAACCATAAAAAATTCTGGAATGTAATAAATCCGAAGGTAACTTCTGGGAATCGAAATCAAAATCTCTTCAGTTAATTTCCGAAAAGGCTCGAAAAAGTCTGAGCTGACCTAGATTTTATATTGTATAGTGCAATCTGATTATTAAATCATACATTAGACAAATTTTAAAATGACCCAATTAATTTTTTGCATTGAGCGTTTAAATAAAATTAATTAAAATTTTGTAAATACTAAATCAGTGTCACAATTAATTATATATTATTATTATTAAAAAGATCTGATCAACAAATGAGCCAACTTTAGAACGTTTTTATTGATCGCTAGATTAAATTTTTACTAATTTTTCCAAAAAACGTAAGTCCACCTCGCCCAAAATAACCACCAAAACTATTTATTTTTGATCCGCTTTCAGAATTCACTTAAACATTTTAACGATAATAATTTGTCTTATAATAATAATAATTAAACAATAAGTACGTTACCACCCCCAAGTTATTTTGGTTATATCCCAACCACAAAACACCCCATCCCTCTCCAGATTAAACCGTCTCCACCAGTCCACCACGCGCCACAACCCCCTATATTACAAACACCCTATCCACCCTTCCAAGCTTTTAAATAAATGACACTTTTTTTATTAAATTCCTGAACCTAGTTCAGTAATGTACAACCTAAACCACTGCAATTTCCGTAAGTGCGCTGTTATGTAAATCCCAACCTCGGTTTTTATGTGTCGTCATACGCCTCATACGTTTTTCAACGACCATGTTTTTGGCTGGATGCTCGGATTGCGAATTTGGAGTTCTACCCTCTTGATAAATTTTATGGAGCATGGATTTCCGAGCTTTCGTGTAACAAGCTCACGTGCTAGACGGCGATAAATGGCCGGACCGAGAGCTCCAGAAAAAACGCGTCAAAATTATATGAATCATAACACATTTCTTCGGAGCATGAAGGGGTGAGGAGAAAAGTGGCAGTCGAACAAAGGGTGTTTTGTTTTGTTTTGGTTTTATTTATGTTTAGATTCGTTTTCGTAAGGAACTGGGGCATGAATGTGTGGTCAATTTGGGGTCCGTTACCGTAAGGTCTCGTGTGTCGCGAATTAGAATTTGTGAGATATCTGATATCAGCTCTTCAAACGAGAGGTGCTTAAGGCTGTTGCTACGCTGAAGTGGATAAGTGCTAGAGCCGATCGAAGCGCTGTAGATACAGTGGTGAAATTCCGGTTTGACGCTTTTGTTTCACTGTGGCGACACCCTTAAGAAAGACGTTTATATAAATTTTGAAGAAATTTAAGAAATCATAAACCATTATGTTTCTAATACCTGCTAGTATCAAACGAAAGCGGAATTTTAGCTTCATCAAATCCATCGCCGAGAAAGTGTTTGCTAGTTCTATGAGTAGCGCTTTACCGACCGAACTAGAAGGTAAAACGAGTACGGAACGCCTACTGCTTCAACTTTTCTAACAAAACTGGCTCTTATGCTACACGAGCATAAAGACAGAATTTTATCGGATAAAAATGAAAGTTCTAATAACGTGACAAATTTTTTATTCAAAATATAGGGCGAATTTCTAGTGTAATAAAAAATTGCTTCAAGGTTATTTAGACAGAACTTCCCTCGTCTTTGAAGTACGATCCACCAAATCCAACTTCTTCGAAAAATGGTTTTACAATTTTTACAGAATTTATTTCGCAAAATTTTGAGATGACATTAACAATATTTTAGGAAGGACAAGCAAAACGAAAAAAAAGATTATAAAAAAGTGACAAAGAAGGCAACTAAAAGAGGCGAATAAAAGACACCAATAAAAAGGCGACAAAAAATTGCGAAAATAAAGGGACAAAAATCGACTATAAAAAGAGGCAAAAAAGGCGCCAAAAAAAGGACGAAAAATAGGGTAAAAAAAATAAAAACTAAAAAACGATTAAAAAAGGCAATTGAAAAAAGGATGAACAGAGAAGGGCCCCCAAAGAAAAGCTTTACAAAAGGCTAGAAAAAATGCCAAAAATTATTCAAATACCGAAAAATGCGAAAAAACCGGTAACACAAAGGGGACTATAAAAAGCGAAAAACACAAAAAAAATGAACAGGAAGGTGACAAAAAAGAAGAAAGGTGAGAAACAAAGGCAGAAAACGTGGAATAAAAAAGGGCGAAAAAGGGACAAAAATCAGCCACAAAAAGGTACAAAAAAAGCGTCAAAAAAGGGCAAAAAGAACCAACAAAGGACCTAAAAACGCCAAAAAGAAGTAACAAAGAGAGAACAAAATAGGCGAAAATGGACCCTTAAAATGTAGAAAAAAAATGCTATAAAAATCGGAAAAAAGATGATTAAAAGACCGAACAAAAAAGGCCACTGGAAAAAAAGCAGAGAAAGCGACCACCAAAAAAAGGGTCAAAAAGCTAGAAAAACGTCAAAAGCTACGAAACAAAGCTAAAAAGCGATACCACCACAAAGGCGACTATAAAGAACTAAAAAAAACACAAAAGATACAAAAAAAATAGAAAAGAGCGACCGAAGAAAAAATAAAAAGAAGAGGCAAAAAATGTCAAAAAAGATGATAAAAAGGCGAAAATGGACGCCAAAATGCAGAAAAAATGCAATAAAAACCAGAAAATAAGATGAGTAAAACAAGGAACAAAAAAGCGACAGACAAGTTCACTTGAAAAAAGGACAGAAAAGGGCAACAAAAAAGAATGTCACAAAAGGCTAGAAACAACGTCAAGGCTATGCAAAAAGTGATAACGACACGAGAAAAGGCTAAAGAAACGATAACACAAAGGCGATTAAAAAAGCAAAAAAATACCAAGGGGGGCCAAAAGCCTTAACAAAAAGTTGAGCAAAAAGGCGACAAAAATAGGCCATAAAAAAGTAAGAAAAAGGCACCAAGAAGAGATCAAGTAGAACCAAAAAGAAGAAGAAGAGAACACCAAAAAAGGACAAAAAGAATAGAAAAAAGGCGAAAAGTGATTAAAACGGCGAACAAAAAAAAACCAAAAAAGGTCCCCAGACAAAGCTAGAAAAGGCGACTAAATAGGCCAAAAAAAAGCCTGACCTGACCTGACCTGACCTGTCCATAAAGTCTAAAAAACATAAAAAACTATGAAGAAGGTACAAAAAAAGGCGCAAAAAAGGACAACAAGGAACTAAAAAAAGAGATTAAAAACGCCAAAAAGAAGTGACAAAAAGAGAATAAAACAGGCGAAAATAGACGCTTAAAATGCAGAAAAAAATGCTATAAAAATCGAAAAAAAGAGGGAACAAAGAGCCACTGGAAAAAAAAGAGAGAAAAGGACCACCAAAAAAGGGTCGAAAAGCCTCAAGAACTATGAAAAAAAAAAATCGAAAAAATGGCGACAAGAACGCAAAGAAAAGCTGAAAAAAAAAACAAAGAGATCAAAAAAATTTAGAAAAGTACGACAAAAAAAAACGATAACAAAAAAGGCGAAAAGCGGGGAACAAAAAAAGAGCGAAAAAAAGAGACAAAAATATGTCACAAAGAAGGGGACAAAGAAAAAGGAGTCAAAAAAAAAAACAAAAAGAAGAGGCAAAAAAATGTCAAGAAGATGACAAAAAAGGGCGAAAATAGACGCTGAAAATGCTAAAAAAACGCAATAAACAGCAGAAAATAAGATGATTAAAATAGGAAACAAAAAAGCGCCAGAAAAGGTCACTTGAAAAAAAGGACAGAAAAAAAAAGAATGTCAGAAAAGGCTAAAAAAACGTCAAAGACTATGAAAAAAGCGAAAATAAGGTGATAACGACACGAAAAAAGGCTAAAAAAAAACGATAACACAAAGGTGACTACAAAAGCGAAAAAAAACCTAGGCAGGTCAAAAAACGTTAACAAAAAGCCGATCAAAAAGGGTGACAAAAATAGGCCATTAAAAGAGAAGAGAAAGGCACCAAAAAAGACCAAATAGAGCCAAAAAGAAGGACATGAGAACATCAAAAAATACAAAAAGAGCAGAAAAAAGGCGAACAGAAAAACCCAGAAAAGGTCACCAGAAAAAGTCAGAAAAGGCGACAAAAAAAGGCCAAATCTTACCTGATCTGACCTGACCTAACCAAAAAGGTCTAAAAAATATCAAAAACTGTGAAAAATTTGAAAAAGGCTAAAAAACTGTAACACAAACCCGACTAAAAAGCGAAAAAAAAAACACCAAGAGAAGGCAAAGAAAATCTTAACAGAAAGGAAACAAAAAGGGCGAAAATGGGGGACTAAAATTGACTACAAAAAAGGACAAATAAGGTGCCAAAAAGGCACCTTGTTTGCAAAAAAGAGTAAAAAGAAGATATAAAATCTCCAAAAAAAAAAGAAAAAACAAAAAAAGTGAAAATATACAAAAAATGCGATAAAAAACGGCACTAAAAAGCGGTAAAGAAGGTCACTAGAAAAAAAAAGGACAGAAAAGGGCCAGCAAAAAAAAGGGTCAAAAAGGGCTAGGAAAAATGTTAAAAACTATGAACAAATTTAAAAAATAAGGACAAGAACACGAAAAAGGCTAAAAAACAATAACACAAAGGCTACAAAAAAATCTGAAGAAACACCAAAAGAGGCCAAAAAAAAACTAGAAAAAAGCGAAAACAAAAAGCAGAAAAAAACGGGGAACAAAAAAGGGGCGAATAAAGGGATAAAAATCGGCCACGAAGAAGGAGACAAAAAAATGCGCCAAAAAAAGACAAAAAGAAGGAGCCAAAAAGAAGAGGTAAAAAACGCCAAAAAGGAACAAAACGGGGACAAAAAAAGGCGAAAAAGGACGTTCATAAGCAAAAAAGATGCAATAAAACTGAAAAAAGGACAGAATATGGCAACAAAAAAGAATGTCAAAAAAGACTAGAAAAACGTCAAAGACTACGAAAAAAGCGAAAATTTGATGATAAGTACAAGAAAAAGTAAAAAAAAGCATAAAATAAAGTCGATTAAAAAACACCAAAGAAAGACAAAAAACTTTAACAAAAAGGCCACCAAAAAAAAAAAGATTACAAAAATAGAACATAAAAAGAGAAAAAAAGGCACCAAGAAAAGACAAAATAGTGCCAAAAAGAAGAGCAAGAAAACACCAAAGAAATAGACAGAAAGAGCAGAAAAAGTCACCAGAATAGGCGCCAAAAAGGTCTAAAAAACATCAAGGTCTATGAAAAAAGCGAAAAGGGCTCTAAAAGGGTAACACAAAGGGTACTGAAAAGCGAAAAAAATCACAAAAAGGGGCCAAAAACAATTTAACAGGAACAGGACAAAAAAGAAGGACGACAACAAAGAAAGCTGAAAAGCTGAAAAAGGGATTAAAAAACGCAAAAGAAAGGCAAAATTTAACCAAAAAAGAGAGCTAAAAACGACAAAAGGAGGTGACAAAAAGAGGACAAAAAAAGCGAAAATAGACGCTCAAAATCCAGAAAAAAAGCTATAAAAACCGGAAAAAAAATGATTAAAACAAGGAACAAAAAAAAAACGGTAAAAAGGGCCACTAGAAACGAGGACGGAATAAGACCACAAAAAAGCGTCAAAAAAGGCTAGAAAAAACGTCAAAAAACCACACCAAACGAGGCCAAAAAACTTGGAAAAGGGCGACCACAAAGGCGAAAACGGGAAACAAAACAAAGAGTGAAAAGGAGACAAAAATCAGCCATAAAGAAGAGGGGACAAAGAAAAATGCACAAAAAAAAGAAGAAAAAAGTAAAAAAATAAACGCTCAAAATACAGAAAAAATGCTGTAAAAGCCGGAAATAAGATTATCAAAACAGAGAACAAAAAAATGCTGTAAAAAGATCTCCAGAAAAAGGGACAGAAATGGACCACCAAATAAATAACTAGATATCAATATGACCTCGAAAAACGTCAAAAACTAAGAAAAAATCGAGAAGATGATGAACAAGAACACGAGAAAGGCAAAAAAATAAGAAACGATAACACAAAGTGACTAGAAAAAAGCGAAAAGATACTAAGAGGGACCAGAAAACATGAACAAAATTCCAACCGAAAATAAGTCACAAAAAGGGAAGAGAAAAGTAGCAAGAAAAGACAAAAAAAATAAAAAGAAAAGCAAGAGAGTCCCAAAAAAGCGACAAAAAGAGGACAAAGAAAGGCGAAAATGGATTAAAACAAGGAAAAAAATATATAAAAAAGCTCAAAAAATATGAAAAAACGGGGTGCAGAAGTATATTATATATTTAAAAAATTTAGATACCATTTATTTCCCAAAATTTTGAGATGAGGGCACCAATTTTTTAACAAGGGCAAGAAAAACGAAAAAATGCTACAAAAAGGCCACAAAAAGATGTCAATAAACAAAAAAAAAAGCCAAATAAAGAACTAGCCAAATAAAGTGTCGAAAAATTGACAAAAATCGGTCATAGAGGACAAAAAGTGCAGAAAGAAATACTAGAAACGCAGAAAAATGCGATTAAAAAACAAAGAAAGATAAATAAAAGAATGGAACAAAAAGCGACAGAAAAGGCCACCATAAAAAGCGACAAAAACAGCTACCGAAAATATCGATAAAAAAGGCTAAAAAGACGTCAAAAATTATTAAAAAAGGCCATAAAAAACGAAACAAAAACGACAAAATAATTTGAGTAAAAAAAAAGGGAAAACACCAACAGAGAACAAAAAAATTCGTCAAAAACAAAAGCAACAATAAAAATGAAAAAAGGGGAGACAAAAATGACGGCATCTAATTCTGGGTTTTGCGTTTTTAATTTAAATTGTAAAATGTTGATAAACTATTATAAATCAAGACGGATTCATAAACTATAGGTACGGAAGCACGCTATATTATAAAAATTTAAACAGTATTTTGCCATGCAAAATTTTGAGTTGACGTTATAAAATTATTGGTGGGGATGATCAGGCAATGTGTCATTAGCGTTTCAATTTATATTAAAATAGCCGTTCTTTCGATGAAGTTAAAAATGTTGAGAGCCGCACGACTGAGGAGGCTGTCGAATTGCATTTAAAATAATTTAGTCGACAGAAAACTTTATGGCCATTTAGCATAAGTGTCAATTTTGTTAGAAAGCTAGAGACAAAAATTCCGCTTTGGTTATTCGATATTTGCAGATGTTGGTAATAGTAATAGTAGTTTCACATCCAATATTTTATGTAGATAAAAATTTAACAATAATTTTAAACAACACAACAGAGGTATAAATAACAACTTTCAACGCCAAAGCCTCAAGGTTATGATTCCAATAAAAAAACCATAACCAAAACTCGCAGTCAAGTTCAAATAAATGCTGAACACAGCACCCCCTCTACTACTCAAAACCAACTTGACCTTGTCGATCAGAGTGAATTAAACAATCCGCCGAACTCAACCACTTCTTCATTTCCGTTCACCACTTTTCTTCGCACCTCCGCATCCCATCTTGCATGCACTCTCGCTTCGCTTCAGCACCTGTGTGATTCCCCTGGATTTAGTGGTGGCTAATACAGGTCCCGTGTCACAGAATGTCTATGTACTTCTTCCGGCTGCACAACCTCCGCAGGGCCGAGGAGGACAAAAAGAAGAAGCAGCAACGTCGCAAGGGCAGAGTGGTGGGCTGTCATCGTTACGCGAACGCATTGACACTGGCGCCGAGCAGACTCTTCGAAAGGCCACCACTTACCCCATCGGACAGTCTAGACGAGGTGGCATTGCAGATTCCCAGGTGCTCTCCATATGTAAATATGTCATATACTTATTGTGGCTGTGTTGTGTTTGCGTGTCGTGTGTGAAGCGCTTTAGTTTTAAGGTCGCGGCGCCATCTGTGGGACGGTAGCCGAAGTTTCGGGCGCGGACTGTATTGATCGCTGGGGCGGCGGGAAGAGCGTATTTTTAATTTAAGCACGTGCGAGTTAAATCTCGTTCACACGTTTTTGTTCAATTTGAATACACGAACTACAACGTTACGTTACGCTATGTTTACGTAAAATTTAAAAAACTTATCTTAAAATCGTGTGTCACGTGTGGTCATCAGACGCCGAACATATAAAAGGTTTTACTTTAATATTTCAAATCAATAGAAAAGCTAATGACTGCATTTATTTAAATGATGGATGTAATGCGTCACGTTTTACTAAAAATAAAAAACGTAAATAACAATGTGCATATCGATTGGAACTAATAAAGTGCACCTTGACCTAATTACTTCTTTCCCCTACGAATGATAAAAATTTCATAAATCTCTTGAAAGCTATAAGATACGTTTCAGGCTTTGTTCTAATCGAAAAATCAATTATACTACTATTGTAAATTAGTAATGACGGTCTGGTGAAACGTATTTATGGGTAAATTCGTGTACATATTATTTATAATTTATTAGTGTTTGATGGAGGTAATGTTTGTGGAAACGTATTTCCTTAAGTTCTTTGATTGTGATAATTAAGGGTGATTTAACGAGGGTCGTGTTGTTTATTGTGTTGACCTACTGCAATCGAGATGGCGCTGTACAAACACGAGATTTGACTGGATATTAAAGAATTAAACACTGATTGATCACCTCGTGAAGGGTAAACAAAGATAAATTGTTTGAAAAAAGGAGACAAATTATATATAGTGAGTGTTGTCTGCTGTGTCTATATACAGGGTGTCTCAGTGTTTTGGTGGACTTTTGAAAAACATTGTTTATTTAGAGCTATATTTTATGTAGTGATTATATAATAAACATGTTTTTTTTGGGTGACCTTCAAATTCAGTTAAGTAACGTTCGCTAAAATTATTTTCAACTCTACAGAGTGTTCTGTTTGTGAAGCCATTTTTTTATGGAACAGTCTATATTATATATATTTTTAATATTTCTAGACTTTATAATCATACTTTATTTTTGAAATTTTGTTGCGACTTTGCCACGTTTTCCACGTTTTTTAATTTTTTTTTAGCAATGCAAGAGTTTACAACAGAACTGTTAAAAAAAATAAGTTGTGTATTATATTCAAAAAAGGACCACTCTGTATAGTTAAAAATTATTTTAGTGTAGAAGGGATGTTACAATTTTAATGTTTGATTTTTTTATTTTCAATAATTGATAACATGATAAAATATCCAGTAAGGTGCGTTTAGTGACTCACCCTGTATATAAAACTGAAGCATGGTTAAGAGTACATACAGGATGGTTAAAATTGACGCACCAATAACTCAACGGCACATTATGAAGTTGATTGAAGTATGTATTATCAAATAATTACTGAGGCAGTGGGAATGAGAAATGAGATATAAAAGAGAATGAGAATGATGAAAACGAAAATGAGAATGAAAATAATAAAAAGAGTGGGAATGAGACTGGGAATGAGAATAAAGAGCATGAGAATGACGAAAATAAGAATGAAAGAATGAGAATGAGAATGAGAACGAAAATGAAAACGGGAACGAGAACGAGAAGTAGAATGAGAATAAGAATGGAAATGAAAATGAGCATGAGAATGACAAGAAGAAAAACGAGATTAGCAATGAGAATGGGAATGGGAATGGGAATGAGAATTAGAAAGAGAAGGAGACAAAGAAGGAGAATGGGAGTAAAAATTATAAGGACAGCAGGCACCTATTTATTTTATCAAGAATCGGTTCGTCCCCAACCTCACATTTACAAAAAAAAAAAAAATATGTATAATATATAAGTTGGTAAAACAAAAAAGTTATATTTAGAATACTAAATAAAAAAGTAAATCTAAAACCAAGGGAATGAAAATGAAAATTATGAGAATAAGGATGAAAATGAGAATGATTAAAATGAGAGTGATCAGACTGAGAATGTTGAGAATGAGAATGGGAATGGAAATGGGAACCGAAATGGGAATAAGTGAGAATGGCAATGATAATGATCAAAATGAGAATGAGATTGGAAATGCAAATAGGAATGGAAATGAGAATGATGTGGATGAAATTGATGAAAATAATGAGAATGGGATTGAGAACGGGAACCAAAACGAAACGAGAATGACCACAAAAACTGAGAATTAGAATGAGAATGATGAGAAGAATGAGAATGAAATTGAGAATGAGAATAATGAGAATGAGAATGACGTGAATCTGTATGAGAATGAGAGTGAGGATGGAAATGAGAAAGTTGAGAAGGAAAATGATGAGAATAAGAACCAGAAAGAGAACAAGAATGAAAACGAGAAGGAGATTGAGAATTAGAATGAAAATAAGAATGAGATCGAGAATGAAAATGAAAATGAGAATGAGGATGTAAATGAGAATGAGAATGATGAGATTTAGAATGATGAGAATGATAATGATGAGATTTAGAATGATGAGAATGAGAATGATGAGAATGAGAATGATGAGAATGAGAATGATGAGAATGAGAATGATGAGAATGAGAATGATGAGAATGAGAATGATGAGAATGAGAATGATGAGAATGAGAATGATGAGATTGAGAATGATGAGAATGAGAATGATGAGAATGAGAATGATGAGATTGAGAATGATGAGAATGAGAATGATGAAAATGAGAATGATGAGAATGAGAATGATGAGAATCATAATTATGAGAAGTAAAATAGGAATGGAAGTGAGAATTAGATAAAGAAGGAGAAGGAGACAAAATTGGAGAATGAGAGTAAAAATTATAAAGGCAGGGGATAGCTACTTATTTTAAAGCGAAGAAAATGAGAATTAGAATGAAAATGATGAGAATAAGGATGAAAATGGATATCAGAATGAGAATGAGAGTGATAAAAATCAGAATGATCAGACTTAGGATAATGAGAACGTGAATGGAAATGAGAATGAAAATGGTAGTGGAAATGAGAACGGAAATAGGAATGCGTATGGCAAAGATAATGATGAGAATGATCAAAATCGGACTGGGAGTGGAAATGCAAATGGGCCTGGAAATGAAATTAATGAGATTGATGAGAATGATCTAGATGAGACTGATGAAAATAATGAGAATAAGAATGAGAACGAGAACCAAAACGAAACGAGAATGACCACAAGCATGTGAACGATTACCAGACCGATAATTAGAATGAGAATTATGAGAAAAATGGGAACAAAAGTAGGAATGGAAATAAAGGAACTAATGAGAATGACGTGAATCAGTATGATGAAAATGAGAATGGGAATAGGAATGAGAATGGGAATGGGAATGAGAAAGATGGGAAAAAAAATGATGAGAATAAGGATGATGAGAATGAGAACCATAAAGAGAACGAGAATGAAAATGAGAATGAAATGAAGTGAGAACGGGAATGAAATGAGAACGAGAATCAAATGAGAATGAAATGAGAATGAGAATGAAATGAGAATGAGAATGAAATGAGAATGAGAATGAAATGAGAATGAGAATGAAATGAGAATGAGAATGAAATGAGAAGGAGAATGAAATGAGAATGAGAATGAAATGAGAATGAGAATGAAATGAGAATGAGAATGAAATGAGAATGAGAATGAAATGAGAATGAGAATGAAATGAGAATGAGAATGAAATGAGAATGAGAATGAAATGAGAATGAGAATGAAATGAGAATGAGAATGAAATGAGAATGAGAATGAAATGAGAATGAGAATGAAATGAGAATGACAAGGAAATGAGAATGAGAATGAAATGAGAATGAGAATGAGAATGAAATGAGAATGAGAATGAGAATGAAATGAACATGAGAATGAAGTGAGAATGAGAATGAAAATAAGAATAAGAATAGCAACAGTTATGAAACGAGAATGGGAGTGGGAGTGAGAATTAGAAAGAGAAAAAGAAGGAGAACAGAATAGGAGAATGAGAGTAAAAATTATAAAGGCAGCAGGTAGCGATTTATTTTTATAAGACAAGTTAGTGAGTAAAATAAAAAAAACATATTTAGAATATTAAATAAAAAAGTAATCTGAAACCAAGAGAATGAGAATGAGAATGATGCGACAAAGGATGAAGATGAGAATGAGAATGATAATGATCACACTGAGAATGACGAGAATGAAACCATCGGAATGGAAATGGTAGCGGAAATGAGAACGAAACTGGGAATGAGGGTATGGAAATGATAATGAAAATGATGAGAATAAGAATGAGAACGAGAACCAAAACGAAACGAGAATGACCACAAGCATGTGAACGATTACCAGACCGATAATTAGAATGAGAATTATGAGAAAAATGGGAATAAAAGTCGGAATGGAAATAATGGAGATCATGAGAATGACGTGAATCAGTATGATGAAAAAGAGAATAGGAATAGGAATGAGAATGGGAATGGGAATGCGCAGAGGTGGGAAGGGATATGATGAGAATAAGAATGATGAGAATGAGAATGAAGTAAGAACGAGAATGATATGAGAATGAGAATGAAATGAGAATGAGAATGAAATAAGAATTAGAATGAAATGAGAATAAGAATGAAATGAGAATGAGAATGAAATGAGAATGAGAATGAAATGAGAATGAGAATGAGAATGAGAATGAGAATGAGAATCAGATTGAAATGAACATGAGAATGAAGTGAGAATAAGAATGATAAGATGATAATGATCACACTGAGAATGACGAGAATGAGACCATGGGAATGGAAATGGTAGCGGAAATGAGAATAAAACTGGGAATGACGGTATGGAAATGATAATGAAAATGATGAGAATAAGAATAGGATTGGAAATGCAAATAAGAATGGAAATGAGAATGATGAGACTGGGAATGACGTGCATAAGATTGATGTAATGAGAATGAGAATAAGGTGAATCAGCAGGTATGTATGAGACTGAGGATGGAAATGAGAAAGGTGAAAAGGACAATGAAGAGAATAAGAATGAAAATGAAAATGAGAGCGAGAATGAAAATTAAACTCAGACTAAAAATGAAAATGAGAATAAAAACGAGAATGAAAATGAAAATGCAAATGAGAATGAAAAAGAGGATGAAAACGAGAATGGAAAAAAGAATGAAAACGAGAATGATAACGGGACTGAAAACGAGAATGAAAACTAGAATGAGACCAAATAAAAAAGTAAATCTAAAACAAAGAGAATGAGAATGAAAATGAAGAGAATAAAAATGAAAAAGATAATAAGAATGGGAATAAAAAAGAAAATGGGAATGAGGGAATGAGAATCATGAGAATGAAAAAGAGAATGAGAATGGTAATGGAAATGGTAGCCGAAAGAACAGAAGTGGGAATGAGTCAGTATGCCAATGATAATGATGAGAATGGGATTGGAAATGCAAATAGGAATGAAAATGAGGATGAATGATGAGACTGCGAAAGATGTGGATGAGAATGACCTAGATGAGATTGATAAAAATGATGGGAATGGAAATGATAACGAGAACCAAAATGAAACGAAGATATTCACAAGAACGAGAACAAGTACAAGACAGAGAATTAGAATAAGGATGGAAATGAGAAAGCTGAGAAAGAATATGATGAGAATAAGAACCAGAAAGAGAACGAGAATGTAGACGAGAATGAGATTGAGAATTAGAATAAGATCGCGAATAAAAGTGAAAATGAGAATGAAGATGAAAATGTGAATAAGAATGAAAATAAGAATGAGAATGATGAGAAAAATGGGAAAGAAAATAGGAATGAGAATAATGAGAGTTGGGATGACGTGAATGAGTAAATGAGAAAGTTGAGAAGGAAAATGATGAGAATAAGAACCAGAAAGAGAACGAGAATGTAAACGCGAAGGAGATAGAGAATTTGAATGAAAATGCGAACGAGAGCGAGAATAAAAATGAAAATGAGAATGAGGACGAAAATGAGAATGAGGATGATGGGAAAAGAGGGAATGAGAATAATGAGAGTGGGAATGACGTGAATCAGTACGATAAAAATGAGGATGCAAATGAGAAAGGTAAGAAGGAAAGTGATGAAAATAAGAATGATAAAAATGAGGACCAGAAAGAGAACGGGTATGAAAACGAGAAGGAGAATGAGAATTAGAATGAAAATGAGAATGAGGATGAAAATGAGAATGGGAGTGGGGGTGAGAATTAGAAAGAGACAAAGAATGAGAAAAAATAGGAGAATGAGAGTAAAAATTTGAAAGACGGGAATAAAAAAATAAATCTTAAGCTACTGGAATTAGAATATAAATGATGAGAATAAAGATGAAAATGAGAAAGACAAAATATTGATTTAGACAGACTAAAAAGTATGAAAAATTAGCCATTGTTGCCAAATTGAATCTGAACAATTTTTTTGTAATGTTATAAACTATGGATTCTTCTAAAATTATTTTGAACAATAAAATCCTTCTTTTTAATTATTTTTTCTTTGCTCACTAACACTTTTAGATCACTTGTATACAGGGTTTTTGCAATTTGTAAGTTGTCAGTTTTTTCATTGTTTTAAATGGCATAATCTGCCTGCTATAATAATAGTGTCGAATTTGTCTCTAAATAAGCTAAATTTTAACAAATCGGGTACCAATAAAAGCCATTTAGAAATAAATAATTAAATACAGAGTGTTCCATTTGAATAATATTTTTCACACCTTTTTCAAGGAAACGCAACGAAAAAATTTGGGGCAAGATTTTGATCACCTAATTATAATAATATACAGGGTGTTACAAAAATGTGTAATTCAACGACGCCAGATTTTCGCTAAACTCCATTATGCAAAATTCTCTGCTATAAAATGTAATTTTTGTGTTGGCAGTTTGTCGCTGCATGAAACGCTTTCGATGTCTTACTTCCCGAAAACTCAAACACTAGACGCCACTGTGTACTAATATTAGATATTTTCAGCAAAAACAAAATGAAAAAGTCACCACCCTGTATATTTAGACTGGTGGCTATAACTTATCATTTATCAATTATTTCAACCAATGCTATTGTTTCTAATGAATTATTTATGTATCGACATAAATTAATTTGTTTTTGTGTAATATATTTAACATTTATGCACAATAAATTATACAATCAGCTATGTAATTTCACAAATAGCGGGCCATTTTTTTGCAAAACTTATCTCAGGAATCGATTAGCATAAAAGTTGTTTATTAAATTTAATTTTAAATTGATATCTCTACATAATAACAGCTAGATGCTAAGACGATCCAGATATTAGTTTACAAGAATAGATACACCTGAATATTTTACATTCAAGACGCCCCCTATTATTCACTGTGTCAACTGAACTAAAAATATGCCCTGTAACTTATCTTAAAAACGTGACCGAATTTCCGGATCGTAATCTATAAATTTTAATAAAAAATGAGTCTAACCTACAAATCAGTTTTCAGGGGAGTTCCAATTGTGATAGAATTGTTCAGTTTCAGATTTTTATTTTCACTGTCTTTTAACATTATCTTGTTTATTTATACATGTTTGATTTCAGCTACAGTTAAAATCGGAAAGCTTTTGTCGTAAGACTGAGCTTGCAAAAGTTCCTGTAAACAATTGTTGCCCCATTTCCTGTTTATTCTATTTACTTCAGGTTTTCAGCTTTTTTGGACTTGGATTTGCTATTTTTCTTATTTTGGAGTTAGTCGTGCTTTTAGAGCTTTAGTCTGCAGACTTTGAAGCAGAAAAAGCTCCGTCTTTTGTGTTTTTTGATACAATTAATTATTATTATGTTGACAATGTAAATCAACAGGTGGTGAATCTGTACCATAGAAGAATAAATAACTTTTTTATTACATTGTATCATGTTCCACCTAGTTTCCTATTTTATTCAGCGTAAAGAGATCAAGGAGGATATTATTTTGTTGTTGCTAGAATTTTTTCTTCTGTTTACGCCTGTTACCGACCATCTAATTTTGATTGAAGGAAAAATCGAAGTGTTTTAGATTTATCGCTCCCCAACGTGTCCTACGAACATATTTTCAGTATAAACATTTCTGCCTTCAAAGTATTTTTCTGTATTTGTTTATCGTGAAAGTACGATATTTGGACTTTCCATTTACAAAATTGAAAACGATCTCGGGTATATCTAAAACACAACGCTGGAAACTCGAGCTTAAAAAACCTGAAAAACTGTGCATCGCCAATGAAACTCTTTTTTGCTGGATTTTAGTGGGGATTACGTGTCATATTAGAGCGAAAATTGCGCTGTATGCATTTTTCGTTGCCAATAAAGCACCCAATGAAACCGTAAAACCCTGAAAGATATTTTTTCCTCACAATTCAGCAGTGATTAGTTCGCACAAAAGCGCCATGTTCAGGAAACTGAAAAGCTTTTCGGACACTCTGTACCCAAACTTAAAACACGTCACCTCGGGCTGCGCACAATTTTCCCGTTTATTGGATTATCACATGAATGTAGTTATCTCTAGTGCATCGACCATATTTACCAAAATTGCATTAGGGGTGCTATCAATACAAGCACAATTTAAATCATCTGAATAATGCAGATCGCTTTACCATTATCCTGCTTTCATCCAACAGGAACAAAGCAACGACTCCTTTTATTACAATCCTTCCAGGATCTCCTAGAATGCACCGCTGCTCCTTGAAGTATCAAACTTCCATTTGTGCACTCAGATTAGTGAGGGTTTTTAAAACAGGAAAACACCCCCTGACGTGATAACGGCGTCCGTGACATTGTTCATTCAAACAACATTTAATTAGCAAATGGATATCTATTATTTAAGCTCTGAATGTCAGACATGAAAGCCTAAAATTGAAAGTTTCGTTTTTGCGATGAAATGTTCTATCTCTGTACATACAAATGCACTTGCAATCAACTCCCACGGGGTGCTCTTTTCGAGGAGTTGTCTTAAATGTTTCGCTTTGTGGAGTCGGATAAACGAGACATAGAAATGTTGTTTGTATGCAGAAGGTACTTTTAGAGGAAACGAAGACGTTGTTCGATAATTTTATGAAAGTGCATATTTTATGAGGGAGGACAAGGCTGTTGTTGTTATTATTATTGGAAGTTGTGCATGAATATGAAATATTGTAACACCACGGGTGCTGCTGGAAATAGAAATTGCATTGACTTTTTTTAGTCGGTCTGACACACGGTTTTCTTGACTTCAAATGTGTAACTTTAATAATGATAATATCAATAATTTTTATGTATGAACAAATTTATTAAAACAATTGCCAAAAGAGTTATTCATTCACCTGATATCCAAATATCTGGAATTTTTGGTATATTTGGAATCTTTATAATCTTTAGAGCCTTCGGAATTCTCAAAGTGTTTACATTTTTTTGGAATTTTCAGCCTATAAAATACTCGAAATTTTAAGTCTTCACAATTTTCGGAATCTTTTTGGTCTCTTTAAAATCTTCAGAATTTTCAGTATCTTCATTCAGAATCTTCAATCTTAACTCAGAACCTGCAAAATCTCTAGAATTTCTAAAGTCGCGGAATATCGGGAATATTTGAAAGTTCTGAAATATTTTGAATCTTGGAAGTCTTCGAATCTTCTTTTTTTTTGGAATCTTCAGCCTTCAAAGGAATCTTCAGAATCTTTCAATTCTTTACAATGTCTGAAAAATGTGGAGGCTCGGAATATCCGGGATTTTTTAAATTTCTGGAAGTTGTGCAATATGATTTTAGAATCTTCGGAATCTTCAGTCTTCAGATTTTTTGGAATCTTCAGTCTTCAGAGTATTCAGAATATTCAGAATGTTAGGAATCTTCAAAATCTTTCGATTATTTAGCATTAAAATATTACAGAATATCTAGAGACCTAGAATATCCGAAATTTTTGGAAACTTCTGGAATCTCTAGAGTGTCGGAATATCCGTAATTTTTGAAATTTCTGGCCATTCTGGAATATTTGAAACCTTTATGATCTTAGAATCTTCGGAAACTTCAAAGTCTCCAGATTTTTTGGAAACTTCAGCTTTTGAAAAACTCGGAATTGTCATTTTTTGGAATTTTTAGAACCTTCAGAATCTCCATGATCTTCAGAAATTTTTGAATTTTTGGAATGACTAGAATCTCTGGAATCTTCGGAACATTTAAAATTTTTGGAATCTTTATATTCTTCAGAGTCTTCGTAATCTCAGTCTTCAGAATTTTTGTAATCTTCAATGTTCGAAATATCTAGAATTTTCAGGAACTTTAAAATCTCTAGAATCCCGAAATATTTGGATTCTTTGAATTTTCTGGAATCTCTGGTAATATACGGAGTTCATGAAATTTCAAAAATTCAGAATCTTCAATCTTCATTCAGAATCTTCAAAATCTCTAGAATTTATCGAATCTTTACAATTTCTAGAATTTCTAAAGTCGCGGAATATCACGAATATTTGAAATTTCTGAAATATCTAGAGATTTCGAAATCTTATCTTCAGAATCTTCGAAATCTTCAAATATTCAAATTTTTTGGAATCCCCAGCCTTCAACGTACTCACAGCATTCAGAATCTTAGGAATATCCAGAATCTTCAGAATCTTTCGATTCTTTAGAATTTCGGGAATATCTAAAGGCTACAATTTTCAGTATTTTCATTCAGAACCTTCAAAATCTCTAGAATCTCTCGAATCTTTACAATTTCTAGAATTTCCAAAGTCATGGAATAACGGGAATATTTAAAAATTCTGAAATATCTAGAAACTTTTAAACTTTTGTTACCTTCAGAAACTTCGAAATCTTTAAATCTTTAGATTTTTTGGAATCTCCAGAATCTTCAGAATCTTTAGATTTTTTAGAATTTCTGGAATCTCTAGAGGTCTAATATCTAGAAATTTTGGAAATTTTGGAAATTCTGGAGTATTTGGAACTTTTATAATCTCAGAATCTTCGGAACCTTAAAAGTCTTCAATTTTTTTAAAAACTTCTGCTATTGAAATACTCAGAATTGCCAATTTTTAGAATTTTCAGAACCTTTGGAATCTCCATAATCCTCAGAAATTTTTTGAATCATTGGAATTCCTAGAATCTTTGGAACCATCGGAATATTTGAAATCTTTGAAATCTTTATATTCCAAAATCTTCGTAACCTTAAAGTTTTCAGAAGTTTTCAGTTTTTCAAACATCCAGAATCTACAAAAATTTTAGAATCTTCAGAATCTTAAGAATCCCGAAAAATTCGGAATCTTTGGAATTTCTGAATTCTCTCGGAATATAAGGAATAGATGAAATTTAGAAAACCTTTTCAGAGTCCAGAATCTTCGAAATCTTCAAAGTCTTCAGTATCTTTATTCAGAATCTTCAATCTTCATTCAGAACCTTCAAAATCTCGACAATCTTTCAAATCTTTACAATTTCTAGAATTTTTAAAATCCCGCAATTTCAGGAATATTTCAAATTTCTGAAATATCTAGAACCTTTGAACTATTTATTACGTTCCGAATCTTCTAAATCCTCAAATCTTACAGATTTTTTGGAATTTTCGGTTTTTCAATTATTTAAAATTTTTGGAATATCTAAAGGCTTGGAATATCTGAAATTTTTGGAAATTACTGGAACCTGTGGAATATCCGTTTTTTTCTTTTGAAATTTCTGGAGATTCTGGAATATTTGGAAAATTTATAATCTCGGGATTTTTGGAATCTCAAATCTTCAGATTTTTTGGAAACTTCAGCTTTTGAAATAATCAGATTTTTCACTTTTTCGTATTTTCAGAAGCTTGAGAATCTCCATAATCTTCAGAATTTTTTGAATATTTGGGATGCCTAGAATCTCCGGAACCCGCGGAATCTTTGAAATTTTTGGAATCTTTATATTTTTCAGAAACCTCGTATCTTCAAAGTTTTCAAAATTTTGGAATGTTCAGTCTTCGGAATACCCAGAAGCTTCAGAAACTTTTGAATCTTCAAAATCTTTAGAATCTCTAAAATCCTGGAATATTTTGGAATATACGAAATTTTTGAAATTTCGAAAATCTCTGGAAATTTTGAATTTTTTATAATTTTGAGAATCTATCGAATCTTCAGTTTTCAGATTTTTTGGTATCTTCAATTTTCCAAATACTGTGAATCTTCAAAATTTTCCGAATTTTTACAATCTTCAGTATGTTTAGAGGCTTGGAATATCTGAAAGTTTTGGAAATTTCTGGAATCTGTGGAGTCTCAAATATTCGTAATTTTTGAAATTCCTGGAAATTCTGGAATATTTGGAAACTTTATAATCTCGGGATTTTTGGAATCTCAAATCTTCAGATTTTTTGGAAACTTCAGCTTTTGAAATACTCAGATTTTTCAGTTTTTGGAATTTTCAGAAGCATCAGAAGTTCCATAATCTTCAGAATTTTTTGAATTTTTGGAATGACTAGAATCTCCGGAACCCTCGGAATCTTTGAAATTTTTGGAATCTTTATATTTTTCAGAATCTTCGTAACCTCAAAGTTTTCAAAATTTTGGAATGTTCAGTCTTCGGAATATCCAGAAGCTTCAGAAACTTTTGAATCTTCAAAATCTTTAGAAGCTCTAGAATCTTGGAATATTTTGGAATATACAAAATTTTTGAAATTTCGGAAATCTCTGGAAATTTTGAATTTTTTATAATTTTGAGAATCTATCGAATCTTCAGTTTTCAGATTTTTTGGTATCTTCAATTTTCCAAATACTGTGAATCTTCAAAATTTTCCGAATTTTTACAATCTTCAGTATGTTTAGAGGCTTGGAATATCTGAAAGTTTTGGAAATTTCTGGAATCTGTGGAGTCTCAAATATTCGTAATTTTTGAAATTCCTGGAAATTCTGGAATATTTGGAAACTTTATAATCTCGGGATTTTTGGAATCTCAAATCTTCAGATTTTTTGGAAACTTCAGCTTTTGAAATACTCAGATTTTTCAGTTTTTGGAATTTTCAGAAGCATCAGAAGTTCCATAATCTTCAGAATTTTTTGAATTTTTGGAATGACTAGAATCTCCGGAACCCTCGGAATCTTTGAAATTTTTGGAATCTTTATATTTTTCAGAATCTTCGTAACCTCAAAGTTTTCAAAATTTTGGAATGTTCAGTCTTCGGAATATCCAGAAGCTTCAGAAACTTTTGAATCTTCAAAATCTTTAGAAGCTCTAAAATCCTGGAATATTTTGGAATATACGAAATTTTTGAAATTTCGAAAATCTCTGGAAATTTTGAATTCTTTATAATTTTGAGAATCTACCGAATCTTCAGTTTTTAGATTTTTTGGTATCTTCAATTTTCCAAATACTGTGAATCTTCAAAATTTTCGGAATTTTTACAATCTTCAGTATGTTTAGAGGCTTGGAATATCTGAAAGTTTTGGAAATTTCTGGAATCTGTGGAGTCTCGAATATCCGTAATTTTTGAAATTTCTGGAAATTCTGGAATATTTGGAAACTTTATAATTTCGGGATCTTTGGAATCTCAAATCTTCAGATTTTTTGGAAACTTCAGCTTTTGAAATACTCAGATTTTTCAGTTTTTGGAATTTTCAGAAGCATCAGAATATCCATAATCTTCAGAATTTCTGGAATTTTCGGAATGCCTAGAATCTCCGGAACCTTCGGAATCTTCGAATTTTTGGAATCTTTATATTTTTCAGAATCTTCGTAACTTCAAAGTTTTCAAAATTTTGGAATGTTCAGTCTTCGGAATATCCAGAAGCTTCAGAAACTTTTGAATCTTCAAAATCTTTAGAATCTCTAGAATCTTGGAATATTTTGGAATGTACGAAATTTTTGAAATTTCGGTAATCTCTGGAAATTTTAAATTCTTTATAATTTTGAGAATCTACCGAATCTTCAGTTTTCAGATTTTTTGGTATCTTCAATCTTCCAAATACTCTTAATCTTAAAAATTTTTCGAACCTTTACAATCTACGCTATCTTCATTCAGGGCGTTCAAAATCTCTAGAATCGTTCGAATCTTTACAATTTCTACAATTTCTGAAGTCGCAGAGTATCAGGAATATTTGAAATTTCTGAAATATCTAGAACCATTGAAATCTTTATTATCTTCAGAATCTTCGAAATTTTCAAATATTCAGATTTTTGGAATCTTCAGCCTTCCAAGTACTCAAAATATTTAGAATCATAAGAATCTCCAGAGATTTAGAATATCCAAAACTTTTGACAATTTCTGAAATCTGTGGAGTCTCGGAATATCGGTAATTTTTGAAACTTCTGGAAATTCTGGAATATTTGAAACCTTCATAATCTCAGAAACTTCGGAATCTTAAATGTTTTCAAATTTTTTGGAAACTTCAGCTTTTGAAATACTAATAATCTTTAGAATTTTTCTAATCTTTTGGAATTCCTAGAATTTCTGGAATCGTTGTAACCTCAACATTTTCAGAATTTTCAGAAACTTGAGAATCTTCAGAATCTCTAGAATCCCGGAATATTTGGAATATTTGCAATTTCGGAATCTTTGGAAATATACATAATTTATGAAATTTCGGAAATATCTGGAAATTTTTGAATCGTCGCAATTTTCAGAATTTTCGGAATCTTTAGAATTTTCAGTATCTTTATTTCAGAATATATCAAATTTTTGGAATTTCTAAAACCGTTGAAATCTCTGAAACCTTAAATTTTCAAATTTTTTGGAACTTTCAGTCTCTCAAATCTTTGGAATCCTCAGAAACTTCAGAATCTTCAAAATCTTGGAAATCTTCAGAACCTTAGAATCTCTAGAATCTCTGGAATGTCCATTCTCAGGATATTCTGGATGTTTGAAAATTTTGGAAATAATCAGAATCTTAGGAATCTTCGGAAACTTTAAAATCTTCTGAATCTTCGGTCTTGAGATTTTTTGAAATCTTCAATCTTCCGAATATTGTGCATTTTCAGAAATTTTGGAATCTTAAGTATCTTCATTTAGAATTTTCAAAATTTCTGGAATCCTTACAATTTCTAGAATTTCAAAAATCTCTGGACATCAGGAGTATTTGAAATTTCTGAAATCTCTAGAACCCATGAAATCTTTATAATCTTCAGAATCTTAGAAATCTTCAGTGTTCGGATTCTTTGGAAACTTTAGCTTTTAAAATACTCAGAATAGTCAGTTTTTGGAGTTTTTAAAAATTTCAGAACACCTAGAATCGTTAGAATTTTTCGAATATTTGGAATCCGTAGAATCTTTGGAAACTTCGGAATTTTTGAAATCTGTGGAGTCTTCATATTATCTAGAACCTTCAGAATATTATCTAGAACCTTCAGAAACTTTAGAATATCTAGAATCCCGGAATATATTTTTACGACCTCAGAAATGCGTAATTTTTGAAATTTCTGAAATATCTGAAACTTTTCGAATTTTTATAATTCTCAGAATCGTCGGAATCTTGAAAGTCTTTAGATTTTTTGAAATCTTCAGTCTTCGAAATATTCGGAATTCTCAAAACCTTCAGAATCTTCAAATCTTGGAAATCTTCAAAATCTTAGAATCTCTGGAATCTCTACTCGTAGTTGAAATAGCCTGAAAGTTCAGAATCTTCTGAATCTCCAAAGATTTCAGATTTTTTGGAATCTTCAATCTTCCAAATATTGTAAATGTTCAGAAATTTCGGAATCTTTAGAATAATCAGTATATTCGTTCAGAATATTCAAAATATTCAGAATCTTCAAAATTTTCTAAAATTTACAATTTCTAGGATTTCTGAAGTCTCGGAATTATCAGAATTTTTAAATTCCGGAAACCGTTGGAATCTTCGAAATCTTCAAAATCTTCAAAGTTTTACAATTTTTTGCAATCTCGAGTCTGCGAAATATTCGGAATCTTCAAAATCTCCAGAATCCTCGGAACCCGCAGAATATTAGAAGCTCTAGAATGTCTGGAATCTCTTGAATATTTAAAATCTATAGGTGTTCAGGGTTTTCAGAATCTTCATGGTTCCTAAAATTAGAGAAATTAAAGTATCCTTACATTTTCGAAAAATGGAAGACAGCATGTTGTAGATCTTTGCAATACCCTGTACAATTTACAGTTCAACAGTCCTTTGTAACACACTACTTCACATTCATTTTATTGTACGACACCTTCTAAAGCTTTGCTTTATCGATCCCCAATTTATGATTTATTCAGGCCGCTTTTTAAAACACGGTATGTATGTATGTACATACATTAAAGAGCTTTTCAACCCTTTCATAAATACGTAACAAATCTGGTGGAAAAATTATAAATATTCGAACATGAAAGCACACACACAAGAAGGGAAAAAGCTCCCCGAAAGCGTATTATTTCCACAATGCGTTGTTTCGCGCGCACTCTTGCAAGATTTAATAATAATTGTGCTTGTTATTTCTGCCCGAAAATTATTGAGTGAGCAAACTTTTGAAAGATGAATTCGAAATCCATAAAAGTGACGGCTGCTCGCTCGACTTTGGGAAAGATGTAGGTATGAATTCGTGTATTTTTTAGTGTTATTGACGTCCGAACTAAATTCGCTGACGTCTAGACTTCTTGTGAAATATTTGGTGGAGTTGTTCCGAAGACGTAGGGAGGAAATTGATGGTGATTACTCTGTGCAAAAGCGAGTGCACTTTAGAATTAAGAGGAATAACGCCGATGCTCCACAAAAGATATATTGCTGTACCAAGTCGGTGTTATGATAGCGGATGTAGTCGTAAAGTTCAATCATTTGTTACGGGGGTTTACTTTAGAATGGTGAAGGATAGTGGGTTTGGGTTTGCTCACTGAAAATGCAGTGCTTTATAGAATGCACTCTGAAAGAGGGTGGTTTTAGTATTTTCGATACGGGTGGTGGGAGTGTGGATAAAATAATAATTAAGATTGTTTTTTTTTAAATTAAAAAAATGTTTCTCTAGAATAATACAAATTTAGACGCTTACCAAACTTACAAAATTGGTTAAAATATTACTGAAACTGCTTCTGAAAGCTTTCACGTTCAAGCTTGGCCGATTCAAATTTTATTAATAACTAGCTTTTCGTCAGGAACTTCGCTTGCGTAGGCGATTCGTTTTTCAAACTTTAGTTGAATGTTTAACCAACTTCAAAAAATTTGTAGATGGTTTTTTTCCCAGCTTTAAAAAATGATAAAATTTGACTTTGTTTTTTTTACCTTTAACAAAAATAGAAAAACGGAAAATCGAAAAATCAGAAAATTCAAAAATAAACAATCATGACAAAAATGGTAAGTCAAAAAACTGAAGAATATAAAAAGTGAAAAATCGAAAATTCCAAAAACCAAAAATATAATTGAAAAATCTAAAAACTGAAGAACAGAAAATTTGCAAAATCAAATATTGAAAAATCGCAGGATTCAAAAATTGAAAAATAACGAAATTTACCTGAAAATTCGAATATCGAAAATTCGAAAATTCAATTTAACCGAATATTCGAAAAACTGAAAATCCGAGAAATCGAAAAACCAAAAATTCGAAAATCTACAAATCGAAAATAGAAAAACCGTAAAATCGAAAATTCGGAAATCGAGATTTCGAATTATCGACAAATCTAAAAATCGAAGTATAAGAAAAAAGAAATATCGAACGTTGATAGTCGAAAAAAATTCTAAAATGGAAAAATTGTAAAATCTAATCGAAATTAAAAATTCTAAAATCAAAAACCCTAAAAATCAAAAATTTGAAGTTTCGAAAATTGAAGATTTGAAACAACACCCAGAATTGGAAAACTCGAAATATAAAATAATTGAAAAACGATAAAGTGAAAATCGAAGAATTGAAAAATTGAAAAATCGAGAAATCGAAAAGGAAACGAACCGAAAATTCGAATATCGAAAAATCGAAAATTCGATTAATCACATATTCGAGAAAATGAATCCGAGAATGAAACCAAAAATTTGAAAATCTACAAATCGAAAAACCAGAAACCGAAAAATCAGAAATTCGAAAATCGAGATTTTGAAATGTCGAAAATTTCAACAATCGAAATATAGGTAAAACGAAATATCGGAGGTCGAAAAATCGAAAATTCTAAAATCGAAAAGTCGAAAAATGGCAAAAATTGAAAATTAAGAAATCGAAATGAAAAGAAAATTGAAAACTTGGTAAACTGAAAACCCAGAAGTCGAAAAATTGAGGAATATAAAAACCGATAAATCGAAAATTCCAAAAATCAAAAATTGAAAAATCGAAATAGAAAGATTGAAAATCCGAGTAACGAAAATTGTAAACTCGAGAAATCAAAAAATCGAAAAGTAACATAATAGAAAAATCTAAAAACTGAAGAACAGAAAATTTGCAAAATCAAATATTGAAAAATCGCAGAATTCAAAAATTGAAAAATAACGAAAATAACCTGAAAATTCGAATATCGAAAAATCGAAAATTCAATTTCACCAAATATTCGAAAAACCGAAAATCCGCGAAATCGAAAAAACAAAAATTCGAAAATCTACAAATCGAAAATAGAAAAACCGTAAAATCGAAAATTCGGAAATCGAGATTTCGAATTATCGAAAAATCTAAAAATCGAAGTTTAAGAAAAAAGAAATATCGAAAGTTGAAAGTCGAAAAAAAAATTCTAAAATGGAAAAATTGTAAACTCTAATAGAAATTAAAAATTCTAAAATCAAAAAATCAAAAACCCTAAAAATGAAAAATTCGAAAAATGAAAAATTTGAAGTTTCGAAAATTGAAGACCCAGAATTGGAAAAACCGAAATATAAAATAATTGAAAAACGATAAAGTGAAAATCGAAGAATTGAAAAATTGAAAAATCGAGAAATCGAAAAGAGAACAAACTGAAAATTGGAATATTGTAATACCAAAAATCCGATTAATGAAATATTCGAAAAAAGGAAAATTCGAGGAATCGGAAAATCAAAAATTCGAGAATCTATAAATCGAAAATCGAAAAACCATAAAATCAAAAATTTGGAAATCGAGATGAAAAATCCAAGAATCGAATTATAGAAGAAACGAAATATCGAAAGTCGAAACATGGAAAAGTCTAAAATCGAAAAGTCGAAAAACGGAAAAATTGAAAAATTGAGATGTCGAAATTCAAAAATTCTGATACCGAAAAATCCAAAATTCAAAGAATAAAAATCGTAATTTCGAAAATTGAAAATTTGGAAAATCGAAAATCCAAGAAGTCGTAAAATTGAAAAGTAAATTAATTGAAAATCGAAAAACTGAAAAACGGAAAAATGAAATATCGAATATTGATAAATCGAAAAATTGAACAATTGAAAAATCCAGAAATCGAAAAGGAAACGAACCGAAAATTCGAATATCGAAAAATCGAAAATTCGATTAATCACATATTCGAGAAAATGAATCCGAGAATGAAACCAAAAATTTGAAAATCTACAAATCGAAAAACCAGAAACCGAAAAATCAGAAATTCGAAAATCGAGATTTTGAATGTCGAGAAGTCCAACAATTGAAATATAGGAAAAACGAAATATCGCAGGTCGAAAAATCGAAAATTCTAAAATCGAAAAGTCGAACAATGGCAAAAATTGAAAATTAAGAAATCGAAATGAAAAGAAAATCGAAAATTTGGTAAACTGAAAACCCAGAAGTCGGAAAATTGAGGAATATAAAAACCAAAAAATCGAAAATTTCAAAAATCAAAAATTGAAAAATCGAAACATAGAAAGATTGAAAATCCGAGTAACGAAAATTGTAAACTCGAGAAATCAAAAAATCGAAAAGTAATATAATTGAAAAATCTAAAAACTAGAGAACAGAAAATTTGCAAAATCAAATATTGAAAAATCGCAGAATTCAAAAATTGAAAAATAACGAAAATTACTTGAAAATTCGGATATCGAAAAATCGAAAATTCAATTTAACCGAATATTCGAAAAACCGAAAATCCGCGAAATCGAAGAAACAAAAATTCGAAAATCTACAAATCGAAAATAGAAAAACCGTAAAATCTAAAATTGGAAAATCGAAATTTCGAAAAATCTAAACATCGAAGTATAAGAAAAAAGAAATATCGAAAGTTGAAAATCGAAAAAAAATTATAAAATGGAAATATTGTAAAATCTAATCGAAATTAAAAATTCTAAAATCAAAAAATCAAAAACCCTAAAAATCAAAAATTCGAAAAATGAAAAATTTGAAGCTTCGAAAATTGAAGATTTGAAAAATCGGAAGACCCAGAATTGGAAAAATCGAAATATAAAATAATTGAAAATCGAAAAAGTGAAAAACGGAAAAAATGAAATATCGAATATTGATAAATGGAAAAATTGAACAATTGAAAAATCCAGAAACTGAAAAGGAAACAAACTGAAAATTAAAAATCGAAAATTCGATTAATCACATATTCGAGAAAATGAAAATCCGAGAAATCGCAAAACCAAAGATTTGAAAATCTGCAAATCGAAAAATTAAAAATCAAGAAATCGAAATGAAAAGAAAATTGAAAATCGAGAAATCGAAATGAAAAGAAAATTGAAAATTTGGTAAACTAAAAACCGAGAAATCGAAAAACTGAAAAGTAAAATAATTAAAAAACTGGAGCATGGAAAAATTGAAACGAAAATTCGAAAAAGCAAAGAATTGAAAAATTGAAAAATCAAGAAATCGAAAAGGAAGCGAACTGAAAATTCTCATATCGAAAAAAAGAAAATTCGATTAACCAAATATATATTCAAAATAACGATAATCCGAGAAACCGGAAAACCATAAAATCGAAAATCTGCAAATCAAAAATCGAAAAACCAAAAAACGAAAAATCCGAAAAGCGAGATTTCGAAATATCAAAAACTCTAAGAATCGATGTATAGGAAAAACGAAATATCGAAAGTCGAAAAATCAAAAATTCTAAAATCAAAAAGTCGAAAAATAGAAAAATTGAAAATCAAAAATTCGAAACTTCAAAAATGTAACATTCGAAATTTCAATAATTAAATAAATAATTGATAAATCGAAAAACTAAAAAATGGAAAAAATAAAAAATCCAATATTGAAAAATCGAAGAATGCTAAGTTTGAAAAATCAGGAAATCGAGAAGGAAACAAACTGAAAATTCGAATATGGAAAAATCGACAATTCAGAAACCGAAAAATCAAAAATTTTCAAAATCGAGACTTCAAAGTTTCGAAAAATATAAGAAATTAATCAACTATTCGAAAAAACGGAAATCGAAAAAACAAAAAATTCGAAAGTGTACAAATCGAAAATCCAGAATCCGAAAATCAAAAATTTGAAAATCGAGATTTGGAAATCTCGAAAAATCCAAGAATCGAAGCATAGGAAAAACTAAATATTGAAGGTCGAAAAATCAAAAAGTCTAAAGTAGAAAATTCGAAAAATAGAAAAATAGAAAAACTGAGAAATGAAAATTAAAAGATTCTAATATTGAAAAATCGAAAATTCCAAAGATGGAAAAATTCGAAATTTCGAAAATTGAAAATTCGAAAAGCCGAGAAGTCGAAAAATCGAAATATAAAATATGTAATACGAAAAACTGAAGAATGGAAAAATTGAAAAAATCGAAGAATAAAAAAAATTGAAAAATTGAGAAATCGGAAAGGAGACAAACTGAAAATTTTTATATCGAAAAATTGAAAATTCTAAAATAAAAAATTCGAAAAGCAGAAAAATTGGAAAATCGAAATAAAAAATCTAACCGTTGAGAGATCGAAAAACCGGAACTTTCGAAAAATGGAAAATTCGAAATTCCGAAAATTTAAAATTTGAAAATTCGAAAATTCAAAAAATCGAAATATAAAATAATTCGAAAAAACTGAAGAGAGGAAATATTGAAAAATCGAAGAATTGAAATTGAAAAATCGTGAAATCGGAAAGGAACTAAACTGAAAATTAGAATAATCGAAAGTCAAAGACATGTAGGAATCAAAATACGAAAATTTAAAATCGAAAATCAATAAACCGAAAACTCTACAAAATAATTTGAAAAGCTGAAGAATGGAAAAATTGAAAACATTGAAGAATAAAAAAAAATAAAAATTAGAAAATTCGAAAATTTGAAATATAAAATAATTCGAAATACTGAAGAATGGAAAAATGAAAAATTAAGCAATCGGAAAGGAAACAAACTGAAAATTCGAATATCGAAAAGTCGAAAATTTGATAAATATTCGAAAAAAAACTAAGATCCTAGAAATCTGAAAACCGAAAACTCGATAATTTACAAATCGAAAACCAAGAACCCGAAAACTCCAAAATTCGAAAATCGAGATTTCGAAATATCGAGCAATCCAAGAATTGAAGTATAGGAAAACTGAAATATCGAAAGCCGTAAAATCGAAAATTATAAAATTGTAAAGTCAAAAATGGAAAAATCAAAATTTCTAAAACTGAAAATTTGAAAAATGGTACAGTTGAGAAGTCGAATCGAAACACCTAGAAATTGTGAAATCGAAACATCAGAATATCGAGAAATCGAGAAATCGAAAAGTCGAGAAGGCGAGAAGTCGAAAAATCGACATACTAAAAAATCTAAAATTAAACTATCGAAAAATTAAAAAATCCAGAAATAGAAAAGTTCTTAAAATTAAAGCGCTGAAGAGTTGAAAAATCGAAAACTTGAAAAATCGAGAAAACGTAAAATTTTAAATACTGAAAAACCGAGAAGTCGAGGAATGGAAAAAATAAAACAATAGAAAAATGTAAAATTTTAACAACCGAAAAATTGAAAAATCGAAAAACTGAGAAATTAAGCAAGCCATTTACTAACGTAAATTTGTATTGTATTGTGTAGTGGGGATGATTAACCGAATTTTTATTGGCTCTTTACCATCTACACGATAATCCTAAAATTTGACAGTATTGTCGGAGATTATCTGTCTAATAAAAATCTGGACAGAGCACTCAGACAAACGAACAGACAGATAGACGGAAACGGGGCCTACGTACTCTAGGGGTCATAAAAATGTATTTAATATTATTAAATTAATTATTATTAATTAATTATTAGTCTCGTAAAGATTCCAAACAAATACACAAAGTTATCGCCAGAAAAATATTTTTCCTCATACTTTGGCACCCTCTTTAAGGGTGGAAACTCGAAAAAAGCCGAAATAAGTGTTTCATTATTTGTGCTGGACAAGCATTAATACCAAGTGTTACATAAATATTACCATAAAAATATATTTCCTATACAAATGTAGCCACTCCTTTTCACCCCCTTAGGGGTTGAATCTCGGAGAATGCTGAATACGCGTTTCATTGTTTATGTTGAAAAGAGCATTAATGCCAAGTTTCACGGAAAACTGTACAATATAATTTTTTTAGGGGATGAATGTCGATAAATCCTTCCTGAAACGATGCCTCCAGGGTAAAATCAACACCCTCTCCAAATTTCAAATTTCTATCATTATCAATAGGTCAGTCAATCGAAACATTGCCTTTTATATATTTACATTCTCGTATACTCATAGATAAATAATAATAATAAACTTGCATTTTCGTATCGTAGCACCTCCATAACCCTAAAAACGAACGAAATGAGCCTTTCCCGAAACGACCCTCCGCTCCCTCCAATATCACTCAACTCCATAAAAAATGCATGCTAACTACCAAAATACCAATCCATAAAAACTGAAATCCCCCAATCTACCGGAAACTAAATAAACATTCTAATCATCCCCGACCAAATCCGCCCCCACAACCTAGACCCCCTAATCCGATCATAACGCCGAATCTTCGAAAGCGGTAAATTTTTAAGCACCCTCCCGAATCCAGGAATCCAGGCCGGGGGTGGCATCCCACGCACCCTTGCGCGGCCCAAGATTCGGACACAGTCAAATTACTCCAGTGTCGTAAGACCGGCAGACAAGACAGACTGCGTGTCTGTAGTAGCGGGGGCGGCGGCATGTGCACCGGCGGCGGCGATACACCGACGAGTGGCAGTGGCGTGAAGCGCCCTGTGCGAGTATGAAGCGCTCGAAGTGCGGGTAGTGCAGACCATGGCCGCCTCCAGCAGGTACAGTTCTTACAACTGCCTCACCAGTTGGGACAGCTACGATAAAATACCCAGGTAACAGGCTTTGCGGAACGGACGCGGAGGCGGCGGCGGGAAAGTTGGGATAAGTTGGGGGAGGGGGCGAAACTGTCAAAAAAGTATGTGGATTGACATTGCTGGTAGTGACCGTGGAGATCGATAATAAGTACGGGTTTTGCATGTCTGAGTGTTTTTTTTATTGTTTTTTGAACTTTAGTTTTTTAATCGTGGTGTTATCTGGAGTAATAACAGTAGTATTTTTTTTTTTGTTAATTAAAATGTATATAGGGCGCTTTTTTGTAATTACTTTATTAATACTCTAATGTTATGCGATTAAAATGAGCAGGATATTACTCCTCCCTTCGGGAATAAACTCTAGTAAATTCTACAACAACTTGTAAATGTGATTATCAACTTTCAAAGTTGTTCGTGTTAGGTTAAAACGGATATTTTTTCCATTATAAGTTTTGCTGAAATGAAGTTAGTGATCGAATTTTTTAAGATAATACGATTTTTGTTTAACCAGTCAACTGGCATAATTTTTTTTAAATTCATCCAATTGGTCTCAGTTCTACTGGAAAATTACGTTAGTGTTAGGCTGCTAAATGCAACTTTTGTGCTTTTTTTCAACAAAATTTTTCATTCATACAAAATATTTTATTTATTTATTTATTTTATTAGTTTTAACATCATAAACAGGTATTCGTTTTGTTGTCGTAGCAATTAAATTGAATCATAGTATACAGGGTGTTTATAAAAAAATCTAAATCAAAATCAAATATCAGAATACCAGAATAATTTAACGTCACAGGGGCATCTATAGGATTATTATAATAAAACAAACGTAAGTAATTTCATTGACGATTCATTCGTAAACCGCACTAGTTTAAAAATAACGCCAAGAATGCGAGCGCAGCGAGCATGTTCAGGAGTTATTGAAAAATAGTTGTCAGATTCCCCGAGACTCTAAATTATTCATCAGACATTTTTTTCTTAGTCTGGGACTAACGTTTAAAACAAGAACATTTAGAGTGCGAGCACAGCGAGCATGTTCAAGTTTTATTTGAAAAATTGATCTAAAGTTTTAAAATTTTATCATTAAAATAGATTGGTTTATTAACTCTTTTAGTCGCCCTGTATAACATAATTATGAATGCGTTGATAAACCATAAGTATGTAATCATACTATTTTGCTTATTTTACATAGGATTTATTCGGCAAAATTTTGAGATGACGTCATCAATTTTTTGCGAGGGGGTAAATGGAGGAATTTTGATTAAGAATTTATCATGCTTACCATGATGTTAAAGCGTACACAATATTCTTATACAATTTTGATTTTGTTTTCAAAAATCTGGATGTCTAAGGTAAAAACTCAACGCCGATTCATAAACCACACGTGCAAAAGTTTCTTGTTTTATAAAATTTAAATAATATGCACCAATGGTGGAGATGCTTAGTCAAATTTTGTTTTTTGCGTACTTTAGGGATCATTAAATGTCGAAAAAACATGAAAGTACCAAGTCGTCCGAACGAAAAAACAGAACAAATGCACTAATAAAATACAGATGTTCTACTTATTTGAAAAAAAAAGGAGGGATATTGAAAATTTCAGCTTTTAATAAAGTTGCATACAAATTCACAAAAATCGAAAATCAAAATTAAATTTTTTAAAACTCCTAAAAATCACAACTTATATTTCATCTTGGTTATACTGAAACAGTGTTTACAGTTCTTGAAAAAGTTTTGTCGAAAATGACTTCTGCACGTCGAAATGAACAAAAACGTGCTTTTGGGTACTTTTCAAAAGTGGTCGAAAAAGGTAAAAAATTTCAAAAGGGGTATTAAAAATGTGAGATTTTAACAAAGTTGCTTAAAAATCCACAAAAATCGGGAATATAGATATTGATGAGCTGTTTAGAAAATGGTCCTAGACCAAAATTTTCCAAAATTCGGTTTCAAAATTAAATTTTCGAAATAAGTATTCCAAAAATGGCAACATTTTGTTTTGATGAATCAGGAAAAGTAGTTGGAATTTTCTAAGAAATGTCACCGAAAATGACTTTTATATACCGAAATCAACCAAAAATTATTTTAGGTAATTTTCGAAAGTGTTCGGAAAAATGTCAAAAACTTCAAGTGGCGGGGTATTGAAAATTTGAGCTGCTTAGAGATGCTTAGCCAAATTTTGTTTTTTTTGTACTTCAGGGGTCCCTAAATGTCGACCAAACATGAAAAGACCAAGTCGTCCGAACGAAATAACAGAATAAAATGTAGTAATAAAACACAGATGTTCTAGTACTTTGCAAACAATAGTTGAAATTTTGGAAGAAATATTCCAGAAAATGGCTTCTCTAAGTCGAAATCAACAACAAAACGTCTTTGGGCGATTTCGGAAAGGACGGATATTGAAAATTTCAGGCTTTAATAAAATTGCACACAAATTCACAAAAAACATGGAATATAGATATGGATGAACTGATTAGAAAATGGTCCCAGACCAAGATTGTCGAAAATTTGGTTTCAAAATTAAATTTTCGAAATATTCTAAAAATGGCAACATTTTGTTTTGGTGATTCAGGAAAAGTGGTTGGAATTTTCTAAGATACTCACCGAAAATGACTTTTATATACCGAAATCAACCAAAAATTATTTTAGGTAATTTTCGAAAGTGTTCGGAAAAATGTCAAAAACTTCAAGTGGCGGCGTATTGGAAATTTGAGCTGCTCGGGGATGCTTAGCCAAATTTTGTTTTTTTTTCCTACTATAGGGGTCATTAAATGTCGAGAAAACATGAAAGTAGCAAGGCCGATTACTTCTATAGTTTTCGCTTGGGAAGCAACGAAAGAAAAAACAGAATAAGATGCAGGAATAAAATACAGATGTTCTATTTATTATTTGAAGAAGTGGTTGAAATTTTGAAAGAAATTTTCCAAAAAATAGACTCTGTAATGGGTGATTTTCGGAACGGTTCGAAAAAAGCTTCAATATTTCAAAAGGAGGGATATTGAAAATTTCAGCTTTTAATAAAGTTGCACACGAATTAAAAAAAAAATCTAGAATTTAGATATCGATGAACTGAGTAGAACTTGACCCGACCAAGATTTTTGAAAATTTCCATCTCAAAATAAATTTTTTTAAAAATCCCTGAAATCGCAACATATATTTCTTTTTGCTAGAACAGTGTTTGCAATTCTTGAAAAAATGTTGCCGAAAATGACTTCTGCAAGCCGAAATGAACAAAAATGCGTTTTTGGCTACTTTCGAAAGTTCTCGGAAAAGGTCAAAAATTTCAAAGAAGATATTGAAAATCTGAGCTTTTAACAAAATTGCATAAAAATTCAGCAAATCCGGGGATGTAGATATTCACAAGCTATTTAGAAAATGGCCCCAGACCAAGATTTTCGAAAATTCGGTTTAAAAGTAAAATTTTCGAAATATTCCAAAAATGGCAACATTTCATTTTGGTAATTTAGGAAACGTGGTTACAATTTTCTAAGAAATGTTGCGGAAAATGATTTATACACACCGAAATCACCAAAAAATGGTTTTAGGTAATTTTCGAAAGTGTTCGGAAAAATGTTAAAATTTCAAATAGTGCGGGTATTAAAAATTTGAGCTGTTTAGAGATGGTTAGCCAAATTTTGTTTTTTTTTTTGTACTCTACGGGTCATTAAATGTCGAGAAAACATGAAAGTAGCAAGTCGTCCTAACGAAAAAACAGAATAAAATGCACTAGTAAAATTCAGGTGTTCTACTTATTTGAAAAAATAGTTGAAATTTTGGAAGAATTATCGAAATTAACAACGAAGTGTCTTTGGGCGATGTTCGGAAAGGTTCGAAAAAAGCTGGAAAATTTCAAAAGGAGAGATATTAAAAATTTCAGCTTTTAAAAAGTTGCACACAAATTGATAAAAAATATGGAATGTAGATATCGATGAACTGATTAGAAATTAGTCCGAAACCAAGATTTTAGAAAATTTCGGTTTCAAAATTATTTTTTTTTATTCCCAACATATATTTCGTTTTGGTTATACTGTAACAGTGTTTCCAATTCTTGAAAAAAGGGTGAGCTGTTTACAGAATGGTCCCAGAGCAAGATTTTCCAAAATTCGGTTTCAAAATTGAATTTTCGAAAAATTCCAAAAATGGCAGCATTTGATTTTAGTGATTCAGGAAAAGTAGTTGGAATTTTCTAAAAAAAAATGGTTTTAGGTAATTTTCGAAAGTGTTCGGAAAATGTCAAAAATTTCAAATGAAAAATAAAAAAAAACAACATGATTAACGATGTCTCATGCTTACGATAATTTAAAACGTTTGCAGTTTCAAAGTTAAATTGCGAAATGTTTTTATACAATTTTGATTTCTTTCCAAAAATCTGCATATCTAAGATAAAAACTCAACACGGATTCATAAACCACAAGTACAAAAATATCTTCTTTTAAAAAATTTAAAAATTGAGCACAAATGGTGTAGATGCTTAAACAGATTTTGATTTATTTTGTACTATAGGGATCATTAAGTGTCGAGAAAACATGAAAGTAGCAAGTCGTCCGAATGCTTCCATAGCATTCTCTCGGGAAGTAAAAATGCACAAATTACCAAGTTTTATATAGAAAATACTTCATATATACTAAATTCACTCTTTTTGGGTACTTGTAAAATTTTATCGTGATTTTTTTTTCATGAATTGTTAAATAATTTCAAGAAAATAGAAAAAGTGGCAACGTCGCAGCAGAATTCCAGAAATAAATTGTGATTGTAAACCCATAAAAGAAATTAATCAGAAAATGTAAAAATATGCAGAGTATTCAACGTAAAGAAAGTTTGATGTTACGTTTCAAAAGGATCACTATAGTTGAAAAAATTTTTTTGGTGTATTTTACTCACAGGACTTTTTTCTACTGGTCTCCCGTTTCCGTCTGACTGTCTGTCTGTCGTATGTGTCTTTTTTTGACACATAATAATTTCCGAAACTACTGGATCTGATAAATAAGAAGTAAGCCCGCCCACCCACCCCTCGTCATTCTGATGACTACTGATAATGTTGTCAAGTAATGACAACATCATTATTTTGTTGGAATCTTAGGCAAATCAGTTAAAGCATGAGTGAGAAAACGAATAAATCGTGAACAAAATATATACAAAAGATTAAGTTGATGTTAAATAAGCTCCTCCCACTTGCACAAGCTCCACCTTAATAAATTATTTCACTGACCCGAAGAAGAGGGGCGGCGTTTACAGTTGTACCTCACCGTGTTTATTTTAAATGATTTTTAAATATTTCTACGTAAACGCTGACGGCAAAGTTGTTTTTTGAATAAACAATAACAATAGTATTAAAAAAAATGTAGTCCTAGATTGTATTATTTGTCAATGTTACAGCCAATAAAATGCGTTATCAAGACGGAGTAGGGGTGGGTGGGTGGGGCTACTTTTGATTTTTGTCCGAGCTGAGATTAGCTTTGTTCTAAGAGTCCTATAAGGAAGCAATAGCCCCGCCCACCCACCCCCTCTTGATTGTTATACGCTATAAATCATTTTAAGAAATTGGAAAAAGTGTCAACGTCGCAGCAAAATTCCAGAAATATTGTTAATTGTGTTATTTCCGCCATTAGTTTTTGCTTTATAGAGGTGAACACAATGAAAAAATCGAAAATTAAATTTATAATTTTTCACAAAAGTTCTACTACAGTGTGATAAAATCACCAACAGACAGACAGACTGGAAACAAACGACAGAGACCGGAAACGGGACCCACTTTTTCATATTTTACGAGCTATAAAACCTCAACCAAATTTCCTTTATGCTACTGAACCAAAAATTAAAAACAGGTAAATTTTATCGTCCTTTATGTTGGTAATTATTCTTATCAGTCTTACACGTCACTGGTATTTCTTACTGTCGACGTAAAACCACAACGTAAAGTTAAACTTGGCATGCGAAAGAAAGCGCATGCAAGGAAATTTCACACGGAAATGTTCAACACCGACGCTTTGTCTTACCTAAAAGTTTTAGCCCCGTTTTAACCAAATCGCGCAATTTTTTTGGCTAAATTTTCACGATTTTTACCGTTTAACATTTGTACTTATCGTTGTAGGATCTCCATTGTGTCTACGAGCCGGTAGCAGCTACAACCCCATCCATCACATCAAGTAATATATACACACTGTTTACGGTGAAAGATTACTCGTTTACTTTAACGTATCGAAAAAATATCCTGTGACATTTTGATAGAAGTCGTTCAAGTACGTAATCTAAATAGGGGCTCTCAAACTGTAACTGTTTCAAAAAAAAAAAATGATGAAAAATCCAACACTTCGTCTCGTCGTGCTAAATTTTATAAACAACGTTCTGTACGTTTACATATCGATTTAGTTCGTTTTTCTCTCGCAAAAACTGATCTAATTCCGGGCCATACAATTAAATTTTTCCACTGAAAGTGAGCATCCATCGATCGTCGTTTGATAAAGACAAAGCACGAACACAAATAGAATCAAAATTCTGTTGGTAATAATTATTAAAAATATATATAGATATATATTATATAATTTATTATTATGTAGACAAATATTTATAGCTGGACTGACCATTAAGGACGTCCACGTCGTTAATTTTCGTAAAACTCCGTTTATATTAATTGCGTTGTTTGATAACTGAGAGCTTCAATGATAAATAATGCGTTAATCGATATTAAACGATAATAAATATTTCACTCAGTTTACCAAAGCCAGGTAATTACACTTTAAACAATTAGCCCAGTTGTTGTGGACAGACTTGATGCTTTAACATTTACCGGTTGTCGTGGGAGGAAGTACGCAATATTTTTGCTCTCTAGGGTCAAAAGTACACTTTGATAAGTCGAATAATACCCCTTCTCCAGACTGATGACGTCATTTTCGCCTGTGCTAAGTAAAAACGGATAAACCTCCTGCAGCTCAAACGTATTTTCCTCTAATCTTCGCTTTTAGTAGCACCGCTCTATTCCCTGTAAGGATTAGGCAATTTCTGCTTTTCCCCAGGTTCGTTAATAAGCAAAGTTGTTTTTATTGCCTGATTGCTTTCCATACGACCCGATCCAACCGGGAGAAGAAAAATCAGATTAGCGTCCCATTTATTCAAATTTCAGCACGGCTTTGAGAGAATTTAAATACTTATTGTCAAAGCAAATCTACGAAAGCTCTATCGGTAATCATTTTCAGATCAAGATCGCTTTATACCGCGAAAGCTCGACTAAGCTTTCTGGTACGTCATTAGTTTTTGCATGAAAGCTCTGTGCACACCAACTTCGTAAAACGTAATTTTTATTAATGAATAAAAGCACCGTGACGCTAACAAGACAGATAAAGTCTAACGTAATATTAATATCGATCTTGAAATTGTGGCACTGTGGGGCGCACTAATAGATTAAGCAGCTTTTGTAGAGCGAATACGTCGTAGTAAAGCATTCCGGTGTAATCGCGGGATTTATTGGTTAATTCGAGCAACGTTTATTGGACGATCGCGCAATAAATTCGAGTACGGAGAGCTTGAGCAAAAAGCGGAGCTTTTCCGTTTCTTCGATTGGAATCGAAGCGACCGCCAAGTCGTCGTTATTCCCCGAACAGATTAATGAAGAGGATAATTATGTCAAATTACAATTTTACGGGTCGTATAAATTATATAGGGCCCGGGATTATTAGAACGAGTGACGTGTGCTTCGGATGACGATTTTATAGATGTCTAAAAGCGGCTGATCGTTTCCGAGTTAGCGTTTGAGCTTGTTAACTTCTGAATTAATTTGTTCGCCTAAAAAAAGAAAGATAAAGTGAGAACTCGAAAGTAATGTTCACTGTGCTTAATTTTCTCCCCGAAGACAATGGTGATGGGGGTCGATAATGATTTTTATTTGTGAGAGTAAATATCGTTTCATTTATAAATGATTGATTGCTTGTTTTAAAGCTTCTGCAGCCGCAATTGTGGGTAATGGATGGGTTGTTTTTGTGTATTTATGACGATTATCTTCAGTGTTTGGCGTTTTTGGGACTTTGACGATTTTTTTCGGTTGCTAATTGTGGCACGAAATGTGTAAAATGTGTCACGTAAATTCTGTGTACTTGATTACGTTTATTGTATTTGACGCAGGCAATAATGAAATTGTTGGAACTACAACTGAGATGGATTTTTCTGATAGTGGGAACGTATTGTTTTAATTTTGTTACGAAAAAATCACTTTTGGTGGAGGAATTACTGTTTACAAGTTTCTGGAAGTCGCTAATTAGATCGATACTGGTTGTGTTTCTAGAAATAAAAATAGTAAGTTCGATTCCTGCTTCAGTTTCAAACTACTCTAATTCTTAAGTGCATCTGGAAGCAAAGTTAACAAAAGTAGAAATAAAACTGGCAACTGTAGCATTTTTTTCTTAGTTAACATTATCAAAGACAAACATTACGTCCAGCTGTGAGCGAATGTGACAAAAAACTTAAAGTGTTGAGTGTTGAGAGACAGGACCAGCATCTGCATTAAACACTCTATCCTCATTTTATTATATATATTTCTATACTTTAAAAAAATTACAAAATCATCATCTTGTTAGAATCTTAGGCAAATCTTTTTGACATTTACAGGAGTTGTGTTTCAGAGGAAATTCTCGATAATAAGTGAGGATTCCGACATAATATTCAATTTTGATTATTAAAGTTTCAAAGACGTTAGTGACATTATATTATATATATATTTTTAGAAGAACTAAGGTATTTCTTAAAATATCTTAATGTTGATAAAGGAAACAAGGACAGATCCGAATCCAAAAAGATGATCAGTTTTGTAGTCATGTTGAGCAACATTAATTTTTTAAAAAACTAATTTTTCTTAATTTTTGCGTAATAAACAAAATTTTAGCCGTCATTTTAAAAGATATCGGGAGAATAAACTGAGACAATTTCCGATTAAAATGCGCAATTTTCAAATGGATTTCTCTAAAATTGTTGAGTGTTGAGAGAGAGTGGGGAACGACCAGCATCTGCATTAAACACTCTATTCCCGATTTTCAATATTTCTATACTTTTAAAACTCGGAGTTTTATATTTATCGGAATCTAGTGTTTTTAAAGAAATAGTTCGTTTAATTAAAGAATCTCTAACTGCTTGTCGAAATCACGTCTATACGAATTAAATATAGATTTCTTAGGAGAATATATAGGATAAGAAATAAAAATCCTGTCAGACAAAAAAAAAGATTGGAAAAATGAGGCTTTTAACCATCCCTAGAAAACTACGTGAAAGTGTATCGGTATCCAGAAAAAGAGAAAAATAAAAGAAAAAGTAACGGAAGCAATAAATAACTAACTTTATAAAAATAAAGGCATCCAACCACTCTTGTTTTTTTTTTTTGTTTGTTGTTAAGTCTTGGATTCTACCGCTTGCAAATCACAATTCAATTCCTAGTTTGGAGTGAATCAAATAAAGTAGTGAAATTGTTAATCAGGAGGGCGGAGCTAAGTTTAGTTTTTTTGTTCAGAATTTAATAAACAATCAAGAACCCCGCCCACCCGCCCGCCTCTTCATTCTAATGACTACTTTTAATATTGTCAAGTAATGACAACTTCATTGTCTTGTTAGAATCTTAGGCAATTAAACTGGGGTTAAATAAGAATTCCAGACGTGAGAATTAAGCAATATAACTGGATGCTCCTCCCATTGGCACAAGCTCCACCTTAATATATTATTTCACTGGCCTGAGGAAGTGGGGCGGAGTTTACAGTTGTACCTTGCTGTGTCTATTTTAAATGATTTTTAAATATTTCTACGTAAACGCTGACAGCAAAGCCGTTTTTTGAATAAATAATAAAATGTTAAAAAAAAATGTAGTCCTACATTCTATTGTTTGTCAATACAGCCAATAAAATGAATTATCAAGACGGAATAGGGGTGGGTGGGTGGGGCCATGTTTGACTTTTACCGGAGCTAAGATTACCTTTCTTCTAAGAGTCTTATGAAAATCAATAGCCCCGCCCACCCACCCCGTCTTGATTCTGGTGGGTACTCTTAATATTGTCAATTAATGTTAATTATTAACAACATTATCTTATTAGAATCTTAGATAAATAATATAGTAAACCGTTAATCCATTATATGCTAAACAAACACACTTTTATCTGTTGTTTGAAGAGATATGAGAAAATAGACTTGCAAACTTAAGGAAACTTCGGATAAAAATGGGTCACTTTCATATCAATTGGACACTTTAATTTTGAAAATGTTTTCTTCAAGAGTTTTCCAGACGTGAAATAATACAATTTAGAGAAAAATTCCATTCCTTAAAATATCTTGGTAATTGAATAAAAATAACGAAACTGGTAGAGATTTTAATTAAGACGACAGGTTTTCCAACCACTTTGTGTTTCATTAATAAAACAGATTTTTCTCTGTTATTAGAAGAGATACGAGGAAAATAAATACAGATATCTTATTCTAAGGAAATCTCCAGTAAGAATGACAAGAGGTAAAAATTAAAAATTTGTATATTAACAAACAGAATTAAGGCAGATTCATAAACAACAACTACAGGAGTATATTATTTTATAATGTTTAGGTAAACTTAATTAGTATTAAAATACATACTTGGCGTTAATCGGTCCAGTAGTTTTGGAGATTAATTAAAAATCGACACAGATAACAGACGACAGACAGACTGAAACGGGGGACCACTTTTTTGGACTCTAGGGGCCATGAAACGTCGAGAAAACATGAAAGTAGCTATCGCTTACGCTGGGGAAGTAAACACCTATTTTTCTCTGAAGACATACGAGGAATTTTTATATGAAAATATTGGAGTCATAGAGTCTTAAAGACCTGAAATAATACATTTTAGAATAAATATTTTGAAAATTGAACGTAACACCAACACAAGCAGAAATTTTAAACAAGACGAACCACATGTTTCCCGATCATTTCCACTAACCTTAATTATTTGCAAAAGAAACACATTTTTCTCTATTATTCGAATAGTCACGGGAAAACTAACTACAGATTCCTAATTATCAGAAAATTTCCTATGAAAACGATATATTTTCAGACTGACTTTAGTTTTTGGATAAAAATTTTGAAGAAGCTTTTAGTTAAAATAATAAATGACAAGAAATTGTGCACTTCATTCATATTCACTACATATATTTTTTACGAAATAAACAAATTTTTTCTACGTTATTTGAAGAAATACCGGAAAAACAGGTACAGATTCGTTATTTTGAGAGTATTTCTAATTATAACCGTCACTTTTCCATTTGACTTTACAAACGTAAAATGGCTAAGACGCGAATTTTGGAAATTTTTATTTCAGAAATTTTAATGAAAGTTTTATATGAAATAGTAAATTTTAGAAGAAATAGTACAGTTCTTTAAATATGCTGATATTTGAAAAAAGTAACAGGCCAATCTGGAGAAACTACCAGTTTGATATTTTGGGTAAAATAAATTTTTTGCGTCATGAACAAATTTTTCGCCATTATTTGAAGAAATCCAGAGAAAATAAACACAGATTGGTGGTCCTGAGAAAATATTCTAGTTTCCAAATGGATTTGTTAAACTTTAATTTTTCCCATAAAAATGGTGGAGGCGCCGGGATAATATTCAATTTTTAAAATTTATGATTGGAACTTAATACTTTTTTGCCATAATTTAAACAGATACGGGAAAAATAAGTTCAAACTTGTGATCATGAGAAATTTTCAGTAAGAGTGACCACTTTTTAAATTTACTTGACAAACTTAAGTTATTGCATAAAATTCTTTTTCGAAAATATTTAGTTCAAAAATTTTAAAGAAGATTTGAATGAAATAAATTTTACAAAAACAAGTGAGGTTTCATAATGCCCAATAAGAAATGGATAATATTCAATTTTGAAAATATTTTCTCCAAAAGTTTTAAGGACTCGGACATTAAGTAACCCATTTTTCAAGAAAACGTGCATTTATTTAAATATCTGAACAACTGAGCAAAATAACAGGTTTTTTGAACATTTTTAGCGACATTATAAAGTTTTTTTCCACAAAACATATTTTGCTCCATTATTTGAAGGGTCACGAGGAAAACAATAACAGATTCGTTGTTCTGAAAACATTTCACGTTAAAATGGTCTCCTCGGACCGATTTCACAAACTTCAGTTTTCCATGAAAATGGCGGAGGGGCCGGAATAATATCAAAAACAGAATTTTGAAAAAACTTTAAATAAAATACTAAAAAAAAAGAGTGCATTTCTTTATAAATTTAGACATTTGCAAAAAATGACAAATCAAGCACAGACCAGAAATAGTATCTGTTCATTTGGAGCAAAACAAGATTTGTGATCCTGAGAAAATATCCGACGCAGTGACCTATTTTCAAACGTTAGAGGCGCCGGGATCACATTTATTTTTGAAAATATTTGTTTTTCAAAGTTTTAAGGACACTTTTTAGAAGAACTAATTTTTCTTAAAATATCTTGATATTCGAAAAAATAAAAAGCAACGATCCGAACCCAAAAAGATGACCAATTTTCTATCCGTCTTGAGCAACATTAATTTTTCCTGCACGAATTAATTTTTCGTAATTTTTGCGTAATGAATAAATTTTCTCAACAGCTTTAGACACTTTTTAGAAGAACTAACGTGTGCCTTAAAATAACTTGATATTGAAAAAAAGTAACAAGTACAGTACCGAATTCAAAAAGATGACCAATTTTTCATTCGTTTTGAGTAGCATTATTTTTTTCGCAACAACTAATTTTTACCGTCATTTGAAGAAATATCGGGAGAATAGGCTTAGATTTGTGATCCTGAGAAAATTTCCGATTAAACTGCGCAATTTTCAAATGGACTTCTCAAATTTTATTTTCATGTGTCAAATTGGTGGAGGCGCCGGGATAATAGTCGATTTTGAAAATATTTATTTCAAGAATTCGAAAGAAACTTTTACATAAAGCAAAATATTTTGGGAGAAGTGGTGTGTTCTTTTGAATATTTTAATATTTGAATAAAATAATTTTGAACAAGATTAATTTTTCTTGCCAATTTACTGCATCATTTAAATAGTTACAGGGAAGATAAAACGAGATTAGTAATTCCTTTTAAATTAATTTCAGAAATTTATTGTTTGCATAAAAATGGTGAAGGGGCCGGTTATATATTTAATTTTGAAAATATTTAGTTCTAAGAATTTTAAAGAAGCTTCTGCACAAAACAATAAATTTTAAATTAAGAATTGTCAAAACTTTCTGGAAAAAAAACTTTTGTAACAAAAATTGTTTCTGCTGTTATTTCAAGAGATACGAGATTTCGCATCTCTACACAAATTCGCCATCTTAAGAAACTTTCACCGAAGAAATTGTTTTTTTTTTTAAAAATATGTCTTATCGTATTTAATGATGTGCTTTTAGTTTACATGACTTTTTGGAATACTCGAATTTCTAAAGTAATTTTTGTATTTCAAAACTTGCCCTGAGCTGACCTAACTTGGTACAAATTTTTTCGTATTTTGTAAGTTTGTCTAAACATAAATATGTTCAATGAAACGCGTAAGTTTTTCAAAAATAATTTCCCCATGGATTTTTTTTTAAATTGCTGAAATAAATATCTTTTAAATGAATTAGGAATTAAATTTGTGTTCTACGATCTGATTGGAAATGTTAACTTTCTCCGTACCGCTTCAAATAAATAATTAAAAAAAAGTTCCTTCTGAAAAAAAAAGTTGTTTAAAATGGTCCAAAAATTGGTCGTTTTTCTTGGTTCAAATGTGTACTCGTCCTATAATTTTGTCTTAAATAAAAAAATACATCATTTCTTTTAAATTGATCGCTTTCTGTAGCCACGTTTAAAAACTTTATTTCACTACGTATTTCAGTTTGTATTTTATTTTCGCAAAAGTCTTGCATATCTTCTGTGTTTTATTTTATAACACTTTTGTTAACTTTTACTCTATTTACCACTTTAAAACTCAGAGTGAATGATGGTGCAGCGTCGTAAACTTAACTCTTCTCAAAATTCTTTTAAAAATCGATCCGACAACTTTTACAGACTCTGTTCTCGTAATAACAACCTGAAATTTATGTGTCTCCGACAAGTTTCCACGGTGTAATCCTTCGGTCTAACCCAAATGCAACAATTACAGGATTATCTAATAGTAAAAAGGACATTTGTCTCTTCAACCCACCTTACTTTCAATCTGATAACACTAAAAACAGAATCCCCTACCACGACCTGCAAAATCAAATAAAGCAACGTTCGCCCCTATTATAAGCCCCATCATTTCGATATCACAACCGATTTATGCACCACAACCTCCCTCCAACTTTCCGCTAAATAAAAGACAAACCCGCAGCCATAAATTAAATTGAATGGAGACATTCTGGCGTTTGCCGTTCAAACTTCAATCGCATTAAAGTCGTCGGCGCACGATTCAGCCGAAACGCAAGCTTTTCACTGTTTCGACTTGCTAATTCCTGAATGAGCTGATGGTTTGACGACACGACCGCACCTCTGTAATTCGACCAGGCTCAACAAACTTTGGAGAATTTCGTACACAAAACGAGCAGAAACTACCCACATCGTTCTGGCGGGAGATGATGTCAATTGCCGCTAAATTTGAAGACATTTCGTGATGAAAAACCGTAAAAAATGTAATTAACTCCCGGGGGACGGTGGGTGCGTCTGCGGTATTCACGAGGTGAAAGGTTAAAGCGTCATTGAAGCGAAAAGCGTGATACTTGATTAAGTCGATTTGGTGGAGGATGTGTGATAATGGGTAGTTAGCACGGATGTTTGATAGTTGCTGGTCGTTAGGTGGATGTGAGGAAACTAATAATGAGCATAAGTTGTGTCTTAGATATTCCTGATGCGATTGTGGGGCGGGAAGCTTGGAGGGATGTGAAAATAGATATGCTGGATTTCCTTTTGAGCTAGGTTTATTTATTACTAAATAAATGGTGATTTAACAGGTAGAAAATTATAACTGTTCTGACAGATCCTTATTAAAAGCATCATCCATCATACGAAATTTTTCGCAAAATTATTAATCTCCCATTCCTGCGAATTAAATTCGGTTAGTATAGCTTTCGCTTTACATCTTTTTTTGAAGAAAAAAAAAAAAAAACAATTTCTTGGGTCAAAATTTCCAAGATAGCGAATTTGTACGGATATAGAATTCTGGTATCTCTTCAAAAAACCGGGTTTTGGAAAAAATATTAATAAATTGGCAAGAAAAATTTATATTGTTCAAAATTGGGCAAAATTGGTCATTTATCTTGGTCCAGATCTGCGCTCCTTTTGTTATTTTGTTCAAATCTCAGAATATTCAAAGAAACACCATTTGTTCTAAAATATTTTACTTTTTCATAACGATATTTCAACGGTCGATTCTGGAAAAACGGTTGCAGTTATCAAAGAACCCATGCTGGAATTGAGCTCTAGAGCTCGAAATCTACAAGAAAATGTGTATAGTCAAGTTTCGAAAATGTCAAAATTTTAGCGAAATTTGGAGAAGGGGGAACATTAAAAACTTTAAATTTTTAAAAAGTTGCTTAAAAATTATGAAAAAATTCAGGGACGTAGATCTATAGATTTCCCATTTCCGACTGTCTGTCGTCTGTTATCTGTGTCAATTTTTATTAGAGGAATAATCTCCAAAACTACTGTACCGATTGGGAAGGAAGTGGTCAAATTTAAATTTTTGCATAAAAATGGGTGAGGCGCCGGGAGAAGAATTTATTTAAAATTTATTTGTCTTCGAAATTTTTCAATAATTTCTGCAAGAAGTAATAGACTTTTGAACAACTTAAAACAATGTTTTGTTCGTTTTTGAAGAAGTGGCGAAAACAAGGACAAAGTCTTAATCTTGGAAATGGTCAAATTGAATTTTTTGGATAAAAATGTTGGAGGGATCGCAATAAAAATCGAACAAAATTGTAAAACATTTCAAAATATCTTGATTTTTTCCATTTTTTCGTTTTTGAAGAGTTATGTAGCTAAAACAAGGACAAATTCTTAATTTTGGAAAATTTTTAATCACATACGCCCATCTTCGAACCGAAGTGGTCGCCGGGTTAAAAATGAACGTAAACATTTTTGTTTTAAAAAAAATCACGGAAGTTTGAAAAAATTTAAGCGTTTCTTTGTCATATTTATATTCGAACAAAATTATAAAATGAGAATAAATTTAAACCAAGAGTGAAAACCAGTTTTCAATTTTTTTTTTTTAATGAAACATTTTTTTTCATTTGTGGAGAGGTATCTGGTGGAAATCAGGACAAATTCTTAATCCTGAAACACTTTCCTATCACGTAGCCAATTCTTCAGACTAAAACGGTTAAATTTAAATTTTTGGATAAAAATATTGGAGGCGCCGGGGTAAAATTAATTAAAAAAATATTTATGTGAGGATTTTCAAAAAATTTCGGTGGGGAGGATAATTTTGAAGAGCTTAAGCATTGGTTTGAACATATTTATATTTGAACAAACTTACAAAATAAGGAGAAATTTGAGCTAAGAAGTAAAACCAACTTTCGGAACATATTAATTTTTCCAGAATTTTTTTTGGGCATGTATTTGGCAAAACTAGGGAGAAATTCTTAAAAAACCTTCATGTACTCACATATTTCGGTCCAAGTGGTCAAATTAAATTTTTGTGATAATAAAACGGGGACATAAAATTTGATTTAAAAAATATTGATCTCACGAGTCTTTAAAAATTTCCATGAGGAGCATATATTTTTGAAGAATTTAGGCGTTTCTTTGAATATATTTATGTTTGAACAAGCTTAGAAAATAAGAAGGCATTTGAACCAAGAAAGAAAGCCAGATTTCAAAAATTTTCATTTTTTCAGAGCAAACTTGTTTTCGTTTCTGGAGAGGTATGGGGCCAAAATAAGGACGAATTTTTAGTCCTTAAAAACTTCTGTGTCACGTAGTTACATCTTGGAAGCGAAATCGTCAAATTTAAAGTTTTGCATAAAAATGGTGGAGGCGCCGGGAAAAGAATTTATTTAAAACTTATTTATCTTCGAATTTTTCAATAATTTCTGCAAGAAATAATACGCTTTTGAACAACTTTTGCATTCTTTAAAAATATTAAAATTGGAACAAAACTACAAATTAAAAAGAAATTTGAACGAAGATACGGAACATTTTGATTTCTTCCAGAAGAAACAATTTTTTGTTAGTTTTTGAAGAAGTTATATGGCGAAAACAAGGAGAAATTCTTAACCCTAGAAAACTTCCGTATCATGCAGTCACATTTTCGGACCGAAATGGTCGAATTTAATTTTTTGGATAAAAAACTATGCCTCAGGATTAAAAAAAAAATCAAAGGGCACTTGTTTAAAATGGAAAATTTGTATAAGGAAAGATCGATTTTGCAATGAGGCTCCGCCCCGTTATATCAAAATACATATTTCCTTGCAAAAATATACAATCTTAACCATTTTTTAAGTTTCTTGTTGTGAAGAAATGGTTATGTATATTCAGAAAAAAAAGGCAAAACTTAAGCCCCGCCCGCCCACCCTATCACAATTCTGATCATTTTTTTTAATTCGTCGTTCGCCGAGGGGCGGAGCTTAATTGTAAAATCCTTATTCTCCTAAGAGAAATTAGCATGTGAAGTATGTTATTCAGTAATTGTGTTAAACAAACAAAACTAAATGTATTAATTAAAAAAGAAAACCAAAATATAAGCCCCGCCCACCCACCCTATCTCAATTCTGATGATTTCTGTTATTCGTCGTAAGCCGAAGGGAGGAGCTTAATTGTAAAATCTTTATTTTTCTACGAGAAATTACCATGTGAAATGTGTTCTTAAGTAATCGTGTTGTACAAAAAATACTAAATGTATTATTTAAAAAAGTAAACCAAAATAGAAGCCCCACCCATATATAATTTGCAGATTATGGAGAAATTTGAATTACGAATAACAACCAATTTTGGGAACAATTTGATTTCTCCCACAATAAAGATTTTTTTTAAGTTGATTACACAAAAGATTGCCATTTTAGACATGTTTTAATTTTCTTATTATCGAAATAAGTCTACATATATTGAGAAAAAAATTAAAGCCAAAGATTAAGGCCCGCCCATACCTGCCTTGATCTAAATAGTAATGAAGTCTTCATTCGTTGGCAGATCTAGGGGTGGAGCCTAATTGCAAAATCCATATTTCCTTACAAAATTTACCATTTTAAACGTGTTTTAAATTCCAAAGGATTAAAAAAATCATCGTACTTGAGATGGGGTGGGTGGGTGGGGTTTTATATTTTACCTTTTTCTCTTAACATACATAGCATTCTTTGAACAACACGATATTGAAAAATGTGTTTTTAATTTCTTGTAAAGAAATAAGCATTTTGCAGTTAAGCTCCGCCCCCTTGGTTCACGGCGAATAAAAAAAATCATCACAATTGAGACAGGGCGGGTGGGCGGGCTTACATTTTGCCTTTTTGTTTTATTACGTGTAGATTTCTTTTTACAACTGTAAACTTAAAACATTTTTAAAATGGAAAATTTGTATAAGAAAATATCGCCTTTGTAATTAGACTCCGCCCCCTAATTGCAAAATCCATATTTTTTTGCAAAAATATACCATCTTAAGCATGTTTTAAGTTTCTTGTTGTGTAAAGATGGCTATGTATATTCAGAAAACAAAGACAAAATATAAACCCCGCCCACCCACCCTATCTCATTTCTGATGAATTTTTTTATTTGTCGTGAGCCAAGGGGGCGGAGCTTAATTGCAAAATCCGTATTTCCCAAGAAATGAAAAACATGTTTTGGAGTATCGTGTTCTTATCACATACCTACATCTTCGAACCGAAATGGATAAAATAATTTTTAGGAAAAAATGGAGGAGGCGCCGGGATAAAATTAATTTAAACATTTTTGTTTGTTGACTTAAAAAAAACCAAAGAAATTTTAAAGAATTTAAGCGTTTCTTTGACAAAATTAAATTCCAACAAAATTATAAATTGGGAGTAAACAAAAACACTAAATCCACAGTCCTAAATTTCTGTATCTTCTTTCAGCCATAAGGTTATTAATTTTCAGATCTTAGTCCGTTAGATCTCGCACTTTGTGGTTATAAAACTTGAAATTAAGAAACCATGTACGTAATACATATATTTAATTTTTTTCGACTTTGAATTTTTGTACAAATATTTTGAAGGCTCCTGGAGATAAATTAATAAGAATGTTCAAACATTCAAATTTAAAGTTTTATTTAAGAATGTTGAAGATGAAAAAAAAGTTTCTTACTAAAAAATCGAAGTTAAGAAATGACGTACATTAAACTGTTTTTGTTTGTAACCTTTTCCTCCCCTTGAAAAAATAAAAAAACAAAAAATACACATTTAGTTGTGAACTGCGATAACAAAGGACAAGAAGTAAATTTTCCGCATGATGTTTTTCACATAGAATAAAAAATTTCACGTACAGCTGACTTACTTTAAAAGAAATGATGTTTCCTCACAACGTTATTTATTTAGAATTTTAAATTACCGTAAACCGAAAGTAGCAATTCGTCCTCCATTTCCTGTAAATATTTACTCACCCATTCCATTTAGTATTAATAAAATGTGTCTAATTTCCCAGTAACAGCCACAACTTCAGCCAGTTTGTGAGTATTCTTATTAAAGCTGCAAAGCGAATTTTAAATTATCTTCATGGAAGTAAACAAGCCATAAAATATTACCAACTTCCGGCTGTTTGGAAAATTCCCCAGTACTAAAACTTTATTAACAAACTTTCCCCACACATTTAAACATAACACGTTGAAAATTTTATGCATTTTCTTATTGTATGCTTGAACGTAACGCCAAATAAGTAATCCATCGCACGAAATAGCCGCTTAAAAAGCATATTTCTACAGCAAGTTACCGCTTCAGACGAACTTTCATATATTTTTTACCCAAAGCGGCGAGTAAATTGGTTTTTTGTAGTAGTTTGGAGAGTCAACGCTTCATTTTATCGTCTCAGCTAAGATAAATGGGTTTTATTTACGCAAGTCGTGAGATAATAACGATCTCGAGATGGGTTTTTTAGACCACTTGTAGTAAAGAACAATGCACCCAGCAATTTTTGTATAATTTTGTGAAGTCGTTTTCGTTTTCATCGATTTGTTTATCACCATCCATGCCGAACTTGTTTTTGTGCACTTCCACCCCTAACCTGTTTATTTATTCGTAGGCCACCCCATGGTCTCCGCCACCTTTTAATAAATAAAAACCGACTTATCGATCCTCCCCAATCTACTAATTCGATCACACAATGGATTTAAAATTTATGGTCGGAATTAAAGACCGCCTTTGAATGAGTAACGGCTTCGCTGAAAAATGACAGCAGACAAAAGAACGAATTTATCACCGGACTTCTTCAGATGTGTAGTTTGTCGCTGCTAGATTGGCTTAATTGTGTTCGGGGTGGGAGAAGATGAGCTGAGTAATCAGGGAGGTTCCAATCCAATTTGAAACTAATTTCGTACAACAAACTTTATAAAGCAGTTAGTGGCATAAAAAGCAAAACCTGGTGGAATTGCCGGAATTTTTTTATCGGGGAGAGTAGTGAAAACCTAATTTTCTTTTTTGCTTTTATCCGAAGTACTCCGACCCGACGTTGCAGTTTATTCTGTGTCAAATATTTAAACGGTTCTAACGAGCTTTTCTGAGGTGGTTGACACAATTAAAAGTTTTTACAGTTTTTCGAGCGACTCCAGTAAATTAGAAGAAAGTGGAAAGCTCACTATAGAAGTTTGAAATTCTTGTTGCTGCTGGTTTGAGTTTCAGACACTAATTCAGTTTTTTTGTTTCAGGGTGCGAGTGGAGTATTATGTCAATGAAAATACATTTAAGGAACGACTGCAACTATACTTCATAAAGAATCAAAGATCTAGTAAGTTTAGCGCCTCTTTTACGGATTGAGTGTCTATTTTAATTGACTTCGACTGTAAAACGTGGTTCGTGCTCCAGTGAACTGTTACTACTTCCTAATTAAAAGAGAATATCCCATTTCAGCTCTTAGCGCTTGCATGCAGCGCTTAATTTGATTTAGGTTCTATTTGAAGAATTCATTGTTGAAACTCCCCATTTACAATAAATGAAAGTAATATAATGGGATGATAAGTGGGCGGAATATTGTACACTTCTTGGACGCGGATTTCAAAAGCTTTTCACCATTTTCACGTTAGACGATAATGTTCTTCGCAGAATAGGCGCATTATGCATTGTGCACATAATAACGCAAGACGGATTTTTCTCGCCTCAGACGAAAGCTGAGCTTATTCTTGGAAGATACGTGTAAATAACACACCATTTGGTTATTTTTTCATTTGGAGCTTTAAGGTAATTCGCATGTGCTCATTTTTTATTAAAAAAATGAATGTGTGTTTGCGTTTTTCACGTGGTGTTGGACATGAGTAATAGTATTTGCGTCATTGATTATTCTGTAGCTATCAGGTCTGTGGATTATGGCATGTTGTGTAAGCTTAATAAATTACCCATCAAGCTAATCTATAATAATCGACATTCACTAACCTTTTGAGCGTGGACAGGCCTTTAATAAATAGTTATGGCGGCAGAAAATTTAATTGGTTTTATATAGGAGGTTCCTGTTCGGTAATTAAATGTGCTTTGTCCAGTGTGAACTTCATTGACAAAATTTTACAGTAGTTCTGAAAAGCTAGATTAGAGTAGATTGTATTTCATACCTTTGGTTAACCGAGTATTGGAACATTTAGTGAAAAAGCTCATTCATTTAGGAAAATTCAGTACTTATCGAGTCGTAGAATTGATCATTTTTGCTAGGTTTCAAATTCTGTTTATTTTTACACTAGACGTCTAATTTTCGGATTTTTTTTCAAAGAGACTTTTTTTAAGAGCAGACGGCGAGGATAAGAACAGATTCCTGATCCTGAAAAACGATCGTGTCATGCAGACATATTTTCAGACTGAAATACTGAAAGTAGAAATGGTTTTCCAAGGACGTCACGGGTCCTTATGATTCTATTTATATCAGTGTCTAATTTGAAAAAATATCTGTGATTTTTCAGTCTATCAAATTGAAAATGAGGTGGATGCAATGTTTCGTAAAAAATCTTGAACAAAAAAAAACCTAACAAATTTTTCATGAAAAAGTTTTTTGTTTCGGAAACTGTGCTTTAATAAATTTCAGCATTTATGTAATTGTAAAATTGATACATTTTTGCCGAGTTTCACCGAGTTCCGTTTATCGTTGTTATCCTTGCAAATAGTAGGATAAAAAAAATCGTAAGTAATCATAAGTACGTGTAATTTTTGGATCGTTTTATAAAATATTTCTCTTTTTCAAAAAAAAATATTTTCTATTCTTAATCAAGAAATTAAGGTAAAGGTAATAACCTACTGGTGATTCTGAGAAAATTTCTTGTCGAACACATTTTCGGACTGATTGAAATTTATTTTTTAAATAAAAATGGAAGTGCGCCAGATAATGTTTTTTAAATAATTATATTAAGAATTTTTAAATAAATTCTACTGGGATTAATAAATTCTCATAGCAGAATTTTTTATTTCGCGCATCTCATTTTTGATTTCACACATGGCATTTCTCATTTTCCACATCTCATTTTTCGTTTCGTGCATCTCATTTTCCATTTCGCACATCTAGTTTTTCATTTCCCATTCTCATTTCTCATTTTACACATCTCAATTCTCATTTAGCACACCTAATTTGACATTTTCCACATCTCATTTCTTGTTTCGCACGTCTCATTTCTCATTTTTCATTTAACACATCCTATTTTTCATTTCCCACGTTTCAGTTATTGATTTTTCACATCTTATTTTTCATTTCGCAGATAGCATTTCTTATTTCGCACGTCTTATTTCTCTTTTCTTACATCTCATTTCTCATTTCGCTCAGCTCATTTTTCATTTCACGCATCCCATTTTTCTTTCCACACATCCCATTTTTCATTTGGCACGTTTTATTTTTTGTTTTTCACATCTGATTTTTCATTTCGCACATGTCGTTTTTCATTTCTCACATCTTAGATTTCATTTCATACATCTCGTTTCTCATTTCTCATATCTCATTTTCATTTCGCGAATCTCATTTTTCATTTTGTACATTTGATTTTTCCTTTCACACATGGGATTTCTCATTTTTCACGTCTCATTTTCCATTTCGCACATCTAGTTTTTATTTCGCACTTTTCATTTTTCATTTCTCCCCATTTTGTTTTCATTTGGCAAATCTTGTTTTTCATTTCTCATATCTCATTTTTCATTTCGCACAGCTAATTTTTCATTTCCCATTTTCATTTTTCATTTTCCACATCTCAATTCTCATTTAACACTCCTAATTTCTCGTTTCGCACATCTCATTTTTTGTTTCGCAAGTTTTGTCGTTTTCATTCCACACATCCTATTTTTCATTCCACAAATTCCGTTTTACATTTCTCACATCTCATATTTCGTTTCACATATCTCACTTCAAATTCCCACATCTCATTTTCTATTTCATACATTTAGTTTTTTCATTCCACACATCCCATTTTTCAATTTGCGCGTTTTATTTTTTATTTTTCGCAAGTGATGTTTCATTTCGCATATGTCGTTTTTCATTTCTCACATCTCAATTTCGTCATTTGCCACATCTCATTTTTCATTTCTTACATCCCATTTTCCATTTTGTACATTTAATTTTCACTTCGCACATCTAAATTTTCATTTTGCACATCTCATTTTTCATTTCGCAGATACCATTCTTATTTCGCACGTCTTATTTCTCTTTTCTTACATCTCATTTCTCATTTCGCTCAGCTCATTTTTCATTTCACGCATCCCACTTTTCTTTCCACACATCTCATGTTTCATTTGGCACGTTTTATTTTTTATTTTTCACATCTGATTTTTCATTTCGCACATGTCGTTTTTCATTTCTCACATCTTAGATTTCATTTCATACATCTCGTTTCTCATTTCTCATATCTCATTTTCATTTCGCGAATCTCATTTTTCATTTTGAACATTTAATTTAACACATGGGATTTCTCATTTTTCCTTTCGTACATCTTATTTTCCATTTCGCACATCTAGTTTTTATTTCGCACTTTTTATTTTTCATTTTTCCCCTTTATATTTTCATTTGGCAAGTCTTGTTTTTCATTTCTCACGTCTCATTTTTCATTTCGCACTGCTAATTTTTCACTTCCCATTTTCATTTTTCATTTTCCACATCTCAATTCTCATTTAACACTCCTAATTTCTCATTTCGCACATCTCATTTTTTGTTTCGCAAGTTATATTTCTCATTTTACACATCTCATTTTTCATTCCACACATCCTATTTTTCATTTCGCACATTTCGTTTTACATTTCTCACAACTCATATTTCATTTCACATATCTCACTTCAAATTCTCACATCTCATTTTAAATTCCACACATCCTATTTTTCATTTCACACATTCCGTTTTACATTTCTCACATCTCATATTTCATTTCACATATCTCATTTCCCACTTCTCACATTTCATTTTCCATTTCGTACATTTAGTTTTCATTTTGCACATCTAGTTTATCATTTTGCGCATCTTATTTTTCATTTCGTACATAGCATTTCTTACTTCGCACGTCTCATTTCGTACATCTCATTTCTCATTTCGCACATTTCATTTTTCATTCCACACATCCCATTTTTTGTTCCACACATTCCATTTTTCATTCCGCTCGTTTCATTTTTTATTTTTCCATCTGATTTTTCATTTCGCACATGACGTTTTTCATTTCTCACATCTCATTTTCATTTCGCACTTCTCATTTGTGGTCATCCTGTAAAAAATCCCTATCATACAAATATATTTTCTAACTGAAATATTGAAATTTATTATTTATGTAAAAATGGTCATTTTCTATTTCATACATTTAGTTTTTCATTCCACACATTCCATTTTTCAATTTGCGCGTTTTATTTTTTGTTTTTTGCAAGTGATGTTTCTCATTTCTCACATCTTATTTTCATTTTGCACATTTGATTTTTCATCTCGCACATCTTATTTTAATTTTGCACGTCTTGTTTTTCATTTCTCACATATCATTTATCATTTCGCACATCTAATTTTTAATTTCCCATTCTCATTTTTCATTTTGCACATCTCAATTCTCATTTAGCACACTTAATTTCTCATTTCGTATATCTCATTTCTTGTTTCGCACGTCTCATTTCTCATTTTACACATCTCATTTTTTATTCCACACATCCTGTTTTCATTTCGCACATCCCGTTCTTCATTTCTCACATTTCATATTTCATTTCACACAAATCACTTTCCATTTCTTTCATTTAGTTTTTACCTCGCACATCTCATTTTCCATTTCGCAGATAGCATTTTTTATTTTGCACTTCTCATTTCACACATCTCATTTTTCATTCCACGCGTCCCACTTTTCATTTCGCATGTTTCATTTTTTATTTTTCACATCTGATTTTTCATTTTTCACATCTCATATTTCATTTCACACATCTAGTTTCTCATTTCTCACATTCCATTTTCATTTCACATACAACATTTCTCATTTTCCACATCTCATTTTTCCTTTTGCACATCTCATTTTCCATTTCCCACATCTAGTTTTTATTTCAAACTATTCATTTTTTATTTCTTTATTTTCATTTTGCACGTACTGTTTTTCATTTCTCACATCTCATTTATCATTTCGCACATCTCATTTCTTGTATCGCAGTTGTCATTTCTCATTTTACAAATCTTATTTTTCATTCCACATCCTATTTTTCATTTCGCACATCCCATTTTTCATTTCTCACATCCCTTATTCCATTTCACACGTCTCACTTTTCATTTCCTACGTTTCATTTTCCATTTCGTACATTTAGTTTTCTTCCGCACATCTAATTTTTCATTTTGCATATGTGATTTTTCATATCGTACATAGCATTTCTCACTTCGCACGTCTCATTTCGTACATCTCATTTCGCACATATCATTTTTCATTCCATACATTCCATTTTTCATTCCACACATTCCATTTTTCATTCCGCTCGTTTCATTTTTTATTTTTCACATCTGATTTTTCATTTTGCACATGTCGTTTTTCATTTCTCACATCTCATTTTCATTTCGCACTTCTCATTTGTGGTGATCCTGTAAAAATCCCTATCATACAAATATATTTTAAACTGAAATATTGAAATTTATTATTTATGTAAAAATGGTGGAGGCGCCGGGATAAAGAAAATTTTAAAAATATGTATTTATACATAACGAGAATTTTCAAATAATTTCCATAAGTAGCTCTAAATATTTGAAGAAATCATGCATTTCTCTAAAAACTTTATATTTGAACACAACCACAAAACAAGAACAAATTTGAACCAAGAGAGCGACCAGTTTTCAGACCATTTTGATTTTTTTTTGGAAAAAATAAGGACAGATTTATGGCATTCGAAAAATTTCTAGTCAGATGGACGGAATATTCAGAGCGAATTGACTAACTTTAGATTTTTCTTTTATAAAAATGGTGGATGCGCTAGGATAAATATTCATTAAACAAATGTTCTCAAGAATTTACAAAAAAGCTGTAGAAAGCAACAAATTTTAGCAGAAAAAATTTGTCAAAAAATAGTTTAAAATAAAAAATCACCTTCACTATGATTACAATATATCAAGCGTCTAAATAAAAAAGTCTGTGATTTTGTAATCTGTCTAACTGAAAATGATTTTAAGTGTGGGCGCATTCAATATTTCGTAATAAGTTATAAACTTGAAAAAAAGGAAAACATGTAAACAAAATTAATCGAAGAGTTGATTTGTTTGGAAACTGTTTGAAAAAAGTTCAGCATTTATGTAATCGCAAAATTGATATATTTTCACTGAGTTTCATCGAGTTCCATTTATCTTTGCAAACAAGATAAAAAAGTTTAATTTTTCTAAGCGCGAGGACATGTTTTTATTTTCCATATAACTTCATAATCATAACAATATTTTTCTTCATTTTAAGAAGATAAAAAGAAGACAAGGGCAGATTCATATTCTCGAAAAAATTTCGTGCCATACATATTTTCGAATTAAAACACTAAAATTAATTTTTGTGTAAAAATGGTGGAGGCGCCGGGATAGAAAATAATTTAAAAATATTTGTCAGTTTTAGGACCATTTTGATTTTCTTTTTCAGAACATTTCTGATCAGAACACATTTGATCAAGTTCAATTTTTTTTTAACTCTCCATCTCGTTTTTCCAGGATTACATTTACACTACTTGGCCGTATTTCACATCTTTGATTAAAATATACGACGTGATGGAAAATAAATCAACAAAACAACTATGTGTCCCGCTAAAAATACCCACTCGTGCGTGCTAAACAAACTACAAAAAATCAACCCATAATTTCAGCAAACTTCAAACAAAACGTACTTTTATTACGTTGTGCAGTGAAATAACGAACGCGTTTCCAGATGCATGAAACAGTTAGTAAAACAAAGCGTAAATAATTATATTACTACATGACAGACTGAAAAACTGATTTTAAACTTGAATTAAAACGTGGTGATGCATGCATACATCTGGTGTTACGTTTTTCGGTTTTATGGACAGTAAAACGTCATAATTTGTTTTACTATTTCACAGAATCGGTTTTTTATGGTTTGCTTTATGTGCGGAAAATGATGTTAGCGGCATTTTTATTTCTAAGCCCTGAAGGACCTATTTGGACTTGAGTTGTCGCCAACCATTATATTTAATCTTAAAATTCATCAATAACAAAGCCTACTGAATAATTTCCCCGGATTTTATGCAGATTTATGATTTTTGGAAGAAACACAATGCACGAGAAGCGTCAGATAGCCTCAGTTTTGAAACAGAAATCTCAGACCACGCCAGAGCTGTTTTATTATGGTTAATAATTAAATCATTCCATGATAACAGCTTTGAAACTCTTGAAGCGTTTGATTTACTTTAAGTTAAAGTTGTTAGAAATTGTTTACAGATATAACTATGCTTGAACTGTTTGCATCTACATACTTGAAAGGTTATTCTGAGTTAGGCGGTCCAAAAAATTGTTAAATTAATTAGAGCTGAAAGTATTAAATAACATCTAGAACTTCAGCTACATTGGATGTATTATTGATTGGTCTAGAATTACATAATATTGAATTTATTTCCCATGACTCCAGACCATAATAAAACCGGAATTAAATTTCCCAACAGTCAATCTAATTCTAACATATAGTTTTAGTCGGATAAATAATAGGTCTTGGTAACCAATAACTAGCCTCGTTCACATTAAGGATATAGGGGATATTTCACGTAAATTATTACTTTCAGGCATTCCACCCCTAGATAAGATCTTAATACCCCGACATTCTAATACCTCCTTATCGTTTCCTTTTCTTCAATTTAGTAACAAAACTTAACATAATTTCTTAATTCTACCACCGACCGACAACCGAAATTACTAATTGTCACGCATCCAATTATTTCCCAGTGGCGTGTCATCAAGACATTCACCCAATTACTGCGTAAAACACATCTATTCTAGTCCGTACGTTGTAACTAAATACGTATTGGCGATTCGGTAAATCCACCCGGATTAAAAACCGTACTGTTTGTCCCAGAAACACAGAAAGTCTCTCATATTTCGCAGATAATAATGTCGCCGTGCAAATGAAATAATAAACCAAGTCCCCGTTTCAAAGGAACGTCTCCAGGCAGAAGTATTAAAGCTCGGCATTATGAAGCTCGTTAAATGTAAAACAATCTAGTAACTATCAGGGGAAGTACGTCAGCCGTGAAAATAGATTGGAATCACCGATGTCTACAAACAAACGTAGAATTAATTCTATTAGTTTGCATAAAGTGAAAATTGCATTTTAAGCAGACGACGAGCTTTCCAATTTGCATCTTATTCGTTTCTCGTGGTGGATTGCGGTAGTGGAGGTAATCTAATAGTTGGCGGCTAGGAGGAGTTTTATGAGGAGGGGGATGTAAAGGGAATTTTTATTTTTTTTTTTCGGAGAATTCGTGCTTGAGGAAAATAAGCGGAACTGTCTAAGAACAGAGCTTTATTGTGACACTTTTAAGAAAACTGGATATTATTTTGTATCTGTGTACGAGTAGACTATAAATTCCACTCATTTCTATTTTTACACTGTCACACTGACGTAGCGATATTCTTGTCTGTTAAAATGATTACCTTGTTTACCTGTTCGGTTGCTCGGAACTTGATCGAAGGTGACTTCTTTACGGTTTGTGATTCTTATAATCGCATTAATCGTTGAAGCCGCAATTTATGAGGGCTCCAAAGTGACACTAAATGTTTTATTACATTTAAGGCAACTACACCTACATTACAAATAATAAAAAAAATTGTTCGTATGTTTAAATCCAGTTTTTTATGAAAAAAAATTAGATAATTTTAGTTACAGTGCAAGAAATGAAAAAATGTTAGAGAGATAATCTCCGAAACTATTTTTTGCATAGTAAATGCTATTTAAATTTTATAAAATGACATACTTCCAAAAATATGGCTTATGAGTCTGCCTTTTTTGCCATCTTAGGCATCGAGATTTTTTTAAATAATTTTTGATATAATCGTATCTCTCAAATTCTTTTAAAAACAGAACATCGGGAACCTCCAAGATTTTTTCTAATATATACTTAATTTCAAAAACAGACACCTTTGAAATCATTTAAATTCTTTCGAAAATAAAACACTAGAAGCCTCTGAGATTCTTGAATTTCTTTTTTTAAACTGAAACACCAGAAGGCTCATCAGATTTTTTAAAATTTGCTCAAAAATAAAATACTAGAGGCCCCTAAGATTCTTTGAATTCTTGAAAAAATAAAAAATTAGAGACCCCTGAGATTCTTAAAATCTTTTCAAAACTAAAGCACCAGAGCCCTCTGAGATTCTTTCATAAATAAAACATCAAAAGCTCCCGAGATTCCTTCTTTTTTTCAAAAATAAATTATCAAAAACTAAACAGCAAGCGACCTCGTCATTTTTCAGTTATTTTAACAATGTAATACTAAGGGACTCTTTTTAAAGTTTGTTCAAATATAAAACACTTAGACGCCCATAAGATTCCTAAATTTCTTTTTTTAAACTGAACTGCCAAAGGTTCCGCGAGATTTTTTAAATTCTTTCAAAAATAAAACACCAGGGACCTCGGAGATTCTTAAATTCTTCAAAAAATAGAACACCTAGACCTCTGAGATTCTTGTATTTCTTTTGTTAAATTGAAACACCAAATATAAATGATATTCTTTAAATTCTTTCAAAAATAAAATACCAGGGACTGCTGAGCTTTTTAAAACTCTTTCAAAAATAAAGCACCAGAGGCCTTTGAAATTCTCAAATTCTCTTTAAAATAGAACACCAAGGGTCTGAGATTCTTTAAAACTTATTCAAAAATAAAGCACTACAGACTCCTGAGATTCTTGAATTTCTTTTTTTTTAATTGAAACACCAAATCTCCTACTAGATTCTTTAAATTCTTTAAAAAATAAGACACCAAGGCCTATTGAAGTACTTAGAATTCTTTCAAAAATAAAGTATCAGAGGCCTCTAGGATTCGTAAATTCTTTTAAAAATAGAACAACAAGGGCCTCTGAGATTCTTTAAAACTGATTCAACAATAAAACACTAGAAGCGCCTTCTTGAATTTGTTTTTGTAAATTGAAACACCAAATCTCCCACGAGATTCTTGAAATTCTTTGAAAAATAAAGTATTTGAGGCCTCCGAGATTCTTAAATTCTTTTAAAAGTAGAACACCAATGGTTCCGAGATTCTAGAATATTCGTGCAAAAATAAAACACTTAAGGCTCTTGAGATTCTTGAATTTCTTTTTTATAAGTTGAAACACCAAAGATCATGCGAGATTCTTTAAATTCTTCCAAAAATAAATCGCCAGGGACCCCTAAAATTCTTGAAATTTTTTCAAACATAAACACGGATCCTTGAGCTTTTTGAAATTCTTTCAAAAATCAAGCACCAGAAGCCTTTGAGATTCTCAATTTTTTTTTAAAATAGAATTCCAAAGGCCTCCGAAAAACTTTAAAAGTTATTCGAAAATAAAACACTAGAAGTTCCTGAGATCATTGAATTTCTTTATGTAAATTGAAACACCAAATCTTCCACGAGATTGTTTAAATTCTTTCGAAAATAAAGCCTCTGAGCGTCTTTTTTTTTAATAGAACATCAAGGATCCCGCGAGATTCTTTAAATTCTTTCAAAAATAAGACACTAGGGACTCCTGACATTCTCGAAATTCCTTCAAAAATAAAGCCCTAGAGCCCTTTAAATTCTTTTAAAAATAGAACAGCACGGGCTTCTGAGATTTTTTAAAATTTGTTCAAAATTTAAACATTTCATGTCCCTGAGATTCTAGAATTTCTTTTTTAAATTGAAACCCAATAGGTCCCGCGAGATTCTTTAAATTCTTTCAAAAATAACACATCAGGTACCCCTGAGATTCTTATAATATTTTCAAAATTGAAGCACCAGAGACCTCTGAGATTCTTTTAAAAGTATAACACCAAAATCCTCTTAGATTCTTGAATTTTTTCTTTAAAATGAAACATCAAAGTTCTCGCGAGATTCTTTAAACTCTTTCAAAGTAAACATAGATGCATAAGCTTTTTGAAATTCTTTCAACAATGAATCGCTCGAAACCTTTGACATTCTTAAATACTTTTCAAAATAGAACACCAAGGGCTTCTGAAGTTTTCAAAATTTGTTCACAAAATAAACACAAGAGGCCCCTGATATTCTTAAATTCTTTTAAAAATAGGATACCAAGGGTTTCTGAGATTCTTTAAAGTCCGTTCAAAAATAAAATACTTGAGACTCCTGAGTATCTTGAATTTTTTTTATGAATTGAAACGCCAAATATCCCGCCAGATTCTTTAAATTCTTTCAAAGTAAAGCATCAGAGGCCTTTGGGAATTTTAAATCCTTTTAAAAATAGAACAGCAAGGGCCTCTGAGATTCATTAAAATTTGTTCAAAAGTAAAACGTTTCAAGTCCCTGAGATTCTATATTTTTTTTAAATTGAAACACCATAGGTCCCACGATATTCTTTAAATTCTTTCAAAAAAGAACACCAGGGACCTCTGAGATTCTTAAATTCTTTTAGGAATAGTACACCAAGGGCCTCTAAGATTCTTCAAAACTTATTCGAAAATAAAACACTAGAGGCTCCTAAGATTGTTGAATTTCTTTTTGTAAATTGAAACATCAAATCTCGCACGAGATTGTTTAAATTCTTTCGATAATAAAATACCCAGGCGCACTGAAATTCTAGAAATTATTTCAAAAATCCTCTGAGATTTTTAAATTCTTTTAAAAATAGAACACCAAGGATCTCCGAACTTCTTTAAAATTAAAAAAAAAATAAAACTCTTGAGGCTTCTGAGATTCTTGAATTTTTTGTGAATTGAGACACCAAAGATACCGCGAGATTCTTTAAATTCTTCCAAAAATCAAACATCAGGGACTCCTGAGACTCTTGAAATTTTTTCAAAAATAAAGCACCAGAGACCTTTGTGATTCTTAAATTCTTTTAGAAATAGAACATCAAGGGCCTTTGAGATTCTTTAAAACTTATTCGAAAATAAAACACTACAAGCTCCTGAGATTGTTGAATTTCTTTTTGTAAATTGAAACACCAAACCTCCCACGAGATTCTTTAAATTCTTTCAAAAATAAGACACCAAGACCCTCTGATGTTCTTGAAATTTCTTCAAAAATAAAGCACAAGCTGCCTCTAAGATTCTTAAATTCTTTTAAAAATAGAACACTATGGGTTCCTGAGCTTCTTTAAAATTTGTTTTAAAATAAAACACTTGAGGCTCTTGAGATTCTTGATTTTTTTATGAATTGAAACACCAAAGATCTCGCGAGATTCTTTAAATTCTTTCAAAGATAAAACACCAGGGACTCTTGAGATTCTTGAAATTTTTTAAAAATAAAGCACCGGAGGCCTTTTTGATTCTTAAATTCTTTGAAAAATAGAACACCATGGACCTCTGAGATTCTTTAAAATTTATTCGAAAATAAAACACTTGAGACGCCATCTGAGAATCTTGAATTTTTTTAATAAATTAAAACACCAAAGATCCCTCGAAATTCTTTAAATTCTTTCAAAATAAAGCATTAGAGGCTTTTGAGATACTTACATTCTTTTAAAAATAGAACAGCCTCTGAGATTCTTTAAATTTTTTTCAAAAATAAAACGTTTCAGGTCTCTGAGATTCTAGTTTTTTTTTATTGAAACACCATAGTCGCACAATGTTCTTTAAATTCTTTCAAAAAAGAACTCCAGGGACCTCTGAGATTCTATAAAATTTCTTCTAACATAAAACTCTTCAGGTTCGTGAGATTCTTGGAATTGTTTTTTTTAAATTGCAGCATCAAAAACCTCGCGATATTCTTCAAATTCTTTCAAAAATATAAGTCTGGACACTCCTGAGATTTTTGAATCCTTTCAAAAATGAAACACCAGAGGCCTCTGATTCTTAAGTACTTTTAAAAATAAAAATCCAACGGTCTCTGAGATTCTTTAAAATTTGCTAAAAAATAAAACACTGGATTTTCGTGAGATTCTTAAATTTCTCTTTTTAAACTGAACCACCAACGACCGTGCGAGATTCTCTCAATTCTTTCAGAAATAAAACACCAGGGATCTCGGAAATTCTTGAAATTCTTTCAAAAATAAAGCATCAAAGGCGCTAAGATTCTTCATTTCTTTTAAAAATAGAACACCAAGGTCATCTGAAATTCCTTATATTCTTTCAAAAATTATGGACAAGAAGTCTGATATTCTTAAATTCTTTTAAAAATAGAACACCAGGACCTTCGAGATTCTTTAAAATTTCTTCAGAAATAAATCACTTGAAGCCCATCAGATTCTTGAATTTCCTTTTTTTAATTGAAACACCAAAGGTCCCATGAGATACTTTAAATTCTTTAAAAAATAACACCAAAGGCCTTTGAGATTATTAAATTCTTTTAAAGATAAAACACTAAGGGCCTCTGAGATTCTTGAATTTCGTTTTTTTAATTGAAATACCAAGTCCAACGAGATCTTTAATTTTTTTTGAAAAATAAAACACCCGGGGGTCTTCCGATCCTAAATATTTTCAAAACAAAACCCTGGGCGACTCTAAGCCTCTTTAAAATTCTTTAAAAAATGAAACAACAATGGGTTCCGAAATTGATAACTTCTACTAAAAGTAGAACAGCCTGAGATTATTTGAGATTTTTCACAAATTAAACACCAGAGGCCCGTGAGATTCTTAAATTCTTTTAAAACTGAAACACTAAAGATCTCCTAAGATTCTTTAAATTCTTTAAAAAATGAAACAAAATCATAAACATTAGTAATCAGGTAATCAGTCGGTATTTCTAAATGACAAGTGCTAATCTACCAAAATTTTAGGCTAATGTTATCAAATTTTTATAAGGGATTTACACATACATTTTGATTAGCGATTTACCATGTTTATGTTGGCCTCAAAGTGTGTACAAAATTTCAGAGGAATCCGATATGTAGTTTCTAAGTTATATTTTAAAATTTTGTTGTAGGTATTTTTTTTTTTATTGTAAATGTCAAGTGCAATAAATAAGGGTAGATTATTAATCAAAAGCATAAAAACATATTATTTTGTAAAATTTATATTCATTTTACTTAACAAAATTTTGATTATAATAAGTAATATATACTTGAAATTTTACATCAATCAGTCCAGTAGTTTATCAGTTATTTTTTCACTAAATCATCAACATCATCATTTTTTTATTGATTGCCTAGGATTTAATACAGTCATTAATCTGTTCTTATTTTAAAATAAGTATGTTTATTTAAAGAACAATAACATTGCTTAAAATAGTTCAAAATTCGATCATCTCTCTTAGTTCTGATTGTGTGCTAATTTTGTAATTTTGCTCAAATATAAATATATTCATAAAAATACACAATTTCTTTAACAATTTATGACTTCTAATAATGTTTTTTTGGACATTTTTCACAAAGCTAGTTTGTAAATTATTTTTAAGCCCGGCGCATCCACCATTTTTACAAAAATGTTTCAATTGAATTTCGATCGGCAAATGTTTCTATCTGATATCCTTACTTGGAGAAAAAAAACTTGCTCGTAATAGTTGTATCGTCGGGAGTGTGTTATTTTGTAATTTTGTTAAATATAAAAATAAATAACTGACAAGAAAGCTTCAGAGCTGCTTTATTCCACGAGAAATTAAGTATCGGCAAAGAGCAATTAATTTTTCCTTCTCCCTCCGGAATAATTAAAGCGGCGAGATTAGACGAGATTATCCGGACTTAAGCCGGATCTGGCAATTTGCCGCCGCAGACCCTGACCTCGACCAACACCGCCCGCTTTCCTCCTCGTCGAATTCCTCGCGCTTTTTCAAATTACGCATTCACGCTCCTATCGAAAGACCGACGAGCCATCAAAAGCTCTCAATAAATTATGAAATATGTAAAAGTCGCCTTAAAAATTCATCCCCTCAAATGTAACACACGAACCTTACACTCGCAAATAAACAGAATCCGCTTTCACGCCAAGATTAAAATCATTTCCGAGCAAATAAGGTACATTTTAGTTATAATATTCGAGTTTACCTGACAGCGCTGTAATTAATTATTTCGACAATTTCCAAGTTTGGAGTTTCGCAATGAAATGCTCTCCCGCTTTCCGGTTATAAAGTAAACATACGATCCGTGTTTGGGGGTTAATTGTGTGCGGAAATAATTGATAAAAAAATTTGTTCGTTCGTAATTATTTTTTCTTTGTTGCAGGTCTTAGGATACGAATAGCCAATTTATTTTTTAAACTGCTCACATGTATTCTGTACATAATTCGAGTTATCACGGACCTCGATCCCACGTATGCGGCGTGGTAAGTACTTTTACTTTCTTTCTAGTTTTTTTCATTGTTGTCTATCTCTGGTATCAATGACGTGGATCGATGGAAGCCTTGATCTAAAAATAATCACAAACACCCTCACATTTTACGCTGTTCTACAAATAGGAGTTGTGGTTCATTTATGGGGTTCTGTTCAATTCTCAACAAGTTTTCTCTAAGTTGAGGTATTACGTATTTATGAAGATTCGATGAGTGACACGTGAGGAAAAATATTGGGGCAAGGTTAGACCGAGTTCTCTGGGGGAATATTTGCTTTACATCCCTTACAATGCGCGAAACGTGGCTGGGTTTCGATACGACAATCGAAGTGGATATGTTTTGTTTCGAAAGTTATATCTGGAGGTTTGAGTTGTGTTTGAACAGGAGAACGTGTTTCAGCTGTAGATGACACTTTACTCGTAACAAATGTGAGAATTCTGTAAGAATATTGCAAGTGGCAAATTTTTTTGGGTCACAGTTGGTCTAACATTATGGGTATATATCAAGTCTAGACAAACAAATTTAAAATGTCATGAACCCAGCTCGAACAATATTAAACACCGTAAAGTAACATTATCTACACCAAACTTTAGTCATTTCCGAATTGCGAATATTAGCTATATTGCATTGATTGTGCTGTAGAGGTGGAGGAAGTTCGGTGCTAATAACGTTTCAGATTGTCTAACTTTGTAGACACCAGGAGTTTCCATTTTCCCGGAAGTTAATTTATTATAATGACGTCATTAATTTTTAAGGAAACAATGCATCTGTCGCAGTCTTTTTCCTTTTTCACTGTTTGTGAGGTTAATTCATTATTAAAATTTTGAAAACTTCATAAAATTTTGTTTTACTGTGGATTATGAATCCGCCTTAATTTATGACGTGTCGGTCGTGCTGGCTCAGTTGCTTCAAGAATTCTCCTACTAAATCGAAGGTCGCAGGTTCGATCTCGTTCGAGTTCGATTTCCTCTTGCACCATTTTTACTCCAATTGGTATCGTTTTATGCTTTATAAGCTTATTTTTCATTTTTGTTTAAATATTTTATGACTAAATACTCAAATATTGTTGTCGTATTAATGAAATGATATTTTGTTTTGCATAGTGTTTATAAAAAAATCTAAAACATGTTTTATTCTTTCTCCCGATATGATACCATGTCTTTTTAAAAGTGAAAAATTGCTGAAATTACCAACTTTGCATAGAGAAAGTACTTAACAAAAAAGAAGTAAAAAAGGGGGATTTTGTTAGCTATTACGACGTCTAGAGTAAAGATAGGCACAGATTCGTGATTTTAAGAGAATTTCCGATATGATAGAGGTCTTTCTAGACCGATACAAGAGAATTTAGTATGATATAGAAGGATATAGATGGATATACAAAAGCGTAGAAGGATATAGATCAAGATAGAAGAATATGGAAGGATATAGAAAGATATTGACGGAGACAGAAGGATATAAACCGAGATAGAGGAATCTAGAAGGGTAAAGACGGATATAGAAACATATAGATGAATATAGAAGGACATAGAAAGATATATATAAATATAGAAACATATTGACGGATATCGAAAGATATAGATGAATTTAGAAGGATGTAAATGGATATAGACTCGAAATTTTGAAAATCCCAATACTGAAACATCAAAAATTAAAAAATCGAAAATCGAAAAATTCAAGAACTGGAAAACTAAAATATCGAAATATTGAAAAGTCGGGAAATCTAATAAACGGAAATTTAAAAATTAATTAATTACTCGAGAAGTTGAGAAATCCAAAAATTGAAAATTTAGAAAAGTCATAAATTGAAGAATTAAAAATCGTAAAACTGAAACACCGAAAAATGACAAAATCGGGAAATCGAAAATTTGAAGAATCAAGAAATTGAAGAATGAGAAAATTTAAAAATTCTAACACTGAAATTTCGAAACATTGAAAATCGAGAAATTGAATAATTGAAAAGTCGAAATATTGAAATCCATAAGAAAGGATGTAGAAGAATATGGACGGATATAGGAAGATATTGACGGAGATAGAAGTATATAAACCGAGATAGAAAAATCTAGAAGGGTAAAGACGGATATAGAAACATATAGATGAATATAGAACGATATAAAAATATAGAAAAATATAGAAGCATATTGACGGATATCGAACGATATAGATGAATTTAGAAGGATGTAGATTGATATAGACTCGAAATTTTGAAAAATCCCAAAACTGGACCAACAAAAATTAAAAAATCAAAAATCGAAGAATTGAAGAACTGGAAAACTAAAATATCGAAATATTGAAAAGTCGGGAAATCTAGGAAAGGGAAATTTAAAAATTAATTAATTACCCGAGAAGTTGAGAAATCCAAAAATTGAAAATTTAGAAAAGTCATAAATTGAAGAATTTAAAAATCGTAAAACTGAAACACCGAAAAATGACAAAATCGGGAAATCGTAAATTTGAAGAATCAAGGAATTGAAGAATGAAAAAATTTAAAAATTCTAACACTGAAATTTCGAAAAATTGAAAATCGAGAAATTGAACAATCGTGAAGTCGAAATATTGAAGTCGATAAGAAACGATGTAGAAGAATATGGACGTATATAGAAAGATATTGACGGAGATAGAAATATATAAACCGAGATAGAAGAATCTAGAATGGTAAAGACGGATATAGAAACATATAGATGAATATAGAAGGATATAGAAAGATATAGAAAAATATAGAAACATATTGACGGATATCGAAAGATATAGATGAATTTAGAAGGATGTAAATGGATATAGACTCGAAATTTTGAAAAATCCCAAAACTGGATCATCAAAAATTAAAAAATCGAAAATCGAAGAATTGAAGAACTGGAAAACTAAAATATCGAAATATTGAAAAGTCGGGAAATCTAGGAAAGGGAAATTAAAAAATTAATTAATTACTGGAGACGTTGAGAAATCCAAAAATTGAAGATTTAGAAAAGTCATAAATTGAAGAATTTAAAAATCGTTAAACTGAAACATCGAAAAATAACAAAATCGGGAAATCGAAAATTTGAAGAATCAAGAAATTGAAGAATGAAAAAATTTAAAAATTCTAACACTGAAATTTCGAAAAATTGTAAATCGAGAAATTGAAAAATCGTGAAGTCGAAATATTGAAGTCGATTAGAAAGGATGTAGAAGAATATAGAAAGATATTGACGGAGATAGAAGGATATAAACGGACACAGAAGAGATCTAGAAGGATAAAGAAGGTTATAAATGAATATCGAAGGATATAGACGGATATAGTAAGGCATAGAAAGATATTGACGGATATCAAAAGTTTTAGAAAGATGTAGACGAATTTATAAGGGCGGCAGAATTGTACATGTACCATATAGTATAGAAAGATATAGAAGGATTTAGATGGAGACAGAAGGATACAGATTGAAAAGGATATAGAATGGTTCAGGTGGATTTTGATGGATATAGACGGATAGAGAAAGATATAGAAGCACAGGTTTATGACCCTCTGAAAAAATATATAGAGATATAGGCGATGTATGTAGAAGGGCGTAGATAAAGGTGGAAGAATATAGACCGAAATGGAAGGATGTGAACGGATATAGAAGGATACAGAAGAACAAAGAAATATATAAATGAATTTAGAAGCATATATAATGTTACACATGGATATACAAGGATATAGAAGGTCAGATTTGTCACCATCTAGAAAAATATAGAAAGTTATAGTAGGATATAGATAGATGCATATAGAAGGATGTAGACGAATCTGGAAGGATATAGACAGAAATAGGATGACATAGGACGATGTAGATCAATATAGACGGAAGTGGAGATATATAGTAGGATATAGATGTATATAGCCAGACATAGAAGGATATGGACGGGTATAGGCGGATATAGAAAGATAGAAATGGATTTAGAAGGATATAGAATGGTACAAACGGATTTTGATAAATATAGACGGATATAGAAAGACACACAGATTTGTAATTCTCAGAAAAAATATAGAAAGTATAGTCGTATATAGAAGGATATAGACAAAGGTGGGGGATATACACCCTAATAAAAGAAAAATATAGATGGATATAGACGGAAGTGATAAGATATAATATTATATAGACGTATATAGACAGATACTGAAGGATATTAACGGATGTAGGCCGATATAGAAAGATATAGACCAATATAGTAAGATATAGACGGATATAAACCGATATAAATGAAGGACATGGATTGGTACAGAAGGATATAGACGGATATAGAAAGATTAGAAGAATATAGATTGATATGTAAGGATACAGAAGAATAGAGAAAGGTACAGAAGAATATTAAAAGATATAAATAGATCTAGAAGGATATAGAATGGTACAGACGGATTTTGATGGATATCGATTGATATAAAAAGATATAGAATTACAGATTTGTTATCCTCTAAAAATATAGAAAGATATAGTCGAATATAAAAGGATATAGATGTATATAGAAGGATGTAGACGAATGTGGAAAAACATAGACTGAAACAGAATGATAGAGGAAGATATAGATCGATATAAATGTATATAGACAGACATAGAAGGACATGACCGGATGAAGGCAGGTATAGAAAGATACAAATGGATTTAGAAGAATATAGACTGGTACAAACGGATTTTGTTGGATTCAGATGGATATAGAAAGATTTAAACGGATTCAGAAGGATACGGAATGGTACAGACGGATCTAGAAACATATAGAAGCACAGATTTGTAATTCTCTGAAAAAATATAGAAAGTATAGCCGTATATAGAAAGATGTAGACAAATGTAAAAGAATATAGACAGAAATAGAAGGAGGTGAACGGATATAGAAGGATATAGACCAATCTAGTAAGATATAGACGCATATAGAAAGACATAGGCGGATCTAGAAGGACATAGAATGGTACAGAAGAATATAGACGGATACAGAAAAATATAAGAGGATATAGATGGATATATAAGGATACAGAAAGATATAGAAGTACAGAAGACTTTGGAAGGGTTAGAAGGATATAGAATAGTACAGACGGATTTTGATGGATATTGATTGATATAGAAATATACAGAATCACATATTTGTGATTCTCTAGAAAAATATAGACAGATATATTCCAATATATAAATGTATATAAAAGGATGTATGTATACGAATTTGGAAGAAGATAGACCGAAATAGAATGATATAGAAAGATATAGATCGATATAGACGGAACTGAAGAAAGATATAATAGGATATAAACGTATATAGGCGGATCTAGAAGGACATAGAATGGTACAGACCAATATAGAAAGATTTAGAAGCACAGATTCGTAATCCTAAATATAGCAGAATATAGACGGGTATACAAGAATATAGATGAATATAGAAGTATATATACAAATTTAGATGGATATAGAGGAATTAGGAAGCATATAAAGAGATATAAACGTATATAGAATAATATCAAAGGATATAGAAAACAATATGAGACGATATCGACAGATGTATAAGGAAATAATATAATAAGATGTAGGTGGATGTAAAATGATACGGACGGATTTCGAAAAATATAGAATGGTACAGATGGGTTTTCATGGATATAGAGTGATTTATAAAAAAATAGTATGAAAAATTCGTGTTCCTGAAAAATTATATAAAAAATATAGACGAATATGGGAAGATATAGAACGAAATAGAATGATATAGGAAGATAAAGATGGAGATAGACAGATATGGAAGAATATAATAGGATATAGACGTATATAGAATGACATATAAGGATCTAGAAGGATATAGAAAGATATGGACGGATATTGAAAGATATAGATGGATTTACAAAAACATAGAATGGTACATATGGATATAGAAAAATATAGAAGCACAGATTCTTGATCATCTGAAAAGATATAGAAAAACATAGCCGGATATGGAAGGTTGCAGACGAATGTGGAAGGATATAGGAAGATATAGATGCATATAGACGGAAGTAAAGGGATATAATAGGATATAGACGTATATAGACAGGGATATGAACAGATATAGACGGATATAAAATTATACACCAGGATTTAGAAGGATATAGACGCACATAGAAATACATACACGGATCTAGAAGGTCATAAGAATGGTACGGATTGATGTAGATGGATATAGAAAAATATTGGAGTAGAGATTCATGATCCCAAGAAAAATATAGCTGGATAAAGCCGTATACAGAATGATCTAAAGAGATATGATGAGAATATGGACGGATATATAAAAGGTGATGGGAGGATACAGACCGATATAGAAGCATATAGACGGACATATGCAGATGTAAATGGATATATGTAGACGGATATAGAAAAATATAGTAGGATAAATGCATGTTCCTGAAAAAGAAATATAGAAAGTTATAGACGAATGTGAGAGGATAGAGACCGAAATAGAAGGATAGAGGAAGATGTAGATAGATATAGACGGATTTTGAAGATTACAGAAAGATAAACGCCTTTCCAGACCGATTTGAGACGTTTTAATTTTTTTTAAGGAGGACTTTTCTCCGTTATTACTGACCGTAGAGCAAAAATAAGCACAGTTTCCTTCTACTGAGAAAATTTCCGATAGGATAGGCGAAGAAAATTGGAATAACGTGATAACGTCGCATTGGAATTTAAAAAATAGAGCACAGCTTTAAAAGCTAGAATAACGTCAGTGAGAACATGTAAAAATATATAGGGTGTTCCATTTAATAAAAACTACTTGTAAGTTACTCCTCAAAAACAGAAAACAATTTTATTGTGCGCCACTCAAAAAATTGTACAACTTTGGTCTCAGATTTTTTTTATTTTCATTAATAATAATTAGTAAGATATATGTAGAGTTTATTATGAACTTCTGAAAAAATTCTTTAAGGAAGTCTAATTGAGCTACAGTTTGCAGTTACTTTGAAATATTCAAGGTGTTTCATTAAAATAACAGACACACGGATTTTTTAATGGCTAAATCGATATTTGAATTTTTTTGGAAAAATGGAATTTTAGTGTTTTTTAAAATTTGTAAATATGTTTAGATGAAAAATGTAGTTAGGACAAAATTATTGGTGCACTCTGTATACCTTGTCTGGACTGGTCTTCACCTGTCATAAAATTTTGTTGCGAACTATTTCTGAAATTATTGAAAAAAAAGTGGGTCATACAATCCTTATAATCTTTTTTTGAGACATCCTGTGTAAAACGAAGACTTGTTGAAGGTTGGCGTAATATCCCATTTCAGAACAAATTTGTAATTGTAACAAAAACATACGGAAAATTCGCACTTTCCTGTTCCATAAAAATTAAATTAAACATCTCAAATTAACTCTACTACCAAAACCAAAAAATCTAAATAAATTTGTCATGGTTTCAATTTTAGTTTTGGATGCGTTGTAACGATTCAATTTATCCAAACAGAGATTGTTTTCAGTGAAAACTAAGGGCGAGAAAGTTTTGTGTGTCAATTCAATAAAGCCTGAGAACTCGCGCAAGTGGTCTTTTCGCCAGATTTTCGCACGAACACAAATTTATATGAGAAAACTGAAAGAACATTGACAAAACTCATTTATACAGATTTTGCGAAAAATTTTCTAAAATAGAAACGTTTCTCTAATTTGCGGTTTTATTAATCCTGTTGATCCGTATTTTTTCTCTTCCAGTTACGGATGTACACCAGGCGACAAATCCGAATACATGATATCAGCCAACCTAACAGAAGAAAAATTTCAAGAAAACCCAATCATCAACTGGGATGCTATTCTGTGGGTGAACCGCCCCCTCGAACTGTGGATAGTCCAGGTTATATTGGCCATGATTAGTCTGACGGAGGCTCTTTTATTGGCCTATCTAGGATACAAGGTATATTTCTCCCCATAAACTAGACACTTCACCATCATTCCCCCGGGAGTAGTTCAATATTAAATCGAAACGCGATGTGAAACTAAACTCTAACATTTTAATCGCAAAAATAGTGCAACTACACTTCTAAGTTTTCCAGACATTTCCCGAGTGAAAACTCATAAATAATTCAAGCGCTCGTTCTTTTTTCTTCGGGTGAAGCTCTTCTAAACCGAATTAAGCTTTCTGAAAATATTGTTTTACCTAAAAGCTATAATTCATGAAAATTTCAAAGTATTGAGTTTCGTACAGGGGAAACTTAGACGTTTGAAACGCGTAATGTGATAGCAATTTACGAGGGATGAACCTTTGAGAAAAGGAAATGAATTGTGTATCGTGAAACGTCACCTTCGCCCACCTTCCGTAAACACTGGACGAAGAAAATTAATTTTAATACGGTGCTGTAAATAACGGTAATGCGGTGGTGTTTAATTCGGTTTGAGGTTGTTTTGGTGGTGTTAAAAATTCATGGTAGATCGATGGCTAATTTTTGTTTAAGAATACGCCAGGGGAGACAGAACCGGTGGAAGTCAAAAGCTTCTCTAGACGGATTAATTACTGAAGTGAGCTTGTTTTTAGGTGTTACCGGAGTCGCAGAATAAATAACTTAGTTAATGAACAAAGTTTAATATCAAGTCGTATTCAGTTTAATTTACAAGTGTTTTTCTGTTGCTGAATTCACGGCAAAACTTAGGTAACGTTCGCCAGATCCTGAAATATTTGTATGTTTTGGGCTGTGAAACGTCTAATTAGGATTTTTTAAAGGAGTAATAAAGTGATTAAATTTTTTAGGTTTCGTAGTTTCTAAAATAGATCATATAATTTTAATATTCTCCCACATTAGTAAACCTCACTTATAGAAGCTCATTATATTGCTGCTTGTGTAACAAAATCATCAATAGACAGTCCGACGGAATCAGGAGACCTACTTTTCAAATTCTAAGAGTTCTGGAACTTCAAAATATGAAATGTAGTCAACTTTATCGGTGACTGTATCGGTTAAAATTTTTGGAAAAATACTACATTATTAAAGTATATATATTATATTATATTATACCATACAAAAAATTGGTCGAAGGTTATTTCGGCAGAACTTTCCTCGCCCCTGAAAAAATCGAAAAATTGAAAAATTGAAAACTAGAAATGTCAAATATTTAAAATTCAAACATTGAAAAATCGAAAAATTCTCAAAATTGAAATCTTGGAAAATGAAGAAGTCGAAAACTTGAAAATTCGAAAAATTGGGAAGGGGGAATATCGAAGAATTGAAAAACCGAAAAATTGAGAAATCGAGAAATCAACAAATCAAAAATCAAAAATTTAAAACTTGCAAAATCGAGAAATGGAAGCACAAAAAAAGCGAAAAAATTGAAAAATTTAAAAGTCTAAAATCTGAAAATAGAAAAATTGAACAATGAAAAAATCAAAAAATCGAAATCTCGACAAATCGAGAAGTGGAAAGTCCGAAATTTAAAAAAATCACAAAAATTGAAAAATCAGAAAACTGAAAAAAGGAAGAACAGAAAAACCGAAACATCGAAAATTTAGAAAATTCAAAAACTGAAACCTCGGGAAATCGAAACATGAAAAGATAGAGAAATCGAAATAATGAAATTTCGATAAATCGATCATTGGAAAAACTGAAAAATGGACATATTGAAAAATCGATAAACCGAAAAATCTAACACCGAGAAACCAAAAAATCGGAAGATCGAGAAATCGAAACATTAAAAACTTGAAAAACTAAAAATTAAAATCCGAAAAATTGTAAAAAAGTGTCGAAGAACTGAAAAATCGAAATCGGAATCGAGAAATCGAAAAATCGAGAAATCAAAATATGGAAAAATTGAAAAATCCCAAAACTGAAATATCGAAAAATTAAAAAATCGAGAAATTCAAAGTCGAATTATCAAAGTCGAAAACTCGAAAATTTAAAAAATTCAATAATTAAACATTCAAAAATCCAACAACTGAAAGATCAATAAAACGAAAAATCTAAAACTGAAAAATCGAAATACAGAAAAATCGAAAAATCGAATCATCAAAAACCTGAAATATCCAAAATGTAAAAATTCGAAAAATTGAAGAATAAGTTAGAAGAACGGAAAAATCGAAAAATTTAATATTTTAAAAAGTTAATTATTAAAAGACCGAAACATTTAAAAATCAATAATTGGAATAATTGAAAAATGCAGAAAACCAAAACTTTAGAAATCGAAAAATCGAAAAATTGAAGAATCGAAATATTGATAAATCCCAAAACTGAAATATCGAAAAATTAAACAATCGAGAAATCGAAAGTCGAAAATTGAAACATTCAAAAATTATACATTAAAATTCGAAAAAATCGAAAAATTCAAAAATCGAAAAATCGAAGAGTCGGGAAATTAAGATATAGGAAAATCAAAAAATCGATTAATCGAGAAATTGAGAAATCGAAAAATAAAAAATTTAAATCCTCTAAATTGAAAAATTGAAAATTCGAAAGATTTCAAAATTGAAAAATTTAAATAACGTAAAACTGAAACATCCAAAATTGAGAAATCGAAAATTTGAAGAACCAAAAAATTGAAACATCTCGACACTAAAATCGGAAAATTAAAAATCGAGAAATCGAAAAGTCGAAATATCGAATTCGAAAAAGCGAAAATTTTAAAAATTCAAAAGTTAAAAAATCGAAAATCGCAAAAATCTAAAAATTGAAGAATTCAAAAATCGAAAAAATCGAAAAACTGAAGGATTGAAACATTAAAAAGTCGGGAAATCAAGAAAAGGGAAAATCAAAAATCGATTAAACGAGAAATTGAGAAATCGAAAAATTGAAAATCTAGAAACGTCAACTGAAAAATTGTAAAATCGAAAATTTCAAAATCCAAAAATTGAACAGTCGAAAAATTGAAACATCAGAAAATTGAGCTATCGAAAAATGAAAAAATTAGGAAATTTAAAATTTGAATAATCAAGAAATTGAAGAATAAAAAAATTGAAAAATCCCATTACTGAAATATTGAAAAATTGAGTAAAATCGAAAAATTAAAAATTGAAAAATCCAAAAATCTAGAAAACGAAATCGTAATAAATGGAACTCCAAAAATCTAAAAATTGAAAATTCGAAAAATCGAAAATCTTAAAAATCGAAAATTTAAAAAAATCAAAAATTTGAAAAATCGAAAAATTGAGGAATTGAAAAAGTTAAAGATCGAAACATTGAAAAAGTCGGGAAATGAAGAAAAGAAAAAATCAAAAATCGATTTAATCGAGAAATTGAGAAATCGAAAAATTGAAAATCTAGAAACGTCAACTGAAAAATTGTAAAATCAAAAAATTTCAAAATCCAAAAATTGAATAGTCGAAAAATTGAAAAATCGTAAAAAATCGTAGAAAATTGGGATATTGAAAAATGAAAAAATTAGGAAATTTAAAATTTGAAGAATCAAGACATTGAAGAATGAAAAAATTGAAAAATTCCAATACTGAAATATTGAAAAATTGAGTAAAATCGAAAAATTAAAAATTGAAAAATCCAAAAATCTAGAAAACGAAGTCGTAATAAAAAGAACTCCAAAAATTTAAAAATTGAAAATTCGAAAAATCGAAAATCTTAAAAATCCAAAATTTTAAAAAGTCAAAAATTTGAAAAATTGAAAAATTAAGGAATTGAAAAACTTAAAGATCGAAGGATTTAAAAAGTTGGGAAATCAAGAAAAGGGAGAGTCAAAAATCGATTAATCGAGAAATTAAAAAATCGAAAATCTGAAAATTTAGAAACGTCAAAAATTAAAAATTTTCAAGATCGAAAAAATGAAAGTTCGAAAAATTGAGAAATCGAAAGATGAAAAAATCGGTAAATAGAAAATTTAAAGAACTAAGAAAGTGAAGAATTGAAAAAATTGAAAAATTCCAACATTACTAAAATATCGAAAAATTGAGAATCGAGAAATCGAAAAGTCAAAAAATCGAAAAATCTAAAAAAAACGAAGTAATAAAGAGAACTCCAAAAATAGAAAAATCGACAATTCGAAAACTCGAAAATTTTAAAAATTCAAAAATTAAAAAACTGAAAAATCGAAAGGTCGGGAAATCAAGAAACAGGAAAATCAAAAAATCGATTGAGAAATTCAAAAATTAAAAATTTGAATTCTCAAAATTGAAAAATTGAAAATTCGAAAAATTTCAAAATAGAAAAATTGAAATAATGTAAAACTGGAACATTGAAAAATTGGGAAATCGAAAATTGAAAAAATCGAGAAATCGAAAATTTGAAGAACCAAAAAATTGAAGAATCAAAAAATCTCGACCCTAAAATATCGAAAATGAGTAATCGAAATGTCGAAAAATCGAAGTCGAACAATCGAAAATTTTAAAAACTCAAAAATTAAAAAATCAGAAATCTCAAATATCGGAAAATTGAAGAAATCAAAAACTAAAGATTGAAACATCGAAAAAGTTGGGAATTCAAGAAAAGGAAAAATCAAAAATCCATTCAACGAAAAATTGTAAAATCGAAAAATTGCAAAATCTAAAAATTGAAAAATCCTAAAATTGAAGCATCAGAAAATTGAGATATCGGAAAATGAAAAAAATTAGGAAATGTCAAATTTGAATAATCACGTTATTAAAGAATCAAAAAATTGAAAAATCCTAATACTGAGATATTGAAAAATTGAGTAAAATCGAAAAATTAGAAACTGTCAAATTCAAAAATCTAGAAATCGAAGTCGTAATAAAAAGAAGTCCAAAAATTAAAAATCGAAAACTCGAAAAATCAAAAATTTTAAAAATCGAAAATTAAAAAAAATCAAAATTGAGGAATTGAAAAACTTAAAGATTGAAACATTGAAAAAGTCGGGAAATGAAGAAAAGAAAAATCAAAAATCGATTAATCGAAAAATTGAGGAATCGAAAAACTGAAAATTTAGAAACATCAAAAATTGAACATTTTCAAAATCGAACATTTGATAAATTTCAAAATCGAAAAATGGAATAATCGAAGAAGTGGAACACCGAAAATCAAGAAAACGAAAAGTCAAAAAATCTAAAAATCTAAAAATCGAAGTAATAAAGAGCAGTCCAAAAATAGAAATATCGAAAAGTCGAAAACCCGAAAATTTTAAAAATTCAAAAATTAAAAAATCAAAAATCTGAATAATTAAAAAATTGGTGAATTGAAAAACTGAAAAATTGAAAAATTGAAGAATTGAAATTCAAAATCGAAAAATTCGAGAGTCGAGAAATTGAATAATCCTAAAAGTCATACATCGGAAAATTGAGGAATGCAATCATGAATAATCGAGAAATCGAAAATTTGAAATATCAAGAAACTGAAAAATTAAAAATTGACAAATCGAGAAATCGAAAGAAAAATCGAAAAATCCAAAAATCGAAAAACGAAATCTTAATAAAAAGAAAAACAAAATTCAAACCATCAAAAAGTAAAAAAAAAAAATTTAAATTTGGCAAATTCACAAACCGAATATGTAGCGGGGAAATCGAAAAACCGAAAAATTTTGAGAATTTACGATTTTGATTTGTTTTCCAAAAATCTCGATGTCTATGATATAAATTCAACACGGGTTCATAAACCACAATTTCAGGACTTTGTTACTTTTTAACATTTAAATAACATTGGTCCTACAAAATTTTAAGTAAGGGGGATATGAACGGATAAATTTTTATTAACGATTTACCATGCTCATATTATTATATTGTAAAATGTTGTTATAAAATTTTCATTTTTTTCCAAAAGTCTGGATCCCTAAAGGTGAAAATTGAACACGTATTAATAAGTCACAAATCGAGTAGGTTATTTTATAAAATTTATCATTGTTGATGGAATGAGCAGACAAAATTTAACAACAGTCGGTCCCGTAGTTTCGGAGATTATCTGTCTAATAAATACTCAGACAAATGGTAATCGCCAGTTGGACTCGATTACAATACTTCCTTAGCTTGCGCTCGTGAAGACAAAAAAATATTTTTTCTTTAAGAAAAAAAGCAATTCATTACAATTTTCAAATTTAAAATATAAACAAGATGAAACAATTTGAGATATTTTGTTGTCGTATTTTTGTTAGGAGATTTACCGGGTCATCATTTTTAGAGCAACTCCTATAAATTTATTATTGTTTTTCGAAAGATCTGTAAATATGTAGTTTGAGCAAGTCCCCTGTCCCCATTGTTTGTAGTTTCACTAATTAATTAAAAATGAATGAGAAAAACAGATCTCATCGATTAAATAATAGGATCAAGCATGCAACGGAACCATGTCACGTTGTTTTATAAATTGTCGCGATTAATTCACACGTCAAACCACAATATTTTCCCCAAACCAGAAACGAGACGTTAAATATTAAAAATTCCCATTTTCGTCGGACACACAAAATCGTAATCTTCCAATCCGCGTCATGTTCCCACTTTCCAGAACCTGCATAATATCCGTCATTAAATATTAAACACCCCGTTTTTAATGGAATTGATTTTACTGAATCGGTGAATGTCACGGTGTGACATTTACCCATTCAAGCCCACAGTCTGCGTTTCGGCGCCTATTAAATTGAAGAATTAGGTTATCACGAGTTTCTATACGCGAGTAAACAGTTATTAGTTTACGAAGCTCCGAAGCAGATTTTTTCGGAGCTTTTAGCCGAGCTTTCGCGAAAATACATTGAATGGAGCGAAAAACGTCTAGCCCTCGAAACCCAAAGTGCATGCTTGAGGCTCAGCCCAACGAGATTCATTAAGAAAAGCGGGAAGAACGTAAACATTTTCGCGCTTTTCTCGTGTAACGGGTTTATGTTTCTGGAATATTTACGTGCGCGAAAACGCGCGTTTTCACGGGAAATTGATTCCAGGGTTCGAAAACAGCATTGTCTAATTACTCCATGGCGTGGAGAATCGAAAACTTCAACAGGTATTGATCCTAAAAATACCCTGTCATGCGCTAGTAGCTGTGTTAATAGACACACCTGAATACTATGGAATAGTACGAAATAATCGATAGATTCGATGGAGGAAATTTCTGACTCGGCGCGCTCGAAGGTCCTTCACCTCCTCGTTAAATTATTCGCAACGCTGATTGTTTGTCGATGTTATTGTTTTATTTGTTTCAGGGGAACATCTGGCAACAGCTGCTATCCTTTCATTTTATCTTAGAAATTGTGAATACTATTCCATTTACATTAACGGTAAGCGGACTGCTGTTTGGATTTGTTCGAGCGTTGATTCTTGTCTTGTTGCAGATTTTTTATCCCCCGTTGAGGAATCTCTTCATTCCAGTATTCCTAAATTGTTGGTTAGCGAAACATGCGTTAGAAAATATGTTCGTAAGTATCTGAAAAATACCCGTCGAATTAGTATGATTTGCATTGTTAAAATATAAATGAACTGAAATGCGATTTAATTTATGCTTAGTAGCTCAGTCGATACGTCGTAATCTATTTTTCATCGTATCTATAATTTAAGACTTCGTTATGAATGACTAGGATAAACTTAGAACTAAACGTTTGACATTTTGAATTTTTAATGGTTTGCTTCTTAGAGAATACGCTAGACGGAGGAAACTTATCTGGGACAGTCTATCAATTTTTAACAATTGACATAAACACTGTGGTTGTTGACATTTGAACGTTTGATGAATAACTCAGAAATGGAAAAATCGTGGCGTGAATCGCGTTTCTAACGTCAGATATTTATTACACGTTGTGTCGATGATTTTTAAAATTTAAATATGGTATAGAATATTCCAACAGTCGTCTGACGGCTAGTTTGCGTCTGCAACCGCAGCCTGTAATTATTTTTTACGTACATCTCTGAATCAACAACATTTGACATCTCTGAGTCAGCGAAATTTGATACTGCTTGCTCAGAATAATTTAGTGCCGCTAAATCAGCGTAATTTCACAAAGCGTGATCTCGTTTCCATTTCACTACCCAAAGAATTCAAAGTTTTACAATTTGTTCCCGGATTTTGTATGTGTTGACAAAAAACAGATATTTTATAAATTATGAAAAACATATTCTTTAAAATAAAACACCAGATAAAATTAAAATATCATTTAAAATTTTTACAAAGTCAAAACATCCGCGGCTCCCAAAACTCTAAAATTAAAGAATAAAACACCCAAGATTTTTTAAAATATTTTCAAAATCAAACACCAAAGGTTTTTAAATTCTTCAAGGAATAAAACACCTGGATTCACCAAGACTTTTAAATTGTTCAATCAGGAACCACTGTTTTAAATTCTTTACAGAATAAAACACTTGAAATTATCCTAAATTCTTAAAAAATCCACCAGGGTTCTTTACAGTTCTTTCAACATATTTCAAAATAGAACACCAAGGGTTCCCAAAATCGTTTCAAATTTTTTCAAAAATAAGACACCCGAACCTCCCAAGATTCTTTAAATTTTTTTATTTTAAATATTTTAAAGGATAAAACACAAGAAATCTCCAAGAATTCTTTCATTTTTTTATATAAAAAGTTAGGCTCCCCTAAAAGCCCTTAAAATTTTTCAAAAACAAAATACCTGGGACCCTCAAAATTCTTTTAAAATCTGTAAAGAATTAAATCCCAGAAGTCTTCAAGATTTCTTAAATTATTTTCAAAACAAAACACCAAAAGCTCTCGACATCTTTTCAAATTTTTTCAAAGATGGAACAATTATCAAGCTTTTTAAAAATCATTTGAGAAATAAAGCACTCGGAACCCCTACCATTCATTTAAATTCTTATAAAATATGGGGGTTTCTTAAGATTCTTTAAAATTATTTCAAAAAGAAAGCTGCTGGAACATGCAAGATTAGTTTAAAAACTTTAAAAAATAAAACACCTGCAACCACCAACACTTTTTTAAATTCTTTAAAAAATAAAACACGAAGAATTTGGAGATTTTTAAAATCATTTAAAAAACAGGAATCCCAAGATTTTTTCAATATTTTTCAAAATAAGACACCTAAGATCATTTAAAATTTTTACAAAAATTAAATGCCCGAAGCTCCCAAAACTTTTTAAAATTATTGTAAAAACACCTCGAATCTTTTAAATTCTATAAAGAATCAAACACAGGAACACCGAAACTCTTTCAAATTCTTTAAAGAATAAAACATTAGAGAGCTCCCCAAAATTCTTTAATTTTTTTTTTTTTAATAAAACACCCGGAGCTCCCAAAATCTGCTTAAAATTTTTAAAAAATTAAACCCCAGGGGTCCTCAAGATTTCTTAAACTCTTTTCAAAATGAAACACCAAAAGCTCTCGAGATTCTTTTAAATTTTTTCAAATATAAAACACCGAGGAATATCAAGATTTTTAAAAATGATTTCAAAAATAAAGCTGCAACATGCAAGGTTAATTTGAAAGCTTTAAAGAATAAAACAGCAAAGCTCCCGAGGTCCTTTTCATTTAAAAAAAAATAAAACACCTGCAACCACCAAGACTCTTTTAAATTCTTTAAAACATAAAACACCAGAGGCTCTCAAGATTCTTTAAAATTATTTCAAAATAAACATTCTGGGACGTAGAATACATTTTATAATTCTTTAAAAAATAAAACACCCAAGACTCTTTAAAATATTTTCAAAATTAAACAGCAAAGGTTCCTGAAATTCTTTCAATTTTTTTTAAAGTCTGTTGAGCTTCTTGAAAATTGTTTTAAAAATAAAACACCCGGAATCCCCAAGATACTTTAAAATTCTTAAAAAAAAATACGACTACCTACGTTCCTTTTCATTTTTTCCAAATAAAATACCACGGGTTTCCGAGATTCTTTTAAATTTTCTTAGTTATAAAACACTATGGGCTCTCAAAATTATTTTAAATTAGTTCAAAATACAGGTTCCGGAACGTGCAAGATTCTTCTAAAGTGTTTAAGGAATTAAACACAAAAGGAACCCCAAGATTCTTTTAAATTCTTCAAAGAATAAAACACCTGGATCCACCAAGACTTAAATTTTTCAACTGGGAACCACTGTTTTAAATTCTTTAAAAAATAAAACACTGAGAGTCTTAAAAAGCTACCAGGGTTCTTCACAATTCTTTCCACATTTTTCAAAATAAAACACCATAGGTTCCCAAAATCGTTTCAAATTTTGTTAAAAATAGAACACCCGAACCTCCCAAGATTTTTTAAAATTATTTCAAAAACAAAACACCTGAAACCCCCAAGATTCTTCAATTTTTTTTCTTTCAAATTATTTAAAGAATAAAACAGCAAAAACCTCCAAATTTTGTTTCATTTTCTTTTATATAAAAGGTTAGGGTCTCCTAAAATTCCTTAAAATTTTAAAAAAATAAAATGCCTGGAACCCCAAAAATTCTTTTAGAATCTTTAAAGAATTAAACTCCAGAAGTCCTCAAAATTTCTGAAATTATTTTCAAAATAAAACACCAAAAGTTGTCGAGATCTTTTTAAATTTTTTCAAAGATAAAGCACGGGGGGTTATTAAGGTTCTTAAAAATTATTTGAAAAAAAAAGCACTCGGGACTCCTAACATTCATTTAAATTCTTATAAAACATGAAGGGTTTCTTAAGATTCTTTAAAATTATTTCAAAAATAAAGCTGCTGGAACATGCAAGATTAGTTAAAAGCTTTAAAAAATAAAACACGAAGAACTCGGAAATTTTTAAAATCATTTAAAAAAAACAGGAATCCCAAGTTTTTCTCAATATTTTTCAAAATAAAACACCAGGGGTTCCTAAGATCATTTCAAATTTTTACAAAAATGAGGAACACCCGAAGCTCCCAAAACTTTTTAAATTTATTTTAAAAACACCTCAAACCCTCAAGATTATTTTTAAAATCTTTTAAAGAACAAACTCCTTGAGAATCTTTTAAACTCTATAAAGAAAAAAAGAAAATCACCCACAGGAACCCCGAAACTCTTTCAAGTTCTTTAAAGAGAACGCCCCACATTTTAAAATTTTTTTTTTAATAAAACATTAGGGCCTCTAAAATCCCTTAAAATTTCTCAAAAATAAAAAAAAATCGTTTAAAATCATTAAAGAATTAAACCCCAGGGGTCCTGAACATTTCTTAAATTATTTTCAAAATGAAACACTAAAAGCTCTCGAGATTCTTTTAAATTTTTTCAAAAATAAAGCTCCTGGAACATGCGAGTTTAATTTGAAAGCTTTAAAGAATAAAACAGCAAAAGCTCCTGAGACCCTTTTCAGTTTTTAAAAAATAAAACACCTGCAACCACCAAGACTCTTTTAAATTCTTTAAAAAGTAAAATACTCAGAACCCCGAAATTTTTCAAAATTATTTAGAAAAAAGCAGGAAATCCAAGATTCTCTCAATATTTTTCAAAATAAAACACCAAGTGTTTCTACGATCATTTAAAATTTTTACAAAATGAAACACCCGAAGCTCCCAAAACTTTTAAAAATTATTTCAAAAACACCTGAAACCCTCAAGATTCTTTTTAAAATCTTTTGACGTACAAACTCCAAGGGCCCCTTGAAAATTTTTTTAAATTTTATAGAGAATCAAACACAGGAACCTCGGAATTATTTCAAATTCTTTAAAGAATAAACACCAGAAAGCTCCCCAAAATTCTTTAATTTTTTTAAATAAAACTTTAGGGCTCCTAAAATCTGTTAAAATTTTTCAAAAATAAAATACCCGGAGCCCCAAAATCCTTTTAGAATCTTTGAAGAAATCCCAAGAGTCCTCAAGATTTTTCTTAAATTATTTTCAAAATGAAACACCAAAATCTCTCGAGATTCTTTTAAATTTTTTCAAATACAAAACACTCCCAAAATTCTTTAAAATTATTTCAAAAATGAAGCTCCTGCAAGATGCAAGATTAGTTTAAATGGTTTAAAGAATAAAACACCAAAGGTTGCCGAGATCCTTTTAAATTAAAAAAAAAATAAAACACCTGCAACTACCAAGACTCTTCCAATTTCTTTCAAAAATAAAACACCAGGAGCCCGAGATTTCTTCAAATGATTTAAAATAAAAAAACACCAGTGATCCCAAGATTCTTTCAGTACTTTTGAAAATAAAACACCAAGGGGTCCGAAAATCGTTTCGAATTTTTACAAAGATAAAACACCCTAATCCCAAAACTCTTTAAAATCATTTGAAAAATAAAACACATGAAACACTCAAGATCCTTTTAAATTTTTTAAGAACAAAATTCCAAGGGTACCTTAAGATCCTTTTAATTTTTTTAAAGAATGAAATACCAGGAGTACCCAAGATTATTTAAATTATTTTCAAAATTAAAGACTAAAGGCTGGCGGAATTCTTTTTTTTTCAAAGGTACAGCACCAGGGGCTGTCAAGATTTTTAAAAATTATTTCAACAATAAAACAGCCGAAATTTCCAAGATTCTTTAAAATTATTTTCAAAATTAAACTCCTAAGGCCGTCTAGATGCTTTTAAATTTTTTTCAAAAATAAAACACTCAGAACCTCGACGATAATTTTAAACTCTTTAAAGAAGAACTAAGGGCTCCTAGATATTCTTTTAAATCCCTAAAAAAAACAGGGGCTTCTAAGATTTTTTTTATAAAATAGCAAGGAGTTCCAAGATCCTCTTAATTTTTTTTTAAAATTAAACACCAAGTGCCCTTGAGTTCCCTTTAAATTCTGAAAACAATAAAACACGGGAGCTGAAGATTTCTTTTTTCCTATTCTTTACAGAGTAAAACACCATGTGTCTCCCAGATTCTTTAAATTATTTTCAAAATTAATTACCAAAGGATTTCGAAATACTTTTAAGTTATTTGAAAAATAAAACACTCAGAATCCCCAAGATTGTTTTCAATTTTTTAAAGAATAAAACACTAAGACCCCCATGAGATTCTTTATAATTCTTTAAAGAAAAAAACATTAGGAGTGCCTAAGATTCTCTAAAGAATGAACCACTAAGAGGCTTGAAATTACTTTGAATTGTTAAAAAAAACACCAGGGATGTCCACGATTCTTTCAATATTTTCCAAAATCAAACACCAAGAGTTTTCAAGATTGATTAAAATTATTTGAAAACTGAAACACCAGAAACCTCCAAGATTCCTTTTTTTTTTCATAAAACTCCAAGGACCCCTTGAGAATTCTTCAAATTCTTTAAAGAATAAAACACCAGGGCTCCCTAAGAATCTTTTTTTTCAAAATAAATCATTGGGGACTCCTAAAATCCCTTTATATTTTTCAAAAGTAAAACACCCTTAACCACCAAGACTCTTTTAAATTTTTTAAAGAATAAAATATTAAAGACCCTTAAATTACTTTAATTTCTTAAAAAAAACATCAGAGATTTTCACAATTCTTTCAATATTTTTCAAAACTGAACAACACCAAAGGCTTCCAAGATTCTTTCATTTTTTTTTTAAATAAAACTTCAAGGACTCCTTGATATTCTCTAAATTCTTTAAGAATTAAAACACCAGGGTTCCCCAAGATTATTTCAATTTTTTTTTTTCAAAATAAATTATTAGGGGCAACTAAAATCCCTTTAATTTGTCAAAAATAAAACAACCCTAGAAATTACTTTAAATCCTTAAAAAACACCAGGGCTGTCACGATTCCTTCAATACTTTTTAAAATAAAACACCAAGGCGCTCCCAAGATCGTTTCAAATTTTTTCAAAGATAAAACACCCCAAGATCCTAAGATTCTTTAAATTTATTTCAAAAGTAAAACATCAGAAATCTGCACGATTCGTTCAAATTTAAAAAAACTCCAGAGGCCCCTTGAGATTTTTTTAATTCTTTAAAGAATAAAACACTAAGAGCTTTGAAATTACTTTAAATTCTTAAGAAAAAAAAAACATTAGGGTTGTACATGACTTTTTCAATATTTTTCAAAATAAAACACCAAGGGCCCCCAAGATTCTTTTAAATAAAACTCCAAGGACCCATTGAGAATTCTTTAAATTCTATAAAGAGTAAAACAGCAGAGCCCCCAGATTGTTTAATTTTTTTTTTATTTTTTATTTTTTTGATAAATCAGCAGAGACTCCTAAGATCCTTTTAAATTTTTCAGAAATAAAACACCCGAAATCAACAAGACTCTTTTACATTCTTTAAGGAATAAAACACTAAAAGCCCTGAAATTACTTTAAATTCTTAAAAAAAACACACTCCACAATTCTTTCAATATTTCTCAAAATTGAACACCAAGCGCTCCCAAGATTCTTTAAACATATTTCAAAAATAAAAACATCAGAAATCTCCAAAATTCCTTTATTATTTTTTTTAATAAAACTCCAAGGACTCCTTGATATCCTCTAAATTCTTTAAGAATCAAAACACTACGGTTCTCCAAGATTATTCAATTTTTTTTTTTCAAAATAAATGATTAAGGGCACCTAGAATCCCTTTAAGTTTTTAAAAAATAAAACAACCGTCACCGCCAAGATTCTTTTAAAGTCTTTAAAGAATAAAAGACTCCTGAGATTAATTTTAAATCCTTAACAAAAACACTAGGGGTCTCCATGATTCTTTCAATATTTTTCAAAATAAAACACCAAGACGCTCCCAAGATCGTTTCAAATTTTTTCAAAGATAAAACACCCCAAACTCCTAAGATTAAACTCCCGGGGCCCCTTGAATTTTTTTAAAGAGTAAAGCACCAGGGCTCCCAAAGATACTTTCAATTTTTTTCTCAAAAAATTTCTCTAAATTTTGCAAAAATAACACACTCAGAACGTCCAAGATTCTTTTGAACCCTTTAAGAATTAAACACCAGGAGTTCTGAAGATTCTTTAAATTATTTTGAAAATAAAACACCAAAGGCTCTCGATTTTTTTTCTTTTTTTAATAAATCACCCGTAACCCCTAACGTTCTTTTAAATTCTTTGAAGGATAAAACACCAAGATCCTCTTAAGAATCTTTTAAATTCTTAAAAAAAAAGGGTATCTAAAATTTTTTCTATTTTTTTTTTTTTCAAAATAAAATACCAAGGTTTTCAGACATGTTTTTGAATTTTTTCAAAAGCAAAATTCTGGAAGTGCAAAATTGGTTTAAAGTCTTAAAAGAATAAAATATAGGAGCTCCGATATTAGTTCAAAACTAAACTAAACACTAAAAGCCCCGAGATTCCTTTAAATTCTTAAAAAAGATACCAGAGATTCTAAGAATTTTTCAATATTTTGCAAAATAAAATACGAAGGGCTCCTTCGATTTGTTTAAAATCTTTTCAAAAGAGAACTTCAAAAATTAAACAGTTTAAACTCTTTTTAAGGTTATCTTACATTTTTAAACTTAAAAACTCCAAGGCTCCTTGAGATTTTTTTAAATTCTTCAAAGAATAAAATGCCAGAGCTCCCCAAGATTTTGATTTTTTTTTTTTAAAAAGTTAAGAACTTCTAAAATCCCTTTAAATATTCCCAAAATAAAACACCCGAAATCCCCAAGATTCTTTCAAATTCTTTAAAAAGAATAAAACACCAGGAGTCCCCGATATCCTTTACATTATTTCCAAAATTAAACACCAATACAACACCTAAGATTCTTTAAAATACTACAAACCTTAAACACCAAGAGCCCAAGATTATTTAAATTATTTCAATAGTAAAGGGACGTGCAAGATTTTTTTAAAATTCTTTAAAGACTAAAACACAGGAGACCCGAAATTCTTTCGAATTCTATAAAAAATAAAATAGAATGGTTCCGAGATTCTTTTACATTTTTTATAAAGCACCGGAACATCCCGAAAAGGCACGAAAATTAAAAAAGTTATTGTCTTTTTTTTATATATTCAAGCGAAACGAGAAACTGGAATACCCGGATTTAATATACCTACACAGTGAGACACGTTTTTAATGACTCGATAACTGAAGTAGTGTTAAAATAAAGCGACAGAGCTTAGAACTATACACTACTAAAAACTGGTGTCTAACGTTTAGTCGGAAAAGTTCATACGTATTCTGACACCTCCCCTTAACACATCCGAAGCTGCAGTACACAATATATTGCCAATTTACTCTGTAATAAGAACCGCAAAAAATTCCTCAGCAGCTCCGCGCAGCGTTCACACAAAAGGCATTCAAGAAATTTCAGCCTAATAAAATTTCACTTCTGATAAAGCTTCAGATGTAAAATTCAGAAGAAAATGTAATCTAAAAGTGACTTAATTCAATACGAAGTTCGCTTTGATATGAAGATTTTCCGCTCTGTACCGCTCGGAATATTTGACAGAACCTCGTTTCGAACTGTGCATCCTTCGCATAATTTATTATTTAGTAAAGCGAGTCACATTAATGTCAACTTGTGTTAGTTCCAAGGTAGACTTCGCCCCATTGGTTCGCATTGTCCTTTTTACGTCGCACTGCTCCATGAAAGCGAACTCATGTAATGGTTTCCTATTGAAAACACAGTCGAAAGCGTTGTGTAACTTGTTTATGAAGAGCCGAGCTTTTGTGGAGCTTGCCCTATTTTTCCGGTTACGTTCCGTCCGGACGCACAAAAGCTCACCTGCATTTAACTCCGGTTGCTTTAATTAAATCTTGCCTCCTCGGCTTTATTTCTTAGCCGCCGGTTCACGATTTTAACGATGCAAATTTAATTGAAGCAGTTCTTCTAATTAGACGTCGAATTTTCATTTAAAACTTTCGTTGTGTAGTTTTGGCAAAAGCCGGATGGACTTTGTAATTGCGGTAGTTGTCGTAGCGACTTCTGTTATCTCATTTTCGTGTTTTATTTTGTTTCAGAACGATCTCCACAGGGCAATGCAGAAATCGCAGTCTGCTTTGTCGCAACAGCTCACGATATTATCCGCAACCCTTGTTTGTCTCGTGTTTACAAGGTAATTGCTTTGTGTGCTAGAAGAGATTTTTATCTTTTTTCCCGCATAATGTTAGCTTAAGCATGCTTATTACGAATCTGCTGCTCTATCTTGCGTATAAATCGGCTGATAAAGCGACAAATTGTGGAATAAAACGGGTATAGTGGGGGTTCTGGTTGAGCGCAATAATTTTGTGTTTACGAGGACTCCGTAGTGGTTTGAAATTACATACATGGATTGCAGCAGCCCCCGTGTGCTCAAATTGTGCGTCAAGCTTCAGAAAAAAATTATAGGGTGTGAAAAGTTTTTAATTTTTTAGGCTTGATTTTTGTATTTCGGTTACAAATTTCATACTGCACAGAAATTATTTTTGTGTACTAATAAAATTTTATGGTCATTTAGGCCAACGATGATCGAACAACTTTGCTCTGGAAACCTACGTAAATTTCAGATTGTAAATATTTAGAAATATCATGATTTAATGACGTGGGAAGTCATTTACTAAAGCACAAACACAAACAACAGGTTAACATAACAACAAATTAAATCCGCCCCTTTTTACCCTTTGCTGACCGCCAAAGTTGGTTTGAGGGTATGTAATTTAGGATTTTACGGATTATGGGCTTCGAATTTTTAATTTTTAGGATATAATATTTTTCCTCCCATTACCAGTTGTAAAAGTTCTGTGGTCTGAAGGAATAGATAAAAAATATTGAAGGTCGAACGTCTGTTCACATTCAAGTTCTTGATCATATAAAAAAGGGAAGATAAATAAAAGAACCTGAAATGGTTCTGAAAACCAGATATATAATAATACATCCGTTAATAATAACAATAATGGCCCTTTATTGATTCATAATAACATTAATAACTAATAAACAGTTTTGGCATAAGTCCACAAATAATGTTATTAAAGCATTATTGAAATTGTTTGGTTGTTTGGAAAAGTGGAAATCCGAAATATAGAACGGACGATTAACACAAAAAAATGAAGCGGTATATTATCTCTGGTTTTTACGGACATGACATTAACTTTTTGTAATGTTATTTGTTCCGTTAAAGATAGATTTATTATTTTTTTCTTAGTTTGTGCTTTCAAATATCTGTTATATATATGATAGTAGATTCATTAAACATGGATACTTCGCAGATATAGTGCCATTTTTTTGCAGTTTTTTCAAAACCTTTTTTTGTCGTTTTACTGGTTTCCGTTGTTTATTACGTTTTTATCGCATTTGCTTTTCCTGTTTTTCGTCTTTTTTCACACGTTTTATAGTGTCTTTTTTATGATGTTTTTGCTTACTTTTGTTTGTCAACTTATATCGTGGGTTTATTGTCACTTTTTTTACATTTATTGTCCTCTTTTTTCTGGCTTTTTGTTTCCTATTCATTCGCCTTTTTTGTCACCGCTTTAATGAGGTTTTTTGTTTTTTTTTTTGTTTTTTTTGTTTTGCTGATTTCCTGTTTTTCGCTTCTTTCCCCTCTTATGTTCCATTGGTTCTCGTCTGTTTACGTATTATTTTGGCGAGTTTTTTGCTTCTTTTTCTGTCCCCCGAATGTTTTTCACGCATTCTTTGTGTTTTTCTTTTGCTTTCTTTTTTTGTTACGTTTTCCTTTCGCCTCTTTTTAATTGTTTTTCATTCAAATCGTTTTTCGTCTTTTTTGTATTTTTTCCCACTTCGTTTCGCTTTTTTTGTCGTGTTTTTATGTTTTTTTTTTTGTCATTTTTGTCGTTTTTTGACTTTCTCTCTTGTGGCGTTTTTTGTCTGCTTTTATTTGTTTCAATTTTGAAATCCATTATTAGTGGCATTTTATTTCTACATTTTTGGTCGCAGCTTTGTTGTGCTTTTTGTTGATTTTTACGTAGATTTTTTTACCGCTTTTCTTGTTATTTTCTTCAACATTTTTTATTGTTTTTTGTGTCTTTTTTGTCTTCTTTCTGTTCGCTTTTTTGTTGCCGTTTTGTTGAAGTTTTTGTCGTTCTTTTGTAGTTTTTTTGTTGATTTTTGTCACTTTTTTTGTTGGTTTCCTGGTTTCCTTTTCCTACTTCGTTTTATTAGCATTTTTTGATGTTTTCGTATTTTAAAAGTCGTAAAATAGTAAAAAATAATTGGATTTTTACCTTTTTTTCACTTTTTGTTCTCTTTTTTTCCGTCTTGTGTACGCATTTTTGTCCATTTTGTGTCTACTTTTATTCATCATTTGTTTATATTTTGTGGGCTTTTTCATTGCCATTTTTTGTCACTATTTTGAAACCCTTTTATTATTTTTCTCTCGTGTTGTTGTCTTTTTTATTGCTTTTTTGTCCCCGTTTTTTCGCCGCTTTTTTTGTTTTTTTATTCCTCTTTCCTGGTGTTCTTTCTTCCGACACGTTTTTTTTGTCGCATTGTTGTTTTTAGTCATTTTTTCCACTTTTTCCTCCTTTGTTTTCGCTTCTTCTATGCCTATTTTTGTTGTGTTTTTTTGTTCCTTTTATTTTGATCTCATTCTTTGTAGGCTTTTTTGTTACCTTTTTTGTTGCTTTTTGTTCTCTCTTTGAGACCCATTTATTGTGTCTCCGTTTTTTATCGCATATTGAAACTATGTTTAGGGACAAAAGGGATTTTCTTGTCTTATCGTAGATTTTTTGTGTTACTTTTTTTATCTTTGCGATTTTCTTATGTTTCTTGTCCTCTTTGTGGCGCTTTTTTTTTGTTCTTTTTTTGCCTTTTATTGCTTTTTTTGTCATTTTTTTGTGTCTTAATTTTTTTGTTTTTTTGTCCTTTTTAACAAACTCCCTCTATCACTTTTTGACGCCTCTTTTTTTAGTCATATTTGTTGTGGTATTTGTTGTAGCTTTCTTTTTTTCGCTATTTTGGAACCCCTCGTTTGTGGAAGAAAGGTTTTTTTGTCTCTTTTAGAGCATTTTCTTTTTTTTTTTGTTGCTTTCTATTTCATACCATTTTTTCGTCGGTTTTTTGTCAGTTTTTTGTCTTTTTTCTGTTCGCTTTTTTGTTGCCGTTTTATTGAAGTTTTATCGTTTTTTTGTTGTTTTTTCTTAATTTTTGTCACATTTTTTTGTTGCTTTTCTGGTTTCCTTTTCCTACTTCGTTTTATTAGCATTTTTTTATGTTTTCGTATTTTAAAAGTCGTAAAATGGTAAAAAAAATGTGTTTTTACCTGTTTTTCACTTCTTTGTCCTCATTTTTTCCGTCTTATGTACGCATTTTTCTACCTTTTTATGTGTCTACTTTTATTCATTATTTATTTATATTTTGTGGGCTTTTTTTACTTTCTTGGATTACTTTTGTGTTAGGTTTTTCTATTTTTTTTTGTTTTGTTTTGTGGTCCCTATTTTTTCTCATTTTTTGTTTTAGTATCCTTTTTGTTGCTTTTTTCTCTATTTGAGACTCATTCATTGTGTCCGTTTTTTATCGATATATTAAAACTATTTTTAGGGGCAAATGGGATTTTCTTGTCTTATCGTAAATTTTTGTCACTTTTTGTGTTACTCTTATTTTTTTTTTCTTTGTAATTTCCTTATGTTTTTTTTGTCCTCTTTGTGGTGCTTTTCTGTGTGTGTGTTTTTTTAATTCACCTTTTTTTGTTGCCGTTTTATTGACGTTCTTTATCGGATTGCTGTTTTTTGAGTTTAATTTTTCTCGCTTTCTTTGTTTCTTTTACGATACGTTTTTTTTTGTCACTTTTTTTATCTTTTTTTAAAGTCATTTTTCGCTTTTTTCTCCTTTTTGTTCCATTGATTTTCGTCTGTTTACCCCATTATTTTGTTGCGTTTTTTTGCCTCTTTTTGTGTCTCCCGATTGTTTTTTGGACTTCTTTGTGGGATTTTTGTTACGTTTTTCTTTCACCTCTTTTTAATTGTTTTTCAATCAAATCGCTTTTCGTCCTTTTTGTATTTTTTCCCACTATTTGTTTTTTTTTTTATTTTTATGGTCTGTTTTTGTAATTTTTTGTCGTTTTTTGGCTTTTTTTTGAGGCGTTCTTTGTCTGCTTTTATTTGTTTCAATTATGAAACATATTTTTTAGGGTAATTTTTTTCTACATTTTTGCTGTGATTTTTGTTGTTTTATCGTCGATTTTTTTATCGCTTTCCTTGTCATTTTTTGTAACATTTTTTATTGTGTTTTGTCTTTTTTGTGTATTCTTTTTGTTCCCTCTTTTTGTCGCCGTTTTATGAAGTTTTTGTCACTTTTTGTTGTTTTTTGTTACTTTTTTTGTCACATTTTGTTTATTGCTTCCCTGGTTTTCTTTTCCTACTTCGTTTTATTAGCATTTTTTTGTGTTTTTAGTCGTATTTTAAAAGTCGTAAAGTTTACTTTTGTGTTAGGTTTTTCCATTTTTCTCCCTTTTTTGTTTTAATACCCTTTAAGTGTCTTTTTTTCGTTTTTACTTCCCGAGTCTAAGCGAAGGAAGTATTGTAATCGAGTCCGTCGGCTGACTCAATACTTTTACGTTTTCTCGACCTTTCATGACTCCTACAAGACGAGAAATAGGTCCCCCGTTTCCGTCTGTCTGTCTGTCCGTCTGTCCGTCTGACCGTTTGTCCGTCTGTCCGTCTGTTCGTCTGTTCGTCTGTTCGTCTGTTCGTCTGTCTGCCGTCACGGATTTTTATTAAACAGATGATCTCCGAAAATACTGGGCCGATTGTTGTCAAATTTTGTATTTAGGACTATATTAGGAATATCATGTAGATGGAAAACGCTAACCAAAATTTCGTTAATCATTCCCACCACTAATGCGATGACGTCACTTCAAAATTGTACATAGCAAAGGGGTTTTAAATTGTATAAAATAACTTAGTCTTAAACATGTAGTGTATGACTCCGAATAGAGTTTTTACCCAAAATGTCCAGATTTTTGGAAAAAAAATCAAAATTATAAAACAACATTTTGCAATTTAATTTTGAATCTGCTAAACCGAATGCTTTGATATCTTGCTGATGTTTTAAGGTTATAAAGAGCATAATAAATTTTTAGTCAAAATATATTTGCTTATCCCCTCAAAAAAATTCATGACGTCAGCTCAAAAGCCGAATAAATCCTGTCTAAAATGTACAAAATTTGGTGAGTCTATACTTGCGATTTTTCATTCCACATATATTTTTTGGATTTGCGTATACAGGCTGACTCAAAAAAAATTATCATTGTGTTTAAGGAGCGAGGGAAGTTCTGTCGAAACACCTTTCGGTCAATTTTTTTTGTCATATTTCTGTCGTAATTTTTTTTAATTGCTATTTTTTGTCACTAGTTTGAAAATCTTCTATAATGACATTTTTCTCTCGTGTTGTTGTCCTTTTTGTTGCTTTTTTCTTCCCTTTTTATAGGCGGTTTTTTGTCGCTCTTTTTGTTTTTTTTTCTCTTTTCTAGTGTTTTTGTTCCCGACACGTTTTTTTGTCGGATTGTTCTTGTTGTTTTTGGTTATATTCTTGATCACCTCTTCCTCCTTGTTTCCGCTTCTTCTATGCCTTTTTTGTCGTGTTTTTTTTGGTTTCATTCTTTGTGGGTTTTTTTGTTACTTTTTTTGTTGCTTTTTGTTCTCTCGTTGGGACTCATTTATTGTGTGTCCGTTTTTTATCGCTATATTAAAACTATTTTTAGGGACAAAAGGGATTTTCTTGTCTTATCGTAGTTTTTATGTGTTACTTTTTTTCTTTGGGATTTTCTTAGATTTTTTTCGTCCTCTTTGTGGCGCTTTTCTGTGTGTTTTTTTTATTTAGCTTTTTGTTGCTGTTTTATTGACGTTCTTTGTCGTTTTTTTTTATTGCTGTTTTTTGAGTTTATTTTTTTATCGCTTCTTTAGTTTTTTCTACACGTTTTCTTGTAACATTTTTTGGTCCTTTCTTTGTGTCTCAAATTTTTTGTTTTTTTTTTTTCGTTTTTAACAAACTCCTATCACTTTTTGACGCCTCTATTTTTAGTCATATTTGTTGTGGGTTTCTTTGTGTGACCTTTTTTTCGCTATTTTGAAACCCCTCGTTTTTGGAGAAAAGGTTTTTTTTGTCTCTTTTAGAGCATTTTCTTTTTTTGTTGCTTTCTATTTTATACCATTTTATCGTCGGTTTTTTGACTGTTTTTTGTCTCTTTTCTGTTCGCTTTTTTGTTGCCGTTTTATTGAAATTTTTGTCGTTTTTTTGTTGTTTTTTTGTTGATTTTTGTCACATTTTTTGTTGCTTTCTTGATTTCCTTTTCCTACTTCGTTTTATTAGCATTTTTTTGTTTTCGTCGTAAAATGGTTAAAAAAATGTTTTTTTTTTAACCTTTTATTCACTTCTTTGTTCTCTTTTTTTCCGTCCTGTGTACGCATTTTTGTCCCCTTTTTTGTGTCTACTTTTATTCATTACTTGTTTATATTTTGTGGGCTTTTTTTACTTTCCTGGTTTACTTTTGTATTAGGTTTTTTCCATTTTTCTCCCTTTTTTTGTTTTATTACCCGTGTTTTAAGTGTCTTTTTTCGTTTTTTTTTGTCGTTTTTCTGTCCTACTTGTGTGGCCTTTTTCATTGCCATTTTTTGTCACTATTTTAAAACCTTTCTATTATTTTTCTCTCGTGTTGTCCTTTTTATTGCTTTTTTGTCCCCGTTTTATACGCGGTTTTTCGCCGCTTTTTTTGTTTTTTTGCCTCTTCCTGGTGCTCTTTTTTCTGACACTTTTTTTTGTCGCATTGTTGTTTTCAGTCATTTTTTTTATCACTTTTTCCTGCTGTCTTTTCGCTTCTTCTATGCCTATTTTTGTCGTGTTTTTTTGTTCCTTTTATTTTGGTCTCATTCTTTGTAGGCTTTTTGTTGCTTTTTGTTCTCTCTTTGAGACTCATTTATTGTGTGTCCGTTTTTTATCGCTGTATTAAAATTATTTTTAGGGACAAAAGGGATTTTCTTGTCTTATCGTAGATTTTTTGTGTTACTTTTTTTTTCTTTGCGATTTTGTTATGTTTTTTTGTCCTCTTTGGGGTGCCTTTGTATGTGTATTTTTTTCATTTAGCTTTTTTGTTGCTGTTTTATTGACGTTCTTTGTCGGTTTTTTTTGTTGCTGTTTTTTGAGTTTATTTTTTATCGCTTCTTTAGTTTCTTTTTCGACACGTTTTCTTGTATAATTTTTTTTGTCTTTTTTTTGTCGTTTTTCGCTTTTTTGTTCTTTTTGTGTCTTAATTCTTTCGTTTTTTTGTCGTTTTTAATTCTTTTTCTGTCACTTTTTGACGCCTCTTTTTTTAGTCACATTTGTTGTGGCTTTCTTTTTGTGACCTTTTTTGTCGCTAATTTGAAACCCTTCATTTGTGGAAGAAATGTTTTTTTGTCTCTTTTGTAGCATTTTCTTTTCTTTTTGTTGCTTTTATTTCATACCATTTTATCGTCGGTTTTTTGACTGTTTTTTGTCTTTTTTTGTTTTTATTTTTAGTCATTTTCATTATGTTTTTTTTGTGAATTTTTTGTGGTGTTTTTTGTGCCTTTTTTGTTCGCCATTATTGTTCGTTTTACTGCCGCTTTTGCAGGCTTTTTTTCTTGTTTTCTTGTTGCCTTTTTTTATTTTTTTGTGACGCATTTTTTGTATTCCTTTTTTATCACGTTTTTTGCAGTTTTTTTGGGCTTTTTGTTGCCATTTTTTTGTTTCTTCTTCAGTCGTTTTTCTTGCCTTTCCTAAAAATGTTTCTTTTTCTTGATTTAACAATCAGTACTTTACACAGTAAAAAAATATGAAATTTCCAATATCAAATTTTAGAATTTATACCGGGTCTCTACAAAATGGCGGATTAACTCTTTAGTAGGTTATGTACGGGAGTTTCAGGAATCCCAGAAAAATAATAAAAAAATTCTTTATGATGTAGATTACGAAAGAAACATAATTTTATCGTAATGTTTCCAAATTTTTTTGTAAAAGTTTGTCGTCAGTACATAAAACTGATTTTAGCAATGACATATCCTCTACGAAAGGAGAGGGTGGGTGGGCGGGGCTAGGAGCTGCCAAGATAAGACTGATTTTGGCAAATGACATACCCTCCAAGAAAAGAGAGGGTGGGTGGGGGGGGCTAGTACCTGCTAAGATAAGGCTGATTTTGGCAAATAACATATTCTCTCAGAAAAGAGAGGGTGGGTGGGCGGGGCTAGTACCTGGTAAGATAAGACTGATTTTAGCAAATGACGTATTAAGAAATTTAATTAAATTATTATAAGAAAAGACACTAGAGGGTCCAAAGCACTTTCAAATTCTTTCCAAACAGGAATACCTAGAACCTCAAGATTGTTTTAAATTAAAAAAAAAAACGGAGTCTCAAAATTAACTCAAAAACAGGTCAGGTCAGAATTTTCCAAAAATAGAACACCAAAGTCCCCCAAAATTGTTTTAAATAATTTACAAAAAAAAATCTATGGGCTCCCAAAATAATACACCATAGGTTCATAAGAGTCTCCTTAAGGGAAGTTTGAGTTAAATAATTTTCTGCTACACACTTTAAAAACATACTCTATTCTACTTAAAAAGAAAAAGTTGCTGTCATTTTCGGAAAACCAACGCTAAAAGTTGTGCACTTTTACTTTTTAAAATAACTGAAGCATTAAAGTAAAACAGGTGAACAGAAACTGTATTTCAGTTTTTTCGAATAAAACTATTTTATTGATTAAAATTATGTATAATTATTTCTGTAATTTTACAAATTTCTAATCCAGCTGGACCGACATAACATTGTCTGAAAATTCCGTACTATATTATAAAAAATTGAATTAGAGCTCAGCCTGCCATATTTCCACCCGAACTTGCTTAATAACAGTAGACGTATTATAAAGTGGCGTTAATTTCGCTACAACTTCCCCGAACTATAAGCTCTAGTTACATTGAGTACAACCGAACCGTAATTTAATATCGCGCATAATAGTTTCCAGCAACCGCCACCACGACACAGAACACAAAACGCCTTCTTTCCCCGTTTAGGCCGGCGTTAATTATTTCGATCATGTTCCAACAACTTTGATAGCTTTCTGAATTGTAAGTCATAGAGGAAGCCCAGGGTCGTCGACTTTCGTATCAAACTTTTGACAAGTTGAAATTGGCGTGCGTTTGATACACCCCAGCCGATAGATTATGTACAACAAGTTGTTCAAGTTTGCGGCCGAGTCTGAAAGAAAACTTCGGCTAATGGTCTCCGGTACACCTACTGCACCCGGACGGAGGATTCGGGACGGTTTATGGTCCTTTGCGGTTTGGCCGGCTTGCTGGTGATAATCGTTTCGACAATAAGATAAAGGACTCGGGGTGTAATGGCACCGCAGATGATAGTAAAGCGTGGGATGGGGTGGGAAAATCGGGGAATGATTATTTTTGTAGGGGCATTAGCCAGAATGGGATGCAGACAAAGTTAATTTCGTTATGTCCGAGAACTAGAAACGATTCGGAATTTCTCCATATGCTTGAGTTATGTAAATAACTAATTTATTCGGGAGGATAAAGCTGCGAGTCGATGCATAACTATTTTTAAATGTAATCTGCTTAAATGACACAAAGTGAAAATTTGCACGGACTGAAATAATTGAAGTTATGTTTCGAAGTCGGATGAAGCAGAGGAATTGTTAATTAAAATGAGAGCAGCTTGTTCCCTTTTGTGTTCGTTTTTACATCGATGCAAAATTGTTTCATTTGGAAATGTTGAACTGAAAATACACTGATTATTCTAGTCAACAAAAACAATTTGTCTTCCTTTTCAAATAAACAAGCAGGGTTTTAATTTTGTTAATAGATTCTGTCTGTCCAACGCCTACTTCCATGTTTACTCGACGTTTAATGACCCCTAGAAAATAAAAAATAAGTCCTATGTTTCCGTGCGTCCGTCGTTTGTCTCCGGTAAATACATACTATTTAAATTTTATAAAGTAACATACTCATGTACTTACGGTTTATGAATCCGCCTTGATTTTTAACTCTAGACATTCAGACTTTCTTATTTTTACTTATTTTAAAATTTTTTGTCATTATTTGCATCAAATTAGGTTTAATTGAATATAAGAACGAAATTAAAATTAACTTTGAACGATAGGTAATTTTTATTTTTATTTATTTTTATTTTTTTTTATTTTATTGGTTAACGTTACCCAACAGGCCGGAGGCCCAATTACAGGGTAACGGGGGACATACACAACACCCAGAGCAGGGCGGGAATCGAACCCACGACCCAAGGTGTGGCAGGCAAGCGCGATGCTACCTAACCCACCCGGGTTTTGAACGAAAAAAGTCGAAATTTCGTAAATGGGAAATTTTGAAAAATTGGGTTTACCAAAAAATTGCCTAAAAATTCACAAAAAAATTGTGAGATCTAGATCTCAACGTACTGATTCTGAAAATATTGTGTGTTTCTGGTCCCCGAACAAGATTTGAGAAATATTCGGTATTGAAAATAAGTTAAAAAAAATACTCAAAATTGATGAAAATTGTTAAACGATTCTGGAAAAATGTTTTTGAAAAAATGAGACCGAAAGTTACTTCCGGAGCTCGAAAACTACAAAAAAATTCTTTAAGACTTTGAAAGTGGTGGAAAAAGAGGTAGAATTTTTTATAATTTGGGAGTATTGCAAAATTGGACTTACGAAAAAATTATCCCAAAATGGAAAAAAAATGAGAACTCGTGAAATTGCTGATCGAAATATTGCAAAATGAAAAAATTGAAACAATTTAGTAAAAATTGAATTGTATTAAAAAATGTAATCCTAGATTCTAATATTTATCGATATAAAATCCAACTTCCGTTCTTCAGACCCAATAAGAATGAATGATCAAAACGGAATAGAGATGGGTGGGCGGGGACATTTTTTACTCTGTTTACTTTATTTTCTTACAGAGTATGTGATTTGCCAACATTAGTCTTATCTTAGCAAATACTCAGCCCGCCCACCCGCCCTCTATTTTCCCAGAAGCTATGTGATTTGCCAAAATCAGTCTTATGTTAGCAAGTACTAATAAAAAAAAACTGAACATTGCAAACCGAAAAATGGAAGAAACGAAAAACTGAAAAATAATAAATCAAAAACTCGTAAAAATGAAATTGCATTAAAATAATGTAATTCTAGATTCTATTATTTATCAATATAAAGTCCAAATTCCGCTCTTCAGAGCCAATAATAATCAATAATCAAAACGGAATAGGGTGGGTGGGCGGGGCCACTTCTTACTTTCTTTTTGAAAACCAATTAAAAAACATAACTAAAAATTAAGAGGCTTTGAAAACAGCATAGAAAATTTCGAAGAAATCAGGCCGAAAATATCCTTGAAAAACTAAAACTACAAAAAATATCTTTAGGTCATTTCCGAAAGTTGGAATATAGAAAAATTGAGTTCATGAAACATTCTGATTACTGATTATGCATATTTATGATTCCGGAACAATATTTTAGAAAATTTACTATTAAATATCAATAAAAAAAAATATATTGAAAATTTGAGATTTGAAAAAGTTGCTTAAAAATCCTGAAAAAATTCTGGGACATAAATCTGGATTTGCTCATTCGGAAAACATTGCGTGCTTGTGGTTCCAGAGCAAAATTTTAAAAAGAATCCACGTGAAAAAAATTTTTTTTAATACTAAAACTTGCAAGATGTATTTCATTATGCCCTTCTGGAAAATTGGTAACAGTTTTCAAGAAATGAGACCAGAAATAGCTACTAAAGGTCGAATTCCACAAAAAATCTGTTTCGATAATTTTTGAAAGTGGTCGAATAAAGTCGAAATCTTCCTAAAACAGAAATTTTTAAAAGTTGAGCTTTCCAATACTTTGCTTAAAAATCCACAATAAATTCTAGGATATAAATTTCGACGTGCTGATTTGGAAAAAACTGTGTAATCATGTCCGCGTGACAAAATTTTTCGAATAATCTGTCCGAAAAACATTTTTTTTATCCAAAAAATTGGCACTTTTCATTCAGCGATACTAAAAAAAATATTTTTGAAAAATGAAACCGAAGGTAAATTTTGAATGTCCAAACGTACAAAAAAATCTCCTTAGGTCATTTGCAGGGTGGTCGAAAATGTCGAAAGTCTGGTAAAGACGAAATTTGGAAAAATGAGTTGATATAAAAATTGCTTAAAATTTTTGAAATAACCGGTCTGAAAAATAATTTTCGAAATCCAAATAATTGACATATTTTATTGAAAGGTTGTGAAAAATGGGGGCCTAAGACTAATTTTTTATGGTAAAATTTACAAAAAAAATATCTTTAGGTAATTTTCGAAAATGACAACTTTTGAAAACTAAGTTTATGAATAAGTTGATTAAAAATACACAAAGAATTTTAGGAAATCTACAACAAATTCTAGGGTGTAGATCTCGACGTACTGATTCTGAAAATACTGTGTGTTTATGGTCCCGGGAAAAGATTTGAGAAATATTCGGTATTGAAAATAAGTTTTAGAAAAATACTAAAAACTAAAGAAATTTATTAGACGATTTTGGAAAATGATAGGAGCTTTCGAAGAAATGAAGCCGAAAGTTAAGCTCTAGAGGTCAAAAACTACAAAAAATGTCTGTAAGACTTTGAAAGTAGTGGAAAAGAAGTCGAAATTTTTATAATTGGTGAGTATTGAAAAATTGAACTTATGAAAAAATTGTTTTAAAATGGAAATAATAGAGAACGCGTGAAATTGCTGATTGAAAAATTGCATAATCAAATAATTGAAGCAATTTAGTAAAAATTAAATCGTATTAAAAATATGTAATCCGAGATTCTATTATTTATCAATATAAAATCCAACTTCCACTCTTTAGAGCCAATAAGAATGAATAACCAAAACAGAATAGGGATGAGTGGGCGGAGCCACTTTTTACTTTGTTTTAAATCTTAGACTCCACAACTTGTCAAAATAAGTCAGTGAAATAGAGAAAAGAGGTGGGCGGAGCTGAATTTAGCTTTTTCTAACGAATCTTATAAGCAAGCAGTAGTCCCGCTATGACTACTCCTAATATTGTCCAGTCTTATCTTAACAAGTACTAGTCCCGCCCACCTCCCTGTATTTTCTTAGAGAGTATGTCATTTGCCAAAATTAGTCTTATCTTAGCAAAGACTAGGCCCGCCCACCCGCCCTCTATGTTTTTAGAAGCTATGTGATTTGCCAAAATTAGTCTTATCTTAGCAAGTACTAATGAAAAAAACCCTGAAAATTGCAAATCGAAAAATGGAAGAAACGAACAACTGAAAAAGTAAAAATTAAGAACTCGTGAAATTCCTGATCCCAAAAATAGCAAAATCTAATAATTGAAACAATTTGGTAAAAATTAAATTGTATTAAAAAAAATGTAATCCTAGAGTCTGTTATTCATCAATATAAAACCCAACTTCCGTTCTTCAGAGCCAATAAGAATGGAAGATCAAAACGGAATATGGGTGGTGGGCGGGGTCACTTTTTATTTTGTTTTAAATCTTAAATTCTACAATTTGTCAAAATAAGTCAGTAAAAGAGAAAAAAGGGGTGGGCGGCGCTGAATTTAGCTTTTTTTTGACGAGTCTAAAGTCTAAAGTCTAAGCAAGCAATAGCCCTGCCCACATACCCTTCATTTCAATGACTACTCTTAATATTGTTCAGTCTTATCTTAGCAAATACTCGGCCCGCCCACCCGCCCTCTATTTTTCCAGAAGCTATGTGATTTGCCAAAATCAGTCTTATGTTAGCAAGTACTAATAAAGAAAAACTGAAAATTGCAAATCGAAAAATGGAAGAAACGAAAAACTAAAAATTGAGAACTCGTGAAACTGCTGATCGAAAATTTGCAAAATATAATAACTGAAACAATTTAGTAAAAATTAAATTGTATTAAAAAAATGTAATCCTAGATTCTATTATTTATCAATATGAAATCCAACTTCCGCTTTTCACAGCCAATAGAAATGAATGATCAATACGCAGGAGGGGTGGGTGGGCGGGGTAACATTTTACTTTGTTTTAATTCTTAGATTCTACAACTTGTAAAAATAAGTCAGTGAAATGGAAAAAAGGGGTGGGCGGGGCTGAATTTAGCTTTATTCTGACGAGTCTTATAAGCAAGCAGCAGCCCCGCCCAATTACTCCCTCTTCTTTTCAATGACTATTCTTAATATTGTTCAATCTTATCTTAGCAAATACTAGAACCGCCCACCCGCCCTGTATTTTGTTAGAGAGTATGTGATTTGCCAAACTAGTCTTATCTTAGCAAATACTGAGCCCGCCCACCCGCCCTCTATTTTTCTAGAAGCTATGTGATTTTCCAAAATCAGTGTTATCTTAGCAAGTACTAATAAAAAAAACTGAAAATTGCAAATCGAAAAACGGAAGAAACGAAAAACTAAAAAATTAAAAATCGAGAACTCGTGAAATTGCTGACCGAAAAATTGCAAAATCTAATAATTGAAACAATTTAGTAAAAATTAAATTGTATTAAAAAAATGTAATCCTAGATTCTATTATTTATCAATATGAAATCCAACTTCTGCTTTTCACAGCCACTAGTATTGAATGATCAAAACGCAGGAGGGGTGGGTGGGCGGGGTCACATTTTACTTTGTTTTAAATCTTAGATTCTACAACTAGTCAAAATAAGTCAGTGAAATGGAAAAAAGAGGTGGGCGGGGCTGACTTTAGCTTTGTTCTGACGAGTCTTATAAGCAAGCAGTAACCGCACCCACCTACCCCCTCCTAATTTCAATGACTACTCTTAATATTGTTCAGTCTTATCTTAGCAAGTACTAGCCCCGCCCACCTCCCTGTATTTTCTTTTCTTCATTTGCCAAAATAAGTCTTATCTTAGCAAATACTGGCCCCGCCCACCCGCCCTCAATTTTTCTGGAAGCCATGTGATTCGCCAAAATTAGTCTTATCTTAGCAAATATTTACTAAATATTGCGCGTTTTTGGTTCCGGAGTAAGATTTCAGAAATATTCTACTTATTTGAAAACCAATAAAAAAAAAATAACTAAAAATTAGTAAGTCTCGAAAACATGATAGAAGTTTTCGAAGAAATCAAGCCGAAAATAGTTCTTGGAAAGATAAATCTACAAAAAAATCGCTTTAGGTAATTTCCGAAAGAGGTCAAAGAAGGTCGCAATTTTCGGGAATGTTCATGAAACATTTTGATTACTGATTATTATTATTATATATTTATGGTTCCGGAGCAAGATTTTAGAAAATTTTCTTATTAAATATTTATAAAAAAAAAATCTAAAAATTGACTTATTTCATTAGACGATTCTGGAAGAATGGTAGGACTTTACGAAGAAATGAGGCGGAAAGTAATTTCGGGAGGTCGAATTTGCAAAAATATCGCTTCAATTAAATTCTTGAAGGTGGTCAAAGAAGGTCGAAATTTTCGTGCCGGAGAGTATTGAAAATTTGAGCTTTTTAAAAAGTTGCTTAAAAATCCTGAAAAAATTCTGGGATATAAATCTCGCTTTGGTGATTTTGAAAACATTGTGTAGCAATTTTTTTTTACACTAAAACTAACTTGCAATATTTCATTATACCCTTCTGGAAAATTGGTAGCAGTTTCCAAGAAATGAGACCAGAAATAGCTATTGAAGGTCGAATTTAACAAAAAATCTCTTTGGATAATTTTCGAAAGTGGCCGAATAAAGTCGAAATTTTCGTAAAGCAGAAATTTTGAAAAGTTGAGCTTTTGGAAACTTTGCTTAAAAATCCACAAAATATTCTAGGATATAAAGTTTGACGTGCTGATTCGGAAAAAAATGCGTATTCGTGTCCCCGAGACAAAATTTTTGGAATAATCTGTCGGAAAAACATTTTTTTTATAGAAAAAATTGACACCTTTCATTGAACGATTCTAAAAAAAAAATGTTTTCAAAGAAATGAAACCGAAGGTAAATTTTGGATGTTCAAATGTATAAAAAAAAACTCCTTGGGTGATTTTCAAGGTGGTCGAAAAGGTCGAAATTCTGGGAAATTTTGAAAAAATGAGTTGATGTAAAAATTGATAAAAATTTTTGAAATAATCATAAATTGTCATATTTCATTGTGAGATTCTGAAAAAATGGTTTTTGAAGAAATGAGGCCCAAGGCAAGTTGAAATTTACAAAAAAAAATCTCCTTTGATAATTTTCGAAGGTAGTCTCGAAGAAGGTCGAAATTTTCGTAAGGGACAAATTTTGAAAAATTGAGTTTATGAAAAAGTTGCTTAAAAATCCACAAAAAATTGTAGAATATAAATTGCGACGTGCTGATTCGGAAAAATTGCGTATTCATGTCTCCGAGACAAAATTTTTGGAATAATCTGTCGGAAAAACATTTTTTTTTATACAAAAAATTGACACCTTTCATTGACCGATTTAAAAAAAATGTTTTCAAAGAAATGAAACCAAAGGTAAATTTTGGATGTTCAAATGTATAAAAAAATCTCTTTGGGTAATTTTCAAGGTGGTCGAAACGGTCGAAATTCTGGGAAATTTTTAAAAAATGAATTGATATAAAAATTGATTAAAATTTTTGAAATAGTCATAAATTGCCATATTTCATTGAGAGATCCTGAAAAAATGGTTTTTGAAGAAATGAGACCCAAGGCAGGTCGAAATTTACAAAAAAAATTTCCTTTGATAATTTTCGAAGGTAGTCTCGAAGAAGGTCGAAATTTTAGTAAGGGACAAATTTTGAAAAACTGAGTTTATGAAAAAGTTGCTTAAAAATCCTCAAAAAATTCTAGGATATAAATTACGACGTGCTGATTCGGAAAAAAATGCGTATTTATGTCCCCGAGACAAAATTTTTGGAATAATCTGTCGAAAAAACATTTCTTTTTTTTTATACAAAAAATTGACACCTTTCATGGAGCGATTCTAAAAACAATGTTTACAAAGTAATGAAACCGAAGGTAAATTTTGGATGTTCAAATGTATAAAAAAAATCTCCTTGTAATTTTCAAGGTGGCCGAAAATATCGAAATTCTGGAAAATTTTGAAAAAATGAGTTGATATAAAAATTGATTAAAATTTTTGGAATAATCATAAATTGTCATATTTCATTGGGAGATTCTGAAAAAATGGTTTTTGAAGAAATGAGGCTCAAGGCAAGTTGAAATTTACAAAAAAAATCTCCTTTGATAACTTTCGAAGGTAGTCTCGAAGAAGGTCGAAATTTTCGTAAGGGACAAATTTTGAAAAGTTGACTTTATGAGAAAGTTGCTTAAAAATCTACAAAAAATTTTAGAAAATCCACAAGTTCTAGAATGTAGATGTCGACATACTGATTCTGAAAATATTGCGGGTTTAGGGTACCTGGACAAAATTTGAGAAATATTCGGTTTAAAAATAATTTTTTTAAAGAAAAAGAAAGAAGAAAGAAAACACCGTTGAAAAAAAAATGTTATAAATTAAATTTTCGAAAGGTATCAGAACGAAAAATTGTAGATCTAGATGCAGCAAACAACGAGAAAAAAAAATTGAAAAATTAAATAATATCCAGAAATAAAAATAAATAAATTGACCGAATTTTAAAACGAACTCGTAATTTTGTGAATATCGCACACTTTAACATTTTCAAATCAAAATTAACTTATGTCGGGTTCGTACTCACTAATCACTAATCAGTTCAAGGAACCACTTTCCCAAAGCCGTCCTTTTCGACCCCACACTGAACTCATTTTCCGGCGACTTTTTGAGAGGTGCACCCTCGACACACCTCCGCACCATCCAATTACCCGAAGTGCTTCCCTCGCCCGAATCAAAGTCGAATTCCGAAATTTCTGTCTGAATTCGTAATTGTTTCGTCGCAATGAGGCGGATACAGGGATGCGGCGGTCGTCGACTTTCATGTAAATTTCCTCCGCTCTCAAGAAATCAAAGACCTCTCTTCAGCCGACGTTTCGTAGGTGTGTGTCATCCGTAATAAAATTAATTCAAGATCGATTGTTGCAGCGTCTGCGGAATCCAGCACTTTCAAAGGGCAGGCCATCGACACCTCAACCTCTTCCAAGCTACGTATTACGTTGTGGTTACGTTCTCCACGGTCGGATACGGGGACTTCGTGCCGGACATCTGGCCGTCGCAGCTGTACATGGTCATCATGATCTGCGTTGCGCTTATCGTGCTACCGACGCAGGTATTTATGTGTTATTAGTTATTATTAAGTTGCAGTAAGGTAGTTATTTCCAACCTTATGAAAAAGAAAAAAGTTTTTAAGAGAATTATTAGATTTAATTTAGAAGTATTTTGACTAGAGTGCCTTGACGTGCTATGTCGTTTTTAAGAGTGTGGATACACCGAGATGCTTTCGCCTTATAAAAAAAAAATAACACTCAGAGTCTCCAAGATTCTTTCATCTTTTAGAAAAAAAATAACACTTGTGGTCCCACCACTATTTCAGCTACTCAAAAAAAAAACACTAGACGACATCGAGATTTCTTCACCTTTTAGAAAAAAAATAACACTTGGAGTCCCCGAGATTGTCAGCTCTTCAAAAAAAAAAAAATACCACAGGACCCCGAGATTGTTTTACTTTTATAAAAAAATATAACAGTTGGAGTCTCGAGATTATTTCATCTTCTACGAAAAAAAAAACAGCAGAGAAGACTGAGATTTCTTCATATTTTGTCAAAAAATAACACTTATAGCCCCAAGATTCTTTCGCGGTTTAGAAAAAAAAATAACACTTGGATATCTCCATGATTTTTACATCTGTTAAAACCCTCTGGATTTTTTTAAATTCTCAAATACCACACTATGGGACTCCAAGATACTTTAGCTTTGTAAAAAAAAAATAACATTTAGAGCCTCCGAGATCTTTTCATCTTTTAGAAAAAGTAAACATTTGGAACCCCCAGAATTTTTTTAGTTTATAAAAAAAAAATTAGGGAATCCCAAGAATGATTCTTTCTTCTTTTGGAAAAAAATAACACTTGGGGTCCCGGAGATTCTTTCGCCTATTAGAAAAAAAATACACTGCCCTCCCTTCGAGATTCTTGCGATCTTCTAGAAAAAAATAACACTGCCCGTTCGACATAAAAAATATCACTAGGAACCCTTTCGGCTATTTAGAAAAAATTACACTTGAAGCCCCCGAAATTGTTTCGCTTTTTATAAAAAATAATACTTCGAGCTCCCAAAATTCTATTAGCTTCTAAAAAAAAAAATCACTAGGGAACCCCGAGATTCTTTCACCTTTCAGCAAAAAATAGCACTTAGAGCCTACCAGCTTCTCAAAAAAACACCACCGAGATCATTTCACTTTTTACAATAAAATAATTCTAGGAGTTTTCGAAAATTCTTTCTTATTTTCCAAAAAATACACTGGGGGACCTCGAGATTCTTTAGACTTTTAGCAAAAAAAATAACACTCGGGGTCCACGAGATTCTTCAGCTTTAAAAAAAAAATAACACAGAGCCCCCGAGATCTTTTAAGCTTGTCAAAAAAAAATTAATAACAATAGGAACGCTTTCGCGTATTCAGAAAAAATAACACAAGAAGCCCCCGAAAATTATTCATTTTTTAGAAAAATCGAAATGCTGAAAAATCCAAAAATCGATATATTCAAAAATCCAAAACATTTGGGAAATCGAAAAATCGAAAAATCATATAATCGAGAAATCGAAAAATCAAAAATCCAAAAAAAAACGAAAAATTGAAGAATCAAAAATCGATAAATGGAAAAATTCTAAAATCGAAAATTCAAAAAATGGAGAAAATCAAAAATCGAACAATCGAAATGTCGAGAAATCGAGAAATCGAAAAGTCGAAGAACCGAAAAAATCCAAAAATAAAAAAATCAAATTCCGATAAAGGGAAATCCAAAAACCCAAAAATCTATAAGTCGAAAAATACAAAATTCGAAAAATTCAAAAATCGGAAAGGGCAAAAATCCAAACCTGAAAAATTGTCGAAACGAAAAGTCATAGAATCCAAAAATCAAAAATCCGAAATCGATAAATCGAAAAATCGAAAGATGTAGAAATCCGAAAATCTGGAAATACAAAAATCTGAAAACCAAAAAGTTGAAAAAATAAAATTAAAAAATGGGGAAGTGGAAAAGTGGAAGATTCGAAAAATTGAAAAGTCGAAAAATCCAAAAACTGAAACTTCGAAAAAGTGAAAAATCCAAAAGCGAAGAAGTCGGAAAATCGGGAAGTCGAAATGCAGAAATTGACAAATTGAAAACTTACAAATTCGGAATATCAAGAAACTGAAAAATCAAGAAATCAAATATCCAAAAACGAAAATTCAAGAAATCGAAAAGTCGAAAAATCAAACAATCGAGAAATCGAAAATTCGAAAAATCTAAAAATCCAAAAATCGAAATATCCAAAATTCAAATATCTAGAAGTCGGAAAATCCAAAAATCGATATATTCTAAAATCCAAAACTTTTGAAAAATAGAAAAATCGAAAAATCAGAAAATGGAGAAATTAAAAAATCAGAAGTCCAAAAATCGAAAACTTGAAAATTCGAAAAATGTAGAAAACCAAAAATCGAACAAACGAAAAGTTGAGAAATCGAGGAATCGGAAAGTCGAGAAATCGAGGAATCGTAAAGTCGAAAAATCGAATAAATCCAAAAATCAAGAAAAAAACGAAATTCCGATAAAGTGAAATCAAAAAACCAAAAAATCGTTAAGTCGAAAAAATACTAAATTAGAAAAATTCAAAAATCGGAAAGGGGTAAAACCAAACCTGAAAAATCAAAAATCCTAAATCGATAAATCGAAAAATCGAAAGATGTAGAAATCCGAAAATTTGGAAATTCAAAAATCTGAAAACCAAAAAGTTGAAAAAATAAAATTAAAAAATGGGGAAGTGGAAAAGTGGAAGAATCGAAAAATAGAAAAGTCGAAAAATCGAAAAACTAAAAATTCGAAAAATTGAAAAATCGAAAAGGGAAGAAGTCGGAAAATCGGGAAGTCGAATTGCAGAAATTCTCAAATTGAAAACTTACATAGTCGGAACATCAAGAAACTGAAAAGCAAAAATCGAACAAACGAAACGTAGAGAAATCGAAAATTCAAAAGTCGAAAAATTAAAAAATTCAAAAATAAAAAAAAAATTCAATAAAGAGAAATGCAAAAACCAAGAAATCGTTAAGTCGAAAAAATAGAAAATTCGAAAAATTCAAAAATCGGAAAGGGCAAAAATCCAAACCCTTAAAAATTATAGTAACGAAAATTCATAGAATCCAAAAATCAAAAATCCTAAATCGATAAATCGAAAAATCGAAAGATGTAGAAATCCGAAAATCTGTAAATTCAAAAATCTGGAAACCAAAAAGTTGAAAAAATAAAATTAAGAAATGGGGAAGTGGAAAAGTGGAAGAATCGAAAAATAGAAAAGTCGAAAAATCGAAAAACTAAAAATTCGAAAAATTGAAAAATTGAAAAGTGAAGTCGGAAAATCGGGAAGTCGAAATGCAGAAATTGACAAATTGAAAACTTACATAGTCGGAACGTCAAGAAACTGAAAAATCAAGAAGACAAAATTTCCAAAAACGGAAAATTCGAGAAATCTAAAAATGCAGAAATCGAAATGTCCAAAATTCACAGATCTAGAAGTCGAAAAATCCAAAAATCGGTATATTCCAAAATCCAAAACTTTTGAGAAATAGAAAAATCGAAAAATCAGAAAATGGGGAAATCGAAAAATCAAAAATCCAAAATTCGAAAAATCGGAAGAACGAAAAGTCCAAAAATCCGAAAATCGAAAAGTCGAAGAATCCAAAAATGGAAAATTCGAAAATTCGTAAAATGTGGGAAATCAAAAATCGAACAAAGGAAACATCGAGAAATCGAAAATCCCCAAGTTGAAAAATCAAAAATTCCAAAAATCAAAAAGCATTTCAATAAAAAGAAATCCAAAAACCTAAAAATCGTCAAATCGTAAAAATACAAAATTCGAAAAATTCAAAAATCGGAAAGGGGAAAAATCCAAACCTGAAAAATTGTACGAACGAAAAGTCGTAGAATCCAAAAATCAAAAATCCAAAAAGTGATACATCGAAAAATTCAAAAATCGAAATAAAGTGTAGAAATCCGAAAATCGGGAAATAAAAAAATCTGGAAACCAAAAAGTCGAAAAAGTAAAAATTCAAGTTGGGAAATGGAAAAGTAGAAGAGTTAAAAAATTGGAAAGTCGAAAAATCGAGAAATCGAAAATCCATAAAATCGAGAAATCCAAAAATCGAAAAATGTAGAAGATCAAAAATCGAACAATCGAAAAATCGAGAAATCGGGAATCGTAAAGTCGGATAGTCGAAAATATAAAAAAAAAACAAATTCCACTAAAGAGAAATCCAAAAACCAAAACATTGTAAGTTGAAAAAAATACAAAAATCGGAAAGTGGAAAAATCCAAACCTGAAGAATTGTAGAAATCCGAAACTCGGGAAATAGAAAAATCTAGAAAACAAAAAGTCTAAAAGTAAAAATCCAAAACGGGAAGTGGAAAAGTGGAGCAGACAAAAATTGGAAAGTGAAAACATCGAGAAATCGAATCCAAAAAATCGGAAAGTCGAAAAACTACAAAGTTGAAAAAATTCAAAAATCGGAAGGAAAACTGTAGAAACGAAAAGTCGTAGAATCCAAAATCAAAAATCCAGAATTGATAAATCGAAAGAATTAGAAATCCAAAAACCGGAAAATATAAAAATCTGAAAACCAAAAAGTTGCAAAATAAAACTAAAAAATGGGGAAGTGGAAAAGTGGAAGAGTCGAAAAATAGAAAAGTCGAAAAATCCAAAAACTGAAACTTCGAAAAATTGAAAAATCGAAAAGTGAAAAAGTCGGAAAATCGGGAAGTCGAAATGCAGAAACTGACAAATTGAAAACTTACAAAATCGGAACATCATGTAACTGAAAAATAAAGAAATTAAAATTTCGAATAAAACGAAAATTCGAGAAATCGAAAAGTCGAAAAATCAAACAATTGGGAAATCGAAAATTCGCAAAATCTAAAAACCCAAAAATCGAAATATCCAAAATTCAAATACCTAGGAGTCGAAAAATCCAAAAATCGATATATTCTAAAATTCAAAACTTTTGAGAAATAGAAAAATAGTAATATAAGAATAATAAGAACGAAAAGTGCAAAAATCCGAAAAGCGAAAAGTCGAAGAATCCAAAATCAAAAAATCGAAAAATCTAAAAATGGAAAACTCAAAAATTCGTAAAATGTAGGAAATCAAAAATCGAACAAAGGAAACGTCGAGAAATCGAAAATCCCTAAGTTGAAAAATCTAAAAATTCCAAAAATCAATAAAAAGAAATCCAAAAACCTAAAAAATCGTCAAATCGTAAAAATACAAAATTCGAAGAATTCAAAAATCGGAAAGGGGAAAAATCCAAACCTGAAAAATTGTAGGAACGAAAAGTCGTAGAATCAAAAAATCGAAAACTTGAAATGTAAAAATTCAAACCGGGAAGTGGAAAAGTGGAAAAGTGTAAGATTCGAAAATTCGAAAAATGTAGAAAACTACAAATCGAACAATGAAAAAGTCGAGAAATCGGGAAATCCTAACCTCGAATAGTCGAAAAAATTCAAAAATAAAAAAACGAAATCCCAATGAAGAGAAATCCAAAAACCAAAAAATCGTTAAGTCGAAAATATACATACAAAATTCGAAAAATTCAAAAATTTGAAAACTGGAAAAATCCAAACCTGAAAAATTGTAGCAACGAAAAGTCGTAGAATCCGGAAATCGATAAATCGAAAAATTTACAAATGGAAAAATCGAAAAATTTTTCGGTAAATAGAAAAATCTGAAAACCAAAAAGTTGAAAAAGTAAAAAATCAAAAATCGTGAAGTGGAAAACAGTCGAAAAATTGGAAAGTCGAAAAATCGAGGAACCGATAATCCAAAAAATCGAGAAATCAAAAAATCGAAACGCCGAAAAGTCCAAAAATCAAAATATTCAACCAAAAATCTAGAACTCAAAAAATCCAAACATCGTTATATTCAAAAATCCAAAAACTCGAAAAATCGAAAGAACGAAAATTATAAAAATCTAAAAATCAAAAAGTCGAAAAATCCAAACTCGATCAATCGGAAAATCCAAAAATTGAAAACTCGAAAATTCGAAAAATGTAGAAAACCAAAAATCAAGCAAAGGAAAAGTCGAGAAATCGAAAACAAAAAGTCGAAAAATCGAAAAATTTCAAAAATCAAAAAAAAGCGAAACTTCAATAAAGACAAATCTAAAATCCAAAAAATCGTTAATTAATCCGAAAATCGGGAAAGAGAAAAGTCTGGGAACCAAAAAGTAGAAAAAGTAAAAATTCGAAAATTCAAAAATCGCAAAGTGGAAAAATCCAAACCTGAAAAATTGTAGGAACGAACAAACGTAGAATCCAAAAATCAAAAATCGAAAAGTGTAGAAAACCGAAACCCGGAAAATAAAAAAATCTGGAAAACAAAAATTTGAAAAAGTAAAAATTCAAGAATCGGGAAGTGGAATAGTGGAAGAGTGGAAAAATTGTAAAGTCGAAACACTGAGAAATTGGAAAACGAAAAAATCGAGGAGTCCAAAAATCGAAAAATGTAGAGAACCAAAAATCGAACAACCGAAAAATCGAGAAATCGTGAAATTGGAAGTCGAATAGTCGAAAAAATCCAAAAATAAAAAAAACAAATCTTAATAAAGAGAAATCCAATAACCAAGAAGTTGAAAAAATAAAAATTCAAAGATTCAGGAAGTGGAAAAATGGAGGCGTCGAAAAACTGGAGTCGAAAAATCGAGAAATTCAAAAATTAAAATGTCGAAAATTCGAAAAATGTAGAAAACCAAAAATGGAACAAACCAAAAGTCGAAAAATCGAGAAATCGGAAAGGGGAAAAATTCAAAACTGAATAATTGTAGGAACGGAAAGTCATAGAATCCAACAATCAAAAATTGATAAATCGAAAAATCCAAAAATTGAAAAATCGAAAAATCCAAAAAATCGAAAAATCCTAAAATTGAAATGTCGAAAAATCCAAAGGAGGTAAAATCCAAAAATCGGAAACTCGAAAATTCGAAAAATGTAGAAAAGCAAAAATGGAACAAACCAAAAGTCGAAAAATCTAGAAATCGTAAAGCCAAATAGTCAAAAAAATCTATAAATTAAAAAAAAACGAAATTCCAATGAACAGAAATCCAAAAAAAAAATCGCCAAGAATCCAAGAATCAAAAATCCAAAAATTGATAAATTGAAAAATTCAAAAAATCGAGAAATCCAAAAATCGAACAATCAAAAATAAAAAAAAAACGAAATTCCAATAAAAAGAAATCCAAAGACGTTGAGTCGAAAAAATACGAAATTCGAAAAATTCAAAAATTGGAAGGAAAACTGTTGGAACGAAAACTCGTGGAATCCAAAATCAAAAATCCAGAATTGATAAATCGAAAAATCGAAAGATGTAGAAATCCGAAAATCGGGAAATACAAAAATCTGAAAACCAAAAAGTTGAAAAGGAAAAATTCAAAAATCGGGAAGTGGAAAAATGGAAGAGTCAAAAAATTAGAAAGTCGAAAATTCGAAGAATCCAAAAATCAAAAATGAAAAAATTGATACCTAAATCGAAACATTCAAAAATCAAAAAATCCAAAGATCGTAAAATTCAAAATTAGGAGAAATCGAAAACGAGAAGTCGAAAAATCGAAAAGTCCAAATATATCAAAACCGAAAATTTAAGGAATCGAAAAATAAAAAAATGAGAATTAGAGAAAATGTGAATTTTTTAAACACAAAATTAATTACTCAAAATTGTAAATACCAATAGTAAGTAATTAGCTAAAGTAATAATAAATAAAGTTAAATCATTAAAAATGCATTAAAAATGCTTTGTATGATAATCAAAATACAAATATTCCGTGAACTACATTAATTAATAGATATTTATTTGCATATAGAGTGACAACAGGTGAAACTCGGCGAAGTTAATGTATATATAATAAAGGATTAAATGACAAATTTAGCTTAACTTTAATACCCAATTATTTGGAAACATTCTGCAGAAAAATGGGGATGTGCTTTATATTAGAAACAAAGATAAATGAATCGAAGGTAAAATAGATAAAAGAATAGGTGGTCGGACTTATCTATTGTTCAGTCCCTTCTTTGAAAAATATAGCGTGGAAAAGGCATGTTAATCAAATTGCTAATTCATTGGCTAACATTTAAGTGTATCCTATGAATCACGTTCCATAGGCGTCTCATTATTATTATTTTTTTAGTTCGAGCAGCTCGCCTTCACGTGGATGGAGCGCCAGAAGCTCGGGGGCTCCTACTCCTCCCACCGCGCCCAGTCCGAGAAACACGTGGTGGTCTGCAGCACGACCCTCCACGCGGACACCATCATGGATTTCCTGAACGAGTTCTACGCCCACCCGCTCCTGCAGGACTACTACGTCGTCCTACTCTCACCCATGGAGCTCGACACCACCATGCGGATGATCCTACAGGTGCCCATATGGGCGCAGCGCGTCATCTACATCCAAGGCTCCTGCCTCAAGGACGGGGACCTCGCCAGGGCGCGGATGAACGAAGCCGAGGCCTGCTTCGTCCTGGCGGCCAGGAATTACGCGGACAAAACGGCGGCGGTGAGTTAATTAAGGACGACCCATCTGGACGTGCATGGATTACTCGGTCTCAGGGTTGTATAACATTTGAGTTTCGTTTTTGGGAAAATTGAAAAAGGGCTGTCAGAATTTCGCTCGGGGGCGGCTAGTTTAATTAAAGAGTGTTACTGTGTTATGGACGTGGAAACGCGAGTGTGGATGGCAGGTGGCGGCGGAAATGTGGGCTGTGGGAGAAATGTGTGTTACATTAAATTGCCAATTAGATTATGATGGTTTAATGGAAATAAATTAGAGGGTGGCGCATGGTCGCGGAATCAATAGTTTCTGGGTGATTTATGGTGGTTGAGGACGGGCAATTACTTTCAGGAAAAAGCTGCTTGTTTTGGATGAGGAAGTTTTATGGTGGATGAGTCACGAAGGATGCGGGAGTGGTTAACACTCTCATTTTTGAGAAATTTTTGTACATAATCTCCCAAAAAATTAATGTATAAAGCGGTTTGTATATATTTTTTTAGTAAATCATTTTAACCAATCTCATAATTCATAAATCAGCCAGATTTCCGACAACTTCGTAAACAGCGCCCTAACGAAAAAGAAAATCATTGTTTTACAAAATATCAAATTCTCACGCAGTAGGTAATATTTTCCTCAAGTAGCACGAAAAGGAGTTTTCTGCGAAAACTTTATTTTCAACACCGAAATCGTGGAAACAGCTGGGACGTGAGCAGGTGTTTCCTGTCTGTATTTTAAATTAAGAAATAAAATCGTCGTCGGTTTTGGCCAAGTGCTGCCTCCAACCGCATTGTTATTTTATTACGAGTGTAAAACGAGTCGGTAAAAACCATCAAGTTTTACACAAAATTCAAACTATTCATTTAGCTGCCAGTTTTCAAATTTTGCCATATATCAACACCCTTCAGAATTCCAATTTCCGCCACCAAAAAAAAGAAAGAAAGCAACTCTGTATTCCATTAGTTCCGTACTATTATTATTATTTATAGTTTAGTAATGCCAGCAGACTACCATAAAACACCGATAATTATTACATTTTTCACGGAATTTATTGCCACCTATTCGGGCCATTTTTAGAACAAACCGTGAGACATAAATCCGAAATGTCACTCATAAACGTAAATCACAAACACAGATACCCGACTTCGCCAGAAAACAACGCGTTTTTAGCACGCTTTCGGAATTTTTATTGTTAACCAATGCAATTACAATCGCGCGAGAGCCGCAACAATTTCATAATTCGCAATTTAATTTTTCAATTAAGCTGATCGCCTCTGCCGCCCCCAACCATATCTGGCGCCGCCACCTTACCCTCGTCTTAATTAATCCCGAGTTTATTTGACCGCACTTACTTTCGGCAAAAACGCGATTTAATCGAGTTTCCAACAAATAAGCAGTTTTCGGAGCCGGGTTGGGGTGGAGTGGGTTGACGTAATTTAAAGTGTAGTAAGTGTCTACGAGCAATTATTACCAAAAATTGTCTAGCCCGTATATGAAATTCGTTTGTTTAAGGGAATTTAGAGTTAATTTACTAGCATATCCGACAGAAGTTGTGTTTAATTTGTTTTTAACTATGGAAGGTCAAGTCAGGTCAGGTCAGATCACGTTAGGTCAGGTCTTCTAATGACTTTTTTAAAGCTGAAAGATTCAAAGAGTTTTTTATTGTCTCCCTTTAGACAATCTGACAGATTGTCGGGGGCTCCTAGCGTTAATTTTTTCTAAAAGACCAAGAAATCTCGGTGTCCTCTAGAATTATTTTGTTCTAAAAAACGAAATGATCTCGGAGTATCTAAATGTTGTTTTTTTGAGATGCTGAAAGAATCTTGGAAGCTCCAAATATTATTTTTCCTAAAAAGCGAAAAAATTTCGGGGGCCTCTAGTGTTATTTTTTCTAAACACGCAAAAGGGTTATTACTGTTATTTTTTTCTGAAGGGTGAAAGAATCTCGGGGTCCTCCAGTGCTTTTTTTGAGAAGCCTAAAAAATCTTAGGGCTCCGGATATTTTTTTTTTAAGATGAAAGGATCTATGGGTTCTCTAGTGCTTTCTTTGGCAAGCCTAAAAAAATCTTAGGGCCTTCTGTGTTTTTTTTTTTAAGATGAAAGGATCTCGGAGTCCTCTAGTGCTTTTTTTTGATAAGCTTAAAAAATCTCTTATTTTTTCGAAAAGATCTCGGGGGCTCTAGCTGTTATTTTTTTGCAAAAAGCAAAAGTATGTCGAGGCCCCTAGAGTTTTATTTGACAAACGTAAAAAATCTTGGGGTTTCAAGTGTTATTTTTTCTAAAATATAGAAGGATCTCGGAAACTGTAAGTGTTATTTTATCTAAAAGACGAAAAATTGTCGAAGGGACTCAGTGTTATTTTTTTCTGAAAGGCTAAAGTATGTCGGAGTCCCTAGCGTTATTTTTTCTAAAAGGTGAAAGAATCTCGGGGACTTCAAGTGTTATTTTTTCCAAAAGAAGAAATAATCATTCTGGGGGTTCCAAGTGTTATGTTTTGTAAAAGACGGAAAGATCTTGGCGGTTTTTTTTTTTTTTACAAACGAGAAAGAATCTCGGAGCTCCAAGTGTTATTTTTTCCAAAATACGAAGAAATGTCAATTTTCTCTAATGTTTTTTTTTGTAGAAAATGAAATAATCTCGAGAGTCCCAAGTGTATTTTTTTTTCTAAAAGTGAAAGAATCTCGGGGTCCTTAAAAGTTTGTCTTTTGAAAAGCTGATAGAATCTCGGGGGCTCCATTATTTTTTCCACAAGGCGAAAGAATTTCTGAGACTCCAAGCGTTATTTTTTCCAAAAGCAGAAAGAATCAGTCGTGGGTGTTTTTTATGTCAAGTTGAAAAAACCTTGGCGGTTCCAAATGTTATTTTTTCTAAAAAATGAATGAGCACAGGGGCCCCAAGTTATTTTTTTCTAAAAGACTAAAGTATCTCGGAGTCTCATAGTATGGTATTTCGCAAGCTAAACAAATCCTGGGGTACCAAGTGTTATTTTTTTCTAAAAGGCGAAAGTGTCGCGGGGACTCCTAGTGTTATTTTTTTCAAAAAGACAATCATTCTTGGGTCCTCGTGTTTTTTTTACAAGCTCAAAAAATCTAGGGGGTTCCAAATGTTATTTTTTCTAAAACATGAAAAAATCTCGGGGCTTAAGTGTTATTTTTTTCTAAAATGGGAAAGAATTTCGAAGCCTCCGAGTGTTAATTTTTGCCAAATACGGAGAAATCTCAATTTTCTTTTGTATTTTTTTTAGAAGATGAAATAATCTCGAGGACCCCAACTGTTAATTTTTTTTCTGAAAGTGAAAGAATCTCGGGGTTCTCGAGTGTTTTTCTTTGAGAAGCTGACAGAATCTCTGGGACCCCAAGTAGGTTATTTTTTTCTAAAAGGCGAAAGTGTCGCGGGGACTCCTAGTGCTATTTTTTTTCAAAAAGAGAATTAATCATTCTTGGGTCCTCGTGTTTTTTTTACAAGCTCAAAAAATCTAGGGGGCTCAAAATGTTATCTTTTCTAAAACACGAAAAAATCTCGGGCCTTAAGTGTTATTTTTTTCTAAAATGGGAAAGAATGTCGAGGTCTCCAAGTGTTATTTTTTGCCAAAATACGAAGAACTCTCCGTTTTCTTTTGTATTTTTTTTAGAAGACGAAATAATCTCGAGGACCCCAACTGTTAATTTTTTTTTTCTGAAAGTGAAAGAATCTCGGGGTTCTCGAGTGTTTTTCTTTGAGAAGCTGACAGAATCTCTGGGACCCCAAGTAGGTTATTTTTTTCTAAAAGGCGAAAGTGTCGCGGGGACTCCTAGTGTTATTTTTTTTTTTTCAAAAAGAGTATTAATCATTCTTGGATCCTCGTATTTTTTTTGACAAGCTCAAAAAATCCAGGGGGTTCCAAATGTTATTTTTTCTAAAACACGAAAAAATCTCGGGGCTTAAGTATTATTTTTTTCTAAAATGGGAAAGAATGTCGAGGTCTCCAAGCGTTATTTTTTGCCAAAATACGAAGAAATCTCCGTTTTCTTTTGTATTTTTTTAAGATGATGAAATAATCTCGAGGACCCCAACTGTTAATTTTTTTTTTTCTGAAAGTGAAAGAATCTCGGGGTTCTCGAGTGTTTTTCTTTGAGAAGCTGATAGAATTTCGGGGACTCCAAGTGTTATTTTTTTCTAAAAGCCTAAGGAGTCTCGGGGACTCCAAGTGTTATTTTTTTCAAAAGAGGAAAGAATCATTCTTGGGGTCCCTTAGTGTTTTTTTTGACAAGTTGATACAATCCAATGTTATTTTTTCTAATAGATGAAAGGAACTCAAGGGCTCCAAGTGTTATTTTTTTCTAAAAGGCTAAAATATGTCGGAGTCCCATAGTATGGTATTTGGCAAGCTAAAAAAATCCAGAGCTACCAAGTGTTACTTTTTTTAAAAGACGAAAAGGTTTTGGGGGTATCTAAGTGTTATTTTTTCTAAAACACAAAAGAATCTCGGGGTCCAAGTGTTTTTTTTTTCTAAAATGCGAAAGAATTTCGAGATCTCCAAGTGTTATTTTTTGCCAAAATACGAAGAAATCTCAATTTTCTTTGGGTTTTTTTTTAGAAGATGAAATAGTCTCGAGGACCACAACTGTAATTTTTTTTGTGAAAGTGAAATAATCTCGGGATCCTCGAGTGTTGTTTCTTGAGAACCTGATAAAATTTCGGGGACTCCAAGTGTTATTTTTTTTTTCAAAAGAAGATAGAATCATTGGTCATCTTGGAGGTTCCAAATATAATTTTTTCTAAAACATGAAAGGATCTTGGGGGCTCTAGGTGTTATTTTTTTAAAGGCTAAAGTAAATCGGAGTCCCATACTGTGGTGTATGTGAAGTTTAAAAATCCTGGGGTTTTTAGTGCTATTTTCTCTAAGAGACGAAGAGGTCTTGGGAGCAGCTAAGTGTTATTTTTTCTAAAACGCGAAAGAATCTCGGGGCTTCAAGTGTTATTTTTTCCAAAATACGAAGAAATCTCAGTTTTCTTTAGTGTTTTTTTTTGTAGAAAATGAAATAATCTCCAGAACCCCAAGTCTCATTTTTTTTCAGTAAAAGAATCTCGAGGTCCGCAAACGTTTTTCTTTTGAAGAGCTAATAGAATCTCGCGGGCTCCAAGTCTTAATTTTTAAGAAGCTCAAGAATTTCGGGCACTCCAAGTGTTATTTTTTCCACAAGGCGAAAGAATCTGGGGAACTCCAAGCGTTAATTTTTCCAAAAGGAGAAAGAATCATTCTTGGGGTCTCTTAGTGGTTTTTTTTTTACAATTTGATACAATCCAATGTTATTTTTTCTAACAGATGAAAGGAACTCAGCGGCTCCAAGTGTTATTTTTTCTAAAAGGCTAATATATCTCGGAGTATCATAGTATGGTACATATTTGACAAGCTAAAAAAATCCAGAGCTACCAAGTGTTATTTTTTCTAAAAGACGAAAAGGTCTTGGGGGCAGCTAAGTGTTATTTTTTCTAAAACACGAAAGAATCTTGGGGCTGCAATTTTTATTTTTATCTAAAATGCGAAACAATTTCGAGGTCTCCAAGTGTTATTTTTTGCCAAAATTCGAAGAAATGTCAATTTTCTTTTGTGTTTTTTTTTTAGAATATGAAATAATCTCGAGGACCCCAACTTTTTTTTTTTTTGTGAAAGTGAAATAATCTCGGGATCCTCGAGTGTTTTTTTTTTTTTGAGAAGCTGATAGAATTTCGAGGACTCCAAGTGTTATTTTTTTCTAAAAGCCTAAAGTGTCTCGGGGATTCCAAGTGTTATATTTTTTTCAAAAAAAGAAACCTTTGGAGATTCCAAATATTATTTTTTCTAAAACATGAAAGGATCTCGGGGGTCTAAGTGTTATTTTTTCCAAAATATGAAGAAATCTCAATTTTCTGTAGTGTTTTTTTTTGTAGAAAATGAAATAATCTCGAGAACCCCATGTCTCATTTTTTTTCAGTGAAAGTATCTCGGGGTCCGCAAACGTTTTTCTTTTGAAAAGCTAATAGAATCTCGGGGGCTCCAAGTCTTAATTTTTAAGAAGCTCAAGAATTTCGGGGACTCCAAATGTTATTTTTTTCCACAAGGCGAAAGTATCTCGGGAACTCCAAGCCTTAATTTTTCCAAAAGGAGAAAGAATCATTCTTGGGGTCCATTAGGGGTTTTTTTTTGACAAGTTGAAACAACCCAATGTTATTTTTTCTAACAGATGAAAGGAGCTCAAGGGCTCCAAGTGTTATTTTTTTCTAGAAGGCTAAAATATCTCGGAGTTCCATAGTATGGTAATTGACAAGCTAAGAAAATCCAGAGTTACAAAGTGTTTTTTTTTCTAAAAGACGAAAAGGTCTTGGGAGCAGCTAAGTGTTACTTTTTATAAAATGCGAAAGAATCTCGGGGCTCCAAGTGTTATTTTTTTTTGAAAAAGAAAAAAATTCCGACGTCTCCAAGTGTTATTTTTTGCCAAAATACAAAGAAATCTCAATTTTCCTTTTTTTTTTTGTATAAGACGAAATTATCTCGAGGACCTCAACTGTTATTTTTTCTAATAAGCCGAAGGAGTCTCGGGGACTCCAAGTGTTATTTTTTTTCAAAAGGAGAAAGAATAATTCTTGGGGTCTCTTTAATTTTTTTTTGACAAGCTCAAAACACCTTGGGGGTTCCAAATGTTATTTTTTTCTAAAAGATGGAAAGATCTCGAGAGCTCTAAGTGTTATTTTTTCTAAAAAGCTAAAGTATCTCGGAGTCCCAAGTGTTATTTTTTGCCAAAATACGAAGAAATCTCAATTTTCTCTAGTGTCTTTCTTTTGTTGAATATGAAATAATCTCGAGGACACCAACAGTTATTTTTTTTCTAAAAGTGAAAGAATCTCAGGGTCCTGTATTGTTTTTTTTGAGAAGTTGACAGAATCTCGGGGGCTGCATAAAAAACTGAAAAACCTCGGGGATTTCAAGTGTTATTTTTTTCCAAAAGGAGAAAGAATCATTCTTGTGGTTCCCTAGTGTTTTTTTTTTTCGAAAAATCTTCGGGGTTTCAATGTTATTTTTATAAAAGAAGAAAGGATCTTGTGGGCTATAAGTGTTATTTTTTTCTAAAAGCTTAAAGTATGTCGTATTTGACAAACTTAAAAAAACTTGGGGGTCTCAAGTGTTATTTTGTGTAAAAGACGAAAAGATCTTGGGGCATTTAAGTGTTATATTTTTCTAAAGCGAGAAGATTAAATAATCTCAAGGAGCCCAAGTGTTATTTTTTTTTCTAAAATTGAAAGTGTCTCGAGATCCTCTAGTGTTTTTTTTTAGAAGCTGACAGAGTCTCGAGGGTTCCCAGTGTTATTTTTTCTAAAAGGTGAACGAATCTTGTGGGCTCTAAGTGTTATTTTTAAAAATCTTGGGGGCTACGTTTTTTTCTAAAACGAAAAATGAAAGAATCTGGAAGGTTTCAAGCCTTATTTTTTTCTAAAAGTCGGTAGAATCTCCGAGTATCTTAGTGGTTTTTCTTTTTTGAGAAGCTGGAAAAATCTCTGGGGCTCTAAGTGTTATTTTGATCTAAAAAGTGAAAGTATCTCGGAGTGCCGTAGTATTATTATTTTTTTCTTTGGAGAATTGGAGAAACTTAAAAAGCTGAAACAGTCTCGAAGGCTCCTAGTGTTATTTTTGTATAAAAGGCGAAAGAATCTTGGGCGCTCCACGTTTTTTTTTTTTTTTTCTTCTAAAAGGCAAAGAAATCTTGGGGGTCCAAGTGTTTTGTTTTAAAGCGAAAGAATCTCGGCGGCTTCAAACAATATTTTTTCTAAAAGGCGACAGAATTTCGGTGTTTCTTTTGTTTTTAAGAAGCTGAAAGAATCGCGAGAGCTCTAAGTGTGTTTTTTTTAACTGATGAATCTAGGGGATTCCAAGTATTTAATTTGTTTTTAACTATGGATTTTTTTTTAATTTGAAAAAGGTAATTCCTGAAAAAAATGTTAATTTAAAAACTCCATATTTACATGAAATAAAACTTGATCACCAAATTGTAGTAAAGTTATCCCCAATCATCTCCATTGTACGTACCGCCACTGAAAATTTCACCGACACTGAAAATTTGAATGACAAAAACAGAGAACTAAAATCCATAGCTAGACTCATAATACGTCAAGGACTCTAGGCTGGGTTAACTACGGAGAAGCAAAAATCGTGCGCGTGTTTCCAGGATTTAATTAATGTTTTTCCTTGCAGGACGAGCACACGATCCTGAGGTCGTGGGCTGTGAAGGATTTCGCCCCGAATGTGGCACAATACGTTCAGATTTTCAGGCCTGAAAATAAGCTCCACGTGAAATTCGCGGAGTTCGTTGTGTGCGAAGACGAGTTCAAGTACGCTCTTCTGGCTAACAATTGTACTTGTCCTGGGGCGTCTACCTTGGTTACGTTGCTCCTGCATACTTCCAGAGGACAGTAAGTGCTCGTTAGATATTTTCGTTATTTTGTTTATTCGTACTGGTGAGTGACACCGTCGACCTGACAACGTCTCCACTACAGTTCATTAAAATCGTGACAAAAATACAAACCCAACATTATACACGAATCCTCTGTGTTTTGCTTAAGAATGCGAAACCCATCTCTCCCACTACCTGTCATTATGCACATAATCACTATAAAGAGTTTATACCAGATTTTATACCCCGTACATATAATTTTTCAAAAGCAGACTTTGCTACTATGTACAAAATATTCTCAGAAATAGACTGGTCCTTGTTATATAATTGTTCTGATGTTGATGATGCGTGCAATATTTTTTACGATTTAATTTATTCCACATTTGATTATACAGTCCCGTATACTGTTTGTAAACACGACAAGGGATACCCTATCTGGTTTACCCGTTCAATAATTAGTAAAATCAAATTAAAAAATAAGGCTCATAAAAAATTCAAGTTAAGTAAGCAATCTGCAGACTATGAGTATTACAAGGCACTAAGATCTCAAGTAAAAACGATGATAAGGTTTGCATATGAAAATTATATTAGCAAAATTGAAGGTAATTTAGTTTCAGATCCTAAGACATTTTGGAACTACATTCGTGGTAAAAAAAGTCACACCAGGATACCTGGTCAAATGACATATAATGACTCTCAACTTGACAATGCTGATGCTATTGTTAATGCTTTCGCCCATTTTTTTCAAAGTGTCTATATTGAATCAAATTCAAATTCATGTAACAAACCATGTGATAAGCAGTCAGGTGAAAGTTTCCCGAATATCGCTGTACATTGCTTCTCTCTGTCAGATGTGCGTCTTGCCTTAAAGCAAGTTAAAAATAAAAAAACTGCAGGATTAGACTTGGTACCAGCTTATATAGTGAAAGATTGTTACAATATTTTTTGCGAACCTTTGCTGCATATTTATAATTTAATCTTGAAAACGTCAACCTTCCCCTCAATATGGAAAAAAGTTAAAGTTTGTCCAGTATTTAAAAGTGGAGATCATACTAATATTGTGAATTACCGACCCATTGCTATATTATCGAATTTTTCAAAAGTTTTTGAATCTATTCTTTATAAACACTTATATGCACAGGTTAAAAACTTAATTTCCCCTTGTCAGCATGGTTTTATGAAAAAGAGATCAACTGAAACTAACTTAGCTGTACTATCACAATACGTTGCCGAAGCTTTGAACCAGCGTGGCCAAGTGGATGTTTTGTACACCGATTTTCGGAAGGCTTTCGACACCATAAACTTCCTTATACTCATTAAGAAATTAGATCACTTTGGGTTTTCGGGAGGACTGTGTAATCTGTTTCTATCGTATCTTTCTGAAAGAGAGCAAGTAGTTGTTTATCAACAGAGTAGATCCTTGCCATTTTTCGCCACGTCTGGTGTACCACAGGGATCCAACTTAGGGCCCCTGTTGTTTCTACTGTTTATCAATGACCTTAGTGACATAATGGATAGTAACAGATTGTTCTACGCAGACGACTTGAAATTATACGCCAAAATTGATTGTTTTAGCGATTGCTTAAATCTTCAACATGATTTAGATAAAGTTTATAACTGGTGTTGCGAGAATTGTCTGTTTCTGAACATTGGTAAATGCAAGGTGATATCTTACAGTCGTAAAAGGCAGATTACTCAGTTTGACTATAGCATTAATAATGACTTAATACAACGTTGCTCGAAAACTACTGACTTAGGTGTGACATTTGATACTGAATTTACCTTCAGGGAACATATTACCATTAAAATTAAGGAATCATGCCGTGTTTTAGGCTTCATTTACAGAAATTGTTCTGATTTTAGAAATAGAAACGATAGTTTGAAGACCCTATATTACGCTTTGGTGCGTTCTAAACTCGAGTATTGCTCTCTAATTTGGTATCCTGTGTACTCCTATATGGTTAAAGGGATAGAGCGTATCCAACGTAAATTTCTGAAATTTCTTTATCGCCAACGTTTTGGTTATTACCCTCATAGACACTTTGAGCATTCCATCCTTTTGTCTATCTTTGGAGTATTGCCACTTGAAACAAGGAGGGTCTTATCATCCATTAATTTTGTATATAAGTTAAATAATTTTTATATTGACTGTCCCCTGCTTTTAGATTATCTTAATTTTTATGTGCCTCGTTTATCGAGTAGAAGTAGTCGCACGTTTTATTGCACCTTTAATAGAAGTAATGCCCTAAAGAGATCGCCTATCACGGTTGCTTGCTCCAACTTTAATATATTTGCGAAAGATTGTGATCTTAACTTCGATTCCTTAAAATGTATTCTAGGTAAAGCTGTTCTCGAGTTTAGCAAAAAATAGTTTATCTTTATCTAATTAGTTTATATATTGTTCTATATGTTTTTGTGCGCATCTGTACACTTATTTGTTTATTGTTTTTTATATATGTATTTTGTATTTTTTTCTTTTGCCTACTTGTGGCTTATGCTGTTTGGCAAATATATATCTATTATTATTATTATTATTATTATTATTATTATTTTTCCAGAGATTGCTTTTTCGTTTTTTTCTTCATCTTGAAAAGTAAAAGCTTCGAGTTATTAACGCGTTTAATGAAACTTGCTTAAACATGAAAAGGAGTTTGCCTTTTTTGGGGTAAATACTTTAGCGAAATGTGAGTTTGGCTCGTTGTCGGCAAGGTATAAAGTGCGTCTGCCAATTCGTAACTGTAACTTCATTATTATTTTTTACGGTTGTACAAAGGAAGACGAAAGGGAAAGTGGAGTTTAATTAACAACGACGGTGCGAGCTCGTGCGGAACATAGATTGCTAATAATTTCTGTTCTTGACAGGGAGATGTGTTTATTTGGGGATTAACGAGTTGAACTTGGTTGTTGGTATTGATTTTAATGGCTTAGACTTTAATTTGGGAGGATGTGGGGAAGATTGTCGTGAGTTTGGCATGTCTAACTTGTGTTAATTTCCGCTGTAGAGAGGAAGTTAGGTGCATTTGTTTGCACTTCTCGGTAATAAATAAGTTTGTGTAATCGGGCGGAAACAGACAGACAAAAAACAAGTTGGATCAAGAAGGCTCTTGTGACGATGACATTATCGAAAAAAAAAACTCATATGTGGTAAAACTACTAACATTACACTAAGTTTTTTAGTTGATATATATATTATTTGTCAGCCAAGTTTTATAATTGGAACTCATTTTTTATGTACTCCCTAATTTATACCTTCTAAATACAAATCCGAGTTCAGAATTTCCCTTAGAAATTGTTTGACATTTTTTACATATTAGTACCTTTAGCAAAATGACATCGTTCGATTTATGGGTTTCTCAAGCCCGAAAACTTAACTTATTCGGTCTAAAAATTCACCATCTAGAATGAAAAAGTCAGAGGAATCGATGGGTATTATCTGAAGGAACCATTAAGAAAGAGTGAGCTTATAAACTCGAAAAATATTTTTTGTACGAAAGCTCGCTTGACGTCTGGCTTTTATTATACTAATTTTCTTATTCGATAAGGGAGACTCCTGAAATTCGCTGTACTACTTAATTTGTAGCTCCTGAATACGAATCCGTGTTAAGAATTGCTCTGTAGAGCTTCGTGATTTTTTTTTATTTTTTTTTATCTCAGTACTTATTTTAGAAAAATGACATTGTCCGATTTATGGATCTCTCAAGCCCCAAAGACTAACTTAGGCGGTGTAAAAGGTCACTATCTGTGATGAAAAAACTCAGAGGAATCGATCAGATACTGGCACCGTTTAGAAATAATGACCTTATAAACTAGAAAAATATTTGTCGTGAAAAAGCTCGCCTGACGCATTGATTTTAAGGTACTAAGCTTCTTACCGGATAAGAAAGAATGCTGAAATTTTCTGTATTCACTAATCTGTACCTTGTGAATACGAATCTGAGTTTAGAATTTCCCTAAGAAGCTTTCTGAATTTTTTGATATTTTTTTACGTATTAGTACCTTTAGAAAAATGACATCGTTCGATTTAGCGGTCTCTCAGGCCCGAAAACCTGACTTATTTGGACTAGAGAGCTACCATCTCTAATCAAAAGACTCCGAGGAATCGAGTGGTATAAACTTCAAGTCGAACACCTACACCGTTTAGAAATGTTGAGCTTATAAACTCGAACAATATTTTTTGTACGAAGTTCACTTGACGTCTGGCTTTTATGATACTATTTTTCTTATTCGATAAGGGAGACTCCTGAAATTCGCTGTACTACTTAATTTGTAACTCCTGAATACGAATCTGGGTTAAGAATTGCTCTGTAGAGCTTCGGGATTTTTTTGATTTTTTTTTTTTATCTCAGTACTTTTAGAAAAATGACATTGTCCGATTTATGGATCTCTCAAGCCCGAAAGACTAACTTAGGCGGTGTTAAAGGTCACTATCTGTGATGAAAAAACTCAGAGGAATCGATTGGTATAACCCAAAACACATATACTTGCACCGTTTAGAAATAATGAGCCTATAAACTCGAAAAATATTTCTTCTGAAAAAGCTGGTATGACGTATGGATTTTAAGGTACTAATTTTCGAATTGGATAATGTAGAACGGTGAAATTTTCTGTACTCACTAATTTTTACCTTGCGAATATTAATCCGAGTTCAGAATTTTCCTGCGAAGCTTTCTGAATTTTTTTGATATTTTTTTTACATACTTATTATGTAGTTGAAAAATATCATCGATCAATTTGGCGGCTTCTTAAGCTCAAAAACCTGACTTATCCGGACTTGAGAGTTACCATCTGTGGTCAAAAGACTCCGAGGAATCGCCTGGTATAAATTAGAAATTAAACACTTACACCGTTTATAAATGGTGAGCTTTTAAACTCGATAAATATTTTTTGTAAGAAAGCTCCCTTGACGTATGGGTTTTATGGTACTATTTCCTTATTAGATAAACGAGACTTCTGAAATTTGCTGTATTTACTAACTCGTACATTCCGAATACGAGTCTGTGTTCAGAATTGCCCTGTGGAGCTTCCCGAAAAAAGACTAAATTATCCAGGCTAAAATACCACTTCCTGCAATGAAAAACTCAAAGGAATCGAATGCTGTAAACCGCAAGTCGAACACTTGCAGCGTTTTGGTGAGCCTATAAACTCAAAGCATATTTTAGTAAGAAAGCTCGCTTGACGTATAGCTTTTATGGTACTAATTTTCTTATTCGGTAAGGGAAACTCTTGAAATTTGCTACCCTGACTAACTTACACCCCCTGAATACGAATCCGCATTCAGAAATTCTCGGTGGAGCTTCCCAAATATTTTGTCCATTCTCGATTTTAGCATCTTTAGAAAAATGACATCGTCTGATTTATCGGTCTCTCCAGCTCAAAAGAATAATTTATCCGGTCTGAATAGTCACTTTCCGTGATGAAAAAACTTAGACAAATCGAATGGTAACAAGTAGAAATAGAGAACTTGCATTGTTTTGAAACGGTTTGCTTATAAACTCGAAACATATTTTTTATGAGAAAGCTCGCTTGACGTATGGTTTTATGGTACTAATTTTCTTATTGGTTAAGGGAGACTTCTGAAATTTGCTGAGTGTACCAACTTGTACCTCCTGGATACCAATTCGTGTGCAGAATTGCTCTATGGAGCTTCCTAAATTTTTTGTTAGCTCTGTATTTTAGTATCTTTAGAAAAAAGACATACTCTGATTTATCGGTCTCTCCAGCTCAAAAGAATAATTTATCCGGTCTGAGTAGGCACTTTCTTTGATGAAAAAACTTGGACAAATCGAATGGTATTAAATAGAAATAGAGAACTTGCACCGTTTTGAAATGGTGAGCGTATAAATTCGGAAAATATTTTTTGTGAGATAGCTCTATCGACATATGGCTTTTATGGTACTAATTTTCTAATTAGATACGGGAAATTCCTTAAATTTGCTGTACTTACTAATTTCTACCTCTTGAATAAGAATCCGCATTAAGAATTGAGCTGTGGACCTTCCTGAATTTTTTGTTTTTTCTATATGTTAGTATACCTTTAGAAAAAATGGCATCGTCCGATTTATCTGTTTCTCAGCCCAAAAGACTAAATTATCTCGGCTAAAATACGACTTGCTGTAATAAAAAACTCAAGGGAATCGAATGCTGTAAACGGTAAGTCGAACACTTGCAGCGTTTTGAAATGGTGATCCTATAAACTCAAAGCATATTTTAGTAAGAAAGCTCGCTTAACGTATAGCTTTTATGGTACTAATTTTCTTATTTGGTAAGGGAAACTCTTGAAATTTGCTACCCTCACTAATTTGCACCCCCTGAATACGAATCCGCATTCAGAATTGCTCGGCGGAGCTTCCTAAATATTTTGTCCATTCTCGATTTAAGTATCTTTAGAAAAATGACATCGTCTGATTTATCGGACTCTCCAGCTCAAAAGAATAATTTATCCGGTCTGAAGAGTCACTTTCTGTGATGAAAAGACTTGGACAAATCGAATGCTATAATGTGAAAATAGAGAACTTGCACCGTTTTGAAATGGTGAGCCTATAAATTCGAAAAATATTTTTTGTGAGATAGTTCTACCGACATATGGCTTTTATGGTACTAATTTTATTATTAGATAAGGGAGATTCCTTAAATTTGCTGTACTTACTAATTTGTACCCCTTGAATAAGAATCTGTGTTAAGAATTGAGCTGCCGAGCTTCCTGACTTTTTTGTTTTGTCTATGTCAGTATACCATTAGAAAAAATGGCATCGTCCGATTTATCTGTTTCTCAGCTCAAAATACTAAATTACTGTAAACTGTAAACTGTAAATCGAACACTTGCATCGTTTTGAAGCCGTGAGCTCAATATTTAAAAAAAAATGTTTTTGTGAGAAAGCTTGCTTGACTTTTATGTTATTATGGTACTAATTTCGGTAAGGGATACTCTTGAAATTTAGTGTACTTACTAATTCGCACGTCCTGGACAAGAATCTGGGTTCAAAATTGACTTGTGGTGCTTCCAGTATTTTTTTTTTGTGTTAGTACCTTTAGAAAAATTAAATCGTCCGACTTATCAGTCTCTAAAGGCAAAAAGAGTAACTTATCCGGTTAAGGGTCACTCCCTTTGGTAAAAAAAATACAGCGGAATCGAATAACATAAATTGGAAGTCGTACTCTTGCACCGTTTTGAAATGGTGATAAACTGGAAAAATGTTTTGTGAGAAATGAGTTTCTAATTTTTTATTCGTTAAGGGAGACTTCTGAAATTTGGTGCAGTTGCTAGTTTTTTACCTCCTGAATACGAATCCATGTTCAGAATTTCCTAAATAGTAACAATTACATTGTGCACTCCTTCAATTAAGAATGTTGAAAATGACGTATCCACTTAGAAACTCCTTATTTCCAGAGAAGGCCAGCAGTCTGCAGAGGAATGGCACCGCCTCTACGGCCGCTGCTCCGGCAACGAAATCTACCACATAGTCCTCGGCGACAGCCGCTTCTTCGGCGAATACGAAGGCAAGAGCTTCACATACGCCAGCTTCCACTCGCACAGAAAGTAGGTAAATTTACTCTTTTTCCCTACAACCCCCGACACAGCACTCCCCCATCTTAACCCTCCTTCCACCAAGACGAACTGCTGCAACCCAACCTCACTCACCCCATTCCCATTCGAATCATACGAATTTGTTGACCTCGTAATCTTTAAAAACCGAAAACTCGCAATCTGTTCTTTAGATACGGAGTCGCGCTGGTAGGAGTGCGTCCCGCAGAACTGCCCGAGTTCTACGAGGACACCATCCTGCTGAACCCGGGGCCTAGACACATCATGAAGAAGAGCGACACGTGCTACTACATGAGCATCACCAAGGAGGAGAACTCGTCGTTCACGGTGGCCAACCAGCAGCAGCAGGGCAACAACAATAATACTTCCACTGAGCCTGTGATCGTCACGGCGGAGGAGAAGGCTCCTGCGCCCGCCACCAAAGACGGTACCGGCCCTCCTCAACTAATTCTGCAAGTTCCCACCTGTGTCAGTGAGTGTTGTCGCGCATGTTCTAGCATTTTTTGTATGCTGGTGTCGGATTTGGCAAGTGGAGAACTTGCGTTTCCAGGTGTAGGAAAATTATCAGTGTGGAAGTTTTCTAAATTGGTGTGTTTTTACACACACGTGGAAGTTTTCTAAATTGGTGTGTTTTTACACACACGTGACCGTATCACAGAAAATTGGATTTGGTGAGATCGTTTTATTTTTTTCTTTAGTGGCTTTCTTTTCCTAAGTATATTATGTATAGTTTTGATTTTTCGTCGCAGTAATTTTACCGCAATCGTTTTAGCTATTGTATTTTGTTCTTCATGGCGAGTCTGATACAATAATAATATTATTAATAATAATAATAATAATAACAATTAGTAATAAATTAATGCATTTATATTCTTAGGGATACACAATACTGTCGGTTGAAACTGATCAATATATGTTAGGCAATTTAAACTTCTTTCTGAACCGTCAAACGAGTTCCTTTGCCAGCCTAATCCTCAAAACTGCTTTCAATAAGGCCAGTTTGTTATTACTAAACTTCATGACTCTATTTTTGAGACTGATTTTAAATTGATGCTGCTGCGCATTGCAGTTCGATTTAGAGAAAAATGTTTGCCATATTTCACCCCTTTTAGTTTTATGACCATCTTTACTGAAGAACATGTGTTTGTTCTCAAACTTTACCACGATTTTTCTTGGAGCAAATTTATTAAAGAGATTTTTTAGTTGAAATTGGTGGAATTAACTACCGTATTAAATAGTTTCAGTTCAAGATACTACCGTTTCATTTCGAAATCATTCAGCTTCTATTTGTGATTATTTACTCCCTCTTTGCATCAAATCAATTCCCATTGACATGAAATCAATATTCCTTGCAGCAGTCCTTGATAATGAGACTCTGAGATTCTTCCAAATTACTTCAAAAACCAGACCCAAGGAGTCCCCGAGTTTCTTTAAAACTACTTCAAAAATTAAACACAAGGGCTCCCCGAGATTCTCTAAAACTACTTCAAAAATAAAACAAAAATAGCCCTCGACATTCTTTCAAACTACTTCAAAAACCAGACACAACGAGTCCCTGAGATTCTTTAAAACTACTTTAAAAATAGTCGCAAGGGGTCTCCGAGATTCTTTCAGACAACTTCAAAAACAAAATAAAAGGGGTCTCCGAGATTCTTTCAAACTATTTTAAAAATAAAACAAAATTAGCCCCCGAGATTCTTTCAATCTACTTCAAAAACCGGATACAACAAGTTCCTGAAATTCTTTAAAACTACTTCAAAAATCAGACACAAATGATCCCCGGGATTCTTTAAATCTACTTCAAGAAAAAAAGCATAAAAAGTCCCCGAGATTCTTTCAAACAACTTAAAAAACCAGACACAACGTGTCCCTGAGATTCTTTATAACTACTTCAAAATCAGACACAAGGGGTCTCCGATATTCTTTGAAACTACTTCAAAAACAAAAGAAAAGGAGTCCCCGAGATTCTTACAATCTACTTCAAAAACCAGACACGACGAGTCCCTGAGATTCTTTAAAACTACTTCAAAGATCAGACACAAGGGGTCCCCGAGATTCTTTAAATCTACTTCAAAAACAAAACAAAAGTAGCCGCCGAGATTCTTTCAAACCGCTTCAAAAACAAAACAGAAGAGGTTGCTGATAGTCTTTCAAGCTATCCCAAAAACCAGGCAGGGGTCCTCGAGATTCTTTCGAACTACTTCAAAGATCAAACATAATGTGTCCCCGACATATTTTCAAACTATTTCAACAGCTAAACACAAGAGGTCCCCTAAATTCTTTCAAATTACTTCAAAAACAAGACAATGGATCTCGAAATTCACGAAAATCTTGATCTGAGACCATCAACATGCTATATTTTTCGAATCAGCTCCTCGATTTTTATATACCAGAATTATTTGCGGACTTGTAGGCAACTTGTTCAAAAGGAAAAATTTTTAATAACTTGAAATTATTGTCCATTTTCTGAGTACTTTCTAAAATTAGCAAAAAAGACATTTTTTTGTTAATTTGGATTTGCAGAAAACGTTTTTGGCAATATTTTTTCGAAAATTATAGACACTTTCCTAGAATCATAAGAATAAAATATGGCCATTTTTTGGATATTTAAAAATTTTTTTCGAAATCGAAAATTTTACAATTTTTAAAATTTGCTTTTGGAATCGAAACTTTCGAAAATTTTCAGAGGACCATCAACATGCTATGTTTTTCAAATCAGCTCGTAGACATTTTTACCACAGAATTGTTAATTTTTAAGCAACTACCAAAACCTCAAATTTTCGATAAATAATTTGAAATTTCTGACATTTTTCTGAACAATTTATTACCAAACGACATGTAAAAGTCGTTTTCAGTAATTTTTCTCAGAAAATTATATATTATAAATATAAGCACTTTTCCAGAATCATCGAAACAACATATTGCCATTTCTGCGTTTGAAATTGAAAATTTCAAAAATTTTGGCCTGGTACTATCAACATGCTGTTTTTCAAATCAGCTCGTGGATTTCTTTCTCCCAGAATTTTTGTGAATTTTTCGGCAACTTTACCAACAGCCCAAATTTTCAACAATTTGAAATTTTTGACTTCTTTTTGAGCACTGGAAAATTACTAAGCAGACGTTTTTTGTTGATTCCGATTGCAGAAGCCGTTGTCGGCAACTTTTCTTCCAAAATGATCAATACTTTTCCAGAATCTTTAAAATATTTCTCCTTTTAGAATAATTTAAAAATTAGATTTTGAAATTGAAAATGTCGGAAATCTTGGTTGACGACTATCAACACGCTATTTTTCGAATCAGTCAGCTCTCCGACATCTTTATTCCAGAATTTTTTGTGAATTTTTAGGCAAAAAGTCCAAATTTTCCATGTTTTGATCTTTGTGAACTTTTTTCGAAAATTACCTAAAGACAATTCTGTGCTGATTTTGACTCGTAGAAGTCGTTTTTGGCAAGATTTTTTCGAAAATTCTAACCAACTTTCCACAACCACGAAAATGAAATATACCTACTCATTTTTGGGATATTTTAAAAATTCAACTTTAACATCGAAGATTCGAAAAATTAGTAAGGAATCGTTCAAACTACTTCGAAAATAAACACAAGGGGTCCCCGAAATTCGTTCAAATTACTTTAAAAACAAAACAAGGGATCTCGAAATTATCGAAAATCCTGGCCTGAGACCATCAACACGCCATTTTTTTTGGATTCAGCTCGTCGATTATATGCCAGAATTATTTGCGAACTTTTAGGCAACTTTACTAAAAATAAATTTTCAATAATAGGAAATTTTTGTCCATTTTTCGAGTAATTTCTAAAATTATCAAAAAAGACATTTTTTTATTAATTTAGACTTGTAGAAAACCTTTTCGGCAATATTTTCCCGAAACTTATACGCAATTTTCCAGAATCATCAAAATAAAATCTGGCCATTTTTGGGATACTTGAAAAATTTTTCCGAAATCGAAAATTTTGAAAATCTTGATCTAGGACACTATGTTACTCGAATCAGTTTGTCGATGTCTTTGTTCCCGATTTTCTTGTGGATTTTTAGACAACTTTAATAAAACCCCAAATTTTCAATAATATGAAATTTTTGTCCATTTTTCGGGTAATTTCTAAAATTATCAAAAAAGACATTTTTTTATTAATTTCGACTTGTAGAAAACCTTTTCGGCAATATTTTCTCGAAAATTATACGCACTTTTCCAGAATCATCAAAATAAAATCTGGCGATTTTTGGGATACTTGAAAAATTTTTCCGAAATCGAAAATTTTGAAAATCTTGATCTAGGACAATACGTTACTCGAATCAGTTTGTCGATGTCTTTGTTCCAGATTTTCTTGTGGATTTTTAGACAACTTTAATAAAACCCCAAATTTTCAATAATATGAAATTTTTGTCCATTTTTCGAGTAATTTCTAAAATTATCAAAAAAGACATTTTTTTATTAACTTCGACTTGTAGAAAACTTTTTCCGCAATATTTTTTCGAAAATTATACGCACTTTTCCAGAATCATCAAAATAAAATCTGGCCATTTTTGGGATACTTGAAAAATTTTTTCGAAATCGAAAATTTTGAAAATCTTGATCTAGGACACTGTTACTCGAATCAGTTTGTCGATGTCTTTGTTCCAGATTTTCTTGTGGATTTTTAGACAACTTTAATAAAACCCCAAATTTTCATTATTATGAAATTTTTGTCCATTTTTCGAGTAATTTCTAAAATTATCAAAAAAGACATTTTTTTATTAACTTCGACTTGTAGAAAACTTTTCCGGCAATATTTTTTCGAAAATTATACGCACTTTTCCAGAATCATCTAAATAAAATCTGGCCATTTTTAGGATACTTGAAAAATTTTTTCGGAATCGAAAATTTTGAAAATCTTGATCTAGGACACTATGTTACTCGAATCAGTTTGTCGATGTCTTTATTCCAGATTTTCTTGTGGATTTTTAGACAACTTTAATAAAACCCCAAATTTTCCATAATTTGAAATTTTTGTCCATTTTTCGAATAATTTCTAAAATTATCAAAAAAGACATTTTTTTATTAATTTCGACTTGTAGAAAACTTTTTCGGCAATATTTTTTCGAAAATCATACGCACTTTTCCAGAATCATCAAAATAAAATTTGGCCATTTTTGGGGATACTTGAAAAATTTTTTCGAAATCCAAAATTTCGAAAATCTTGATCTAGGACACTATGTTACTCGAATCAGTTTGTGGATGTCTTTGTTCCAGATTTTCTTGTGGATTTTTAGACAACTTTAATAAAACCCCAAATTTTCAATAATTTGAAATTTTTGTCCATTTTTCGAGTAATTTCTAAAATTATCGAAAAAGACTTTTTTTTATTAACTTCGACTTGTAGGAAACTTTTTCGGCAAAATTTTTTCGAAAATTATACGCCCTTTTCCAGAATCATCTAAATAAAATCTGCCATTTTTGGGATACTAGAAAAATTTTTTCAAAATCGAAAATTTTGAAAATCTTGATCTAGGACACTACGTTACTCGAATCAGTTTGTCGATGTCTTTTTTCCAGATTTTCTTGTGGATTTTTAGACAACTTTAATAAAACCCCAAATTTTCAATAATATGAAATTTTTGTCCATTTTTCGAGTAGTTTCTAAAATTATCAGAAAAGACATTTTTTTATTAATTTCGACTTGTAGAAAACTTTTTCGGCAATATTTTTTCTAAAATTATACGCACTTTTCCAGAATCATCAAAATAAAATCTGGCCATTTTTGGGATACTTGAAAAATTTTTTCGAAATCGAAAATTTTGAAAATCTTGATCTAGGACACTATGTTACTCGAATTAGTTTGTTGATGTCTTTGTTCCAGATTTTCTTGTGGATTTTTAGACAACTTTAATAAAATCCCAAATTTTCAATGATATGAAATTTTTGTCCATTTTTCGAGTAATTTCTAAAATTATCAAAAAAGACATTTTTTTATTAATTTCGATTTGTAGAAAACTTTTTCGGCAATATTTTTTCGAAAATTATACACACTTTTCCAGAATCATCAAAATAAAATCTGACCATTTTTGGGATACTTGAAAAATTTTTTCGAAATCGAAAATTTTGAAAATCTTGATCTAGGACACTACGTTACTCGAATCAGTTTGTCGATGACTTTGTTCCAGATTTTCTTGTGGATTTTTAGACAACTTTAATAAAACCCCAAATTTTCAATAATATGAAATTTTTGTCCATTTTTCGAGTAATTTCTAAAATTATCAAAAAAGACATTTTTTTATTAACTTCGACTTATAGAAAACTTTTTCGGCAATATTTTTTCGAAAATTATACGCACTTTTCCAGAATTATCAAAATAAAATCTGACCATTTTTGGGATACTTAAAAATTTGTTTTCGAAATCGAAAATTTTAAAAATCTTGGTCTAGGACACTACGTTACTCGAATCAGTTTGTCGATGTCTTTGTTCCAGATTTTCTTGTGGATTTTTAGACAACTTTAATAAAACCCCAAATTTTCAATAATATGAAAATTTTAATCTTTTTTCGAGCACTTTGTAAAAATTACCGGAGAACATCTATAAGCACTTTTCCAGAATCATCAAAATAAAATCTGGTCATTTTTAGAACTATTTAAAAATCTGATTTCGAAATTCAAAATTTCGAAAATTTTGGTCTGGGACCATCAATATTCGATATGATATATTTATTTTTATTCCAGAATTTTCCAAATACTATTTTGTGTTGATTTTGGTTTGCAAAAGTCGTTTTCGGAAACAATTCTTTGAAAATTCCAACCAATTTTCCAGAACCCCGAAAATTAAAAATGGCAATTTTTGGGATACTTTAAAAATTAGAATTTAACACCGAAAATTCCGAAAATTTGTTAGGAATCTTTCAAATTACTTCGAAAATTAAACACAAGGGGACCCGAGATTTTTCCAAACTACTTCAGAAACTAGACAAGGTTCCTTCCATTTATCAGACTTCTTCCGAATATAATTTTTCTGTTCCCGCAACATCTCATTTTCTGAATGAAGAGAAATACAACCAGATCACATCAAATTCCAAATTTTAATTTTCTCCACATTTAAATATGTCAAATTTGTGCAAAATGAGTTCGTGTTAATTAAATTGTTAACACTTTATTAACAGAAATGTTTAAAGAAAATGCAAACTGAACAAAATGAAACTTGAGTATTGCTTTCAACATAGTGACAGGATTCATGTTTTTCCGGAAAATTTACATCTTCCAAATAAAACATCGAAGGCAACTTTTAATAATTATACGTATTAAGACACAGGATGTTTCAGAGCACCTCTACATAATTTTGATGGCGAATCTTATGGCAACGATTGGACAGAAATAGCTTTTATATATTTTCCGAAATTGAAATAGCATGTTAGCATATATTAAATATTACCTGAATAATTCATTTTCATGCATGAAATTCTGAAAACTTCAGTTATTAATGCACTTGAAGCTTTCATCTTCATTAACGTCTAGAATGTAATGCAATTATGCAATTATTCAAATGGAACAGCGCAGATGAGGAAACACGTTGTAGAACTAGCTACTGTTGAGTGCATTTTGTTCAAAAGATATGTAAATACGTATTTTACAAAATTATGAATAACAATTACAGTGTGTTTTATAAAACCAAATTTCCCTAATTGATTCAAAATAATTATTACAAATATTACAGGATGTAAAAAATAGCCCGCAATAAATAACAGTCGACGTTCCCATTTTGTTAATGGCGTGATAAGTTTTTTGTAAAAATAGAGCTCTACTTGATCAAAACTAATCACCACCATGTAATACACTATATTTGGTTGGGAGATGACGCAACTCTCTGAATGCTTATTATTCTGAGTAAGTGTCCGTGTCGCACTGTAATAATGGTTATGAAATATTTGTACCTCATATTATGCACGTCATGAATTCGCGAAACTAAGTGCATAAATGCAGCTAATTAGAACAGGTTAAATTCCGTGTAGTAATGTGCAGTTTAGAATGCATGCTGCACACTTACCGTACAGGTTGAAATGGGTCACGTAAGATAAAACAGTTAAATATATTGAAATTTTTAAATATAAAAATATGACTTACATGTAGATGCAGTACATTTTTATTGCATTTTTTATGGACGCACCATTTTATGACTACGATTGTAACCAGTTGGAAAACTTTCGCCTACAACCCGAAATTGTCCTTAAAACCCTGTAAAATTTAGAGATCTATAATAAATTCCCACACTGAATTCTAATTCCAACGCAAACTCTCCACTCATCTCAAAAATTTGTTAACTCTCTGCCGTAACGTTAGATAAGCATGCAGATGATAAAATTACCCTTCATAGCAAAAACTTGGGTGCTTTTCAACCATTCATTTACCATTCCGCCGAAGGTGAGTTAACCTGTACATGTGCCGGCTTAAACTCGCACCAAATTCCTTTCCGTGAAAGAGTTAAACGAGAATTGCAGCATTCTTCTTACATATTGAAACTCCAACATGCAATAAAGTGAACCCGTCTCCTGGAACGTTTCATTTCGCCGACCCTCCCGGAGAAAATATGATTTTATTCCGTACATCATCCGCGGGATTGTTTGAACTAGATTTGTCTCTCGAGACGAAGGAGCTGCATTATGTGCCGGATATTTCCGGCTATAAAGTACAAATCCTTTAGTTCCGGGATGATGAATGTGTAAGCCGGAAGAAGGACGTGATGATGATCACGGGGGAAAGAGTGGCGGTTTAGCGAATTTGTGGGGTTCGCGGGTTATTGTGTCCACTTGAGATGTTCACCTTTGCTCCAACTTGTACATATCACGTCAGCCACTCACTCGATCCTCCGCTTTTCGATGTGGTGTACGTGAGACAGTACCTCACGGCTGGTAGCCAATAATTAGATGCTTTCCGTGTTCCGCACCCGTCATAATGCCGCCGACAAAATCTAACGCAGAATTCCCATAGCCACGTTTCCGGACAACGCCGGCCTCAGCGACTCGCGGCAGTGCCTCAAAGAGTCCTCGCCCGGGTCCACCACGATTGATGTGTCCATCACGGGGAATCACCTGGATATCCCGCGCGGCGGCGACAACCCCAACTTGCTCAGTCCGGAAACCATCAACCAGAGGCGCAACTCCCGCAGGTAACCATATCGTCACAGGTTTCCATGTTTTAGTTCTTTAAGAATTTTCCGATAATTCGTTTTCGTACTATTTTTATATTTTTTCTGAAAAAATGTATTCTTCGGTTGTTTGAAGAGACTGAAGGACAGAACTCATTAACTTTAATGTCTTGCATAAAAATAGTAGAGCGTCGGCTTGAGAATTAATTAAAAAATTTTTAGTAGGTACAATCATTTTTTAATTTTTTTTTATTCTTACACGACATAATCTTTAAATATATATCCTTACTTTAGAACAAAAAACATTGAAATTGTTATAATTAAAACATTTTTATAAACACTCTGTATATCAAAATTTAATCTTATTTATACCACAACAAAGCGCATACCTTCCTTTATCTCTCCACAAAATGTTGTAACGCAAATTTTGAAAATGTCCATACTCTGATTTTTTTGAGCGAACCTTCTATTTCAAAAAAATTCAAGATAGTTTAAATAACCTGGCAACGTCGTATTATAATTTCAAAAATAATCTGTGGTTTTGAAGCTTAAAAGAGCTCGATCAAAATATCCAAAGATATATAGGATGTTTTATTTAAAAAAACACAAAAATATTTTTTATTTATATGTATTTTGAGAATTTTGCCATTTTATTTGAAATAAAGCTCTTTATTTTTTGTATTATATTGTAAAAAAGATACAAGTTCGTGACCCTTAAAAAATTTAAACCAATTTTACAAGCTTACATTTTTTTGTACGTAAGAATAGTGGAGACGCCAGGATATATATTTTTTTATTAGACTTATTTCCAAAATTCAACCCAGGTCAATGTTCCCACTTAGAGGCACTTTTTGCCGATTATTTGATGATACATGGGAAAATAAGCACATGTTCATGATCGTTAGAGAATTTTTCAAAAGAATCGCGTCTTTTGAACCAATTTTATTAAAATTAATTTTTGCATAAAAATGGTGGAGGCGCCAGGATAAGATATATGTTTCAATTCATATTTATTTCCACAATTTTAAATATATTTTATTTCAAATAGTGTCCTCAACAAAAAATTGTGCATTTGTTTAACTATCTTAATTCTCAAAGAAAATAACAAAACAGCAACATATTTGAACCAAAATAAATGTTAAGGTTGATCCGAAGCGATTCCAACAATATGATTTTTTTTTTGTTTAAGAACATATTTTTCATTGTTATTTGACGAAAAATTGGAAAACATGTACAAGTTCGTGATCCTGAAAAAATTTGAACAAGAATGCCTACTTTAAGCCAAATTTACAAGCTTAAATTTTTTTGTACGGAAGAATAGTCGAGGCGCCAGGATATATATAATTTTATTAGACTTATTTCCAAAATTTTTAGTACTCTTTAATTAAAATAATCACCTAGAAGAAACTGTGTATTCTTTTAACTACATTGATTCTTAAAAAAAAAATAACAAACAAAAACTGATTTAACCCAAAATAAATGACAACGTTCGTTCGAATCAACTCAACCAACGGCAATTTTTTGACTTAGCGGCACTTTTTCTGGCTTATTTGATAATACATGGGAAAATAGGTAGACGTTCATGATCTTCATAGAATTTTTCACAAGAATCGCTTATTTTAAACCAATTTTATCAACATTAATTTTTGAATAAAAATGGTGGAGGCGCCATGATAAGATATATGTTTCAATTCATATTTATTTCCACAATTTTAAATATATTTTATTTCAAATAGTGTCCTCAACAAAAAATTGTGCATTCTGTTAACTTACTTAATTCTCAAAGAAAATAACAAAACAGCAACATATTTGAGCCAAAATAAATATTAAGATTGATTCGAACCGATTTGAGTAATTTGGTTTTTTTTTTGTTGAAGAACATATTTTTTATTGTTATTTGACGAAAAATTGGAAAACATGTACAAGTTCGTGACCCCGAAAAAAATTGAACAAGAATGCCTCACTTTAAACCAATTTTACAAGCTTAATTTTTTTTGTACGGAAGAATAGTCAAGGCGCCAGGATATATATTATTTTATTAGACATATTTCCAAAATTTTTAGTATTCTTTAATTAAAATAATAGCCTAGAAGAAAATGTGTATTCTTTTAAGCACATTGATTCTTAAAAAAAATAACAAACAAAAACAGATTTCACCCAAAATAAATGACAACGTTCGTTCGAATCAACTCAATCAACGGCAATTTTTTTACTTAGCGGCACTTTTTTGGCTTATTTGATAATACATGGGAAAATAAGTAGACGTTCATGATCTTCAGAGAATTTTTCACCAGAATCGCCTCTTTTGAACCAATTTTATCAACATTAATTTTTGCATAAAAATGGTGGAGGCGCCAGGATAAGATGTATGTTTCAATTCATATTTATTTCCACAATTTTAAATATATTTTATTCCAAATAGTGTCCTCAACAAAAAATTGTGCATTCTTTTAACTATCTTAATTCTCAAAGAAAATAACAGAACAGCAACATATTTGAACCAAAATAAATGTTAAGATTGATTCGAACCAATTCGAGTAATATATATGTTTTTTTGTTGAAGAACATATTTTTCATTGTAATTTCACGAAAAATTGGAAAACATGTACAAGTTCGTGACCCCGAAAAAATTTGAACAAGAATGCCTCACTTTAAACCAAATTTACAAGTTTAAATTTTTTTGTACGGAATAATAGTCGAGGCGCCAGGATATATATATTATTTTAATAGACTTATTTCCAAAATTTTTAGTACCCTTTAATTAAAATAATAGCCTAGAAGAAACTGTGCATTCTTTTAACCACATTGATTCTTAAAAAAAATTAACAAACAAAAACAGATTTAACCTAAAATAAATGACCATGTTCGTTCGAATCAACTCAACCAACGGCAATTTTTTGACTTAGCGGCACTTTTTCTGGCTTAATTTGATAATACATGGGAAAATAAGCAGACGTTCATGATCTTCATAGAATTTTTCACCAGAATCGCCTATTTTGAACCAATTTTATCAACATTAATTTATGCATAAAAATGATGGAGGCGCCAGGATAAGATATATGTTTCAGTTCATATTTATTTCCACAATTTTAAATATATTTTATTTCAAATAGTGCCCTCAACAAAAAATTGTGCATTCTTTTAACTATCTTAATTCTCAAAGAAAATAACAAAACAGCAACATATTTGAACCAAAATAAATATTAAGATTGATTCGAACCGATTCGAGTAACATATTTTTTTTTGTTGAAGAAAATATTTTTCATTGTTATTTGACGAAAAATTGGAAAACATGTACAAGTTCGGGACTCTGGAAGAATTTGAAAAAGAATGACTCACTTTTGGACGAATTTTACAAACTTTAATTTTTACATAGGAATGTGGGAAGTACCAGGGTATAATTTTTTTATACAGACTTATTTTCAGAATTTTTAATACATTTTAGGTAAAATTATGCCCTTAAAAAGAAACTGAGCATTCCTTTAACCACATTATTGTTTAAAGAAAATAACGAATAGGAGCAAATTGGAACTAAATGATGATTTTAATTCGGATCGATTCAATTTTTTCGTATAGAAGTGCATTTTTCTTGATTGTGAAATTTGGAAAAATAAATACATGCTCATAAACCTGATAGAATTTTTCACAGGAATCGCTTTTTTGAACCAATTTTACCACCTTTAATTTGTAAAATAAAAGTGGTGGAGGCGCCGGGATAATGTACCACTTTTTTAATTTACATTTATCTATGCCTGAATTTTTCACATATTTTATATGAAGCATCTTGTAATTATCTTCATACCAAAAGAAAATAAGAAACAGGAACAGATTTGAACTAAAATCAATGACAATGTTCATTCGGACCGATTCGATCAATATCTATTTTGTTGCGTAAATATGATGGAAGCGTCAGGATATTTTTTGTTAGGGTAACTCCAGAATCTTTAATACATTTTACATAAAGTTATGCTCTTAAGGAGGAACTGTGCTATCATTTAACCACACTGATACTTAAAGAAAACAACAAACAGAAACATATTTGAACCAAAATAAATGGCGACTTTCATTGGGACCGATTTTGTACGTACGTGTTTTTTTTTTCTGCAGGACACATTTTTTTTTATTATTTGAAAAAAATTGAAAAAAGAAGTCGAAGTTTATGACTTTGAAATAATTCACGCAAGAATGACTCCTTTTTGAGTCATTTTTTTGTTACTTGGAATTTTCTGCATAAAAATGGTGGAGGCGCAGGGTTAGTTTTTTTTTTTCATTTATACATGTTTTCAGAATTTCTTTTGTCTGAAATTATGCTCTTAACAAAAAATTGTTCATATTTTTGACAACCCTGATACAAAAACAAAATTACAATCAAGAACAGATACACACCAAAAAAAAATTGATATCACATTTTTCTTGGTTATTGGAAAAAAAATGGAAACATAAGTGGAAGTTTGTAACTCTGAAAGAATTTTCACAAGAATAACTCCATTTTGAGTGAATTTTATAACTTTGAATGTTCCCTATAAAAATGGTGGAGGCGCCGAGGCAATACTTTTTAAATTACATATACTTATTTTTAGAATTTTAAATATATTTTATTTGAAAAAACGTCTTGAACGAAAATTTGTCATTCGTTCGACAACTCTGATACCTATAACAATCAACAAAAGATTTGAATCAAAATAAATGTTATATATAATTTCAGAATTTTAAATCTATTTCATTTGAAATAATGCCTTTAACAAAAATTTGTTAATTTTTTCGACAATCTTGATACCAAAAGTAAATAATAATCGAGAACAAATTTGATCCAAAATAAACGACGATTTTCGTTATGACCAATTTTGTCTAAAGTGAATTTTTTGCCGAAGAACACATTTCCTTTGTGATTTGAAGAAAATTGGAAATGTAAGTCGAGATTCATGATTCTGGAAGAATTTGCACAAGAATGACTCCCTTTTGAGTCAATTTTTATAACTTTGAATTGTCTCCGAAAAAATGGTGGAGGCGCCGGGATAATATATTTTTAATTTATGTTATTTATGTTTTTAGAATTTTAAACTTATTTTGTTTGAAATAACGTCCTTAACGAAATTTTGTTCATTATTTCGACAACCTAAGGAAAATAACAATCAAGAAGAGCTTTGAAGCAAAATAAATAACTACGTCCATTCGGACCGGTTTTGTCCAATATCATTTTTTTTTAATTAGAAACACATTTTTCAATTTTTGATTTTTTGAAAAAAGAATTGGTAAAATAAGTGGACATTCATGAGTCTGAAAGAATTTGCTCAAGAATGACACCCTTTTTGAGTCAATTTCTGTAACTTCGAATTGTTTCCATAGAAATGATGGAGGCGCCTGAGTAATATATTTTTAAATTTCTATATAATTTCAGAATTTTAAATCTATTTCATTTGAAATAATGCCTTCAATAAAAATTTGTTAATTTTTTCGACAATCTTGATACCAAAAGACAATAATGATCGAGAACAGATTTGATCCAAAATAAACGACGATTTTCATTCGGACCGATATTTTTCTAAAGTGAATTTTTTGCTGCAGAACACATTTTCTTCGTAATTTGAAGAAAATTGGAAAAGTAAGTCGAGATTCATGATTCTGAAAGAATTTGCACAAGAATTACTCCTTTGTGACAAAATTTTTATAACTTTCAAATTTTCTCCGAAAAAATGTGGAGGTGCCGGGATATTATTTTTTAAATTTATATATATTTTTTCAGAATTTTAAACCTACTTTGTTTGAAATAATGTCCTTAACGAAATTTTGTTCATCGTTTCGACAACCTAAGGAAAATAACAATCAAGAAAAGATCTGAAGCAAAATAAATAACTACATCCATGCGGACCGGATTTGTCCACGACAATTTTTTTCCTTAAGTACACGTTTTTCTTTGTTATAAAAAAAAATGGAAAAATACTGTTCCTTAATCTGAAAGAATTTGCACAAGAACGACTCCTTCTTGAGTGAATTTAATAAATTTGAAATTTCTCTGAAAAACGGTGGAGGCGCTGGGATATTTTTTAATTTAGATGTATTTTCAAAATTTTAAATTTAGTTTAGGGGAAATAACACGCTAAACAACAATTTGTTTATTCTTTCGGCAATCTTGATACCAGAAGAAAGAACAATCAAGAGCAGATTTAAAACAAAATAAATAATGACGTCCATTCGGACGGGTTTTATCCAATATCAGTTTTTTTTGCTTAAGTAGACATTTTCCATTTTCCATTTTTTGACAATCTTCATACCAAAAGAAAATAATAACCGAGAACAGATTTGATCCAAAATAAACGACGAATTTGTCTAAAGTGATTTTTTTTTACTGAAGAACACATTTTCTTTGTAATTTGAAGAAAATTGGAAAAATATGTCGAGATTCATGATTCTGAAAGAATTTGCACAAGAATTACTCCTTTTTGACAAAATTTTTCTAACTTCGAAATTTTCTCCGAAAAAAATGTGGAAGCTCCGGGATATTATTTTTTAAATTTATATATATTTTTTCAGAATTTTAAACCTATTTTATTTGAAATAACGATCTTAACGAAATTTTGTTCATTCTTTCGACAACCTAAAGAAAATAACAATCAAGAACAGATCTGAAGTAAAATAAATAACTACGTCCATTCGGATCGGATTTGTCCACGACAATTTTTTTCCTTAAGTACACGTTTTTCTTCGTTATTAAAAAAAAAATGGAAAAATACTGTTCTTTGATCTGAAAGAATTTGCAAAAAACGACTCCTTCTTGAGTGAATTTAATAAATTTGAAATTTCTCTGAAAAACGGTTGAGGCGCTGGGATATTTTTTAATTTAGATATATTTTCAAAATTTTAAATTTAGTTTAGTTGAAATAACACGCTAAACAAAAATTTGTTTATTCTTTCGGCAATCTTGATACCAGAAGAAAATAATAATCAAGAGCAGATTTAAAACAAAATAAATAATGACGTCCATTCGGACGGGTTTTGTCCAATATCAGTTTTTTTTTTTTTGCTTAAGAACACATTTTTCCATTTTCCATTTTTTGACAATCTTGATACCAAAAGAAAATAATAATCGAGAACAGATTTGATCCAAAATAAACGACGAATTTGTTTAAAGTGAATTTTTTTGCTGAAGAACACATTTTCTTTGTAATTTGAAGAAAATTGGAAAAATATGTCGAGATTCATGATTCTGAAAGAATTTGCACAAGAATTACTCCCTTTTGACAAAATTTTTCTAACTTTGAAATTTTCTCCGAAAAAATTGTGGAAGCTCCGGGATATTATTTTTTAAATTTATATATATTTTTTCAGATTTTTAAACCTATTTTATTTGAAATAACGATCTTAACGAAATTTTGTTCATTCTTTCGACAACCTAAAGAAAATAACAATCAAGAACAGATCTGAAGTAAAATAAATATCTACGTCCATTCGGACCGGATTTGTCCACGACAATTTTTTTCCTTAAGTACACGTTTTTCTTTGTTATTAAAAAAAAAAATAGAAAAATACTGTTCTTTAATCTGAAAGAATTTGCAGAAGAACGACTCCTTCTTGTGTCAATTTAATAAATTTGAAATTTCTCTGAAAAATGGTGGAGGCGCTGGGATATTTTTTAATTTGGATGTATTTTCAAAATTTTAAATCTAGTTTGATTGAAATAACACGCTAAACAAAAATTTGTTTATTCTTTCGGCAATCTTGGTACCAGTAGAAAATAATAATCAAGAGCAGATTTAAAACAAATTAAATAATTACGTACATTCGGACGGGTTTTGCCCAATATCAGTTTTTTTTTGCTTAAGTACACATTTTTCCATTTTCCATTTTTTGACAATCTTGATACCAAAAGAAAATAATAATCGAGAACAGATTTGATCCAAAATAAACGACGAATTTGTCTAAAGTGATTTTTTTTGCTGAAGAACACATTTTCTTTGTAATTTGAAGAAAATTGGAAAAATATGTCGAGATTCATGATTCTGAAAGAATTTGCACAAGAATTACTCCTTATTGACAAAATTTTTCTAACTTTGAAATTTTCTCCGAAAAAATTGTGGAAGCTCCGGGATATTATTTTTTAAATTTATATATATTTTTTCAGAATTTTAAACCTATTTTATTTGAAATAACGATCTTAACGAAATTTTGTTCATTCTTTCGACAACCTAAAGAAAATAACAATCAAGAACAGATCTGAAGTAAAATAAATAACTACGTCCATTCGGACCGGATCTGTCCACGACAATTTTTTTCCTTAAGTACACGTTTTTCTTTGTTATTTAAAAAAAAAATAGAAAATACTGTTCTTTGATCTGAAAGAATTTGCAAAAGAACGACTCCTTCTTGAGGCAATTTAATAAATTTGAAATTTTTCTGAAAAATGGTGGAGGCGCTGGGATATTTTTTAATTTGGATGTATTTTCAAAATTTTAAATTTAGTTTGATTGAAATAACACGCTAAACAAAAATTTGTTTATTCTTTCGGCAATCTTGGTACCATTAGAAAATAATAATCAAGAGCAGATTTAAACAAAATAAATAACGACGGCCATTCGGACCGGTTTTGTCCAATATCAGTTTTTTTCTTGCTTAAGAACACGTACATTTTTACATTTTACATTTTTTGAAAAAAAAAAAATGCCAAAATATGTGAATAATCATGACTCTGAAAGAATTTGTACAAAAATGACTCCTTTTTGATTCAATTTTTATAATTTCGACCTTTCTCTATAAAAATGGTGGAGGCGCCGGGATAATATTGTTTTAATTTAGATATATTTTTAGTATTTTGATTCTATTTTATTTGAAATAATGCCTTTAACAAAAATTTGTTTATTCTTTCGACAATCTTGGTACCAGAAGAAAATAAGAATCACGAATAAATTTGAACCAAAATAAATGACGAATTTCATTTGGACCGTTTTGTCCAGAGTCAATTTTTTTGCTTAAGAACAAATTTTGGTTGTTAGTTGAAGAAAATTATAAAATAAGTGCACATTCTTGACTCTGAAAAAATATGCACAATAATGACTCGTTTTTGAGTCAATTTTCATAATTTTAAATTTTCTCCATAAAAATGGTGGAGGTGCCGGGACAACAATTTTTTAATTTCTTTGTATTTTATTTTCAAAATTTTAAATCTCTTCTATTTTAAGGACAATTTGTTCCTTTGGTCAATCTTGATGCCCAAAAGAAAATAACAATCAAATAGAGATTTGAACCAAAATAAATGACGACATTCATTCGGGCCGATTTTGTCCAACGTCATTTTTTGCACATTTTTCCCTATTACCTGAACAAAAATCGAAAAATAAGTGGAAGTTAGTGACTCTGAAAGAATTTTCACAAGAATGCTTCCTTTTCGACTGAATTTTGTAACTTTGAACTTTCTCTAAATTTTGTCCATAAAAATGGTGGATGCGTCGGGATAATATTTTTTTAATTTATATACATTTTCAGAATTTCAATTCCATTTTGTTTGAAATGACGCCCTTGACGAAAATTCGTTCCTTCTGTCGACAACCCTGACGCCTAAAGAAAATAACAATCAAGAACAAATTTGCACCAAAATAAATGACGAGGGCCATTCGGACCGATTTTGCCCTACGTCAGTTTTTTGCTCAAGAACACATTTTTTGTTATTAAAAAAAAATTGAAAAAACAAGTGGAAATTCGTGATTCTGAAAGAATTTTTACAAGAATAACTACTTTTTGAGTGAATTTTAATAACTTTGAATTTGCTCCATAAAAATGGTGGATGCGCTGGGATTATATTTTTTTTTAATGTATATATAATTATCTCTGCTTTGCTGAAAATAAGACCTTTAACGGAAATTTGTTCACTTTTTCCACAACCTTCGGATTGATTTTATCCAAGGTCAGTTTTTTTGCTCAAGAACATGTTTTTCTTGGTTATTAAAAAAAAGAGTGGAAAAATAAATAGAAGCTCGTGATTCTGAAACAATTTTCACACTACTTTTTGGGTCAATTTTAATAACTTTGAATGTTCTCTATAAAAATGGTGGAGGCGCCGGGATACTATTTTTCTAATTTATATATTTTCAGAATTTTAGATCTACTTTGTTTGAGGTAACGCCTTTAATGAAAATTTGTTCACTCTTTCGACAACCCTAATACCTAAAGAAAATAACAATCCAGAAGACGACGTCCATTATTAATTAATTTAAACTGAATTTGGCCTTAATAATGTTCACATTCGTGTCTCGGCTCACGTAGTTGGGTCCTCACCCATTAAGCTGTGTACTCAATAATAATAGTAATAAGAACCCAAACCTGTTGTGTAGGCCCAGCATCCTGCCGGTCCCCGACATGTTCACCAGCTCGACCCTCAACATCCCCCAGGACGTGGCCGACGAGAGCGAGGACGAGCTGGAGGACGACGTGCCCTGGCGGTCGCCCAGCGAGAAAATAGCGTAAGGTTTTTCGCCCTTGCATGCCCTAGTCCATGTCGAAGGGTCATTAACTAGATTAGCTTAGTGCAATTGTGACCGCTACGATTCTGTCTCGCTCTCTCTCTTTGAGCTTGGTGTTCGTTTCACACTCTTTCACCTTCTTATCTTTCTGGTGTTTCTGTGAGCACGGTCATGACTTGCACAGATATAGCTCTGTCTCTTGATCACTCTGTCCGATCCTTGCACTCCCTAGGTCCAGTCTTACAGACGACTCTGGGGACTCGGAGAGACCCGCATGGCATGACGAATGTGCCCGGTAAGTGCAATTTTTTTTATACTTAAGTAGAGCCCATTCTTGTACTCCGGAGAAATTTTGTAGTGGGGGCGGGCGTCCGGAGGGGGCGGGCTTTAGTCTCGCTGACGACATTGTCTAGACAAACTCTAGTTACTGAATTTTGTTGACAATTTTCAAAAATTTTAAAATCCAGTAATTGGTGTCTGTGTGGACCCCGCGGCCGCCGACTTTCAGCCGCCCCCGCCCCGGGCGCCCCCCTAACCCCTAGTCTTGGTGCATGTTTTGACATAGCGCTACCAACCGTTGACTGTTATTTTTTTCAATCTATCTTCCAAATTTTAATGTATATACCCATGTATATGCTTGTCTCCGTTTTGTACTGTTTCATAGATAGACAGTTTCGCCGTTGTCCTTGTCGTTAGCCACGAAATGTTATGGGAGAAGGTAACGCAGAGTGCTAAACTCTTTGACCTTTGACCGAATTAGAGGGATTTATTGCTACAGGCTGTTCCAACGATTACGTCTTATATAAATCTGCCCCGTAAAATTTAAAGGACGCACGGACCATTACGTCAGGAGGTTTATGTGTGTATTTATCGCGTACGCTGAAACTGCTTTAAGGAATACGTTAAGAACATGCGAAGTCTGGCGAAATTCAGGGCTTTGTTGAAAGTAAAGGGTTTTTCAGGAGCGGAAACCCATTGTTGGGTTTAAACGTTCAGTTTCAGGTGAAGTGTTACGAGAAATAAAACTCATGTTGGGGGGAAAGTTTATGTCGCCGTGATTGCGCCATTGGTTGGAAATGTTTATTTTTTATAGTAAAAGATTTACGAGATTGTTTTAATGATCATTTAATTAACTGAATTGAACTGATTAAAGTGATACTTAGCAAGCTTTTGACGTGACGTCATCAAATTGTTCGTGGGGATGAACAAACAAATATCGATTAGCGTTTCATAATCTTCATTTATATGATTCGTAATCCTGAGAAAATTTCCAGGACGAATTTTGAAAATGTACTTGTAGATTGTAGTGTATTTTGAAAGACTATATTTCCTTCAAATAGATAGTTGTATAGTCTAACAAAACAAGGACAGATTCAAAATTTAATAAATTATCTTTAATTAATTTGTGTTTAAAATGTTTTAACATGATGTGATGGCTCAAATATATTGATATTTGAACAGAATAGCAAAGACACTAATAGATTTGATTTGAGATCAATTACTTCCTTTTTGTCCTCATTCTGAAGACGTAGAACGAAAATAAATACGAATTCGTATATCTGGCACAATTTTCAATGAAATCAGTCCTTTGTAAAATCCATTTAAGTAAATTTAACTTTTATGACAAAAATGGTGGAGGCGTCGGGATAGCAAATAATTTTTTAAGTGTTATTTTGAAAGATTTAAATGCCTTTTTAATCGAAGCATTTTTTAAATATAGTGACAACAAAACCCCAAGAACAAACTAAAAGAGTTTAAAATAAATTATCTAGTTTCGCACTATTTTTGGACAAAATGTATTTCCCTTTTTTTATTAGACAAGTGTGTGTTTTTGAAGCGATTTGGAAAAAATGACAAGGATTTGTTAGACAAAACATAATTTTTTTCATTAAAAATGGTCAGCCGTTAGGGTAGTGTTTTATTTTGAAAATATTAATTTCGAGAATTTTAAATGAAATAGTGGTACCCTAGAAAATAATTTTTTAAATGTTGTTTCAAGATTTTGCACTAAATAAGTAATTATGTAGTGGGGGCTCTAACGCAGTTTGACCTCTTTTGACCTGTCCTAGACGAATTTGGCCAAACTTACGACCTCCATTACATCAGGTCAAATCAAATTGATCGACAAAAAATGGTAGGGGTCCTAAAATATCTCAAATTCGTCGATAAAAAGTAATGGGGGTCCTAAGACAAGTCAAATTTGTCGACAAAAAATAATTAAAGTCCTAAGACAACTCATTGTATCCACTAGAGACATAATTGTCTGCTGGAAATAAATTTACTTATTATTAGTTATTATTATATTGGTCGACAAAAAGTAATGGAAGTCCTAAGACAGGTCAAATTTGTAGACAAAAAATCATGGAGGTTCTAAGACAGGTCAACAAAAGATACCGGAGGTCCTAAGACAAACCAAATTCGTCGACAAAAAATAATGATAATAATAATAATGATTTATTTAACGGTTAGACCAGTTACAAAAATGGAAAAAAATGTAAATAGATAACATATAGACCAAACACAAAAAAAAAAAAAATATAATATAAAAATATTAAAAACTAGTTGACAGAGTAGTCCGAATATTGCGCTTGAAAGAAGTGAGAGACACACCCACTATATCAATATCACTATATGCTAACGATAAACGCGATATACGACCAACAGGGCTATAAAATCTATAGCAGGTACGTGAAGAAAACAGGGCAAGCAGGTGGGTATGTCTGCCCCTTCTCTCGGGCACATGCAACTTAAATAATCTCAAAATATCAGGACAAACAATTAAGGAAGACAATATTTTAAATAGAAATATAAAATCAAACATCTTTCTCCTTACCTCTAATTGCAATAAACCCAAATAAGTCAGTATATCACAGTAATTAACATAAACAATACCACATTTAAAGCAAATAAATTTTAGAAATCTCCTTTGAATTGACTCAAGCCTATTTATATGAATTCTAAAATAAGGCGACCAAATGACTGTACAGTATTCGAGATTAGATCGTATGAAAGCATTAAACAACAACAACAATGTACGAATATTAGAGAAATCCGAGCACATCCGTATAATAAAGCCTAACAACCTAGATGTTTTGGACACAACATTATCAATATGAGCGTTGAAGTTTAATTTGGAATCAAATATAATACCTAGATCAGAACATAAAGATACTTTTTTTAGGTAAGTATTAGACAAAGAATATTGATAATTAATTGAACAACGTTTTCGACTAAAAGTAATAAATTTACATTTAGGAATATTCAGTTCTAATTTATTGTACTCACACCACATTTCAAAATTGTATAAATCAGCTTGAAGAGCAAGACAATCATTTAACGACCCTATACACTTAAAAATTTTTACATCATCAGCAAAGAGAAGAATCTCACTACTATGTATTACATTAACAATGTCATTAACAAATAAAGAAAACAACACGGGTCCAAGATGCGAACCCTGTGGAACACCAGAAACAGCATCTATACATCTGGATTTAATCCCATTAATTAAAACAAATTGCTTACGATTAGACAAATATGATTTTAACCAAGACAAAAGAGGGTCATCAAATCCCAGCCAAGCAAGTTTAGCAATTAATAAATTAACATTTATCCTATCGAAAGCCTTCGACATGTCAGTGTACACACAATCAATTGAATAACCTAACTCCATGCTTTCAATAACATAGTTAGTGAAAACAAACAGATTTGTGGCAGTCGAACGACCTTTACAAAAACCGTGTTGGTTGTTAAAGATAATATTTTTAACCGCAAAAGATATAATATCAGTGACACAGGATTGAAATACCTTAGCTATAGGAGATCCAATACTAACAGGTCTATAATTTTCAACATCACTACGACTACCGGTTTTGTGAATAGGTGTAATATATGAAATTCTCCAAACTGATGGAACTTTTGATAGGAACAATGAATTATTAAAAAGAATATGTAGAGGAAGACTCAAGCTTTCGGCACATTTTTTAACAAAGATGGAAGGTATGCCATCAGGACTTCTTTTTGTTGAGGATTTCAACGCTCCTATTTTTATCAAGATGTTCTCAATTTCAATTGTAATTACATTTAAATCAACTGGATTAGGACAATTTTGATTGCATGCCCATTTGAAATTTAAGGAATTCTCATGACAATAAACTGATTCAAAATGCGTTGCAAATAAATCAGCAATAGTCTTGGGACAATTTCCCCAAGCATTTTTTAAGAACATGTTTGCTGGTAAGGAAGATAAATCCGTCTTAGATTTGACATATTTCCAAAACGCATTGGTATCATTTACAATATTATTTTCAATTTTACTTAAGTATCTTTTTTTGCATTCATCAAGAGCAGATTTACATTGAGATCTAAGTAAACTAAATTCTTCATAATCAGATGTAAGTTTGGAATTTTTATATTTTTTGTGTGCTAACTTTTTTTTTATAATTAGAATCCTGGTGGCATTATCAATCCACTTCGGAAAATTATCATGATGTGATTTAAACAACTTATAAGGCACATACTTAATTACAGCCGCATTAACAATAGAGTAAAACTGAAATATACATTCATCAATATCATTAATGTTCTTCAGAAAATCCCAACATATCTCATTAAAATGTGTATTTATTACATCAAATGGTGCATTATTAAAGTCAAAAGCAAATTCGTAAGAATCGTCACTCATATTAGGCAAATAAATATCAGGAATGTCAATAACTAATGAGGGATGATGAACATCACAACACACAAGAGGAATGGCCTGACTGATTAAGAGATTACGATTGCAAAAACAAAGATCTAAAATTACATTATTACTGTTTAGAATATGATTAAATTGTCCCAAATCGTTAAAACTGTAATTATCACAAATAAGCTCTTCAATTACAGACTTGACATTATTCGGAATTAGATTATCACATTGATTATCACAGATCCACTCGATATTTGGAAGGTTAAAGTCACCAGCAATAAATATAATAGAATTAGGATAATGTTGAGCTAATGTGTTTAAACAGTCAATATGACTAGCATATAACTCAATGGGCGACTTTGGAGGAAAGTAAACTATTCCTAATATTAGGCTTACGTTATTGACTAATTTGAGCTCAACCCAAATTTCTTCTCGGTGACCAACATCAAGGAAACGTAAATTTTGACAAGATGGTATACTTTTGTTCACTGCAATCAGCACTCCACCTCCTCTAGACTTGCAGGTAGTTTCATATGACCGATCCTGACGAAACACTACATAGCGGTTGTCAAATAACTCATTGTCACGGATGTTGTCGATAAGCCATGTTTCTGTTAGTGATATAACACTATAGTCATTACACATAACATTACTATAGAGTTCGTTTATTTTAGTTCTTAACCCACGCACATTTTGGTGGTAGATACTTAGGGAGTTATCGTTTCTTTGCGAACTTGACGAAAATTTCTTTGAGGACCGGAGACTGACCTACTGTGCTTTTGAAAAAATTTACGGACTGCCACACCAGAAGGCCAAAAAGACGGATCCATTAATTTTGAGTAAAATGATGCATCGACAGTGAGCTTGAAAGAGCTATAACTTTCTGGAAACTTAGAGACAAGCTGAGATAACTCACATTTAAAGCTTTCCTTAATGTCATCATTCAATAAGCTGAATTTACTACAAATGAATGATTTAATTTTTTCCGTTGATACCTTAGGATTAACTCTAGTGATATGGATATAAGCCTTTTCAACTCTTTTGGACGCCATGAATTCGCATTCAATATTATTTGAGCCATTTTCTAAAGCTATATTTCTAGCAGTACCAATAATCAGGTGGGTTTTCTGTTTTTTACGACGTTTTACTTGCTCCCAAGGAATGCCTTTTTCTGGAATATTAGAATCTTTAATTTTAATAGGATCTTCTTCAGTTTCAATGATACCGTCAATTTTACTTGAGTCTACTTCGGAAACAATTCTTCTCTTCTTCGGTGTTTTTATCGGTGTGACATTGTTCTCAAGCAGATAATTGTTTTTCGCCATTGATTGATTAGGAATTTTTATAGGATAATGTGATTCTAAAAGACGAATGAGATCAATGTTTGATGCTGTTAGATCTCTCACTTGCTGTTGTAGTTCGTAGACCTGATTCCTTAGGGATTGTGTTTCTTCTTCAATTGTTTTTTTCACAAGTTGCAGAAACTCATTTCTCGAAGATTCCATTTCAATGTCACCTTCACACAATGTGTCCTTTTCATGTACACAAAAAGGGTTTTTAACCATTATAGCTCTATTATAACAAGAAGGGTGAAAAACTGCTTTACACTTTTTACACGTAACACGATTTTTAACTGAACTACTACAATATTCACATTTAATAACTGGATCGACGGAACCAACAACCGTATCGCTAGCCATCATTCGAACGAACATGGTCTTAAAACAAACCAAATTGCTTAACAAAAAGTAAGGTGGGTCCTAAACGAGACCAAATTGGTTGAAAATAAATTATGGGGGTTCTAAGACAGTCAAGGGGTATTAAAAAATAATGGGGGAGGGAGGTTAGACAAACCAAATGCGTCGACAAAAAATAATGGGATTCCTAAAACAGCCGAAATTGGAAAAAATAATGGGGATCCTAAGAGAAGCCAAAGTGCTTGACAAAAAATAATGGGGTTCCTAAACAAGACCAAATTGGTCGGCGATAAATTATGGAGGTTCTAAGACAAATCAAGTAGTCGTCAAAAAGTATTGGGGGTCCTAATAGAAACGAAATTCGTCGACAAGAAATAATGGGGGATCTAAGACAGGTCAGATTCGTCGACAAAAAATAACGGGAGTCCTAAGACAAGTCAAATTTGTCGACAAAATATGGGGGTTCTAAAAAGGTCGACAAAAGGTAAGGGGGGTCCAAAGATAAACTAAATCCGTTGACAAAAAATAACTAGGGTCCTAAAATAGCTGAAATTTGGAAAAGTGATGGGGATCCTAAAGGAACACAAATTGCTTGTCCAAAGGTAATGGGGGCCCTAAACGAGGCCAAATTGATCGACAATAAATTGTAGAGATTCTAAGACAGGTCAAGTGGTAGTCAAAAAGTAATGGAGGGGGTTCTAGGACAAACCAAATTCGTCAACAAAAAATAATGGGTGTCCTAAAACAGCTGAAATTGGTCAACAAAAAATAATGGGGGTTCTAAGGCAGATCGACAAAATGAAATGGGGGGCACTAAGACATACCAAATTAATCGGCAAAAAATAATGAGTCCTAAAACAGCTAAAATTGAAAAAAGTAATGGGGTTCTTAAGACAAGCCAATTGCTTGACATAAAGTAATCAAAGTCCTAAAACACTCCAAATTGGTTGACAAAAAGTAATGGGGACTCTAAGACAGCTCAAATTGGTCGACAAAAAGTAATGGCGGTCCTAAAATAAAACCAAATTCGTCGACAAGAAGTAATGGAGGTCCTAAAAGAGCTGAAAATGGGACAAGTAATGGGATCCTCAGACCAAACAAACTGGTCGAAGAAAAATAATGAGGGTCCTAAGACAGCTCATATTGATTGACAAAAATAATGGGAGTTCTAAGACAAGCCAACATATTGGTTGACAAAAAGTGATGAGAGTTCCAAAATAGGCAAAAAATTATGGTTGGAGTTCTAAGACAGGTTGACAAATTTTAATACCCCATTACCTAAGACAAACCAAATTCGTCGACAAAAAATAATGGGGGTTCTAAAACAGCCGAAATTGGGAAAAGTAATGGGGATCCTAAATCAAGACAAATTGCTTGTCAAAAAGTCTCAAAAAGTCATGGAGGTCCTAAACGAGATCAAAGTGATCGACGAAACATTATGGGGGTTCTAAGATAGATCAAGTCGTCGTCAAAAAATATTGGGGGGTTCTAAGACACATCAAATTGGTGGACAAAAAATAATGGGGGTCCTAAAATAGCCTATATTGGTCGACAAAAAGTAATGGGAGTCCTAAGACCGGTCAAATTCGTCGACAAATGTAATAGAGGTCCTAAAACAGCTGAAAGTGGGATAAGCCATGGGATCCTCAGATAAGCCAAATTCGTTGACAAAAAATAATGGGAGTCCTAAGACAGCTCATATTGATCGACAGAACGTGATGGGAGTTCTAAGATAGGTCAAATTTGTTGACAAAAAATATGGAAGTTTTAAGACAGGTTGACAAAGTTTAATACCCCCATCCCCTAAGACAAACCAAACTCGTCGACAAAAAATAATGGGGGTTCTAAAATAGCCGTAATTGGAAAAAATAATGGGGATCCTAAAATCAAGACAAATTGCTTGTTAAAAATTCATGGGGGTCCTAATTGAGACCAAATTGGTTGAAGAAAAATTATGAGGGTTCTAAGATAAGTCAAGGGTTGTCAAAAGGAATGGGAGTCCTAAGACGGATCAAATTTGTCGACAAAGGATAATGGGGGTCCTAAGACAGCTGAAACTGGGAAAAGTAATGGGATTCCTAAGACAAACCAAATTGCTCGACAAAAAGTAATGGGAGTTCTAAGGCGGGTCAAACTGGACGATAAAAAATTACGGGGATTCTAAGACAGGTCAAAAAGGAATGGCGAGTCCTGAGACAAATTAAATTCGTGGACAAAAAATAATGGGGGTCATAAGACAGGTCAAATTTGTCGACAAAGGATAATGGGGGTCCTAAGGCAAACCAAATTTGTCGACAAAAGATAATGGGGGTCCTAAAACAAACCAGATTCATCGACAAAAAATAATGGGGGTCCTAAGACAGCTGAAACCGAGAAAAGTAATGAGATTCCTAAGACAAACCAAATTGCTTTACAAAAAGTAATGGGAGTTTTAAGGGAGGTCAGATTGGACGATAAAAAATTATGGGGATTCTAAGACAACTCATATTGGTCGACAAAAAGTGATGGTAGCCCTAATATAGGTCAAATTTTATTGACAAAATATTATGGGAGTTCTAAGACAGGTTGACAAAATTTAATATCCTCATTCCCTAACACGAACCAAATTCGTCGATAAAAAGTAACCGGAGTTCTAAAATAGGCGAAATTGGGAAAGTAATGGGAATCCAAAATCAAGACAAATGCCTTGTCAAAAAGTCATAGGGGTCCTAAACGAAACCAAATTGGTCGACGAAAAATTATGGGGGTTCTATGATAGGTCAAGTGGTCGTCAAAAAGAATAGGAGTTCTAAGACAGGTCACATTTGTTGACAAAAGATCATGGGGTCTTAAGCCAAATCAAATTCATCGACAAAAAATAAAGGGGATTCTAAAAGAGCTCATATTGGCCCAAAAAAGTAATGGGAGTCCTAACATAGGGCAAATTTGTCGACAAAAATAATGGGATCCTCAGCCAAATCAAATTGGACGACAAAAAGTAGTGGATGTCCTAAAGCAACACATATTGGTCGACGAAAAGTGATGGGAGTCCTAAGATAGTTCAAATTCGTCGACAAAAAGTGATGGGAGTCCTAAGATAGGTAAATTTGTTGATAAAATATTATGGAAGTTCTGAGACAGGTTGACAAAATTTAATACTCCCATTCCCTAAGACAAACCAAATTCGTAGACAAAAAAATAATGGGGGTTCTAAAATAGCCGAAATTGGGAAAAATAATGGGGATCCTATAGCAAGACAAATTGCTTGTCAAAAAGTTATGGGGGTCTTAAGCCAAACCAAATTCATCGACAAAAAATAATGGGGATTCTAAAAAAGCTCATAATGGCCGACAAAAATAATGGAAGTCCTAAGATACCGCAAATTTGTCGACAAAAAATAATGGAGGTCCTTGGATAAAACCAAATTGGTTGACGAAAAGTAATGGGGGTTCTAAGACAACTCATATTGGTCGACAAAAAGTGATGGGAGTCCCAATATAGGTCAAATTTGTTGATAAAATATGATGGGAGTTCTAAGACAGGTTGACAAAATTTAATACCCCCATTACCTAAGACAAACCAAATTCGTCGACAAAAAATATTGGGGATTCTAAAATAGCCGAAATTGGGAAAAATAATGGGGATCCTAAAGCAAGACAAATTGCTTGTCAAAAAGTCAAGAGGGTCCTAAACGAGACCAAATTGGTCGACGAAAAATTATGAGGGTCCTAAGATAGGTCAAGTGGTCGTCAAAAAGAAGTCCTAAGACAGGTCAAATTCGTCGACAAAGCATAATGGGGATCCTAAGACAAACCAAATTCATCGACAAAAAATAATGGGGTCCTAAGGCAGCTGAAACTGAAAAAAGTAATGGGATTCCTAAGATAAATCAAATTGCTCGACAAAAAGTAATGGGAGTCCTAAAGCAGGTCAAAATGGACGATAAAAAATTATGGGAATTCTAAGACAGGTCAAAAAGTTGTGGCGAGTCCTGAGACAAATTAAATTCATCGACAAAAAATAATGGGGATTCTAAGACACGTCAAATTGGTCGACAAAAAGTAATGGGAGTCATAAGACAGGTCAAATTTGTCGACAAAAAGTAATAGGAGTCCTAAGACAAACCAAATTCGTCGGCGACAAAAATAACGGGGGTCCTAAAACAGCTAAAATTAGCAAGAAATGAGGATCCTAAGACAAGCCAAATTTTTTGATGAAAGGTATTGAGGCTGCTAAACGAGGTCAAAGTTGTAGACCAAAAATTATGGAGGTTCTAAGATCGGTCAAGTCGTCGTCAAAAAGTAATGGCGGGGTCCTAAATCAAACCAAATTGGTCAACAAAAAATAATGGGGTCCAAAGACAGCTCATATTGATCGACAAAAAGTAATGGGAGTCCTAAAACAGGTCGAATTAGTCGACGACAAGTAATGGGGTCCTAAGACAAATCAATTTTGTCGAGAAAAAATACAGCTGAAAATGGGACAAGTAATAGGATCCTAAGACAAGACAAATTGTTTGACGAAAAGTAATGGGGGTCCTAAACGAAGCCAAATTGGTCGATGAAAAATTATGGAGGTCCTAAGACAACTCATATTGGTCGACAATAAGTGGTGGGAGTCCTAAGATAACTCAAATTTGTAGACATGAATTATGGGAGTTCTAAGACAGGTCGATAAAAGGTAATGGAGTTCCTAAGACAAACCAAATTGGGAAAAGTAGTGGGAATCCTAAAACAAGACAAACTGCTTGTCAAAAACTAACCAAATTCCTCGACAAAAAATAATAGTTCAATAACCTGTAAATAGAAAGTAGTTTAGGCTCTAGGACAGGTCAAACGAGGTCAAACTGATTTAGAAGCCCCACTACTGTACACAACTACTGAAATAATATGTACAATCTAAAAGAATCTGTCTATTTTTTAAAATATGTTGATAGCTGAACACCATAACAAAACAGAAAGAGATTTGAAATAAAATGCGTATTTGTAGATTTTTTTGAAATGATATAGAGAAAAAGCAGGGATTGATAATACTGAACGAGTTTACTAAAAAACAGTGCATTTGACAAAGTGTATTTTTTTTATTTTATTAAAAATGGTGCAGCCCCTGGGATAGTATTTTTTTTAATATTTGAGGTGATAGAACGAAAATAAATACAATTTTTAATGAAAATATGGATCCGCCGGGATAGAAAAGACTTTTTCTAATCATTACATGGAATAGTATCTTTCAAAAAACGATGCATTTCTTCAAACATGTCTTCTATAATTTTTTTGAATAAAACTCTGATTTTCTCCGCTTTTTAAAAACCGAAGAGAAAAAAATCGCTATGCGGATATTATACTAATTTCCACAAAGAAAAATCGATATTGAGATTAATTTTAGCAAATTTGACGTTTTGCATTAAAATTCAATTTTAAAAACAACGAAAGATAGACGGAAACGGGAGATCTACTTTTTCATATTCTAAGAGTTATGAAACAAAAAAAAAAAAAAAAACAAAAAACAAACTATTTATCTCATTTTTTTCAGGTTAAAAAAAATATGTATCCATTTCAACATGCAAGATATTTGGCGAAGTTTCTTTGTTCATCCCCTTAAGAAAGTCGATTACGTCACTGTAAAAATTAATGGAACCGTTTTATTCTAGTTCATTTAAACGAATAAGATTAAACTGTGTTTTCAAGTTATCAGCTTAAGAACAACCCGAATACTTTGAGCAGAATTTTTTAAATTTTCTCGTATTTTCTCAAACTAACTCAGAAATTTGTATGCAACTATAAACATACAGTTTAATTCAGCACATACAGAGCACACCTGGAACTGGAATCAGCGACACTATTTCCTGTGTTATTACCCGGAAAATAAAAGTACGTTCTCGAGCGAAAAATAAAAGCTGTTTCTATGTACATTTTGCTTGAATCCAGCCTGAAGACGAAATTTAGCTAACTGCTCGTAGTGTCAAAGGTGACATTTCTGATGATTTATAATCTAAATAAGATATAAAGAAAATGCAATAAATCCATAGAGACAAAAGTGCACTTGACGAACTTTAACGACTACACAGTCAGTGGTTTAAAGGTGAAACGAACTTGTGTGAAGGTCGATCGTAATTACATGAGGCTTCCCATTTCGAATGGATCAATTCCATCCAAATCCTAAATTCTGCACATTTCTTTTACTCAAGCGTAAATGCATCCGTTCTACCGTGAGTACGGGTAGTTGGGACGGTAGGACCGGCTTTGGAACTTTTTCTAATGAGGAGTTCGTTCCACGTACATCATTATGATCGAACTTCGTAAATTCGTTTGAGCACTTAAGTATTCTTAACGAATTCACCAGCGATTGCTTCTTTTGTTGCCAATTCGTGTTTTACGTATTTTCATCTCGTTTGACCCAAATTGCGATTTTATGGCAAGCCGTAATAAAATTAATTAGGTGAGTTTATCCAAGATTGATGATGATGAAAGGAGAAGCCTCACTAAAACCGACGTAAATTAGATTAACATTCGGATTCTGCTTCTGCAAAATAAATGAACGGAAATTGTGACGGAATTTTGGTATTACAAAAACAAATTTGAATATTTTAATCTACTCGGGGAATCACCGGTAATTGTTGGAACAGCCTGCATTGTCGCATTTGTGCAAAGTTGGCAAAATTATGAAGAGACAGTGCCATTTGACAGTAGGGTGGACGAGAAACGAGGACTTGACTTGATAAAGTGAACAAAGATTTGTGTTTAAAGGTGGAATTTTTCCCCGACAATCCCAAAAAATTTGCCATTTAAGCCTTCAAACACGTTTCTCTGGCCGTAAATTTTTTCCACCCTACGAAGAGCGTGACGACTGTGACCCGAGTGAGCAGATTAGGCAAAATTTTAACGATTCTAACAAGCTTTGCTTATCGCTACCTCCACTCCAACCAGCGCAACTTCAACATATACTGATGTTATTCACACAGCATCGTAAAAGGTTTCCCACCAGTGTCACCATACATCGGAGTTAGTCCAACCCTGTGTTACTTGCTCAAAGAAAAGAAGCCTCTGTGTTGTTTGCAACTAGCTCAAGTGTGCGAACACTGCAGTTACCGTAATGCTCGCGATTACCAATGGCAGAACAAGACCATCATCCTGGCAGCGGATTATGCGTCTAATGGAATCTACAACTTCATCATACCGTTGAGGGCGCATTTCCGCTCGAAGACGTCGCTCAACCCGATCATACTTCTGCTGGAAAGGCGGCCAGATATCGCATTCCTGGACGCCATCTCGTACTTTCCGCTTGTTTATTGGATGCTGGGGACGATAGATTGGTGAGTGGTATTTTACAAATAAGGGAGCGTAGATGGGGTGAGATTGAGGGTTCCGATTTTTTTTTGTTCGGGACGAGCTTGGCGGTCTAAATATTTTTATCTGAGAATAAAAATAGGGCAACCTTTTTTTCAATGTACGTACATCATTAAATACACAGTTTTAAATCGGACGATTTATTTTTTAGCTTTGAATCTGCAAATGTCAGAATATTTGAGCTTACATTCTATGAAAAAATTTGGAATATATATAATTTTAATTGACTTTTTTTAGAATTGCTAGACACTATTTTGGTAAAATAATTTCAGACAAAAATAAAACGTTTGATTGAATTCGAATGGATCATTTCTGAGGTTCTGAAACCCTGATTGATTTTGAAGTGGCTTTAAAACTCAGCTACTAGATAGTTCGAGGTTTTTATGCAATATTTTTATTTTGTCTAAATTTGAACTAAGTGGAAATATTTTTTATGACTTTTTTGCTTTTCGCGGAGCCCTCATTTTTTGTGTAAAATGATTTCAATAAAATATAACACTTGTGTAAGTTTTCAAGAAGAAAGGTTCCATTTTCTGTAAAATATTCTCGTTTTCGATAAAAATTTAGTTGTAGATAGCACTAGTTTTCTGTAAAATATTCTCGCTGTGAATGAATATTGGAACCCAAATTTGAACTCGATTAGAATGTTTTTAAATGTCCACACTGTAGACTTAGTTTTGTCGAAATTTTTAAAACTTACTTTTACAGGGCTCAGATTTCTGTAAAATATTCTCATTTGGTATAGATTTTCGTTACCAAATAGTAGCACTATTTCTAAAGATCCGCATTGGGGTTATTTTTAAGAGTTCTTCAACAGAATTCAAATTTTCTGTAAAATATTCTCACTTTGAATATGTAAAAAGTCCGTCAAAGAATTTTTAAAGTTTTACAAAAATGATAGATTTTGGAGAGCAATTGTTAGCTAGAAATCCAGACTTTCTGTAAAATATTCTCTCTTTAGATAAATCGAAATTTCTTATTAAGTTTGAATTTTTAAATCACCTTTCAAACTTCCGTAGTACTAATTAATTTTGAGACGATTTTTAAAAACTTATTACAAATTCATTGAAAGCTCAAATTTTCTATTAAGATTTTCTCTCCAAACAACAATGTTTGATCACACCATTTCTGGCACCTACAGATGAAATTGACTATGGGCTGGTTTTTACAGATTGTCGTTGTGAGCTCAATTTTTCTGTAAAATATTGACACTTAAGACAAATCAAAAACTTGTATAAAATTTGATTTCGGTAAGAGTTTTTGAACCTTTGTAGTGGCTATAGATTATGAGTTGATTTTTTCAAGCTGCTGGTATATCTCATATTTTCTGTACAATATTCTCACTTCAAACACCAACCGTTGAGAACTTTTACAGTAATAATAATCAATTTTGGAGAACCATTGGCGGGCTAATGGCTAAAATCCCAGATTTCTTGTAAAATATTCTCACTTTCGATAAATCTAAATTTTGTATGTAGTTTGAATTCGATAAAAGAATTTTTATGTCTCTGTAGCCGAAACCGATTCTGCGGTAGTTTTTAAAATTAAGCTTTTGATATCACGAGTTTTTTTTATTCTCGCTTCGAATATTTACTGGATCCCAAATGTGAACTCGATTAAACTTTTTTTAAGTTTCTATAGTACTGGTTTTATGGAAATTTTTAAAAGTTGCTTTTGGAGGGCTCAAATTTTCTGTAAGATATTCTCATTTGGAATACATAGTTTATATTTATCAAATTTTATCAAGTTTGAAATCAGTGGAACTATTTTTAAAGATCCGCATCTGTGAGTTTGGAGTTATATTTTTAATAGTTCTTCTCACAAAATTCAAATTTTCTGTAAAATATTCTTACTTTGAATGTATAAAACACAATAATGATTGAATTTGGTGTAACATTTTTCCAGATTTTCTGTAAAATATTTTCACTTTAGATAAATTAAAAGTTCGTATAAAGCTTGAATTTGTTAAAACAACTTTCAACTTTACGCAGTAAAAATTAATTTTGAGATGATTTTTAAAAATTTATTACGGATTTTTTACAGAAAGCTCAAATTTTCTGTAAAATATTCTTACTTCAATATATATACCATATAACCCAATTTGAACTCCCTAGAAGGCTTTTTAAATTTTTACAGTTGTAATCGATTTTAGATTAACATTTGTGGGTTAATCTCCGAAAGCTTAATTTTTCTGTAGAATATTGTCACTTAAGACAAATCAAAAGCTTATATAAACTTTGATTTCGATAAGACAGTTTTTAAATTTTTATGGTTGCAATTGATTACAAGATGTTTTTTAAACCCGCTGGCGTTCTCAAATTTTCTGTAAAATATTCTTACTTTGAGTATGTAAAACAACCGTCAGAGAATTTTTAAACAATTGATAGATCGAAGCCCAGATTTTCTGTAAGATATATACTTTAGATGAATCAAAAGTTCGAATGAAGCTCGAATTTGTGAAAACAACTTCTGCAGTAGTATTTAATTTAGCGATTATTTTCAAAAACTTTTACAGATTTTTCACCGAAAGCTCAATTTTTCTGTAAGAATTATTCGTTGGAAACAAAGTGTTTATGGAAATTAAGTTTGGATTATCTTTAATAATTACAGACGAAACTAACTTTCGGTAAGTTTTTACTTCGAATATATACCATGTAACCAAGTTTCAACTCCGTCAAAGTTTTTTTAAATGTTTACAGTCGTAATCGATTTTGGATTAACATTTTTGGGTTAATCTCCGAAAGCTCAATTTTTCTGTAAAATATTGTCACTTAGGACAATGAAAAGCTTGTATAATTCTTGATTTTGATAACACAGTTTTTAAATTTTTATCGTGGCAAGAGATTATAAGGCGGTTTTTAAGGCCGCTGGGGTACCTCAAATTTTCTGTAAAATATTCTTACTTTGAATATGTAAAGCAGCCGTCAGACAATTTTTAAAGTTTTACAATAATGATTGATTTTGGAAAAAAATTGATAGATAAAAGTCCAGATTTTCTGTAAAATATTCTTACTCTAGGTGAATCCAAAGTTGGTATGAAGCTTGAATTTGTTAAAACAACTTTCAACGCTGTAGTAATTAATTTTGAGATGATTTTTAATAGCTTTTTACAAATTTTATACAAAAAGCGCAAATTTTCTGTAAGGAATGTTCGTTGTAGACAAAGTGTTCATGGAAATTTAAGTTTGACTAGACTATTGTTAATAATTATAGACGAAACCAACTTTCAAGAAGTTTTTACAGCTCACTTTATTGAGCTCAATTTTCCTGTAAAATATTCTTACTTCGATTATACACCATGTACCCAAATTTAAATTCCGTAAAAATTTTTTTTTAATTTTTACAGTCGTAATCGATTTTAGGTTAATTGGGTTAATCTCAAAAAGCTCAATTTTTCTGTAAAATGTTGTCACTTCAGAGAAATCAAAAGCTTATGTAAACTTTGATTTCGATAAGACAGTTTGTAAATTTTTATAGTGGCAATTGATTATTATTAGGTAGTTCTCTAAAGCCGCTGGCGTACCTCAAATTTTGTGTAAAATATTCTTACTTGCATATGTAAAAAAACCGTCAGAGAATTTTTAAACTTTTAAACAACTGATAGATCGAAGTCCAGATTTTCTGTAAAATATTCTTACTTTACATAAATCAAAAGTTCGTATTTTTTTTGTTAAAACAACTTTCAACCTTCCGCAGCAGTAGATAATTAATTTTGAGATAATTTTTAAAAACTTTTTATAGATTCTTCACAGAAAGTTCAAATTTTCTGTTATTTGTTGTTAACAAAATGTTCATGGAAGATTAAGTTTGATTGGACGATTTTTAGAAACTACAGACGGAACTGACTTTCGGTGTTTTTACAGCTTACCTTATTTAGCTAAATTTTTCTGTAAAATATCCTTACTTCGAATATATGCCATGTAAACAAGTTTGAAATCCGTTAGTCTCTTTAAATTTTTACAGACATAAACGGTTTGATTCACATTTGTGGGTTAATCTCCGGAAACTCAATTTTTCTGTAAAACAGTGGCACATAAGACAAATCAGAAAATTATGTAAACTTTGATTTCGATAAGAGAGCTTTTAAATTTTTATCGTGGAAATAGATTATCAGGTGGCTTTTTAAAGCTGCTAGCGTACCTCAAATTTTCTGTAAAATATTCTTACTTTGAGTATGTAAAACAACAATCAGAGGATTTTCAAACTTTTAAAAAATTGATAGCTCGAAGTCCAGATTTTCTGTAAAATATTCTTACTTCAGATGAATCAAAAGTTCGTATAAAGCTTGAATTTGTTAAAACAACTTTCAAGCTTCCAAGTATTAATTAATTTTGAGATGATATGTAAAAAGGTTTTACAGATTCTTCAGAGAAAGCTCATTTTTTGCGTAAGAATTATTCGTTGTAAACAAAGTGCTCATGGAAATTTAAGCTTAATTGAACGATTTTTAGTCATTACAGACCAAGCTCACTTTCGGTTAGCCTTTACAGTTTGCCTTATTAGCTCAAGTTTTCTGTAAAATATTCTTTCTGCGAATATATACCAATGCAACTAAGTTTGAACTCCGTCAATCTTTACATTTTTACAGTCGTCATCGATTTTAGATTAACGACGTTTGTTGGTTATTCTCCGAAAGCTCAGTTTTTCGTCCTTTTCGTCTTTTTCGTACTTTTCCTCCTTTTCGTCCTCTTCATCCTTTTCGCCCTTTTCGTACTTCTCGTCCTTTCCGTCCTTCCCGTCCTTTTCGTCCTTTTCGTTTTTTCGTCCTTTTCGTTTTTTTCGTCTTTTTCGTCCTTTTCTCCTGTTCGTAATTTTCGTACTTTTCGTCCTTTTCGTTCTTTTTATCCTTTTCGCCCTTTTCGTACTTCTCGTTCTTTCCGTCCTTCTCCTCCTTTTCGTCCTTTTCGTCCTTTTCGTCCTTTTCGCCCTTTTCGTACTTCTCGTTCTTTAAGTCCTTCTCCTCCTTTTCGTCCTTTTCGTCCTATTCGTCCTTTTCTTCGTTTTCGTCCTGTTCGTAATTTTCGTACTTTTCGTCCTTTTCGTGATTTTCGCCCTTTTCATCCTTTTCGTCCTTTTCGTCCTTTTCGTCCTTGTTCGTCCTTTCTCGTATTTTTTCATATTTTTCGTCCTGTTCGTCCTTTTTCGTCCATTTCGTCCTCTTTCGTCCTTTTTCGTATTCTTCATCCTTTTCGTCCTTTTCGCCCTTTTAGTCCTTTTTCCTCATTTTTCGTCAATTAAGACTAAAAGCTTGTATAAACTTTGATTTCGCTAAGCCATTTTTTAATTTTTATACTTCTCATCTTAGTAAATACTAGCCCCGCCCACCCGCCCTCTGTTTTCTTAGAGGATATTTCTTTTGCCAAAATCAGTCGCATCTTACCAAGTACTAACTCTGCTCATCTGTTCTCTATTTTCTTGAGGTTGAATGGGTGGGGCTAGTACTTGCTAAGATAACCCTGACTTTGGTTCATCACATATCCTCTAAGAAAATGAAGGCTGGGTGGGCGGGGCTAGTACTTGTTAAGGCAATACTGATTTTGGCCAATAACATATCCCCGAAGAAAAGAGAGGGCGGGTGGGCGGGGCTAGTACTTACTAAGATAAGACTGTTTTTGGCAAATGATAGACCCTTCTATTTTCTTAGGAGGTGTCATTTGCCAAAATCAGTCTTGCCTTAACAAGTACCCTTAGAGGGTATGTCATTTGCCAAAATCATTCTTATCTTAGCAAGTAGGAGCCCCGCCCACCCGCCTGTTATTTTCTTAGAAGGTGGGTCATTTGCCAAGTTCATTGGCGCATCCAATCAATAAACCTGCGTCATAACGTCCACACGAATCGGGAACTGACTTCAAGTTTTCTTTACAAAATTCTCATTTTGGACAAAAATTGGATACCAAATCTGAATATAATCAGATTCTTTTTAAGCTCCTAAGTTGTAGGTTTTTTTTCCGTAATTACTAACTATTATTTTTAGAGGACACAAATTTTATAAAAATAGAAGTTACCAAGTACCTATAACTTATTTGAAGGTTTTTCTGAGCGTTTTTTACAGAAAACTTAAATTTTCTGTATATGTTATTCGCTGTAAACAAAGTGGTCCTAAAGTTTAAGTTTAAATTGACAAATTTTAGTAACTATATTCTTAGAAGATTTATCATTTGAAAAAATCAGTCTAATCTTAATAAATACTAGCACCGCCCACCCACCCTCTATTTTCTTACAGGGTATTTCTTTTGCCAAAATTAGTCGCATCTTACTAAGTACTAGTCCTGCTCACCTGTCCTCTATTTTCTTGAGGGTGGATGGGCGGGGCTAGTATTTACTAAGATAAGACTGTAGTAGTAGTTAGTAGCTAGTAGTTGTTAAGGTAATACTGATTTTGGCCAATAACATACCCCGAACAAAAGAGAGGGTGGGTGGGCGGGGCTAGTACTTATTAAGATAATACTGATTTTGGCCAATAACATAACCCCGAAGAAAAGAGAGGGTGGGTGGGCGGGGCTAGTACTTACTAAGATAAGACTGACTTTTTCAAATGATATAACCTATAAGAAAATAGAGGATGGTTGGGTGGGGCTAGTAATCGCTAAAAATACCCTGACTTTGGTTGATCACATATGCTCTAAGTAAATAAAGGGTGGGTGGGCGTGGCTAGTATTTGTTAAGGTAATACTGATTTTGGCCAATAACATACTCCCGAAGAAAAGAGAGGGCGGGTGGGCGGCGCTAGTACTTACTAAGATAACACTGATTTTGGGAAATCAAACACCCTTCTATTTTCTTAGAAGGTATCATTTGCCAAAATCAGTCTTGATTTAACAAGTACGCATAGAGGGTATGTCATTGGCCAAAATCAGTCTTATCTTAGCAAGTAGTAGCCCCGCCCACCAGTCCTTTATTTTCTTAGAGGGTATGTCATTTGCCAAAATCATTGGCGCATCCAATCAACAAACCTGCGACATAACGTCCACATGAATCGGGAACTGACTTCAAGTTTTCTTTACAAAATTCTCATTTTTAACAAAAATTGGATACCAAATCTGAATATAATCAGTAGAGAGCGGAAAATATGCAGCAAAATTTTGGGAAATATGATCATATGATATACATCAAATTTATTCAAATATGCAGTAACTTTCTTAATATATGCAGAGATATGCAGTTGCATATGCTCCAAAAATAAAAAAAAATGGTAATAACTAAACTAAATTCATTTACAAATTACATAAACAGGTTTCCCGAGCATACGTTTTATTACAAAAAATACATAAATCACATTGCAAAGTGTTTAATTAATTCTCACTAACACCTAAATCACATTTTTAAAGATAATATTGTGATACTAAAAAATAAATATAAACAGAACAAATTGAAAAATAGTAGTAATCGACCATTTTTACTATTTTGGTAACAGTTTATTTTTTAATATTTTTCGAAATATTCTAACAAAAACTTATGCTTTTGTAAGTAGAAAAATTGCGTACTACGTCCACACATGTATAAAAATGCTTACTGGTTTAGAGCAAGCGGGACAAAACAGAGTTCCTTCTTGAAGAATAAGTTCAGGAAAAGGTTTAATCCATAAATTAATTAGAGTTATGGTCGACATATTGACACACATTAAATGCTTTCAATGCAAATTCACGATGAAAAATAATAGGGTAACGTCCCTTCGAACACCATAAAAAATTCCATTAATACGCTTAAGTAACGAACAAAAATATTGGGAATAAACGGTATTTCCAAAAGTAATAAGAGCCCGAATGTATCTGGAAGAATGGCTTAACACCCGGTGGTTTCTCCAAACTACCATAAAACCCAAACCTTTACTAGTTATTTGAAGCTGAGGACAATATGTATTTGCAATATGATTCATGAAATTTCGTTTTTCTAGATAAATGCGGATAGAATGACTTTTTTTTTTCAAATTAGCACAAAAATTGATAAAAACGCAAAATATGCACCGGTTACGGGAAATATGCAGCAGAAGGCAAATATATGCAAATATGCAATTTTTTTATAGCTGTATTCAGTTTTAATTAGCATGATTCGTTCACATATTAAATATCCAGACTTATGTGCAAAAAATAACGGATATGCAAATTTCATAAAATCCGCTCTCTAATAATCAGACTCTTTTTAAGCTTCTAAGTTGTAGGTTTTTTTTCGTAATTATTAACTATTATTTTTAGAGGACCCAAATTTTATAAAAATAGAAGTTACCAAGTACCTATAACTTATTTGAAGGTTTTTCTGAGCGTTTTTTACAGAAAACTTAAATTTTCTGTATATGTTGTTCGCTTTAAACAAAGTGGTCATAGAAGTTTAAGTTTAAATTGACAAATTTTAGTACCTATTATTTTTTTAGAGGATATATCATTTGAAAAAACCAGTCTCATCTTAATAAATACTAGCCCCGCCCACCCACCCTCTAATTTTTTACAGGCTATTTCTTTTGCCAAAATCAGTCGCATCTTACCAAGTACTAGCCCTGCTCACCTGTCCTCTATTTTCTTGAAGGTAGATGGGCGGGGCTAGTACTTGCTAAGATAACTCTGACTTTGGTTGATCATATATTCTCTAAGAAGATAAAGGGTGGGTGGGCGGGGCTATTACTTGTTAAGGTAATACTGATTTTGGCCAATAACATAACCCCGAAGAAAAAAGAGGGTGGGTGGGCGGGGCTAGTACTTACTAATATAAGACTGATTTTGGCAAATGATACACCCTTCTATTTTCTTAGAAGATATCATTCACCAAAATCAGTCTTGTCTTAACAAGTAGTAGCCCCGCCCACCCGCCCGTTATTTTCTTAGAAGGTATGTCCTTCGCCAAAATCATTGGCGCATCCAATCAACAAATCAACGACAACAATCAACAACACATGAATCGGTTACTGACTTCATGGTATGCTTTTTAAAAAATGGGCATAGGTTACCTTCTTGAGCTGTAAAATATTCATGCCATATAGTGAAATTTGAACTCTCTCAGAATCTTTTCAAGTTTTCAAGTTTTACAGTCGTAGTTGATTTTAGGTCGACATATGTGTGTTAATCTCCGAAAGCTCATTTTTTTCTGTAAAATGCTGTAACTTAGAAGAAATTAGAAGCTTGCATAAAGTTTGATTTCGGTAAAAGAGTTTTTGAACTTTTACAGTGGAAATTGATTATGAGTTGGTTTCCCAAAGCTGCTAATGTAACTCAAATTTTCTGTAAAATATTCTCACCTGGAATAGATAATGGAGACCAAATTTGAACTTGAATTGACTTGTAGGTTTTTTTTTTTTTCATAATTTTTAACACTTATTTTAGAGGACACAAATTTATAAAGGTAATCGTTACCAAGTTTGCAATTAATGGAAGTAAATATTTTTAGATTATTGCACCCACAATTTATTTTAGGGCTTTTTCTCAGCGTTCCTCACATGGCATTAATTTTTCTGTAAAATATTCTCACTTCAAATCAACCAAAAAAATGGATAAAGTTTCAATTCGACAAGGCAAATTTTTACCTTTTATAGTCGTAATTGATTTTAGAGTGCTCTTTATTAAAATTTATTATACATTACATAATCTCACTCTCAAGGGTTAGTGCCCCCAGATCTGAACTTGATGGAAATATTTTCGTTTTTCCACACTAGTAACATTTAAGCAAGCAGTAATTTTCGTTTTCAACTCGGTGATTTTTTCTGACACGTAAAAATGTTTTTTTTTTTTTAATACAAAGAAGACTGCCAATGTAATACAATATCCCCGACTGAATCCAGAAAAATATTTCCCTCTTTCCTCGAAATTGAATACATTTGCAACCAGACTCATCCAAAGCTTGACCTCCTTCCAGCTTGGACGACCTCCTCCGAGCCGGGATCACGTTAGCCGAAAACGTCGTCGTCGTAAACAAGGAGCTATCCAATTCCGCAGAAGAAGACTCCTTAGCCGACTGCAACACGATAGTGGCCGTTCAAACCATGTTCAAGTAAGTATCGAAAACCCGACTAAAATCATTATTTGTCTCCGAGATCAGTTTTCGACTCCGCTAAGTCAGAATACAAATGGCCCGCTCGCGCCATAATTTTTCACAGCCCTTTATAGATTCCCGTTAAGCAAGATAAAACCCCTTCGATCCGCGCCTGATAAAAATAAATAGTTCGCTCCGGACGAGGATTGATGGGCGCGTTTAATTTTAAATCTCGTGAAGGATTTATCCGGCCCGGAGCGCGAAAATTTGATCAATCAGCAAAACCGCCCATTGAAATTTTAATTGAGTCCGCTTTGACGCAGTTAAGAAAATTTTATCTCGTTTTCACCTCCGGAGAACAGTCGATTTAAATCCGGCAGCGGTTTGCCGCATTTGCATCTTAAAGAGCTTTCACGATTTTTAATTGCAGGTTTTTTCCGAGCATTAAGAGCATCACGGAGTTGTCGCAGTCGTCCAACATGCGATTCATGCAGTTCAGGGCCCACGACAAATACGCGCTGCACCTGTCCAAAATGGAAAAGGTAAATATCCAGGTTTTCCGGTTTTTTTGTAAATATTTTTCGATGAAAATGTATAAGCGGGAGAAAGTTGACGACGTGTTTGCTTTTCAATTTTATATACATTTTATGAATATGCATCCGTGTTTTTGGAGTGTACATATTTGATAAAGTTTGAACAAGACGGGTGAGCTGTGGCAATTAACAATTTCAATTTGAAGTTGGGTTTGTAAAAAGGACTTTTATTGTAGGCATGACAAAGGGAATTTCAATGCGTATGTACCTATTTTATTAGTTTCTTGCATATTTTTTGATAATGAGTTTGCTTATGTTGACCCAGTGGGGTAGGTCGAAAATGGCTGGGTTTGTTGCTATTTTCTGAGAACACAATATCTTCCCTCAAAAAAAAAAATTAATCAAGAATTTACCTCTACAATCTCAGAAATTAGTCAACATCTGCTTCCATTTGCATTTTTCATTTACAGATTTATACACATAGGAATATTTATTGTGGTTGATACTTTCTACTTACGCCTGCTTACACACTTCGTATGAAAACAACATTAAAGAACTGTATTTTTGTGAAACATTTTCAGTGTAGTGTGTTAAATTGAGTAGTTTTAGAACTTCTGGGTTCAGTACTTATTTTTCTACATCCAATATAGACCGTAGGTTTGTGTTCGTGCCGTGTTTGTCACCGTAAACTATCCCACACACACGACACTACAGTCATAAGTGTTGATCGTAGTCTCCTTCAACCCATATACACTAACACACACCTTGGATAGGGGAAACGCGCCAAGACTCTCCTTCCATTACGAGCAAGCCAGTTGGGCACCGAATTAACCCAAACCCGTCCCTTAGAACCGTTACAAAAACTTATATTTTTTTTTAGTACCTGCAAGGACCCCGTGAACGCCAAACCTGTCCCGTATTTGGTTTACGTTTAGCAAATCGCGTCAAGATGGCTTCGCGAAGCCTTTGTAATAACTTTGGAATTCCGTGCGTCGTTCTCACCAAGCCCTTGACCTTTAAAAGTACCCACGCCTGCCATGGGACCCTTACGGACGAACATGTGAGGAATATTATATGATTTGGCGTAACTTAATCATTTTTTTTGAAGTCATGTTGGCTACGTTTCCGAGTTGCTCCTAGAGCGCGAAAAAGTATGTCTTCCATTTCCGTCTGTCGGTCGTCTGTCTGTTCAGTGGCGATTTCGTAGCCGGTGCTTGTTCTAAAATGGAACACATATTTAGGGTCAGGTTCGTCTGTGTTCCGCTCCAAAAACTTGATGACGTCAGCTCAACATTTTGCAATGTAAATCTGACTTGAAATTTGCAAAATTATTGACGTTATCACAAAATTTCGTTGATAAATACTCATGTAACTTATAAAAACTTGAAATTCTCAGAATCAATTTTTAATTTATCTAAGAAACTGGACTTGATTCGTTGTGTTTCAGGGACGAGGGAAGTTCTGTCCAAATGACTTTGGACCCAATTTTTATGTAAGTTGTTAAAATCATGTCCTTTACATCGGTTAGATTTTAAAAATACCGCTATAAGTGATTTAAATAATATTTTATTCTCTTTAGATGGTAAGTCAGATTGCATCGACATAACATAACCTCACTTCCGAGTTTACTCCACCGGCATAGAAAAGGAATTTTTCTGATGGAATTTCACGCAAAATGTTTTCTTTTATCTAGTGGAGGAAGGATTCATGTAACAAAATATTACACTAGCAAGAGTACTTCAGTAATATACAGGGTGAGTCACTAAGTGCGCGGTCTTCGATTTCTCATTAATTATTAAAAAAGAACAGGTACAAACTCAAGTCGTATGGCTCTTTGAGCAGTATACATTAAAATTATTTTGACTATACAGTGTTTTGTTGTCGAACGCCCTATATATTTTTACATACTTTTATTGTCTTCTGTTTTTTTTTTGCAATGCAAGGGTTGCCCAAAAAAAATCTTATTTTAATATACAGAGTGTTTATGAAATAATTCTAAAACTTACCAGTTTCAATATGAATCTTTAATTTTTTCAAATAGTGTTTTTTATTGCATTTTACACAATTTTTTGTTTACTGTGATTATAAAGATTAAGGAGAGATCAATCAAAATTGTTGTTAAATTTTCTATTTCTCGCTATTTTGTTTTTTCGATTCTTCGTTGTTTCAGATTTTGGCATTCCTAAGTTTTCGATTTTTTTTATTTTCTTAAGTCTCGATTTCCCAATTTTGAGTTTTTCAATTTTTCGATTTTTCAACTTTCGATTTTTCAATTTTTCGATATTTCAGTTTTTTGATTTTTTAATTTTTGATTTTTAAATTTCTCGATTTTTCAATTACATATTAAATTTTTGGATATGTATATCAGTTTTGGGATTTTTCGATTTTTGACTTTGTCATTTCTCAACTTTTCGATGTTCAATTTTTCATTTTTTCAATTTCTCAGGCTTTTGATTTTTCGATTTTTAAAATTTTCAGTTTATCGATGTATCAGTTTTTCGATATTTCAGTTTTCGAATTTTTCGGTTTCTCAATTTGACGAACCAAATTTTTTGATTTCTCGAAATTTCGATATTCAGTATTGGCATTTTAAAATTTTTCTAGTTATCAATTTATCAATTTTTTGACATTTCAGTTTTGAGATTTTTTAATTTCGATTTTTTAAATTTTATATTTGTAGATTTTTTGATATATCACTGTAGGAATTTTTAAGTTTTTTGATTCTTTAATGTTTCGATTTTCCAGTTTCTCGATTTTCAATTTTTCTGGTACTCAATTTTTGGGTATTTCATTTTTGGAAATTTTCAATTCAATTTTTCGATTTCTTGATTTTTCATTTTTTCGATTTATCAATTTCTTGATTTTCTATTTTTCGATTCTTCATTGTTTCAGTTTTTGGATTTCTCGGTTAATCGATTTTTCAACTTTCCGATTTATCGATTTTTTTATTCGTCTATGTCTCGATTTCCCAATTTTTTGATATTTCAGTTTTTCGATTTTTTAATTTTTTGGTTTTTAAATTTCTCGATTTTTCGATTTTTCGTTTTTTCGATTTTACATTTTTCAATTACATATTGAATTTTTCGATGTTCAATTATTTCAGTTTTTCAATTTCTCAGAATTTTGATTTTTCGATTTCAAAATGTATTTCGATTTTCTAAATCTTAAAATGTTTCGACAACTCGATTTCAGTGTTTCGGTTCTTCAATTTTTCGATACATTAAATTTTAGATTTTTCGTTTCTCGAACTTTCGATTATTTCAGTTTTGGGATTTTGCATTTTTGGATTCTTCAATTTTTCGATTTTTCAATTTCTCGGTTGTTCTGTTTTCAGTTTTTCTGTTTTCAATTTTTGGGCTTCTAAATTTTTTCATTTTTCAGTTTTTGACATACCTAAGTTTTTGATTTCTCAGCATTTCAATGTTCGATTTTTTAGTTTATCAATTCTTGTATTTTCCATTTTTTCGACTTTTCTATTTCTCAATTTTTCAGTGTTCAGTGTTGAAACTTCTAAATTTTTCGATTTATGAATTTATTAGTTTTTCGACATTTCAGTTTTAGAATTTGCTTACTCCGATTTTTTAAATGTTACATTATTAGATTTTTTGTTATTTCAGTGTAGGAATTTTTCAGTTTTTTGATTTTTTAATGTTTAGATTTTTCAATTTCTCGATTTTCATTTTTTCTAGTATGTACTCAGATTTAGAATTTTTCAATTTCCTGATTTTTATTTTATATTTCGATTTCATAATTTTTGGTGTTCTTTAGTTTTCGAATTTTTGATTACTCGATTAATCGGTTTTGTCGACTTTTCGGTTTTCAGTTTTCCATTTCCGAGTTTTCGACAATTTTTCAATGTTTCAGTTTTGAGATTTTTTCAGTATTTCCAATTTTCAATTTTTCGCATTTTTTTTTAATTTCATCAATATTTTGAGATTTTCCGATTTTCCGACTTCTCGGTTCTAGATTTTTAAATTTGATTTTTAAAATTTTTGATTTTTCGATTTTTAAATTTTTTTGTTCTTAAACTGTTCAATTTTTCGATTTTTTTAATTGAAAATATTTCAATTTTTCATTTCCCAATTTTTCGAGAATTCACTTTGGGGATTTTTCCGTTTTAGTTTTCAGTTTTTCGATTTTTTCACATTTTCGATTTCTTAAATTTTACATTTTTTGATGTTCCGATTTCCCAATTTTTAAATTTTTTTAATATCAATTTTTCCAGTTTCCGATTTCTTAAGCTGCAGCATTTTTAATGTTTTTTCGAGTTCTCAATTTTTCAACATAGCAATTTTGGGAATTTTTCAATTTCTGGATTTTTCAATTTTTGGTATTTAAATTCTTCGATTTTTTAAATTTTAAATTTTTAGTGTTTCGATTGCTCGATCTTTGGATTTTTCGAATTTTCGGTTTTCGATCTTTCAGTTTTTCAATTTTGCGATTTCGAAAATTTTTTATTTTTCGGTTTTTAGATTTTTCGATTTTTCAATTCTTCAGTGTTTGTACATGTTTTCCATTTTTTCCACTTTCTGTTTCTCAATTTTTGCATGTTCAGTGTTAGAACTTTAAAATTTTTCGATTTATCCTTTAATCAATTTCAGTTTTGGAATTTTTTTATTTCGATTTTTTAAATTTTAGATGTAAGGATTTTTTTTCGATTTCGCCTCAATTTTTCGAATTTTCGATTTCTCCATTACTCGATTTTTCGACTTTTTTCGATAAACCTGCATTATATTTCTTTTTTCTTTTAAATTTTTTAATTTCATCATCAATATTTTGTTGTCTAGATTTCTCAATTTTTCAACTTCTCGGTTTTAGATTTTAAATTTTTTGATTTTTCGATTTTTAAATTTTTTAGTTTTAAAATTTTTGAAATTTTCGATTTCTCGACTTCTTGTTTTTAGAAAGTCACTCTTATCCTTAGCAGGTACTTGTAAAAATATGCAGGGTTTTCCATTAAAAAAAACTCAGTTGTATATAGTGTTTTAAAATTAAAACACTCTGTATAATAGTTGAAAATATTTCCAGTCTGCTACTTAAACAGGCTTACAGCTTTAGTCTTGACTTTTTTCTAATTTAGTAATAATGAAATATCGACGAGAGAGTGCTTAGTGACCCACCCTGTATATATTTTTTTATGTGTCCCTGGTCAAATTAATAAATATAGTTTAATTTTCTTCGGGAAACGTTACATTTAATATTTGAGAACGACCATAATGCGTGTTTTAAAATTCTTTAGGATATTCGATATGTACACAGTGAGTCAATAAGACCGAGATCTGAATACTTCATTAATTAATTTTTAGAGACAGAAAAAAGTAAAAGACCAAGGTTGTACGATTCATTAAAGTTCTAAAAAGTTTTCTTTATGGTTAAAAATTCTCTAAAATTATTTTTAACTATACATAGTGTTCTATTTTTAAGACGTAACACACAAGTTTTTTCTTTTTTTGGAACACTATGTATTTTTACATTTTGTCATTAGTCTCCTCCTGAGCTTTATAGGAACATTTTATTTTTGAATTTCCAGTGCAACGTTGCCACGTCATTCCAATTTCCTTGAAAATTTTTGTCAAAAAAAAATTGAGTTTTTTTAAAATGTGTGTTACATTATTCTGTATAGGTACAAATAACGTATCTATGCTTTTTAGTGTGGTACCGAATAAGTCAATTTTAATATACAGTGTGTTTATAAAAACAATTCTAAAACTTCACGTTTTTCAAATATCCATATTTCAGATTATTCAAATAGAACACCTTGTATTTTATGATTGCAACTCACACTATTTTTTGTTTCCTGCGGTTATAAAGCCTAAGAAGAAGTCAATCTGCATATGTCGAAATATACAGGGTTTTCCTTTTAAAAAACTAAATCGTGTGATATGCTTTAAAAGTAAAACACTCTGTGTATAGTTGAGAATAATTCTAGTGTATGCTATTCAAAGGAGCTATTGGTTTTAGTTTTTGACTTTTTATAATTCTAACAAATAATAATTAAAAAGACATCGAGGAGCGAGCACTTAGTGACTCACCCTGTATACATATTTTTTTTCATGTGTATATGTGGTCAAACTTTTGTAGTTAAATTTTTTGAGTTTTGCTTTTGGAAACGTTACATTCAATATTAAAACACAACCATAAAGCGTCTTTTTGTTCTTGTAGGATATTCGATGTGTGTACAGGGTGAGTCAATAAGTCCGCAATCTGAATACTTCATTAATTAATTTTCAGAAATAGAAAAAGGTTAAAGACCAAAGTTGCATGATTCTTTAAAGTTCTAAAAAGTTCTGTGTATAGTTAGCAATTCTCTAAAATTATGTTTAACTATACTGAGTGTTCTGTTTTTAAGATGTAACACACAAATAAGTTGTTCTAAATGGAATACTCTATATATTTTTACTGATTCTTATTAGCCTCCTCCTGGTCTTTATTGCCACATTTTATTTTTGAATTTCCAGTGCGAGGTTGCCACGTCATTCCATTTTCCTTGAAATAAAAAAATCGCAATAGAGTTATTTTTAAAATGTGTTACAATATTCTGCATAGATAAAAGTAAGATATCTATGCGTTTTGCTGTGGTACTAATTAAATCAAATTTTAATATAGTGTGTTTATACAAAAAAAAATATTTTTTTAAATATTTACAGTGTGTTTATAAAAAAAACCAATTTTTCCTTATTTCAGTTTGATCAAATAGAACACATTGTATTTTATTACTGCATCTTACACACATTTTTTATTTCCTACGCTTATAAAGCCTAAGAAGAAGTCAATCCGCATATGTAAAAATATACAGGGTTTTCCTTTTAAAAAACTAAATAATGTGATATGCGTTCAAAGTGAAACACTCTGTATATAGTTTAGAAAAATTCTGCTGTATGCTACTCAAAAGAACTTGTGGTTATGTTGATTTTTTTTAATTCAATAATTAATGAGACATCAAGCAGCGTGTACTTAGTGACTCACCCTGTATATATATATTTTTCTTCATCTATGCATTTGATCAAACTTAAACTAGTTAAATTTTCTAGTTTTGCTTTTGGACATGTTTCTTTCGGTATTAAAGCACGACCATAAAGCGTGTTTCTGTTTTTATAGGATATTCGATATGTATACAGGGTGAGTCAATAAGACGGCTATCTGGACACTTCATTAGATAATTTTTAGAGATAGCAAAAAGTTAAAGACTAAAGTTGTACCATTTTTTAAGGTTCTAAAATGTTCAAAAATTAGTTAAAAATTCTCTAAAATTATTTTTAAGTATACAGAGTGTTCTATTTTTATTACGTAACACAACTTAGTTTTTCTAAAAGGAACCCTGTATATATTTTTACATATTCTCATTAATCTCCTCCTGGGCTTTATAGCCACATTGTATTTTTGAATTTCCAATGCAACGTTGCCACATCATTCAAATTTCCTTGAAATTTTTTGCCAAAAAAAAATCGCAATAAAGTTATTTTTAAAATGTGTTACAATTTTTTGTATAGGTATAAATAAGGTATCTACCCTTTGTATTGTGGTACCAATTAAATCAAATTTTAATATACAGTGTGTTCATGAAAAAATTCTGAAACTTCACATTTTTCAAATATCCATATTTCAGTTTGATCAAATAGAATACCCTGTATTTTATTACTGCATCTTGCACCATTTTATGTTTTCTCCGGTTATAAAGCCTAAGAAGTAGACGTCAATCCAAATATGTGAAAATATACAGGGCTTCCCGTTTAAAAAAACTAAATCCTCTGTTATGCTTTATAAGTGAAACACTCTGTGTATAGTTGAGAATAATTCTAGTGCATGCTACTCAGTGAAGCTTAGAGTTTTAGTTTTTGACTTTTTCTTAATTCTAATAATTAATGAGATATCGAGAAGCGAGCACATAGTGACTCACCCTGTATATAAATTATTCTTCATGTGTATGTCTGATCAAACTTTTATAGTCAATTTTTTGAGTTTTACTTTTGGAAACGTTACTTTCAATATTCAAGCACAACCATAAAACGTGTTTTTGTTCTTGTAGTGTATGTATACAGAGTGATTATAAAAAAATCTAGAACTTTTCAATTTTCAGATAACGATATTTCAGTATTTTCAAACTTAGATCTTGAACATTTCTCTGTTTCAAATAATTAATATTATGTGAAGGAACACACGTTTAGCGACTCGCCCTGTATATAAAAATTGTCCAATCACAAATAGTTCTTAGAAACTTTTATAGAGAAAAATCAATTCTTCGTCTCTGCTAGGACAAAAAAAGAAAAGGGAAGTAGATTGATAAGAAATAAAAAACTTTTTCCAAAAAAAAATTAACAACAAAATTGTGAGAATATCCCATCCAATCAGCAAAATATATTGTAAAAAAAAATAACGCCAATAAAATAAACAACCACTTATGCCATTTAACAATTAATCATAGCATTATCAAATAATTCAATTTTAAACCGAGTTTACAACGTACGATAAAAAATTTATTCCGTGCTTCAATTTATATAATTCCACCAACAATTGATACTGTTTGCGAACAAACAACAAAACTCCAATCGGAGTGGACACGATTTTGAACCCGGACTCGAGTTCGCACACTGAAACAATAAAAAACAGAGCGTGAATTAAAAGTGCGCTGTTGTTACAAAAGCGTATAAATTACTAGTAATGTGCTTTTTTATTGTCGTTGGCAGTTTTGATGGCCTGACATTTGAACTTGCAATTTAGATTTATCAGTCCTTGTTAAAATCAATCCGGTGACATTTGGTGGAGGCGCCGGGTAAAAGCCCCACTTTGTTCTACAGCAATTTCATTCCTGTGTTCCGGCGTAATATTTGTGTTCATAAAGTATCCACAACACGCAATCCCGAACTCATTGCTTTTTTGGTGGTGCATTCCTCGGAAAATACCTCCATGAAAGATAAAAGAAGTGAATTAGATGGGGAGATTTGAGGTCGCGCTAAATTTTTAACATTGAGATCAGTTTTTTTACAATATTTATACGCACCTGCGAATAATTAAATTTTGAAAATTAATAGTAAAACTCTGTTGACGCTTCTGCAGAAAAAAGTCCAATTTTATGACGCTAGCAGCGTTCTGTTCAATAATGGTAGTTCTATCGATCCACTTCAAAGACCAATATTAATGTTTTTAGATGGACTTTTCGTGTCATTTTTTTATAATAATTTGATTTTAATGCACATACTAGTATTTCAGAAACTTTATCAATCAGTTGATATACAATCACTAAATAAATTATTATTTTTCAAACTATCTGTCGTCGCTTTTAAAACTTATTATTCCGGAGCTTTTACTATTTCTATGAAAAAAAAATGGAATCTATCTCAAAATGGACTGTTTTATTGAAAATTCTGTCAGGATTACGAATATTTGTTTGTTCTCGCCGTATCTCTTTCAAAATCAGAGAAATTTTGTATTAATTTTGCGGAATCTGTGTTTACTTTCTCCGTATTTATCCAAAACGAGGCGGAAACCACATGTTTATTGAACACAATTAAATTTGGTCAGAAGGGTTCGCAAACGGGTAATTTAACTGAAATTAAATTGAAACAAATATTTTCAAAAGAAACCGCTATCCCGGCGCCTCCACCAATTTTACACAAAAATTAAATTTTGTGAATTAGAATAGTAGAGTAATACAAAAATATATTACATTGAGTGATAAATTGTCTGACATATTTGAAAAAATACGTAGTTTCTGTAAAATGTACCATCTCAAATGGAAATTTCTTATAGAATTTGGAAATAATTATTTTCTATTTATTCATCCATTTTTATACAAAAACCAAATTTACTTACATTGGTTTTAAAGTAGATTTTTCGTATTGGAAATTTTTGCAGAATAACGAATAATTTTTAGACAAAAAAAAAATTACGTCAAATTGGTCGGGAAAGGGGTCATTTGACGATTTTGTTCTATGTTGCTCACAGAAACTACCAGATGGATTCTTATGAATTTTAGATGCATGTTAAAAACATAGTAAATCGCCAGTCAAAATTTGTCTGTTTATCCCCACCAAAAATGTTATATATAAATATTTAAAAATTCGTATCTACATTCTTTCTTTAACTGTGCTTTAGGGGCGAGGGAACTTCGATCTAAACAACTAAAAATTTCTGTTTGTCTGTTGTCAAATTTTATGTGTGTGATGAATATCGTGTAGATGGTAAAACGCTAGGTTTATCTGATTATTCCCACCAACAATGTGATGACGTCACCTCAAAACTTTTCACAGCAACTATAAATATATAAATTTTCTGACATTTTGCACTTTAATTTTGAAATTGCAAAACCAAAAATAACCTCATCTTACAGTTTGGCTGAATAAATGTTATTTAAATTTGGGAAAATAACACACTGAACGTTTAGTTTTTATTAAAAACTAAACGTTTAGTTTTATTAAAAACTAAACGTTCAGTAGAGATCCAGATTTTTGGGAAAAAAATCAAAGTTATGTAACAACATTTTACGATTTAACTTTCGAACCAAATGGTTCGCAAATTTCGCAAACGTTCTGAGGTTATTTAAGAGGGATTTATAAACTTGCTGTTGACGTTGAAGTTCCCGTTGACGTTGTTTTAGAGCTGAAAATTGTCATTTATAAACTCCATCGCTAAGTTGCCGTTGATAGTAACCTTGGTGTTCAACTGTTGCCGTGTTTCAAGGGCTTGTAAAAAAAGTGGCGCATTTAAGTTGATTACTACAAAAATTTAGCCCCGCCCACCCGCCCTATCTAAATTGTGATGATTTTTTTTATTCGTCGTGAGCCAAAGGGGCGGAGCTTAGCTGCACTTATTTCTCTACGAGAAATTAAAAACACCCATACTGACCTGATCTAAATAAGTAGTAATGAAGTTGTCATTCGTTGCCAGACCTAGGGGCGGAGCCTAATTGCAAAATCCATATTTGCCTACAAACACTCATCATTTTAAATGTGTTTTAAGTTTCTAAGAAAAAAAATCATCACAATCGAGATGGAGTGGATGGGCGGGATTTATATTTTGTCTTTTTTTCTTAATATACATAGTATGCTTTGAACAACACGATACTCAAGAGCATATTTTTAATTTCTTGTACAGAAATAAGTATTTTGAAGTTAAGTTCCGCCCCCTTGATTCACAGCGAATAAAAAAAATCATTACAATTGAGATATGGCGGGTGGGCGGGCTTACATTTTGCCTTTTTGTTTTAATATGTGTAGACTTCTTTTCACAACATGAAACTTAAAACATGTATAAAATGGAAAATTTGTACATCGATTTGGCAATTAGGCTCAGCCTCATAATTGTAAAATCCATTTTTTCTTGTAAAAATGTACAATTTTAACCATGTTTTAAGTTTCTTCTTGTGAAAAGATGGCTATGTATAATAAGAATAAAAAGGCAAAATATAAGCCCCACCCACCCGCCCTATCTCTTTTCTGATGATGTTTCTTATTCGTCGTAACCGGAGGGGTGGAGTTTCATTGTAAAATCCGTATTTTTCTACGAAATATTACCATGTGATCTGACCTGACTGGACCTGACCAGACCTGACTTGATCTAAATATACAGTAATGAAGTTTTCATTCGTTGCCAGACCTAGAGGCGGAGCCTAATTGCAAAATCCATGTTTACTTACAAAAATTTGCCATTTTAAACGTGCTTTAAGTTTCTAAGAATAAAAAGATCATCACAATTGAGATGGGGTGGGTGGGCGGGGTTTATATTTTTTCTTTTTTTCTTACTATATATAGTATACTATGAACAACACGAAACTCAACACATATTTTTAATTTCTTGTGAAGAAATAAGGATTTTGAAGTTAAGTTCCGCCCCCTTGATACACGGCGAATAAAAGAAAATCAATACAATTGAAATAGAGCGGGTGGGCGGGCTTTCGTTTTGCCTTATGGTTTAAAATGTGTAGACTTCTTTTCACAACATGAGACTTAAAACATGTTTAAAATGCAAAATTCGTACATCGATTTGGCAGTTAGGCTCAGCCCCATAATTGTAAAATCCATTTTTTCTTGTAAAAATGTACAATTTTAACCATGTTTTAAGTTTCTTCTTGTGAAAAGATGGCTATGTATAATAAGAATAAAAAGGCAAAATATAAGCCCCACCCACCCGCCCTATCTCTTTTCTGATGATGTTTCTTATTCGTCGTAACCGGAGGGGTGGAGTTTCATTGTAAAATCCGTATTTTTCTACGAAATATTACCATGTGATCTGACCTGACTGGACCTGACCAGACCTGACTTGATCTAAATATACAGTAATGAAGTTTTCATTCGTTGCCAGACCTAGGGGCGGAGCCTAATTGCAAAATCCATGTTTACTTACAAAAATTTGCCATTTTAAACGTGCTTTAAGTTTCTAAGAATAAAAAGATCATCACAGTTGAGATGGGGTGGGTGGGCGGGGTTTATATTTTTTCTTTTTTGTTACTATATATAGTATACTTTGAACAACACGAAACTCAACACATATTTTTAATTTCTTCTGAAGAAATAAGGATTTTGCAGTTAAGTTCCGCCCCCTTGATTGACGGCGAATAAAAGAAAATCAATACAATTGAGATAGGGCGGGGGGCGGGCTTTCGTTTTGCCTTATGGTTTTAATATGTGTAGACGTCTTTTCAAAACATGAAACTTAAAACAAGTTAAAATGGAAAATTTGTACAAGGAAATATCGATTTTGCAATTAGGCTCCGCCCCATAATTGCAAAATGCATATTTCCTTGCAAAAATGTACCATTTTGACCATGTTTTAAGTTGCTTCTTGTGAAAATATGGCTATGTATATTAAGAGAAAAAAAGGCAAAATATAAGCCCCGCCCACCCGCCCTATCGCAACTCTGATGATTTTTTTTCTTCGTCGTAACCCGAAGAGCAAAATTTCATTGTAAAATCCTTATTTTTCTAGGAGATATTACCATGTGACCTGACCTGACTGCACCTGACCTGACCCGACGTGACCTAATCTAAATATGTAGTAATGAAGTTTTCATTCGTTGCCAGACCTAGGGGCAGAGCTTAATTGCAAAATCTATAGTTCCTTATAAAAATTTATCATCTCAAATGTGTTTTAAATTTCTAAAAAAAAAATCATCACAATTGAGATGGGCTGGGCGGCGGGGTTTATATTTTGTCTTTTTTCTTACTATACATAATATACTTTGAACAACACGATACTCAAAAACATATTTTTAATTTCTTGTGAAGAAATAAGTATTTGGAAGTTAAGCTCCGCCCCCTTGATTCACGGCGAATAAAAAAAAAATCATTACAATTGAGATAGGGCGGGTGGGCGGGCTTTCGTTTTGCTTTATGGTTTTAATATGTGTAGACATTTCTTCACAACGTGAAACTTAAAACATGTTTAAAATGGAAAATTTGTACGAGGAAATGTAAATTTGGCAATTAGGCTCAGCCCCATAATTGTAAAATTCATATTTCCTTGCAAAAATGTACGATTTTAACCATATTTTAAGTTTCTTCTTGTGAAAAGATGACTATGTATAATAAGAAAAAAAAGGCAAAATATAAGCCCCACCCACCCGCCCTATCTCAATATTGATGATTTTTTTATTCGTCGTCACCCGAAGGGCGGAGTTTTATTGTAAAATCCTTATTTTTCTACGAGATATTATCATGTGATCCGACCTGACTGGACCTGACCAGACCTGACCAGATCTGAATATGTAGTAATGAAGTTTTCATTCGTTGCCAGACCTAGGGGCGGAGCCTAATTGCAAAATCCATATTTCCTTACAAAAATTTATCACTTTAAATGTGTTTTAAGTTTCTAAGAATAAAAAGATCATCACAGTTGAGATAGGGTGGGTGGGCGGGGTTTATATTTTCCTTTTTTTTTAGAATACATAATATTCTTTGAACAACACGATACTCAAAAACATGTTTTTAATTTCTTATAAAGAAGTAAGTATTTTGCAGTTAAGCTCCGCCTCCTTGGTCGACGGCGAATAAAAAAATCATCACAATAGAGACAGGGCGGGTGGGCGGGCCTACATTTTGCCTTGTTATTGTAATGTGTCTAGACTTCTTTGCCCAACATGGAACTTAAAACGTGTTGAAATGGAAAATTTGTATAGGGAAAAATCGATTTTGCAATTAGCCTCCCCTCTATAATTGCAAAATCCATATTTCCTTGCAAAAATGTACCATTTTAACCGTGTTTTAAGTTTCTTGTTTTGAAAAGATGGCCATGAATTTAAGAAAAAAAAAGGCAAATTATGAGCCCCGCCCACCCACTCTATCTCAATTCGGATGATGTTTTTTATTGGTCGTAAGTCGAAGGCCGGAGCTTATTTGTAAAATCCATATTTCCCTACAAAAATTTACCATTTTAACCGTGTTTTTTGAGTTTCTAAGAATAAAAATATCATCACAGTTGAGATAGGGTGGGTGGGCGGGGTTTATATTTTCCTTTTTTTGTTAGAATACATAGTATTCTTTGAACAACGCGATACTCAAAAACATGTTTTTAATTTCTTGTTAATAAATAAGTATTTTGCAGTTAAACTTCGCCTCCTCGGTCGACGTCGAATAAAAAAAATCATCACAAATGAGATAGGGCGGGTGGGCGGGCCTACATTTTGCCTTGTTATTGTAATATGTATAGATTTCTTTTCACAACATGGAACTTAAAACATGTTGAAATGGAAAATTTGTATAGGGAAAGATCGATTTTGCAATTAGCCTCCACACTATAATTGCAAAAAAAAATATTTCCTTGCAAAAATGTACCATTTTAACCGTGTTTTAAGTTTCTTGTTGTGAAAAGATGGCTACGAATTTAAGAAAAAAAAAAGGCAAAATATGAGCCCCGCCCACCCGCCCTATCTCAATTCTGATGATCTTTTTTATTGGTCGTAAGTCGTAAGGCCGGAGCTTAATTGCTAAATCCATATTTCCCTACAAAAATTTACCATTTTAACCGTGTTTTAAATTTCTAAGAATTTTAAAAAGATCTTCACAGTTGAGATAGGGTGGGTGGGCGGGGTTTATATTTTCCTTTTTTTGTTAGAATACATAGCATTCTTTGAACAACATGATACTCAAAAACATGTTTTTATTTTCTCGTTAAGAAATAAGTATTTTGCAGTTAAACTTCGTCTCCTCGGTCGACGTCGAATAAAAAAAAACATCACAAATGAGAGAGGGCGGGTGGGCGGGCCTACATTTTGCCTTGTTATTGTAGTATTTCACAACATGGAACTTTAAACATGTTAAAATGGAAAATTTGTATAGGGAAAGATCGATTTTGCAATTAGGCTCGGCCCCATAATTGTAAAATACATATTTCCTTGCAAAAATGTACCATTTTAACAGTGTTTTAAGTTTCTTGTCGTGAAAAGGTGGCTACGAATTTAAGAAAGAAAAGGCAAAATTTGATCCCCGCCCACCCACCCTATCTCAATCCTCATGATCTTTTTTATTGGCCGTAAGTCGAAGGCCGGAGCTTAATTGCAAAATCCATAATTCCTTAAAAAAAATATCATTTTAACCGTGTTTTAAGTTTCTAAGAATTTTATAAAGATCATGACAATTGAGATAGGGTGGGTGGGCGCGCTTTATATCTTCCTTTTTTTGTTAGAATACATAGTATTCTTTGAACAACATGATACTCAAAAACATGTTTTTAATTTCTTGTTAAGAAATAAGTATTTTGCAGTTAAACTTCGCCTCTTCGGTCGACGTCGAATAAAAAAAATCATCACAAATGAGATAAGGCGGGTGGGCGGGCCTACATTTTGCCTTGTTATTGTAGTATTTCACAACATGGAACTTAAAACGTCTTAAAATGGAAAATTTGTATAGGAAAAGATCGATTTTGCAATTAGGCTCGGCCCCATAATTTGTAAAATACATATTTCCTTGCAAAAATGTACCATTTTAACAGTGTTTTAAGTTTCTTGTCGTGAAAAGATGGCTACGAATTTAAGAAATAAAAGGCAAAATTTGATCCCCGCCCACCCACCCTATCTCAATCCTCATGATCTTTTTTATTGGTCGTAAGTCGAAGGCCGGAGCTTAATTGCAAAATCCATAATTCCTTAAAAAAATTTACCATTTTAACCGTGTTTTAAGTTTCTAAGAATAAAAAGATCATCACAGTTGAGATAGTGTGGGTGGGCGGGGTTTATATTTTCCTTTTTTTGTTAGAATACATAGTGTTCTTTGAACAACACGATACTCAAAAACATGTTTCTAATTTCTTGTTAAGAAAGAAGTATTTTGCAGTTAAACTTCGTCTCCTCGGTCGACGTCGAATAAAAAAAATCATCACAAATGAGATAGGGCGGGTGGGCGGGTCTACATTTTGCCTTGTTATTGTAATATGTGTAGACTTCTTTTCACAACATGGAACTGAAAACATATTAAAATGGAAAATTTGTATAGGGAAAGATCGATTTTGCAATTAGCCTCCCCCCTATAATTGCAAAATCCATATTTCCTTGCAAAAATGTACCATTTTAACCGTGTTTTAAGTTTCTTGTTGTGAAAAGATGGCTATGAATTTAAGAAAGAAAAGGCAAAATTTGATCCCCGCCCACCCACCCTATCTCAATCCTCATGATCTTTTTTATTGGTCGTAAGTCGAAGGCCGGAGCTTAATTGCAAAATCCATAATTCCTTAAAAAAAATATCATTTTAACCGTGTTTTAAGTTTCTAAGAATTTTATAAAGATCATGACAATTGAGATAGGGTGGGTGGGCGCGCTTTATATCTTCCTTTTTTTGTTAGAATACATAGTATTCTTTGAACAACATGATACTCAAAAACATGTTTTTAATTTCTTGTTAAGAAATAAGTATTTTGCAGTTAAACTTCGCCTCTTCGGTCGACGTCGAATAAAAAAAATCATCACAAATGAGATAAGGCGGGTGGGCGGGCCTACATTTTGCCTTGTTATTGTAGTATTTCACAACATGGAACTTAAAACGTCTTAAAATGGAAAATTTGTATAGGAAAAGATCGATTTTGCAATTAGGCTCGGCCCCATAATTGTAAAATACATATTTCCTTGCAAAAATGTACCATTTTAACAGTGTTTTAAGTTTCTTGTCGTGAAAAGATGGCTACGAATTTAAGAAATAAAAGGCAAAATTTGATCCCCGCCCACCCACCCTATCTCAATCCTCATGATCTTTTTTATTGGTCGTAAGTCGAAGGCCGGAGCTTAATTGCAAAATCCATAATTCCTTAAAAAAATTTACCATTTTAACCGTGTTTTAAGTTTCTAAGAATAAAAAGATCATCACAGTTGAGATAGTGTGGGTGGGCGGGGTTTATATTTTCCTTTTTTTGTTAGAATACATAGTGTTCTTTGAACAACACGATACTCAAAAACATGTTTCTAATTTCTTGTTAAGAAAGAAGTATTTTGCAGTTAAACTTCGTCTCCTCGGTCGACGTCGAATAAAAAAAATCATCACAAATGAGATAGGGCGGGTGGGCGGGCCTACATTTTGCCTTGTTATTGTAATATGTGTAGACTTCTTTTCACAACATGGAACTGAAAACATATTAAAATGGAAAATTTGTATAGGGAAAGATCGATTTTGCAATTAGCCTCCCCCCTATAATTGCAAAATCCATATTTCCTTGCAAAAATGTACCATTTTAACCGTGTTTTAAGTTTCTTGTTGTGAAAAGATGGCTATGAATTTAAGAAAAAAAAGGCAAAATATGAGCCCCGCCTACCCACCCTATCTCAATTCTGATGATCTTTTTTATTGGTCGTAAGTCGAAGGCCGGAGCTTAATTGCAAAATCCTTATTTTTCTACGAGAAATTACCTGATGAATATGTTCTTAAGTAAACGGGTTACATAAAGAAAACTAAATGTATTAGTTAAAATAGGAAACCAAAAGAGAAGCCTCACGCATTTTTTTTATTCGTTGTCAGACCGAGGGGCGGAGCGTAATAGCAAAAGCGATATTTCCGTAAAAACTGACTACACATATTAAAAAAAAGGCGTTGGGTGTTTATTTTACAACGGCAACGTCAACGGAGAACAGCAACGTTAACGGCAAGTTTATAAATCGATCTTTATGGTAAGAAGATAATGAAATTTTGTTTCCCCCTTCCCAAAATTGAAGACGTCGTCGACAAATTTCGCCGATTAAATTCCATCGTGAATGTACATAAATAACACCAGCAGTCTTTACTTGTCGATTATCAGCAGATTCCTTTTGGACTGTACTTCAGCGAGGGAAGTTCTGTCGAAATAATTTTCGACCAATTTTATTCTATATCTTACAGGAAGTTTTAGCACTGAATTTTCAATTTACAAATTTTCACAATTCCATTTGTACTTACAAAAATAACACATCACATGTCACATGCTTATCACAGGAGCACAGCATACCAAATTTTATATTTCAAAATATTTTAACATATATTTTTAGTATGACCTTAATGATATATAGCTTTCATAAAATTCAACAATATTAAAAAATAAAATAAGTATTGCAATATATGTAACTATTTCGGACGACACGTTATCCCCACGAGGCGAAAAATTCCAATAAATTTCGGTGTTGTGGGGATGACAACGTGTTTGGGTTGTACCCCAATTATATGAAAACTGCCGAAAGTAACGCATAACATGCCTAACGTAAACGCAACGTAAAAATTAAGGGTTGCAGGAAGTTAGTCATGTCATGCGATTTCCGTCGATATTTTAACCAATTTTCGCAAGCCATAGCACTAAACACACTCTTCTTTAATTAATAATAATTAATTTCACAAATTTACCGTAGTTTAGATTCGTACCTGACGTTATAAAAATATAAACTACATATTTAATTATGTCAAACGAAGCATTTTCTGCTTCAGAGGCAGAAAAATTGTTTTAGCCTTACATCAAGAGAATTAATTTTCATGATCACCGATTTCTATTAGTTCTAAGACGTCTACGAGAAGATCACATTTATCAAACAATCTTTCAGAAAAGTAGTAGCAAGCTTTTTTCTTTAAAAACATGAGAGTGCTCGTAGCTTGATTGTGTTTGTCCTAGTTACTGAATGCCTTGTTTGACCAATACTCACTGCTATCGTTTCCTTTACCAATTACAAAATAATTTAAAATTTGATCGTTTGAAAGCTTTCTAAGCATCGTCCGTAGCCACGTAACTTACTACATAAGTTACTTTTACAAAAGATATGCAAAGTGTGTACAGGGTGTTTCATCTAAAAGCCTCCACTTTATTCTAAATTTTTTATTACTATTCAACAAAAATATTATAGTATGTCAAAAAAATAAAAAAGCTAGACTAGAGTAAGTTTTGGGTCAAACACCCTGTATGGGAAGCTTCCCGCCCCCTCCCCCACCCCGCCACAAGCATCTCTTAAATGCCTCCATTCCAGAGGGAGAAAGAGCGCGGCTCCCACATCTCCTACATGTTTCGGTTGCCCTTCGCCGCCGGGAGCGTCTTCAGCGCCAGCATGCTGGACACGCTGCTCTACCAGGCCTTCGTCAAGGACTACGTCATCACCTTCGTGCGGCTGCTGCTCGGGATCGACCAGGCCCCGGGTTCCGGCTTCCTCACCTCGGTAACCTAATCATGACCACTAATCAGTTAGAAATTACTTCAAAACTTCTCAGATGAAGATCACCAAGGACGATATGTGGATCCGGACCTACGGCCGGCTCTATCAGAAGCTGTGCTCGACCACTTGCGAAATTCCCATCGGTATTTACAGGACGCAGGACACTTCCATATCGGACTCCTCTCATGTGAGTATGAGCGCTCCTTCGTCTGCCTGGTCGAGCTGCGTGCGTGTGCCATCGGTGAGTATATTAAGAAGTTAAGATTTACGTTCTGAGCGTCGTGGGCATTTGCGATTCGGATAGTTGGCGAATTTTTTTCGGCACCGCTTCGGCACGGGTTTGTGTCGTGCTGAGGTGTTTCACGCATTCTTTCGCACTCGACTGAGTTTCACCACGGTGGAGTTGCTTTGCTTTGTACAAAAGGGGGCTTTTTGCCAGTTTTGAGGTTAATTTGGGGCTTTGAGCGTTTTTTTTTTGTTTTTAAATTCCCGGATGAAATTTAGCGCAAGGAAAACGTGTTTGAAAAAATGTTTAAAGAGAATGGGAGGTTACCGCGAGTTTTCAGGGATTCGCCAAATTGGGGAAAGTAGTCTGAAAACATGAATATTTTTCCTGGGCTTTCTCAGTATTTCTTTAAGGAAACCTTATTAGTGTGTATGTAATTTAAAAAGTTTTGAGGATTTTTGTCGCTGGAAAAGTAAAATTTACATCAAAATTAAGTTTGAAATTTAAAATATATAAAAAACGAAATTTCAAACCGCTTTTAGTTGTCTATTGAACTGAAAATAAGGCTGAATATCAACAAAAAAACAATTTTGGCTTCAGTTATCTCTAAGTTTAAACTAATCAACAAGTGATAAAATTTAAAAAGCAATTCTGTTGGAAAAGTGTCATATGCAGCACCATATTGTATAGATCAGAGTAGTATAAATATATAGTTGCATTACCAACATACATTTTTTCTGTTTTTTTCATTGTGCGTCTACTTTGAGTCATTTTGTCCGTGTATGTCCTTATTTTGTCTTTATACAAATAATAGAAAATTTACTCAATGCTGATTATTTTCGTATCAGATTTTTTTGAGATTTTGATAAACAATAATATGATCTAAGAAGTTGAAAAAAACATTATTTTACGATTTGTTAACGTTCTAAGATCAATGTTTATTTGAAAGAAAAATGTATACAATTAAAACTACTTGAAAAATATAAACGAAAATAATGTCCATTTATTGATTTCTCAATAGGTTATTTGTTTTCAATCAAATCACTAGTAAAACCTATATAAAACACAAATTTCTAAATTATTTATTCAGGGAAACGGTATATAAAAGCACTTAGAAAATTGGTCCGAAGTGGTCCAAGCATTGTTTTTTAAAGAATATCGACTTTATTGTGTTCGAGATTTAAATTTGGTTTATTCAGAACTTTTTTCTTTATTTTGCATAAAACTCAATTACGAGCGGCTGTAAAAGACGAAAACTTGAAAAAAGTGAAAAAAAACCGTTATAATAATGGTTAATTACTTATTTTGAAACGGTCTATTTTAATCAAAATTTCGTCGATTTTTCCATTTTTTAATATTATAATTTTGGTTCTTTAAATTCTAGTTATACGATTTTATATTTCAGTTTCTTGATTTTCCCGTTTTTCGGTTTATCGATTTCTTTTATTTTAATTTGTCATTTTTGGGCTTTTTACATTTTTCCATTTTTCGAGTTTTCGTTTCTCGATTTCTCGATCTTTTGATATTTTAGTTTCCCGATGTTTTTCTATTTTTCTATTTTTTGGTTTTTTAGTTTTTCGATGCTTCTATTTTTCGCTTATTCAAATTTTCGTTTTCTCCATTTTCTTATTTTTTTCGAATTTTCGGCGTTCCTAAATTTTGGAATTTTCGATTTTTCGACTTTCTGATTTCTCTACTTTTACATTTTTCAATATTATGATTTTCCTATCTCTCAATTTCTCGACTTTTTTTCGGTTCCTTGATTTTTCGAATTCCCGATTTTTCAATTTTAAGCTTTCTAATTTTTCAATTTTTCGATTTTTAAGGTTTTTGGTTTTTCAGTTTTTCGATTTTCTTATTTTTCAATTTTTAGTTGTGTCTCAGTTTTTCGATGTTTCAGTTTTGGGTTTTTGCAGTGTTTTGATTTTTCAATTTTTCTTCCATTTTCCAGTTTTTCGTTTTTTCGATTTTGTCGATTGTTCAATTTTTTAATATTTTAATGTTTGGATTTTTAAATTCTAAACTATAGGATTTTTCGATTTCTCATTTTCTTTTAGTTTTCAGTTCCCCGATTTTCTATTTTTCGTTTCTTTAATTTTACACTTTTCGATTTTCCAATTTTCGGTGCTTAAATTTTTTGATTTTTCAATTTCCCGATTTATCGAGATTTCGACGTTTCTATTTTTGATTATTCAGTTTCCGATTTTTCAATTTTTCGATTTATCGTTTTTTTTTTTAATTAAATTTTTCAATGTTTCTATTGTCAATTTTTCATTTTTGGGCTCTTCACATTTTTCCATTTCTCGAGTTGTTTTCTCAATTTTTCGATTTTTCTGCTTTCTTGGTTTTTCAATTTTTCGATGTTTGGATTTTCCAAATTTTTCGCTTCTTCAATTTCTCGAATTTTCAAATTTTCGATTTCTCTATTTTTTATATATGTATCAGTTTTACGATTTTTTATGTCCTCGATTATTAAATTCTTCGATTTTTCAGCGTTTCTGAATTTTGGATTTTTCGATTTTTCGACTTCCCGATTTCTCGACTTTTCGAATTTTCGACTTTTAGATTTTTGATATTTTGATATCTCGAGTTATTTTCGGTTCCTCGATTTCTCGAGTTCTCGATTTTTCAATTTTTAAGGTTTTTGATTTTTCAATTTTTCGATTTCCCTATTTTTCAATTTTTTGTTACATATCTCAGTTTTTCAGTGTTTTGATTTTTCAATTTTTCTTTCATTTTTCAGTTTTATACGATTTTTCGATTTCTCATTTTCTTTTATTTTTCAGTTTCTGAATATTTCTATTTTTCGTTTTTTATATTTTACATTTTTCGGTGTCCCAATTTTTCGGTTGTTTGAATTTTTCGATTTATTATTATTTTTTTAATTTAAATTTTTCAATGTTTCAATTTTTAAATTTTCGATTTTTGGCAATTTAGATTTTTCCACATCTCGAGTTTTCGTTTCTCGATTTCTTGATCTTTTGATATCTCAACTTCTTGATCTTTCAATTTTTCGAAGTTTGAATTTCTCGAGACCTCGATATCTCAATTTTTCGATTTTTCGACTTTTTGGTTTTTCAACTTTTCGAATTTCCAATTTTTCGATGTTTTGGTTTTTCAAATTCTCGATTTCCCTTTTTTTTGCATTTCAGGTTTGGGATCTTTCGATTTTGCAGTGTTTCTAAGTTTTGGATTTTTCGATTTTTCAACTTTCTGATTTCTGACTTTTTGAATTTTTGATATTTTGATTTTCCCATTTCTTGATTTCTAGACTTTTTTTCGGTTCCTCGAATTCTCGAGTTCTCGATTTTTCAATTTGAAAGGTTTTTTGGTATTTCCATTTTTCGATTACTCGATTTTTCAATTTTTAGTTATCTCAGTTTTTCGATGTTTCATTTTCAGCGTTTTTTCCACTTTTTTTCGATTTTTTCTTTTTTCGCTTTATTTACCGATTTATCTACAATTCTTTCAGACTTCGATTTTTCGATTTTTCAGTTTTTTGATTTTTCGACTTTTCGGATCTCAATTTCTCGCTCTTTTGACATTTCAATTTCTCGATGTTCCAATTTTACGGTTTTTGGATTCCTCGAGTTATCGATTTCTCAATTTTTCGAATTTTTTTAGTTTTTGGTTTTTCAATTTTTTGATTTTAAAAATTTTCGATGTTTTGAGTTTCCAATTTTTCGATTTCGCAATGTTTTGAATTTCAGTTTGGGATTTTTCAATTCCTCGATTCTATAATAATTTCTGGATTTCTCAAGTTTTTGATTTCTGGATCTTTTTTATTTTTCGATTTCTCCGTTTTCCGATTTATCAGTTTCACGTATTCGATTTTAAAATTTTTCGATTTTTCAGCGTTTCTAAATATACGATTTTTCGATTTTTTGACTTTCCGACTACTTCACTTTTTGAATTTTCGACTTTTCGATTTTTGATAATTTGATCTTTCCATTTCTCGATTTCTCTTTTTAGTTATCTCAGTTTTTCGATGTTTCAGTTTTAGGATTTTTCAGTGTTTCTTCAAATGCCCTTCGATTTTTTGTTTTTTCGATTTATCCACAATTCTTTCAGATTTTAATTTTTCAAATTTTTGATTTTTCAATTCTACATTAATTTGTTGATTTTCCTATTTGTCGAATTCTCAATTTTTCGTTTTTTTTTATTTTCAGTTTTCCAATTTTTCGATTTCTCGAGATTTCGATGTTTCGATTTCTTAATTTACGAGATTTCGATGTTTCGGTTTATGAATTTTCTTAATTTAGATTTTTAATTTACGATGTATATTTTTAAATAACATAGTGTGGATCTTACTAACTTTACAAATATACATTATAACGTGTTTAAGTAATTCACAATTAAATGATGAAATAAGTGATTCATCGACATTATAACATCCTTGATATAACTCAAATTAAAACCTGATCTGACCTGACTTAATTTGATCCGACTTGACGTGAGTTGACTTAATATCATCTGACTTGATATTATCTAACTTGACCTAGCCTAGTTTTACATGGTCTCAATTGCCTGACCTAATCTGACTAACATTAATATATCTGATCCTGACCTAATCTCATCTGACCTGACTTGACACGACCTGACTTGATCAGATATCTGAATTCATCTGATCTGTTCTAACTTGACATGACTCGATCTAATCTGACCTGACTTGGTCTAAACTTACCTCGTCCCTATCCTCGTCTAAGTTGATCTAACTTGACGTGAACTTACCTAATCTGATCTGACTTAAACTAGTCTGATCTAACTTAAGATGACTTGACGTGAACTGACCTAATTTTATTTGAGCTAGCTTGACGGAACCTGACTTAATTTGATCTAAACTTGACCTGACTTGATCTGACCTGACTTGGCATGATCTAATCTGACTTGACTTAACCTGACTTAACCTGATCTGATCTGAATCTGAAATTTCCTGAATTCCGTAAGTTATATAACACACGTTAAACATTCAGCTTAACTATAAATTTAAAACGATTTACTTCATTTTCGAACCAAAATAAAATATTGCTTTAAATTCCAATTAACATTGCTTATTATTTTAGAAGATTTTTTACCGTCTGTGTATCTGAGTTTAATAAACCCAGCCTCATTTTTGTGTAATATAAACGACTCTGAATTTTCCAACATTACACAGCGAAAGTATATTAAAAAGCACATTTTGAAAGGCATTAGCTTAATTCGTTCGTAATTAAATTTGAGTTTCCTTTCAATTAATACCACAATGTTGACGATGCCACTTTAATGATTTAAAAGTTGGGGAAACCTGTAAAGTTTATAATTAACGAGAACACTTCTGTACATTTTAAGACAAACTTCATCACCGCACGCTTTCTATGTTTAATTTCTTATTATCCATTCAGATTCCAGCGCTTCGTCTCTAATTTTGTCAACTATTTGCGTTAACATTTTCATCTATCATGTATCGATAGCAACTAGATAGATACTCTTAGTCTTAGACGTAGAATAGCGGTCGTAAATGCCCACGACCATAAATGTTCTACTTTAACCACATGTAACTAACTTCTTTAATCACCAGTCAGCGAAAGCACACGCACCGACAGCGCCCAAGAGACAACAGCTTTGATTTTTCATTCCTGGCATGAGCTATGTAAGCGCACGATGTTCTAACATCTTTTTGTCTTTTTATCTCTCGGAATGCGTGAATGTTAACTCACCGCCAAACTCTGTCGACTCGCATATACACCGACTTGGTGTTGTACGTTTTTTTTAAATATGGTTGGAAATTTTTCGAGTGGTAGCGTCTAACTGCATTATATAGCGAGTAGTGCACGTAATTAGTTGGGGCTTTTCCGGTAGCTTGACGAGGAACTTGGACCGGACAGAGTAGGTGTAACTTACCGACCTAAGGACAGCACCAATTGCTTGGGGTGTACTGACCGCCGTAACTCGATGGTGAGTGAATAGACCCTTCCAGGGTGACACTTAGGAGGCTCCTAGATGCTTCAGAAACCGAAAGGCGAAATTTACAGGGCACTGTTTTAGAGATTTTTGTCTATTTTTGTCTGTATGTACTTAATGAGTTCACTGATTTTAGAACGCTAATACCAAACAATTCTTAACATTATTCGGTGACCCATCAAAATATGAAATGTTTCTAGACAAAAAAAAAATATTATTAATTTTTGTTACACAAAATGAGCATATCTTTTTGGTTTGTAATTATTCGCAAAATGTTTAAAATTTGTTTATTATTATTAAATGGGGAGGTCAGGTTAGGTCAACTGCATAATCGAATCCTGTGAAATCTTCCAAACGTTGTAAGGTTATTATCGGACGCTTGGTAAATTATGACATCGTCCTACAATTTTGTCCAAAATAAATGTTACTTAAATATTAAAAATTAACATGGCCCTGGACTTGTGGTTTATGTGTCCGTGTTGAATTTTTATTCTATACATGGAGATTTTTGGAAAAAATAAAAATTGGATAATTTTTCAGTTTCATTTTCGATATTTCTCTTTTGGGATTTTTCAGTTGTTTGATTTTTAAATTTTTCGATTTTTAAGGTCCCGATTTTTCAATTTTTCAGTTTCTCAATTTTTAGTTTTTTGATTACTGAATGTTTCGATATTTCAGTTTTGGGATTTTTCAGTTTTTCGATACTTCAACTTCTCAATTTTTCAAATTTTCGAGATCTCGATTTTTCTATTTTTCAATTTTTCAATTTTTTTGTCGAATTTTCGATATTTCGGTTTCTCAACTTCTCGATTTCCCGATTTTTGAATTTTTAGGTTTTAAATTTTATGATTTTTCAATTTTTCAATTTTTAGGTATCCCGGTTTTTCGATGTTTCAGTTTTCGATTTTTCAATTTTTCGTTTTATCGATTTTTTAATTTAAATTTTTCAATGTTTCAATTCAAAAATTTCTCGATTTTAGGATATTTTGATTTTTCCACTTGTCGACTTTTTGTTTCTCGATGTCTCGATCTTTTGATGTTAGGATTTCTGGATGTTTCAATTCTTCGATGTTTTGTTTCTCCAATTATGCGATTTTCTAATTTTTTTGCATTTCAATTTTGGGATTTTTCAATATTTCGATTCTTCAATTTCTCAATTTTTCAAATTTTCGATTTCTCGATTTTCCAATTTTCAGGTTTTCAATATTTCGATTTCTCGATTTTTCAGTTTTTTGAAACCTCAGTTTTTCGATGTTTCAGTTTAGGGATTTTTTAGTGTAATTTTCGTTTTCTCCACATTTTGGCTTTTTGATTTTGCGATTTCCTAATTTTTTTGCATTTCAGTTTTGGGAGTCTTCAGTTTTTCAATTCTTCAAATTCTCGATTAAAACAAATTTTGATTTTTGGAGTTTTCTATTTTTCTTCTTTCAATTTTCTGCTCGAATTTTCGATATTTCGGTTTCTTTACTTCTCAATTTCCCGATTTTTCAATTTTCAGATTTTCAATGTTTCGATTTCTCAATTTTTCTATTATTTTTTGAAACCTCAGTTTTTCGAAGTTTCAGTTTAGGGATTTTTTAGTGTAATTTTCGTTTTCTCCACTTTTTGGCTTTTCGATTTTCCGATTTTCGATTTTTCGATAATTTGATCCTTCAATTTTGCAATTTCCTAATTTTTTTCCATTTCCGTTTTGGAATATTTCAATCTTTCAATTCTTCAATTTCTCGATTTTTCAAATTTTCGATTTTTCAATTTTTCAATTTTCGATACTTCGGTTTCTCGACTTCTCGATTTCCCGATTTTTCAATTTTCAGGTTTTCAGTTTTTCAATTTCTCCATTTTTCAATTTTTGTCATGTTTCAGTTTTGGATTTTCCAGTGTATTTTCGGTTTTCTCAAATTTTTGAGCTTTTCAATTTTCCGATTTTTCAATATTTCGATGATTTCATTTTAAAATTTTTCGATGTCCTAATTTTTTTGCATCTTAGTTTTGGGATTTGTCTACTTTTCGATTTTTCAGTTTCTCAATTTTCTTTTCGAATTTTCGATTTCCCGATTTTTCAATGTTCAAGTTTCCAATTGTTCGATTTCTCGATTTTTCAATTTTTAGTTATCTCAGTTTTTCGATGTTTCAGTTTTGGGATTTTTTAGTGTATTGATTTTTCAGTTTTTCTTCGATTTTTCATTTTTCTTGTTTCGGCTTATAATTTGTCGATTTTTCAATCTTTTAATATTTTCATTTTTGGATTTTTAAATTCTAAATTATACGATTTCTCGTTTTTTCCAGTTTCTCGATTTGTCTGTTTTTCGTTTTTTAAATTTTGCATTTTTCGATTTTCCAGTTTTTCGATTTTTAAATTTTTAGATTTTTCAGTTTCTCGATTAACTGAAATTTCGATTTTTGGATCTATGATTATTCATTTTCCCGATTTTTCAATTTTTCGATTTATCGATTTTTTGATTTAAAGTTTTTAATGTGTCAATTTTTAATTTTTAGATTTTGGGCTATTTAGATTTTTCCACTTCTCGATGTTTCGATTTGATTTAAGTTTTCGATTTTTCGATTTTTCAGTTTTTCGATGTTTTGATTTTCCAATTTTTTGATGTTTTGATTTTCAAAATTTTTTCATTTCCTAAATTTTTTGCACTCTAGTTTTGGGTTTTTTCAATTTTTCGATTCTTCACTTTCCCGATTTCTCAATTTTTGGATTTTTTGGCGTTTCTACTGTTTTTTTCGATTTTTCGAATTCACGACTTCTCGAATTTTCGGCTTCTAGATTCCTCAATACTTTGATTTTCCCATTTAGTTTTTCGCTTTTCAATTTTTCGATTTCTCGATGTTTCAATTTTTCAATCTTTCGATTTTTGAAGTTCCTGATTTCCCAATTTTTCGATTTTTCGATCTTTCGATTTCCCATTTTTCCATGTTTTTCAATGTTCTGATTTTCCAATTTTTCGATTTCCCGATTTTTTTCATTTCAGTTTTGTATTATTCTATTTTTCATTTTCTCAATTTTTCAAATTTTGGATTCCTCTGTTTTCTGATCTAACGGTTTTACTCTTTTTCAATTTTTCGATGTTTTGATTTTTCGAGTTCTCAGTTTCTCAATATTCCGTTTATTCAACTTCCCAATTTTTTGTATTTCAGTTTTGTAATCTTTCAATTTCTAGATTCTTCAATTTCTCAGTTTTTCAAATTTTCGATTTATGAATTTTTCAATTTTTCAATTTTTCTTTTTTTCGGTTTATCGATTTATCGATTCTTCAATTCTTTAATAGTTTTTTTTTGCATTTTTAAGTTCTAAATTATACGATTTCTCGATTTCTTATATTTTTCAGTTTACCGATTTTTTCAATTTTTCGATTTATCGACTTAAATTTTTCAGTGATTCAATTTTTAATTTTCGATTTTGGGCTATTTATATTTTTCCACTTCTCGATTTTTCGTTTCTCGATTTCTCGATCTTTTGATACCTTAGTTTCTCGATATTTAAATTTCTCGAGTTCTCAATATCTCAATTTTTCGACTTTTCGACTTTTTGTATTTTCGAATTTTCGATTTTCCACTTTTTCGATGTTTTTATTTTCCCATTTTTCGATTTCCCAATTTTTTTTGCGTTTCAGTTTTAGGATTTCCAATTTCTATATTTTCCGATATATCGTTTTTCAAGTATTTGATTTTTTGGCGTTTCTAAATTTTCGTTTTTCGACTTTCCGATTTCTCGACTTTTCGAATTTTAGATTTTTCGATATTTTGAATTTTCCATTTCTGGATTTGTCGACTTTTTTCATTTCCTCGACTTCTCGAGTTCTCGATTTTTTAATTTTACGGTTTTCAATTCTTCAATTTTTCGATTTTCGATTTTTAAAGTCTGATTTTTCAATTTTTCGATTTTTCAATTTTTAGTTATTTCATCAGTTTTTCGATGTTTCAGTTTTAGGATTTTTCAATGTTTCTTTCGATTTTTCGTTTTTCCTATTTTATCATTTTTCATTTCTTAATTTCTCGGTCTTTTTTTATTTTTCTGTATTTCGATTTTTTAATCTTTAGTTTTCTAAATTTATTTGCCAACTTTTCGATTTCTCGTTTTTTTTTATTTTTCCGATTTACAGTGTTTCGATTTTCGATTATTCAATTTCCCCATTTTTCAATTTTTCGATTTTTCGATTTTTCAGTTTTGGATTATTATGATTTTTCAAGTTCTGACTTTAGTTTTTTCGATTTTTTGATGACTCGATTTCTCGACGCTTCAATTTTTCGATATTTCGTTTTCTCGATTTCTCAGTTTTTCGATTTTTCGACTGTTTGGCTTTTGGATTTTTTGATTTTCCAATTTTTTGATTTTTCAATTTCCCGTTTTTTTTGGATTTTCTAGATTTTCAATGTTTCGATTTTTGATTATTCAGTTTCCCGATTTTCCAACTGTTTGATTTTTCGATTTTTCAATTTTGGACTATTGTGATTTTTCCAATTCTAACTTTTCGTTTCTAGATTTCTCGATGTTCCAGTTTTTCGATATTTCATTTGGTCGATTTCACAGATTTTCGATTTTCCAATTTTTCGATATTTCGAATTTTCAGTTTTTCGATTTCCCAATTTTTCTACATTTCAGTTTTGAGATTTTTAAATTTCTCGATTTTTCGTCAATTTTTCGATTCTTCAATTTTTCAATTTTTCGATTTCTGCATATCTTATTTTTTGATTTTTGAATTGTTCGTTTTTTTAAATTTTCCAGTTCTCAACATCTCGGTTTTTCAATGGTTGGAATTTTTCGATTTTTCCGGTTTCCCGATTTTTCAACTTTTAAATTTCGTAACTTGTCAACTCTTCAATTTTGGGAATATTTTCATTTCTGTATTTTTCAATTTTCCGATTTTTTAAATTTTAGATTTTTTGATTTGTCGATTGTTCGATTTCTTATATTTTTTATTTTTAAATTTTTTGATATTTAGATTGCTCGATCTTTCGATTTTTTCGACTTTTTGGATTTCGATTTTTCGGTTTTTCAATTTTTGGTTTAGAAATTAGATAGCCTGTGTAAACATGACATGTTTCTGGATAAGAATTCCTGATTTTTAGGTCTGGGGCTATTTTATCGAAAGCTATTTTGTTCGTGTACGACCATATTGCCATGTTCATGTCTTTTTATTTTGGTTTATGCTGTGTACTTGTCGCATAACTGATTATTTATCGTTGCACGATTTTTCGTAGCTCCCAAAATACGAAAAAGTTGTAAAATAAAATGTAATAGATATTTGCTTCAAGAATTTAGAAGCGTTTTATAGGTTAAAATTGCACTAACATCCAAACCTGACTAAAACAAAAAAATTCCCTTTTCGGTTTCTGTCCGCACATCAGCCCGTGGAAATTTCCTTCATCTAAATTCACTGCCTAACTCCTCTAACGCCTCTTAAAACTTTTAATTCAGCTAGTTCGAAGCTACAGTCGCTTTGCATAACCAGTTTAGACACAAAACTCTTGTAATTATTTGTTCCAGTCGTAATTATTGATCTTTTAACTATGCCTTAGTATTCAATTAATATGGCCGACGAAGCCAAGGATAATCACGAGCAACAGATTGAAAGAGCGGAAATCGCCAATCTCGTTAGATCGCGAATGGAGAGTTTGAACCTGCCAGCCATCGATTATAACGACGTTAGCGAAAAGAGGAACAGCCTGTCGTACGTCATCATCAACCCTAGCTGCGATCTGAAACTGGAAGAAGGGGACATCATGTAAGTAATAACAATAACTTTCTAGTGGAAACTTCGGGTCGCTAATTCACCGAGGTCAAAGTGATCCAGAACCCGCACTACATAATTACCTGGCTTATATGTATGTCTATCTCGTGTCTGTATCCATTTTTATGATACACGTAATCCCCGAAAGTGCTGAACCGATTGTTGTCTAATTTTGTATGTATATTAGACATTTCACGTAGATGGTTCAATACTAACCAAAATTTGGCTAATTATCCCCTCCAACAATTTGACGTCGTTTCAATGAAATATATTTATTTCTCGAAAAATGTGAAGAATACGCACGCCTTTATATAATAATGATAAAATGAGAATTATAATAAGTATTTAGAGCAATTTGTTCAATTGAGGTTTAATTAATAATTTCAGTCCTGTGTTTTGAGAAGACAAACTTATTCAAATCAAACTAACTTTTACGTGACATTCTTTCGATGTATAAACATAAATAAACACTCAAGCTTCAGATTGCTATTACCTAGTACTGAAGGACCCGTTAGTTATATTTTACAGGGTCCATGCGGCGCAGGGGATGCGCGGTTGTTATTTATGTCCCTGATCTTTACTGTACAGTGGTTACCACAAAACGAAAATAGTAAAATCAAATTTTATTTAAATTAAGCATGTACACTGATAATAATAAACTCTTCTACTTGGTTATTTGCTGCTACTGTTGGACTGTACTTCAAGGGTGAGGGAAGTTCTGTCGCAAACTTGGACCATTTTTTTTTATAAGAAAGTGAAACTTTTTTTCGATTTATAGAGATTTCGATGTTTGTCGATTTCTCGACCTTTTCGGTGTTTCGATTTTTCAATGTTTCAATTTCTCTGTTTCGAGTTTTCGAGTTCTCAATTTCTCAATTTTTCAACTTCTCGATTTCTCAATTTTTCGACTTCTTGGCTTTTTTCGGTTTTTCGATATTTTGATTTTCCAATTTTTCGAATTTTCGACTGTTAAATATTTCGATATTTTGATATTCCCATTTCTCGTTTCGTTCTTTCGGTTTTTCAACTCCTCAATTTCTCGATTTTTCAATTTTTAATTTTTGGAAGTTTTTGGTAGTTCAAGAAATTTCAGTGTTTCGGTCTTTCTTCGATTTTTAGATTTTTAGTTTTTCAAATTTTACATTTTTCGATTTTCAATTTTCCGATTTCTGGATCTCTCGTTTTTTTTTATTTTTCAGTTTTTGACTTTTTCGAATTCTCGAGATTTCGATGTTTCGATTTTTCATTATTCAGTTTCCCGATTTCTCAATTTTTCGATTTATCTTTTTGTCAGTGGCGGCTCGTGGTGATTTTCGATGGGTGGGCAATGCATTTTCCGTATGTTATAACATGTATTAGAAAAAAGTATGTATGTATTGTAATACATATATCTAAAACATCTTTGTGAGAGCGAGAGAGCATTTTTGTTTTGGTGCTCTATGTCAGTCAATATAATAAATATTTTATGTATATTATATATATATATATAATATATTAAATATATATATACAAAATATTTTTTGTAAATATTACATATATCGTTCAGCAAGAACCAACGAGAAGGTCAGAGCAACTCTTGCCAGGAGAGGAAAGGGAAGGAAAATAAAGGGTTCTGTACATAAATGGGTTACGGGAGTTAGGAGTTTATCAAAGTACACAGTACATCAAATACTTATCCCAACATGTGAAGATTTTGAAATAATATGAAAAGAAAACGTTAAATTTCAAACCTTTACTAAAGATACACGTAGAAAAAGTAGGAATTTGGAAAATTATCTGATGTAGCGTACTCGTTAAAACAAAAATTAACAAAACTAATAATAAACATAAAAACAAAATTAAAAATGAGAAGTGAAACAAAAACTAAATTCTCAAAATAATAATAAAATTAATATATAACAACAAGCAAAATAAAAATTATTCTCAAAATACCAACAACTTTAAAATGCAAAAAAATAAAATAAATTCTATAAATAAGAACAAATAAATAATACTTAAATTATTTCAAACTTTATTACGGTGGAAAATGAATTGTTACTTAATTTAACTACTGCTTGTAGATTAAATCAATTCGTCTATTTTTACTGAGGGTCTATAACATTATCATAAAATTTCGAAGTTTCAAAATTATCTTGCAAATATTTTACTAAACCCCTTTCAATAGCGATTGTTGGCAAATTACTTAATCGAGACTGATCCATAGAGTTTCTACTGAATGTTTTGATGCGCTTAAGAGTAGAAAAGCTCCTTTCCACCGACGCAGAACTAGCTGGTAATGATAATGCAACGCATAATAATTTATAAATTTCTGGAACATCACTTTGTAACTCATTTGTGTAAATAAATTCTGTAATGTCTGAATAATTAGATGAATTACCAAATATGTCTGGATCGGAATACCAGACCTGTAGTTAGTTCATTTTGTAATATATTCTTTATGAATAATTTTGGATAAGTCTTTAATAACAAATCTAATAAATCGTGAGGAAACTTCTTTTTAAATAAAGTAAATTTACTTTTATCTAGTAAGTCCAAAAAAGCTAAAAACTCTAAATCTTTAAATCTAATATCAATCTGATTCATAATTAAATCTAATATTTCCTTATATAGTCTCCTAAAATAAGTTGTTGAATCGTGGTCTATCCTGCGTTTTTTTATTGGTCCTCCAACAACGTTACATACATCATTATATATTTTTTGAAAATAGTTATCTTCCTCTCTAAAGTTTTTTAATGTTGCCAAAAGATTTTGTATTCTATTTTTGCAGTAGTTCACATCCGAGAATTTAGACTGGAAGATATTGAAAATGGCATCGGTTTGTTCAAAAATAATGTAAAATGTGTTTAATAAAAATAAAAATGTGGTAATTTTCTAACATGTTTTTGAATCCAACTGCCGCTCTGATAGACTCCTGATCTCTAGAAAACTCATCGCTATTTAAAATATATTCAAATACTTCCAACAATTCGGATCTTTCATTAATAATTACATTAATTGTGCGAGATTTGTAATTCCATCGCGTATCTGAACCACTAGGTATTCGTGCGGTACCCACTTCGTCCAAAACTTTGGTACGTTTAGTAGATTTTGAAAAAAAAGCTGACAAACCGTTCACATTAGCAAAAAAAATTCGACATTCCTTTATTTTACTGGCAGAGTCTTGTAAAATTAAATTCATTCTGTGGGCATAACAATGTATAAAAAGTGCTTGAGGAGCAACATTTTTTATTTTTGATTGTAAACCATTCAGTTCCCCTGACATAACAGATGCTCCATCATACGTTTGTCCTATTAACTTATTTGCAAGATCAAAATCCTGAAATGTATTTGTCAACATTTGAAATAAATCATTAGCCCTGCGTCCTTCACTTACATTGAAAAATCCCATAAAACGTTCTACAATTTTACCGTTTGTTATGTATCTAAAAATTACGGATAATTGCGATAAACACTGGATGTCAGTGGTTTCATCGACCTGCCAGGAGAAGCAAGGTGATTGTTTAATTTCTGCTGATATTATTTGTGATATAATTTTGTTGATACTGTCAATTAAATCATTTTGAATGGTTTTAGACAAACCGCTAAATACTGAAGACTCATCCAAAAATTTTTTAAATTTATCATCAAATTTTGATAATAAATTTGCCAACTCTTTGAAATTCCCTTGACTAAGAGAATTTTGTGATTCGTCATGTCCCCGTAATGCTTGTTCCTGTGTACCCAAGAAAATTATCATGTCGATTAAACGTCTAATAATGTCCCTATTTTCTTTAATTATCTCATTCTGCTTTAAAATATTTTCACGATAAGCCGAATTAAGAGAATTTTGTATAGTTTGACTTCGTTTTCCTAGTAATTTTAATTTTAACGACGCGAATTTGTGCTCTTCAGATTGATCATGTTTCTGTAAAGCGGTACCAATATGTTTTATGTCGCTATAGCCTGTGGAATTCCAAGGGGTTCGTAATTTTTCGTTAAATAACAAACAATTCCAACAGTATAATTTGTTTGTCGTTTCGCTACCGGTCAGCCAATAATATTTATTATACCAATTTTTATTAAAGCCTCTGTTGCTGCCACGAGAGTTTGTAATGATTAAATTTTTCATTTCGGGACACTGTCTTAATTTATGAACGAATAGTTTGTCATCAAGTTCCATGCTACTGAATTTATTTTTAATTAAAAAAAACACTACGTCTTTACCTTCATTTACCACCTCTCTAATAGTACTCGCACAGCCTGCAGTTGGATTTGCCATTTTAGAAAAAAATACACTTACAATTACTTTGGTACCGCCTAACCGTTAATTTGAATGAAGTAGACTATATAACAATTAAATGCACAATGCAGTTTCTCATTTAACTGAATTCTGAAGAGTCGTGTCTGCGACGAACCATGCCGAATACTTCCGATTTTCCAGGGTGGCTTCGCCCGTCCTAGCACGAGCGCGGAACAAAACTGTGTGGACTGTCCGGATTAAATAATAAATTAAAAGTATATTTAACTTTTGTTGACTCTGCTACAGTTAAGCAAGCATTTACTTTATTAAACAAAAATACGTATGTAATAACATACAAATTTATGTCACATACGTACTTCAATAATAAATCAATTACTTATTCTCATCATTCATTAATCGAATTTTTTAATTTATAATTCATTATAAAGTTAACACCGTGTCATAATAACGAATATGGTTATTACGAATTTTCATTTGATATGAAAAATTATTTATTAATGTCGGTGTTGCTATTTTTTATTAAAAAAAATATTCAAGAATTTTCGCATAATCATTATTTTGCTTACCACTTTACCCACATTTCAATAGAGTAATAAAAATAATTACCTACATACTTTTACAAACAAAATGAGCAGAAAAATCGAAATTAATTATTGAATCTTGAATCGAATATCCGAAGTCCGCTCCCGCAGCGTACGAGTTATACATTGAGACGGCATCGGCAGGGCGTCGTGCCCCGCTTGAAGCAAGAAAACACGGATATGCAAAGACGTGCGTTTCGAGTTCTTTACTCTCAGTCACGTACATAGAAAACCGAACGTATGTTGTTGCTTACAATCAAGAGGGTGGACCAGGGTGGACTAGCCCATCCTCACATGAACCGTATAACGCCGAGATCTGACGCACTTTTTTGCAACTGCAATTTCTCAGTTGCGGAAACTGCGGGATGTAATGAAGAAAATCCGTTGGCTTAAATGATGTTTATTATTATAAATATTTGTGTATACAAAAAAAATAATTTAAAAAAGAAAAAAATCAATATTTTACTTCCTATCGTAAAGAATCAAATAGGGTGGGCATTGCCCACCCTGCCCACCCCGAGGAGCCGCCACTGCTTTTTGTATTTAAATTTTTCAATGTTTCAGTTTTGAATTTTGCGATTTTGGGCTATTAAGATTTTTTTCACTTCTCAACTTTTCTTTTCCCGATTTCTGGATCTTTTGGTGTTTCAATTTTTCAATGTTTCAATTTCTCTGTTTCGAGTTTTCGGGTTCTCGATTTAACAATTTTCCGATTTTTCGACCTTTTGGCTTTTCGATTTTCCAGTTTTTTTACATTTCATGTTTGGGACTTTTCAATTTTTCAAATTTTCGATTTTCCGATTTTTTTTATTTTTAGATTTCTCTATTTTGCTATATAAAGTTTTTACGATTTTTCAGTTTTTCGTTTTTTAAATTTTTCGATTTTTTGGCGTTTGTAATTTTGCGATTTTTCGAATTTTTGACTTTTAAATGTTTCCATATTTTGATATTCCCATTTATCGATTTTTCGACATTTCGGTGTTCCGATTTCTCTCGATTTATGGATTTTTTAATAAGATTTTGAATTCTTCAATTTTTCATTTTATAAGGTTTTTGATTTTTCAATATTTCGATTTCTCGATTTTTCAATTTTTAGTTTTCGGAAGTTTTTGGCAGTTCAAGAGTTTTCAGTGTTTCATCAATTTTTCTTGGATTTTTGAATTTTTCGAGTTACTTTTGTTTGTTTTTTCAATTTATCGACTTCTCTACAATTATTTAAGATTTTAATTTTTTGATTTCTCAATTTTTCGTTTTTTTTTATTTTTCAGTTTTTCGATTTTTCGATTTTTAGTTTTTCGATTTATCCATTTTTTTTTAATTTAAATTTTTCAATGTTTCAATTTTTAATTTTTCAATTTTTTTTTCAGTTCTCAACTTTTCGTTTCTCGATTTCCGGATCTTTTGATGTTTCAATTTTTCAATGTTTCAATTTCTCTGTTTCGAATTTTCGAGTTCTCGATTTCTCAATTTTCCGATTTTTCGACCTTTTGGCTTTTTGATTTTCCAATTTTTTTGCATTTCATGTTTGGGACTTTTCAATTTTTCAAATTTTCGATTTTTCGATTTTTCAATTTTGCTATATGAAATTTTTACGATTTTTCAGTTTTTCGTTTTTTAAATTTTTCGATTTTTTGGCGTTTGTAATTTTTCGATTTTTCGAATTTTTGACTTTTAGATGTTTCCATATTAGTGATATTCCCATATTTATCGATTTTTGGACATTTCGTTGTTTCGATTTCTCTCAATTTATGGATTTTTCAACTTTAAGATTTTCAATTCTTAAAATTTTCGTTTTATAGGGTTTTTGATTTTTCAATATTTCGATTTCTCGATTTTTCAATTTTTAGTTTCCGGGAGTTTTTAGGAGTTCAAGAGTTTTCAGTGTTTCTTCAATTTTTTTTTGGATTTTTTAATTTTCCGAGTTATTTTTTTTTTTCGTTTTTTCGATTTATCGACTTCTCTACAATTATGTAAGATTTTAATTTTTTGATTTCTCAATTTTTCGGTTTTTTTGATTCTTCAGTTTTTCGATTTTTTGTTTTTTAAATGTTACATTTTTCGATTTCTCGATGTCTCGTGTTTTTTTTAATTTTCAATTTTTCAATTTTTCGATTTATCCATTTTTTTTAATTTAAATTTTCCAATGTTTCAATTTTTAATTTTTCAATTTTTTTTTCACTTCTCAACTTTTCGTTTCTCGATTTCGGGATCTTTTGATGTTTCAATTTTTCAATGTTTCAATTTCTCTATGTTTCGAGTTTTCGAGTTCTCGATATCTCAATTTTCCGATTTTTCGACCTTTTAGCTTTTCGATTTTCCAATTTTTTTACATTTCATGTTTGGGACTTTTCAATTTTTCAAATTTTCGATTTTTCGTTTTTTTTTATTTTTCAATTTCTCTATTCTGCTCTACAAAATTTTTACGATTTTTCAGTTTTTCGTTTTTTAAATTTTTCGTTGTTTCGATTTCTCTCGATTTATGGATTTTTCAATAAGATTTTGAATTCTTCAATTTTTCATTTTATAAGGTTTTTGATTTTTCAATATTTCAATTTCTCGATTTTTCAATTTTTATTTTTCGGGAGTTTTTGGGAGTTCAAGAGTTTTCAATGTTTCTTGAATTTTTCTTGGATATTTGAAATTTTCGAGTTACTTTTATTCGTTTTTTTCAATTTATCGACTTCTCTACAATTATTTAAGATTTTAATTTTGTTATTTCTCAATTTTTCGGTTTTTTTGATTTTTCAGTTTTTCAAATTTTAGATTTTTAGTTTTTTAAATGTTACATTTTTCGATTTTCAACTTTTCGTTTCTCGATTTCTGGATCTTTTGATGTTTTCAGTGTTTCAATTTCTCTGTTTCGAGTTTTCGAGTTCTCGATTTCTCAATTTTCCGATTTTTCGACTTTTTGGCTTTTCGATTTTCCAATTTTTTTACATTTCATGTTTGGGATTTTTCGATTTTTTGACGTTTCCAATTTTTCAATTTTTCCACTTCTCGAATTTTTATTTTTTAGTTTTTCGATTTTTCAATTTTTCATTTTTTAAATTTTACATTTTTTGATTTTCAATATTTCGTTTGTTTTTTATTTTTCAGTTTTTTAATTTTTCGTTTTCTTCAGATTTCGATGTTTCGAGATCCCAATTTATCGAGATTTCCATGTTTCGAGTTTCCATTGTTCAGTCTCCCGATTTTCAGTTTTCGATTTTTTTATAATGTTTCAAAGAAGCGGAATTCGTTGGACTGTACTTCAAAGGCGAGGGAAATTCTGTCGAAGTAATGCAATTTTTTTTAAGATTGTGAAACCTTGTCGGAAACCCCAAGTTTTTTTTTAAGAATGTGAAATCTTCTTAGGGGTCCCAACCGCCTAGTTTTTGGAGAAGGAAAACCTTTTCGGGAGGACCAAAAGTTTTTTTTTAATATGAAACCTTGGGGGCTCCTACTGTTTTTTTTTACAGAATATAAAACCTTCTCGAGAGCCCCAACTGTCTTTTTTTTAAGAATGTGAAACCTTCTCGAGGGACACAAATCTCTTTGTTTTAAGAATTTAAAACTTTCTCCAGGGCCCGCACTGTTTTTTTAAGAATGTGAAACCTTCTCAGGGGCCCCAATTGTCTTCTTTTTTAAGAAAATAAAACCTTCTTAGGAGTCCCAACTGCCTTGTTTTTAAAGAAGGTTAAACCTTTTCGGAGGGATCAAAAGTTTTTTTTAAGAATGTGAAACTTTCTTGGGGGCTCCTACTGTTTTTTACAGAAGATGCAACCTTCTCACTGGTCACACCTGCCTTTTTTTAAGAATGTGAAACTTTCTTGGGCCCCCCAATTGTCTTTTTTGTAAGAATCTAAAACCTTCTCGGGGTCCCCCACCGTATTTTCAAGAATGTGAAACCTTGTCAGGGACCCCAACTATTTTCTTTAAGAAAATTAAACCTTCTCCGGAATCTTAACTGTTTTTTTTTACGGAAGATGAAACCTTCCCGGGGACACAAATTATCTTTTTTTAGGACTGTGAAACCTTCTCAAGAGTCCGAACTGTCTTTTTTTTTAAATAAAAAATGTGAAACCTTTTCGGGAGTCCTCATTGTCTTTTTTTAAAGAAAGCAGACCTTCCGGGGTTCGCAACATTAATCAGAATAGATATCTAGTAATTAGAATTAACATTAGAATTAGAATTAACATTACTTGTTGGTTACATAACCAAAGCACTCCATTGTGATGTTATAAGTCTTACCTCCCAGTATATTGAGATAATCATGCGATGCACTTATTGTTCTTTTGTGAGTATATACCTGTCACGTCAATACCACATATGTGTTTAAATGTTCTGGAGTTCATGTAATAATCAGTGTCCCCGTTTGCAGCTACCTGGTGCGGCCCAGCCCCTTCTCCGCTCAGAAGACCTTCGAGCGCCACAACAGCCGCCGTAAGTCCAACATCAGCTTCTGCTCCCAGACGCTCATCCAGCAGATGGCCGCCGCCGCCCAGGCCGGCAGCCGGCGCGGCTCCGGCCTCGGCCTCACCGGCTACCAGTCGCCCCGGCCGCCTCCGCTCGCCACCACCAAGTCCAACTCCCTCTCCTTACCCGACAGCCCCACCGTGGCCGGCTACCAGCGCGGCCGCTCCAACTCCCTCCGCGTCATCGACGACATCCTCCTCCGCAGGTCCAACTCCCTGCGCCAGGGCCTCACCAGCGTGGGCAGCGGGCGCCGGAAGAGCTCCCTCGAGGACATCGGCCTGTCGCACTTCTCCACCAACTACAACAACCCCATCAAGATCGCGCTGAACGGCAGCATCGGGCTGGAGGTGACGCCCCCCGAGGAGAACAGCCCGCCGGTGATCTCCAGCAACACCGCCATGGTGGTGAACGCGCCCTTGCCGGGGGCGCACACCGGGAGCACCATGAGTCTAGCACAAAGTGGCCTGCCTAGTTCTAGTAGTTCTTTGCCTCAACCGCTCAACCTCGGCATCAACGTGCCTACGAACTTCGGGGAGGCGGCGCCCGCGCAGCAGGCGGCGCTGCCGCCGACCGCCGCCGCCACGGATCCGCAGCACCTGCAGGGGACGATCGTATGATATAACCTCATGTGGGGGAGGAGAATGGGGAGCTTAAGAAATAAGTGGCTCTAGATCCTCACTTCCACAGTAGCACCTCGGCGCCGTAGTGACGTAGATTCCGGGCGCGGGGATAGTCTTAGGGCGGGGAGGGGGAGGGTTGTGGGCCTTGTTGAAAAATGTGACTGCTAAAACCGGTTTCGGGGTGAGGGTCTTGAAGACGTGCTGGTTTCGAGGAGGGTGTGGCACCAGGAGTTGATTCGGCTTGCGAAATAGGTTAGAGGACGAAGTGTGCCAGGAAATGATCCTGGTTGTTACGTATCATGCCTTCAGAAGTCTCTTTTTTCTTTAATTTTTACTTCCTTAGCTTATACTTCATTGGACGACTGGCTACTTTTATGTTTTCTCGACGTTTCATGACCTCTAGAGTACGAAAAAAATAGGTGCCCGTTTCCGGCTGTCTGTCTGTCTATTTTAATTTTATAAAACAAGATACGCCTTGACATGTGGTTTATGAATTCGTGTTCAGTTTTTACTCTGGACATTCAGATTTTTGGAAAAAATCAAAATGGTATAACAACTTACAAATTAACTTTGAAATTGGAAAGCCGAATGCTCTGAAAACTTGTAAGCCTTTTGAAGCTATCGCAAACATACTAAATCGTTGATCAAAATTTGTTCGTTTATCTCTCTCTAAAAAATGTTGACGTCATTTTGCAATTTTTACCTTTTTACCCTAGATGTTTGGGGAAAAAATCAAAATTGTATTTTACAATTTAATTTCGAAAATGCAAAACCAATTGCTTTGAAATTTTGCAAACATTTTAAGGTTACAGGAAGCATGTTATACTGTTCATCAAAATCCATTCGTTTATGGACTCCCAAAAAAATTATGACGTCATCTTACAATTCAACCGAATAAATGTTCTTTAAATTTTATTAAATAACATGCTTCTGTGTGTGGATTTATGAATCCACTTCGAGTTTTGGAATTTGCCTTCAAGATTTTTGGAAAAAAAACAATATTTTACAATTTTAATAATAATGAAAAAACTTTCAGAGTTTAAAAAATGTATTTGTAGTCACTGCTACACGTGTTTCGGTACACAGTACCGTCTTCAGGCAGAAGAGAAACTGATATTTTACAATTTTGCTATGAAATTTCAAAAACCCTAAGACTCTGAAATCCTAGAAATATCCTAAGGTTATTGGAAGCAACATCTTATAATTTTGCCGAATAAATATTCTTCAAATTTAAGTGTTTTGGGGGAAAAACTGAATGTGGTTAACTAATTAATCAGTCCTCTGTTCTGGAGAGGAGACAAAATCAAATGCAATTTTTTTTAATGTGAACCCTTCTCGGGGCCCCCAGTTGTTTTTTTTTTTTTAAGAATGTGAAAATCTTCTCGGACCCCAACTGTGATTTTATAGAATGTGAAACTTCGGGAGACCCAAATGTCTTTTTTTAAGAAAGTGAAACCTTCTCGGGGGCACCAACTGTCTGTATTTAAGAATCTGAAATAATCTGGGGAGCCTCAACTGCCATTCTTGGGGTCCTAAATTGTCTTTGTTTTAAAGAATGTGAAACCTTCTCGGAGGTCTCAGCTGCCTCTTTTTTAAAGAAGGTGAAACCTTCTTGAAGGCCACAGCTGTTGTATTTTAAGAAAGTGAAACCTTGTCAGAACCCCAACAATTTTTAAAGAAGGTGAAACTTTCTCGGGGCCCCCAATTTTCTTTGTTTTAAAGAATGTGAAACCTTCTCGGGGGTTCCAACTGCCTTTTTTTACGAAAGTGAAACCTTGTCAAGAACCCCAACTATATTTTTTTTAGGATCCGAAACCTTCTCGGGTCCCCAATTATCTTTGTTTCTGTTTTAAAGAATGTGGAAGACTCTCGAGGTTCTATTTTCAGAATGTGAAATCTTCTTGGGGCACCCAAGTTTGTTTTAAAGAATGTGAACCTTTCTCGGGGGTCACAACTCATTTTTTTTTAATCTAAAACCTTCTCAGGCCTCCAATTGTCTTTGTTTTAAAGAATGTAAACGCTTCTCGGGGTCCCCACCTGTCTTTGTTTTAAAGAATATGAAACTTTCTCTTGGGTCCCAACTGCCTTTTTTTGAAGAAAATGAAATCTTCTCGAGGGCCCCAACTGTTCTATTTTAAGAATGTGAAACCTTCTTGAGGAACCCAATTTTTTTTTAAGATAGTGAAACCTTGTCAGAAACCCCAACTGTATTTTTTAAGGATTTGAAACCTTCTTGTTCACCCAACTGTCTTTTTTGTAAGGAAGAGAAACCTTGTCAGGAACCCCAACTGTATTTTTTTAAGGATCTAAAACCTTCTCGGGCCCCAAACTGTCTTTTCTTTTACGAAAGTGAAATCTTGTCGGAAATCTAAACTGTAGCTTTTTAAGGATCTGAAACCTTGTCGGGCCCCAAACTGTCTTTTTTTAAGAAAGTGAAACCTTGTCAGAAATTTCAGCAGTATTTTTTTAAGGATCTGAAACCTTCTTGGGTCTCCAACTATGTTTGTTTCAAAGAATGTGAAACCTTCTGGGGGCTCCCAAATGACTTTGTTTTAAAGAATATGAAACTTTCTCTTAGGTCCCAACTGCCTTTTTTTTGAAGAAAATGAAATTTTCTGGAGGGACCCAATTTTTTTTAAAGTTAGTGAAACCTTGTCAGGAACCCCAACTGTATTTTTTAAGGATTTGAAACCTTCTTGCTCCCCCAACTGTCTTTTTTGTAAGAAAGAGAAACCTTGTCAGGAACCCCAACTGTATTTTTTTAAGGATCTAAAACCTTCTCGGGCCCCAAACTGTCTTTTCTTCTACGAAAGTGAAATCTTGTCGGGAATCTAAACTGTAGTTTTTTAAGGATCTGAAACCTTGTCGGGCCCCAAACTGTCTTTTTTTTAAGAAAGTGAAACCTTGTCAGAGATCTCCACTGTATTTTTTTAAGGATCTGAAACCTTCTTAGGCCTCCAACTATCTTTGTTTCATAGAATGTGAAACCTTCTGGGGGCTCCCAAATGACTTTGTTTTAAAACCTTGAAACCTTCTTGCTCCCCCAACTGTCTTTTTTGTAAGAAAGAGAAACCTTGTCAGGAACCCCAACTGTATTTTTAAGGATGTAAAACCGTCTCGGGCCCCAAACACTCTTTTCTTTTACGAAAGCGAAATCTTGTCGGGAATCTCAACTGTGGTTTTTTAAGGATCTGAAACCTTGTCGGGCCCCAAACTATCTTTTTTAAGAAAATGAAACCTTGTCAGAAATTTCAAGTGTATTTTTTTAAGGATCTGAAACCTTCTCGAGCCCCCAACTACCTTTGTTCTAAAGAATGTAAAAGCTTCTGAGGGCCCCCAACTGTCTTTGTATTAAAAATGTGAAACTTTCTCGGGGACCCCAACTGTTTTTTTAAGAATGTGAAACCCCCAATCGTCTTTGTTTTAAAGAATGTGAAGCCTTCTCGGGGGTCCCAACTGCTTTTTTTAAAGAAGGTTAACCTTCTCGAGAGCCCCAACTGTTCCATTTTAAGAATCTGAAACCTTCTGGAAGGACCCAATTGTCTTTTTTTTAAGAAAGTGAAACCTTGTTAAGAACCCCAAGTGCATTTTTTAAGGATCTGAAACCTTCTCGGGCCCCCAACTATCTTTGTTTTAAAGAATGTGAAACCTTCTCGGTGCTCCCAACTGCGTGTTTTTGGTGAAGGTGAAACCTTCTGAAGGGCCACAAGTGTTTTGTTTTAAGAATTTGAGACCTTCTCGGGGGACCCAACTACCTTTTTTTAAGAATGTGACACTTTCTCGGGGTCTCAACTGTCTTTTTTTTAAAAAAGCTAAAACATTTTTTTTTTCTTACACTGTGACTAGTCTTTCTATATTGTTTCTACTCCATAGAGGTTATCACAAAAAAGTAAAAGTTTGCAAAATCAAATTTTATAATTTTGCATTAAAGCAGGATTTGTTGGACTGTACTTCGGGGGCGAGGGAAGTTCTGTCTAAGTAACTTTCATCGAATTTTTAAACATAAATTTATTATACATGTATGAAAAATATTAAAACCATCTGTACAAAATAAAAATAGCTGTTGTAGATTTCTGAGGGCGTGATATTCAACTAGTATCGTTCGTCCGGGCATTGTCGCGTCCACCTGGATGATCATCGTCTAGTCATTTTCAACCATCACCTTTTCTAGCAGGGTCAATCGGAATTCTCTTTCGGCCCCGACCACTACCATATTTGGCCTTATTAACTTTCTATCAGAAATTTAGACTGATACGTATGTAAATCGTTCTTCGCCAGTCGGCCTGGCCTAGCCAAATTTTTCTGTAACGGTTGTAGTCTCCTGGTCGTACCAAACGAACACCAGGCCTAGCTCGAAGACGTACGACTCATCTGAAAATCACTCTGCGTAGAAACCCACAATGACACCACCACGGCACAAGATTTTGGTCGATATTCTCTGACTTTTTTTTCAAAGACTGACTCTAGACACGTGCTTTTTGGATGAGTGGTCCAGATCAGTAACGCGCCGCATAGCTCAATAGGTTTACTATTTGTAGTTTCGTTTGTACATAAATTCAACTGTTTCTTCCACGCAGGCCAAAGGCTGCTTATCAGTATAATTCGTTCAGGTATGTTGAATGAGGGATCAAATACTGTAGTTAGAACTATCTGTTGGTAAATCCTTTGGGACTTTGGTGGTACCGGGCGGTCGGTCCGCGAGTACTCATCTTCCTGGGTCGGTCTGTGCATTCGTTTCTCTTTTCCATCTTCCTGTCTGTTGAAGGCCGACCGGCCGGTACTCTACAAGAGATTACCGTTAAATCTCGCATGGTGGGTACGTTTTCGTACCGCTTACCTTACTTTGGTGCACTCTTTCGTTCCATCTTGCTTGATTGTTTGTGGTGTTTCCTCAATAAATCAGAATCAAAATATACGTCGAAGTGGTTATGAGTTAGATTTGCTTTGGTAGTTTAGTGTAAACCGTCCATGCTAGTTTTTGTGCATGTCGTACGACATGTCTAGCATCCCTGAGCTGTACTTAGACAAAGACTGTGGGTGTGGTCCAATAACCGCGACGTATAAATACTAACATATCTAAAGAAATAAGTGTCGTAGACATATATTTTTCTAGAGTGATGAAATTGTGAAGGGTTTCGAATATAAAACCGATGCTTTGGTACTATTGCTTTATTTGAATGATTAAAAGAGAAACGAGTCGGCCTGCGTGCCGACCGTATGTCTTTGATACGTTCTAAAATAATACTTTTTATATAATTCAACTGGATATTGTACATAATGTTGTTTCATAGTTCTCAGAGTTTGCTTACTTAATTATCATAGTTATAAATATTTAATAAATGAATCTACAATTACTGTTAGACCATGTAAAGAATAAAGATGACTTTTAAATTGCAATGCACACTGCTGGCCGGATTAAACCCGTTTGTACAATTACAACAATGTGCATTCGCAAACGCACGAATAAATTCATTATTTAACATTACAGAGTGGAAAAACCTTTACTGAATACGCTTACATTTGATGTACAGTAAAGTCAATACTGTCATAGCACATTATATACATTGTATTTTCAAACGTGTTTCATTGCAACCTCTCCTCACACCATCCTCAACCTTAACCACCTCTAAGTACTAGGCTGCAGCAGTTTCAGAATTATGTAACATTTTGGTGAGGTCTTTGTTTGAATTTGCCAGTGGTAAGTACTACCTCAAGATAACTGAAATCGATTCAACAGGAGGCAACCAGAATTCCATATGGAAGAAACTATGCCAGATTTTGCTACAGCATTTGATTCCATCCAAATTAACTGATTGTTAGAAAAATCATCTTTTCAAAAAATTCAAAATAGCTTTGTGAGACAAACATATTTCGCCATAAATAAAATTTGTAAAAGATCTTAAGCATAATGAACAGCGTTCATTCTTTTTAAAGTTTTGGTGAAATTTTTCATTACGTATTTTTAATATTCAAAATTTCGGTTATTTATGGAAGTTTCGAAACGCACTTTTCACCACTGTTTCCAGCTTACATTAACTCATTGTCGATTTCTTTTGTTGTTTAGTGTTTCGCATTTCCGACAATGTCTCCTGAGCAACGTTTAGAGTTCTGTATGCTCAAAACAGTGGTGAAAACCGCGTTACGAAATTTATAAGGAATAGATTACGTTCTGAAAATATATTGAAAATCTCATGAGCCAAAAGAAGGAAATCTTCTTAACAAAAATGTATTGATATATTTAAATACATCTAGTTCTAGTGTCAAAAAGGAAAGCAAGTCCAATATTTTAATTTTAAATGTTTTATTGTTTGTTAAGCTGTCTTATTTATTTCCTTATTTAAATTGTATGTTTAATGCTTATATAACCATGAGTAAACATCGTAATTAATATCAGGATTAACCTACATTCTATAACTTTCTGTACGCGATTTTAGTTGAGCAATAACTTATTCTAAATTCTAAATTTTGTTTCCGAAGTATTTTGAAAGACTCTCAGGGACCACTTGTATTTTGTTTTTGAAGTAGTTCGGAAGAATCTCGAGGACCTCTTGTAAATCCTGTGTTTGAAGTAATTTGAAGGAATCCCCGAGACGCTTTATGTCTGGTTTTCAAGTATTTTGAAAGAATCTCAGGGAGCCCTTGTGTGATTTTTGAAGTAGTTTTAAGAATCTTAGACACCCACTGTGTTTTGTTTTTGAAGTACCTAGTTTAAAAGAGTTTCGGGTAGAGCTTGTTTTTGAGATAATTCGAAAAAATCTAGAGAATATTGTTACGAATTGAAAATTCGCAGTAGCTATTTCGGTTTTTATTGGCATTCTCGGATCTGATTACATTTTGTTTACTCATTTTTTTTTTGTTTCGTCATTTCGTGCATTGGGTGGTTGGGTTGGGCACGGCGGCAATGAAGGACAACTTTGGTGGAGGGTTTGTCCCGAGCTTTTGACTCCCCCAGTCGCAAGACTGTCGCGATGATTCTGAGCTTGGAGGGGCTCAGATGAGTGTTTCAGCCTCGCTGTTGTAGATCGGTCTTTTGGATCGTTTCAGCTTGGTTCTTGCTATAAGGAACTGGATGGATCGCGCCATCCCAGAGCTTCACTCTGAAATTTGATTTTCGTTCTTTTTGTTATTTTTGTTCGCTAATTTCATTTGCTTACCTAGGTGGGTACAAACGCCGTGGAGCGTCCCCTAGAATTTTCGTCATTTCTTGAATCCTGATAGACTTGTTTTTTTTTTCTCTTTTGTTAATAACCATCGCATCCACTCATTAGTTACATCGATTAGGGATTTTCGTCGGAATTCGACGTTTCGTAAGTTTGCCACTAGAGGGCCAAACTTCTGTGAACTCTCGCTTCGTCACCTCGCCACGTCATCGCAGGTGGAAGGGAATCCATTTTTGCTTTGGTACTCCGTGCTGACTGGTGTTGGGGGATAGTGCTTTCCTCTTTTGCAGTTCGTTTTAGCAACCTTTTACTCGTCGTTTCGTTTGGAATTGCATTCGTCGGATCTGCTTGCTCCCCTAAAAGGTGCTATCGCTTAGAGCGCTTTTGTGAGCTGCAAGAGAAGTAGTGCGTTCGAGCACTACGACTTCGTCGGATTTTTTGGTTAAGGGCACTAGACCATCCCACTAAAATCGGAGAAGCTGCAGTCGATCCGCAGCTTTTTTTTTTTTCGTGTTGCTGATCTTATTATCCCCGAGATTGAGAATCGGATCCAGTTTTGAGTGGGAGAACGAATTCTATGAATTCCGACTGTCGTGGGCAGTCGTGAGCCCTCCCATAACAGCTGGAGAGTTATCATCTGTTGGACAGGCCGTCACAAAATCCCCGACTCGACATCGCCCTGGGAATTCGCTGCGACGCCGCTGTTTCGCCATCTCGTCGTTGATACCGCAGGAGGCAGGTGCCCATGGTACTTCCATTCCTTCTTATTAGATTTAAGTATTAATCGACTTACCTTCTTCATTGTATCGTAAATCGTTTTCGAATTTTGGCGTAACTAGCACTAGTACATAACCTATTAATAACAACCGGTACGACTGTGACGCTCCGCCCCACACTGATACCTTCGTACGATCGTTAGAACTACCGAGCGTGTGACCTACCTCGTCTTTTCCATTGCACTCGAAATATTTAATCAAATCGTTATTCGTGATGACTTCAATTAATTTGTTCGCTTCGTAAACCTCGTTCGTATCGCTCGTAATTCTCGTAAATAGTTAGTCGCCTTTATTAATTAAACCTCGTTCGTATCGCTCGTAATTATCGTCAATAGTTCGTCGCATTAAATCGTTAACATCTTATTCACTTATTTTTCTGCTTAATTATCTAGTTATTTCTCACTCTTATTTTTCTTCTTAATTAGTGATCTTAGGTTTTATTGTACTCAGATATTTTAAGTAACAGCTTGCAATTACAATATTTATATTTTTCCGGTTTTTTTCTTGTTGTAATTGTGTATTAATAAAAAACTGGTGGCGTCCTGGCGACGTCGCTACACAAAACAGTGTGCTCTATTCTTTGCGAACCTCTAGCGACCTGACACTTTGCACCCGCAGGAACTCACCCCTTCTCCACGAGCAGGCCGGCAGCGAGCTGTGAATTTGGCTCGTAATAATATCTTTTTTGGTTTTGAAGTAATTTGAAAGTATCTCGGGGACCACATGTAGGTCTTTCATTTAAGTATTTTGAAAGAATCTCGGAGACATCTTGGGTTTCATTTTTAAAGTAGCCGAAAAGAATTTCGAGAATACCTTATGTGTAGTTTTTCAAGTAGTTTGAAAGGATCTCGGGTACCCCTTGTATCTGATTTTTGAAGAAATTTGAAGGAATCTCGGAGATCTCTTTGGTTTTGTTTTTGAAGTATGTAGGTAGTGGGAAAGAATTTCGAGAACCTCCTGTGGCTCTTGTTTTTGACGTAATTTGAAAGAGTTTCAAGAGCCATTAGTATTTTCTTTTTTTAAATAATTTGAAAGAATATCGGAGACCCCTTGTGTCTGTCTGATTTTTGAAGTAGTTTGAAGGAATCTCAGTAGCCCACTGTGTTTTGTTTTTGAAGTACCTAGTTTAAAAGAATTTAGGGTAAAGCTTGTTTTTGAGGTAATTTGAAAAAATCTAGAGAATACTTTTTTTGGTTTTGAAGTATTTTGAAAGAATCTCGGAGACCTCTTAGGTTTTATTTTTAAAGTAGCCGAAAAGAATTTCGAGAATACCTTATGATTGGTTTTTCAAGTAGTTTGAAAGGATCTCGTGTACCCCTTGTATCTGATTTTTGAAGTAGTTTGAAGGAATCTCGGGGACCCCCCAGGTTTTGTTTTTGAAATATGTAGGTAGTTGGAAAGGGTCTCGAGGACCTCCTGTGGGTCTTGTTTTTGAAGTATTTTAAAAGAGATTCAGGAGCCCCTAGTATTTTCTTTTTTGAAGTAGTTTGAAAGAATATCGGAGACCCCGTGTGTCTGTCTGATTTTTGAACTAGTTTGAAGGAATCTCAGGGGCCCACTGTGTTTTGTTTTTGAAGTAGTTTGATAGAATCTCGGAGAACCTTTGTGTGATTTTTGAAGTAGTTTGAAGAATCCTAGACACCCACTGTGTTTAGTTTTCGAAGTACCTAGTTTAAAAGAATTTCGGGTAGAGCTTCTTTTTGAGATAATTCGAAAAATCTAGAGAATATCTTTTTTGGTTTTGAAGTAATTTGAAAGAATCTCGGGGACCACATGTGGGCCTTTCATTTAAGTATTTTGAAAGAATCTCGGAGACCTCTTGGGTTTCATTTTTAAAGTAGTCGAAAAGAATTTCGAGAATACCTTATGTGTGGTTTTTCAAGTAGTTTTAGAGGGTCTCGGGTACCCCTTGTATCTGATTTTTGAAGTAGTTTGAAGGAATCTCGGGGATCCCTTTGGTTTTGTTTTTGAAGCATGTAGGGGAAAGTGGTCACCATTCGTACGCGGGGCACATTCGTACAGTTAGTATAACAGAAATACTAAACGGCACACAAACATGCCTTTGCTTGTGTGCATAGACATATCGGCCGCCATGTTGCCAGCGGAGTGTCGCGCCAGTCGCACTACTGTGTATCAGCTGACAAGACGTAACGTGTTTTCGCGCGCGGTAAGTAAATTTTTTACGTAAATTTAGTTCATAATTTTGAGTAGAATTGTTATGTTTTTGACAAAATGGTGATGATTAATTAATGTTAACATTGTTTATTGTGAGCTTTAATTGTTATATTTCTCAAACTAAATTAGAATTTGTATAAAGTTGTATTTTAATTTTGTGCAAAGACATGGGGTGCATTCGGACAGCCAGACAGTGGGCACATTCGTACGCGTACGAATGCACCCCTTTACATTTCATTAACTACCAGTATATTAAAATTCAATTTTTATGTAATAACATATAGTATTACCTTTTAAAATTATCGTGTAGACAGCAAAATAACATCTTTTTCCTTTTATAAAGTAATCTTGTTCTAACAAAATGAAATATTTTTATTAAGTCAACCTTATAATTATTTTTTTACTGCAGAATCATGGTGCGAAAATATAAAAAAAAGGGTACGCGTACTCAAGAAGTGGATGAAGAATCCATGAATTTAGCAACTGATGATGTGATAGAAGGACGGTTGTCGTATAGGAAAGCCGCGTTAAAATACAACATCAAAACATCAACGTTGGAAAGCAGAGTTAAGAAATTTAAAGATAGCTCTAACGCCGATGGACCCTCACGAACTTTTCAATCAAAATTCACGAGTCTACAAGTCTTCTCATTGGAAGAAGAGGCACGCTTAAATGACTATATTACTAATTGCTGCAAAATGCATTATGGGCTAACGATAGTACAAATTCGGAAACTTGCCTACGAATATGCAAAAGCGTTGAATTTAAAATATCCAGCGAAATGGGACGAAAATCAAATGGCTGGCTTAGAGTGGATGCGTAAATACAGGGAACGAAACACCAACCTCAGTCTGCGAAAGCCAGAGAACACTAGCGCTGCTCGATCATTCGCGTTTAATAAAAATGCAGTCCAAGAGTTCTATAATAATTTGGCTGAAGTGTTACAGCGACATAATTTTGCTGCCGACAGGATATTTAACTTTGACGAGTCCGGCGTGTCTACTGTTTTAGAAACTCCTAAAATTTTGGCTCCTAAATCACAGAAACAAGTGGGACAAATTGTGTCAGCGGAAAGAGGCGAATTGATAACATTTGGTGCTATTATTTCTGCAAGTGGAAATACTATCCCTCCGCTATTTGTATTTCCACGGGTGCACTACAAAGACCATTTTCTTGAAGGTGCGCCTGAAGGAAGCCTCGGAGCTGCTAATAGAAGTGGGTGGATAAATGCTGACATATTTGTTTCAGTATTAAAGCACATTCAGAAACACACAATAAGCTCTAAAGAACATCCGATTTTATTGCTATGTGATAATCACGAAAGCCACATCAGCTTACAAGCTATAACATATGCTCGAGATAATGGCATAATTTTTGTGTCTTTTCCGCCGCACACAAGTCATCGATTGCAACCTTTAGACGTTGGAGTGTTCGGCCCATTCAAGGCAAAGTTGAAAATAGCGTTCAATAATTGGCATATGTCGAATCCTGGCAAAACAATCAACATTTATAATATTCCTAAACTGGTAAAACTTGCATATTTCGAATCTTTTACCGCAAAAAATATTACAAGTGGATTTGAAAACCCAGGTATATGGCCTTTCAATGAAATGGCCTTCAGCGATGGAGATTTCGCTCCCATTGACGTGTATGCTCCAAATAATTCGGTAAATGTGCCACCTAATCGCGAAACAAGTACTGTCGCTCTAGAACCACAACCTTCCACCAGCGTGCCATCGACTGATATGAATGATTCAGATATTCGTGAGCAGTCCCCTTCTTTGCTCCAAAATCCTCAAGACAATGTTACCAGAACTGGCGAACCTTCCACCTCTGCGGCTGGTGCACAATCTGAACCGAGTTCTTATCTTCCCATAACACCAGAAGTCATAAGACCTTATCCTACAGCTGTTAGAAACAGAAAAAGCAATAAAGGAAGAAAATCGGGTAAATCCCTTATATATACAGATACACCTGAAAAAAATGAACTAGAAGAGAGACATAGACAGAAAGAATTGAAAAAAATAGAACAGGAAAGGAAAGCCAGAGCTAAAGCAGTGAAACGAAGTTTGAAGGAACTTAATTCAAGACAAAAGAAAAAGAAAGCTAAGAAAATAGAAAGCGATGATGATTCAGGTGAATCTGAAGGATCGCAATTTAGCTTGCGGGAGAGTTCAACATCTCCAGTTGATTTAGAAATGGACGAAGAGATTGATGATCCTAGTATCAATAATAATTTAAATGTGATACCAGAGAAAATCAAAGATAACTGTTATGTTTTGGTAAAGTTTGAAAAAAAGACTTCTGTTATCTATTATGTCGGAAAAGTTCTCAGTCATTATTCGGATACAGAAATGAAAATAAGTTATCTTCGGAAGAAACCGGGATTATCATGGTCATTCTTTTTCCCTGATATAGAAGACATACACACTTTGTATATCAGCGATGTCGCCATGATCCTCCCTGATCCTCAACCACGAACGGCCTGTACATCCAGAATGGCTAGAATTTTTACTTTTGCAGTTAATTTAAATAATTATAATGTGCAATAAGTTCCAAAGTAACAACCAAATGTATAATTACCTACTTTAAGTTTAAATTGTCAAAGACTGTACAACGATGTCATACAAAATTATTGTAAACATCTCATTTAGACTGATTGTAAAGCTTAGAATTATCAATAAGTAAACTAAGGATGAACGATTTTATTTTTTGTTATTTTTCTAAAGAAAGATTTATCGACTATGAGTCAAGTCAAAATTATTAAGTTAGTTCTTTGATAAATAAATATTTTTATAATAAATAATAAAAATTTAACGATGTTAATTGGCTTTTTAATTTCCTGTATGAATCTACCCCATGCCGTACGAAAGCACCCCGCCTACTGTACGAACGTACCCCGTACGTGGGGTACGTTCGTACAAATATCTTATCATAGAAAAATGGCTATAACCCTTTAACATTTTGAGATAAAAGTTTCGGACTTTTTTGTAACAAACTACAATATATTTGTTATACTTAGGTACATAAACTAGATAAATTCGACAATTAATCATAAAGTAAAAAAAATAAATCTAAAAAGTGTACGAAGGGTAACCACTTTCCCCTAAGTGGTGGGAAAGAGTCTCGAGAACCTCCTGTGGGTCTTGTTTTTGAAGTAATTTGAAAGAGTTTCAAGAGCGCCTAGTATTTTCGTTTTTGAAGTAGTTTGAAAGAATTTCGGGAGTTTTTGTGTGATTTTTGAAGTAGTTTGAAGAATCTTAGACACCCACTGTGTTTTGTTTTTGAAGTACCTAGTTTAAAAGAGTATCGAGTAGAGCTTGTTTTTGAGATAATTCGAAAAAATTTAGAGAATATCTTTTTTGGTTTTGAAGTAATTTGAAAGTATCTCGGGGACCACATGTGGGTCTTTCATTTAAGTATTTTGAAATAATCTCGGAGACCTCTTGGGTTTCGTTTTTAAAGTAGTCGAAAAGAATTTCGAGAATACCTTATGCGTGGTTTTTCAAGTAGTTTGAAAGGATCTCGGGTACCCCTTGTATCTCATTTTTGAAGCAGTTTGAAGGAATCTCGGGGACCCCCTTGGTTTTGTTTTTGAAATATGTAGGTAGTTGGAAAGGGTCTCGAGGACCTCTTGTGAGTCTTGTTTTTGAAGTATTTTAAAAGAGTTTCAGGGGCCCCAAGTATTTTCTTTTTTGAAGTAGTTTGAAAGAATATCGGAGACCCCTTGTGTTTGTCTGATTTTTGAACTAGTTTGAAGGAATTTCAGGGGCCCACTGTGTTTTGTTTTTGAAGTAGTTTGAAAGAATCTCGGGGAAACCTTGTGTGATTTTTGAAGTAGTGTGAAGAATGTTAGACACCCACTGTGTTTTGTTTTTGAAGTACTAGTTTAAAATAGGTTCGGGTAGAGCTTATTTTTGAGGTAATTTGAAAAAATCTAGAGAAGACCTTTTTTGGTTTTGAAGTAATTTGAAAGAATCTCGGGGACCACATGTGGGTCTTTCATTTAAGTATTTTGAAAGAATCTCGGAGACCTCTTGGGTTTCATTTTTAATGTAGTCGAAAAGAATTTCGAGAATACCTTATGTATGGTTTTTCAACTAGTTTGAAAGGATCGCGGGCACCCCTTGTATCTGATTTTTGAAGTAGTTTGAAGGAATCTCGAGGACCCCTTTGGTTTTATTTTTGAAGTATGTAGATAGTTGGAAAGAATTTCGAGGACCTCCTGTGGGTCTTGTTTTTGAAGTAATTTGAAAGAGTTTCAGGAGCCCCTAGTATTTTCTTTTTTGAAGTAGTTTGAAAGAATATCGGAGACCCCTTGTTTTTGGTTTCTAAAGTAGTTTGAAAGAGTCTCGAGGACCTATTTTGTTTTTGAAGGAAGAAGTTTGAAAGAATCTCAGGAACCTGGTTTTCGTTTCTGAAGTGGTTTAAAAGTATCACGAGGACTACTTGTGTCTGGTTTTTGTAATATTTTGAAATAATCTCAAAGAATCCCGGGGATTCCTTCGGTTTTATTTTTGAAGTAGTCTGAAAAAATATCAGGAACCTCTTTGTTTTTGAAGAAAGAAGTTTGAAAGAATCTGAGGGACCCTTTTTTTTGTAAAGGAATTTGAGAAAATCTTGGGGACTCTCTAATAATAATAATAATAATAATCATTTTATTTCCAGAGAGACAAATACATTTGTATGGAAATCGTCAGTATAGAAAATAAAACAAAAGAGAATACATTACAAAGACATACATCAAACTAAGAATTCATTCACTGTATACAAACACTTCTTAACTAAATAATATTTTAGCTTATTTTTAAAGAGCCGCAAATTTGTAGTAGCTGTAATTTCCATAGGTAACCTATTATACATTTCTAAACCTGATACAAACAAACAATTTTTACAAATGGTTTTTTTCTTGAATGGAACATGAAACAGATTTTTTTTTCTTGTATTTTTGTCATGGATTTCATAATTTTTGATGAATTTCATAATTTATGATGACTCCTTTGGTTTTCTTTTTGAAGTATTTTGAAAGAATCTTGGGGACTCCTTGTGTCTGAAAAAATCTCAGAAACCTCTTGTTTTTGAAGGAAGAAATTTGAAAGAATCTCAGGAACCCCTGTAGTTTGTAAAGCAATTTGAGAAAATCTCGGGGATTCTCTGTCAGGACTACTTTGCTTTTCTTTTTGAAGTAGTTTGAAAGAATCTCGGGGACTCCTTGTGTCTGGTTTTTGAAGTAGTCTGAAAGAATTTCGGAGACCCCCTGTGGGTCTGGTTTCTGAGTAATATGAAACAATCTCGAGGACCCTTTGGATTTTGGTATCTCGTGGACTCTTTGTGTCTGGTTTTTGAAGTAGTGTGAAATAATCTCGGGAACTCTTTTTGTTTGCTTTTTTAGTCGCTTGAAGTAATCTCGGGAACCCCATGTGTATGATTTTTGAAGAAGTTTTCAAAGAGTGTCCGGGACTCCATGTATCTTGTTTCTAAAGTAATCTGAAAGAACCCCGGGGACTCCTTCGATTTTATTTTTGAAGTACTCTGAAATAATCTCAGAAACCTCTTGTTTTTGAAGGAAGAAGTTTGAAAGAATCTCAGGAACCCCTTTTGTTTGTAAAGCAATTTGAGAAAATCTCGCGGACTCTCTGTAAGGAGTCCTTTGGTTTTCTTTTTGAAGTAGTTTGGAAGAATCTCGGAGACTCTTGTATCTGGTTTTTGAAGTAGTTTGAAAGAATCTCGGAGACTAGCTGTGAATCTAGTTTCTGAAGTAATGTGAAACAATCTCAAGGACCCTTTGGGTTTTGGTGTATCTCGTGCACTCCTTGTGTCTCATTTTTGACGTGTTTTGAAGCAATCTCGAAACACCCTTGTGTCTGGTTTTTGAAGTAGTTTGAAAGAGTGTCCTGCACTCCGTGCATCTTGTTTTTGAAGTAATCTGAAAGAATCCCGGAGAGTCCTTCGGTTTTATTTTTGAAGTAATTTGAAAAAATCTAGAGAATACCTTTTTTGGTTTTGAAGTAATTTGAAAGAATCTCGGGGAGCACATGTGGGTCTTTCATTTAAGTATTTTGAAAGAATTTCGGAGACCTGTTGGGTTTCAAGTAGTTTGAAATGATCTCCGGTACCCCTTGTACCAGATTTTTGAAGTAGTTTGAAACAGTCTCGGGAACTCCTTGTGTCTTATTTTTAAAATAATCTGAAAGAAGCCTGGGGATTCCTTCAGTTTTATTTTTGAAGTAGTCTGAAAAAATTTCGGAAACCTCTTGTTTTTGAAGAAAGAAGTTTGAAAGAATCCCAGGGACCCCTTTTATTCGTAAAGCAATTTGAGAAAATCTCACGGAATCTCTGTAAGGAGTTCTTTGGTTTTATTTTTGAAGTAGTTTGGAAGAATATCGGGGACTCTTGTATCTGGTTTTTGAAGTAGTTTGAAAGAATCTCGGAGACTAGCTGTGAGTCTAGTTTCTGAAGTAATTTGAAACAATCTCGAGGACCCTTTGGGTTTTGGTATATCTCGTGCACTCCTTGTGTCGGATTTTTGACGTAGTTTGAAGCAACCTCGAAACACCCTTGTGTCTGGTTTTTGAAGTAGTTTGAAAGAATCTCGGGAAACTCTAGTGTTTTCTTCTTGCAGTAGTTTGAAAGAATCTCGGACATCCCTTGTTGACGTAATTCGAAAGAATCTCGGAGATTCCTTGTCTTGTTTTTGAAGTAATTTGAAAGTATCTCGGGGATCCCTTCTTTTATTTTTTAAATAATTTGAAAGAATTTCGGGGACCCCTAGTGTTTTGTTCTTAAAGTAGTTTGAAAAACCTCGCGGACCCCTTCTGTTTTGTTTTTGAACTAGTCTCAAAGAATCTCGAGGTTGCTTGTCTTGTTTTAGAAATAATTTGAAAGAATCTCGGGGATCCCTTCTCTTATTTTTGAAGTAATTTGAAAGAATCACGGGGAGTCCTTGTCTTGTTTTTGAAGTAATTTGAAAGAATCTCGGGGATTTCTTGTCGTTGTGCTCTGTGTTTGAAGCATGTAGTTTGAAAGAATCTCGAGGACCACTTGTGGGTCTTGTTTTTGAAGTAATTTAAAAGAATCTCGGGAACCCCCCTACTGTCTGGTTTTTAAAGTAGTTTGAAAGAGTCGTGGGGAACCTTTATGTCTTGTTTTTGAAGTAATATGAAAGAATCTGGGGATCCATTGTGTTGTGTTTTAAAGTAGTCTGAAAAAATATCGGAAGATTCTTTTGTTTTTGAATGAATTAGTTTCATAGAATCTCGGGGAACCCTTTTGATTATGAGGCAGTTTGAGAAAATCCCAGAGACTCCCTGTGAGGACGCCTTGCATTTTGTTTTTGAAGTAGTTTGAAGTAGTCTCGAGAACCAGTTGTGTTTTGTTTCTGAAGTAGTTTGAAAAAATTTTGGCGATCGCTTTCATGTTTCTGGAGGAATATGAAGAAATCTCGGGGACACGTTGCGTCTGGGTTTTGAAGTAGTTTTACAGCATCTCAGGGACCACTTGTGTTTTGTTTTTGAAGTAGTTTGAAAGAATCACGGCGAATCTTTGTGTCTGGTTTTTGAGGCGGGTTGAAAGTATCTCAATAACTCCTAATGTTTGTTTTTGAAGTAATTTGAGAGAACCTCAAGTCCCGTGATAAAGGGTAGAAAATTTAAACCGACATTTGAGAGGTCTAAATTTTACTTCTTTTAAAAGTTGATTAAACTTGGATTCGCGGACCGGCGCTCAATGGAAGAACCTAGTTCATATTCCAGAACCGGCGAACAAACCCACTAAATTATCCCGGCTGCCAAGATACCTTGACACTTTGACTCTTGACACTTCGAACATGACATTTCGGACTCTACAAAGTGACAAAATCCAGACCAGTTTGCAACAATCCCAAAACGACCAATAAATGTCTGCGCTGCGAATAGACGAGTACCCAGGATTTGCAAAGGAAGCCCTCTTGCTGCACAACGAGCTGCGGCAGAAGCACGGCGTGTCGGACCTCATTTTAAACAAAGAGGTAACGTAACCTTGGGGTGAACCTTTTCCTTAGCGAAGTTTTGCAGCTGTGCGGGATGGCGCAAGAGTGGGCCGACCAGTGTGCCAAGAAAAAGAGCATTGCGCAGCGGGGAGACCCAGAATACGGCGAAAACGTTTTCTGTAGTGGCAAGAAGAATGCTAGCGTTCAGGACGCTGTGACGGCTTGGTACGCGGAAGGGGAGAAATTTCCCTACGGCACGGAGAACGTGAAGAAGAAGAAGTACCAGTTTACGCAGTTGGTGTGGAAGGATACTACGGATTTGGGTGTGGGGATGGCCACTAGTGTTAACGGCAAAGTTTTCGTTATTGCCAATTACTATCCGAAGGGGAACATGCCGGGGACGTTTTCTGCGAACGTGGTCCAGGTGGTTGCCAATTAGGGTGGTTGGGGCGGATGATGGTAGAAGGGGCAATGGAACATCTTTGAAAATGGACTCTATAATTTGCTACTACAGTATTGACTCAAATGTGAACGTATTCAGTAAAGGTTTTTCACTCTGTAATGTTAAATAATGAATTTGGAAATTATTTAAATGGTGGAATCTATCGAATTTTTTAGTAACTCAACTCTTCCATAATAATTTTTATAGTACTAGACTTGTCTGGAACCTTGTTTGGTTTTGACTTATTCGTTCTTCTGTTCCCAATTATGTTTTGTCTCGAATTAACAGAAATCCTGTGGCGCAATTTTAGACTCTTCGTTTTGGTACAGTGTAATAAGATCAGACTGATTTTGGCAAAGGACATACGCTCTAAGAAAATAGAGGGTGGGTGGGCGGGGCTAGCACTTGTTAAAGTAAGACTTTTTTGAAAGGGTTGCTTAAAAATTTTCAGAAAATTCAGGGATTTAGTTCCCTCCGTGCTGATTTTAAAAATAATATAGCCTGTTTTTGGTCATGGAGCACTATTTTGGAAATATTCATAATGAAATTCGAACTTTCTGACATTTCTAAAAATTGTAAAATTTCATTGGATGATTCTGGAAAAACTGTTTGCGTATTCGAAGAAGTGACTTCTGTGGCGCAAAATCTATGAAAAGATGTATTTAGTTAAATTTCGAAAATGATCCAAAATGGGTCGAAATTGGGGTAAATAATATAGTGAAAAATTTCATTTCTGAAAAGGTTGTTTAAAAATTCTACAAATGAACTATTGAACTATTGGATTTTAAAATTTTTCATTTATTTAATTTTTCAATTCCTCGTCATTTAATTTTTCAAATTTTAGTGCTTGTGCTTACTTAGTATTTAATTGGGGATTCAATTTTTCATACTTTCAACCACTTCACCAACAAAAAACAAAGGGTTTACAAAATTTTTTCAAATTTCTTCAAAAGCAAGAAAAAGAATCCCCGACATTCCTTCAAACTACTTCAAAAACAAAACACAAGTGGTCCTCGAGATGTTTTCAAACTACTTCACAACCCAGACGTAAAATGTCCCTGAGATTCCTTCATATTGCGTGAGAAATATGAAAGCGATCCCCGAAATTCTTTCAAATTACTTCAAAAACACAACACAAGTGGTTCCCGAGATTTCTTCAAACTATTAAAAACCAAACAAAAGGATTTCCGGAGTTTGTCTCAAACTGCTTTACGAACAAAAGGGTTCTCCGAGATTTTTTCAAACTACTTCCTTCAAACACATAAGAGGTTCCGCGAATTTTTAAAGACTACTTCAAAAATAAAACCCAAGGGATCCCCGAGATACTTTCAAATTACTTCAAAAACAAGACAAGGAATCTCCAAGATTCTTTCAAATTACGTCAACAATAAAGCAAGGGATGTCCGAGATTCTTTCAAACTACTGCAAGAACAAAACACTAGAGGTTCCTGAGATTCTTTCAGACTACTTCAAAAACAAAACAGAAGGGGTTCCCGAGATCCTTTCAAACTACTTCAAAAACAAGACAAGGGATTTCCGAGATTCTTTCAAACTACTTCAAAAACAAATCACAAGAGCTTCCTCAGATTCTTCCAAATTACTTCAAAAACAAGACATATTAAAGAGTTATATGAAAAAAAATACGTCAGTTCGTAACGTTTTAATGAAACACCTTGCGCATTTGAAAGTAATTGCAAAGTATAACCCAATTAAACTTCATCAATAATTTTTTCAGAAGTTTATAATGGACTCCATATTATTTATTATTAATAAAAATAACAGAAAATCAGACACTAAAGCTGGAGTTGTTTTCAACTATACAGAGTGTTCTATTTTTGAGGAGTAACGTACAAGTAGTTTTTATTAAATGGAGCACGCTACATATTTTAATATCTTCTCAATTTTCTTCGTCTATATTATCGGAAATTTTCTCAGGATTACAAATCTGTGTTTATTTTTGCCAGTAACAACAGAAAAAATTTCCCTTCTTGGTAAAAAAAAAGAAAATTTAAAACCAGTCTGGAAAGGCGTCTATTTTATCGGAAATTTGTCCGAGGATCAAGAATCTGTGCTTCCATATCCTTCTATATCTATCTGTACTCTTCCAAATCCGTCTATATTCTTCCATATCCGTCTATATCAATCTGTAACTGTCGATATCCGTTTATATCTATCAATATCCGTTTATATCTAACAATATCCGTTCATGTCTTTTCTATATCGTTCCAAAAGTCTATATCTTTCTATATCGTTCTATATACATCTATATCTTATTATATCCCTCCATATCCGTCTGTGGCCATTTACATCTTTCTCCGTCTTTCTATTTCAGTCTATATCCTCTCACATTCGTTTATATCCGTCTATATCTATCAAAATCCATTTGTACCATTCTATATATTCTAAATTCATCTGTATCTTTTATAGTCGTCTATATCCATCTACATCTGTATATGTCTGTCTATATTCTTCAATATCGGTCTATATCTTCCCATAACCGTTCATATCTTTTCCATATTCTTCTATATTATTCTAAATAAGTCTATAGCCTTTACATCCTTTCATATTCCTCTACATCCATCTATATTTGTCGATATCCTTCTGCATCCCTCTATATCCTTCTATATCCGACTATATTCCGTTATATATTTTTTTTTAATCACGAATCTGTGCTTCTATATCATTATTCTATATTCGTCCATATCCGTCTGTACCATTCTATCTCCTTTTAGATGCCTCTATATATTTTGATGTGTGCCTATATTCTTCTAAATCCTTCTATACCTTTCTATATCCGTTCATATCCTTCTATATCCGTTGTCAATTATATCTCTTTACTTCCGTCCATATTCATCTATCTATTCCTATTTCGACCAATATTCTTCTCTCTATATACATCTGTATCCTTCTACATCTGGCTATATCTTTCTACATTTTTTCAGAGAATTTGTGCTTCTGTATCTTACTGTTTTTCTAAATACGTCTACATCTTTCTGTATCCTTCTGGATCCTTCTATATCATTTTATATACGTCTGTATCCATCTGTATGTTCCTCAGTTCTTCTATTTCGGTTTATATCCTCTCATATTCGTCTATATTCATCAAAATCCGTCTGTACCATCTTATATCTTTCTAAATACGTCCGTATCTTTCTATGTCCGTCCATATCATTCTATAGCCACATCTTACTATATTTGTCTAGATCTGTCATCCGTCTATACACTTCTATTTTATACCCCTCTGCAGCCGTCTATATCTTTTTATATCATTCATTATCCGCCTATATTCTTCTATATTGGTCTATCTTTTCCTGTATCCATCTATATGCTTCTATATCTGTCTATATACGTCTATATCCTTCATTATATCTCTTCACGTCTGTCTATATGGATCTATTCCTATATCCTTCTATTTCGGTCTTTAACTTTCTACATTCGTCTACATCATTCTAAACCCTTCTATCTCCGGCTATATTTTACTATATTTTTTCAGAAGATCACAAATCTGTGCTTCTATTACTTTCTATATCCATCTATCCATCAAAATCCGTCTTTGGAATTCTATATTCTTCTATATCTTTGTATACTTATTTATCCGTATGTACCATTCCACGTCTTTCTAAAACCATATCTATATCTTTCTATATATTTTTATATCCCGAGATTCAAACTACTTCAAAAACAGAATACAAGTGGTTCCCGGGATTCTTTCAAATTACTCTCCAAAAACAAGACAAAGGATCCCCAAAATTCTTTCAATCTGCTTCAGAAACCAAACACAAAGGGATCCCCGAGATTCTTTTAAATTACTTCAAGAACAAGACAAAGGAACCCCGAGATTTTTTCAAATTACTTCAAGGAGAAGACATCGTAGGAGCAGATGGGATCATCTGAAAATTGGGAAAGCACCTAATCCAAATTTCAAGTACTTTTGATGAAGTAAAAAGTAATTTTTTCCCGCACTGGTTCACCAGGTCCCAACTGACCTAACCTAGATTCAGTTTCACTTTTTCCCCGGTTCCAGATCAGATCACCAGACTCTAAGTGTCGACAGAAAGTGATGCCGCTTCTATCTCGGGTCAAATGAGGTCAGACTGGACTAGAACCCCCAGACAGGTTAAATAATTAAGACACCAACGCATTCTTGTTGAGTTTATTCTCCAAAATTGAAACCAGGACTTGTCGTCCCATACATGACAAAATACAATTGTTGGAGGTAATATCAATATCGAAATAACAATTTGTACTTGTTGTTGAAACCTTTTCAACACTGTGCACTGTACAACGTCAAACAACTATAATCCATGGTAAAAATTCAACAACTTGGAAGTTTTCCACGGACACTACTCTCCACTACAGTAAGAATTCGCATCAAATACTAGAAGCGTTTGTAAGGAACAAGTGCTGATTCAAATCGTCCTAAAATCACAGTGATAGGTGTAAACGCTTCTAAATCGTAAAAAATCGCTTCAGCAACCTAGTGATATTAAAACGCTGACGGATTAAACAGTTGCGGAGGTAATTAAAGTGTCGCCAACAACTTGGACAGTCTTCGAGGAATCACAGTCTATAAACTACACCTACCAAAAATCACTTATCAAACGGTACCACCAAGACATGACCATAGTAAAATCCAACAATTGCAACAAATTGATTATCGTGTGCTTAAAGGTTATATACAGTGATATATTAATAGAAAAGATTAATGCTCTTTGGTAACGAGCTGGAATTACAACTTCTCACTATCGAGTGTAAAAATGATAACATAACTATTCTACTACCCCTACGCTATAATTGATCTGGAATTATTATCAAATCTTTGGCTTTGTGGAATGTACAAAAATAAAATTACTTCTTCAAGGGTCAGAATCTGGGTCTGGGCACATTGTCGACGAACTGGCCGACGTAGTTCCCTCTCGGGTTGTAATTAGCGACCACGTAGGTCTCCCCTTTCTGGTTTTTGGCCATCGCGAACCCCAGATCCGTACAACCCTTCCATACAATCTGGGTGAAATGAAGAGTCCCGTGGTTGACTGCTTCCACTCCAAACGTGTGCATTTTGACTTCGTCGTACCACTCCTTGATGGCGTCACGGGGTGTCGGTACGTGAGTATAGTCCGACGAATATACGCAAAAAATGTTTTCTCCATATGGGTTGTTGGCTCGATGGCACATACTCCCACTTTTTGCACACGTGTCAGCCCATTCTTGCGCGTACTTACACATCTACAACTAAATATTAAGTACCAAGAATGATTAACCCAGCACTCACCTCTTTGTTGAGCTTCAAATCTGGTACCCCGTGCTTGCGTCGGTACTCGTTGTGCACTTTCAACCCATCGAGCGCGTATTGAGTGAACCCTTCCTCAGTGTTGGTACCCCGAGGGAAGGAAACCTTCTTCTCTGGTACTTCTTGTTTGGAAGGTGAGCTAAGTGGGGGTGGTACGTTTTCGACGTAGTGGCCAACGAAATTACCAGCGGGCGAGTAATTGGCGACTACGTAGATACTCCCTTGGCTATTTTTGGCAACTCCAACCCCCAACGACTCGCTTGATTTCCACACCACTTGGGTGAAGTGGCCCGACTTGAGACTGTTGGGTTCGCGCCCGAAGGGATGGTGCTGGACTTCTTCGTACCACACGTCCACGGGCGAGTGACCCGTGATGGTAAAATTAGGGTCTGAGGAGTACATGCAGTAGATGTTTTCGCCATGGTTGCAGCTGGGGCGGTGCTCCAGAATATTCTTAGCGGCTAAATGCTTAGCCCACTCTTCGCTATATTTGCACAGTTTCTTGTCGAGCTTCAAGGGTGGTACTCCGTGCTTTCTGCGGTATTCGTTATGAGCTTTGAGGAAGTCCTCCTCGAAGTTGCCTTCAGTACCGTTTCGGAGATCCTTCTGCGAACTTCCTAGTTTGGTACCGTTGTTGAGGGACAACTTCGAGAATCCGTTAGCGAAGTCTTTAACGTCTTCGTGGTTGTTGTTACCGGAAAAACCACCAACTGGTGGTACGTTTTTGCTAAAGTCGCCGATGAAGTTGCCAGGCGGGTCGTAGTTTGCCACCACCACCACTCTGCCCCCGGATTTGGCGAACGCCACCCCCAACCTAGCGCTTTCTTTCCACACGACTTGGGTGAAGTGACCCGAAGCCAGACTCGAGGGTTCGCCGCCGAAGTTGTAGTACTTGATTTCGCTATACCACGATTCGACTGGTTCCTTCCCTGCGACAGTGAAATTGGGGTTGCTCGAGGTCATACTGAAGAGATTCTCTCCATAGCTACTGTTATTGCTGTGTTGAAGCATATTCCTGCTGATTAAAAAGTTAGCCCATTGCTGGGACACTTTGCACAAATCTTTGTCTAGTTTAAGTGGAGGGACTCCGTGACGTTTTCGGTACTCGTTATGAGCCGTAAGGCACTCTGATTGGAAGTCCATGATGGGGTTTCTTTTTTTCTACAACAACAACAAATTCAATACTCGTGTTACTACAAAAAAAACTGGGTGGTACTTTATTCGATGGAGTTTTCTTGGGAGTTCTCGCTACCTTGTCGCTTAGCGACTCGATAAGGTCGGGTGGGAATTTTTCTTCACAGCCTTTCGTCTCTGTGGTGATTTTGCATTCGGTCCGTTGCCCTCGGAATGTTTCTATAGTTTCACGCGTAATCGTCTCTAATTTTGGTTCCTGCGTAAAAAACGGTGAAAGCATCCGTAAAAATGTAAAAAATTACGGTTGAGTGAGTGGCGCGATCGAGTAATTGTGCCGTTTTAAAAACCGTTCGGTTTTTCACGTTCGATTGAAATGGGTTTTGTCGGAGGATTTTGCGGCGGCCTTTCTCTGGGCGCTCGTAAAAAGCGCCCAGTTCATGCGCTTGAATATTTTAACCTTTGCGTGCGATGGTATTTTTTGCGTTAAATTATTTATTATTTAATTGTGTTGGACTTGGTGACGTTCGAGGCCGATACGTGTGTTGGTATGGGTGCTAAATGGGTTCGGTGATGCAATTACAAGAACTGTTATTGGGTTTACGGTGTGCAGTGAAAATTTTACGCTCTCGTACAATAACCGTCAACTATTTTTATATATTTGTGTTGGATTTAGTTTTTTAATTAATAATTGCATAAATGCTTTCCATAAATATTATTACTTGACGTTGTACTATAAATAAAGCAATTTCCTAGACCCATCACTTTTCCCCGGGTCAGTGTGATAATATTTCCACATTACGTTGCATTAACGATGTCACAAGAGCTGACTAATGCAATTTGAGGTCATAAACCGGACATTTAAAACAGAGTTTTATATTATCTATCAAGTTTCCACCGGAAATATCTAATTTTAAAATAATAATGTACTTCTTTTAGCATGTTCTTATATTCGCCTTTTTAATTTTAATCTTCTGGTCTATTTTTTGTTGCTGCAAAAAACTTAATTTAATAAATGTCAGAAATTCCCAAAACTGTTTACATTACAGAGAAACACGTTCTATTTTTTTTTTATATGATTTATTCTATATTTAGAGACACACCATATAATTTGTAATAAATTATTGCAATTATTTTAAGCGTCACACAAGTTCAGAATAATAGAACGACGTCAGTTTTAAAATCACACCTCAAACATAAATTAGACATCATTAGAATCCGACAAGTGTGAAAATTTCCAAAATCTAATAGGAGCTATTATTATTTTTTTTACATTTAGATGAATAATAGCGCTCCGCTAACGCGATTCATTGAATAGCAAACTTTCCTGATTTTTTTTAAGCAGTTTATTCCATATTTACAGACACACTGTACACTTTACACAATTATTTTGATTATTTAAGGTGTAACATGTTGGTCACCTAAGTCCAGAACAATAGAGTGACATCCACTTAAAAATCAAACCTCAGACACAAATTGAACATTAAATTACAACGATTGTGGTGTCAATTAAAAGAAAAATGTCTTTTAATTCGACAAGTGGCAAAATTTTCAAAAAATGCTCAACCGTTTATTTTTCTACATCTAGATCAGCAAAAGCTTGTCAATGAAATACATCATACAAAAATATTTTCTGTTTATTTTTATAATTTATGGCATATTTCGAGACCTACTGTACATTTTACATTTTAACATGTTTTAAGTTTCATGTTGCGAAAAGAAGTCTACACATATTAAAATAACAAGGCAAAATGTAAGCCCGCCCACCCGCCCTGTCTCAATTGTGATGATTTTTTTTATTCGCCGTCGATCAAGCTTAACTGCAAAATACTTATTTCTTTACAAGAAATTGAAAACATGTTTTTGAGTATCGTGTTGTTCAAAGAATACTATGCATATTAAGAAAAAAAAGCAAAATATAAACCCCGCCCACCCACCCCATCGCAATTGTGATGATTTTTTTCTTAGAAATTTAAAATACATTTAAAATGATAAATTTTTGTAGGGAAATGTGGATTTTGCAATTAGGCTCCGCCCGTAGGTCTGGCAACGAATGAAAACTTCATTACTACATATTTAGATCAGGTCAGGTCTTCTCAGGTCCAGTCAGGTCAGATCACATGGTAATATCTCGTAGAAAAATAAGGATTTTACAATGAAACTTCGCCCTTCGGGTGACGACGAATAAAAAAATCATCAGAATTGAGATAGGGCGGGTGGGCGGGGCTTATATTTTGCTTTTTTTTTTAATGTACATTGCCATCATTTCACACGAAGAAACTTAAAACATGGTTAAAATGGAACATTTTTGCAAGGAAATATGGATTTTCAATTATGAAGCGGAGCCTAATTACGAAATCGATATTTCGTTATACAAATTTTCCATTTTAAACATGCTTTAAGTTTGATGTTATGAAAAGAAGTCTACACATATTAAAATAACAAGGCAAAATGTAAGCCCGCCCACCCACCCTATCTCAATTGTGATGATTTTTTTTATTAGCCGTCGATCAAGAGGGCGTAGCTAAACTGCAAAATACTTATTTCTTTACAAGAAATTAAAAACATGGTTTCGCGTATCGTTTTGTTCAAAGAATATGTATATTAAGAAAAAAAGGCAAAATATATAGACCCCGCCCACCCACCTCATTTCAATTGCAATGGTTTTTTTTATTCGTCGTGAGCCAAAGGGACAAGAAACTTAAAAACATAACTAAAATGGTAAATTTTTGTAATAATTAAACAACAAGCGTCAAAATTTTTGAAAAATTGGCCATTTTTTCCTATATCTAGATCAGAAAGAATACGTGTCAATGCGATATTTCTGTCTTTTTTATGTAATTTATGCCATATTTACGAACACACTGTGCATTTTACAATAAATATTTATAATTATTTTGGGTGTCACATGTTCGTCACATAAGTCCAGAAAAATAATCTGACATCCATTTAAAAATCAAGTCTCAAACACAAACTGGACCTTAAATTATAAAAATTGAGGTGTCAATACGAAGGCAAAATTTTTATTTTAACTCGACAAGCGTCAGAATTTCCAAAAAGTAGTTAATTGTTTATTTTTCTATATCTAGATCAAAGAGAACTCGTAAATGAGATACATTATACAAAAATATTTTCTTTTTTTATGTAAATTATGCCATATTTACAAAATTGTGGATTTTACAATGAATTATTGCGATTATTTTAAGTGTCACATGTCGGTCACCAAAGTCCAGAATAATAAGATGACATCTACTTTAAACAAATTTTAAGAAAAACTGTAAAAATATTGTGATGTCGATGAGAAGAAAGAAAATTATTTTAAACCGACCAGTGTCAAAATTTTCAAAAAATGGTCAATTATTTATTTTTCTCCATCTAGATCAGTAAGAGTACTTGTGAATGTGATACATTATGCAAAAGCATTTTCTGTCTTTTTTTAGATAATTCATGTCATATTTAGAGAAGAAAACATTTTCTTTTATTTGGCCAAGTGTCAAAATTTTTGAACAACTGACCATTTTTTCCTATATCTAGATCAGAAAGAATACTTGTCAATGCGATATATTATCCAAAATCATTTTCTGTCTATTATATGTAATTTATGCCATATTTACGAACACACTGTGCATTTTACAATAAATATTTATAGTAATTTTGGGTGTCACATGTTCGTCACATAAGTCCAGAATATTAATGTGGCATCCATTTTAAAATCAAATCTTGAACACAAACTGGACATCAAATTATAAAGATTGAGGTGTCAATAGGAAGCCAAAATTTTTATTTTAACTACACAAGTGTCAAAATTTCCAAAAAATATGTAAATGTTTATTTTTCTACATCTAGATCAAAGAGAACTCGTAAATGAGATACATTATACAAAAAAAATTTCTTTTTTTATGTAAATTATACCATATTTACTAAATTGTGGATTTTACAATGAATTATTGCGATTATTTTAAGTGTCACATGTCGGTCACCTAAGTCCAAAATTACAAGTTGACATTTACTTTAAACAAATTTTAAGAAAAACTGTAAAAATTGTGATGTCGATGAGAAGAAAAAAAATTATTTTAAACCGACCAGCGTCAAAATTTTCAAAAAATGGTCAATTATTTATTTTTCTCCATCTAGATTAGTAAGAGTACTACTTGTGAATGTGATACATTATGCAAAAGCATTTTCTGTCTTTTTTAATATAATTCATGTCATATTTAGAGAAGAAAGCATTTTTTTTTTATTTTGATAAGTGTCAAAAATTTTGAAAAACTGGTCATTTCTTTCCATATCTAGATTAGAAAGAGTACTTGTCAATGAGGTATATTATCAAAAAGCATTTTCTGTCTTTTTTATGTAATTTATGCCATATTCACGAACACACTGTGCATTTTACAATAAATATTTATAATTATTTTGGGTGTCACATGTTCGTCACATAAGTCCAGAAAAATAATCTGACATCCATTTAAAAATCAAGTCTCAAACACAAACTGGACGTTAAATTATAAAGATTGAGGTGTCAATACGAAGGCAAAATTTTTATTTTAGATAGACAAGCGTCAGAATTTCCAAAAAATAGTTAATCGTTTATTTTTCTATATCTAGATCAAAAAGAACTCGTGAATGAGAGATACATTATACAAAAGTATTTTCTGTTTTTTTTTTTTTAAGTAAATTATGGCATATTTATTCACTGTGGATTTTACAATGAAGTATTGCGAGTATTTTAAATGCCATATGTTGGTCACCGAAGTCCAGAATAATAAGATGACATTACTTTAAACAAATTTTAAGAAAAACTGTAAAAATTCTAATGTCGATGAGAACAAAAAAAATTTTTAAACCATTGTCAAAATTTTCAAAAAATGGTCAACTGTTTATTTTCTACATCTAGATTAGAAAGAGTACTTCTCAATATGATACATTATCTAAAACCATTTTCTGTTTTTTTATGTAATTTATCCCATATTTAGACAAGAAAACATTTTCTTTTATTGCGACAAGTGTCAAAATTTTTGAAAAACTGGCCAATTGTTTATTTTTCTACGTCTACGTCAGAAAGAGTACTTGTCAATTAAATACACCATCCAAAAATATTTTCTGTCTTTTTTACATAATTTGTGTTATATTTGGAATCACACTGTATATTTTACAATAATTTATTGCCGTTATTTTGAACGTCACATGTTCGTCACGTAAGTCCAGAATAATTAGGAGATACCCACTTCAAGATTAAACCTCAAACAAACTGGACGTTAAATTACCAAAACTGTGGTGATACTAAGAAGAAAACAATTTACTGTGAATGAAAAAGCGTCAAAATTTTTGAAAACTGGTTAATTTTTTTTTACACCCGTCTTAAAATTGAACCTCAAACACAAATTTAACATCAAATTATACAAATTGTCTGGTCAGTTGCTCCAAAGAAAATGTTCTTGTAATCCGACAAATCTCAAAATTTTCAAAACTTGACATTTTACATATAATTATTTCGATTATTCTAAGTGTCACACGTTGGTTACCTCAATACAAAATAATAAAGTGGCATCCATTTTAAAATTAATCCTCAAACACAAATTATGCATCAAATTATAAATATTGCGGTGTCAATAAGAAAAAAATATTTTCTTTTAATTGTACAAGTGTCCAAATTTTTGAAAAACTGCCCAATTGTTTATTTTTCTACGTGTACATCAGAAAGAGTACTTGTCAATGAAATATACCATCCAAAAATATTTTCTGTTCTTTTTTACATAATTTGTGTTTTATTTGAAAACACACTGTATATTTTACAATAAATTATTGCCATTATTTTGAACGTCACATGTTCGTCACGTAAGTCCAGTATAATTAGGAGACACCCAGTTCAAGATTAAACCTCAAACAAACTGGACGTCAAATTACAAAATCTGTGGTGCTACAAAGAAGAAAAAAAAATTCTGTTAACGCGAAAAGTGTCAAATTTTTGAAAACTGGTTAATTTTTTTTCTACATCTATCTTAAAATTGAGCCTCAGACACAAATTGGATATCAAATTATGAAAATTTTGGGGTTAATTAGATTAAATTTTCTTGTAATCCGACACTTGTCAAAATTTTCAAAAATCGGTTAATCGTTTATTTTTCTACATCTAGATTCTGAAAGAGTACTTGGCATTGACGTGCATTATCCAGAAACATGTTTTGTCTTTTTTTATGTAATTTATGCCATATATGAGGAAACACACTGTATATTGTACAATAAATTATGGCAATTATTTTGAACGTTACATGTTCGCACCACACAAGTCCGGAATAATTTGGAGACATCCAATTCAATATTAAAACTCAAAAAAACTTGATGTCAAATTACAAAAACTGTGGCGCTATTAAGAAGAAAATAATTTTCTTTTACTCCGAAAAGTGTCAAAATTTTTTAAAACTGGTCAATTTTTTTATGTAATTTTGCCTTATTTAGAGACAGTGTGTATTTCACACTTAATTATTGCAACTATTTTAAGTGTCACATGTTCGTCACACAAGTCCAGCATAATAAGGCGACAGCCATTTTACAATCAAACCTCAAACAAAAACCACACTCTATAAAGAATGCGGTATTAACGAAAGCTATGTATTTAATAAATAATATCACTTTCAATTTTACAAATTTATTTAAAACTTTTACCGCTCACTGCATACCCACTAATTGAAAAAATCTGTAAGTCAAGGCTTCATAAGCAACGTAATTAAAATCGCGAATAATCAAATCAACCAAACAACAACAACAACAACAAAACCCATCTTCATCGCACGGAAAAAAAATCAATTTCCCGATCAAACAACACAACCCTGCGACCTTCAAATCTCCAATAATTAACCCCCTAACTAATTGATAATTACCTGTCCTTTCTCGATCGATGCGAACGTCCTCTGATCGGTCTTCCTGACCATAACAATCCTGCTCGAGCCGTCGTGTCCGTGCACGGTCTTCCGGAACCTGTGCAAGTCGGTGAGGGATCCGGGGAATCCGGGTTTTCGCCTGCACAGAGACATATCTAAAGGGTAGCCGCACATTTTCGCGCCTCGGGAATCCGACTCTGAGCTCCGAGGTGAGAGCGCAGTGCCGTACCGAACACGAATGTTCAGCTAGTGTGAACCGCACGTTGCCTTTCCAATCTTTGTTCCGTTTTGGTAGCCAAGTGTAACAAATATTAGAAAATTGTATGCGGAGGATCGGACACGCGGGATATTAGATATCGGCGGCTAATGAAACGCATCACATGCGTGTTCGGTTTGTTTCGTCGAATGGGTGGTTGGAAAGTTGGAAAGCGTTTTATTGTTGTTTATGGCCGGATGGAACGACGTGGAGTTTGGCGGGAGTTGCGTTCATGGGTTTTTATTAGCTGTAATTTATTCGGGGCGACGGGTTTGGGAGTTGTGGATGGGTATGAATCGATAACGGTGGTTGGTAAACGAACGTGACATTCACTGGTTTAAAATAGAGAATGTTTTGTTTAAAAGACCGGAAATCGAAAAGTTCGCGGCAAAATTTGTGCAGACGGTACGTTCTATTTTTAGCGAACAATCGAATAGTGTGATGTAAGGTCAAGGTTTCGGAAAACATTTTCATAAATAAAATCAGTACTTCAAATAAATGAGCTACATTGTCACACTAGTGCGGCAATAACAAATCGAAACCTGTTTCGTATATGTACTTATTAAAATTAGCGTGCATTAATAACAAAAGCATATTTACAAATATGTTTATTTTTAACCACATTATGAACACGATACCCTATGTAACACGCCTACTTTTTAATTATGCAACTGTTTGTATTTTAGAAGGGATATTTGCATTTTAAATATTTTTTTATACGATATAAATCTGATGCATAAAAATCTGGTTAAAAGGTAAACAAATTGTTTCTCAGAAACATATGTAGTATATAAATATAGACGAGATAGGTAAAACCCATTTTAACAAACACGTATCTTATCAAATTTCTTTACTTTACTTCTAGAACGGAATGATTATTTTTTACCATATTTATAGTTTCACCCATAGAAATACGCTTCTGGTGAATTGGACAACCTCATCATTGTGCGCAGTAAAGGTGTCTAAATTTTGTAAAATAATGTACTTCCTGTATTCCTGGTTTATGAATCCGCCTCGATTTTTACTACAATTACTTTACAAAATTTGTTTGTGCAATATTTTTACCGTGTTTCGCTTGCGTGGGTTCGAATTCCATCCTTATTATCGAATGTTTTTTTGTTCGAGTAGTGTCTAAAGGGCGAGGGAAATTCTGTCTAGATAATTTTAGATCAATTTTTTAAAATGTATAATTATTATCGTTTTCCGAACACTTACTTTTTGATAATTGTGTACTTTTTTTTCGTCTTTTTTAACAAGGATTTTTTTTACTATCAATAATTTTTAAATTGTCAATATCGAGAACTGTGAAAAATAAATATAGAAAAATTGAAAAATAAAAAAATTGCTAAATAAAATCAGTTTTTCGATATTCCACCTATACCATTGTTCGGTTTTCATTATTTAAATTTTTAATTAGCAATTTTTGGAGTTTAGGATTTTTCGATTTTTCAATTTTTCGTTTATTCAATTTTATGTTTTTTTAAATTTGCGTTTTTGCAACGTATCGATTTTGAAAATCCTGAAATTGAAAAATCGAAACACTGAAAATTTTAAAACTAGTTAAAATTGTAAATGTGAAAGATTGAAAAATAAAAATTGAAAAATTGAAAATTCGTAAAATTGGATAAGTGCAAACCGTAAAATTGTTGGTAAACTGAAAAATTGAAATAATAGAAAATCGAAATTTTGAAAAATAGAAAAAGTGGAAGAATTGATAGCTTGAAAAATTGAAAATTTTAAAAATCGGAAAATGCAAAATTGTGAATTTGAAAAAAACGAAATATCGAAAAATTGAACTCTTGAAAAAAAAAATTGAAAAACTGATAAATTACATCATCGTAAAATTCGAAAAACTGCAAACCTGTGAAATTCAAAAATCGAAAAATCGATGAACGGAAAAATGAGGTAAGGCACAATCGAAAAATTCAAAACTGAAAAATCTAAAAATCGATAAATTGCGGAATTCTCCGGTTTTTTGGATTTTTCGATTTTTCAGCTATTAGTATTCCATTTTTCGATTTTTCATTATTTAGATTTTTATTTTGCAAATTTTTCGAATTTACAGTTTTTGATTTTGCAATTTTTCGTATTTGTTTAATGAATTTTCAGTAAATCCAACAAATCGAATAACTGATAAAGTTCAAAAAAATCAACAAAATCAAAGATTTTAAAAATTCAAAAAAATTAAAAATCCAAGAAATCCAGGAAACAAAAAAACCTGGGAAATCGGATAATTCCAAAAATCCAGAAAATAGAAAATATCACAAAAATCGAAAAAAAATTGAAAATGAAAAATAAAATAAAAAAAAATAGAAAATATCAAACAATCCAAAAAGTCCCAAAAGTTCGAAAGGTCCAAACCATATTAAGGAAGAATCGAAAGAATCCAAAGATTCCAAGAATCCAAAGAATCCATAGATTCGAACATATCCAATAAATTCAAGAAATTAAAAAAAATCGAAAAATCCAAGAATTTAAAAAATCCAAAAAATATGAGAAATCCAAGAAATCCAGAACTGGAAAAACTAAAAAACTCAAGAAATTCAATAATTCCGACGATGCAAAATAAATAAAAGAAAAAAATAAACATTCATAAATCAAAACAATTCAAAAAATCCAATAGAACCAGAAAATCTAAAAAATTCAAAACATCCAAAACATCCAATAGATCCAAAGATCCAAAAACCCAAAGTTCCCAAAAATCAAAGTGCCAAAAAAACACAAGAATCCAAATAATCCAAAGAATCCGAAAAATCCAAAAAATCCAAACTATCCAAGGAATTCAAAAAACCGAGAAAATCGACAATAGTAAAACAAATAAAAATAAAACAAAAACCGAAAAAAGCAGAAAATGAAAAATAAAACAAACAAAAATAAAAATTATTAAAAAATCCAAAAAGTCCCAAAGATCCGAAAGATCCGAACGATCCGAAAGATCCAAAAGATTGTAAGAAAGAATCCAAAGAATCCAAATATTCCAAAGAATCCAAAGAATACAAAGAATCCACAGATTCAAAAAAATCGAAGCGATTTAAAAAATCTAAAATATCTGAAAAATCCAAAAGATCCCAGAAATTCGCAAAATTAAAAAAACTCAAGAAATGCAATAATTCGGACAATCCAAAAAAATACGAACATATCCCAGAAAATCCAAAAAATAAATAAAAAATAAAAATTATCCAAAACTCAAAAAAATAAAAAAAATCTGATAGAATCAGAAGATCCAAAAAATTCAAAAGATCCAAAGATCCAAAAAATTCAAAGTTCCAAAGTGCTAAAAAATCCCAAGAATCGAAAGAGTCCGAGAAATCCAAAAAATTCAAAGAATTCAAACAATCCAAAAATTAAAAAAAAACTGAGAAAATCGAAAATAGTCAAAAAAATAAAAATAGAACAAAAATCAAAGAATTTAAAGATCAAAACAATATAAAAAACCCAAGAAATTCAAAATCTCAAGAAATCCGATAATTACTATAATTCAAAAATCGAAAATATCCCAAAAAATTCAAAAAAATTAGAAAATAAATAAAACAAAAATACAAAAATTATCCCAAATATCAAAAAAAATCCAAAAAATCATAAAACAATAAAACAAAAAAATTAAATTATCAAAAAAATCCAAAAAAACAGTTAATGTTGCTCTGATTTTCTATTTTTCAATAATTCAACAAAAAAAGCAAATTTCTTCAAACTGAAATTGTGAGATCGAAAAATTGAAAAATTTAAAAATCGTAAAATTCTAAAATTGCAAACCGAAAAATCTATGATAAATTGAAAAATAGAAACGGTGAAAATTCGAAACTGAATAATTGAAAAAACGAAAGAATCAATACAGCGAAAAATTAGGAAATTGAAAAATCGGAAAATTGCAAAATTGTGAATTTGAAACATAGAACAATAATATCAAAAACAATAATATCAAAAAGTTCAAAAAGCCCCAAAGATCCGAAAAAATGCGAACGATCCGAAAGATCCAAAATATCGTAGGGAAGAATTCAAAGAATCCAATGAATCCACAGATTCCAAAAAATTCAAAAAATCCAAAAAACTCGATAATTTCAAAAAACTCAGGAAATCCAATGATTCTGACAATCCAAAAAATCGAAAATATCCCAAAAAATCCAAAAAAAAAGAAAATAAATAAAACAAAAAAACAAAAATGACCCAAAAATCACAAAAATTCAAAAAATCCGATAGATCCAGGAGATCCCAAAAATTCAAAAGGTCCACAAGGTCCAAAGATCTAAAAAATTGAAAGTTCCAAAACATCCCAAGAGTCTAAAGAATCCAAAAAATCCAAAAAACCCAGAAAATCGCAAATACGCAAAAAAACAAAAATCAAACAATTTAAAGATCAAAACAATATAAAAAATCCACGAAACTCAAAAAATCAAGAAATCCGATAATTCTACCATCCAAAAATCTAAAAATTACAAAAAATCAGAAAATAAATACAACGCGAAAATTATAATTATATAATTATATAATAAAAATTATACCAAATATCAAAAAATTCCAAAAAATCAGAAAATTAAAAAACAAAAAAGTAAAAATTATCAAAAAATTCAAAAAATCCGTTTATGTTGCTATGATTTTCCGTTTTTCAATATTTCAACAAAAAAAGCAAATTTATTCAAACTCAAATTTCCAGAAATTCAAAAACTGTAAAACTGGAAGCTCGAAAAATCGGGACATTTTAAAATTGGAAAATTAAAAATTGTGAAATCGAAAAATCGTTAAATTTAAAAATCGTAAAGTTGTAGAATCGCTTATCGAAAAATTGATGAAAAATAAAATCGAAACATTAAAAAATAGAAATCGTAACTGTAATGGAGAAATGTTAAAAAGGAGAATCATGATGCAGAAATTACAGGAAAACTAGACCACAAAAAAGTAAAAAAAAGACAAAATTTTGTTTTCCAAACAAAAATACTTGGAAAAAAATGTATAGCTTTATACTAAAATTTCTGATGACGTCACAAATACGAAAGTTTGGGTCAAAGATTTTCAGATTTATTCCCAACCTCCACAAGAAAAACCTTGACGATGTCATTTTTCATAATTTTTTAAAAACACAAATGTCACCATACAAATTATGACAACAATTACAATATTCTTACCGCTTTTAGAGAGAAAATAGAGTATCACGTTCGTTATTAGCACTCAAAGCTTGAACTAAAATTTTCTCTTAAGATAACTGAATCTTTGAATGTTACGATATATATAATATTATCAGAAATCTGCGACGTAGATAATGTTTCATTGATTTTCTTGTAAAGTAAACAATGTCTATAATCTAAATAATCGTGAAATTCGATAGCACTACCTATTACACCTGTGCTGCTAATCAACAACGTAAGTTACCTTGAAGACCTACTTCAACACTAAAATTGATAACAGCTTTAAACACTTGCACTGTTTTATCAAAATTTTTATTGGCAGCCTTAAAAAGCAATAAATAAATAACCTACGAAACTAGAATAAGAAGAACTTTTTTCTTTATCAATTATAAATTAATTCACAACCAAAGCTCCGAGTTTGTACCACCACCAAGAAAAACCTCGCTGTCTAGTGCGAGATTCACTCAATATATTTTTTGTAATAATAATAAAAGAGCAGCCAATGACTTCCATTAACAAGAGCGACGCGACGGCTCTTGGGTTGAAATGAATTCATTCATTGTGCAGACGAGACACAGAAGATCCAAAAGATCCAAAAACCCAAAGTTCCAAAAAATCAAAGTGCCAAAAAATCCCAAGAATCCAAAGAATCCGAAAAATCGAAAAAATCCAAACTATCCAAGGAATTCAAAAAACCGAGAAAATCGAAAATAGTCAAAAACAATAAAAATAAAACAAAAGCCGAATAAATCAGAGAATGAGAAATAAAACAAACAAAAGAGTAAAAATTATTAAAAAATCCAAAAAGTCCCAAAGATCCGAAAGATCCGAACGATCCGAAAGATCCAAAAGATCGTAACGAAGAATCCAAAGAATCCAAATATTCCAAAGAATCCAAAAAATACAAGGAATCCACAGATTCCGAAAAGTCCAAGAATCTCAAGAAATTAAAAATAAAGAAAAAATCGAAGAATTTAAAAAATCAAAAATATCTGATAGATTCAAAAGACCCCAGAAACTCGAAAAATTCAAAAAACTCAAGAACTCCAATGATTCTGACAATCCAAAAAAACGAAAATATCCCAGAAAATGCAACGAATAATAAAAAAAAATAAAAATTATCCAAAACTCAAAAAAATCCAAAAAATCTGATAGAATCAGAAGATCCAAAAAATTAAAAAGATCCATAAGATCCAACTATCCAAGGAATTTAAAAATCCGAGAAAATCGAAAATAGTCAAAAAAATAAAAATAAAACGAAAATCGAAAAAATCAAAAAATGAAAAATAAAACAAAAAAAAACTAAAAATTATAAAAAAAATCAAAAAATCCCAAAGATGCCAAAGATCCGAACGATCCGAAAGATACGAAAGATCGTAAGGAAGAACCTAAAGAATACAAAGAAACTAAAGAATCCAAAGAATCCTAAGATTGCAAAGAATCCACAATTCCAAAAAATCCAATAAATTGAAGAAATTAAAAAAATCGAAAAATCGAAGAATTTAAAAAATCCAAAAAATCTGAAATATCCACGAAACCCAAGAAACTCGAAAAATTCATAGAACTCAAATAATCCAATAATTCTGTCAATCCAAAAAATCGAAAATATCCCAAAAAATAAGAAAATAATTGAAACAAAAAAAAAATAAAATTATCCAAAAATCAAAAAAATTCAAAAAATCCGATAGAACCAGAAGATCCTAAAAATTCAAAAGATCCAGAAGATCCAAAGATCCAAAAAATCCAAAGTTCTAAAAAATTCAAAATACCAAAAAATCCCAAGAATCCAAAGAATCCAAACTATCCAAAGTATTCAAAAAACCGAGAAAATCGAAAATAGTAAAAAAAACAAAAAAACAAAAACCAAAGAATTTAAAGATTAGAACAGTATAAAAAAATCCAAGAAACTGAAAAACTCAAGACATTCGACAATTGCTACAATTCAAAAAATCGAAAATATCCCAAAAATTCCAAAAAATCAGACAATAAATAAAACAAAAATACAAAAATTATCCCAAATATCAAAAAAATCAGAAAATAAATAAAACAAAAGAAATTAAAATTATCAAAAAATCCAAAAAAAAACCCGTTAATTTTCCTGATTTTCCATTTTTCAATAATTCAACAAAAAAAGCAAAGTTGAAACTGAAATTTTGAGAAATTCAAAAAATGTAAAATTGAAAACTCGCAAAATTGAGATATTTTAAAACAGGAAAACCCAAAATTTGTGAGATCGAAAAATTGAAAAAGTTAAAAATCGTAAAAATGTAAAATTGCAAACCGAAAAATTTATGATAAATTGAAAAATCTAAACGGTGAAAATTCAAAAATATCCCAAAAAATAAAAAAAAAATAAATAAAACAAAAAAACAAAAATGACCCAAAAATCACAAAAATTCAAAAAAACCGATACATCCAGAAGATCCCAAAAATTCATAAGATCCACAAGGTCCAAAGATATAAAAAATCGAAAGTTCCAAAAAATCACAAGAGTCCAAAGAATCCAAAGAATCCGAAGAATCCGAGAAATCCGAAAAATCCAAAGAATCCAAATTATCCAAGTAATCCAATAAAAAAATAAAAATAAAACAAAAATCAAAGAATTTAAAGATCAAAACAACACAAAAAATCCACGAAACTCAAAAAACTCAAGAAATCCGATAATTCCTACAATCCAAAATTCCGAAAATTACAAAAAATCAGAAAATAAATAAAACAAAATACAAAAATTATCCCAAATATCAAAAATATCCAAAAAAATCATAAAATAAATAAAACAAAAAAAATTTTAATTATCAAAAAATTCCAAAAAACCCGTTAATGTTGCTCTGATTTTCCATTTTTCAATAATTCAAAAAAAAGCAAATTTGTTCAAACTGAAATTTTTAGAAATTCAAAAACTGTAAAACTGAAAACTCGCAAAATTCAGACATTTTAAAACTGGAAAATTTAAAAATCGTAAAATTGCGAACCGAAAAATTTATGATAAATTGAAAAATCAAAACGGTGAAAATTCGAAACTGAATAATTGAAAAAACGAAAAAAAAAGTGCAAAATTAAAACGTAGGAAATTGAAAAATTGGAAAATTGCAAAACTGTGAATTTGAAATATAGAAAAACTGAAAAATCCAACAATTAAAATATCAAAAATTTAAAAAATCTCAAAATCGATAAATTGCAATATTCTCCAGTTTTTTGACTTTTCAGCTATTCCATAGAACAAAAACAATAATATCAAAAAGTGCAAAAAGTCCCAAAGATCCGAAAAATCCGAACGATCCGAAAGATCCAAAATATCATAGGGAAGAATCCAAAGAATCCAATGAATCCACAGATTCCGGAAAATTCAAAAAATCCAAGAAACTCGAAAATTTCAAAAAACTCAGGAAATGCAATAATTACGACAATCCAAAAAATCGAAAATATACCAAAAAATCCAAAAAAAAAGAAAATAAATAAAACAAAAAAGCAAAAATCCAGGAGATCCCAAAAATTTAAAAGGTCCACAAGGTCCAAAGATCTAAAAAATCGAAAGTTCCAAAAAATCCCAAGAGTCTAAAGATTCCAAAGAATCCAAAAAACCCAGAAAATCGAAAATATGCAAAAAAACAAAAATCAAAGAATTTAAAGATGAAAACAATATAAAAAATCCACGAAACTCAAAAAATCAAGAAATCCGATAATTCTACCATCCAAAAATCCAAAAATTCCAAAAAATATCAGAAAATAAATAGAACAAAAAAATAAAAATTATACCAAATATCAAAAATATCCAAAAAATCAGAAAATAACAAACAAAATTAAAATTATCAAACAGATCCAAAAAATTCGTTAATGTAGCTATGATTTTCCATTTTTCAATATTTCAACAAAAAAAGCCAATTTATTCAAACTAAAATTTCGAGAAATTCAAAAACTGTAAAACTGAAAACTCGAAAAATCGAGACATTTTAAAATTGGAAAATTAAAAATTGTGAAATCGAAAAATCGTTAAATTTAAAAATCGTAAAGTTGTAGAATCACTTATCGAAAAATTGATGAAAAATAAAAAAATCGAAACATAAGTTGCTAAGTTGTAAATTTGAAAAACTGAAAAATAAATTTAAAAATCATAAAATTTAAAAATCGTAAAATTGCAAAATTGCAGACCGAAAATTTTATGATAGATTGAAAAATCGAAACACCGGAAAATCGAACCTGAAAAGTTGAAAAAACGGAAGAATTACAAAATTAAAAATTAGAAAAAAATCGGAAAATTGTAAAATGAAAATTTGAAAAATCGTAAAATAAAAAATTGAAACACTGAAAAATGGAAACATGGAAATTAAAAAAATTGAAAAATTGGAAAACTGAAAAAATAGAGACATTGAAAATTCGGATTTAACTGGAAAATCGACGCTTGAATAACCGCAACTTTTCCCACATATACAGGATACATACTTGAAAAAAAATATATAACTTTATACTAAAATTTGTGATATCATTTTTCACAATTTTTTAAAAACACAAATGTCACCATATTAGATTATAACAACAATTACAATATTCTTACCGCTTTTAGAGAGAAAATAGAGTATCACGTTCGTTATTAGCACTTAAAGCTTGAACTAAAATTTTCTCTTAAGATAACTGAATCTTTGAATGTTACGACATATAAAATATTATCAGAAATCGGCGGCGTAGATAATGTTTCATACATTTTCTTGTAAAGTAAATAATGTCTATAATCTAAACAATCGTGAAATTCGATAGCACTACCTAGTACACTTGTGCTGCTAATCAACAACGTAAGTTACCTTGAAGACCTACTTCAACACTAAAATTGATAACAGTTTTTAACACTTGCACTGTTTTATCAAAATTTTGTTCGTTGCCCTACAAAGCAATAAATAAATAACCTACGAATCTAGAATACGAAAACTTTTTTTTCTTTATTACTCCTAATTACAAATTAATTTACAACCAAAGCTTCAAGTCCGTACCACCACCAAGAAAAAGCTCGCTGTCTAGTGCGAGATTCACTCAATATATTTTTTGTAATAATAATAAAAGAGCAGCCAATGACTTCCACTAACAAGAGCGGCGCGACGGCTCTTTGGTTGAAATGAATTCATTCATTGTGCAGACGAGACACATCCGACAAAACAAATTGCATGCGCATTCCGATCTCCACACAAATTGAAAAACTTTATTAGCTTTTTAGGTCGAACGATAAACACGAAAAATACAGCAACGATGCAATAAATTAGCAACACACGAAATTTCTGACTGCGACTACGAAACTTAATCGACTAATAACGTTCGATTTTTATTAAATCGCGGCAATGAAAATTTTCCAAAATCCATTTATTCATTCAAACACAACACATTTCCCTTGTTAAGTGCAATTTTATTCAAAAAACGCTCTTTAAAGTTGGATGCAAATGCAAATTATGCGTTTTATAGCCTTGGCACGAATTTGTGCGGTGACACTACTGGATTTAAATTCTGTTCAAGCTAGTAGTAAATTTTGTAATAAAATTTTACTTTTGTTTTTCGTTACAGAGTCGCTGCAGGTAATTGTTAAGACAAACAATTTAAAAACTCAAAAAGAACATCACGTTCAGAAGTTCTATGATTAATTGCTGCGTCTTGCTGACTTTCCAGTTCTATCATCAATCTTTTAACAGAAAACCCAGTCCCTGGAATTTTGCTTCTCACTCTAAAAATCACTGCCAATCAAACAGTGGGAAACAAATTTCCGCAATATTAACTAAAGTACAATAAACTTTAGTTCAAATATTGAGACAATGTTCAACCTGAGTGGTTCTAGATATAATCTGAGATTGCTACAAAAATAAATTCGCACATTTATGAATCAGAATTTACGAGACAATGTATATAATTTATTAAAAATCTCTTAGTTTAACTGTTGAGTAATTAATTGTAAATATTGCAATAATCCGATTTAAATTGATATCTAGGTTATCTGCATTGTCATAATTACACCTTTCAGAGCACTGCACTCGTGTTACGCAGCGGCAAGCAAACATTTACTTATTCTGAAAAAACTGAAAAAATGTAATTGTTCTTCACTTGATTGTTGTTTACGAGCTCGTGGAACTGCGTCGTACTCAATAAAAAAATTAACGAGCACTAAAACACAAATCGGACCACTAATTAATAAACAACCACCCGTCGTTATTTTATTATTAATTTTTAATTAATTCGGCGAACAATTCCAGTCCTTTGTCGTTTACTAAATTCACAAAAACGAATTCCCACCCAGTCGTAGTTTTAATAGCATATTTGATGTGTAAATACGCAAGTGAGTTCGTAATTTGCTTGTCGCAGCAACATTCATAAATAATTACCTAATTCAGCGAACTCATTAATTTAAATTGGGCTATAATTTAATAAAATTAAAATTAAACACACTCGTTTATAATAATTATTAAAAAAAAAAGTTACCTAATAATCGCTGAACTAACAATACTTTGAACGCTGACACAAAACTACCACAAAAATCATAATCGGTCCTTTATATCAGTTACTCTCAGAGAGGAATTTCTATTACAACATTAGATAAAATAACTACAAAGTGATTATTCCGGATCTCTCAGTACTTACATTCTCCGAAAAACAATAAATAGTGCGTAATAGTGTGTTAATCGTACTTTAGCTTACGATAGTGACAATTTAATCCGACGAAAACACATTTTTTCGTGTGATTGTATTCAAATGCGAGCCAAGAAATTTCTGGTGCCGCTTTTCATTTCCTTCCTAGCAATCGATAGTTAACATTGCAATGTTGCGATTGCAGTCACATAATGTGTCGAGTAATAACTTGACCGGTTAACCTAAAAAATTAGCGGCGTAAATAGCAAGCAAAGTTGGAATTTTCGTCACGCAATTCCAGCTACCAAAACAGAAAAAGTAAACAAAGCGATTTTAATTCGTGAATCCTGTAATTTCACGCCGCCGCAGCACTTTAATGAGTTTTAACGGCAAGGTTTCCAGGAGCCGGTAATCCACGAGGGAGGTGAAAGAATTATCCAGGGGTGTGTGGTCGAAAAATGAAACGAGATTCTTCAGTTTTGTAAAAATTAATCATAAAAAAAAGTTTAAGTGGATAACGTTCAAAATCAATAAAACAAGTTAAATTGTGTTGATGTACCAATTTTTCTTCACGTGTATATCGTGTCAGCGTAATGTGGAACAAATTTGATAAAAGACTAAGGAATGATTAAGGAAAATTTTAAAATATTGTGTTGGATCCTGGCCAATTTATATTATAAAGTCACATTCTTACTATGATAGATCCACTAGATGTTATTTGGTCACTTTCAGTCATTCAAAGCCTCAACTATACTTGCTATAGCAACGATAGAAAGTAGGCCATTATTAAATATATTTAACATTTATAAAAATCAATTAAACAGATATTTATGACAATACCTTGATCGTAAATACAGGTTAATATAGCTTACTATTATCAAAACATACAATAGTAATTAAAGTTAATCTATGACAAGAGTTGCCTATTGAATGATGATAAATTACTCAAGAACTGCGCGTATTTAGTAGCGTCTAATTTACAATTAACAGTCGCTAAAAGTATAAAATTTTGCATTGATTTACATAAATATATAAATTTGGGGCTGAAAGCGTGGTGTTACAATTATTACATAAATATGAGTCGAAAATTTTTTAAGAGTTTTCATTTATCTCCATTCTGAAAAACCAAAAATTTGAAAAATCTGCAATACTGGTTTCATAATAAATTAAATGCTTAATTTTTATGACCCCTAGAGTACGAAAAAAGTGGTCTTCCGTTTCCGATAAAGTCTGAAACTACTAGACCAATTATATTAAAATTATGTATATTTTTTAGGAGTACCCTGTAGATAATAAAACGCTAACCAAAATTTGTCTGATCGTCCCTACCAACAATTTGATGACGTCCGCTCATTATATGGCATAGTTAAGGTTATCTAAATTTTATAGAATAATATACTTGTGGTCTATGTAGCCGATATTTCGCTTCGGCACCACATGTTTGTGGGTTCAAATACCATCCTTACCAAGTGATTTTTTTTCACTGTGACCTGTATTATCTATAGTTTTTTACTTATTGAGATATCATAAAATAAATAAAATTTTGCAAAATCAGATTTGATATAATTTTTCGAAAAAATCCAATTTGTTTGATTTTATTTCAGGGACCAATTTTTTTTTCGTAATAAAGTTAAAGCGAAATTATGACATACATATGGTTTTTCCTGAAATTCAAAAGAATTCAACAAAATAGTAATGTAAAAAGTAAGTTAAACATATCTTATATTTTCCTTACATTCAAAGGCGTTAAAAAATGGTAATCTGAAAATCTATTCTCATTTTCATTTTGGAAACCAACATTTTGAAAAATCTGAAAAATCTGCGTTAGTTATTTCATAACAAATTTAATGCTTAATTTGTATACAGTTTTTCCTGAAATTCATCAAGGTTAAAAATATAGTAATTTATCAACAAAGATTTTTGAAATCCAACTTGAACAATCTTTTCTACTTATTATTTCATAATAATTAAGGTCTAATGAGTACACAGTACATACATATAATTTTCATTGAAATTCATAGAAGTTTAGAAAATTGGCAATTTTAAAGAGATTTCCAATTCCATTTTTTTAATCAAAAATTTTTCTTGAAATTCGTCAAGGTCAAAATTTTTCAAAAATCTTCTCCACTTCTTATTTCATAATAAATTTAAGGCTTAATTAGTACACACATATGATTTTCCCTGAAATTTATAGAGATTCAACAAAATAGTAATGTAAAAAGTATTTTCATCTCCACGTTAAAAATAAAAATTTTGAAAAATGTGCAGTACTTATTTCATAATAAATTGAATGCCTTTAAGTCTTATACAGAAAGAATTTTTCCTTAAAATCACAGGGGTTCAACAAAATAATAATTTGAAAATGGAGTTTCATCTTCATTTTGGAAACTATAATTTTGAAAAATTTGCATCAGTTATTTTACAAAAAAAATAATGTTTAATTTTTAAATACATGCATATATTGAATTAGTAACAATTAGTACAAATATGTACGTTTCCTTGAAATCCATATAGATTCAACAAAATAGTAATTGAAAAATCAAAAAATCGAAAATTCCAAAAATTGAAAAATCGAAGCATTGAAAGATCGAATAATCGAAAAGCCGAAGAGTCGAAAAAACGGAAAATTCAAAAATCGGAAACTTGCAAAATCGCAAAGTCGAAAAGTTGAAATATCTAACCAAAAACTGAAGTCGAAAAATCCAAAGATCGGAATATCCAAAAGGTTAAAAATCGAGACAGAAAAATCGAGAAATCAAGAAACTGAAAAATCGAAGTCGAAAAATAGAAAAATCAAAAAATCGAAAAGTGGAAAAATCCAAAAATCGCGATATCGAAAAGTTGAAAAATCGAAAAATCCAGAAATTCAAAAATCAAGAAGTCGAAAATTCAAAAACTGAGAAATCGAAACACTGAAAAAGAAAATTGAGACACTGAAACGAAAAATCGAAATTTTCCAAAGTTCAAAAATTGAGAAAGAAGAAACAGAAAAAACCAGAAAAATCGAAAAATCGAGAAATTGGAAAATCTAAAATTGAAAAACGAAAAACCCAAAATTTAAAGAATCGAAATATTGAAAAATCGAGAGTCGAAAATCGAAAATCCAAAATTTTGCTCTTCAATTACGTTCCCCAACAGGTCGGAGGCCCAGTTACAGGGGAAATTCGAGAAATTGAAAAATCGAAAAATCGAAACATTAAAATCACAAAGTCGAAAAATAAAAAAATCCATTAATCGAAAAGTCACAAAATCGAAAAGAATCGCGATATCGAGAAGCTAAGTAATCGAAAAATCGAGAAACTGAAAAATCAAAAAGTCGAAAATCCAAAAAATTGAGAAAGCGAAAAATTTAAAAGAAAAATTCAAAAATCGAAACACTGAAAAATCAAAAAGTCGAAAAGTCAAAGCGTCAAAAATCGGAAAATCCAAAAATCAAAAAGTTGCAAAATTGAAATAACGAAAAATCAGAATATCCAAAAGCTCAAAAATCAAGAAATCAAGAAACTGAAAAATCGAAGTTGACAAATAGAAAAATAAAAAAATCAAAAAGTGGAAAAATCCAAAAATCAAGATATATATTTAGAACAGTAATTAAATGATTTATTATATCAAAAAGTAAAAAAATCGAGAAAATAGAAGAATCGAAAACGTAGAACAGTAAAAATCGTGAAACTGAAAAATCAAAAAGTCGTAAAGACGACAAATGAAAAAATCGAATAAACAACAAACTGAAAAATCGACGTAGAAAATTTGAATATTCCAAAAATCCAATTCAAAAGTCGAAATATCCAAATATCGAAAAATCGAGAAATTGAAAAATCAAAAATTTAAAAATTCTAAAAATTGAGAAAGCGGGAAATTGAAATGGAAAATCGAAAAATCGAAACACTGAAACATCGAAAAGTCACAGTAAAAAAATCGAGAAATTCAAAAATCAAGAATTCGAAAATTCAAAAACTGAGAAATCAGAAAATTCAATAACCAGAAAATTGCAAAATCGAAAAGTCAAAATATTGAAATAACAAAAAGTCGAAAAATCAAAACATCCCAAAGTTCAAAAATCGAGGAAGAAAAATGGAGGAATCGAAGTCGAAAAATAGAAAAATCCAAAAATCGAAAAGTGGAAAAATCCAAAAATCGCTATATCGAAAGTTGAAAAATCGAAAAATCCAGAAATTCAAAAATCAAGAAGTCGAAATTTCAAAAACTGAGAAATCGTAAAACTGAAAAGGATAATCGAAACACTGAAAAATCGGAAAATCGCAAAATCGAAAATTCGAAATATTAAAATAACGAAAAACCGAAATATCCCAAAGTTCAAAATCGAGAAAGAAGAAAGAGAAAAAGCCAAAAAAATCGAGAAATTGGAAAATCTAAAATTGAAAAATCGAAAAAGCGAAAATTCGAAGAATCGAAATATTGAAAAATTGAGAGTCGAAAATTGAAAAATCCAAAATTTTGTTTTTCAATTACGTTCCCCAACAAGCGGGAGGCCCAGTTACAGGGGAAATCGAGAAATTGAAAAATCGCAAAGTCGAAGAACAGAAAAATCTATAAATCGAAAAATCGATAAAGCGAGAACTTGAAAAATCGAAAAATTCAAAAATCGAAAATTCGAAAAATTGAGACATTAAAATCACAAAGTCGAAAAATAAAAAATCCAATAATCGAAAAATCGAAAAGTGAGAAGTCGAAAATCGAAGAATCGCGATATCGAAAAGCTAAGAAATCGAAAAATCGAGAAACTGATAAATCAAAAAGTCGAAAATTCCAAAAATTGAGAAAGCGAAAAATTGAAAAAAAAAATTCCAGAAATCGAAACACTGAAAAATCAAAAAGTCGAAAAGTCAAAGCGTCGAAAATCGGAAAATCAAAAAATCAAAAACTTCAAAAATCAAATAATCAAGAAATTGAAAAATCGAAGTTGACAAATAGAGAAATAAAAAAATCAAAAAGTGAAAAAATCCAAAAATCAAGGTATATATTTAGAATAGAAATTAAATGACTTATTATATCGAAAAGTAAAAAAATCGAGAAAATAGAAGAATCGAAAACGTAGAACAGTAAAAATCGGGAAATTGAAATATCAAAAAGTCGTACAGACGACAAATGAAAAAATCCAAGAAACGACAAACTGAAAAATCGACGTAGAAAATTTGAATATTCCAAAAGTCCAAAAGTCGAAATATCCAAAAATTGAAATTGAGAGAAAAGTTGAAAAATCGAAAAATCGAGAAATTGAAAAATCAAAAATTTCAAAATTCTAATAATTGAGAAAGCGGGAAATTGAAACGGAAAATCGAAAAATCGAAACACTGAAAAATCGAAAACTCGAAGAGCCAGAGTCAAAAAATCAAGAAATTCAAAAATCAAAAAGTCGAAAATTCTAAAACAGAAGTCAGAAAATTCAATAATCGGAAAATTGCAAAATCGAATAGTCAAAATATTGAAATAACAAAAAATTGAAGTCGAAAAATCTAAACATCCCACAGTTCAAAAATCGATGAAGAAAAATCGAGAAATCAAGGAACTGTAAAATCGAAGTCGAAAAATAGAAAAATCTAAAAATCGAAAAGTGGAAAAATTCAAAAATAGCGATATCGAAAAGTTGAAAAATCGAAAAATCCAGAAATTCAAAAACCAAGAAGTCGAAAATTCAAAAACTGAGAAATCGAAAAACTGAAAAGGAAAATCGAAACACTGAAAAATCGGAAAATCCAAAAATTGGAAAATTGCAAAATCGAAAATTCGACATATTAAAATAACGAAAAATTGAAATATCCCAAAGTTCAAAAATCGAGAAAGAAGAAAGAAAAAGACAGAGAAATCGAAAAATTGGAAAATCTGAAATTGAAAAACGAAAAAGCGAAAATTTAAAGAATCGAAATATTGAAAAATTAAGAGTCTAAAATCGAAAAATCCAATTTTTTGTTCAATTACCTTCCCCCCTTACAGGGAAAAATCGAGAAATTGAAAAATTGCAAAGTCGAAGAATAGAAAAATCCAAAAATCGAAAAATCGATAAAGCGAGAACTTAAAAAATCAAAAAATTCAAAAATCGAAAATGCGAAAAGTCGAGAAATTAAAACCACAAAGTCGAAAAATAAAAAAATCCAATAATGGAAAAGTCGAAAAATCGAAAAGTGAGAGTCCAAAAATCGAAAAATCGCGATATCGAGAAGCTGAGAAATCGAAAAATCGATCAAAAAGTCGAAAATTCCAAAATTGGAGAAATCGAAAAATTGGAAAGGAAAATCGAAAAATTGGAAAGGAAAATCGAAAAATCGAAACACTGAAAAATCAAAAAGTCGAAAAGTCAAAGTGCCGAAAAATCGGAAAATCCAAAATTCAAAAGTTGCAAAATCGAAAAGTCAAAAAATTGAAATAACGAAAGATCAAAATATCCCAAAATTCAAAAATCGAGAAATCAAGAAACTGAAAAATCGAAGACGACAATTGGAAAAATTAAAAAATCGAAAAGTGGTAGAATCCAAAAATCGAGGTATATATTTAGAACAGTATATCGGAAAGTCCAAAAATCGAAAAATTGAAACATTTGAAAATAAAAGAATCTAAAACGGAGAACAGTAAAAATTAAAGATTTCAAAATTCCACAGTTGAGAAATCGGGAAATTGAAACGGAAAATGGAAACACTGAAAAATCGAAAAATCGAAAATTCAAAAAATGACGATATCGAAAAGTTGAAGAATCGAAAAATCGAAAAATCGAGAACTTTTAAAATGAAAAAGTCGAAAATTCAAAAACTGAGAAATCAAAAAATCCAAAAATCTGAAAATTCCAAAATCGAAAAGTCAAAATATTGAAATAACAAAAAATGAAAGTCTAAAAATCAAAATATCCCAAAGTTCAAAAATCGAGATAGAAAAATCGAGAAATCACGAAACTGAAAAATCAAAGTCCAAAAATAGAAAAATCAAAAAGTGGAGAAATCCAAAAATCGAGGTATATATAGGACAATAACTAACTGACTTATTATATCGAAAAATCAAAAAACCCAGAAATTGAAATAGTTGAAGTAAAAATCGGGAAATGAAAAAATCGAAGAAACGACAAATTGAAAAATCGAAGGAGAAAAGTCGAAAATTCCAAAAATCGAGAAACTGAAAAATCAAAAAGTCCAAAATTTTAAAAATTGGGAAATTGAAAAGGAAAATCGAAAAATCGAAATACTGAAAAATCGCAAAATCGGAAAATCGAAAAGTCGAAAAATCAAAGAATTTTCGAAATTTATCGAGGTCAAAAAATTGTAATTTATAGATACCGATGTCCATGTCTATTTTTGAACTCAGAATTTTGAAAATCTGCATTATTTATTTCATAACAAATTTAAACCTAAAAATAAAAATTGTAATTTATTAACAAAGATTTCCATGTCAATCTCTGAAATCAAAATTTTGAAAAATTTTCTCTAGTTAGATGTAATTTTACCTGGAATTTATAGAAGTTCAACAAAATGGTAATTTGAAACGCGATTTTTATTTCAATTATAGAAACCAAAATTTGAAAAAAACTGCACTACTTATTTCGTAATAAATTTAATCCCTAATTATTACATTCAAAGAATTTTCCCTTAAATTCATAGGGGTTCAACAAAATATCAATCTAAAAATGGATTCTCCAAACATTCCTGAAATTCCCAGAAGTCAAAAAAATAGTAATTTATTAACAGAAATTTCCATCTCAATGTCGGAAACAAAATTTTGAATAATTTAATGAGTACACACATATAATTTTCTCTGAAATTCACTGAAGTTCAACCACATGGTAATTTAAAAAGTACGTTCATTTCCATGCTAAAAATAAAAATTTTAAAAAATCTTCGGTAAGTGTCCAACAAAACAGTAATTTGATGTTGGAAACCAAAATTTTGAAAATTCTGCATTAGTTATTTCGTAACAAATTTAATGTTTAATTTTCCCTGAAATTGATAGAACTCAAGAAAATAGTAATTTATTAACAAATATTTCCATCTTCATTTTTGAAATCAAAATTTTGAAAAATCTTCGCTATATTATTTCACAACACATATAATTTTCCCCGAAATTCATAGAAGTTCAAGAAAATAGTAATTCAAAAGGGATTTTTATTCCATCATTGAAACCAGAATTTGGAAAAAAACGCACTACTTATTTCATAAAACACGGAATGCCTAATTTTTTAAATCTTGCACATATATTCTTGGAAACAAGCAGTTAAGAAAAGTATTTTCAAGCCAAATTTTCCTGTTTATTTCATAAAATTGACGAGAGTTTTAGTTCAAATTCGGAATATAACATCATCTTTACAAAAAAGATGGTAATTTTTTTAACTTTTCGGTATAAGCAAAATCAGTAGATGTTTTTTCACAAAGAATAAGGGTTTCATACGACAAATAGTAGGTACGTCGATAATTAAGAAAAAATCGTACTAGGGCTATTATTTAGAACAAAAGTCCTGATGACGTCATCAATGGCCACGATTTTGAATTTCACAAAATTTTGAAATAGAATCAGCGAACTTTTGGTGGGGACGAGAACACAAATTTTGCAAAAAAATAATGTTTTTAGTTTGTTTGCTCCCAAAATATTAAAAAAAAATGAACTGGACGATCTCGAAACAGTAACATCTAATTACAAAAAACGGAAGCTAATTCTGACATCAACATAGCCTCATTAACAAAAAAAAAAAAATAATCCGTTTTCGCGTTTCTTTTGAAAAAAAAACACTGTTGTCCAGCTTAAGTTATTAATAAAACTAGTTCTTATGTAATTAATTCCTTGTGCATAATCTTGTTTTTAGTAAAGTCATGCTTGAAAAATTATCTCTTAACGGTATGCTCCACATTTCTGATGCGTCTTGTATTAAAATCATAATAAAGTGCCAAAAACTAGGATTTCTTTCTGAACATTGTAAACTCCAATTTAAATAAATCAAAATAAAAAACGCAACTTATTTCCGTATTTCGCAACGTCGCATCAACAAAACGCAAACAGGTTGCCTTTAACAAAACCTAACATTAGGGAACCACATAACCCAAGATAATTCAAATCAACGTAAAAAAACAACTAAATCTCCCGATTCCGATATAAACAGCGCCTAATACCCCATTACCGATACATTATTATCAAAACACGCGTCACAATGCCGCCTGTTATCAGCACATCTGCCTGGCAAGGCCGGCCGGCACACCATATCCATGCAAATATCACCTTCCCGGTCACAAGGGTCAGTCCGGCAGATTTTTATGCAAATTCCCACACAACCCTGCTCTAGCTCCCGCAAAACCATACCTGGGGGTGCTCGTCGCCGACATCTTCCCGTATTGATCGTGTTTACACTGCACTTGCACCAAGTCTTTGCAGATTTCAGCACATCTGAGGGTTGTTTAGGGTTTTCGTTCGCTCACCCCGCAGCACGGGCATGCGCCACAGCCGCGTTTTCGGCAGAAACGCGAATTCTCGCCACTTCCTGGAGGAAGCTATCGAGCACTAGCCGATAATCCAGATAAAATTAGTCACCGATCTTGATATCACTAATAGTCGCAATAGCCGAAATTGGGCAATAATTTTCTCACGAGAATTGTGAGTTGGGCAATGTCGCGGAACCGCCGACTGGAAATGGAAGAACGCGTCGCACTGTTTTACAATAAATTTTATCACTAACTCTTATACGTTTTTGCCACCACTTTTTGCCGAAGGATGGCTGCGTGTGATCCTTGATGGTTTCCTAAGGCAAAATATTTAACCTGTTATCAGTTGACTAAACAAACGCGTAACAATGCGCCGTAAATTTTAAACTACAATAATAACGCTTAATTTGGACGAAAAGTCGAAAGCCACTGCTTTACAGCATATCGGATCGGTGATAAATGGCCTTCAGTGGCGCTATTCATGTTGGTTTCACGTTGTTGGTTACTGCAATTTACCTTGCAACGATGTTCGACGCGATAGCGTAATTAATTGGTTAGAAATAATGTAATTGGTGCAATTTTTATCGGTTTACGTCGGACGGGAAGCGGCTTCCGAGATGCGATAAGGCGGAAAGCTGCAGATCACTGGCGAGGTTTACAGTGGCAAATGAGTTTTGAATGTTCATTGAAAATTTTCAAATATTGTGTACTTTGTAACTGAACGTATGTTATCGATGCGTCACTGGTCGCCGTCAGCGATAATGTAAACAGATATATTAAGGTATTAAGATAAGGCGATTTACTAATTTTTTTTTAATTAAATAAATTACCCGAAACTAACGATTGCGGTTAAAATATTTTTTTGGATTTTTGTTGACGCATGTAGGTATGTTATAGATGTAAAATTTTCTAATTAGTAAAAACCACAAAACTATAAACTTAATTTCAAAAAATTATTCCCTTTGATTTTAACGCTCTTAGTAATACTGGTGAGTCAAAGGTGCACAAATATTTTATTGAATGATGTCAGCTTTTTGATCGAGATAATACTAATCATAGATTACTATTTTTTTAATTTTTTGGACGATTAGATAACTCGTTTCGCCTATATTTGCATTTTAAAATATGTCGATTCATATGCATTATATGGGGATTGAATAATTATTTGGTGACGTCATTGAGTTTTTCGAAGGGATTAATGTTGTAATGCTAAACCATGTCGATGCCTTTACTACGAGCACAGAAGACAGAAAGACAGAAACAAAGAAGGAAGAGAAAAAGACACAAAAATCGAGAAATTGGAGAATCTAAAATTGAAACATCTAAAAAGCGGAAACTCAAAGTCAAGAAATCGAGAAATTGAAAAATTAAAAAGTCGAAAAATAGAAAAATCCAATAAGTGAAAAGTCCAAAATTCGAAAAATCGCGATATCGAAAAGTTGAGAAATCGAAAAACCGAGAAACTGAAAAATAAAAAAGTAAATTCAGGAGGAAAATCAAAAATCCAAGGACTGAAAAATCGTAATGTCGAAGAATGAAATAACCAAAAGTCGAAGTCTAAAAATCGAAAAACCGAAATATCCAAAAGATCAAAAATCGAGAAATAAAAATCGAGAAATCAAGAAACTGAAAAATCGCAAAGTCGAAGAATAAAAAAATCCAACAATCGAAAAGTCGAAAATCGAAAAATCCGAAAATCGACAAACTGGAAAATCAAAAAATCGGAAAATTCAAAAATCGGAAAGTTGCAAAATCGAAAAGTCGAAAAATTGAAATAACGAAAAATCGACGTCGATATCCAAAAATCCAAAACACAGAAATCAAAAACTGAAAAACCGAAGACGAAAAGTAGAAAAATCCAAAAACCGAAATGTAGAAAAACTCAAAAGTCGAAATATCGAAAATTTTTAAACTGAAGTTCGAAAATTCGAAAGATAGCTGCACCTGATAGTTAAAAAATCGAAAAGTCAAAAAACTAAAGAATCAAATGTCTAAAATTCCAGAAATTGAGAAATCGAAAAATTGAAAAGGAAAATCGAAATACTGAAAAATCGAAAAGCTGGAAAGTCTAAGAATCGAAAAATCGGAATATCCAAAAATCGGAAAATTGCTAAACCATGTCGATGCTTTTACTACGAGCACAGAAGACAGAAAGACAGAAACAAAGAAGGAAGAGAAAAAGACAGAAAAATAGAAAAATCTAAAATTGAAACATCTAAAAAGCGGTAACTCAAAGAATAGGAAAATCCAAAAATCGAAAATTCGAAAAATCGAGAAATTGAAAAATCAAAAAGTCGAAAAATAGAAAAATCCAATAAGCGAAAAGTCCAAAATTCGAAAAATCCAAAAGATCAAACATCGAGAAATAAAAATCGAGAAATCAAGAAACTGAAAAATCACAAAGTCGAAGAATAGAAATATCCAAAAATTAAAAAAGCGAGAACTTCAAAAATCTAAAAATTGAGAAATCGAAAATTCAAAAAATCAAGCAATTGAACGATCACAAAGTCGAAGAATAGAAAAATGCAACAATCGAAAATGTAGAAAAACTCAAAAATCGAAATATCGAAAAGTTCAAAAATCGAAAAATTAGGAAATTGAAACATCAAAAATTCGAAAATTTTGAAACTGAAAGTCGAAAATCGAAAAATCGTGAACTGAAAAATCGAAAATTCAAATAATAGCTATACTTTTTGATTTCTAGATTTTAGAACTTTTGGATATTTCGATTTTTCGTTATTTCAATGTTTCGACTTTTTAATTTTGAAATTTTTCGATTTTTGAACTCTTTGACTTTCCAACTTTTTGATTTTTCTGTTTTTCGATTTTTCGTTTTTCTTTTTCAATTTTTCGAGTTTTTTTTCGTTTCTCGATTTTTCGTATGTTCGATTTCTTGATTTTCACTTTTTCAATTTCCGATTTTCCTATTCTTCGACTTTGCGGTTTTCCAATTTCTCGATATTTCCATTTTTGGATTTTTCGGTTTTCGAGCTTCAATTTTTCAATATTTCGATTTTTACATTTTTCGTCCTTTCAATTTTTCAATTTTAGAATTTCCACTTTTTCGATTTTTCATTTTGCTTATCTGTTTCTTCTTTGTTTCTGTTTTTGTTCCGAGTTTCCATATTTCTGTTTTTCTGTCTTTCTGTGTCCTGTGATCGAAGTGAAAGCACCGACAGGATTTACCATTACAAAACATTATTCATCCCTTCGAGAAACTGAATGACGTCACCAAATAATTATTCAATCCCACAAAATGCATATGAATCGACATATTTTAAAATGCAAATATAGACCAAACGAGTCATCTAATAGTATAAAATATTTAAAAAACAGTAACTCGTAGTATTACCTCCATCCAAAAGCTGATTTCATTCAAATACATTATTTGTGTACCTTTTGATTCAGCGGTGATAAAAAGAGCGTTAAAATCAAAGGGAATAATTTTTAATAGCTTTGGTTGTAGACACCGAACGTAGTAAAACCCGGAAATATGGGGAGAAATTTCGTTATTTCCACTTTTAGATTTAGATTTTTCAACTTCTCGATTTTTCGACTTCTCAGTTTTTCGCTTCTCCGATATTTCAAATGTTCGATTTTTCGGTTTTTCGATGTCTCAATTTTTGGATATTTTGATTTTTCAATTTTTGGGATTTTCGATCTTTCGATTTCGATTTTTCAATTTGTTGATACTTCGATTTTTCATTTTTCGATTTTATGACTTCGATTTTTCGGTTTCTCGATTTTTGATCTTTTCCATTTTCGGTTTTTCAGTTTACAAATATTTCAACCTCACGATTTTTTGATTTTTCGACTTATCGATTTTTCAACTTCTCGATTTTTCGACTTTTCGGTTTTTGGATTTTTCGACTCTTCGATATTTTGCTTTTCTAACATTTCTTGTTAATTTCCCGATTTCTCAATTTTCGATAATTGGATTTTTCTTCGATTCTTTTATTTTTCGATTTTACGAGTTTTCGATTTCGCAATTTCTCGATTTTTACTGTTTTCCATTTTTGATTTTTCAATTTTCGAGTATTTAAATTTATCGATTTTTGGACTTTTTGATATAATAAGTCGTTTAGTTATTGTTCTATATATATATATATCTCGATTTTTGGGTTTTTCGATTTTTCGACTTTTTAACATTTCGACTTTTCGATTTTTCGTTTTTCCTTTTCAGTTTTTCGATTTCTCAATTTTTGGAATTTTCGAGTTTTCGATTTTTCTATTCTTCGACTTTGTGTCTTTTCAATTTCTCGATTTTTTGATTTTTAGATTTTTCAAATTCTCGCTTTTTTAATTTTTGGAATTTTCAGTTTCTTGATTTCTCGATTTTCTTTCTCGATTTTTGAACTTTTGGATATTTCGGTTTTTCGATTTTTCGACTTTGATTTTTCGTTATTTCAGTTTTTCGAATGTTCGATTTTGCATCTTTCGAATTTTTGGATTTTTCCACATTTCGATTTTTGGATTTCTCTATTTTTCTACTTCGATTTTTCAGTTCCTTGATTTTCGATTTTTGACATCTTGGATATTTCGATTTTTCGAGTTTTTGATTATGCAACTTTCCGATTTTTGGATATTCCGATTTTTCGATCCTTTGACTTTCCGACTTTTCGATTTTTCAGATTTCGAATTTCCTTTTCAATTTTTCGATTTATCAATTTCTGGAATTTTCGAGATTTGATTCTTCATTTGATTCTTTAGTTTCCTGACTTTTCGGATAGAATTCGAAGAATCCAAAAATCGAAAAGTGGAAAAATCCAAAAATTGAAATATCGAAAAGTTCAAAAATCGGAGAATTAGAAAATTGAAAAATCAAAAAGTCGAAAATTCCAAAACAGAGAAGTAGAAAACCGAAAAATGGTAAATTGAAAAGGCGGTAATTTAAAAAATAGCGATATCGAATAGCGAAAATCGAAAAATCAAGAAACTGAAGAATCAAAAAATTGAAATTTCCGAAAATTGAGAAATCGAAAAATTTAAAAGGAAAATCGAAACACCGAAAAATCGAAAAGTCAGAAAGTCAGAGTTGAAAAATCGGAAAATCCAAAAATCGGAAAGTTCCAAAATCGAAAAGTCGAAAAATTGAACTAACAAAAATCAAAGTCGAAAAGTCGAAAAATAGAAATATCTAAAAGTTCAAAAGTCGCGAAAATTCGAAAAATCCAAAAATTAAGATATCTAAAAACTCACAAATCTAAAAATCGAAATAACGAAAAATCGAAATATCGAAAAGTCGAAAAATCGAGTAATCAAACAGTGAAGTGGTAAGAAATGGAAAAATCAAGATGTAGAAAATTGAAAAATCGAAACATCGAGAAATTGAAATAACCGAAAAGTCGAAAAAACAAAAATCAAAAATTCAAAAATTCGATTAATCGAAATATTGAATAATAGAAAAATCGAGAAATTGAAATATCTAACAATTAAAAAATCGAGTCCAAAATTCCACAAATTGAGAAATCGAAAAATTGACAAGAAATGTCAAAAAATCGGAAAAAACAAAAATCAAAAATTTGAAAAATCCAAAAATCGGAATGTGGAAAAGTCCAAAAATCGACATATCGAGAAGTCAAAAAATCCAAGAATTTAAATATGTGTTTGAAAATTGAAAAATCGGAAATGGAAGACACCAAAAATCGAAAAGTTGAAAAACCGAGAAGTTGAAAAATCGAAAAGTCGAAAAATCGAAAAGTCGAAAAATTGAAATAATGTGTAACGTGGAAAAATCCAAAAATTGAGATACCGAAAAGTAAAAAAATCTAAAAATCGACATATCGAGAAGTCAAAAAATCCGAGAATTTAAATGTGTTTGAAAATTGAAAAATCGGAAATGGAAAACACCAAAAATCGAAAAGTTGAAAAATCGAAAAGTCGAAAAATTGAAATAATGCGTAACGTGGAAAAATCCAAAATGGAAAATACCAAAAATCGAGAAACTGAAAAATCGAAAAACTAAAAATAGAACAATCGACAAACAGAAAAATCGAAGTCGAAAATCGAAAAATTCAAAATTCGAAGAATGAAAATATCTAAAAATTGAGATCTGGATTCTGGATTGTGGATTCTTAATTTATGGGGGCTGACCGTGGCCAGCCGGCACTTAGGCCTCGCCTTTGGGTCCATTGTACCTTCCCCAAGTCCATATCAGGGTGTTTTCCCGCTCCTCTACTCGTCAAGCGAATTGAGATCAAAAAGTCGAAAAATAACAATCGAAATATTAAAAAGGCAAAAAGTCGGAAAATCCAAATCAAAAAGTCGAAAAATTGATGTCTAAAAATAAAAAAATCGAATACCGAAATGTCGAAAAATCTAAAAATCGATAAATCAAAAAAATCGAAAATTTATAAAATGGATAACTGGAAAACTCGAAGAATGGAGAAACTCAGAAATCGAAGTCGAAAAATTCGGGAAATCTAAATATCGAAAAGTCGAAAAATCCAAAAATCGAAAAGTGAAAAAGTCCAAAAATCAAAAAGTGAAAAAATCTAAAAATTGAGATGTCGAAAAGTCGGATAAACAAGAAAATGAAATATTTGAAAACAGAAAATACCAAAAATAGAGAAAGTGAAAAATCAAGAATTCGACAAATCGAAACTTTGAATAAAGCATCCGAAAAATAGAGAATTCGAAAAATCGAAATTTTGAATCGAAAATTCGAAAAATTGAGAAAACGAAGTCGAAATGTCCAAAAATATCGAAAAGTCAAGAAATCGAAATACTTGAAGATTGAAAAATCGAAAAATTAAAAACCCCAAAAATCGAAAAACTGAAAAATTGAATAGTCGAAAAATCCAAAAATCGAAAAATTGAAAAATCGAAAACTCGGAAAAAAGATTTTTCAAATTACTTTTTTTGGCCCAAGATACAAGATACTGAAAACACCAGATTTTACAACGGAATTAAAAGGTTACAAGCAAAAAAGATCTAATGTTATCTAGCGTTTAATTTTTTTATACACCAAGTATATACAATTCTAAAAACAACAGCGAATAAAGAAAATACGTATAGTTATTTATAGTATCTTATACGTTTGCAATAAAAATGTTTTCATGTTTTAAGACGTAAGTGGTTATTTTATCAAATAGTTATTACACGTAGTAAAGATAGGAGTTTTAAGAACTATCATGGTTTGAACGCATTCTGACGTAAATTTCCAGGTAGAGTCGATATTACTGGACCCACGCAATTAGTGAAAACAAAATGTTTATACAATATTTTTTTTTAGAACGGCATCCTTATTAAATTTTTAATCAAGACGGAAATCATTGCCGAAAAATGTTTTCATAAAAAGAACTAAAAGTGTAAACGGACTTTGTAACGATGTTAATAATATAAAGAAAATTATCCAAAGTCATTAAATGTTTAAATGCGGTAGCGCAATTTAATATGTCCCCATTTAGTGCTTATTTATTCCTTTCTTAGTAAGACATTACATAACAATTTAAGACATTTAAAGAAGATATCACTGGGAACAAGTGGAAGTTGTTGCAACATAAAAATTTATTACGCTCTAACACATCGAGTAAATCAGTCATAAAACGCAACAACGAACGATGAACTAGAATCGACCCCTGAAGTACACAGGAAATTTTATATAGAATTGCCATACAAAACTACTACTTTGTCGACCCTAATGACTGAAAAATTATTTCTAATACTTACTGCAAAATAACGATTTGCATCACATCACGGATATCTTTCACCATAAGCTCTCAATTACCTCTAGGCGACTACAACCACTCTATATATTTTTACCCCACCCCCTATAAACTTGCAATCCATAGTTAGAATCATCACCAGAAAGAATTAAAATTTACAAAGTTGTTGCCGGCTCAGGATGTTACAAACTACTGCAGGAAGCTTTCATTAATTTCGACAGGTTTTGGACGGAATGTTTGCATTTTTGCTAGTGTTATTAAACCTGTAGTATCTAGGGTACGATAGTATAGGAACACTATTTTATTTGCATGCCAGCTAGAACCAAGGATAAAAAAGACGGCACTAAAGCGGAACGTTTTGATTGATCTTCATGGTGCACTTGAGTTACGTTTCAGTGACTGATCGTCTTAGGAGTGCTTGAAGGTTAATTAGAATTTTACGTTGACGATGATATCTTGTTGTAAACAAGGAAATTAATTTGTTTTCACTTTTTTATTAGTTATTTAAAAATAATTTGATTTATTCATTTTAATAGTGATATTGTGTACGATTATGCTAGACTAAATTTCATGTGACATGATACAAGGCGATTATTCAACAGTTATCGAGAATGTTAAACATTGTGTATAAATTCCTAGCTCACAGTCATAAACTCGTGAAAAGCGTGCTCGTTATCAATGGCTAGATAAAAACATTACATGTTTTGTCGGAAAAGCAGCAATTTTAGTTACTACTTTATTGGAATAATAACCATAAAAACAACCATATCTGCATATAATGTGTTTACGTTACGCTGCTAAAACTAATACCGTGAGAAAGATGAAATAATTAAGAGGTTTTTGTTGTAATTGAATTGATCATGTAACGCTATTTATAGCTCATTATACGCAATTTTGAGATGCACTTTAATAATCCATTGTTACAAATGATGTGTATAATGTGCAATGAGTTTGCTTAATTTTGCGCGACGTCGGTGATTTTTCGAGAATTTAGAAACTATGTATTTTTGCATACGAAATGGAATTTTTTAGCGTTTTGTTTGTTCTAGTGACCCTGAAAAATTTAGTTTACGCACTAGTCGCACACTTGTGTTTCTAAATCCTTAAGCTAGCAATAATGATAACGAATCGTTAAGTCAACAAATAAAAAAATAGTGAGGATTGTTGGAGATGGTGTTAGAATTTTTAGAATTATCTCGAGTAACGCTAAAATTGAGCAATGTTTTCATGGAAATGTGATTGCTTATTGATAATGAGTGGAATCAATGAAATTTTTTTTAAATATGTTTAATTCACAAGATTATAGTAAATTTGAACACGCTCTGCTACTTGGACCGTTTTTTAAAAATTTAAGAAAATGTCCGAGACGAATAATCTCCGAGTCTAGAGTGATTGTATATATAGATGCCAAAATTCTCTGTCCATCTCTAGCAAAATTTTTAAGAACATTTCAATAATATTTTCAAAAACGATAAAATTAAAATTGGCAATTTTCGATAGCACGTTTTCTAACTTTTTTGGCCATTTTTCGAGCATATTTTGGAATTACCTAGACACCTTTTTTTTGTAGATTTCTACTTGTACCATTTGCTTTTGGCTTCATTACTCAAAAATTCCAATAATTTTTCCAAGATCGGCAAAATGAAAAATGACAATTTTCGAGAAAAAAAAATTTTAGGCAACTTTTCAAAAATGTCAATTTTCCAATAATCGCCTGTAGATTTTTTTACTTTTTTCGAACACATTCCGAAAATTACCCACAGATATTTCTTGTAGATTTCGGCTTGTAGAAATTATTTTCGGCTTGAATTCTTCGAAAATTCCAACATTTTTTTTCAAAATTGACGAAAAAGGAAACAATAATTTTCAAATCGAATTTTTCGAGAACCTTGGTCCGGAACCAGTAACACGTTATATTTTTTGAAGCAGCTCCTCGAGATCTATATCCCAGAATTTTTGGAAAACTTTTCAAAAATCGTCTCATCCAGGAGGAATTTTTTGACCTTTTTTCGAACACACTTCGAAAATTATCCAAAGACATTTTCTTGTGGATTTCTATTTGTAGAAGTTATTTTCAGCTTTATTTCTTGGAAAATTCCAACAATTTTTCCAAGTCGACAAGATGAAAAATGGCAATTTTCGAGATAAAAAATTTCATTTTCTAATAGAATTTTTCGAAAATGTTGGTGATTTATGTTTTTCGAATTAACCCGTCGAGATCTGTATCTCAAAATTTTTTGAGTATTTTTAGGCAACTTTTCAAAAATCTTCTCATCCAAGAGAAATTTTTTGACATTTTTTCGAGCACATTTATTATCAGAAGACATTTTCTTGTCGCTTTCGACTTGTAGAAGTTATTTTCAGCTTAATTTCTGCGAAAATTGCAACAATTTTTCCAAAATCGACATGATGAGAAATGACAATTTTCGAGCTAAAATTAATTTCATTTTCAGATCGAATTTTTCAGAAACTCTTGTCCAGAACTATGAGCACTTTATGTTTTTATCCCAGGAATTTTAGACAATTTTTAGGCAATTTCAAAATCTTTTCGTCCCGGATGAATTTTTTGTTTTTTTTCGAGCACTTTTCTAAAATTATCTAAATACATTTTCTTGTGGACTTCGATTTGTAGAATTTATTTTCGGGTTGACTTCAACGAAAATTCTAACATTTTTTCCAAAATTGACAAGATGAAAAATGACAATTTTCAAATCTAATTTTTCGAAAACCTTAGTCTAGAAACATTAACAGTTAATGTTTTTATAACTATTGTCTAGTTGAAATTTAATTTTTTGAGGATTTTTTTTAGGCAAATTTTCAAAAATCTTCTCATCGGAGGAATTTTTTGATATCTTTTCGAGGACATTTCGAAAATTCCAATAATTTTCCATGATCGACAAGATGAAACATGGCAATTTTCAAGATAAACAAATTTCATTTTTTGATTGAATTTTTCGAAAATCTTGGTCCTTTATGTTTTTCAAAATAGCTCGTCGAGATCTATATCTAAACATTTTATGAGGATTTGTAAGCATCTTTTGAAAAATCTCAATTTTTCAATACTCCCCTGTAGGACTTTTTTGACTTTTTTCGGGCATATTTGGAAAATTACCAAGACATATTTTCTTCTAGATTTCGGCTTGTAGAAGTTATTTTCGGCTTCAATTCTTCGAAAATTCCTACAATAATTGCAATAATTTTTTTCAGAATTTTTCTAGGAACTTGGTCCAGAAGTTTTTGAAGATTTTTTGGCAACTTTTCAAAAATCGTCTCATCCAAGAGAAATTTTTTGACCTTTTTCGAGCACATTTCGAAAATTATCCAAAAACATTTTCTTGTGGATTTCGACTTGTAGAAGTTATTTTCAGCTTCATTTCTGCGAAAATTGCAACAATTTTTCCAAAATCGACATGATGAGAAATGACAATTTTCGAGCTAAAATTAATTTCATTTTCAAATCGAATTTTTCAGAAACTCTTGTCCAGAACTATGAGCGCTTTATGTTTTTCGAATAATATTATCCCAGAATTTTTGGACAATTTTCAGTCAATTTCAAAATCTTTTCGTCTCGGATGAATTTTTTTAATTTTTTAGAGCATATTTCTAAAATTATCTGAGGGCATTTTCTTGTGGATTTCGATTTGTAGAATTTATTTTCGGCTTCACTTCACCGAAAAGTCTAACATTTTTCCCAAAATTGACAAGATGAAAAATAACAATTTTTGACATGAAACAAATTTCGTTTTCAAATTGAATTTTTCGAAAATCTTAGTCCAGAAACATTAACATTTTGTGTTTTTTGAATCGTCTAGTCGAGAATTTTTTGAAGATTTATAGGCAACTTTTCAAAAATCTTCTCATCCAGAGGAATTTTTTGATCTTTTTTCGAGGCCATTTCGAAAATTACCTAAAAACATCGTCGTGTGGATTTCGACCTGTAAAAGCCATTTTTGGCTTCATTTCTTCGCAAATTTCAACAATTTTTCCGGAGTCGACAAAATAAAAACTGACAATTTTCAAAATAAACCAAATTACATTTTCAAGTCGAATTGTTTGAAAACTTTAGTCCAGAACTATTAACACTTTGTTTTTCAAATCAGCTTCTCGGGACCTATATCTCAGAATTTTTTGAAGATTTTTAGACAACTTTTCAAAAATCTGATTTTTTGAATTTTTTGGCCTTTTTTGAGCACATTTTAAAAATGACTGTAAGACAAGTTGAAAAATGACAACTTTCAACATAAAAAAATCACTTTCAAATCGTCTAGTCGAGATCTTGCAATTTTTTTGAGGATTTTTAGTAAATTTTTCAAAAATCTTCTCATTCGGAGGAATTTTTTGACCTTTCTCGGAGAACATTTCGAAAATTATCTAAAAACATTTTCTTTTGGATTTTCACGTTTGAAAGTTATTTTCGGCTTCATTTCTTCGAAAATTTCGACAATTTTTCCAGTGCCGACAAAGTAAAAAATGCCAATTTTCGAGATAAACTACTTTTTTGAAAACCTTGGTCCAGAACTATTAACTCTTCTATTTTTTTAATCATCGGGTCGAGATTTATATCTTAGAATTTTTTGAAGATTTTTAGGCAACTTTTCAAAAATCTGATTTTTTGAATTTTTTGGCCTTTTTTGAGCGCATTTTAAAAATGACTGTAAGACAAGCTGAAAAATGACAACTTTCAACATAAAAAAAATCACTTTCAAATCGTCTAGTCGAGATCCTGCAATTTTTTTGAGGATTTTAATAAATTTTTCAAACATCTTCTCATTCGGAGGAATTTTTTGACCTTTCTCGGAGAACATTTTGAAAATTATCTAAACACATTTTCTTTTGGGTTTCCACGTTTGAAAGTTATTTTCGGCTTCATTTCTTCGAAAATTTCGACAATTTTTCCAAAGCCGACAAATTAAAAAATTACAATTTTCGAGACAAACCACTTTTTTGAAAACCTTCGTGCAGAACTATTAACTCTTTATGTTTTTTAATCATCGGCTCGAGATCTATATCTTAGAATTTTTTTAAAGATTTTTGGAAACTTTTCAAAAATCTGCACTTCTCGGAGGAACTTTTTGACTTTTTTTGGAGCACATTTCGAAAATTATCTAACACATTTTCTTGTGGATTTCCACTCGTAGAAGTTATTTTAGCTTTCATTTCTTCGAAACTTCCAACAAATTTTCACGAGTCGACAAGAAAAATAATGACAATTTTTCAAAAACCTTGGTCCAGAACCATTGACACTTTATGTTTTTCGAATGATATTATCGAAATCTACATCCCAGATTTTTTTGAGGATTTTTATTCAACTTTTGAAAAATCTTCTAGTCCCGAAGGCATTTTTTGATCTATTTTTGAGCACATTTCGAAAATTACCAAACACATTTGCTTGCGGATTTCGACTCCTAGAAGTTATTTTCGGATTTATTTCTTCATAAATTCCAACAATTTTTCCAAAATCGGCGAGATAAAAGAAAAATAACAATTTTCGTGGTAAAACAAATTTAATTTTCAAATCGAATTTTTCGAAAATCTTGGTGCAAAATTATTAACATTTTATGTTCTTCGATTCATATTATCGAGATCTATACCCCAGAATTTTTTGAGGATTTTTAGGCAACTTTTGAAAAATCTTCTAGTCCCGGAGGAATTTTTTGATCATTTTTGGGCACATTTCGAAAATTATAAAACACATTTACTTGTGGATTTCGACTTGTAGACATTATTTTCGGATTTATTTCTTCATAAATTCCAACAATTTTTCCAAAATCGACAAGATAAAAGAAAAAGGACAATTTTCGTGGTAAAACAAATTTAATTTTCAAATCGAATTTTTCGAAAATCTTGCTGCAAAATTATTAACATTTTATGTTCTTGGAATCATATTATCGAGATCTATACCCCAGAATTTTTTGAGGATTTTTAGGCAACTTTTGGAAAATCTTCTAGTCCCGGAGGAAGTTTTTGATCTTTTTTTGGGCACATTTCGAAAATTATTAAACACATTTACTTGTGGATTTCGACTTGTAGACATTATTTTCGGATTTATTTCTTCATAAATTCCAACAATTTTTCCAAAATCGACAAGATAAAAGAAAAATAGCAATTTTGCTGCAAAATTATTAACATTTTATGTTCTTCGAATCATATTATCGAGATCTATATCCCAGAATTTTTTGGGGATTTTTAGGCAACTTTTGAGAAATCTTCTAGTCCCGGGGGAATTTTTTGATCTTTTTTTTGGGCACATTTCGAAAATTATTAATCACATTTACTTGTGGATTTCGACTTGTAGAAGTTATTTTCGGATTCATTTCTTCATAAATTCCAACAATTTATCCAAAATCGGTAAGAAAAAAGAAAAATAACAATTTTCGTGGTAAAACAAATTTAATTTTCAAATCGAATGTTTCGAAAATCTTGGTGCAGAGTTATTAACCTTTTATGTTCTTCGAATCATATTATCGAGATCTATATCCTAAATTTTTTTAAGGATTTTTAGTCAATTTTTGAAAAATCTTCTCATCCCAGAGGAATTGTTTGACTTTTTTCGAGCACTTTTCGAAAACACATTTACTTGTGGATTTCGACTTGTAGAAGTTATTTTCGGATTTATTTCTTCATAAATTCTAACAATTTTTCCAAAATCGACAAGATAAAAGAGAAATAACAATTTTGGTGGTAAAACAAATTTAATTTTCAAATCGAATTTTTCGAAAATCTTGCTGCAAAATTATTAACATTTTATGTTCTTCGAACCATATTATCGAGATCTATACCCCAGAATTTTTTGAGGATTTTTAGGCAACTTTTGAAAAATCTTGTAGTCCCGGAGGAATTTTTTGATCTTTTTTTTGGGCACATTTCGAAAATTATTAAACACATTTACTTGTGGATTTCGACTTGTAGAAGTTATTTTCGGATTTATTTCTTCATAAATTCCAACAATTTTTCCAAAATCGACAAGATAAAAAAAAAGTAACAATTTTCGTGGTAAAACCAATTTAATTTTCAAAACGTATTTTTCGAAAATCTTGGTGCAAAATTATTAACATTTCATGTTCTTCGAATCATATTATCGAGATCTATACCCCAGAATTTTTTGAGGATTTTTAGGCAACTTTTGAAAAATCTTCTAGTCCCGAGGGAATTTTTTTATCTGTTTTTTTGGGGCACATTTCGAAAATTATTAAACACATTTACTTGTGGATTTCGACTTGTAGACATTATTTTCGGATTTATTTCTTCATAAATTCTAACAATTTTTCCAAAATCGACAAGATAAAAGAAAAATAACAATTTTGGTGATAAAACAAATTTCATTTTCAAATCGAATACTTTATGATTTTGGAATTATCTGGTCGAGATCTATATCCCAAAATTTTTTGAGGATTTTTAGTCAACTTTTCAAAAATCTTCTCTTCCCTGTATAATTTTTTGACGTTTTTTCAAGAACATTTCGAAAATTATCAAACACATTTTCCACATTTTCTTCTGGAATTCGATCTGCAGAAGTTAATTTAGGCTTCATTTCTTCGCAAATTGCAACAATTTTTCCAGAGTCGACAAAATAAATAATGAAAATTCTCGAGATAAAACAAATTTCATTTTCAAATCGAATTTTTCGAAAATCTTAGTGCACAATTATTAACCTTTTATGTTCTTCGAATCATATTATCGAGATCTATATCCCAAAATTTTTTAAGGATTTTTAGTCAATTTTTGAAAAATCTTCTCATCCCAGAGGAATTGTTTGACTTTTTTCGAGCACTTTTCGAAAATTGTCTGAAACATTTTCTTGTAGATTTCGACTTGTACAAATTATTTTCCGCTTCATTTCCTAGAGCATTCACAAATTTTTTTCACAAACAACGAGTAAAATATAACAATTTCGAAATAACACAAATTTCATTTTCAAATCGAATACTTTATGTTTTTGGAATTATTTGGTCGAGATCTATATCCCAGAATTTTTTGGGGATTTTTAGTCAACTTTTCAAAAATCTTCTCTTCCCTGTATAATTTTTTGACGTTTTTTCAAGCACATTTCGAAAATTATCAAACACATTTTCCACATTTTCTTCTGGAATTCGATCTGCAGAAGTTAATTTAGGCTTCATTTCTTCGCAAATTGCAACAATTTTTCCAGAATCGACAAAATAAATAATGAAAATTCTCGAGATAAAACAAATTTCATTTTTAAATAAAATTTTTCGAAAACCTTGGTCCAGGACTGTTAACTGTTATATTTTTCGAATCATCTCGAGATTTTTATGCCAGAATTTTTTGAAGATTTTTAGACAACTTTCCAAAAACCCCCTTTTTGCAATTGTTTGACCTTTTTTGAGCATATTTCGAAAATTATCTAAACATTTTTTTGTGGATTTCGACTTGTAGAAGTTATTTTGCGGTTCCAACGTTATCTCAAAATTATGCTAACAGAAACTTTCTTGAAATTTTATAACATCTACTTTTTTACAGAATTGTTGTGCTTAAGGGACAAAGGAAGTGCTGTTTAAATAACAGTAGAGCAATATTTTCTGGTATATGTATATCCCAGGATTTCCTAAAAACTACAGAATCTTCTTAGATAAGTATATGACTTAAAAAAATGTGATATTTACATTTTTAATTTATGGCCCCTTATCAGTACTTCAGATTATTATAGTGGAAAAAATAAAAACATTTTATCTATTACTTAATAAAAGCAATAACAATAAAATTTTAACTCGCCTCGGTAAATTTTACGACAATTTAATTAATTAATTTTGACAACAAGATTTATTTTGAAGGACCACTGCTTCTGCACATTTGAACTTCTTAAAAAAAATGTTATTCTCATTTACAATTTTAAATCCTTATTTCTACTACTGCTTTCGGATCTCTAAGAAATTCGTTCAAGTTTAAAATACTTTATATGATGTATTGTGCATTTTTTTCACTTTCATAGTACAAAAAACCCACAGAAATCACAAAAAATTGTAACGAACGACACAAGTTTAACTTCTGCTCCATTTAATTTAGCGGAATGGGCAATCAGGGAGCGGCAACCCCCCAACACGGCCCTGCATCGACCCATTAACTATCGCCCAGCACAGTAACACATCAATCTGAATTTGGGATGGGTGCGTACGTCCTCGTGACACTAATGCAATTTTACGCTTTCATTTCGGACGGATGAATGAATTATGGACACGCATTAGCGTGAGATCTGGAAAAAAGTTGTGTTGTTCGGCGTTTATTTTGTGCAAATTATTGCGAATAAATTAGCGCGGATAAAAGCTGCGGCTTGTACCGAGCGGAATTTCAAGTAGCTTTCGAGTTTAATTAGCTAATTATAAGAATGTTATTGATTAAGTTTTTTTGAATTAATGATAGGTTGCAGGAATGTCACTTTCAGTTTAATCCGTGACCGAAAAATTCCTCGAAGCAAGAATCTAGACCGAGATAAGCAGGAGTATTGATCTTTGCGGATTCTTGGGATTTTTGAGAAAACTGGCTTCCGCTGGGTAATAATTAATAAATAGTTCCTGATTTGGGTGGCGGAGAGGTTGGAAAATTGGGGAACGGAGGACTGTAGCAGGTGGAAAACGAGAGATTTAGTTTAAAATTTATAAAGGAAAAACCAGTGGCGTAAATAACAGTCAATTTTTAATTTTTTGTTTCTACTTTAGTTTTCTAGTTTTCAAGTTGAAATTTTTTGGTTCTTCAATTTTCCAATTTTGAATTTTTCAATTTTTAGACTGCAATTTTTCAATTCGAGTTTCTTGAGTTTTGAATTTTTAATTTTTCAGTTTTTCAATTTGCAATTTTTCGTTTCTTCAATTTTTCATTTCATCAATTTTTCGTTTCTTCGAATTTTCATTTCTTCAATTTTGCGACTTGCAATTTATCAATTTTTCATTATTTTTGTTTTTTCAATTTTGTGTTATACAACTCTCGAGATACCATTTTTAAAATTTTCAATTTTTCGATTTTACAACTTACAGACGTTTCAATTTTTTCAATTCTTCGTCTCTTCAATTTTTTGATATAGAATTTTTTAATTTGTAATTTGTCGATTTTTCATTTTTTTCTTCTATTTCCAGATTTTGCAAGTTCTCGATTTAAAATTTCCCAGTTTTCAACTATTAATTTTTTAATTTTTCGTTCCGTTTTTTTATTATCTTTGTTTTTACAATTTTTTGATTTTTGAATGTAATAATAATAATAATAATAATCGATTTGAGTTTCTCGAGTTTTCAATTTTTTTTCAGTCATCTTTTGATTTTTCAATTTTTTTGATAATTATGCAATTTTTCAATTTTTCATTTCTTTTCTGCTTCTTCAATTTTAGGTTTTGCCATTTTTCGATTTACAATTTCCCGACTTCAGTTTTTAATTTCTCATTTTTTTTTTCAATGTTTCCATTCTATAATTTTTTGATTTTCAATTTTGTTTCTTCAATTTTTTGATTTGTAATTTTTCAATTGTTCATTTTTTTTTTGTTTCTTCAGTTTTTGGGTTTTGCCATTTCTCGATTTACAATTTCCCAAGTTTTCAATTGTTAATTTTTCAATTTTTTGATTCTTCAATTTTTCATTTCTTCAAATTTTCGATTTGCAATTTTTTGTTTCGGTTTTTATCTTCTTTTCAATTTCATAATTTTTTGCTTTTTTAATTTCACTTTTTAGATTTTGTAATTTTTCGATTTGAGTTTCCCGAGTTTTCAGTTTATAATTTTTTTTCAGTGTTTCCATTTTGTAATTTTTTGATTTTTTCAATTTTTTGAAATATCATGTTTTGATTTACAATTTCTCGAGCTTTCAATTTTTAAATTTTCAATTTTTTGATTTTTCAATTGTTCATTTCTTCAAATTTTCGTTTTTTTTTACAAATGTTCGCTTTATCTATGCTCTGATTTTATCATTTTTGGAGTTCGTCAATTTTTAGGTTTTGCAAATGTTCGATTCACTGTTTCCACAGTTTTCACCTTTCTGACTTTTTCATTTCTTCAAATTTTCGTTTTTTTTTTCTTAATTTTTTTCAATTTAATTTTTTTAATTTTTGGATGTTTCAATTTTTAGATTTTGCAATTTTTGATTTAATTTTTCGATTTGCAATTTTTCGTTTCGATTTTTTTCTTTATTTTTTAAATTTTTTGGTTTCTTCAATTTTTCGATTTCCAAGTTTTCATTTCGGTTTTTATCTTCTTTTCAAGTTTATAGGGGAGTAATTTTTTACTTTTACAATTACAATTTTTTCAATTTTTCGTTTCTTCAATTTTTCTATTTGCCATTTTTCGTTTCGGTCTTTTATTTTAATTTTTTTCAAGCTTTTCAATTTTCATTAGGCAAATTTTCAGTTTACAATTTCCAGAGTTTTCACCTTTCAGTTTTTCGATTCTTGAATTTTGTATTTCTTCAAATTTTCCATTTACAATTTCCCGGGATTTCAGTTTTAATTTTTCAGTTTTTTCCAATTTTTGAATTTTATAATTTTTTGATTTTTCAATTTTATTTGTGCAATTTTTCGCTTGACAATTTCCCGAGTTGTCTATTTTTAATTTTTCAGTTTTTGGTTCTTCAATTTTTCATTTCTTCAATTTTTCGATCTGCAATTTTATTTTTTGTTTTCGTTTTTTATTTTCTTTATTCTTTCAGTTTGATTTTTTTGGTTTTCAATTTTTCGATTTTTCGACTTCTAGATTTTTAAATTTTTTGTTTTTTCAATTTTTTGTTACTTCAGTTTTTGACTTGCAAATTTTCTAATTTTCGTTTTAAATATGTAATAACAATAACTAATGATTTTTAAAATGTATCATTTTTTCGTTTTCACGATTTTAGAATTTTTCCATTTTTCAATTTTCATGTATCCGCTTTTTCAATTTTTTGGATTTTTAATTTTTCAATTTCTCGATTTTCCGGTTTTCAAATTCTCGATCTTTCAGTGTTACAATTTTCGGACTTTTAAATTTTTCGATTTTTCAATTTTTGGGTTTTCCATTTTTCGCTTTGGCGTTTTTTCTTTTTTTTTAATTTTTCGATTCATTAATTATTTTCGATTTTTTTGTTTTCCAATGTTTCAATTTTTCGTTTTTTCAATTCTTCGATGAGCAACTTCCAATTTTTTAGTTTTTCGATTTTTAATTTTTCGGTTTTTCAGTTTTTAGATTTTTCAACTTTTCGATTCAAAAAAATGGAAAAATCGCAAAATTGTAATATTAAAAAATCAAAAATGAAAAAACGAAAAAGCATAAAATGAAAACTTTGAAAAATCTAAAAATTGGAAATCCAGATCTTGAAAAATTGAGGATCCGAAAAATTTTAAATCGAACGATTGCAAATTTAGAAACTTTAAAATAAAAAAAAAACGAAATAAAATCAAAACATTGGAGATTAAAGAAATCTGAAAATCGGATAATTGAGAATTTCAAAAATTGCAGAATTGAAAAATTAAAAAATTGTAATATCGAGAAATTAAAAAATCAAAGATTGAAAATGTGAAAGATTGAATAAACGAAAGAAACATTTAAAAAATAAAGGAAATGAAAAATCGAAAAAATGAAAAACTGAAATGTTGAAAAATTGCAGTCGAAAAATTGAAGAAACGAAAAATTGAAAAAATAAAAAATTTAAGACCGAGACATTGAAAGAGCGAAATACATACTGAAAGAAATAAAAAAGGGAAAAATTATTAATTAAGAACTTAAAAAGTTGAAGAAATGAAAAACTGTAAAACGAAAGATTGAAACTTTAAAAACTTAAAAATAGAAATATCGAAATCTAAAGAAATGGGAAAATCGGATAATTGGAAAATTTTATTTTCGAGGAATTGAAAAATCAAAGATTGAAAATTTGAAAAATTGAGTAAGTAAACGAAAAATTAAAAATTACAAATTAAAGAAACTGAAGAAACGAAAAAATTAAAAATCTGGAAGGCGAGAAAATAAAAAGTTGAAAAATTTAAGTTGAAAAAAACAAAAATTATAAAACCGAAACATTGAAAAATCCAGTTACATATGTTGAAAAAATAAAAAAGATGAAAAATTATTAATTAAAAACCTGAAGAAACGAAAAATTGAAAAATCGAACGATGAAACTTTGGAAACTTAAAAATCGAGAAAATGCAAAATCGAAAAAACAAAATATTGTATAACCAAAATATTGAATATGAAAGAAATGGGAAAATCGGATAATTGAGAAATCAAAAATTTGAAAAATTGAGTAGATAAACGAACAATTATAAACTGCAAACAGATTGAAAAATTGAAAAAATTTAAGTCGAAAAAACCAAAAATTATAAAACCGAAACAATGAAAAATCCACTTACATATTGAAAAAACAAAAAAGATGAAAAATTATTAATTAAAAACTTCAAGAAGGAAAATTGAAAAATTAAAAAATCGTAACACTGAGAAATTGAAAAATAAAAATCAAGAACTTGAATAATTGAAGAAACAAAAAACTGAAAAATCTAAAAACTAAAATTTGGGATACTAAAAATTCGAAAAACGAAAAATCGGAAAAACGAAAAATTGTAAAATCGAAAAATTGCAAAATTGAAGAAACGGAAAATTAAAAAATTGGGAAGTCGAAAAATTGTAAGATAAAATCAAGAACTTGAAAAACTGAAGAAACGAAAAATTGAAAAATCTAAAAACTAAAAATTGAGATACTTAAAATTCGAAAACGAAAAATCGAAAAAACGAAAAACTGTAAAATCGAAAAATTGCAAAATTGAAGAAACGGAAAATTAAAAAATTGGGAAGTCGAAAAATTGTAAGATAAAATCAAGAACTTGAAAAACTGAAGACACGAAAAATTATAAAATATAAAAACTAAAAATTGAGACAGGAAAAATTTGAAAACTGTAAAATCGAAAAAATGAAAAATTGTAAAATCTAAAAATTGCAAAATTGGAGAAACGGAAAATTAAAAATTTGAGAATTCGAAAAATTGTAAGATAAAATCAAGAACTTGAAAAACAGAAGACACGAAAAATTGAAAAATATAAAAACCAAACATTGAGAAACTAAAAAATCGAAAAACGAAAAATCGAAAAAATGAAAAATTGTAAAATCGAATATTTGCAAAATTGAGAAATTACGAAACGAAATACTTATTGAAGAAACGAAAAAATAAAAAATTTGGAAGTCGAAAAATTGTAAGATATAAATCAAGAACATGAAAAACTGAAGAAACGAAAAATTGAAAAATCTAAAAACTAAAAATTGAGATACTAAAAATTCGAAAACGAAAAATCGAGAAAATTAAAAATTGTAAAATCGAAAAATTGCAAAATTGTGAAACGCGACATTAAAGAAACGAAAAATTAAAAAATTTGGAAAGCGAAAAATTGTAAGATATAAATCAAGAACATGAAAAACTGAAGAAACGAAAAATTGAAAAATCTAAAAACTAAAAATTGAGATACTAAAAATTCGAAAGCGAAAAATCGAGAAAATTAAAAATTGTAAAATCGAAAAATTGGAAAATTGTGAAACGCGACATTAAAGAAACGAAAAATTAAAAAATTTGGAAGGCGAAAAATTGTAAGATATAAATCAAAAACTTGAAAAACTGAAGAAACGAAAAATTGAAAAATCTAAAAACTAAAAATTGAGATACTTAAAATTCGAAAACGAAAAATCGAAAAAACGAAAAACTGTAAAATCTAAAAATTCCAAAATTGAAAAAACGAAAAATAAAAAAAAATGGGAAGTCGAAAAATTGTAAGATAAAATCAAGAACTTGCAAAACTGAAGACACGAAAACTTATAAAATATAAAAACTAAAAATTGAGAAACTAAAAAATCGAAAAACGAAAAAACGAAAAATTGTAAAATCGAAAAATTGCAAAATTGAGAAATTGCGAAACGAAACATTGAAGAAACGAAAAATTAAAAAATTTGGAAGTCGAAAAATTGTAAGATATAAATCAAGAACTCGAAAAACTGAAGAAACGAAAAACTGAAAAATCTAGAAACTAAAAAATGACATACTAAAAATTCGAAAACGAAAAATCGAAAAATTGTAAAACCTAAAAATTGCAAAATTGAAGAAACGAAAAATTAAAAAATTAGGAAGTCGAAAAATTGTAAGATATAAATCAAGAACTTGAAAAACTGAAGAAACGAAAAATTGAAAAATCTAAAAACTAAAAATTGAGAAACAAAAAAATCGAAAAACGAAAAATCGAAACAACGACAAATTGTAAAATCGAAAAATTGCAAAATTGAGAAATTGCGAAGCGAAACATTGAAGAATCGAACAATTAAAAAATTTGAAAGTCGAGAAAATCAGAAACTGAAAAAATTAAACCACAAGCGCAGAGTCATATTATTTTACATATTTCAGAGAAGATTTGTTCGGCAAAATTTTGAGATCATCAATTTTTGAGGAGAGGATAACCTTAAAACGTTGGCTAAATTTCAGATCATTCGGTTTTGCAGCTTCAAAGTTTCAACACGGATTCATAAATTTACTATTATAAAAATTGGACGTGACGTCTTCAAATTGTTAGTGGGTATAATTAGCCAAATTTTAGCTAAACTCTTAAAATTACCAATTCTTTGCAAAACACAGTTCCAGCAAATAAAAATACATCAATTAAACACCACGATTTTTGACTTCTAATCAAAAACCAGTCTGACAACCTGTCGGACTCCACCAGATTCAAAAACAATACCAATTATGTTTTTATGTACAGGGAAGTTCCAAGGCTGAGATTCAACCCAACCTAAACATTCACTTTTTTGCAAAAAAATCGCCAAATCATTTAATTTGCAATTAAGAAAATCAACAAAAACGACACACAAAACCAAACTCAGCAGCCCTTTGACACTCTCTCCTCCTGTCTGACCACAGGTAACCACGGCCCTGGCCCACGTCGCTCTAATTGAACGGAAATCCGGCGAACATCGAGTGTTTTTCGGGCCACCATAATATGGTACAAGTGCAAGGTTAGGCGATCAAGGACGCCCCAGCCAGCAAATCATTAAAATAATTTGAAAGAGTCACGCACTGCAAGTTCTCGTTTCGTCCTGTACCGGCTCGAAATCAATTCGAAACGTTTAAGCGGAAAAGAGACGGACTAATTAAATGGCTTGGGGTTTTTAGGTAGGACACTGAATTAGAGTCATTAGAGCTGTAATTGGCACTACGTGCGAGAAAGACGGAATAATGGAGTAAGTCGGTAATTGTCCTGTTACGTAACTTCCCATTAGATTAATTTATTAAAAAATACGACTCTATTATTACTGGGAGTGGATGTTGTGTAATTCGACGGATGATAAACATTTCTTATCAGGGGGATTGTTACATTTAGTCGAGACATGTTTGAGCAAATATTAGACAATGCGCTGGCAAGTTTCCAGATAAAAAAAACATACATATGTAGCTATAAATTTTAAATGGACTGGTCGATAAGACGCACAATCCCGATAATTTTCAATCCTAAGCCAACGAAAAAATTTTTGCCGATACATAAATCAAGGATTGGTTTTTTATCGGTGCGAATTCGATTAAAGTGTCATTGACTGACGGTAAACCGAATTTTCCGATTTCCTAGCCGCAAAGTGCGCTGTTGAGGGTTAGAGTTTTAAACAAATTGCACGCAAAGGTCGAAATTAATAGCGCCAAGGTTTTAGATAACCGTTTTTGGGACATGGATGGTATCTGATGGTAAAATGCTTCCATAATGGGCTTACAGTGGGATTCACATTAATCAAATTTGTTGTCTTTGATGGGGTCACGGAAGCTTCAAGCAAACGAGTGCCTGATACGGGAACAGAAATGATTTTGAAAACTCGATCACAGAAACTATTAACATAATTCGTTTTATTTTCGGTTAATATTGCACGAATTCGGATTTTTGGAACAAATATATGGGAATTACGATAGTGTAAAAATTTATACCTACGTACTCCACGTGCTTGAAATTCCACCGCACCTAAGGGATTAAACACTCTAAAACTGTCTTTAGAAACAAAACTACCGATAACGTCGGAAATCCATCAATTAGCGATTTTATAATTTTACAATAACCATATCAATTATGACATATTGGCGTCTAAGACGGGTTTAAAACTTATCTTATTTTTGTTGGTTAATTTGTGAATACAAATTTTGGGTGGGTTTTAGTAAAACTTTCTTGTCTTCGACACTGCAATAAATTTGGATGTTAATGTAACAGGAAATCGATGCTGTTAACAATAATATGGACCTCAACGCCCTCGCTGCGGCTAGGCAACCAACAAAACACCGCGCATTTAAAAAATTAAATTTGCCTTTAGATTGGGCAAAAATTATTTTCTGTCAGCATATAGTCCTTACGTATTACGTGATATTTCATATTACTATCGAACGAAGCTTGAATGAAATAATTATTTGGTTAAAAAGTCAAACTTCTAAAGACAAATAAAAATTTGTTGCATTCGAAATAAAAATACGGTTTTCATTTGCAATGAGATTTAAATTTTACAAACTAACGTACTCCTGTACATGTGGTTTATGAATCCGCCTCGATTTTTCCCCTATGATATTCATTTATCTACATTTTTTCTGGATTTATCTGATTGTATTTCAGGGACGAGGGAAGTTCTGTTTAACAAAAGATCATCTTTTTGTAGACGAAATCGTCAAAAATTTCACTGTTTCACGGAGAGTTAGCTGAGATACCCTGTATATTTTTTATCAGTATTTTTGTATAACTCGTTTTAAATACTGGTGTTTTTTTAAATTATAGTGGAAATTAAATTCAACATCCTTGAAAAAATAGTTAACACTTTTTTTTTTATTATATTACTAAAGAGAATGGAATTTCTAAAAAAATAATGTACTCTGCTTGGATTTTCGAGTTTTAATAAGTTAAAACAATCGTTGATTAACTTGTATTTTTCGAGCGATAGCTCAAGGGAGTGTTGCAATAACCCTTTTTACGAATCTGTAATTTCATGTCTTTTTTGTGTTTTACAGTTCACAGAATACGAAAATGTAGGTTTTCATCTGTTGGCGATTTTCCTTAATGTACCTTATCTCTGAAACTACCAAACCGATTACTTAAAACTTTAAGATAGGCGTCAAAAAAACTGCGTCACTATTTTTAATTTTACGTATACTGTTTGTAGAAAAAATAATAATAAAATAAAATTTAACTTCCAGATTTTACACTATATCTCTGACATTATACAATCGACTTTTGGGTGGATATCAACAATAGTTTTGGGATTAAGAAGACGGACTAAAACTGATTTATTAATCCCCTCTAAAAAATCCATGCCGTCATATCGAAAAATCTTCAATCAAAAATGCTTTTTTTATTTTTTTTAATGTCAAGTTACTTTATTGCTAGATTTTATCAGTTATTATCTAAGGAATAGCTTACCCACTTTTCCTAATTAGCTAAAATACAGATCTGTCCAAATCAGAGTTATTTTGGTTATTCCTATTTTCTGGAAATTTTTCAGAAAAAAAATCTCAATGTTATTTTTAAAATCTGTGTCACAATATTTTGTGGAGAGATAAATAAAAGTACACGGTTTGTTGTGGAATAAATAAAATTGAATCTTAATGTACAATGTTCATAAAAAATAAATTTTTACAATTTTCAAATATAATATTTCTGTTTTTTCAAAGAGAACACCCTGTTTTTTTTTTAGAAATAGTGAGGCTGTAAAAACCTTTTTTTTGGTGAAATTGAAAAATAAAATTTTAAAAATATAGCGTTTTTATGATCCTAAAACCATATTTTCAAAATATTCGGTTTGAAAAAGAAAATAAAAAAAATTACGTATTTCCGATTTGAGATTCTTGAAAAACGTAGGAAATTTCGAAGAAATGAAGCAGAAAATAGCTTCTATAGCACAAAATAAAAAGAAACCCCTTTGGGTAATTTTCGCAAATAGCCAAATAAGTGTTGAAAATTTTAACTTTCAGAAAAATTATCTAAAAATCCTCAAAAGATACTGGGATATCAATCTTGCCATGCTGATTCTAAAAATAGAGCATTTTTATGATCCCAGAAGCACATTTTCGAAATATTCCATTTGAAAAACAAAATTCTAAAAATCGACATAATTCAGTTCGAGAAAAATTATAGAAATTTCCGAAGACATGAAACGGAAATAACTTCTAAGAGTCGAAATGGACAAAAAAATCCTTTAGGTAATTTTCGTGGATGGTTAGAAATGTGTCAAAATTTTCACAAGCGGGAATATAGAAAAATTTAGCTTTAAAAAAGTTACCTAGAAATTCTCAAAAAAATTGGAACATTATTTTTCGACGTGTTCATTCTAAAAACATTTATAGCGTGTTACGCAAGATTTTCGAATCTGTTTCAAAGTCGAAAAGTTGTAATTTGATTTTGGAGATTTTGAAAAAAAAGTGTCTATTTTCGAAAAAATTAATCCGGAAATAATTCCCGGGGTTCGAAATCTAAAAAAAAATCCCTTTGGATCATTTTCGAAAAAATTGTCCAAAAATTCAGGGACATACATTTGGAGTACTGATTTGAAAAATATGGCGTCTCGGAGCAAAATTTTCGAAACATTCGATTTCGAAAACACAATTTTTTAAAAATTCTAAAAACTTTCATATGTAGGTTTTTCATATTAGTGGGATTTCGGAAAAATAGCAGTCATTTTTGAAGAAATGAGCCCGAAAATAGAAAAACTTACCATTTTCAGATACTGATGTTCAGTTTTTTCAAGTGGAACACTCTGTATTATTTTTTAGGTCAAAATCGACAGCAAATTCCTTTAAGTAGTTTTTAAAGATGATCGAAAATGCGTCGATTTTCTTTAAAAGTCCATATCAGAATTACAATCTCAAAAAATTAATATACAGGGTGAATCACTAATCGTGCGCTCCTCGATATCTCACTTAATAATAAGAGATATGAAAAATCAATACCTACAGTCATATGGCTCCTTGCACAGCAAACAAAATTATTTTCAATTATACAGAGTGTTCTGGTTTTCAGACACTATATACCTACAGTGTAGTTTTTTTTTTAATAGAATGCACTATACATTTTTCAGGCCTTATAACCAAACGTTACTTTTGAAATTCTGCACCGACGTTATTCCAATTTTCTTGATAATTTTCAGCAAAAATCGCAACAGGATTATTTTTAAAATCTGTGTTATAATATTTTGTAGAGAGATAAATAAAAATACACGTTTTGTTGTAATAAAAATAAAACTGAATGTTAACGTAGTGTTTAAAAAAAACTTTTACCATTTTCAGATACTGATGTTCAGTTTTTCAAACAGAACACTGTGTATTATTTTTTATGAAGTTATTCTTTTTTCGCAAAATAGTTTCTATATTTACAGTTATTTTTAAGAAAAAAATCAGTAAAATGCAATAATAAAATAGTATGTTCCACTTCAAAAAAACTGAAACATGGTATTTGAGATTTCTAACGTTTAAGAATTTTTTGAAAACACTCTATATATTAAAAATTGATTTCACGGATACCACAGCCACGCACATACCTCGGTTTATTCCTCCACAAAATAGTGCGACGTGGATTTGAAAAAATATTGCGAATTTTTTGTTAAAATTTTCAAAAAAATTGAAATAAAGTTACAACGTCGCATCAGAATTTAAAAAAATATATGATTCTAAAACCTAAAACGTGCAGATTTAAAAAATATGTATAGCGTTTCTATGATCCTCAAGCCACATTTCAAAATATTCGGTTTGAAAAAGAAAATTTTTGAAATACCTAAAAATTAACGTATTTCTGATTCGAGATTCTTGAAAAACGTAGGAATTTTCGAAGAAATGAAGCAGAAAATAGCTTCTATAGGACAAAATTAAAAAAAAAATCCTTTGGTATACATCATTGTGTCGATTAAAGAAAAATGGTTATGAATTTTCTACGAAATGAAGTCGAAAAGGACTTGTGCAGGTCGAAATCTACAAAAAAATCTCTTTAGGTAGTTTTGAAAATGGTCGAAAGTGTCGACAATTTCACAAAAGTTTTGAAAAATTTTGCTTCCAGCAAAGTTATTGTCTAAAAATTCTCAAAAAATATTAGGATATCAATCTTGTCATGCTAATTCTAAAAATATAGCGTTTTTATGAAACAAAATTTTCGAAATATTCGACTTAAAAAAACAGTTTCTAAAATTCTAAAAATCCACATATTTCGGTTCAACATTCTTGAAATATTGTAGGAATTTTCGAAGAAATGAAACGGAAATAACTTCTAAGGGTCAAAAATGGACAAAAAAATCCTTTAGATAAATTTCGTAGATGTGCCAAAATTTTCAAAAAATATTGGGACCTATTTCTCGACGTAGTGATTCTAAAAACATTTATAGCGTGTTAAGCAAGATTTTCGAAATATTTTGTTTCAAAGTCGAAAAGTTATCAATTTGATTTTTTAGATTTTGAAAAATAGTGGCTATTTTCGAAGAGATTAATCCGGAAATAATTCGCGGATTTCGAAATCTAAAAAAATCCCTTTAAATAATTTTCGAACTGGACAATGTGTCGAAAATTTTGATTGAAAAATGTAATTTTCGGAAAAATTGTCCAAAGATTCATCAAAAATTCTGGGACATACATTTGGACGTACAGATTTAAAAAATAAAAACAAAATTTTTGTAAATCCTAAAAATTGCCATGTTGCCTTGCATTGCATACATATTAGAGAGATTTCGGAAAAATGGCAGTAATTTTTTTAAGGTGATCGAAAATGTGTCGAAATTCTTCGAAACTCCATATCAGAATTACAATCTCAAAAAAATAATATACAGGGTGAATCACTAATCGTGCGCTCCTCGATTTCTTATTTAATAGTAAGATATATAAAAAGTAAAAATTTAACGTTATATGGCTCTTTGAAGAGCAAACAGTAAAATTATTTTCAATTATACAGAGTATTCTGGTTCTCACGTATTATATACAGGCTAGTTATATTTACACATTCTTATCGACATTTTTTCTAGCCTTAGAACAGGTTATTTTAGAAATTTCGACGTGCTGATTCTAATAATATAGCGTTTTTATGATCCCAGAACCACATTTTCGAAATATTCGATTTGAAAAAGACAATTTTTAAAAATTCTAAACATCGGCATATTTCAGTTTGACATTCTTGAAAAATTATACGAATTTCCGAAGAAATGAAACGGAAATAACTTCAAAGGGTTGAAATGGACAAAAAAATTAGGTAATTTTCGTATTGTTTAAAAATGTGTCAAAATTTTCATAAGGGGGAATATAAAAAAAAATTGCTTTAAAAAAGTTGTCTAAAAATCCTAAAAAAAATGTTGGCACCTATTTCTCGACATAGTGATTCTAAAAATATTTATAGCGTGTTAAGCAAGATTTTAGAAATTATAGATTTGAAGTTTATGTGGATACCTGATTGAGATTTTCGAAATATTCTGTTTGAAAGTCGAAAAGTTGTCAATTTCATTTTGGAGATTCTGAAAAAAAGTGGCTATTTTCGAATAAATTAATCCGGAAATAATTCCCGAAGTTCGAAAATCTAAAAAAAATCCCTTTTAATTTTCGAAATGGTCGATGTGTCGAAAATTTGGATTGAAAAATTTAGTTTCCGGAAAAATTGTCCAAAAACTGGCCAAAAATTCTGGGACATACATTTGTACTGATTTAAAAAATCAAAACAAAATTTTTTAAAATCCTAAAAATTGCCATATCAGAATTGCAATCTTAAAAAACAATATACAGGGTGAATCACTAATCGTGCGCTCCTCGATTTCTCATTTAATAATAAGATATATAAAAAGTAAAAATTTAACGTTATACGGATCTTTGAAGAGCAAACAGTAAAATTATTTTCAATCATACAGAGTGTTCTGGTTGTCACGTACTATACATAAGCTCGTTATTTTTACATTTCTTATTGACATTTTCTCCGGGCTTATAACAGGTTATTTTAGAAATTTTCCTGCGATGTTATTCCAATTTTCTTGCAAATTTTCAGCAACGGAAGGGTTTAGAAAAAAATCTTAAAAGGGTTTATTTTTAAAATCTGTAACAATATTTTCTGGAGAGATAAATAAAAGTACAGGCTTTGTTGTGGTATAAATAAAAGTGAATCTTAATGTACAGTATTTATAAAAAAAAAATACAATGATCAAATATTGATATTTTGTTTTTTTTTAAGAACACCTTGCTTTTTTTTTCGAAGAAATGGTCCCGTAAAAAACTTCTTTTCTTTTGGCGAAGTTGTCTAAAAATCGCCAAAACATTCTGAGATGTAAATTCCTAATTAAGAGTGGCCATTTTCGAAGAAATTAATCCGAAAATAATTCTTCAAGTTCGAAATTAAAAAAAAAACCTTTTAGGATTTTTCGAAAAAGTCCAAAATTCGTCAAAAATGTTCATTGAAAAATTTAATTTTTTGAAAAATTATCCAAAAATTCACCAAAAATTCTGAGACATATACGTACTAATTTCAAAAATTTGGCGTTCTAATGGTACCGGGGCGAGATTTTCGAAATATTCGGTTTGAAAAACAAAATTTGCAACATATTAGAACGATTTCGGAAAAATTTAGTTTTTGAAGAAATGGGGCCGAAAATAACCTCTGTAGAACCAAATCCACAAGGAAAGCTCTTGGAAGTCCATAACAAAATTACAATCTCAAAAATTTAATATACAGGGTGAATCACTTGTGCGCTCCTTAATAATAAAGAATATAAAAAATCAATATCTAACGTCATATGGCTCCTTGCACAGCAAACAGCAAAATTATTTTCAAAAATTCAGAGTGTTCTGCTTTTCAGGCGCTATATACAGCGTAGTTTTTTTTAATGAAATGCACTATATATTTTTACATATTCTTATTGACATCTTCTCGTCTCAGACTTTATAATCACAGTTTATTTTAAAAATTCCAATTTTCTTGAAAATTTTGAGCAGAGGAAGGGTTGAGAAAAAATCTCAAAAGGGTTAGTTTTAAAATCCGTTACAATATTTTGCAGAGAGATAAATAAAACTACACGCTTTATTATAGTGTAAATAAAATTGAGTATTCATGTACCAACAAGGTGTTTATAAAAAATACATTTTTACAATAATTTTCAAATACTGATATTTCAGTTTTTTTTAAATGGAACCCCTTGTATTTGTTTTTCGGGGAAATAAAGACGAAAAACACCTTTTTTGGCAAAGTTGCCTAAAAATTCACAAAAAATTCTGAGATGTAGATCCCTGACCGAGATTTTCGAAATATTCTGTTTCAAAGTCGAAAAATTGTCAATTTAATTATGGTCGAAAATTTTCATTGAAAGTTTGGCTTTTTGAAAAATTGCCCAAAAATTCTGAGACGTACGGATTTGAAAAATATGGCGTGCTTATCGTCCCGGAGCAAGATTTTCGAAATTTTTGGTTTGAAAAACAAAATTTTTAAAAATTCTAAAAATTGTCATAATATGTATTTCATATTATCGTCTTGAAAAATAGCAGTAATTTTTGAAGACGATCGAAAATGCGTCGAAATTCTTTAAAGGTCCATATCAGATTTACAATCTCAAAAAATTAATATACAGGGTGAATAATAAGAGATATAAAAAATCAAAACCGAACATTATATGGCTACTTGAACAGCAAACAACAAAATTACTTTCAATTATATAGAGCGTTCCGTATTTTAAGCGCTACATATACCGTAGTCTTTTAAATGCAATACACTACATACTTTTACATACTCGTATTGACATCTTCTCAGGCTTTATAATCACAGTTTATTTTAGAGATTCCAATTTTTTTGAAAATTTTGAGAAATTGGAAGTGTTCAGAAAAATCTCGAATGGGTTATTTTTAAAGTCTATGTTACAATATTTTGTGGAGAGATAAATAAAAGTACACACTTTGTTGTGGAATAAATTAAAATTGAATCTTAATGTACAGTGCTTATAAAAAAATAAAATTTTGCAGTTTTCAAATAAGTACTAATATTTCAGCTTTTTGAAATGGAACACCTTTATGTTTCTTTCAGCGAACTGAATACGTACAAAACTTTTTTCCTTTGGTGAAGTTGCTTACAAAATGACCAAAAAGTCTGAAATGTCGACCCTGAACGAGATTTTCAAAATATTCGGTTTCAAAGTCAAAAAGTTGTCAATTTAATTTTGGCAATTATGAAGAAATTTATCAGAAAATATTTTCCGGATTTCGAAATCCCTTTAGGTAATTCCCGAAATGGTGAAAACGCGTCGAAAATTTTCATTGAAAAACTTGGTTTTTGAAAAATTGTTCAAAAAATCATCAAAAATCCTTGGACATAAATTTGGACGTACTGATTTGAAAAATAAGGTGGGGAACAAGATTTTCTAAATATTCGGTTTGAAAAACAAAATTTTTGAAAATCCTAATTTGCCATTTTATTTCACATTAGAGATTTCGGAAAAATGCCAGTAATTTTTGAAGATGATCGAAAATGTGTGCAAATTCTTTAAAGGTCCATATCAGAATTACAATCTCAAAAAATTAATATACAGAGTGAATCACTAAGCGTGCGTCTCTCAATCTGTCATTTAATAATACTTACGAGATATAAAAAAATCAAAATTTAACATTATATGGCTGCTTGAGCAGTAAACAATAAAATTATTTTCCATTACACAGAGCGTGCCGGTTTTTAAGCACTATATACACCCTAGTTTTTTTAAATGGAATACGCTATATATTTTTATACTATATAGTGCGATTTTTTGTCAAAATTTTCAAAAAAATTTAAATACCGGGGCAACGTCGCATCGAAATTTCAGAAATAAAACATGGTTGAGCTGCTCAAACTAATTTTTGTCTAAATCGAAAAAAAAATTATGACACTTCAAACAAATATTATTTATTTAATGAAAGAACAAAATTAAAAGCGCGTCCACGTTTTCTCAAGCACTTTGAAGAAAACGAACATTTTTTGTTACAGTTTATTTTTTACCTCCACGGAATCTACAATTATTCTGCGTGAGCTAAAAAGGTACATATTATTAAAAACTTATTTGGACATGGAAAATTTTTGTCAAGGATATATGTGTATTTAAACTCTTATTTGGCCTAAGTAAAACTTGCACGCTAGACACGCAATACTGGACGCAATAATTTGCTCTACTTTTCGTTGTTTTAGCAAATTTAAAATTTGTATCAATTTTTTGGGTTAAACATTTACACAAAAAATGTACTTTTTGGAAGTGTGGAAAAGGTGAAAAGTCGTATCCGAAATTTTAAAAACTTGTTATAATTCAGTACCGATTCAAAACGAAATTCTTAACGGCACACTTTTTTTTTGCCGCAAGCTGCATACAAATTAGCCTATTTTGGAATTAAAATTAGAGAAATGTATGTAATTCTTGAGCAATGATGTAACTTTTATATGATTTTTACATATCTAAGTACTAATCCACACACTCATAAACCGGAAAATAGCCAATAAAACACTCATCCAAAAAAATTCTCATCTCCGTTATGTTTACGAAACACAAAAATGAAAATAAAAATAATCACCACACACAAAAACCGGCACTCGACATATTTAATTCGATCGAAAAAAAACAACAGTCCAATTAAAAAATTAAAAATTACAAAACTAACTATAATTATTGACTATTAGTAAATAACTATATTAAAAATTAATCGCTAGTTAAATAGTGTTTTACTTACGCAAGAGAAATATCGGTGGACTTCACAGTCGAACCGCTGGAACTGTCGAGATCATTTTTCACCCACCATTTATAAACCAACTTATCTCTCAACTATTATTAACAAACCATATAGCCGTGATAACGCTCACCGCGGAAAAATGCTTTGAAATTCGCGACGACCCCAAAATTATAGTACTCTTTATAACACCAATAGTTTAAGCAAATCCACAAAAGCAAAGAAAACAATCTGCTCATGTACCTACCGTTATCTCGACTCCTGACTCATTACAAATGCGTTTAATTTTTTCCAGCGTCGTCAACACACCAATAACATTAAAATTTTACATCGCCGATAACTTTGACGACGAATCCAGCGCCGGCCTGATAATTTCGAAAAATCGGCTCCAGGTGCGCCGCATAAGACTGTTCACTTACCTTTGCTTATCTAAGATCCGCATCTGATGCAAATGCGCTCTCTACAAACGCGACTTTACCAAACGTAGGCTCGCTGTCACTTAACGACGTCCATTTAGCAATTACACTAAGTGTGCGAGTTGGTGAACTCAAAGAAATTCTATTTCGTGAATGCCAATCAAATGAGGCTAAATTGTGATATATGGCTTAAGTGATGATGACATAATGGGTTAATTAACGGTCTCAACTGCGTTTTCCTCTATTTTCCACAAATTATAAAAACTTAAGTAAAGTGTAGTAGTTCTTGGTGGTGCGCTCTTCGTCCATGAGGCGGAACTCGAGGGAGCATTTGTTCCGTTCGGTTCGCATGTCGATGGCGTTGTAGAGCTGAGCCTGGAATTAATTTATTGGCTTTAAGTAATATTTGACCAAAGAAATAGGTGAACAGGTTTTTCGTTGTAATAAATTATAACACATTACAGTTTGTTTTTTTTTGCTATCGGGTAAATTGATAAATTTTATGCATGGTAAATGTGCATAAACAAAAACTTTCGGTTTCAAGTGCAGTCATAAAAAGATATGTGCACCGATGTTCGCTAAATGGAACGGAATTTGGAGTAAACAGAATGGTTCAGTGGTTGCACCAGATGCAATTAAAGAACTTTAGGGGCACATTTAAAATTAGCAGTCGTAATTACGCGGAATTGAGCGCTTGATGCTTGCAGTCAAATTAAGATTTTTTATGTTCACTGAAAATGCCGACAGAGATAACCGACTGAATAAAATGCATTTTGTAATGTACTGGCTTTTTGCGCATTAATAAGTATTTTTAAATGTAAGTTATTTTGACGGAAAAATATGTCTAAAAATTCACAAACATTCAGTTTCAAATTCAAATTATTAAAACATCTCGAAACTTATACAAAAGAAGTCAAAAATTGGCCGAAATTTGAAGAAGGGGAGACCATTGAAAAAATTTCACTTTTAACAAAGTTGTCGAAAAATTACGAAAAAATTCAGGGATGTAGATCTCGACATGCTGATTCCAAAAATATAGTGTGTTGATGGTCACGGAGCAACATTTTCGTTAAAATCCGTGCGAAATGTGATTTTTTTAAGATTTCTAAAAATTTCGATATTTCAACGAATAAAAACGGTTGTAGTTATCAAAGAAACGATGCCGGAAGTGAGTTCTAGAGCTCGAAATCTACAAGAAAATGTGTTTAGTTAAGTTTCGAAAATGTCAAAATTTTTCCGAAATTTGAAGAAGGGGGGACCATTGAAAAAATTTCACTTTTAAAAAGTTGTCGAAAAATTACGAAAAAATTCAGGGATGTAGATCTCGACATGCTGATTCCAAAAATATAGTGTGTTGATGGTCACGGAGCAACATTTTCGAAAGAATCGGTACGAAATGCGAATTTTTGAAGATTTCTAAAAATTTCGATATTTCAACGCTCGATTCCGGAAAAACGGTTGCAGTTATCAAAGAAACGATGCCGGAAGTGAGTTCTAGAGCTCGAAATCTACAAGAAAATGTGTTTAGTTAAGTTTCGAAAATGTCAAAATTTTTCCGAAATTTGAAGAAGGGGGGACCATTGAAAAAATTTCACTTTTAAAAAGTTGTCGAAAAATTACGAAAAAATTCAGGGATGTAGATCTCGACATGCTGATTCCAAAAATATAGTGTGTTGATGGTCACGGAGCAACATTTTCGAAAGAATCGGTACGAAATGCGAATTTTTGAAGATTTCTAAAAATTTCGATATTTCAACGCTCGATTCCGGAAAAACGGTTGCAGTTATCAAAGAAACGATGCCGGAAGTGAGTTCTAGAGCTCGAAATCTACAAGAAAATGTGTTTAGTTAAGTTTCGAAAATGTCAAAATTCTGGCGAAATTTGAAGAAGGGGGGACCATTGAGAAAATTTCACTTTTAAAAAAGTTGTCGAAAAATTACGAAAAAATTCAGGGATGTAGATCTCGACATGCTGATTCCAAAAATATAGTGTGTTGATGGTCACGGATCAATATTTTCGAAAGAATCGGTACAAAATGCGAATTTTGGAAGATTTCTAAAAATTTCGATATTTCAACGCTCAATTCCGGAAAAACGGTTGCGGTTATCAACGAAACGATGCCGGAAGTGAGTTCTAGAGCTCGAAGTCTACAAGAAACTGTGTTTCGTTAAGTTTCGAAAATGTCAAAATTTGGCCGAAATTTGAAGAAGTGGGGACCATTGAAAAAATTTCACTTTTAAAAAAGTTGTCTAAAAATTGGGAAAAAATTCAGGGATGTAGATCTCGACATGCTGATTCCAAAAATATAGTGTGTTGATGGTCACGGAGCAACATTTTCGAAAGAATCGGTACGAAATGCGAATTTTTGAAGATTTCTAAAAATTTCGATATTTCAACGCTCGATTCCGGAAAAACGGTTGCAGTTATCAAAGAAACGATGCCGGAAGTGAGTTCTAGAGCTCGAAATCTACAAGAAAATGTGTTTAGTTAAGTTTCGAAAATGTCAAAATTTTTCCGAAATTTGAAGAAGGGGGGACCATTGAAAAAATTTCACTTTTAAAAAGTTGTCGAAAAATTACGAAAAAATTCAGGGATGTAGATCTCGACATGCTGATTCCAAAAATATAGTGTGTTGATGGTCACGGAGCAACATTTTCGAAAGAATCGGTACGAAATGCGAATTTTTGAAGATTTCTAAAAATTTCGATATTTCAACGCTCGATTCCGGAAAAACGGTTGCAGTTATCAAAGAAACGATGCCGGAAGTGAGTTCTAGAGCTCGAAATCTACAAGAAAATGTGTTTAGTTAAGTTTCGAAAATGTCAAAATTCTGGCGAAATTTGAAGAAGGGGGGACCATTGAGAAAATTTCACTTTTAAAAAAGTTGTCGAAAAATTACGAAAAAATTCAGGGATGTAGATCTCGACATGCTGATTCCAAAAATATAGTGTGTTGATGGTCACGGATCAATATTTTCGAAAGAATCGGTACAAAATGCGAATTTTGGAAGATTTCTAAAAATTTCGATATTTCAACGCTCAATTCCGGAAAAACGGTTGCGGTTATCAACGAAACGATGCCGGAAGTGAGTTCTAGAGCTCGAAGTCTACAAGAAACTGTGTTTCGTTAAGTTTCGAAAATGTCAAAATTTGGCCGAAATTTGAAGAAGTGGGGACCATTGAAAAAATTTCACTTTTAAAAAAGTTGTCTAAAAATTGGGAAAAAATTCAGGGATGTAGATCTCGACATGCTGATTCCAAAAATATAGTGTGTTGATGGTCACGGAGCAACATTTTCGAAAGAATCGGTACGAAATGCGAATTTTTGAAGATTTCTAAAAATTTCGATATTTCAACGCTCGATTCCGGAAAAACGGTTGCAGTTATCAAAGAAACGATGCCGGAAGTGAGTTCTAGAGCTCGAAATCTACAAGAAAATGTGTTTAGTTAAGTTTCGAAAATGTCAAAATTTTTCCGAAATTTGAAGAAGGGGGGACCATTGAAAAAATTTCACTTTTAAAAAGTTGTCGAAAAATTACGAAAAAATTCAGGGATGTAGATCTCGACATGCTGATTCCAAAAATATAGTGTGTTGATGGTCACGGAGCAACATTTTCGAAAGAATCGGTACGAAATGCGAATTTTTGAAGATTTCTAAAAATTTCGATATTTCAACGCTCGATTCCGGAAAAACGGTTGCAGTTATCAAAGAAACGATGCCGGAAGTGAGTTCTAGAGCTCGAAATCTACAAGAAAATGTGTTTAGTTAAGTTTCGAAAATGTCAAAATTCTGGCGAAATTTGAAGAAGGGGGGACCATTGAGAAAATTTCACTTTTAAAAAAGTTGTCGAAAAATTACGAAAAAATTCAGGGATGTAGATCTCGACATGCTGATTCCAAAAATATAGTGTGTTGATGGTCACGGATCAATATTTTCGAAAGAATCGGTACAAAATGCGAATTTTGGAAGATTTCTAAAAATTTCGATATTTCAACGCTCAATTCCGGAAAAACGGTTGCGGTTATCAACGAAACGATGCCGGAAGTGAGTTCTAGAGCTCGAAGTCTACAAGAAACTGTGTTTCGTTAAGTTTCGAAAATGTCAAAATTTGGCCGAAATTTGAAGAAGTGGGGACCATTGAAAAAATTTCACTTTTAAAAAAGTTGTCTAAAAATTGGGAAAAAATTCAGGGATGTAGATCTCGACATGCTGATTCCAAAAATATAGTGTGTTGATGGTCACGGAGCAACATTTTCGAAAGAATCGGTACGAAATGCGAATTTTTAAAGATTTCTAAAAATTTCGATATTTCAATGCTCGATTCCGGAAAAACGGTTGCAGTTATCAAAGAAACGATGCCGGAAGTGAGTTCTAGAGCTCGAAATCTACAAGAAAACGTGTTTAGTTAAGTTTCGAAAATGTCAAAATTTGGCCGAAATTTGAAGAAGGGGGGACCATTGAAAAAATTTCACTTTTAAAAAAGTTGTCTAAAAATTGCGAAAAAATTCAGGGATGTAGATCTCGACATGCTGTTTCCAAAAATATAGTGTGTTGATGGACACGGAGCAACATTTTCGTTGGAATCGGTGCGAAATGCGAATTTTTGAATATTTCTAAAAATTTCGATATTTCAACGCTAGATTCCGGAAAAACGGTTGCAGTTATCAAAGAAACGATGCCGGAAGTGAGTTCTAGAGCTCGAAATCTACAAGAAAATGTGTTTAGTTAAGTTTCGAAAATGTCAAAATTTTTCCGAAATTTGAAGAAGGGGGGAGGGACCATTGAAAAAATTTCACTTTTAAAAAAGTTGTCGAAAAATTACGAAAAAATTCAGGGATGTAGATCTCGACATGCTGATTCCAAAAATATAGTGTGTTGATGGTCACGGAGCAACATTTTCGAAAGAATCGATACGAAATGCGAATTTTTGAAGATTTCTAAAAATTTCGATAATTCAACGCTCGATTCTGAAAAAACGGTTGCAGTTATCTAAGAAACGATGCCGGAAGTGAGTTCTAGAGCTGGAAATCTATAAGAAAATGTGTTTAGTTAAGTTTCGAAAATGTCAACATTTTCCCGAAATTTGAAGAACCGGGGACCATTGAAAAAATTTTACTTTTAAAAAAGTTGTCGAAAAATTACGAAAAAATTCAGGGATGTAGATCTCGACATGCTGATTCCAAAAATATAGTGTGTTGATGGTCACGGAGCAACATTTTCGTTAGAATCGGTGCGAAATACGAATTTTTGAAAATTTCTAAAAATTTCGATATTTCAACGCTCGATTCCGGAAAAACGGTTGCAGTTATCAAAGAAACGATGCCGGAAGTGAGTTCTAGAGCTCGAAATCTACAAGAAAATGTGTTTAGTGAAGTTTCGAAAATGTCAAAATTTTGCCGAAATTTGAAGAAGGGGGGACCATTGAAAAAATTTCACTTTTAAAAAAGTTGTCGAAAAATTACGAAAAAATTCAGGGATGTAGATCTCGACATGCTGATTCCAAAAATATAGTGTGTTGATGGTCACGGAGCAACATTTTCGAAAGAATCGGTACGAAATGCGAATTTTTGAAGATTTCTAAAAATTTCGATAATTCAACGCTCGATTCCGAAAAAACGGTTGCAGTTATCAAAGAAACGATGCCGGAAGTGAGTTCTAGAGCTGGAAATCTATAAGAAAATGTGTTTAGTTAAGTTTCGAAAATGTCAAAATTTGGCCGAAATTTGAAGAAGGGGGGACCATTGAAAAAATTTCACTTTTAAAAAAGTTGTCGAAAAATTACGAAAAAATTCAGGGATGTAGATCTCGACATGCTGATTCCAAAAATATAGTGTGTTGATGGTCACGGAGCAACATTTTCGTTAGAATCGGTGCGAAATGTGATTTTTTTAATATTTCTAAAAATTTCGATATTTCAACGCTCTATTCCGGAAAAACGGTTGCAGTTATCAAAGAAACGATGCCGGAAGTGAGTTCTAGAGCTCGAAATCTACAAGAAAATGTGTTTAGTTAAGTTTCGAAAATGTCAACATTTTCCCGAAATTTGAAGAAGGGGGGACCATTGAAAAAATTTCACTTTTAAAAAAGTTGTCGAAAAATTACGAAAAAATTCAGGGATGTAGATCTCGACATGCTGATTCCAAAAATATAGTGTGTTGATGGTCACGGAGCAACATTTTCGAAAGAATCGGTACGAAATGCGAATTTTTGAAGATTTCTAAAAATTTCGATATTTCAATGCTCGATTCCGGAAAAACGATTGCAGTTATCAAAGAATCGATAGCGGAAGTGAGTTCTAGAGTTCGAAATCTACAAGAAAATGTTTTTAGTTAAGTTTCGAAAATGTCAAAATTTTTCCGAAATTTGAAGAAGGGGGGACCATTGAAAAAATTTCACTTTTAAAAAAGTTGTCTAAAAATTGGGAAAAAATTCAGGGATGTAGATCTCGACATGCTGATCCCAAAAATATAGTGTGTTGATGGTCACGGAGCAACATTTTCGAAAGAATCGGTAGGAAATGCGAATTTTTGAAGATTTCTAAAAATTTCGATATTTCAACGGTCGATTCCGGAAAAACGGTTGCAGTTATCAAAGAAACGATGCAGGAAGTGAGTTCTCGAGCTCGAAATCTACAAGAAAATGTGTTTAGTTAAGTTTCGAAAATGTCAAAATTTTGCCGAAATTTGAAGAACCGGGGACCATTGAAAAAATTTTACTTTTAAAAAAGTTGTCGAAAAATTACGAAAAAATTCAGGGATGTAGATCTCGACATGCTGATTCCAAAAATATAGTGTGTTGATGGTCACGGAGCAACATTTTCGTTAGAATCGGTGCGAAATACGAATTTTTGAAAATTTCTAAAAATTTCGATATTTCAACGCTCGATTCCGGAAAAACGGTTGCAGTTATCAAAGAAACGATGCCGGAAGTGAGTTCTAGAGCTCGAAATCTACAAGAAAATGTGTTTAGTGAAGTTTCGAAAATGTCAAAATTTTGCCGAAATTTGAAGAAGGGGGGACCATTGAAAAAATTTCACTTTTAAAAAAGTTGTCGAAAAATTACGAAAAAATTCAGGGATGTAGATCTCGACATGCTGATTCCAAAAATATAGTGTGTTGATGGTCACGGAGCAACATTTTCGAAAGAATCGGTACGAAATGCGAATTTTTGAAGATTTCTAAAAATTTCGATAATTCAACGCTCGATTCCGAAAAAACGGTTGCAGTTATCAAAGAAACGATGCCGGAAGTGAGTTCTAGAGCTGGAAATCTATAAGAAAATGTGTTTAGTTAAGTTTCGAAAATGTCAAAATTTGGCCGAAATTTGAAGAAGGGGGGACCATTGAAAAAATTTCACTTTTAAAAAAGTTGTCGAAAAATTACGAAAAAATTCAGGGATGTAGATCTCGACATGCTGATTCCAAAAATATAGTGTGTTGATGGTCACGGAGCAACATTTTCGTTAGAATCGGTGCGAAATGTGATTTTTTTAATATTTCTAAAAATTTCGATATTTCAACGCTCTATTCCGGAAAAACGGTTGCAGTTATCAAAGAAACGATGCCGGAAGTGAGTTCTAGAGCTCGAAATCTACAAGAAAATGTGTTTAGTTAAGTTTCGAAAATGTCAAAATTTGGCCGAAATTTGAAGAAGGGGGGACCATTGAAAAAATTTCACTTTTAAAAAAGTTGTCGAAAAATTATGAAAAAATTCAGGGATGTAGATCTCGACATGCTGATTCCAAAAATATAGTGTGTTGATGGTCACGGAGCAACATTTTCGAAAGAATCGGTACGAAATGCGAATTTTTGAAGATTTCTAAAAATTTCGATATTTCAATGCTCGATTCCGGAAAAACGATTGCAGTTATCAAAGAATCGATAGCGGAAGTGAGTTCTAGAGTTCGAAATCTACAAGAAAATGTTTTTAGTTAAGTTTCGAAAATGTCAAAATTTTTCCGAAATTTGAAGAAGGGGGGACCATTGAAAAAATTTCACTTTTAAAAAAGTTGTCTAAAAATTGGGAAAAAATTCAGGGATGTAGATCTCGACATGCTGATCCCAAAAATATAGTGTGTTGATGGTCACGGAGCAACATTTTCGAAAGAATCGGTAGGAAATGCGAATTTTTGAAGATTTCTAAAAATTTCGATATTTCAACGGTCGATTCCGGAAAAACGGTTGCAGTTATCAAAGAAACGATGCAGGAAGTGAGTTCTAGAGCTCGAAATCTACAAGAAAATGTGTTTAGTTAAGTTTCGAAAATGTCAAAATTTTGCCGAAATTTGAAGAACCGGGGACCATTGAAAAAATTTTACTTTTAAAAAAGTTGTCGAAAAATTACGAAAAAATTCAGGGATGTAGATCTCGACATGCTGATTCCAAAAATATAGTGTGTTGATGGTCACGGAGCAACATTTTCGTTAGAATCGGTGCGAAATACGAATTTTTGAAAATTTCTAAAAATTTCGATATTTCAACGCTCGATTCCGGAAAAACGGTTGCAGTTATCAAAGAAACGATGCCGGAAGTGAGTTCTAGAGCTCGAAATCTACAAGAAAATGTGTTTAGTGAAGTTTCGAAAATGTCAAAATTTTGCCGAAATTTGAAGAAGGGGGGACCATTGAAAAAATTTCACTTTTAAAAAAGTTGTCGAAAAATTACGAAAAAATTCAGGGATGTAGATCTCGACATGCTGATTCCAAAAATATAGTGTGTTGATGGTCACGGAGCAACATTTTCGTTAGAATCGGTGCGAAATGTGATTTTTTTAATATTTCTAAAAATTTCGATATTTCAACGCTCTATTCCGGAAAAACGGTTGCAGTTATCAAAGAAACGATGCCGGAAGTGAGTTCTAGAGCTCGAAATCTACAAGAAAATGTGTTTAGTTAAGTTTCGAAAATGTCAAAATTTGGCCGAAATTTGAAGAAGGGGGGACCATTGAAAAAATTTCACTTTTAAAAAAGTTGTCGAAAAATTATGAAAAAATTCAGGGATGTAGATCTCGACATGCTGATTCCAAAAATATAGTGTGTTGATGGTCACGGAGCAACATTTTCGAAAGAATCGATACGAAATGCGAATTTTTGAAGATTTCTAAAAATTTCGATAATTCAACGCTCGATTCTGAAAAAACGGTTGCAGTTATCTAAGAAACGATGCCGGAAGTGAGTTCTAGAGCTGGAAATCTATAAGAAAATGTGTTTAGTTAAGTTTCGAAAATGTCAACATTTTCCCGAAATTTGAAGAAGGGGGGACCATTGAAAAAATTTCACTTTTAAAAAAGTTGTCGAAAAATTACGAAAAAATTCAGGGATGTAGATCTCGACATGCTGATTCCAAAAATATAGTGTGTTGATGGTCACGCAGCAACATTTTCGAAAGAATCGGTACAAAATGCGAATTTTTGAAGATTTCTAAAAATTTCGATAATTCAACGCTCGATTCCGAAAAAACGGTTGCAGTTATCAAAGAAACGATGCCGGAAGTGAGTTCTAGAGCTGGAAATCTATAAGAAAATGTGTTTAGTTAAGTTTCGAAAATGTCAACATTTTCCCGAAATTTGAAGAAGGGGGGACCATTGAAAAAATTTCACTTTTAAAAAAGTTGTCGAAAAATTACGAAAAAATTCAGGGATGTAGATCTCGACATGCTGATTCCAAAAATATAGTGTGTTGATGGTCACAGAGCAACATTTTCGAAAGAATCGGTACGAAATGCGAATTTTTGAAGATTTCTAAAAATTTCGATATTTCAATGCTCGATTCCGAAAAAACGATTGCAGTTATCAAAGAATCGATAGCGGAAGTGAGTTCTAGAGTTCGAAATCTACAAGAAAATGTGTTTAGTGAAGTTTCGAAAATGTCAAAATTTTGCCGAAATTTGAAGAAGGGGGGACCATTGAAAAAATTTCACTTTTAAAAAAGTTGTCGAAAAATTACGAAAAAATTCAGGGATGTAGATCTCGACATGCTGATTCCAAAAATATAGTGTGTTGATGGTCACGGAGCAACATTTTCGAAAGAATCGGTACGAAATGCGAATTTTTGAAGATTTCTAAAAATTTCGATAATTCAACGCTCGATTCCGAAAAAACGGTTGCAGTTATCAAAGAAACGATGCCGGAAGTGAGTTCTAGAGCTGGAAATCTATAAGAAAATGTGTTTAGTTAAGTTTCGAAAATGTCAAAATTTGGCCGAAATTTGAAGAAGGGGGGACCATTGAAAAAATTTCACTTTTAAAAAAGTTGTCGAAAAATTACGAAAAAATTCAGGGATGTAGATCTCGACATGCTGATTCCAAAAATATAGTGTGTTGATGGTCACGGAGCAACATTTTCGTTAGAATCGGTGCGAAATGTGATTTTTTTAATATTTCTAAAAATTTCGATATTTCAACGCTCTATTCCGGAAAAACGGTTGCAGTTATCAAAGAAACGATGCCGGAAGTGAGTTCTAGAGCTCGAAATCTACAAGAAAATGTGTTTAGTTAAGTTTCGAAAATGTCAAAATTTGGCCGAAATTTGAAGAAGGGGGGACCATTGAAAAAATTTCACTTTTAAAAAAGTTGTCGAAAAATTATGAAAAAATTCAGGGATGTAGATCTCGACATGCTGATTCCAAAAATATAGTGTGTTGATGGTCACGGAGCAACATTTTCGAAAGAATCGATACGAAATGCGAATTTTTGAAGATTTCTAAAAATTTCGATAATTCAACGCTCGATTCTGAAAAAACGGTTGCAGTTATCTAAGAAACGATGCCGGAAGTGAGTTCTAGAGCTGGAAATCTATAAGAAAATGTGTTTAGTTAAGTTTCGAAAATGTCAACATTTTCCCGAAATTTGAAGAAGGGGGGACCATTGAAAAAATTTCACTTTTAAAAAAGTTGTCGAAAAATTACGAAAAAATTCAGGGATGTAGATCTCGACATGCTGATTCCAAAAATATAGTGTGTTGATGGTCACGGAGCAACATTTTCGTTAGAATCGGTGCGAAATGTGATTTTTTTAAGATTTCTAAAAATTTCGATATTTCAACGCTCTATTCCGGAAAAACGGTTGCAGTTATCAAAGAAACGATGCCGAAAGTGAGTTCTAGAGCTCGAAATCCACAAGAAAATGTGTTTAGTTAAGTTTCGAAAATGTCAAAATTTGGCCGAAATTTGAAGAAGGGGGGACCATTGAAAAAATTTCACTTTTAAAAAAGTTGTCGAAAAATTATGAAAAAATTCAGGGATGTAGATCTCGACATGCTGATTCCAAAAATATAGTGTGTTGATGGTCACGGAGCAACATTTTCGAAAGAATCGATACGAAATGCGAATTTTTGAAGATTTCTAAAAATTTCGATAATTCAACGCTCGATTCTGAAAAAACGGTTGCAGTTATCTAAGAAACGATGCCGGAAGTGAGTTCTAGAGCTGGAAATCTATAAGAAAATGTGTTTAGTTAAGTTTCGAAAATGTCAACATTTTCCCGAAATTTGAAGAAGGGGGGACCATTGAAAAAATTTCACTTTTAAAAAAGTTGTCGAAAAATTACGAAAAAATTCAGGGATGTAGATCTCGACATGCTGATTCCAAAAATATAGTGTGTTGATGGTCACGGAGCAACATTTTCGAAAGAATCGGTACGAAATGCGAATTTTTGAAGATTTCAAAAAATTTCGATATTTCAATGCTCGATTCCGAAAAAACGATTGCAGTTATCAAAGAATCGATAGCGGAAGTGAGTTCTAGAGTTCGAAATCTACAAGAAAATGTGTTTAGTTAAGTTTCGAAAATGTCAAAATTTTGCAGAAATTTGAAGAAGGGGGGACCATTGAAAAAATTTCACTTTTAAAAAAGTTGTCGAAAAATTACGAAAAAATTCAGGGATGTAGATCTCGACATGCTGATTCCAAAAATATAGTGTGTTGATGGTCACGGAGCAACATTTTCGAAAGAATCGGTACGAAATGCGAATTTTTGAAGATTTCTAAAAATTTCGATATTTCAACGCTCGATTCCGGAAAAACGGTTGCAGTTATCAAAGAAACGATGCCGGAAGTGAGTTCTAGAGCTCGAAATCTACAAGAAAATGTGTTTAGTGAAGTTTCGAAAATGTCAAAATTTTGCCGAAATTTGAAGAAGGGGGGACCATTGAAAAAATTTCACTTTTAAAAAAGTTGTCGAAAAATTACGAAAAAATTCAGGGATGTAGATCTCGACATGCTGATTCCAAAAATATAGTGTGTTGATGGTCACAGAGCAACATTTTCGAAAGAATCGGTACGAAATGCGAATTTTTGAAGATTTCTAAAAATTTCGATATTTCAATGCTCGATTCCGAAAAAACGATTGCAGTTATCAAAGAATCGATAGCGGAAGTGAGTTCTAGAGTTCGAAATCTACAAGAAAATGTGTTTAGTGAAGTTTCGAAAATGTCAAAATTTTGCCGAAATTTGAAGAAGGGGGGACCATTGAAAAAATTTCACTTTTAAAAAAGTTGTCGAAAAATTACGAAAAAATTCAGGGATGTAGATCTCGACATGCTGATTCCAAAAATATAGTGTGTTGATGGTCACGGAGCAACATTTTCGAAAGAATCGGTACGAAATGCGAATTTTTGAAGATTTCTAAAAATTTCGATAATTCAACGCTCGATTCCGAAAAAACGGTTGCAGTTATCAAAGAAACGATGCCGGAAGTGAGTTCTAGAGCTGGAAATCTATAAGAAAATGTGTTTAGTTAAGTTTCGAAAATGTCAAAATTTGGCCGAAATTTGAAGAAGGGGGGACCATTGAAAAAATTTCACTTTTAAAAAAGTTGTCGAAAAATTACGAAAAAATTCAGGGATGTAGATCTCGACATGCTGATTCCAAAAATATAGTGTGTTGATGGTCACGGAGCAACATTTTCGTTAGAATCGGTGCGAAATGTGATTTTTTTAATATTTCTAAAAATTTCGATATTTCAACGCTCTATTCCGGAAAAACGGTTGCAGTTATCAAAGAAACGATGCCGGAAGTGAGTTCTAGAGCTCGAAATCTACAAGAAAATGTGTTTAGTTAAGTTTCGAAAATGTCAAAATTTGGCCGAAATTTGAAGAAGGGGGGACCATTGAAAAAATTTCACTTTTAAAAAAGTTGTCGAAAAATTATGAAAAAATTCAGGGATGTAGATCTCGACATGCTGATTCCAAAAATATAGTGTGTTGATGGTCACGGAGCAACATTTTCGAAAGAATCGATACGAAATGCGAATTTTTGAAGATTTCTAAAAATTTCGATAATTCAACGCTCGATTCTGAAAAAACGGTTGCAGTTATCTAAGAAACGATGCCGGAAGTGAGTTCTAGAGCTGGAAATCTATAAGAAAATGTGTTTAGTTAAGTTTCGAAAATGTCAACATTTTCCCGAAATTTGAAGAAGGGGGGACCATTGAAAAAATTTCACTTTTAAAAAAGTTGTCGAAAAATTACGAAAAAATTCAGGGATGTAGATCTCGACATGCTGATTCCAAAAATATAGTGTGTTGATGGTCACGGAGCAACATTTTCGTTAGAATCGGTGCGAAATGTGATTTTTTTAAGATTTCTAAAAATTTCGATATTTCAACGCTCTATTCCGGAAAAACGGTTGCAGTTATCAAAGAAACGATGCCGAAAGTGAGTTCTAGAGCTCGAAATCTACAAGAAAATGTGTTTAGTTAAGTTTCGAAAATGTCAAAATTTGGCCGAAATTTGAAGAAGGGGGGACCATTGAAAAAATTTCACTTTTAAAAAAGTTGTCGAAAAATTATGAAAAAATTCAGGGATGTAGATCTCGACATGCTGATTCCAAAAATATAGTGTGTTGATGGTCACGGAGCAACATTTTCGAAAGAATCGATACGAAATGCGAATTTTTGAAGATTTCTAAAAATTTCGATAATTCAACGCTCGATTCTGAAAAAACGGTTGCAGTTATCTAAGAAACGATGCCGGAAGTGAGTTCTAGAGCTGGAAATCTATAAGAAAATGTGTTTAGTTAAGTTTCGAAAATGTCAACATTTTCCCGAAATTTGAAGAAGGGGGGACCATTGAAAAAATTTCACTTTTAAAAAAGTTGTCGAAAAATTACGAAAAAATTCAGGGATGTAGATCTCGACATGCTGATTCCAAAAATATAGTGTGTTGATGGTCACGGAGCAACATTTTCGAAAGAATCGGTACGAAATGCGAATTTTTGAAGATTTCTAAAAATTTCGATATTTCAATGCTCGATTCCGAAAAAACGATTGCAGTTATCAAAGAATCGATAGCGGAAGTGAGTTCTAGAGTTCGAAATCTACAAGAAAATGTGTTTAGTTAAGTTTCGAAAATGTCAAAATTTTGCAGAAATTTGAAGAAGGGGGGACCATTGAAAAAATTTCACTTTTAAAAAAGTTGTCGAAAAATTACGAAAAAATTCAGGGATGTAGATCTCGACATGCTGATTCCAAAAATATAGTGTGTTGATGGTCACGGAGCAACATTTTCGAAAGAATCGGTACGAAATGCGAATTTTTGAAGATTTCTAAAAATTTCGATATTTCAACGCTCGATTCCGGAAAAACGGTTGCAGTTATCAAAGAAACGATGCCGGAAGTGAGTTCTAGAGCTCGAAATCTACAAGAAAATGTGTTTAGTGAAGTTTCGAAAATGTCAAAATTTTGCCGAAATTTGAAGAAGGGGGGACCATTGAAAAAATTTCACTTTTAAAAAAGTTGTCGAAAAATTACGAAAAAATTCAGGGATGTAGATCTCGACATGCTGATTCCAAAAATATAGTGTGTTGATGGTCACGGAGCAACATTTTCGAAAGAATCGGTACGAAATGCGAATTTTTGAAGATTTCTAAAAATTTCGATAATTCAACGCTCGATTCCGAAAAAACGGTTGCAGTTATCAAAGAAACGATGCCGGAAGTGAGTTCTAGAGCTGGAAATCTATAAGAAAATGTGTTTAGTTAAGTTTCGAAAATGTCAAAATTTGGCCGAAATTTGAAGAAGGGGGGACCATTGAAAAAATTTCACTTTTAAAAAAGTTGTCGAAAAATTACGAAAAAATTCAGGGATGTAGATCTCGACATGCTGATTCCAAAAATATAGTGTGTTGATGGTCACGGAGCAACATTTTCGTTAGAATCGGTGCGAAATGTGATTTTTTTAAGATTTCTAAAAATTTCGATATTTCAACGCTCTATTCCGGAAAAACGGTTGCAGTTATCAAAGAAACGATGCCGAAAGTGAGTTCTAGAGCTCGAAATCTACAAGAAAATGTGTTTAGTTAAGTTTCGAAAATGTCAAAATTTGGCCGAAATTTGAAGAAGGGGGGACCATTGAAAAAATTTCACTTTTAAAAAAGTTGTCGAAAAATTATGAAAAAATTCAGGGATGTAGATCTCGACATGCTGATTCCAAAAATATAGTGTGTTGATGGTCACGGAGCAACATTTTCGAAAGAATCGATACGAAATGCGAATTTTTGAAGATTTCTAAAAATTTCGATAATTCAACGCTCGATTCTGAAAAAACGGTTGCAGTTATCTAAGAAACGATGCCGGAAGTGAGTTCTAGAGCTGGAAATCTATAAGAAAATGTGTTTAGTTAAGTTTCGAAAATGTCAACATTTTCCCGAAATTTGAAGAAGGGGGGACCATTGAAAAAATTTCACTTTTAAAAAAGTTGTCGAAAAATTACGAAAAAATTCAGGGATGTAGATCTCGACATGCTGATTCCAAAAATATAGTGTGTTGATGGTCACGGAGCAACATTTTCGAAAGAATCGGTACAAAATGCGAATTTTTGAAGATTTCTAAAAATTTCGATAATTCAACGCTCGATTCCGAAAAAACGGTTGCAGTTATCAAAGAAACGATGCCGGAAGTGAGTTCTAGAGCTGGAAATCTATAAGAAAATGTGTTTAGTTAAGTTTCGAAAATGTCAACATTTTCCCGAAATTTGAAGAAGGGGGGACCATTGAAAAAATTTCACTTTTAAAAAAGTTGTCGAAAAATTACGAAAAAATTCAGGGATGTAGATCTCGACATGCTGATTCCAAAAATATAGTGTGTTGATGGTCACAGAGCAACATTTTCGAAAGAATCGGTACGAAATGCGAATTTTTGAAGATTTCTAAAAATTTCGATATTTCAATGCTCGATTCCGAAAAAACGATTGCAGTTATCAAAGAATCGATAGCGGAAGTGAGTTCTAGAGTTCGAAATCTACAAGAAAATGTGTTTAGTTAAGTTTCGAAAATGTCAAAATTTTTCCGAAATTTGAAGAAGGGGGGACCATTGAAAAAATTTCACTTTTAAAAAAGTTGTCGAAAAATTACGAAAAAATTCAGGGATGTAGATCTCGACATGCTGATTCCAAAAATATAGTGTGTTGATGGTCACGGAGCAACATTTTCGAAAGAATCAATACGAAATGCGAATTTTTGAAGATTTCTAAAAATTTCGATAATTCAACGCTCGATTCCGAAAAAACGGTTGCAGTTATCTAAGAAACGATGCCGGAAGTGAGTTCTAGAGCTGGAAATCTATAAGAAAATGTGTTTAGTTAAGTTTCGAAAATGTCAAAATTCTGGCGAAATTTGAAGAAGGGGGAACCATAGAAAAAATTTCACTTTTAAAAAAGTTGTCGAAAAATTACGAAAAAATTCAGGGATGTAGATCTCGACATGCTGATTCCAAAAATATAGTGTGTTGATGGTCACGGAGCAACATTTTCGAAAGAATCGGTGCGAAAAGTTAATTTTTGGAGATTTCTAAAAATTGGAAATTTCAACGGTTGATTCCGGAAAAACGGTTGCAGTTATCAAAGAAACGATGCCGGAAGTGAGTTCTAGAGCTCGAAATCTACAAGAAAATGTGTTTAGTTAAGTTTAGAAAATGTCAAAATTTGGCCGAAATTTGAAGAAGGGGGGACCATTGAAAAAATTTCACTTTTAAAAAAGTTGTCGAAAAATTACGAAAAAATTCAGGGATGTAGATCTCGACATGCTGATTCCAAAAATATAGTGTGTTGATGGTCACGGAGCAACATTTTCGTTAGAATCGGTGCGAAATGTGATTTTTTTAAGATTTCTAAAAATTTCGATATTTCAACGCTCCATTCCGGAAAAACGGTTGCAGTTATCAAAGAAACGATGCCGAAAGTGAGTTCTAGAGCTCGAAATCTACAAGAAAATGTGTTTAGTTAAGTTTCGAAAATGTCAAAATTTGGCCGAAATTTGAAGAAGGGGGGACCATTGAAAAAATTTCACTTTTAAAAAAGTTGTCGAAAAATTATGAAAAAATTCAGGGATGTAGATCTCGACATGCTGATTCCAAAAATATAGTGTGTTGACGGTCACGGAGCAACATTTTCGAAAGAATCGATACGAAATGCGAATTTTTGAAGATTTCTAAAAATTTCGATAATTCAACGCTCGATTCTGAAAAAACGGTTGCAGTTATCTAAGAAACGATGCCGGAAGTGAGTTCTAGAGCTGGAAATCTATAAGAAAATGTGTTTAGTTAAGTTTCGAAAATGTCAACATTTTCCCGAAATTTGAAGAAGGGGGGACCATTGAAAAAATTTCACTTTTAAAAAAGTTGTCGAAAAATTACGAAAAAATTCAGGGATGTAGATCTCGACATGCTGATTCCAAAAATATAGTGTGTTGATGGTCACGGAGCAACATTTTCGAAAGAATCGGTACAAAATGCGAATTTTTGAAGATTTCTAAAAATTTCGATAATTCAACGCTCGATTCCGAAAAAACGGTTGCAGTTATCAAAGAAACGATGCCGGAAGTGAGTTCTAGAGCTGGAAATCTATAAGAAAATGTGTTTAGTTAAGTTTCGAAAATGTCAACATTTTCCCGAAATTTGAAGAAGGGGGGACCATTGAAAAAATTTCACTTTTAAAAAAGTTGTCGAAAAATTACGAAAAAATTCAGGGATGTAGATCTCGACATGCTGATTCCAAAAATATAGTGTGTTGATGGTCACAGAGCAACATTTTCGAAAGAATCGGTACGAAATGCGAATTTTTGAAGATTTCTAAAAATTTCGATATTTCAATGCTCGATTCCGAAAAAACGATTGCAGTTATCAAAGAATCGATAGCGGAAGTGAGTTCTAGAGTTCGAAATCTACAAGAAAATGTGTTTAGTTAAGTTTCGAAAATGTCAAAATTTTTCCGAAATTTGAAGAAGGGGGGACCATTGAAAAAATTTCACTTTTAAAAAAGTTGTCGAAAAATTACGAAAAAATTCAGGGATGTAGATCTCGACATGCTGATTCCAAAAATATAGTGTGTTGATGGTCACGGAGCAACATTTTCGAAAGAATCAATACGAAATGCGAATTTTTGAAGATTTCTAAAAATTTCGATAATTCAACGCTCGATTCCGAAAAAACGGTTGCAGTTATCTAAGAAACGATGCCGGAAGTGAGTTCTAGAGCTGGAAATCTATAAGAAAATGTGTTTAGTTAAGTTTCGAAAATGTCAAAATTCTGGCGAAATTTGAAGAAGGGGGGACCATTGAAAAAATTTCACTTTTAAAAAAGTTGTCTAAAAATTGCGAAAAAATTCAGGGATGTAGATCTCGACATGCTGATTCTAAAAATATAGTATGTTGATGGTCACGGAGCAACATTTTCGAAAGAATCGGTCCGAAATGCGAATTTTTGAAGGTTTGTAAAAATTTCGATATTTCAACGCTCGATTCCGGAAAAACGGTTGCAGTTATCAAAGAAACGATGCCGGAAGTGAGTTCTAGAGCTCGAAATCTACAAGAAAATGTGTTTGGTTGAGTTTCGAAAATGTCAAAATTTGGCTGAAATTTGAAAAAGGGGGACCATTGAAAAAATTTCACTTTTAAAAAAGTTGTCTAAAAATTGCGAAAAAATTCAGGGATGTAGATCTCGACATGCTGATTACAGAAATATTGTGTGTTGATGGTCATGGATCAACATTTTCGAGAGAATCGGTACGAAATGCGAATTTTTGAAGATTTCTAAAAATTTCGATATTTCAATGGTCGATTCCGGAAAAACGGTTGCAGTTATCGAAGAAACGATGCCGGAAGTGAGTTCAAAAGGTCGAAATCTACAAGAAAATGTGTTTGGTTAAGTTTCGAAAATGTCAAAATTTGGCCGAAATTTGAAGAAGGGGGGACCATTGAAAAAATTTCACTTTTAAAAAAGTGGTCTAAAAATTGCGAAAAAATTCAGGGATGTAGATCTCGACATGCTGATTCCAAAAATATAGTGTGTTGATGGTCACGGAGCAACATTTTCGAAAGAATCGGTACGAAATGCGAATTTTTGAGAATTCCTAAAAATCTCGATAATTCAACGGTCGATTCCGGAAAAACGGTTGCAGTTATCAAAGAAACGATGCCGTAAGTGAAAAAAATTTGTTTTCTTGAAAACAAAACTGCAGCACCTGTTGCCTTGAAAGCAATTAGTACACTATCCGCTCAAAAGGATGAGGTCAACATGATAAAAATTTCTTTTATGTAATTCCACAACCGATAGCAACACAATAAATACACACAATCGACTCTCACTATTAATTAAAATTGCAGTTGTAAATTATAAAACAAACTGCAACCCCTACCTGCAAATACAACACATCCTTGACCCTCGAATACGCCTCCACGACCCTAAAATCCTCCTTCACCCTCTCCAACATCTCAGCAGCATTAAGCACCACATTCCTCCTTTCCCCAACCTCCAACTGATCCGAATGCGCCACCAAACACTTCACGTACAACAAAACAGCCCTAGCCCTATCGAAACACCCCCCATGGGCCAAAATCTGCACCAGACACCGCTCCAACACCCGAAGAGCCTGCGCCATCATCCCCATACTCAACTGAATATTAGCTATATGCAAATGAATCAACGCCGAGTGATAATCCAAATTATACTTATTCGTCTCAATCAAACAATTATTAAGCAACGTGATAATCCCAGGCGACACCTTATCAGGATAACTACTAGAAAACTGAATTTCGGCCAGCAAAATTTTCGCCCTCACGTAATACAACACTCTGAGTTTGTATTTTTTGTTACTTTCAAAGCGATTAAGCAAAGTATCTACGTATCTCTGCGCTTCGGTGTAGTCCTGTTTGTGATAGTACAGTTCTGCCAACCTCAAATAACCCTCCCACTTATCCACAACTAGGGTTTTTTGAGCCGCTTCTTCAGCTTCAATCCAGTTTTCGTGATACAGCGCTCTCGTGAAAATAAACAAGTTTTCACAAAGCATCCAAATGTGCGAGTTTGGCTCACTCGGGAAGCGCTCTTTGGCGAAATTTAGTATAGTGTGAACTAGGTTGTAGCTGCCTTGGATGAGTAAAAGGTTGGCAACATTGCAAACACCGAGACAAAACCCCTCTGAGTAAATCCCCTTGCTGTCGTTATTGTTGTTAATATTGAGATAAAAGAGCAACTGGCTCCACAGCATTGACATTTCTGATTTACCGTAAAACTGCCAAAGCGCCGACTTTACTGAGTAACTGTTCGAAATTAAGTCTTTTAGGTTATGTTGGCAGTTGATTAAGTCGCCTTTTGTTAGAGTTTCGAAGATTTGGTGGGGGTAACCCGAGACTAAGCAAGCGTATTGGACGAAAGTTTGAATACCGAGGGAGGTGGTGTAGGAGAGGTTCAGCTCGAAACTTTTGGATACTGAGTGTTCAATTAGTTTGTCTTTGTTGATGGGGGTGAGGCGATAGAGCCAACAGAGGGCGTGCTGGAGGCAAATGTTGTCGTTGGCGGCTTGGGAAATTCTGATGGCTTCTTTTAAGGAAGCGAGAGCTTCTTCTCTGGAATATAACACAATATACATAGTTTAAAAATTTATTATTTTGGTGACTTACTTATGGTCAAAGTGGTAATGTAACACTGCTAGATTTAGTGCAGCGAATCTGTAAATTCTGTGTTTATCATCTACAGACACTTTACTGTCTGTAGTTTTACTTCTGTCAAAGCAGTGATACAAACTACTGATGGCCCCACAGAACTCTTTCACCCTCAAGTAGTTTAAATAAGACAGAAAGTGCTAAAATCAGAGGTTAGAATTTTTAACTTGATTGAAAAAAACATACAGCTTCAGACAATGATGGGTTCGATATGAGTAAATTTGAGATTCTTTTTTGTAGCTCTTGTGGGGGCAAAGCCTTTTCTTCATTGTTACTCAGAAGGGCTGCCTGAGTGGCTATAAAAAGTTCAGCTTGACGTCGAGACCACTGATCCCTGTTCGCCCCCCTAAAATTTTTTTCAATTATTAAAATTAAACCACCAGAGGGTGCCAAAATTCACCAGTCATCCGGACAAACCACTTTATCCACAGCAACCTGATTGTGCGAATTCAGACTTTTCTGCCACTGCTCATAATATTTTTGAAAAGTCAAATACACACTAGTGACTTCAGAAAACGTCAGTTTGTCAAAATTGACAATCAATCTTCGCAAAAAATACCCCACGACGCTGCTTTTGCTCACAATACAATAAGTGTCCAACCCAGGCCCTATGCTTTCATTGAAAGTCATATTCCGGTTCAAACTGTCAATTATATCGAGCATAGTTCCAGTACCGTTTGCGTATAAGTTGGCGAGAGTGTCGTTAAACGACTCCCTCACGTTGGGGTGCACTTTATAATTGGCTGAGACCAGAATGTTACTGAGCTCGGTCAAAGACAAGTCAGGGCTTTGCAACAATTTTAAAATTAAAACGCAGAAATCCCGTCGGTATCTGGCCTTAAGCACGCCATCCTCTTCGTTATTAAAACCATCTGAAAACCAAAATGAGCACTTTAAAGCAACTAATGTGGAATTACCTGATTCCCGAAAATGACAATAATCGCGGATCAAAATGGCAACGGTGAGCTTGTGCGGGGTCACAATTTCCACGTTGAACTTCTTGGGGGCCGCAGCCTCCGCGTTCGTGGCCATTTCTGCGAAATATTGCTAAAGTTTCCGGCTTTTGAATTTGTGAGGTTAGGTTTCGTGTGTACAATAATATTGCACGGTCGATAATGCAGGTTTTTCGTAAATGAAAAACTACAAAAAGGTTGACATGAAAAAATGATTTTCGACTTTCTAGTCTAGTTTTTCGTTGTAAATCTTGGTTTTAGCAATATTATGCTAGTTTTTGTGTGTTTCAGTGTAAAATTAGTCAGAAATGTCGAATGTCGCTTCAACTTGGGTCGGTAAAGCAGATACCGTTATCAGGATTACCAACTTCTAACCTATTCTAACCTAGAATTATGAAAATAGTTGTTGAAATTCGCTAAAATGGTAAATATTGTTATTTGTATGTATAAATCTAGTAATTCGTGTCTTTTCAGTTGTTCTATTCGTTTTTCAAGTCACTGGTGGGTAAAGACGTGGTCGTGGAGCTCAAAAATGACCTCAGGTGGGTAGAAAAAACAAGTCAAAAAACCTCTTATAATTGTTGTTTTTAGCATCTGTGGGACCCTGCACTCCGTAGATCAGTATCTGAATATCAAACTCACCGATATTAGTGTAACGGATACGGAAAAGTACCCCCACATGGTGAGACTGAATTTTTGTAAAATTGGTTGCTCATGTTCGAGTTTCAGCTTTCTGTGAAGAACTGTTTTATTCGGGGCTCCGTGGTTCGCTACGTGCAGCTCCCGGCGGACGAGGTGGACACCCAGTTGCTCCAGGACTCGGCTCGGAAAGAAGCGACAGCCCCCACGCGATAATTTTAAGCCAAATTTGTACTTTATTTTGTATTTTTCTTTATTTTCAATGACATGATGATGAACAATTTCTGTGAAATTACGTTTCTGTCGTGTGTTGTGACTATCTCATTGCCACAGTTAGTAATAAAGGGGTTTAGGATTGAAACAGTGGACCATTTCTATTTATTATTTATTTAAAATATACATAATAAAATCTAGGCAATATTTAATACTATAGTTGGCATAAATATATCATCACAATCAATAATTCGACTCAGGAGATTTATCTACTTCATTACTTAACATATGTACATTCAAAGGACGAACCAAGTCAATAATATAAACGAAAGTACGGACAACAAATGATAGGTAACTATGCACTGACTAGTCTTGAGCTCAGGATGGCACTTGCAGCGAACGAAACTCTGTTGTTTTCTGGTACTTGACATTTATCCAAAAAAAAATAACACAATAGACGAAATAAACATAATTTCCATACATAACAAATAAACAAATTATGCAGTTCTCTATTGTTCTGTACTAAAATACGAATTCTGCATGAGGTAGAGCTTATCAATTGGGTTCGCTATTGAGCCTGAAGGCGGCACGCCGTCGTGTTGGTGGGAGTGCGAGGACTGCAGCTCTAGGTTTTGTAAGGACAGCGTGTCCGAGGTGGCCTCGTCCAGGTGGTCGAAGTTCGTGCTGTCGTCGAGGGAGATGTCGGAGCTGCAGAAGCTCTCGCCGGAATGTGCGGGATAAGCATCTGAAAAATAAAAACCAAATTGAAAATTTGAATCGTAATTGTTGTTTGTAAATATTGAATATAGTTGAGGACAGGTCTGGAAAGTCTACGTTCTAACACTAAATATTTACCGTCTGGAGAGTACGGAATGTTGGGGTTGAGCGGTTGACTGGAACTAGGAAAATGAGAGTCACTCAGATTTCCCATACCCATAAAGTGTCCATGGTCACTGGAAGGCGACTCTTGTTTGATAATTTTGTCGTCTTTTTCTGTCTTTTCTTTCTCTCCGGGGGATTTCCCGTCGTCTTGTTTTGCTTTTCTTTGGATTTTTTTCATTTTGGCGCGCTGGTTCTGGAACCAGACTTGCACGACTCTGACGCTGAGGCCGGTTTCTTTGGCGAGAGCTTCTCTCACTTTTCTGGAAAAAAAGAGTCATTATATAAATACAATAGTGGTAATTACGATTTGTTTTTTGAAGTGCCATCTTACGTAAAAGGATGGAAGGAAGCATCAAAACGTCATTTTTCGTATAGAGGATTTTGTTTGAAATGATAGCAACTAAAGTTTGTCTTGTATAGAGTTTTCTAGAAATAAAAAAGGCTATTACAGAGACGAATTTTTCCTGCTTGAGTTTATTTTAAATTACTAGTAATATATCCTCAGGTTTTATAAATATAAACAATTTTTTTGAAAAATTTTGGAATTGAAAAACGTATCTACTACCAAAACTGTTAGACCATTCACATTAGCTACAGCAACCAAAAGAAATAAAGCCGAAAAAACTTCTGACGGTGGAAACAATAAGAGAATCCATTTTACTAATTTTCCAAAGTCTCGAGAAAATGTCAAAATTTCTAGGTATACTAGAGGGTACTGAAAAATTGAGCTTTTGACGAAGTTGTCTAAAAATCCACAAAAAATTCTATGACAAACATAGGGTGTAGGAACAAGATGTTTGAAATATTCGCTTTCAAAATGTGCGGTTTTTGAAATAAAAAAACTGTCATTTTGAGTATTTTGTGAAAATCGTAAATAGAATTTTCTATTTTCAAGGAAACAAAATCCAAACAAAGAGAATTTCTTCGGGAAATTTTTTGAGGTGTTCGAGAGAAAGCCAAAAATTGAGCTTCCTGAAAAAAATCGACGTACCATTTCCAAAAATATATGAAAAAAAATATGCTCGTGAAAACTCCAAAAATTAAATTTTTTGAAAAAGTTGTCTAAAAATTCACAAAAAATTTTGGGATATAGACCTCGACGTTCTGTTTCGAAAAATATAGTGTATTTATGGTCTGGGAGCAAGATTTTAGAAACACGCATTTTAGAAATATCCGATTTGAAAACCAATTTTTGTAAAAAATGTTAAAAATTGCCATATTTTATTAGGCGATTTTGGAAAAATGATATCCATTTCTGAAGAAATGAAGTCCAAAAAAATTTATTGAGGTCGAAATCAATAAGAGAAGCCCTTTGGATAATTTTTGAAGGTGCTCGAAAAAAAAACAAAAATTGAGCTTTTTGAAAAACATTGCCGAAAAATAAAAAAAAAAATTGTAGCATATAAATCTCGAAGTACTGATTCCAAATATATAGCGTATTTATAGTGGAGGGGCAATTTTCAGTTCGATTTTTTTTAATCCTCAAAATTGTTATATTTCATTGGGCGATTCTATAAAAATGATAAGATTTTTAGAAGGAATAACGCCGAAAAAATTTCCCGAGGTCTAAACCTATAAAAAGCTGAATCGACAAACATGGCATGTTCATGTTCACGGACCAAGATTTTTGAAATATTCTTTTTCAAAATGTGTGATTTTTTGAAAATCATAAAAATTATTATTTTTCATTTTGACCATTCTTGTGAAAATGATTTCTATTTTCAAAAAAATGGAGTGTAAAAAAAGAGAATCTGTGGGTAATTTTTGAAGATAAAATAAAAGGCCAAAAATTGAGTTTTTTTGAAAAAGTTGCCTAAACATTCACAACAAATTTTGGAATATGTATCTCGATGTTCCGATTCGAAAAATATATTATATTTATAGTCCAGGAGCAAGATTTTAGAAATACGCGTTTTAGAAATGTCCGGTTTCAAAACCAATTTTTGTAAAACATGCTAAAAATTGTCATATTTCATTAGGCGATTAAAAAAAAATGGTATCCATTTCTGAAGAAATGAAGTCAATAAAAAACTTCGAAATTGAAAAGAGAAGCCCTTTAGCAAAAGGTAAAAAATTCAGCTTTTCGAAAAAGTTGCTTAAAAATTTGCAAAAAATTTTGATATATATCTCGACGTACTGATTCGAAAAATATGACGTGTTCATGGTCTAAGGACTAAAACTTTAGAAATATCCGGCTTGAAAATCGATTTTTTTTTTAAATCCTACAAATAGCCATATTTCATTGGGAGATTCTGGAAAACGGTATTTATTTCCAGAAAAATGAATTTCAAAAAAAATTATGGACGTCGAATTCAGTACCTTTTGGGTAATTTTTGAAGATGCTCGAAAAAATATCGAAAATTGAGCTTTCTGAAAAACTTGACTAAAAATAAAAAAAAAATTGTAGGATATAAATCTCCAAAAATATAGTACAGGGGCAATTATCAGTTCAAATTTTTATTTTTTGAATTTTCGAAATTGTCATATTTCATTGGGCGATGGTAGAATTTTTAAAAGAAATGAAGCCGGAAGAAACTTCCCGAGGTCTAAACCTATAAAAAAATCTCTTTAAGTAATTTTCAAAGGTGGTGGAATAAATGTCAAAATTTTCATAAAAATGAGCTTTCAAAAAGTGTGATTTTTTGAAATATCACAAAAATTACCATTTTTAAATTTGACCAATCTGTGAAAATAATATTAATTTTCAAGGAAGAGAATCTCTTTGGGTAATTTTTAAAGATACTCGACGAAAGGCCAAAAGTTGAAAAAGTTCATTTTAAAAATACATATACGGGTTTGAAAGTCAATTTTTATAAAAAAAAATCCTAAAAATTTTCATATTTCATTGGGCGTTTATGGAAAAATGGTAGGAGATTTAGAAGAAATGAGACCAAAAGTAATCTATTCCAGGATATAGATCTCGACGAGTTAAATCTAGAAACACATGTTGATGAACCAAAATTTTTGAAATATTCGGTTTCAAAATGTGTTAGATATTTCAAAAATTTCCATTTTTCATTTTGACCATTGTGTGAAAATGGTATGTATTTTCAAAAACTTTTGAAAATGCTCAAAAAAAAACAGAAAATTTAGGTTTTTGAAAAACTTGCCTAAAAATTTACAAAAAATTTTGAGATATAGACCTGAAAACCAATTTTTGTAAAAAATGCTAAAAATTGGCATAGTTCATTAGACGATTTTGGAAAAATGGTATCCATTTCTGAAGAAATGAACTCTAAAAAAAAAAACTTATTGAGGTCGAAGTCAATAAGAGAAGTCCTTTGGGTAATTTTTGAGGCATTGAAAAAAGGCCAAAAATTGACCTTTTTGAAAGTTGCCTAAAAATTCAAAAAATCTAGGATATAGATTTCTACATACTGATTCCAAAAATATAGCGTCCAGGAGAAATTTTCGTTTGAAAATGTTTTTTTGTGAATCTTAAAAATTGTCATAAAAATCAGTTTCCAAAATCAGCAATTTTCAAGAATAATAAAGCCCTAAATTAAAAAAATAAGCTTTTGAAAAAATTCTTAAAAAATTCGCAAACAACTGTGGAATATAGACTTTGTCGAACTGAATCAACAAACACAGCATACTAATGGTCCCAGACCAAGATTTTTGAAAGATTCTCCTTCAAAATCTCATTTTGACTATTCTGTAAAAATGGTATCCATTTTCAAAGAAATGAAGCCAGAAAAAAAAGATTTTTTTTGGATATTTTTTGTAGGTGCTCTAGAAAAGGCCCAATTTTGAAGTTTTTGAAAAAATTGCCAAAAATTCGCAAAAAATTTGGAGATTTTAGAAATATCCGGCTTGCAAATTAATTTTTGCAAAAATCCTGAAAATAGCCATATTTCATTGGGCGATTCTGGAAAAATGGTATTTATTCTAGAGAAATACAGCTCAAAAAAAATTTATGAAGAAGATAAACCCTTTGGGTAATTTTTGAAATTGCTTGAGAAAATGCCAAAAATTGAGCTTTCTAAAATACTGCTAAAAATAAAAAAAAATCTGGGATATAAATCTCGAAGTACTGATTCCAAAAATTTAACGTATTTATGGTCCAGAGAAGAGGATAAGGCCGAAAGTGACTTTTCGAGGTCGGAACCTATAAAAAAATCTCTAATTTTCGAATAAAATTTTCATAAAAATGAGCTTTTAAACTAAAAATTTTGCAGTTTTAAAATATCTCAAAATATCTGTAAAAGTGGTATCTATTATCAAAGAAATGAAGTCCAAAAAATATTGGAGGTTGAAAAAGAAGCCCATCCACCACAGGAATGAAATTTTCCTTCTTGAAGCTATTTTAAATTGATTAAAAATTTCTCAGATTAAAAAAAACTGAAATTTCCCTCCTTATGAAATGTTCGCTCTTTTTCCACCACCTTCGAAAATTAGTTAAAAAGATTTTTCTGTAGATTCCGACTTCCAGAATTTCTTTTCGGTTTCATTTTTTCCAAAATTCCTACCATATTGAAATGTTGAAATTTTCAAAAAATAAAAAAAAATATTTTAAGCCCGAATATTTCGTAAACCCTTGCTACGAGACCTCAATTATGCTATATTTTTCAAATCAGCCTATCAACATATTATACAATTTTTTGTGGATTTTTAGGCAATTTTTCCAAAAACCTTAATTTAGAATGCGAAATTTTCGACTTTTTTTGACCACCTTTGAAAATTACCTAAAGAGATTTTTCTGTAGAATACGATCACAGAATTTATTTTCGATTTAATTTTTTCGAAAGTATCTACCAGTTTAAAAATTAAAAAATACCTTTGGAGCCGAATATTTCATAAATGTTGCTGCGGGACCATAAATACGCTATATTTTCGGCTCGTCAAGATTTATTTTTGGATTTTTAGACAGATTTTTCAAAATCTCAAATTTTCAAAATTTGACACATTCACAACATTCATAGTGTCTGAAGGATATGAAGAGGAATTATTTATAGTTAATTCTCGAATTTTACGGTTTCTATGTATATTCTTAAAACAAATTACTTATTATTTGTATGTTTTTTCAACTGATTAAGTATGTAGATGTCGCCTGTATAAATATAAAATTTAGTCAGTGTGGAGAAAATTCTAGAAAATCCCGCTTTAGAAAAAATGGAGAACACAAAGTTTTGAGGCAATTGTAGTAGATTAATAAACTAAACTGAAAGTGGCTGGCATTCAAGAAAAATTGTACTCAAAGACGGGAAAAAGTTATTTTAGACTTTAGAAAGTAAAACGTGAACAAAGAATTAAATTTGGAACATTCAGTTAAGCAAACAACTTGGAAAATTAAAAAGTTAAAAAAAGATCGTCGGAGTTTTAGATAATTCATCAATGAAAATGCTACAGAAAAAAATACTTTAATTCACACATTCACGAAAAGTTCAAATTAAAGACAGAGGAACACCATTTTAATAAATAGAAAATTGAAGACAGGTTCTTGTGGGAGAACTGGTGAAAACACTACAAAAAATTTCTGTGAAAGTAATCACTTGGAGGTTTTGGCTTGTTGACTTAACCCTTCGACAAGAAGACACCTTAAAACTAATCAACATATAGCAAAAAATGCACTAATTACCTGCACGGCTTGGGGCTGACCTCGAACGACGCCTTGAACTGCCTCCTCTGAGCCGACGTCAGAATCGTCCTGGGCCTCTTGGGCCCCCTTCGCCCGTCCCTCGGCCTGCTATTCTCGTCCAGCATGTCGTCGTCCCCCGAACTCGCCTGCTGCATCAGGTACATCTCTTTTTCAAAGTCTTGTCGGCAGAACAGTTGACCTGCCCTGAGCACGAATTGCTCGCCTTTTTGCAGAGGCTGGCAACACACCACGCATACGAAACAAGGCAGATGAAAGACGTGCTGCTGCGCCCTCATTACCATTTCGTGGGGGAGGAGACGGTCGCCGCATCTTGAACACTTAACCCCGAATATCCTGCAAGAAAGGGGCGTTATGCGGGAGAAAACTGGTGCGTTCTAGAAACTAGACTACGAGTCGAATTTTTCAAAAGCGGTAATTAAATTTGCATTCTTCATATTGGAATCACAGCGGAGGTAGGCGAAATTAAAAACAATAACGCGAAATCGGAGATTCCCTATTCCGTTCCGGCAAAGAAATTCAAATATAATTCTCCATCCGAACACGCATCCAACATCAAAAGATGAAGCCTTGTGTACGACTGGAACCCCACGGATTCCTAACAAAGCACCATGAATGGTGCAAGGGTTTTATTGGATTCGCTTCGCCGCCTCCCGAAACTCATATCGGCCGTGAATAAAAGCGAAGAATATATAAGAACGAGTGCCGCCTTGCAATAAAAAAATGCACGCTTCGCCTCCGAAAAATGGAGTCGTGGATATTAAGATCGCGATCCGGCCGGAAAGATATGCATAATGTTTGCGTTGGAAGTGGAGGTTTTGACCGCAGGTAAAATCTAAACCTCTACAAAAGTCGCTTACCTATCGTAGTCAGCCTTACAGTAGAGTTTCGTGTTCCTGGTGTAGCAGGAATGGGCGAGTTGGAGGCCGCAGATGTTACAAGTGAGGCACTGTTCGTGCCAGCTCGCGTCTGCGACCCGCATCAGGTACCGATCGTGGATTTTCTGCCCACAACCCTCACACATTTCATAAGTTTTTTCACATTTTATTAGTCTGCCATCTGCAACAAAATATAAGGGAATTGGATATGGCGAAGTTGGGTGAAAGGGGAAAACAAGATCATTTCGCTAGGTCAGAGTTTCCCAAGTTGGAAAATTAACGCACTCACCTCGCGAGAATGTTGCTTTGTTTCAAGCGAGGCGAATGAGGTTGCACTCGGTTAATACCTCGGAGCGCGTTTCATTATGCCGTGCTCACATGACGAGCATGTGACACCATACAATATTGCAACATTAGACGCTTTTTTTGTTCTCTGATAGCTTTATCAGTGGTACACATTGATTTGTTAAGGTAAATATGTACTTATGCACTGCGAAAGTACTTTTGATTTGCTGGAATCAGCGATGCGGAGGCGGTTATCGCGGCGACGGTGTTGATTCCATCGATGGGGACTATTTAACATGTCATTAAACTGTGCTTTTATCTCGTCGAATCGGTTAATAATTTTTTTCTGTTTTATTCTTACTATTATTTTTTCATTATTTCAGCGTGAAGCAAATACATCTAAAATGGTAGATACACATAATAAAATCGAAACATCTATCAAAAAATGACAGAGTGGCGAAATCAATAATGTTTGTTAATTTGATAAAATTGATTGATGTTGTGACGTATGTTGAATGATGGATATTCTTCACTTTTATTGACTCAGCTCACCACTGCGCTGCTAAGTCAATAAATCTTTTCCATCGCTATTATTTTAGGATGATATTTTTTCTGAAAATTTCAAATTTAGATTGGTCCTAATAATCAAATATAACGATCGTTTTTTATTTTTTTTTTTCAGAGCGTTTTATGTTTATCGACGTTTCGCCGCTTCTAGAATATGAAAAATTTGGTCTCCTTTTACCTCGTCTGTCGTTTCCTAGCGATTTTATTAGACAAATAATTCGAACTGGTTGATATGAAATTATGTATGTATGTATTGTGAGAATATTAAAATTAAATCATATTTTACTACAAACCTATTTTTAGCGTTGGTTTCACGATTTATTTATTTATCTGGTTTAGAAAGTGGCCCTTGAGTAATGTATTTTAATTTTTTACAATTAATCAATTCATTTTTAATGTTTCCAAATTTCGATGTACAATTTTTGATTTCGGTTTTTTATTTCCCTTATTTTTTTCAATTATTGAATTTTTCACTGTTTCCGTTCGTTTTTTCAATCTAAGTTTTTTCAGCTCTTCGTTTCTTTTTCGATTTGCGATTTTTCAATTTTTCATTTTTTTGTTTATTCAGCTTTTAGATTTAACAATTTTTCATTTCTTTAAATTTTCAATTAGCAGTTTTGCGTTTCGCTTTATTATTTTCATTATTTTTACAATTTTTCGATTTTTCAATGTTCCGATTATATAATTTTTCGTTTTATAAACTCAGCTTTCTCAGATAGAACATGCAAGTCTTCGAGTTTTCTTTTTAAATTTTTGAGTTTTACAATTTTCCAACTTTTGGATGTTTCAGTTTTTAAAATTTATGATTTGCAACTTCACGAGTTTTGAGTTTTGTATTTTTTTACTTTTCGAGGTGCCATTTTTAGTTTCTGTTTTTTTTCTATTTTTTCAAATGTTCGGTGTTTCAGTCCTCTGCTTTTATACATTTTCTTTTTTCAATGTGAATTTTTCAATTTTTGGATATTTCAAATTTTCCATTTACAATTTTTCAGGCTTCAATGTTTTGATTTTTCAGTTTAATGTTTTTTCAACTTCTCGTTTCTTCAACTTTTGACTTTCAACGTTTCTAGTTTTCATTTTAAATATGTAGATAATTATAATAATTTTAAAAATATTCTACTTTTTTTATATTTAAAAGTTTTTGATTTTTCAATGTTTCGACTAAAATTTTTTGATTTTTTCAATTTTTTTTTCCTTTTTTCAATTTTACAAAATGCAATTCTTCGAGTTTCCATTTTAAAATTGTTCAATTTTTCGAATCGCAGTTCTTAGTTTCTGTTTTTTATTTTCTTTATTTTTTCAATTTTTCGGTTTTTCAGTGTTCTGATTGTACAACTTTTCTTTTTTCAATGTGAAAATTTCAATTTTTTAATTTTTTAATTATCCGAATTGCAATTCTTCAGTTTTCAATTTTTCGATTTTTCAACATTTAGATTTTTTAATCTTACGTTTTTCAATTTTAGATTTTTCAGTTTAATAATTTTTCAACTTTTGGGTGTTTCAATCCTCCGATTTTATAAATTGTCTTTTTTCACTGTGAATTTTTTCAATTTTTGGTTCTTTCTAATTTTCAATTTACAATTTTTCGGACTTCAATGTTTCGATTTTTCAGATTAATGTATTTTCAACTTTTTGTTTCTTCAATTTTTGATATTCAACTTTTCTAATTTTCATTTTAAATATGTAATAATAGTAACAATTCTTAAAATATTCCATTTTTTCTTTATTTGTAAAAGTTTTTCAACTTTTCAATGTTTTGACATTATAATTTTTTGTTTGTTCAATTTTCTCTTTCTTTCCTTTTTTCAATTTTACGAATTGCAATTGTTCGAGTTTCCATTTTAGAATTGTTCAATTTTTCGAATGGCAATTTTTCGTTTCTGTTTTTTATTTTCCTCATTTTTTCAATTTTTCGGTTTTTCAGTGTCCTGATTTTACAACTTTTCTTTTTCAATGTGAAAATTTCAGTTTTTTAATTTTTTAATTCTCCGATTTGCAATTCTTCAGTTTTCAATTTTTCGATTTTTCAACATTTAGATTTTTTAATCTTACGTTTTTCAATTTTAGATTTTTCAGTTTAATGATTTTTCAACTTTTGGGTGTTTCAATCCTCCGATTTTATAAATTGTCTTTTTTCAATGTGAATTTTTTCAATTTTTGGTTCTTTCTAATTTTCAATTTACAATTTTTCGGACTTCAATGTTTCGATTTTTCAGATTAATGTTTTTTCAACTTTTTGTTTCTTCAATTTTTGATTTTCAACTTTTCTAATTTTTATTTTAAATATGTAATAATAGTAACAATTCTTAAAATATTCCATTTTTTCTTTATTTGTAAAATTTTTCAACTTTTCAATGTTTTGACATTATAATTTTGTTTGTTCAATTTTCTTTTTCTTTCCTTTTGTCAATTTTACGAATTGCAATTGTTCGAGTTTCCATTTTAAAATTGTTCAATTTTTCGAATGGAAATTTTTCGTTTCTGTTTTTTATTTTCCTCATTTTTTCAATTTTTCGGTTTTTCAGTGTCCTGATTTTACAACTTTTCTTTTTCAATGTGAAAATTTCAATTTTTTGAATTTTTAATTTTCCGATTTGCAATTCTTCAATTTTTAATTTTTCGATTTTTCAACTTTTACATTTTTTAATTTTTCGTTTTTCAATTTTCTATTTTTCAGTTTTATGTTGTTTCAGCTTTTCGTTTCTTCAATTTTTGATTTTCAACTGTTCTAGTGTTCATTTTAAATTTGCAATAATAATCTTTTTTAAAATATTCCACTTTTTTTATTTTTAAAAGTTTTTTATTTTTTCAATGTTTCAACATTATAATTTTTTATTTTTTTTCGTTTTTTCAATTTTACGAAATGCAATTCTTCGAGTTTGCATTTTAAAATTGTTCAATTTGTCGAATCGCAATTTTTCGTTTCCGTTTTTTATTTTCTTTATTTTTTCAATTTTTCATTTTTTCAATGTTCTGATTTTACAACTTCTCTTTTTTCAATGTGAAATTTTCAATTTTTTAGTCTTTCGTTTTTCAATTTCAGATTTTTCAGCTTTTCATTTTTTAAATTTTTGGATTTTTCGATGTTCCAAAATTATAATATTTTGTTTTTTCAATGTTCCTTTTTTTTCTTTGATCAATATTATGACATGCAACTCTTCGAATAACCCTTTTTAAATTTTTCATTTTTCCGATTTTCTAGCTATTGGACGTTTCAATTTTTAGATTTCACGAGTTTTGAAATTTTATTAGTTCAATTTTTCATTTCTTTAATTCAACGAATAGCAATTTTTCGGTTTTTCAATGTTCTGATTTTACAACTTTTCTTTTCTCAATGTGAAATTTTCAATTTTTTGATTTGTTAATTTTCCGATTTTCAATTCTTCAGATTTTAATTTTTCGATTTTTCAAATTTTATATTTTTTAATTTTTCGTTTTTCAATTCTAGATTATTCAGTTTAATGATTTTTCAACTTTTCGTTTCTTTAATTTTTGATTTTTAACTTTTCCAGTTTTCATTTTAAATACTTATGTAATAATAGTAACAATTTTTAAAATATTCCACCTTTTCTTTATTTTTAAAATTTTTGGATTTTCCAATGTTCCAACAATATAATATTTTGTTTTTTCAATGTTTCTTCTTTTTTCTTTCTTCAATTTTATTACATGCAACTCTTCCAGTTACCCTTTTTAAATTTTTCAATTTTTTGATTTTCCGGCTATAAGGCGTTTCAATTTTTAAATTTCAGGAGATTCGAAATTTTAATTGTTCAATTTTTCATTTTTTCAATATATCGAATTGCAATTTTTCGTTTCGATTTCTTATTTTATTTATTTTTTTAATTGTTCGGCTTTTCAATGTTCTGATTTTACAACTTTTCCTTATTTTTTTTTTAATGTGAAATTGTTCAATTTTTGGATTTGCAATTTTTTTTAGTTTTTATTTTAAGTATTTAATAATAATTATGATTTTAAAATTCTTCACTTTTTCATTTTAAAATTTTTCCGTTTTTCAATTATTGGATTTTTCCACTTTTAATTTTTAGAATTTTCAACTTTTCTGGTTTTCATTTTGAATATGTAATAATAGCAATGACTTTTAAAATATTCTACTTTTTCTTTATTTTTAAAAATTTTTGTTTTTTCAATTTTTCTTTTTTTTTGTTTTTTTTTGTTCAATTTTTCGAATCGCAATTTTCCGTTTCTCTTTTTTATTTTCTTTATTTTTAAAATTTTTCGGTTTTTCAATGTTTGATTTTACCACTTTTCTTTTTTTCAATGCGAAATTTTCAATTTTTGGATTTTTTAATTTTCAGATTTGCAATTCTACAGTTTTCAATTTTTCGATTTTTAACTTTCAGATTTTTTAATCTTTCGTTTTTCAATTTTAGATTTTTCAGTTTAATGATTTTTTAACTTTCCTTTCCTTCAATTTTTGATTTGCAACTTTTCTAGTAACAATTTTTAAAATATTCCACTTTTTCATCATTTTAAAAATTTTTGGATTTTTCGTTTCGTTTACATATTTTCGTTATTTTTTTAATTCCCCGGGTTTTCAATGTTTTAATTTTACAACTATATTTTCAATGTGAAATTTTTCAATTTTTCTATTTGCAATTTATCGATTTTTCAATTTTAGATTTTTTAATTTTTCATTTATTCAATTTAAAATTTTCAGTTTCTCAATTCAGTTTTCCAATTTTTTGTTTTTTCAATTTTTTAATTTGCAATTTTTGTTAGTTTTTATTTTAAATGTGTAATAATAATTGATTTTTAAATTCTTCCTTACTTCAATTTTAAATTTTTTCCATTTTTCAATTATTGGAGTTTAAAACTTCATTTATTCGATTTTTAATTTTTTAATTTTTCGGTATTTAATTTTTCAGTTTTCAGTTTTTCGACTTTACAGTTTTGACATTCTATAATTTTTCGATTTTACAATCTTTTGATTTTTTCGTTTTTTGACGTTTAATTTTTCGAATTTTCAACTTTTCGAATCAAAAAAAAATTTAAAAGTTTAAAATTTAAAAAAAATCGAAAATCTAAAAACAAAAAAAGCATGAAATGAAAAAAATAAAACAAGAAAATTTCAATATTTTGCCTTTTTTTCTTAATATACGTAGCATTCTTTGAACAACACGGTAGTCAAATGCATGTTTTTAAGTTTCTTGTAAAGAAACAACTGTTTTGTAGTTAAACTCCGCCCCCTTAGTTAACGGCGAATAAAAAAAATATCACAATTGAGATAGGGCGAATGGGCGGGCTTACATTTTGCCTTTTTGTTTTAATATGTGTAGACTTCTTTTCACAACATGGAACTTAAAACATATTTAAAACGGAAAATTTGTATAAGGAAAAGATGGCTAAGTATGTCAAGAAAATAAAGGCAAAATATAAGCCCCGCCCACCTACCCTGTCTCAATTCTAATGATTTTTTTTATTCGTCGTAAGCCGAGGGGCGGAGCTTAATTGCAAAATTCGTATTTTTCTACGAGAAATTAAAAACAAGTTTTTGAGTGTTGTTCAAAATCGAAATCAAAGAGATCTGAAAAAACAAAGAAAATGAAAAAACGAAACCTTGTGATAACATCGAAAAAATGAAAATATAAAACTGGGGATAATGAAAAAGAAAAATCAAGAACTTGAAAAATTGCGGAACGAGAAATTGGAAAATCGCCAAATTAAAAATTGACGAACTGAAAATTCGAAAAATTTTAATATCGAAAAATTGCAAATCGAAACGAGAAATTGAAAAATGGAAAAATTAAAGTGAACGAAAAAACGAAAAATTTTGATATAAAAATTTATAAAATCGAGGAAAAAGGAAAACGAAAAATTGCTGCATTGTAGCTTAAATAATCAGTCCTATCCTCTGTTTTAAGGGGATAAAATCAAACAAATTTCATTTTCTTTTATTCAGAATTCTTTCGAAGTATAAGCATAAACATTCGAAGTTAAGCATGTAATTACTAAGAGTACATTTTCCCGTGGGCTGTCTGGCGTAAATATATCTATCTTTCACGTTTTTGTGCGGACTTGTCCTTGCAATTTGCACCCCCCAAAAAACTGACAACATCTCCAAATTTTGGAAAATAACTTAGTTGAGTTTTTTTAACTTTTACGAATTTGACGTAAAACTCTGTATAACTCTTATAGGCGAATGTAGACAAATAGTTGTAATTTTATTCACGTATTAACTAATTTATATTTAGTCTATTGAAGCGCAAATTGTTAGTAATTCTTATCTCTATCAGTAGTAACAAATATTTATTATAATTCTTGTTTATATCTAAAATCCCTACACCCTATGTCGGAATTTAGAAAACACACTAATCCCAAGAAGATTACCAGACACAAACCCATCGAATATTCGGCCTACGCCCTAATCCTTCCTAATGCCCCCAGCTATAAACATTGATAACAACCAGTCTACAATATTTACATGCTGTAACAACTTCCCGCTAAGCTGATTCGCTAATCCGAGCTTTAGCGTGCTAAAAATGGCGCCAGTTATTGGTCCCGATACCGCCACTTCTCGATTTTTGTGCACGCTAATGTGAATTTATTTCGTGCACATTTGGCGAAAAAACTACAGCTTAGTGTTATTATTAGCAAAGCGACCCAAATGAAAATTTATAGCTGCACGAGCTTTATGGGCATTAATATGTAACGTAATTAAGTTCGCTATGAATTTTAGTTTGATGCTGAAATTGCTATTCAAAAAGCTATAACCATTTTATTCGACGGAATGTTTGTGCTATGCGGTCGGAGCCGCAGCACACAGAACAGAGGTTCCGCTAAATAAACATTGCTTTCATATTTTGTTGTTGTCTGGTAATGTGATATATGGTACCTGTTTCCAATAATTTGGTGTGTGATGGCACCGACATGAGTTTAATTGTGAAAGGGATACGGTTATTGGTGTGTAAAGAACATAAAACATATTGGAGTTTTTGCGGTGATAATGAATTGGTAAATTAGTGGAAGTGCGCATTTTTTAATATTTTTGTCAAAATACACAAATGGCTCGTAAATTATTACTATTATTGTTATTATTGTCATGAGAATGTTTCACTTTAAATGATTATGACAACAACACAAATTATTTCAAAAAAAGTCGCTCCAAATTTTTTCCAAAAATATGAAAATTTTGAAAAACATGTTATTATTGGATGGAAACTTGTACCAAAACTTTCCAGTGGGTAAGGTATATAATGTATACAGCTTTTAATTTTTTTCTTCATCTTTTGACAACCAAGCTTATTTTGTTTGTTATGCAACTTTTACAAATTTGACGTACAATTTTTTTTGATCCAATTAAAAAGCTTAACATTTTTGCATTTTTTTCATAACCCTGTATTATAATAATTATGTTTTTAGTTAAAATTATCTCGGTCGTTGTTGAAAAAAATCTGTTCTCGAATCACAGAAAAAAATTAAATGAATACATAGTTTCATTCATCACTTTCTTAAACACCCTGTATCAACCATTGCAAAAATAAAAAAAAAAAATGCTAAAAATCTATATACATTTTTAAAACCAAAATTTTCCCCTTAAGTACTATTTTTTAACAAAATTTACGCTGATGTCATCGTCGTTTTAGTGGTACATCAATTTTGGCGTAGAGTGTAACACTAGAGTGGGATTTATAAACTTACTGTTGACGTTGAAGTTCCCGTTGCAGTTGACGTCTACACATATTAAGAAAACAAGGCAAAATGTAGCCCCGCCCACCCGCTCTATCTTGATTGTGATGGTTTTTTTTTATGCGTCGTGAGTCAAGGGGGCGGAGCTTAACTGCAAAATCCTTATTTCTCTACGAAAAATTAAAAACATAGTTTTGAATATCGCGTTGTTCAAATAATACTATGTATATTAAGAAAAAAATAAACCCAAGATTAGACTCCACCCATACCCGCCCCGATCTGCATTCTCAATTGTGATGAATTTTTCATTCGTTATCATATCGAGGGGCGGGACTTAATTTCAAGATCCACATTTGTCTATGAGAATTTACCATTTTAAACATGTTTCAAGTTTCTAAGAATAAAAAAATCAGCACATTTTGCCTTTTTGTTTTAATATTTGTAGACTTCTTCAACATGAAACTTAAAACGTGTTTAAAATGGAAAATTTGTAAAAGGAAATATCGATTTTGCAGTTACGCTCGCTCCGCCCCATAATTGCAAAAATTTACCATTTTAATCCTGGTCTAAGTTTATTGTTGTGAAACTGTCTCAATTCTGATGATTTTTTTTATTCGTCGTAAGCCGAGGGGCGGAGCTTAACTGCAAAATTCTTATTTTTCTACGAGAAATTAAAAACAAGTTTTTGAGTGTTGTTCAGAATCGAAAATTAAAGAGATCTGCAAATCGAATTACTGGAAATCCAAAAATTGCCAAATTAAAAAACTTAAAAATTGTAAATTTGAAAAATTGAATAAACGAAAAATTATAAAATCGAAAGAAATGTTGAAAAAACAAAGAAAATGGAAGAATGAAACCTGGTGATATGACATCGAGAATATGAAAATATAAAACTGGAGAAAATGAAACATAAAAATTAAAAATCAAGAACTTGAAAAATTGTGGAACGAGAAATTGAAAAATCGCCTCCGCCCTATGACTGCAAAATCTATGTTTCGTTGTAAAAATGTACCATTTTAAATGTGCTATAAGTTTCTTATTGTGAAAGATGGCTATGTATATTAAGAAAAAATAGCCAAAATATAAGCCCCGCCCACCCGCCCTATTTCAATTCTGATGATTTTTTTATTCGTCGTAAGCCGAGGGGCGGAGATTAATTGTAAAATCCTTATTTTTCTACGAGAAATTACCATGTAAAATATGTTCTTAAGTAGTCGTGTTATACAAAGAAAACTAAATGTATTTAAAATAAAGCCAAAGATTAAGCCCCACCCATATCCGCCCCGATCTGCATTCTCAATTGTGATGAGTTTTTCATTCGTTGTCATATCGAGGGGCGGGATTTAATTGCAAGATCCACATTTGTCTACAAGAGTTTACCATTTTAAACATGTTTTGAGTTTTTAAGAATAAAAAAATCATCACAATTGAGATGGGGTGGGTGGGCGGGGTTTATATTTTGCCTTCTTTTCTCAATATACTTAGTATTCTTTGAACACGATACTCAAAAACATGTTTGTGATTTCCTGTAAAGAAGTAAGTATTTTGCAGTTAAGCTCCGCCCCCTTGGTTCACGGCGAACAAAAAAAAAATCATCACAATTGAGACAGGGCGGGTGGGCGGGCTTACATTTTGCCTTTTTGTTTTAATATTTGTAGACTTCTTCAACATGAAACTTAAAACGTGTTTAAAATGGAAAATTTGTAAAAGGAAATATCGATTTTGCAATTACGGTCCGCCCCATAATTGCAAAAATTTATCATTTTAATCGTGGTCTAAGTTCCTTGTTGTGAAAAGATGGCTATGTATGTTAAGAAAATAAAGGCAAAATATAAGCCCCGCCCACCCGCCCTGTCTCAATTCAGATGATTTTTTTTTATTCGTCGTAAGCTGAGGGGAGGAGAGCTTAATTGCAAAATTCTTATTTTACTACGAGAAATTAAAAACAAGTTTTTGAGTGTTGTTCAGAATCGAAAGTCAAAGAGATCTGAAAATCGAATAACTGGAAATCCAAAAATTGCAAAATTAAAAAACTTAAAAATTGTAAATTTGAAAAATTGAATAAACGAAAAATTATAAAGTCGAAAGAAATGTTGAAAAAATAAAGCAAATGGAAGAATGAAACCTGGTGATATGATATCGAGAAAATGAAAATATAAAACTGGAGAAAATGAAACATAAAAATTAAAAATCAAGAACTTGAAAAATTGTGGAACAAGAAATTGAAAAATCGCCTCCGTCCCATGACTGCAAAATCTATGTTTCCTTGTAAAAATGTACCATTTTAACCATGTTCTAAGTTTCTTATTGTGAAAAGATGGCTATGTATATTATGAAAAAAAAGCCAAAATGTAAACCCCGCCCACCCGCCCTATTTCAATTCTGATGAATTTTTTATTCGTCGTAAGCCGAGGGGCGGAGCTTAATTGTAAAATCCTTATTTTTCTACGAGAAATTACCATGTAAAATATGTTCTAAAGTAGTCGTGTTATACAAAGAAAACTAAATGTACTTAAAATAAAGCCAAAGAATAGACCCCACCCATACCCGCCCCGATCTGCATTCTCAATTGTGATGAATTTTTCATTCGTTGCCATATCGAGGGGCGGGATTTAATTGCAAGATCAACATTTCTCTACAAGAATTTACCATTTTAAATATGTTTTAAGTTTCTAAGAATAAAAAAATCGTCACAATTGAGATGGGGTGGGTGGGCGGGGTTTTATATTTTGGCTTTTTTTTCAATATACTTAGTATTCTTTGAACAACACGAAACTCAAAAACATTCTTGTGATTTCCTGTAAAGAAGTATTTATTTTGCAGTTAAGCTACGCCCCCTTGGTTCACCGCGAATAAAAAAAAATCATCACAATTGAGATAGGGCGGCTGGGCGGGCCTACATTTTGCCTTTTTGTTTTAATATTTGTAGACGTCTTTAACATGAAACTTAAAACGTGTTTAAAATGGAAAATTTGTAAAAGTAAATATCGATTTTGCAATTACGCTCCGCCCCATAATTGGAAAAATTTATCATTTTAATCGTGGTGTAAGTTTCTTGTTGTGAAAAGATGGCTATGTATGTTAAGAAAATAAAGGCAAAATATAAGGCCCGCCCACCCGCCCTGTTTCAATTCTGATTATTTTTTTTATTCGTCGTAAGCTGAGGGGCGGAGCTTAATTGCAAAATTCTTATTTTTCTACGAGAAATTAAAAACAAGTTTTTGAGTGTTGTTCAGAATCGAAAATAAAAGAGATCTGAGAATCGAATAACTGGAAATCCAAAAATTGCAAAATTAAAAAACTTAAAAATTGTAAATTTGAAAAATTGAATAAACGAAAAATTATAAAGTCGAAAGAAATGTTGAACAAAGAAAATGGAATAATGAAACCTGGTGATATGATATCGAGAAAATGAAAATATAAAACTGGAGAAAATGAAACATAAAAATTAAAAATCAAGAACTTGAAAAATTGCGGAACGAGAAATTGAAAAATCGCCTCCGCCCCATGACTGCAAAATCTATGTTTCCTTGTAAAAATGTACCATTTTAAATTTGTTCTAAGTTTCTTATTGTGAAAAGATGGCTATGTATATTAAGAAAAAATAGCCAAAATATAAGCCCCGCCCACCCACCCTGTTTCAATTCTGATGATTCTTTTATTCGTCGTAAGGCGAGGGGCGGAGCTTAAATGTAAAATCCTTATTTTTCTACGAGAAATTACCATGTAAAATATGTTCTTAAGTAGTCGTGTTATAGAAAAAAAACTAAATGTACTTAAAATAAACCCAAAGATTAAGTCCCACCCATATCCGCCCCGATCTGCATTCTAAATTGTAAGGATTTTTCATTCTTTGTCATATCGAAGGGCGGGATTTAATTGCTAGATCGACATTTGTTTACAAGAATTTACCATTTTAAACATGTTTTAGGTTTCTAAGAATAAAAAAATCATCACAATTGAGATGGGGTGGGTGGGCGGGTTTTATATTTTGCCTTTTTTTTATACACTTAGTAGTCTTTGAACAACACGAAACTCAAAAACATGTTTGTGATTTCTTGTAAAGAAGTAAGTACTTTGCAGTTAAGCTCCGCCCCCTTGGATCACCGCGAATAAAAAAAAATCATCGCAATAGAGATTGGGCGGGTGGGTGGGTTTACATTTTGCGTTTTTGTTTTAATATTTGTAGACGTCTTCAACATGAAACTTAAAACGTGTTTAAAATGGAAAATTTGTAAAAGGAAATATCGATTTTGCAATTACGCTCCGCCCCATAATTGCAAAAATTTATCATTTTAATCGTGATCTAAGTTTCTTGTTGTGAAAAGATGGCTATGTATGTTAAGAAAATAAAGGCAAAATATAAGCCCCGTCCACCCTCCCTGTCTCATTTCTGATGATTTTTTTTTATTCGTCGTAAGCCGAGGGGCGGAGCTTAACTGCAAAATTCTTATTTTTCTACGAGAAATTAAAAACAAGTTTTTGAGTGTTGTTCAGAATCGAAAATTAAAGAGATCTCCAAATCGAATTACTGGAAATCCAAAAATTGCCAAATTAAAAAACTTAAAAATTGTAAATTTGAAAAATTGAATAAACGAAAAATTATAAAGTCGAAAGAAATGTTAAAAAAACAAAGAAAATGGAAGAATGAAACCTGGTGATATGATATCGAGAAAATGAAAATGTAAAACTGGAGAAAATGAAACATAAAAATTAAAAATCAAGAATTTGAAAAATTGCGGAACGAGAAATTGAAAAATCGCCTCCGCCCCATGACTGCAAAATCTATGTTTCCTTGTAAAAATGTACCATTTTAAATATGTCCTAAGTTTCTTATTGTGAAAAGATGAGTATGTATTTTAAGAAAAAAATAGCTAAAATATAAGCCCCGCCCACCCGCCCTATTTCAATTCTGATGATTCTTTTATTCGTCGTAAGGCGAGGGGCGGAGCTTAATTGTAAAATCCTTATTTTTCTACGAGAAATTATGATGTAAAATATGTTCTTAAGTAGTCGTGTTATACAAAGAAAACTAAATGTACTTAAAATAAAGCCAAAAATTAAGCCCCACCCATTTCCGCCCCGATCTGCATTCTCAATTGTGAAGAATTTTTCATTCGTTGTCATATCGAGGGGCGGGACTTAATTGCAAGATCCACATTTGTCTACAAGAATTTACCATTTTAAACATGTTTTAATGTTTGTATTGATGAGGCTGATACGTGTTTAAACTCCATATTAATTTTAATAATAATGAAAAAACTTTCAGAGTTTAAATAATATATTTGTAGTCACTGCTACACGTGTTTCGGTACACAGTACCGTCTTCAGGCGGAAGAGAAACTGGGTTTTTTTTTAATAGCTCTGTAAAAACCCCAGTTTCTTTATTTGTAGACTTCTTCAACATGAAACTTAAAACGTGTTTAAAATAGAAAATTTGTAAAAGGAAATATCGATTTTGCAATTACGCTCCGCCCCATAATTGCAAAAATTTATCATTTTAATCGTGGTGTAAGTTTCTTGTTATGAAAAGATGGCTATGTATGTTAAGAAAATAAAGGCAAAATATAAGCCCCGCCCACCCGCCCTGTCTCAATTCTGATGATTTTTTTTTATTCGTCGTAAGCCGAAGGGCGGAGACGGTTTATATTTTGCCTTTTTTTCTCAATATACTTAGTATTCTGTGAACACGATACTCAAAAATATGTTTGTGATTTCTTGTAAAGAAGCAAGTATTTTGCAGTTAAGCTCCGCCCCCTTGGATCACCGCGAATAAAAAAAATCATCGCAATAGAGATTGGGCGGGTGGGCGGGCTTACATCTTGCCTTTTTTTTTAATGCTAATAAAGAGGCTATAATATGTATAAAGATATGTAAGTAATTCAACACATACATTGGATTATTAGTGTCACATATAATCGAATCTTCATTGTGTGCTTTGGAAAAAGTTGTTCTATTCTTTTCTTTTTCAGTGATTGATAATTTTAAAATTTGTCTAATTTATCTCACATTTGGGATCAGCAGTAATTATAGCTGTTGAAACAAGTTAGGCAGTTTTGTAAAAAATCCAAACTCGGTTATTTATTTGTTATTCTGAAATTAGATTAATATAATACTCCTACATAATTGTACGATTCCACAACCTTCAGGTAGAATACACTACGGTCACCTCATTTGCATATTTTCTCAACAAAGGTTTTAAATCCGTATAATCGCTCAATAGTGGCCAACCCCTATCGTAAATCATACACTTTCTTGGCTCGTTCTTGACGAAAGATGTTTGGTTGCCTACATTTAGAAAAAATGCCCTTTTTAGGTCTTGCTTTAATCAACAATAACTAAAAAATGGATAGTTTAACGAAAAAATAATTATTAGCCCCAGGTGAGCAATAATATTATCTACACTGTCAGATTTTTTTAAGCCAAAATACGTTATAGTTTTGGCTCAAAGAGAAAAATAAGTTTTTCTGTTTTTATTTTTTATTAAAAAAACGGAAGCCTTTAATGCAATATAAAAACTATTTCCATGAAGATTTTTGTATCACGAACAAATAGATATGTCGCACAAGTCTTCAAGTGCTATAGTAAGGATGATATTGGAAGTGGCGTTTTGCCGTATTTCGGCAGATTTTAATGACTGTAAGGAAGAGCCTTAAAATAAAAGGTAAGGTAAGAGGAATACAAATATATTTAAATACTTCAATTTAAAATTCTTTAAATTTCTAAGTGAAATTCTGAAAATTGTTGCCAAATTTGGACTTTGTTGTTTCAGTCGCAAGTAGCTATTTTTTCTACGATATGTCCCCGAATTGAGTTTACCAGAGGAACCTTTTTTAAATTGTTATTTTACAGAAAAACTCAAAGGAATACAAATTTTTGCTTGACTGAAACAGGTATTTCACCTAGAAAAACATTTAAATAATCCATCGTTGTAGGTAGTACGAACCTTCTTGAAATATATTCCTATTGTTCTATTATTGTTTATTAAATTTTAGTTTTAGTTTCCTTATTTCCAGGGAACGAATTATTCGATAAATTAAAACTTTCTTACAATTTAACTTACACAAACTTTGAAATCAGAAAAAAGAACTAACTAGTTTTATTTTAGTGGTCGGTATGCAAAAATATTTCAAAAAGCATAAAGTCATTTTTTTAAGTCTAGATTTTTTCAATTATAGTAAGTACCTAGTTTTAAAACTTTTTGTTTATTTCAAATTCATGACCTGATATCTTAAACCAAGTCCACAAACTTTTTTTTAGAAACGAGCTGCGTTTTGAAATACCAGCGTTTTTTTTCTCACAATCTAAAATTATACGTTTTACTGGCTTAAAATTTTTAACACAAAAAAGCCAGTTTCAACCATGTTTCCCACTATGTATTGCTCGAATTTTGTTCGTTTTCTGTAAAAAATAATCTTAGATGTTTTTCACATTAGAACCACTACATTTTCCAAAACATATGAGTATTTCTTCATAACAGTAAAGTTTGTCTCGAACTATAAGAATACAGGTCAACAACCCGTCAGGGGAAAGCGGATGTTTACTTCACCCAAATTCGCTACCCGCCGGGCAGTCTGGCAGCCAGGTACAAATTTCTTGCAAAAGCGGCGGTTCCAAAAGGGTTGTAAATCTAATTAATTGTGTATATCTTGTCACTCTGACTGACGTTTGAAATTGAATTTTAAATTTTAGTACTTTGAGTTTATTTTGTTTGTATTTTGAAAACCGGGGCGGTTGTATATCAGCAATTATCACCCAGTAAGTATGTACCTGGCTTATTTTAAGCTGTTCCCTTCTTTACGCAGGTAAACCTAAAATAAATCTACGGGTGTCTGTCAATTTTTGAAACACACTATACGTAGGTAGGTTTTAAAATAATTAAAACACCCGCAGATTCCGACAAAAGTTGTCTCTTGCTTTTCAAGAAGAAAAGTGGCGGATTTAAGTTGATTTCTAGAAAAATTTATCATTTTAGACATGTTTTCAGTTTATTGTTGTCGAAATAAGTCTACACATACTAAGAAAACAAGGAAAAATGTAGCCCCGCCCACCCGCCCTATCTCAATTCTGAAGATTTTTTTAATTCTTTGTAAGCCGAGTCGTGGTGTTTAATTGTAAAATCCTAATTTTTCTACGAGAAATTATCATGGTATATTCGTGTTGTACAAAGAAAACTAAATGTATTAATTAAAAAAGAAAACCAAAAGAGCAGCCCCGCCCATCCGTCTCAATCTCAATTGTGATGAATTTTTCATTCGTTGTCAGACCGAGGGGCGGAGCGTAATTGCAAAATCGATATTTTTCTATGCAAATTTACCTTTTTAAACATGTTTTAAGTTTCTTGTTGTGAAAAGATGTCTACACCGCCCACCCGCCCTCTATTTTCTTCAGAGCATATGTCATCTGCCAAAATCAGTCTTATCTTAGCCAGTACTAGCCCCGCCCACCCACTCTCTCTTTTCTTCAGAGGGTATGTCATCTGCCAAAATTAGTCTTATCTTAGCCGGTACTTATTCATGAAAAAATGTAGTTCTACATTGATGTTGATATCAATAAAATTTTTCTAATTTTAGGCTCATATGATTTTCTCAAAAATTATCGTCTTTTCTGATGATTTCCTAGTAAAGATTTACAGCAGTATAAATAACGAAAATTTTGGGAAAAATTTGTCTTCCAGAAATATCGTGTGAACTCTTAAAATGTCCAAGACTTTTAAAAAATTTAGGAAGAGCGGGAAAAATGTGATAGACCTAGAAATTTTGAACATATTGGAAAAGGTTGAATTTCAAAATTTTGGTATAACTGGAGCCTGATAATTTTAGCAATTTTGGAGAATGTGGAAATTCAGTTCATTTTGTGTACTTTGGAAAATCCGAAAAATTGGGCTAATCTGGAAAATCTGAACATTCTAGAAATTTTGAAAATTTTGCAAATTACGAAGATCCCCAAAAAATAAAACAAAATAGAAAAATATTAAATCTCAAAATTTCAAAAGTTTCCAACTGTTTGAAATATTGAAAAGTTTCAAACCTTTCAAAATTTCTAAAGACTCGACACATTCTAAAAATCTTGAAGTTTTCATACACACTAGAATTTGCGAATTGTAAAGACACCAAAGACGCTAAATAAACCAAAGTTTTAGGTTCTAAATAGAAGAAACATTCAACAAAATCTTAAAAATTGTAAAGACCTTGGAAGGATTAATGTTGCTAGAAATTATAAAAATTATAAACTTTATAAAATTTCTAGTAATTCTAAAGTATCCAAATTTCCAAACACTGTTAAAACCCTAAGAGCTCAAACATTAAAAAGAACTTTAAAATTCTGTTCCAGATATTTCAGAGATTCTATAATTTGTAAAAAACCCATGAACTTTTAACATAACAAAAATTTTAAAAATTCCAAAGTCTCTAAACAAATAAAAATTCAAAAAATCTGAAGAATGTTTTCTTTAATTCTTATAAATCCTACAAGTATTAGAGGTCTTGAACCCCCTAATCATTATCTTATACATCTCAGAGATTCTAAAGATTCCAGAGATTCCAAAGATTTGGACTCTTGAGATATATAAATTTTAGGAAATCTTAAAAAATTTAGAAAGAGTGGGGAAAATGTGACAGACCTAGAAATCTTGAAATTATTGGAAATAGTTGAATTTCAAAATTCTGGTATAACTGGAGCCTGATAATTTTAGCAATTTTGGAGAATGTGGAAATTCAGTTCATTTTGTGTACTTTGGAAAATCCGAAAAATTGGGCTAATCTGGAAAATCTGAACATTCTAGAAATTTTGAAAATTTTGCAAATTACGAAGATTCCCAAAAAATAAAAGAAAATGGAAAAATATTAAATCTCAAAATTTCAAAAGTTTCCAAATGTTTGAAATATTGAAAAGGTTTCAAACCTTTCAAAATTTCTAAAGACTCGACACATTCTAAAAATATTGAAGTTTTCATACACACTAGAATATGCGAATTTTAAAGACACCAAAGATGCTAGATAAACTAAAGTTTTAGGTTCTAAATAGAAGAAACATCCAACAAAATCTTAAAAATTGTAAAGATCTTGGAAGTATTAGTGTTCTTAGAAATTATAAAAATTATAAACTTTATAAAATTTCTAGTAATTCTAAAGTATACAAATTTCCAAGGATTGTTAAAACTCTAAGAGCTCAAACATTAAAAAGATCTTTAAAATTCTGTTCCAGATATTTCAAAGATTCTATAATTTGTAAAAAACGTATGAACTTTTAACATAACAAAAATTTTAAAGATTCCAAAGACTCTAAACAAAACAAAAATTTTAAAAATCTGAAGAATGTTTCCTTTAATTTTTATAAATTCTACAAGTATTAGAGGTCTTGAACCCCCTAATTATTATCTTATACATCTCAGAGTTTCTAAAGATTCCAGAGATTCCAAATATGTGGACTCTTGAGATCGATAAATTTTAGAAAATCTTAAAAAATTTAGAAGGAGTGGGAAAAATGTGACAGACCTAGAAATCTTAAAAATATTGGAAATAGCTGAATTTCAAAATTCTGGTATAACTGGAGCCTGATAATTTTAGCAATTTCGGAGAATGTGGAAATTCAGGTCACTTTGGAAAATCTGAAAAGTTGGGCTAATCTGGAAAATTTGAACATTTTAGAAATTCTGAAACTTTTGTAAATTACGAAGATTCCCAAAAAATAAAAGAAAATAGAAAAATATCAAATCTCAAAATTTCAAAGTTTCCAAATGTTTGAAATATTGAAAAGGTTTCAAACCTTTAAAAATTTCCAAAGACTCGACACATTTTAAAATTCTTGAAGTTTTCATACACACTAGAATATGCGAATTTTAAAGACACCAAAGTGCAAAATAAACTAAAGTTTTAGGTTCTAAACAGAAGAAACATCCAACAAAATTGTAAAGACCTTGGAAGGATTAATGTTGCTAGAAATTATAAAAATTATAAACTTTACAAAATTTCTATTAATTCTAAAGTATCCAAATTCTGTTCCAAATATTTCAAAGATTCTATAATTTGTAAAAAAACGCATGAACTTTTAACATAACAAAAAGCTTAAAGATTCCAAAGACTCTTAAACAAAACAAAAATCATAAAAATCTAAAAATCGTAAAAATCTGAAGAATGTTTCCTTTAATTTTTATAAATTCTACAAGTATTAGAGGTCTTGAACGTCCTAATTAGTATCTAACACATCTCAGAGATTCTAAAGATTCCAGAGGTACCAAAAATTTCAAAGATTTAAAGACTCTTAGGGTCTATTAATTTTAGAAAATCTGGAATATCCGAAGACTGATGATTCTCATAACATTTAGAAAATGTAGAACTTTTGAAAATTTCAAAAATGTACTTAGTTCTAGAAATTCTAAAAATTTTACTGAATTTGTCCTGTGAAAGTTCAAAGTTTTCTCTAAATTTCAAAGATTTCGAGGATTCCAAGGGTGTCAAAAGTCTAAGGAGTCGATCAATACTAAATTGATATATGTGCCCTTGCTAATAATTAATTAATTACGTTATCAAAAAAAAATTATACGGAAAAAATAACTATAAAGATAAAAAAAAGAATTCTCAAAATTAAAGTTGATTATAATTGTTCGACTATACTTTAGGGGCTAGGGAACTTCTGCCGAAGTAATTTTCAACCAATTTTTTTAACACCAACACTCTCGTACAACTCTTTCAACAGTGGTTAATGATACAGAAAGGACACCAAAATTTTGTGTACAAATTAGGTAGTTGTAAATTATACCTGGAGATTACTTGACCGTAGTAATCCTGTTAAATACGCTACACCTCTCTCCACTTGAGGGATGATTTCTTATTTTAAACTTAATGCAGAGTGGGTTGCCGAAATTTAATAGTTTTTAAATAGAAATATCTATAAACATATTAATATTAATGAAAAAATGAATTGGTTGCTCCCTAGAGCTTTTTTTTTTAATTTGTGAAGTAATGAAAATGTTACTGCGTTAACATACTCCACGGCCGAAATTTTAGAAAAATATCTAATTTGTTATGTAAATTTAACAAAGATTAGGACTGCTGATTATCTAAAATAATAAAATAAAATCATGTATCATGAATCGTGGTAGAGATAACTTTTCTAGAAAATAAAATCACTTTTACGGTTCTTATTTTCCATAAGTGCATTCAAAAGAAAAAATTATCAAGTAGATAGAGCTTATTTTACGATAAGTTTTTAACTGACAAACAAACATTTCAAAGATTTTCTTGTCTAAAATATATCGTGATTTGGCTCCCTTGTTTCCTGAACATTTAAAATCCCACCTGAGAAACTCGAAAAAGCTCATTTTATTTATAAGTTGTACAAACAACTATAAACATTGGAACCGTTTGGCCGCAAAACGCGGCCTCGCCGCCACTCTAAAATCCAATTTGGCGGTCGTCCTTCCACTTTACACCCGTTCCTTGTAAGGATCTCGAATGGAAGCCGCTTGCAAATATTGGCATAGCTAAAAGCTTGTCGAGCTTAGGTTAGTACGGCCGGAAACCGGACTAATGACTGAACCTCGTCTCCGGCGGAAGTCGCGACATCGGCAAAAGTGCCTCGAACAACGAAAGCGTTTTCTGGTTTGGCATAATGAATCGGCGAGGTGATTAGCCGAGCACTGAAGACTACATTAGAACCGAGCACTTTGCGCATCACACGCCCGATCAGGCGAGTCCTGCCCTGGCTCTCTCCTTCTCTGGCCGTTTCTTAAAACTTACCAGTCCGGCCGTTGCAGTCGGGGCCGTTCAGGGAGCTGTGCTCTGGCAGCATCGCCGGCGTCAGGTTGATGTTAGGGTAAAACTCCAACATTTTTTTTCGGGACACAGCACTCGCGCACTTTTACGTCATGGACTTGAGCTTTGGCGGTATATGGCTGCAGCGACGCAAGCTTCACTACTGTCTCTTTACTATAGATTGTCACTGATAGAATAAGGCAAGGGAGGGAAAGGCCCTCCCTTTAGGGGTTCGGAAGACGTCGGGCGTCCCGACATTTTACATCGCGGTGATGTACACGCCCATTTGGACGGAATTGAAGAGGGGAGGAGCTTGGAGGTGTGGTGGGAACCGGTTTGGGGCCCCCACTACGCGGCGTGCGCAGGGGCGCTGCCCCCACCGCGACGCCGCCGGAGGAGAGTGACTTTATCTTATCTCTTCGATATGGTGACACGAATTGAGGATCGCGATTTTTCTTGCGATTTTTTTTTTTTTTTTGGAGGATATTTAGAAGAGTGAAGTGTGGAGGTTATAGAGGATGCTATGCTGCTAACTGCAGACATGTTCGACTAAAGATGGCGCCGGCTTAGTTCACAAAGTAACAATTTGCTTTATAACTTTGTTGCTTGGAGTTTATAACACGGTCGGGTGTTTTATACAGAGGTTGGAGATTTAACTGTGATAATAAAGTCTGTCATGATTATTTCGTCTAGCTACATTGAGATACTTTTTTTTGGTTAAGTTTTCATTGATCGCATTTTTTTTTAACATTTTTCTACATAATTGTTGATTAAAAAAAATGTGCTGAATTGTCTTGTGTATCCGTCTATTTTTTTTAAATGTTGTCAGAATTTCATTTTATTTACGGATTTATTTTATCAATTTTCAAAAACGAAAGACTCATAACTTTACTACAATTTTGATAATATATCAAACTTAGAGAAAGATGTACATTGTACAGATCAAAATCAATAATCTTTTAGAAAACTAGAAGCTACTATCTAACTAATTTCGGTTTTTCGTAGCGAATTTTAGTAATTAGGGAATTCCAAAGCAATTCTCGAAACTCTAAATAGTTCATCCATTAGTACTCTGAATAGTTTCTAATATGTTACGGTTTTCAGATTTTTATTAGATGATTACGGTTTGAGAGCCCAGGGATAAGCAAGAAACGTGTTTGATTGTCGCAGGTAAGTTCGGTTTTGGTGAGGTGAAGCCGCTGAAGAAAGAGTTTAGAAAATTCTGGGAACTGGAAGAGAAACTAGCTAGCATAGGGCAGGTGGACGAAAGATAAGACGTATTTACATTTGTACAGAGATTTACATATTTATAGGTAAATGCGTTCAGGTAGAGTACGTGTTTTTGGGGGAACGGTTGTTCCTCATCCATTCCAAAGAATTTCGGTAGTTCGGTAGTTATTCACAGAATTCCAAAAATTCCATTCATTACATGGAAAATTTCAAAAATAACTCGTTAAAGAGTTGAATGAAATTAGCTATGAATTGAGTAGCTACTTGTTTAAAAATAACGTCTAATATGATTCATTATTGATTACTTTCGAAGTAAGAATTGTGTTTAATTTTGGTAACTCTGGTCAAAGAGAACGAATTAAAAAAAAGAAGGGTAATATGTATTTACAAAATTTCAGTAAGTATTGCCATAAATTACGAAAAATCCGTTCATTAAATGAACAATTTAGAAAATAATTATATTAGTAAAGGTTTTACTGAACATATGAACTGAGCAACAGAGCAACTAAGTTCCAAAATTAGATTAAATATTTTTCCAATATTGATTACTTTCGGCATAGTTCCGTTTAATTCCGTCAATTCAATATTAAAGTGACTGAAATTAAAAAAAAAATAAGGAAATAAGAGCAGTTCCGAAGAATCTAAGAAAAATTAATCATATTAAAAAAAATCAGCAATGCTATAAATTCTAAAAATTGTTTTTATTAAACGAATAATTTCGAAAATAATTCTATTAAAGTGTTTACTGGAATTATTAATTATTAGTTAACCTCCAAAATTAGATAGGTAGCTACACGCAATATTTCAACAAACTATACGCAGTTTCTAGTTGAAGCTATAGTTTCCATGAATAGGTATGTACCTAATGAAATTTTGTCGCTAAATATTGTTACAAGTATAATACATTGTTTCGAAGTTGTAAATGTGATTATAGTAGTCCAAAAGCTATAAGGTTATATGGCCATCATAAAATTATCCCATTGTGTCGAAGTTAAGTTGCTTTCAATAGAAAAGGTTTTAGGGTTGTAAATAACGTGTCCACTGCAGCTCGACCGGCTGTTGTGGTTTCGTTCAGGGGCGGCTTTCACTAAATATGTAAATCCACCACTCCATTATTTCTTTACTACCTGTAGCCGCTGACGGTTCCGAAATAACCACTCGCTTTGAAAGCCGGCCCTGTTAAATGTAAGCAAGAAATGTTCAGAAGACAATTTATTGCCAACCGGTAAGCTTAGCTTTGTTTTGCCGTCAATTACTTTTATGATGGTCATATAACCTTATAGCTTTTGGACTAGTATATAAAAGAATATCAAAATGTCTCCTTTCTTTTCGTTGTTAATCTACATTCATGTATTTTCTCCTCATTTTTGTTTTCACTTTCGTTCCTATTGTCATTTTAACTTTCCTTCTTTTAGTTCACATTCGTGCCATTTTTATTCTCGTTCTCGCCCTCGTTCCGATTGTGAATGTCATTCTGATTTTAGTTCTTTATCTCGTCTCATTTTAGTTCTTCTTCTCATCTCAACTGAGTTCTTTTCGTTTTTATTCCCGTAGTTATGCTGTTTTCTTACTTTTATTCTCCTTTTGGTTCTGGTTTCTCGCATTAATTCTTCGTGCTATATATTTTTGTTTTTGTTGTAGTTCTTCTTGTCATCCCCGTTAGCATCCTAGATATCATTTTCATTCTCATCCTTAATTCTTTTCTTGTTCTAATCCCCATTTTCCCCATTTTCAACCTACTCTGCACTTTCATTTTAATTCTGGTTTCTCCCATTCCCCCTTCTTGTTGTTCCTATCGTGCTTCTCCTTCTGGTTTCCTTTTTTGTTCTCTGACTCTTCGTTTTCGTTCGTACTTTAATTCTCATTTTTTTTTTATTCGCTTACATTCTTGTCTTCCTCTCGGTTTCCAATACTCTCTCTCCTTCTGGTTTCATTTTCGTTCTCATCCTAGTCTTCATTCTCGTTCTCAATGTCATTTTAGTTCTTGTTTTCGTTTTCATTCTTGCACTAATTCTGTTTTCTCGTTTTCGTTCTTCTCTTGGTTTTCCTTTTTCTTCTTTTATCGTTCGCAGTCTAATTTTTGTTTTTCATTTTCGCTTTTATTCTCTTTCTGACGCTGATTTCTGACAAACCTTTTTCTTGGTATTCTCGTTTTTTTTTCTTTTAAGTCATGTCATTTTCATTTTTATCCTCATTTTAACCGCCATTTTCATCCTCCTCCCCATTTTTTTTTGTTCTGTTTTCTTGTTTTTCTTGTAGTTGCGATCTTGCTTTCTTGTTTTCGTTGTTGTTCGGATTCTGCTTTTTCCCATTTCCCCTTCTTGTTACTTTTGTTTTCGTTCTTCTCTTAGTTTCCCTTTTTATTTTTTGATACCTCGTTGTCGTTTGAATTCTAATTTTCATTTCCGTTCTCATTCTGACTCTCATCTTTGTTCTTTTTCTCGTTTTCATTCTTATCTTTTTCTCGGTTTCCAATATTTCTTCTATTTCTAGTTATCGTTTTCGTTCTCGTATTGAATCGTTTTTTTGTTATTCTGTTTCCTTGTTTTCTTTGCAATTGTTTTTATTGTTGTTCTAATTCTACATTCTCCTATTTCCCCTCCTTGTTGTTTCTATTTTCATTTTTTCCTTTTTTGTTTTTTAACACCTCGTTCTCGTTTGCAGTCTAATTCTCATTTTCGTTCTCATTCTAGTTCTCATTTTTAATTTCATCCTCGTTCTTATTTTCGTTTTCACTTTTATCCTCTTCCGGGTTTCCTTCTGGTTCTCACTTTCGTTGTTATTGTCGTCTTCATTATCGTGCTGATTCTATTTTCTTGTCTTTAGTTTTTTTTTATTCTAATTCCGAGCAGGCCTTCTTCTTGGTATTCTCGTTTTCGTTTTTCTTTTTAGTTCTTATCTTGTCGTCCTCGTTAGCATCCTAGACATCATTTTTATTCTCCTCCCCATTTTTATCCTCGTTCTTATCCCGATTTTTCTTCGAATTCTGCTTTCTCGTTTGTCTTCTAGTTGTGATCTTGCTTGTTTTCTTGTTTTTATTCTCACTTTGATTCTCCCTCCCTTTGCCTCTTCTCGTTGTTTCTATTTTCGTTCTTCTTCCCGTTGCCAATTTTGTTCTGGCTCTTCGTTTTCGTTCGCACTCTAATTTTCATTTTCATTCTAGTTCTTTTACTCATTTTCATTCTTATTCTGCTCCCGGTTTCCAGTATTGTAATCTTAATTCTTGTTCTCGTTTTCATTTGCGTAATGATCCTGTTTTCTCGTTTTCGTTCTTTTTTATTCCGTTTTCTTATTTTTCTTGCAGTTGCTATTTTATTTTCTTGTTTCTATTGTCATTCTTCTCATAATTTCTCTTCTTGTTCTTTCTCATTTTCCTTTTCATTTTTATTCTCACTCTGGTTTTCATTTTCGTCTTCATTCTTATGCTGATTCTGTTTGTCGTTTTCGTTGTTTTGTGATTTGTTTCCTTGCTTTCATTCTCGCTCAGATTCTGATTCTTCACATGCTTTCTTGCTATCCTCATTTTTATTTTTCTTGTAATTCTCCTTCTTGTCGTCTCCGTTAGCATCCTAGGTATCATTTTCATTCTCATCCTCATTTTTATCCTTGTTCTAATCCCCATTTTTAACCTCCTCTCCATTTTCATTTTGATTCTGGTTTCTCTCGTTTTTCTTCGTGCTTCTCTTTTTGTTCAGTGACTCTTCATTTTCGTTCACACTCTAATTCTTACTTTTGTTCTCATTTTGGTTTTTATCTTCATTTTTATCCTTCTTCTTTTTTTCGTTTTCACTCTTTTCTTCCTTCCGGTTTCCAGTACCCCCTCTTCTTCTGGTTTTCATTTTCTCAACCTTGTCATCATTCTCGTTCGCACTGTCATTTTAGTTCTTGTTCTGTTTACATTCTCGTACTGATTCAGTATTCTCGTTTTCGTTCGTTTTTTATTCTGTTTTCTTGTTTTCTTTGTAATTGCGATCTTGCTTAGTTGTTTTTATTGCTATTCTGATTCTGGTTTCCCTCATTTCCCTTTCCTGTTGTTCCTATTTTCGTTCTTCTTAGTTTCCCTTTTTGTACTTTGATACCAGTATTCTCGTTTTCGTTCTTTTTTTATTGTGTTTTCTTGTTTTCTTGTTTTCTTTGTAATTGCGATTTGCTTAGTTGTTTTTATTGCTATTCTGATTCTGGTTTCTTCCATTTCCCTTTCTTGTTGTTCCTATTTTCGTTTTTCTTAGTTTCCCTTTTTGTACTTTGATACCAGTATTCTCGTTTTCGTTCTTTTTTTATTGTGTTTTCTTGTTTTCTTTGTAATTGCGATTTGCTTAGTTGTTTTTATTGCTATTCTGATTCTGGTTTCTTCCATTTCCCTTTCTTGTTATTCCTATTTTCATTCTTCGTAGTTTCCCTTTTTGTACTTTGACACCTAGTTTTCGTTGGCAGTCGAATTCTCATTTTCGTTTTTTTCCTGCTTCTCTTCTTTACTTTCATCCTCGTTCTTGTTCTAGTTTTCATTCTTATCCTCCTCCCGACTTCCTTCTGGTTTTCATTTTCATTTTCATCGTCGCCTTTATTTTCGTACTGATTATGTTTTTCCGTTTTCGTTTTGTTTTAATTTCGTTTTCTTGTTTTTATTCTCATTCTAATTCTGATTCCTCGCAGGCCTTCTTCTTGCTATTCTCGTTTTCATGTTTCTTTTAGGTTTTATCTTGTCGTCCTCGTTAGCATCCTAGGTACCATTTTAATTCTTTTCCTCATTTTCATCCTCGTTCTAATTCTTATTTTTATTTCCCTTCCCAGTTTCGTTGTGATTCTGCTTTCTCATCTTTCTGCTAGTAGTGATCTTGCTTTCTTATTTTTATTCTCGTTCTAATTTTTTATGTCTTTCCCTCTTCTTGTTGTTCCTATTTTCATTCTTCTTTTAGGTACCATTTTGTTCCTTGACTTTTTGTTTTCGCTTGCACTCCAGTTTTCATTTTCGTTCTCATTCCGGTTCTGATCTTCATTTTCATCCTCGTTCTTTTTCTTCTATTCATTTTTATCTTCCGCCCGGTTCCCAGCATTCCCTCTCGTTCTGATTCTCATTGTCGTCTTCATTCTCGTCTTCATTCTCATCCTCGTCCTCATTCTCGTTCTCATTGTCATTTTAGTTCTTGTTCTCGTTTTCGTTCCTTCTTATTCCGTTTTATTGTTTTCGTTGTAATTGCGATCTAGCTTTCTTGTTTTTATTGTTGTTCCAATTCTGGATTCTCCCATTTCCTCTTGTTGTTGTTCCTATTTTCGTTCTTTTTTTAGTTTCCTTTTTTGTTCTTTGACACCTCGTTCTCGTTCGTAGTCTAATTCTCATTTTCGTTCCCATTCTGTTTCTCATCTTTACTTTCATTCTCGTTCTTATTATCCTTTTCATTCTTGTCCTCGTCCTGGTTTACTTCTGATTTGCATTTTCGTTCTCATCGTCGTCTTGATTCTAGTACTGATTCTGTTTTCCCGTTTTCGTTCTTTTTTGATTTTTTTTCTTACTTTTATTCTCATTCTAATTCTGATTCCTCGCAGGCCTTCTTCTTGGTATTCTCGTTGTCGTTTTTCTTTTTAGTTGTTATTTTATCGTCTTCGTTAGCATCCTAGACACCAATTTTATTTTCCTCCTCATTTCTATCCTCGTTCTCATCCCCACTTTCGTTCTCCTCTCCATTTTTGTTCGAATTTTGCTTTCTCGTTTTTCTTTTAGTTATGATCTTGCTTGCTTTCTTGATTTTATCCTCGTTTTGATTCTGTCTCCTTTTGCCTTTTCTCGTTGTTCCTATTTTCGTTCTTCTTCTATTTGTCATTTTTGTTCCCGACTCTTTGTTTTCATTCGCACTCTTCTTCTCATTTTCGTTCTCATTCCGTTCTGATTTTCATTTTCATTCTCGTTCTTTTCCTCGTTTTCAATCTTATCCTACTCCCGGTTTCCAGTATTCCCTCTCTTTCTGGTTCTTATTTTCGTTCTCATCCTCGTCTTCATTTTCGTCCTCATGCATTGTCATCTTAGTTCTTGTTCTCGTTTTCATTCGCGTACTGATTCGGCTTCTCGTTCGTATTCTAATTCTCATTTTCGTTCTCATTATTTTGTGATTTGTTTTATTTTCAATTTCTCGCTATATCTAAGGAAATTAAAATACAATGTCTGTATTTCCACAAAATTCTATTCTGAATATATATTTACAATTTTTTTTCTAAAAATGTGGATAATTCAAAGTATTTTATCAAAAAATTACGTTAACTGTCGATGATTTCCAAAACATTTCTGGTTTAACAAACTGATAAACAAAACCTGATCTGACCTGACTTCAATTTATACACGAAAATTTTTTTTTTTAATTAAACAAATAAAAATAAGAATTTTTTCTTTTTCATCCAATTTCTGATTTTTTTAAATTTATTAATGACCATAATCCATAAATCTTGTACCACACAACCGATAACCGATCCCCCAAAAAAGTTCTACTCGGCCCCGAACCCACCCGGAGCCGAGCAACCAAAAAACCCTCGACCACCGTCTCCCAAATTTCGACAGTTCGAGCTGAGATACGTTCCGGAGGCTCCGGAGCGCGGAGTATCTCACCGATAGCGTGAACTATGGACAAACACCGTCCGGAATGCTAGCGCAGGTGTTGTAATGCGGCCGATAACCGCAAACACTTGTAGTTCGGGCACACCATCGTCGACTAAATACGGCCAGAGTCTTGTTGATACCATTATAAAGTTTACCACAGCCATTCGTGTCTGTGGAGAGGGACAAAATATCAAAGTCCCGGCCGGAGCCGAACCGTTTAGACGGCTAAAGTGTCGCGATTTGCATGCATGAAATTGCAAAACCTGATGCGCTGATGCATGCTTGCGGTCGCATCAGGTCTTAGGGGCCGGTCTGCGCTCGTGTAACGTTCGCGCATTTTTACATTTCCTCGAAATGGCTCCGTTCGTGTCTTTGTGGAAATTCATTACGACGGCGTAGAGGTTTTTAATAAAGATTTGATGATCTGGATACGTTTTTGGAGCGTTTTATTAGAATTTGTCGTCGGGTGAAATTTCTTTGTAACGTGAAACACGGAATAAATGTAAATAAGGGCGAAGAAAGAATCGCGTTTCGGGCTTTTATGAAGTACTTACGTGCTTTATAAGCGGAGGTCGAAGGTCGATTTTAATTTATATGGCTTTTTTACGGTGTGGATACGCCAGCGTGAGGACGGTTATATGGATTTTTTCGTCCTCCCTGTATATTGTCACGGTCGAGTGATAACTCTTCCGCGTCCGTCAAAAGTTTCGAAGTTTGGGAGATCAAAGGAAGAGCAAATCAATTGCCATGACGACACTTTGCTTAGGTACATTTGCAGGTGAACCGTAACGAAATCAACGGAGTGACAGCATCACGCTGTTGATCCTCTTAGTCCTGTGTTTCCGACAGTATCATCCCATTGTTTTCGACACGTGCTGTCACGTGCCACCTGCGAATAGACTCTAAATTCGGTCCATTGCCCATATCGAACACGTCAATGGGAGAGCGGAGAGGTTAGCTCACGGCGCTGTAAAATCAATAGCTTTGAAAGTAAGAGAAGTTTGTGCCAATTTTTGGTGATTTTAAGATTTTGTATTTTTGTTGTGTTCAGATTTTTGAGGAAAAAAAAATAAATAAATAAATAAAACGAAATTTGTTGTCGAATATAAAAGAAGATTGAAAATAAATAACTTCTGGAGTTAAAAATCTACAATAAAATTCTCTGCGTAATTTTTTGAAAGGAGTCGAAAACAAATCAGATTTTGAAAAATTGCTCTTGGAAAAGTTGTATTTTTAATGAATCCTAAACGTCACAATTATTTCATATGGGCAATTGGGCAAAATGGTATTAATGAAGTCGAAAATAACTTCTAGAGGTCGACATCTACAACATATTTTTGGATAATTTTCGAAAGTAGATTCGAAAAATATAGCATTTTATGATTTCTTGTTGTCGAAATAAATCTACACATACTAAGAAAAAAAGGCAAAATGTAGCCCCGCCCACCCGCCCTATCTCAATTGTGATGATTTTTTTTTATTCGTCGTAAGCCAAGAAGGCGGAGCTTAACTGCAAAAACCTTATTTCTCTACGAGAAATTAAAAATATGTTTTTGAGTATCGTGTCATTTAAAGAATACTATGTATATTAAGAAAAAAATAAAACCGAAGATTAAGTTCCACCCATACCCGCCCCAATCTCAATTCTCAATTATGATGAATTTTTCATTCGTTGTCAGATCGAGGGGCGGGGTTTAATGGCAAGATCAAGAATTTACAATCTTAAACATGTTTTAAATTTCTGGTTCTGAAAAGACAGCTAGGTATATTAAGAAAAGAGACAAAATATAAGCCCCGCCCACCCGTCCTATCTCAAATGTGATGATTTTTATATAATCGTCGAGAGCCAAAGGAGCGGAATGTATCTACAACAAAGTTCTCTGCGTAATTTTTGGAGATTAGTCGAAAAAAAAAACGAATTTTGAAAAATTGAGCTCTTGGAAAAGTTGCCTTTTTAATGAATCCTAAATGTTGTCATAATTATTTCATATGGGCAATTTGGCAAAATGGTATTAATGAAGTCGAAAATAACTTCTAGAGGTCGACATCTACAACATATTTTTGAATAATTTTCGAAAGTCGTTAAAAAAGAAAATTTCTTAATGAAAAGTTGAGCGTTTGAAAAAGTTGTCCAAAAAGCCGCAAAAAAATCTACGATGTGTATTTCGAAGTGACCTGAAGATTCGAAAAATATAGCATTTTATGGTTTCTTGTTGTCGAAATAAATCAACACATAATAAGAAAAAATGTCAAAATGTAGCCCCGCCCACCCGCCCAATCTCAATTGTGATGATTTTTTTTATTCGTCGTGAGCCAAGAAGGTGGAGCTTAACTGCAAAATCCTTATTTCTCTACGACAAATTGAAAACATGTTTTTGAGTATCGTGTTATTCAAAGAATACTATGTATATTAAGAAAAAAATAAAGCCGAAGATTAGGCCCCACCCATACCCGCCCCAATCTCAATTCTCAATTGTGATGAATTTTTTATTCGTTGTCAAATCGAGGGGCGGGGCTTAATGGCAAGATCAAGAATTTACCATCTTAAACATGTTTTAAATTTCTGGTTCTGAAAAGACAACTAGGTATATTAAGAAAAAAGACAAAATATAAGCCCCACCCACCCGCCCTATCTCAAATGTGATGATTTTTTTTATAATTGTAGAGAGCCAAAGGAGCGGAATGTAAATGCAAAATTTTTATTATTTCTTTCTCTACAAGTAATTACCATGTAAGACATTTTTTTGAGTATCGTGTTATTCAAAGGATACTAAATACTAAATATTAATGAAGTTTTCATTCGTTGGTAGGCCTAGGGGAGGTATCTAATTGCAAAATCCATATTTCTTTACAAAAATTTACTATTTTAAACGTGTTTTAAGTTTTTAAAAATAAAAAAAATTATCAGAATCGAGACGGGGTGGGTGGGCGGGGTTTATATTAGGCCTTTTTTGGTGATTTTAATATTTTGTGTTTTTGTTATGTTCAGACTTTTAAGAGAGAAAAAAAAACAACGCGACGTTTGTTGTCGAATGTAAAAGAACATTGAAAATAAATAACTTCTGGAGTTAAAAATCTACAATAAAGTTCTCTGCGTAATTTTTGGAGAGTAATCGAAAAAAAAACGGATTTTGAAAAATTGAGCTCTTGGAAAAGTTGCCTTTTTAATGAATCCTAAACGTTGTCATAATTATTTCATATGGGCAATTTGGCAAAATGGTATTAATGAAGTCGAAAATAACTTCTAGAGGTCGAAATCTACAACAGATTTTTGGATCATTTTCGAAAGTCGTAAAAAAAGAAAATTTCTTAATGAAAAGTTGAGCGTTTGAAAAAGTTGTCCAACAAACCGCAAAAAAATCTATGATGTGGATTTCGAAGTGACCTGGAAATTTGAAAAATATAGCATTTTATGGTTTCTTGTTGTCGAAATAAATACACATACTAGGAATAAAAGAGAAAATGTAGCCCCGCCCACCCGCCCTGTCTCAATTCTGCTGATTTTTTTATTCGTCGTAAGCTAAGGAGGCGGGGCTTAACTGCAAAATCCTTATTTCTCTACGAGGAATTAAAAACATGTTTTTGAGTATCGTGTCATTCAAAGAATACTATGTATATTAAGAAAAAAAAGATTATGCCCCACCCGTACCCGCCTCGATCTCGATTCTCAGTTGTGATGAATTTTTCATTCGTTGTCAGATCGAGGGGCGGGGCAAGATCGATATTTGTCTACAAGAATTTACCATTTTAAACATGTTTTAAGTTCCTTGTTCTGAAAAGATAAATACGTATAAAAGAAAAAAGGCAAAAGATAAGCCCCGCCCACCCGCCCTGTCTCAATTGTGATGACTTTTTTATAATCGTCGAGAGCCAAAGGAGCGAAATGTAAATGACATTTTTTTGAGTATCGTGTTATTCAAAGGATACTAAATAGTAATGAAGTTTTCATTCGTTGGTAGACCTAGTTCCCCGCCCACCCACCCTTTATTTTCTTCGAAGTTATGCCATTTATCCAAATCAGTCTTATTTTAGCAAGTACTAGCCCAACGTTGAGGAATTGCTGAAAAATACTCATCAATGTATCTGAAAAGCTAAATTATAAACGAAGATTATTTTCTTACTTGACGAATTTCAAAAAGGTCTAGAATTAAAAATGTCTTAGCAATTTAAGGAGGCCATAGGTTAGAATGGGAGCGCAGCGAGCTCGTTCAGGAATTATTAAAAATTTCTACTCTTCAATGTCCCCGAGAAGCTAAGTTATTAACAAAGAATTTTCTTACTTAAAAAAAAGATTTCAAAAAGGTCTACGATTACTAAAGTCTACTGAAATTGACGGACCTATAGAAATTTGAACGTGCTCACTGCGCTCGCTTCGGACATTTAGAGAAGCCAAAACCTATATCTTAAAATGCGAGCGCAGCGAGCTGGTTCAGGAATGATTTGAAAACTATTCATCAATGTTCACGAGAGGCTAAATTATAAACAAAGAATTTTCCCAACTTCAAAAAAGTTACTTTCAAAAAGTTTTATGATTTCGAAAATCGTACTGAAGTTGATGGGACTATAGAAATTTCAATTTTGCTTACTGAACTTGCATTTTAAAAATTTGTTTTTAGAGCAATTTAATTTAGAAGATCAGACATTTAGAAAATCTAGAGCCCATAGGTTAGAATGCGAGCGCAGCGAGCTAGTTCAGGAATTATTAAAAATTACTAGTACTTACTAAGAAAGACTGATTTTGGCAAATGAGATCCCTCTAACAAATTAGAGGGTGGGTGGGCGGGGCTAAGATAAGATTGGGCGGGGTTAGTACCTCCTAAGATAAAACTGATTTTCGCAAATGGGGTACCCTCTAAGAAAATGAAAGGTAGAGGGTATATCATTTGGTAAAATCAGTGTTACCCGCCCACCCGTTATTTCCTTAGCGAGTATCTCATCTGCAAAAATTACTCTTATCTTGGCAGATGCTAGCCCCGCCCACCCACCCTCTCTTTTCTTAGAGAATATCTCATCTGCCAAAGTTACTCTTATCTTACTACATACTTTCAATTGTATCTTATTCTTCATGGAAGGACTTCTTCTGTTTTTGTAATTTTTGAACAAATTTAATCTTTTTTGTTCATGTTTTCTCGCCATTTTATAAAAAAACAGTTCCCTTGGTTTTCGCCTGACTGCCGTTTATGCCAATTTTACCGTCTGATTTTTTAAATGTCTGCTCCAGTTGGGCATGATGCGTACGTCAGCCAACTAGAGCAGGAATTGAAAAGATCACCCGATATTATAGATAAACTGCGAAACTACTCCACTGAATGTTGTGAAATATTATATCCATGTTAGGAATATAATAATAATAATAATAATAGTTTATTTACGGAAATATACCATTACAAATCATAACAATAGTTACACTTACATATTTAAAGCATTCTTCAGCTCCCTCTTAAAAACATTAATTGACACACCACAAAAGTTCAGATCATTATACTCCATCGCCAGTTTAGCCATGCGGCATAACGGAGATTTTTGAGCATATAGTGTGCGATGGAAAGGCACTTGGAGCAAATGAGAACCTCTTGTGGCGCGATTAGGTACATGTAAAGAAAACATATTAAGAATGTCGGAACAATTTACACGGTTATTTAACACATTAAAAACAAAGCACAAATCAAAGTAATGGCGACGACTTATTAAGAAACTAAGCCCGAAATATTTAACTATGAGTTCGTAATTATTCTTATCAAATATAACATTTAGTTTAAAACATAAAAATTTAATGAACTTTCTTTGAATTTTTTCAAGTCTAGATATATAGAGCTGATAGTAAGGTGACCAAATTATACAGCAGTACTCTAATAATGAGCGAACATATGAGTTATATAAAATGCAAAAGACACGAAGGCTAGTAAACTCCTGACATTGTCTTAGAACAAATCCCAAGGTTTTATTAATTTTATTGACAATTTTATCAACATGTAGAGTAAAGGCTAATTTTGGATCTAACATTACACCCAAGTCACAAAAATATGCTACTTGTTCTACAACTACATCCGAAATATTATAGTTGAATTCAGGTACTTTAACAATTTTTTTAGAGAATCTCATAGATTTACATTTGTGTACGTTAAGCTTAAGACTATTATCTGAACACCACATTTTAAACTTATCTAGGTCTTTTTGAAGTAAAATACAATCAAAGGGAGAATTGATAGCTCGAAACAATTTCAAGTCATCAGCGTATAATAGAAAAAGACTGTTTTGAAATACATATTTTACATCGTTGACATATAATAAGAACAGAATAGGTCCCAAGTGGGAACCTTGCGGAACACCAGAACATGCATCAATTGATTTAGATAATATGCCATTAAATTCAACGTGCGACTTACGATTTGTTAAGTAGCATTCTATCCAGCCAAGCAAAGGATCAAATATCCCAAAATGTTTTAATTTATTCAGCAAATGTTTAATGTTGACTGAATCGAATGCTTTGCTAATATCAGTAAAAATACAATCAACTTCCGATCCCAGTTCATTCATATTAGTAACAAATTCCGTGAAAAGAAATAAATTGGTGGTAGTTGATCTCCCACTGAAAAAACCATGTTGCTCAGTAATAATAGTTTCTTTCACACTAGCAAATAAAATATCTGCAACAATTGCATCAAAGATCTTAGGAATAAATGGTAATTTAGAGACACCGCGATAATTACTAATAATATTTCTAGAGCCACTTTTAAATATTGGCAAGACAAAGGACTTTTTCCAAAAATCTGGAAATACAGATAAAGACAATGGTTTATTGAACATTATTTGAAGTGGATTAATCAGAGAAAGCAGACATTTTTTAACAAAGATCGCAGGAACACCATCTGGTCCTGGGTGACTAGAGTTATTAAAAGATTGTACTTTTTTCAAGATATCATCGTAGGTGATATGAATAAAATTTAAATCTAAAGCAGTATCACAGTAATAAGTATCACAGAAATTAACATCGGGATCAGGATGACTAAATACAGATTGAAAATATGATGCAAACAAGTCAGCTATGTCAAATGAAGAATGAGCTTCCACGTCATTATAATACATTGTTTTAGGAAAGCCACTGTTCTGTTTATTGGCTTTTACATAGTTCCAAAACATTTTTGAATTAGATATTATATTATTTTCCACCTTATCAATATATAATTGTCTACAATTGTGAATAGCCTCTTTACATTCGTATCTTAATTGAGCAAATCTTACGTAATCATAATGTGAATTAGATTTTTTATAATCCTTATGAGCTATTTTCTTCTGTATAATTAAAGATTTAGTAGAATTATCTATCCAACTGGGAAATTTATTATTATTTTGACATTTTTTTAACGGAATGAATGTTTCGATTACATAATTGATTATACTATAGAAAGCACTTACACATTGATTAATATCAAAGAAATTGTTTAAGAAATTCCAGTTTACATTTGATAGGTAATTATCAATTAGTTCATAGGGGGCATTTCCAAAATCACGATAAAAACACGTCGTTTTTATCGTATAGACGGTAAAACTCTATCCACAATTTCTCTGATCATCCCCACCAACAACTTAATGACGTCACTTGAAAATTTTGGATAGTAAATCTCGTTTAAATTCTATCTAACAACATACTTTTATTCTTGGGGTTTATGAATCCGCTTTGTTTTATCTTTATCGAATCAATAATTTTAATACATTTTTGTCTAAATATCTTGTTTTGATATACGTTCGGTTTTATCCATTTTCATATTTATCTGGTGAATTTTGTGTGTTGAAAATCACATTTTCTCTCTTGGTAACAATTGATCAATATTTCAGCAAAGACATGTACCTATATCAATTCCAACAAATTCAAGTAATAACAGACAAAATGGAAATACCACCGGTTTAAGAACAAGAAAGCCTAAACAATAAATATTACAATACTAATAAACAAAATGAACGCGAATTCATAAACCACACGTATATGAGTACATTATATAACTTAAAATCTATTCATGCTCATCTGATTCATAGAACCTTTGTTCTTTTCACGCAAGCAAACGGAAAGTAGCTCTCTCTTTCGTGCCTATAAACGCATTCCGCCATCTTGTTTACACAACAAAAGCCAAATTTTATTTGAATTTTGGCGGGATTGCGATATAGATGACGTGATCTTGTTTGACGTATTCCAACATACAGTCTGTATGATTTTCTTTTTTGGCCTCACCTCTCTGCCGCTCCCCTTGAGCTTCACGGCATGATTGTATAATCGTTTCAGCAGTGCGGCCCCCCACAGGGCGATCCGTTCCGGGCGCAGCGCGTGATTTTCCGCTTCTCAATCGCTTGTTTGTCAACGAGGAACTCACCCTGACGGACATTACAAGGGGCGCATTCGCCTCTGCCCCACGGTTTTGTTCGACCCCGACCGAGCTGCGAAGAGATTGATTGATTCCGTCCAAACTGCGTCAAATTATAGGCAACATATTTATGTACATATTCCGGGGTGACGTCCTGTTAAATTTTCACCACGACGAAGGAATTTCGGCGCGGTTTATTAAAGTCGTCATCAGGTAACTCGGATGATGTTGGTTTTGTTTCACTTGTTTTGTCTGGGAGCAAAAAATTTCAGCAGCATTTGTCTTCATGGTAATACCATTTTAAATCCATTTTCGGGGAATCGCAGGCGATTTGTCTGGGTTTTATGGTACATAGTTTGTTCGTCCTGTCCAAAAAACCGATGACGTCGTGTCAGACTGGGAAATGGGGAAATCGTCTCGCTGACGTGTTGTGACGTTATCTGATGAGCTTAGCCACAATGATCCTTCTCCCTTTCTTTTTCAATTATTTCGGACGCGACATCAGTGGCGCTTTTAATGCCGTTCTTTTCAACGAGGGGCGTAAATATCCTACAACTTTCCTCCGACCTTGCAGCTGTTGCTATTTAGTCACAGCACTAAAGTTGCGTAGGAAGGCTGACGCGCGTCAAATTCGCAATTTGTCCCAGAACAAAGGATAATCACCTGTTTGTGCAAGCGCGCCTTTATTACATCACCCATCGGGGCTCCCCTAGTGCCGCCCCCGAGATGTCCATTTATATTTTCCGCATGGTTTTACGCCGATTTCTGGAATCAATCTGCACACGTTTCGACCAAAAATCATCGGCATTGTTAGGCCGATGATGGATCACGGAGGAGGCGAAGTTGATTTTTTCATGTGGGTGTCGAATTTGATGATAATGAAGTACAATTTAACAAATCGCTTTTAGACGGATTGGTGTCAAATTTTGGTGTGTATTAGGAATAATCATGTAAATGGTAAAACGCTAACCAAAGTTTTATTAATCATCCCAACCAGGAAATTGATGATGTCGTCTCAAAGGATTCTATATTAAAATGAACTAGATGTTTGGTGTACGAATCCCGTTCGAGTTTTTCCACTAGACAACCAAATTTCCCCCCAAAAAAAAAAACTGGTGCTGGTACAAGCGGCAGTCCAATTACGTCCCCGCAGTAGTGCTGAGTTCGGCTCCGATAATCTTTCAAATTACTTCAAAAACATAATACAAGAATCCCCGAGATTCTTTCCAACTACTTAAAAAAAAAACACAAGGACTCCCCGAGATTCTTCCAATCTACATCAAGAACAAAACGAAAGAGATCCTGAAGATTCTTTCAAATTACCTCCAAAACAAGTCCTACACGGGGTCTCTGAGATTCTTTCAAAACTACTTCAAAAACAAAACACAAGGATCCCCGACATTCTTTCAAATTACGATACTTCAAAAACAAAACAAAGAAGTTTCCGAGATTCTTTCAAATCACTTCAAAAACAAGACAAGGGATCCAGAGATTCTTGCAAACTATGTTCTTCAAAAACTGAGCAAGGGGTTACCGAGATTCTTTCAAATTATTTCAAAAACAATTCCTACAAGGGATTTCTGAGATTATTTCAAAACTTCTTCAAAAACAAACCGCGAGTATCCCCGAGATTCCCTCAATCTACTTCAAAAACAAAAGAGGTCCCCGAGATTCCTTCAAATTACTTCAAAAACACGACAAGGGATCCCCGAGACTCTTTCAAACTATTTCAAAAACAAACTACAAATGATCCCCGAGATTCTTTCAAACTACTTTAAAAACAAACGCAAAACATCCCTGAGATCCTTAAAACTACTTCAGAAACAGAACAAAATGAGTCGCCGAGATTCTTTAAAACTACTTCAAGTACAAAACGACAAGAGACTCCCGAGATTCTTAAAACTACTTCAAAAACAAACTACAAGAGACCCCGAGATTCTTTCAAACTACTTCAAAAACAAACACAAAACATCCCCGAGATCCCTAAAACTACTTCAGAAACAGAACAAAATGAGTCGACGAGATTCTGTAAAACTACTTCAAATACAAAACGACAAGAGACCCCCGAGATTCTTAAAACTACTTCAAAAACAAACTACAAAGGACCCCCGAGATTCTTTCAAACTACTTCAAAAACAAACACAAAACATCCCTGAGGTCCTTAAAACTACTTCAGAAACAGGACAAAATGAGTCGCCGAGATTCTTTAAAACTACTTCAAGTACAAAACGACAGGAGACCCCCGAGATTCTTAAAACTACTTCAAAAACAAACTACAAGGGACCCCGAGATTCTTTCAAACTACTTCAAAAACAAACACAAAACATCCCCGAGATCCCTAAAACTACTTCAGAAACAGAACAAAATGAGTCGGCGAGATTCTGTAAAACTACTTCAAATACAAAACAAAAGAGATCTCCCGAGATTCTTTCAAAATACTTCAAAAACAAACGACAAGGGACCCCCGAGATTGTTAAAACTACTCAAAAAACAAAACATAAGGAGTCCCCGGAATTCTTTCAAATTAGTTCAGAAACAAACGACAAGACACCCCCGAAATTTTTTCAAACTACTTCAAATACAAAAAAAGGGTCCCCCGAGATTCTTTCAAACTACTTTAAAAACAAACGACAAAGGACCCCCGAGATTCTTAAAACTATTTCAAAAACAAACGACAAGGGACCCCCGAGATTCTTAAAACTTCTTAAAAAAAAAACACAAAACATTCCCGAGATCCTTAAAACTACTTCAGAAACAGAACAAAAGAACAGAAGTCCCCGACATTCTTTCTAATCACTTCAAAAACAAAATAAAGGATCCCGAGATTCTTGAAAACTATGTACTTCAAAAACTGAGCAAGAGGTTTCCGAAATTCTTTCAAATTATTTCAAAAACAATTCGTACCCGGGATTTCTGAGATTATTTCAAAACTTCTTCAAAAACAAACCCCAAGGATCCCCGAGATTTCTTCAATCTACTTCAAAAACAAAACAAAACAGGTCCCCGAGATTCCTTCAAATTACTTCAAAAACACGACAAGGGATCCCCTAGATTCTTTCAAACTATGTCAAACACAAACACAAGGATTCCCGAGATTCTTTCAAACTATTTCAAAAACAAAACACAAGGGGTCCCCGAGATTCTTTCAAATTACTTTAAAAACAAGCCCTACACCAGGTCTCCGAGATTCTTTCAAATTATTTTAAAAACAAGTCCTACACGGGACTTCTGAAATTCTTTCAAAACTACTTCAAAAACAAAACACAAGAATTGAGATCCCCTAGATTCTTTCAAACTACTTAAAAAACAAAACAGAAGTGGTCACCGAAATTCTTACAAAACTAGGTACTTCAAAAACTAAATACAAGGGTTCCCCGAAATTCTTTTAAATTATTTCAAAAACAAGACTCCATAAATCAGGGATCTTCGGGATTCTTTCAAACTACTTCAAAAACGAAACACAAAGGGTCTCCGACTTTCTTTCAAATCACTTCAAAAACAAAACACGGTCCCTGAGATTCTTGCAAATTACTTCAAAAACAAGTTCTATACGGGGTCCCCGAGATTCTTTCAAATTACTTCAAAAACAAGCCCTACACCGAGTCCCCGAGATTCTTTCAAAACTATTTTATAAACAAAACACAAGCATCTCCGAGTTTCTTTCAAACTATGTACGTCAAAAACAAAACGCAAATGGTCCCCTAGATTCTTTCATACTATTTCAAAAATAAAGCACAAGGGGTCCCCGAGATTCTTTCAATTTACTGCAAAAACAAGAAAGACAAGGGATCCCGAGATTCTTTCAAAACTACTTCAAAAACAAAACACAAGAATTGAGATCCCAAGATTTTTTCAAACTATTTCAAAAACAAAACAGAAGTGGTCACCGAGATTCTTACAAAACTACTTCAAAAACTAAATATACATGGGTTCCCCGAAATTCTTTCAAATTACTTGAAAAACAAGACTTCGTAGATCAGGGGACGTCGATTCTTTCAAACTGTTTCAAAATCGAAACACGGTCCCTGAGATTGTTGCAAATTACTTCAAAAATAAGACCGACAAGGGGTCCCCGAGATTCCCTAAAATTACTTCAGAAACAAAACAAAAGGAATGCCCGAGATCGTTTTAAATTACTTCAAAAACAAGTTCTATACGGGTTCTCTGAGATTCTTTGAAAACTACTTCAAACACAAAACACAAGAATCTCCGGGATTCTTTCAAACTACTTCAACAACAAAACAAAAGAGATCCCGAAGATTCTTTCAAATTATTTTAAAAACAAGTCCTACACGGGATCTCTGAGATTCTTTCAAAACTATTTCAAAAACAAAACACAAGAATTGAGATCGCAAGATTCTTTCAAACTACTTCAAAAACAAAACAGAAGAGGTCACCGAGATTCTTACAAAACTACTTCAAAAACTAAATACAAGGGTTCCCCGAAATTCTTTCAAATTACTTCAAACACAAGACTTCGTAGATCAAATCACTGCAAAAACAAAATACGGTCGCTGAGATTCTTGCAAATTACTTCAAAAATAAGACCGACAAGGGATTCCCGAAATTCTTTAAAATTACTCTAAAAACAAAACAAAAGGGATGCCCGAGATTGTTTTAAATTACTTCAAAAACAAGTTCTACACGGGGTCTCTGAGTTTCTTTGAAAACTACTTCAAAAACAAAACACAAGACTTGAGATCCCCAAGATCCTTTCAAAGTGTTTTAAAAACCCAACATATGAAACCCCCGAGATTCTTTCAGATTAATTCAACAACAACATAAGGAATCTCGAGATTATTTAAGTTACTTCAAAAACAGGTCCTACAGGGGATCCTCGAGATTCTTTCAAAACTACTTCAAAAACAAAACACAAAGGATTTCTCAGATTCTTTCCAACTATTTCAGGAACAAAAGACAAGGGACGCCTGAGATTTTTTCAAATTATTTCAAAAACGAACCTAGAAATCCACCAGATTAGTTCAAAGCACTTCAAAAACATATTCTATCAAAATTAAGTACTTCAAAAGCAAAACACAGGGGATCCTGGATATTATTTCAAACTACTTCAAAAACCAGACACAAGTGGTCTCCGAAATTCGTTCAAACTACTTTGAAAAGAAAACACAAGGTATTGCCGAGATTCTTTCAAACAAATTCAAAAACCTGGCACAAGGAATCCCCGAGATTCTTTCAGATTATTTCAAAAACAAGGCAAGAAATCATGAGATTCTTTCAAATTATTTTAAAAACAAGACAAGGAATCTCGAGATTCTTTCAAACTACTTAAAAAACAAAACACAAAGGTTCCCCGAGATCAGTTCAAATTACTTCAAAAACAGGTCCTACAGGGGATCCTCAAGATTCTTTCATAACTACTTCAAAAACAAATCACAAAGGATTTCTCAGATTCTTTCCAACTATTTCAAAAACAAAAGACAAGGGACGCCTGAGATTCTTTCAAATTATTTCAAAAACGAACCTAGAAATCCACCAGATTACTTCAAAACACTTCAAAAACATATTTTATCAAAATTAAATACTTCAAAAGCAAAACACAGGGGATCCTGGATATTATTTCAAACTACTTCAAAAACCAGACACAAGTGGTCTCCGAAATTCGTTCAAACTACTTTGAAAAGAAAACACAAGGTATTGCCGAGATTCTTTCAAACAAATTCAAAAACCTGGCACAAGGAATCCCCGAGATTCTTTCAGATTATTTCAAAAACAAGGCAAGAAATCATGAGATTCTTTCAAATTATTTTAAAAACAAGACAAGGAATCTCGAGATTCTTTCAAACTACTTAAAAAACAAAACACAAAGGTTCCCCGAGATCAGTTCAAATTACTTCAAAAACAGGTCCTACAGGGGATCCTCAAGATTCTTTCATAACTACTTCAAAAACAAATCACAAAGGATTTCTCAGATTCTTTCCAACTATTTCAAAAACAAAAGACAAGGGACGCCTGAGATTCTTTCAAATTATTTCAAAAACGAACCTAGAAATCCACCAGATTACTTCAAAACACTTCAAAAACATATTTTATCAAAATTAAATACTTCAAAAGCAAAGCACAAGGGATCCTCGATATTATTTCAAACTACTTCAAAAACCAGACATAAGTGGTCTCCGAAATTCGTTCAAACTACTTTGAAAAGAAAACACAAGGTATGTTCGAGATTCTTTTAAACAAATTCAAAAACCCGACACAAGGAATCCCCGAGATTTTTCAGATTACTTCAAAAATAAGACAAGAAATGCCGAGATTCTTTCAAAGTACTTAAAAAACAAAACACAAAGGTTTCCCGAGATCAGTTCAAATTACTTAAAAAACAGGTCCTACGGGGGATCCTCGAGATTCTTTCAAAACTACTTCAAAAACAAATCACAAAGGATTTCTCAGATTCTTTCCAACTATTTCAGAAACAAAAGACAAGGGACGCCTGAGATTCTTTCAAATTATTTCAAAAACGAACCTAGAAATCCAGCAAATTACTTCAAAGTACTTCAAAAACATGTTCTATCAAAATTAAGTACTTCAAAAGCAAAACACAAGGTATCCTGGATATTATTTCAAACTACTTCAAAAACCAGACATAAGTGGTCTCCGAAATTCGTTCAAACTACTTTGAAAACAAAACACAAGGTATGGCCGAGGTCCTTTCAAACAAATTCAAAAACCCAACACAAGGAATCCCCGAGATTCTGTCAGATTACTTCAAAAATAAGACAAGAAATGTCGAGATTCTTTCAAAATACTTCAAAAACAAGATAAGGAATCCCTGTCCCTGAGATTATTTCAAAACTACTTCAAAAACAAAACCCAAAGGTTTTCTGAGATTCTCTTATATTATTTCAAGAACAAAACACAAGGGACTCCTGAGATTCTTCCAAAACGAATCAAGAAATCTCATAGATTAATTTCAAACTACTTCAAAACAGATTGTGTCAAAATTAAGTACTTCAAAAACAAAACACAATCTATCCTCGATAATGTTCCAAACTACTTACTTAAAAAACAGATACTGGTGGTCCCTGAAATTAATTCAAACTACTTTGAAAACAAAACACAAGGTATCTCCGAGTTTCTCTTAGATTACTTCGAAAATAGGACTTCATAAATGAAGGGAGGTCGAGATTCTTTTAAATCACTTCAAAAACGAAACACAAAGGGTGTTCAAAAATAAAACCCCCAGGGAGTCCCAAGATTCTTTCAAACTACACAAGCTTTCGGCGAAATTCTTTCAAAACTACTTCAAATACTAAATACGAGGACTCTCCGAGATTGTTTCAAATTACATCATAGATCAGGGGACGTCGAGATTCTTTCAAACTACTTCAAAAACGAAACACAAAGGGTCTTCAAAAATACAAACCCCAGGGAGTCCCCAAGATTCTTTCAAATTACACAAGCAGTCGCCGAAATTTTTTCAAAACTACTTCAAAAACTAAATATAGTGGATCCCCGAGATTATTTCAAATTACTTCAAAAACAAAACGTCATAGATCAGGGGACGTCGAGATTCTTTCAAACTGCTTTAAAAACGAAACACAAAGGATCTCCGACATTTTTTCAAATTACTTCAAAAACAAAACCTACAGGGGGTTCCCGAGAATCTTTCAAACTACTTCAAAAACAAAACACAAGATACACTCCAGATACTTTCAAATTACCTCAAAACAAGATCCACGGGGATCCTCCAGATTCTCTCCAATTACTTCAGCACAAACCACAAGGGGTCCAATTCTTTCAAATTACTTCAAAAACAAAACAGAAATGCCGAGATTTTTTCAAACTACTTCAAAAACAAAATACAAGTGCTTCTCAAGATTCTCTTTAATTACTTCAAAAACAATATACAGAAAAATCTTTGAGATTTTTTCAATCTTTCAAAGACAAAATATCACGATGGGACCATTTGAAAATTGGGAATTTTCCAGGAACGCCAGTAGACGTGGTATACCAAAGCGTCGGTGTGCGGATCCAAATTTTATTTATATTTTTAGTAAAATATATATTTGAAGTAAAATTTAGGCTTTTCAGGGGTGTATCTAAATTTTTCCGCCGATGGTGTACCAACTCCCTTTCACCCCTAGCTGCACGTATCGGAATTGACATACGTGTTCTTACTGAGATAATGTTGATCGAAATGTTTTCAAATGGGAAAGTTCGCTAAGCATTGTTAATCCGTTTCTGTTTTCTAAAGACAAGTGCATTCCAGACCAAATATAAACACACGAGCGTTCATAACATGTGTTCGAATCATAGACAGTGGCTGAGAATGGGTGTTTAAAATATGATACGTTAATGAATTTACAAAAACACGCTCTATAAAAATTCTAAAGAATATATAGTGTCATTAAAAAAATGGATATCTTAGACAAACTCAAAAAATTAATAGCTTATATTCTATTAATTTAATTCTATTAAGTCTTTTATCTATATTTTAGTTAAAACAATACCACTACTTCAGCGTTACGCTCGATCAAGTGGTGCAACAAACAATGCGTCACTTTTTTCCGACAACCACTAGAGAATAAATATCTGCATGTAGTTCATCTCATATTCTTAGAAGAGCTAACTGTATTATTAATTAGTCCTTAACCACCCCCGATATTTGTTTATATTATCTCGCTTCCCGCTTATTAAATTTGCAGGTGTAACAACCTCAATGAGTAAATAGTAGATATAAATATTTTATTAAATAGTCAGTAATAAATCAACCGACTTCTCCCCTGATAAGAAATTAGATAAGTGCTTATTAATTTTCATTGACACTATATTAAATATATGACCAATATCATCACATATGTCCTTCCACCGCCATAAACCTAACCAAAATATTAATTAAATTTTTTATGTCAATATTGATAGAGCCCGTCGTTCCACCCCTGCAGCGCACTCTACATACATACCTAAAACAAAACTGCCCATTTTTCAAAAACACACTCTATTTGGTTCGCCGCCCCACATTTTTTCGTAATGAAATAATTCGGAGCCGGAAAATTCTTGTCACGAAAAAATTATTCTGCTCGAAAAAATATTCAACAGCTCGGATGATATGGGGCGCATTGTGTGGAATAACCGCATCGGAGACATCCTGGATTGTTGTCGGCATCACCAGGAGGCAGAGGGCGGCGGACAATGGGTGAGAGTGTTTGGCTGGGTGTAGTGTATGTACCGAGGAGGCTAGTTAACGAGACGTTTTGTCCTCACGCTATTGAACGGACCACATAGGTAGGAATATTAGGACACTTGTGTACGCCTGGATTGCGCTCTTGGGTACGTCGAGGACCTTCAAGGGGTAAACACATGGACGAATAAACCATCGGTGCTGATAAGCGGAGCGTGAAGAACGGCGAAAATATCATTGTCGTGTTGAAAGCAGGCTTTCACAACGCGTATACATACAAGATTTTTTCTTTTTTTTTTTTATTTCGTGAAAACTCCTGTTTAGGCTAATGATTCGCCGTTATTAAGCCACCTCGAAGGACTTTTGCTCCTTTAATTGTGCCCAGCTCACCTCGTATTTGCCGTGTGCACCGTGCGGATTTAATAAAGCAAACAGTCTATGACTGTTCCCCGGGGACGGCGGTGTATCTGGAGCATGTATCGGTGGAAATACACATTCATGAGTCCCCGGGGGGCAGACCGTTCCAATCCTCATCACACCGCCGGCAATTTGTAAATAGCCCGGTCACGTGCCGCAAATACCGGTATTGAATGTTTTCTCGCCGAGGCCACGTGACTGCCACCGTCGACCACCCCACGTGTCTCCCTGGAATATTGCCGCTATAGGCGAACGGTTCGAATATATCAAATTGGACGGATCAGGGCGTGATTTAACTAAACTATCGACTTGTGAAGTTGGAGCGCGTTCTCACAGGATAAAAGGGCTATTAACTGGGATTTTTAATGGGTTTGATCGGTATCTGGAGGCTTTAACACGTGAAGGGGTTGTGGGGGTTTAGGAGGGGGCAGGTGGCTTTGGACCAGTACTTAAAAATTTAAAATATTCCGTACATTCTTTCAGCAAAGACACGTATGTCAATTTCGAAACGTGCTCTAATGTATTATCCGTTCACGATTTTTATATAGTAGGGTTGGCCATGAAAATCTTGTGAGTTTGTTGGTATTCGATGCAGAAGAATAAAAATCCCTGAACTTTTTTCGTTAGGTTATGTTTTATTAAATCAAAGGCGAAAAAATATGCCAGAAATATAAACATTGTTGCCGATACTTTCAGTTTTCAGTAGCAATGACCATTGAGAATTTAAATGCTTGTTGTAATAGTTCTTACAAAATCCCCACGCCATTTGAAACTATATAAACGGAACATTGAATTAGCGAAAAACTGTGGGTCGAAAATTGGAGAATCGAAAATTTGAAAACTGAGAGATCGTTAAGAACGAGATATTCTAAATCGAAAAATTGAAAACACAAACAATTAATATAATCAAAAGTTATTATTATTAAATTGAAAAATTGAAAAAGTTCTGAAAATTCAGAAAATTCGGAAAATTCTGAATGTAAAGAAAATACAGAAAATCGAGAAAGTCCAAAAATTCCAAAAATACTAAAGAATGCAGAAAATCTAGAAAATCCAGAAACCTGAAAGTCCAGAAACTCCAGAAACTCCAAAAATTCCAGAAAGTCCACAAGTCCATAAAGTCCAGAAATCCAGAAAGTCTAGAAAATCCGGAATATTCAGAAATTCGAGAAAGTCCAAAAAATAAAAAAATCAAAAAATCCCGAAAATCCAAAAAAAAAAAAACCAGAAAGTCTGGAAGTCCAGAAAGTCCAGAAAGTCCAGAAATTCCAGAAACTTCAGATGATTCAAAAAATCCAGAAAATCCGGTAAATCCAGTAAATCCAGAAAATCCAAAAAATTCCGAAAATCCAGAAGGTCCGGAAAGTCGAGAAGTCCAGAATGTCTAGAAAACTCAGAAGTCCAGAAAGTCCAGAAAATCCGGAATATCTAGAAAGTCGAGAAAGTACAAAAAATAAAACAAAACAAAAAATTCTGAAAATCTAAAAAGTCAAGAAAATCAGGAAAATTCGGGAAAGTCCTGAAAATGCGGAAAATCTAGAAAGTTGAGAAAGTCCAAAAAATACAAAAAAAAACAAATTCAGGAAAACTAGAATATCCAAAAAGTTTAGGAAATCCATAAAATTGAGAAAGTCCTAAAAATCCAAAAAACCCAAAATGTCCAGAAACCCAGAAAATACAGACAGTCGAGAAAGTCCAAAAAATAAAAAAATAAGAGGTCCTGAAAATCCAGAAACTCCAGATATTCCAGAAACTTCAGAAAATCCAGAAAGTCTAGAAAATCAGGAAAATCCAGCAAATTCAAAATATTCAAGAGTTCTAGAAAATATAAAAATTCCAGAAAATTTAGAAAATATAGAAGGTCCAGAAAATCAAGAACATCCAGAAAATCCAGAAGATCCAATAAAAATTTCAAAAATGCAGAAAATATAGAAAATTCAGAAAGTCCAGAAAATCCGGAAAATCCAGAAAGTCGAAAAAGTCTAAGGAATAAAAAAAACAAAAAATTCAGAAGATCCAGAAAATCGAGGAAATTCAAAAAAATAAAAAAAATCAAAAAATCCCGAAAATCCAGAAAATATAGTAAATCCAGAAAGTCTAGAAGTCCAGAAAGTCCAGAAAGTCTAGAAGTCCAGAAGGTCCAGAAATTCCAGAAAATTCAGATGCTATAAAAAATCCAGAAAATCCGGTATATCTAGCAAATTAAAAAAATCCAAAAAATTCCGAAAATCCAGAAAATATCGAAAATCCAGAAGGTCCGGAAAGTCCAGAAGTCCTAAATGTCCAGAAAACTCAGAAGTCCAGAAAGTCCAGAAAATCAGGAATATCTAGAAAGTCGAGAAAGTCCGTAAAATAAACTAAAACAAAAAATTTAGAAAATCCAGAATATCCAAAAATTCCAGAAAGGTCAGAAAATCTAGAAAATATAGAAAATCCATAAAATCCAGAAAGTCCAGAAGTCCAGAAAGTCCAGAAAATCCAGAGGTCATCCAGAAGTCCAGAAAGTTCAGAACGTTCAGAAAATCATGAAAATCCAGAAAGTCGGAAAAGTCCAGAAAATCCGGAAAATCCATAAAATCGAGAAAGTCCAAAAAATTAATAAAACCCAAAAAGTCCAGAGACCCGGAAAATCCAAACAGTCGAGAAAGTGCAAAAAATTAAAAAAATGAGAGGTCCAGAAAATTCAGAAACTCCAGATATTCCAGAAACTTCAGAAAATCCAGAAAGTTTAGGAAATCAGGAAAATCCAGAAAATCCGAAATATTCAAAAGTTCTAGAAATTCTAAAAATTCCGGAAAATTTAGAAAATATAGAAGATCCAGAAAATCAAGAACATCCAGAAAATCCAGAAGATACAATAAAAATTCCAAAAATCCAGAATATATAGAAAAGCAGAAAGTCCAGAAAATCCAGGAAGTCGAAGAAATCTAAGAAAAAAAAAAAAACAAAAAATTCAGAAACTCTAGAATTTCCAAAAAGTCTAGGAAATCCAGAAAATTGAAAAAAATTCCGAAAATCCAGAAGGTCCGGAAAGTCCAGAAGTCCAGAAAGTCCAGAAAATCCAGAAGTCATCCAGAAGTCTATCAAGTCTAGAAAGTCCAGAAAATCCGGAAAATCCAGAAAGTCGGGAAAGTCCAGAAAATGCAGAAAATCTAGAAAGTTGAGAAACTCCAAAAAATACGAAAGAAAAACCAAATTCAGAAAAACCAGAATATCCAAAAAGTTTAGGAAATCCATAAAATCGAGAAAGTCCAAAAAATCCAAAAAACCCGAAAAGTTCAGAGACCGGGAAAATCCAGACAGTCGAGAAAGTCCAAAAAACAAAAAAACAAGAGGTCCAGAAAATCCAGAAACTCCAGATATTCCAGAAACTTCAGAAAATCCAGAAAGTCCAGGAGATCAGGAAAATCCAGAAAATCCAAAATGTTCAACAGTTCTAGAAAATTTAAAAATTCCAGAAAATTTAGAAAATATAGAAGGTCCAGAAGATCAAGAACATCCAGAAAATCCAGAAGATCTAATAAAAATTCCAAAAATCCAAAAAATATAGAAAATTCAGAAAGTCCAGAAAATCCGGAAAATCCAGAAAGTCGAAAAAGTCTAATAAATAAAAAAGAAACAAAAAATTCAGAAAATCTAGAATTTTCAAAATGTCTAGGAAATCCAGAAAATCTAGAAAGTCCAAAAAATCCAAAAATTCCAAAGAAATCCAAAAAGTCCAGAAAATTCAGAAGTCCAAGAAATCAGGAAAGTCCAGAAATTCCAGAAAATCCAAAAGTCGAGAAAGTCCAGAAAATCCGGAAAATCTAGAAAGTAAAAAGTCCAAAAAAAAAAAACAAATTCAGAAAAGCCTGAATATCCAACAAGTTTAGTAATTTTTTATTGTGCTAAAAACATAAAGTAAGTAATTTTATTGTGCTAAAAACATAAAGTTTATACACTCGTCCAAAGTTTACAAGAATGTAATAGTAAAAATAAACATAAAAACCATGCAATACAATACTTATGTAGATTATGAGCTAGCTACATGATAAACAAGAAATTACTCAAAATTATATTGAAAATATTCATTGAAACTATAAAAACTATTTTCGGTTAAGACATCCTTGATTTTTTTTAGAAATTGAGATGGTGGAAGGTTGCGGAAACTCTGAGGTAATTTGTTAAAGAACACTATACAGAAATAGTTCCTGGCAGTTCTGCAACGGTTTATTCTCAAATTTTCGATTAACAAATTTGTGGACCTGGTATTATAGTCATGGAAAGAACTCAGTGTAGGAAATTGATTAATTTGGTTTACTAAAAATTTAAAACAGTGATAGATGTACAAGCAGGGCAATGTCAAAATATTTAAGGATTGAAATGAAAATTTGCAATCATTACGATAACCAATACCTGAAAGGATTCTAATAGCTCTTCTTTGAAGCCTAAAAAGGTTTTGTGACGAGGCGCTGTGTCCCCAGATTAGTATACCATATACTAAGTGAGATTGTATTAGCGCATAATATGCAATTTTTAATATATTTTGATCAACATGATTTGATAAGTTTCTTAAGAGATAAGTATTTTTAGAAATGATGTGAACAATATAATCCACATGTTCATGCCAAAGTAATTTAGTATCTAGAACAATTCCGAGAAACTTGTTAGTACTTTTCGTATCCGCAAAAGACTTATCTTTCTTCAATGAAAATACCATCTGAACTGATTTGTTCTTATTTACGCAAAGTTTGTTGGCGAAAAACCAAGGTTCCGCTTGCGAAGATATATTCATAAGAGTACTTATTACTAATGAAGATGACATTGCCTTTTTACTAAAAGTAGTATCGTCCGCGTACAATATCGTAAAAAAATCAGGGAAATAGTATGGCAGATCGTTCACATAAATTAAGAAAAGTAGAGGCCCTAAGATGGACCCCTGAGGTACACCATACGCGATTTGTTCTTTATCGGAGACTATACCATCAACAGAGACTACTTGCAATCGATTCAAAAGATACGATGAAATTAATCTAGTGGCATCTGGCTGAAAGTTGTAAAAAAAAAGTTTACGGATTAGTATTTCATGAGACATGCAGTCAAATGCCTTACTAAGATCTAGGAAGGCAGACACAAAATATTCACCATCTTGAAAGGATTTAACGACATTATCAATAAAAGATAGAACAGCTTTTTCAGTGGATAAGCCTTTTCGAAATCCAAACTGATTTGTACAAAACAAGTTATTACTAATAAAGAATTCAAGGATTTGTTCTAACATTAATTTTTCGAACACTTTAGACAACACTGGAAGAAGGGAGATTGGTCGATAGTTATCAACTTCATTGACATTACCTTTTTTGTATATTGGACATACTAAAGCCAATTTTAAGCAGTCTGGAAAAACCGAGTCAACAATACATTTATTTATTAATTTGGTCAAAGGTGCAATTAGTATATCCTTTACTGATTTTATAACGTCGACATTGAACCCATAAATATCTTTACTGCTCTTATTTTTTAATTTATTCAATGCCTCACGTACTTGTACCTCACTAACTGTCCTGAATTTAAAGAACATATGTGACGTGTTATTAACAGATATCATAATTTTAACAGGATCAAGATTAGTATTTGGTAAGGAATTAAGAATATTTTTAGCAATGCTCGAGAAATGTAAATTGAATTCGTTAGAGGAAATTTTTGTAGTTTCATGAATAGTACGTTTTCTACTTCTGTTTATTAATGACCACATAGCTTTAGAATTATTAGAATTGTTTTTAATAAAGACATTATTAGCTGCAATTTTAGCTTTTTTAACAGCTTCTTCATATTTACGCTTAAAGTTATTATATATTATTTTCAAACCCAAAGTCCCATATAATCTGTAAGAACTATATATTAGATGCAGAGTTTCTCGCATGATTTTTAAATCAGGGGTATACCAAATTATATTATGGACCTTGGATCTGTTACACGATAGTTTCTTCTCAGGGCAGGCGATATTATAATACAATAGTAGCGTATCTATAAAGATCGAGAACAAATCAGACGCATTAAAGTCGCAATTTTGATCAATGAAACTCCAATCAACTTGTTGTAATAAATTAAAAAACATGATTTTCCCAAACTGTGAGATGGGCCTTACATATTTAGGGATAAATGAGTTATCGAATACAGCTTCCTTTAGAGTAACATTTACACATATTCCAGTATGGTCCGACTGATAAAGTTTAGCAGGTGTTATATTTATCATATCTGAATTAATATTAGTAAACACATTATCAAGTGTGTTGTTATAACGCGTTTTAAATCTGACAGTAGAATATAAGCCGAAGCTAGACAAAAGATTACAAAAATAATTGGCTTTTGCATCATTAGTGCCAAATAATAAGTTAAAATCTCCACCCACTATGACGTATTTAGATTTGCAATGAATTTCATTAAGAAGAATGACTATAGTATCAATAAATTTATGAAAATCGCCTTTTGGCGAGCGATAAACCGTTATTAAAATTAAATCTAACTTAGTGATAAGTACGCCGCATAATTCGCAATCCACCTCAGCAGAAAGTGCTGATACCTTATCAGACAGAATCTTGAAGGGGATACTTTGGTGCATCAGCTGCATGACTCCTCCATGCTTCTTTGAAGACCGCGCAAAAAATGCTGCCGTGTTGAAATCGGGCACATGAATATTATCGATTTCGATATGGTTCAACCAATGTTCACAAAGGCAGATACAATTTATTTTTAGAATTTCCACTTCTGAAAAAAGCATATTAAATTTGTTTCTAATGCACTGTATGTTTAAAAATAAAATTCGAAAACTGGCCCCTTTGAAACAGAAATTTTCTATTAATTCATTAGGGACGTATTCACTTTTTCGTTTTTTAAGAAGTAAAATTTTTTCACTAAAATTCCTTCCGGCCATAATTCCTCCTTGAAGAAATCCTTAAAAATTGTTTTCACCACTGTGATTTTGAATGACACGCTTTTGGCAGTAGGCCTCTTAGGAAGTTTGTCAACACTAATTTCTTTATCAGAGAATTTAGACTTTAAGAATAGCTTCAAATCGTTTTCAGACGTGTTTGGATGTAAATTACCGACATAGATATACCCATTTCGCGGCACAGCCTTTATCAACGTATCATTTTCATTTGTAGCAGAAGCTTTACCTCGAATGAAGTTACGCTTTTTCTTTCTTGAGACAACAGTTTGAAAACCTTCGGCATCATTTAGGGCGTTGTGAGAAGATATTTCTTCATTTTTTTCATTTTTTTCCATGTTCGACGATGCTACGTTTAATGATGGATTAGATGGAATAAACGGGATAACCTTTGGGTCTAAAACGGATTTATTATTGTTATCCTTCGGAATTTTCTGCTGTTTATTAGTTTTTTGGCCGGATCGGTTTTGGACACTCTTATCGCGTGATGTTTTATAGTGTACTTTTTTTTTCCACTCGTTTGTATCGTTTATGCCATCGGAAGATATATCGGAGAACACATCGACATCGAAAGAGGGCACCTTCAACAAATTATTTTTGGGATAATCTGTCAACATTTTTATCATATCAACATTGGAACTCTTCACATTGTTAAGCTCTTGTTTAAGACTTCGAATTTCGTCACGCAGGGAGACGGTGGCTGCTTCTATTGCCTTGCGTAAGATGCTAGAAAAGGTGTTGCTTTTTAGGAAACTAATTACTGTTTCCGTTATCGAAGTTTCTTCATCTCCTATCTTGACAGATGTACTCTCTGAAGTCGCTGTTTTATTGTGATGAAGACATTCCATTTCTGTTTCGGTAAAGAAACTAAACACTTCCTTTTTTTTATTTTTTTCACGAGCACAACTAGGGTGATAAGTTAGCCCACAAACTACACAACGTGTACACTTGCTTCTTAGCACTTGTTTGCATTTATCGCACTTTATTTCCGATTCACTTCTTTGAGAATCCGAAAACACTTCTTCACTCGTCGCCATCTTGTTCTATTCTATTAGGAAATCCATAAAATCGAGAAAGTCCAAAAAATAAAAAAACAAGAGGTCCAGAAAATCCAGAAACTCCAGATATTCCAGAAACTTCGGAAAATCCAGAAAGTCCAGGAAATCAGGAAAATCCAGAAAATCCAAAATATTCAGAAGTTCTAGAAAATCTAAAATTTCCAGAAAATTTAGAACTTATAGAAGGTCCAAACAATCAAGAACATCCAGAAAATCCAGAAGATCCAATAAAAATTCCAGAAATCCAGAAAATATAGAAAATTCAGAAAGTCCAGAAAATCCGGAAAATCCAGAAAGTCGAAAAAGTTTAAGGAATCTGTACTTCCAAAAAAATCCAGAAAGTCTAGAAAATTCAGAAGTCCAGAAAATCAAGAAAGTCCAGAAAATTCAGAAAATCCAAAAGTCGAGAAAGTCCAAAAAACAAAAAAAAAACAGGATATCCAGAAAATCGAGGAAATCCAAAAAATTAAAAAACCCAAAAAATTTAGAAAATCCAGAAAATCAAAAAAATTTAAAAAATTCAGAAAATCCAGAAAATCCAAAAAAATCCAAAAAATTTAAAAATTCATGACACCCCGAAAATCGAGAAAGTGAATGAAAAATTGAAAAATTGTATAATCGGAAAATTGAAGCAGCGAAAACTGCGAATCGAAAATTGAAGAAACGAAACATTGAAAAATCGGAAAACCGTATAATCTGAAAATTGTAAGATCGAAAATCTGCAAATCGAACGTTTGAAAATACAAAAAATACAAATTTAAAAATCGAAGACGAATAACGAAAGAAAAGAAAAATTGAAAAACGGGAAACTAATAAATCGAAAAAAATTATGCCAGCGAAAAATGGAAGAATTGACGAAATGAAAAATTGGAAAATTAAAAATTGGGAAACTGAAGAATTGAAAAAGTGAGGAAACGAAAAACGAAAAAATCGGAAAATTAAAATTTGGGAAACAAAAAATTTAAACATTCTACAATTGAAAAATTCCAAAATTGTATAATCGGCTAAAAATTCCGAATCAAAAAATTGAGGAAAAGAAAAACTGAAAAATCGGGAAATTAAAATTTGAGAAACTAAAAATTGAAAAATTGTAAGAACGATAAATTGTAAAGTTATAACTGGAGAAACTGAAATATTGAACAAGTGAAAAATGGGAAAATAATAAGAGCGAAAAACTGAAAAAAGGAAAAACTGAAAAATCGGAAAATTGAAGAATAAAAATTCCATGAACTTTTTTCGTTAGGTTATGTTTAATTAAGTTAAAGGTTAAAAAATATGCCAGAAATATAAACACTGTTGCCGATACTTTCAGTTTTCAGTGGCAATGACCAAGTTAACGGTATCCATTTCTTAGAAAGCATAGAACTTTACGCTATTTAAAACAGTTTTTTGGCTTTTTGTAAGTGTTTATTTCATATATAAGGAACAAACACTAAAATTTCATTTAAACATTGTTTTTATATGAATGGGGGTTCTGCATACGACTATTGTCGCATGCCACATTTAGCATCTCATCTTTAATTCTCAATCATCAGTTCGTTCTGCTCGCCCACTCTTCTTAGAAATGGAAATTTCGACCTTTGTGAACAGTCTATTTCCATATTTTCCAACTTCTTTTTTCACTTTTCTAAGATTAGTAAAAGGGTTGGTAAAAGACAACAACCTTGCTCTAGTGCTTTGATGGGTTTAACTCTTCTGAAACATTTTTCCGGCCTTAAATTGAATGATTTATCTATATAGCTATTATTAATGCTTACGTAAGTGCTCTTTATTTGCTTTTACTAAGTACTTCCAAATGCTTATTAACTGACAAAATTAAAACATTTATTTTCTTGATTAAAAAATTGCGTCTAATAATTCTGATCTAATAAATGAAGTAGAAAAGTGGCAATCCAGCTCAAAGCAAATGTCAATCAGACTACTGACAGAAAACTTAAACTAAAACTTAAAGAAAACATATCAAAGCCTACTTTAAAGATCGTGAATGGATAATATCTATAATTTATTAAAAACGTTATTGATGCGGTTAGAAATTACGCAGCTCGCCGATATATGTGAAGACAGAAATAGGAGCCGCATTGAATGAAATTGGAACATGCATTCTCGCATAATAGAACACGACTTTACATTATTTGACTAAGGGGCGCACCGCCATGTGTTCAAACAATTGATTTTTTAATGCCACCAATATTGACTTAAATTTAAATTAATTTGAATACAATTATTCAAATTGGTTATTATTGATATTCAAACTTTTTTAATCCCCTTCATTCCGATTGAATCACGTCAGGATTCTACTTCTCCTTATTTCGATAATTGTTTATATTAAGCAAAAATACCAATTTCATGCTAATTCCTCCATTAATAACCCCTCCGCGATTCCTAATAAAGAAAGCACCGCCGAGGGAAGAAACCGGCTCGTGTTTAACCAGGAAGAGACAATTCCGCAAACAAAGCGCGATATTTATGAAATAAAACCCAACTAAGCGGAAACTAATCTTATTCAGTACAGCAATTATAGAAGGTACAATACCTCCAAACACTTGTTGATTCCGGATGCAGCTTTTCGCATAAATTAGTAAACCATTAATAATAATTAACAGGGTTTCAGGTGAACTCGACGAGCTCGAACTCGGAACTGGGCTGTGTGGATTCGGCGAAATCCCCCTGTTTTGTCAATCTGAGAAATCATGTTAATTTTTCAGCGGGCCTGATGGCGGCCCCCGTGCTCTTAATGCCCGACGAGGATCGTAGACGGCGCTGGCAACTCCCAAACTCCATACCGTGTGTCCTTGATTAATGACAGAACTTAATTAAAAGTAAAATTAGAGTTACATTTCTCACAACAGTTCGCGGCTGCCGTTGTGCGCCTTGTGCTTTCGATCTGTGCTTCATGGCGAGCTCATTCGCGTTCCTCCAGCCGACACTCTTTCAAGGGAATGACTAATTGATGCTCATAGTGATGTAATTATCACACCGTTCGTGGGATGTGTGAGTGCATATACAGAGCGGCTCAGTCATAAAGGCGATTTTGTGGGGGCGGTAATTCACTCGCTGAGTTGCGGTTGCCTTTCAAATTATAAATTTTTTGGCAAAATTTCAGAAGTACACATTTTTAATTACGCAATCATTCAGCTCTTCTGAAAACTTGCAAGCTTTCTAAGGTTATCATTTCTGCGTTGAGGAGACAAAATCAAATTTCCTCTCATTTTAATTGCTAATGATTGTATTCTGATCCTGCTAATAGTCGAATTTTTTCGAAGAATAAACATAAACAATTGAAGTTATAGTCCAGAAAATTCGGCGTTAAGAGGAGTGTTATGTAATTTTAAATGTAACTTGTCCACAACTTTCATTACATAACTGCGAGGACAGTTTTCTTTTAACAATTTATTGACATACATACGTTTTAAATCTTGTTGAAATTTTTGCATCATGTATTTCAAAAAATCAATATTTAAGTTATTTATAGAAATTTTGGAACGGAGTTTTCACCACTGTTTTCAGTTTTCAAATCTTTAGAAGTCGTACTAGATCTATTTTAGACTTTATTTGTTGGGATTAAGATATAGTAAAAATAAAAGCTGTGTATCTTTTCTAACAAAAGAATTCGACGATATATCGAGTACGACTTCTGGAGTTTTGTAAACTGAAAGCAATGTTGAAAACTGTGTTCTGAAATTTCCTTCAATAATTGAGATATTGATTTTTAAAAATACGTTATGCAAAAATTTCACTAAAATTAAAAGAAATGTATGATCACAAATTGTTTTTAAAAAGTTGCCTTTTCGTTGTATAAAAAAAAGTCATGGACAACAATATTTAAAATATCAAAACCATAAGTCTGTTAATAACGGAGATGTTACATTCTGAAAATAGACCGAAAATCTTTCTAGCGTACCCATATTAACGATAAAAAAGTTATGGGCAGCAAAATATAAAAATTTGGGGTTGAAAAATTTTGATGAACCTTCTCAAATCAATTTTTTGCAGTACAAAACCATACGTAACGTTGTGTAAACATACAAAAGAGATAAAACTCTACTACTGAAATTACAAAAACTTTTCATTTTTAGTTTTTATATTTTTTTTGTTCGTAACTTTTTTTAATATGTATTACCGTTGGTCCGAAAATGTATTAAAGAAGTTGTAGATAATAGTACTATCTAAAGAAATTCTCTTAAAAAATGTCAGAATCACCGTTGCAGATACAAGTGTATAAAAAAATTAATTGCACACTTGTTTTCAAAACGGAGGCCATGTCTTGAGAAATTGACATTATCCATGTTTTTCCGGTTGGTTATCTGTCTTTAAATATATTTCATATTGTCCACACTTGTGCGGACAGCGGGGTGTTAATTACTGTTATTAGTTTTGAAGTTATCACCAAATACAAATCGCAAACTCATATTTTATTTATTTTGAAGAAGCAGGATTGAATGGACTACACTACAAGGGAGAAGGAATTTCTGTCGGAATAATTTTCGCAAAAATTTTTTTAAAAATGGGGAACTTTCTCGGGGGCTCCAGTTGTCATTTTTTAAGAAAGTGGAATTTTCCTGGGGGCCAGTTGTCTTTTTTTAAGAATATGGAACCTTCTCAGAGGTCTCAACTGCCTCTTTTTAAGAAGGTGAAACATTTTCTGGGGCGCCAACACTTGCTCTTAAGGATGTGAAATCTTCTCGGGGATATCAACTGTCTATTTTTGTGAAAGTGAAATCTTTTCGGGGGCTCAACTGCTGCTCTTAAGGATGTTAAACCTTCTCGAGGGCCCAACTGCCTTTTTAAACCTTGTCGGGCTCTAAATGTTTTATTTATGAATGTGAATACTTCTCAGGGGCCAAACTGTCTTTCCTTCAGGAGATGAAACTTTCTCGGGGGCCCAACTGCCTTTTTAAACCTTGTCGGGGCCCTAAATGTTTTTTTTTTAATGGGGAACTTTCTGAGGGGTCCCAACTGTTTTTCCTTTAGAAGGTGAAACCTTCTCGGGGGCCCCAATTACCTTTTTGCTAAGAAAGTGAAACCTTCTCGGAGGCCTCAACTGTCTTCCTTTTAAAGGAGGTGAAAGCTTCTCGGGGGTATCAACCTTCCTTTTTAAGGAGGTGAAACCATCTCAGGGGCTCCAATTGTTGCTCTTAAGGATGTGAAACCTTCTCGGGGGTCCCAACTGCCATTTTAAACCTTGTCGGGGCCCTAAATGTTTTTTTTTATGAATGTGAAACTTTCTCAGGAGTACCAACTGTCTTTCCTTCATTCAGAATATGAAAATTTCTCGGGGGCCCAATTGCCTTTTTAAACCTTGTCGGGGCCCTAAATGTTTTTTGTTAAATGGGAAACCTTCTCAGGGGTCCCAACTATTTTTCCTTTAAAGGTGAAATTTTCTCGGGGGTTCCAACTGCCATTTTAAACCTTGTCGGGGCCCTAAATGCTTTTTATTATGAATCTGAAACCTTCTCAGGGGTCCCAACTATTTTTCTTTAAGAAAATGAAGCCTTCTCGGAGCCCCCAACTGTCTACTTTTTAAAAAAGGTGAAATCTTCTCAGGGGCCCCAACTGTCTTCTTTTTACAGAAGGTGAAACCTTGTCGAGGGCCCCAACTGTCTTTTCTGGAATGTGAAACCTTCTCAGGGGTCTCAACTGTGTTTTTCTACAGAAGGTAAAACCTTCTCGGGGGCGCCAACCATTTTTTTTTAAAAAGGTGAAACCTTCTCGGGGGCACCAAATGTTTTTTTAAGAAAGTGAAACCTTCTCGGGGACTCAAACTATTGCTCTTAAGGATGTGAAACCTTCTCGGTGAAGGAGGTGAAGCCTTCTTACAGGCGCCAACTGTTACTCTTAAGGATGTGAAACCTTCTCTGCTGTCCCAACTGGTTTTTTAAACCTTGTCGTGACGTTAAATAATTTTTTTTATGCATTTCAAACCTTCTTGAGGGCCCAACTGCCTTTTTAAACCTTGTCGGTGCTCTAAGTGTTTTTTTTTTATGAGTGTGAAACCTTCTTAGGGGTCCCTATCGTTTTCCCTTCAGAAGGTGAAACCTTCTCGGGGGCCACAACTACCTGTTTTTCTAAGAAAGTGAAACCTTCTCGGAGGCCCCAACTGTCTTCTTTTTAAAGAAGGTGAAAGCTTCTCGGGGGTACTAACCTTCCTCTTTTAAGAAGGTGAAACCATCTCGGGGGTCCCAACTGCCATTTTAAACCTTGTCGGGGCCCTAAATGCTTTTTTTTATGAATCTGAAACCTTCTCAGGGGTCCCAACTATATTTCTTTAAGAAAGTGAAACCTTCTCGGAGGCCTCAACTGTCTACTTTTTAAAAAAGGTGAAATCTTCTCAGGGGCCCCAACTGTCTTCTTTTTACAGAAGGTGAAACCTTGTCGAGGGCCCCAACTGTTTTTTTGGGAATGTGAAACCTTCTCAGGGGTCCCAACTGTGTTTTTCTACAACCAATTTTTTTGTTAAAGGTGAAACCTTCTCGGGGACTCAAACTATTGCTCTTAAGGATGTGAAACCTTCTCGGTGAAGGAGGTGAAGCCTTCTCAAAGGCGCCAACTGTTACTCTTAAGGATGTGAAAGCTTCTCGACTGTCCCAACTGCTTTTTTAAACCTTGTCGTGGCGCTAAATATTTTTTTTATCAATCTCAGACCTTCTTGAGGGCCCAACTGCCTTTTTAAACCTTGTCGGTGCTCTAAATGTTTTTTTTTATGAATGTGAAACCTTTTCAGGAGTCCCTACCGTTTTTCCTTCAGAAAGTGAAACCTTCTCGGGGGCCACAATTACCTTTTTTTATAAGAAAATGAAACCTTCTCGGAGGCCTAAACTGACTTCTTTTTAAAGAAGGCGAAAGCTTCTCGAAGGCCTCAACTGTCTTCTTTTTACAGAAGGTGAAACCTTGTCGGGGCCCCAACTGTTTTTTTTGGGAATGTGAAACCTTCTCAGGAGTTCCAAATGTGTTTTTTTTTACAGACGGTAAAACCTTCTCGGGGCACCAGTTACCTTTGTTTTTTAGGAAAATAAAACCTTGTCAAGGACCCCAACTGTTTTTTTTTAAAGAAGGTGAAACCTTCTCGGGGGTCCCAACTGCCATTTTAAACCTTGTCGGAGTCCTAAATGCTTTTTTTTATGAATCTGAAACCTTCCCAGGGATCCCAACTATTTTTCTTTAAGAAAGTATAACCTTCTCGGATTCCCCAACTGTCTTCTTTTTACAAAAGGTGAAACCTTGTCGAGGGCCCCAACTGTTTTTTTGCGAATGTGAAACCTTCTCAGGGATCCTAACTGTGTTTTTCTACAGAAGGTAAAACTTTTTCAGGGGCACCAATTGTCTTTTTAAAAAAGGTGAAACCTTCTCGGGGGCACCAAATGTTTTTTTTTAAGAAGGTGAAACCTTCTCGGGGACTCAAACTATTGCTCTTAAGGATGTGAAACCTTCTCGGGGGCCCCAACTGTCTTTTTTTGAGAAGGTGAAACCTTCTCATGGGCGCCAAGTGTTGCTCTTAAGGATGTGAAACTTTCTCGGCGGTCGCAACTGCCTTCTTAAACCTTGTCGTGGCGCTAAATAATTTTTTTTATGAATGTGAAACCTTCTCAGGGGTCCCTACTGTTTTTCCTTCAGAAGGTGAAACCTTCTCGGGGGCCACAATTACCTTTTTTTTATAAGAAAACGTAACCTTCTCGGAGGCCCCAACTTTCTTCTTTTTAAAGAAGGTGAAAGTTTCTCGGAGTTACCAACCTTCTTTTTTTAAGAAGGTGAAACCGTCTAGGGGGCCCCAATTGTTTTTTCTTAAGGATGTAAAACCTTCTCGGGGGTCCCAACTGCGATTTTAAACCTTGTCGGGGTCCTAAATGTTCTTTTATGAACGTTAAATCTTCTCAGGGGTCCCAAATGTTTTTTTTTAAGAAAGTGAAACCTTCTCGGAGGCCCCAACTGTCTTCTTTTTACAGAAGGTGAAACCTTGTAGAGGGCCCCAACTGTTTTTTTGGGAATGTGAAACCTTCTCAGGGGTCCCAACTGTGTTATTTTACAGAAGGTAAAACCTTCTCTGGGGCACCAACTGTCTTTTTTAAGAAGGTGAAGCCTTTTCGGGGACCCAAACTATTGCTCTTAAGGATGAGAAACCTTCTCGGGGGCCTCACTGTCTTTTTTTGAGAAGGTGAAATCTTCTCGCGGGCGCCAACTGTTGCTCTTAAGGATGTGAAACGTCCTCTGGGGTCGCAACTGCCTTTTTAAACCTTGTCGTGGCGTTAAAAATTTTTTTTTATGAATGTGAAACCTTCTCAGGGGTCCCTACTGTTTTTCCATGAGAAGGTGAAACCTTCTCGGGGACCACAATTACCTTTTTGTTTTTATAAGAAAATGAAACCTTCTCGGAGGCTCCAACTGTCTTCTTTTTAAAGAAGGTGAAAGCTTCTCGGGGTTACCAACCTTCTTTTTTTAAGTACTCCAATTGTTTTTCTTAAGGATGTGAAACCTTCACGGGGGTTCCAACTGCGATTTTAAACCTTGTCGGGGTCCTAAATGTTTTTTTATGAACATTAAATCTTCTCAGGGGTACCAAACATATTTTTTAAGAAAGTGAAACCTTTTCGGAGGCCCCAACTGTCTTCTTTTTAAAGAAGGTAAAACCTTGTCGAGGGTCCTAACGGTTTTTTTGGGAATGTGAAACCTTCTTAGGGGTCCCAACTGTGTCTTTTTTTACAGAAGGTAAAATCTTCTCGAAGGCACCAACCGTTTTTTTTAAAGAAGGTGCAACCTTCTCGGGGGCACCAAGTGTCTTTTTTAAGAAGGTGAAACCTTCTCGGGGACTCAAACTATTGTTCTTAAGGATGTGAAACCTCCTCGGGGGTCGCAACTGCCTGTTTAAACCTTGTCGTGGCGCTAAATATTTTTTTTATGAATGTGAAACCTTCTCAGGGATCCCTACTGTTTTTCTGTCAGAAGGTGAAACCTTCTCGGGGGCCACAATTACCTTTTTTTATACGAAAATGAAACCTTCTTGGAGGCCTCAACTTCTTTTTTAAAAAAGGCGAAAGCTTCTCGGAGGCCCCATCTGTTTTCTTTTTACAGAAGGTGAAACCTTGTTGGGCCCCAACTGTCTTTTTGGGAATGTGAAACCTTCTCAGGGGTTCCAAATGTGTTTTTTTACAGAAGGGAAAACCTTCTCGGGGGCACCAACTGTCTTTTTGAAAAGGTGAAACGTTCTCGGGGACTCAAACTATTGCTCTTAAGGATATGAAACCATCTGGGGGTGCCAACTGTATTTTTTTGAGAAGGTGAAACCTTCTCGGGGGCGCCAACTGCTGCTCTTAAAGAAGTGAAATCTTCTTGAAGGTCCCAACTGCCTTTAAACCTTGTCGTGGCTCGAAATATTTTTTTTTATGAATGTGAAACCTTCTCATGGGTGCCATCTGTTTTTTAAGAATGTGAAATCTTCTCGGGGGCCACAATAATTGTCTTTTTTTTTAAGAAAGTGAAACCTTCTCGGAGGCCCAAACTGTCTTTTTTTTAAGAAGGTGAAATTTCCTGGGGGGTACCAAATGTCTTTTTCAAGAATGTGAAACCTTCTCGGGGCCCTAACTGTTTTTTTTTAAAAGATGAAATCTTCTCAGGAGTCCCAATTTCCGTTTTTTAAGAAAGTGAAATCTCGTCGAATGTTGTTTTGGTAATGTTAAACCTTCACAAGGGTTCCAACTATCTCTTTTTACAAAAGGTGAAACATTATCGGGGACACCGATTATCTTTTTTCTTAAAAAAATGAAACCTTGTCAGGGGCCCAACTGTTTTTTTTTTTAAGAAGGTGAAACCTTCTCGGGGGCTCCAACTGTAGCTCTTAAGGATGTGAAACCTTCTCGGTGGCTCCAACTGTTACCCGTAAGGATATGAAGCCTTCTCGGGAGTCCCAACTGCCTATTTTTAAAGATGGAAGAAACCTTGTCGGGAACCTAATTGTTTTTTATTATGAAAGTGAAACCTTCTCAGGGGTCCCAGCTGTCTTTTCTTCACAAGGTGAAACCTTCTCAAGGGCCCTAACTGTTTTTTTTTTGGGAATGTGAAACCTTCTCAAGGGTCCTAACTGTGTTTTTTTACAGAAGGTAAAACTTTTTCAGGGGCACCAATTGTCTTTGGTTTCTAAGAAAATAAAACCTTCTCGGGGACCCCAACTGTTTTTTTTTTTAAGAAAATGAAACCTGTTCGGGAACACCAAATGTTGCTCTTAAAGATGTGAAACCCTTTTTGAGAAGGTAAAACCTTCTCGCGCTCTCAACTGTTGCCCGTAAGGATATGAAACCTTCTCGGGGGTCCTAACTGTGAATAACTAACTAAGTGAATCCTTCTCAGCGGTGCCAACTGTCTTTTCTTCAGAACGTGAAACCTACTCAGGGCCCCTAACTGTCTTCTTTTTAAAGAAGGTAAAACCTTGTCGAGAGTCCCAACTGTGTTTTTTTTTTACAGAAGGTAAAACCTTCTCGGGGGCGCCAGTTGTCTTTGTTTTTAAAAGAAGGTGAAACCTGCTCGGGGGCACCAAGTGTTGCTCTGAAGGATGTGAGAGCTTCTCGGGGGCCCCGACTGTTGCTCTTAAGGATATAAAACGTTCTCGGGGGTCCCAACTGCCTTTTTTGGAAGGAAGAAACCTTGTGTGGACCCCAAATGTCTTTTTTTATGAACATGAAACCTTCTCGGGGGCCCGGACTGGCTTTTGAACAAAAATGTTTTCTGTCTGTCTGGCGTCTGTGTTGATTTTAATTAGGCACGTAATTTTCGAAACTACTGAACTGATCGTTGTCAAATTTTGTATGTTAAAGGAATACGGCTAAGCGCGAACTTGGCTAATCATCTCCACCAACAATTTGATGACGTCATCCCAAGAAAGTTTAGTTTAAAATGATATAAATGGTGTACTCCAACAATAAAATACTCCTTACTGTGGTGTACGAATCTGCTTTGAGTTTTTTCTTTATACGACCAAATGTTCACAAATAAATTTTCTAGTATAATAATTAGTGGTTTACACAATCATTAGTCGTTTCTTTTTTTTTTTCTCTCGCTCTGTGTATTATCTATGTCGATGGCGTGATAACAATTTTTTTAATAATAATATAACAAGAATTAATCTATTCAGAACATTTTGTTTGATTGTATTTAATAATTTTAGTCCTCTGTTTTGAGGAGACGAACTTTCGATAGATAAAGATAAACACTTGAAGTTAAGCTTGTTATCATTGCTGAGAGGCCATTTTTGACGTTGATTAACTGCTTTAAATATATTTTACATTGTCCGTACTTATGCGGCGTCTACATGGAATTTGCGCTCCATCAAAAATCAAAAGGGAAGTTCTATCGACATAACTTCGACCATTTTTCTCACAACATTTAGCATTACTGATCTCTTGTTCATGAATGGTTTCTTTCCAACCCTTTAGCAAAATTAAACACATTTAGTGTGGACCTTACCAAACAAAAACGTACGAAGTGGGAGAAAATTTTTATCATCAAAGGGAAGACAGTGAAGAAGATGAACAAGAAGCAGCATCTTCTTGTAAAACATGTAAGAATAGTTAATGTTGCTTGTTAAGGTTCTTACAAAGCACAAGCTCTAATCAAAACGTGTATAACACATTTAACATTGGGTATAAATGCTTGCTGACATTACCAATCTTAAGTTGAATCTCACAGAATATTTTTCCTTTTGAAATTTTGTAAAAAATCGCCTGAAAAGTTCATTCAACGACGAAAATTGGGAAGCTTTTCTTTTAATGTCTGTTCAGAGTAATCTGTAAAACGTTGTAGACAACGATTATGTGATTGATAAAGTAGCAAATCAGAATTTTATCCAGAGAAATGTTATTTCAATAACTTGATAATACTCAATTTGTAATTAGACGTTCTTTTGGGTTACAATTCTATTGATTGTTATTGTATCTAACTCAAAAATAAATATGTGTGTACATACGAGTATCTAATAAAGGATAAAAGAAAATTCAAATTACAATGTTCTAATGTTAGAAACATCCTGGTGAACGTCAATACTCTCAGCACCCCTCTGTCTAAGTGCATCCACCACATTCTTCTAAAATCCATAAACTAGACTTTTCCACTGCAAATAGCCGTCTCCGCTCATCTCAACTAAAAAACTTTCCATACTCCCTTTAAAATCTACGACTTTCGCCATAAAATCCTCACTGAATAGCAATATTAAAATCTCGGCATATGTGAAAGCGTCAGATGTACTCGGCAAACATAGAACAGAAATATAATCGAGATTCTTTTCAAGATCATCCAAGCATCCACTTCGTCTATCAATATTGAAATTTGGAGAGCTTTTGATGACCCCTCAAAAGCTAATTAAACTGCCGTGCGTACTGGGGCGCGCAACACAAATAAAATAATTTGGAATTTTACACGCGAGCAACGAAAGGTTGCAAAACAACCAAATTCGCGGATTTTGCAACACGTGGGAACTTTGCCGCTTGCACAAATCCACAGGTGAGTGTGTCTCCTGGTGGCACGTGTCTCGATATTCTCCCTTTCATATCTCTATCAAACAATACTTACTAATGCGCGAGCCCCGGAGTGTGCCTTTGGATCACTTAAATTGGCAACAGTTGACTTCCCTTGCTTTGTGGAATGGTTGCATGGATGGGCAGATCTGGGGCTTCCGTCACTTCTGCTGAGAGTCAAAGGCGGGTTTAATTTCACGGGGTGGATGGGTTTCAAAAATGATAAGAGAAAAATTGTGGATGGGGGGAGGCTGCAAACACTCAAGATTACTATCCGTGAACTAAAATTGTGTTGTAGGATTATCAACTCAATACACAGTTTTCATTTTTCCAATTTGTGTTGGTTCACTCGTATCAGAGCTGTTCAAAATACTCAACAAAAGTACTTGAAGTACCAAGTACTAAGTACTTCTTGAAATAGTGTTCAAGTAAAGTACCACGTACTTACTTTTACTGAAAGTACTTCAAGTCTCAAGTACTTTCCTCATGTGCTTGAAGTATAATCCAAGTACATTACTTGAAGTACTTGCATATACTTAAAATACTGAAAATACTTCAAGTACTTGAATATATTTGAAATGCCGAAAATACTTCAAGTAACTTACCTAATAATTTCAAATAGTACAGATTAACATAACTTTTTTGTTTCCTAAATAAGCTTAATGCATTTTTAAGTTGACATTGAAAAACAAACTATTAATTTATAACAAAAACATCGGCGCTGTATGGTATTTTCTCAGGCTTCTGTTGCCTTTTTTTAATATTTTGAATTTTGGTTCACCACCAAAACGTTCTGATTTTTTAATAAAGTTGTGTTAAAAATATATGAATTTTATGAACCGGTTCCGTGTTTAAGTTTGTGGGTAGTTTACAGCACCCTTAATCATTGGGCATTGTGAAAGTGCACAGGGCCGGATTTGTGAAACTGAAATTTTTCAGAAAAATATTTTAAGAGCAGTGCGATACATTTTGATATATAGATTCTTTTGATAGCCAAGATGGATGCCAATAGTAGTAGTCAGTCCGGTACGTCTGCACAAATCTGCAGAAAATGTAAATCAAAAGTTGTCAGTGCATTAAAATGTATATCGTGTGATAATGTGTACCACCTTAGTTGTGCCAAGGGTGTATCTTATGTAAAAATTTTGGACAGTAAGTCTTTAGTTTGCTGTGATAAAGTGAAAATGCCTCCTGTTGTGTGCGAAGATTCTGAGTTTTTTGAAGCAATGGAACAAATGAGTGGACCTGAGAAAAAGGTTGATATTGCTGTTTTCAATTATATTATTAAACAAAAAGACGAAATTATAAAGGAGCTAAGGGATCGTGTAAAAACGCAAAGTGAGATGATAGACATTTTGACAAAAAGTTCGAACAACTTGGGAGGCTCCACTGATTGTAGTTTATCATCAATGGACGCTTTTTCGAGTAAGATTATGAATAAAAACGTGAGTAGTGTGGAAGCAAGAAAAGTGGTAAACAAAAGTGAACCTGAAATACGGAACACTATTATTTATCCTAATACGAATTCATGTAATGAAGTTGATCTAAATAATTCTTCAGACAATGGTAAAAATCCTTCTGAGAAGGAGGTAGCAGGTGATACTTTAAAACGTCGGCCGAAAGTAAGTAAGTTAATTATTGGCTCAGCAGATATAGCTTCTAGTTCAGGTTCGTCAGATTTGTCATCGAGTGATCATGATTTCGTAGCTGTCACCAGAAAAAAAAGCAGTCATATACATATTACAAGAGTAAACCCTAATGTTGATGTGAACAAGATTACTGATTATATCAAATTTAAGTTAAAATCCCATGAAGAAGTGCTGAAAAATAAACGTCTTCCTGACTTTAAGCTTATTAAATTGGACTCTAAATTTCCTGAGTTATATAGTTCTTTCAAACTTACTATCGATTTTGTATATCAAAATGATATTCTGGCTGCATCTTTTTGGCCCAAGGGTGTAGCGGTAAGGAAGTTTTTTCAATCGAAATCCATACATTTACAGCATAACACATAATTACAGAGCGTCAGAATTTTGTTCTACTCTTTTTTATAATGAGCTATCCTTACTGTTCTATTTTTTTTTTTTTTTTCTTGATGTTTAGATATATTTTGCAGGCATACGTTGTATTTAATTATTTATTTGTAAGATAGACTACTATTTACTTTTGTTTTGTATTCTGTAATTGGAGATTAATCTCTGTTGAGTACAATAAATTATTATTATTATTATTATTATTATTATATACATGTAGTTTATGACTCCGTGTTGAGTTTTTATCCGAAACGTCCAGATTTTTGGAATAAAAATCAAAATTATAAAACAAAATTTTGCAATTTAATTTTGAATTTGCAAAATCGAATACTTTGAAATCTTGCAGATGTTTTAAAATCATGATAAACATGATACATTTTTAATTAAAATATATTTGCTTATCCCCTCTAAAAAATTTATAACGTCACCTCAAAATTTTGTAGAATAAATCCTATCTTAAATGTATAAAATATGATGAGTTTTATACTTGTGATTTATCACTGCATTAATATTTTTTAGATTTGGTTATACAGGGTGTCTCAAAAAAGTTAATGACTGAGTCAATTTATTTTATTGAAGAAATCAAGAATAGCAAAACTGAATACTTTGAAATATTGTAGATGTTTTGAAGTTTTTGTAAGCATGGTAACTTTTTCGAAAATTTGATTAATCAAATATGCGCAAAATCAAAAAACGGAAAAACTGAAATTCACTAATGCAAAAAACAGAAAATCGAAAAATACAAATCGTAAAAATCGAAAATCTAAAAATGGCTAATCAAAAAATCGAAAATTCGATGAATCAAATATCTAGGTCGATCGAAAAGTGGAAATTCACAAACCTCAAAAATCGAAAAATCGAAAATTGAAAAACGGGAAAACCAAAAAATCGAAAAGTCAAAAATTTGTAATATTGAAAATTAAAAAAATCAAAAACAAGAATAAAAAAATCGGAAATTAAAATAATCAAAATATATAAAGTAAAAAAAATTGCAAAGCCTAAAAACTGAAACGGACAGAAAAATCGAAAAAGCAAAAAATTGGAAAAACAAAAATTCGAAAAATCTAAAAACGAAAAAGTGGAAAGTAACAAAATTGAAGTCTAACAGTTGAGAATGGAAAAATTGAAAACCCGAAAATTCTAAAAATCGACAATGGACAAATTGAAAATCGCAAAATTTAAATTGAAAAGTTGAACATAGAAAAATCGATGAATTGAAAAATCGAAAATTCGACTACTCAAATTTTTCAAAAATCGCAAAGTCACAAAACTGAAAAATCCAAAATTCTAATCATCGAAAGTCTGAAAACTGAAAATCAAAAATTCTGAAAAGCGGAAAATAGAATATCGAAAAATTTAAAAGAAAGAAAATTGAAGTCTAAAAACCGAAGAATGGAAAAATTAAAAATCAAAAATTCGAAAAATCAAAACCGAAAAATTCAAAGATTTAAAAAGAAAATCGAAAAATCAAAAATCCGAAAATTGAAACTCGAAAATTTGGAAAATCGAAAAGTAAAAAAATTGAATTCTAAAAGCTGAAAAATGGAAAACTGAACAATCGAAAATTCGCAAATCAAATATCGAAAAATCGAAAAGCCGAAAAATCGAAAATTTGATAAATCAGATATGCGAAAAAGAGAAAATCTGAAAATACAAAACTGGAAAATTAAAAATCTAAAAATTTAAAAACCGAAAATGGAAAATTCAATGAATCTAATACGTAGGTCGATCGAAAAACTGGAAATTCACAAATCTGAAAAATCGAAAATTTGCAAGATTGAAAAACCGAGAATTGAAAAATCAAAAAACCGAAAAATGGAAAAATCAAAAATCGAAAAATAGGAAAACCGAAAATTCGAAAATTCATAATATTGAAAACTCTAAAAGTCGACAATTCAAAAATCAAAAAACTGGAAAGTAAAATAATCGAAAAATCGAAAAGTAAACAAATTGCAAAGCCTAAAAACTGACGAACAGAAAAATCGAAAAATCGTAAAATCAAAAAGTGGAAAATCGAAAACTGGAAATTGAAAAATCGAAGATTGGAAAATCGAAAAATCGAAAATCGGAATATCGAGAATCGACAAATTAAAAAACCGAAAAATCGAAAAATTAAAAAATCGGAAATCGAAAAATGAAAAAAAAACGAAAATTCAAAAATCGAATAATCCGAAACTAAAATAATAGAAAAGTGGAAAAGTAAAAATTGCAAAGTCTCTAAACTGACGAACAATAAAAAAAATCGAAAAATATCTAAACATGGAAAATCGAAAAATCGAAAATCGGAAAATGGAAAAACCGAAAAATCGAAAATTCGATGAAACAAATACTCGAAAAAGCGAAAAGTAAAAAAATTGCAAGGCCTAAAAATTGAAAAATCAAAAAATCGAAAAAATGAAAATCGAAAAAACGACGATCGAAAGTAACAAAATTGAAATCTAAAAGCTGCAAATTGCAGAACCATAGAAACTGAAACAAACAGAAAAATCGAAAAACCACAAAAGCGGAAAAACGAAAATCGAAAAATCGCAAATCGAAAAATCGTAAAGTCAGAAAATGGAAAATCGAATAATCGAAAGTTGAAAAATCAAAGGTCGAAAAATAAAACAACCGAAAAATCGAAAAATTTCATGATTAATGGAAAATCGAAAAATCTAGAATAGAAGAATTAAAAAACCGGAAAATTGAAAAATCGGAAAACGGATAATTAAAAACGTAAAATCTAGAATTCAAAAATCAAAAAAATAGGAAATTAAAATATAATCGAAAAATGCAAAAAAAAATGCAAAGTCTAAAAACTGACGAACAGAAAAATCAAAAAATCTAAAAATGGAAAGACGAAAAATCGAAAATTGAAAGAATGGCAAATTAAAAAATCGAAACATCGAAAAATCAAAAAAACGAAAAATTAAAAAATCGAAAAAGGAAAAAACTGAAAACTCGAAAAATCAAAATACCGCAAATTTGAAAAATCAGAAAATTAGAAAGGAATAAAATCGAAAAGTTGATAAAAAAATGGAAACTGAAAAATCTAATTCGATGAAACTGTTGGTCGAAAAAACGAAAAATCGAAAATCGAAATCACCTTTTTTTGAGACAGGCTGTATAAGTAAATCTAAAAAATATTACTGCAATGATAAATCACAGGTATAGACTCATCATATCAAATTTTACGATGACGTCATGCATTTTTTGGCGAAGATAAGCAAATACATTTTGATCGTGGCTTTGAAAGTATTCTTCGACTTTCGTTCCATTGCAAAATTTACTCTTTGTATATTTCAGTGGTCACAACGAGTTCACTAACTACGCTGAAGTATGCAAAGATTAAACTTTTTCGAAAATTTGATTAATCAAATATGCGCAAAATCAAAAATCGGAAAAACTGAAATTCACTAATGCAAAAAAACAGAAAATCGAAAAATACAAATCGTAAAAATCGAAAATCTAAAAATGGCTAATCAAAAATCGAAAATTCAATGAATCAAATACCTAGGTCGATCGAAAAGTGGAAATTCACAAACCTCAAAAATCGAAAATTGAAAAACGGGAAAACCAAAAAATCGAAAAGTCAAAAATTTGTAATATTGAAAATTAAAAAAATCAAAAACAAAAATAAAAAAAATCGGAAATTAAAATAATCAAAATATATGAAGTAAAAAAAATTGCAAAGCCTAAAAACTGAAACGAACAGAAAAATCGAAAAAGCAAAAAATTGGAAAAACAAAAATTCGAAAAATCTAAAATCGAAAACGTGGAAAATCGAAAATCTGAATAAAGAAAGTTGGAAATTCTGAAAATTGGAAAATCGAAAACCAAAAAATCGGAAAGTAACAAAGTTGAAGTCTAACAGTTGAGAATGGAAAAATTGAAAAACCGAAAATTCTAAAAATCGACAATGGACAAATCGACAATCGCAAAATTTAAATTGAAAAATTGAACATAGAAAAATCGATGAATTGACAAATCGAAAATTCGACTACTCAAATTTTCTAAAAATCGAAAAATTATAAAACTGAAAAATCCAAAATTCTAATCATCGAAAGTCTGAAAACTGAAAATCGAAAATTCTGAAAAGCGGAAAATAAAAAATCGAAAAATTTAAAAGAACGAAAATTGAAGTCTAAAAACCGAAGAATGGAAAAATTAAAAATCAAAAATTCGAAAAATCAAAACCGAAAAATTCAAAGATTTAAAAAGAAAATCGAAAAATCAAAAATCTGAAAATTGAAACTCGAAAATTTGGAAAATCGAAAAATAAAAAAATTGAAGTCTAAAAGCTGAAAAATGGAAAACTGAACAATCGAAATTCGAAAATCAAATATCGAAAAATCGAAAGCCGAAAAATCGAAAATTTGATAAATCAAATATGTGAAAAACAGAAAATCTGAAAATGCAAAACTGGAAAATCAAAAATCCAAAAATGGAAAAACCGAAAATCGAAAATTCAATGAATCTAATACGTAGATCGATCGAAAAACTGGAAATTCACAAATCTGAAAAATCGAAAATTTGCAAGATTGAAAAACCGAGAATTGAAAAATCAAAAAACCGAAAAATGGAAATATCAAAAATCGAAAAATAGGAAAACCGAAAATTCGAAAATTCATAATATTGAAAACTCTAAAAGTCGACAATTCAAAAATCAAAAAAACTGAAAAAAAAAATCAAAAAGTAGAAAATCGAAAACTGGAAAAATTAAAAAATCGGAAATCGAAAAATGAAAAAAAAAAACAAAATTCAAAAATCGAATAATCCGAAACTAAAATAATAGAAAAGTGGAAAAGTAAAAATTGCAAAGTCTCAAAACAATCGAAAAATAAAAAATCGAAAAATATCTAAACATGGAAAATCGTAAAAACGAAAATCGGAAAATGGAAAAATCGAAAAATCGAAAATCGAAAACTCGAAAATTCGATGAAACAAATACTCGAAAAACCGAAAAGTAAAAGAATTGCAAGGCCTAAAAATTAAAAAATCAAAAAGTCGAAAAAATGAAAATCGAAAATTTGATAAATCAGATATGCGAAAAACAGAAAATCTGAAAATACAAAACTGGAAAATTAAAAATCTAAAAATGGAAAAACCGAAAATCGAAAATTCAATGAATCTAATACGTAGGTCGATCGAAAAACTGGAAATCCATAAATCTGAAAAATCGAAAATTTGCAAGATTGAAAAACCGAGAATTGAAAAATAAAAAAACCGAAAAATGGAAAAATCAAAAATCGAAAAATAGGAAAACCGAAAATTCGAAAATTCATTATATTGAAAACTCTAAAAGTCGACAATTCAAAAATCAAAAAACTGGAAAAAAATAATCGAAAAATCGAAAAGTAAACAAATTGCAAAGCCTAAATAAAAACTGACGAACAGAAAAATCGAAAAATCGTAAAATCAAAAAGTGAAAAATCGAAAACTGGAAATTGAAAAATCGAAAAATTGAAAAATCGGAAATCGAAAAATGAAAAAAAAAACGAAAATTCGAAAATCGAATAATTCGAAATTAAAATAATAGAAAAGTGGAAAAGTAAAAATTGCAAAGTCTCAAAACTGATGAACAGAACAATCGAAAAATAAAAAAAATCGAAAAATATCTAAACATGGAAAATCAAAAAATCGAAAAAATGAAAATCGAAAAAACGACGATCGAAAAAACATCAAAAAATCGAAAAGTGGAAAATCGGAAAGTCACAAAATTGAAATCTAAAAGCTGCAAATTGCAGAACCATAAAAACTGAAACAAACAGAAAAATCGAAAAACCACAAAAGCGGAAAAACGAAAATCGAAAAATCGTAAAATCAGAAAATGGAAAATCGAATAATCGAAAGTTGAAAAATCGAAGTTCGAAAAATAAAACAACCGACAAATCGAAAAATTTTATGATTAATGGAAAATCGAAAAATCGAGAATAGAATAATTAAAAAACCGGAAAATTGAAAAATCGGAAATCGAAGAATTAAACACGTAAAATCGAGAATTAAAATATCAAAAAAATCGGAAAGTAAAATATAATCGAAAAATGCAAAAAATTGCAAAGTCTAAAAACTGACGAACAGAAAAATCAAAAAATCTAAAAATGGAAAGACGAAAAATCGAAAATTGAAAGAATGGCAAATTGAAAAATCGAAACATCGAAAAATCAAAAAAACGAAAAATTAAAAAATCGAAAAACGAAAAAACTGAAAACTCGAAAAATCAAAATACCGCAAATTTGAAAAATCACAAAATTAGAAAGTAATAAAATCGAAAAGTTGATAGAAAAATGGAAACTGAAAAATCTAATTCGATGAAACTGGATAACAAATGGAACGGATAAAATAAAGCGTCAAATATGATTGGTAAACTTTAAACCAAAATTATGAAGTTTATAAACTGAACATTTTTTTTGCTTTTTGAAATGTAATACACTTCAAAAAATGTCCGCGACTTACTTTAATGTGAATTTTGTAACTATGGTCGGCACAATTAGACCTAATATTAGTGTGATTTTGAGCATATTCTCGATGTTATTAGAGCAGGACAGGTTTTTTTTTTCTAACTAATTGACAAGATTTCAAAGTATTCAGTTTTGCAATTCTTGATTTCTTTAATAAAATAAATTGACTCAGTCATTTTTTTTGAGTCACCCTGTATGTATAAACAAATCCAAAAAATATTAATGCAATGGTAAATCACAAGTATAGACTCATCATATTCTGAACATTTTAGTTAGGGTATTTATAAAATTAAAACTAATTCAGAGTAAGTATTTATAAAATTAAAACTAATTCAGCCCATATGCTCAAAATATTTGCGTGCGATTGTACGTCATATTGTGGAGTAATTACCAAGTACCAAATACCTAAATATAAAAGTACTTCAAGTAAAGTATTTAAAGCACTTTTGAAAAAGTTGTCTAAAAATTTTGAAATAGTCAGAGTTAAATTCGAATTTTTTGAAATATTTACAAGTTTAGTTAAAGGAACAAAGGTTCTATGAACCCATTCCCTCAGCATTTTATTATGAGCTTCCTCCATCCATTCTTTTGGAAACAGAAAGCCAATGTTCACCAATTTCTGGTCTCTGCTCTACCTCTAATTTAAAAAAAAAAAAAAACTCAGACAACAATTTTATTTTTAGCCCTTTATTTTGCGAAATTCTCCTACGCACTTTCCTCCATTACGCGTCCACCCACCTAATTCTCGTAGCTTAAACCTCGCCGCTTCATAAACACATATTTCACGTAGCTAATCCCGACTTAAAGCGCATCCTGTTGACGGACGGATTAAGGATGAATGCGGAGTGTGCCATCCACCCGCTGTTTAATACCGGCGCTGCAGCCAGGCAGCCGCGGAGGCGACCCACGTCCATTATTAATAAACCCGCTTTATGAATATTATAATGTTTGCTTGTCCATCAAACCGTATTATGCGAAATTTCGCTCGGCTCCAAGCGGGCCGTTAATTCCGCCGCCGAACTTCCGACTTTGTTTCAAAGTCAAAGTCGGCTTGTCGACGTTGTCGCGCGCAAACAGGCCTTCCTGAGTCCGCCCCTGGTGCTGCGACAAGACAGGGGCGCCCGGAGCACTGTTTGCTTTGAGCAAGTTAGAGCTTGGACCACCGGCCCGGAAGCCCTTTGAACCTCTATTGGCAACACACCCACCGTGAGAATTCATTTGATTGCAGTTTTGGGGAGGTTTTGGAGATATTTATATTTTCGGCCTCGGGGGAAAATTGCGGCTTACGGAACGAGTGGGAAAAGAGCAGTTTTACGGAAGGAGGAAACTGTAGGTGTGACAGGATTTTACACGTGAATCTGTCTTTATTGAATAATACGTTCAAAAATAAAGAAAATTCACTCTAAAATAATTTTGCTCTGAAAAAGTTGAAAATTGTATAGACTAGAATTTAAAAAAAAATCGGATTTAGAACACGAGTAATTAGAAGACTTTTGTTTTATTGTAAAGTTGAAACTGAAACATGTAAAAATACTAAAAATATATTCGGGAATCGAAAGGGACGTTCAAATTCCATAGCAGATTTAGAAAAAGTTGAAAATAAAGTTTTTGAAAAATTTACACATAATCGTTAGAAAAAAATCCTTTGATACAAATTCTAGGAGCCAATGTTAACAACTCTAAACTCTAGAGTTGATAGATTTTCAAATTAGTGGAAGGTGAAGAAAGTAAAGTTGATACAGAAAATGAAACAGCGAATAAAACAACAATAAAATAGAAAATTAAATGGGCAACATATAATCAAGAATTAAGAAATAACAGGTGAAAAAGTAGATAATGTTTATTTTGTAGTTTTTATAGTTTAGTAAGTTGACAACAGTGGTGAAAACTGCGTTCAAAACTTTCCATAAATAACTGATACTGATTTTTAAAAGAACGTGATAAAAAACTTCACCAAAATTAGGAAAAATTGGTCGAAAGTTATTTCGAGAGAACTTCCCTCGCTCCTGAAGTACGGCCGAACTATTCGCGCTTGTTGGAAACATTATAAAAAAAATTGCGATTATTTGGTACAAGTGCAGACAGTATGAAATATATTACAAAATATATATCTATACTTTATATCCAACAAAAAAAAAAATGCTTTTAGAAAAATTCAAATATCAGAAAGTCGAACAATCGAAAAATTAGAAGACCGGAAAATCGAAAAATCCAGAAATCAAAAAACTTTAAAAATCGAATAACCGAAAAATCGAAAACTGAAAAACCGAAATATCGAAATCCGAAAAGTTTTATTGTAATTATTATTATACACTGAAAATTCAGAGATTGAAATCTCGAAAAAGTCTGGAAGCCCGAAACGTCGAAAATTCGAAACACAGAAATCAGAAAATAGAAACAGCATAAGATGGAAAAGTCAAAAAATTAAATACTGGAAAGTGGAAAATTTTACATTTTAAAAAATCGATGATCCGAAAAGTCAAAAAATCGAAAAGTCCAAAAACTGAACAGTCGAAAATTGAAAAATTTGCAAAATCGAGAAATCAACAATCGAAAAATTTTAAAAATTGCAAAACTGAAGAATCGAAAAACTGAAAAATCGAGAAACTGAAAAATGCCAAAATTAAAATCTCGAAAAATTGGAAAATTTAACAATCGAACATTGAAAAATTGGAAAATCTATCAATAGAAAAGCGAAAAGCTGAAAAATTGAAAAACCTAGAAGTCGGAAAACCGAAACATCGAAAAATCGAAACATCATAAGATCGAGAAATCCAAATATGTAGCATAAAACCGAAAAATTGAAAATTAAGAATTTTAAAAATTGAAAAACTGAAAAATCGAATTCCTGAAGAATTGGGAAATTTAAAAATCGGAAACTTACAACATCAACAAACTCAACGATTTTAAAATTCGAAAAACTGAAAAACTGAAATATCGAAATTCGAAAAGTTTTGTTATTATTATTATTATACATTGGAAATTCGGAATTTGAAAAATTCCCAAAATTGAAATCTCGAAAAATAGGGAAATCGAACAATTGAAAACTCGAAACATAGAAAATTTGAAAAGTAGATATCAGAAAATCGAAACACGGAAAGACCGAAATATCGAGAAATTGCAACATCAAAAGACCGAGAAATCGGAAAATCGAAACAGCATAAAATGGAAGAATTAAAAAATTAAATATTGTAAAGTGGAAAATTTTCAACTTTTAAAAATCGATGATCCAAAAAGTCAAAAAATCTAAAAATCCAAAAATTGAACAGCCGAAAGTCGAAAAATTTAGAAAATCGAGAAATCAAAAAATCGAAAAATTTTAAAAATCGCAATGAAAAATCGAGACATTGAAAAATCCCCAAAATAAAATCTCGAAAAATTGGAAAATCGAACAACTGAACATTGAAAAATTGGAAAATCTATCTATCAATAGAAAAGTCGAAAAGCTGAAAAATTGAAAAACCTAGAAGTAGGAAAATCGAAACATCGAACAATCGAAACATCATAAGATCGAGAAATCCAAATATGTAGCATAAAAAGGAAAAATCGAAAATTAAGAATTGAAAAATAAAAAAGTTAAACAATCCATAAATCCTTGATAAATGCAGAAATCGAAAAATAGAAAAATTAAAACATTGATAAAAATTAAAAAATTGAAAAATCAGAAACTGAAAAATAGAAATACCAAGAAATCAACCAGTCGAAGAATTGGAACATCGTACTATCGATGATTCGAGATATCAAAGAATTTTGAAAATTGAAAAACTAAAAAATCGAATTCCTAAAAAATAGGGAAATTTAAAAATCGGAAACCTACAACATCGACAAACTCAACGATTTTAAATTTCGAAAAACTGAAAAACTGAAATGTCGAAATTCGAAAAGTTTTATTATTATTATTATTATAGATTGAAAATTCGGAAATTGAAAAATTCCCAAAATTAAAATCTCAAAAAATCGGGAAATCGAACAATTGAAAACTTGAAACATAGAAAATTTGAAAAGTAGAAATCGGAAAATCAAAACACGGAAAGACTGAAACCTCGAGAAATCGCAACATCAAAAGACCTAGAAATCGAGAAATCGAAACAGCATAAAGTGGAAAAGTCAAAAAATTAAATATTGTAAAGTGGAAAATTTTAAATATTAAAAAATCCATGATCCGAAAAGTCAAAAATCGAAAAGTCCAAAGATTGAACAGTCGAAAATTGAAAAATTTGGAAAATCGAGAAATCAAAAAATCGAAAAATAAAAAAAAATCGCAAAACTGAAGAATCGAAAAACTGAAAAATCGAGAAATTGAAAAATCTCAAAGCTAAAATCTCGAAAAACTGGAATATCGAACAATTGAATATAGAAAAATTGGAAGATCTATCAATAGAAAAGTCGAAAAGCTGAAAAATTGAAAAACCTAGAAGTAGGAAAATCGAAACATCATAAGATCGAGAAATTCAAATATGTAGCATACAATTGAAAATTAAGAATTGAAAAATTGGAAAATTTAAAATTCATCAAACTCGATAAACCAAAAAATAAAAAAATTGAATAATCCAAAAATCCTAGATAAATGCAGAAATCGAAAAATAGGAAAATTAAAACATTCATAAAAATTAAAAAATTGAAAAATCAGAAACTGAAAAATAGAAATACCGAGAAATCAACCAGTCGAAAAATTGGAACATCGTATTATCGATGATTCGAGATATCAAAAGAATGTTAAAAATTGAAAAACTGAAAAATCGAATTCCTGAAAAATAGGAAAATTTAAAAGTCGGAAACTTACAACATCGACAAACTCAACGATTTTAAAATTCGAAAAACTGAAAAACTGAAATATCGAAATTCGAAAAGTTTTATTGTAATTATTATTAGCATACACTGAAAATTCGGAAATTGAAAAATTCCCAAAATTGAAACCTCGAAAAATCGGGAAATTGAACAATTGAAAACTCGAAACATAGAAAATTCGAAAAGTAGAAATCAGAAAATCGAAACACGGAAAGACTGAAATATCGAGAAATCGCAACATCAAAAGACCGAGAAATCGAGAAATCGAAACAGCATAAAATGGAAAAGTCAAAAAATTAAATATTGTAAAATGGAAAATTTTAAATTTTAAAAAATCGATGATCCGAAAAGCCAAAAAATTGAAAAGTCCAAAAACTGAACAGCCGAAAATTGAAAAATTTGGAAAATCGAGAAATTGAAAAATCCCAAAACTAAAATCTCGAAAAATTGAAAAATCGAGCAATTGGACATTGAAAAATTGGAAAATCTATCAATAGAAAAGTCGGAAAGCTGAAAATTTGAAAAACCTAGAAGTCGGAAAATCGAAACATTATAAGATCGAGAAATCCAAATATGTAGCATAAAATCGAAAATTAAGAATTGAAAAATTGGAAAATTTAAAATTTATAAAACTCGATAAAACGAAAAATAAAAAAAATTGACAATCCAAAAATCCTTGATAAATTCAGAAATCGAAAAATAGAAAAATTAAAACATTGATAAAAATTAAAAAATTGAAAAATCAGAAACTGAAAAATAGAAATACCGAGAAATCAACCAGTCGAAAAATTGGAACATCGTATTACCGATAATTCGAGATATCAAAGAATTTTAAAAATTGAAAAACTGAAAAATCGAATTCCTGAAAAATAGGGAAATTTAAAAGTCGGAAACTTACAACATCGACAAACTCAACGATTTTAAAATTCGAAAAACTGAAGAACTGAAATATCGAAATTCGAAAAGTTTTATTATTGTTATTATTATTATTATTATACACTGACAATTCGGAAATTGAAAAATTCCCAAAATGGAAATTTCGAAAAATCGGGAAATCGAACAATTGAAAACTCGAAACAGAAAATTTGAAAAGTAGAAACCAGAAAATCGAAACACGGAAAGACTGAAACATCGAGAAATCGCAACATCAAAAGACCTAGAAATCGGGAAATCGAAACAGCATAAAATGGAAGAATCAAAAAATTAAATATTGTAAAGTGGAAAATTTTAAATATTAAAAATTCGATGATTCGAAAAGTTAAAAAGTCGAAAAATCGGAAAATGGAACAGTCGAAAAATTGAAATATCGAGAGAAAAATTAGAACATCCGAATATTGCCAAAACGAGAAATCAACAAATTTTAGAAATCCCTCAATAGAAAAGTCGAAAAGCTGAAAAATTGAAAAATCTAGAAGTCGGAAAATCGAAACATCGAACAATCGAAACATCATAAGATCGAGAAATCCAAATATATGCTACATATTTCGATTTCTCGATCTTATGATGTTTCGATTTTCCGACTTCTAGATTTTTCAATTTTTCAGCTTTTCGACTTTTCTATTAATAGATTTTCCAATTTTTCAATGTTCAATTGTTCGATTTTACAATTTTTCGAGATTTCAGTTTTGGAATTTTTCCAATTACTCGATTTTTTCAGTTTTTCGATTCTTCAGTTTTGCGATTTTTAAAATTTTTCGATTTTTTGATTTCTCGATTTTCCAAATTTTTCGATTTTCGGCTGTACAATTTTTCGATTTTTTGACTTTTTAGATCATCCAAAAACTGAATATTGCCAAAACGAGAAATAAACAAATTTTAGAAATCTAAGCACTGAAAAATCTAGAAATTGTGAATATTCCCAAATCTAAATGTTGAAAAATTGAGAAATGTGGAAAATCGAGAAATTGAGAAAATCGCAAAATTGAAGAATCGAAAAACTGAAAAATCCCAAAACTGAAATCTCGAGAAATTGGAAAATCGAACAACTGAATATTGCAAAATTGGAAGATCTATCAAAGTCGAAAAGCTGAAAAATTGGAAAACCTAGATATCGAAAAATCGAGAAATCCAAATATGTAGGTAATGTAACATAAAATCGAAAAATCAAAAAATTAAAAATTGAAAAATTGGAAAATTTAAAATTCATAAAAATCGATAAATCGAAAAACCAAAAAATTGCAAAACGAAAACTCGGGAAATTGGACAATCCAAAAATCCGAAATAGAATAGAATAATTAAAATATCAACAAATTAAAAAATCGAAAAATCAAACATTGAAAATCGAAATATCTAGAAATCAAACAATCGAAAAATTGAAACATCGTAATATCGATAATATTGATAACTCGAGATATCAAAGATTTTTAAAAATTGAAAAATCGAATCACTGAAAAATAGGAAAATTTAGAAATCAGAAACGTACATTGACAAACTCAACGATTTTAAAATTCGAAAAACTGAAAAACTGAAATATCGAAATTCGAAAAGTTTTGTTATTATTATTATTATTATTATTATTATTACACATTGAAAATTCGGAAATTGAAAAATTCCCAAAATTGAAATATCGAAAAATCGGGAAATCGAACAATTGAAAACTCGAAACATAGAAAATTTGAAAAGTAGAAATCAGAAAATCGAAACATCGAGAAAACGCAATATCAAAAGACCGAGAAAAAGTGGAAAATTTTAAATATTAAAAATTCAATCATTCGAAAAGTTAAAAATCGAAAAATCGGAAAATTGAACAGTTGAAAAATTGAAAAATTTAAATATCGAGAGAAAAATTAGAACATCCGAATATTGCCAAAACGAGAAATAAACAAATTTTAGAAATCCAAGCATTGAAAAATTAAAAAATCGGCAAAATCAAAGATTTTAAAATTTGAAAAGCCGAAATGTCGAAGAATTGAAAAATCCAGAAATTGAAATATTCCCAAATCTAAATGTTGAAAAATTGAGAAATTTGGAAAATCCAAAAATTTGAAATCGCAAAATTGAAGAATTGAAAAACTGAAAAATCGAGAAACTAAAAAATCCCAAAACTGAAATCTCGAAAAATTGGAAAATCGAACAATTGAACATTGAAAAATCGAAAAATCTATCAGAAAAGTCGAAAAAGCTGAAAAATTGAAAAACTCAGAAGTCGGAAAATCGAAACATCGAAAAATCGAAACATCATAGGTAAGATCGAGAAATCCAAATATGTAGCATAAAATCGAAAATTAAGAATGAAAAATTGGAAAATTTAAAATTTATAAAACTCGATAAAACGAAAAAGGAAAAAATTGACAATCCAAAAATCCTTGAAAAATGCCGAAATCGAAAAATAGAAAAATTAAAACATTGATAAAAATTAAAAAATTAAAAAATCAGAAAATGAAAAATAGAAATATCGAGAAATCAACCAGTCGAAAAATTGGAATATCGTAGTATCGATAATTCGACATATCAAAGAATTTTAAAAATTGAAAAACTGAAATATCGAAATTCGTAAAGTTTTATTGTTATTATTATTATTATATGTTGAAAATTCGGAAATTGAAAAATTCCCAAAATTGAAATCTCGAAAAATCGGGAAACCGAACAATTGAAAACTCGAAACAGAAAATTCGAAATGCAGAAATCAGAAAATCGAAACACGGAAAGACTGAAACATCGAGAGATCGAGAAATCGAGAAATCGAAACAGCATAAAATGGAAGAATCAAAAAATTAAATATTGTAAAGTGGAAAATTTTAATTCTTAAAAATTCTATGATTCGAAAAGTTAAAAAATCGAAAAATCGGAAAATGAAATAGTCGAAAAATTGAAAAATTAAAATATCGAGGGAAAAATTAGAACATCCGAATATTGCTAAAACGAGAAATAAACAAATTTTAGAAATCCAGGCATTAAAAATTAAAAAATCGACGAAATCAAAGATTTTAAAATTTGAAAAGCCGAAATGTCGAGGAATTGAAAAATCCAGAAATTTAAACATTCCAAAATCTAAATGTTGAAAAATTGAGAAATTTGGAAAATCAAGAAATTTTTAAAAATCGCAAATTTGAAGAATCGAAAAACAGAAAAATCCCAAGGGAAATTGGAAAAGCTGAAAAATTGAAAAACCTAGATATCGGAGAATCGAAAAATATAGAACTCCAAATATGTAACATAAAATCGAAAAATCGAAAAGTTAAAAATTGAAAAATTGGAAAATTTAAAATTAATAAAAATCGATCAATAGAAAAATGAAAAATTGCAAAACCGAAAACTCGGGAAATTGAGCAATCCAAAAATCCGAAATCTTGATAAACGCAGAAATCGACAAATAGAATAATTAATACATCGAAAAATTAAAAAATCGAAAAATCAAACATTGAAAAATCGAAATATCGAGAAATCAAACAATCGAAAAATTGGAACATCGTAATATCGATAATATTGATAATTCGAGATATCAAAGCATTGTAAAAATTGAAAAATCGAATCACTGAAAAATAGGTAAAATTTAAAAATCGTAAACTTACAACATTGACAAACTCAACGTTTTTAAAAACCGAAAAACTGTAAAACTGAAATATCTAAACCCGAAAAGTCGAAAAATGGAGCAATCGAAACACCAAGAACATCGAAAACTCAAAAATTTTAAAAACTGAACAAAAATTGAAAAATAAAAATCCAGAAATTGAACTTGTCAAAACAAATTGTTAACGAAGAATCCAGACCTGACCTAACCTAACTTAACGTAACCTGGCTTAACCTAATCTGAGTTATTTGAGTTAATTTGACCAAACATTGTTATTTCTGCTTATCACTTTTTTATACCTTTATATAAAACCAACCTGCGTAAACCAAGCACCTGCTACAATGTAAAATGGCAAACTTTCCTCTGGGAACTGCGACAATTTAATCAAATCCGCCCGATTATCATTATGTCATCTTTCCGATAAAACACTTACAGTGGCACGCGTTTCCCGCCCGGCGGGAGGGCCGATCCCCACCGGAAGCTCAAACAGTGGCTCGCATATCTGATGACTCCGCAGTCGCAGGTACTTGGGCTCACGTGATTTCCTGTGTGAACATCAACATTACGATCTTGACAAGCACCCGTCGCGTCAGCCCGAGAGGTTGACACTTTCGCGATATTTGTCAAACTTTTGACGCAAAATTATCAGTGTTGTTCAACAAAATGATAAGAAAAGCTCCGCCGCCACGGCCGGTTTAGACGATGCGCAGGTTGCGTCTGTTCAAGAAGTACAGGAATTTTTTTGTCAAGGATATCGAGCAGCCGGTCCTGGTTTTTGCCATGTGGAACAAGAGCGCCGGCAAGTACTATCCGTGTTGCATCCAGGGGGAGGTCGACGAGAAGAGGAAAACGGTTCCGGTGTATTTCCTGCATAATGAGAAGGAGAAGGTTGTACATGCTTGTGATATTATTTATCATCACAGTAATTTGATGATGAAGAAGGCGAGTTTCAAGAAGCGGGGAAAGGTGTATATGGGGATTGTGTATGGTAACGATTCGCCCAAGTACGAGGGGGAGATAAGGACGTTCTATGTGCGTTTGTCGAAGAAAGAGATAGTGTCTGTGCCGATTAAGTATATTTTTTTGACGAAGATTCAAGCGCAAAAGTTGTTATGTTTTCAGGGTTATAATAAAGGGAAGGAGTTTTAATAAGTGTGTTTCATTATTAATAAAGGACAGTTGTTGTTCGTGTGCTATAAAAAAAAGAACATTTTTATGGTAATTTTTGCAGTTTTGGTCACTCGAATTGGTTTTGTTGCTTTATTGTAAATTTGTGATAGAAGCAGTACGTCAAGTATTGCTTTTAACTTCTCGTCTTAGATTAATTCACGAAGTGTCTGAGTAGTAATTTTTTTCTATGACGGTTGGAACAACAGCATTAGAATTCCTGCCTTCCAATCACCTTGTATTTCTTTTGATTCCCGATTTTTTTAAATTTATTCTTCGATTTAATCCTCTCTTTCATTTCGTTTTTCTTCTTCCGCATTCTTACATTTTATTATTAACAATTCTTCAAAGTGTTCATTATTTCTTTACTGTTTTTTGTTTGTTCTCGAGTGATTTCTCTTCATTTTCTTAAATTACTATTGTTTTAACGTTTATTCTTCGCTAGTTTTTTAATATCCTAACCTCTTCTTTAATTTCTTGGTTTCACCAGTAAACGGCTACAAAGAGTGACAAAAAATGCTACAAAAAAAAAATTTAAACGACAGCAGAAGTATCTCATTTTAGAAAATTTAAATAACATTGCTAAGCAAAACTCTGAGGTGGCGTCATCAGATAGTTGGTGGGGATGATCAGGCAAATTTTGGTTAGCATTATCTACACGTTGTTGCTAAAATACATTTGAAATTTGAGAACATTCAGTCTTGTAGTTTAGGATATTATCTGTCAAATAAAAATCAACACAAACAGACAGACGGAAACGGGCGACCTAGTTTTTAATACTCTACGGGGTCGTGAAACGACTAGAAAACATGAAAGTGACCATTTGCCCCATTACAATGTTCCTTGGCTTGCGCTTTTGAGCTGAAACAACGAAAATAAATTGGGCTAAAATTATTTAAACAGAACTTCCCTTGTTCCCGAAGTACAAACAAACGAATTCAGTTTCTGAGGCAGAATATAAAATTTGATTTTGCGATTTTTTTTATGATGACCCCTAAAGTTAAAACAAAAACAGGGGCAGATTTTTAAATTATGGGTGTGTTCAAGTAATCACAAACTTTTTAACAAGGACAATAAAACGATGAAGAAGGCTACAAAGACGACAAGAGAGAGAACACAACAACGCGACGCAACAATTTCACAAAAAGTGTGAAAAAAAAGGGCGACTACAAAAGGCGATTAAAAATAAAGCAGTGAAAAAGGGGTCAAAAAGCCACCAAAATGTAGCTGAAAAAGTGGAGTCAACAAAAGGCGATTAAAAGAGGACAAAGAAAATCACTAGAAAAAAAACGACAACAAAAATCCGTAAAAAAAGGTGACCGAAAATAAAGCGTTAAAAAGTGGCCAAAAAGACTAAAAAAAAATGCTCTTAAACGTAGAATCAAAAAAGGCGATAAATATCATCAAAGAAAACGTTATGAAAAAAGAATTAAGAAAACACTGCAACGAAGTCCGCATAAAAAGGGACTGCAAAAACGCGACAAAAAATCAAAAAAGCAACTAAAGAAACGATTATAGAAAAATGCGACCAAAAGGAGGGAGTCAAAAAAGGTCACAAAAAATGCAATAAAAAGTCAAGAGAAAAGAGAAGAAAAAGTTCCCAGAAAAGGCGACAAAATTTTGGAACAGAATATCCATGAAACATTGAAAGAAGGTCATTTTAAAAAGTGATTAAACAAGGGAGTCAAAACACATAGAAACAAGAAGGCGACAAAATGTCCGCAAAAAGTTATGATAAAAAAAATAAAAAAATCAGCACAAAGGAGGCCACTAAAAAAACTGATAAAAAAGACGATAAGCAAACAAAAAAGCAAAAAAAGGTCAAAGGACAAAAATAACAAAAAAAGAGTAAAAAAAAGCATGTTACTTTTGTAAATAAAAATCGACACACATAGACAGAAAACTTGAAAGTAGCTATTCGCCCTGTTAAAATCTTCCGTAGCGAGCGTAAGAGGAAGTAAAAAACGAATTTAGTATATTCCAGAATTTAACCGAGTGGTGATTAAAAAATTTGCAGAGCGAAACTAACTAAAAAATTTGGTGTAAAGTTATTTAACAGAACTTCCCTCTCGTCTGAAATACAATCAAACAAACCCATTGCTTTGTTCATTAATTTTTGGAGTCACCTGGAAAAGTTATTCAACCAAATATGAATGCATTGATAAACCACAAGTACCGAGTGATAATATTTTGCAATTTAGACAGAACTTAGTCGGCAAAATTTTTAGATAACGTCATCAATTTTTTCGAGAGAATGAACGGATAAATTTTGATTAACGATTTACCATGATTACTTAAAACGTTGATAAGATTTCAGAGCATTGGGTTTTGTAGTTTCAAAGTTAAAATTGAAAATGTTATACAATTTTGATTTTTTCTCAAAAATTTGGATGTTTAGGTTAAAAACTCAACACGGATTCATAAAACACAAGTATAGTTCTAAGCTTACGCTCGTGAGGTAAAAACACAAAAATTGACTTCGTTTCAAGCTTTATTCACTTATTATTCATGTTCTTAATTAAAATACAATAATCTTCAATCAACGATTCTGGTTATTCTTGAAAACAATTAAAATATCTCGGAGGCGTTTGGTATTTTCTTTTTGGAGGTGAGGGAATTTGGAAGAATCTTGCGGATTTCTGATGTCAGTTTTAGTAAAAATTTTGAAAAAACAGAGGGCTATGACCATATATCTTGAAAGAATTTGAAAGAATTTTGAGAATTTTGGTATTTTATTAAAAAAAAATGAGAGAATATCGAGCATTCCTGATGTTTTGTTTTTGGAAGAATTTGCATAAATTTTGGGAAATTCCGGCTTTTTATTTTTGAAAATATTTGAAATAATCTCGAAGTTTGAAAAAATTTGAGAGGATCTTAGAGGCCACTAGTGTTTCAAAGGGTCTTGAGGACCTCTGGAGTTTTATTAAAAAAAGTTAAAGGACTTTGGAAATTGCTGATGTTCGTTGGAAAAAAAAATGGATACGTTCTATTATGTTTTTGGAAGAATTTTGAGAAATTCTGGCGTTTTATTTTTGAAAACAATGAAAATATGTGGGGGAGATCTGGTATTCTCTTTTTGTGGGGGAAAATTTGGAAGAATCTTAATTTTTGATGTTATTTTTTTTTAATTGAAAAAACCTGGGGCCCTGGTAATCTGATCCTCAAAGAATTTGAAACAATCTTGAGAACACCTGGTGTTTTATTAAAACAACTAAACTGAAAAAATCTCAGAAATCCCTGATGTTTTGTTTTTGGAAGAACTTGAATGAATTTTGGAAAACTCAACATGGATTCATAAACCAAAAGTATGGGAGTCCTTAGCTTACACAAAAATCGACTTCGTTTCAAGATTTATTCACTTATTATTCATCTTCTTAACTAAAATAAAATAATCTTCCAAGAAATCACATTACTCATGCCGTCGCCGCCGCCGCATAATTGCGCTAATTTTTCAAAATCCCAATCGCCGAATTCTCCTGCGCGATTATGCACCAACTTCCGGAATCCGCGGCTGCAAAATCGCAAGAATTCCGGAAGAAAAAACTTGTCCGAAGAAAAATTTCCTCATCTCCGCAAGAAACCGGAAGCTCGCAACCCGTCGAAAATAAAGGTATGAATCATGCAGCGAACACTTCGGGTGCATATCGAGCTATTTAATCCCGAATAGAAGTTCATAATAACGCTCTCGCAACAAAGGATAATCTGCAATAGATCAGATTGACGCTTCTCGTATGTCTAAGCCGGCGTCCCCGCGGCCCCCTCGCCCCGCCCCGGCAGCCCATTGACGTGCTTGCTCTGACTTTTAATAAAACTCTTGTCTGTTTGGATCTGATAGATGACTACACCCCAGTCAGATATTAAACCGGCACAGAGAGCGAAGGGGAGGAAGACGCGGAGGGACAACGTTTACTCGAGATCAACTTTTCAGAGGGAAAGTACTCTTCAGCTCTGCCAATACCGATGTGCTCGTTTCCATCCAGGTTTCCGGAAAATGCCAGATATTTATTCTGTTTTGTGTTCGATAGCTTTCACGGAAATTTATATGAATGTCTTTCATCCACCTGGCTGATTTATCGACGCACATAAATACGACACCGGAGCGACCCGGAAACTTCGCGGCAAATCCGGGGCGCGGGCGGCGACGAGGTGAGAGCCTTCGAGGTTTGCAGTTTTTATTAAAATTGGGGCGACGACGACGGCTTGTTTGTCCGCAAAATAAACCGGGCGAAGAAAAAAAATTGCAGGTACTGAGGGACGAAATGACGATTGCATTTTCATGGTTTTGAATAATTTTAATATTGTGTTGTCGTTATAAACCACAGTTGGGTGTTAATTTAGGAAAAATTGACGTATCTGGAAGAGTTTTAAAATACGGGGACATTGTACTTGTTTGAGGGGTGACTATCAGGTTATCTGACGAATTTTGTAAAAAAGTAAACCTTTATATAGAGCCATAAATATGTAAAAATTAGTATTCAAAATGCTTCAGAATATTTTTGAAAACGATGAAATACATGTGGAAACCCATGGTATTTTTTAAAGAATTTGAAAATACCTGGAAAACCTGGTGGAAAAATTTCGGGAAATTCTGTCTCATCTTTCGAAAAATTTGAAAAAAAAATTGGAGAATCTCATGTGTTCTTTTTTTTTGGAAAAAAATTGAAAGGTTCTCAAAGGATTTTGGTGATTAGTTTTTGAAACAATTAGAAAGAAACATAGAAACCGCAGAATTTCGGTGCTCCTTGGTGTTTTGTTCTTGGTGGTATTTGAAAGAAATTTGAAAATTCCAGGTGTTCACTCTTTCAACAAATTTGAAAGAATCTTAAGAGCCTTTGGTGTTTTGTTTTTGAAAGAGTTATAGAGAATTTTGGGGACCTCTGATCTATTTTATTTTTGAAACCAATAAAAAATTTTTGGGGGCACCAGGTGTTTTTTTTGAAGATTTTGAAAGAGTCTTGAAAACGTCTGGTGTTTTATTAAAAACATGAAATCGAGAACTCGCTGTTTTATTTTTGGAATTTGAAAGAATCTTGAGGGCTCTTAGTGTTTTGTTTTTGCAAGAGTTTTAAAGAATCTTGAGGACCCTTGGTATTTTATTTTTGAAAACAATAAAAATAAGATACATTTAGGAGCACCTGGTATTTTTCTTTTTGAAGAATTTGAAACAAATTTAGAGGATCTTGATGTCTATTTTTGAAAAAAATTGAATGAATTCATCAAAAGTTGTTGGTGTTTTGTTATTAAAAGAATTATAAAGAATCGTGGGCCCACCTGGTGTTTTATTTTTGAAACCAATAATTTTTTAGGGGGGGCACATGGTGTTTTCTTTAACAATTTAAAAGAATCTGGAAACGCCTGGTGTATTAAAAATATGGAAATAATATTGAGAAGTCTCGCTGCTTTATTTTTGGAAGAATTTGAAAAAATTTTGGAAACTATCAGTGTTTTATTAAAAAAAAATTAAAGAATCTCAAATGCTTTTGGTATTTTGTTCCTGAACGAATTGGAGAGAATTTTGGCTTTTTGGGGGACATCAGGTGTTTTCTTTTGAAGAATTTGAAAGAATTTTGGAAATACCTGGTATTTATTAAAAACACTAGGGGACTATTGTTGTATTATCTTTTTGGAGAAGTTCGGTGTTTTATTTCTGAAACAAATTGAAAGAATCTCAAAGGGTCTTGGTGTTCTGTTGAAAAAAAAACTGAAAAAAATTTATTGCTTTTTGGTGTTCGTTTCTGGTAGAATTTGAAAGAAATTTGAAGATTCTCAGTGTTTAATTTTTGAACAAATTTGAAAAAATCTCGATGGTTTTTGATATTATGTTTTTGAAAGTGTTTTAAAGAATATTGAAGACCCCTGGTGTTCTTTTTGAAAATTTTTGAAAGAGTCAGGACCTCGTAGTGTTTTATAAAAACAGTTGATAGAATCTCTGGAACTTCTGCTGTTTAATTTTTAAAAGAATTTTAAAGAATCTTGGGGACCTCTGGTGTTTTATCTTTCAAAAGTATAAAAATCTTTTGGGAGCACCTGTTGTTTTTTGAAGAATTTGAAAAATGTTGGAAACATTTTCCATGTTTTATTGAAAACTTGGAAAAAATTTCGGGGACTCCTGGTGTTTTCTAATAAAAATTGAAAAAATCTCGGGAGCTTCTGTTGTTTTGTTTTTGGAAGAATTTGGCAGATTCTCTAACTTTTATTTCTGAAAATCTTTGAAAGAATCTCGAGGACCTTTGGTGTTTTGTTTTTGGAAAAGTTTTAAGAAGCTTAGGTAAAACTGGTGTTTCATTTTTGACCACAATTAAAATTTCTTGGGGGTTCAATTTTGAAGAATTTGAAAGAATCATTTAATATTTTCACTTTAAAAGAAAAAAAGGTCTTGGAAACACTAAAAAAATTGTCCAAATCTAGGAACACCTGATGTTTTATTAACAAAAATTCAATGAACTTCGGGGACTCCTGTTGTTTAGTTATTGGACGAATTTGAAAGAATTTTCAAGATGCTCGGTCTTTTATTTTTCAAAATATTTTATACGATTTCGAAAGCTTTTTATGTTTTGTTCTTGAAAGAGTTTGAAAAAACTTGGAAACCCCTAGCGTTTTATTAAAACAAAATAACAATAAAGATTGAAACTGGGAGATTCCTTCTATTTTGTTTTTGGAAGAATTCGAAGGAATTTTGGAGATTCCTGGTGTTTTATTTTTGAAATAATTTGAAAGAATCCCGAAGGCTTTTGGTGTTTTATGTTTGAAAACAATTAAAATACCTCGTTTTAAAAGAATTTTAGCGTGTTGGAGACATTTGGAGAATAATTTTTGAAGAATTTGAAAGAATCTTGGGGGCAATGATATTTATTAAAAAACAAAATAAAAAAAAAAAGAACCTCAGGGACTTCTGTTGTTTTGTTTTTGGAAAAAAAATGACAGAATGTTGGAGAATATTTGTCTATTATTTTTGAAAAAATTTGTAAGAATCTTGGAGATCTCTAGCGTTTTATTAAAGAAAAACTGAATGTATCTCTGAGATTCCTCTGTTTTGTTTTCGGGAGAATTTGAAATAATCTTCGAGGTTACTGGTGTTTTATTTTCGATAACAATTAAAAATACTTTGGGGGGCGCCGGGTGTTTTGTTTTTTGAAGAATTTTAAAGAATTTTGGAAATCCCTGGTGTTTCATTAAAAAAGAAAATTTAAAGAATCTTGATACCTCTTGGTGATTCGTTCTTGGTAGAATTTGAAAGCAAATTATCGGTGTTTAATTTTTGAACAAATGTGAAATAATTTCGAGGCCCTTTAGTGCTTCAAAAAATCTTGAGAAATCCTATTGTTTTAGAGTATAAGAATGTTGAGACTTTTGAGGTATTCACTGGAAAAGGATTTTAAAAAGTCTTGGAGCTTTATTTTTGAAAAAAAAATTGACAGGATTTTAAAGATTTTTGGTGTTTTGTCTTGAACAGATTGTAAAAAATTTTGGAAACTCCAGATGTTTTATAAAAAAAAACTTACTGCGTCTCGGAGATTACTCTGATTCAGAAGAATTTGAAATAATCTCTTAAAGATTGCTGGTGTTTTATTAAAAACAAATTGAAAGAATCTCGTTGCTTGATGGGATTTTGTTTTTGGTAAAATGTGAAAAAAAATTGAATTTTGAGGGTGTTTGGGTGCTTTGTTTTGGGAAAGAGTTTTAAAGAATCTTGAGGATTCTTGCTGTTTTCTTTTAAAAAATTTGAAAGAACACTAGTGTTTATTAAAAACATGGAGAAAACCTGGGAGACTACTGTTGTTTTATTTTTTTCTGAGAACTTCGGTGTCTTAATTTTGGGAAAAAAAGGAAAGATCGTGGTTTCTTCTTGAAAGATGTCGAAAGAATTTGGGAACCCCTAGGTTTTTATTAAAAAACAGATTCAAAGAATTTTACTGCTTCCTGATGTTTATTTTTGGTAGAATTTGAAAAAAATTTGAAGCTTCCTGGTGTTTAAGTTTTGAACAAATTTGAAAGAATCCCGAAAGTATTTGATATTTTGTTTTTGGAAGAGTTTTAAAGAATCTTGGAGACTCCTGGTGTTGGTATTAATTGTTATGTGTTTTATTTTTTCAAACAATAAAATCTTTGATGAGCACCTCATTTTTTTGAAGAATTTGAAAAATTTTCAAAACGTCTGGTATTTTATTGAAACTATGGAAAAAATCTGGTGTTCTATAATAAAAATTAAAAGAATATGGGGAGCTTTTGCTGTTTTGTTTTTGGAAGAATTTTACAGATTCTCAAAAATCTGAAAATTTTTGAAAGGATCTCGAAGGACTTTGGTGTTTTGTTTCTGGAAGAGTTTTAAAGAATCTTGGAGACACCTACCGTTTTATTTTTGACCACAATTAAAATCTTTTGGCGGTTTAATTTTGAAGAATTTGAAAGAATCATAAGCAGCCTTTGAAAACATTGGAAAGAATCTTCGGAACCCCTGCGTTTTAATTAAAAAAATTTGAAAGAATCTTGAAGACAAGAATTAACGTATTTTGTTTTTTATTTTTAGTTTTTGGAAGAATCTTGATGGTTTTCGATGTTTTGTTTTTGAAAGAGTTTGAAAGAGACTTGGGGGTACCTAGTGCTTTTTTCAAGAATTTGAAATAATCTTGGGGCCTCTGATGTTTTCATTTTATTATCTGCATTAAAAAAAAAACTGCGGGTTGTTTTGTTATTGAAAGAATTTGAAAGAATTTTGAAGATTTTCGGTTTTTTATTATTCAAAATATTTGAAAGGATTTCGAAGGTTTTTATGTTTTGTTTTCATATTGAAAAAATTTAAAGAGACAAAATCTTGAAACCCCTGTTGTTTCATTAAAAAAAATAAATAAATAAAAAAAAATCAGTGAACTCCGGAGACTCCTGTTGTTTCATTATTGGAAGAATTTGAAAGAATCTCGAAGCCTTTAAGCCCTTTGTTTTTTGAAGAATTGGAACGACCCTCGGAGGTCTCTGGTACTTTGTTTTTTGGGGAGAATTTGAGGGAATCTTAGGGATTCCCCTTGTACTATGTTTGAAAAAATTTGAAAAATTCGAGGGGCTTTGGTATTTTATTTTAATAAAAATTCGGATGTATTTCAGGAGTGCCGGTCTTCTTTTTTACTTCCCGAGCGTAAGCAAAGGAAGTATTGTAATCGAGTCCGTCGGCCGACTCTCTACTTTTACGTTTTCTCGATCTCTCATGACCCCTAGAAGACGAAGAAATAGGTCTCCCATTTCCGTCTGTCTGTCCGTCTGTCCGTCCGTCCGTCTGTCCGTCTGTTGTCCCGGATTTTTATTAGACAGATAATCTCCGAAAGTACTCGACCGATTGTTGTAAAATTTTGTACTTATATTAAGAATATCATGTAGATGGTAAAACGCTAACCAAAATTTGTCTAATCATCCCCACCACTAATGCGATGACGTCACTTCAAAATTGTACATAGTAAATGGGTTTTCAATTGTATAAAATAACATAGTCCTACACATGTAGTTTACAACTCTGAATCGACTTTTCACCCGAAACGTCCAGATTTTTGGAAAAAAAATCAAAATTATAAAACAACATTTTGAAATTTAATTTTTAATCTGCTAACCAGAATGCTTTGAAATGTTGCAGATGTTTTAAGGCTATAAAGAGCATCATAAATCTTTAGTCAAAAAATATTTACTTATCCCCTCCAAAAACTTGATGACGTCAGCTCAAAAGTTTGTGGAATAAATCATATATAAAATGTACAAAATATGATGAGTCTGTACTTGTGATCTATCACTCCATTCATATTTTTTGGATTTGCATATACAGGGTGACTCAAAAAAATTAATGAATGCGTAAATATATATTATTGATTTAATCAGGAACTACAAAACCGAATGCTCTGAAATCTTGCAGATGTTTTAAGGTCATAAAGAGCATAATAAATGTTTAGTCAAAATATATTTGCTTATCCCCTCCAAAAACTTGATGACGTCAGCTCGAAAGTTTGCCGAATAAATCATATCTAAAATGTACAAAATATGATGAGCCTGTACTTGTCATTTATCACTCCATTCATATTTTTTGGATTTGCATATACAGAGTGACTCAAAAAAATTAATGAATGCGTAAATATATTTTATTGATTTAATCAGGAACTACTGCTCTGACATCTTGCACATGTTTTAAGGTTATAAAGAGCATAATAAATGTTTAGTCAAAATATATTTGCTTATCCCCTCCAAAAACTTGATGACGTCAGCTCGAAAATTTGCCGAATAAATCATATCTAAAATGTACAAAATATGATCAGTCTGTACTTGTGATCTATCACTCCATTCATATTTTTTGGATTTGCATATACAGGCTGATTCAAGAAAATAAATGAAAGCGTAAATTTATTTTACTGATTTGCTCAGGAACTACAAAACCGAATGCTTCGAAATCTTGAAGATATTTTAAAATTATCATAAGCATGGTAATTTTTTGATCAAAACGTATTTGGTCGTCCCCCCTAAAAAATTTATGACGTCACCACAAAATTTTGCTGAATAAATCCTATCTAAAATGTACAAAATATGATGAGTCTCTTCTTGTGATTTATCATTCCAATCAAATTGTTTCGATTTGCATATACAGGGTGACTCAAAAAAATTAATGAATGCGTAAATTTATTTTATTGATTTAATCAGGAACTACAAAACCGAATGCTTTGAAATCTTGCAGATGTCAGATGTTTTAAGGTTATAAAGAGCATAATAAATTTTTAGTCAAAATATATTTGCTTATCCCCTCCAAAAACTTGATGACGTCAGCTCGAAAATTTGCCGAATAAATCGTATCTAACATGTACAAAATATGATGAGTCTGTACTTGTGATTTATCATTCCATTCATATTTTTGGATTTGCATATGCAGGGTGACTCAAAAAAATTAATGAAGGCGTGAATTTATTTTATCGATTTAATCAGGAATTACAAAACCGAATGCTTTGAAATCTTGGGAATATTTTAAAGTTATTATAAGCATGGTAAACTTTTGTTCAAAATGTATTTGTTCATCCCTCCTAAAAAAATTGATGACGTCACCCTTAAATTTTGCTGAATAAATCCTATCTAAAATGCAAAAAATATGATGAGTTTGTACTTGTGATTTATTATTCCATTCATATTTTTTAGATTTTCTTAAGAGGTGGTTCAAAAAAATTAATGAAGTCAATTTATTTTATTGATTAAATTAAAGGCAACACTTATTATTAGTATTACACCCCAACCAACCCAATTTGGTAGACACAAAATTTGTTAAAGGAAAACTCGGTTGAAACATAAGGGTAGCACGCTTATTTACATCGACTTTAACATTACAGACCTGCATTTGTTTTATGCGCTCACTTGGTTCCGCGAATGTGAAATAGACATGTTTATAATCAACCAATTGTGAATTTCACCGTCAAGAATTAAAATAAAACCCAATGTTTTATATAATAAGCGGAAGTCGAAGCAATAAAACCGATGGTCGTTTTGTTTACAGTTTCTCTGTTTGACTCTCACGTATGCTGTTACGCCTGTCATCTTAAATTAAGAATGTTTATACATACACGATTTTCAGTTGCCTCTGATACGTATACGTGAGTAAATTGTTTCGTTATTTTATTGATTATTACAAATCAATATTCAAAACGACCCAATTCATTTTCCCAAAAATTTGAGAATATAATAATTTTATTCTTAGTATTACACTACATCTATCCCAACTGATATACGTGTCCTTCCAAAAATGTTGATGACGTCATCACAATTTTTTTTTAAATTCCCACTACAAAAATGTAATGAGAAAAAAAACACAATAGGCATGCAGTCGTCAAGTTTCCGACAGCGAGGGAAGTACTGTCTAAACTCTTTAGACCAATTTTTACTTCCCGAGCGTAAGCAAAGGAAGTATTGTAATCGAGTCCGTCGGCCGACTCTCTACTTTTACGTTTTCTCGATCTTTCATGACCCCTAGAAGACGAAGAAATAGGTCTCCCATTTCCGTCTGTCTGTCCGTCTGTCCGTCTGTCCGTCTGTCCGTCTGTTGTCACGGATTTTTATTAGACAGATAATCTCCGAAAGTACTCGACCGATTGTTGTGAAATTTTGTACTTATATTAAGAATATCATGTAGATGGTAAAACGCTAACCAAAATTTGTCGAATCATCCCCACCACTAAAGCGATGACGTCACTTCAAAATTGTACATAGTAAATGGGTTTTCAATTGTATAAAATAACATAGTCCTACACATGTAGTTTACAACTCTGAATCGACTTTTCACCCGAAACGTCCAGATTTTTGGAAAAAAAATCAAAATTATAAAACAACATTTTGAAATTTAATTTTTAATCTGATAACCAGAATGCTTTGAAATGTTGCAGATGTTTTAAGGCTATAAAGAGCATCATAAATCTTTAGTCAAAAAATATTTGCTTATCCCCTCCAAAAACTTGATGACGTCAGCTCAAAAGTTTGTGGAATAAATCATATCTAAAATGTACAAAATATGATGAGTCTGTACTTGTGAACTATCACTCCATTAATATTTTTTGGATTTGCATATACAGGGTGACTCAAAAAAATTAATGAATGCGTAAATATATTTTATTGATTTAATCAGGAACTACAAAACCGAATGCTCTGAAATCTTGCAGATGTTTTAAGGTCATAAAGAGCATAATAAATGTTTAGTCAAAATATATTTGCTTATCCCCTCCAAAAACTTGATGACGTCAGCTCGAAAGTTTGCCGAATAAATCATATCTAAAATGTACAAAATATGATGAGCCTGTACTTGTCATTTATCACTCCATTCATATTTTTTGGATTTGCATATACAGAGTGACTCAAAAAAATTAATGAATGCGTAAATTTATTTTATTGATTTAATCAGGAACTACAAAACCGAATGCTTTGAAATCTTGCAGATGTTTTAAGGTTATAAAGAGCATAATAAATTTTTAGTCAAAATATATTTGGTTATCTTCTACAAAAAACTGATGACGTCAGCTCAAAAGTTTTCCGAATAAATCGTATCTAAAATGTACAAAATATGATGAGTCTGTACTTGTGATTTATCATTCCATTCATATTTTTGGATTTGCATATGCAGGGTGACTCAAAAAAATTAATGAAGGCGTCAATTTATTTTATCGATTTAATCAGGAATTACAAAACCGAATGCTTTGAAATCTTGGGAATATTTTAAAGTTATTATAAGCATGGTAAACTTTTGTTCAAAATGTATTTGTTCATCCCTCCTAAAAAAATTGATGACGTCACCCTTAAATTTTGCTGAATAAATCCTATCTAAAATGCAAAAAATATGATGAGTTTGTACTTGTGATTTATCATTCCATTCATATTTTTTAGATTTTCTTAAGAGGTGGTTCAAAAAAATTAATGAAGTCAATTTATTTTATTGATTAAATTAAAGGCAACACTTATTATTAGTATTACACCCCAACCAACCCAATTTGGTAGACACAAAATTTGTTAAAGGAAAAACTCGGTTGAAACATAAGGGTAGCACGCTTATTTACATCGACTTTAACATTACAGACCTGCATTTGTTTTATGCGTTCACTTGATTCCTCGAATGTGAAATAGACATGTTTATAATCAACCAATTGTGAATTTCACCGTCAAGAATTAAAATAAAACCCAATGTTTTATATAATAAGCGGAAGTCGAAGCAATAAAACCGACGGTCGTTTTGTTTACAGTTTCTGTGTTTGGCTCTCACGTATGCTGTTACGCCTGTCATTTTAAATTAACAATGTTTATACATACACGATTTTCAGTTGCCTCTGATACGTAGGTATACGTGAGGAAATTGTTTCGTTATTTTATTGATTATTACAAATCAATATTCAAACGACCCAATTCATTTTCCCGAAAATTTGAGAATATAATAATTTTATTCTTAGTATTACACTACATCTATCCCAACTGATATACGTGTCCTTGCAAAAATGTTGATGACGTCATCGCAATTTTTTTTTAAATTCCCACTACAAAAATGTAATGAGAAAAAAAACACAATAGGCATGCAGTCGTCAAGTTTCCGACAGCGAGGGAAGTACTGTCTAAACTCTTTAGACCAATTTTTTTAATTTGAAGGAAGCTCAGGAATCACTGGTGTTTGGTTTTGGGAGAATTTGTCTTTGATTTCGTTATGTCCACATCTAGTTTATAATACGTAATATAACATTGACATATTTTTATCAACGCGTTCATTATGTTGGAGAATGTCACGATGATAAGAATCATTTAATTGTTCCCGAGTATTTAAGTCAAATTCTTTTTTAAGCTGCCTTAACTCAGAAACAGTAAATTTTTTTAAGGATTTTTTCGCCAAATTGTTTGTCCGAATTATGATAAACAATAAATGCATTTTGTAATTCTAGAAAACGATAATCTTAACGAGACAAACAAGCTTTATTAAATACACAAGAACAGTGTGAACCGGTAGCGGGTTCCCGGTCGGAAGGTTAACCGCGGTTAGGACCACACGCCCACAATGATAAAGTTAAGACTCGTAACTATTAACTGATGTGGTCTGGGCGACGGTCGCTTTGAATAATGGCCAACTAATGTTGGGGCCACGTGGCGATATAGCCGATAGCGACGCTAAGGTGGCTTAGTTCCCGTCAGACCCATGACCTTTAAACGGAATATGAATGATTTAGTGAATATTAATGTCCGCAGTGCTTCGTATTCATTACGGCTTAATTTATGGTGTTACATCCACCAGACGCCGACTGAGGGACAAACTTTTCGCGGTTGCGGTAACACTTACACCCATCGAAACAACTCGCACCATTAAATACCCTCCACTTCGAATTACCGAAAAGCGTAGTTTTAAAAAATTTTATTTCGAGCGGCGGTCGGCGGCCACCTGCCACCACTTTTTTAGGGCGATCAATCATCGCTTAAGCGGGGTGCAGACACCACATAAAGATGTTAGAACTACAATGATAGTAGAGAAACGAGTTGGGGCATTCATCGGACTCACTGAACTGAATAATTTAATTGCATTGCAGTTCGAAATGAGCCACAAATATTTCTTTGATATCAATTACCGCAGACGGAGGTCGAATGAAAAGACAACTGTTTGTAGCGCATGAATAAACTGTGTTTTCTGGCGATGGGGTGTTTTTTGACTGGGTGGTGTCTACCTTGTGTGGTGGAAGAGGTGTATTCTGGGTTCGATTTACGCATAATCACGAAAGCGAACAAAAGGGTAAAAGACCCCATACATACAGTTAGGCTCGCCTGGTTGCAGCTCGATGACAAAATGAAAAATAATTATGGCCGTTCTGGAGCGCATAAATTAGGGGCGGTTATATTTCAGGATTTGTTCAGGGATGGAGCTGAAAAATCGTCCGATTGAAACTCATTTCGGGTTTCTTTGGTTTAACTATCTGTGAAATAATGTCTGATTTTTCAGTGAAATTAAGACATATTATATAGAATTTCAGTGCTAAAACCATCTAATGGTCATTATATTTATTGGGTTTTTATTTACTCTTAAATTTAAAGCTTCTATAACGTTATTTTATGACAAATGTGAACTTGTCTGCTCGTCCTCATCAAGGATAGAATGACGTCTTCTTTTTATTTTATAACTTAACGTATTTCTCCATTTGTGGTTTATGAATCCGTCTTGGGTTTTTACCTTCGAAATTCAGATGTTTCGAAAAAAAATCACATTTTACAATTTAACTATAAAATTGCAAAATCGGATGTTCCGAACTCTTGCAAATGTTTTAAAGTTACCGGAAACGTGGTAAATCGTTAATCGTTAATCAAAATTTCTTCGTTTATTCCCTCCAGGAATTGACAATGTTCATAGTCCGGAATTTGTGGTTTATCATACACATCGAAATTTTTAGTATAAATTTTTTTCAGTTTTTGGGTCCGGTTTGACCATTTTTCAATTCTTCAATTTTTTTCAGATTTTTGGTTCTTCAGTTTTTGGATTTTTAATTTTCAATTTTTCGACTTTTTGATTTCTCCATTTTTCGATTTTTCAATTTGCCGATTTTTTAAATTTTGGGTTTTCGATTTCTCGATTTCCCAGTTTTTGGATTTTTTGAGGTTTCGATTTCTTGACATGTCGGTTTTTCAATTTTTATAAATTTTTTCGACTTTTTGATTTTTGGGAATTTTTTAATTTCTGGATTTTTTTCGGTATTTTATTTGTCTGAATTTTTTTCTTTCGATTGTTCGATCTTTCGATTTTCTCGACTTTTCGGAGTTCAATTTGTCGGTTTTTCATTTTTCGATTTTTAAAATTTTCAATTTTTGAGTTTCCGATTTTTCTAAATTTTCAATTTTTCGATTTCCTAATTCCTCGATTAATCAACTATTTGATTTTTCCAGTTCTCGATTGCTCGACTATTAATGCTTGGATTTTTCTGTTTTTCAATTCCTCAATTTTTCGATTTTTAGTTTTTCGATTTTTCAATTTTAGTTCTTAAAAATTTTACGTTTTTTGATTATTCGATTCTACAATTTTTTGAGGTGTCGATTTCTTGACATTTCGATTTTTCAATTTTTATAAATTTTGGACTTTTCAATTTCAATTTTTGCAAATATTTCTGTTTCTGGATCTGATTTTCGATTTTACAATTTTTCATTTTTTCAGTTTTTCGCTTCTTCGATTTTCCAATGTTTCCACGTTTCGATTTTTAAAATTTTGATTTTTCAATTTTTTAGTCATTTAATTTTTTGGTTTTACATTTTTCAATTGTTCAATTTGTCGATTTGTTTCAATTTTGGATTTTCGATTTCTCGATTTCCCAGTTTTTCCACCTTTCGACTTTTGCATTTTTCAGCCTCTGGATTTCCCAGTTTTTGATTTATAAAATTTTTCGTTTTTCGACTTCTTGACATTTCGGTTTTTCAATTTTTATAATTTTTGAATGTTTAATTTTGTGGATTTTCCAAGTTTTCGATGTCTTAATTTTTTAAATCTGGATTTTTTCGGTATTTTATTTTTCCGATTGTTTTTTATGTTTCGATTGCTCGGTCTTTTGATTTTTCGACTTTTCGGAGTTCGATTTTTCGGTTTTTTATTATTCCAATTTTTCGACTCTTTAAGTTTTCGATTTTTCGTGCTTTTGATTTTTTCAATTTTTCGATATTTAAAATTTTCGATTTCTCAGTTTTTCAATTTTTTGGATTTTTAAATTTTTAATTTTCCCGTTTTTCGATTTTCTATTTAGATTTGAAAAATTTTACGTTTTTCGATTTTTCGATTCTATCATTTTTTGAGGTGTTGACTTCTTGACATCTCGGTTTTTCAATTTTTATAAATTTTCCACTTTTCAATTTACAGATTTCTCGATTTTTCAATTTTTGGTTTTCTCAGTTTTTCAACATTTCAATTTCTAGACTTTTATTTCGATTGCTCGATTTTTCGATTCTTCGACTTCTCGGATTTCCATTTTTCAGCTTTCAATTTTTTGTTTTTAAAAATTTTTGATTTTCGACTTTAAAATTTTTCGATTTCCCAATTTCTCAATTTTTCGTTTTCTCAGTTTTTCGATGTCTCACTTTGGGATTTTTCAAAATTTCCATTCTTCGATTTATTCGATTTTGTCACTTTTCGATTTCTAAATTTTAAATTTTTCAATTTTTCAATTATTTAATTTTATGGTTTTATATTTAAAAATTTTTCAATTTGTCGATTTTTTTCAATTTTGGATTTTCGATTTCTCCATTTCCCAGTTCTTCCACCTTTCGACTTTTAGGTTTTTCAGCCTTTGTATTTTCCAGTTTTTGATTTATAACATTTTTCGGTTTTCGATTTCTTGACATTTCGGTTTTTCAATTTTTATAAATTTTCGTCTTTTCGATGTTTAGATTTCTGGATATTCCAAGTTTTCGATGTCTTAATTTTTCAACATTTCAATTTTTGGGAATTTTTGAATTTGTGGATTTTTTCGGTATTTTATTTTTCCGGTTTTTTTGTTTCCATTGCTCGATCTTTTGATTTTTCGACTTTTCAGGTTTTTGATTTTTTCAATTTTTCGATATGTAAAATTTTCGATTTCTCAGTTTTTCAATGTTTGAGTTATGGGATGTTTCAATTTTTCGATTTTTCGAATTTTTACTTTTTCCATAATTAAATTTTAGATTTATCAAGTTTTCAGCTTTTCAATATTTCGAGTTAAAATATTTCGATTTTTTAAATTGTGGATCTTCGTTTTCTTCTAATTTTTATAAATTTTACACTTTTCAATTTACAGATTTCTCGAATTTTCAAGTTTTTGGTTTTCTCAGTTTTTCAACATTTCAATTTTTGGAAATATTTCAGTTTCTGGATTTTTCAAATTTTCGTTATCGATTGCTCGATCTTTCGATTTTTCGACATTTCGGAGTTCGGTTTCTCAGCTCTTCAATTTTTTGTTTTTAAAAATTTTTGATTTTTTATTTTTATATTTTCAAAATTCTTCAGTTTTTCGATTTTTCAATTTTTCGATTTCCCAACTTCACCATTTTTCGGTTTCTCAGTTTTTCCATGTCTCATGTTTGGGATTTTTCAAAATTTCGATTCTTCGATTTTCCGATTTTTCCACGTTTCGATTGTTAAATTTTAGATTTTTCATTTTTTCAGTCATTTAATTTTTTAGTTTTGCATTTTTCAATTTTTCAATTTGTCGATTTTTTTCAATTTTGGATTTTCGATTTCTCGATTTCCCAGTTTTTTAATTTTTCGACTTTTGGATTTTTCAGGCTTTGGATTTTCCAGTTTTTGATTATGAAATTTTTCGTTTTTCGATTTTTTTGAGGTTTCGATTTCTTGACATTTCGGTTTTTCAATTTTTATAAATTTTCAGCTTTTCGATGTTTAGATTTCTGGATTTTCCAAGATTTTGGTCAACATTTTTCAACATTTCAATTTCTGGAAATGTTTCAATTTCTGGATTTTTTCGGAATTGCATTTTTCCGATTTTTTTGTTTTGATTGCTCGATCTTTGGATTTTTCGACTTTCCGGAGTTCGATTTGTTGACTTTTAAATTTTTCAGTTTTTCAGTTTTTGATTTTTCTAAATTTTCAATTTTTCAATTTCTCAATTCCTCGGTTAATCAACTTTTTGATTTTCCGAGTTCCTGATTTCTCGACTCTAAATGTTTCGATTTTTCTGTTTTTCAATTCTCTGGTTTCTCGATTTCTTGGTTTATCGACTTTTCGATTTTCAGTTTTTAAATTTTAGATTTTTGAATTTTTTGACATGAATGTACATTTTTCGTTTCCTCGATTTGTCGATCTCTCAAATTTTCGATTTTTCAGTGCTTTGAAATTTTAATTTGTCAATTTTGCAAATTTTTAAATATTGGATTTTTCAGTTTTTAGATTTTCCAATTTTTGATTTTTAAATTTTACGTTTATCGATTTTACGATTTTTTGAGGTTTCGATTTCTTGACATCTCTGTTTTTCAATTTTTATAAATTTTTGACTTCGGTTTTTAGATTTATCGATTCTTAAGTTTTCGGTTTCTCAATTTTTGGGAATTTTTCAATTTCTGGATTTTTCAATTTTTCGGTATTTTATTTCAATTGCTCAATTTTTCGACTTTTCGAAGTTCGATTTTTCAGTTCTTCAGTTTTTCGTTTTAAAAAATTTTTGATTTTCGATTTTAAAACTTTTCAATTTTTTTGTTGTTCGATTTTTCAATTTTTCAATTTTACGATTTCGCAATTTCTCGATTTATCGATATTCCGTTATTTCCAATTTTTTTATTGTTCGATTTCCCGATATTCTGAAAATGAAAATTTCAAAAAATTGTAAACTAGAAATATTGAACAGAAAAATTGAAAAATCCAGAAATCAGTAATTCCAAAAAACCATAACATTGAAGAATCGAAGAATTAAAAAAAATCCAAAACTGAAAAATCGAATAATTGAGAAATCGAAAAACTGAAAAATCGAGAAATCTAAAAACTGAAAAATCCACAGATTAAAAACTGAAGACTGAAAAATTAAAAAAATTAGAAATCCAAAAATTTAAAATTTATTAAAAAAATCGATAAATCGAAAAATTGATTAATCGGAAAGTCGAAAAATTCGAAATTTTAAAAATCAAAAAAATGACAAATCGAAAAATTGAAAAATTTAAAAGTGGAGGAATAGAAAAACTGGGAAATAGAACCATTGAAAAGTCGAGAAATCGAGAAATGGGAAAATCTAAAAAAAAAAACGATTAATCAAGAAATTGAAAATTTGGAAAAATTTAAAAATTAAAAAAAATTGGAAAATCTCAAAACTGAAATATTGAAAAATTGAGACATCGGAAAACTAAAAACTCAAAAGACCTAAACACTGAAAAATCGGAGATTAAATACTGAATAACTGAAAAATCCAAGAATTGAAAAATTAAAAAAATTAGAAATTGAAAAATTCTAAATTTAATAAAAAATCGGTAAATCGAAAAATAAAATAATCGAAAAGCCGAAAAATCCTAATTTTAAAAATTGAAAAATGAAAAAATCAAAAACCTGAGAAATCGAAAAACTGAAAAATCGAACAATTGAATAAAGAATTTGAAATATTGAAAACTCGAAAAAGTTTTGTATCTACAATTTTGATTTTTTTTTTCGTTTTAATCCCGTAATTAGGTCTATTAATCCTTCACTTCTTACGTCCTGCCGTCTGCTCTACCTCTCATCCTCATGTCCGCTTGTCTTTTCATTTTTTTGTTCTTTAGTCCTTTCGTCATTGCGTCTTTTCGCCCTTCTGTCCTTTGGTCCATACCTGCTTTCGTGCTTTGGTTCCTTAGTCCTTTCGTTTTTTGGGATTTTCGTTTTTTCGTCCTCTTGTTATCTCGTTCTCTTTTCCGTTCAATTTCTCATTCTTCCGTCTTTTAGTTTTATTAATTCTTTACTCATTTCGTCCTATCGTCTTCTCGTTCTTTCGTCTTTGTGTTTGGTCGTCGTCGCGTCTTTTTATCTTGCATCCTTTCGTCCTTTGATTCCTTAGTGCTTTCGTTCTGGCGTCCCGAGAGGACGAAAAGACTAAAAAACTAATGGACTAGCGGACTGCAGAACTAAATGACCGAAAGACTAAAGGGTGAAGAGACGAAAGGATCAAAGGACTAAAGAACTTATAAAATGTTGATATTCTGTATGTTTTTTATCCAAATTTGGACGCTGGGTATGCTGGATTTTAAAAAATATTATTATTATTATTGTTACTAATGGACTGAAGAACTAAGGAACAGAACAACGAAAGGACGAAAGGACGAAAAAATGAAGAGAAATCGAAAAATTCAAAAACTGAAATCGAAAATCCAAAATTTATTAAAAAATCAAATAGTCGAAAAATTGGGGAAATGAAAAACTGAAAAATCAAAATATTGAATAGTTGAGAAATCGAGCATTGAGAAAATACAAAAATCGATTATTCAAGAAATTGAGAAAAAGGAAAAATTTAAGAATGGAATAGAATTGTATCTACAATTTTGATTTTTTCCGAAAATGTCGATGTTTAGGATAAAAATAAACGACTATGCGACTTTTTAACAATCACATAACATTTTATTCGACAAATTCTCATTAACTAGTAACTTAAAAAAAAATAAAGAAAAGCAAGTTTTCAGAGCATTCCATTTGGCAATTCTAAAGTTAAATTGCAAAGTGTTGTTATACAGTTTTGATTTTTTCTCAAAAATGTGGATGCCTAGGGTACAAACTCAACACGGAATCATAAACCACGTAATTTTATAAAATTTAAATAACAATTACTGTGGTAAGAATGTAGAAATCTTTAAAGGACCGTATAAAATAATAGAAAATAATTCTCCCAACATAGTAATCAGAGTACAAAAGGGTGTAAAAGTTTTTTAATGTCTTTTATTGGTATTAAGCTTTTAACACCACCGCAAACCCTCCCACACAAAGTACCTTTCACATCGGTCTCCAACCTACAATTCCATATTCCCGCACCCAAATTCCAGATTTGAAAAAATCCCATCAATCCCTAACCCGTCAATCCCGCCGCCTCCATCGCACACGCAATGAATTTTTTAATTAAAAAAATCATCCACGTCTTTCTCAAACAAGCCTAATCGCCCAGACGAGCCGCCGTAAACCGGCTCCGCAGAACAGGACTTCGCCCTAATTGTGAAACACAGTCCTTGCGTAAATCGCCCATGTTTGATCCCTGCCGCCATAAACGCGTATCCTTCTTCGTAAGTGCGCGTCTTAACGGTGACGGAGCCGAGTCGAGTAATTTGATCGAGCAGTGCGGCGCGGCGGCGGCGGCGGCGGCGGCGGTTAGGTATGTTTGTCACCCTAAGGACGGCGTTCACCCCGAGCCATTAAAATTCTCCGGGTGAGCAAGAGTCGCAGTAACAGTGTGGCACAACTGGCGGCATGATTCACATGTAAATGGCAACACGCGCGCCGTGCCGATCATAATCCTGGAGGCAGCAGTGACACGGCGTGACGCGCCATCAAGACTGTATCCTGCTCCTTCGGGTCGTTAGGACGGCGCGAGGACGGACTTAATTATGTGAAATGGATGCGAAGGATAAATTATGGGAAACTGGTTTTTCTGAAGACGGTTTCGGATTAAGAGCTACGTAAAAATATATATGAGTTTGGAAATTACAAGTTAACGTTTAACAGGATAATACGAATTGTCCTGACGTATGTGAAGGATTTTACTCCGGAAAACAATAATGCCAAGAACCTTTAAATAAGGTAAATTGCTGAATTATTAGTTAAAACACTATTTTTGAGGTTGAAAGGTATTATTTTAGCTGCGTGATGAAAGCTATTTCTGGCGTCTTTTTTTTTTTTAATACAATTTATTCATTTAAATTGTCCTGTTATTTCATTCTGTCTACCGAACTGTTGTCCTTTGCTCTTTTTTTTACTTTTTTTGTTATTTGTCGTTCGCCTTTTATTCATTTGTCATTCATTTGTTTATTCGTTCGCTTCGTCTTTTTGTCGTTTCGTATATTTTAATTTCATGGTTCCGTCTTTTCGCCTTTTCGTCCTTTAATGGTTTCGTCCTCTCGTTCGCTGGTTCTCTCGTCTTCTCGTCCTGTCATTTTTTCGATATTTCGTCTCTAGTCCTTTCTTCCATTAGTCCTTTCATCCTCTCGCCCTTTTGCCCTTTCATCCTTTAATCCTGTCGTCCTATCTTCTTTTCGTCCTTGCGTCCTCTCATTCTTTCGTTTTTTCATTTTTTCGTTCCTTACTTCTTTCATAAAAGGATGATGAATTTATTAAGCTCTTAGTCTTTTTGTCTTGTAATCCTCTCTTTCTGTCGTCCTTTTGTTCTCACGTCGTTTCGTCTTTTCCCCTTTTCTTTCTTCGTTTTCCCGTTCTCACTTTTCATCGTCCTCTCTCTTTTCCTTTCATCAAAAGATGATAAATTTATTAAGCTTTTAGACTTTTCGTCCTGTCATCGTTTCTTCTTCTCGTTCTTTGATTCTGTCGCCCTCGCGTTGTTTCGATCTTGCATTCTTTTGTGCTTTCTTTCTTTTCTCTATTTGTCCCTCGTTCTCTAGTTTTCTCGTCTTTTTGTGCTATTTTTTTCGTCATTTCGTCCTTTCATCCTTTCGTTTTTTCGATCCTTTGTTCCTTGGTCATTTCGTCTTTTCTTCATTTGATTCTTTCGTTCTTTAACACTTTAATCCTTTCGTCCTATCGACCTTTCGTGTTTCGTCCTCTCGTCTTCATCTCTCGTTTTTTCATCCTTTAATCTCCTCCTATATTACTCATTTAGTTCTATTAATTCTTTACTTCTTACGTCCTGTCGTACTCTCTTTTTTTATCCTTTCGCATTTTCGTTCTTGCATTCTTTCATTTTTTAATTTTTCGTCCCTTACTCCTGTCATAAAAGGATGATGAATATATTAAACTCTTAGTCTTTTTGTCTTGTAATCCCCTGTTTCTGTCGTCCTTTCGTTCTCACGTCGTTTCGTCCTTTCCCCCTTTTCTCCCTTCGTTTTCTCGTTCTCACTTTCCCTCGTCCTTTCGCCCTTTCGCCCCTTCATCCTTTAATCCTGTCGTCCTTTCTTCTTTTCGTCCTTGCGTTCTCTCATTTTTTCGTTCCTTACTCCTTTCATCAAAAGATGATAAATTTATTAAGCTCTTAGACTTTTCGTCCTGTCATCGTTTCTTCTTCTCGTTCTTTGATTCTGTCGCCCTTGCGTTGTTTCGATCTTGCATTCTTTTGTCCTTTCTTCCTTTTGCCTATTCGTCCCTCGTTCTCTAGTTTCCTCGTTTTTTTTTCTATTTTTTTCGTCATTTCGTCCTTTCATCGTTTCGTTTTTTCGTTCCTTTGTTCCTTGGTCATTTCGTCTTTTCTTCATTTGATTCTTTCGTTCTTTAACACTTTAATCCTTTCGTCATATCGACCTTTCGTCTTTCGTCCTCTCGTCTTCATCTTTCGTTTATTCATCCTTTAATCTCCTCCTCCATTACTCATTTAGTTTTATTAATTCTTTTACTTTTTACGTCCTGTCGTACTCTCTTTTTTTGATCCTTTCGTCCTTTCGTTCTTGCACCCTTTCGTTTTTTAATTTTTCGTCCCTTACTCCTTTCATAAAAGGATGATGAATTTATTAAGCTCTTAGTCTTTTTGTCTTGTAATCCTCTCTTTCTGTCGTCCTTTCGTTCTCACGTCGTTTCGTCCTTTTCCCCTTTTCTCCCTTCGTTTTCTCGTTCTCGCTTTTCCTCGTCCTCTCGTCCTTTTGCCCTTTCATCCTTTAATCCTGTCGTCCTATCTTCTTTTCGTCCTTGCGTCCTCTCATTCTTTCCTTTTTTCATTTTTTCGTTCCTTATTCCGTTCATCAAAGGATGATGAATTTATTAAGCTCTTAGTTTTTTCGTCCTGTCGTCATTTCTGCTTCTCGTTCTTTGATTCTGTCGTCCTTTCTTCCTTTTCTCTATTCGTCCCTCGTTCTCTAGCTTCCTCGTCCTTTGTACTTTTTTTCGTCATTCAGTCCTTTCATCCTTCCGTTTTTTTGTTTTTCGTTCCTTGGTCATTTCGTCTTTTTAATGATTTGATTCTTTGGTCCTTTAACATTTTAATTCTTTCGTCCTATCGGCCATTTGCTCTCTAATCCTGTCGTCCTATAGTCCTTTCGTTCTTTCGTCTCTTCGTCCCCTCTACCTCTCGTCCCCTCTTCTTCCATTACTCAGTTAATTCTATCAATTCTTTACTCCTTACGTCCTGTCATACTCTCGTCCTTTGATCCTTTCGCCCTTTCGTTTTTGCGTCATCTCATGTTTCCATTTTACGTTTCTTGATCATTTTTCTTTTCTTGGTCTTTTTGTCTTTTCGTGTTTTCGTCTGTTCGTCCTTTAATCCTTTAAACCTTTTGACATTTCATCCATTCGTCCTTTCCCCTTTTCGCCCTAATGTCCTTCGGTCTTTCCAACCTTTCGTTTTGTTCCTCTATTTAGTTCTATTATTCCTTCATTTCTAATATCCTGCCGGATTCTCTTCCTTTCATCCCGTCGTCCTCTCTTCCGCTTGTTTTTTCATTTTTTTTTGTTCTTTAATCCTTTCGTCATTGTGTCTTTTCGTCCTTGCCTTGTGTCGTCTTTTGGTTGCTCAGTCCCTTCGCATTTTCGGATTTTCGTGCTTTCGTTTGTTCGTTCTCTCGTTCTCTCGTTCTCTAGTTTTCTGGCTCTCGTCCTTTAATCTTTTTGTCTTATTATTTTTTCGCCATTTCATCCATTCGTTTTTTCATTCCTTTGTTCCTTGATCATTTCGTCTTTTCACCTTTTGATCCGTTCGTCCTTTAATATTTTAATCCTCTTCTATCGCCTTTCGTTCTTATACCCTCCCGTTCTTTTGTTCTCTTATCCTATCGTCCTATAGTCTTTCCGTCCTTTGATCCTATCCCCCTTTGTTCTTGCGTCTTTTCGTCTTTTCGTCTTTTTGTCCTTTAATCCTTTAATCCTTTAGATCCTTCGGTCTCTCTTCCATTCGTCACATATCCTCTCGCCCTCCCGTCCTTTTGTCCTTTCAACCTTTCGTTTTAGTCTTCTATTCAGTTCTATTAATCCTTCACTCATTACGTCCTGCCGTCTTCTCTTCCTTTCATCCTGTCGTCTTGTCATCGTTTAGTCCTGTCGTCCTCTTTTTATCTTGTCCGCTCGTCCTCTTGTCTTTCATTTTTTTTGTTTTTTAGTTCTTGCGTCATTGCGTCTTTTTGTCCTTTGGTTCTTTAGTCCTTTCGCCTTTTTACATTTTCGTGCTTTTGTTTTTTCATCCTCTCTTTATCTCTTTCTCTTGTCCTTTCTTTCTCTCATCCTTTCGTTCTTTCATCCTTCCTCTAAATGTTTTCTTCAATTAGTCCTTTAGTTTTTTTTTTCCTTGCGTCCTTTTTATCTTGTACACTTTCGTCCTTTAATTCCTTAGTCCCTTCGTCTTGGCGTACCGGGAGGACGGAAGGACGAAAAAACTGATGGACTAGCGGGCTACAGAACTAAAGGACTATTGAAGGAATAAAGAGCCAAAAGGCTAAAGGGCCAAAAGACAAAAGGGTGAAGAGACGAAAGGATCAAAACACTAAAAGACTAATGGGATTAAAAAGGCTGAAATAAGAAAGAACAAAAGGACGAAAGGACGAAAAAGTGAAGAAAAAAAAGGGCGAAGGACTGAAGGACCAAATCAACTAAGGACTCCAGGAGTAGAAAAGGAACCAAAGAAAAAATGAAGAAAAAACAAGGACAGGTCGAACGGATGAAGGAATGAAGGACGAAGAACCGAAGGAAAAAGGAACCAAAGTATTAGAAAGGCAATAAAGAATGAAAGAACTAAAAAATAAAAGAACTGGAAGGTGAAAGCACCAAAGGATCAAGGAGTAAAGACTTAACTGTGGAACTAAAGGACGAAAGGACTAAAAAACGAAGTAACCGAGGAACAAGAGAACTAAAAAACAATTGATGAAAGATTGGAGGACTAAAGGTCTAAAAGATTAGAGAGGGACTAAAGGATTAAAAAACTAAAGGACCAAAGAACTAATGGAGGAAAAAACTATAGGTGGAAACAGCGGAAGGACAAAAAATGAAAGGACGAGAGGACGACAGAACAAAAGAATAAAGATCAACAGAATGAAAGACTAAAGGACTAAAAAACTAGAGAAGGACCAAAGAATTAAAGAACTAAAAAACTAAAGGACTAAATTACGAAAGGACTAAGTAACGAAAGGACGAAAGGATGAAAAACGGAAGAACAAAAAAAAATGACGAAGAACTGAAGGACAAAAGGACTGAAAGATTAGAGAAACCCTCAAGAATTAAATAACTAAAAACTAATGGTTTAAAAGAGCAAAGCAATAAAAGGTGAAAGGACGAAAAGATCAAAGGACTAATAAAACTAAAAGCCCAAAAACTCACTGAAAAAAAATTACAGGACGAAAGGGTGAAGGAACGAAGAACCAAAGAACTGAAACACTAGAAAAGCACCAAGGATTTAAAGCACTAAAAAGCTAAAGGACTAAAGGAGCAAAGGATTAAATAGTGAAAGAACGAAAAGACCAAAGGAATAAAGTACTAATAATACTAAAGGATCAAAGGACTAATGAGAGGACGAAAAGATTGAATGGCTAAAAAAAGGATGGAAAGACGAAGAGACGATGAAATAAAAAATAACCAACGATAGACTGAAGGACTAAAAAATGAAAGATTAGAAAGAACTAAAAAACTCAAGAATTAAAGAACAAAAATCTCAGAGACTACAGAATATTAAAAAAATCTGGAAATTTTTAAAATCCAAAAACTGGAATATTTGAAAAATTCGAAATTTTTGAAAAATACAAAAAATCTGAAAATCCTGAAAAATTCAAAAAACCTGGAAATTTTGGAAAATTAAAAAAATTTGAAAATTTTGAAAAATCCAAAAAATCTGAAAATTTTGACAAATCCAAAAAATTTATAAATTCTGAAAAATCCAAAAAATTTGGAAATTTTGAAAAATTCAAACTGGAAAATTTGAAAAATTCGAAAATTTTGAAAAATTAAAAAATCTGCAATTTTGGAAAATTAACAAATTCGAAAATTTTGAAAAATCCAAATTATATATCTGGAAATTTTGAATAATCCAAAACATCTAGAAATTTTGGAAAATTCAAAAAATCTGGAAATTTTGAAAAATCAAAAAACTGTGATAAATCAAAAAAATCTGGAAATTTAGGAAAATTTAAAAAATTCGAAGATTTTGAAAAATCCAAAAAATCTGAAAATTTTGAAAAATCCGAAAAATTTGGAAATTTTGAAAAATTAAAAAAATCTGCAAATTCTGAAAAATCCAAAAATCTGGAAATTTTTGAAAATTAAAAACCTGGAAATTTTGAAGAATCTAAAAAGTCTGAAAATTTTGAAAATTCCAAAAAATCTGAAAATTTTGAAAAATCCAAAAAATCCGGAAATTTTGGAAACAAGCCCCAAAAAACAAAAAAAAACTGCGAGAGAAAAAACCGATAAAAAAACGACAATAAAGGTGACAAAAAATGCTGAAAAAAAAACTAACAAAATTAAGGGACCAAAGGACTAATGGAAGAAAAAACTGAAGGACGAAAAGGCGGCAGGACTAGGGCACGAGAAGAAAAAGGAACAAAGGACGAAGGACTGAAGAATTAAAAGAAGAACCAAAGGATCAAAGGACGAAGGACGAAAGGGCACAAGTACTAAAGGTTGAAAGTACGAAAGGACGAAAGTACGAAAGGACGAAAGGAGGAAAAGACGAAACGACGAAAGGACAAAATGACGAAAGGATGAAAGAACGAGGGGGCGAAGAAACGAAAGAATAAATCACTGCAGAATCAAAGAAAGAGAAGGACTATGAATGAAGAACAAAAAAACTCAAGAATAATAGAATTAAAGAGCTAAAAATCTTTAGTCAAAGAACTAATAAAATTAAGGGATCAAAGGACTAATGGAAGAAAAAACTGATGGACAAAAAGGCTACAGGACTAAGGCACCAGAGGAAAAAGGAACAAAGGACGAAGGACTGAAGAATCAAAAAAATAAAGGGAAATGCCAAAGGATCAAAGGACGAAAGGACGAAAGGTCGAAAGAACAAAAGGACGAAAAAACGAAGGGACGAAAGGAAGAAAGAACCAAATAGCGAAAGAATGAAAGGACGAAAGGACGAAAGGACGAAAGGAAGAAAGGCCGGAATGGCGAAAGAACTAAAAGACGGAAGGACGAAAGGGTGAAAGAATGAGGAAGCGAAGAAACGCAAGAATAAATCACATAACATTGCAGAATCAAAGAACTAAAAGACTCAAGAATTATTGAATTAAACAACAAAAAATCTCGGGGAGTAAAGAACTAACAAAGTTAAGGGACCAAAGGACTAATGGAAGAAAAAACTGAAGGACGAAAAGGCTGCGGGATTAAGACACGAAAGGAAAAAGGAGTAAAGGACGAAGGACTGAAAAATAAAAAAAATAAAAAAAAGACCAAAGGATCAAAGGACGAAAGGACGAAAGGATCAAAGGACGAAATTACGAAAGGACGAAAAAACGGAAGAATGAAGAAACAAATCACGAAAAACTGAAGAACAAAAGGACGAAACGACCAGAGAAAGCCTAAAGAATTGAAGAACTAAAACCAAGTGTCTAAAGGAGCAAATGATTAAAATGTGAACGGACAAAAGGATCAAAGGACTAATGAGAGGACGAGACCGAAAGACTAAAAAAAGGGCGAAAAGATGAAAAGACGAAGGAACAAAAAATAACAAACGATAGACTAAAGGACCAAAGAAATGAAAGACTAGAAAAGGACTAAGGAATTAAAGAACTAAAAAATTAAAGGACTAAAAAGCAAACCCCTAAAGCCTGCAAGAACGATACGATTAAAGGACTACGGAATAAAAATCGAAAAGTTGAGGAACGAAGGACAAAAGGACAAAAAGACGATGAAAGAACGAGAGAGCGATGAAACAAAAGAATAAATCACATAACACTGCAAGATCAAAGAACTAAAATTCTAGAGAAGGACTAAAGAATAAAGAACTAAAAATCTCGTGGATTAAAGAACTAATAGATCCAAAGGATCAAAGGACGAAAGGACGAAAGGATTAAAGTATGAAAGGACGAAAGGACGAAAGTACGAAAGTACAAAAGGACGAAGGGACCAAAGGACGAAAGAGAGAATTAACGAAAGGAGGAAAAGACGAAATGACGAAAGGACGACAGGACGAAAGGACTAAAGGACGAAAAAACGAAGGGACGAAAGGAAGAAAGGACCAAATAACGGAAGGATGAAAAGACGAAAGGACGAAAAGACCAAAGGACGAAAGGGAGAAAGAACGAAAGGACAAAAGGACGAAAAAACGAAGGGACGAAAGGAAGAAAAGACCGGATAACGGAAGGATGAAATAACGAAAGGACGGAAGGACGAAAAGGCCAAAGGACGAAAGGAGGAAAGGACGAAAAGACGAAAGGACGAAAGGACCAAAAAGGAAGCATATTTTAGTTTGAACGACTTCTAAATAGTGAAGAGTCTTAAGTCAATATTAAGAAATAGGAGTAATTAATAAAGTGCTAATTACAAATTCCGAAAATTATTAAAATTGTTAAATATTCAGGTTGCAAAATTTTAGAATCACGCAATTTTAGAATATAATTTGCAGTCATCGTTCATCAACATAGACTAGAAACGACATTTCAAGCTTGAATTTTCTAAAAAAAACTTATTTATTCCTTGTAGAGTAATAAACAAAGAAATTACTAAAAACAAGAAATTTTAATGAGACTTTTGAACGTAACTTGATTCCTTTTCAACAGAGGCACGAAAGTTGAAGCTCATTTAAGAAGAACAAACTCAAGTACAGCCCTGCTGTGTGTGCACATGCTTTAACTTTGATAGCTGATTAAGTAGTAGCAAAAATTTGTAAAAGGTGACAATAATTTTGGGTCATAATCAAATTCTAAATTTTTTGTCTCTTAGCAATCGTCATGAATACGAGTACACCGAAATCTCATATTAATACCAAATAAGCAGAATTTTAAAACCAAAGAAAAAGCGACAAATACATCATAAACTTCCCTAATTTTATTAAAAGCCCTTTAATTCAACTCAAGCAAAAATCCTCCGGAACAAAAAACTTTCAAGCATTCCCGTTTATGCTCCCCGGGAGCGGCGCAAAATTTCTCCGCAATAAAGAAAAAGACCCATTAGTATACGGAATGCAGCGGTGATGTGCAAGTGACGTTTAAGGAGAAGTGTCTGAGTTCGTAAGGAGACGTTCGTCGGTTTGGTTTGCGAGGGCATAGTTTAGGGCCGGGCGGATTCCTTCCCCTGCAATCCCGCGGACAACAGCTCCGGCTGGCTCGAGAAGAATGCTCGGATCAGACGATATTAGATTCCCTGCACATAGCTGCCCACCCGTCCCTATTTTTCTCCTGCAACGCGCGATATATCTGCCAGAGCTGGACAGAATTCTTATCCCGACGAATTCTTTCTCTTCTTTTCCACAACCAGGCGGTGGCGGCTCACGGAACGCAGGGCCGCACTGAAGAATTTATAGTTTTTTTATCCAGCGATCGTTTCTAGGTGTCAAATTCGTTATTTAATGTTTAACGTGGTTTAAAGCTAATCTTAATTTGTTTTGTAAATGCTTGAAAGAATAATAATGACAATAATGTTTATTCGTGCTATAATCTTGAACCTCCTGAATACGAATCCGGACTCAGAATTAGCCTACGGAGTTTTCTGATTTTTTTCTTCCTGAGCGTAAGCTAAGACAGTATTGTAATCGAGCCTATCGGGCGACTGGTTACTTTAATGTTTTTTCGACGTAACATGACCTTTAGAGTACGAAAAAATTGACCTCCAATTTTCGTCTGGCTGTTTGTCTGTCTGTCGTGTGTCCGGATTTGTATTACACGTCATGTTAGGAATATCATGTAGTTTATTTTATTTTTACAACAGAATTTACAATTTTACTTTAAAACTGCTAAATTGAATGCTTTCAAGTCCTGTAAACGTTTTAAGTTAAATCATTAGTCAAAATTTATCCGTCCATGCCCCAATTTTTTCGAATAAATGTTTTTAAATGTTAAAATAATAACATAGTGCTGGAATTGTAATTTATGGATCTGCCTTGAATTTTTATCCTAGATATCGAGATTTTTGGAAAAGTCAAAATTTTAGATAGAACGATTTTTGGATTTCTTCATTTTTCGATTTCTTAATTTTTAAATGTTTCAGTTTTACGATTTTTCAGTTTTTGATATTTCAAGTTTTTCAGTGATTCGACTTCTGGATCTTCTAATTCTTCCACTTTTTGGTTTTAGATTTTTCGATTTTTCAATGTGTAGCTTTATAAATTTTTTGGTTTTTCAATTTTTCGATTTCTCTATTTTTCGAGATTACGAATTTCCAATTTTTCCATTTACTTTTAGTTTATTTTTATTTTAAATTTTTCAGTTTTTCAGTTTTCAACTTTCGAATTGAAGAAATCGAAAAATCGAAACATTGAGAAATCGAAATATCAATTTCTCAATTTTTCGATTTTTCGACTTTTGGTGTGCTCGATTTCTCGTTGTTTTGATTTTTCCAATTTTTCGATGTTGCAATTTATCGATTTCGAAAATTTTCGTCGTTTCAGTTTCACAATTTTTCAGTTTTTCAATTTTTACATTTTTTTAAATTTTGGATTTTCGATTTCAAAATCTCGAATCGAAATATCAGTTTGATTTTTGAGTTTTTCGAGTTTTTAAATTTTAATTTTTTTAGTTTTTTGATTTTTTAATAAGTACTTGCGTTTTTTTAATTTTGAATTTTTGATTTTTGAATTTCTTGATCAATCGATTCTTTGGTTTTCTCATTTCTCGATTTCTCAATTTTTAAATGTTTCGAAATTTCAGTTTTTCATGTCTTCATTTTTTGAGTTTTCAATTCTTCAATTTTTCGATTTTTCAATTTTTTGATTTCTCAAGTTTATGATGGTTCAGTTTTTGGAATTTTTCAATAATCCGATTCTTTAATTTTCCTTGCATTTTTCAATTTTTCGATATTTCAGTTTTGGAATTTTTCAATATTTCGATTCTTCTATTTCAATTTTTCGACTTTTTGATTTTTACCATTCACATTTTTCAATTATGCGATTTTTTGATGTTTCGATTTCTCGATCTTTCGATTTTCAGTTTTTTGATTTCGAGACATATCCATTTTTTTTGTTGTTTAATTTCTCGGTTTTTCGAGTTTTCAGATTTTTGGGTTACTTACCGATTTTTTTAATTTGAAACTAATTTTTTTTTCATTTTTACAATTTTGGCCTTTTTCGATTTCTCAATTTTTGGATTTTTCGACTTCTCCAAAGAGCAAAAGATTGAAAAATCGAATAATCGAAAAATCGATTACTAGATTAATTGATCTTATGATGTTGCGATCTTTCGATTTCTCATTTTCTCGATTTTCAACTTTTCGGCATTTTGAGTTCCTAATTTTCGTCGTTTCAGCCTAAATTTTCGTCATTTCAGCCTAAATTTTCGCCATTTCAGTTTTGTAATTTTTCAATTTGTCGAATTTTCAGTCTTTTGATTACTCAAGTTTCCGATTGTTCAATGTTGGCGATTTTTAAATTTTGGATTTTCGATTTCTCGAATTCTCGGTGTTTCGATTTTCCGCTTTTTGAATTTTTCAAATTTAAAATTTTGGTTTTTAAATTTTTCTATTTTTCGATTCTTTATTTTTTTGATATTTTAACTTTTCAATTGTAGAAATTATAGATTTTTCGGTTTCTCGAATTCTCGATTACCAATTTTTCGATTTTGCGGTTAATCGATATTTCTATTTTTCAATTTTTCAACTTTTTAAATGTCTGATTTTTCAATTTTTTGATTTTTTATATGTTTTTATTTTTCAATTTTTCTTTTCTTGACATCGTGATGAATTGATTTAAAAATTTGTTCGACCTTTTAATTTTTAAATTTCTCGAATTGTTTTCGATTTGTCAATTTTTTAAACGTTCAATTTTGGGAACGTTTCAATTTCTGGATTTTTAAAATTTTGGATATTTTAATTATTCGTCTTTTTGATGATTTAATTTTCCGACTTTTAAAACTCCGGATTTTTTAATTTTTTGACTTCTTGAAACATCAGTAGATTTTGATGTTCCGATTTTTCAATTTTTCGTTTTCCAAAATATTTGTCATTTCAGTTGTGGAATTTTTAAATTTGTCGATTTTTCAGTTTTTTGACTGTCCAATTTTCCGATTTTCCAATGTTTGCGATTTTTTAAATTTTGGATTTTTCAATTTCTCGATTTCACTTTTTGAATTTTTGATTTTTAAATTTTAGATTTTTGAATCTTTAAATTTTTCGGTTTTTTGATGTTTCAATGTCAATTTTTCAATTTTTGGATTGTTTTCTGTTTCGATATTTTAATTTTTCAATTTTTTTAATTTCAGATTTTTCAAATTCAGTATTTGTCGATTTTCCAGTTTTTAAATGTTTGATTTCTCAGTTTTGTGATTTTTCAATTTTTTAAATTTTATACTTTTCGATTTCGATTTTTCAATTCGAATTAAAAATTTTTTAGATTCTTGAAGTTTTGCTTTTGTCAGTTTTTCAACATTTCAATTTTCGGAAGTTTTGATTTTTTGGATTTTTTAAGTTCTGGATCTTTTAATTTTTACATTTTTTGATGTTTCGATTGATCGATCTTTCGATTTTTTGACTTTTAAATTGTTTGACTTTTCGGTTTTTCAATTTTTCGATTTTTAAATTTTAGTTTTTTTAATTTTTCAATGTTTCGATTTTTTGATGTTTTAATATCTCGATTTTTCAAATTTCTATTCTTTAATTTGTTGATATTTTAATTTTTCAATTTTTTAAATTTCATATTTTTCGATTTTCCGATATCTTGATTTCTCGATTTCCGATTTATAGATTTTTCAGTTCTTCGATGTTTCTATTCTTCAAATGTTCGATTTTTTCAATTTTTGATTTTTCAATTTAATATTTTTTAAATTTTATATTTTTCAATTTGAATTTTTCGATTCCTTAACATCTCGGTTATTCGATTTAAGAACATTTTTTGACTTTTCGATTTTTAATTTCTCGATTTTTCAGCATTTCAGTTTTGGAATTTTTCAGGTTTTTCATTCTTCAAATTTTCAATTTTTTAATTTCTCGATTTCTCAGCTTTTCAATTATTCCTCTACTAAATTTTTCGATACTTCAGTGTTGGGATTTTTCAATCTTTCGATTTTTCAATTTCTGGATTTCATTTTTCGATTTTTCAATTTTTGATGTTTCTAAGTTTGCAATGTTTCAATTTCTCAATTTCTCGTTGAATCAATTTTTAATTTTCCCATTTTTCGATTTCTCAATTTTTCAATTTTTTATTTTTTAGATTTTTGAATTTTCGACTTCGATTTTTTGACTTCCAATTTCTCGATTTTCCGTTTTTTCTATTTTACAAATCTTAGATTTTTCGATTTTTCGATTTCTCGATTTCTCGATTTCTCGATTTGTTGATTTCTCGATTTTTCAGTTTTTCAGATCTTCGATATTCCATTTTTTCGAATTTTTAAATTTCAAATTTTTCAGTGTTTCGATTTCTGGATTTTTCAATTTTTCTTCTTCTCGGTGTTAGATTTTTCGGTTAACCAATTTTTTGATTTTTCGATTTTGCAATTTTTTGGTTTTTAAATTATATTTTAATTTTTCAATTTTTAAAATATCAGTTTTTCCGATTTCCTGAATTCTCGATTTCTTGATTTCCAATTTATAGATTTTTCCGTTCTTCGACGTTTCTATTTTTCAAATGTTCTCGATTTTTTCAATTTTTTTGCTTTTTAAGTTTCATGTGTTTCAATTTCAATTTTTCAATTTCTTAACATCCCAGTTATTTAATTTAAAAAAAAAACGACTTTTCGATTTTTAGATTCTCGATTTTTCAAGTTTTAGATTATTTGTGGGTATTTCAACATTTCAATTTTTGATTTTTTGATTTTTCAGTTTTTCAATTTTTCGATTTTTAAAATTTTTACTTCCCGAGCGTAAGCGAAGAAAGTATTGTAATCAAATCCGTCTACCGATTCTCTACTTTTACGTTTTCTCTATCTTTCATAATATCTAGAGTACGAAGAAATAGGTCTTCCATTATCTGTCTGTCTGTCTGTCTGTCTACAGGTCTGTCCGGATTTTTGTTAGATAGATAATCTCCGAAACTACTGGACCGATTATTCTCAAATTTTATATATGTATTAGAAATATCGTGTAGATATTCAACAATTTGATGACGTCCGCTCTTTATATTGCATAATTAACATTACTGAAATTTTATGAAATAGGGGTTGACGGGTTGAAATTAACGGGCACCATATATATTTTTTTCATTGGATAAAATAATTTTATTAAATTTTATTGATCAGATTAAGAACGAAATAATGATTAAATAAGAATCTACGTGACATTTTTCTGATGAATAAACAAAAACACTTTTAGTTCTTTATTACTGCTGAGAGGCCATTTTTACTTATTTTTGCGCGTAAGCAAAGGAAGTATAATAATCGAGTCCGTCGGGTGAATTGGTACTTTCATATTTTCTCGACGTTTCATGGCCCCTAGATAGGGCTGTAACTAGGGGGATGTTAATTACAACATCTAAAATCAAAAGAAATGGGAATGTTTTATTTAATAAGTCGAAGTCGAGCAATAAAAATCTCTGGACCATAGCACTGTAATCCGGTTTTTTAAAGTCGTAGAAAATGTCGTTTGTTTAGTTTATGATTTCTCAATTTGTGGCTCAAAAAACCTTGATTGAAACTAAAAAAACATTTTGTCATGGCCAACCCTTGAACTCGAAAAATATTTTTCGAGAAACACATTCATCCACTGTTACTGTAAAAAACGCCCGTTGAACTGAAAAATTCTCTGTTTCCTTGAAAGCGATTCCAGTCACCAATTTCCGGAGCGGGACCGCAAAAACAAAACCCAAAGATCCCGGATCGTGTCCACGCAAAATTTCCCGATTTCCCGGCGCCCATTCCGCGGTTTGCAAAACCGAAGCCGTCGATTTTCTTGTGCGGTCACGAATCGGCCTCGGCAGCGTTTTCGCACATGTTACACATAACGACCGAGCAAATGGAATCCAATAAGCGATTTACGAGGCCAAGACGATTTACAGCTTGACGCATAAACATTGCAATATCCGGGCGGTAGTCCGGATCCCGGAATGGCGCACGATATTGTGCCATACAGTTCGTCACTTGTCATCGGGCCTTAAACGACCGCTCGTAAAGTCGAGCTTAGGGAGGCGGCGAACTCATTCGCTCGCCCCCTGCTTCACCACTTTTACCTGTTTATAAAGGATAATAAAGCCTTATTGCAGTCCCGACATGGCGCCATATTTTCTCGACTCCGGTCTTAACCTCCGCAAGTTCCGGTTTTAAGTGCTCGCTGCCTTCGGAGGCGCTCCCTCGACGAGCGGATCCATTATGAGGTCGCGTCTTGAATATGCTCGGCGCGGGAAATTACCGGAGGACGATCGCGAATATTATTAACAAATTTCGGGGAGGTGTGTGGTATCGGGGGGATTTTAAGGGCGGTTGATGGGGGTGAAAGTGGGACGAAATGTCGGGTTTTTAACGAATCGTTACGGGAAATTTCTGGCGAGTTAAAGCGGAGGTTTTATTGCTCTGTTTCCTGGTCGTGGCGAGGTTTACACGAAGATGATTAGTTTTAGAACTTAAAAATATTATAAAATCTGCTTTCATCAGGGTTATCGTACTTATCGTAAACAATGAATTCAAGTTTTTTGAAATTCTGGTCAAACTGATTTTTTTCATTCCTTCTAGAAAGACGATGACGTTTAAATGTTTTTTCTAATGATTATTTATGTTGTTCCTATTTTGGTAGTGTTCTTAAATTTTTTTGAATCGTTTACTTCGAAATATAAATATTTACTTTATCGATATTCTTAAGAAATGTTAAATAGATTCTCCCAAAATGCTCTGAGACATGTTTTAAAGTTAATACGTTTATATCGATCAGAAAATGATGGTATCACTTCAAAAAATTATTCAGTAAATAGTGTTTCATTTGCGTTATTTTGAAATATCACTTTAGGAGAGATTGAATTTTTACTGTTGGAACTTTCCTTGCCTCCGAAGCGGAATCAACTCTACAAATAAACTAAATCCATTGAAATTTAAATATATGTAATGTAAACATTAGCATGCATTACTATGTTGAATAAATTTCACGAAAATTGGAAAGATCGTTTGAAGTAACGAAAACAATTATCGGTTTAACAAAATTTCAAACAATCTATATATTTTCTGTGGCAGTAAATATTTTCATTGTTTCCTACAATTTTCGCAAATGCAATTCAAGGTAGTTGTGGATTAATAAAAAACTATCTAAGCAGGCTATTATTGTTTCTCTATTTGTCGGTTTTCCGATATTTCCATTTCTATGTTCATCTGTTCGTCTGTTCACCTATGTTTCTGTTTTTTTTATTTCAATGTTCGTCTGTTTCTTTATTCCTCCTTTTATGTATTTCTCTAATTCTCTGTTTTTTGTTTCTCTTTATATCTTTTTTTCTATTTCCCCGTTTCCTTGTTTCTTTATTCCTATAGCTCTCTGCATCTCTATTTTGCTGTTTCTCTTTTAATTCTTTTCTCCATTTCTTTGTTTGTTGTTCCTCCATATATTTGCCTATTTTTTCTGTTTTTTTTCCTCTGTTTCTCAGCTTTTCAGTTACTGCTTCTCTGTTTCTCAGTTTTCCCGTTTTCTTGTTTTGTTGTTTTCTCGTCTGTCTCTTTCTCTGTTTCCCTATTTCTGTTTTCCCATTTCGCTGTACCTCTGTTCCAGTAGTTTTCTGTTTCTCTGTTTCTCTTTATCTCTATGTCTCTGTTTCTGCCTCTTTATTTCTTTTTTTCCTTTTCCTTTTTTTTTACTTTTTTTCCCATTTCCCCTCTTCCTTGTCTCATCGTTTCTTCGTTTCATTGTTTCATCTTTTCATTGTTTCTCCAGTTCTCCGGTTTCTTAGTTTTATCGCTTTTTTTCCCTGTTTCCACATTTCTCTGTTTCATCACTTCATCGTTCCTACGTTTCTTTTTCCGTTTCTCAGTTTCCCCGTTTTCCAATTTCCCAGTTTCCCCGTCTTCTTGTTCTGTTTTTCTGTTTCCCCGTTTTTTTCTTTCTGTTTCTGCTTCTCTGATTATTTGTTTCTTTGTTTCCCTGCCTCTCTGTTTCCCCATTTCTCTGTTTACTCGTTTCTCTGTTTCTATGCTCCAGTTTCAGTGTTTCTCTTGATTTCTCTTTTCTGTATCTATGTTCGTGGCTCCTCGGTTTTTTTGTTTCCCCGTTTCTTAGTTTCTCTTCTTCTCTCCTTTTCCCTGTTTATCTGTTTTCATTGTTTCTGTTTTTCCATTTTCCCATTTCATCGTTTCCTCTCTCCCCGTTTCATCGTTCCATCGTTCCATTGTTTCATCTTTTCATCGTTTCATCGTTTCATCGTTTCTACGTTTCTCCGTTTCTCCGATCCTCCGTTTCAGTGTTTCCCCGTTTTCGCACTTTTTCGTTTTTCCGTTTCCCAGGTTTCGGATTCCCATTTCTCGATTTTCCTACTTCTTTATTTTTCTGTTTCTCCATTTCGTTGTTTCTGTTCCTGTGTTTTTCTCTATACCTCTTTCTATCTGCGTTTGTTTCTCAAGTTATTTGTTCCTCTGTTTATTTCTTTCTCCACTTCTTTGTTTTTCTGTTTTTCAAATTCTGTTTTTTGGTTTTCTCTATCTGTATTTCTCTGTTACACAGTTTATGTTTCACCATCTTCCTTTCTCTGTTCGCCTGTTTCTTTGTTCCGACGTTTCAACGTTTCATCGTTTTTTGCTGTATCTCCTGTTTCTCTGTTTTTCTGTTTCTTCATTTCTCTGTTCCTGCGCTTACCCGTTTCACCGTTTCTCTGTTTCTCCGTTGTTCCGCTTTCGTTCGCTTTTGTTTTTCTATTTAGCGGTTTCTCCGTTTCTTGGTTTCTGTTATTGTGATTTTCTCTTTGCCTGTTTCTGTCTTCGTTTGTTTCTCAATTTATTTGTTCCTATGTTCATTTGTTTCTTCACTTCTTTGTTTTTGTGTTTCTATATTTCGCTCTGTCTGTTTCTCTGTTTCTTTACTTCTCTACTTCTCTGCGTCTCGGACTTTTTGTATACTCTCAGATTCTTTCAAATTCTACCGGATTCTCATCTCAAAGTTTGGTCGGATTCTTTCTACTTCTCTACGATCTTTTCGGAATTTTTTGGAATTCTCGTATTCTCGCGGATTCTTTCGGATTGTCTTCGATCCTATCGAAATATCTTCGGATTCTATTGTATTTTTTCGGATCTTTTTCGAATTTTTTCGCATTATCTTGTATTCTTCCAGATTCTTTTCGTGTTCTTTCAAATTCTCCAGAATTACTTCAGGATTCTTTCGGATTATTCTGGATTCTCGTGATTCTTTTGAATTTTTTGGGATTCTGTAGGATTCTTTCGAATTCTCTCAGATACTCTCAGATTTTTTTGTGTTCTTGCAGATTCTTTCGTATTCCTCCGGATTCTCTTGGATCTTCTCAAAATTTGGTCGAATTCTTTCTAATTCTCTACGATCTGTTCGGAATTTGATTGGATTCTCTGGTGTTCTTTCCTTATTCTTTTCGTTTTCTGTAGGATCTAGGATTCTCTCAGATTATCTCGTAATCTCGCAGACTCTTTCGGATTATTTTTGTATTCTTTCAGATTGTCTCGAATTATTGTAGGATTCTTTAGGATTCACTCGAATTCTTATGGATTATCCTAAATCCTCTCGGAATTTCTAGGATTTTCTCGGATTCTTCGAAATCCGCTAAATTTTTTTCGAGTCATCTCATATTATTTCGTGTTTGTCCTGATTCTCTTGAATTCTCTCCAATTTTTTTGGATTCTCTCAGATTGTTTCTCTTCGTTTCTTTGTATATTTCGTATTCTGTCGAGTTTCGGATTTTTCGTATTTTGTCCTATTTTTTTATATTCTTAAGGAGTCTCTCCTGCTTTTTCGTATTTTCCCGGATTCTCTTGAGTCTTCTCAGAATTTAATCGCATTCTCTCGGGTTTCTTCTAATTCTCTACATCTTCACGGAATTTGCTTGGATTGTCTCGTGTTCTTTCGTATGGTTTCAGTATTTTGTCGGGTTTTGGATTTTTCGTATTCTATCGTATTTTTTTGTATTCTTTCACAATCACTCATATTTTCGGATTTCCCCTTTTTCTGCTTTCCTGTTTACCTATTTTTTTGTTTCTCCGCTTCTTTGTTTCTGTTTTTGTGTTTTTCTCCTTGCCTGTTTCTGTCTTTGTTTGTTTCTCAATTTATTTGTTCTTCTGTTTATTTGTTTCTCCATTTGTTTGTTTTTCTGTTTTTCTGTTTCTATCTTCTCTGCTTTTCTGTTTCTCTGTTTCTCCGTTTCTCTGATTATTATCTCTTTCTCGGATTTTTTGTATATTCTCAGATTCTTTCGAATTCTACCGGTTTTTCTCAGATTATTTCGTGTTCTCTCGCAATTTTTCGTATTGTCGCAGATTATTTCGTATTCCTCCGGACTCTCTTGGATCTTCCCAAAATTTGTTCGGATTCTTCCTAATTCTCTACGATCTTCTCGGAATTTTATTGGATTCTCTGGTGTTCTTTCGTATTCTTTTCGTTTTCTGTCAGATCTAGGATTTTTTAGAATTCTCTCGTAATTTCGCAGATTCTTTTGGACTCTCTTCAATCCTCTCGGAATATCATTAGATCGCTCGGATTCTTTCGGATTCTCTCGGAATTTTTTTCGGGTTCTCTCATATTCTCTTGGGGTTGTCCGGATTCTCTCGATTTCCCTCAATTTCTTTTTGGATTCTCTCAGATTGTTTCGTTTTTTGGTATTTTACCGGATACTCTTAAATCTTCTCAAAATTTATTCGTATTATTTCGCATTCTCTCGGATTTCTTCTAATTCTCTATATCTTCTCGGAATTTGCTCTTCGTATTCTTTTAGTATTTTGTCGAGTTTCGGATTTTTTGTATTTTCTCCTATTTTTTTATTTTCTTTCGGAGTCCCTCAGATTTTCTGATTTTCCTTTTCTCTGTTTTCCTGTTTCCCTATTTTTTGGTTCCTTCGTTTCTTGGTTTCTGTCTTCGTTTGTTCCTCAATTTATTTGTTCCTTTGTTTAGTTACTTCTCCACTATTTTGTTTTTCTGCTTTTCTGATTCTGTTTCTTTGTCTTTCTGTTTCTGTTTCTCTGTTTCTTTGATTCTCTGTTTCTCAGCTTCTCGGATTTTTTGTATACCCTCAGATTCTTTCGAATTCCACCTGATTCTCTTAAATCATCTCAAAGTTTGGTCGGATTCTCTCTAATTCTCTACGACCCTTTCGGAATTTGATTGGATTCTTTGGTGTTCTTTCAAACTCTTTCCATAGTCTGTCGGATTTCGAAATTTTTTGAATTCTCTCGAATTCTTTTGGATCCTTTTCGATATTTTTCACATTCTTCTGGATTCTTTTCGTGTTCTTTCAGATTCTCTAGATTTATTTTATGATTCTTCTAGATTTTCATGAAATTTTTGGAATTCTCTAGAATTCATTCGAATTCTCTCGAATTTTCGCAGATTCTTTCGTATTTCTTCGGATTCTTTTGGATTTTCTCAAAATTTGTCGACTTCTTTCTAATCCTCTACGATTTTCTCGCAATTTGATTGGATTCTATGGTGTTTTTTCCTATTCTGTTCGTTTTCTGTCGGATCTAGGATTGTTTCGGATTATCTCGGAAGAAGAATCTCGCAGATTCTTTCGGATTCTCCTCAATCCTCTCGGAATATCCTTAGATTATGTCGTATTCCTTCGGATTATTTTCGTATTCTCTCAGATTCTCTCGAATTATTTTAGGATTTTCTTAGATTCACTCGGATTCTTTCGCATTCTTTTGGATTCTCACGAATCCTTTTAGAATTTCAGAGATTCTCTCGGATTCTTCCGAATCCGCTAATTTTTTTTCGGGTTATCTCGGATTTCTTCTGATTCTCTACATCTTCTCGATATTTGCTTGAATTGTCTCCTGTTCTTTCGTATTCTTTTAATATTCTATCGGGTTTCGGATTTTTCGTATTCTCTCAGATTCTCTCTCTTTTGCAATGTCTCAGATTTTCGGATTTCCCTTTTCTCTGTTTTCCTGTTTCCGCATTTTTCGGTTTGTCCACTTCTTTGTTTCTGTTTTTGTGTTTTTCTCTTGCCTGTTTCTGTCTTAATTAGTTTCTCAATTTATTTGTTTCTCTGTTTTTTCGTTTCTACACTTCTTTGTTTTTCTGTTTTTCTGATTCTGTTTCTTTGTTTTTCTGTTTCTGGGTTTCTCTGTTTCTCTATTTCTCCGTTTCTCTGTTCCGCATTTTTCTGAATCTTCGTTTCTCTCTTTTACTGTTTCTTTTTCTCCATATCACTGGTTGTCTATTTCAAGGTTCGTTTGTTTCTCAATTTTTTTATTTCTCTATTTATTATTTATTTCTTTGTTTTTCTGCTTCCTTGCTTCCCTTTTTTTTCTATTTTTCAATTTCTTTGTTTAACTTTTTCTCGTTTTCTCTCTTTCTGTTGTTCTCTCTTACATTTTTTCTCTACTTTTTCTTTGTTTCTCTCATTCTCCCTTTCTCTCTTTTTCTCTTTCTCTGTATCCCTGTTTCACCGTTTCTGTATTTTTATATTCATTTATTTCTCGGTTTCTTTGTTTCTTTATTTGTCTCTTTCTTCATTAAACCGTTTCTCGGGAGCTCTACTTTTTCATCATCTAGCAACCTTGGCTAATTAATGATACTAAAGTCAAATGAATCCTATTAAAAAATATATTTAAGCTTTAAAGGGAAAAATTTCGCGGAATGTTACAAAACTACTGATTTGATTGTATTAAAATTGTAGATGCAATGAAATTTTCTTGGGAACGAGTGAATAAAAAAGATACGCAAAATATGTTTATTAAAAAAAGTATCTACAACATTATTCGAACTTTTTCCATTGCCTTTGATTATATTCAGTGTTATGCTTCCAAGATGAGACTGTTCGATGCTAATAAATCTGCAAATTTTTTAATGCTGTATTAATGATCACCACTGTAGTGGCGCACCTGTGTGAAATGCAACAAATCAAATATTTTTAGAAATCTTTTTGTCAAAATTCAAATTAAAATAAGAATTAAAAAAATCAGCTACAGTAGAAAAAATTCAGGGTACTTACCTGTTCTTCTACATTGTTGTTGCTTTCAAATTTTTGTTGTTTAAAAAAAAACTAATAGGTTTCCAGCCAATAAAGACACATTTCCGGCTAGTCGAGACCATGAAATCGCACCCCTAGCAGCAATTCCGGCTCTTCCAACCAACGAATGGAAAATAGAGCGCAATAATAGTAAGACCTTGAGTTTACAACTCTAGTCTCCTAAAACTATGAGCTTATCCAAACAATGGTAATGATAATGTCGCGCACTATGAGGTCGTGTTAGCATTAGGTAATATTCGATTATTGAAGAGGGTGTCCCTATAGCAAAAGCACCGAGAGGAATTACTGTCAAAGGTTATTAAAGCTTTAATGCTCGGCAGTAATCAGCGCTCCTGTACCTTTAGCGGGAATTACCTGACAATGTTACACAATATGTGCTTTTATAGGATTAAAGGGCGTGTAGCAGATGGAGGGTGTTGACACCTTACGGCATCCACCTCCGAAAGTTCTCGAATCGTTAACCCTACACAAACTTGTAATGATTTTTTCCAAAAATATTTTGATAACCTCGCGATAAGCTATCAGCGTGAGAGCCGCCATCTTCTTGCAGGTGTATTTTATCAACACTTGGGAACCCGCACCTGAGTACTCATATTCTTTCACTATTTACACGCCCAATATCTCCGAACCGCAGTAAAAATTAAATTGCTGTTTATATATTCTTATTGATTTTGGATCATGGCAATTATGAATGAATTTGGTAAATACCCCGATAAAGTCGCTGTTTTGTCCCTGAATAAACACTCCGAACAAAATAAATAAATGCTGGCAAAATAGGCAGCTTTTAATTAAAGGTCGACCACTTCCGATAAACTCTTTGATTGAAACGCACATAATCAAAACTCTTTGTACCTTGTCAGTTAACAAAAAAACGGGTTCATTAAACAACCAAAGCTCGTGGATAATTTTATTGATTACACATCGAATATAAACCGAGTTTACAGTAAAAGCCGTCAGTCTTGGTTCGGTTTTCTTAAGTATGAGTATTTAGGGTTCGATCATGGTGTGTTCCTCTTCCGCGCAGAAATACGAGTTTTGCATGGAGTAGAGCCGATCGATGGGATTAAGTCCTGGATTCGCGTGAGGTGGGTTCTGGTGAGCGATGGGTGGCGTCATAAACATGTTTGGTTGTCCTGAATCCAGGGGGGAAGGAAAGGGAATACCCATGTAGCCGTCTTCCCGGCGAACGTCCCCCATACCTGTGGAGTTATTATCAAAGTTTCAGACTTGCCGAACTAGCAGGGCTTTAAACAAGTCGCAAATTTTTGATTTATGGTGATTTTAAAAGTGGTTTGAATGTAACAGCTAATTTGGATTTTTTTAATCTCAGAAAAAAGTGATTTCTATCTAAATGATAGAAATGAAATACAGAACTACCCCTTTTATATTTTATTCATGATAACCCCTACAAATTGAAAAATGTAGATAATAACGATCCTCTCGGAATTTGAACGGATTCTCCCGGATTCTTTTGGATTCTCTTCGAATTCTTTTAGGATCCTCTTAGATTCCCTCGAATTCTTTCGGATTCTTCCTCCAGAATTTTCTAGGATTTTCTAAGATTCTTTCGATTCAGCTGGATTTTTTTCGGATTTTTTCATATTCTTTCGGATTGTCCGGATTTTCCCTAATTTTCTTAAATTTTCTTGGATTCTCCCAGATTCTGTCGGATTTTTCGGGTTCTTCCGGATTCTATTAAATCTTCTCAAAATTTAGTCGGATTTTTTTTAATGGTTTACGATCTTCTCGAATTTGGTTGGATTTTCTCGTAATCTTTCAGATTCTATCGAATTTTCTTGAATTATATTCAGATTTTAAAAGAATCTGAATATAATTTAAAAGATTCACTCGAATTCTTTCGGATTTTCAAGGATTCTCTTGGGTTCTTTCAAATCAGCTGAAATCGTTTTCGGCTTTTCTATACGAATTCGTCAGGATTCTCTAGAATTCTTTCGAATTCTGTAGAACTTTTTCGTATCCTCTCAGTTTCTGTTGGATTTTCTTAAATCTTCTCGAAATTTGAGCGGATTTTTTCTGATTTTTTACTATTTTCTCAAAATTTGGTTGGATTCGGATTCTCTCCGATTGTCTCAGAATATTGTCAGATTCGGATTTATTTTCGAATTTTTCCAGATTTTCTTGTATCCTTTCGCTTTAATTTCGTCTTCTTTCAGATTCTGTCGAAATCTCACGAATTATTTTAGGATTCTCTGAGATTCACTCGCATTCTTTCATTCGGATTCTTCGGAATTATTGTGAATCCTCCCGAATTTGCTAGGATTCTCTCGAATTCTCAGTTCTTTTGAATCATGTGGAATCTTTCTATTTTTTCGAATTTGTCTGAATTCTCCCGAATTCTCTCGAATTTTCTTGGATTCTCTCAGATTCAGTCGGATTCTCTTGAACCTTCTCAAAACTTGGTCTTTCTAATGTTCTACTATTTTCTCGGAATGTGGTTTCATATTCTATCGGATTCCGTATTTCTTCAGATTTTCTAGTATTCTCTTAGGTTCTTTCGAATCAGCTGGAATCTTTTTCGGGTTTTCTGTACGAATTTGTCAGGATTCTCTCGAATTCTCTCGAATTTTCTTGAGTTCTCGCAGATTAATTCGAATTCTTCTCAAAATTTGATCGGATTTTTTCTGATTTTTTACTATTTTTTTAAAATTTGGTTGGATTCAGATTCTCTCCGATCGTCTCAAAATATGGTCAAATTCGGATTTATTTTTGAATTTTGACAGAATTTTCTTGTATCCTTTCGGTTTATTGTCGTATTCTTTCAGATTCTGTCGGACTCTCACGAATGATTTTAGGATTCTCTTAGATTCACTCGGTTTCTTTCATTCGGATTCTTTGAAATTATTGTGAATCCTCCCGAATTTTCTAGGATTCTCTCGAATTCTCAGTTCTTTTGAATCAGCTGGAATCTTTTTATTCTTTCGGATTTATCTGGTTTCTCCCGAATTCTCTCCATTTTTTTTGGATTCTCTCAGATTCAGTCGGATTCTCTTGAATCTTCTCAAAACTTGGTGCGATTTTTTCTAATGTTGTATTATTTTCTCGAAATTTGGCTAGATTCTCTCTTATTCTATCGTATTCTTTTCAGATTCTATCGGATACCGTGTTTTTTCAAATTTTCTCGTATTCTCGCGGATTCTGTCGGATTCTCTCCGATTTCTTCGAAATATTATAGGGTTCTCTCATATTCTTTCGAATTTGTCCGGATTCTGTGGAATTCTCTCGAATTTTCTTGGATTTTCCCAGACTTTCTGGTATTCTCTCAGATTCTGTCAGATTTTTTTCGATTCTTTCGCATTTTGTTACTTCTTCTCAAAATTTGGCCGGATTCTTTCTAATTCTGTACGATCTTCTCAAATTTGGTTTGATTCTCTCGGATTCTCTTGTATTCATTTTGTATTCTATCCAATCTCGGATTTTTTTGGATTCTCTCGAATCAGCTCGGAATATCGTCGGATTCTTTCGTATTCTTTCGGATCCTTGGCGAATTTTCTTTCGTGTTCTGTCCAATTCTTTTCGTATTCTTTCAGTTTCTGTCGGATTTTCTCGAATTATTTTAGGATTCTTTTAGATTCACTCGGATTCTTTCGGATCCCTCCGGATTCTTGTGAGTCCTTACGGATTTTTTAGGATTTTGTTGGGTTTTCTCGAATCAGCTGAAATCTTTTTCGGGTTCTCTCATGTTCTTTCGAATTTGTCCGGATTTTCCCGAATTTTCTGGAATTTTCTTGGATTCTCGCAAATTGATTAGGATTCTCCCGGATTTTTTCGTATTCTCCCAGATTCTGTCGGATTCTCTTGAATCTGACTAAAATTTGATCAGATTCTTTCTAATTTTCTACTATTTTCTCGAAATTTGGTTAGATTCTCTCGTATTCTATCGTTTTCTTTTCGTATTCTGTTGAATTTTCTTTTATTCTCCTGGATTCTTTCAGAATTTGTCCTATAGTTTCTAAAAATTGTAGAATTTTAACGTACTCTTCCCGGTGCTTTTCGACTTTTTTCAGATTCTCTTCTACTCTTTTCAATTTTTTTTTGTATTCTCTTAGATTCTGTCGGATTCTATGGAATATTTTAAGATTCTCTTCGATTCATTCGGATTATTTCGAGTTTTTTCGGGTTCTCGTCTTTCTAGTTAGCTAGAAATGCTTTTCGGGTTGTCTCATATTCTTTCGAATTCGTTCCGATTCTATCAAATTCTCTCGAATTTTCTTGGATTCTCTCAGATTGTTTTGTAATTTTCGGATTTTTTCGTATTCACTCTGATTCTTTCGGATTCTTCCGGATTCTCTTAAATCTTCGCAAAATTTGGGAGGATTCTCTGGGATTCTTTTGGATTCTCTTCGAATTCTTTTAGTATTCTCTCAGATCTGAAATTTTCCCCGATCCTCTCGGAATATCGTTATATACTTTCAGATAATTTTCGAATTTTTATAGATTCTCTTGTATTCTTTAGATTCTCTAGAATTCTTTCGATTCAGCTGGAATTTGTTTCGGGTTTTATCATAATCTTTCGGATTAGTCCAAATTCTCTCGAATTCTCTCGAAATTTCTTGGATTCTCCCAGATTTTCTCGTATTCTCTCAGATTCTGTCGGATTTTTTCGGATTCTTCCGAATTCTGTTAAATCTTCTCAAAAATTTGTGAGATTCTTTCTAATTCTCTTCGATCTTCTTGAATTTGGTTGAATTCCCTCCAATCAACTTGTATTCTTTCGGATTCTTTTCGTATTCTTTCAGTTTCTATCGAATTCTCTCAAATTATTTTAGAATTCTTTTAGATTCACTGAATTCTTTCGGATTTCTCCGGACTCTCGTGACCCTTCTAGGAGTTTCTAGGATTCTCTTTTTCGGGTTTTCTCATATTCTGTACGAATTTGTCTCGATTCTCTCGAATTCTCTCGAATTTTTTTGGATTCTCTCAGATTGTTTTGTAATTTTCTTGGATTTTTTCGTATTCTCAAAATTTGTTCGGATTGTCTCGAATTTTTTTGGATTCTCTTCAAATTCTTTTAGTATCTTCTGAGATCTGGGATTTTTTCGGAATCTCTCATATTCTCGCGGATTTTTCCGGATTCTCCGTGATCGGAATATCGTCGCATTCTTTCAGATACTTTTCGAATTTTTCCAAATTCTCTTGTATTCTTTAAGATTTTTTTCGTATTATCTCAGATTTTGTCCGATTCTCTCGAATTATTTTAAGATTCTGTAGAATTCTTTCGATTCAACTGGAATTTGATCCGGGTTCTATCATAATCTTTCGGATTAGTCCGGATTCTCTCGAATTCTCTCGAAATTTCTTAGATTCTCCCAGATTTTCTCGTATTCTCTCAAATTCTGTCGGATTCTTTGGGATTCTTCCGGCTTCTGTTAAATCTTCTCAAAATTTGGTGGGATTCTTTCTAATTCTCTACGATCTTCTCGAATTTGGTTGGATTCTCTCCAATCGGCTCGAAACATCGTCGGATTCTTTCGTATTCTTTCAGTTTTTATCGGATTATCTTAAATTATTTTAGGATTCTTTTAGATTCATTGGATTCTTTCGAATTTCTCAAGATTCTCATGAGTCTTCTCGGAGTTTCTTTGATTATCATTTTCGGGTTTTCTCATAGTTATTCTGTACGAATTTGCCTGGATTCTCTCGAATTCTCTCGAATTTTCTTGTATTCTCGCAGACTAATTCGGATTCTCTTAGATTTTATCGTATTCTCTCAGATTCTCTTGAATCTTCTCAAAACTTGGTCGGTTTTTTTCTGATTTTGTTGTATTTTTTTGGAATTTGAATTCTTTCGTATTCCATTGTATTCTTTCCGTATTCTATTGGATCCCTTCTTTTTTGAAATTTTCTCGTATTCTCGTGGATTATTTCCGATTCTTTAGGAATATCGTCGAATTCTGTTGTATTCTTTTGGATTATTTTCGTATTCTTTCAGATTCTGTCGGAATCTATGGAATATTTTAGGATTCTCTTAGATTCATTCGGATTCCTTCGGGTTCTTTCGGATTCTCGTCTCTCTAGTCAGCTAGAAATGTTTTTCGGATTGTCTCATATTCTTTCGGATTTGTTCTGATTCTTTCGAATTCTCTTGAATATTCTTGGTTTCTCTCAAATTGTTTTATAATTTTCGGATTCTTCCGGATTCTCTTAAATTTTCTCAAAATTTGGTCGGATTCTTTTGGATACTTTTCCAATTTTTTCGGATTCTCTTTTATTCTTTAGGATTTTTTTCGTATTCTTTCAGATTTTGTCCGATTCTCTCGAATTATTTTAGGATTCTCTTAGATTCTCTAGAATTCTTTCGATTCAACTGGAATTTGTTTCGGGTTCTATCATAATCTTCCGGATTAGTCCTGATTCTCTCGAATTCTCTCGAAATTTCTTGGATTCTCCTAGATTTTCTCGTATTCTCTCAGATTTTGTCGGATTTTTTCGGATTCTTCCGGATTCTGTTAAATCTTCTCAAAAATTGGTGAGATTTTTTCTAATTCTCTACGATCTTCTCAAATTTGGTTGGATTCTCTCCAATCGGCTCGGATTATCGTCTCATTTTTCCGTATTCTTTCGGTTCCTTTTCTAATTTTTTCAGATTCTCTTCAGAGAATCCGATAAAAATTATTTTAAGATTCTTAAGATTCACTGGATTCTTTCGGATTTCTCCGGATTCTCGTGAGTCTTAAGAATTCTCGGAATTTCTAGGATTCCTCCAATTTGTCTGGATTCTCTCGAATTTTCTTGGATTCCTGCTGATTGATTCGGACTCTCTTGAATTTTTTCGTATTCTCTCAGATTCTCTTGAATCTTCTCAAAACTTGATCGGGTTTTTTCTGATTTTGTACTATTTTCTTGGAATTTGGATTCTTTTGTATTCTAACTTATTTTTTTCCTATTCTACCGGATCTATTTTTTAAAATTCTCTAGTATTCTCGTGGATTATTTCCGATTCTCTCCGATTCTCTAGGAATATCATCGAATTCTGTCGAATTCTTTTGGATTATTTTAGTATTCTTTCAGATTCTGTAGGAATCTCACGAATTATTTTAGGATTCTCTTAGATTCACTCGGTTTCTTTCTTCGGAATTATCGTGAATCCTCTCGGATTTTCTAGGATTCTCTCAAGTTCTTTCGAATCATTCGAAATCTTTTTCGGATTGTCTCATATTCTTTCGGATTTGTCTGCATTCGCTCGAATCTCTCCAATTTTCTTCGATTCTCTGAGGTTATTTCGTATTCTCCCAGATTCCATCAGAATTTCTTGAATCTTCCCAAAACTTGGTAGTATTCTTGCTACTTTTCTACTATTTTCTCGGAATTTGGTTAGATTCTCTCGTATTCTATCGAATCCCGTATTTTTTCGGATTTTATCGTATTCTCGCAGATTCTCCCCGATCCTTTAGAAATATTGTTGGATTCTGACGTATTCCTTTGGTTCTTTTTTGATTTTTTTCAGATTCTCTAGAATTCATTCGGATTTTTTTCATATTCTCTCAGATTCTGTCGGATTCTCTGGAATTATTTAAGGATTCTCTTAGATTCGGATTCTTTTTGATCCTTTCGTATTCTCTGGGATCCTGTCGGATTTTTTCTAGTCAGCTAGAAATTTTTTCCGGGTTGTCTCACATTCTTTCGGATTTGTGAGGATTCTCTTGAATTTTCTTGAGTTTTCTTGGATTCGGTTAGACTGTTTTGTATTTGCTCTGACTGTTTCGTATTCTTTCTGATTCTTTCAAATTCCTCCGCATTCTCCTGAACTCTCTCGGATTTTCTCACTCTTTAATCCACTAGAATTTTATTCTGATTCGTTCATATTTTTTCGGATTAATCCGGATTCTCTCGAATATTTTTGGAGTCTTTCGGACGGTTTCGTATTCTTTCTTCAAATTCTTCCAGATTATTCGAATTCTCTTGAATCTTCTCAAAATTTAGTAGGATTTTTTAGTATTCACCAAGATTCTTTCTAATTCTCTACAATCTCCTCTGAATTTGGGTGAATTCTCTAGTATTATTTCGTATTTTGTGGAATCTCGAACATCTGCTCTCATATTTTTTTGTATTCTTTTAGAGTCTCTCAATTTTTTTTGAAGTCTTGAATTTTTTTGGATTTCATCGGATTGTCTAGAATTCTCTCTAGTTTTCTTGGATTCTTTCAAATTGATTCGTATTCTCTCTGAGATTTACGTATTTTCTACTATTTTTTGCAGTTTCTCGAATTCTCTCGAATGTTTTCGTATTCTCTTAAATTTCTTCATATTCTACTGGATTCTGTTAAAACATATCAAAATTTGGTCGGATTCTTTTAAATTCTCTAGAATCTTCTCGGAATTTAGTTGGATTTTCTACTAGTCTTTCGTAATTTTTTCATATTTTACCGGATCTCGGTTTTTTTCGTATTTTCACGTATTTTTTCGGAGTCCTTCAGACTTTTTTCATGTTCACCCATATTTTTTGGATTATCTCGAAGTCTCTCGTTTTCTTTCGTATTTTTTTCGTAATCTTTCGAAATTCTTTGAAAATCCACCAACGCTTTCTCGGTTCAGTTTGAGGGTTACGGTTAAGTAATTATCAATTAAAGGGTCAAAAAGCTGCAATACCAACATAATGGTTATAAAAATAAATTAAATGGTCTAATAGAAGGGTTTTTATTTCGATCATGTGGTATTACTACAAAAGTTGGCCATACAATTTGGATTTTTTGCTAAAATTTAGATACTTCGGGGAAACCTCAAAGCGGATTCATAAACCACAAATATAGTAGTCTGTAAAATCTAACTTCTAAGTACTATGAACAATCCTGAGGGAACATCATCAAATTATTTACATGCTGTTCTCCAAAAAATGTAAGTAATTTTCCAAAATTTGATTTTTTTTTTATATTTTTGTCACATTTAACAAAATTTTATCATTTTTATGAATAAGTGCTGCGTTACCAACTGCAGCAATCTTGTTTAAATTCCTTTTACTTAATTACGTTAGTGATCGAAAAAGGGTAGTTTCGAGATTACCTGTAAAACTGTGCAGGGGTAGATTATTATTGCTCTTGAAGTAGGGACTTTCCTCCATCTCCTCCTTGATCGTCAGGAAGTGCTTCGAGTCGGCCCTGGCGTGTATCAGGGCGTCGCCGTCCCCCGGCGTCGTCTCCGTGTCGCTGCAACTGTCGTTGTAAAATGGCGTCGAGCGCGGACCTGTCAAACGCCACCATAAAATAAAAAAAATCCCCGTTCCCTTGACTCAATTAAAAATTAATTAAACAGTCTACTCGCTTTGTTCCTCCTCTTTGACGTTCAACTTCTTATCGTCGTTGTCGGCGTCCTTGCCGCCTTTGTTATCCTGGCGTGCTTTCTTCTGCATCTTTTTCATCTTGGCGCGCTGATTCTGGAACCAAACCTGTTGGAAACAATGCGATTACTTCCGAGCGATGTCCCGCAAAAAAAGCATTCTTAACGAATAGTTCGGGGCGCCTTACTTGAACTATTCGGACGCTGAGTCCGGTATCTTTGGCGAGGGCCTCTCGAACTTTCCTGCAAGGCTTTGGACTAACTTCAAAAGAAGCTTTGAATGCCCGCCGCTGCTGGGTCGTGAGAATTGTTCGGGGTCTTTTCGGGCCTCTTCTGCCGTCGTGGGCGCGGCTGGAGGGCAGCAGCTCGTCACAGATGAATTCGCCTAAGCGAAAAATCATAAAAAAGTGAAAAAATTTGTTTCAAATCTCGGAGAAAAAACGCTGTCAAAAAATGTTTCGGAAACCATAAAGTTCAACTTAAATCACTTGTAAACGATGGTTTAAGTTAAATTTTTTAATCAAACTTTTTTGTGAAAAAAAATGATTTTTGGTTATTAAAATTCAGACGAATAGCCACTTTCATGTTTTCTTAAAGGGGTCGTGAATATAAGCAGCTAAGTGTATCTACTACTTATCCCAGAAAGCAGGTGTTTTAAAAAAGCCCTACGTCCAGTAACTTCTCCATATTGTGGCCTGAGAACTTGTTTGATCCACAGACCGAAGCGCGCTCAGGCCAATGTCGACTCTAAGCGTTTAGAATTTCTGCGGGAATTAGTTATTATTTAGATGCTTTTATTTACAAACATAGTATCACATCTCACATGTTATACTCGACTTTGACATTTTTTAATTGTAAATTGAACAATCGGATAATTGAAAAATCGAAAATTTATAAATTCCGAAAATTGAAAACTTGAAATATATAGGAACTGAAGACTCGAGAAATCAAAAAATCTAAAAATTTTAAATTTTAAAAATTGGAAAGTCAAAAGATGTATCGAAAAGTTGAAAAATTGAGAAATCGAAGTAAAAGCAATCGAAAAATTGAAATTCCAAAAAGAAAAAGTCGAGAAATCGAAAAATCCACAACTCGAAAAATCGAAAAGTTGAACGAAAATGAAGAATTGAAAAACTGAAAAAGCAGAAAATTAAACGAAATATCCACAAATTGGGAAATTAAAATATCGAAAAATGGGAAAACCGAAAAGTCAAAAAAGCAAAATTGAAAAAAATGAGAACTCAAAAACCTGAAAATCGAAATATTGAACTGTAGAACTGAAATTAAAACTTTGGGAAGTCGAAAAATTTGAAAATCGAAAAATAGATTAATTGAGAAATCGGAAAACTGAAAATTCAGAAACGAAATATTGATGAATCCCAAAATTGAAAGCAATATCCGAAAAATTGAGAAATTAAAAAATTAGAAGCGAGAAATCGAAAAACTAAAAGAAAAAGCAAAAAATCGTAAGCTTAAAAAATAAAAAAATTGAAAAATCAAAAAACCTGATAAATCGAAAAATTGAAGACTTAAAAAATCGAAACTTTGGGAAGTCGAGAAATGGGAAAATAAAAAAAATAGTTCAGAAATCGAAAAACTGAAAATTTAGAAACGTCAAAATTTGAAAAATTGAAAAATATTTAAAAATCCTTAAATTGAAGAGGATAAAAATTGAGAAATCGTATCATTGAAACATCGGAAAATTGAGAAATCGAAAAATAAAAGAATAGAATAATTGAAAATTTGAAGAATGGAAAAATTGAAAAAGCCCAAAATTGAAATAACCAAAAATTGAAAAATAAAAAAAATGGAAAATTGGAAATCGAAAAACCAAAAAACAAAGACGAAAAATTGAAGAATTGAAGAACTGAAAAATCGAAACTTTGAGAAGTCAAGAAATGGGAAATTCAAAAATAGAAAACTGAAAATTTAGCAACATCAAAATCTGAAAAATTGAGAAATAGAAATACTGAAGAATTGAAAAATCAAAAAATCGAGAAATCAAAAAAACTAAAATTTACGACATCGAACATTTAAAATATCACAAAATTGGGAAATCGAGAAATCCAAACATCAAAAATTGATTTAATTTAAAAAATGAAAAACTGAAAACTCGACAAATCAAGAAATCGACACTCCAGAGTTAAAAAATTGAATAATTGAAAAATCGGATAACTGAAAAATCGAAACATCGAAAAATTGAACAATCCGAAAGTAAAAAATCGAAACATCGAAAAATTAAAAAATTGAGATATCGAGAAATCAAAAAATCAGAGGATTGAGAAATGGAAACATCGGAATTCGATAAATCGAGAAATCAAAAAATTGAAAAATCGAAAATTTAAATATTCGGAAAATTGAAAAACAGAAAAATTGAAAAACTGAAAACTTGACATATAGAAAAACCTAGAATTTTAGAAACTGATAAATTAAAACATCGAAATGTTGAAAAATTGAGATATCGTAGTATAAAACAGTCGAAAAATTGAAAAATCTAAAGATTAACGAAAAATGGAAAATCCAAAAAGTAAAAAATCGAGAAATATAAAACCCAGGAGGCCAAAAAGCGAAAAGTCGAAAAATCGAAATATTGATAAATCCCAAAACTGAAAGAAATATCCAAAAAATTGAGCAATTAAAAAATTGGAAGAGAGAAATCGAAAAACTATAAAAGCAAAAGCGAAAAATCGGAAGCTTAAAAAATCAAAAAATTGAAAAATCAAAAAACCTGAAAAATCGAAAAACTAAAGAATTGAAAAAAATCGAAACTTTGGGAACTCGAGAAATGGGAAAATCGAAAAATAGATTAATTAAGAAATCGGACAGCTGAAAATTCAGAAACGTCAAAACTTGAAAAATCAAAAAAATATTGAAGAACTGAAAAAGCGAAAAATCTAAAAATTAAAAATTCGAAAGCCTACAATTTCAAAATCGAAAAACTGAAAAATCAACAAATCGAAAAATTAAAACTCGAAAATTTTAAAAATTGGAAAATTGAAAAGTCGGATAATTCAAAAATCGAAACATCGAAAAATCGAAAAATCGAAAAGTAAAAAATCGAAAAACTCACAAATCGAAAAATCGAAACATCGAAAAATTCAAAAACTGAGACATTGAGATCTCGCAAAATCAAAAAATCGAGAAATCGGGGAGTCGAAAAGTCGAGAAGTCGAAAAATCGACAAAACTGAGAAGAGATTGAAAAATTGAAAATTTAAATATTCGGAAATTTGACAAACTAAAATATAAACGAACTGAAAACTCCACAAATTGAAAAATCTAGAATTTTAAAAACTGAAACATTAAAATATCGAAAATTTGAGAAATTGAAAATTCGAAATATAAAATAGTCGAAAAATTGAAAAATCTAAACTTTAATAAACGAAGAAATATCATAAGTAGAAAAATCGAAAAAGTCGAAGAATCAAATTACTAGAAAATCCCAAAACTGAAGGAAATATCCAAAAAATAAGAAATAAAAAAATTGGTAAAATTGAGAAATCGAAAAACCATAAAAGCAAAGTCGAATAATCGAAGAATTGAAGAACTGAAAAATCGAAACTTTGAGAAGTCTAAAAATGGGAAAATAAAAATAGAAAACTAAAAATTTAGCAACATCAAAATCTGAAAAATTGAACTCGAGAACTGAAAAGTCGAAACTTTGGGAAGTCGAGAAATAGGAAAATCGAAAAATAGATTAATTGAGAAACCGGAAAGCTGAAAATTCAGAAACGTCAAAACTTGCAAAATTAAAAAATATTGAAGAACTGAAAAATCTAAAAATTAAAAATTCGAAATTCTACAATCTAAAAATCGAAAAACTGAAAAATCAACAAATCGAAACTCGAAAATTTAAAAAACTGGAAAATTAAAAAACCGGATAATTCAAAAATCGAAACATCGAAAAATCCAAAAGTCGAAAAGTAAAAAATCGAAAAACCCACAAATCGAAACATTGAAAAATTCAAAAACTGATAAATCGAGGTCTCAAGAGATTGAAAAATTGAAAAATTAAAAATCTAGAATTTTAAAAACTGAAACATTAAAATATCCAAAAGTGGACAAATTGAAAAATCTAAATATAAAATAGTCGAAAAATTGAAAAATCTAAACTTTAATACGAAAAACTGAAAATACAAAAAATAAAAAATCGAAAAATCAAAAAATCGAAAAATCCAGAAGTAGAAAAATCGAAAAAGTCGAAGAATTAATTTACTCGAAAATCCCAAAACTGAAAAAATATCCAAAATTTGAGAAATAAAAAAACTGGAAAATTGAGAAATCGAAAAACCAAAAAAGCAAAGTCGAAATATCGAAGAATTGAAGAACTGAAAAATCGAAACTTTGAGAAGTCTAGAAATGGGAAAATCAAAAATAGATTAGGTAATTATCCAGAAATCGGAAAACTGAAAATTTAGGAGCATCAAAATCTTAAAAATTGAAAAATAGAAATACTGAAGAACTGAAAAATCAAAAAATCGAGAAAGCAAAAAAATCTAGAAATTATATTATTTTTATTAAAAATTCATTTCTTATTTTCTGGAAATTCTCCACTTGACGGATTGAAAATATTGATTTTCCGTTTCCGTCTATCTGTTTATTAGCTAATTTTTAAGCAAATTCAATGTTTTCCGAAACTCTTTCAGTGTATTTTGAGTCTGTTATACGGATTTTTTTCGTTTCATCTTCACCTAGAATCGCGTAATGTAAATGTAACATTTTGCTTGAAGTAAAAATTTTTTATCTTTTTTTGAAGGCTATTTTGATCGGTGATTTTGTCTTATTTTATTTTTTTATCAATTTTTTTTCCAAGAATATTTAAATCATATATTGTTAGCTGTTTATAGACCGTTTTATTTAGTGCTTGATTCTGTTTACAATCTATTTTAAACGTTTCATTAAATTATATGTAAAATAAAGTAAAAAGGGATTTTATTATCCATTATTTCCTCTCTCTCATTATTATTCCCTCGTTCTTGAAGTACAATAAAACATACTTACGTAATTTCGAAAGCTTATAAAATTTGATTTTGCGAATTAGTAAGAGATTTCCAAACTTTTGATATTTGGAAAAATTTTTGAGAAATCTCGTTAAATAAGAGCCATTTGAGCAAATTTTAGCGAATTAAAACCGAAACACTGTTAACTTAAAGCCCGAGGAATACAAAATTATCAAACTTGACGCTTATGAATCAAAAAATATAACAAATTTTCCAAAATTTTGGTAAAATTTGGACGAAGAATATTAAAAATAAACGCAAGTTTCGGGGAATTCTGACACCCAGAAAGCTGAATTTGTAAAAAGACATTTCCAAAACTTTGATATTTTGAAAAAAGTTTCAGAATCGGTTGCAATAAGAGCAATTTTATCAAATTTTGGAAAATACTTAAAGCCCAAAATACGAAAAATTATCAAACTTGACGCTCATTTACTACAAAAACTAACAAATTTTGAATATTCAAACAATTTCAAGGTACCTGAGACCAAATTCGAGAAAATTTTGAGGAATTTTGACGCCTTGAGGGTTGAGTTTCATCGGCTAGAAAATTCATCAGGAAGAAAATTTTTAGGAATTGTGTAAAACAGCAACAATATGAACAAATTTTACTTTAAAATACTTTTGATACTATTGTTGCAAAAAAAAAATAAAATCCCGTTCCTAAACCAATAAATCCGTCTTACCGTGTCCGAACCCTTGCATCATCTCCACCTCCTTCTCGTAGTCGATCCTGCAGAAAAGCTGTCCCTGCTTGATGACATACAAATCTCCTTTCTGCAGCCTAATTCCGCACACCACGCAGACGAAGCAGCGCAGATGGAAAATATTCTCGCTGGCCCTCATCACCAGCTCCTCGGGAGCTATCCGCTCGGAACATGCCAGGCATTTCTTTATGAACAGCCTGAGGATGAATTACGACAATGTGATTAGAAATCGATGGCGGATTCGGGATTCGGGGGCTGAATCATAGCACAGCCCAGACGCGTTGCATATATTAATTATTGTGGCCACACGTGCGATGTCAGTGGTGCCGTGTCAGCGGGGCAGTGGCGTGCGCTAAATCACAAACACACAGACAACAAACAATTCCGAATGGTAGAAAGACTAGAAAGCTAGAATACAATAGAATTCTGCACGGGTTCTATCGGCTACCTATTATCGATTTGAGTGGACCAGAAAAATGGCTAATGTTTGTTTGACCACAAATTTTAAATATTCTGCCCCTGTTTACTCAGTTATTTATTAAGATATTTGATTTCTGCAAAGCGCAATGTTTGTTTATATGTATTTCCCTATGTTGGAATATGTACAAATGGTTCCCTCTTAGGTAATCTTCTACAAAAAAGAGTAATAATGAAACTCAGGAAGCTCCAGTATTGATCAGAATTACTTCAGTGAAGTAGTTTTGCAGTCTTGATCATGGTTGGCTGAACTTCGTAGTACTTCCTCGACTAATTGTGTATACGTATATATATTTTATCAATCCCTTCCATAATGAAGTTGTATTTAGCTCCTTTCGCAGCTCACTCAGCCGGTGTTAATCTCTCTACAAAAACACCCGCTTTATGACTCGCCGAAGAACCAATACAATCTCGCCCCGTCCTCAAGGTCGGTCACGTGTCGCCTCGGGCCAGGATATTAAAGCCCTGGCTGGTCAACAGCGCCAGTGTGTCGTTCTTGTGTAAATATTGCTCCGTTTCAGCCTCCACCAGACCGTGAGATTCTCAGTTTTGATATCGGCCACCCTCTCCCAGCCCCCGTGTTTGCTGGCGTTCGTTCGTCTGCAAAACTTGCGGTTTCTCGTCATTATTACGCCGAAGAGTTTAATTATTCCTCATCAGCAGGTGAGCGAGTGCGTCTCGATCGCCCTCGAATATATATCTATGTCATTCAGACAACCTTCGCCCGAACGCAAATATTTGGAGAGTTCGACGGCAAGTTAGAAAGTTCCAGAAATGAGTTTTTGTCAAAGACACGACGACGTCCCGCTCTGTTTAACTTTTGCTCTTAAACTTTTGATCAATGGCGTGTGAATTCTCTAATTACTTTTCTTGCGTTCAAGATCGACGCGGAGGGCGAAATTAAAGTCGGCTGCCTGCCCTCCTTTGTTATTTAGATTTTGGGGATGATTGGTTTTTTCTGTTGCGCGAATATTTCCGAACACCTGTAGGCGTGGGGATGGGAGAGTGAGATATTCAGAAATGCACACATGACACCCGGGAGGACACGCCCTGGCGGCTTTTTAACCGGGATGTGTGTGCGGGGTCGAGCAAATTTAACATACCCAGTGGCGTACCAATAGGAGAAACGGTACATTTCATGTAATATTTTTCTTCGAAAAAAACAACTAGTAATTACACTTACTTAGTAGCGAAGTTAACTGTGTCGAAATTGTTCCAAGTTAGATCACATACTGGGCACATCTGTATTCCCTCTATCGTGGAATATAATCATTATCAAAAATAACAGAAATACACAGAAATTAAAAAAGTGAAAGGGACACTGGATGAAATATTATGAAAGAATCTGCGGAAACTCTTGTTTTGTTTTTGAAGTAGTAGTTTGATAGAATCTCAAGAACACCTTGTGTATGGTTTTTTTTTTATTTTTTTTTTTAAAGAATTTCGTGGAAAATTCTACAAGTCCATCGAGAACAACAAATAGTTCTAAATTTTTCCACAGTCATTTCAATGAAAGTTTTTATTCGACATTTGTCAACATACTGAAGAATATTCAAACAGAAACCTACATAAAAATTCGTAGTAGCAGCGAAAATTTCATGAAATTTAGGGGTGATCTTACCCTTACTATTTATGTAAGTCTGATATACCACTTTTATCAAAATTAGACATCCGTCCTACATTTTTTTTAATCCATAACTCTTTTACGTATCTGTACTTTTATTTATTTTATTTATTTAGTATTTGAAAATTTCTTTGGTATATATGTTACAGCTAATATCCGAAATACGTTATTATGCATAATAACTAGATATTTTAGGAATTATGCGTAATAACTAAACTTGTCAGTTATTATGCATAATAACTGGAAATATTAGGAATTATGCGTAATAACTGAATTTTTCAGTTATTATGCACAATAACGAAAACGTTTAGGTAATATTGATAATAACTAAGAGAGGAACAGGAATTATGCATAATACCTGAAACACTAGTCATTAAGCATATTGCCTAATAGGCCAGGGCCGATATTTTGAGAACAAAAAAAAAATAGAACAGGATCATACCCATTGGAAAAGGAAGAAAATATAACAAAAATAAAAGGAAAAATAATTTACGGGCGATCTGCGGTCGGGAAGTGGAAGAGGGTGAGCTTTTAAGGGTAGAAAACGGTTTATCACGATTTCCGGCAAAACTACAAGTCCTATCGAAAAAAGTTGAATAGCAAAGTTCTAGGTAATAAAAGGATCTACAACTTTCGTATTTAGACTTTTTTTACATAACCTCAAAATTTATGCGAAAAATGCAAATAACCGATTTTTTGATTTTTTACTTTTTATCTCTCACAGAAAAGTTTTTTTTTCACGAAATTTGGTGAAAACTTACCTAGTTATGTCCCAAACTCACTGTAATTTTTTTGATTCAAAATATTTATTTTTCCCCCTTATTTTGATTTAATATCGAAAAACCACCCTAATTTTCAATCGAAAATTCTCACGTCAAAATGTTTGTTTTTTTAAAAAATCGGCGTGCTTTTTGTTCGTTGAAATCTCTACTTTCTGATGGTCTAAAAAAAAGTATACATTACTATGGCAAATTTTCACAGGAAATCCAAAAAAACGAAAAACTCGAATTTTTTTTAATCATGTAAAATTTTGAGTTATTTATTAAAATTTACACTATAATTACTCAAAAAAAGTAAGATTCCATGTTACACTGATAAACTCAAAAATTTAAAATCCATGAAACAAACGCCTTCTGTTGGTGGGAGATTTGTCAATATGAATGATGATTTAATTCTTGCCAATTGATTTCAGACATCTTAATTGATTCAGTGTTATATTGTCATTTTTACATTTATAAATATATTTGATTAATTGTAATACATTTTTTGCGATATATTCTTCGTTTGCATGTTTGTTATAACAAATATTGGCCAAATTTGATAAAATTTTATCGTCTAACTAGCAGACCCAACAAATGTTGTTTTGCCATATAAATTATTTCTAGTGAATAATTTTGTAGTTAAATAAAAAATTAAATCAAAATAAATAAATAAATTATAATTAAATTAAAGTATAAATTACTAGTACTAATATAGTTACTACAAAATGGGGGTTGGTGGTAGAAGGGTGAAAATTTAGGGTTATATGTATTTTTTGAAGCCAAATCTTAGAAAAATAAAAATAACAAATTTTGTCCGAAAAATAACAAAAAAAAATTTTGGGTGGGCCACCCTTATCACCTAGGGTTATAAAAATAGTTTGCGACCTATTCTCAGACCTACCGAATATAGACAGAAAATTTCATAAAAATCAGTCAAACCGTTTCGGAAGAGTTTGGTTACACACACTGTGACACGAGAATTTTATATATTAGAAGACAATGAATTTACGATGTTTTTCTTTCCTTTTCCGGCAAACCCAGACGTTGTATCGCAACTAGAAAAACAATACAGAAATGCAAGGATATTTTTGAAAGATTCATATTTGAAACTATTGAACGTGAAAAATAGATCTTTTACATTTCCAGAACTTGGTTTGAGAAAATAAATGTCATAATTATTTGAATTCAATTGATTCAAAAGGACCAAAATATCTTGACCCACAACTATGACAATTTTATTAGTATCTCTGGCAGTTTCTATCGAGATTTTAATTATGTCTGTAGATTCCAAAAGTTTTTTTTAAATAAGTCAATTCGTCACGATTCTCTTCAAGTAACTCAGCCTGCACGTGTATTTTTATAGACGATGTGTTCATTCTTCTGATGGGCTAAAATTTTCCGTAGGCCATTCAGGTATGTAAGTTATCTTAAAATAGCAAAAAATAGGCACCTATGGATATAATTTAAAAATTATCCTACAACTTTAACAAAATATTGTAGATGTCTTATAAAGTATTAAGTGTATTAACTTATTTGGTTGTTAATTATAGTACTCCTAGTATATTTCGATTTGCAATTTTTTTATTTATCAATGTAACATGGAATATTACATTTTTCGAGTAATTAACGTGTACATTTTAATAAATAGCTCCAAATTTTACATAATAATTAAAACACAAATTTTTGAATTCGAGTTTTTTCGTTTTTTTGCATTTCCTGTGAAAATTTGCCATAGTAATGTATAATTTTTTTACACCTTCAGAAAGTAGAGATTTCAGCGAACAAAAAGCACACCGATTTTTTAAAAAAGCAAATATTTTGACGCGAGAATTTTCCATTGAAAATTAGAGTGGTTTTTCGATATTAAATCAAAATAAGGGAAAAAAATAAATATTTTGAATAAAAAAAATTACAGTGAGTTTGGGACATAAATAGGTAAGTTTTCACCAAATTTAGTTAAAAAAATTTTTTTTGTGGGAGACAAAAATAAAAACCAAAAACTCGGTTATTTGCATTTTTCGCATAAATTTTGAGGTTATGTAAGGAAAGTGTAAATACAAAAGTTGTAAATCTTTTCATTACATAGAACTTTGCCATTTAACTTTTTGCGACAGGACTTAGTTTTGCCGGAAATCGTGATAAACCGTTTTCTACCCTTAAAAGCTCACCCTCTTCCGCTTTCGGACCTCAGATCGCCCGTAAATTATGTTTTCCTTTATTTTTGTTATATTTTCTTCCTTTTCCAATGGGTATCACCCTGTTCTAATTTTTTTTCACTTATTACCATTTTCAAAGGCTTCGGCACTGGTCTATAATATGTCCAGCTGATTTCAAGAAAACGGGACAATTCAGGTTCTTATAAATCAATGAAAAGCAAAGGGAATATGACGTTTATATAACTGTAATTTGTCGCTTTTTTTTTAAATCAACTGTACATGTTATGTGTAGGGGAAAGCGGGGCAGGGTGGGTAGCTTTTTGGAAAATATTATGCATAATTCCTGTTCCTTTATTAGTTATTATCAATATTACCTAAACGTTTCCGTTATTATGCATAATAACTGAAAATTTCAGTTATTACGCATAATTCCTAATGTTTCCGGTTATTATGCATAATAACTGATAAGTTTAGTTATTACGCATAATTCCTAAAATGTCTAGTTATTATGCATAATAACGGATTTCGGATATTAGCTGTAACATATACATATTTTGTAAATTATGGATTACTTTTTTTTTCATTGGTATTCGATGTATATCTACTTATAACAAAAACACAGACTTTTTTCGTGTTATTCCTGTTGTACTGTCCCGTTTATACTAAGTCTAAAATTTTATGACGAAATTATATAAAGTTATAGATTGGGTTGAGTGCAAATGACGTATCCAAATATATTTGCCTAAGAGCATTTGTCCGTTTTAATAGGTTAAGAAAAATTTTATGACCTGCTTATGATTGGGACTCGACTCTTGAAGTAATAACATGAATCCCTTGCTTTTTGAGGTACATTGAAAGAATCACTTATGTTTTGTTTTTGAAGTAGTTTGAGAGAATCTCAGAGCTACCTTGTGTCTGGTTTTAGAAGTAGTTTTGAGAGAATCTCGAGAACCCCTTGTGTTTGGTTTTTAAAGTAGTTTGAAAAAATCTCCATTATCCCTTTTGTTTTGTTTTTGATGTAGTTTGAAAGACTCTCAGGGAATCGTTGTGTCCGGTTTTTCAAGTAGTTTGAAAGAATCTCGGGTACTTCCTTTGTTTTGTTTTAGAAGTAATTTGAGAAAACTTAGGAGATCTCTTATATCCGGTTTTTGAAGCAATTTGAACGAATCTTGGGGACTTTTTATGCCCGTTTGTTGAAGTAGTTGGAAAGAGTCTCTTGTGTCTGGTTTTCGAAGTAGTTTTGCGAGAATCTTGGGGACTATTTATGTCCGATTTTTCAAGTAATTTGAAAGCATCTCGGGGACCTCTTATGTTTAGTTTTTGAAGTAATTTGAAAGAATTTCGGGGATGTTTTATTTCCGGTTTTCGAAAAATTTCGGGGATCACTTGTCTTTTGTGTTTGAAGTAATCTGAGATTCACGGTAACCACTTGTGTTTTGTTTTCGAAGTAATTTGAAAGAATCTCGGGTACCCCCTGTGTTTGGTTTTTGAAGTGGTTAAAAAATTTTTCGGGAGCCCTTTTGTTTCGTTTTTGAAGTAGTTTGAAAGAATCTCGGGGAATCTCTGTGTTTTGTTTTTGAAGTATTTAGTATGAAATAACCTCGGGTATATCTTTTGTATTGTTTTAGAAGTAATTTGAGAGAATCTAGGGAACCTCTTATATACGATTTTTGAAGTAATTTGAAAGAATCTCGCGAACTTCGTATGCCCATTTTTTTAAGTACACATAGTTTGAAAGAATCTACCAGACCTCTTGCGTTTTTTTTTTTGGAGTAGTTTGAATCTCAGAGTTACCTTGTGTCTGGTTTTCAAAGTAGTTTAAGAGAATTTCGGGGACCGTTTATGTTCGGTTTTTGAAGTAATTTGAAAGAATCTCGGGGACTTCTAATGTCCAGTTTTTGAAGTAATTTGAAAAAATCTAGGGGACCTCTTACGCTCGGTTTTTGAAGAATTTCGGGGACCGCTTGTCTTTTGTTTTTAAAGTAATCTGAGAATCACGGTGACCGCTTGTGTTTTGTTTTTGAAAGTATTTAGTTTAAAAAAATTTCGGGAACACTTTTTATTTGGTTTTTGAATTAGTCTAAAAGAATCTCGGGTATTTTTTTTTAGACGTAATTTGAGAGAATCTAGGGGACCTCTTATATCCGATCTTTGAAGTAGTTTGAAAGGATCTCGGGTACCTCTTGTGTTTTGTTTTTAAAATAATTTGAGAGAATCTAGGGACAACTTATATCCGGTTTTTAAAGTATTTTGAAAGAATCTCTCGACCTTTTTATGCTCAGTTTTTTATGTACATAGTTTGAAAGAATCTGGCAGACCTCTTGTGTTTCTTTTTTTTTTTGGAGTAATTTGAATCTCAGAGTTACCTTATGTAGTTTTCGAAGTAGTTTTGAGAGAATCTTGGAGGCCATTTATGTCCGGTTTTTGAACTAATTTGAAAGAATCTCGGGGACCTCTTACGTCCGGTTTTTTAAGTAATTTGAAAGAATCTCGGGGTTGTTTTACTTCCGGTTTTTGAAAAATTTCGGGCATCACTTGTCTTTTGTGTTTGAAGTAATCTGAGATTCACGGTAACCACTTGTGTTTTGTTTTCGAAGTAATTTGAAAGAATCTCGAGTACCCCCTGTGTTTGGTTTTTGAAGTGGTTTAAAAAAATTTTCGGGGCCCCTTTTGTTTCGTTTTTGAAGTAGTTTGAAAGAATCTCGAGGAAACTCTGTGTTTTGTTTTTGAAGTATTTAGTATGAAATAACCTCGGGTATATCTTTTGTTTTGTTTTAGAAATAATTTGAGAGAATCTAGGGGACCTCTTATATCCGATTTTTGAAGTAATTTGAAAGGATCTCGGGGACCTCTTGTGTTTTGTTTTTGAAGTAATTTGAGAGAATCTAGGGACCACTTATATCCGGTTTTTGAAGTATTTTGAAAGAATCTCTCGACCTTTTTATGCTCAGTTTTTTAAGTACATAGTTTGAAAGAATCTGGCAGACCTCTTGTGTTTTTTTTTTTTTTTGGAGTAATTTGAATCTCAGAGTTACCTTGTGTCTAGTTTTCGAAGTAGTTTTGAGAGAATCTTGAAGGCCATTTATGTCCGGTTTTTGAAGTAATTTGAAGGAATCTCGGGGACCTCTTACGTCCGGTTTTTGAAGAATTTGGGGACCATTTATCTTTTGTTTTTGAAGTAATTTGATAATCTCGGCGACCTCTTGTGTTTTGTTCTCGAAGTAATTTGAATCTCTACGACCCCCTGTGTTTTGTTTTTGCAGTAGTATAAAAAATCTTCTTGGCACCTTTCCTTTTGTTTTTGAAGTAGTTTGAAAAAATCTCGATGACCATTTATGTCCGGTTTCTGAAGTAATTTGAAAGAATCTCGGAGACGTCTTCTATCCAGTTTTCAAAGTAATTTGAAAGAATTTCGGGGACCATTTGTCTTTTGTTTTTGAAGTAATTTCAGAATCTCGGTTATGTCTTGTGTTTTGTTTTTGAAGTAGGTTGAAGTATGTCGAGGACACCCTGCGTTTTTTGTGAAGTAGTTTGAAAAAATCTCCAGTACCCCTTTTGTTTTATTTCTGAAGTAGTTCGAAAGAATCTCGGAGAACCCTTGTGTCTGGTTTTTGAAGTAGTTTGAAAGATTCTCGGAAACCCCTTGTGCTTTGTTTTGAAGTAATTTGAAAGAATCTCGGGTACTCCTTTAGTTTTGTTTTAGAAGTAATTTGAGAGAATCTAGGAGATCTCTTATATTCGATTATTGAAGTAGTTCGAAAGAATCTCGGTGACCTGTTGTGTTTTGTTTTTGAAGTAGTTTGAGAGAATCTCAGAGATACCTTGTGTTTGGTTTTCGGAGTACTTTGAAAGAATCTCGGCGACGTCTTACGTCCGGTTTTTGAAGAATTTCGGGGATCACTTTTCTTCTGTTTTTGAAGTAATCTGAAAATCTCGGTGGTCTTTGTGATTTGTTTTGGAAGTAATTGGAAAGAATCTCGGGGATCCCGTCTTTTGTTTTTGAAGTAGTTTGAAAGAAGCTCGAGGACCCCTTATGTTTGGTTTTTGAGGTAGTTTGAAAGAATCTCGAGAACAAATTTTATCTGGTTTTTGAAGCAATTTAAAAGAATCTCAGGTACATCTTCTGTTTTGTTTTAGAAGTAATTTGAGAGAATCTAGCGGACCTCTTATATCTGGTTTTTGAAGTAATTTGAAAGAATTTCGGGGATCACATGTCTTCAGTTTTTGAAGTAATTTGAAAAGGATCTCGCGAACTTCTTAAGTCCGGTTTTTAAGCAGGGTGGAAGAATCTGGCGGACCTCTTGTGTTTTGTTCTTAAAATAGTTTGAGAGAATCTCGGAGACCATTTGCGTCCGGTTTTGAAGTTGTTTGAAAAAATATCGGGGACCATTATGTCCGGTTTTTGAAGTAATTGGAAAGAATGTCGGGGACCACGGACCACTTATGTTTGGTTTTTGAAGTAGTTTGAAAGAATCTCGGAAACCCCTTTTGTTTTGTTTTTGAAATAGTTTAAGCGAATTTCAGAGTTACCTTGTGTTTGGTTTCCCGAGTACTTTGAAAGAATCTCGGGAAGCACTTATGTGCGGTTTTTGAAGTAGTTTGAAAGAATCTCGTATGTTCGGTTTTTGAAGTAATTTGAAAGAATCTCGGGGATCTCGTGTGTGTCTTTTTAAAGTAGTTTGGGAGAATCTCAGAGTTACCCTATCTTTGGATTTCGAAGTAGTTTGGAAGAATATCGGGGAGTGCAGTTTTTGAAGTTATTTGAAAGAATTTAGAGGACCACTTGTTTTTTGTTTTTGAAATAATTTGAGGATCTCGGTGATCTCTTTTGCTTTGTTTTCGAAAAAGTTTGAAAGTATCTCGACGACACTTCTGTGTTTTGTTGCTGAAGTAGTTTGAAAAAATCTCGGAGACTCCTTGTGTATGGTTTTGAAATAATTTGTAATAGTCTCGGAAACCCCTTGTGTTTTGTTTTGAAGTAATTTGAAAGAATCTCAGGGACTTCTTATGTTCAGTTTTTGAAGTAGTTTGAAAGAATCTCGGGAACTACTTGTGTCGTGTTTTTCAAGTAATTGTGTTTGGTTTTTGAAGTACATAATTTGAAAAAGATCTCCCGTATCCCTTGTGTTTGTGACAAAATTGAAGTAGTTTGAAAGAATCTCGAGAACAAATTTTATCTGGTTTTTGAAGTAATTTAAAAGAATCTCAGGTACATTTTCTGTTTTGTTTTAGAAGTAATTTGACAGAATTTAGCGGACTTCTTATATCTGGTTTTTTAAGTAATTTGAAAGTATTTCGCGGATCACGTGTCTTCAGTTTTTGAATTAATTTGAAAGGATCCCGCGAACTTCTTAAGCCCGGTTTTTTAAGCAATTTGGAAGAATCTGGTGGACCTCTTGTGTTTTGTTCTTGAAATGCTTTGAGAGAATCTCAGAGTTACCTTCTGTCTGGTTTTCGAAGTACATAGTTTTCAGAGAATCTCGGAGACCATTTATGTCCGGTTTCGGAGTTGTTTGAAAGAATATCGGGGACTATTTATGTCCGGTTTTTGAAGTAATTGGAAAGAATGTCGGGGACCACTTGTGTCTGGTTTTTGAAGTAGTTTGATAAAATCTCGGAAGCCCCTTTTGTTTTGTTTTTGAAGTAGTTTAAGCGAATTTCAGAGTAACCTTGTGTTTGGTTTTCGGAGTACTTTGAAAGAATCTCGGGAAGCACTTATGTCCGGTTTTTGAAGTAAATAGTTTGAAAGAATCTCGGGGACTTCGTATGTTCGGTTTTTGAAGTAGTTTGAAAGAATCTCGGGAACCTCTTGTGCGTCTTTTTAAAGTAGTTTGGGAAAATCTCAGAGTTACCTTATGTTTGGATTTCGAAGTAGTTTGGAAGAATATGGGGGACCTCTTATGTGTTTTGTTTTCGAAAAATTTGAAAGTATCTCGAAGACACTTCTATGTTTTGTTGCTGAAATAGTTTGAAAAAATCTCGGAAACTCCTTGTGTATGATTTTAAAATAATTTGAAATAGTCTCGGAAACCCCTTGTGTTTTGTTTTGAAGTAATCTGAAAGAATCTCAGGGACTTCTTATGTTCAGTTTTTGAAGTAATTTAAAAGAATCTCGGGAACTACTTGTGTCGTGTTTTTCAAGTAATTGTGTTTGGTTTTTGAAGTATATAATTTGAAAACAATCTCCCGTATTGCGTGTGTTTGTGAAAAAATCTCGGGGATAATTTTGAAGTAGTTTGAAAGAATCTCGGGGTTGCCTTTTATCTTGTTTTAGAAGTGATTTGACTTCTTATATCCAATTTTTGAAGTAATTAGAAAGAATCGCAGGGACTTCTTATGTCAAGTTTTTGAAATAGTTTGGAAGAATCTCGATGGCTCCTTTTGTTTTGTTTTTGAAGTACCTTGTAGGAATTTTGGACCCCTTGTGGCTGTTTTTTAAACTAGTTTGAAAAAATTTCTGGTACTCCTTTAGTTTTGTCAATGAAGTAGAATCTCGGGGACCATGTACGTCGTTTTTCTAAATAATATGAAAGAATCTCGTGGATCCCTTGTATTTGTTTTTTGAAGTTGCAGAAGTAATTTGAAAGATTCTCGAGGACCACTCGTGCTTGGTTTTGAAGTAGTTTTAAAGAATTTCGGAGTTCCCTTGTCTTGTTTTTGATCCACTTATGTCCGGTTTTCGCAGTAATTTGAAAGATTCTCGAGAACTTCTTATGTTAAGTTTTTGAAGTAGTTTGAAGGATTCCAGATGGACCATTTTGTTTTGTTTTGAAATACTTTGGAAGACCCTCGGAAACCCATTATGGTTTCTTTTCGAAGTAGTTAGTCGTCAATGATAATTACCTTACACACGTAATTATTATGAGGAAAAAATGGTAAGAAATAAGAATCGAACTGAAGCGATACGTTTACAGTTGAAAAATCTTATATTTTAATATCGATTTTAGTCAATCTTGATCATTAAATTGTGTCCAAAAATAGTGTAACGAGTTTTTGTAAAAAATAATTTCCAAGATTCGTACAATTACACAAGTGAATTTAAGTGTAGACTAGTGTCGGCTAGAATTAGTTTGAAAAAATACTACACCTTAATAAAATTTCTTTCGATTTTGAGATAAAAAAAAGAAGATTAGAAGGAAACATTTAATGACAATATGGAAACCAATAAGACTGGATGACGATGAATACCGACAAAGAATGAATCGTCCAATATTACAAAAAATATTTGAACAAACTTGTGTCCCTACAAATCAGCCCTGCAATGTAATAAACAACGCAGGTACACCGTTAAACCCCGCCGTCCCAATCAAATTCGTGCCATACTCATATCTTCCAACAATGTTGCGAAAAAGTCATTCTTCAAACGTTCTCTTGAAATTGTTATTGTTGTTTCTGCTATAAATAAAGGAATGCCGACTCTTTGTTCCACGAGCATTGTATGAAAGAGTTTGCTCCGGGGGCTCAAATAATATAAACCATGACACGCGACGGTTCGGGAACATATTGCATCGGGGGAGGTTGGCAATATGCTGCCTGCCGTTCTTCAGCGATAGTTCTAATCCCGTGCCACACATATATGCAGGGGGAAATTCGCAGACGTCGTGCAGAAATGCATAGGGAAACCTTCATTGAGATATATCGGAATCTTATTAAGATCCGGATAATGGAGTCCTCCGGGAGGCGCCACCGCCTTTATCCGCACTAAACTCACACAGCGAAACTTACCTATCATAATCCAGTCTACAATACAATTTCGAGTCCTTCACGAAACATGTGTGGTGCAGGCGGTCTCCGCAGGCACAACACTGCACACAGTGCTCGTGATACGAAACGTCCATTATCCTTAGAAGAAATCGATCGTTAATGGGTCTGCAACACATGCCACACAACGGACCTAATCCCGCCGCTGCAAAAAAAGAAATGAAAAATCGATCATCTTTCGCACAAACACGGTACTCGGTGCAGGAACACACAGATTTGTCAGGAGTGCATTCATCTAATTGTGTACAAATCTGCAGACAAGAGCCACCTGCGGTAAAACTTCATCAATCTCCGGCTTTAAAGTCGGCCTCTGAATACATTTAGCAAATTTGGGGGTGTTAATCCGGAGCATAAATCCTTTGTTGCCTATTTAACTCTTTAAATCGCGATTTCATGCAATGTCATGCTTATTAGTGTTTAGGGAACCCTCGCGATGCGGAGTCGGTGCAGGCGGAGGTTTAATTTTGGACTAGCCGGACTGCGATTAGCCGATTATCGTTTAATGGTGACTGTTTTTATATTTATATATAAAAAATACATTATCGTTGTGAATTTATGAGGAAAATAAAAGGGATAGTGTAATTCGGGCGACCCCAATAAAAAAGGTTTTAATGAGTTTTTTCGAAAATAAATACAAGTATTAATAATAATCCAAGGACGTTAATTTTGTAGCCACTATAAATTTATTGTCCTGTGAAATATTATTATTATTATTATTATACTTCAATTCTAAGTTTACCAATACGCGTTAATGTAAACTACACTATAACTATAAATAAAATTTGTTCAGTCTTTCATACTATTGTAATTTTTAGCTTTTATTTTTATTGTCTTCGTTATATACATATATCATCCAACACTATTTTAAGTAACGTTGGTCTTAATACTCCACCCTGCTTCCGTCCACCTCTAGTTTCGACCTTTTCCAGGCCTACAGATGCTGCTATTATTTTAATATTTCGATTGTTTTCAATTAGAAAAGCTCAAATGAAAAACACAACCTGTTGATGGTCTTGGATTAAGATTTAAGAAATATTCACATTCAATTTATTTTTTTTTAATATTTCAGCTATTGCGATGTCATTTTGGCGATTCTAGGAAAATGGTAAAAATGTTCGAAGAAACTAAGACGAAATCACTCCTATAGATTAATACCAACCAAAGAAACGTTACATAAAAATCCACAAAAAATCCTGAGATATATATATCGTGACAAGCTGAATCGAAAAATTCAGTCTGTTGATCGTTCCAGACCAAGATTTTCAAAAATTGAGTTTCAAATTCGAATTTTTAAAGCATCCCAAAAATTGACTTTTTCATTTTGGCGATTCTAGAAATATTGTAAGAATTTTCAAAAAAATAAAGCCGAAAAACAACCCAGAATATCGACATATACAAAATAAATTCTTTAAATGATTTTGAAAGGTGTTGAGGAAAACAAAAAATTTTATGGATTTCATGTATTGAAAAATTGAGCTTTTGACGAAATTGGTTAAAAATTTGTAAAAAACTCTGGGATGTAGACAATCTGAATCGAAAAATATAGCCTGTTGATGGTCGCTGACCTAAATTTTCGAAATATTAAATTTTTCAAATTCAGTCAATTTTTGAAAATATCTCAATTATTACGATATGTTATTTTGGCGATTCTAGGAAAATTGCAGAAATTTTCGAAGAAATTAATCCGAAAAACAGTCATGGAAGTCGATATCAACCAAAGAAACTCTTTAAATAATTTTCGAAAGTGCTCAAAGAATTGTTGAAAATTTCAAGCTTTTGAAAAATGGAGCTTTCGTCGAAGTTACCTAAAAATCCACAAAAAATTCTGGGATATATATACGTGACAAGCTGAATCGAAAAATTCAGTTTGTTGATCGTTCCAGACCAAGATTTTCAAAAATTGAGTATCAAATTCGAATTTTTAAAGCATTCCAAAAATTGACTTTTTCATTTTGGCGATTCTAGAAATATGGTGGGAATTTTCAAAGAAATAAAGCCGAAAAACAACGCAGAATATCGACATATACAAAATAAATTCTTTAAATAATTTTTAAAGGTGTTTAGGAGAACAAAAAATTTTATGGATTTTATGTATTGAAAAATTGAGCTTTTGACGAAATTGGTTAAAAATTTGTAAAAAACTCTGGGATGTAGACAATCTGAATCGAAAAATATAGCCTGTTGATGGTCGCTGACCTAAATTTTCGAAATATTAAATTTTTCAAATTCAGTCAATTTTTGAAAATATCTCAATTATTACGATATGTCATTTTGGCGATTCTAGGAAAATTGTAGAAATTTTCGAAGAAATTAACCCGAAAAACAGTCATGGAAGTCGATATCAACCAAAGAAACTTTTTAAATAATTTTCGAAAGTGCTCCAAGGATTGTTGAAAATTTCAAGCTTTTGAAAAATGGAGCTTTCGACGAAGTGATCCACAAAAAATCCTGTGATGTATATCGTGACAAGCTGAATCGAAAAATTCAATCTGTTGATCGTACCAGACCCAGATTTTCAAAAATTGAGTTTCAAATTCGAATTTTTAAAGCATTCCAAAAATTGACTTTTTCATTTTGGCGATTCTAGAAATATGGTGGGAATTTTCAAAAAAATAAAGCCGAAAAACAACCCAGAATATCGACATATACAAAATAAATTCTTTAAATAATTTTGAAAGGTGTTTAGGAAAACAAAAAAAAATATGGATTTCATACATTGAAAAATTGAGTTTTTGACGAAATTGGTTAAAAATTCGTAAAAAACTCTGGGATGTAGACAATCTGAATCGAAAAATATAGCCTGTTGATGGTCGCTGACCAAGATTTTCGAAATATTAAATTTTTCAAATTCAGTCAATTTTTGAAAATATCTCAATTATTATATGTCATTTTGGCGATTCTAGAAAAATTGTAGAAATTTTCGAAGAAATTAACCCGAAAAACACTCCCGGTGGTTAATATCAACCAAAGAAACTCTTTAAATAATTTTCGAAAGTACTCAGGAAATTGTCGAAAATTTCAAGCTTTTGAAAAATTGAGCTTTCGAAGAAGTTACTTAAAAATCCAGAAAAAATCTTTGGATATATATATCGTGACAAGTTGAAACGAAAAATTTAGTCCGTTGATCGCTCCAGACCAAGATTTACAAAAATTGACTTTCAAATTCGGATTTTTAAAAAATTCCAAAAATTGCAGTTTTTCATTTTAGTGATTCTAGAAAAATGGTAGGAATTTTCAAAGAAATTAAACCGAAAAGTACTTCAGAATATCGAAATCAGCAAAATAAACTCTTTAAATAATTTTGAATGGTGCTCAGGAAAATGTAAAAATTTCATGGATTTCATGTATTGAGAAACTGGGCTTTCGGCGAAATTGGTTAAAAATTCATAAAAAAGTCTGTAATGTAGACAATTTGGATTGAAAAATATAGTCTGTTAATGGCCGCTGACCAAGATTTTCGAAATATTAAATTTTTCAAATTCAGTCAATTTTTGAAAATCTCTCAATTGTTATGATATGTTATTTTGCCGATTCTAGAAAAATTGTAGAAATTTTCGAAGAAGTTAACCCGAAAAACACTCCCGGAGGTTAATATCAACCAAAGAAACTCTTTAAATAATTTTCAAAAGTGCTCAGGAAATTGTCGAAAACTTCAAGCTTTTGAAAAATTGAGCTTTCGACGAAGTTACTTAAAAATCCAGAAAAAATCTTTGGATATATATATCGTGACAAGGTGAAACGAAAAATTTAGTCTGCTGATCGCTCCAGACCAAGATTTACAGAAATTGAGTTTCAAATTCGGATTTTAAAAAAATACCAAAAATTGCAGTTTTTCATTTTAGTGATTCTAGAAAAATGATAGGAATTTTCAAAGAAATAAAGCCGAAAAGCACTTCAGAATATCGAAATCAACAAAATAAACTCTTTAAATAATTTTGAATGGTGCTCAGGAAAATGTAAAAATTTCATGGATTTCATATATTGAAAAACTGAGCTTTTGGCGAAATTGGTTAAACGTTCATAAAAAAGTCTGCAATGTAGACAATTTGGATTGAAAAATATAGCCTGTTAATGGTCGCTGACCAAGATTTTCAAAATATTAAATTTTTCAAATTCAGTCAATTTTTGAAAATATCTCAATTGTTATGATATGTTATTTTGCCGATTCTAGAAAAATTGTAGAAATTTTCCAAAACATTAACCCGAAAAACAATCCCGGAGCTTGATATCAACCAAAGAAACTCTCTAAATAATTTTCAAAAGTGCTCAGGAAATTGTCGAAAATTTCAAACTTGAGAAATTGAGCTTTCGACGAAGTTACTTAAAAATCCAGAAAAAATCTTTGGATATATATATCGTGACAAGTTGAAACGAAAAATTTAGTCTGTTGATCGCTCCAGACCAAGATTTACAAAAATTGAGTTTCAAATTCGGATTTTTAAAACAGTCTAAAAATCGCAGTTTTTCATTTTAGTGATTCTTGAAAAATGGTAGGAATTTTCAAAGAAATAAAGCCGAAAAGCACATCAGAATATCGAAATCAGCAAAATAAACTCCTTAAATAATTTTGAATGGTGCTCAGGAAAATGTAAAAATTTCATGGATTTCATATATTGGAAAACTGAGCTTTTGGCGAAATTGGTTAAAAATTCATAAAAAAAGTCTGTAATGTAGACAATTTGGATTGAAAAATATACCCTGTTAATGGTCGCTGACCAAGCTTTTCGAAATTATAATTTTTCAAATCCGGTCAATTTTTGAAAATATTTCAAATATTATGATATGTCATTTTGGCGATTCTAGGAAAATTGTAGAAATTTTCGAAGAAATTAACCCAAAAAACACTCCCGGAGGTTAATATCAACCAAAGAAACTCTTTAAATAATTTTCAAAAGTGCTCAGGAAATTGTCGAAAATTTCAAGCTTTTGAAAAATTGAGCTTTTGACGAAGTTACTTAAAAATCCAGAAAAAATCTTTGGATATATATATCGTGACAAGTTGAAACGAATAATTTAGTCTGTTGATCGCTCCAGACCAAGATTTACAAAAATTGAATTTCAAATTCGGATTTTTAAAACATTCTAAAAATCGAAGTTTCTCATTTTAGTGATTCTAAAAAAATGGTAGGAATTTTCAAAGAAATAAAGCCGAAAAGCACATCAGAATATCGAAATCAACAAAATAAACTCTTTAAATAATTTTGAATGGTGCTCAGGAAAATGTCAAAAATTTCATGGATTTCATATATTGAAAACCTGAGCTTTTGGCGAAATTGGGTAAAAATTCATAAAAAAGTCTGCAATGTAGACACTTTGGATTGAAAAATATAGCCTGCTAATGGTCGCTGACCAAGATTTTCGAAATTTTAATTTTTCAAATTCACTCATTTTTTGAAAATATCTCAATTATTATGATATGTCATTTTGGCGATTCTAGGAAAATTGTAGAAATTTTCGAAGAAATTAACCCGAAAAACACTCCCGGAGGTTAATTTCAAGCAAAGAAACTGTTTAAATAATTTTCAAAAGTGCTCAGGAAATTGTCGAAAATTTCAAGCTTTTGAAAATTGAGCTTTCGACAAAGTTACTTAAAAATCCAGAAAAAATCTTTGGATATATATATTGTGACAAGTTGAAACGAAAAATTTAGTCTGTTGATCGCTCCAGACCAAGATTTACAAAAATTGAGTTTCAAATTCGGATTTTTAAAAAATTCCAAAAATTGCAGTTTTTCATTTTAGTGATTCTAGAAAAATGGTAGGAATTTTCAAAGAAATTAAACCGAAAAGTACTTCAGAATATCGAAATCAACAAAATAAACTCTTTAAATAATTTTGAATGGTGCTCACGAAAATGTCAATAATTTCATGGATTTCATATATGTATTGAAAAACTGAGCTTTTGGCGAAATTGGTTAAAAATTCATTAAAAAGTCTTCAATGTAGACACTTTGGATTGAAAAATATAGCCTGTTAATGGTCGCTGACCAAGCTTTTCGAAATTATAATTTTTTAAATTCAGTCAATTTTTGAAAATATCTCAATTATTATGATATGTTATTTTGGCGATTCTAGGAAAATTGTAGAAATTTTCGAAGAAATTAACCCGAAAAACACTCCCGAAGGTTAATATCAACCAAAGAAACTGTTTAAATAATTTTCGAAAGTGCTCAGGAAATTGTCGAAAATTTCAAGCTTTTGAAAATTGAGCTTACGACGAAGTTACTTAAAAATCCAGAAAAAATCTTTGGATATATATATCGTGACAAGTTGAAACGAAAAGTTTAGTCTATTGATCGCTCCAGACCAAGATTTACAAAAATTGAGTTTCAAATTCGTATTTTTAAACATTCCAAAAATTGCAGTTTTTCATTTTAGTGATTCTAGAGAAATGGTACGAATTTTCAAAGAAATAAAACCGAAGAGCACTACAGAATATCGAAATCAACAAAATAAATTCTTTATATAATTTTGAATAGTGCTTAGGAAAATGTCAAAAATTTCATGGATTTCATATATTGAAAAACTGAGCTTTTGGCGAAATTGGTTAAAAATTCATAAAAAAGTCTGGAATGTAGACAATTTGGATTGAGAAATATAGCCAGTTATTGGTCGCTGACCAAGATTTTTGAAATTATAATTTTTCAAATTCAGTCAATTTTTGAAAATATCTCAAATATTATGATATGTCATTTTGGCGATTCTAGGAAAATTGTAGAAATTTTCGAAGAAATTAACCCCAAAAAACTCCCCCGGAGGTTAATATCAACCAAAGAAACTCTTTAAATAATTTTCGAAAGTGATCAGGAAATTTTCGAAAATTTCAAGCTTTTGAAAAATTGAGCTTTCGACGAAGTTACTTAAAAATCCAGAAAAAATCTTCGGATCGTGACAAGTTGAAACGAAAAATTTAGTCTGTTGATCGCTCCAGACCAAGATTTACAAAAATTGAGTTTCAAATTCGGATTTTTAAAACATTCTAAAAATCGCAGTTTTTCATTTTAGTGATTCTAGGAAAAATGATAGGAATTTTCAAAGAAATTAAACCGAAAAATACTTCAGAATATCGAAATCAACAAAATAAACTCTTTAAATAATTTTGAATGGTGCTCAGGAAAATGTCAAAAATTTCATGGATTTCATATATTGAAAAACTGAGCTTGTGGCGTAATTGGTTAAAAATTCATTAAAAATTCTGGGATGTCGAGAATCTGAACCTAAAATGTAGCTTGTTGATGATCGCTGAGCAAAATGTTCGAAATATTAAATTTTTCAAATTCAGTCAATTTTTGAAACTAACTCAATTATGTATTACGATGTCTTTGGGCGATTTTTGGACCATCGGAGAAATTTTCGAAAAAATTAACCCGAAAAACACCCCCGGGGGTCGATATCAAGCTAAGAAACTCTTTAGAAAATTTTCGAAATTGTTCAGGAAATTCTTGAAAATTTCAAGTTTTTGAAAAATTGAGCTTTCGGCGAAGTTACCTAAAAATCTATAAAAAAAATCCCGCGATACACATCGCATCAAGCTGAATCAACAATTTAGCCTGTTGATGGCTCCACGCCCAGATTTTTAAAAATTAAGTTTCAAATTCGAATTTTGAAAACATCCCAAAATTTGCAGTTTTTCATTTTGGTGATTCTAGAAAAATGAAGAAGAATTTTCAAAGAAATAAAGCCCAAAAGCACATCAGGATATCGAAATCAACAAACTAAACTCTTTAAATAAATAATTTTGAATGGTGCTCAGGAAAATGTCAAAAATTTCATGGATTTCATATATAGAAAAATGAGCTTTTGGCGAAATTGGTTAAAAATTCATTAAAAATTCTGGGATAGCGACAATCTGATTCTAAAAAAATAGCTTGTTGATGATCGCTGAGCAAAATTGTCGAAATATTAAATTTTTCAAATTCAGTCAATTTTTGAAACTAACTCAATTATGTATTACGATGTCTTTGGGCGATTTTTCGAAAATGGTAGAAATTTTCGAAAAAATTAACCAGAAAAACACTCCCGAGAGTCGATATTAAGCAAAGGAACTATGCAGATAATTTTCGAAAGTGTTCAGGAAATTGTTGAAAATTTCAAGTTTTTGAAAAATTGAGCTTTCGGCGAAGTTACCTAAAAATCTATAAAAAAAATCCTGCAAAACACATCGCGACAAGCTGAATCCACAATTTAGCCTGTTGATGGCTCCACACCAAGATTTTTAAAAATTAAATTTCAAATTTGAATTTTGAAAACATTCCAAAATTTGCAGTTTTTCATTTTGGTGATTCTACAAAAATGAAGAACAATTTTCAAAAAAAAACCCAAAAGCACCTCAGGATATCGAAATCAACAAACTAAACTCTTTAAATAAATAATTTTGAATGGTGCTCAGGAAAATGTCAAAAATTTCATGGATTTCATACATTAAAAAACTGAGCTTTTGGCGAAATTGGTTAAAAATTCATTAAAAATTCTAGGATATCGACAATCTGAATCTTAAAAGATAGCTTGTTGATGATCGCTGAGCAAAATTGTCGAAATATTAAATTTTTCAAATTCAGTCAATTTTTGAAACTAACTCAATTATGTATTACGATGTCTTTTGGCGATTTTTGGAACATGGTAGAAATTTTCGAAAAAATTAACCCGAAAAACACTCCCGGGGGTCGATATCAAGCTAAGAAACTCTTTAGATAATTTTCGAAAATGTTCATGAAATTGTTGAAAATTTCAAGTTTTTGAAAAATTGAGCTTTCGGCGAAGTTACCTAAAAATCAATAAAAAAAATCCTGCGATACACATCGCGACAAGCTGAATCAACAATTTACTCTTTTGATGGCTCCACACCAAGATTTTTAAAAATTAAGTTTCAAATTCGAATTTAGAAAACATCCCAAAATTTGCAGTTTTTCATTTTGGTGATTCTAAAGAAATGAAGAAGAATTTTCAAAGAAATAAAGCCCAAAAGCACCTCAGAGTATCGAAATCAACAAACTAAACTCTTTAAATAAATAATTTTGAATGGTGCTCAGGAAAATGTCAAAAATTTCATGGATTTCATGTATAGAAAAACTGAGCTTTTGGCGAAATTGGTTAAAAATTCATTAAAAATTCTGGGGTATCGACAGTATGAATCTAAAATGATAGCTTGTTGATGATCGCTGAGCAAAATTGTCGAAATATTAAATTTTTCAAATTCAGTCAATTTTTGAAACTAACTCAATTATGTATTACGATGTCTTTGGGCGATTTTTGGAAAATGGTAGAAATTTCCGAAAAAATTAACCCGAAAAACATTCCCGGGGTTCGATACCAAGTTAAGAAACTCTTTAGATAATTTTTTGAAAGTGTTCAGGAAATTGTTGAAAATTTCAAGTTTTTGAAAAATTGAGCTTTCGGCGAAGTTACCTAAAAATCTATAAAAAAATCCTGGGATACTCATCGCGACAAAATGAATCCACAATTTAGCCTGTTGATGGTTCCACACCAAGATTTTTAAAAATTAAGTTTCAAATTCGAATTTTGAAAACATCCCAAAATTTGCAGTTTTTCATTTTGGTGATTCTAGAAAATTGGTAGAAATTTTCAAAGAAATAAAGCCGCAAAGCACCCCAGAATATCGAAATCAACAAAATAAATTCTTTAATAATTTTCATCATTTTTCATTTATTAGAAAAGTGAGCTTTTGGTGAAATTGGTTAAGAATTTATAAAAAATTCTGAGATGTAAACACTCTGAATCGAAAAATATAGCCTGTTGATGACCGCTGACTAAAATTTTCGAAATATTAAATTTTTCAAATTCAGTCAATTTTTGAAAATATCTCAGTTATGTATTACAATATGTCTTTTGGCGATTCCAGGAAAATGGTAGAAATTTTCGAAGAAATTAACCCAAAAAAACACTCCCGGAGGTCGATATGAAGCAAAGAAATTTTTTTAATTATTTTCGCAAGTGCTCACGAAATTGTTGAAACGTCCAAGCTTTTCCAGAATTGAGCTTTCAGCGAAGTTAAATAAAAATCAATGAAAAGTCTGAGATTTATATCTCGACGAGCTCAATCGAAAAATTTGCGAAAACAGGTGGCTCCAGACCAAGATTTTCGAAAAAGTGTGTCTCAGTTTAAAATTTTTTAAATATTTCAAAAATTGCCGTTTTTCATTTTGGCGATTCTAGAAAACTGGCAGGAATTTTCAAAGAAATATCTAAAGTCGAAAAGCTCTTTAGAATATCGAAATCAACAAAATAAACTCTTTAAATAATTTTCAAAGTTGCTCAGGAAAATGTAAAAACTGTCATGGTCTTCATATATTGAAAAACTGAACTTTTGGCCAAGTTTCTTAAAAATTCATAAAAAATTTTCGAAAGATTCACATTCAATCAGTTTTTGAAAATATCTCAATTATTATTACTACATTTCATTTTGGCGATTCTGGGAAAATGGTAGAAATTTTCGAAGAAATGCAGCCGAAAACGCTCCTGGGGGCCGTATTAACCAAGGAATCATTTCCAATAATTTTAGAAATTGTCAAAAATTTCAAGTTTTTGAAAAATTGAGCTTTCTGCGAAGTTAATTAAAAATACACAAAAAATTCTCGGATATAGGTATATCTCGATAAGCTGAATCGAAAAATTTAGGCTGTTGATGGGTCCAGATCATTAAATTTTTGTATATAAAAAGAGAAATTATTATTAATTTGTGTTTCATAAAATACAAGAATTAATTAAGAATGTACAATTTGACTTTTATATATACTCAAAAATGTTCAAAATTTGTTTAGTTGAGATCATGCATAGAAGTTGGGTCAATTTTCAACGATTAACTAACAATTGTTTTCATTTTACGCATTTTCAAAGTATTCACTTTTGTTTCAGAAATTACATAAGTTGTGCAGATGACATGTTTTTCAATAAAAATTGCTTTTCATGTCAGTCATATTCAGTATTTCACAAGCTTTTTATTGTTTTTTCCACAATTTTCTTAACTTTTTTCCTCTGTTTATTATATGTAAGGTGTTTATTATTTATGTAAATATTTTTCCGCTTATCTTTCGATAATTTAATTTCTTCCTTTGTTTCCTCATTCCACCGTGGTTTTATTGTCTTTTTCTGTTTCTTCTGTACATTCTCCTGCAGTTTTTTTTTATCTGAGCTTATACATTTTTGTAACTAGTTTCTTTATGCTCTTTCTATCTCCTTGTTGATTTCGGGTTTGCTTATCTTCTATTTTCATTTTAACTTTCGGTATTTATTATAACATAATCAATTAGAGATTTTTTTTGTATATTTAACACCTCTTCGAATGTTGTTGTCCATCTCTACATCTAACAAGACAATACTATGTAATGTTAATATTCAGACATTGTCATATTAATTAAAATAAAATAAAAAATAAAATTTATTAAGCTAACACGAAAATTCGCGACTTTTGAATCTTTAAAAGTTGAAATATTGCGTTGGGTTTTGAGAACCTACTTAGAAAAAATTTCCCCTCATTGCAAAATTGTGCGTGTGCGTGTAAGCATACCCAGAATATTTTATCAATTAGACAGTGCAGTATGCTGGACCTGGAAGGGCGAGGGAGCTAATAGGCAAAGAGCCGAATAATCGGATCGTAGGGGGATTATTGAGCTTAACTGAAGCGTGATTAATTGATTCATATAGCAGACAGGACTGTTATTATTGCGGGGCGTAAATAATTCGGATGGCTTACAGGTGATCCAGTCAACTTTCACTAGATTTCCGTAAAGTTTGCGTGACAAAATTTATTACAGTCAGGTGGAGAGAGCTTTTGGGGGTAAAGTGGATATTTCTATACGTACCATTTTTAAAACTATGAAGAAACCAAATCATGTTGAATTATCAGTTATCACCGAGAACTAATTAAGCTAAGGTGCGAACAAGCAAGAATGTGATAAACGTCGCTGGAAATGTGGAATTTTCACACTTCCGTCCAAAAATATAATAATGGGTCTGATGTATCGTCACCTGGCGCGTGTCTGAATACACAGAAGTCAAATATTTGACACTGTGTTGATTCGTTAATTGCCTTACAAACAGAAAAACCTTAATAGACATGTCAACACCGGTGGATGTGTGACCTTATGACACCCGAAATAAAGCTAAGAGCACCTGGAAACTGTTTCTTCCATGTTTAGCGTTAGATCGGTTTAGCTAATAATCTCCGAATTTTTTTAGTTTAAATTGGATTCTAGGAAAAACTAACAATGTGATTTATTAATCTGACTAGTTTTTACCCTAGACACTATTTAACGAATAATTCAGAATTATTAGCTTGTTTCTGTGGAACACATTCCAGGTTTTTCAAAAATTGTGTTTTTATTTTCTAATCAATTTCGAATTTAAAAAGAAACTTGGAATATTTTTGCAACTCTATTAAAATTTGAGCTTTTAAATTTAAATACGAAATTTAAAAATTTTCAGATGTGATATCTTAAAATTCTCTAGGTTTATAACTTTTCAGCTCGAAATTTCAGCGTTGTTTTTATTTTCCACATAATAAAAATTTCTTTTATTCCTTTTTAAGGCTTTAACACGTTAAATACATTATTTTTATATATCGAAATTATCATAAATAATATTACATAAGTATTTGTTTTTTATTATTATATTTTACTTCCAAAGATAAAGGATGAAAAAGTAGGGCCACCATTTCCGTCTGCGTCGTTTGTTATCCTTTTGTGATTTTATTACTGGTAATAATCTCCGAAACTTCTGGACAGATTTTCTGTACTTTAAAGGATATTTTAGGAATGTCCTGGAGTTAATAAAGCGCTAATTGAAATGTAGCTGATCCCCCCTACCGACAATCTGATGACGTCAACTGAAAATATTGCCAAGTAATTCTCAAATGTTATAAAATAACAAGTTCCGATACTTGTGGTTTATTAATCTGACTTTACTTTTTACCCTAGACACTATTGAACGAATAATTCAGAATTATTAGTTTGTTTCTATGGAATACATTCCAGGTTTTTAAAAAATTGTGTTTTAATTTTTAAATCAATTTCGAATTTAAAAAGAAACTTGGACTATTTTTGCAACTCTATTAAACTTCGAGTTTTTTAATTTAAACTCGAAATTTAAAAATTTTCAAACATGACATCTTAAAATTCTCTAGGTTTATTACTTTTCAGCTCGAAATTTCAACGTTGTTTTTATTTTCCACATAATGAAAATTTCTTTTATTCCTTTTTAAGACTAAGACGTTATATACATTATTTTTATATATCGAAATTATCATAAATAATATTATATATTTGTTTTTTATTATTATATTTTACTTCCAGAATTAAAGTTTGGGTGCATTTGAAAACGGTTCATAACTCCTAAAGTATGCAAAAGTAGGTCCACCATTTCCGTCTGCGTCGTTTGTTATACTTTTGTGATTTTATTACAAGGTAATTTCCGAAACTACTCGACAGATTTTTTGTTATTTAAAGGATATTTTAGGAATGTCCTGTAGTTAATAAAGCGCTAATTGAAATGTAGCTCATCCTCCCTACCGACAATCTGATGACGTCAACTCAAAATATTGCCAAGTAATTCTCAAATGTTATAAAATAACGAGTTCCGGTACTTGTGGTTTATTGATCTGACTTTACTTTTTACCCTAGATACTATTGAACGAATAATTCAGAATTATTAGTTTGTTTCTGTGGAACACATTCCAGGTTTTTAAAAAATTGTGTTTTTATTTTTTAATCAATTTCGAATTTAAAAAGAAACTTTGAATATTTTTGCAACTCTATTAAACTTTGAGTTTTTAAATTTAAACTCGAAATTTAAAAATTTTTAAACATGACATCTTAAAATTCTATAGGTTTATTACTTTTCAGCTCGAAATTTCAACGTTGTTTTTATTTTCCACATAATGAAAATTTCTTTTATTCCTTTTTAAGGCTTTAACACGTTATATACATTATTTTTATATATCGAAATTATCATAAATAATATTATATAAGTGTTTGTTTTTTATTATTATATTTTACTTCCAGAATTAAAGTTTGGGTGCATTTGAAAACGGTTCATAACTCCTAAAGTATGAAAAAGTAGGTCCACCATTTCCGTCTGCGTCGTTTGTTATCCTTTTGTGATTTTATTACTGGTAATAATCTCCGAAACTACTGGACAGATTTTTTTTTATTTAAAGGATATTTTAGGAATGTCCTGTAGTTAATAAAGCGCTAATTGAAATGTAGCTCATCCCCCTTACCGACAATCTGATGACGTCAACTCAAAATATTACCAAGTAATTCTCAAATGTTATAAAATAACAAGTTTTGGTACTTGTGGTTTATTAATCTGACTTTACTTTTTACCCTGGACACTATTGAACGAATAATTCAGAATTATTAGTTTGTTTCTGTGGAACACATTCAGGTTTTTAAAAAATTGTGTTTTTATTTTTTAATCAATTTCGAATTTAAAAAGAAACTTGGAATATTTTTGCAACTCTATTAAACTTCGAGTTTTTAAATTTAAACTCGAAATTTAAAAATTTTCAAACATGACATCTTAAAATTCTCTAGGTTTATTACTTTTCAGCTCGAAATTTCAACGTTGTTTTTATTTTCCACATAATGAAAATTTCTTTTATTCCTTTTTAAGGCTTTAACACGTTATATACATTATTTTTATATATCGAAATTATCATAAATAATATTATATAAGTATTTGTTTTTTATTATTATTTTTTACTTCCGGAGATAAAGTTTGGGTGCATTTGAAAACGGTTCATAACTCCTAATGTATGAAAAAGTAGGTCCACCATTTCCGTCTGCGTCGTTTGTTATCCTTTTGTGATTTTATTACTGGTAATAATCTCCGAAACTACTAGACAGATTTTTTTTTATTTGAAGGATATTTTAGGAATGTCCTGGAGTTAATAAAGCGCTAATTGAAATGTAGCTGATCCCCCCTACCGACAATCTGATGACGTCAACTCAAAATATTGCCAAGTAATTCTCAAATGTTATTAAATAACAAGTTCCGATACTTGTGGTTTATTAATCTGACTTTACTTTTTACCCTAGACACTATTGAACGAATACTTCAGAATTATTAGTTTGTTTCTGTGGAATACATTCCAGGTTTTTAAAAAATTGTGTTTTTATTTTTTAATCAACTTCGAATTTAAAAAGAAACTTGGAATATTTTTGCAACTCTATTAAAATTTGAGTTTTTAAATTTAAACCCGAAATTTAAAAATTTTCAAACATGACATCTTAAAATTCTCTAGGTTTATTACTTTTCAGCTAGAAATTTCAACGTTGTTTTTATTTTCCACATAATGAAAATTTCTTTTATTCCTTTTTAAGGCTTTAACACGTTATATACATTCTTTTTATATATCGAAATTATCATAAATAATATTATATAAGTATTTGTTTTTTATTATTATATTTTACTTCCAGAGATAAAGTTTGGGTGCATTTGAAAATGGTTCATAACTCCTAAAGTATGAAAAAGTAGGTCCACAATTTCCGTCTGCGTCGTTTGTTATCCTTTTGTGATTTTATTACTGGTAATAATCTCCGAAATTACTGGACAGATTTTTTTTTATTTAAAGGATATTTTAGGAATGTCCTGTAGTTAATAAAACGCTAATTGAAATGTAGCTGATCCCCCCTACCGACAATCTGATGACGTCAACTCAAAATATTGCCAAGTAATTCTCAAATGTTATAAAATAACGAGTTCCGGTACTTGTGGTTTATTGATCTGACTTTACTTTTTACCCTAGATACTATTGAACGAATAATTCAGAATTATTAGTTTGTTTCTGTGGAACACATTCCAGGTTTTTAAAAAATTGTGTTTTTATTTTTTAATCAATTTCGAATTTAAAAAGAAACTTTGAATATTTTTGCAACTCTATTAAACTTTGAGTTTTTAAATTTAAACTCGAAATTTAAAAATTTTTAAACATGACATCTTAAAATTCTATAGGTTTATTACTTTTCAGCTCGAAATTTCAACGTTGTTTTTATTTTCCACATAATGAAAATTTCTTTTATTCCTTTTTAAGGCTTTAACACGTTATATACATTATTTTTATATATCGAAATTATCATAAATAATATTATATAAGTATTTGTTTTTTATTATTATATTTTACTTCCAGAGATAAAGTTTGGGTGCATTTGAAAACGGTTCATAACTCCTAAAGTATGAAAAAGTAGGTCCACCATTTCCGTCTGCGTCGTTTGTTATACTTTTGTGATTTTATTACTGGTAATAATCTCCGAAACTACTGGACAGATTTTTTTTATTTAAAGGATGTTTTAGGAATGTCCTGGAGTTAATAAAGCGCTAATAGAAATGTAGCTGATCCCCCCTACCGACAATCTGATGACGTCAACTCAAAGTATTACCAAGTAATTCTCAAATGTTATAAAATAACAAGTTCCGATACTTGTGGTTTATTAATCTGACTTTACTTTTTACCCTAGACACTATCGAACGAATAATTCAGAATTATTAGTCTGTTTTTGTGGAGCGCATTCCAGGTTTTTAAAAAATTGTGTTTTTATTGTCTCATCAATTTCAAATTTTAAAAGAAACTTGGAATATTTTTGCAACTCCTTTAAAATTCGAGTTTTTAAATTTAAACCCGAAATTTAAAAATTTTCAGATCTGACTTCTGAACGAGAAATTTCAACGTTGCTTCCATTTTCTACATACTAACAACTTATTATTATTTTTGCATATCGAATTTATTGTAACTAATATTAATTATTTATTTATTATAAAATTTTACTTGCCGAGCATAAGTTCGAGTACATTTGTAAATAGTTCTAAAGTATGAAAAAGTAGGTTCACCATTTCCGTCTGTGCCTTTTATTGTCTTTTTGCGATGTTATTATAGATTAATAATCTCCGAAACTACCGAATATTTCCGTTTGTTTTTCTAATCTGAAGTGTATTTCTGATCGTTTCCACCAACAATTTCATGACGTCAATTAAAAATTTTGCTGAGTTAATCCTATTTGAGAAAAAATCAAAATTATAAAACAACATTTACAATTTAACTTTGAAATTACAGAACACTGCTCCGAAATCTTGCAAACTTTCTAAGGTTATACGAAATATCGGAAAAAATTGCTAATTAAAATTTTACTAAGTATTTAAAACCAAAAACGGTTTATCTAATTTTCCGAAATGTTGAGAAAACAGGACTTGGTATAGAACAGAATAATTAATAGAAGGCTGATGAAGACGTCAACACAAAATTAATAATGCACATCTATTTTACTTTTAGCTTATTATCATAAGAAAAATAAAATTTGAAAAAGAATATTTTGTAATTTGTCTAAGAAACGAATGAAATTGTTTGATTGCTCAATTTTTCGATATTGATAACAACAAAGAGCTTTCAAACGTTAAGATTTATTAAAGATACGAAATTAAAGATTTATAAGAAAACTATATATGAACTATAAAAATAATCATTGCATACATTTCACAACAATGCAGAATTTTAAAAATCAAATACAAAAAAAAAACAACACAAAGACGATATAATTATAATTAACTTCATACGACGGAAAATTCACGAAGCAAAAAATCCGGAAATTTTAACGTTTTTTGAAAACTATTAAATTTTTTATTTTTAAAAATTTATGAGCACAGGAACCTAGTAATTTTTTTAATTATTGTTTGTACTTTCTGCATAGTTTAAGTAAAACTTTAGATGAAAATAAAATTATTCAAAAAGCATTAAATATATTTAAAAAACACAAAACCTGAAAAAAAATCACCTTTTTAGGATAACCCCTTCAAGCTTACGTACATCAAGACCAAAATTCAAAACATAAACCAGCTTTCGCCCACCGAGTGACCGTTGTTTTATCATCACCTGAGAAATTTTCTAATCTTCAAAATTCCAATCACCACTTTCCAAAAATTAACCACACCCCGATTCACCTGCGACCCCAAATCTGAAAAAGCGCATCAGCACATTCCCAAAAACTGCCAAAGCACAGTCCTGAAAGCGTCTACCACAACGAAAAAAGCCAACATCACATACAACTTTACCCATTATTCAGTCAAAACCGTCACCCGGAAGTTCCAAACAATCGATCAGAAGTGAACACAAACTAAATGTTTATTTAGAGCTAATCAAGTATTTAACAATCGAATGAGTGGTCCGCCATGTACTTTGGCACGAGCTTACACATGCATTGCCTGGCCCTCTAGCGACGCTTTCCGGCACTCCCGCCATCCCTACGCGGGGGCGGAGCCGCGGCGGGCGTCGCGACGCCACGCCCCCGGGCCGCCGCCGCCGCTCGATCAGTACGACACCGCGACTCAAATGGGGCCATCAGCGCGCGGACTGCTGAGATAGCGTTTTTTCCCATATGCCGGCATCAAGTTTTTACCCTTTTTAGTCAGGGTAGGAATTGATATGCATAGTGATGTTTGCCGGTTATTGGAGACGGGTTGTTGTGAGGGGGGCGGGGGAGGGTTGGAGTTTATGTAGCGAAATTTTAAACTGGGAAAGTTGTAGTATTCATTAATCATAGTTGAATGATGACGGGAAGGAGGTTTAAATAAATGTAGAACTAATGGTCTAAATGTGGTCAAAGGCTACGATTATTTTTTTTTATGTACTTAAAGGACTTATACATGAATTGAACTTCTAGCGAAAGATATAAAACGTTATAGATCGAATACTACACTGGACATAGTTTCAGACGATCGGCGGTCATTCGTTTAGCCGGTACAGGTGCTGATATACTAAATATAAAATGTCACACAAGGTGGAAATTCGCCAGTGTTGTTCAGAAATATATTGAACATTCCATAAGCAATACAATGAACATTGCGAAAAAATATTCAACTAGTATTTTCAACGAAATTCCAGTTATTATTAATGAAATGTGCAGCATAAAAAGAAATCGAAAAATGAAACGTTCCTTTTCAAAAAAAACTGTGTTTTTGTGATGTACTGTACTCTTCTTCATTGCATTTTTTAGGGTACAATATTTGTTGTAAAAAAACTGATAATATTTTGTTTAATATATACTTAATATATAATTCTAGTTATGAAATAATGAACGGTGATCAACCAGCCAAAGTTTTGAATTTTTGACTCTCAAAAATGAAACGTCCATCGCAAGTGATGTAAGTAGTGTTCACTAATTCAAAACTGGAAGTATAACTTTGACTGTTCTTATTCATACAATATACCGATGACTATTAATGTTTTGTGATTTTTTGTCAGGTTGGCAACATTTTTAAAATTTTGTGATGGGATTGACATTTGTGACACCAAGTCAGTAGCTGTCATTCCTTCACACGTTTGTTAAACGCGCGCCTGTCAAAATTGACAGTTGTGAACTGACGTACTAGCATTGCTGTCAATAATTCAGAGTTGTGAACACAAAAGTTTGTGATCAGATATTTTGAATGAGGTTTATTCAGTATTATTTTGTGGCGACGTCACCAATTTTTTGAAGGTGATAGACAAATTTTGGTAGGCATTTTACCATCTGAATATTTGCTAAATTTTTTATCATTGGTCTCAGATTATTTGAACGGAACTTCCTTCGCCGCTTAAATACAGCTGAACAGATCCAGTTTTTCAAAAAATTATAAAAATTTAAATATTTTGCAAAATTTTATTTATTTTATGAAAATCCCTATATGTAAAAAATAGATAATACCAGTCACACTTAAAAAAACATTCGTTAAGAATGGGACTCGAACCGATACAAAAATTGAAAAATGTACGATCGAAAAATGCTTGCTGCCGAAAAACTGAAAACTGGTAAAATTTAATTTTTCGATTTTTCAATTTTAATTATTTTAATTTTTCGTCTTCTCAATTTTTAAAATTAGGTAATAGAAAACGTGAAAACTTGAAAATGGATGAAATGAAAATATGAAACATTGGGGGTTCGCTAAGAACGAGACATTCTAAATTGAAATATTTAAAACAGGAAAAATTAAAATGATATATTGAAAAATTGAAAAAAGGAAAATTTGAAAAATGGAAAAGTGACAGAACGAAAAATTGAAAAATTATATACTTAATCGGAAAATTGAAACAGCGAAAAACTGTGAATCGAAAATTAGAGCAACGAATATTTGAAACATGAGAGATCGTTAAGAACGAGAAATTCCAAATCGAAATATTGAAAACACAAAGAATTAAAATAACTAAAAATTATTAATATTAAATCGAAAAATCGAAAAAGTTCAGAAAATTCAGAAAATCAAGAAAATAAAGAAAATACAGAAAATCCACAAAATCAAGAAAGTCCAAACACTCCAAAAAATCCTGAAAATCCTGAAAATCCAGAAGTTCCAGAAAGTCCAGAAACTCTATAAATTCCAGAAAGTCGAGAAGTCCATAAATTCCAGAAATCCAGAAAGTCCAGAAAGTTCAGAAAATCCGGAAAATCCAGAAAGTCGAAAAAATCCAAAAAATCCAGAATGTCCATAAAGTCTAGAAGTCTGAAAATCCAGAAATTCCAGAAATTTCAGATGATCCAAAAAATCAAGAGAATCCGGTAAATCCAGTAAATGCAGAAAATCCAGAAAATATAGAAAATTCAGAAAGTTCAGAAATCCAGAAGTCTGTAAAGCTTGAAAAATCCAGAAATCCAGAAAGTCCAGAAAATCCAAAAAGTCTTGAAGTCCAAAAAATAAAAAAAAGGAAAAAATTCAGAAAATCAAAAATACCCAAAAAATCCACACAATCCAGAAAATCGAAAAAGACCAGAAAATCCACAAAACACAAAAGTCCAGAAAATCCAGAAAATCCAGATATTCCAGAAACTCCAGCAAATCCAGAAAGCCCAGAAAATCCAGAAAATCCTGAAAATACAAAAAATTCAAAAATTCCAGAAAATTCAGAAATTCCGGAAAATCCAGAAAATCTAGAAACTCCAGAAAATGAGGAAAATCCAGAAAATCCAGAAGATCCAGAAAACTCCAAAAATTCAGAAAATATAGAAAATCCAGAAAGTCCACAAGTCCAGAAAATCCAGAAGTCCAGAAGGTCCAGACAATCTGGAAAATCCAAAAAATCGAGAAAGTCCAAAAAATAAAAAAAAATCAGAAAATCCGGAATATCCAAAAAATCTAGGAAATCGAAAAAATCGAGAAAGTCCAAACAATCCAAAAAACTCAAAAAATCCGGAAAGTCTAGAATATCAGAAAAATCCAGAAAATCCTGAAAATGCAAAAAATTTAAAAATTCCAGGAAATTAAGAAATTCGGGAAAATCCAGAAAATCTAGAAACTCCAGAAAATGAGGAAAATCCAGAAAATCCAGAAGATCCAGAAAGTCTAGGAAATCCAGAAAATCGGCAAAGTCCAAAAAATACCAAAAAAACCAGAAAATCCAAAATATTTAGAAATTCCAGAAGTCTGGAAAGTCTAGAAAATTTAGATGCCCAGGAAGTCCAGAAACCCTGAAAATACGGAAAATCCAGGAAATTGAGAAAGTTCAAAAAATAAAAAAAATCAGAAAAACCAGATTATCCAAAAAGTCGAGAAAATCCAGAAAATCGGGAAAGTCCAAAAATTCCAAAAAAACACAGCAACTCAGATATTCCAGGAACTCTAGAAAATCCAAAAAGTTCAGAAAATTAAGAAAATCCAGAAAATCCAGAAAATCTAGAAAGTCCAAAAAATCACGAAAATCCAGAAAATTCCAAAAATCCAGAAAATATAGAAAAATCAAAAAGTCTAGAAATTTCAGAAAATCTAGAAAATTCAAAAGTCCAGAAAGTCCAGAAGGTCCCGAAAATCCGGAAAATCCGGAAAGTCGAGAAAGTCCAAAAAATCCAAAAAACCCAAAACAATCCAGAATATCCAGAAATTCTCTAAGTCTTGAAAGTCCAGAAAATCCAGAAAATCCTGAAAATCCAGAAAGTCGGGAAAGTCCAAAAAAAAACAAAAATTCAGAAAATCCAGAAAATCCGAAAAGTCCAGTAATCCAGTAAATCGAGAAAGTCCTAAAAAAACCCAAAAAATTCAAAAAATCCAGAAAATCCAAAAAGTAAAAAAAATCGGAAAATCCAGAAAATCTAGAAATCCAAAAATCCAAAAATCCAAAAATCCAAAAAATTCAAAAAATCCAAGAAGTCCAGAAAATCGAGTGAATGAAAAATTGAAAAATTATATAATCGAAAAATTGAAGCAGCGAAAAACTGTGAATCAAAAACTGAAGAAACGAAAAATTGAAAAATCGAAAAACTGCAAAAACGGAAAATTATAAGATTGAAAAATTGCAAATCGAACACTTGAACATACAAAAAAATACTAATTTAAAAATCGAAAACGAATAACAGAAGAAAGGAAAAATTGAAAAACGGAAAACTACTAAGTCGAAAAACCAAAAAAAAACGAAAAACTGACGAAAAGAAAAATTGAAAGATCAAAAAATTGAATAATTGTGCGAGCGAAAAATGGAAGATTTGAAGTAATGAAAAATTGGAAAATTAAAAGTTGAGAAACTAAAGAATTGAAAAACTGAAAAACCGGAAAATTAAAATTAATACATCGTAAAATGGAAAAATCCAAAAATTGTATAATCGGAAAACTGTAAGACCGAAAATTTTCAAATCAAAAAATTGAGGAAACAAAAAACTAAAAAATCGGGAAATTAAAATTTGAAAAACTAAAAATTGAAAATTTGTAAGATCGAGAAATTGCAAATGGGAAAATTAAAGAAATGAAGAATCGAAAAATTGAAAATTTACATAAAATGGAAAAGCTGAAAAATTGAAAAAATGAAAAATTGGAAAACAATAAGAGCGCGAATAATTGACGAAACGAAAAACTGAAAAATCGGAAAATCGAAAAACGAAAAACTGTAAATCGAAACATGGAAAAATTGAAAAATCCAAATATTGGCAAAATAAAAAATTGTGCTAGCGAAAAATGGAAGAATTGAAAAATTGAAAAACTAAAGAACTGAAAAAGTGAAAGATCGAAAAATTGTATAATCGGAAAATTGTAAGATCGAAAAATTCCAAATGGAAAAATTGAAGAAACAAAAAATTGAGAAATCAGAAAATTAAATTTGAGAAACTGAAAAACTGAAAAATCGAAGAAGGAAAAACTGCAAGATCGAAAAATTGTCAACCGAAACACCCAAAAATTGAAAACACGGAAAATTAAAATTCGAAAAAGTGAAGAAATGAAAAACTGAAAAATCAAAAAATCAAGAAACGAAAAATGGAATAAATGAGAAAAGAAAAATGGCAAAATGGAAAAAGTGAAAAATCGAAAATTTAAAAACAAAAAAAAAATAAAAATTGTATAATGGAGAAATTGTAATAGCAATTTTATAAAACAATATACTCTTGTATATATTTGTCGTTAAGGAATGCGCCTTGATTTTTTTACCGTAGATATCCAAATATAACATTTTAGTACACAGTTTTTAATAAACATTTTGTAAGATTTATTTCAAACTGATTTCTCTTTGAATTTTATTTGCTTAGTTTTTTTGCGTTAAGTGAATAACAATATCGTTTTAGAATAATTTAACTGTCTTAATTGTACCTATTTTCGTAAATTATTATTGTCAAGAATCAATTAATTACGAAAATTAATGTCATTAAAGTAAAATAAATGGAAATAAAATTAATTTTGAAGTGTGATATGTGTTGCCAAGAATTCACTCTTATTAGTGTGGATCTTAATGACCTAATACTAAAAAATAACGTAAAGTAAACATATGAGAACCTATGGACCGTGGTGTAATTGGTGGATACGTCCAACGTATAATAAACGTTCCACTTTTCTGCTGTTTCACAACATTGACATAACTTAATATAGGCAACACTTTAAACACCGCCGCTTTCTTGTTGCGGCCCCTTTATAAAAAATACTAGAAAATGGACCCATTTTTTGTTGATCACCACTCAAATCTCTTACTTTATTAAGCAAAAAACTGAATTTGTGAATTTGTACCCCTTACAAGAAAAAAACTGATGAATTCCCTTTGTTCACGTCAAAACCCGCGCCCTACTTTCACGCCATCAGAACCGCCAATTGCGCAACTGTCAAAAAAACGTAGTAAAACTCCGCGCTGCCAACCAGATAACGGTAAAACAGGTGCATGAGGATGGCCGTTTGTTTATCCAAAATAAGTCCACAACAACATTAACACACAAGGAACCGACAATGGAAACCGAGCTAAATCTCGACGAGTCCCTAGACAGCGTTAGTATGGACGTGGAAGACCGAATGATGAAACGTTGTAGATTTCCTCGAAGGCAAACAGTGCAATCCAAGAAGTTTTGTGCCAAAGATGAAAGAAACGCATCACTAAAAAAGGTCCGGCCACCCCGAAACCCCCCAATAACCGCTATAACGTGTTTCTGCAGGTGTCTGTAATCCTCCAGAAATCCGAGACTGATCGAACATTTGAAGAAGCTCAGGTACTGAATGAATGCTCTGAAGCCGTCGAAGAAGTGCAGCTGCGGTGGCGCAAACGGGACGAAGCCAAGCGGAGACAGGAGGAGTTCGAGGAGCCCCCGGACGTGCTCAGGCAGAAGTGCCTCATTCTGGCGCAAGCGATAGCGCAGGCACAGCATCTGGTGGTGTACACGGGGGCGGGGATAAGCACGGCGGCTAAAATTCCAGACTATAGAGGACCAAACGGGATCTGGACCAGGCTCCAGCAAGGGAAAGATATCGGGTGAGTCCTTAAGTGGGCGAAACCCGTCATGGGCTGAATATAGCCAGCGTCGCTAAGTGGAGGCACGTGTGTGTCTATATTTTCATTATCATTGTTTAAGAGTGCTGAGTGGCGCAAATCAAGGTCTTTTAAATGGACCGTGTGCCATGACATAACCTCAATCCTGGACTTTGACAACTGTTCTTCATTGTGATAAAAAAGCAAAATGCATAACAATAACTTTTGGTTTCTGGTTTTTTGGCGAAAATTTCGTGGATTTGTGGTTATTAAAGTGTTTTTTTTAGTTGTCTACGACGAAATTTTCTCGGTTATGCGTCAAACTGCTAATAAAAGCTGCCTTAATTCGCGGTAAATAACGGTGTCGTGTGCAACTCGCACGTGTAAAAAGTACACACGGAATTGATAATACGCAATACACACAGAAAAGTTGTGCACAGAGGTTATTTATACACCCAGAAAAGTTGTGCACAGGAGGCGCATGATCGTGGAGCAAGCGTCGAGTTGGCGTTGCTCTGAGTTTAAATTTATAAAATGGATGAAATTTAGGACGCCATTGGTGCCAACTGTGTAAATGTAAAATCCCTCAACTTGGGCAATTTTCCTTGACAACTGTCATTTAGTCATTGATTTCTTTCTATTAAAAATGAGCATAAAATACGAAAGCTCTTGTAGTAGTCATTGTTTAGTTTGACAGTTATGGTCAAATAGTTGTAATACCAAAATCGATATTTTAAAAATAAATTGCACGGCCTACTAGAGGTGTTTTTCTTTTTCGATCATATGACACTTTGGCGACAGAATTTGTTGGTACCGAGGACGTAATCATTTTTAGAAAAAAAAAATGAAAATTGTATGAAAAAAGTGCCAATATGAATACTTTCAAAAAATGATGTAGGTGCTAGAACGAAAACTTTAAAAAATTCGTTCATAGACTGTTTCCTCATGATGACATGTATTGTTGGTTGCATATATGTATTTATTTGATTTAGTAAAATATTTTTTAAAATAGAAAAATATGTTTAGTTGTCTTGCATTGCGAATAACTAAAAAAATTTTTATTTTCAACATTTTTTATTTCTAACAAATTTATTTTCTAAAAGAAATCTTTGTTGAACAAATTTTTTGGATAACTTCTCGTTCTGCCAACGTTTCTTTTAATACCATATGTACATCTAATCTGATCTCTTACATATTTTTATTATTAATATAACAATAATATTATTAACATTAATTGATGAAACAATTAAAAAAGTACTATAAATAAAACTGCGAACTATATTGAAATATACAAAATTCAAAATATGGCCTTGAACTGTTTCTAATCGTCAACAAAATGGAACTCTAAGTTGGCTGTTCTTTTTATGGCAAATTTTTGTAGGAAAATGTCGATTTTGCAATTAAGCTCCCCTCGGCTTACGACGAATAAAAAAAAATCATCGGAATAGAGTTGGGGCGGGTGGGCGGGGCTTATATTTTGCCTTTTTTTTCTTAATATACATAGCCATCTTTTCACAACAAGAAAATTAAAATATGCTCAAAATAGTACATTTTTGAAAGTAAATCCACATATATACACATATTGAAACAAAAAGCCAAGAAGGCGGAGCTTAACTACAAAATCCTTATATCTCTACGAGAAATAAAAAACATGTTTTTCAGTGTCGTGTTGTATAGCTAGTACTTGCTAAGATAAGACTGAATATTATTAAAAGTAGCTATTGAAATGAAGAGGGGGCGGGGCTACTGCTTGCTCACAAGACTCTTTATAAAAAAGCTGAACTTAGCCCTGCCCATCTTTTTTCTCTACTTCGTTGACTTATTTTACAAGTTGTAGAATCCAAGATTTAATACAAAGTAAAAGTGGCCCCGCCCACCCACCCCTATTCCGTTCTGACAGTTTATTCTTATTAGCTCTGAAGAACGGAAGTTGGATTTTATAGTGATACAAAATAAAATCTAGGATTACAATTTTTTAATATAATTTAATTTTTACTAAATTATCTAAATTTTTCGATGTTGTAATTTTTCGATTTTGTTAGTACTTGCTACGATAAGACGAATTTTGGCAAATCACATGGCCTTTAAAAAACAGAGGGCGGGTGGGCGGGCCTGGTATTTGCTAAAATAAGACTAAATTTGGCAAATAACATATTCTCTAAGAAAATAGAGGACGGGTGGGCGGGGCTATTATTCGCTGTGAACCAAGGGGGCGGAGCTTAACTGCACAATACTTATTTCTTTACAAAAAATTAAAAACATGTTTTGGGTATCGTGTTATTCAAAGAATACTATGTATATTAAGAAAAAAATTGAGCCAAAGATTAATCCCCACCCATATTTGCCCTGATCCGAATAGTAATGAAGTTTTCATTCGTTGGCATACGTTACCATTTTAAACGTGTTTTAAGTTTCTAAGAATAAAAAAATCATCACAATTGAGATAGGGTGGGTGGGTGGGGATTATATTTTCTCTTTTTTTTCTTAATATACATAGTTTTCTGTGAACAACACGATACTCAAAAACATGTTTTTAATTTCTTGTAAGGAAATCAGTATTTTGCTGTTAAGCTCCGCCTCCTTGGTTCACGGCAAATAAAAAAAATCATCACAATTGAGATAGGGCGGATGGGCGGGGTTACATTTTGCCTTGTTGTTTTAATATGTGTAGACTTCTTTTCATAACATAAAACTTAAAACATCAGAACAGAAAATCAGGAAAATCAGAAAATCCAAAAAATTCGAAAGTTCCAGAAAATCCAAAAATTCCAGAAAATCCACAAAATCTCGAAAATCAAGAAAATCAAGAAAATCCAAAAGATTCCAAAAATCCCGAAAATATAGAAAATCCAGAAAGTGTAGAAGTCCAGAAAGTCGAGAAAGTCTAAAGAATAAAAAACCAAAAAATTCAAAAAATCCAGAATATCCAAAAAGTCAAGAAAATCCAGAAAATCGAGAATGTCCAAAAAGTAAAAAAAAATCCAGAAAATCTAGACATTCCAGAAGTCCAGAAAGTCCAGAAAATTCAAATGTCCCGAAAGTCCAGACAGTTCAAAAAATCCGAAAAATCCAGAAAATCGAGAATGTCCAAAAATCAAAAAAACCCAAAAAATCTAGAAAATCTAGAAATTCCGGAAGTCCAGAAAGTCCAGAAAATTCAGATGACCAGAAAGTCCAGACAGTAAAAAAATCCGGAAAATCCAGAAAGTCAAGAAAGTCCAAAAAATAAAAAGTCCAGAAAAACGAGAAAGTTCAAAAAATCCAAAAAACAAAAAAATCCAGAAAATCCAGATATTCCAGAAACTTCAGAAAGTCCAGAAAATCAGGAGAATCCGGAAAATTAAAAAAATTCGAAAGTTCCAGAAAATACAAATATTCCAAAAAATCCAGAAAATCTATAAAGTTTAGAAAATCAGGAAAATCCAGAAAATCCGGTAAATCCAATAAATCCATAAAATCCTGAAAATGTACAAAATCCAGAAAGTCCAAAAGTCTAGAAATTCAGAAAGTCCAAAAAATACGGAAAATCCAGAAAATCGAAAAATTAAAAAAAACAAAAAATTCGAGAAACTCCAGAATATCAAAAAAGTCCAAAAAATCCAGAAAATCAAAAAAGTTCAAAAAATCCAGAAGTCTTGAAAGTCTAGAAAATCCGGAAAATCTGGGAAATCCAAAAAGTCTAAAAAATGCAAAAAACAAAAAAGTCCAGAAAATACAGAAAATCAGGAAAATTCAGAAAATTCGGAAAATCAAAAAATTCCAGAAAATCCAGACAATCTAGAAAGTCCAGAAAATCAGGAAAGTCCAAAAAATCCAGGAGATTCAAAAAATTCCAGAAATCCAGAAAATATAGAAAATCCAGAAATCCAGAATGTCGAGAAAGTCCAAGAAATAAAAAAAAACAAAAAATTCAGAAAATTCAGGATATTCAAAAAGTCTGAGAAATCCAGAAAATCGAGAAAGTCCAAAAAATCCAAGAAAACCCAGAGAAATTTAGAAAATCTAGAATATCCAGAAATTCCAGAAGTCCAGAAAGTCCAGAAAATCCATCAAATCCAGAAAGACGAGAAAGTCCAAAAATAAAAAAAAACTTTAAATTCAGAAAATCCAGAATATCCAAAAGGTCCAGAAAATCTAGAAAATCGAAAAAGTCCAAATAGTAAAAAACCCAACAAACTACAGAAAATCCAAAAAATTAAAAAAAAATCAAAATCCAGAAAATCCAAAAAATCCAAGAAATTCAGAAAATCGCGAAAGTGAATGAAAAATTGAAAAATTATATAATCGGAAAATCGGAAAATTGAAGCAGCGAAAAAGTGCGAATCGAAAATTGAAGAAACAAAAAATTGAAAAATCGAAAAACCGTAAAATCGGAAAATTGTAAGTTCGAAGAACTGCAAACCGAACACTTGGAAATACAAAAAATACAAATTTAAAAATCGAAAACGAATAACAGGAGAAAGGAAAAATTGAAAAACGGAAAACTAATGAGTCGAAAAACCAAAAAATCGAAGAACTGACGAAAAGAAAAATGGAAAGGTCAAAAAATTGTTCAATATCTTGTAAAGAAATCAGTATTACATAAAACTTAAAACATCAGAACAGAAAATCAGAAAATTCAGAAAATCCAAAAAATTCGAAAGTTCCAAAGTTCCAGAAAATCCAATAATTCCAGAAAATCCAGAAAATCTGGAAAGTCTAGAAAATCAGGAAAATCCAGAAAATCTGGAAAGTCTAGAAAATCAGGAAAATCTAGAAAATCCAAAAGATTCCAAAAATCCAGAAAATATAGAAACTCCAGGAAGTCCAGAAAGTCCCAGAAAATCAGGAAATCCAGAAAGCTTAGAAGGTCCAAAAAGTCCGGAAAATCCAGAATGTCGAGAAAGTCCAAAATGTAAAAAAAACAAAAAGTTCGGAAAATCCAGAATATCCAGAAAGTCTAGGAAATCAAGAAAATCGAGAAAATCCAAAACTCCAAAGAAATCCAGAAATCCAGAATATCCAGACATTCCAGAAGTCCAGAAAGTCCTGAAAATTCAGAAAGACGAGAAAGCCCAAAAATAAAAAAAAAACAAAAAATTCAGAAAATCCAGAATATCCAAAAGGTCCACAAAATCTAGAAAGACCAAACAAAAAACCCAACAAACTACAGAATACAGAAAATCCAAAAAATTAAAAAAAAATCAAAATACAGAAAATTAAAAAAATCAAAGAAATTCAGAAAATCGCGAAAGTGAATGAAAAATTGAACAATATATAATCGGAAAATTGAAGCAGCGAAAAAGTGCGAATCGAGAATTGAAGAAACGAAAAATCGAAAAACCGTAAAATCGGAAAATTGTCAGTTCGAAAAACTGCAAATCGAACACTTGATAATACAAAAAATACAAATTTAAAAATCGAAAACGAATAACAGAAGAAAGGGAAAATTGAAAAACGGAAAACTAATAAGTCGAAAAACCAAAAAATCGAAGAACTGACGGAAAGAAAAATGGAAAGGTCAAAAAATTGAAAAAATGAAAAATTATGCAAGCGAAAACTAAAAGAATTGAGGAAATGAAAAATTGGAAAATTAAAAATTAAAAATTGAGAAACTGAAGAATTGGAAAATTGAGGAAATTTATAAACTCAATTTTTCGATTTTTCAATTAATCCATGTTTTGATTTTCCCATTTCTTGACTTTCGAGGGTTTCGATATTCCTGTTCTTCAATTTTTTAATTTTTTGATTTTTCAGGTTTTTGATTTTTTATTTTTTAATTTTTTTAAGGTTTCAATTTGTCGACTTCACTTTTTGGATATTTCAGTTTTCGGATTTTTCAGGTTTTCCATTTTTCAGTTTTTCGATAATTTCAGTTTTGGGATTTTTCAATCTTTCGATTCTTCGACTTTTCGATTTTTGACCCGTGGATTTTTCGATGTGTCGATTTTTTTACTTTTTCGATTTTTAAATTTTAGATTTTTTAATATTTTAAATTTTAGATTTTTCGATTTCTCGATTTTTCATTTCAGGTCTTCGATATTTCAATTTTTCAAGTTTTCGAATTTTCCAAATGTTTCGATTTCTTAATCTTTTGAATTTTCGATTTTTTAATTTTTCAAATTTGACTTTTATAAACTCTCAATTTTTCGATTTTTCAATTAATTGATGTTTTTTTTTTCCATTTCTTGACCTTCGAGTGTTTCGATTTTCCTGTTCTTCAATTCTTTAATTTTTTCATTTTTCAGGTTTTTGATTTTTCAATTTTTCGATTTTCCAAGATTTCTATTTTTCGACTTCACTTTTTTGATTTTTCGATTTTTCAGTTTTTAGATATTTCAGTTTTAGGATTTTTCAATATTTCAATTCTTCGGCTTTTCTATTTTTGACTTCTGGATTTTTCGATGTGTCTACCTTTTTACTTTTTCGATTTTTCAATTTTTGGATTTTTAAATTTTAGATTTTTCAATCTTTTGATATTTTGATTTTTCAATATTTCTTAATCTTTCGATTTTTCGACTTCCTGGTTTTAGCTGTTTTGTTTTTCAATTTTTCAATTTGTTAATTTTTCATTCCCGATTTATCGAGATTTGATCGTTCAGGTTTTCGATTTATAAGTTTTTCAATTTTTTATTTTGGCTTATTTCGGTTTCTCATTTTTTCCAGTTTTTTGATTTTTCCGCTTTTCCAATTTTTCAACTTTTAACTTTTTGTCTGTCAATCTCACAATTTTTCAATTTTTCGAATTTTTAAGTTTTTTGATTTCTCGATTTATCGATTTATCGAGATTTATAAATTGTTCGATTTTTAACTTTTCAATGTTTCGGTTTTACGATTTTTTAAAGTTTCGATTTTTCGATTATTACATTTCTCGATTTTTCAAATTTTCTATTATTTTTGTTTTTCTTTTTTTTTTTCTCATTGTTAATATCATACAGTGTATCGAAAACAACCACAAAAACTATCACTAAAAACATTCAAAAATTCATACAAAATAGAACACAGTGTTTCCAAAACATTTTCCCGAAAAAAATCCATTGGGTTAACTCGATTTCAACAATATGTATTCTTAGTTTAAGACGTTTTGCTAGTATAAAACACAAATAAAGAATTAATTCCTAGTTAAACAAAATATGTAAAATCATCTGAATATGTACCAAAAATATTCACTTAGTCGTTATAAAAACCGACCAAACAACTATTTCCCGCAGAAATTACAGTCCAAACCAACCAAATCGCTTCTGAACGCTTAGAGTCGACATTGGCTTGAGCGCGCTCTGGTATGTAGAACAAACAAGTTCTCAGGCGACGAGTCGCAGTGAAACAAGTTTTTTTTTATTGACATCGACCATTTAAATTTGGCGCTGGCCTTTGGCGGTTGAGGACTCCAATGTCAATAAGGGTATGCCGTGATTATCAAACTGAACAGGAACACGTTGATGTTGCCAACATAATTTTTGAAATTAGTACATTAATGTTTACGAATATCAAATAGTTTTCAAAAACCATTACTGTGCTTTCACAAGTGCAGAGATTACTTGTGGACTTCCTTCTGTTGAATAGAACCTGACTTATCTGATCTGACCTGTCCTGAGCTTCATACTGTCAAATAGAACATTTTTATCATTTGTGTAGCGAATCACATAACGTATAATTACTAAGAACTTTGTTCCAGAGCCCATGACTTATCGCTAGCCCAGCCCACATACACGCACATGGCACTGTCCGAACTGTACAAAAAGAAAATTCTCAAATATGTTGTGTCTCAAAACTGTGATGGGCTCCATCTTCGCTCCGGTTTACCACGAACAGCTTTATCGGAACTCCACGGTAACATGTACGTAGAAGTATGTAAAAACTGTAAGCCTCACAAAGAATACTGGCGGTTGTTCGACGTAACCGAAAACACCGCCCGGTATTCCCACAAAACATCACGAAAGTGTTACATCTGTAACGACCCCTTAGTCGACACCATAGTCCATTTCGGGGAACGCGGGAGCCTCCAGTGGCCCCTGAACTGGTCCGGCGCTTGCAAAAACGCCGAAACAGCCACAACCATAATCTGCCTCGGGTCCAGCTTGAAAGTCCTGAAAAAGTACCCGTGGTTGTGGCGAATGGACAAACCCGCAAAGAAAAGGCCGAATTTGTACATAGTCAATTTACAGTGGACGCCCAAGGACGACGTCGCCAACGTCAAAATCCACGGTAAGTGCGACCAAGTCATGGAGGCCGTCATGAACCTGCTCGACATCCCCGTGCCCCCTTACGACAAGCTGAAAGACCCCATTTTCGCCCACGGGACCCTGCTGTGCGAGGCTGAGCTGCACACCACGACCCAGCCCTGGCTCAAGGTCGACGATGAGATTAAAAAAGAATTTACAGTACAAAGTGATTTTAAAGACTGTCAGTCCAATCGTGATAATGATCTCAGTTCGAGTAATTCGATAAAATCAGAGTTCTGTGATAGTAGTAGTAGCAATAAATCGTCACCAAGTCATTCTGAAACTGCGCCAACCAGTCTTCCGGCGAAAGAACCCGCCAGCTACCCGTTCTCGATAGACGAAATCCTGAACGACCGTGTTCGTGATAATTCGATCGTACAACACACGCCAACTAGTAAGTTCGTCGTGACTTCGAGCTACTCGCTTCTAAATTACGATAGTCTGAGCACTAATCTCATGCAGTGTCAGATCTTGGGGTCCTACTCAGATTTCATTTATTATCCGTACCAGACGAGTTTTTTGTACTCGGGCTTGCACAGTATTATCAATCCTGCCCCCGATTTTGCCATTTCTGAAGACAAAGCCGAAAAGACAAGTCCGAAACTCGAGCCGTCGTGCGACTTTTGTGATAAATATTATAATTCCGTTTCGTGCTTGTTTTATCCTAAGGTTGAATCAGTATTTATTAATCCGCGGTATAGGTTTAGCAAAATGGAACAGAAAGAGAAGGCCAATCTTTGCGTGTGTTGTGACTACACAACGGACGAAGACGACGTCGAACCGAACGACGGAAAAGAGCAAGGCAGCGAAAAGGAACTAAAAATTAAAATTCAAGCGGGATGGTTCGGAAAAGGCTGCCGAAAAAGCCGAAGATGGAAAAGAAAATAATTTATTTCAATTTGTCAGTATTAATGTGTTTTTGTATTTTTTTACTTATTTATTTATTTGTGTGTTTATTTGTAAAATGTGCGCGAAATAAATCACTCCAACTTTATCAATTACTCCTATATTTACAAACTACTAGAAATGTTGCGACTTATTTTTGGAACGGGTAATAGTCCAAGCCCGTGTTGTAATTATACCTAGGTTTGTCTGACTTTCGCGCTTCCTCTATAAGCTTTTGGACACTCTTTCGGTATGGTGGGGGAAGCATATCTTCATGTAACGTGCATTCAAACGCCTCCGCCTCCTTTTTCTTATAAATACGACGTCTTACAATATCCACGTCTCGACTATACTCATCCAATAACTGATCAATGTACACAGGAGGTGCATTAAATTCCATCAAAAAGTAACTAAAATACAACATAAAAATCCACACATTCACGTTTTACACACGTACCTAGCTTTACGATGGACCATTCCGTGTGCACTAGTTTTATAAGGCATGTCTCTAGTCCCCAAGTTTTCCAGTTTTCGCAGAAAGCCCCCTTTGTCGAAAATTGCATTTGCAGATCTTTTGACCACCGAAGCCAGTTCATTCTACAAGAAATACTCACTAAAAACAACAACAAAATATTCGCAAACCTTTGGCATAATTCGCAACAGCAGCAACAATTCGTATGTAATCATTTTTCTATTAATTTTGCTTGTATTTAAAAAAGTGAGGTTATGCGGTTAGTGCATTTGGTGAAATTACATCACTGGCTGTCACTCGTGTCAGCATAGATTAATGTAGATGCGACATACAGACTGATTTTGCAAAACCACCCTTATTGAAATTGGAGTCCTCCACCGCCAAGGGCCAGTGCAAATAGTTTTACAATTTTGCAATTTTTGCACTTTTTTATTCAAAAAATTGAAAAATCGGAAAATTGAGGCATCTCGAAACTGAAACATCGGTAACAATTGAAAAATCGAGTAATCGAAAAGTTTTGATTTTTTAACTTCGAAAAATTAAAAAATCAAAAACATATAAAATTTAAAAATGCGAAAAATGAAAAATCGAAAAAGTAAATTGATTTTGCAGGTTTTAATTTTTCAATTTTTTGATGTTTTAGATTATCGATATTTCAATATTGGGACTTTTCACTATTTCAATTTTTCAATTTTTTTTATTCGAAAAATTGGAAAATGGAAATATTGAAAAATCCCAAAGCAAAAGTCGAAAAATCCAAAAATCGAAGTCAAAAAATGGAAAAACTTAAAAATCTATAATTTTTCAATTTTGGTTTTAGATTTTTTAATTTTTCGAAGTCGAAAATCGAAAAGCTAAAAAATGTAAAAATTGAAAATCGAAAAAGTAAATCGATTTTTCATTTTTTGAGTTTTGGATTTTTCAATTTTTTAAGTTTTCGATTTTTTGATGTTTTGATTTCGATATTTCAATTTTGGGACTTTTCACTATTTGGCTTCAATTTTTCCATTTTTTTTTTATTCAAAAAACTGAATAATCAAAAAGTTGAAAAATTGAAATATAGAAAAATCAAAAAGGTAAAAAATTGAGAAATCGAAAAACCGAATCGAAATATAGAACAATCAGAAAGTCAAAGGCCCAAAAATTGAAAAATTAAAAAATCCAGAAAGTAAATCTGTTTTTCAATTTTTCAGTTTTAGATTTTTAATTTTTCAATTTTTCGATTTTTTGATGCTTCTGAATTTCGATATTTCAGTTTTGGAGTTTTTCACTATTTGGCTTGAATTTTTCAGTTTTTTAATCGAAAAATTGAAAATTCGAAATATTTAAAAATCAAAAAGGTAAAAAATTGAAAAATCGAAAAATCGTAAATTTAAATCGTTTTTCAATTTTCGAAGTTTCAGATTTTTTAATTTTTCAATTTTTCGATATTTCAGTTTTGGGATTTTTCACAATTTGGCTTCAATTTTTCCCGTTTTTTATTCGCATAATTGAAAAATAGAACAGTTGAAAAATCGAAATAATGAAAAATCAAAGAGGTAAAAAATTGAAAAATCCAATGGAAATGTTGAAAAACCCCGAAGCTCAAGACACGAAAATTGAAAAATAGAAGAAAATTGAAAACTCGAAAAATCAAAAAGTCGAAGTCGAAAATCGAAAAGCTAAAAAATGTAAAAAATGAAAAAGTAAATCGATTTTTCATTTTTTGAGTTTTGGATTTTTTAATTTTTCAATTTTTTTATTTTTTGATGTTTTAGATTTCGCTGTTTCAATTTTGGGACTTTTCACTATTTGACTTCAATTTTTCCATTTTTTCTTTATTCAAAAAATTGAATAATCGAAAAATTGAAAAATTGATATATTGGAAAATCGAAATGGTAAAAAACTGAGAAATCGAAAAACCGAATCGAAATATAGAACAATCAGAAAGTCAAAGACCCAAAAATTGAAAAATTACAAAATCCAAAAAATGAAAAATCGAAAAAGTAAATCTGTTTTTCAATTTTTGAGTTTTAGATTTTTAATTTTTCAATTTTTCGATTTTTTGATGCTCTGATTTTCGATATTTCAGTTTTGGAGTTTTTCACTATTTGGCTTCAATTTTTCAATTTTTTTAATCGAAAAATTGAAAAATCGAAAAATTGAAAAATGAAAAAGGTAAAAAATTGAAAAATCGAAAAATCGTAAATTTAAATCGTTTCAGATTTTTTAATTTTTCAATTTTTCGATATTTCAGTTTTGGGTTTTTTCACAATTTGACTTCAATTTTTCCCGTTTTTTATTCGAAAAATTGAAAAATAGAAAAGTTGAAAAATCGAAATAATCAAAAATCAAAGAGGTAAAAAATTGAAAAATCCAATGGAAATGTTGAAAAATCCCGAATTTCTAGTCTCGAAAAATTGAAAAATGTAAGAAAATTGAAAACTCGAAAAATCAAAAAGTCGAAGTCGAAAATCGAAAAGCTAAAAAATGTAAAAATTAAAAATCGAAAAAGTAAATCGATTTTTCATTTTTTGAGTTTTGGATTTTTCAATTTTTCAATTTTTCGATGTTTTGATTTAGATTTCGATATTTCAATTTTGGGACTTTTCACCATTTGGCTTCAAATTTTTCCATTTTTTTTGTATTCAAAAAATTGAATAACCGAAAAGTTGAAAAATTGAAATATTGAAAAATCAAAAAGGTAAAAAATTGAGAAATCGAAAAACCGGATCGAAATATAGAATAATCAGAAAGTCAAAGGCCCAAAAATTGAAAAATTAGAAAATCTAAAATTAAAAAATCCAAAAAATGAAAAACCGAAAAAGTAAATCGAAATCGAAAAATCGAAAAATTAAAAAATATAAAATTTAAAAATCGAAAAATTGAAAAACTGAAAAAGTAAATAGATTTTTCAATTTTTAAGTTTTAGATTTTTTAATTTTTCAATTTTTCGATTTTTTAATGTTTTAGATTTTCGATGTTTGGTCGGCTTTTAAAACGGCTAAGTGAATACTTTTGGTACATATTTAGATGATTTTACATATTTTGTTTAACTAAGAATTAATTCTTTATTTGTGTTTTATACTAGTAAAATGTCTTAAACTAAGAATATTGTTGAAATCGTATTAACCCAGTGGATTTTTTTCGGGAAAATATTTTAGAATCACTGTTCTATGTTGTATGAATTTTTAAATATTTTTAGTGATAATTTTTGTGGTTGCTTTCGATACACTGTATGATAGTAACAGTGAGAAAAAAATGAAAAATTAAAATAATAGAAAATTCGAAAAATCGAGAAATCTAATAATCGAAAAATTGAAACCTTAAAAAATCGTAAAACCGAAACATTGAAAAATCGAAATATCGAAGAACTGAAAATCGAAAAATGAAACATCAGAAAATCGAAAAAATGTAAAATTTAAAAACCGAAGAACGAAAAATCGAGAAATCGAAAAACCGAAAAGTTAAAAATTGAACAATTTATAAATCGAGAAATTGACAATCAAAATATCGAAAAATCCAAATCACGATAAATCGAGAAATCAAAAAACTTAAAAATTCGAAAAATTGGAAAATTGAGAGATTGAAAGATCACAAGAACGAGAAATCGAAACGTGGTGAAGTTGAAAAATCAAAAAATAGAGACATCGATAAACAGAAAGTTAAAAGTTGAAAAATTGGAAAAGCGGAAAAATCAAAAAACGAAAAAATTGAAAAAAGGAAAAACTGAGAAACCGAAATAGGCCAAAATAAAAAATTGAAAAACTGATAAATCGAAAACCTGAACAATCAAATCTCGATAAATCAGGAATGAAAAATTAACAAATCGAAAAATTGAAAAACAGAACATCTAAAACCAGGAAGTCGAAAAATCGAAAGATTAAGAAATATTGAAAAATTAAAATATCAAAAGATTGAAAAATCTAAAATTTAATTTAGGAGTCCTCAACCACAACCTCAGCCCATGGTAGAAGGAGACATGGTATAGGCATCCGATGTACCAATTTAAAAATGGTCTGCGCATCCATTTGTGACGTTAGGTGGCATCAACGACCTTGTGACTCTTGTGAGCAGCTTCGCTAGGGAAGTCTAGGGAATTTCAGCTTGAGTTGTCATTGCTCTGTCCAGAGACTTTAAATATGTATAGACCGGCTATGTGGCCTAAAACTTGAAGCCGGCAGTCGCCATATTGCTTAGTCCCAAAATCGCGCCGAATTTAAAATGTCAACAATTTCAAAGTTATTAAAACACGATCTTAACAAGTTTATTTGGAATAGTAAGGTGTTGCCGATGAAATAAAATACCTTTTTGACCACTACTTTTTTGTTTCGAATTACGATACCACCGTACACCGCAGCTTACTGGCATTTTCGTTCAAAGTTCACTTAATTTATTAAATACTGTCGTAACAAACGCGACACCATTGACCAGAAGCTAGGTCCAATAAACAAAAAAAAAACAACAAATAACAGCCACACTCAGCACCCAACAAACAGACTTTCCTACTTCTATTAACGAAAACTCGAAAACTGAGAACGATAGTTCCGTTTAAAGGTTAAGTTGGGTCAGGATTGACAGAAAGGGACCAGCAATGGCGGCGATTTCTGTTGACAGAACTGCTTCACGAAATACAATAGAATCTAGGGTGACAGCCAGTCTATATATATTTGAAGTCTTTGGCTCTGTCCAATACGTCAATTAGTTGTCGGATAACGAATTGTATTTTAAATTTCGCGCTAATTTCACCCCACTTGACGTCACACCCGATGCGTATGCCTATACCATGTCTCCTTCTACCATGCCTCAGCCGTCATTTAATTTAAACTATGACGCTTCTCTATGTTCTCTGATTTGGTGAAATTACATCACTGTCTGTCATTAGTGTCAATCCACCAAAAAACCCCAGATCGCAGCGTGTGAGGTAAGAGGTTAAACCCGCAAAACCGCTTTTATTCAGTTAAACCCAGCTTGTGTGTGTCCAAATAATGCATAAGTCGCTTCACCCAAATGTCTGATGGCCCCCAGGAACAGTTAAAACGATTCGTGTTTTCGTCGAAATATAACCTGAGAGGAGAACCTCAGGAAGAAAAACTAGAAGTGATTATTCCTGAGGTACATCGCCCCCTTGCTAAGTCCAGTTCTAGATTGTGTATTTTTGCAGCTACTTCTACCCAGTTACTCGTTCTACACGTGGCCCTCCGCCCCCGTGCTTGCGTGGTTTTTATGGGAGCACCGGCACGAGTTGGTCGGTAAACGGATTCTGGAAATCGGCTCGGGGACCGCGCTTCCTGGAATAGTGGCAGCCAAGTGCGGCGCGAAGGTAATTTTGAGCGACTCCGCCACTCTCCCGAAGTCTCTAGCGCACACTCGGCGCAGCTGCCAATTAAACAATTTGGTGGTGAACGAGCACATCCACATAATTGGATTGACGTGGGGGTTGTTTTTGAACAGTCACGATTTTGCGGGTCAGTTGGACTTGATTCTAGGTTCCGACTGTTTTTATGAGCCTGCGGTCTTCGAGGATATAATTGTGTCGGTTTCGTATTTGCTAGAGGGTAATCAGAACGCTAAGTTCCTGTGTACGTATCAGGAGCGCAGCTCTGATTGGTCAATCGAGCATTTATTAGCCAAGTGGAACTTGCGCTGTCAGGTACACAATATTAGTAATCTAGGGGCGACAGCGGGTTTAGACATCCACGAACTGGTTGGGGATCACAGTATACACTTGTTGGAAATTTCGCGTCAGGTTTGAGTATGGCTGGTAATGTCGCTAGAAACTTGTACAAATTGTATGTGAGAAACATTCCGTGGACCGTCGGCCACCAAGAACTCAAAACCTACTTCAACAAGTTTGGCAACGTCGCCGTCGCTACCGTGGTTTTCGACAAAGACACCGGATTGTCCCGAAATTACGGTTTCGTGTTTTATCGCAACAAAGACGAGTTTGACAAAGCTATTCAAACTGACTCACACAAATTAGAAGGAAACGTCTTAAAAGTTTTCCCGTCTACTAACGCCAACTAAATCATGGCAACGTCTATAGATAGTTTTAATGATCTTAAAGAGCTCGGGATCGACTGCGAAGACGATTCTTTAACAGAAACATTCAACCAAGCCGCCAATCACTTACAAAATTTGCTACCAAATCTAGACAATCAAACTCTGTTGACTCTGTACGGCTACTACAAGCAGGGCTCGCACGGCCCCTGCACCACCCCGAAACCCAGCTGGTACGACATGAAGGCCAAATCCAAATGGGAAGCCTGGAGCAAACTGGGAGACATGCCGCAAAACGAAGCGAAAACCATCTATATTGAAACCATCAAAAAACTGGACCCGAATTTCGCCACCGCTTCACCCACGAAGGAGAGCTGGGTGTCCGTGTCTACGTTGCAGGATGACCCAAGCACGCGTCACACTGGGGAAAAAACCCTGGTCGATTACGTGAAAGAGGAAGACCGCGAGCAAGTCACGAATATTTTGGGGTCTCCAGACGGAAAAAAAATTATTAATGAAGTCGATGAAGACGGGTTGGGTTTGATTCACTGGGCTGCGGATCGAGGGTCCGTTGATATTCTGAAGGTTTTGATTGAGGGTGGAGCTGATGTGGATCTTCAGGATTGTGATGGACAAACTGCCTTACATTATGCTTCGAGTTGTGGCCATTTGGATTCCGTTAGGGTGCTTCTGGAGAGCGGGGCAAGGCGGGATGTTTTGGATAATGACGGGTCGAGTCCGGAAGCCGTGGCTTGCGATGGCGCTGTTAAGGAATTGTTGGCAAATTTTACGTAGTTAGGATGTAGTGGTTGTTATTAGTTAATTAAATATATCACAAAGAATTTTGGTCTTTTATTGCTTATGGTTCGTTTATTTTCACCACTGACGTTTCACGCGAAGAGTACACATTTTTTAATTTTAAACGCGTCAAAATAAAGTAGGTGGCTAGTTATTATAATAATAATTAAAATAATAGTAGCCATCTGTGAATCAAAATTTTCTCCATTCCAAGAATCATGAAGTAAGGGAGAAGTAAATTTTTTTATTGGCAACTCTCACCATTTTTTCAGAGTCTGCCTTTATTTTTCCCCTAGGGCGACAAATGAGAAATTAATTTTTATACTGGCGCTTCATTTTTTTTTTTTAATTTTAAACCTCAGTTCTGTACGAAAAGGCATCTGAATGAACCGAAATATTGTCAATCTGTTTTTATTTTTCTTATATCTCGTCAAATAAGGAAGAAATGAATTTTTATTCTGGCGCCTGAGAACTTGTTTGACCCACAGACCGGAGCGCGCTCAAGCCAATGTCGACTCTAAGCGTTTAGAAATTCTGAGGGAAATAGTTATTATTTAGATGCTTTTGTTTGCAAACACAATATCACATCACATGTTTCACTCGATTTTGACGTACAACAATTTTTTTGTTTAACTAAGAATTCATTCTTTAGTTGTAAATTGAACAATCAGATAAGTGAAAAATCGAAAAATTGGAAAATCGAAAATTTAAAAATTCCGAAAATTGTATAAAACAATCGAAAAATTGAAAAACCGAAAGTTTAAAAATCCAAACAGTAAAAAGTCCAGAAATCGAAAAATCCAGAATTCGAAAAATTGTAAAGTCGAAATATTAAAAAATCCAAAACTGAAAAATCACAAAATTGGACGAAATATCCAAAAATTGAAAAATTGAGAAATCAAAAAGTCAAGAGAGCAAAGTCGAAAAATCAGAAAATAGATTAATTGAGAAATCAGAAAACTGAAAATTCAGGAACGTCAAAATTTGAAAAATTAAAAAATATTGAACTGAAAAACCGAAAAATCTAAAATTTAAAACATTGAAAAATTAAAATATCGTAAAACTGAAAAATGGGGAAATCCGGAGATCAAAAAATCAAAAAAATAAAAACTGGAAAATCTAAAATTTAAAAATCGAAAATTAAAAAAAATGAGAAATTGAAAAAAATCGGATAATTAATTTAAAAATCGAAAATTCCAAAAGTAAATAATCGAAAAACTGACAAATTTAAACATCAAAAATTGGAAAATCGAAAATTTAAAAATTTCGAAAATTGAAAAATTGACAGAAGAACTGAAAATTCGAGAAATCGAAAAACCTAAAATTTTAAAAATTAAAAAATTAAAGAACGAAAAATTGAAAATCCAAACAGTAAAAAGTCGACAAATCGAAAAATCCAGAATTCGAAAAGTCGAAATATTAAAAAATCTAAGGAAAATTTGAAAAATAGAAGAAAAATTTAAGAATCGAAAAACTGAAAAATCACAAAATTGGACGAAATATCCAAAAATTGGAAAATTGAAAAACTGGGAAATCAAAAAGTCAAAAAAGCGCAGTTGAAAAATCGGAAACTTAAAAAATCGAAAAATTGAACAATCAAAAACCTGAATATTCGAAAAATTGAAGAATTGAAAACTGAAAATTCAGGAACGTCAAAATTTGAAAAATTAAAAAATATTGAAGAACTGAAAAACCGAAAAATCTAAAATTTAAAACATTGAAAAATTAAAATATCGTAAAACTGAAAAATGGAGAAATCCAGACATCAAAAAATCAAAAAAATAAAAACTGGAGAATCTAAAATTTAAAAATCGAAAATTAAAAAAATTGAGAAATTGAAAAAATCGGAGAATTAATATAAAAATCGAAAATTCCAAAAGTAAAAAATCGAAAAACTGACAAATTGAAATATCAAAAATTGGAAAATCGAACATTTAAAAATTTCGAAAATTGAAAAATTGACATAGTCCAGTCATTTTAGGATAAAAAAGGGATCAATCTCGGAATGAGAGATAATAAGCTGAATTTTTGTATATACCTTAATTTTGGCGTTTTAAAAGTTGAGTCGAAAGTCTCATAAAATCTCGTGTCTGCGTCGTAAGTTATTCAAGGTCAAAGATGAAGAAAAACAGTTTTTTGCGATTATCTCGGTTTCTATTGCTCCAGTGATGTTAACATTTATTATCATAATTGTAGAGCACAAAATTTGGGACAAATTTTATTTGAAACATTTTTTCATGCGCTCAATCGTTTTTGAGATAGAGGGCAGTGAGCGCGCAGCGCTCATCCATACGTACTGTAATGCAATCAACCGTGAATATCTATGAATACTACCTTGAATTTTGAAAAATTTGTATTATTTATCAATTAATACATTGTATTTAAACATTTTACATATTTTCAACATATTCATTGAATAATACTTACCTACTTTGTGTAATTAAAAACGCATTTAATGAAATATTTATTGTATATCTCAATTTATTTATATCTTTAAAATGTGTAAGGTTTTAAATACTTATTTTTCTATCATGATTATAACTGGAAGGTCTGGAAACAACGATTCAGGGCACCGAAGATGATGACGATGAAACAGAAATTCCCGAACGTCAAGAAGATGACGGTGAAGAAGAAGAAAATTAATACTTTTGTTCTTTAAATTATTAAAGGTTTCTAGATTTTCACTGCAATTCAATTTCAATCGTAAGAAATGTACAGGTACTGAACAAAGATAAAATTAAAATACATTAACTCGTTTTACTTCCTTAAATTTTTACTTTGAAAAAATTAATATAACTTTTAGATATATAATAATATAACAAGTATAATATATTATCTAATTTGTAAAAACTTACACATTTGAAAGATAAAGTACTTAGTTATTTTTCTACTTAAAATCTACTTTCAATAAATTAAGATATACATACAATAAGTATTTCATTTAAAGAGTTTTTAATTCCACAAAGTAGGTAAGTATCATTATCATTAAATTAATGTATTGAAAATATGTAAAATGTTATTAAATGCAATGTATTAACTGATAAATAATACAAATTATTCAAAATTAAAGGTAGTATTCACAGATATTCACGGTTGATTGCATTACAGTACGTATGGATGAGCGCTGCGCGCTCACTGCCCTCTATCTCAAAAACGATTAAGCGCATGAAAAAATGTTTCAAATAAAAATTATCGCGAATTTTGTGTTCTACAATTACGATAATAGATGTTAACATCATTGGAGCAATAGAAACCGAGATAATCGCAAAAAACTGTTTTTCTTCACCTTTGACCTTGAATAACTTATGACGCAGACACGAGATTTTATGAGACTTTTGAGACAACTTTTATAACGCTAAAATGAAGGTATATACGAAAATTCAGCTTATTATCTCTCATTCCGAGGTTGATCGCTAATTTGACTGGACTAACAGAAGAACTGAAAATTCGAGAAATCGAAAAACCTAAAATTTTAAAAATTAAAAAGTTAAAGAACGAAAAATTGAAAACCAAACAGTAAAAAGTCGAGAAATCGAAAAATCCAGAATTCGGAAAGTCGAAATATTAAAAAATCCCAAGGAAAAATTGAAAAATAGAAGAAAAATTTAAGAATCGAAAAACTGAAAAATCACAAAATTGGACGAAATAGCCAAAAATTGTAAAATTGAAAAATTGGGAAATCAAAAAGTCAAAAAAGCGCAGTTGAAAAACCGCAAACTTAAAAAATCGAAAAATTGAACAATCAAAAACCTGAATAATCGAAAAATTGAAGAATTGAAAACTCGAAATTTTGGGAAGTCGAGAAATGGGAAAATTACAAAATAGATTAATTGAGAAATCGGAAAACTGAAAATTCAGAAACGTCAAAATTTTAAAAATTAAAAAGTTAAAAAACGAAAAATTGAAAATCCAAACAGTAAAAAGTAGAGAAATCGAAAGATCCAGAATTCGGAAAATCGAAAGTCGCAATATTAAAAAATCTCAAAAATGAAATATGGAAGAAAAATTAAAGAATCGAAAAACTGAAAAATCACAAAATTGGACGAAATACCAAAAATTAGAAAATTAAAAAATTGAAAAATTGGGAAGTCAAAAAGTCAAAAAGGCGAAGTCGAAAAATCGCAAACTTAAAAAATCGAAAAATTGAAAAACTGAAGAACTGAAAACCCGAAACTTTGGGAAGTCGAGAAATGGGAAAATCAGAAAATAGATTAATTGAGAAATCGGAAAACTGAAAATAAAATTTAAAAATATTGAAGAACTGAAAAACCGAAAAATCTAAAAATCTAAAATTTAAAACATTGAAAAATTAAAATATCGTAAAATTGAAAAATGGAGAAATCCAGAGATCAAAAAATCAAAAAAATAAAAATTCGAAAATCTAAAATTTAAAAATCGAAAATAAAAAAAATTGAGAAATCGAAAAATCGGATAATTTTTTTAAAAATCGAAAAGCCGAAAAGTAAAAAATTGAAAAACCGAAAAATCGAAGCATCAATAAATTCAAAAACAGACATCGACAAATTTGAAAAACTGAGAAACCGAAATAGGCTGAAATAAAAAAATCGAGAAGTTAATAATGGAAAAATTGATAGATTGAACAATCAAAACATTGAAACATCCGAATCGCAATAAATCCAGATCTGAAAAATTTGAAAAATCGAAAATTGAAAAATTGTAATATAGAACTGAAATTTCGAGAAATCGAAGTATAAAACAATCGAAAAACCTAAAGTTTAAAAACGAAAAATTGAAAATCCAAACAGTAAAAAGTCGGAAAATCAAAAAATCCAGAATTCGAAAAATTGTAAATCGAAATATGTATTAAAAAATCCCAAAAACTGAAATATGGAAAAATTGAGAAATAGAAGAATAATTAAAAAGTCGAAAAACTGAAAAATCACAAAACAATAATTAATTTGCTGAGACATCGAAAAATCAAAAGATCGAGAAATCGAGCAGTCGAAAAGGCGAAAGAAACCGAATTAGGCCGAAATGAAATAAACTGAAAAGTTAAAAATGGAAAAATTGATAAATTAAGGGATTGAACAATCAAAACATTGAAACATCCGAATCTCGATAAATCCAGATCTGAAAATTTTGAAAAATCGAAAATTGAAAAATTCGGAAAATGGAAAAATATACAATTTAAAAATCGAAAAACTGAAATTTCAAAAAATTAAAATCGAAAACTAGAAAAATCCATCGAAAAGTCGAACAATCAAAATATTGGAAAATGCCAAAATTGAAAGAAATGTCCAAATATTGAGAAATTAAAAAATTGGTAAATTGTGAAATCGAAAAACCAAAAAAGCAAAGGCGAAAAATCGAAGAATTGGAGAACTGAAAAATCTAAAATTCGAGAAGTCGAGAAATTGGAAAATCAAAAATAGATTAATTGAGAAATCGGAAAACTGAATATTTAGCAACGTCAAAATTTGAAAAACTGAAAAATAGAAATAATGAATAACTGAAAAATCAGAAAATCGAGAAATCGAAAAATCTGAAATTTAAAACATTGAACAATTAAAATAAAATATCACAAAATTGAACAATGGATCCGAATTTTTCCAAACATCAAAAAATAAAAATTATATAATTTAAAATTTAAAAATCAAAAAAGCGAAAAATCGAAATATCGAAAAATTGGAAAATCGAAAAATTGAAGAGCCCAAAAGTAAAAAATCGAAAAACCGAGAAATCCAAAAATCGAAAATTCCAAAAATTCAAAAAACAGACAGAAAAATCAGAGAATCGAAAAATCGAAAATTTAAAAGTTCGGAAAATTGAAAAATTGAAATATAGAAGAACTGAAAACTCGAGAAATCGAAAAACCTAGAAAAGTTAAAATATGGAAAAGTTGAAAAATTCAAAGTATAAAACAGTCGAAAAAGTGAAAAAACTACACTTTAACGAAAAATTGAAATAATCTAGAAATCAAAAAATCCACGAGTCCAAAAATCGAAATATTGAATAACTGAAGAACTGAAAAATGTTTCATCCACAGACCGCATTTAGAATTTCTGAGGGAAATAGTTATTATTTAGATGCTTTTAGTTATTTACGTGATATCACATCCCACATGTTTCACTCGATTTTGACATACATCAATTTTTTTGTTTAACTAACAATTAATTCATTGATTGTAAACTGAACAATCGGATAACTGAAAAATCGAAACATCGAAAAATTGGAAAATAGAAAATTTAAAAATTCCGAAAATTGAAAAATTGAAATATAGAAGAACTGAAAATTCGAGAAAACCCTAAAAATTAAAAAGGCTAAAAAACGAAAAATTGAAAATCCAAACGGTAAAAAGTCGAGAAATTGAAAAATCCAGAACTCGAAAAGTCGAAACATTAAAAAATCCCTCAACTGAAGTATGGAAAAATTAAAAAATCGAAAAATTGAAAAATCAAAAACCTGAAAAATCGAAAAATTGAAGAACTGAAAATTCGAAACTTTGGGAAGTCGAGAAATGGGAAAATCAGAAAATAGATTAATTGAGAAATGGGAAAACTTAAAATTCAGAAACATTCCGTGGACCGTCGGCCACCAAGGACTCAAAACCTACTTCAACAAATTCGGCAACGTCGCCGTCGCTACCGTGGTTTTCGACAAAGACACCGGATTGTCCCGAAATTACGGTTTCGTGTTTTATCGCAACAAACACGAGTTCGACAAAGCTATTCAAACCGAGCCACACAAATTAGAAGGAAACGTCTTAAAAGTTTTCCCGTCTACTAACGCACTAAATCATGGCAACGTCTATAGATAGTTTTAATGATCTTAGAGAGCTCGGGATCGACTGCGAAGACGATTCTTTAACAGAAACATTCAACCAAGCAGCCAATCACTTACAAAATTTGCTACCAAATCTAGACAATCAAACTCTGTTGACTCTGTACGGCTACTACAAGCAGGGTTCGCACGGCCCCTGCACCACCCCGAAACCCAGCTGGTACGAAATGAAGGCCAAATCCAAATGGGAAGCCTGGAGCAAACTGGGAGACATGCCGCAGAACGAAGCGAAAACCATCTATATTGAAACTATCAAAAAACTGGACCCGAATTTCGCCACCGCTTCACCCACGAAGGAGAGCTGGGTGTCCGTGTCTACGTTGCAGGATGACCCAAGCACGCGTCACACTGGGGAGAAAACCCTGGTCGATTACGTGAAAGAGGAGGACCGCGAGCAAGTCACGAATATTTTGGGGTGTCCAGACGGAAAAAAAATTATTAATGAAGTCGATGAAGACGGGTTGGGTTTGATTCACTGGGCTGCGGATCGAGGGTCCGTTGATATTCTGAAGGTTTTGATTGAGGGTGGAGCTGATGTGGATCTTCAGGATTGTGATGGACAAACTGCCTTACATTATGCTTCGAGTTGTGGCCATTTGGATTCCGTTAGGGTGCTCCTGGAGAGCGGGGCAAGGCGGGATGTTTTGGATAATGACGGGTCGAGTCCGGAAGCCGTGGCTTGCGATGGCGCTGTTAAGGAATTGTTGGCAAATTTTACGTAGTTAGGATGTAGTGGTTGTTATTAGTTAATTAAATATATCATATAAAGTATTTTGGTCTTTTATTGCTTATAGTAAATTTTTGTGTTGGCAACTTTTACCATTTTTTCAGAGTCTGCCTTTATTTTTCTCCTAGGGTGACAAATGAGAAATTAATTTTTATACTGGCGCTTCATAATTTTTTTTTTAATTTGAAACCTCAGTTCTGTACGAAAAGGCATCTCAATGAACACAAATCTTGTCAATCGGTTTTTATTTTTCTTATATGTCGTCAAATAAGGAAGAAATGAATTTTTATCCTGGCGCCTGAGAACTTGTTTGACTCACAGACCGGAGCGCGCTCAAGCCAATGTCGACTCTAAGTGTTTAGAAATTCTGAGGGAAATAGTTATTATTTAGATGCTTTTGTTCACAAACACAATATCACATCACATGTTTCACTCGATTTTGACGTACAACAATTTTTTGTTTAACTAAGAATTAATTCTTTAGTTGTAAATTGAACCGAATTGAAAAACCTAAAGTTTAAAAAACGAGAACTTGAAAATCCAAACAGTAAAAAGTCGAGAAATCGAAAAATCGTAAAGTCGAAATATTAAAAAATCCCAAAACTGAAATATGGAAAAATTGAAATATAGAAGAATAATTAAAGAATCGAAAAACTGAAAAGTCACAAAATTGGACGAAATATCAGAAAATAGATTAATTGAAAAATCGGAAAACTGAAAATTCAGGAACGTCAAAATTTAAAAAATTAAAAAATATTGAAGAACTGACACATCGAAAAATCAAAAGATCGAGAAACCGAAATATATAAGTCGAAAAATCGCAAACTTAAAAAATTGAAAAATCAAAAGCTTGAAAAATTGAAGAACTGAAAACTGTCGACAAATGCGAAAATGAGAAAATACATTAACTGAGAAATCGGAAAACTGAAAATTCAGAAACGTCAAAATTTGAAAAATTAAAAAATATTGAAGAACTCAAAAACGGAAAAATCTAAAAACCTAAAATTTAAAACATTGAATAATTAAAATATCGCAAAATTGAAAAATGCATCCAAATTTTTCCAAACATCAAAAAATCAAAAAATAAAAATTATAAAATTTAAAATTTATTAATCGAAAAAGTGAAAAATCGAGAAATCGAAAAGTCGAAATATTAAAAAATTCCACAACTGAAATATGGAAAAAGTGAAAAATAGAAGAATAATAATGATTAAAGAATCGAAAAACTGAAAAATCACACAATTGAACGAAATATCCAAAAATTGAAAAATTAAAAAGTTGAAAAATTGGGAAATCAAAAAGTCAATCAATAATAATCAATAATCAATACTTTATTGGTGTTCAAAACTACAAATACAGTTTTACACAAGTCAAACACATTAAATTAAATCAATAAACTATTAAAATTTCTACACCGAAGATAATCCTCAAAACTATAAAAACAATTCATAATAAGAAAAGTTTTGAGTTTTTTTTTTTAAATACATATACTAATAGGCTTACTACGAAATTCTTCGGGTAACACATTAAAAAATTTCACAGCGAAGTATCTTGTGCTTGTTTGTACCCTCTTCAAACGATTTGAATTGAGAACTAAATTTTCTTTGTCAAAAAAGCGAAGTTGAAAAATCGCAAACTTAAAAAATTGAAAACTCAAAAACCTGAAATATCGAAAAATTGAAGAATTGAAAACCCGAAACTTTGGAAAGTCGAGAAATGGGAAAATCAGAAAATAGATTAATTGAGAAATCGGAAAACTGAAAATTCAGAAACGTCAAAATTTGAAAAATTTAAAAATATTGAAGAACTGAGACATCGAAAAATCAAAAGATCGTGAGACCGAAATAGGCCGAAATAAAAAAATCGAAAAGTTAGAAATGGAAAAATTGATAGACTGAACAATCAAAACATTGAAACGTCCTAATTTCGAAAAATCCAGCTCTAAAAAAATTGAAAAATTCAGAAAATTGAAAAATTAAAATACAGAAGAACTGAAAACACGAGAAATTGAAAAATCCAAAATTTCAAAAATTGAAAAAGTAAAGCATAGAAAAATTGAGAAATCTAAATATAAAACAACTGAAAAACTGAAAAATCTAAAATTTATAAAACGCAAAATTGAAAATCCAAAAAATAAAAAATCGAAAACTCTAAAAATCCAGAAGTCGAAACATCGAAAAGTCGAAATATTAAAAAATCCCAAAACTGAATTATGGAAAAATTGAAAAATAAAACGATTGAATAATCGAAACACTGAAAAATCACAAAATTGGACGAAATATCCAAAAATTGGAAAATTGAAAAATTGGGAATTCAAAAAGACGAAAAATCGCAAACTTAAAAAATTGAAAAATCAAAAGCTTGAAAAATTGAAGAGCTGAAAACTGTCGACAAATGCGAAAATCAGAAAATAGATTAACTGAGAAATCGGAAAACTGAAAATTCAGAAACGTCAAAATTTGAAAAATTAAAAAATATTGAATAATTAAAATATCGCAAAATTGAAAAATGGATCAAAATTTTTCCAAACATCAAAAAATCAAAAAATAAATATTATAAAATTTAAAATTTATTAATCGGAAAAGTGAAAAATCGAGAAATCGAAAAGTCGAAATATTAAAAAATCCCACAACTGAAATATGGAAAAATTGAAAAATAGAAGAATAATAATAATTAAAGAATCGAAAAACTGAAAAATCACAAAATTGGATGAAATATCCAAAAATTGGAAAATTGAAATATTAAAATATCGTAAAATTGAAAAATGGAGAAATCCAGAGATCAAAAAATCAAAAAAATTAAAATTCGAAAATGTAAAATTTAAAAATCGAAAATAAATAAAATTGAAAAAAATGAAATAAGAAAAATCGGATAATTTATTTAAAAATCGAAAAACCGGAAGCTAAAAAATTGAAAAACCGACAAATCGAAAATCGAAGCATCGAAAAATTCAAAAACAGACATCGAAAAATCGAAAAACTGAGAAACCGAAATAGGCTGAAATAAAAAAATCGAGAAGTTAATAATGGAAAAATTGATAGATTGAACAATCAAAACATTGAAACATCCGAATCTCTATAAATCCAGATCTGAAAAAATTGAAAAATCGAAAATTGAAAAATTGTAATATAGAACTGAAAAGTCGGAAAATCGAAAAATCCAGAATTCGAAAAATTGTAAATCGAAATATATATTAAAAAATCCCAAAACTGCAATATGGAAAAGTTGAGAAATAGAAGAATAATTAAAAAGTCGAAAACCTGAAAAATCACAAAACAATAATTTAAAAATCGAAAAGTTGCAAAGTAAAAAATCGAAAAACCGGCAAATCGCAAAATCGAAACATCGAAAAATTCATAAACTGAGACATCGAGAAATCGAAAAATCAAAAGATCGAGAAATCGAGGAGTCGAAAAGTCGAAAAGTCGAAAAATCGAAAAACAGAAACCGAATTAGGCCGAAATCAAATAAATTGAAAAGTTAAAAATGGAAAAATTGGTAAATTAAGAGATTGAACAATCAAAACATTGAAATATCCGAATCTCGATAAATCCAGATTTGAAAAATTTGAAAAATCGAAAATTGAAAAATATACAATTTAAAAAAGGAAAAATTGAAAATCCAAAAAAATAAAAATCGAAGACTAGAAAAATCCATTGAAAAGTCGGACAGTCAAAATATTGGAAAATACTAAAACTGCAAGAAATATCCAAATATTGAGAAATTAAAAAATTGGAAAATTTTGAAATCGAAAAACCAAAAAAGCAAAGTCGAAAAATCGAAGAATCGAAGAACTGATAAATCGAAACTTCGAGAAGTCGAGAAATTGGAGAATCAAAAATAGATTAATTTAGAAATCGGAAAACTGAATATTTAGCAACATCAAAATTTGAAAAACTGAAAAATAGAAATACTGAAGAACTGAAAAATAAAAAAATCGAGAAATCGAAAAATCTAAAATTTAAAACATTGAACAATTAAAACAAAATATCACAAAATTGAAAAATGGATCCGAATTTTTCCAAACATCAAAAAATCAAAAAATAAAAATTATACAATTTAAAAATACAAAAAGTGAAAAATCGACAAATCGAGAAATCGAAACTCCAGAATTTAAAAAATTGAAAAATCGGATAACTGAAAAATCGAAACATCGAAAAATTGAAAAGCCCAAAAGTAAAAAAATCGAAAAACCGAGAAATTCAAAAATCGAAAATTCCAAAAATTCAAAAAACTGAGACAGAAAAATCCAAAAATTGATAAATTGTGAAATTGAACGATCAAAATATCGAAACGTCTGAATTCGATAAATAGAGAAATCAAAAAAGGCAAATCGAAAAATTTTGAAAAATCTAAAATTTAAAAATTCGGAAAATTGGCACATTGAAATATAGAAGAACTGAAAGCTCGAGAAATCGAAAAACCTAGAAAAGTTGAAATACGGAAAAGTTGAAAAATTCGAAGTATAAAACAGTCGAAAAATTGAAAAATCTAAAGTTTAACGAAAAATTGAAAAAATCTAGAAATCAAGAAATCCAGGAGTCTAAAAATCGAAATATTGAATAACTGAAGAACTGAAAAATGTTTCATCCACAGACCGCATTTAGAATTTCTGAGGGAAATAGTTATTATTTAGATGCTTTTAGTTATTTACGTAATACAATTTTTTTGTTTAACTAACAATTAATTCTTTAATTGTAAATTGAACAATTGGATAACTGAAAAATCGAAACATCGAAAAATTAGAAAATCGGAAATTTAAAAATTGCGAAAATTGAAAAATTGAAATATAGAAGAACTGAAAATTAGAGAAATCCAAAAACCTAAAAATTAAAAAGTTAAAAAACGAAAAATTGAAAATCCAAACGGTAAAAAGTCAAGAAATTGAAAAATCCAGTACTCGAAAAGTCGAAACATTAAAAAATCCCAAAACTGAAGTATGGAAAAATTAAAAAATTGAAAAATTGGGAAATCCAAAAGTCAAAAAAGCAAAGTCGAAAAATAACAAACTTTTGAAAAATCAAAAACCCGAAAAATCGAAGAACTGAAAATTCGAAACTTTGGAAAGTCAAGAAATGGGAAAATCAGAAAATAGATTAATTGAGAAATCGGGAAACTCAAAATTCAGAAACATTCCGTGGACCGTCGGCCACCAAGAACTCAAAACCTACTTCAACAAATTCGGCAACGTCGCCGTCGCTACCGTGGTTTTCGACAAAGACACCGACTTATCCCGAAATTACGGTTTCGTGTTTTACCGCAACAAAGACGAGTTTGACAAAGCTATTCAAACCGAGCCACACAAATTAGAAGGAAACGTCTTAAAAGTTTTCCCGTCTACTAACGCCAACTAAATCATGGCAACGTCTATAGATAGTTTTAATGATCTTAAAGAGCTCGGAATCGACTGTGAAGACGATTCTTTAACAGAAACGTTCAACCAAGCAGCCAATCATTTACAAAATTTGCTATCAAACCTAGACAATCAAACTCTGTTGACTCTGTACGGCTACTACAAGCAGGGTTCGCACGGCCCCTGCACCACCCCGAAACCCAGCTGGTACGACCTGAAGGCCAAATCCAAATGGGAAGCCTGGAGCAAACTGGGAGACATGCTGCAGAACGAAGCGAAAACCATCTATATTGAAACCATCAAAAAACTGGACCCGAATTTCGCCACCGCTTCACCCACGAAGGAGAGCTGGGTGTCCGTGTCTACGTTGCAGGATGACCCAAGCTCGCGTCACACTGGGGAAAAAACCCTGGTCGATTACGTGAAAGAGGAGGACCGCGAGCAAGTCACGAATATTTTGGGGTCTCCAGATGGGAAAAAAATTATTAATGAAGTCGATGAAGACGGGTTGGGTTTGATTCACTGGGCTGCGGATCGAGGGTCCGTTGATATTCTGAAGGTTTTGATTGAGGGTGGAGCTGATGTGGATCTTCAGGATTGTGACGGACAAACTGCCTTACATTATGCTTCGAGTTGTGGCCATTTGGATTCCGTTAGGGTGCTCCTGGAGAGCGGGGCAAGGCGGGATGTTTTGGATAATGACGGGTCGAGTCCGGAAGCTGTGGCTTGCGATGGCGCTGTTAAGGAATTGTTGGCAAATTTTACGTAGTTAGGATGTAGTGGTTGTTATTAGTTAATTAAATATATCACAAAGTATTTTGGTCTTTTATTGCTTATGGTTCGTTTATTTTCACCACTGACGTTTCACGCGAAGAGTACACATTTTTTCATTTTCAAGGCGTTAAAATAAAGTAGGTGGCTAGTTATTATAATAATAATTAAAATAATAGTAGCCATCTGTGAATCAAAATTTTCTCCATTCCAAGAATCATGAAGTAAGGGAGAAGTAAATTTTTTTATTGGCAACTCTCACCATTTTTTCAGAGTCTGCCTTTATTTTTCCCCTAGGGCGACAAATGAGAAATTAATTTTTGTACTGGCGCTTCATTTTTTTTTTTTAATTTTAAACCTCAGTTCTGTACGAAAAGGCATCTGAATGAACCGAAATCTTGTCAATCTGTTTTTATTTTTCTTATATTTCGTCAAATAAGGAAGAAATGAATTTTTATTCTGGCGCCTGAGAACTTGTTTGACCCACAAACCGGAGCGCGCTCAAGCCAATGTCGCCTCTAAGCGTTTAGAATTTCTGAGGGAAATAGTTATTATTTAGATGCTTTTGTTTGCAAACACAATATCACATCACATGTTTCACTCGATTTTGACGTACAATTTTTTGTTTAACTAAGAATTAATTCTTTACTTGTAAATTGAACCGGATAACTGAAAAATCGAAAAATTGAAAAACCTAAAGTTTAAAAAACGAAAAATTGAAAATCCAAACCGTAAAAAGTCGAGAAATCGAAAAATCATAAAGTCGAAATATTAAAAAATCCCAAAACTGAAATATGGAAAAATTGAAATATAGAAGAATAATTACAGAATCGAAAAACTGAAAAGTCACAAAATTGGACGAAATATCAGAAAATAGATTAATTGAAAAATCGGAAAACTGAAAATTCAGGAACGTCAAAATTTAAAAAATTAAAAAATATTGAAGAACTGACACATCGAAAAATCAAAAGATCGAGAAACCGAAATAGGCCGAAATAAAAAAATCGAAAAGTTAAAAATAGAAAAATTGATAGACTGAACAAAACGTTGAAACATCCGAATTTCGAAAAATCCAGCTCTAAGAAAATTAAAAAATTCAGAAAATTGAAAAATTAAAATATAGAAGAACTGAAAACTCGAGAAATTGAAAAATCTAAAATTTACAAAACGCAAAACTGAAAATCCAAAAAATAAAAAATCGAAAACTCGAAAAATCCCGAAGTCGAAACATTGAAAAGTCGGGATATTAAAAAATCCCAAAACTGAATTATGGAAAAATTGAAAAATACAAGACAAATTAAAGAATCGAAACACTGAAAAATCACAAAATTGGACGAAATATCCAAAAAATTGGAAAATTGAAAAATTGGGAAATCAAAGTCGAAAAAGCAAAATCGAAAAATCGCAAACTTAAAAAATTGAAAAACCAAAAACTTGAAAAATTGAAGAACTGAAAACTCGAAACTTGAGAAGTCGAGAAATGAGAAAATCAGAAAATAGGTTAATTTAAAAATTAAAATATAGAAGAACTGAAAACTCGAGAAATTGAAAAATCTAAAATTTCAAAAATTGAAAAAGTAAAGCATCGAAAAATTGAGAAATCTAAATATTAAACAACTGAAAAACTGAAAAATCTAAAATTTACAGAACGCAAAATTGAAAATCCAAAAAATTAAAAATCGAAAACTCGAAAAATCCAGAAGTCGAAACATCGAAAAGTCGAGATATTAAAAAATCCCAAAATTGAATTATGGAAAAATTGAAAAATAGAAAGATTGAATAATCGAAACACTGAAAAATCACAAAATTGGACGAAATATCCAAAAATTGGAAAATTGAAAAATTGGGAATTCAAAAAGTCGAAAAATCGCAAACTTAAAAAATTGAAAAATCAAAAGCTTGAAAAATTGAAGAAATGAAAACTGTCGACAAATGCGAAATTCAGAAAATAGATTAACTGAGAAATCGGAAAACTGAAAATTCAGAAACGTCAAAATTTGAAAAATTAAAAAATATTGAAGAACTCAAAAACCAAAAAATCTAAAAATCTAAAATTTAAAGCATTGAATAATTGAAATATCGCAAAATTGAAAAATGGATCCAAATTTTTCCAAACATCAAAAAATCAAAAAATAAAAATTTTAAATTTAAAATTTATTACATAATCGGAAAAGTGAAAAATCAAGAAATCGAAAAGTCGAAATATTAAAAAATCCCAAAACTGAAATATGGAAAAATTGAAAAATAGAAGAAGAATAATAATAATTAAAGAATCGAAAAACTGAAAAATCACAAAATTGGACGAAATATCCAAAAATTGGAAAATTAAAAAATTGAAAAATTGGGAAATCAAAAAGTCAAAAAAGCTAAGTTGAAAAACCGCAACTTTAAAAAATTGAAAAATTGAAAACTCAAAAACCTGAAAAATCTAAAATTTACAACACGCAAACTTGAAATTCCAAAAAATTAAAAATCGAAAACTCGAAAAATCCAGAAGTCGAAACATCGAAAAGTCGAAATATTAAAAAATCCCAAAACTGAATTATGGAAAAAATGAAAAATACAAAAATTGAAGAATCGAAACACTGAAAAATCACAAAATTCGACGAAATATCCAAAAATTGGAAAATTGAAAAATTGGGAATTCAAAAAGTCAAAAAAGCAAAGTCGAAAAATCGCAAACTTAAAAAATTGAAAAATCAAAAACTTGAAAAATTGAAGAACTGAAAACTGTCGACAAATGCGAAAATCAGAAAATAGATTAACTGAGAAATCGGAAAACTGAAAATTCAGAAACGTCAAAATTTGAAAAATTAAAAAGTATTGAGAACTCAGAAACCGAAAAATCTAAAAATCTAAAATTTAAAACACTGAATAATTGAAATATCGCAAAATTGAAAAATGGATCCAAATTTTTCCGAACATCAAAAAATCAACAAATAAAAATTTTAAAATTTAAAATGTAAAAATCGAAAAAGTGAAAAATCGAGAAATCGAAACTCCAGAATTTAAAATATTGAAAAATTGAAAAATCGGTTAACTGAAAAATCGAAACATCGAAGAATTGGAAAATCGAGGAATTTAAAAGCCCAAAAGTAAAAAAATCGAAAAACCAAGAAATCCAAAAATCGAAACATCCAAAAATTCAAAAAACTGAGAGAGAAAAATCGAAAAATCAGAGGATCGAGAAATCGAGGAGTGGAAAGCTGATAAATCGAGAAATTGAACAATCAAGATATCAAAATTCGATAAATCGAGAAATCAAAATAGTCAAATCCAAAAATTTTAAAAAAGAAAAATTGAAAAACTGAAAACTTGAGAAATCGAAAAACCTAGAAAAGTTAAAATATCGAAAAGTTGAAAAATTCGAAGTGTAAAAGAGTCGAAAAATTGAAAATCAAAAAGTAAAAAATTTAGAAAGCAAAAAATGTCAAATCGAAAAATTTTAAAAAAGAAAAATTGTAAAAATTGAAAATTGAAAAACTGAAAACTCGAAGAAATCGAAAGACCTAAAAAAGTTAAAATATCGAAAATTTGAAAAATTCGAAGTATAAAAGAGTCCAAAAATTGAAAATAAAAAAAGTAAAAAATCTAGAAATCAAAAAACCCAGGAGTGCAACAATCGAAATATTGAAAAATCCCAAAACTGAAAGAAATATCTAAAACATTGAAAATTTAAAAAATTGGAAAAGTATAAAATCGAAAAATTAAAAAACAAAGTCAAAAAATCGAAGAATTGACGAACTGCATTAAAAATCGAAACTTCGGAAAGTCGAGAAATGGGAAAAACGTCAAAATTTGAAAAATTAAAAATTATTGAAGAACTGAAAAACCGAAAAATCTAAAAATCTAAAATTTAAAACATTTAAAAATTAAAATATCGTAAAATTGAAAAATGGTGAAATCCAAAGATCAAAAAATCAAAAAAATAAAAATTCCAAAATCTAAAATTTAAAAATCGAAAATTAAAAAAATTGAGAAATTGAAAAATCGGATAATTAATTTAAAAATCGAAAAGCCCGAAAGTAAAAAATCTAAGAACCGACAATTCGAAAAATTAAAAATTCGAGAAGTCAAAAAATCGAAAAATTGAGAAACCGAAATAGGCCGAAATAAAAAAATCGAAAAGTTAAAATTTTTAAAAGTGATAGATTGAACATTCAAAACATTGAAACATATGAATTTCGATAAATCCAGGTCTAAAAAAATTGAAAAATCGAAAATTGAAAAATTCCAAAAATTGAAAAATTAAAATGTAGAAGAACTGAAAACTCGAGAAAATTTAAAAAACGAAAAACTGAAAATCCAAAAAATAAAAAATCGAAAATCGAAAATTCCAGAAGTCGAAACATCGAAAGGTCGGACAATCAAAATATTGGAAAATTCCAAAACTGAAAAAAATATCCAAATACATATTGAGAAATTAAAAAAATGGAAAATTGTGAAATCGAAAAATCGAAAAATTGAAGAACTGAAAAATCGAGACTTCGAGAAATCAAGAAATTGGAAAATCAAAAATAGATTAATTGAGACATCGGAAAACTGAATATTTAGCAACGTAAAATTTGAAAAACTGAAAAATAGAAATACTGAAGAACTGAAAAATCCATAATTTTAAACATTGAACAATTAAAATATCGTAAAATTGAAAAATGGATCCAAATTTTTCCAAACATCAATGAATCAAAAAATAAAAATTCTAAAATTTAAAATTTAAAAATCGAAAAAATGAAACATCGACAAATCGAAAAATCGAAACTCCCGAATTTAAAAAATTGAAAAATCGGATAACTGAAAAATCTAAACATCGAAAAATTGAAAAGCTCAAAAGTAAAAAAATCGAAAAACCGAGGAATTCAAACATCGAAACATCCAAAAGTTAAAAAAACTGGACAGAAAAATCGAAAAATCAGAGGATCGAAAAATCGAGGAGTGGAAAGCCGCGAAGAAAAGTTGAAAATTGAAAAAGTGATAAATCGAGAAATCGTAAAAGTCAAATCGAAAAATTTTAAAAAAGAAAAATTGGAAAAATCGTCAAGTTGAAAAATTCGAAGTATAAAACAGTCGAAAAATCGAAAAATCTAAGGTTTAACGAAAAATTGAAAACCCAAAAAGTAAAAAACCTAGAAATCAGAAAACCCAGGAGTCCAAAAATCGAAAAGAGAAAAATCGAAAAATTAAAAAGCAAAGTCGAAAAATCGAAGAATTGGAGAACTGAAAAATCGAAACTTCGGCAAGTCGAGAAATGGGAAAATAAAAACAGATTAATTGCGAAATGGGAAAACTGAATATTTGGCAACGTCAAAATTGAAAACTGAAAAATCGAAAAACCCGAAAAATCGAAAAATTAAAGAATTGAAAAATCGAAACTTTGGGAAGTCGAGAAATGCGAATATAAAAAAAAGATGAGTTCACAAACCTGAAAACTGAAAATTTAGAAACGTCAAAATTGGGAAAAATTAAAGATTCGAAATATTTAAAAATCGTAAAATTGAAGTGGACAAAAATTGACACATCTACAGTTGAAAAATCTAACGAAAGGCTTATTGATAAATCGCTTAGAGTCGATATTGGCCTGAGCGCTCTCTGGTCTGCAGATCAAACAAGTTCTCAGGCGACGATCTGTCTGGACCGAAATTTTCTCGGGTTCTACGAATCTGCCTTTATTTTTCTTAAACGTCGTCAAGTATGCAAAAAACGAATTTTTATTCTGGCGCCTCCACCATTTTTACCTAAAATTTAAAAGATACTCAGATCCTCCAGAAAACAATCTATCTGGACCCAACTTTTGTCAGGATCACGAATCTTCCTTTATTTTTGCTGTAGTTCATCAAAAAAGGGAGAAATACAACAACAACTTACACATATTTATTAACTAAGCAAAATTTTCATATCATAGTTCATAGGATGGACCATCAACGCTGAAGCTTAGTCAAAGTTAAAAATATCTAAAAAAAACACAATACAACGTAATGTAGCGCAAAACATTCGCAACCCACCTGTTCCAGAGTCGCTTGCCCCAACGCATAATCCTCAATGTTCAGTCTGCTTTTAGCATTTTCCAAAACCCCGAACATTTTCGACAAACTAATATTCTTATCACTAATATAATAAGTGATTAGTTCCTGATGCTTCTCTTGTTGCTTGGCAGCCGGGAAATGCTCCGCTATAAATTTTTCCACGTCTTCGAAACCCTGTAACGTCTCACCAGCTTCGCTTCCCCTTTTGACTTTAACAGTGAGGGTATAACCAGCCGCGAATTTGTTCTTCAGGTGCTGCAAAGACCCGATACACTTGAAGTCCCCGTTCACCATTATGGCCAGTCTTGTACACAGAGCCTCACACTCTTCCATGCTATGTGAAGTGAAAAGAATGCACTTGCCGCTGTCCCGAATCCCGCAGATGGCGTTCCAGAGATTTCGTTTTGTCACAGGGTCCATCCCTGAAACACATATATAATTTTTTATAATACATAGATAGAAGTGCATAGAAATTGTAGTACCTGCTGATGGTTCATCAAGACAAATAACCGGAGGATCTCCTACTAACGATATAGCAGTACTAATCTTCCTTTTGTTCCCCCCACTCAGTTTCCTGATTCTCTTGTTCAAGTGTTGGACGAAGTCAAACTCTTGTGCTAGTTTCTCTGCGACGTACTTGCACTCACTGAGGGGAATCCCCCGCAAAAGAGCGAACATAATCACGGTTTCTTTGGCTGTGAGGTCAGTGAGAAGAGCGTCAAACTGTGGACAATAACCAATGACTCTCTGGACTTTGGTCAGTTGGGTCTTCACATTGAAATGGTGCACCCACGCATTTCCGTACGTCATGCTAGTATCACCCGTGATCATCTTGAAAGTGGAGGTTTTCCCAGCTCCGTTGACCCCCAAAAGACCAAAACACTCGTACTGGCCCACACCAAGACATATCGCGTTCACCGCTAGGAACTTCCGGTAGTACTTGGTCATGTCTTTCAAGACCAGATTGTACTCTTTCAACAATTGAGCTTCAGTAGTACCGCGTATTTTTTTCTTCTCTTCTGCTACGTCGTCGTCTTCGTAGATTTCCTTGTCGGGAGGTTCTTTCCCGTAGTTGCGAAAAACGTGGTACTTCAAGTTCGCCCAGATTTTGTACTCGGACGCAATGAGGGAAAGCAAAAGTAGTACTCCTAGTGATAGTGAATATAGGACGTTTTTACCAACTCCGGGACTCACCCATTTGAAGTAGCTCTGCTCGCGTTCTGAAATCCGGTCAAAATTTTTGACTCCACTCGAGGGTACTTACCGCAACAAAACTGCGTCAGTGCTTCGGAAACGTTGTTAACGCAAGCCGAGTACCAACAATCATCTAAGGTGGCACCTTCTTCGTTCTCTAAACAATTAGTGACGAAGAAGTTGCACATTTTAGTGGTGGCGTAGGTGACGTAGAGGTCTCTTATACTGGTAGCGAGGGAGTAGTGCGGCATTATAAGAAACCCCCAGTGAAGAGCTTCTGCCAGGTACTTTAGAAACAGGCTCGGAGCGAAGAGGATTTGTATCACCAGGAAGGCAGTAACCCCTACAAAATCGTTAGCGGTAGTACCAACTCGGCTTCCACTTACCGCTAAAAACGCTAAATAGCGTCATCCGAGTGTACCCCGTTGAAGGAATGTCGAACAAATATGACGCAATATACATGAACGGGAGCATCGCGACGCCAAAGCACAACAATAGGATGAACATTCTTCCTATAAAACGTAGTTAAATTTGTTTCAAATCGCTGGCAGAAGCGACGTACCCAGTTCTCTAGTCCCCGTATAACCATCCTCTTGGAACAACAACAGTGTCAGCAGAAGTATCAAAATCGTTACAATGAAAGTCACCAAGTCACAAAGAAACGAAGTCGTCCAGAAGATGTAGCTCTCCACACCCGAGGCAAACTGCAGGTGTTTGGACTTACAGACTCTTTCGCGGACGCTGAATAAAATATAGAACGAAGACACAAATGCCATACTGAAGGCAATATTGAAAGCTAACTGGAAACCCATTCCGCTTCCTTTCAAGAGTCGCTGCAGCTAAAATCGTGCTTTGTAGTGTGGTCTTAGGGAAAATTTTTACCTTTGTGTCCGTCGTAAAAGGCAGCGGGTAGTTGGCAAAACTGAGACTGTGGTTTTTTCCTAGTACCCCTTTGTAAACACAGTCTAACATGAGCCCCAGAGCTAGAGGAGGTGTATGGTAGGGGTTGTTGTTGAACCATGCTGTCAAAATGGTCTCGTTTCTTTCGTTTTGGGTGAAAGAGGCACCAACGAGGTACCGCCTTTTGACAGTCGATGGAATAGCGCTTGACTGTAACACAACAATCAGTTTAGCTCGCAAGGGTCAAGAACGTACCAAATCTAGCATGGTTTGGGTAATACTCGTGACGTTTTTCACTTGGTGACCTTTCACACTCTCAAGGTACGACCTACTATAAAAATCGTTGAAGTTGCTTTGGATTAGTACCACCGGATCGTTGTACGATTCTAACGTAAGCGGCAATTTCGGTAAGTCGCTCGTTTTGTTCTTATCCATATTCCTACTAACAACTAGTGCGACGATGAGAAAAGTAACCGGAATCAGGACCTGGATCAACTGCAGCAACCGCGTGCGTGCAACCGATAAACATTTTTTCATGAACATTGCCAGAAATTGGTTTTTGATCAATGCCAATCCAGTCAGAGGTCGCACTTTTTTGGACAATACTTGAAAATGAAACACAATCAAATTGTTCCACCGAATCAGCTACTTACGACTTCTTTGGAAAGCCAGGTTTGTAGATTTCGTTCTAGATTTAGTTTCCTTCACCGACTCCACGTTCGCTGATTCGAGGTCACTACCAACTCTAAAAACTTTGCGATATTAGCACGTGTGAGTTTTTGGCAACTAATTACTTCATGAAGACATCTTCTAGGGTCGCTAGTGAGATGCCGTAGCTGCGAATCCCCAAACTTCCGGTGTTTTTCTCCAAGTCGTCGAGCATGCTTTCGAAAACTGCCACTTGGTCTTCGCCCAACAAGTAAACAAGCTCGGACCCTATATTTCTAAAAACCTAAAACACGGGAATCACCCAACTGGAATTTGAAAACAACATCAAGTTACTTTTATGTCAGGAATGTACTTTTGTAGCAGCTGCGTGACGCAATTCGAGTCGCAACTTGACAAAGTATCCAAAATTAAGTGGTACCCCGTCCCGAATTTTTTCTTGAGGAAGAAGCTCGACCCGCAACACTTGACAGCCCCATTGGCCATTATCGCAATCCTGTCACCTAGAATATCCGCCTCGTCCATGTAGTGCGTCGTCATCAAAATACATCGCCCGATTTTCTGCGTCTGGAGTAAATCCCATAAGGTCCGTCTAGACGAAGGGTCCATTCCGGCTGTAGGTTCGTCAAGCAAAACAACTTTGGAGCCCCCACATAGCGCTATTCCGACGCACAACTTGCGCTTCATTCCGCCCGACAAAGTATTCGACTTCTTGTCAATTTTGGCCTCAAGCTCCAACAACTCTGCGTATTTCTCGATCTCCTTTTTGATTTGGCTTGTGTGCAGACCCTTCAATTTACTAAAGAAATACAAATGTTCTTTGACTGTGAGGTCGTCGAAGAGGATGTTGTTCTGGGGACACAGACCCAGATTGGCCCGCACGTGCTTCATGTTGGTGCGTATGTCGAAACCTTGGATTAACGCGGTACCTTGGGTCGGCGGGATGATTCCGGTCAGGATGGACATGGTTGTGGTTTTGCCGGCACCGTTGTGTCCCAACAAAGCGGTGATTTGGTTTTCGTAGATGTTCAACGAGAGATTGTCAACGGCCACTTTTTTGTCGAAGACTTTGCGCAACCGCTGGATTTGGATTCCGAGGTTTAAGTCCGATGGGTCGTTTTCGGAAAATTCGTTGCGTTTGGGGGGTGGATTGCCCACGTTTTCCATGATGAAGACTTGCTTGGGGCGGCCGCACCAGTAGGAGTAGGTGCACGGGAAGTACCAAGGTTGTGGTGTTCCGAACTCTCCGGGATACACAGCTTCGACGTAAAGAGCTATGAACAGGTAGATGATTGCGTCGATGACTAGCATGACCATGATGAGCCCGAGGGTGAGGGTGTCGTCGGAAGTGACGGGTTTCCATATGTTGTCCCACTGAATCCCTAAACTGACTATTAGTTGGGGAAAATACGACCATGAGGTTTACCTTCACTGGTACTTTCATACATTAGAAAAACTTGAAGACCGTACGCCATTGCGGTGTTCGACCCCAAACTAACAATCAATTTCGTGAACAAATTCAGCTCGTCGTATTTTCGTTGTAGGAATAAAAAAGGGGCGTAGGAGAGGAACCACAACAAGCCGGCAACAGTGGCAGCTGTGTTCGCTTTGGAGAAAAACACGGTTACGGAAAAGCAGAACGTGATAGTGGCACAGATGTACAAGAATAGGAACAAAAACAGTATCAAAGGGTTGGCGTAAGTGAAAACGCTATATGAAGTGTGAGGGTACCACGACATTGTCAACAAAACCGATATACACGTTATAGTGATGAGAAGGAACGACAAACACTTGAAAAACCAAGCCATCCAGTGAAGCCAATTGGGCAAACCCATGATTTTCATAGCTTCCTGAAAGCGTAACTCGTATTAGAAGATCATGAAGTTATGGTGGTACCTTCAGCTGCTTTTCTTTCTCTGACGTGATGATCTTGACGGTGTTGATGCACGTGTAGACGAAACTCAGCATTACGAGCATTCCAACGAAGCTTATCAAAGCTGGAAGTAGAGGATCCTCTTTCCAGCTGGCAAATGGAAATCGTTGCATGCGCAATACCGGCATCAAAATTTTTGGTTCTGGTGGAAACTTCATCTGGATATTATCCATTTGAATGAATAGTAGAAGCTGCGTTACTACTATTTGTAGCGCTAAAAACCCTTCCCAGTAGTAGTCTACAAGGCAAGGTTTATACAATGGTGGGTTTGTTGTGGTGGTTTACCAGGTGTGGCCCCGGTGTTTCGGTCCCACAGTCTGGGACCCGGAGACTCGAAAATCGGGTAGAGTAAGTTGGTTCTCCAGTCCCGAATATCGAATAGTTTATTCAGCTTCTCTGGAAGTACCGCGGGTTTTAAAGTACCTTCCCGTTTTAAATTTGATTATCTTACCTACAACAGTGTCACCATTGGTTATATTCCTGTCACGAAAGTCTCCTCGGTTTCTAGTTTTCATAACCTGACCACCTGGACTTCGCAGTTCGCTGGGGAATCTACTATTCACTTAGAAAACTGACAATTTAAGTCAATATTTTACCTCAACGAAACCTCCACCTTCTTCGGGAGCTCGTTCTTATTGAACAAATCATCATCGAACTGGATTCCAGCCAACGTGTACCTCGAGCTTTCTGTAAGAAAGTGGTGTTCCAGTTGCTTGGAATTCGGGTAGCCTTTAATATTCGCGAAGACCCCTTTGAGCACACGCATGGCTTGATCCAGAACTCTGTTAGACGTAGGCGAATACACAAGCATGTAGGTCTCGGTACCTTCCGCTTCCGTGGTGTTCTTTTTTTGTTCCGGGAAAAAAAGTGAAGGTATGGGGCTGAAAGGTTCGTATTCTTGTGCTGGCGTCTCCAGAGGGTCTACTAAACTCCTTAGCACAACCAGTAAGACTGAAAAAAGAACGGGGGCGGCTATTTCTACTGTCGTTTGAAGCGGCTTGCGATACTGGAGCTTCCAGTTTTTCCACATGAGGAGGAGAAACTTGTTCATTTTGGGGCCCATGGTGTGTTTTGGGAAGGAGTTTCAAGTGACGTTGTCAATATTAAGATGTTTGTGTCACTGATATTTCGAGCCATGGAAACGGAATATCGAAGAAGTTACAAAAACGGTGTATTAAAATAAAATTTATTTAACCTAAGATTAAACTAAATACTGGTTTATGTAAGTACTTCACCGCTGTAGTTTCGTGAAAGTAAGGAAAATCTGAAACAGACATAACCTGTTCATCTGCCAGTGAACACTTCTTAAACGTACCTGTTCTAAACTTGATTGTCCTAACGAGTAATCTTCTATATTTAACTGTTTTTTACCTTCTTCTAAAATTCCAAACATCCTGGACCACGGGATGCTTGTATCTACTATATAGTACGTCAGTAGTTCCTGATGTTTTTCCCTCTGCTTCGCTTTCGGGAAATTCCGCGCTACAAAATCTTCTATTTCTGTGGTGTCTGCGTCATCTTCAAAACCACGAGGATACTTCTTTATTTTAATAGTTAACGTACACCCTTCCGCAAACATATTCTTTAAATGCTGCGTGGACCCTAAACATTTAAAATTGCCGTTCACCATTATGGCTATTCGGGTACACAAAGCTTCGCACTCTTCCATGCTATGCGACGTGAGTACCACACATTTCCCTTCATCCCTCACTTTACAGAGCGCATCCCACAAGTACCGTTTCGTCGCAGGGTCCACCCCAGCCGTCGGTTCGTCTAAATAAATCACGGCAGGATCACCAACCAGCGCAATCAAAGTACTCAACTTCCTCTTGTTCCCACCACTCAACTCCTTCACTTTCTTATCCAAGTGTTGGTGAAAATCAAAATCCCGGGCCAACTTATCAGCAAGGTACTTGCAATCTTTCAATGGAACCCCTCTCAGTAAAGCAAACATCGTCAACGTCTCCTTCGCCGTCAAATCGTCAAGAAGAGCATCAAACTGTGGGCAGTACCCTATCAATTTCTGCACTTCTTTGACCTGTGTTTTGATGCTGTAACCTTTAACCCAAGCCTCCCCGAACGATGTTTTAACATCTCCAGTTATCATTTTGAAAGTTGTGGTTTTCCCAGCACCGTTGAGCCCTAGTAACCCGAAGCACTCGAACTGTTTCACCCCTAAACACAGCCCATTCACAGCCAAAAGTCTCTTGTAGTACTTGGTCAAGTCCTTCAAGACCAGAACGTAGTCTTTTTGGAGCTGCGCATCTGGTGTGTTGTGAATCATGTCTTTTTCTGCCTTGACGTCATGGTCTTCATTGGGTACTTTTTCAGGACCTTTTTTGTGGTAAGTTTTCACGGGTTGGTTGATGATTTTCGAAAAGGGCTTGTAGTCTATGAGAATGAGGGTCACAAAAAGAAGCAAACCGACGAGGAACGAGTAAGTGAAGTTGCGACCTATTCCGGGGGTTTCCCATTTGAAGTAGTCCGGTTCGCGTACTGAAAACGCGTTAGTACTGGAAATAAATTTTTTGAAACTACTAACCACAGCAATTATCCTTGATGGCTTCTATTTGGTTTTGGTGACATGCCCTATCCCAACATGCATTTTCGGTCATACCAGGCGTGTGCTCTATGCAAGTTTTGACAAGGAATTTGCACATTTTGTTAGTAGCGAAGGTTATGAAAGAGTCTCGGATTCCTCTAACGAGGGAGTAGTGGGGAAACGCCAGCAAAATCCAGTGGAGGTTGTTCCCAATGTACTCCAGGTTGAACACAGGTAATAATAAAATATTAATCACAAAAAAAGCCCCAACACCTGTAAGATTCGTATGACTTGGTGAATCTTTGGTGAGTGAAGGTACCTGTGAAGACATTGAAGAGGGTCATTCTCGTGTAGCCGGTCGACGGAAAATCGAAGAAATAGGATGACAGGTACATCACAGGGAGCATACAACAGCCGAAATAAAACAGAATAAGAAACAATCGTCCTAAAACATGACTACTTAGTTTAAAAAGATGGAAGAAAGTACCAAGTGCCTAATTCGTCTGCTGATCTGAAGCCCTCTTCCTGGAAACAGATTAGGATGATGATGATTGCTATTATGGTCACTATGAATGTAACGAGGTCACACAAAAACGACACCATCCAAAAAATAAAAATTTTGACGCCGGACACAAATTGTAGATGTTTTGATTTGCAAACACGTTCTTTTACGTAGAATAAGACATAGAAGGAAGAAACGAATGCCATGCTGAATCCCATATTGACCGCTACCTGTAAACCCATACCACTACCGCCCTGTAACCGTTGAATCTAAAATATCAACAACTGGGATTTGTTCTCGTTGAGTGTGAAGTAGTTACTTTTGATTCGGTTGTATATGGTAGGGGATGATTCACAAAGCTGATGCTACTCTGGTCACCTACTATTTCTTTAAAAATGAGGTTGAGCACAAGACCTAGAGCCAAAGGTGGAGAATGGAATGGATTATTGTTGAACCATGCTGTAATAACTGTAATCAAGCCTTCATGCGTAGCATCAAACGTAGCCCCAACTATGTACCTCCTTCCAACCGTTGCAGGAATTGTTTCCGTCTGAAACAAAGAGTCAATTTTGACCTTTTGGGTCCTTTGACGTACCAATTTTAGCATTGTTGAGGTGATATTGTCGACTATTTGAACCTCATGTCCCTGTAGTGTGGCTAAGTACATTTGGGAGTAGTTACTGCTCGCCAGTTCTTCCACTAGAGTAACGGGATTGTCGTACGTATCTAACGTAATAGGAAGACTTGGTAAGTCCCCTAACCTATTGGAATTTCTGACAACTGTAATGGTCATCACGAGGAAAACCACAGGTATTAGTATTTGGACGAACTGTAGAACGTAGGTCCGAATAACACACGTGGTTTTTTTCATTAACATTGCCAGAAACTGGTTTTTGATTAGTTGGAGGCCTGTTAGAAGCACGATATTTTCCATGGTTACTGAAAGTATAGTTTCAGATTTAGAATTCAACACAGCGTGATTGAAGTTATCACTTGCAGTTTCTTGACTCTCTGAGTGGATTTTCACGTTTTTGAACGATTTGAGTTTGTATTTAATCCTGTGCCAAAACCGTTTCGCGTCAGGTACATCCTCCGGGTGACTTAAGTTGTAGTTTTCTTCTTGACCTAAATCTGCTCCTACTCTAGAGATTTAGTACGTCAGGCTAACAGGTTTGTGGTTACCAACGACTTACTTCATGAAGACCTCTTCTAACGTTGTCAGTGAAATACCATAGCTGCGAATACCCAACTTGTCGCTTTGTTGCTCCAAATCCTGCAACATTTTTTCGAAAACGGACGACTGGTTTTCAGCCAGCAAATACGTGAGCTCGGAACCTACATTACCATGGATCTACAATCAGAATCGCTATTAGTGTACACCACAATCGATCTACGTACGTGTATATTGGGAATGTGTTTTTGCAAAAGTCGCGTAACCTCTTCAACCTGACACGAAGGAGACTTGTCCAAGATAAGGTGGTACCCAGCGCCGTATTTCTTCTTCAGGAAGAAACTCGACCCACAACATTGCAACTCCCCAGCAGCCATTATAGCAATTCTGTCAGCCAAAAGATCAGCTTCGTCCATAAAGTGCGTCATTAACAATATAGTCCTCCCGTGCTTTTGCTTCTGTAACAAATCCCACAGTGCTCTCCTAGCCGATGGGTCCATCCCGGCTGTGGGTTCGTCCAGCATCACCACCTTCGACTTCCCACACAACGCCATCCCCACACACAACTTCCTCTTCATGCCCCCGGACAGCGTCGACGATTTGGTGTTCGCCTTTGGTTGTAGTTCCAGCAACTCCACGTACTTGTCAATTTCTTTATTAATAGCTTGCTTTTTCAGTCCTTTCAGTCTGCTGAAGAAGTACAAGTGCTCTGTGACGGTGAGGTCGTCGAAGAGGATGTTGCGTTGTGGACATAGACCCAAACTAGCTCTTACTGCGTTCATGTCTGTGGTGATGTCGTGACCGTTGATAATCGCGGTACCACTCGTCGGAGGTAACATCCCAGTGAGCATAGACATGGTTGTGGTTTTCCCAGCACCATTGGGACCCAGCAGAACGGTGATTTCATCGTTGTACATGTTTAGAGAGAGGTTGCGGACGGCCGCTTTAGTACCGAACACTTTTCGTAGATTTTTGATTTGGATACCAGGGGCGAGGTTTGATGGGTCCTTTTCGAAGAATTCACCTTCGTTGGTAGAAGTGGTGGAAAAATTTTCGTTACGGTTGTACCGGGACCGTCCACGCCAATACGACGCAGTAAAAGGGAAGTTCCAAGGTAGAGGAACTCCGTATTCGCCAGGGAAAACGCCTTCTACGTACAATGCGATAATGAGGTAGAGGAAGGTATCGACGATCAACATCATCATTATGTGTTGAAGGGTTAAACTGTCGTCAGAGGTGATAGGTGATGCAATGTTTGACCACTGGATGCCTAAAACGGTCCTTTGACACACGAATAGTGCTAAAATGGAGCGTTTACCTTCATTGGTGCCTTCATACATCACCATCAATTGGAATCCAAGCGCCATAGCTGTGTTGGATGCAAAACTTAACAACAATTTGGTGGAAATCGTCAACGTGTCGTACCATGGCGCTACGTAAAGATACGGACTGTACGAAACAAACCATATTAAACCAGCAACCGCAGCAGCCGTGTTTGCTTTCGAAAAGAACACACTGACGGCGAAACAGAAAGTAATCGTAGCACACATGTATAACATCATGAACACCAAGATAACCGTGGGGTCGGAGTAGGTAAAAACGCTATAATCCGTATCCGGGTTCCACGGTATCTTCAGCACCATGACAATCAAGACTACCGAAATTAGAAGAAAAACAAAAGATTTGACGAACCACGCCGTCCAGTGCAACCAGTTTGGCAAACCCATGATTTTCATAGCTTCCTGAAATTGGACTTTAGCGTTAGGTGTAACAACCAGTGGACGCACTTTGAGTTGTTTTTCTTTTTCGGTTGTAATGACTTGAACAGTGTTGATGCAAGTGTAGACGAAGCTCAACAGGATGATCATCCCTACAAAGTATTCCAGGGTTTTTAGTAAAACGTCGTTGATCCAGCTGGCATATGGAAAACGTTTCATCTGGATCATCGGTAGGAGCAGACTCAATAATTTGCCGCTCAGTTCTTCGAAAGTAGCTACTTCTGAGTATCCACTTATTGCCAGCACGTAAGTCAAAACCATCTGCAGCATTAAAAATCCTTCGTCAAAATACCCTACAAATTTTCATACAAAGGGACAAGTAGTTCGTTGGTTTGATAAATCGGACGCAAATTAACTCTCTCTAAGAAACAAACCTACGTGGTATAGCTCCGGTGTGGTTGTTTGGTTCCTCGGGAGGTTGATAAACTGGGTACAAAGTATTAGTACGCCAACTATTCTGACTGGAGCTCCTCAGCTCGCTGGGGAATCTAAAACCCATCCTTGAATTTTTCCTTTGTGTTTACTCAGTGGGTTACCTAATCGACACCTCCAAGTTATCAGGAAGCACGTCCTGATTTGCCAGCGAATCGGCAAACTGGATGCCCGCCAACGTCATCGTGGCGTTGGTGACAACAAAATGGGCTTCCAGTTGTTGGGAGTTGTCGTACCCGATTACGTCCCCAAAGATCCCTTTTAGTACGACCATGGAGCGCTTCAGAGCGGTGTTGGTAGCCGGCGAATACACCAACTCGATCTTTTCTAACCCCGTCAAGGTGAAATTTGGGTCGGGTACTGATCCATTGTTGCCTATGGGACAGTGGAACGGCAGCACGCAAAAAGGTTCGAATGTTGTGTCGGGGTATTCCTTAGGGTCCAGGACGCCTCGTAGCAGGACTAAGAGTATGGAGAAGAGAACCGGGGCTATGATTTCGACTACGGTTTGGACGGGTTTGCGGTACTGAAGGCGCCAGTTTTTCCACATGAGGAGAAGGAACTTGTCCATGTTGTTTCCTCTGGTTGCTGGACGCAAAGGAATGTCAGCATGGGTGATTGCTTGGTTTAATAAAGTGATAACAAGACTCCCATGGGGTTGACGATCTTAGGTTTTAAACTGTCGTGACACTGACAGGTATTGTCAACTTCGTAATTTTTGATTTCCCAAGTGTTTTTGGGGCACAGATTTTTATGTCAGATATAGGGAGTTAACAATATTATTCCTACTTTTCACTTTTGAGGAAATCACAAAGGCGGTATATTAAAATAAAATTTATTCAGAGTGTTTTAGTAATAACTTAAGATTAAAATAAATACTGATTTGTGTATACACTTCAACGATGAAAATACGTATCACAATTATTAGTTGACATGAAAAGGCACGCACAAACAACTAAAATCATTGAACCTATTTTGCTTCAGACGTCATTTGTCGAGTGCTAACTTCAACGTTGCAGTTTCGTGAAAGTAAGGAAAACCTGAAACACACAACTTTACACCTGCCAGCAAACACCTCTGAAACGTACCTGTTCTAAACTTGATTGTCCTAGAGAGTAATCTTCTATATTTAACTGTTTTTTGCCTTTTTCTAAAATTCCAAACATCCTAGACCACGGGATGCTCGTATCTACTATATAGTACGTTAGTAGTTCCTGATGCTTCTCCCTCTGCTTCGCTTTCGGGAAATTCCGCGCTACAAAATCTTCTATTTGTGTAGTGTCTGCGTGAGGTTCGACACTATCTGGAGACTTCTTTATTTTAATAGTTAACGTATACCCTTCAGCGAATTTATTCTTTAAATGCTGCGTCGACCCTAAACATTTAAAGTTGCCATTCACCATGATGGCTAGTCTTGTACATAAAGCCTCACACTCTTCCATGCTATGCGAGGTGAGTACCACACACTTCCCGTTATCCCGGACTTTACAGAGCGCATCCCACAAGTACCGCTTCGTCGCAGGATCCATCCCAGTCGTCGGTTCGTCCAAATAAATCACAGGCGGATCGCCAATCAGCGAAATCGAAGTACTCAACTTCCGCTTATTCCCACCACTCAACTCCTTCACTTTCTTATTCAAGTGTCGCTGAAAATCAAAATCTCGGGCCAACTTATCAGCAAGGTACTTGCAATCGTCCATTGGTACCCCTCTTAGTAACGCAAACATCGTCAACGACTCCTTCGCCGTCAAATCGTCAAGAAGAGCATCGAACTGCGGGCAGTACCCTATCAGTTTCTGCACGTCTTTAATCCGCGATTTGATACTGTAACCTTTAACCCAAGCCTCCCCGTACGTGATTTTAACATCCCCAGTCATCATTTTGAAAGTTGTGGTTTTCCCAGCACCGTTGACCCCTAGTAACCCGAAGCATTCGAACTGCTTCACCCCTAAACACAGCCCATTCACAGCCAAAAGTTTGTTGTAGTACTTGGTCAAGTCCTTCAAGACCAGAATGTAGTCTTTTTGCAGCTGCCTTTCCGAAGTACTTTGAATCATGTGTTTTTCTTCTTTGACGTCAGTGTCTTCGTTTGGTACTTCTTCCGGACCCTTGTTGTCGTACGTTTCCACGATTTTGTCGGTGATTTTCGAGAAGAGCTTATAGTCGGTGAGAATGATGGCCACAAAGAGAATTAAACCGAAGAGGAACGAGTAGGTGAGGTTGCGACCTATTCCGGGGGTTTCCCATTTGAAGTAGTCGGGTTGGCGTACTGAAAATGTCGTTAGTACCGGAAGCTAATCTTGTGAAAGTACTTTCTTACCACAACAATAGTCTTTGAGGGCTTCAGTCTGGTTATTGTGGCACGCCATGCTCCAACACGCATTTTCGGTCATCCCAGGCATGTTTTCGACACAGGTTTGTACCACGAATTTGCACATTTTGTTAGTTGCGAAGGTAGTGAAAGTGTCCCGGATTCCTGTAGCGAGGGAGTAGTGAGGTACCACCAGGAAAATCCAATGGAGGGTGTCTGCAACGTACTCCAAATCTAACCCAGGTGTTGATAAAACTTGCACCACTAGGAAAGCCGCAACGCCTGAAAGAATCGTTTTAATTGGTGACTCTTTAATTGGGTCAAAGTACCTGTGAAGACACTAAAGAGGGTCATTCTGGTGTAGCCGGTCGAAGGGACGTTGAAGAAGTAGGATGACACGTACATCATAGGGAGCATCGAGCAGCCAAAATAAAACAGAAGAAGGAAGATTCGTGCTAAAACGTTACTATTTAGTTAGAAAAATTTTGGGAGAGTGACTAAGTACCTAAATCGTTTGCAGATCTGAAGCCGTCTTCTTGGAAACAGACTAGGGTGATGATTACTGCTATTATGGTGACAATGAACGTGACGAGGTCACACAAGAATGACATTATCCAAAAAATGTAAACTTTGACACCGGATACAAATTGTAGATGTTTTGACTTGCAAACACGTTCTTTTACGTAGAATAGTACATAGAAGGAAGAAACGAAAGCCATGCTGAACCCGATATTGAACGCTAATTGGAAACCCATACTGTTACCTTGGAGTAACTGTTGTACCTAAAATATCAACAACGTGAATTTGTTTTTCTTCAGTGTGAACCAGGTACTTTTGATTCAGCTGTGTATGGTAGGGGATTATTCACAAAGCTGATGCTACCCTGATTTCCTACTACTTCTTTAAAAATTAAGTTTAGGACAAGACCTAGAGCCAAAGGTGGGGAATGGTATGGATTATTGTTGAACCATGCTGTAATCACTGTAATGAACCCTGCGTACGCAGAATCGAACGTAGCCCCAACTATGTACCTCATTCTAACCGTTGCAGGGATTGTTTCCGTCTGAAAAAAAGAGTCAATTTTGACCTTTGGGGTCCTTTTGACGTACCAAGCGTAGCATCGTTGAGGTGATATTGTCGACTTTTTGAACCTCATATCCCTTCAGTGTGTTTAAGTACATTTGCGAGTACTTGCTGCTTACCAATTCTTCGACTAGAGTAACGGGTTTGTCGTACGAATCTAAGGTTATAGGAAGACTTGGTAAGTCCCCTGGTCGGTTAGAATTTCTGCTGACGATGATGGCCACCACGAGGAAAGCCACTGGCATTAGTATTTGAATGAACTGTAGAACATAGGTACGAATCACAGACAAAGTTTTTTTCATTAACATTGCCAAAAACTGGTTTTTGATTAGTTGGGAGCCTGTTAGAAGTACGATGTTTTCTATGGTCACTGAAATTTCCAAGATTAGAATTCAGCATGGATTGGGTGGAGTTATTACACTTAGTTTCTTGATTCTCCGAGCTGGCTTCGACATTTTCAAACAATTTGAACTTGGATTTAATCCTCTGCCAGAACCGTTTTTCGCAAGGTTCATCCTCCGAATGAGTTCCGTTGTAGTTTTCTTCTTGACCTAAATCTGCCCCTACTCTAAAATTTAGTGCGTCAGTGTAACAATCTCGGGTGATAAACAACTTACTTCATGAAGACCTCTTCTAACGTTGTCAATGAAATGCCGTAGCTGCGAATACCCAACTTGTCGCTTTGTTGCTCCAAATCCTGCAACATTTCCTCAAAAACGGACGACTGGTTTTCAGCCAGTAAATACGTGAGTTCGGAACCCACATTACCATGGATCTACGATCAGAATTGTTATTAGTGACCACGACAATCTAGATCTACGTACGTGTATGTTAGGAATGTGTTTCTGCAAAACTTGCGTAACCTTGTCAGCCTGACACGCTGGAGACTTATCCATGATGAGATGGTACCCAGCGCCGTACTTCTTCTTCAGGAAGAAACTCGACCCACAACATTGCAACTCCCCACCGGCCATTATGGCAATCCTGTCACCCAAAAGATCAGCTTCGTCCATAAAGTGCGTCGTCAACAACATCGTCCTCCCTTGTTTCTGCTTCTGTAACAAATCCCACAGGGCTCTCCTAGCTGATGGGTCCATCCCAGCTGTGGGTTCGTCCAGCATCACGACCTTCGAATTCCCACACAACGCCATCCCCACACACAACTTCCGCTTCATCCCCCCAGACAACGTCGACGATTTGGCGTTCGCCTTTGGTTGTAGTTCCAACAGCTCCACGTACTTGTCAATTTCTTCCTTGATGGCTTCCTTTTTCAGTCCTTTCAGTTTACTGAAGAAGTACAAGTGCTCTTTGACGGTGAGCTCGTCGAAGATGATGTTGTGTTGTGGACACAGACCTAAACTGGCTCTCACTCCGTCCATGTCTGTGGTGATGTCGTGACCGCTGATGACCGCGGTACCACTCGTCGGAGGAAACATCCCAGTGAGCATAGACATGGTGGTGGTTTTCCCGGCACCATTGTGACCCAACAAGACGGTGATCTGGTCGTTGTACATGTTTAGAGAGAGGTTGCGCACAGCCGCTTTAGTACCAAACGTTTTTCGTAGGTTTCGGATTTGAATACCAGGGGAGAGGTTGGATGGGTCCTTTTCGAAAAATTCACCTTCGTTGGTAGGGATACTGGCAAAGTCTTCGACTCCGATGTAGCGAGGGCGTCCACACCAGTACGAGGTAGTGAAAGGGAAGTACCAAGGTTGCGGAACTCCATAGTCGCCTGGTAAAATGGCTTCTACGTACAACGCGATAATGAGGTAGATGAAGGTGTCGATGATCATCATCATCATTATGTGACCAAGAGTTAAACTGTCATCGGGGGTGATGGGTCGTGCGATGTTCGACCACTGGATGCCTGAAAAAGTACTTCAACACACACGACGTACTTAAATTGAGTTGTTACCTTCACTGGTGCCTTCATACATCAACATCAACTGAAACCCATACGCCATGGCCGTGTTCGACCCGACACTTGCTAAAAGTTTGGTTGAAAGAGTCAACCTGTCGTACTGTTGCTGCAGGAAGAGGTACGGAGCGTACGACAGAAACCATAGCAAACCGGCAACAGTAGCAGCGGTGTTGGCTTTCGAAAAGAACACACTAATGGCGAAACAGAACGTAATCGTAGCACACATGTACAAAATCATGAACACCAACATAACCGTGGGGTCGGAATAGGTAAAAACGCTATAATCCGTATTCGGGTTCCACGAAATCTTCAGCAACAAGATAATCAAAACGATCGAAATTAGAAGAAAAACGAAAGTCTTGATGAACCACGCCGTCCAGTGCAACCAGTTTGGTAAACCCATGATTTTCATAGCTTCCTGAAATCGGATTGTTGGGTTAGGTTTAACAACCAGTGGACTCACCTTCAGTTGTTTTTCTTTTTCGGCTGTAATCACTTTAACTGTGTTGATGCAAGTATAGACGAAGCTCAACATGATCAGGATCCCTACAAAGCTCTCCAGGGCTTGTAGTAACGGGTCCTCGATCCAACTGGCATACGGAAATCGTTTCATCTGGATCATCGGTGGGAGCACACTCAATAATTTGTCTCTGACTGCGTCCAAATTAGTCACGTCTTCCGAGTACCCACTGATCGCCAGCACGTAAGTCATAACCAACTGCAGCGTTAAAAATCCTTCGCTAAAATACCCTACAAGAGTCACTTTCTGTAGTCGGGTCATCACACAAAAACACAACAGCAACATGCATGTTATGGGTTTAAACAAGTCGTTAGTCTGTTAGTTTTCACGAGTTCTACGCAAGCCTACCTGGCATACCACCGGTTTTAGATCTCGCAGATCTAGGTCCCGGAGTCTGATAAATCGGATACAATACATTTGTTTTCCATGTTTTTCTTACAAATACATTACGTAGCTTCCAAGCTAGTGGTGGCATTATTAAAATTTCGTACGAAGGACAAACACTCTCTAAGACACAAACCTACCTGGCATGGCTCCGGTGTTGTTTTCGGGCGCCCGAGGTCCGGGTACTTGGTACACCGGGTACAAAATATTAGTGTGCCAGTTATTCTGACCAAAGAGATCGGTGAAGCTCCTCAGCTCGCTGGGAAACCTGAAACCCGTCACTGAATTTTGGTTTGTGATTACCCAATGGGTTACCTAATGGACACCTCCAGGTTGTCAGGAAGCACCTGCTTGTTTGCGAGCGAGTCGGCAAATTGGATACCCGCGAACGTCAGAGTGGCGTTGGTGGTGACGAAATGGGCTTCCAGTTGCTCGGAGTTGTTGTACCCGATTATGTTCCCGAAGACCTCTTGTAATATACCCATGGAGCGCCTCAAAGCGGTGTTGGTAGCCGGCGAATACACCAAAGAGATGTTTTGTAGACCAGTCATGTTGAAATTTGGGTCGGGTGAGGATCCGTTGCTACTGATGGGACAGTAGAAGGGCAGCAGACAAAAGGGTTCGTAGGTTTTGTCTGGGTTTTTCTCAGGGTCAACGAGGCCTCGTATAATGACCAGGAGTATGGAAAAGAGAACCGGGGCTATGATTTCGACTACGGTTTGGATCGGTTTGCGGTATTGGAGGAGCCAGTTTTTCCACATGAGGAGAAGGAACTTCTCCATATGGTTTCCCATGGTTGCTAGACGAAAAAAATGGGTTGATAATCATGGTTCAATAAAGTGGCAACAGAAATGACGTCTGGTTACAGTTGGGTTTAGTTGTGTCAAAAAAATCATTTTGGAGACAAGTTTGTTCACGTTATCGGTGACACTGACAAGTATTGTCAACTTAAAAATATGTAATTTGGAATGAATCAGTTAATATTGCAAAACAATAAATCTTATAAAACAATCTGTCCAAAGTTCTCGACGATCTTACGAAATAATACAAAGAACAATTCGTGTTTTACGAAATTATTGAGAGAATCCAACTATGTACTATTCGCATTATTCACAAATTCGTCAACCGGAACGAGTGACGTTTTTCTAACGTTTATCACCGCATGTTTACATTTGTAATTTTAACGTCGATTTACCAACGAAAAACGTCCTCAACTCGTCAAATTTTCATAGCATACAAGTTAATTTGATATGTATTATAATTTCAGCCTTAAAAAGGTTACTTGTTACGACCACTGATATAAATCGGCGGCAGTCTCAAAACCCGGGTTACCCAATGACTTTAAATTAATAGCAGCCTTATCTTAATTATCTAAATTTTCATTCTTCTATAATTCGAACCTACTCATGCGCGTCTTTTATTATGGATCGTGTAAACGGACGCTGACCTTGCTGTCGGCATTATTATACGTAGTTTATAACTCATAACACTGTAACTTGCGGTCCTAAGCCACAAACTTACCGCGAAAATTTGCGTAAGGGCCATTGTTGTCCGCAGTGTCGATTCTCTCATGTCCGATTAGCGAGTACAAACAATGTTCTCTTGATGTCGACGGCTTTTGCATTATGATGTCGTTTGTATCGTGTACAAGAGAGTGGAAACTAAGTTGTATGCGTCATAGTTGTTTCACTATCGGGGTCTACACTACACTGTTACGTTTTATGTAACTCAGCTTACTTAAGGTTAAAAAGCGAGTGGTAGACGTGAGCTGTCGGTACTGCGAATTATTACTTGGTTAATGTAGGCTTGCTGTAATTATGATGGGAATATTGGTATGGGTATTTCCGATTTGTTGTATGCTTCCGGGCGTTTCTTAAGATAAGATAAAGCATAGATAACCAATATAACGCATTAAAATAAGTAAGTATGTTAATAAAGTGTTGCATATGAGAGAACTACACACAATAATAATGATTACTATTGTTATTATTTATCATAAAAATTTATTTTGTTGATGGATTAATATTAAATCACCGTGTCAGATTTATAAACAGCTACATATATTATAATGTTTTATTATTAGCAGTACATTGCACCTGTCCAAATTGACATAAGTGTCCTTGCTGAAATAATGTTGATCGGAACATTTTCCAAATGGGAAAACTTGATAGAAGTATAGGCATAACTTTGCCCTTTATCATTGCCTTCATATTTTTTAAGGAATTATTAATCGGTTTGTCGTTTCCTTGAGACAAACGGACTCCAGACCAAATATAAACAAGTGTGTTTACGTACTTTTTCGCTTTTTTTTAAGGGGAATATTGGCACTAATTATCCCTTTACATAAATCTCAATTAAATACTGGCTGTTCATTTTTCTTTGAAAAATAATTGAATAATGTAAAAATCGAGAAATCGAAATATCCAAAAACCAAAAAAAAAAAAATAAAGTGTAAAATTTAAAAATCGAAAAAAACTCGGAAAATTGAAGATCGAAAAACAGAAAAATCCCTAAACTGAAATAAGGAAAAACTGCGAAAACGAGAAATTGGAAAATCGAAAAATTCAAAAAATGAAACATCGAGAAATCGACAAACTGAAAAATTTTAAATTAAAAAAAAGGTAAATCGAAAAATTAAAAAACCGAAAAATCTAAAAGCGAGAAGTCGGAAAATCGGAAGATCGAGAAATCGAAACTTCAAAAGAGTGAAAAATCGCAAACTTAAAAACCCGAAAATTGAGAAATCTAAAATTTTAAAAATTGAAAAATCAAAATTTGGAAATATTGAATAATGGAAAAACCGAAGAAAAAATTCAAAAATCTAAAATTTAAAAATCGAAAAAAAACTCGGAAAATTGAAGATCGAAACACAGAAAAATCCCTAAACTGAAATAAGGAAAAACTGCGAAAACGAGAAATTGGAAAATCGATAAATTGAAAAATTTAAAATTAAAAAAAGGTAAATCGAAAAATTAAAAAACCGAAAAATCTAAAAGCGAGAAGTCGGAAGATCGAGAAATCGAAACTTCAAAAGAGTGAAAAATCGCAAACTTAAAAACTCGAAAATTGAGAATTCTAAAATTTTAAAAATTGAAAAATCAAAATTTGGGAATATTGAATAATGGAAAAACCGAAGAAAAAAATTCAAAAATCTGAAATTTAAAAATCGAAAAAAACTCGGAAAATTGAAGATCGAAACACAGAAAAATCCCTAAATTGAAATAAGGAAAAACTGCGAAAACGAGAAATTGGAAAATCGAAAAATCGAAAAATTCAAAAAGTGAAACATCGAGGAATCGGAACATCAAAAGAAAAACATCGCGAAATCGATAAATTGAAAAATTCAAAACCGAAAAAAGGTAAATCGAAAAATTAAAAAACCGAAAAATCTAAAAGCGAGAAGTCGGAAGATCGAGAAATCGAAACTTCAAAAGAGTGAAAAATCGCAAACTTAACAACCCGAAAATTGAGAATTATAAAATTTTAAAAATTGAAAAATTAAAATTTCGAAATATTGAATAATGGAAAAACCAAAGAAAAAAATTCAGAAATCTAAAATATTTAAAATCGAAAAAAAACTCGGGAAATTGAAGATCGAAACACAGAAAAATCCTTAAACTGAAATGAGGAAAAACTGCGAAAACGAGAAATTGGAAAATCGAAAAACGAAAAATTCAAAAAATGAAACATAGAGGAATCGAAACATCAAAAGAGAAACATCGAGAAATCGATAAATTGAAAAATTTGAAATTAAAAGAAAGTTAAATCGGAAAATTAAAAAAAAATCTAAAAGCGAGAAGTCGGAAGATCGAGAAACCGAAATTTCAAAACCGTGAAAATCGCAAACTTAAAAAACCGGAAATTGAGAAATCTAAAATTTTAAAAATTGAAAAACCAAAATTTCGAAATATTGAATAATGGAAAAACCGAAGAAAAAAATTCAGAAATCTAAAATTTAAAAATCGAAAAAAAACTCGGGAAATTGAAGATCGAAACACAGAAAAATCCTTAAACTGAAATAAGGAAAAACTGCGAAAACGAGAAATTGGAAAATCGAAAAACGAAAAATTCAAAAAATGAAACATAGAGGAATCGAAACATCAAAAGAGAAACATCGAGAAATCGATAAATTGAAAAATTTGAAATTATAAAAAAGTTAAATCGGAAAATTAAAAAAAAAAATCTAAAAGCGAGAAGTCGGAAGATCGAGAAATCGAAATTTCAAAACCGTGAAAATCGCAAACTTAAAAACCCGAAAATTGAGAAATCTAAAATTTTAAAAATTGAAAAACCAAAATTTCGAAATATTGAATAATGGAAAAACCGAAGAAAAAAATTCAGAAATCTAAAATTTAAAAATCGAAAAAAAACTCGGAAAATTGAAGATTGAAACACAGAAAAATCCCTAAACTGAAATAAGGAAAAACTGCGAAAACGAGAAATTGGAAAATCGAAAAGACGAAAAATTCAAAAAATGAAACATAGAGGAATCGAAACATCAAAAGAGAAACATCGAGAAATCGATAAATTGAAAAATTTGAAATTAAAAAAAAGTTAAATCGGAAAATTAAAAAACCGAAAAATCTAAAAGCGAGAAGTCGGAAGATCGAGAAATCCAAATTTCAAAACCGTGAAAATCGCAAACTTAAAAACCCGAAAATTGAGAAATCTAAAATTTTAAAAATTGAAAAACCAAAATTTCGAAATATTGAATAATGGAAAAACCGAAGAAAAAAATTCAGAAATCTAAAATTTAAAAATCGAAAAAAAACTCGGAAAATTAAAGATCGAAACACAGAAAAATCCCTAAACTGAAATAAGGAAAAACTGCGAAAACGAGAAATTGGAAAATCGAAAAAACGAAAAATTCAAAAAATGAAACATAGAGGAATCGAAACATCAAAAGAGAAACATCGAGAAATCGATAAATTGAAAAATTTGAAATTAAAAAAAAGTTAAATCGGAAAATTAAAAAACCGAAAAATCTAAAAGCGAGAAGTCGGAAGATCGAGAAATCGAAATTTCAAAACCGTGAAAATCGCAAACTTAAAAACCCGAAAATTGAGAAATCTAAAATTTTAAAAATTGAAAAACCAAAATTTCGAAATATTGAATAATGGAAAAAGCGAAGAAAAAAATTCAGAAATCTAAAATTTAAAAATCGAAAAAAAACTCGGAAAATTGAAGATTGAAACACAGAAAAATCCCTAAACTGAAGTAAGGAAAAACTGCGAAAACGAGAAATTGGAAAATCGAAAAAACGAAAAATTCAAAAAATGAAACATAGAGGAATCGAAACATCAAAAGAGAAACATCGAGAAATTGATAAATTGAAAAATTTAAAACTGAAAAAAGGTAAATCGAAAAATTAAAAAACCGAAAAGTCTAAAAGCGAGAAGTCGGAAGATCGAGAAATCGAAACTTCTCGCTTAAAACCCGAAAATTGAGAAATCTAAAATTTTAAAAATTGAAAAACCAAAATTTCGAAATATTGAATAATGGAAAAACCGAAGAAAAATATTCAGAAATCTAAAATTTAAAAATCGAAAAGTTGCAAAATAGAAAAACCGAGAAATCGGAGAAATCGGAACTCCAACATTTAAAAAATTGGAAAATTGAAGAATTGAAAAATCGAAAAATTCAAAAATTGAAACATCGAGAAATCGATAAACTAAAAAATTCAAAAATTATAATAAAAAAATCGACAAACAGGGAAATTGAATAATCGGAAAACTGAAAAATTGAAACATTTAAAAACCCAAAATGAAACTGTTAAAATCGAAAAATCGAAAATTGAAAAACTCGAAAAATGAGAAATCTACAATTTTAAATTTTAACTTTCATTGAAAAATCAAGAAATTGAAACATCGAAAAATCTAAAAGCGAAATGTCGGAAAATCGGAAGATCGAGAAAACGAAAATTTAAAAACTCGATAATTGGGAAACCTAAAATTTTAAAAATTGAAAAATCAAAATTTCGAGAAATCGGAGAAATCGAAAAATCCAACATTTAAAGAATCGGGAAATTGAAGAATCGAAAAACAGAAAAGTCCTAAAACTGAAATGACGAAAAATTGGGAAACCGAAAAATTGCAAAATTGGAAATCGAAAAATTCAAAAAGTGAAACATCGAAAACTGAAAAATTGAAAAATCTAAAAACCCAAAACCAAACTTTAAAAATCGAAAAATCGAAAATTTAAAAACTCGAAAAATGCGAAAACTAAAATTTTCTAAAGTGAAAAATCAAAATTTCGAAAAATTGAATAATCGAGAAATTGAAACATCGAAAAATTGAAAAATCGTAAAATTGAATCATTAGAAAATTGAAGAAGCGAAAAACAGAAAAATTCCAAAACTGAAATGACGAAAAACTGGGAAACCGAAAAATTGAAAAATGTAAAAATTGGAATATCAAAAAATTAAACATCGGGAAATCGAGCATAAAAAGGGAAACATCGAGAAATCGATGAACTGAAAAATTTAAGAATTTAAAATTAAAAAAAAGTAAATCGAAAAATCGAGAAAACTGAAAAACTGAAACATTTAAAAACCCAAAATGAAACTGTAAAAATCGAAAAATGAAAAATCTAAAATTTTAAATTTTAAATTTCATTGAAAAATCGAGGAATTGAAAGATCGAAAAATGTAAAAGCGAAATGTCGGAAAATCAAAAATTTAAAAACTCGAAAATTGGAAAATCTAAATTTTTAAGAAGTGAAAAATCAAAATTTCGAAAAATTGAATAATAGAAAACCGAAGACAAAAATTCAGCAATCTAAAATTGAAAAATCGAAAAATCGAAAAACCGAGGAATCCGAGGAATCGAAAATCCAACATTTAAAGAATTGGAAAAGTGAAGAATCGAAAAACAGAAAAATCCAAAAACTGAAATGACGGAAAACTGAGAAACCGAAAAATTGAAAATTCGAAAATCGAAAAAATGAAACATTGAGAAATCGATAAACAGAAAAATTCAAAAATTATAATAAAAAAAAAAATTAATCGAAAAATAGGAAAATTGAACAATAGGAAAACTGAAAAATTGAAAAATTTAATAACCCAAAATGAAACTGTAAATATCGAAAAATCGAAAATTGAAAAACTAGAAAAATGAGAAATCTAAAATTTTAAATTTTAAATTTCATTGAAAAATCAAGAAATTGAAACACTGAAAAATTGAAAAATCGTAAAATTGAATCATTGGAAAACTGAAGAATCGAAAAACAGAAAAATCCCAAAACTGAAATGACGAAAACCTGGAAAACCGAAAAATTGAAAAATTGGAAAATTGAAACATTAAAAAATTAAACATCGAGAAATCGAAACATCAAAGGAGAAACATCGAGAAATCGATAAATTGAAAAACTGAAAAATTTAAAATAGAAAAAAAAGTAAATCGAAAAATCGAGAAATTGAAAAACGGAAAGATCTAAAAGCCAAAAAAAATCGGAAAATCGGGAGATCAAGCAATCGAAACTTCGAAAGACTGAAAAATCGAAAATTGAAAAACTCGAAAAATGAGAAATCTAAAATTTTGATAAGTGAAAATTCAAAATTTCGAAAAATTGAAAAATCAAGAAATTGAAACATCGAAAAATTGAAAAATCGTAAAATGAAAACATCGGAAAATTAAAGAATCGAAAACAGAAAAATCCTAAAATTGAAATGACGAAAAACTTGAAAACCGAAAAATTGAAAAATTGGAAAATCGAAAAATTGAAAAAATTAAACATCGAGAAATCGATAAACTAAAAAATTAAAAAATTTTAAAATATATCGAAAAATCGAGAAATTGAACAAACGAAAAACTGAAAAATTGAAAAATTCAAAAACCCATAACCAAACTTTAAAATCGAAATATCGAAAATTTAAAAACTCTCAAAATTCGAAAACTAAAATGTTGATAAATAAAAAATCAAAATTTTGAAAAATTGAAAAAACAAGAATTTGAAACATCGAAAAATTGAAAAATCCTAAAATTGAAACATCGGAAAATCGAAGAATCGAAAAACAGAAAATTCCCAAAATTGAAATTATGAAAAACTAGGAAACCGAAAAATTGAAAAATTGTAAAATCAAATCGAAAAATTCAAAAATGAAACAAAGAATTCGAAACATCAAAAGAGAATCATTCAGAAATCGATAAATTGAAAAATTCAAAAATTTAAAATTAAAAAAAAGTAAATCGAAAAATCGAGAAATTGAACAATGGGAAAACTGAAACATTGAAAAATTTAAAAACCCAAAATGAAACTTTAAAAATCGAAAAATTGAAAAACTGAAAAATCTAAAAGCGAGAAGTCGAAAAATCGGGAGATCGAGAAATCGAAACTTCAAAAGACCGAAAAATCGCAAATTTAAAAACTCGAAAATTGAGAGATCTAAAATTTTATAAAGTGAAAAATCAAAATTTCGAAAAATTGAAAAATCAAAAAATTGAGCCATCGAAAAATTGGAAAATGGGAAAATCGGAATATCGAACAATTAAAAAAATTGAACATCGAGAAATTGAAACATCAAAGGAGAAATATCGAGAAATCGATAAAATGAAAAATTCAAAAATTTTAAATTAAAAAAAAGTAAATCGAAAAATCAAAAATTGAAAAACATAAAAACCCAAAATGAAATTGAAAGATCGCAAAATCGAAAATTTAAGAACTCGAAAAATGAGAAATCTACAATTTTAAAAAGTGAAAAATCAAAATTTCGAGAAATTGAAAAATCAACAATTTGAAACACCGAAAAATTGAAAAATCGTAAAAGTGAATCATCGGAAAATTGGAGAATCGAACAACAGAAAACGTAAATCGAAAAATCCAATTAAAAATATCGAAAAAACAAAAATTCCAAAAATTGAGAAATCGAAAAATCTAAAATTTAAGAAACTGCAAAATTAAAATATTGAAAAATTGAAATCCAAAAGCGAGAAGTTGGAAAATCGTAGGATCGTAAGAAATTGAAATATCGAAAAATTGGAAAATCATAAAATTGAACAGCGGATAATAATAATTGAAGAATCCAAATGAAAAATTGGGAAATTGGAAATTTGAAGAATCGAGAAGATCGAGAATATGGAAAATGGAAAAACTAAAGAACAAAAACTGAAAAAAATCCAAAATTGAAATATCGAAAAATTGAGAAATCCAAAATTGAAAAACCGAGAAATAGAAATTTCCAAAAATTGAGAAATCGAAAAATCTAAAATTTAGAAATATCGAAAAACTGTAGAATGGAAAAATTAAAAATCGAGAAATCGATACATCGAAAGATCGAATCATTGAAAAATTCAAAAATAAAATTAAAAAAAGGTAAATCGAAAAATCGAGTAATTGACAATCGAAAAACTGAAAAATTGAAAAATTTAAAAACTCAAAAGAAACTTTAAAAATTGATAAATCGTAAAATTGAAACATGAAAAAATTGAAAATCCAAATTTAAAAAAAAATAAAAATTGAGAAACCGGAAAAGAATCTAAAAAGAGAAAAACCGAGAAACTGAAAAATTCCAAAACTTAAATGATGAAAAATTGGAGAATCGGAACATAGAAAAATTGGAAAATCAGAACGCCGAAAAGTCGAAAAATGGAAAAACCGAAAAATTGAAACCTAGAAAAATTCAAAAACTGAGACATCGAGAAATCGAAACAAACATCAGGAACTACTGTATACTTAGTCGACATAGACCTAGTTAAACTTTCATGACGTAAGACAAACCGAGTATTTTATGAAAAGAGATATAACCTCAATCAAATTTTACGAAGAAAATTTATGAGAAAACGAAACTTAAAAAAATTTTTTTGCAGAATTCGATCAAGTGAACGGGGGTAAAAGAAAACGAAAAACTTTACTTACTTATTTATTAACATTCGCCTATATAATTGCGCTCGGCTAGAATTCCGCACCGTAATAGATGATAGTCACAATAGCACCACTGATTATCTAAACTATGATACAGAAAAAGTGATAATCATTGTAAACTAAACCCAAATATTCTTAGTGTCTTATCTCGTGATAACGATTATAACCTATTATAAGTGTTTTTGTCTTGCACTGAAATTTAATCTTCCGTCAAAAGGACGTTTATTGTGTCATTTACATGTAATTTCACATAAAATATTTAGAATAGCTTGAAAGTAAACATATTTAAAAAAAAATTAAAAGCTTTTGTCAGCGATGTTTCACCGATAAGACCGGTAATAACTACTTTATTAGTTTTTTTTTTTTCATTATTGCAAAAATTAACTAAGTTATGTTATTACAACAAAAGCCGACGAACGCAATTTCTGATAAAATTTATATCCAAAAAGATAAACATTTATAGTCACTTAGTCAGCGAAAATATTTTGCACAATGTTTTGACACTCGAGAATTTTGATTTCAGTTTTAAAAGGACACAGGAACCCAACTTCGTTATCTTCGTACTCGCACGATAATTAATTCAGATGATCAAGCCTCGTGTTCTAAATTTAGCAATGAAGTACTTATATTTAAATCGGATTTAATTGATAAGTCACAACTGGAACATGTGATAATATTGTTTGTGCATCGAATAATCCGCTCGATTGTGCTGATTTTTATTTTAATTATAGGTACTATATTTATAATAAAAAAAATCTCGAAATCGATTATCCTTAACTGGATCGAACTCACCTGTTGTCACGAACATTCTTATCTAGACAACTGTCACAAACACTTTTAATAATACATAATTTAGTAACCGATTATAATTAGAAATATGGAAGTCATTACGAGTACAGAGAACTTATTTGCAATGTAAAGCACGTTTTACGCTCAATTTAAATTTTGTTGGGACATGCCATGTACGCAGGTACCAACAACTCATTGTTCAAACTGATAAAGTGACCTTTCCAGCGACAATTTTGTGAATTTTAGTAAGCTGTGGAGAATCATTTTTAAGGACGTTTTTTTAGTGTCTATAATGAAAAAATTGCTCTCATTATAGTTATGTACGTGTGTGAAAACCATACAACGAAATATTTTTATTGGGTTAATAATAATTTACGAAAAAAAAAAAATATTTCAATGACACCAATTAATTTCTCGCACCTTCATCGATCGATCTAAGAAATGATCAGAATTGATCGTCCACTTTCCGCGAAAACGCTGAGCTGTTCTACCGCTTCTTAGAAACTTCTTGTTAATATTCAGTGAATATTGATCACTAAAACGTGCTGATAATTTTTTCGGTAAAATTTTAATCAAATTTGTCAACAGAGCGTGTGTAGGAAGTGTATATTGATGTGTGACGATAAATAGTGCAAGGGCAAGGCCACACTGCACCAGATGGCCACAAACACGTCAATCCAACACCGAGTTAGCTTACCCAGGAGTCATTAACAACTAAGGCCACTTCACCGATTCGCACAAAAATTGCACTATCGCTGAAACATCGAATCAATTTCTAGGTTATATTCTGAAAATAGTTCAGACTGAAACGCAGGCGTTAACGACCGCACAGCAGAAAAGCTCGTGCTTGAAGTTCGTCAATAACTGAAGTGGATACTCTATTTCCAACTGTTCAGGTCTACCTCATTAATTTATCTACAATTGTAGTTAATTTTTTGTGGGTTGGTTGCTCTACTCGATATCAGCTAGCGCGTAATGATGACTTATCATTTATTCAGGTACTTACTGACTTTTAGTTGCGATTAAGCTATCAAGATTAGACGATATTTATTGATAGATAATAAAATAAATTTATCGCACATTGTTCCAGTAAATGCGCCGAATTATCTGTAAAGACCGCCTTTTGTGAAAGAATTGCGGAAGAGTGAATAATTTTGCATAATTAGCAAATTTAATTCAGATATGTTTCTGGGTTAACAGTTTTGCAGTTTTAATTATTTAAATATCAATGTGCATAGTTTTGTATTGCTTAGAATATTTTGTTTCGCGATAGGCGAGGGAAGTTCTGTCTAAATAATAAAATTCATTGCAACAAATTTATTTGTCTTATTAATGTAAAAAGAAAACGTCTAAACCTGGCAAATTTTACTTTTGATGTTTCGTGAAGCTCAAGAACACCTGAAAATCAAACCCTCTGTATTTAAAACAACAATTATATTTAGATGTACCTGCTCCAGACTGCATTGTCCCAAAGAATAGTCTTCAATATTCAAGTCTTTCTTACTCCTTTCCAAAATTCCGAACATTTGTGACCATGACATAAAATTGTTCACCAGATGATAAGACAACAATTCTTGATACCTCTCTTTCAATTCCGCCCCAGGAAAATTCAGCCTGATAAAACTATCAATATCAGTAAGGTCATTCTTCAAGTCACCCTTTTTCATTTTAATAGTTAGCGCAAACCCTTGAGCGAATTTATTTTTAAGTCGTTGAGGCGACCCAACACACTTGAAATTTCCGTTGACCATGATAGCCAATCTAGTACACAAAGCTTCACACTCTTCCATGCTATGCGAAGTCAAAACAATACACTTTCCGCTATTTCTCAATCTAGAAAGAACATTCCAGACCAAGCGCTTCGTAGCAGGATCCATTCCAGTGGTGGGTTCATCCAGAAACAGAATAGGCGGATCACCAACCAAAGCAACAGCGGTACTAAGTTTTCTTTTATTACCACCACTAAGCTCTTTAATTTTCTTGTCTAAGTACTTCAGAAAGTCGAGTTCTTCGGCTAGATGTTCCCCCAAAGAGTTACAACTCCCCGCTGGCACTCCACGAATCAACGCAAACATCTGTAGGGTTTCTCGAGCGGTTAAATTCCCTAGAAGAGCGTCAAACTGAGGACAATACCCAATCAACCTCTGAGTTTTCTTCTGTTGCGTTTGGATATTCAACCCGTTGATCCATACATCCCCCCATGAGATACTTTCGTCTCCAACCATCATCTTAAACGTGGTGGTTTTCCCAGCACCGTTGACCCCTAATAAACCAAAACACTCGTATGGTTTTACCCCCAAGCAAACCCCATTCACCGCTAGAAAATTCTGATAGTACTTGGTGACATCCCGCAGAAATAGAGTGTAGTTGTTATTCAAAATGGCGTTCGGGGTGTTTCTGATTTTGTTGATTTCTTCTTGGACGTCGCTGTCTACATGGACTTCTCGGTTTGGTGCTTGGTGTTTAGTCCAGCTGAAGTTGTAGAATTCGGTACATAGAAGTATGACACAAAGGACGATGTAGATCGAAAATGATATGATTATGTTGCGGCCGATTCCAGGCGTTGTCATAGAGTAGTAGTCGTTGTCATCTACAAACAATCGTCGGTTATAAATCTAGATCTGTTCGAGTGTCATACTGCAACATTTGGGGTGTCGGGCGCAGAAGTCGTCGCTTGCTGTGCACAGTTCTTTGAGGTAGTAGATTAGTCCGACGTCGTAGGCGCCTTTCGCTATGGAGTAGAACGGGACGAAGAGTAGGATCCAGTTGACACTTTCTGCGATTTCTGATAGACCTAGAGGGTCTATTTCTAGCACCTGCATGGTGGTCAGTCCGACAACCGCTGTGTGAATGTAGATAGAATACATAGAATTTGTCTATAGGGGGTCGTACCTGCAACTGCTCCTAAAACCATGGTCATAGAGAATCCAGTGGAAGGAGCGGTGAACCAATGGGACGCTAAATACGTAAAAGGTAGGATGCTGAAGCCGAAATAAACCAATAACACCGCTATACGACCTAGAATGTGTAATTTCCCATATGGTATTGTAGTCATCTGATTCAGGTTTTGGTCACTCTAAACTCAGTTGGCCTGGTCTAGAATCGGCATCACTTTTTCCCTAGATTAGACCAATTCTAGGCCAGATCAGCTGAGATCAAAGTGGGTTAGAATGGGCATCATTTAACTACTACCAGATCACTGAGGTCAAAGTGGCCTTGAGCGAGCGCCTAACCATCGAGAAATGTGGTGCTGGTTCTAGGCGAGGTCAAGTGAGGTCAAAGTGAGCCAGAACCCCCATCATATGTGTAATTTCCCAGTAAACGGGTACAGATGGTATTGTAGCTATCTGGTGGAGGTTTTGGTCACTCTAAACTCAGTTGGCCTGGTCTAGAAACGGCATCACTTTTTCAGATTAGACCAATTCTAGGCCAGATCAGCTGAGATCAAAGTGGGTTAGAATGGGCATCATTTAACTACTACCAGATTACTGGGGTCAAAGTGGCCTTGAGCGAGCGCCTAACCATCGAGAAATGTGGTGCTGGTTCTAGGCGAGGTCCAGTGAGGTCAAAGTGATCCAGAACCCCCATCATATGTGTAATTTCGCAGTAAACGAGTACAGATGGTGTTGTAGCTATCTGATGGAGGTTTTGGTCACTCTAAACTCAGTTGGCTTGATCTAGAATCGGCATCACTTTTTCCCTCGATTAGACCGATTCTAGGCCAGATTAGCTGAGATCAAAGAGGGTTAGAATGGGCATCATGTAACTACTACCAGATCACTGAGGTCAAAGTGGCCTTGAGCGAGCACCTAACTATGGAGAAATGTGGTGCTAGTTCTAGGCGAGGTCAAGTGAGGTCAAAGTGAGCTAGCACCCCCACCATATGTGTAATTTCCCAGTAAACGGGTACAGATGGTATTGTAACTATCTGATGGAGGTTTTGGTCACTCCAAACTAAGTTGGCTTGATCTAGAATCGGCATCACTTGTTCCCTAGATTAGACCAATTCTAGGCCAGATCAGCTGAGACCAAAATTGGTTAGAATCGGCATACTACTCGATCACTGAGGTCAAAGTGGCCTTGAACGAGCACGTAACCATCGAAAAATGTGGTTCTGGTTCTAGGCGAGGTCAAGTGAGGTCAAAGTGAGCTAGAACCCCCATCATATGTGTAATTTCGCAGAATTTCGCAGTAAACGAGTACAGATGGTATTGTAGCTATCTGATGGAGGTTTTGGTCACTCTAAACTCACTTAACCTGATCTAGAATCGGGATCACTCTTTCCCTAGATTAGACCGATTCTAGGCCAGATCAGCTGAGATCAAAGTGGGTTAGAATGGGTATACTACTAGATCGCTGAGGTCAAAGTGGCCTTGAGCGAGCACGTAACCATCGAGAAAGTTGGTGCTGGTTCTAGGCGAGGTCAAGTGAGGTCAAAGTGAACCAGAACCCCCATCATATGTGATGGGGGTTCTGGCTCACTGGACAACAACAACATTTATACCTATTTCGTCTTCCTCTTTATATCCGTCTTCCTGAAGCGCCAGAAACGTCACCAACACAGCGCAAACCGTAATGGAGTACGTAACCAAATCGCAGAGGAAGCAAGTGAGCCAAAATACGAATCGGTTCATGCCAGCCATAAATTGCAAATGTTTTATTTTGGTCACGCGCTCTTTGATGTAAAAAAGTATGTAGAAACTGGCCACCAAAGCCATTCCATTTCCGAGTACTATGGCAATTTGGAAACCCATTATATTGAAGAGTAAATTATCAATCTAAAATTGTACTTTTGGTGAGCTGATTTCTGGTTAGTGGAGCTTAAACCTGTGCTTCAATATTGAGTGGAAGAGGATGGTTGAAGAAATTTATTGTCGCGTTTTGGCCTAGATGTTTCTTGTAGAGGGTGTTTAGAATCAGGGTTAGTGTTAATGGTGCTGAATGATAAGGGTCACCATTAAACCAAGCCGTAACCGTATTGTCTTTGAAAGAAGCCGCCGTGATATATTTTAGTCTGACAGTAGGTGGTGACTTTATTGTCTATGAAAAAAAAAACAATATTTTGGAAAATATAATCGTTCTACTTACTAGATTATAAACCGTATCTTCTATGTTCGGCACTTTTGTTAATTGATATCCTCGTAACATATCCTGATATATTTGATAATATTTATTTTCGTCAGGAGCTTCTATCAGAACTGTCGGTTTATCATAAGAATCTAGGGACAGTTTTAGGGAAGGAAATTTGCTAAGAGGGACATTCCTCCGCCCTACTAAAACTGTAATTATTATCAGTATAGCGGGTAAAGTTACTTGCATTAGTAACAAGTGCCATGACCGTGAAATCACAAGCGCTTTTTTGTACAACATCGCCTGAAACTGATTCTTCAGAAGCGAAAATCCGGTCAAATAGTCCAGAGTTTTCGCCGGATACGGCTGAATCGTAACTGGAATTATCTTATCAATAAATTTTATACACTAGAGTTTAAAAAATCCTTTACTCTTTTCGCTGTCTTTCAATTTATTCATGTTGGAAAACTTGTCACCAGCTCTACAAATGATAATTTATTAACTTTTAACAATTCGAGCGACTTACTTCATGAAAACTTCCTCTAAAGTGGCCAGTGAGATGCCATAGCTTTCAATTCCCAGTTGTTTAGTTTTCGTGTCTAAATCATTCAGCATATTTTCAAACCTACAAGTTTCGCTTTCTGATAATTGATAACTGAGCTCAGAACCCACATAGGAACACACTTCTGATTGTGGTATGTGCTTTCGCAACACTTCTGTGACGTCTCCTACTCGACACCAAGAATTAACTTCCATGGTCAAGTAGTACCCAGTGTCGTACTTCCGTTTTAGAAAAAAACTGGAACCACAACACTGCAATTTACCATCAACCATGATAGCGACTCTGTCTCCCAGCAAATCGGCTTCGTCCATAAAGTGGGTGGTTAGAAGTACCGTTCGTCCCTTTTTTTGCTTCTGGAGAAGGTTCCAAACAGCCCTCCTTGCTGTCACATCCATACCAGATGTAGGTTCGTCTAGAATGACCACTTTAGATTTGCCACACATGGCAATTCCAACATTCAATTTTCGTTTCATGCCACCAGACAACGAACTGGCGCACGAATGTCGCTGAAAATTACAACATCAGTACCATGTTATTCTAGCTAACAATAAAACTCAGTACTTTCTCTTCTAGTTCCAGCAACCTAATGTAGTCGTCGATTTCTTGGTTGATTTCGTCACACGGCAGACCTTTTAGTTTCCCAAAGAAAAACAAGTGTTCGTAAACTGTTAAATTGTCGAAGAGAACGTTGTGTTGTAGACACAAACCCATACTATCACGAACGTTCTCCGTGTTCGTGCGTACGTCGAACCCGTTTACCAGAACCGTGCCGCTGCTGGGTGGAAACATACCGGTGATCATGGACATCGTGGTGGTTTTGCCGGCTCCGTTGTGGCCCAGTAGTATGGTGATGTGGCCTTCGTACATGTCCAGGTTTAGGTTTTTGACGGCTTCGGTGCTACCGTAGGTTTTTGAGAGGTTTCGGAGTTGGATTCCTATTGGTAGCTTGTCGGTGAATTCTTCGAAGTAGTCGCCTTCGGTTTTGGTGGGTGGTTGGTTGGCTGAAGTTCAAAGAAGTACTAAGGAGGTTATAAAGTGGTCTCGTTGTGGCTTACTTGTGTCTAGGGTTTTGTTGTACCAGTAGGAGTAAGTAAGTGGGAAGTACCAGTGTTCTGGAACTCCGAAGTCTCCGGGACATATTGCTTCGATGTATAGGGCGAGGATTAGGTAGAAGAATGTGTCGAAGAGGAGCATCATGAAGATGGCACCGAGGGTTAAGTCGTTGTCTGGGGATATGGCAGACCAAAGGGTGTTCCAATGAATGCCTAGTATTAAAACCAGATTTGTAGAAAATTTACATAGTGGTGTCCATTGAAAATTTTGTAATTTCTAAAAAGCGGGCTTTGTGTAGTCAAAAATCAAAAATTATGCATAGATTTTCTTAGAATATGTTTTTTGCGGCCCAAAAAACAAAATACAAACAAGTTTCCGAAATTCTTTAAAAAAATCATTCAAAACGAAATTACCAGAATCTCCAAAATAAAACATTAAAGTCTCTCGAGATTCTACATTTTTTTTCAAAAATATTAAATTTATATTGAAAAAAGAACCAGAAGCCTTCTAAATTCCTTTAGCCTTTTAAATCGGGACACAAATTGCTTCCACAGGTTCTTTTAAATTCAGAAGAAGGTACTTCCATATCTTTTAAAACCAAAAATAGGGGACCCAAGATCTAAAAAAACACTAGATTCTTTCAGCCAGTAAATTGAACTGTAAGTTGACCGCAGAGATTCTTTCAAAAGTAAAACATTAAAGGTCCCTTATTAAAAAAAATTTCAAAACTTGGGTAACAAGAGCCCCCAAAAACCGACACCGAGGGTTCCCAGATTTTTGAAATTCTTGCAAAATAAAACCCAAAGGAACCAAAACAAAAACAATACCGAAGGCCCCCAAGATCCTTTCAAATTAAAAAAAAAAAACAGGGGATCTCTTGATTATTTTTTTGAACGAGCTATATGATCTTTAAAAAATAGAAAAATCTTATCTCACAGATTTTTAAAATTTTTTTCAACAATAGATTCTAATATTCTTTCAAATTCTTAAAGAAAACACCCGAAACCCTTGAGATTCTTTCAAATTATTTAAAAAATAAAATACCAGCAGTTTTTCAAATTTTTTTCAAATTTTTCCAAAAAACTCCAAGGGTTCCCCAATTTTTTTAGGAGGTTTCCAAAAACAAAAGTTCAGGGGCCTTAGAGATTCTTTCAACCAGTAAATTGAACTATATCATCTTGCATTAATAAAATTACAAATTATTAATTTCTCGAGATTCTTTTAAAAGCAAAGTTAATTGTCTTTCAAAAATAAAATATCAAAAACCTTTAAATTTCTTTCAAATGCTCCAATAGAAAAATGAGATCTCTGAGATTCTTTCACATTTTTTCAAAGATAAAATACCAGAAATGAAATACGAGAAGTTCCCAAAATTCTTCTAAATTCTTTCAAAAACAAAACAACAGAAACGTCCGAGATTGTTTCAAATTTTTTCAAAACCAAAATATCAGGAGTCCCCAAGATACTTTCACATCCATAAAAAAGGCCCCTAGATTCTTTTAAATTCTTGGAAAATCAAACCATACGGAACAAGAAGATTTTTCAAATTCTTTACAAAAAATAAACACCAGGAATCTCCGAGCTTTTCACACGTAAAAAAACACCAGACACCTCCGACTTTTTGCAATTTTTCAAAAATGGAACACCAGAATTCTTCAATTTTTTTTTTTAATTCTGTCATATTCAAAATAGCAGGAATCTCCAAGATTTTTTCAAATCCTTTCAAAAACAAAACAATAGCCCCCAAGAACCTTTCAAATTAAAAAAAAAACAGCTATGTGATCCTTTAAAAATAGAAACATTTCTTTAAAAAATACAGCACCAAGAATTGTAATATTTTTTCAAATTCTTCAAAAAAAAAAACACCTGAAACCCTTGAGATTCTTTCAAATTATTATTTAAGGAAAATATCAGAAGTTCCCAAAAGGTCTCAAGATTCTTTAAAAAAATAAAAGACCGAGACCCCTAACATTTAGAAAAATTTTTCCAAAATATGTACCCAGAGTTTTTTTGAAATTTTTTAGGAATAAAATACCAGGAAGGAAGAAGGAAGAAAAGGACGAAAAGGATGAAGGACGAAAAGGACGAAGGACGAAAAGGACGAAGGACGAAGGACGAAAAGGACGAAGGACGAAATGGACGAAAAGGACGAAGGACGAGAGGATGAAGGAAGAAAAGGACGAAAAGGACGAAGGAAGAAAAGGATGAAGGACGAAAAGGATGAAGGACGAAGAGGACGGAAAGGACGAAGGACGAAAAGGACGAAGGATGAAAAGGACGAACGACGAAAAGTACCAAGGAAGACACAGACGAAAATGACGAAGAACGAAAATGACAAAGGACGAAAAGGACGCAAAGGACGAAAGGCGAAAACGACGAAGGACGAAGGAAGAAAAGGATAAAAAGGACGAAGGACGAAAAGAACGAAGGACGAAATGGAGGAAAAGGACGAAGGACGAAAGGATGAAGCAAGAAAAGGACGAAAAGGACGAAGGAAGAAAATGACGAAGGACGAAAAGGACGAAGGACGAAGGACGAAAAGGACGAAGGACGAAATGGACGAAAAGGACGAAGGACGAGAGGATGAAGGAAGAAAAGGACGAAAAGGACGAAGGAAGAAAAGGATGAAGGACGAAGAGGACGGAAAGGACGAAGGACGAAAAGGACGAAGGATGAAAAGGACGAACGACGAAAAGTACCAAGGAAGACACAGACGAAAATGACGAAGAACGAAAATGACAAAGGACGAAAAGGACGCAAAGGACGAAAGGCGAAAACGACGAAGGACGAAGGAAGAAAAGGATAAAAAGGACGAAGGACGAAAAGAACGAAGGACGAAATGGAGGAAAAGGACGAAGGACGAAAGGATGAAGCAAGAAAAGGACGAAAAGGACGAAGGAAGAAAATGACGAAGGACGAAAAGGACGAAAATGACGAAAGACGAAAAGGACGAAGGACGAAAAGGACGAAGGAGGAGAAGGAAGAAGGAAGAAAATTACGAAAAGACCAAACAACGAATAGGGCAAAGGACGAAAAAGACGAAGGACGAAAAGGACGCAAAAGACGAAAGGCGAAAGGGACCAAAGATGAAGGAGGAAAAGGACCAAAAAGAAGGACCAAAAGGACGAGAAGGAAGAAAAGGGCGAAAAGGAAGAAGCACGAAAAGGACGAAAGACGAAAATGACGAAAATGACGAAAGACAAAAAGTACGAAGGACGAAAAGGACAAAGGAAGAAAAGGACGAAGGACGAAAAGGACGAGGGGCGAAAAAGACGAAAGACGAAATGGACGAAAAGGACGAAGAACGAAAAGGACGAAAATGACGAAAGACGAAAAAGACGAAGGACGAAAAGGACAAATTAAAAAAAACAAGCAATCTCTTGAGTGTTATGGAACAGCTATGTGATCCTTTAAAAATAGAAAAATTTCTTTCAAAAATACAGCACCAAGAATTGTAATATTTTTTCAAATTCTTCAAAAAAAAAAAATACACCTGAAACCCTTGAGATTCTTTCAAATTATTTAAGGAAAATACCAGAAGTTCCCAAAAGGTCTCAAGATTCTTTGAAAAAATAAAAGACCGAGACCCCTAACATTTTAAAAAAAATTTCCAAAATATGTACCCAGAGTTTTTTTTTAAATCTTTTAGGAATAAAATACCAGGAAGGACGAAGGAAGAAAAGGACGAAAATGATGAGGGACGAAAAGGACGAAGGACGAAAAGGACGAAGGACGAAAAGGACGAAGGACGAAGGACGAAAAGGACGAAGGACGAAATGGACGAAAAGACGAAAAAGACAAAGGACGAAGGAAGAAGAGGATGATGAACGAAAAAGACGAAGGACGAAAAGGATGAAGGACGAAAAGGACGAAGGACGAAAAGTACGAAGGACGAAAAGGACGAAGCACGAAAAGGACGACAAACGAAAAAGACGAAAAGGACGAAAAGGACGAAGGAAGAAAAGGACGATGGACGAAAAGGACAAAAAGGACGAAGGACGAAGAGAACGAAGGACGAAAAGGACGTTAAGAAGGAAAAGTACGAAAAGGACGAAGGATGAAAAGGACAAAGGACGAAAAGGACGAAAGACGAGAAGGACGTTAAGGATGAAAGGGACGAAAAGGACGGAAAGGACGAAAAGGACGGAAAGGACGAAGGACGAAAAGGGCGAAGGACGAAAAAGGCGAAGGATGAAAAGGACGAACGACGAAATGTACTAAGGAAGACACAGACTAAAATGACTAAGAACGAAAAGGACGAAGGACGAAATGGACGAAAAGAACGAAGGAGAAAAGGGACGAAGGAGGAAAGGGCCGAAGGACAAAAAGAACGAAAGACGAAGGAAGAAAAGGACGAAGGACGAAAAGGACAAAAAATACGAAGGACGAAAAGGACAAAAAATACGAAGGACGAAAAGGACGGAAAGGACGAAAGACGAAAAGGACTAAGGACGAAAAGGACGAAGGAAGAAAAGGACGAAGAGAACGAAGGACGAATAGGACGAAGGACAAAAAGGACGAAGGACGAAAAGTAGGTTAAGGAGGAAAAGTACGAAAAGGACGAAGGATGAAAAGGACGGAAAGGACGAAGGACAAAAAGGGCGAAGGACGAAAAGGACGAAGGACGAAAAGTACTAAAGAAGACACAGACGAAAATGACGAAGAACGAAAAGGACGAAGGACGAAAAGGACGAAGGATGGGAAGGACGAAGGTCGAAAAGGACGATAAGGATGAAAAGGCGAAAAGGACGATATGGACGAAGCACGAAAAGGACGAAAAACGAAATGGACGAAAAGAACGAAGGAGAAAAAGGACGAAGGAAGAAAAGGACGAAGGACAAAAAGAACGAAGGACGAAGGAAGAAAAGGACGAAGGACGAAAAGGACAAAAAATACGAAGGACGAAAAGGACGAAGGACGAAAAGGACGAAGGAAGAAAAGGACGAAAAGGACGAAAAAACAGGCTCTTTTGAATTGAGCTGTGTGATATTTAAAACAATAAATTTGGCCCCATAAATCTTTCAAATTCTTTCAAAAAAAGAAAAAATCACGTCGGACCCCAAGATTATTTTAAACAATTTCCACAATAAAATACCAGGCATTCCCAAAATTTTTGTAGCTTCATCCTAAAACAAAACACTGCTAGATTCCTATACATTCTATACCAAAACACCAGGAACCTCCAAAATTCTTTCAAATTCTTCCAAGATCAGAATAGGCCCCAGGATCTCAGGATCTTTGAAGTTTATAAAAGAAACAGTAGGGGTTTCCCAGATTCTTTCAATTGAATTCGTACGCATAGAGACTCCAGATTCTCGCAAATTAAAGAAAAAGAATAAAACAGATACAAGTCTCAGAAATTTTTTCAAACGTTTTCAATGCATTCCCAAAATTTTTTTTTATTCTTCCAAAAACTAAACACCAAAAGCCTCCGAAGCTTTTCAGATTTGTCCTTAAACTCTTTCAACTATGTACAGAGAGCAGCTGAAATTTAAAAATGTTGAAAAAAAAATTATAGCATCCATATTTTTTTAAGCCCTATGCATTTTCATTAACACCATTTAACTTTATCATCAAAGAACTGACAGAAATTTTCTTACCGCCTCCAATGGCTTCAAACTTGAAAATCATCGATACTCCAAAACACACCGCAGAATTAGTAAACAAACTTGACGTCATTGCAGCCACAAAAGAACTCTCCTGGTACTGTTCTAGCAGTATATATGGTAGAAACGAAAAACAAAAAATAAGACCTCCGGCAGCAGCAGCAGTATTTGCTAAAAACAATCATCTCTTGTAATAGTCATAACAATAAAAATGATCTCACCTTTAGTGAAAAAAACACTAAGGAAGAAAGCAAACGTAATTGTACTACACGCGAAAAGAATAAACAAACAAAGTAAGACACTCTTGTCAGTGTGGGTAAACACTGGTACTTTGTGTACGTTTACTGTCAACAGAAAAACCATTAGGAGAGTTGATATTAGCAAAATCGTGAAGTTGCGGAGGAACCAAGCCACCCAGTGCAACCACCCAGGCAAACCCATGATTTTCATGCATTCCTGAAACACTAAAATGTTTACGCTTTCCCACCAAACACTCGTAGTACCTTTAGCTGTTTTTCTTTTTCAAGCGTTATGCTTCGAATCGTCGTGATGTAGCTATAGATGAAAGTGCACATGGTTATAACCGCCACCATAATCTCCATTTCGCCGGCAAAAAACAGATCTTCAGTCCATTCTGGGTGAGGAAATCGTAGCAAAAAAATCTGCAGCTCCGAATGTTCAACTGCATTTTTTAACAGTTCAAGAGTGATTTGTTCTTGTAAGTATAGAAATCCACGTTGGAGATACGCTGTTTGATAGGTGACAATAATTCATTAGTGACTTCAAAACCAAAACTAGATTTACCTGGCTCTCCACCATAGATGGCGTTCGAGTCGAGTCTTGGTCCCGCACGAGGGTAAACCGGGTATAGCACATTCGTAAACCATTGTCTTTTTTCGTGTCGTTCGACCGAAGGTAATCTACACAATGGTGTCAAGTGTGTTCTATAATGTTATCAATGTGTAATTTACCTAAACGTGATATCAATGTTTGATAAGCGCTGTTGTGTGAAATCGTCGTTGAACTGTACCACGAGTGTGTAATTGACGAATTGGTTCGTATCAATTTCGGTGTTGAGTTGGGCTTTGTTTTTAAATTCTAGTAACTTTGGAGAAGTGTTGCACATGTTAGTGACAACCGTATTGACAATTGTCTTCAGAAATGGGTCAGTGGGAGAAAATGCTACATTCATGTCTCTGTAAATAAGGAAAATACAAAGGACATAATAAAGTTGAAAAATGTGTTATCGTTGTGGTCATACTTTTTTCTACGAAAAAAAAAAATCGAGATAAAGCTAACGAGATGAAAACATTCAAGTAACAAAGCATAATAACTTTATAATCTTTAAACAAATTAAAAAAATTGTAGTGTAATCCTCAAATGGATGTTTGTTAGGTAATGCACAAATATTTACGCTGTATTATAAACAGGTGGGCCAAGTTCCAACGTGGGAGATTAGCCACTGGTTGGTGGATTATGAAAAAAAAATTGCGAAAATGGGGATGCCACGGGTAAACAATCAAAGCGGATTCATAAACCACAGCTACAGGAGTGTGTTATTTTATTTAATTTAAGTCGCATTTCATCAAATTGTTGGTCTAGTGTTTGTCGAATGTGACCCCCAAATCACAAAAGGAATTGACGTTAGATAAGACAACATGGTTAAGTCTATAAGCATACAAAATCTGCACATTATATAACACGTGAAAAAATTAACAAGCAGGAAATTTAAATTACTCGAACTAAATCATTTTGGAAATTAATACGAAAATTACTTACGATTTACAAAGAGTGGTGTTGTGATCGCCCGTAACAAATCGTGGAAAGTGTGAACGGTCCATTTTCTCAGTGTCGATGACATTTCTTACACCAACTAGTATCAAACATATCAACACTGGACAGACGATTTCGAACGTTGTGTGGAACGGACGTCGTTTCAGCTGAATCCAGTTTTTCCACATTAATAGAGCGAATTTATCGAATTTGGTAACCATGTTCTACGACAAAATAAACCAGGAAAAAATTTGGGGTCGAAACTGCGACTAATAAAAAAAATGAAGAACAGGCACCCGCTGCGATACTAATGTGACAGCTACTGAAACAAACGAATTCGCTCTTTTTATTTAAGGTTTTACCTTTTAGCTTATCTTATTTTGCAACTCCTCTTAGTATTTATGATCTCATAGTTAACACTCCGTGAATCATAAATTGTGATGGTTTGTACAGTTTTATAGTGCATTTGAGATAAATAGGGAAGTTTAAATACGCGTTCTCACACAGGTGCATGACAGTATTTAGAAATGTTATCCGAATTTATGGTGGACGATTTATTGTTTTCTCTAATTAATTAGTCACTTTTTCACTTGAGCATTTTCCTGTTTATTTAAGATCTGTTTTGTAATTTATTTAAATTTAGAATTGTGGTAATTTTTATTTTTAAATACGCAGAAAGTACTTCTAATTTCTATATGATGATTAGACAGCGGATTTCTGTCGGGCTACGTCACGATATAGGTGGGGACGCGCTGCATCGCCGGGACTCAGTAGCGGGTGATAGGTAATCACTGAATTTAATTCTCACTTGATTCCATAAATACAAATAACGATTTATTAATCAAACGGCTAAGTAAATGAGAACTGGAATTAACAGCAGAGTGCAACGAAGCAGCGTTATTCTAATCTCAAATAAACGAAGTGCAGCCGGTAACTGCAATAAATTCCCATCCCGTACGAGCCGTACCGAGTTTGGCCTTGTCTAGCCCGACAGAAATCCGCTCTCTAATGATGATACGATGCTTCAATTTGTTAAAAATGTCGTCATCATATATCTTTCGTGCAAATCCTTTATTTATAATTCTTTGTTATCACCTGAAATTAGGCAGTGACCAACTCTAAGAATTGGTTCGCCTTGTGAGTTACTAAACAGATTAATAGTTTAATATAGTGAGTGTTTTATAGACCAAATTTTTTTTATGTTTTTCTTACATCTATGAAAGATCACAACTTTTTTTGAACATTGTCAAAGCAAATTTAGACGATGCCATTTTTTTAAAGTTGGACTAGGAATTACCAAGTAAAAAATTTCAAGAAAATTAGTGCAAAAATTAAAATTCTCACATCGAGCTGAGATTTTGGTCTAAGGTCAACTCGATGCTGCTGAATTAAATTTGGCAATCAGTTGTTGAGAATTTCTAACGGTTCAAGAAAAATCCACCTTCGTTTCATATTTTTCGTATTCTCAAAATTTGTTTTCCACTTTGAAAATTCATAACTCAGGAACTACTGACGCTACGTAGCTGAAATAAAATCTGTGCGATTGCTCAGACTTTTCTAAACCAGAAAAAAAATCGCCAGTAGGACGGCCTAAGTGATCTACTCCCAAGAAAGGAATTTATCGGACTATGTAATTTTTCTTATTGTTGGCCTAGGTCAGCTCATAAAAAATCATTGTGGTCTCAAAGAACAAATCTGAAGCCCGATTTTGGTTCAGGAGGTTCGAGTTACTGAGTAGAGTAAATTTCAAGAAGTTCGGTGTATCCTGAAAAAATTCTCAAAATCTGGCGATTCGCGAAATGAGAAACAAATCAAAATTCTTACATCGAACTGAGATTTTGGTCTAAGGACAATTCGACGCTACTGATTTCATTTTGGCAATCAGTTGTTGGGAATTTGTAACGGTTCAAGCAGAATCCGCCTTCATTTCATATTTTTCAATGCTCAAATATTTTTTTTTCATTTTAAAAATTCGTAACTCGAAACCCGCTGACGCTAAGTACTTGAAATAAAATCTGTTCGATTCCTCAGACTTTGGTGAATCAGAAAAAAAAACTTCAGCAGGACAACTTAAGTGATTTAGTGGCAAGAAACGAATTTGTCGGATGATGTAATTTTTCTTAAAGTTGGCATAAGTCCGCTCGCAAAAAAATATTGCGGCCTCAGAGAGCAAATATGAAGCCTGAGTCTTATTCAGGAGGTTCGAATTACTGAGTAGAGCAAATTTCAAGAAGATCGGTGCGTTTTGAAAAAAATCTCAAAATTTGACGATTCGCGAAATGAGAAAGAAAATCAATATTCTCACATCGAACTGAGATTTCGGTCTAAGGTCAATTCGACGCCACTGATTTCATTTTGGCAATCAGTTGTTGGGAATTTCTAACGGTTCAAGCAGAATCCGCCTTCATATCATATTTTTCATATGCTCAAATATTTTTTTTTCATTTTAAAAATTCGTAACTCGAAACCCACTGACGCTAAGTAGTTGAAATAGAACCTGTTCGATTCCCCAGACTTTTGTGAATCAGAAAAAAAATCTTCAGCAGGACAACTTAAGTGATTTAGTGATAAGAAACGAATTTATCGGACGATGTAATTTTTCTTAAAGTTGGCATAAGTCCGCTCGCAAAAAAATATTGCGGCCTCAGAGAGCAAATATGAAGCCTGAGTCTTATTCAGGAGGTTCGAATTACTGAGTAGAGCAAATTTCAAGAAGATCGGTGCGTTTTGAAAAAAATCTCAAAATTTGACGATTCGCGAAATGAGAAAGAAAATCAATATTCTCACATCGAACTGAGATTTCGGTCTAAGGTCAATTCGACGCCACTGATTTCATTTTGGCAATCAGTTGTTGGGAATTTCTAACGGTTCACGCAAAATCCGCCTTCATATCATATTTTTCATATGCTCAAATAATTTTGTTTCATTTTAAAAATTCGTAACTCGAAACCCACTGACGCTAAGCAGTTGAAATAAAATCTGTTCGATTCCCCAGACTTTTGTGAATCAGAAAAAAAATCTTCAGCAGGACGACTTAAGTGGTTTAGTGGCAAGAAACGAATTTATCAGACGATGTAATTTTTCTTAAAGTTGGCATAAGTCAGCTCGCAAAAAATTAATGTGGCCTCAGAGAGCAAATCTGAAACCTGAGTCTTGTTCAGGAGGTTCGAATTACTGAGTAGAGCAAATTTCAAGAAGATCGATGCGTTTTGAAAAAATTCTTAAAATCTGACGATTCGCGAAATGAGAAAAAAAATAAAAATTCTCACATCGAACTGAGATTTCGGTCTAAGGCCAATTCGACGCCACTGATTTCATTTTGGCAATCAGTTGTTGGGAATTTCTAACGGTTCAAGCAGAATCCGCCTTCATATCATATTTTTCATATGCTCAAATATTTTTTTTTCATTTTAAAAATTCGTAACTCGAAACCCACTGACGCTAAGTAGTTGAAATAGAACCTGTTCGATTCCCCAGACTTTTGTGAATCAGAAAAAAAATCTTCAGCAGGACAACTTAAGTGATTTAGTGATAAGAAACGAATTTATCGGACGATGTAATTTTTCTTAAAGTTGGCATAAGTCCGCTCGCAAAAAAATATTGCGGCCTCAGAGAGCAAATATGAAGCCTGAGTCTTATTCAGGAGGTTCGAATTACTGAGTAGAGCAAATTTCAAGAAGATCGGTGCGTTTTGAAAAAAATCTCAAAATTTGACGATTCGCGAAATGAGAAAGAAAATCAATATTCTCACATCGAACTGAAATTTCGGTCTAAGGTCAATTCGACGCCACTGATTTCATTTTGGCAATCAGTTGTTGGGAATTTCTAACGGTTCAAGCAGAATCCGCCTTCATATCATATTTTTCATATGCTCAAATATTTTTTTTTCATTTTAAAAATTCGTAACTCGAAACCCACTGACGCTAAGTAGTTGAAATAGAACCTGTTCGATTCCCCAGACTTTTGTGAATCAGAAAAAAAATCTTCAGCAGGACAACTTAAGTGATTTAGTGATAAGAAACGAATTTATCGGACGATGTAATTTTTCTTAAAGTTGGCATAAGTCCGCTCGCAAAAAAATATTGCGGCCTCAGAGAGCAAATATGAAGCCTGAGTCTTATTCAGGAGGTTCGAATTACTGAGTAGAGCAAATTTCAAGAAGATCGGTGCGTTTTGAAAAAAATCTCAAAATTTGACGATTCGCGAAATGAGAAAGAAAATCAATATTCTCACATCGAACTGAGATTTCGGTCTAAGGTCAATTCGACGCCACTGATTTCATTTTGGCAATCAGTTGTTGGGAATTTCTAACGGTTCACGCAAAATCCGCCTTCATATCATATTTTTCATATGCTCAAATAATTTTGTTTCATTTTAAAAATTCGTAACTCGAAACCCACTGACGCTAAGCAGTTGAAATAAAATCTGTTCGATTCCCCAGACTTTTGTGAATCAGAAAAAAAATCTTCAGCAGGACGACTTAAGTGGTTTAGTGGCAAGAAACGAATTTATCAGACGATGTAATTTTTCTTAAAGTTGGCATAAGTCAGCTCGCAAAAAATTAATGTGGCCTCAGAGAGCAAATCTGAAACCTGAGTCTTGTTCAGGAGGTTCGAATTACTGAGTAGAGCAAATTTCAAGAAGATCGGTGCGTTTTGAAAAAATTCTCAAAATCTGACGATTCGCGAAATGAGAAAAAAAATCAAAATTCTCACATCGAACTGAGACTTCGATCTAAGGTCAATTCGACGCCACTGATTTCATTTTAGCAATCAGTTGTTGGGAATTTCTAACGGTTCAAACAGAATCCGCCTTCATATCATATGTTTCATATGCCCAAATTTTTTTTTTTCATTTTAAAAATTTGTAACTCGAAACCTACTAACGCTAAGCAGTTGAAATGAAATCTGTTCGATTCCTCAGACTTTTGTGAATCAGAAAAAAAAATTTCAGCAGAACAACTTAAGTGGTTTAGTGGCAAGAAACGAATTTATCGGACGACGTAATTTTTCTTAAAGTTGGCATAAGTCAGCTCGCAAAAAATTAATGCGGCCTCAGAGAGCAAATCTGAAGCCTGAATCTTGTTTAGGAGGTTCGACTTACTGAGTAGAACAAATTTCAAGAAGATCGGTGCGTTTTGAAAAAATTCTCAAATTCTGACGATTTCGCGAAATGAGAAAAAAAAATCAAAATTCTCACATCGAACTGAGATTTCGGTCTAAGGTCAATTCGACGCCACTGATTTCATTTTGGCAATCAGTTGTGGGGAATTTCTAACGGTTCAAACAGAATCCGCCTTCATATCATATATTTCATATGCTCAATTTTTTTTTTCACTTTAAAAATTTGTAACTCGAAACCTACTGACGCTAGGCAGTTGAAATCAAATCTGTTCGATTCCTCAGACTTTTGTGAATCAGAAAAAAAAATTTCAGTAGAACAACTTAAGTGGTTTAGTGGCAAGAAACGAATTTATCGGACTATGTAGTTTTTATTAAAGTAAGCCTAGATCAGCTCGTAAAAATTATTGCGGCCTCAGAGAGCAAATCTGAAGCCCGATCTGAAGGACGATTCTTGTTCGGGAGGTTCGAATTACTAAGTAGGGCAAATTTCAAGAAGATCGGTGCATTTTGAGAAGATTCTCAAAATCTGATGATTTCGCGAAATGAGAAAAAAATCAAAATTCTCACTTCGAGCTGAGATTTTGGTCTAAGGACAACTCGATATTGCCAAATTGGTTTTGGCAATTAGTTGTTGGAAATTTCTAACGGTTCAAGAAGAATCCATCTTCTTTCATATTTTTCGTAGGCTCAAAAAGTTTTTTTCAGTTTGAAAATTCAGAACTCGAGAACCATTGACGATACGCAGCTTAAATAAAAATTGTTCGATTTACTAGACTTCTTTGACTCAGAAAAAAAAATACAAGTAGGAGGACATAAGTCGTTTAGTGGTAAGAATCGAATTTAATGGACTATGTAATTTTTATTAAAGTTAGCCTAGATCAGCTCGTAAAAAATTATTGTGGCCTCAGAGAGCAAATCTGAAGCCCGATCTGAAGGCCGATTCTTGTTCGGGAGGTTCGAATAACTAAGTAGAGCAAATTTCAAGAAGATCGGTGCATTTTGACAAAATTCTCAAAATCTGATGATTTCGCGAAATGAGAAAAAAATCAAAATTCTCACTTCGAGCTGAGATGTTGGTCTAAGGACAACTCGATATTGCTAAATTGATTTTGACAATTAGTTGTTGGAAATTTCTAACGGTTCAAGAAGAATCCACCTTCTTTCATATTTTTCGTATGCTCAAAAATTTTTTTTCAGTTTGAAAATTCAGAACTCGAGAACCATTGACGACACGTAGCTGAAATAAAAACTGTTCGATTTTCCAGACTTTTCTGGCTCAGAAAAAAAATTGCAAGTAGGATGACATAAGTCGTTTAGAGGCAAGAAATGATTTTATCGGACTATTTAAGTTTTATTAAAGTTGGCTTAGATCAGCTCGTAAAAAATTATTGCGGCCTCAGAGAGCAAATCTGAAGCCCGATCTGAAGGCCGATTCTTGTTCGGGAGGTTGGAATTACCAAGTAGAGCAAATTTCAAGAAGACCGGTGCATTTTGAGAAAATTCTCAAAATCTGACGATTTCGCGAAATGAGAAAAAAATCAAAATTCTCTCATCGAGCTGAGATTTTGGTCTAAGGACAACTCGATATTGCTAAATTGATTTTGGCAATCAGTTGTTGGGAATTTTTAACGGTTGAAGAAGAATCCACCCTCCTTGCATATTTTTCGGATTCTCAAAAAATTTTTTTCAGTTTGAAAATTTAGAACTCGAGAACCATTGACGATACGCAGCTGAAATAAAAACTGTTCCATTTCTCAGGCTTTTGTGAATCAGACAAAAAATTGCTAGTAGGATGGCTCAAGTCGTTTAGTGGCAAGAAACGAATTTATCGGACTATGTAATTTTTATTAAAGTTAGCCTAGATCAGCTCGTAAAAAATTATTGTGGCCTCAGAGAGCAAATCTGAAGCCCGATCTGAAGGCCGATTCTTGTTCGGGAGGTTCGAATTACTAAGTAGAGCAAATTTCAAGAAGACCGGTGCATTTTGCGAAAATTCTCAAAATCTGATGATTTCGCGAAATGAGAAAAAAATCAAAATTCTCTCATCGAGCTGAGATTTTGGTCTAAGGACAACTCGATATTGCTAAATTGATTTTTACAATTGGTTGTTGGAAATTTCTAAGGGTTCAAGAAGAATCCACCTTCCTTTCACATTCTTCGTATGCTCAAAAATTTTTTTTCAGTTTGAAAATTCAGAACTCGAGAACCATTGACGATACGCAGCTGAAATAGAAACTGTTCAATTTATTAGACTTTTTTGAATCAGAAAAAAAATTGGCAGTAGGATGGCTTGTCCTTTAGTGGTAAGAAATGAATTTATCAGACTATGTTATTTTTCTTAAAGTTGGCCAAAGTCAGCTCGTAAAAAATTATTTCGGCCTCAGAGAACAAATCTGGAGCCCGATTCTTGTTCAGGATGTTCGAATTACTGAGTAGAGCAAATTTCAAGAAGATCAGTGCATTTTGAGAAAATTCTCAAAATCTTAAGATTTCGCGTTCGAATCCTTTCGGAATATTTTTGGATTATTATTTCGTATTCTTCGGATTCTTTCGAATTCTATCGGTTTCCTTCGATTTATTTTCTAATTTTTCAGAGTTATCGCGGATCTTCTCGAATTCTCTGGTGTTCCCTTGAATTCTTCCAGATTATTTTCGATCCTCTCGGATATTTGTCGAATAATCTTGTATTCTGTCGTATTTTCCAACATTTCCTTGAATTCTCTTAGATTCTGTCAGTTTTTTTCATATTCTTTAGGATTTCTCCGGAATATCACCTCAGAATTTAGTCGAATTCTCTCGAAATTTGATCGGATTATCCTGGATCCTTTCGAATTTTCTTCGGATTCTCTTGTATGATTTTCTGTTAGATTCCATCAAATTTTTTCATATTCTCTCGGATTTTCGTATACTCTTATATTTTTCCGGAGTCTTTTGGATTATTTCAATTATTTTTTTTAGCTTCTCACGGATTCTCTCAGGTCTTTTCAGAATTTGATCGGATTCTTTCAGATTCTTCTGGAATTGTTCCGAAGCTCTCAGAAATTCATTGTTTTGTATATTCCTGGATCCTATCGGATTCTTTCAAATTCTTTCGGGTTCTCTAGGACATTTTCCTTACTCTTTCGAATTCTCTTGGATTCTTGCGGAGTCTTTCGGATTTTGTGGAAATTTTTGAATTGTCTAATTTTTGGATCCTCTTGTATTATTTTGGATTCTCTTGATTATCTCACATTTGTTCATACTCTCACGGATTTTTTCATAGTCTCTCATATTTTTCCGATAGAATCCAAAAGAATCCAAGAGGATCCGAGATAATTCAAAAGTAATTCGTGAAAATCCGATAGAATCTGAACTAATCCGCAAGAATTTGAGACATTTCTAGTAAATTCGAACCATTCCGAGAGAATCCGAACAAATTCTGAGTAGAATCCGAAAGAATATAAAAAAATTCGAAAACAGAGAGAATCTGATAGAATTCGAAAAATCCAAGATCGAAGAGAATCCGAAAAAATCCGATGGAAGAGCGAGAATCTCAAAATAATTCAAGAGAATCCGAAAGAGTCTGAAAAATTCGAGATCCAAAAGAATCCGAAAGAAATCGAAAAAAGTGCTATAAAATAAGAGAGATCCAGTCCGGAGAATTCGAAAGAATCCAAAAAATACGAGACAATGTGAAGAAAATTCGATAGAATTCTGGAGAATCCGATAGAATCCGAATGTACAAATTTGTATCCGAAAGAATTCGAGACAATTAAAAAAAATCCGATAGGATCCGAAGGAATCCGGGAGAATCCGAAATGATCCGAATGAATCCGAAACAATCCGAAAGTAGATATCCGAAACATTCGAGGTCCGATGGAAACTGAAAGAATTCCAAAAAATTCGGAAAACACTCCGAAATAATTCGACAGAACACGAGAGAAACCGGAAGAATTCGATAGAGTAAGAGGGCACCCGGAAAAATCCGCGGAATTCGAAAGAATCCGACAAAATATGAAAAAAAAATCCGACAGCAGAAAAAATGAGAAAAAAATCAAAATTCTCACATCGAGCTGAGATTTTGGTCTAAGGTCAATTTATAATGGTGTTTTAAGTATTATCATGTTGTTCAAAATGGACCATTCTGAGACGAAGGTGACTGTAACTTCTCTCCCCTATTATGTCAACAGCAATAAAAGATGTTTCACATGTGGTAATTTATTGTAAAGAAAGAAAAGATTTTACAACTAAGCTCCGCCTCCGGGATCACAGCGAATAATTGAGACGGGGGTGGGTGGGCGGGGCTTCTGTTTTACTTTTTCTTAATATACCTAGTCTTCTTTTCACAATAAGAAACTTAAAACATGTTTAAAAGAGGAAATATGGATTTTGCAATTACGCTCCGCCTCTCGGTCTGACAACGAATAGAAAATTCGTCACGATAATACATACAGTTTTCTTTGAACAAGAAGATCACCGAAAAACAAGTTTCACATGGCAATTCTTGTAGAAAAATACGGATGCTGTAATTAAGCTCCGCCCTTCTTGGCTCACGACGAACAAAGAAAAATCGTTACGACTGAGATAGGCGGGGCTTTTTTTTTCTTAATGTACATAGTCATCCCTTCATAACAAGAAACTGAAAACATGTTTAAAGTGGTAAGTTTTATCCCCTACATTCCTCTACCAATTTACTCTTTTAAACATGTTTCAGTTTCTTATCGTGAAAAGAAAATTACATACATACACTAACAAAAAAAAATTACAAATACCGCCCACCCACCCTCATCTCAGTTGTGATAACTTTTTTATTGGTTGTGACTCGAAGGGCGGAGCCTAATTGCAAAATGCCTATTTCCCTACCATGTGAAACATGTTTTTAAGTATCATGTTGTTGAAAGAAAATCACATACGTTACGAAAAAAATAGTCAAAAAATAAGCCCCACCCACCCGTCCCAGTCTCAATTGTGATGAACTTTTTATTCGTTGTCTGACCGAGGGGCGGAGCTTAATTGTAAAATCGATGTTTCCCGACAAAACTTTACTATTTTAAACATGTTTTAAATATATTTTTTCAGGAAAAGAAGATTACGTGTTTTCAGAAATGAAGGCAAGATTTAAGCCCTGTCCACCGGCCGCCATCTCAATGGGGGGGGAGTTTAATTGCAAAATCGATATTTCTCTACAAGAAATTACCATCTGAAATATGTTTTTAAGTAGCTAGGTACATGTCGACTGAGTATACAGTATTTCATATCTGATATTGGCAAGTAAAGATGGGGAGAATAATTTGACAAAATATTTCTGATTTAAATTTTGTGAAAAATACCGAAGTTGAAAACAACTTTAATAATAATTTATAAATCCATGTGGGGAAACGCTAAGTGAATTTTTTTATTATTTATATCGTATGTTTTGTAGTCGTATTATTCCCAATGCCACAAAAACCCGAACATCCGTCTACAGGTAAATAAACTTCCAGCAATAGCCTCAACTTTGTCCATAAATCCATTTTATTCACATCGGCTCCATAAAAAAATAATTATCATTGTTACAGTCTATGTTAATATATTTGTAATGCAGGCAACACAAAATACATCTTACAGAAACTTATGTGCAATTAAAAATTAAGCGTTATTGACTAGAACAAATAAGTTATTTGTGTTAAAAGGGAGAGGTGATCATTACCAGTCGAGAACGATGACAAAACCTGGCAAAACAGCCCGAGACTGGTCAACACCACATCCCGACTTGTATATATCATTTTTCCACTTCCGGACACAATTTTAGGCAAAAAACGTGTCCATTAAAAGTTCACGCAGAGTTGGTGTCATGATACCGCACTTACTATTATTATTATTATTATTATTATTATTGTTACAGAAAGTGGAAAACACTTTTACTTAAATCACCACAGACGATGAACCTTACAATTTTAAGTTAAAATAAGTTAATTAAAAAATTCGTCCATGCGCAATAAATAACTGACACTCCATTCCATCGGGGGAAAAAGTACACGAAGAGATTGGTTTGTCGAGCACAAACTAGTTTTGGTACTTCGTAAAGCTTAGGAACACCTATAACAAAGAAAGTAAGTACAAACTGAATAACGACAAGAAATTAGTTAAATACCTGTTCCAAACTACACTGCCCCAGCGAATAATCTTCAATGTTCAGCTGGTTCTTGCTTCGTTCCAAAATCCCAAACATCTTGGACCACGGAATCGCGTTGTTGACCAACTGATACGACAAGAGTTCCTGGTACTTTTCCTTTAGTACCGCCCCAGGGAAACTGCTTTGAATGAAATTATCAATAGCTGTCACTTCTCGTTCCAGGTCCAAATGGTCAGCAAGCTTCTTCATTTTGATCGTTAAGGCAAACCCTTGTGCGAACTTGTTTTTCAGTCTTTGGGTGGACCCAAGACACTGGAAGTTCCCGTTGACCATGATCGCGATTCTGGTGCACAGAGCTTCACACTCCTCCATGCTATGCGACGTCAAAATAATGCACTTCCCGCTGTCCCTCAATTTACCCAGAGCCGTCCACAAAAACCTCTTCGTAGCAGGATCCATCCCAGTCGTCGGTTCGTCCAAATAAATCACAGGAGGATCACCAATCAGTGCTAGCGCGGTACTCAACTTCCTCTTATTCCCGCCACTCAGCTCCTTGACCTTCTTATCCAAGTGCTTGAAGAAGTCAAACTCGTGCGCCAAGTGTTCACCCAATTGTTGACAATTCTCCATCGGTACTCCTCGAATCAGCGCGAAGATCTTGAAGGTTTCCCTAGCCGTGAGGTCGTCCAGAAGCGCGTCGAACTGCGGGCAGTACCCGATCAATTTCTGCACCTTTTTTTGCTGGGTTTTGATATCGTGGCCTTTAACCCAGGCCTCCCCGTAGGAGATTTGCTCATCTCCGGTCATCATTTTGAACGTGGTGGTTTTGCCGGCGCCGTTCACCCCTAGGAGTCCAAAGCACTCGTAGGGTTTCACCCCAAGACACAAACCGTTCACCGCGAGGAAGTTCTTGTAGTACTTGGTGACGTCCCGCAGCACTAGGGCGTAGTTGTTGTTGAGTACCATCTCGTCGGTGCTTTGTATCTTGGTGTTTTCTTCTTGGACGTCTTCCTCGAGTTGCACCCCACGCGAGGGTGGTTTGTTGTAGTTGATTAGTTTGTTCACGAGGAAACTGAAGAAGCCGTACTCGTTGAAGAGGAGGATGGCAAAGAGGAAGATGCACATGAGGAAGGAGATGATGATGTTGCGGCCTATTCCGGGGGTGGTCATGGCGTAGTAGTCGTCGAGACCTAAAAAGTGGGTTGAGTTATAGGGTTAGGTGTAATTGTTGATTAATTACCGCAACACTGGCTGGTAGCTTGACAGGCGATTTCAAGGGTGGGGGCTCGTTTTAGACAAACAGTTCGCAACTGATAGATCGATCCAAGGTCGGCGGTACCTTTAGCGACCGTGTAGAAAGGTACGAATAGCAAGACCCAGTTTAGTCCATGGGCTACATCCAGCAAACCTAGAGGCTCCATTTCCAATACTTGCATGGCACTGATTCCGATCATTCCTGCCACGGCGCCTAGTAGCATCATTCGAGAGAAGCCGCTGGATGGAATATTGAACAAATATGACGTTAGATAGACGAAAGGAAGGACGAAGAAGCCAAAATAGACCAAGACGAGGGTCATTCGACCTATTTCGTCTGCTGTTTTGAAACCGTCTTCTTGGAGTGCCGCGAACGTGATGAGAATGGCACACATGGTTATCAAGTAGGTGATTAGGTCACAGATGAAGGAAGTGCCCCAGAATATGAACACGTTGACTCCTGACACAAATTGTAAGTGTTTAGATTTGCTGACGCGCTCTCGAATGTAAAATAGGATGTAGAAACTGGCCACAAAAGCCAATCCATATCCAATTTCTACGGCAATTTGGAATCCCATGATGTTGAATTGTAAATCGTCGAGCTGCAATAGCTGTGTTAGTACCAGGTGGAGTATGTTTGAGTACCAACCTGAGCGTCGATATTGAGAGGCAGTGGATGGTTGTAGAAACGGATGGACTTGTCTGCCCCTAAACTCTTCTTGTAGAACGTGTTCAAGACAAGACCCAGTGACAGAGAAATCGAATGGTAGGGATCTCCGTTGAACCAAGCCGTTGCAACCGTGTCGTTAAAGGATGCTCCCACGAGGTAGTGCATTTTAACATTAGCCGGAGAATCCACAGTCTGGTCATAAATGGTCGTGTTGAGGTTGTCGGTTGGCATCACCGTGTATCCCTTAAGCATGTCTTTGTAGGTGTCATAGTAACTATCTCCAGACGATCCTTGAAGAAGGGTAACCGGTTCGTCGTACGAGTCCAAGGATAGCGCCAACGAAGGGAACGTACTCAAGGGAACAAAACTCCTAGCGTTTAGAACCGTGATTACCAAAAGGGCCACAGGCAAAATAATCTGGATTATCAACAAATACCACGACCGAAGTATCGACAAAATCCGTTTCAAAAACATGGCTACAAACTGGTTCTTCATTAAAGGCCACCCACTCAAATAAGACGCTGCTAAGTTATTGAAGTTGAAAGCGTCAACCGTAACTGTAACATCAAACTGAAGAAAGGTTTGTAAAACCGTAGATTAACTCACTCGAGGTATCGTTTCCGTTCTGGTTTTTGTTGTACTTCTTCGAACTCTTATTGTCGTGGTCAGCTCCAACCCTGCAAACACTCGTTACTTCCAATCAAACACCTCTACACCCACTTACTTCATAAACACTTCCTCTAGAGTCGTAAGTGACACCCCGTAACTCAAAACCCCTAAAGAAGTAGTATTGTTTTCCAAATCGTGCAACATCTCTTCAAACTTCCCTGATTCGTGTTCGGACAACTGGTACGTCAGCTCAGACCCTACATGTGAAAACACTTCCACATCAGGTATGTACTTCCTCAACAACTGAGTAATATTGTCAGGTCGACAGTTCTGCGTGATATCCATGATCAAGTAGTACCCAGCACCGTACTTCCGTTTTAAAAAGAAACTAGAACCACAACATTGCATTTGCCCTCCGGTCATGATCGCGATTCTGTCGCCAAGCAAATCGGCTTCGTCCATAAAGTGGGTGGTTAGAAGTACCGTTCGTCCCTCTTTCTGTTTCTGGAGCAAGTTCCAAATAGCCCGTCTTGCTGAAGGGTCCATACCAGCTGTGGGTTCGTCTAGCATCACCACTTTGGATTTGCCACACATCGCCATACCGATGCTCAATTTCCTCTTCATTCCACCAGACAAAGTACTCGAACGGGCATGTCGCTTGTCTTCGAGCTCCAGAAGCTTAATGTAGTTGTTAATCTCTTGCTGGATTTCGTTGTTCTGCAGCCCTTTCAGTTTCCCGAAGAAGTACAAGTGCTCGTAGACGGTTAAGTTGTCGAAGAGAACATTGTGTTGTAGACACAACCCCATACTATCTCGCACGCTTTGTATGTTGGTACGAACGTCGTACCCGCTGACCATAGCGGTACCACCCGTCGGTGGAAACATTCCGGTGATCATCGACATCGTGGTGGTTTTACCAGCACCGTTGTGCCCTAGTAGTACCGTAATGTGGCCTTCATACATATCCAGATTGAGTTTCTTGACAGCTTTATTAGCCCCGAAGGTTTTCGACAAATTCTGCAGCTGTATCCCGATTGGTAAATTCTCGGTGAACTCTTCAAAATATTCACCCTTGTTTTTCGAAAAGACTTCGTTACCAACAGGGACGGACTTGGTGCACCAGTAGGAACGTTTAAACGGAAAGTACCAAGGTTGTGGTACCCCGAATTCTCCCGGGAAAATCGCTTCAATATAGAGCGCCAAACCCAAATATAGAAAAATGTCGAGCAGGAGCATCAAGAAAATGGAACCTAGAGTCAAATGGTCGTCGGGAGAGGTGGTACTCCACATGTTGCTCCACTGCGACCCTGCAACACCCACTTGGAGACAATTCGGTACGACTTTGATAGTTACCTTCTCCGACGGCTTCGAATTTAAGCATCGCGGAAATTCCAAAGGAGAGTCCCGAGTTGGCCAATAAGCTTGAGGCTAAAGCTGCCCTCAGAGACACCGAGTTGGACTGGGTTTGGAGAGAGTACGGCAGATAGGTTAGGAAGAACACAAGACTGCCTACTGCAGTTGCCGTGTTGGCTACAAATCTCCATTAGTACTACATTGGTACTACCATCTAATCTTACCTTTAGAGAACCATACGCTAATGAAAAAAGTAAACGTGATGGTACTAGCAGAAAACAGAAGGAAGAAAATAAGTAAGACACTTGGATCAGTGTTTGTGAAAACCGGTGCGTTTCCTATTTTAACCGTTAGAACAATAATTATGAGGATGATCGCCAGAAGGAGGATGATGAAGCTGCGTAGGAACCAGGCGACCCAGTGGAGCCACCCAGGCAGACCCATAATTTTCATGGACTCCTTTAGCTGCTTCTCTTTTTCTATTGTTATGGCTCGGATGGTGTTAACGTAGTTGTACATGAAGCTTATCATTATCATCAAGGTTACCATAGTTTCCATCTGGTTGGCGTAGAACAAATCGTCTAACCATTCCGGATAAGGGAATCTGTTCATTTGTAACTCGATTTCTGGGTTTCCAGGGTCACCATTATTCAAAAGAGCAAAAGTAATTTCTTGTTGAAAGTACAAAAATCCTCGGCTCAAATACTCTAGAGGAAGAGGGTTTAGTGTGTAAAAATAGTTAAAAGTGGGTAGAAGTCGTACTTGGTTCGATGTCAAACGAGGTGTCTGGCTCTCTGGGTCCGGGTGTTTGGAACAACGGGAATATTAAATTCGTGAACCATTCCTTCTTGTCGTCGCCTTGTACAGTGGGTAGTCTGGAAGGTTCAGGTAAGAAACGTAGATTGACGTTAGGGACAGGGTTTACCTTATGGTGACTTCGACATCGGAAAGGGCGTCTCTGCTGGATATCCCTTTTAGTTGATCATTGAAAAGTACCACCACAGTGAGGTTGTTAGCGTATTCTGTGTCAGCGTCTATAGCACCGTTTAGATCAGCTGCCGATTCGTATTCTTGTACTACATTGGGAGAGTTAGGGCACCCTTTGGTAAGAACCGATTGTAGAACCTTTTTGAGTAATGGGCTGCTGGGGGAATAGGCAGCAGTAAGTACCGTAGAAGGCAACTTGGAGCAAAAGGTTTGGTACTCTTGGGTGGTGTTAACTACACTGAACGGGTCATAAAATTTCGGCCCCTTTTCCGTCACTGTGATCATGATCCTTACAGAAACCAGGATCATGCATATTATTACAGGATAAATGATCTCGAAGGCGGTGTGAATCGGACGTCTTTTAAGCAGAGTCCAGTTCTTCCACATCAAAAGTAGAAACTTGTTCATTTGTTTGCCCATTTTTCTGAAATAAAGTAGTAGATCTAGTACAAAAATATTTCAGTTATGACGACTGAGATAAGGGAATTATCAGTTGTTTTAAACGCTACTTGGAAGTGTCTGCTGAAAAATGCAACGATTAACGGAAAAATGTCTCTGTAAATTTGTGTCAAGTAACAAGAGATACAAATCAATATTATGTTTCTAAATTTACGTAAACTTTGAAAAGTTTGTCAAAAAAATATACAACTACGCTGAATATTAGTGCAAGCACTAGCTATTAAAATTTTCGCTTGTGGTGATTAACTTACTTTAGTAGCAGATATTAACACCATCCAAAATTTACTGTTACATGTATTACTGGTATATATGTTGATAAAATCTGCTCATCTGGTGATAAAAAAATCGATTGAACTTGACAATTAATCGCCAACATAGTTCGTCTAAACTAACTAATTTTGTATACTACTTACCAAAATACAGTGCCAAATTTTTCACAAATAAACAGCCACGTTAAAAATTCTGGTAGTGCCTTTTGTTTGTGTTAATCACCATTCGTGACCACACTTCCAGTCACACTTTTAGAGACTGGCGAATTAATGCTTTATTCTCCAGTACTCGATACCTATATATAACAATGCGTCTCGTTGATAAGATAGAGTTATTACGTAAATTTTCGACTCTCTTACTCACCTAATTGAATAACTGGATTCCGACGAAAATTAAGCACTACAGACGTCCACGACTGATTCAATATTTGTTCTGTTTTGACTAAAAAATAGTACGTGAGTATTTAAGATCTTTCAACATTATTTTTTGTTTTGAGTTATTTACGTGTAGAAATGCGATTTCTGGGTAACCGACTTGAGTCAGCAGCGATTTGAATTTTATTTATTATCAAAAATAATGGTCAGTCAAAAGTTTTAGTATTTTTATTTTTGTGACAAGGATTTGGTTGTCATTTGTCTGTTTTTTGTGTATATTAAAACACATGCGACTGGGTTTATCATAATGAAAACAAAGGTTGATATTTTTAGCTTGTCATTGATTTATTCATTTTCATTTTGATCTTTTTTTGTGAATCCACGACTAAAAAGTAGAATAAAGAAGCCATTGCATGACTCACTTTCATGTAGCTCACGTTCATCACTCTGACGTACCTGGATACTAGCTAGTGACGTTAGTAATTATTGTAATTTTCTTTCATTGCTAGAAAAATATACCGATTTTATTTTAAGTTTTCATTTTTATCTACGTTGACTAATCGACCAACTGTATAATTACGTGCACATTTGTAATAATATGCTCATAAACTATTAAGCACGTTTCACTTGAAGTCATAGGGTTTTCCTTTTTAGTTAACAATGTTTCATTTTCAGTCACGTGATATTTGCCACAGGTTTTAAAAAAAATATGATCAGCGTTGTTTGCAACTTTGTTGCCATGTAAATTGATCAAAGACAAATTTACGCATTTACCAGAACTTCCGTCTTTTTTGTTTTAAATAAACATAACACAGCAAGAACATTGTTAGGTTTAAAAAATAACATATTTTACAATTGTATTTAATAAATTTTTCTTGATACCATTTTACAATAGCTTGTATGATTTTTTTGCGATGATGTCTCAAGGATAATAGTTTTTTAATCATGCGATAGATTATTTAGAAACGTCAAATCTGTTGTTATGTGATGTATTGTGTTACAATTACCAGCAAAGGTACGCAGCATGGGTGGTACTTTGAGGTACCATCAAATTCTCTATACTATCTCTGTTTTGCGTGATTTTTGGAATTTTTTTACTGTTTTTGTCGCAGGAATCTGGCCATGACTCGTGTGGAGTGCGTTAGTTAAGATAAAAGAATTAGAAGTACCTACACAGACTAAGTACTTACGTGAACTATTACTATTTTGTATGATATGATATAAGTGATAACAACCGGATAACATTCATCAAAATTCTAGACTATTTTGCTTGTCAAAATTTCCTCATGCTTTGAATATACATTTACGGATATTCAGAAAATTTTGCTGCAGTGTAATTATGACACACTCTATCGGTATCTTAAACGTTCGTCTAAAATTAAATTTTCAGACTTTATTGTAGGCATTTAGTTAATGACATCTAGATGCCAAGCGACGATCGGAGATAACAGTACATGTGACTCCGATATGGGTTGATTTGGATTATGTTTTCCTCTGAATTTAATTGTTGTTTGCATTATCGGCGATTACTAGGTACTAAAGCATGTGATGAGTCACTCATTATAGTTTTTTCGTAGAGAAAATACAATTTTGTACTCGAAGAATTGGTTCCACAATATTTGTTTTTATAGTTAAATGCAAAATAATAATGTAGAGGTGTTGATTTATTTTTTTTGGTTGGTTTTCTTTTATGTATTTCATATAAATCTGTCATATAAGTTAATAATTGATTAAAATTAAAAAGTATCACTATTTGCCAAAATAAAGAAAAATATTGTGCATTATTTTCGTGATAATTTTACAAGTTTAAGAAAAAACTCAAAAAAATAAGATTAAAAAAGTGACAAAAAATGCAGCAAAATAGACACAAAATCTCAATCACAAAGTCACAAAGAATGTGAGAAAAAAAGACGACTGTGATAAGAGGAATGAAACAACAAAACATTTTTTGCGACTTTCGTTTTTTGGTAGACTCTTCCAAGTTAAAACCAGTGGTGAAAATAACACTGCTCTGGCGTTTTTGACTTGCAATTTTTCGATTTTCAAAATTTTAAATTTTCCAACTTTTGAACTTTTCAATTTTTGATTTTAAAATTTTTCTATTTAAAATTTCACAAGTTAACAGTGTTAATTCTTCAATTTTTCGATTCTGTAATTTTTCATTTTTTCAAATTTTCGATTTGAAAATTTTTGTTTATTTTTGCAATTTTTCGATTTTGCAGTTTTACAGTTTTTCATTTTTTGCCTTCAGTGTTACGAGTTGTCATTTTAAAATTTTTCAGTTTTCAATTTTCCAAATTTTGCATGTTTTGTTTTGCAATTTTTGGATTTGCAGTTTTACGAGTTTTCAATTTTCACTTTTTCAGTTTTTCTTTTTTTCAATGTGAAAAGGTTCAATAATTTTTGGACTTTTTCGGTTTTCAATTGTTTTGGTTTTCCAAATTTTAAATTTTTTTCAGTTATATTTTGTCAAAACTTTTTCATTTATTCAATTATTCAATTTATCGATTTTTAATTTTTCAATTTCTCGATGTTTAGTGTATCAATTTTTCGATTCAATTCGTCTTTTCTTCTTTCCAATTTTCAATTCATTAATTTTTTTCTATTTTTAAGTTTCTCGATTTTTGGTTTTTCAATGCCAGTTTTTCGCTTCTTTAGTTCTTCGATTTTCCAGTTTTTCGATTTTGCAATTTCTCATTTTTTAGTTTTTTGATTTTTGAATATTTCCGATTTTTTAGTTTTCCAATTTTTTATTCGAGTTTTCAATTTTTTGATTTTTACCTTTTCGAATTAAAAAATCAAAAATGAAATGACGAAAAAGTATGTGAAAAATGAAAACTTTGAAAAATCTAAAAATTGGAAATTAAGAACGTGAAAAATTGAATAAATGAAAATTGAAAAATCGAAAAATAAAAATTGAGAAACTTAAATATCGGAAAAAATTGATGAATCGGAAAATTAGAAAGAACAAAAAACGAATCGAATCGAAAAATTAGACAACACAAAAATTGTAATCGAACTGTAATTGAAATCGAAAATCCAAAAACTGCTAGATTACAAAATTTAAAAATTGGAAAATCGAGTATGTAATTGAAAACTCACAAGGATAAAAACTGAACAATTGATCAAGCAAATATTATAAATTATAAAATCGAAAGAAATATTGAAAAAAACAAAGGAAATGAAAAAACGAAAAATTATGACATAAACTCGAGAAAATGAAAAATAAAAATCGAGAATTTGAAAAAATTGGAAAATTGAAAAGTGAACATTGAGAAACTGAAAAATCAAAAAATGAAAAATTATTGATATCGAAAAATTGCAAAATTGAAAAACTTGGAATTTGAGAAATAGAAACATTGAAAACAAAAAATGAAGTTGAGACAACGAAAAATTTCGGAATCGAAACATTGAAAAAATATTGAAAATGAAAAATGAAAAATTGTGATATAAATTCTATAAAATGAAAATTAAAAATCTAAAAAATGAGAAACAAAAATCAAGAACTTGAAAAATTGAAAAAATTGAAGTTGGGAAAACGAAAAATTACGACACCAAAACATTGAAAAATGGGAAAATTGAAAAATTATAGAAAGCGAAAAAATGAAAAATTATTATATAACTCGATAAAATGAAAATTAAAAAATCGAGAAAATGAAAAATAAAAATCAAGAACTTGTAAAATTGAGGAAAGGAAAAATTGAAAGATTTGGAAGCTGAGAAATTGAAAAATAGAAAAAAAATTAAGTTAGGAAAACGAAACATTACGACACCGACAAATGGGAAAAATGAAAAAATAAAGAAAACGAAAAAACGAAAAATTGTATAAACTCGATAAAATGAAAATGAAAAAATATGAAAATTGAAAATAAAATTCAAGAACTGGAAATACTGAGGAAACGAAAAATTAAAAAATACGACAAGAAAGCTCTGAAAGAGGTTACAAAAAATACGACTAGAAATGTGATAAAAAAGGCGAAAAAGGGCGTAAAAAACATTACAAAAAAGACACCAATGAAAATGACAAAAATCCAACAAAAATAGGCGCAGAAAACGACAAAAAAATGTCAAAAACGGCTACGAAAAAGGAACGATTTTAAAAAGCCAAAAAAAAAGGAATCAGACAAAAAAAAGGCTTAAAAAGACAACGAAAAAATGCAAAACAAGGACAAGAGAATCACCAAAAAATACCAAAATAAAGGGCAGAAAAAAAAAAGCACCAATAAATGTACCAAAGAAAATACACCTAGAAAAGGCATCAATATAAACGATAAAAATCGTAGCAAAAATAGGCGCAAAAAATGCTAAAAAATTTCTGCGGAAGGGCGGGAGATACAAGCAAAGAAAGGTGTAAAAAAGGTCGACAAAAATTGCAAAACAAACAAAAAAATACTCTAAACAATTGAAAAAAAGATTTAAAAAAATATACAAACAAAATCACTAAAGATTTGATAAAAGAAGCTACAAAAAAATCGAAACAAAAAAGATGACACGAAAACGATTAGAACAGTAAAAAAGGCTGCACAGAAGGCGACAAAAAATGGGGACATAAGAAAGGTACCAAAAAATGCTACAAAAAGTGATAAAAAAAGACGGAAATTAAAGATGACAAAAAAATTTCCAAAAAAGGCTTTTAAAAACAGGACAAAATGGACTACCAAAAATCGTGAAAAAAGCTACAAAGGAAAAATATAGCAATAAAAACGACAAAATCTTAGCAAAAATAGAAACAAAACAAAAAACAAAAAACGCGACAAAAATTGTGAAAAAAAAATGGCTACGGAAAAAAGATGGAAACAATGATAAAAAAAATCAATGAAATAAAGGTTGAAGAAAGGTCTCAAAAAATTACGAAAATGCCACAAAAATTAATGAAACGACAAGAAGGTTTAAAAAATGTTACCAAAAAGTAATAAAAAAAAACTATTTAAAAAGCAATAAAAGAAAATTCAACAAAAAACGACTAAATAGGCGACAAAAAAAAATTTTAAAAAATTGTAAAAAAAATTACAAAAAAAATCTCCAAAAAACACCAAGAAAAGGGCTCAAAAGAAGACACCAATAAAAACGACAAAAGAAGAGAAACTGAAAAATGAAAAGAGAAACCACAAAAAAAAAGGCAACAAAAAACGAATCTGCCAAAAAAAGACGTAAAACAGACAACAAGAAAAAAATGGCAAAAAAAACAATGCTGCAAAAATGGAGAAAAAAGTAGAATTAAAATAATGACAAAAAAATTACGAAAAAATGTAAAAACAGAAACGACACAAAAAAGGCGAAAAAGTTCCGCAAAAAAACACAAAATCGATCAATAAAACGAAAAAGCGGAAAAACCTATAATAAAAATCGAGACCAAAAGGGTACTTACGATGGTCCCAAAAAATGTTACAAAAAAAGCGATCAAAAATGCTACAAAAAATGGAAAAAGGATAAAAATAAAAAAAAACAAAAGAAAGGGCACCAAAAAAGGATTACCAATAAAAACGACCAAAATCGTAGCAAAAATAGGCATAAAAATGGCAAAAAGTGGCTGCGGAACCGTGGGGAGCACAAGTAAAAAATGGCATAAAAAATGTCGATAAAAAGGACTTCAAAAAAGACCACGGAAAATTGTTAAAAGCGAGAAATGCACTGAAAAAGCGATAACAAAGAGATTTAAAAAAAAATACAAGAAAGAATCGCTAAAAATTCGATGAATGAAGCAACAAAAAAAGTGAAAGAAAAAGATGAATAAAAGAACGACAAGAAAAGACGGTAAAAAAAGCTACATAGAAGGCGACAAGAAATGGGACCATAAAAAACTCTCAAAAAAAATGCTACAAAAAAAGTGATGAAAAACAGTGAAAAGACGGAAAATAAAGATGACAAATATTTATCAAAAAAAGTACAAGCAGAAGGGGTAAAAATGAACTACCAAAAAGGGCGAAAGAAGTTCCAACACAAAAGACACCAATAAAACCGACAAAAATCATGGCAAAAATAAGAGCAAAAAAACAAAGATGTGAAATAAAAATGGCAGAAAAACGGCCAAAAAACCATAAACTTTTTCTTTCAAGTAATAAAAAAAGCAGTTTACAAAAGCAATAAAGGAAAAGGCAACAAAAAAGGCGACTAAAGAAACGAAAAAACGACAGAAAAGCGACAAAAAAAGGGGAAAAAAAATTACGAAACAGCGATTCAAGAAAAAAGCAACGGAAAAGACGACAAAAAGAACTATCAAAAATACCCCAAAATAAAAATCGCCAAAAAACCACAAAAATAGTAACAAGACGGAAAAAAAGTTGACCAAAAAAACGACAACACGTTTTTACATTCTGTTAATTTTAAAACTATAACCTATATAAACTATATTTTTCATCACTCATCAGTTTCAGTGAAAAAATGTGTTTTTTAAATTCCACTGCAACCGACTCACACTCATGTACGTGCGCCCTTGGCAATGTTATCAACTACAACTGACCACTCGAAAAAATCTCCGTGACTAATATCAAAACTCAACAACACTGTTTGCAGTGGAAAAAGTGTTGGCATTATTTTTCAGACAATCTACAACATGACAACTTTTTTCAAGTGAACATAACAATATTTACAGTGGTTGTTTTTATGTTTATTAGATGAAACCGATACCAAAACATAAAATGAATCATGCATTGTAGTGCGATAAAGTGATAACGATTGTTATGGCACTTCTTACGCACAATGTAGTTGTCGTTTATGACTTTCAAATGATCGCTATCCAGGTGAGTCATGTGTTGAAAATCTCAGTGTCAAATCGTCAAAACCAAAATTTCTACTAAAATTTTAAATAATCTCGACATCAAAACTTTGATTTGACTTTACTTGAAAACTAAATGTGATTAAAGTGTCAATGATCAACATGATTGTAGTGCCAATACTTTGTAAACTCTCATACCTACCTCCTCATTCTTCCCTTTTTTAATCTTTTTAATACTGTGCAGTGTTGCCGGTTGTAATTTTCCAAAAGAAGGCACTTTTGGTGTTTTTTTAATTGACAAAGATTGTACGCAAACTGTTCTAACCTACCTCTACTACAACATTAGTAAGTTATTGATTTAAAACCCACAAAGAGGTCAGTACGATGTTTAATAAATCAATCCTTTCCACGTGTATTTCATCAACCCTGAATACATTTGAATTGAATACGGTTCGGAAAACTCCGCATTACTTGCTTTCTGTGGTATTAATCTTAGATAACCTAAACATTTTGATTGTCTTTGAGAGATTTTTGATTATGCGTTGACACCAACTTAACCCCAACCATTCACAAACAAATCAGTTTTATCGATTTGTTAAAATCTCAAACGGAAATTACTCACACCTGTCTTAAATGAAAAATAATGCACAAGTGACTTGCATTTCACGTACTTAAACAAAATAAATGATGAATCACACGTGTTGATGAGATTAACAGATAATTACAACAACAAGATGGTGCCCCGCTGCGTTATAATGTATTCGAATAATACAAACTTAAATTTTTTTAATATCTATTTTTACAATGAACAAAAAATTAAAAAACCCTAATTCCGTTCGTAAACTTGCTGCGACTTGTCCATGAACTGCTTAAAACCTGTCGTCATTTTAAAGGGTTTACTCTCACTACCATCGTTAAGAGCGGTGTCTTCGCAGAAGCAAATGAACAGAGTGTCAACAATCGTCTGGAAATGGATTTTTCAAAAAATATTTTTTTTATAATTAGCGACTTACCTCAAAAACACTAAATACGATCAAGACAATAAGCAAATTGAGAATGAAAGCGAAGACTGTGGGTAACACAACGAAAGATTCATTCTAGAAAAAAATCGGTTTATGTTTCACATAGTAAAAAAAATACTTACTAGGAAAATTCCATAAGCAATCGCTGTTGAAATTGCAAGAATCAAAAACTGGGTCATTGCTAGAATAAAATCGCCGACGTAATTGATAGCGATGACGCTTCCGAGGTTAGTGATTAGTAATTTGGCAGCTCTTCTTCCGGACCTGAGGAAGGACTGGCCATATATTGCTGGAACAATCGGTACAAGTGATTGGTGTTGGGGTCAAATGAGGTCAAAGTGGGCTAGAAGCCCCGCTACAAACTACTAAATATTTTTCCTACCCGTTTCTACATAGGCATTTTTCGACAAAAACTTCAAAAGTGCTTCGATATTCCCACAACAACAGTCCACAAGCCATCTTAATCTCGCGTTACTAATGAGGGATTTTATTAGCGCTTTAATGATAGCCACCAGAGTGATAATAAAGGAACCAAACGCTATAGTCCCTAGATGGAACCTCATCGTGTTGGTAAAACTGGTAGCTATGGGAGCTTTCAAAGGGTCGCTACAACATAGTCTTAATTTAAACCCTCGGTACCGACAGTCGTTTTACCCTTTGAAGAACCACTGACCCACACTTCCGGCTATCACCATATACTGACAACCCGCGAAGAACTGTAGCGCCCATATGGTAACAACCACGTTGAAAACCATGGTAAATTTCACCACTCCGTTAGTTTCGTAGAAATAGTTGCCACTGTTTTCGATTTCTTTAAGTTCTGCTGACGTTCCCATGAATGTTGTGGTGGTGACCAAGAGAGCTAATACCAAGAGTTGCAAAACCAGGGTCTATAACACAAAAATCAATATAAACGTTTTCAATGATGAAGTTGTACCAAGATTGGTAAAAATATTATTCCTGGCATGGCGAACATCGCTTTTGTGGTTTCTTTGTACAAGAGAATAATCAGCTGGAGCTTTCTGAACAGAAAAATGAATAGAATGGTGATACTGATGGTGAATATGGTTGATATGAGGGCAAGCGCTATAAATCCTGGCTTGTCGGGGTCTCCAGATCGGGTCTGAGTGACTGCCCACCTATAAAGAAAAAATGTCATCTATATCTATGTGAAATAAGTACGTACCAGAAAATTCCAGTTAGTGCAATTGCTACAATTAAGCTAAGAATGGAAACCCCCCAGACTAGGACTCCAGGGAAATATCTGAATAAAATTAAAGTCAAACTGCATAGAACTAGAAGAAGTTACTATTAGAGGATTGATCAAATTAAATTAGACACTACCTGTTGTAATAAGCGCTATGATTATAAACTTCCACCACAAGTTTAAGCAGTAAACCCAGAGGTCCTAAAAGAGTTATTTTTATTTTGGTTAAAAATTCCACTGCTTAGATACATACGACTGATTCTATAGACACATCTCCTGTAAATGGGTCTCCACCATAGCAGGAGTTATCACCTTGAATACTGCAAAAACCCATTTGTTACTAACTAATAAAACATAAAATTACTAACTACTTACTAGCCTGGTGGGCATTCATCCGTACACGATTTTTCATTCGTAAGTACATTAACTTTGACATACCTGAAACGAATCTTAAAATATCACCGTTTTTTTTTTTCAAAAAATAAATTACGGCATGTTTGTGTAATCCTGCCCTGAGCACTCCACTCCACTAACTTTTGAGTTTTTGACCCCACAAATGTTACCACAGCTATCAATACCATGCCTGATCCTCCGAATGTCCGATTTCACCAACGTATAAATCATGAATGGAACCAAAATTAACATCAAAATTCCAAAAATTACGAATCCTTTTTTGTCCGTAAGTTTGCGTTTTTCGGGCGGTATCGGCAGTTCGAAATCGGTTTCCTCGTCGGGATTGAGTTTTCGAAATTCGTTTAGCTGTAATAAGGGCGTCAGTGGAACGAAGCAATTTTTACATTCTTACCTCTTGCTCTCTCAAAATGCTCGACGTAGTCCCCATTTTGTGGTACCTTAAATACGAATAGTAGAAAATTTAGCACGGCTGGAATTCGCCAACATCGCTATTAAATTGTTAATTAAGTTCGCAAAAATTGTGTTTTGTTTTTGTGTAAATGTGTACAATGGAGGCATTCTAAACACGGTTTTGGTGAAAATTGTCTAAACATTTTTAACCTTGGTTGCGACGGCGTCACTTGTTACATATTTGGTTAAGATTAGAATTATTATCAGAGAAAGAACTTACTAGGGTAGAGTTTCAGTCCGGCGAGTTGTAGTGGCAGCAGGAATGACACAATTTTTCGTGAGTGATAGTGGTAATCTTATCGGCAATAAACACTACTCAAAATCGTCGTAATACGGGAACGTCTATTCTGTCTGTCTGTTTGTTTTCTTGATTTCGTGTTATCTCGAAATTGGTCTTGACATTTCTTGAAAGTTTACTCACTGATTTTGTTGTGAGTCATTTTAATAAGGTTTGGGTGTGATTTTTGAAGCCACCGCATCAAGGGCGTGTTTGATTAACATTTTTCTGAAGTTGTGGTTTAGTACAGCTGATAACTGGATTTAGATAAACCAAGTAATTAACTGCAGCAAGTGTCAACAAGTTTTGTATGTGAATAACATTTTTTCGGTCTATTGTGATGCCAACGAAAATACCACAGGGCCCCAAAAGTCTTTGAAATTCATCTAAAAATACATCAGGGGAGTCCAGGATTCTTTCAAATTCTTCAAAGAACGAAAACTCCATGGAACCTCAACATTTTTAAAAATTAGTTCAAAAACGGAACACCAGGAGAATCTCAGATTCTTATATTCGTCTGGGTATAAAACATCAGGGCACTCCAATATTTAATCAGATTTTTCCAAAAACAAAGCACATGGGGACCCCAAAACTCTAGAAGTCTTCAAGAATTCTTCAATTTTTTCTCATAATAAAACAATAAGGGCCTTTAAGACCACCAGGACATGGCAAAATTTCTTCAAGGTCTTCCAAAAACAAGACACCAGGGAACTCTAAGACTTGTTCGAATTTTTCTCAAAATAAAATACCAGAACTCTTCAATGTTCTGTAAAATTTTTCCAAAAATAAAACACTTGGGAACCCCAAGATTCCTTCAAATACTTGTCAAAATAAAACGCAACTGGCCTTCAAAGTTATTTAATATTATTCCAAAATTAAAACACTAGAGACGAAGGTTTCTTCAAATTTTTTCAAAAACAAAACATCAGGGCACCCCTCATTTCTTCAAATTCTTTAAAAAAACAAAACTCCAGAGGAACCCTAAATTTTCTTCAAATTCTTCCAAAAATACGCACACCAGAACACCTCACCTCAAGATTTCTTCAAATTTATTCAAAAACAAAACACCAGGGGACCCCCAAAATTCCTTCAAATCTTTTCAAAACAAAACTCTAGAAAACTTCAAGATTTTGTCTTTTTTTAAACAAAACGCCAAAATTCCTCAAAATAAAATACCAAGAGCCTCGAGAACTTTTTAAGCCACAAAATTCCTTCAAATTCTTTTAAAATAAAACATATGGTTACCGCAAGATTCTTTCAAATTCTTCCAAAAACGAAAAATCATTGCAGCCTAAGATCCCTTCGAATTCTTTTCAAAGTAAAACACTAAGGGTCTCCAAGTTCCTTTAATTTTTTTTAACTAAATTCCAGAGGATGTCAGAATTTTACCAAATTCTTTTAAAAATAGAACACTAGGGGATCGCAAAATTCTGTCAAGTTCTTCCAAAAATAAAATATCAGGTGTCCCCAAATTTCTTTCAAATTCTGCCAAGAATAAAACACCAGAGACCTAAAATAAAACATCGGAAACCTCGAGATTCCTTCAAATTCTTTTTAAAAATAAAAATTTTATTATTTTAAAAAAGGAAATTTCAACATTCTTTCAAAAAATGTCTCCAAAAATAAAACACCAGGGGCCCCCAGGATTCTTCAAATTTCTTCTAAAAGCAAAACATTAGGACACTTGAAGATGCGTTCAAATGCTTCTTAAAATTAATCACCAGAAGTCTTCCAAATTCTTTAATATTATTCCAAAAATAAAATTCTAGAGGACTCCATGATTCCTTCACTTTTTTTCAAAAATAAAACACCAAGGCACCCCCAATTTTTCCAGATTTTTCTAAAAAATAAAATTGGATGGAACTTCAAGATAGATTCCTTTGAATTTTTTTTTAAATGAAACACCAAGGCACTTCAATATTCATTCAGATCTTTACAAAAACAAAGGCCCAAGGAATCCCAAAATTGTTTCAAATTCTTTCTTAAAAAAAACGCCAGAACACCTTTACTTAAGATTTCTTCAAAACATAACACCAGATGACCTCCAAAATTCCTTAAACCTTTTCAAAAACAAAACATCAAGTGACTCCAAGATTCCTCAAAATAAAATACCAGGGGGCCCCAAAAGTTTTTAAAATTTGCCCAAGGGTAAAACACCAGGTACTCCAAAATTCCTTCAAATTCTTCTTAAAATAAAAGAACGGTTGCAGCAAGATTTTTTCAAATTCTTCCAAAGACAGAAAACCAGATTCTTTAGAAAACTTCTCAAAATAAACACGAAGGACCTCCAAGTTTCTTTAAAATTCTTTCAAAAACTCAACACCAGAAGACATCAGAATGCTTTCACATTCCATTAAAAATAGAACTCTCGGGATAAAATATCAAGATTCTTTCAAATTCTTCCAAAAATAAAACACCGGAAACCTCAAGATATCTTCAAATTCTTTTCCAAATAAAACACAAGGGAGCCCAAGATTCTTTCAAATTCTGTTAAAGACAGAACACGAAGGAATCTCAATATCAAAAATTTCTCCAAAAATAATACACCACGATCCCTCAGGATTTTTTAAAACTCTTCCAAAAACAAAACATTCGAAGATGCGTTCAAATCAAATTCTTCCAAAAATAAAACACTTGGGAACCCTAAGATTCGTTCAAATATTTCTCAAAATAAAACACAGCGACCCTTCAAAGTTATTTAAAATCATTCCAAAATTAAAACACTAGAGAACTATCAAGATTTCTTCAAATTTATTCAAAAACAAAACACCAAGGGACCCCAAAATTCCTTCAAATCTTTTCAAAACAAAACTCTAGAAAATTTCAAGAGTTTTTCTTTTTTTTTCAAAAACAAAACACCAAATGACCCCAAAATTTCTCAAAATAAAATACCAAGGGCCTCCACAATTTTTTAAATCACAAAATTCCTTCAAATTCTTTTAAAATAAAACATATGGTTACCGTATGATTCTTTCAAATTCTTCCAAAAACAAAGAAGTATTCGACTCTTTTGAATTCTTTTCAAATTAAAACACCAAAGATCTCCAAGTTCCTTTAAATTATTTTAAAAACCAAGTACCAGAGGATGTCAGAATACGTTCAAATTCTTTTAAAAATAGAACACTAGGGAATCGCAAAATTCTATCAAGGTCTTTCAAAAATAAAATATCAGGGGTCCCCAAATTTCTTTCAAATTCTGCCAAGAATAAAACTTCAGAGACCTCAACAATTTTCCGAATTTTCCTAAAATAAAACACTAAAGAATCGCAAAATTTCTTAAAATTTATTCAAGAACAAAACGCCAGGCTTCAAACATTCTTTCAAATTCTTCCATAAATAAAACACCAGGGGCCCCCAGAATTCTTCAAATTTCTTCCAAAAATAAAACATTAGAACACTCGAAGATGTGTTCAAATTCTTTCAAAAATAAAACACTAGGGAACATCAAGATTCGTTCAAATGCTTCTCAAAATAAAACACCAGAAGTCTTTAAAGTTCTTTAACATTATTCCAAAAATAAAACTCTAGAGAACTCCAACATTTCTTTACTTTTTTTCAAAAATAAAACATCAGGGCACCCCCAATTTGTTCAAATTTTTCAAACACTAGTGAACTTCAAGATTAGTTCAAATGCTTCTGAAGATAAAATATCATGAGCCTTCAAAATTTTTTAAAATTTTTCAAAAAATAAGACACTAGGGGACTCCAAGATTTCTTCAAACTTTTTCAAAAACAAAACACCAGGGGACCCCCAAAATTCCTTTAAATCTTTCCAAAAGCAAAACCCTAGAAGGCTTCAAGATTTGTTCTTTTTTTTTCAAAAACAAAACACCAGATGACCCCCAAGATTCTTCAAAATAAGATACCAGGGGCCTCCAAAACTTTTTAAAACTTTTCCAATGGTAAAATACCAGGAATTCCAAAACTCCTTCAAATTCTTCTTAAAATAAGTCATAAGTTTGCAGCAAGATTTTTTCGAATTCTTCCTTCTAATTCCTTTGAAAGTAAAGCACCAAATATCTTCAAGTTTCTTTAAAATTCTTTTAAAATCTAAACACCAGAGGACATCAGAATGCTTTCAAATTCTTCTAAAAATAGAACCCTAGGGGATCTCAAGACTTTCTCAAATTTTTCTAAAATTAAAATATCAGGGGTCCGCAAAATTCCTTCAAATTCTTTTCAAAATAAAACAAAAGAAAGCCCAAGATTCTTTTAAATTCCGTTAAAGACAAAACAGGAGAGAATCTTAATATTCGTTCAAAAATGTCTCCAAAAATAATATAACAGGGGGCTTCAGAATTCTTTAAAATTCTTCCAAAAATAAAACACTACGCAATTCCTACATTCATTCAAATGCTTCTCAAAATAAAACACCAGGAACCTTCAAAGATCTTTAATATTATTTCAAAAATAAAACACTAGGGACCCCAAGATTTCTTCAAGTTTTACAGAAACAAAACACAGATTTTTTTCAAATTCTTCCAGCAAGTAAGACTCCATAGAACTCCAAGATAGATTCTTTCGAATTCTTCTTGAAATAAAACATCAGCGCAACACAATATTCATTCAAATTTTCCCAAAAACAAAACACCAAATGATACCAAGCTTTCTTCAAGTTCTTCCAAAACAAAACACCAGGAGAACCCCAAAATTCCTCCAAATTCTTCCAAAAACAAAAATGCCAAATTTGTTCAAAAACAAAACACCAAGGGAGCCCTAAGTTTCCTTCAAATCCTTCCGAAAGCATAACTCTAGGAGACTTCAAGATTTCTTGTTTTTTTTTTCAAAAACAAAACACCAAATGACCCTAAAATTCCTCAAAATAAAGTTCCAAGCCCCCCAAACCTCTTTAAACAAAAAATCCAAAAATAAAAAATTGGATCCCTACGAATTCTTCTCAAATTAAAACATCAAGGGCTTCCAAGTTTCTTTAAAATCCTTCCAAAAACAAACAACCAGAGAACTCCAAGATACTTTCAAATTCTTTTAAAAATAGATCTCAAAATTCTCTCAAATTATTTCAAAAATAAAAAATTCAGGGGTCACCAGGATTCTTTCAAATTCTGCCAAAAATAAAACACCAGAGGACATTCTTTCGAATTTTTCAATAAATAAGACACCAAGGAATAAGGGGATACCAAGATTTCTTAAAATTTGCCCAAAAACAAAACGCCAGGTTTCATCATTCCTTCAAATTCTTTTCAGAATAAAACACTAGGGAATACCAAAATTCTTTCAAATTCCTTTAAAAACAGAACACAAGGTAATCTTAACATTCTTTGAAAAATTCCTCCAACAATAATATACCAGAGGCCTTCAGGATTCTTTAAAATTCTTCCAAAAACAAAATACCAAGGGACCCCAAGATTTCTTTAGGGTCTTCCAAAAACAAAACACTAGAGAACTCCAAAATGTTTTCAAGTTTTTCCAAAAACCAGACTCAATAGAAATCCAAGATACATTCTTTCGAATTCTTTTTGAAATAAAACACCAGAGCAACTCGATATTCATTTAGATTTTCTCAAAAACAATACACCAAAGAATCCCAAGCTTTATTCAAAATAAAACAAAGGGCCAGGGGACCCCAAGATTCTTCCAAATTCTTCCAAACACAAAACACCGAAGTTACCCCAAAATTCCTTCAAATTCGTCCAAAAACAAAAACGCCAGAGCACCTTAAGATTTCTTCAAATTTGTTCAAAAACAAAACACCACCCAAGATTCCTTCAATTCTTTTCAAAAACAAAACTCTAGAGGACTTCAAGAATTCCTCATTTTTTTTTTTCCAAAACAAAACAGCAGGTGAGCCTAAAGTTCCTCAAAATTAAATATCAGGTCTCAAAGAATACTTAAAATTTTTCCAAAAATAAAACACCAAGGAATCTCAAAATTCCTTCAAATTCTTCTTAAAACATAAAGTTACCCCAAGATTCTTTCAAATTCCTCCAAACATAAAACATCGTAGGACCCTAAGGTAAAATACCAAGGGCTTCCAAATTTCTTTAAAGTTCTTTCAAAAACAAAACACCAGAGGACTCCAGGACACTTTCAAATTCTTTTAAAAATAGAGCACTAGGAAATCTCAAAATTCTCCCAGTTTTTTCCAAAAATAAAATATCAGGGATCCCCAAGATTCTTTCACATTCTGCCAAAAGTAAAATACCGAAAACCCCAAGATTATTTCAGATCGGTTTGCAAAATAAAACATTAGAACCCCAAGACTCTTTAAAATTTCTTTCTTTCAAAAAACACCAGCGTAAAACGAGGTTTATTATTTTTTTTTTTTCAAAAATAAACACAAAGGGCCTTGAGAATTCTTTCAAAGCATTAAAAAAAAAACACACCAGTGGGCCTCAATATACTTTCAAATGTTTCCAGAAATAGAACATCAGAGATTATCAAGTACACATTTTAATCGGCCAAATGTGCTTTAAAGAACAGAAATTGTGTAATTTAACAATTTATCATAAAAAAATCTTACAAAGGGTTAGATAAAATTTGTTTTTGTAATTTGCGTTTTGTGATAACTTCTTTAAAGTAAAAACCAGCTGACAAACAAGTCACCCATATGGACAATGTAAAATATTTTAAAGCAGAAAACCAAAGAGAAAAATTGTCCTCTCAGCAACTACAACAAGCTTAACTTTCAGTGGTTATGTTTATACGTTGAAAGAACTTCATGTATCAATGTGTTTGATTTGAATTCGTACACCACAAGTTTAGGAGTCTATAATGGTATATCATAAAAGTGTCAATTTAAAACACATGTTGTATACAAGATTTATTGTCCAGTATCAGATCAATATACACACAAATATTATAAACATTGTTATCTATCTACAATTATTACATCATAGATTAATAATTAATATTAGGAACTAGATCATTCAATTGGTTCGGCTTACAAAAATAACCCTACTTAAACAAAATAAAAATATTAATATCAAAAAAATAGTGCCAAATGGCAGATCCGAAATAAGCACTTAGACACATAACTAAAGTTAGTTTATAAATATAAACATTTATGTGCGTGTTTATTAAACAGACGAGATACGAGGTAGGTTTGAACCTAAAATAGTTTGGACGTTGCTTTAACAAATATCACACAGAATGACGCTACAAGAATATCGGAAGGCAGTTATTTTGACACAATATAATTGACGCCTTCTATAATTTGTACATAGATCAAGAGGAACGAACTACAAACTAGTTGGCACTGACTCGTAATTTGAACTTTGAATTACGCTCGTTAAATACTTTGCATCTTCAGGGTATAGATGAAGATGCAGAATTAGACATAGATTTTATTCTGTAACTGGTTGCGGCTGCCCTTTCTTCGAATTTTCGATAAACTCCATCAGACCTCGAGACATGTAGTAGGGTCTTGAGATACCGTCATTCATGATTGAGTCTTCACAGAAGCAGATGAAGAGGGTGTCGATGATGGTCTGGAAGCATTGGTTAGTTATTAATAGTTTGTACTGTGCTAGGTTGACTCACTTGGAAGGTCCCAAATATCACGCAAATAATGACAATGTTAATGACAAAACAGATGGATGTAGCTTCTTTTGGATCATGAGTATCCTGAAAAAAATTCACGTTAAGACAGTGTAAAACTGTGTTATAAAAACGTTACCTTAAAGAGTGCGAACGAAATTGCTGAGGCTAGTACAGCTACAAGAGCTATAATTACACCCAAAATAAAATCTCCGGCACAGCTTATCACGACAATGTTAGCAAGATTTTTCAGAAGTAGTTTTGTGGCTCGCTTGGCCGATCTCAGAAAAGACTGGCCATGAATTGCTAAAACATTTACATTTTTACTTCCCGAGCGTAAGCAAAGGAAGTATTGTAATCGAGTCCGTCGGCCGACTCTCTACTTTTACGTTTTCTCGATCTTTCATGACCCCTAGAAGACGAAGAAATAGGTCTCCCATTTCCGTCTGTCTGTCCGTCTGTCCGTCCGTCTGTCCGTCAGTCTGTCCGTCCGTCTGTCCGTCCGTCTGTCCGTCCGTCTGTCCGTCCGTCTGTCCGTCCGTCTGTCCGTCTGTTGTCCCGGATTTTTATTAGACAGATAATCTCCGAAAGTACTCGATCGATTGTTGTGAAATTTTGTACTTATATTAAGAATATCATGTAGATGGTAAAACGCTAACCAAAATTTGTCTAATCATCCCCACCACTAATGCGATGACGTCACTTCAAAATTGTACATAGTAAATGGGTTTTCAATTGTATAAAATAACATAGTCCTACACATGTAGTTTACAACTCCGAATCGACTTTTCACCCGAAACGTCCAGATTTTTGGAAAAAAAATCAAAATTATAAAACAACATTTTGAAATTTAATTTTTAATCTGCTAACCAGAATGCTTTGAAATGTTGCAGATGTTTTAAGGCTATAAAGAGCATCATAAATCTTTAGTCAAAAAATATTTGCTTATCCCCTCCAAAAACTTGATGACGTCAGCTCAAAAATTTGTGGAATAAATCATATCTAAAATGTACAAAATATGATGAGTCTGTACTTGTGATCTATCACTCCATTCATATTTTTTGGATTTGCATATACAGGGTGACTCAAAAAAATTAATGAATGCGTAAATATATTTTATTGATTTAATCAGGAACTACAAAACGGAATGCTCTGACATCTTGCAGATGTTTTAAGGTTATAAAGAGCATAATAAATGTTTAGTCAAAATATATTTGCTTATCCCCTCCAAAAACTTGATGACGTCAGCTCGAAAATTTGCCGAATAAATCATATCTAAAATGTACAAAATATGATCAGTCTGTACTTGTGATCTATCACTCCATTCATATTTTTTGGATTTGCATATACAGGGTGATTCAAGAAAATAAATGAAAGCGTAAATTTATTTTACTGATTTACTCAGGAACTACAAAACCGAATGCTTCGAAATCTTGAAGATATTTTAAAATTATCATAAGCATGGTAAATTTTTGATCAAAACGTATTTGGTCGTCCCCCCTAAAAAATTTATGACGTCACCACAAAATTTTGCTGAATAAATCCTATCTAAAATGTACAAAATATGGTGAGTCTCTTCTTGTGATTTATCATTCCATTCAAATTTTTTCGATTTGCATATACAGGTGACTCAAAAAAATTAATGAATGCGTAAATTTATTTTATTGATTTAATCAGGAACTACAAAACCGAATGCTTTGAAATCGTGCAGATGTTAAGGTTATAAAGAGCATAATAAATTTTTAGTCAAAATATATTTGGTTATCTTCTACAAAAAACTGATGACGTCAGCTCAAAAGTTTGCCGAATAAATCGTATCTAAAATGTACAAAATATGATGAGTCTGTACTTGTGATTTATCATTCCAATCATATTTTTTGATTTGCATATGCAGGGTGACTCAAAAAAATTAATGAAGGCGTGAATTTATTTTATCGATTTAATCAGGAATTAGAAAACCGAATGCTTTGAAATTTTGGGAATATTTTAAAGTTATTATAAGCATGGTAAACTTTTGTTCAAAATGTATTTGTTCATCCCTCCTAAAAAAATTGATGACGTCACCCTTAAATTTTGCTGAATAAATCCTATCTAAAATGCAAACAATATGATGAGTTTGTACTTGTGATTTATCATTCCATTCATATTTTTTAGATTTTCTTAAGAGGTGGTTCAAAAAAATTAATGAAGTCAATTTATTTTATTGATTAAATTAAAGGCAACGCTTATTATTAGTATTACACCCCAACCAACCCAATTTGGTAGACACAAAATTTGTTAAAGGAAAAACTCGGTTGAAACATAAGGGTAGCACGCTTATTTACATCGACTTTAACATTACAGACCTGCATTTGTTTTATGCGTTCACTTGGTTCCGCGAATGTGAAATAGACATGTTTATAATCAACCAATTGTGAATTTCACCGTCAAGAATTAAAATAAAACCCAATGTTTTATATAATAAGCGGAAGTCGAAGCAATAAAACCGATGGTCGTTTTGTTTACAGTTTCTCTGTTTGACTCTCACGTATGGTGTTACGCCTGTCATCTTAAATTAAGAATGTTTATACATACACGATTTTCAGTTGCCTCTGATACGTATACGTGAGTAAATTGTTTCGTTATTTTATTGATTATTACAAATCAATATTCAAAACGACCCAATTCATTTTCCCGAAAATTTGAGAATATAATAATTTTATTCTTAGTATTACACTACATCTATCCCAACTGATATACGTGTCCTTGCAAAAATGTTGATGACGTCATCACATTTTTTTTTAAATTCCCACTACAAAAATGTAATGAGAAAAAAAACACAATAGGCATGCAGTCGTCAAGTTTCCGACAGAGAGGGAAGTACTGTCTAAACTCTTTAGACCAATTTTTCTGAAGAAGCATACTGCGTTTTACTAACCCGTTTGTATATAAGAGTTTCCAGACAAGAATTTCAGGAGCATCTCTGCATTGTTGCAGCACAATTTCATGAAACACTTGCAGCACGCGTTTCTGAAAATTATCTTCAGAAGTATCTTCACTACGGCGAACAGCGTCATCAAGAAAGATCCGAATGCGATAGTTCCAAGGTGGTACTTCAGTGTAATTTTAAAACTAGTCCAGACTGGAGAATTCAACTGGTCTTTGTTTCTGGAAAAGTACCACTGTGCCACACTTCCAGCAATGGTCATGTACTGAATTCCTGCAATAAATCGCATAACCCAACTGGCGACGATTACATTGAAAACGATTGTGAAAATAGCGATTCCAGACAGTTGGTACGTGTACAGGTTTGGACCTTCTTTTGTCAGTTTTTGGGCGAACAACATCCAAAAAGTGGTAACTATGGCTGCTATGAATACAATAATTTGGATGAATGCTATCTGAAAATCAAATTTGAGCATCAGTGTGATTCTAAATGGAGTACTTACGAATATCGGAAAGAACACTATTGAGGGCATAGCAGCAAGAACTTTGGTTGTTTCTTTGTATAACTGAATAACCAAACCTATTCGTTTAGAGACGACCAAAAGAATCACCATCATTATAAAACAAAAAATTGTCCAAAAAATAACACTTGCAAGAGGCACTTGTTCCCTTGGTGGCCACGATATTTCATCGTTTTGGAAGTACAAAACCCTAAAAAACAAATCTAGAAAGGTTTTATATACTCGGATAGCGGTACCAATGATATCCTGTAATAGCCAATAAACCCAACATCGATATAGTCAAAATACCCCACACAAACGGAGCTGGGGCAAACCTTAGTAGTACCAGTGTGAGTACACCTAGAACTGTATACACCGGATTAGAAATTAATATTACTATACATTTAAGAAAATTCTAACCGATTGTGAAAAATATCGCCAAGACGTACCTCCACCACACGCTTTCACTTTCACCCATCTAGAAACAAACTGAAATAAGTACTATTAAGTAAAAGTACAAACTTAAAGTACCAATTCTTTGAAGTCAAGCGTATACGATCTTCCACCCAAGCTGCGGAACTCATTCCTGAACAACAATTTAGTACATTCGCCGTTTCCATCCACGTCTCTGGAAAAAAAAGGGTTCAAGATTTGGACAAGTTAGTACCGGGACTTACGGTTTCGATCTGAAATCTTTACCCGAGCAAGGAACACGTGGGCGTCGCGAGTTGTTGAGTCCACAGAAGTTTCCGCAGTTGTCGGTATCGTGAGTCATAAGTCTTGTGTCTACTGTCATCAAGGTGTACACTAGGCATGGTATCTGGAAGGCACCAAATGGAAAAAGCGGAAGGTAGCTAAATTTTCTTACCAAAAGTAGTATAGCAATTCCAAAAAACACGAATCCTTTCTTATCCGTGACAACCCTGTTTTCCGCTCGGGCGGGCACTTCCACATTTTCGATGGTGGTGTTGAGCTTCCGGAACTCGATCAGCTGAAACATGATTTAACATTTTTCCAGAATCCAGAATCCAAACCAAAATTTGATAAATTAAAAAAAAAAATTTGGAACCCCAATATTTTGAAAAACCTTTTTCCTGTCCCAGAAAATTTTTTTACAGTTTTTGGCTAACCGATTTTCCAGGAAGCGCAAGAAATTAGTTCTTCGCAAAAATGTTACGACAGCTGTGGTATTTTTGAAGTCTTTTAGTCTCAATCTATCGAAATCCATCTCCCGGGATTTTTAGATGTACTTTTAAACACATTCACCAAAAGCTCAATTTTACAATACACCTCTATATGAAATTTTTGAGCTTTTCATGAGCACTATCGAAAATTACTGAAAGAATCTCTTTTGTTAATTTCGGACTCTAGAAATTCTTTACGGCTTTATTTCTTCGAAAATCCCTACCATTTTTGAAAATCGCTACAACTAAATGTGACAAAATTTTGAGATACTCTGAAACTCTAATTTTGAATCCACCTATTTCGAAAATTAGTGGCCGTATCGACATTTTTTTTTTATTTTAGCAAATAGTGTTTTGTATAAATTTTTACAAGACGACTTCTACCAAAAAATTGGAATTGGAAAATATATCTTAGAATAATAATAATTCTTGAGTAAATTTATGAACATTTGCCTAGAGTAAAATTAATCCACTAAACTAAAAACATACTAACCTCCTCAGGCCTCATAATACTCGACGAAGACCCCATGATGTGGCTTTTCTCCTATAATACACGAAGAACCATTACTTCAAAAATAAAGACAAAAACACAAACTAAAATGCTATGTAAATTTCTATTTTTCTGGAAATCCTTGAATTATTTTAGACCACTTTTTACAACTATTGACTTTGTTCAGTTTTCTAATGAATGATGTCCTCCTAAAACTATGGCCGGTGTAGTTTTTCGGAAAGAAAACTTTCTACACTGTACTGTTTTAGGTCACAAGGTAAATAAGTTTTGTATTACAAATTAAAAATTTTATTTTCGTTGAGTTAGGTTCACAATAATTACACAATATACTCACTGTAAAATGTTGTAAAGGGCATTGTTTTCACCTTTATCGACTTTCGGAGATCAACAACAATATAAAATTGATGTAGATATACAGAAAATGTCTTAGTTTGCTGTGTCAAAAATGTATATTTTATGAAACAATAAATAAAAAAAATTTAAAAACTGATAAATCGAAATCCGAAAAGATTGGACAGTCCAAACATCACAAAGTTGAGAAATCGAAAATTGGAACCATCGAAAAATTAAAATTTTTTCAAAATCGGAAAGCCGAAAATTGAAATATCAAAAATCTAAGAAAATCCGTAAATCGAAATATCAAAAAATTTGGATGATCGAAAAATAAAAAAAAAATCGAAACATTGAAACAGAAAAATCCAGAAATTGAAAAATTCTCAAAATTGAAATGTTAAAAAAATTGAGAAATCGAAAAATCATCAGTACTAAAAGTTGAAAAATTAAGAATGCGAAAATTGGAAACTACGAAGAGTCGAAAAATCAAAACATCAAAAAATTAAAAAATCCAGATATTGAAAAAATCCCAAATTTGAAATGTTGAAAAATTGGGAATTCAAAAACTTAAAAAATCGAAAAGTCCAAAATTTTTTAAAATGAAAAAACTGAGATGTCGAGAGTTCGAAAATCCAAAAAATTACAAAAAAAATTGAAATATCAAACAAATTTAAAAACCTGTAAATGTTGAAAAGTGGAAAAATACAAAATTAAAAAATCTAAACACTGAAAAATAAAAAAAAGAAATCCAAAAATTTACAATTTGAAAAATTGAAAAATTTAAGAATCGCTAGATTGAAAAATTCCAAAAAATGTGGAAATATTAATACATCAAAAATCCGTAAATTGAAAATTTTCTAAAATTTAAATTTTGAAAAATTGAAAAATCTGGAAATCAAAAATTTTTTAAATCGCAAAACCCACGTGTGGAGGAATTGAAAACCCAAAAAATATATTGACATGTTAAAAAACTCGAAACGTCAAAAAATTGAAAAATCCAAAATTTTGTAAAATCGAAAAATGAAAAATTTAGAAAATCGAAAAACTGAAGAATTAAAAAAAATTATTCGAAAAATTGAAACATCGAGATGCTGAGAAATCGAGAAACCGTATAATTTAAAAACTGGAAAATCGATAAATCAAATATTGAAATCGGAAAAGACGAAAAATCGAAAGATGGAGCAATCGAAAAATTGGAAATTCCAAAAATTGGAAAATGCCCTCGAAAGACTAAACAGTCAAAACATCAAAAATTTGAGAAATTGAGAAATTGAAAATCCGAAAATTATATTAAGATATTAAAAAATTAAAAAATCGGACATTCGAAACGTCAAAAAATCGTAAAATTCAAAATTTGAAAAATCGAAAAATTTAAGAATCGGTAGATTGAAAAATTCTAAAATTGTCCAAACATTAAAACATCAAAAATCCAGAAATTTTATAAAATCGAAAACTGTAAAATTTAGAAAATCGAAAAACTGAAAAAATAAAAAAGAACAAATTGAAAAACTGAAACATCGAGATGCTGGAAAACCGAACAATTTGAAAATTGAAAAATCCATAAATCAAAAAATTTTAAAAGTGAAAAATTGAAAAACCCAAATATTGAAATCGGAAAAGTCGAAAAATCGAAAGATGGAACAATCGAAAAATTGAAAATTCCAAAAATTGGAAAATGCCCTCAATTGAAATGTGCTGAAAAATTGAGAAATCCAAAATTTGAAAAATCGAAAAGTCCAAAGTTTTTAAAAATCGGAAAACTGAGATGTCGAGAGTTCGGTAATTCAAAAAATTGAAATATCATAAAAATTAATAAATCGTAAAATCTAAATGTTGAAAAATGAAAAAATGCAAAATTAAAAAATTTAAACACTGAAAAATAAAAAAAAGAGAAATAGAAAAATTTACAATTAAAAAAATCGAAAAATTTTAGAATCGGTAGATCGAAAAATTCCAAAAAATGTGGAAACGTCAGAAAACCCAAACATTTTAACATCGGAAAATCAAGAAATTGAAAAATTCCTGAAATTAAAATGTTTAAAAAAGTGAGAGAACGAAAAATCGAACTACGAAAAGACGAAAAATCGAAAGGTTGAGCAGTCAAACCATCAAAAAGTTGGGAAATTGAAAATCCGAAATATATATTAAAGTATTAAAAAATTAAAAATTCGGGAATTCGAAACGTTAAAAAATCGTAAAATCCAAAATTTGAGAAATCGAAAAATCTAAAATTTAGCAAATCGAAAAACTGAAAAATTTAGAAAATCGAAAAACTGAAAAATTAAAAAAAGAACAAATTGAAAAATTGAAACATGGAGATGCTGGGAAACCGAGAAACCGAAAAATTTTAAATCTAAAAAGTCGATAAATCAAAAAATTTTAAAATTGAAAAATTGAAAAACCCAAATATTGAAATCGAAGAAGTCGAAAAATCGAAAGATGGAGCAATCGAAAAATTTTAAATTCCAAACATTGGAAAATGCCTTCAATTGAAATGTGTTCAAAAATTGAGTCATCCAAAACTTGAAAAATTGAAAAGTCCAAAGTTTTTAAAAATCGGAAAACTGAGATGTCGAGAGTTCGAAAATACAAAAAATTGAAATATCAAAAAAATTTAAAAACCTGTAAGAAACATCCAAAAAATCGTTAAATCTTAATGTTGAAAAATGGAAAAATGAGAAATTAAAAAATCTGAAGACTGAAAAATAAAAAAAAATAGAAATCCAAAAATTTACAATTCGAAAAAACGAAAAAAGTAAGAATCGGTAGATTGAAAAATTCCAAAAAATGTCGAAACATTGAAACATCAAAAAAAACAGAAATTTTGTAAAATCGAAAAAAAAATTGAAAAACTGAAACATCGAATGCTGGGAAATCGAGAAACCGAAACATTTAAAAACTGAAAAATCGATAAATCGAAAAATTTAAAAATTGAAAAATTGAAAAACCAAAATATTGAAATCGGAAAAGTCGAAAAATCGAAAGATGGAGCAATTGAAAAATTGAAAATTCCAAAAATTGGAAAATGCCCTCAATTGAAATGTGCTGGAAAATTGAGAAATCCAAAATTTGAAAAATCGGAAAACTGAGATGTCGAGAGTTCGGTACCTAATTCAAAAAATTGAAATATCAAAAAAATTAAAAAATCGTAAAATCTGAATGTTGAAAAATGGAAAAATGCAAAATTAAAAAATCTAAACACTGAAAAATAAAAAAAAATCGAAAAATTTAAGAATCGGTAGATCGAAAAATTCCAAAAAATGTGGAAACATCAAAAAACCCAAACATTAAAACATCGGAAAATCCAGAAATTGAAAATTTCCTAAAATTAAAATGTTTAAAAAATTGAGAAAACGAAAAATCGAACTACGAAAAGAAAAATCGAAAGATTGAGCAGTCAAAACATCAAAAAATTGAAAAATTGGGAAATTGAAAATCCGAAAAATATATATTACAATATTAAAACATTAAAAAATCGGGAATTCGAAACGTCAAAAAATCGTAAAATTCAAAATTTGGAAAATCGAAAAATGTAAAATTTAGAAAATCGAAAAGCAGAAAAATAAAAAAAAGAAAATGAAAAATTGAAACACCGAAATATTGAAATCCGAAAAGCCGAAAAATCAAAAGAAGAAGCAATAGAAAAATTGAGAATTCCAAAAATTGAAAAATTGACTAAATTGAAATGTTGAAAAATTGAGAAATCGAAAACTCGAAAAATCGTATAGTCCAAAATTTTTAAAGACGGAAAACCGATATGTCGAGAGATCGAAAATTCGAAAAATTGCAATATCGAAAAATTATAAAATCTGTAAATCAAAACATTAAAATATCGTATGATCTGAAACTTGAAAAATCGGAAAACGTAAATTTAAAAAAATCGAAAAACTGAAAAATCAAAAAAACGTGAAATCTAAAAATATAAAATTTATAAATTAAAAAATTTAAAAAATCGAAAAATTGAAAAATCCTAAAAGCCGAAAATTCTAAAAATGGTGCAATAAAAAAATTAAAGAATTGAAAAATTGAGATGCTGAGAAATCGGGAAACCGAAAAATTAAAAAATTAAAAAATCGATATTTAAATCGGAAAAGTTTAAAATCGAAAACTTGTAAAACCTAAATATTGAAATTCTAAAAGTCGAAAAATCGAAAAATTGAGAATTCTAAAAATTGAAAAATTCCCCAAATTGAAATGTTGAAAAATTGGGAATTCAAAAACTTAAAAAATCGAAAAGTCCAAAAAATTAGAAAACTGAGATGTCGAGAGTTCGAAAATCCAAAAAATTACAAAAAATTGAATTGTCAAACAAATTTAAAAACTTGTAAATCGAAACATCAATAAAATCGTAAAATCTAAAAGTTGAACAATGGAAAAATACAAAATTAAAAAATCTAAACACTGAAAAATAAAAAAAGAAATCCAAAAATTTACAATTTAAAAAATCGAAAAATTTAAGAATCGGTAGATTAAAAAATTCCAAAAAATGTCGAAACATTAAAGCATCGAAAAATCTAGAAAATGAAAAATTCCTAAAATTTAAATATTCAAAATTTGAAAAATCGAGAAATCAAAAATTTTTTAAATCGCGAAACCCACATGTCAAAAAATCGTAAAATCCAAAATTTTGTAAAATCGAAAAATCTAAAATTTAGAAAATCGAAAAACTGAAAAATTTTAAAAAGGACAAATTGAAAAATTGAAACATCGAGATGCTGGGAAATTGAGAAACCGAAAAATTTAAAAACTGAAAAATCGATAAATCGAAAAAATTGAGAAATTCAAATATTGAAATCGAAAAAAAACAAAAATCGAAAGATGGAGCAATCGAAAAATTGGAAAATACCCTCAATTGAAATGTATTGAAAAATTGAGAAATCCAAAACTTGAAAAATCGAAAAGTCCAAAGTTTTTAAAAACCCGAAAACTGAAATGTCGAGAGTTCGGTTAATCAAAAAATTGAAATATCATAAAAATTAACAAATCGTAAAATCTAAATGTTGAAAAATTAAAAAATGTAAAATTAAAAAATCTAAACACTGAAAAATAAAAAAGAGAAAGCGAAGAATTTTAAATCCAAAAAACCGAAAAATTTGAGAATCGGTAGATTGAAAAATTCCAAAAAATGTGGAAACAAAAAAACTTAAACACATCGGAAAATCCAGAAATTGAAAAATTCCTAAAATTGAAATGTTTAAAAAATTGAGAAAACGAAAAATCGAACTACGAAAAGACGAAAACTAGAAAGATTGAGCAGTCAAAACATCAAAAACTTGAGAAATTGAAAATCCGAAAAATACATTAAAATATTAAAAAATCAAAAAATCGTAAAATCCAAAATTTAAAAAATCGAAAACTGTAAAATTTAGAAAATCGAAAAACTGAAAAATAAAAAAAAAGAAAATGAAAAATTGAAACATCGAGATGTTGAACCGAGAAACTGAAAAATTGAAAAACCGAAATATTGAAATCCGAAAAGCCGAAAAATCAAAAGATGGAGCAATAGAAAAATTGAGAATTCCAAAAATTGGAAAATTGCCTAAATCGAAATGTTGAAAAATTGAGAAATCGAAAACTTGAAAAATTGTAAAGTCCAAAATTTTGAAAGTCGGAAAACCGATAAGTCGAGAGATCAAAAATTCGAAAAATTGCAATATAGAAAAATTACAAATCTGCAAATCGAAACATTAAAAAATCGTATAATCTAAAAGTTGAAAAATCGGAAAATGTAAATTTAAAAAAAAAATCGAAAAAAACGTGATTTCCAAAAATTTTAATTTTAAAAATCGAAAAATTGAAACATTGAAAAATCCAGAAATTGAAAAATTCCCAAAACTGAAATGTTTCGAAAACTGAGAAATCGAAAATCATAAATATTAAAAATTGAAAAATTGAGAAAACGAAAAGTCGAACTACGAAAAGTCGAAATATCGAAAGATTGAGTTATAAAAACATGAAAAAATTGCAAAATCAAAAATTGAAAAATTCCCAAAATTAAAATGTTTAAAAAATTGAGAAAACGAAAAATAGAACTACGAAAGGACGAAAAATCGAAAGATTGAGCAGTCAAAACATCAAAAAGTTGGGAAATTGAAAATCCGAAAAATACATTAAAATATTAAAAAAATAAAAAATCGGGAATTCGAAACGTCAAAAAATCGTAAAATCCAACATTTGAAAAATCGAAAAGTGTAGAATTTAGAAAATCGAAAAACTGAAAAATAAAAAAAAGAAAATGAAAAACTGAAACATCGAGATTATGAACCTTGAAACCGAAAAAATTGAAAAACCGAAATATTGAAATCCGAAAAGCCGAAAAATCAAAATATAATAGAAAAGTTGCTCAAATCGGAATGTTGAAAAATTGGGAAATCGTAAAGTCCAAAATTTTTAAAGTCGGAAAACCGATATGTCGACAGATCGAAAATTCGAAAAATTGCAATATCGAAAATTCGAAAAATTGCAATATCGAAAAATTATAAAATCTGTGAATCGAAACATTAAAAAATCGTAAATATCTGGAAGTTGAAAAATCGGAAAATGTAAATTTAAAAAAATCGAAAAAGTGAAAAATCAAAAAAACGTGAAATCCAAAAATTCTAAATTTAAAAATCGAAAAATTGAAACATTGAAAAATCCAGAAATTGAAAGATTCCCAAAATTGAAATGTTTCGAAAATTGAGAAATCAAAATCATAAATATTCAAATTGAAAAATTGAGAAAACGAACTACGAAAAGTCGAAATATCGAAAGATTGAGTAATCAAAACATGAAAACATTGAAAAATCTAGAAATTGAAAAATTCCCAAAATTGAAATGTTGAAAAATTAAGAAGTCGGGAAATCGAATCGTCAGAAAATCGTAAAATCCAAAATTTGAAAAATCGTAAAATGTAAAATTTAAAAAATCGAAAACTGAAAAATAAAAAAGAGAAATTGAAAAATTGAAACATCGAGATGCCGAGAAATCCATAAATCAAAAAATTTTAAAATTGAAAAATCCGAAAAGTCGAGAATTCTAAAAATGGACCAATCGAAAAATTGAGAATTCCAAAAATTGAAAAGTTGACTAAATTGAAATGTTGAAAAATTGATAAATCGAAAACTTGAAAAATCGAAAAGTTCAAAATTTTAAAAGTCGAAAAACCAATATGTCGAGAGATCGAAAATTTGAAAAATTGCAATTTTGCAAAATTAAAAAATCTTTCAATCGAAAAATATCAAAAAATCGTAAAATCTAAAACTTAAAAAATCAGAAAATGTAAAATTAAAAAATCGGAAAACTGAAAAATCAAAAAAACGAGAAATCCAAAAATTTAAAACTATGGCCGGTGTAGGTTTTCGGAAAGAAAACTTCCTACAATGTACTATTTTCGATCAATAGACAAAAGTCATTTGAACTAAGTCCATAATTTCATGTAACCAAATCCTGACCTTTTCTGTTTTGTTGTCTTCTACAACACTCACTAACAAAGAAATCACAAAATTTGGTGTTTTTTTTCAGTGATCAATGTGAACTCGTTTTATTACTTGTCAGAAAGACTTGAATTACATCTGATTTTATAAAAAAAACTTGTAGGAACACTATTTTTATCAACTTGAGGATCATTTTGCTTTAAAAACATTGACTCAATCCAGATTAATTAACACGTTTCAAAAATATAAAAACCTAAAAAAAAAGATAAAATCGATGTAAGGTTTCTAAAATTTCCTTTAAGTGTAACATTGTTCATTTTTGTTTAATACGAATTAAATAATAATTCGCTAGATTAATGTTCGTCTTATTTAATAGAAGTTATCCTAAAATTAAATTGAGTCAGTTGATTACAACGATTGACCACTAATGTTTGTGATTTTTTTTGTCAGGTTGGCAACGTATTTAAAATTTAATGGTTAGCTTCAGTTCAATAGTTTCCATAACATATGAAGCATTTAGGCAACCAGTTATACAGATGAGCGTGGTTTTTGCCATGCGTCCTTGGGCATTTAGTAAAGTTTAAAACTGAGAGGCGGCACGTTTTCATGACCTACTTCGATCATCTATAGAAACCCTGTATAACTTTTTTCCACAAACACAAAACAACAACAAGTACTTTTATTATCATTACTACACCAACTTCTACTACTCCTATAGTTGCTACAACATTAACATTAAGTCTACAATGAATAAATAAATAGCTGTCCATTCATTTACTCCTACTTACCACTTTTACTCAGCTAAAAAAATAACAATTTTAAAACCTTTAAAGCAAAAAATGGTGGTTTAACTCTCCTTTATTAAAAAAAAAAGAATTTCGGTAGGATCTGGCGCCAAACGTAGTCCAGCCTAAAATAAGCCACGCCCCATACATTGATTTTGTATGTGACATGGAGTAAAAATTAATGCTTGTGGCGCGAATTGTGGCATTCTTAATACAAAAAATTACAAAACACTTAAACTAGGAAAATTTGGAAAGAAAATTTTACCACAAGAATTCCTCTAAACTACTTTTTGATTGTGTACAGGGTGTCTGAAATGTGTGTAACCCAGTGTTTTCACGTGTAATAAAAAATAAGACATTTAGGTTTCGCTTATGAAATGATTTTGCAATGTATTGTTTTTTTTTTTTATTTTCTTTAATCTTATAATTTAAACTTTGGACAGCTTTGGACGGCCAAGTTCAGTAAAAAATGACATGATTTGCCAACGAAGCATTTTAAAGCGGAAACAACGAAAGCGGAAGTTGATTTGAAATAATTTAATACATTGCCTACCTAAAACGGTTAAAAGAACACAAGTCGTCTGTAGTGTCGTGTAGTGTGTAATGTATGTACAGCAGAGGACCGAATTGTGATCAATAGTCCATTGCGTAACCAAACTTAGCTGTTCTACTGCCATCTCTGACCATCAACCCCAACTGACGCGGTTTTCTTTAATGACCGCTATTTTGATTATCGTTTATTTTAACTTCGACCTTGAAATGAATATTTAATATTATAGTAAAAAATGGTTTACACAATATTTCTTAAACGTGTTATGATATCAGCATAAGTCCACAATGGACAATCATTTAATTCAGAACAAATCACGCGAATTAAAATCAAACAACAGTCCCATGCACTTCATAAATAGAAATGCAACTCAACATTCTTCTAATCATCAACCTTCACATCCGAATCAAGGACGCACACAGTTCCACTCGCGACCTCAACCTCAAATGCAACGCATACATCAGCAAAATACCGGACAAAGGAATATCTCAAACAGATTTCCGCGACAACCAATTTATCATCAAGTTCCTACAATGCCGAGCTATCAACAAAATTATCCGCAAAATCTTCAGCAAAATCAATACCCGAATCTTAACCAAAATCCGAATCTGAGGAATTTTGAAAGAAATGTATTCGCTCCAAATCCGAATGCGAGACACAATTTTCCAAGACCAATTGCAATGGAAACACAAACAATAAGAAATCAAGTTGTACCAATGGACACACAGACAGCCAGGCCAACTCAAAATTCAAATCAAAATCAAAGAAGAAAATACACCTTCGAAGAATTATATCACAACGACAATGAGTCACCTCAAACAAGTTATCTTCCATTTCCGAATGAACTTGAAGAAAATGAATCAGATGAAAATGGCACATTTGCACAATTTCAAGGACAGACTTTCGCAACAAGTGATTCCAATGAAGCTGTTATACCCAAAGAAATTTCTCCAAATCAAAATTTTTGGCTAATCCCGCCTCTCGAGGACCAGACTTAGCATTTCGCCCACAACAGCCTACAATCGAACTCAACAGAGACACAAACTACATTTCAAGATTACCATACATAAGGACACCGGAATTAAATTTAAAATTAATGATAGACACCGGATCAGCTAGCAGTTTGCTACGCCCTCAAGTCGCACAACAATTTTATCCTTCTTACATCAGAGAAGATGCATTTCAAATACATTCAGTTCACGCAACCACTCAACATTCAGAAAGCGTAACAATCCCAATTTCGCAAATTTTTGGAAGACCAGACATCAAACAAAAACATTTTCGATTTGACTTCAATCCTAAATACGATGGATTAATCGTTCAATAAGCGCATGCTTAGACTTGGAAAAAGCCATAGTTCCCATTTACTTTGAATGTGATGAAATAAAAAGAAGGAAACCAGTTTTTCAAATGAATCTTCAACCAAGAACTGAACAAATCATTCAAATACCTGTTGACAAAGATATCACAGAAGGAATCTTACACCACCAAAAATTCGACACAGCCGAAATACCAGCCTCATACGTCACCGTCAAGGAAGAGAAATCAATCCGGTCAATACATACGAATTCAATCCACAACCACCATTATGTCCAATTCACCCGAACATTGGCGAAATCTTAAAGGACAATCTATACAATCTCCGACTAAAACACATGAACACAGAAGAAAAAGACGCAATTTGGAAATTATGCATGGCATATCGAGACATCTTTCACACCGGACGTTTACCCCTAACGTTCAACAATCAAATCAAGCATCAAATAAGAACCAAAGACGAAAATCCAACTTTTACAAAATCATACAGATACCCAGAAGTACACAAAGAAGAAGTACGAAAACAAATATACTCAATGCTAGGACAAGGAATAATTCAACCTTCAATTTCACTTTGGTCATCACCCATATGGATCGTAGACAAGAAAATGGACGCTTCAAAAGAAAAGAAGTGGAGACTCGTAGTAGACTACCGAAAGTTAAATGAAAAAACAATCGACGACGAGTATCCATTACCAAACATCAATGACATTTTGGACAAGCTAAGAAACAGCATGTACTTCACCACACTCGACTTAGCCTCAGGATTTCACCAAGTAGAAATGCACCCTAACGACATAGAAAAAACAGCCTTCAGCACAGAAAATGGATCTTACGAATTTCTACGTATGCCCTTTGGATTAAAGAATGCCCCAGCTACATTCCAACGAGTCATGGATAATATTCTAAGAGGAATACAGAACGAAAAATGCCTGGTTTACCTTGATGACATCATCATATTTTCAACATCACTTGAAGAACATATCTCACGACTAAAAGAAGTCTTTGAAAGATTAAGAAAAGCAAACTTCAAAATACAATTAGACAAAAGCGAATTCTTACGTGAAGAAATAGCATATTTAGGACACGTTATCACACCCGAAGGAGTAAAACTAAACCCAGACAAAATAAAAGCAGTCATGAACTACCCATTAGCGAAAACCCAGAAGGAAATTAAAGGATTTTTAGGACTACTCGGTTATTACAGAAAATTCATACCAAAGTTTGCACAGCTCACAAAACCTTTGACAAAATGCTTGAAGAAAAATGCCAAGATAACACATGACCAACAATTCATAACAACATTCGAGACCTGTAAGAAAATTTTAATCAACCATCCAATTTTATAATACCCAGATTTTTCAAGACCATTCATCTTAACAATAGACGCATCAAATGTCGCCCTAGGAGCAGTCTTATCACAAGGACAACTAGGAGAAGATAAACCAATTGCTTACGCATCAAGAACACTCAATGAGACTGAACAAATACTCAACTATCGAAAAGGAATTATTAGCGATAGTATGGGCAACAAAATATTTCAGACTCTACCTATACGGAAGAAAATTCACCATCTATACAGATCTTCGCCCACTTCAATGGCTATTTTCACTCAAAGAACCCAATTCAAAATTAGTACGATGGAGATTAAAGCTAGAAGAATACGATTACGACATCGTCTACAAAAAAGGAAAATTTAACACAAATGCTGACGCACTCTCAAGAATACAAATTTACCCTCTGGACATTGACGCACAATCAATTGCAGTTCAACCAGATGAAGAACTAGAACGATTACTAAACGAGCTAATACAAGAAAATGAAAACCAAAACATAGGAGTTCCTAATCCAGAACCAACAATCAGCAATAACGACGCACTTCCCATTCCAAACTTGACAGACTTCTCACCAACAACTCCCGAAGAATTTTCAATACCAACATTTAGAATACCAACACCAAACAATACCCCAAGACATTCACCAACAAGCAGTTCACCAAGAAACTTATCACCAAGTAATTCATCAGACACAATATCAGCAATTTTAGGAACAAACCCATCCGACACATCAAATTCCAGACAAACAGGAAATTACTAACCGAATTATAATCGATCAGAAATTAGTCAATCTGAAAGTACCATCACTAACACAACAAACACACCATCAGTAACCTCACGACGAGAAAACAACGAAACACCAAGAACAATCAACATCTGTGAAGATGCAATCGACCGAAAAGAAAGACAAATTTTTATAACCACAGTTTTTGCAAACCCTTCGTCAAGACCAAAAATTATAAAGGAAAACGGAATGACAATAATCAAAGCTCAAATCGCTCAAGACAACAATAATCAACAAATCAAAGATCTTTTAATAGATTATTGCGAACCAAAAAGACATTATTATTGCTTTTTCGACACCGAAAGAATGTACAGAGATTTTTGCAAAGTATACAACGAAACATTCAACGCCGAAGCACCAATTCTCAAAATCACAGACAAAAACGAACAAAAAGAATTAATAAGAGATCACCATGAAGGAAAGACCAATCATAGAGGAATACGTGAGACATATACCAGATTACAACGCTTATATTACTGGCGAAAATTAACCAGAGACGTAGCCGATTACATCAATAAATGTGAAATATGCAAAAGGATAAAATACGAAAAACATCCCCCCGAGATTCCACTAAAACTAACAGAACAAGTTGACAGACCCTTTCAACAAACAAACATGGATCTATTTACAATCGAAGGAACCACATTCTTAACAGTTATTGACGCATTCACGAAATTAGCCCAAGCATATCAAGTTTCAAGCAAAAACGCTATCGAAATTTGTGACAAACTATTAATCTTTTTCCAACACTATGGAGTACCAGAAAAAATCACATTTGACTCAGGACTAGAATTTCAAAATGACACCGTAAAAAAACTTTTGGAAACCCACAAAATCCAATCTCACTTTACAACACCAAGACATCCGGAATCAAATGGTTTAATTGAAAGACTACATTCAACTTTCACAGAACATTACCGAATTCTGAGACAATACTTCAAAGACCAACCGATTACCACCATGGCTTACGCAATTATCGGATACAACAACTCAATCCATTCAGTCACCAATTATACTCCACTCGAATTATTAATAGGACACGCAACGTCACGAAACCCTTTTGATATTTATCACGACACCCGATATTACCAACAGTACAACATCGATCACAAAAATCGAATGAAATTAATCTACCAGAAAATCACCAAAGATATGCAACAACACAAGGAGCATATAATCGAAAGACGAAACAAACAACCCAATCAAAATACATTCGTACTAGGACAACAAGTTTACGAGAAAAACCCCCAAGCTGACCGAAATAAATCAAAGAATCGATACTTAGGACCATACATCATTACTGCAATCAATAATGATAACACCTGCATGATACGTTCACAAGATCAACAAACCAAGACAGTACATATGGATAATCTAAGACCTCCGGTTCCAAGATAATCATCAAAATCTATGGATCCAACCAACTTCAACCACAGATAACAAAAATTACCGAAAACTCTGGACTACTACCCCAAAATTTTGGTATTGCCAGAAACATAATCGATCATTGGACATTCATAAGAATATTCGACATAGAAAAGCTTATTAGTGAATATGATAATCTCCGTAGACACGCAAAAGAATTAGAAAATAATTTCAATAATACAATTAATCCCACACGTTTACATAACGAAGTACATAGTTATGAATCAGTATTGGACCAATTATTCACGCAAATAGAACAACATATAACTCAGTTATTTCCCGAAACAATATCAAAAAAGCATCGAAGAACGAAAAGAGGCCTAATCAACTTCTTAGGTAGTAATAGCAATCACTGGAAATTTAGATAGCGAAGACGGACAACGCTATGAAACCTTAATATCCCAAATTCAAACCCAGCAAGATAAACAGAAAATTCTGCTTGATGAACAAATCTCCCTAACCACCACAGCAATAGAAAAATTCAACGAAAGCATCGCCAGATTAACGATCAATCAACAAATATTCAAAAAGAAGATCACCGAAATCGAATCAATCATCAATCGAACTATTTCCACGAAAATCGAGATTTACCCACTTCTACATCTGCATACAGTTTTTCTCCAAATGATCACCATATCGCAGGAAATATTAAGAATATTAGAAGAAATCGAAACAGCAATCAGTTTCGCAAAATTGAACACACTGCACAATTCAATAATCGACCCAAAGGACCTGTTAAATGAACTAAAAATAGTAGAGAATAAACTCGACAAAAAAAGCCTCGCCTACGAAGCCAACGAAGCAAACCTTTTAACCTACGAAAGAATAATCCAAATTAAGGCTTATCAAAAAGATCTGCATATTACGTTTATTTTTGAGATACCTCTTACCGAACCTCATAATTACAATTTTTACCAATTATACCCATTTCCCATTCAGCATGACTCCAAAACTTACCAAATAATTATACCATCCCACAAATACCTCTACCTTAACGAGCTTTACTTCAGTTTGAACGACGATAAATGTAATGAAGTCACCCCTGGAGACTATATCTGCAACTTACCACAAACCAGTAAAATTTCCAAAGAAGCACCTTGTGAAATTCAACTACTCAAATTTTCGAAAAATTACCAGCAGTGTAAAATCATCAAAGTCAACCTTAAGAACACAAAAATCAGAAAAATCGACAAGAACCAATGGATTGGAATATTCCCAATTGAGCAACCAGCCACTTCCACATGCGGACAACAAGAAGAACACTTATCAGTAAAAGGAAGTTACGTTATCACCGTCCCAGATGGATGTAAATTAAGAATCAACTCAAGGACCCTTCAGAGCTACCAGAATCCTGAATTCAAGAAACAGTCAATTTAAACACCGAAATTAGAAATCTCATCAAATATACCACTCACGGAAGAAATTTGGAAACAAGAACCGTTACAACTCGAAACAGTCGACTTGGCAGACATCGACCCAATTTACCACAGGATGCACGAAATACAACAGGATCTTCAAAAAGAGGACCACGGATACGTCACATACTCCACTAATATTTGGACAATTTTAATTTGTATATTTTTCATTGTTACAGTAATCTTTTTCATTTGGCACAAGTGTATCAAGCCTCGAATTCATAGATATCGTTCCCGATGGTTGTCAGGTCCACCACCGGAAGACTTTTGAAAATTCGACATCGCAGGCTCCCCCGATTTTCAATCTAACGAGGGAGCATAAGTCCACAATGGACAATCATTCTGCAGACCCATATCCTGCCACGTGCAAGATGCGCTTCCACACTTGCATCAATATCAACATGAGAACTTCAATTCTGCAGTTTTCCTCCTTATAAAAGGCATTGGAATAATTAATTTTTCAGTTCAGAAGCATCCGTCATCCGCGTAACTAAGAAGCCGCCGCCGCGTAGTTTATAAACCCGTCATAATCGCGCTCTCCCAATAAGTTGTAATAATTTAAGTGAATAATTGTGAAGTAGAAATAAGTGAATAATCAAGTAATTGTGAATAATCAATCAATATAAAATAATCCAATAATCAATATTCAAGTGTAATAATGATATTTGTGAATAAAAGAAAAGTTCTTTTTAAAAACAAGTTTATTAAACCAATAAACTTAACTCGTATATATTTTTTGTTGTTGTTGTTGTTTTTTTTTTGTTTTGAAACTTTATTGTCGTGTATGTCGCTCTTGCTCCTTCTTCGAATTTTCCATAAACTCCTTCAGACCTCGAGACATATAGTATGGTCTTGATATACCGTCATTCATGACCGAATCTTCACAGAAGCATATGAAGAGAGAGTCGATGATGGTCTGGAGACATTGGTAATTTATTATAGTCCTACTGTATTACGTTAACTCACTTGGAAAGTCCCAAATATTACGTAAATAATGACAGTATTTATGAAAAAACAGCCAATGGCAGTTTTCGTTCCCACTGGACCAGTATCCTGAAAAAAATTAAAACAAACCAGTGTAAAAAAGACGTGAACTTACCTTAAATAGGGCAAAGGAAATTGCTGTGGCCAGTACAGAGAGAACTATTATAATTACTGCCAAAATAAAATCTCCAACACAGTTTATAGCGACAATGTTGCCAATATTTGTCAAAACTAGTTTGGTAGCTCGTCTAGCCGATCTCAGAAAAGACTGTCCATGAATTGCTGAAACATAAATATTATTATAATACAAAAATCGTTTTTTGCTGTTTTGATAGCTAACCTGTCAGTATATAAGAATTTCCTGACAAGAATTTGAGTAGTACCTCGGCTTGGTTACAGCAAAATTTCTCGCAACACTTGCAGCACGAATTTCTGCAACACAGTTTCAGAAACATCTTCACTACGGCGAACAGCGTCATCAATAAAGATCCAAATGCGATAGTACCGAGGTGGTACTTCAATGTAACTTTAAAACTAGACCAAACTGGAGAATTCACATGATCTTTGTTTCTGCAACACGAGACATTGTAATCGCGACATAGTCTAAAAATTTGTCTTACTTGGAAAAGTACCACCGTGCTACACCTCCAGCAATGGTCATAGACTGAACCCCCGAAACAAATCGCATAGCCCAGGTGGCTACGAATATATTAAAAACGATTGTGAGAATTGCGACTCCAGATAGTTCGTACTTGTACACATTTTCGTCGCGTTTTGTCAGTTCTTTGAAGTTCCAAATGCAGATGGTGGTAACAATGACAGCCATAAACACAATCATTTGGATGAATGCGATCTGAAAATTAGATTTTAGTACCAAAGTAGTTTAAATGCGGTACTTACGAATATCGGGAAAAACACAACTAGGGGCATAGCGGCAAGAACTTTGGTTGTTTCTTTGTATAACTGAATAACCAAACCTATTCTCTTAAATATGACCATAAAAATTATGAGTATCGTGACAGCAAAAATTGTCCAAGCAAGAACCGGTGCCAGAGAGATTGACCGCTCGTCAAACACGTCTTTACCTTGAAAGTACGAAGTCCTAATAAAGAAAAATGTAAAAAAAGTCCACACTCTAGAACAGTCGTACCATAGAAGTCCGGTAGTACCCAATAAAACCAAGATCGAAAAAATCAAAATTCCCCACACAAACGGAGCTGGGGCAAACCTTAGCAGTACTAGTGTGAGTATACCTAGAGCTGTACACCTCAATTAAGACTTTGTTTTACAAAATATTTAGAAAATTCTGACCGGTTGTGATGAATATCGCCGAGACCAACCTCCACCAAACGCTGCCATTTTGAGTCTAGAATCAACTAAAATAAGTACTAATAAAACAACACAAACTTAAAATACCGATGTATCGAAGTCGTCCTCAAATGGATTGTCCTCTTCAAACGTTCTATACATCTGTCCGAATAATTTCTCGGTGTTAAAATAATCGCATTCGCCTTTTGCATCCAATTCTCTAGAAAATAGGCTTAAGGTTTAGAACAGTTGGTGCCGGAACTTACCGTCTCATTGTGAAATCTTTACCCGAGCAAGGAACACCTTGAATTAGTGGGTTTCTGAGTCCACAGAAGTTTCCGCAGTTGTCGGTCTCGTAACTCATGTGTCTAAAATCCACGTTGACCAAGGTGTAGGCTAAGAAAGGTATCTGAAACAACTATTTTTGCACCAAAACTTGGTACCCTAAAGTCTCTTACCAAAATCAATATGGAAATGCCAAAAATGAGGAATCCCGTTTTATCCGTGACACTCCTATTTTCGGGTCGTGCGGGCACTTCCACATTTTCGATGGACGTGTTTAGCTTCCTGAACTCAATGAGCTGAAACATTATCGCTTATTATGATATGAAGGTAAGTTTGTCGGGCGGGTGCTTTGACCACTAGACTACGAAGCCGCTTACTTTCACACATTTTTCCGTCTTTAATTAAAATTTTTATTTGATAAATAAGATAAATAATGAAAGATGATTCTTCTTTTTTTCTTAGTTGATAAGTTAAAAATATCATTTTGTCTGTAGTTTGTTATTTTTTTCCGGATTACCGGAGATAAGTTGCATATGTGCTTGAAACTGTGCGTATTTAGTGTGCGCTGTTTACATGTGTATTCTGTCAATTAGTCTATTTTCGGTTTATGTAGCCCTCTCTCCGAAGAGGTCAGTTCTTATCTCGTCACCTCAGTTATTTGGTTATCGCACTTTATATTAATAGCACCTCTAGTTATTTCCACTTGTTATTTTCACAAATTTACATCACTTCTTATTAATGCAATGATGCTTATCTATTACCTCCTAGTTCTGGGTTGTAGTCTACCGTACAAAAAAACTCACAAAGTACAACGAATTACATAACTAGAAAACACATACTAACCTCTTCTGGTCTCATAATACTGGACGAAGATCCCATGATGCCACCTTCCCCTACAATATAGCCAGAAGATTTATTCCAGAGCAGTCAAAAACACCCACAAACCAGAAACTAACACGATATTTAAACACAAACCAACTAAAAGCAAAAATGATCACTTAAGTACACAAAAAAGGGCGAAAAATGACTAAAGTAATTAAGAGTGCTTACACCCGCGAGTGCGCTCTGCAAGTGATAAAAATTCACAACAAACAATGAAACCAAATTTGCGCCAATTATGTACGCAGCTGAAATATTTTATTATTATTATTATTATTAATAGTCTTTCATCAGAATTGAGATAGGGTGGGTGGGCGGGGCTTATATTTTGCCTTGTTTATCTTAATATACATAGCCATCTTTTCACAACAAGAAACTTAGAACATGGTAAAAATGGTACATATTTGCAACGAAATATTGATTTTGCAATTACGGGACGGAGCCAAATTGCAAAATCGATATTTGTTTATGAAAATTTTCCATTTAAAACGTGTTTTAAGTTTCATGTTGTGAAAAGACGTATACACATACTAAAACAAAAAGGCAACATTTTAACCTCTTTTTCGGAAAGTCTTTGGAAATTGTGAATTCACTTTGCGTGTTTATTGAACCAGATATCGTGGCGGCTATTTCGGAATAGTAACTAGCGGAAGATTATCTACAATTTGGCACCAATTTTCGGTCGATTAAACCAATTTTAATCACTTTTTTGAAAAATTTTTGGAAATTTTCAATTCACTTTGCGTGTTTATTAGACCAGATATCGTGACGGCGATTTCAGAATCGTCACTAGTGGAAGATTATCTACAATTTGACACCAATTTTCGGTCGATTAAACCTATTTTAAGCACTTTTTTGGAAAATTTTTGGAAATTTTGAATTGATTAGTCGCTTTACTGGACGATATATCGTGACAGCGATTTCAGAATCGTAACCAGCGCAAGATTATCTAAAATTTGACACCAATTTTCGGTCGATTAAACCGATTTTAACCACTTTTTTGTAAAATTTTTGGAAATTTTGAATTAACTTTGCGTGTTTATTTAACCAGATATCGTGGCGGCGATTCCAGAATAGTAACTAGCGGAAGATTATCTACAATTTGACACCAATTTTCGGGTGATTAAAACAATTTTAACACTTTTTTGGAAAATTTTTGGAAATTTTGATTTCACTTTGCGTGTTTATTGGTCCAGATATCGCGACCGCTATTTCAGAATCGTAACTAGCGCAATCTTATCTACAATTTGACACCAATTTTCGGTCGATTGAACCAATTTTAACCACTTTTTTGGAAAACTTTCGGAAATTTTGAATTGACTTTGCGTATTTATTGGACCAAATATCGTGACGGCGATTCCAGAATTGTAACTAGCGGACGATTATCTACAATTTGACACCAATTTTCGGTCTATTGAACCAATTTTAACCACTTTTTTGGAAAATTTTTGGAAATTTTGAATTGACTTTGCGTGTTTATTGGACCAGATTTCGTGACGGCGAATTCAGAATTGTAACTAGCGGACGATTATCTACAATTTGACACCAATTTTCGGTCGATTGAACCAACTCTAACCACTTTTTTGGAAAATTTTTGGAAATTTTGAATTCACTTTTCGTCTTGATCGGACCAGATATCGTGGCGGCGCTTTCATAATCGTAACTAGCGGAAGATTATCTACAATTTGACACCAATTTTCGGTAGATTGAACCAATTTTAACCACTTTTTTGGAAAACTTTTGGAAATTTTGAATTCACTTTTCGTCTTTATTGGACCAGATATCGTGGCGGCGATTGCAGAATCGTAACTAGAGGAAGATTATCTACAATTTTACACCAATTTTCGGTCCATTAAACAAATTTTGATCACTTTTTTTGGAAAATTTTTGGAAACTTTGAATTCACTTTTCGTTTTTATTGGACCAGATATCGTGGCGGCAATTTCAAAATCGTAGCTAGCGGAAGATTATCTACAATTTGACACCAATTTTCGGTCGATTAAACCATTTTTAACCACTTTTCTGGAAAATTTTTGGAAATTTTTATTTCACTTTTCGTCTTTATTGATCCAGACATCGTGGCGGCGATTTGAGAATCGTAACTAGCGGAAGATTATCTTCAATTTGACACCAATTTTTAGTCGATTGAACCCATTTTAACCACTTTTTTAGAAAATTTTTGGAAATTTTGATTTCGCTTTTCGTCTTTATTGGACCAGATATCGTGACGGCCATTTCAGAATCGTAACTAGCGGAAAATTATCTACAATTTGGCACCAATTGTCGGTCGATTGAACCAATTTTAACCATTTCCGTGGAAAATTTTTGAATAGTTGCGTGTTTATTGGACCAGATATCGTGACAGCGCTTTCAGAATCGTAACTAGCGGAAGATTATCTACAATTTGACACAAATTTTCGGGTTAATAAAGCAATTTTAATCACTTTTTTGGAAAATTTTTGGAAATTTTGAATTCACTTTCCGTGTTTTTTGGAGCAGATATCGTGGCGGAGATCTCAGACTCGTAACTAGCGGAAGATTATCTATAATTTGACATCAATTTTCAGTCGATTGAACCAATTTCAACCACTTTTTTGGAAAATTTTTGGAAATTTTGACTTCACTTTGCGTGTTTTTTGGGCCAGATCTCGCGGCGCCGATTTCAGGATCGTAACAAGGGGAAGATTATCTACAATTTGACACCAATTTTCGGTCGATTAAACCAATTTTAACCACTTTTTTGGAATATTTTTGGAAGTTTTGAATTCACTTTTCGTCTTTATTGGACCAGACATCGTGGCGACGATTTCAGAATCCTAACTAGCGGAAGATTGTCTACAATTTAATACCAATTTTTAGTCGATTAAGCCAATTTTAAGCACTTTTTTATGGAAATTTTTTGGAAATTTTGAATTGACTTTGTGTGTTTATTGGACAAGATGTCGTGACGGCATTTTCAAAATCGTAGCTAGCGGAAGATTATCTAAAATTTGACACCAATTTTCGGTCGATTAAACCAATTTTAACCACTTTTTTGGAAAATTTTTGGAAAATTTTTGAAAAATTTTCATTCCCTTTTCGTCTTTATTGGACCAGATATCGTGGCGGCGATTTAGGAATCGTAACTAGCGGAAGATTATCTACAATTTGACACCAATTTTCGTTCGATTAAACCAATTTTAACCACTTTTTTGGAAAATTTTTGGAAAATTTGTATTCACTTTGCGTGTTTATTGGACCAGATATCGTGGCGGCGATTTCAGAATCGCAACTAGCGGAAGATTATCTACAATTTGGCATCAATTTTCGGTCGATTAAACCCATTTTATCCACTTTTTTGGAAAATTTTTGGAAATTTTGATTTCGCTTTTCGTGTTCATTAGACCAGATATCGTGACGGCAATTTCAGAATCGTAACTAGCGAAAGATTATCTACAATTTGACTCCAATTTTCGGTCGATTGAACCAATTTTAACCATTTCCGTGGAAAATTTTTGAATAGTTGCGTTTTTATTGGACCAGATATCGTGACGGCGCTCTCAGATTCGTAACTAGCGGAAGATTATCTACAATTGGACACAAATTTTCGGGCGATTAAAGCAATTTTAATCACTTTTTTGGAAAATTTTTGGAAATTTTAAATTCACTTTGGATGTTTATTCGAGCAGATATCGTGACGACGATTTTAGAATCGTTACTAGCGGAAAATTATCCACAATTTGGCACCAATTTTCGGTCGATTAAGCCCATTTTAACCACTTTTTTGGAAAATTTTTGGAAATTTTGAATTCACTTTGCTTGTTTATTGGATGAGATATCGTGGCGGCGATTTCGGAATCGTAACTACCGGAAGATTATCTTCAATTTGACACAAATTTTCGGTCGATTGAACCAATTTTAACCACCTTTTTAGAAAATTTTTGGAAATTTTGATTTCGCTTTTCGTCTTTATTGGACCAGATATCGTGGCGGTGATTTCGGAATCGTAACTAGCGGAAGTTTATCTACAGTTTGACACCAATTTTCTGTCGATTGAACCAATTTTAACAACTTTTTTGGAAAATTTTTGGAAATTTTGATTTCTCTTTTCGTCTTTATTGGACCAGATATCGTGGCGGCGATTTCAAAATCGTAACTAAAGGAAGATTATCTACATTTTGCCTGTTTTTCTTATGCAAAATGGTAAATTTTTGTTGTAATCAACTTAAATCGTCAACTTTTCTTCTACAACTTCTTTATATAGGGCAAAAGTTGGATATCAAAGTCACTATCAATGGCAACTTGGTAACGGAGTTTATAAATGACAATTTTCAGCTCTAAAAGCAAGGTCAGCGAGTTTACTTGTTTATAAAATCTGATGCACTGACTTCACATTTATTTTTTTTACGAACAGCAAGCAAGGAAGCAAGGAACCAAGGAATTAATTCTCAATTATTTTCGAAGTCCCCTTGAAAATTTTGTCTCAGTGCTCTAGAAAAATAACGTCAAGTTCCGCTAGAAAGTCAGTTAAACAACGATATATACCGAAATTTTCAGAATCACCACAGGCTTTGATACAATTGGGAAGGTTCGATCGATTTTATATTGCCATATGTAATTTCTACGTATACCAGTAGAAACACTACGCATGAACTAGACTGTGTTTGGGGAATGCCTACAACTATACACACACGATTTCTAATTTGTGTTAGTTTGTGGGTATTCGTAATTTAAACTTTAATATACGCTCAAGTAAATACAATAAGTTGCAAATTTCGTTTCAGGAAGAGTATCAGTACAGGCAGAAGTAAAACTAGATATGCCCCTGAGACGTTTCTATCGGTTTTCGTTGTAAATTGGGACTTTATTGTTGTGTATGTTGTCGTCCCAGCGTCTTCTTCGTACTTTCCATAAACTCCATCAAACCTCGAGACCTATAGTATGGTCTTGATATACCGTCATTCATGACTGAATCTTCACAGAAGCATATGAAGAGAGCGTCGATGATAGTCTGAAACATTTGCAATTTATTTTTACAGCCACTGTGTTACTTTAACTCACTTGAAATGTCCCAAATATTACGTAAATAATGATGGCATTTATGAAAAAATAAATGGTTGCAATTTCAAATGTAATCCTATACTAATAAAAAAAAAAATTTAACAAGCCAATGCTTAAAAAAGATATGAACTTACGTTAAATAAATTAAAGTAAAATACTGTGGCGAGTGCACAGATCAGCATTATAAATACTCCAAAAACAAAATCTCCAACACAGTTTACAGCCACGATGTTACCGATATTTGTCAAAAGTAATTTGGTAGCTCGTCTGGCGGATCTCAGAAAAGATTGCCCATGGATTGCTAAAACATGAACATTATTATAACATTTATTTTTTTTAATCATACATCTACTGCTCGGCTAACCTGTCAGAGTATAAGAATTTCCAGACAAGAATTTGAGAAGCACTTCCGCATAGTTACAGCACAACTTCGTGCAACACTTGGAGCACGAATTTCTGCAACACAGTTTTAGAAAGATCTTCACTACGGCGAACAGCGTCATTAAGAGAGATCCAAATGCGATAGTACCAAGGTGGTACCTGACTGTAACTTTAAAACTAGACCAAACTGGAGAATTCAACTGATCGTTGTTTCTGTAACACGAGACATAGTAATCGTGACAAGCTTTTAAAATTCGTCTTACTTGGAAAAGTACCACCGTGCTACGCCTCCAGCAACGGTCATATATTGAATTCCCGCAAGAAATCGCATAAACCAAAGGGTTACGATTATATTAAAAACCATTGTGAAAATTGCAACTGCAGATAGTTCGTACGTGTACTTATTTTCGTCACGCTTTGTCGGTGTTGTAGAGTTAGACATGTAGCTGATGTTAACAATGGCAGCTATAAACACAACTACTTGGATGAATGCTATCTGAAAATTAGATTTTAGTAACGAAGTGGTTTTAAATGAAGGACTCACGAATATAGAAAATAACACTACTAAGGGCATAGCAGCAAGAACTTTGGTTGCTTCTTTATATAACTGAATAACCAAACGGATTCTTTTAAATATGACTATAAAAATGATCAGTATTGTGACAGCAAAAATTGTCCAGGCAACAACGGGTACCAAAGGCATTCGAGTCCCTCGGAAGTATAGAACCCTAATAAACAAAATGTAAAAAAGTTCCACACGCTAGAACAATCGTACCATAAAAATGCAGTAGTATCCAGTAAAACTAGCCCCGAAAAAATAAAATTTCCGCACACAAACGGAGCTGGAACAAACCTCAACAGTACCAGTGTGAGCACACCTAGAACTATGTACGCCGTACAATCGCACGCAAATGTTTTGATCATTTTTGCCGGTCGTCACCGAAGGAGGCGGTCCAAATCGTCCAAGGGCAGAATTTGTAGGTAGGCTCAAACTACAACGAAATTTACGTGTTGACCAAATTCCCTGAATTAGTTTTAATTTTATAAATACTTACTCTGAATTAGTTTTAATTTTATAAATACCCTATCTAAAATGTTCAGAATATGATGAGTCTATACTTGTGATTTACCATTCCATTAATATTTTTTGGATTTGTTTATACATACAGGGTGACTCAAAAAAAAAATAATGACTGAGTCAATTTATTTTATTGAAGAAATCAAGAATTGCAAAACTGAATACTTTGAAATCTTGTCAATTAGTTAGAAAAAAAAAACCTGTCCTGCTCTAATAACATCGAGAATATGCTCAAAATCACACTAATATTAGGTCTAATTGTGCCGACCATAGTTATAAAATTCACATTAAAGTAAGTCACGAACATTTTTTGAAGTGTACTACATTTCAAAAAGCAAAAAAAATGTTCAGTTTATAAACTTCATAATTTTGGTTTAAACTTTATCAATCATATTTGACGCTTTATTTTATCCATTCCATTTGTTATCCTTTACTGCGGTCTCTCTTGGATCGAGGTGTAACACCGGACCGAACGTTCTTCGACCGATAGGATAATTTATTTCTTCCGACATCTTGTCGGTGACAAATTTAATCTTTGCATACTTCAGCGTAGTTAATGAACTTGTTGTGACCACTGAAATATACAAAGAGTAAATTTTGAAATGGAACGAAAGTCGAAGATTTTTTTTTAATTTGCCGTTCTTTCAATTTTCGATTTTTCGTCGTTCCATTTTTAGATTTTTTGATTTTTCTGTTCGTCAGTTTTTAGACTTTGCAATTTTTTTACCTTTTTCGATTACATTTTACTTTCCGATTTTTTTGATTTTTGAATTCTCGATTTTACTTTTTTAATTCTTCGATTTCCGATTTTTCAATTTTCCGGTTTTTTAATTCTCCTATTCTCGATTTTTCGATTTTCCATTAATCATAAAATTTTTCAACTTTCGATTATTCGATTTTCCATTTTCTGATTTTACGATTTTTCGATCTTCGTTTTTCCGCTTTTGTGGTTTTTCGATTTTTCTGTTTGTTTCAGTTTTTATGGTTCTGCAATTTGCAGCTTTTAGATTTCAATTTTGTTATTTTCCGATTTTCCACTTTTCGATTTTTTGATTTTTTTTCGATCGTCGTTTTTTCGATTTTCATTTTTTTGATTTTTTGATTTTTCAATTTTTAGGCCTTGCAATTTTTTTACTTTTCGCTTTTTCGAGTATTTGTTTCATCGAATTTTCGATTTTTCGAGTTTTCGATTTTCGATTTTTCGGTTTTTCCATTTTTCGATTTTCCATGTTTAGATACTTTTCGATTTTTTTTTATTTTTCGATTGTTCTGTTCGTCAGTTTTGAGACTTTGCAATTTTTACTTTTCTACTTTTTTAGTTTCGGATTATTCGATTTTTGAATTTTCGTTTTTTTTTCATTTTTCGATTTTCCACTTGTTGATTTTACGATTTTTCAATTTTTCTGTTCGTCAGTTTTTAGGCTTTGCAATTTGTTTACTTTTCGATTTTTCGATTATTTTACTTTCCAGTTTTTTGATTTTTGAATTGTCGACTTTTAGAGTTTTCAATATTATGAATTTTCGAATTTTCGGTTTTCCTATTTTTCGATTCTCGGTTTTTCAATCTTGCAAATTTTCGATTTTTCAGATTTGTGAATTTCCAGTTTTTCGATCGACCCACGTATTAGATTCATTGAATTTTCTATTTTCGGTTTTTCGATTTTTAGATTTTTGATTTTCCATTTTGCATTTTCAGATTTTCTGTTTTTCGCATATCTGATTTACCAAATTTTCGATTTTTCGGCTTTTCGATTTTTCGATATTTTATTTTCGAATTTTCGATTGTTCAGTTTTCCATTTTTCAGCTTTTACACTTCAATTTTTTTACTTTTCGATTTTCCAAATTTTCGAGTTTCAATTTTCGGATTTTTGATTTTTCGATTTTCTTATTAAATCTTTGAATTTTTCGGTTTTGATTTTTCGAATTTTTGATTTTTAATTTTTCCATTCTTCGGTTTTTAGACTTCAATTTTCTTTCTTTTAAATTTTTCGATATTCTATTTTCCGCTTTTCAGAATTTTCGATTTTCAGTTTTCAGACTTTCGATAGTTAGAATTTTGGATTTTTCAGTTTTATGATTTTTCGATTTTTAGAAAATTTGAGTAGTCGAATTTTCGATTTTTCAATTCATCGATTTTTCTATGTTCAATTTTTCAATTTAAATTTTGCGATTTTCAATTTGTCCATTGTCGATTTTTAGAATTTTCGGTTTTTCAATTTTTCCATTCTCAACTGTTAGACTTCAATTTTGTTACTTTCCGATTTTTTGGTTTTCGACTTTCCAATTTTCAGAATTTTCAAGTTTCTTTATTCAGATTTTCCATTTTCCACTTTTTCGATTTTAGATTTTTCGAATTTTTGTTTTTCCAATTTTTTGCTTTTTCGATTTTTCTGTTCGTTTCAGTTTTTAGGCTTTGCAATTTTTTTTTACTTTATATATTTTGATTATTTTAATTTCCGATTTTTTTTATTTTTGTTTTTGATTTTTTTAATTTTCAATATTACAAATTTTTGACTTTTCGATTTTTTGGTTTTCCCGTTTTTCAATTTTCGATTTTTCGATTTTAGAGGTTTGTGAATTTCCACTTTTCGATCGACCTAGGTATTTGATTAATTGAATTTTCGATTTTTTGATTAGCCATTTTCGATTTTTACGATTTGTATTTTTCGATTTTCTGTTTTTTGCATTAGTGAATTTCAGTTTTTCCGATTTTTGATTTTGCGCATATTTGATTAATAAAACTTTCGAAAAAGTTACCATGCTTACAAAAACTTCAAAACATCTACAATATTTCAAAGTATTCAGTTTTGCTATTCTTGGTTTCTTCAATAAAATAAATTGACTCGGTCATTAACTTTTTTGAGACACCCTGTATAACCAAATCTAAAAAATATTAATGCAGTGATAAATCACAAGTATAAAACTCATCATATTTTATACATTGAAGATAGGATTTATTCTGCAAAATTTTGAGGTGACGTCATAAATTTTTTAGAGGGGATAAGCAAATATATTTTAATTAAAAATGTATCATGTTTATCATGATTTTAAAACATCTGCAAGGTTTCAAAGTATTCGATTTTGCAAATTCAAAATTAAATTGCAAAATATTGTTTTATAATTTTGATTTTTTTTCCAAAAATCTGGACGTTTTGGATAAAAACTCAACACGGAGTCATAAACTACATGTGTTACTGTATACAATTTAAAACCCATTTACTATGCATAAATTTGAAGTGACGTCATCACATTATTGGTGGGGATGATTAGACAAATTTAATAATTTTGCGACATTTATGAAAAAAATATCAGTTAACAAAAATGGCACGTTTTTATTATTATGCCAGTTACATGTCACTCAACGACAATATCGTTTTTTTTAAGAGTATTTTATTTGAAAAATTGATGAAATTTTTTATGCGGAACAATTGGTCGAAAGATGTTAGAAAGCAAAATAATTCATGTCCGGACCATCGTTACTCACGAACGAAAGTGACCATTATTTTATGGGAACAACTAGCTGCTAAATCTTCTCCGACAAATTCGAGAGAACTGGTGTGAGCCATAAATATTTCTTACCAAATGTATATATAACTACTGTCCGTCCCGTTATTGTCAATAAAATTTTATAGGGTAAAATGTGAATTTCGTTGTAGTTTGAGCCTACCTACAAATTCTGCCCTTGAAGGATTTGGACCGCCTTCTTCGGTGAGGGCAGGCAAAAACGATCCGCCCATAGGCTCAAAACATTTGCGTACGCCAATTAGAAACCTAAATTACAAAATATTTAAGAAAATGCTCACCCGTTGGAAGGAATATCACCAAAACGGACCTCCATATGCTTTTATCTTTTAGCTAGCAACAGACTGAAATAAGTACTAATAAATGACACAAATTTAAAATACCCCTACAAGAAAGGCAGCGTCGGACGGATTGTTTAGTAATCTTAGTTGTCGCACAATCATGATTGGCCCGGAATTACGTGCAATACATTCATCCATTGCACCCAAGACTCTGGAAATAGGCTTTAAAGTTTAGAACAATTAGTGTCGGAACCTACGGTTTCGATGTAAAATCTCCACCCGAGCAAGGAACACCTTCGACTACGGGGTTTTTGTGCCCACAGAAGTTTCCGCAGCTGTCGGTATCGTAATTCATGTATCTAAAATCCACGTTTACCAAGGTGTATACTACGAAAGGTATCTGCAACAAGTTCAGGTTTAACTATTTTGAGCCAAAATGTTAGTATCAGTAAGGAGCATCATTTTCTACCAGGTAATTTGTAATTTAAAAAAGGTTAACCAACTACCGAAGCTGGAGATCCCTAAATTCTCTTACCAAAATTAGTATGGAAATGCCAAAAATGACGAATCCCTTCTTATCCGTGACAATCCTGTTTTCCGGTCGTGCGGGCACTTCCACATTTTCGATGGACGTGTTCAGCTTCCTGAACTCGATGAGCTGAAACATTTGCTTGTTAATTTCATTATAAATTTTATTTGGTTAGATTAACGTGGATTTCAAAAACTACTGAAGATACAAATAGGACAGGATGTGCTTAGAAAGTTGTTAAGAATGTTATCCAAAATTAAAACAAAAAATAGCTGTAGTTTTGCATTAAAAAACGTTAGATGCTTTCTTCCAAACAATCGACTCTTGGCTACATTAGGTCAGTTCTTATCTCGCTATCTATCAGTTGTTATTCGGTTATCGTATTTTTAAATGGTAATAGCACTATTTTTCTTGAGTATGGTAATAGAGAAATTAGAACCACTTTCATATATAGTGTTCACGCATTTCAAATTTGTCTTCTAAAATGTAACCCAAAATAAATCTAAAAAATTATCAATTATCAATTAATCGAATCGTTATTTCCACAAAATTTACAAAAAATGTCTGTTGTTTCTGGAAACGCAGATTAACATGTTTTCAATATTTTTTCAAAGAATTGTGACAGAACTTCCTCTATCATAGTTTTTTCTACTCTAGCAATAAATCAAAAAACCATTTGAAAAACGATGTGTCCAAAGTCGCTGTCTTGTATTTTAAAATTAGTAAGTAATCGAAAACGCTCACAACTTGGCACTAATAAAACTTACACACTACAACGAATTATGTAATCAAAAAAAAAAAAACTAACCTCGTCTGGTTTCATAATACTGGGCGAAGATCCCATGTTGCCGCCTTCCCATACAATATACGCACAAGTATTACTTCCAGCACAGATAAAAACACAAAACCAGAAACAAACACGACGTCTAAATACAAAGAAACTAATACCAAAAATTCTCGCAGAACACAATAAAAGGCGAAAAATGAGTAAAGTAATAAAGTGTCCTTACAACCTGGAGCGCGCTCTGCAAGTTTCAAAAGTATTGAAAGCAAGTTCGTGTCAATTATATACGGAGCTGAAATATTTCTCAGATTTGAATGAATGACAACATCAATTTATCGTATGAGGTCACATATTTTTATTATTACTAGAATTGTTGATAAAGGTTTGTTTTTCCTTCTTGAATGTGGGTTAGCAAACTAAATGTAGGATTCCTGTTTCCGTGTGTCTGTAACCGTTTGTTGGTGTACCTACCTTAAAAACAGTACAATTTTTGAAATATTTGCTTATTTAAATACACCTTAAGAAGAACAGGACAAAATCCTTGAATTTTAAACGTTTTCAAAAATGAATTTGTTTGGCGGAAATCGAAGTCACCTTTGGAAACACAGGCGAGATTCTATAAAATTTGATTTTTAAAAACAGGGTAAAACCCTTAAAAAAGTATTGCGTCCTAATTCTTTCAATATTAGATTCCAGAGTAGGTAAACATTTTGGTAAAGAAATTGGCAAATATATCAGCAATATGCTTCTCATAAAGAAGTCTGTTCTCTTTGATCACAGTTGAAAGATGGTTAGAAAAAGTTCTGTGTGAACATTTTTACTCGTTTCGGTTCCTGTTCATTTAAAGCTCGCCAGAGTGCTCTATTTTTGGGGACTAGGTTTAAAATTCTCCCGTTAATTCACTGTTTTGATGAAGATCTTTTAAACGTGGAAATAGTGGTGTACTGTGTGACACCCATTAATATCTTTTGTACATGATCTTTTTTACTGATATGTATTGTCAATTAAATTTTTAGTTGTAGCGCTGAAGTGGGAGTTAGACTTTCATAATCATAAGGGTTGCTAGGTCCATTTTTTTTAGTCTACGATCATCATCACCAGGAGGACATCCAGTAAGATCCAGCTAGCAATTGGAAATTCTGGAATCAAATAGAACATTTTTAGTAGAACAATATCACGTACCTATTGCTGCTACATAATCCATTAACACAAGATCATGGAGAACGGTAAAAACTATTGCTTGATCCTGCTTATCGTTTGGCAACAAAAACGATGCAGATAATGGACAGCACTGATGTGAAACACAGCGGTTGAGAACAGTTTTATGAAGGGAAGGATTTAAGAACTGGAATCGAGGGATAGGAAGACGTACGCTGGAGTTGTCGGAGGTGCTAAACCTAGGCGGGATAGTAAGGAAGTGCCAAGAAGGAAGGAAACGTATTCTGTTATGGTAAAGTCTAAGGATATTAAGGAAGACGGGGATAAGATTAGAGAGAAAGTTAATAAAATGGATGTAGACGTGAGAGTGGAAAATGTGAGAAGGAACAGAAGTGGTAGGTTAATAATTGGACCCAGCAAGAAAAGTTTTAAAAAGTCGAGTTGCGAAAGCACGAAAAAATGGCCGTTGACTTGTAAACGAGAGAGGAATTTGGACGGAAACGAGTGGTGCAGGTTCGAGTACCAAGACTTGCTCAGACATTATAAAAATGCCTTCAAGGAGGAAAAAGTCTTATGGTGGAGGAATTTTGTCCGGTTTGTTGGAAATGGAGATCCGTGGGGTGCAGTTTATAAGCTCTGCAGGAATGAGAAGAACGAAGGACTGGTAGGCGCATGGGACGGTGATAGGAAAACGGAAACGTGGGGAGATACGGTGGAAATATTGTTGAGAGAGTTTTTTCCAGTTGACGTTCCGGTGAACAATGAATTTTATGAAGGGGTGGAGGGTGTCGTGGTGAGAGTGAATTATGAATATGATGAGGTGGAAAAGAACGTGGGGAGTTTGAGGAAGAAGAGATCACCGGAAATAGATGGTGCGACGCCTGAAATAATGGCGCTTGTGTGGAAGACTGTTCAGAGTATGTATTGAAAGTGTTTAACGCATGTGTGGGGGAAGAATGGGTTCCGGAAGAATGGAAGGTAACACGACTGATCATCCTCTTGAAGGGCATGGATAAGAATAGGTCATTATGGGGGTCGTATAGACCGATCTGCCTTTTGAATGTGATGGGAAAAGTGTTTGAGAGGGTACTGGTGGGGAGATTGGAGAGGGTACTTGAAAGAAGAAGGTCGAGGGCTCAGTTCGGATTCGTGAAAAAGTTAAGAGTTATTTTAGAGATCGGAAAGTGTGTCTGGTAGGAGGGGCAAATGAGGTGGAAAGGAAGGTGTGTAGAAGATGTCCACAAGGATCTATCTGTGGACCGGCGGTTTGGAACATGATGATGGATGGGTTGTTGGAAGAGATTGGAAGAAGAAGGATATCGTGTGAGGCATATGCAGATGATCTGTTGTGTATGATTGAAGCGGATAACAGAAAGGAGATTGAGGATATGGGAACGGAAGTGATGGAAATGGTGGTTGCTTGGGGGAAGGGAGTGGGTGTCGAGATGTCCAGGGAGAACACGGTTATAATGCTTCTGAAGGGATCGTTGTCTGACTCGAGACCGCCAAATGTGAGGGTTCAGGATCAGTGTGTGAAGTATACGAAAAAGGTGAAGTATCTGGATATATCTGGATATAAGAGTTAGTGAGCTTATGAATTTAGGCCGCAGGTCGAGAGTCTGAGAGGTAAGGTGATAGGAGTGATAAGGAAATTATCGTGTATTGAGGAAAGAATAGGGTCTGGATAAACGAACGGTACGAATGATGTGTAAAGGATTGATAGTTGCGTGTGCTTCGTTTGGTGTGATGTGTTGAGGTTTGGATATGCGAGGGAGTTGGTGAAGAGGTGTCACATGAGCGTGTTGTATGGGTGCATGGTGTTTTGTAACACATAAATAAAGCAAGTGTTGATGGGAGAGGAAAAGGGGAGTGCGTCTAGGAGAATTAGAATAGCTGCAGATTAAGTTAGAAGAGGGAGAGAAAAAGGGTGTGTTGGCTGCGAAACTGTGGGAGATCTGGCAAAGAAGATGGGATATGAACGAGAAGGGTAGAATGGCTCATGATGTTGTTCCGAGTGTGAAGTTTGCGCCAGGAATGTTTGGGTTGTTTTTGTTTACGGGGCATGGGAGTATGAATGAGTTTTTAAAAAAAAGAGGACTGAGTGATACGGATCTGTGTGGTTACGGTTGGGTAGAGAATGTTTCGCATATTGTTTGCGAATGTGGATTGTATGATGAAGAAAGAAGGAGTTGAATGGTCGATATTGAAGAAATTTATGAAAATTTCGATGGTATGTAGTTATTGACCACGTTCGTTATTATGGGGCTATGGTTGACTCTGTCTGTTTTAAGTGAATTTTGCTAGAAGTTTATTTCGTTACTACTCAAAGGAAATTTCTACGTAAAATACTCTGCGCGAGGTCAATATTTATAATTGTTGCTGAAATTTTCGTTCACGTTGTGGTATAATATCTAGAGAGCGGATTTATAAGCACAAAAAAATTAAGAATAAGCGCTTAAATAAGCACAACATTTTCAATAAAAAAGTCTTATTTTAAGCAAAAAACATTATTGAGTTCTAATAATTCAAACACTCCGGATAACTCTTATGATTTTGAAGTTGTAGTTCAAGAAGTATCTGAACGGGAAAAGCGGAAAAATGATATTATATTTTATGGTATTTCCGAACAAGATTCCTCCCTAGATAGTAAAAATCGTAGAGAAAAGGACTCTGAATTTCTATCTGATTTTCTACAATTTGTTAACGCCAATCCAAACGACTATATGACTCCAGAATCACAGATTCTTCTTCCATCTCGTCTTGGCAAATTTGAAGCAAATCCTAATAAGTCGCGTCCTATTAAAATAACACTCAATAACAATCAACAAGTACGTAACCTACTGAGTCTGATAAAAAAAAATCGTCCAAATATTGAAGGTAACCCTCGCTTTAAATCTATTCGAGTTTCATTGGATCGCACAAGTCGACAACGTCACTATCATAATGAATTAAAGGACCAAATTAAACAAAGACTGGAGAACGGAGAAGAAAATCTTTTTATAAAATATGTTCGTGGTATACCTACCATTCAAAAATCTTTAAACTAACCTCGCCCAAATGCCATAAACGTAATTTAAATATTTATTATCAAAACGTTAGGGGACTTCGAACAAAAACGCTTAATTTCTTTAACAATCTTTCTATTTCTGCTGACAATTATGACATAATTGGATTGACCGAAACCTGGATGACTGAGGATTTTGCTAATTCGGAACTTTTTCCTACTTCTTTCCATGTGTTGAGATGTGATCGTAATTTATCAATTATCGGTGGTACTAGAGGTGGTGGTGCACTATTAGCATTCAGTAATGCGTTATCCTATGAAAAGTTAGATCTACATTGTATCACTGAGTGTGTTCCACCAATTGATATTGTTGGTGCCAAAATTTCATATTCGCCTAATACTAAATTAATAATACTTGTTGCTTACATACCTCCAGCCACTGAATTTGCTTCATATGAACTCTTTTTTGAATTACTGTCACTTCTTCCATTTATATATGATAATCATGTTATACTGTTAGGAGATTTCAATGTTCCTGAATATAATACTGACCATCAAAATGACAAACGCGCCATGTTAATTAAAAACTATGAAAACTTTTTAATTTCACACAATATAATTATGTAACTAATTCCATCGGTCGGGTTCTAGATCTTGTCTTATCTAATATTGATAAATGCTCAGTCACTAAGGAATTTCCGCTTATAAAAGAAGACAATTATCATCCATCATTGTCTGTACAATTAACTATTCAAGCAGATAAAAAACTTCCAAAGTAATGCAATTTATAAAAAATACAACTTCAAAAAAGCCAACTTTCCTCGATTATACGAACTTTTGATACAAACTGATTGCACCGTTTTAAACAAATTCTCTGAGATAAACGCAGCATGTCAAGCCTTCTATGATGCCTTATATAAAATATTAGATCAAACTGTTCCTGTAGTTAAATATAATAAATCTTCATTCAAATATCCTCCTTGGTTTAGCGTTGACTTGATTAAAAATATACGTAAAAAAGATAGGCTACATAAAAGGTTTAAGAAAACCGGCGATCATACTGACTATATAAATTTTAGCGCCTTAAGAGCTAGTATCAAGTATCAGTCTAAACTTCTTTATAAAAATTTTATTCGTTCAACTGAAGAAAAAGTTACTGATGACCCTAAATTAATTTGGACATACATTAACTCTCGTAAAAATCGGTCAAGAATACCTAATACTATAACAGATCAACAAAATTTACAACAAGAAGGATCTGATGCAGTTGTTAATGCTTTTTCAACGTACTTTGGTAGTGTATATATAAATTCGACACCCCAGGACAATGGAAACTTTAATAATGGTTCTACTTCCTTGGAATACGTAAATATAAAATCTATCTCTGAAGAAGACATAACAGAGGCAATCTTAAAGCTAAATAACAAATTAACATCCGGTGTAGACCAAATTCCAAGTTTTATAGTCAAAGACTGTCGTTCAGTGTTTGTCAGACCACTTCATATGTTATTCAATCTTTCTCTAAAAACCGGTACCTTTCCCAACATTTGGAAGCAGGCTCGTATATGTCCAGTTTTTAAAAAAGGTGATCCGACCATGGTTGTTAACTATAGACCGATTTCCATCTTATCCAATTTATCAAAAGTCTTCGAATCTATATTACATAAGTAGGTACCTACGTCTATAATGCTATTAAATTGAATATCTCTATTTCACAGCATGGGTTTATGGAAAGACGATCAACGATCACCAATCTTGTTACTTTTTGTCAATACCTTTCTGAAAATATGGATACACAAATACAAACTGATGCAATTTTTACAGATTTCAGTAAGGCATTTGACTCCATTGATCATTACATTTTGTTACAAAAGCTGGAAAAATTTGGAATGAGTACTTCGTTATTAGACTTATTCGAATCATATTTATGGAATCGCTATCAGTTTGTTGAATTTCAGGGTGTACGTTCCAAATACGTTGTTCCAACTTCTGGCGTGCCACAAGGCTCAAATTTGGGTCCGTTATTATTTCTCATATTTATTGATGATTAACCTGGGCTTCTTAACTGCAGAAAACTACTATTTGCTGATGACCTTAAACTATATTATAAAATTACTGCCATTTCTGATTGTCATTTATTGCAAAACGACATTTACACTCTAGTCGATTGGTGTAAGCACAATCGATTAGAATTAAATATTGATAAATGCTTCATTATTACGTTTACCAAGTCAAAAAGTCCGATTATGTTTTTCTATACTATAAATAATAACATTCTAATTCGTAAAACATCAATTAAAGATTTGGGAGTACTGTTTGATTCAGAGTTAAGTTTCTCCGGACACATAACATCAATAGTGGCGACTGCTTTCAAAACCCTAGGTTTCCTGTTTCGTAAGTGCAAAGATTTCACAAATATCCAGTGTTTAATTGCACTTTATAATGGTTTAATCAGATCCAAATTGGAGTATGGTTGTTTAGTTTGGTCACCTATCCATAAAGTGTATATACAGCAGATTGAAAACATTCAGCGAAAATTTTTAAAATATCTAGCGTTCAAAGAAGAAGAATTCTATCTTCACAGAGGCTTTAGTCAAAATATTCTCGTAGACAGATTTCACGTTACTTTTCTCGAACATAGACGTAATAACATTTCTATTAAATTCTTACATAATTTACTGAATAATAAAATTGATTGTACAAACCTATTGTCTCAAATTAACTTTCACGTTCCAAGATTAGGTACAAGAAGTTCTATTTTTTTTTATGTAATCACTCCACGCACGAATGTTTTAGTTCGATCTCCAATACATCTGATGTGTAACAACTTTAATAAATTCTGCTCAACTTGTGATATCTTCGAAGACAACATTAAGAAGTTGATCCGTACTGCTGCAGCAAATTACATTGTACAGAAATTTATTTTAATTTTGATTCAATTTTTTTTTTTCTCTTTCTGTTTTCATTCTCAATTTTTGTTATATTACTTATAAGCAATACATGTAACATTAATTTTATATTTCCTGTATTTGGGCTTTGTCTGTTGGGAATAAAGAAGTATTATTATTATTATTATTATTATTATTAAAATGTGTTTAAAATTGGAGAATGTGCGTTCAACATCCACACTCGTTGTTTCAAATTTGAATTTTGCAATTAATGTTGAATCTAACTCCAAATTTTCTCCCTTCTGGCCTTGTAAAACACGAGCAACGTCGGAAAGAACACCGAAACCTGCATTTCTATTTAACACTTCGTCAAGTTTTTGAGGTACTCTAGTACCAATATCACCCGTTACTGCGTTTGCTTGTTGTTTAAATTCTTTCACTAAGTTTATGGCATCTACCAACAACATGTTGGGTTTTTCTAACTTTTCTATTACCTCACATACGAATTGATAATTGCTTCTTAGAAAAGCTAGATCTTGTCGCAAATCTTTGTTTTCCAAAATATTTATGCAATCTTTAATCGATTGAGAAGAATCTACGCTAAACTCCGTAACTACTTCCTCAAATTCTTTGACATATTTGTCATAATAAAATGTGGCCTGTAACCATGTTCCCCACCTCGTTATAATCGGCTCTGGGAGCAATGGTATGTTTGGAAATTTTTCCTTAAAATGTTGCACTCTTAGTGGGGCTTTAACAAAAATCTTTTTACCATTTGCCACTAATTTATTAACAGTAGGAAACTGCAAACGTATTCCTTCAGCCACTCTGTTTAAACCGTGGGCAATGCAAGTAGAGTGAATTAAATTGAGGTACAATATTTTTAGATTATTCCCCTCTTTCAACATATAACGAGCTGCATCCGAGATCATCAATAAAATTTTATTTGGCAAAAATAGTGACGTAAGACTGTCACTTACAAATATGGTAATCGTATTGCCATTTGTTTTATCTAACATTTTCAAACTTACTACATACCCTCGACTAGGGAAACTTTCATTTAAGATTCCAACAATTAAACTTGCCACGTATCTTCCACAACTATCGGTTGTTTCATCGACAGCGAACCATAAATAATTATCTCCAATGCGATGTTTAATTTCGTTGTAAACTTGCTGAAACACTGGGCCTACATAATTTTTTCGGAGAGTACTTTCAACCGGAATATGTCGATTGCAGTGTTTTTCAAGGAATTCTTGAAGAGGGCCTTTCTCCAATTTTTTTTAAAGGTATATTGGACTGGATCATCATTTTACATAAATCGAAATTAAACTGAAACTGCTCATCTTTTGTGGAAGTAGATGCAACAGTTTCATGTAAGGTCTGCTGTTTAATTTTAGAAACTTCAAACATTTTCTTCCTTTCTACATGAAGAGTCGTTCTGACATGTTGCGTCACGTTATATTTTTTATCACTTTGAATCTAAAACAACGTACATATACAGGATTAATAAAGGAAAATAGATAAAAAAAAATTAGGGGGCTTACGGTTTTCACACAAGCTCTGCAGAATATTTTGTTGTTTTCTAATTTTAATTCTGGAAAATACCTTATCCACTCATCCGGCGTCGATTTTACTTTCGGCATTCTTTTAAAATGTTAGTAATATTACCAAAAAGAACTCAACATGTAACAAGGGAGAACCACGTATAACACTGTACTACGACAGATGCGATAGACTGATGGTTGTGAAATAAACGGTTCATTTATTGTAAGAAATATTGCTTACAACATCAGAAAGGAATTCAAGATTCGAAAAGAAGCTGGTGAACAGAATATAAAGATGAAATACACAAATGGCATACCAAAAATTATCCAAGAAAAAAACTAAAACAATCCCAGCAAATGCAAGGTAATACGTACAATATAATCTACCAAAATGTAAGAGGCCTAAATACCAAAGTGAATGAATTTTTTATTAATTGTTGTAATACTGAAGCAGACATTATTTTATTAACGGAGACATGGCTCAGTGAGGGAGTATTATCGTCCGAGCTTTTTCCTCAAAATTTTCAAATATTCCGATGTGATAGAACTTGTGGACGAGCGGGTGGAGTATTGGTTGCAGTTAAAGCTGAATGGGTAGCTCGGACAATCAATTTGGTATCTCCTGTACCCAATGTCGAACTGTTAGGTGTGAAAGTCCGAATTAACAACTGTAATCTCACCTTTATTGTATTGTACATTCCACCGTCTGTACATAATTATGGTTATATTCATGGTACTAATGATACTTATGATCAGATTTTTGATTATTTGGAGGAGTCGTGTAAGTTGGATGAGTCGACTGTGTTAGTGGGAGATTTTAACATCCCGGAATTTTATGAATGCTGTTACCTTAATCGAACATATACAAGTCTCTTTAGTGTAGCTCAATCTTTTGTCACATTCAATAATTTGAGTCAAAAAAATCAAATACTAAATGATAATGGTCGCCTGCTTGATCTTGTGTTAGTGTCAGAGAATGTATCCTGCATAGTATCTTCAGCGGAAAGCTCACTTGTCCCTGAAGATGTCCATCATCCAAGCTTGTTAATAGAAATTCTGTTAGAAACTGAATCCAAAGTAAAACTATTAGGAAATCAGAGCTGTACTAAATACAATTTTCGTAAGGCTAATTTTCAAGAGTTATATAACGCTTTTTGTTCTCTGGACTGGAGTTATCTTGAGAAAATACGAGATGTAGAAATTGCTGTGGACTGGTTCTATGATAAAATATACCAACTTTTTGATAATTACGTTCCCAAATGTCCCATTACAACTTCCAAATTTCCAATATGGTTTACGAGAGATATTATTGTTTGTATTAGAGAAAAACAACGTTATTTAAAATTATATAAGAAATTCAAATTTGCCCTATACAAAGATAAAGTCTCCAATCTTAGGAAAATTATTAGAAAAAAAACACGTGAAGAATATCAGAAATTTTTAAAGGTTGCAGAAGACACCATACAAACAGATCCTAAAAATTTATGGAAGTTTATTGATAATAAAAGAAATGCTAGTAGAATTCCAGGAAATATGACATATGAAGATGAGTCTTTAACATCAGCTGAAGATATAGTGAATGGATTTGCTAGACATTTCCGGAATGTTTACCATCGTGATAGCAAATGTGTCTGTGATGTAAATTGTGATGAATGGTCTTTCTGTGATATTTGTAAAATGAAAACGTCCAATTGTGTTCTAATTAACTGTGATAAAACCAACTGTGATATATTTAGTAATGCTCAAAATGTGCTACATAATTTCAATATCACCTGCGACGATATCTACGCTGTTGGAAGAAAACTAAAAAATACGCATACTATGGGACCGGATAACATACCATCCTTCCTGGTGCGGGATTGTTTACCCTGTTTCGTACGACCTCTATTATATATTTTTAATTTAATAATAAATACGGCGCATTTTCCCAAAAAGTGGAAATTTTCGAGGGTATGTCCAGTTTTCAAATCAGGATCTAAGAATGATGTAAGCAATTATAGACCCATAAATTTGCTGAACAACTTTGCTAAATTGTTTGAGGGAGTGATAGCTAAAGTTATATTTAGTCATGTATCGGGGATGATAGCACAGCAGCAGCATGGATTTGTAAAAGGTCGATCAACGGTGACCAACCTATGTGAATTTGTGCAGTATGTTTCGAATGCTCTTGACAATAAAAAACAGGTGGATGTTATATATACCGATCTAAGTAAGGCGTTTGATCGAGTAGATCACTGTATGTTAATTAACAAACTAAAACAATATGGATTATGTGATAATATAATTAAGTTGTTCTGTTCATTAATACGTCACAGATTTCAGTATGTAGAATATGTAGGCACTAGATCGCAATTATATCAAGTCTATTCAGGTGTGACACAAGGGTCGAACTTGGGGCCTTTGCTATTTCTAATGTTTGTTAATGATATCGTCAAAGTGTTGAAGTGTAAGCTCTTTCTGTATGCGGATGACCTAAAAATTGTGAAGATAATTACAAACAAAAATGATTGTGAGTATTTACAAAATAATTTAGATGTATTTCTACTCTGGTGTAGTAATAATTATTTAAAAGTAAACAACAAAAAGTGCAAAATAATAACTTGTAGTAGAAAATCGGAAAGTATTAGATACAGGTACCATATTAATAATGTTGAACTTGAAAGATGTATGCAGTTAATGGATCTTGGTGTTGTTATGGATTGCACGCTCTCGTTTGTACCTCACGTAAATTATGTTGTTAATTCAGCTATTAAAATGTTAGGTTTTATTACACGTAACACGTCTCAATTTAAAAATGTAAATTGTTTAAAATTGTTGTACACATCGTTAGTAAGAAGCAAGTTAGAATATTGTTGCGTGGTGTGGTCCCCTTTTTATAATGTATATATTAGTGACATAGAGCGGGTTCAAAGAAGATTTCTTAAGAGATTGTATTTTGTCAAATATGGTACTTATCCACAGAAACAATTTCCACATGAAATATTATTGAGAGAATTTAATGAAACTACATTGTGTTCTAGGCGAAATTTTTGTAGTGTACTATTCTTGTATAAGTTAATCCATAGTACTGTTGATTCTACTGAATTGTTGAGTCAAATTAATTTTAATGTTCCTAAATATGGTACCCGCTCTTCAGTTACATTTACTTTCAATACACCATCCACTAACCAACATATGCACTCTCCATTGGTAAATATGGTCAGATTGTATAATAACGTGCAACAGTTTGTTGATATTTTCGTAAATATATCTGAATTTATAGAAAATGCTAGAACAGCTTTGTTACATTAGCTAGACTTTAGAGAAAGTTTCTATTTTTATTTTTATTTTTATTTTTATTTTGTATTGGAATTTATATGATATATATATATATATATATATTACCCTGATATATACCCTATATTAAACATTAAATGTTTGCTGGGTTAATAAATACTTATTATTATGACCCACCACTGACCCGGAAATGACCGGCATTCAGGCAAGACTTCTATCATTACGGGTACTAAGACCAAGTAATGATATGAATTGATTATTATTATTAATATTATTATTTAGTTAAAAGTTTCCATTAGAAAAATTTTAAGGTAGGTAGTTGGGTACAATAATCCTTTTTTCTAGAAAACGGTCTTCAACGGTCTTGCCGCAAAATGCCGAAAAAGAACATCTAGTTAAAAGCTTTAATTCATTATCAACGGAAGTAAGGATTTAAAGTCATAAAATCTATGGAGGATTTTTCCAATCCTATAATAAAATTTTATTACCCAAACGACCAGAACCTATTCACAGAAAGGGTCTTCTGTAAGTGTACTTCAATGATCAATTCCAGGTAAAATGCATACGATACGATACGGCTAACTAACAAGTATTTGTCATCCCGACAAGGCCGGCATTTGAACAAAATATGCATTAAAACTCATATTCGTCGAAAATAGTAATTTACGCAACTAGTTCGGGATAGCCTGCTTCCCGCATGAACGCTTGTTTGAGGCACGACCGAAGGGAGTGCCGCATTTGCGTGAATGCGGGAAGCAGGCTCACGAACGTGTTGTGTACAATATTTTTTGCGACGAATAAACCTTTAAACTGAAGAGATTAACTGTGAGTTATTTATAAACAACGCCATTGACAGCGCCGTCAACACGTCACAATGTTGACACTACCCGAGTATTTTAAGGTTACCATGGCAACGGGAAGTTAAATGCACGTGTGCGGGAAGTTCGACCTCCCGCACTCTGGTGAATGCGCGAAAGCTATCAAAAAAGTTCATGAGTGCAAAATAGTATATTACATATCGAGGGTGGTAAGAAGCTAATTACGAACGAAGTTTATACACGAGCGAGCGTAGCGAGCGAGTGATGTAATATGAGTTCGTAATTAGCTTACCACCAGAGTTGTGTCATATACTTTTTCTACGATCTATAATGAAGAATCACTTTCAGAAGAAATTTTTTTGGGAAAGCAAATATTTATAGTTGCTATGGAAACTACCCAAACAGGCACGTAATATATATATATATTACGTGCCTGTTCATTCATTACATGCCAGTGGGTGTAACTATGGTTTTACTATGAGGCTAGACAGTTCGTAATTCATGGATTACTATGTGGGAGTAGAAAAAAGTATTAAATAAGCATATAAGTTTTAATATGCATAAAATTGAAAAAAAAGCAAATAAGCAATAAAAAAATGTGTCAAATGACCCCAAATTGTATCATAGTTACAGATATAAAAAAGTTTTGAAGTGCTTACATTTTTCACAAAAAGCATTAAACCTAGAAATCCGCTCTTTAGTGATGATACAGATTTTCATAGCGAAATAATAGTAACTTGTCGGGGGATGATATTTTTACGCATCTTTGGTTCTAAATTTACCAAGGTAGTGAAAAACTACCTGACGTACAACAAAATAAGTATAATTTTAGTTAGATCATCCACGTTGTTACTTTGCACCAAATTTTAAGCATTTTCATTTTTTTTTGTAACTCTTCATGGACCTGGAGAAGGCGTATAGTAACGTTCTTATTAATAAGCGTTTGGAAGTACTTAGTAAAAGCAAATAAAGACCACTTACGTAAGCATTAGTAATAGCTATGTAGATAAATAATTCAATTTAAAGCCGGAAAAATATTTCAGAAGAGCTAAACCCATCAAAGCACTAGAGCAAGGTTGTTGTCTTTTACCAACCCTTTTAGTAATCTTAGAAAAGTGAAAAAAGAAGTTGGAAGATATGGAAATAGGCTGTTCACAAAGGTCGAAATTTCCATTTCTAAGAAGAGTGGGCGAGCAGAACGAACTGATGATTGAGAATTAAAGATGAGATGCTAAATGTGGCATGCGACAATAGTCGTATGTAGAACCCCCATTCATATAAAAACAATCTTTAAGTGAAATTTTAGTGTTTGTTCCGTACATATGAAACACTTAGAAAAAGCCGAATAACTGTTTTAAATAGCGTAAAGTTTTATGCTTTCTAAGAAATGGATACTGTTAACTTGGTCATTGCTACTGAAAACTGAAAGTATCGGCAACAATGTTTATATTTCTGGCATATTTTTTATCAATACTTATATAATAAAGCTGAAGCTTTTGTTTATTTGAACACGTTAATCTTAGAAACTACTGGTTCAAATTCAAAAAATCTTTTTGTGTTGGATAATCCATGTATCATATCTACATATAGGTTATATAACATCACGCTACGATCATTAGGAGCGAAGTAGCAATGAAACATTCGGAAAAACGGGAAAATTATTCCTCCTTTGACAGCTTCCGTTGCTTACGCTGCTTAAGTGGTTAAAGTTACGTAAAAATCATGTATGACGAAATTGTTCCCCTTTAAAAGTTCTAAAGAAAAGTCCGCGACAGCATATGTCCATCTTTTAAGGTCGAGTCAGTATAACCTTTTTTATGGTAATGAAATTTGTTCTAAAATAATAATGCATTTTATGTATAAAATTCTCGCCTCACAGTGTTTGTAACCGAACTTCTCCCAAATGGGTTGACCGATTTGTATGAAATTTTTTATGTATATTCGGTAGGTCTGAGAATAGGTTGTAAACTATTTTTTAAACCCCTAAGTGATAAGGGTGGCCCACCCTAAAAAATTTTTGTGTATTTTTTTGACAAAATTTTTTATTTTTATTTTGTTAAGAATTGGCATCAAAAAATACACATAACCCTAAATTTTCACCTTTCTACCACCAACCCCCATTTTTTAATCGTCTATATAATAAAAATCAATTGCTGTTCCTGTTAGTCTCGCTAAGACTCAGAAACGGCTTAACCGATTTGAAGAATTTTTTATATTACGGGGATGGTTTATAAATTAAAAAAATAAGGAAAACTTAAAAGAACAGATAAAAAATAAAAAAATTCTAAAAATTTAGTATGGGAATCCCCACTTCGAATTAATTTCAATAGTTGCCGTTTCTAACTGACGTGTCATACAAAACTAATTCTTCCGTGCAATTGTGAAAAGTATGTTGCATTTCAAATCGTTCTTTGTTTTTTCGTAAAAAAAAAACGTCGTTTATTTTAAGAAAAGTCTTGGTTAAAGTGAATTTAATTACATATTGCGAAAGTTTCTTATTAATTTTGATCTGCCATTCTATTTACCTATATTCACTTTGTTGGTTTCGACAAAACCTCAAACTTTACCGTTATTCGAGGATTTCATTGGGAGTTTTCGATATTTTAAAATTCTCAAGACAAAATTTACAGATTTGATTGACTGTGAAAATAATTCTGTGTCGTTTTATGAAGTTCATTAAAATGCCGAGAAGACGACAACCTCACATAGGTCCACGAAGTCAATCAAATGTGCGACGAACTACCTCAGGTGCAAACCGCAATGATTTATTTTATGGGTAATTCGGATATGGAAGTTGATCAGCGTTGTGCTCATAATCAACATAATCAAACATTGAAGCAAGACATTGGGTGGTATGAAGAAAACTGAGTAGAAACTAATATTCGAAGTACGAAGTACCTACTTCATTATTACTCTTATACACCTGAGCATCTACTCTATGTACTGAGTACCTACTTGGAAACATTATATCTCCCCGGACAGAAATTGAACATCTGCGCGTTTTGTGAGCATTTAATCTAAAAATGAGCATCGGCGTGGCAAATAACTGAGCTGTCTGTAAAGCAGCTTAGAAAACGAGTAAGATCATTGTAAGAGTGAATTTTAACTAAACATGGCCACTTTCATGAACGTGGAACGTCGTCAAAAGGTACATTCAGTTTGAAAAACACATTAGGAGCAGGAATATCAAAAACTTTTCAGGTAATTAACTTTTATTTATGCATAAATTGTGCAGTGCGTTTTTTCTAACACTGGCCATAGAGATTCCCATCTCAAAGTGTCTACCCCATACTAACTTATATTTTGGTGACTCGATTTTTGCTTTAATGGTTGAACACTGTCACTGTTGTCCTTTTTTGTTGTATCGAGATGCTACTTGAGCATCAACTGTTACCTACTGAAGTATTAATATCATCTAGAAAAACTAGAAATATTTTGATTTGATATTCGAGTAGATACTTCGTATTTCGAGTATGAGCACCTACTGAGTTTTATTTATATCAACCATTGTCAAAAAATTGATCGAACGTTGTTTCGACAGAACTTCCTTCGCACCAAAAGTATAATGAAACATATTCAGCATTTTCGAGTTGAGTCTTTTCTTCACACAATTTTGTGATGACCTAATCAACATTTACGATCAACACATATACCACCTTGGATTCGTGCAGTGTAATACTAAAAATAACTGTATTGTATTCCCAAAATAATCTGCGAAAATCGAGTGAGCCATTCCATCAATTTTTTGGGGGCAATAATTAAATATTCTTAACAATTTACCATGCTTACAGTAACTTTAAAACGTCTGCAAGATCTCAAAGTATTCATTTTTGCAACTCTTGAGTTATTCACTAAAATAAATTGACTGATCCATATATTTTTTTGAGTCACTGTACAAGCAAATCTAAAAAATATGAATGCAATGATAAATTACGAAAATATACTGATGATATTTTCCATATTTTAGATAGGATTTATTCGACAAAATCTTGAGATGACGTCTTCAAGTTTTTGGGTTTGATAAACAGATATATTTTGATTGAAAACCTACCATGTCAAACATTAACTTCCAAACGTCTGCAATATTTCAAAATTCAGTCTTGCAATTCTTGATTCAATCAATAAAATAAATTGACTCAGTGATTAATTTTTTTGAGACACCCCCATAAGCAAAACTAAAAAATATGAATGGAATGATAAATCACAAGTATAGTCTCATCCTATTTTGGACATTTTAGATAGGATTCATTTGGCAAAATTTTGGGCAGACGTCATCAATTTTTTGGAGGGGATAAGTAAATATATTTTGAATAAAAATTTATTATGCTTATCATATGTTTAAAACATCTGTAAGATTTCAAACCATTCGATTTTGCAGATTCAAAATTAAATTGTAGGTGAAACGAAGTTCACGGGGTCAGCTAGTCCTTCAATAAAAGTTCAGGGAATTTTTATTCTTCTGCATCGAATACCAACAAACTCACTAGATTTTCATGGCCAACCCTACTATATAAAGATCGTGAACGGATAATATGTTGTACCCGACGTAGATTTTGACTTGTTAAATAAAAAGACTTGAATTACATCCGCTTGATAAAATTCTCGATATCACTAGGTACATGCGAAATAAATAGTGATTCGTACACTTGTTGTATAAAAGCTTTATTGTACACACCAAAACAACATACACCTAAATATTGTAAGCTTATTCTTGTCTATCTACAAATGCATCAAATAATACTTGAACATGTTCAAACTTAATTAATTCAATTTGTTTTGCTTACAAACAACTAACTACACAAACAAATTAATAACATTAACAACATTAATGCAAAATATAAAAAACGAATGCGGTGGCTTTGTCAAAAAATGTAGTGTCAAGTGTCAGATATGAAATGTGCATTGAACTATACACCTAAATCGTAAACATGCATGTACGTGTTTATTAAACAGAGACGAGGTAGATCTGGAAATAAATGAATCAAAAAATATATAGCTGCCGCCTAAAAGTTAATACACCGGTTAGAACAGCAGCCAATTCGTATACACAAATATTATAACAACCTAAAATCATTCGGATATTGCTTTAACAAATAGCTTCGATCCCGCAGAATGAACAATTTATATAATTTGTACATATACCATATATATATTAGTGGGTATTCGTAATTTCAACTTTAATACACGCTCGAGTAAGTACAATAGTTTGCATTTCCTTTTTAGGAAGTTTTTGTAGGATTTCGTAGTACAGTGAGACTTTAGTGTTGTGTATGTCGCGCTTGCCCCTTCTTCGAATTTTCCATAAACTCCATCAGACCCCGAGACATATAGTATGGTCTCGATATCCCGTCATTCATGACCGAGTCTTCACAGAAGCATATGAAGAGAGTGTCGATGATGGTCTGGAAACATCGATAACTTATTTATAGTCCTACTGTGTTACGTTAACTCACTTGGAAAGTCCCAAATATCACGTAAATAATGACACCATTTATGAAAAAACAGGTGGTTGCGGCTTTCCCTCCTACTGGACCAATATCCTGAAAAAAAAAAATCAAAACAATAAGTCAGTGTATAAAAAAATATGCATTTACCTTAAACAGGGCAAAGGAAATCGCTGTGGCGAGTACAGTGACAAGCATTATTATTACAGCCAAAACAAAATCTCCAACACAGTTTATAGCGACAATGTTGCCGATATTTGTCAAAAGTAGTTTGGTGGCTCGTCTGGCGGATCTCAGAAAAGACTGTCCATGAATGGCTAAAACACACACGTTATTTTGATATAATACACACGCAATTTTTCTAACCTGTCTGTATATAAGAATTTCCAGACAAGAATTTCAGAAGCACCTCCACATTGTTGCAACACAAATCCATGCAACATCTGCAGCACGCGTTTCTGAAAAGCATTCTTAGAAGTAGCTTCACTACGGCGAACAGCGTCATCAAGAAAGATCCGAATGCGATAGTACCGAGATGGTACTTCATGGTAACTTTGAAACTAGACCAGACTGGAGAATTCAACTGATCCTTGGTTCTGTAACACGAAAATCGTAATGGTGGCACACTTTTAAAATTCGTCTTACTTGGAAAAGTACCACCGTGCCACGCCTCCCGAGATGGTCATATACTGAATCCCGGCCACAAATCGCATAGCCCAACTCGTGACGATTATATTGAAAATGATTGTGAAAATCGCCACCCCGGACAATTCGTACTTGTACATATTTTCCCCGCGCCTTGTCAGTTTTCGGGAATAAAACATCCAGAAAGTCGTAACAATAGCAGCTATAAATATAATAATTTGGATGAATGCGATCTGAAAGTTGGATTTTAATACCAAAGTGGTTTTAAGTGCGGTACTTACGAAAATCGGGAAAAACACCACTAGGGGCATGGCAGCCAAAACTTTGGTTGTTTCTTTGTATAGCTGAATAACCAAACCTATTCTCTTAAATATGACTATAAAAATGATCAGTAATACGACAGCGAAAATTGTCCAAGCGATAACCGCTCCCAGGGGAATTGGAGTCTCCATTGGCCAGTCTTGTTTACCTTGCAAGAACGCAACCCTAAAAAAACGGATCAAGAAAAGTCCACAAGCCAGAACAATCGTACCATAAAAATCCGGTAGCAACCACTAGAACCAGCACCGAAAAAATCAAAATTGCCCACACAAACGGACCTGGGGCATACCTCAGCAGTACCAGTGTGATGATCCCTAAAGCTGTACCACAATCACGAATTTAAATTACAAAATATTTAAGAAAATTCTAACCAACTGTAAACAATAGCGACAAGCCGTACCTCCACCAAACGCTTGCATTACTCGGATAATCCCTCTAGAATCAGTCTGGAATAAGTACTAACAAAAAAACACCTATTTAAAATACCGTTGAATCAAAGATACTCCAGTTTTCTTCATTTTCGTAATTCGACTTTCCGTTCGTTTGTTTTGTGGAAAACTCAGAAAAAGTCTTTTTCAGCTCTTTATCGATGGTTTCACTCAACTTGTTTAACTCGTCTTCGAAACCAAACAAATCACATTCGCCATTTTCATTCGCGTGTCTGTAAGATAATCTTTAGAGTGTGAACTACAGTACGACAACTTACTTCTGAGATGTGAAATCTTGACCAGAGCAAGGGACTTCGTCGATTAGAGGGTTTTTGAGTCCGCAGAAATTTCCACAATTGTCGGTGTCATAAATTGCGAGTCTAGAATCTACTTTGACCAAGGTGTATATGAGAAAAGGTATCTGCAAAATAAATACAGCTATCCGCAATTACATAATTAACAAAATGGTGCAAAAAACTTTGTTCAGAAAGTAGCGTCATATTTATTAACATGAGCAAGGACGCATATAACGAAGCTCATTATTTATAGTCTCGTTTTAATGTCAATGTCATCCAATTATTACGAGAACTGAGTTCCTGAAATTCCCTTACCAGAATCAGTATGGCAACCCCAAAAATGGCGAATCCTTTCCTATCTGTGACAATCCTGTTTTCCGGTCGTGCGGGCACGTCCACGTTTTCGATGGAAGTGTTCAGCTTCCTGAACTCAACGAGCTGAAACATTAATGCTAGTTAATAACATTGTAAATTGCAGTAATTAATTGATGGCATTGTGTTCCGGTTAAAGTTTGACAAGTAGTGAGGTAATATTTTTCGGCAGTTTTTAGTGTAAACACTGCGGCGAAGAATGGGTCATTAAAAATAGACAGGGTATTTAAAGACCGTCTGAGCCTATAAAGCAAATTTAGATTAGTGTGAGTAACTAGATCGGTGAAAGTTTGGCTGTGAAGAGCGATCGGAATGAATAACGTAATAAAAATTCCTATTTTCGTTCGGGCCGAATTTTTGGACACTTGGAAGATTATTTATAGTTGAAATTTGTTCTTAATTTTGGTGTACTTTCTGAATTTTGTATTTAATGTTTTTACAAAGACAATATTTCTGGTTCTGGAATCGGTATTTCTTAAAATATCAAATTAAATCAATACAAAAAAAAATTATACGTATGTTAAGAAAAGAAAAAAGAAAAATATAAGCCCACCCACCCTAACTCAATTGTGATGAATTATTTTATTCATCGTGAGCCGGAGGGCGGAGCTTAATTGCAATCCTAATTTTTCTCCAAGAAATTACCATATGAAACATGTTCTCAAGTAATTGTGTGGCTCAAATAAAACTACATATCTCAAGTAAAAAAGAAAGCCAAAGATTAAGCCCCGCCCCGTTGACTTTCATTCGTTGACACACGGAAGGGTGGAGCCTAATTGCAAAATCGATATTTCTCTAGAAAACTTTACCTGTTTAAACACGTTTTAAGTTTTTTGTTGTGAAAAGAAAATTAAGTATGTTAAGAAAAAAAAAGCAAAATATAAGTACCCAAAATGTTGAAAATTCTGGAATGTAGATTTTAGAAATATCCTGTTTGAAAATAATGTTTTTTCATTTAATACTAAAAATTATTTAACACTAAAACTTCATTTGGCGATTCTGGTAGGAGTTTTTGAAAAAATAAAGCCGGAAATAACTTCTGGGAGTCAAAATCTACAGAAAATTAATTAATTGAGGAAATTTTCAAAGGTGGTCCGAAAAAAATCGAAATTTTCATAATAGCCCAGGGAATATTGGAAAACTGCTTTTGAAAAAGTTGTCCAAAAATCAACAAAAAATCTGGAATGTAGAAAATTCCAAAAACATACGTGTTCTGGAGCAATATTTTAGAAAAATCCTATTTAAAAATCTTTTTTTTGGACTAAAAATTTCACTGGACGGTTCTGGTAGAAATTTTCAAAAAAATAAAACCGAAAATAACATCGAGAGATAAAAATCTACCGACAAATCTCTTTAGGTAATTTTGAAAGTTAATCGAGAAAAGAGCGAAATTTTCATAAAAGCGGAAGGAACATTTGAATAATTGGTCTTTTGAAAAATTTGTCTAAAAATCTACAAAAAATTCCGGGATCTAGATCTCGACGTGCTGATTCGACATATAGGTATAGCATGTTTATGGTTCTGAAGCAAATTTTAGAAATATTAAAAGTAAAAAAAATCCGTTTGAAAATATTTTTTTAAACGACTCTAAAGCAAGAAAGAACGTCAAAAAATACATATTGAAAAGGTATTGAAAAAACTAAAATTTTTAAAAGCTGCCGAAAAATCCTCAAAAAATACTTGTACATACATCCTTAGAGGCTGATTTGAAAAACGCAAAGTTTGAATGGTTCCCGAACAAGATTTTCTGAAAATTTGCTTTGAAAATGTTTTTTTAATAACTCGAAAGCTCGAAAAAAGGAAAAAAATCCGTTTGAAAATGTTTTTTTTTTGATAACTCGAAAGCTTGAAAAAGCTCAAAAAATACACACGGGCGAGTATTGAAAAACTGAAATTTTTGAGAAGTTGACAAAAACTCTTCAAAAAATTTTACAGGTTAATTCGAAAAATACAAAGTTTTAGTGGTTCCCAAAAAGATTTTCGCAAAATTAGCTTTGAATTTTTTTTTTTTTAATAATACAAGGTGAAAAAATTTATACGGAGTTCCTGAAAAATTGGCATTTTTAAAAAGTTGCTTAAAAATCCTCAAAAATTCTGGGATATAGATCTCTGAGGAACTGTTTCGAAACACATGAAGTATTAATAAATAGTCTTATATCAAGATTTTCGAAAAATCCTGTTTAAAAGTGATTTTTTTTTAACATCTCGAACTCCGAAAACGACCAAAAAATTCATACAAAGGGGAATATTGAAAAATTGAGTACTGCGTATTTATGGTCCTACAGCAATATTTTACGTTTTTCTAACAATTCGATTTCAAAATCTTGGTTTTCTTTGGACTAAACACTTCATTGAACGATTCTGGTAGGAATTTTGGAAAAAATAAAACCGAAAATAGCATCAAGAGGTTGTAATCTACCGAAATATCTTTTTAGGTAATTTTGAAAGTTAATCGAGCGAAGACCAAAATTTTGGTAAAAACGGAGGGAAAATTGGCCTTTTGAAAAAGTTGTCAAAAATCTAAAAAAAATTCTGGGATCTAGATCTCGACGTGCTGATTCTACAAATAGGTATAGCGTGTTTATGGTTCTGAAGCAAATTTTAGAAATACTAAGTGAAAAAATCCATTTGAAAATATTTTTTTAAATAACTCGAAAGCATGAAAAAACGTCAAAAAGTACATAGGACTAGTATTGAAAAAACTGAAATTTTTCAAAAGTTGCCAAAAAATCCTCAAAAAATTCTTGTATGTAGATCCCTACAGGCTGATTCGAAAAACACAAAGTTTTAATGCTTCCCGAACAAAATTTTCGAAAATTGCCCTTTGATGATTTTTTTTTAATACCTCGAAAACTTGAAAGAAGTAAAATATTTCTTTTTAAAATATTTTTTTAAATAACTCGAAAGAATGAAAAAATGTCAAAAAGCACATAGGAGGAGTACTGAAAAACTGAAATTTTTAAAAGTTGCGGAAAATACCTCAAAAAATTCTTGTATATAGATCCCTACAGGCTGATTCTAACATCAAAAATTTTTCATGGTTCCCGAACAATAATTTCAAAAATTTGTTTTGAAAATGTTTTTCTTTTTAATACCTGGAAAGCTCGATAAAAACTCAAAAAATATATACGGACGAGTATTGAAAAACTGAAATTTTTGAAAAGTTGCCAAAAAATCCTCAAAAAATTCTGTGAAATAGATCCCTACAGGCTGATTCGAAAAACGCAAAGTTTTAATGGTTCGCAAAAAGATTGTCGAAAAGTTCGCTTTAAAAATGTTCTTTTTTAATAGCACGAGAATTTGAAAAAAGTTAAAAAAGTGAAAAAATGCATTCGGGGTTACTGTAAAATTGTGATTTCTAAAAAGGTACCTAAAAATCCTCAAAAAGTCTGGGATATAGATGTCCGAGGAACTGTTTCGAAACACATGAAGTATTAATAAATAGACTCATATCAAGATTTACGAAAAATCCTGTTTAAAAATGAAATTTTTTAAGCATCTCGAACTCTGAAAATGAACAAAAAATTCGTACAAAGGGGAGTATTGAAAAATTGAGTACTGCGTATTTATGGTCCTACAGCAATATTTTACGTTTTTCGAACAATTCGATTTCTTTGGACTAAAAATTTTATTGAACGATTCTGGTAGGAATTTTGGAAAAAATAAAACCGAAAATAGCATCAAGAGGTTGTAATCTACCGAAAAATCTGTTTAGGTAATTTTGAAAGTTAATCGAGTTAAGTTGTCTAAAAATCTACGAAAAATTCTGAGATCTAGATCTCGACGTGCTGATTCTACAAATATAGCGTGTTTATGGTTCTGAAGCAAATTTTAGAAGTACTAAAAGTGAAAAAATCCATTTGAAAATCTTTTTTTAAATAACTCGAAAGCATGAAAAAACGTCAAAAAGTACATAGGACGAGTATTGAAAAAACTGAAATGTTTCAAAAGTTGCCAAAAATCCTCAAAAAATTCTTGTATGTAGATCCCTACAGGTTGATTCGAAAAACACAGTGTTTTAATGGTTCCCGAACAAGATTTTCGAAGAATTCCCTTTGATAATTTTTTTTAATAACTCGAAAACTCGAAAGAAGTAAAAAAATCCGTTTTAAAATATTTTTCTAAATAACTCGAAGCACGAAAAAACGTCAAAAAATATTATATTCAATGTGAGTATTGCAAAACTGAAATTTTTAAAAGTTGCCGAAAAATCCTCAAAAAATTCTGAAAACACAAAGTTTAATGGTTCGCGAACAAGATTTCCGAAAAATTTGGTTTGAAAACTTTTTTTTGATACCTCGAAAACTCGAAAAAAGAAAAAAATCCGTTTGAAAAGGTTTTTTTAAATAAACTCAAAAGCTCGAAAAAAGCTCAAAAAATACATTTGGACGAGTAATGAAAAACTGAAATTTTTGAAAAGTTGCCAAAAAACCTCAAAAAATTATACAGGCTGATTTGAAAAACACAAAGTTTTAATGGTTCCCAAACAGATTTTCAAAAAATCTGCTTTGAAAAAAATTTTTTTTTAATAATACGAGAGTTCGAAAAATGGTAAAAAGGTGAAAAAATGCATACGGGGATAATGAAAAATCGGAATTTTTAAAAAGTCCTCAAAAATTCTGGGATAGAGATCTCCGAGGAGCTATTTGGAAAAACGTGAAGTGTTAAGAATCTCATATCAAGATTTTCAAAAAATCATGTTTAAAAATGAAATTTTTAAATATCTCGGACGCGGAAAACGGCCAAAAAATTCATACAAAGTCGAGTATAGAAAAATTGAGATTTTTAAAAAGATCCTCAGAAGATTCTGCGATGTAGATATAGAAAAATGAAATTTGTATTATAACATTTTGGAATTTAATTTTGAAACTACAAATCTGAATGCTCTGAAATCTTGCAAATGTTTTAAGGATATCGTACTCATGCTAAATCATTAATCAAATTTTATCCGTTTCCACTTCCAAAAATTGATTTTACTTTTACTTATACTGGGTAACTCAAAAAAATTAATTAATGAGGCAATCTATTTATTGGTCAATCAAATCAACTTTGGAAATTCAGTGTTGTTATTGTTAGTATGACACTGTATCTACCCAAATGGCCTTCTGTTGAAAATTGTGGAATAGATCTCGATATACTGATATTTTACAAATATTCGATTTGAAAATATTTTTTTTATTTAATACTAAAAACTTCATTTAACACTAAAAATTTCATTTGGCGATTCTGGTAAGAGTTTCTGAAGAAATAAAGCCGAAAATAACTTCTAGGGGTCAAAATCTACAGAAAAATTACTAATTAAGGCCATTTTCAAAGAAAAAACTGCTTTTGAAAAAGTTGTCCAAAAGTCAACAAAAAATGTTGGAATATAGATTTTGACGTACTGATTCCAAAAATTCCAAAAATATAGCGTAATATTTTAGAAAAATTCGATTTCAAAATCTTGGTGGTTTTTTTTGGACTAAATATTTCATTAGACGATTCTGTTAGAAATTTTCGAAAAATCTCTTTAAGTAATTTTGAAATTTAATCGAGAAAAGGCCGCAATTTTCCTAAAAGCGAAGGGAATACTGAAAATATGGCCGTTTGAACAAGTTGTCTGAAAATCTACAAAAAATTCTGGGATATAGATCTCGACGCACTGATTCGGCATGGTCCTGAAGCAATATTTTCGAAATATTCAGCATGAAATTTGAAAAATTGTCATATTTCGTTGGACGATTTTGGAAAACTTGCAGTAACCTTCGAAGAAATGAAGCGGAAAATAACTTCTGGAGAGATCTACATAAAAAAATATTTAGATCAATTTCAAATCTGGTCGAGAAAAGATCGAAATTTTCATGAGGGGAGGAAATATTAAAATAGTGAGCTTTTGAAAAAGTCATATAAAAATCTACAAAAAATTCTAGGATATAGATCTCGACGTCCTGATTCCAAAAATATAGCCTGTTAATGGTCCTGGGGAATATTTTAGAAATATTCGGTTTGAAATTCGATTACCATAAAATTTTATTATGGAAAACTCACGTGTATTCTAGAGTTGAGATTCTCCAAAGAACCTTGAAAAGGAGATAAAACATTTTTGATCGACGAGCTAATTCGAAAAACTTTTGTTTCCAGATCAAAATTTTCGAAAAATTCGATTTGAAAATTATTATTTTTTTTAACTCGTAAGGTCAAAAAAGGTCAAAAAATGCATATCTTGCGAGCTGAAAAAACAATAAAGAAATTCATATTCAAAAATCGAAACTTTTGAAAAGTTGCCAAAACATTCTCAAAAAATTCTAGGATATGAGATTTTCAAAAAATTTGATTTAAAAATGGTTACGGGACGGTAGTAAACAATTGCAATTGAGATTTTTGAAAAGTTGACAAAAAATCCTTAAAATATTCACAGATATCGACAAGCTGATTCGAAAAACATAAATTGTCAATCAAGATTATTGAAAAATTCGGTTCGAAGGTGACATTTTTCAGTATTTCGAAAGCCTCAAAATACGATCAAAAAAACCATACAGCGGAATTAAAATGTTAAAAAATCCTTACAAAATTCTTTGGTATAGATTTCGACCAGCTGATTTGAAAGACATAAAGTGTCAATGGTTCCGGAAGAAGATGGTCGAAAAATTTCTTTCGAAAGTGACATTTTTTTAATATCTCAAAAATCAATCCAAAAATTCATATTAAAATATTCAAATTAAAACATTTAAATTTTTGAAAGGTTGCTAAAAGAGCGAATTCGAAAAACAAAGTGTTGATGGTTTCTAGTCAAAATCTTCGAAAAATTCGGTTTGAAAATAACTAAACTGCGCGTCAAAAGTTAAAGATATCGTAATTAATATAATTTATACCTACTCAATTGTTTGGATAATTATAAAAAAAAATCTAATAATGAACTGAAGCGCAGTTGATTTTTAGATAACTCCAAGGCTCGAAAAAAGGTCAAAAAATTCATACGACGCGATATTGAAAAATTGGGATTTTTGAAAGGTTGCCTAAAAATCCTCAAAAGAATCTCGATGAGCTCACTCTAAAAACATAAATTGTTAATAATCCTCTACCAAGATTTTTATTACGTCTTAATTAACGTTGGTTTCTTACTGACTATGTGTACTTAATATTTAATTGTCGCACGTAATCACTTTTAGTATCGTTAATAAAATGCATTAAAAATTTCCTTGAACGATTCTGGTAGAAATTTTCGAAAAGATAAAATCGAAAATAGCATCGAGAGGTCGAAATCTACCGAAAAATAAGAGCGAAATTTTCATAAAAGCGGAGGAAATATTGAAATATTGTCTAAGAAAATTCTGGGATGTAGATCTCGACGTACTAAATCGACAAAAGCGTCTTTATGTTCCTGAAGCAATATTTTAGAAATATTGAGTGTAAAATTGTCAAATTTCGTGGGCGATTTTGGAAAAATGGTAGTAGTTTTCGACGAAATGAAGCCGAAAATAACTTCTGGAGATCTAAATCTGCAAAAAAAAAGTTGTTGTGGAACGTGGACGTCTATCTATTTCAAGAATTTTCAGGTTAGATTTCAACATTTCTGTCAAAAATGCGGGGAAATTACTTTCTATACAAAAATTTTGAACCAAACATAACCTTTTTAAACACAAAATTTTCTCAAAATGTTGTCTTTTCTGGAAAATGCAACCAAATATTTTGCTAATATTTTTGCACAAAATTGCAACAGGAAACAGTCTCGTCAGGTTTTAACTACTTCCGCTATCATAATTAGACGCTCTAACAGTAAATCCCAGAACCACTCCAAAACGAAATGTGTCCTTTATAAATAATGCATGAAGTCACTGCTGCAAGGCCACCAAAACAGACGTCGCTATCTTTTGTAGTAAAATTAATAATGCGGAACACTCCCAACTCGGCATTAGTAAAAGCCGCATACTCCAACGGATTATATAACCAGAAAAAAACCGAACTAACCTCCTGAGGCCTCATAATACTCGACGAAGACCCCATGATGTCGCTTTTCCCCTACAATATACGAAAAACCATCACTTCCAACACAACCAAAAAAAAACAACCACAAACTACGTCAAAACACAAAAAAAAAACACTAAAAAAAATTATCACACTTGTAGACAAAAACCGCGAAAAACCACTAAAGCTCTACGTAGTGTGCTTACACCCGCGAGTGCGCTCTACAAGTGGTAAAAAAGCACAACAAACATCGGCAAATTCGCGCCAGTTCTGTACGCAGCGGAAATATTCTGGGTTTTGAATCGCAACATCAGTTCAACATATTCGGTTTGACGAAGGTCACAGTACGAAAGTCCAGAGCGTTTGAGTTATTTGCATCGGAATGGGTTCCGGGGAGTGCGGGACCTGGAGGTGCCCAGGTCTTGGGAACACTGCGCCGGTGAACTGCATGGGAGCGTAATGGAGGCATGGGTCATGCCCCAGTTATGACCTATTGTTGGGTTGGACCAGACTGGGTCATGGGTGCGACATAATAGAAGAAAGATCTGGGTTATTTATAGCGGGACGAGGCGGCGTGGTGTTGTGTAAGAATACGATCAGTGGTTTACATGTGGTTGTTGTTTGGGTTCACGTGTTTGAACACGTGGTGCGGAAGATTTTTTGAAGAGTTTTCACTCCGTGTAGAATCTTTGAAAAAAATATTGAAAGAAGCAAGTTTTTATTTTATTTGCTAAAAAGGTTTTTTTTTTAAATACCTCTAAAGCTCAGAAAAGATCAAACAATTGGTTTAAAACTGATATTTTTTAGTTCTAAAGCTCGAAAAAGCTCAAAAAAAAGACCTCGATGCGGTGATTAAAAACACATAAATTCTCAAAGATTGCAGACAAAGATTTTCGAAAAATTCGGTTTGAAAATGACATTTTTTAATATCAAGAGTGCTCGAAAAATTATAAAAAAATTCATGCTGGGGAACAAAAGAATTACATTTTTTGAAAAATTGCCAAAACAATTCTCAAAAATTCTTTGAAATAGATCTCGAAGAACTGATTGGAAAAACCTAAAGGATTCCCGAATAATATTTTCGGAATATTTGTTTTGAAAATGATTTTTTGTTTTTAAATAACACGAAAGTTCGAAAAAAGGTTAGAAAATATTATTGAAAAAATCCGATTTTGGAAAAGTTACCAAAATATCCTCGAAAAAACAAAGTGATAATGTTTTCACATCAAGATTTTCAAAAATTCGATTTGCCATTTTTTTTTATATTTTCGGAAGTTCGATAAAACGTCAAAAATGCATATGTGGAAGAATTAGAAAAATTGAATTTTTTGAAAAGATAGCCAGCAATCCTCAAAAAATGCTGAGATTTGTTACTGGTTTACAAAAAAAAAACGAGAAGAGATGAAATTTTTGAAAAGTTACCAAAAATCCTCTTGACATTTAAAAAATGACATTTTTTAATATCAAAAAAGGTTGAAAAATCATAAAAGAATACATTCTGGGGAACAAAAGATTTAAATTTCGTGAAAAGTTGCCATAAAAATTCTCAAAAATTCTTTGAAATAGATCTCGAAGAACTGATTGGAAAAACCTAAAGCATTACCGAACAAGACTTTTGGAATATTTGTTTTGAAAATGATTTTTTGTTTTTAAATAACACGAAAGTTCGAAAAAAAGGTCAGAAAATACTATTGAAAAAATCCGATTTTGGAAAAGTTACCAAAAAATCCTCGAAAAAACAAAGTGTTAATGTTTCCACATCAAAATTTTCAAAAATTTGATTTGTCATTTTTTTTATATTTTCGGAAGTTCGATAAAACGTCAAAAATGCATATGTGGAAGTATTAGAAAAATTGAATTTTTTGAAAAGATAGCCAACAATCCTCAAAAAATGCTGGGATTTGTTACTAGTTTCAAAAAAAAACGAGAAGAGATGAAATTTTTGAAAAGTTGCCAAAAATCCTCAAAATATTCTTTGAAATAAGTAGATTTCGAAAAGCTGATTCGAAAAACAAAGTATTAATGGTTTCCAAATAAGATTTTCGATTTGAAAATATTTTTTTTTAATAACACGACAGTTCGAAAAAATACTATTGAAAAACTGATTTTTGAAAAGTTACCAAAAAATCTTCAAAAATTTGAGGATGTAGATGTTGAGGAGCTAATTCGAAAAACACAAAGTGTTAATGTTTCCAGATCAAAATTTTCGAAAAATTCGCTTTGACAATTATTTTTTTTAAATAACTAGATAAAGCTCCGAAAAAGGTACAAAAATGCAGATGGGAAACTATTAGAAAAATTGCAATTTTTGAAAAGATAGCTAGCAATCCTCAAAAAATTCTGAGATATATTATTGATTTAAGAAAAAAAACGGGACAAGATGAGCAAATCACGAAATTTTTGAAAAGTTGCCAAAAAATACTCAAAAAATTCTGGAATATAGATCTCGACGAGCTGATTCGAAAAGCATGAGTGTTAATGATCCCATGTCAAGATTTTCCAAAAATCCTATTTGAAAATGGAATTATTCAAATTTCTCGGGGAGAGGGAATTGAAAAATCGAGATTTTAGAAAAGATAACAAGAAAATAATAAAAAAATTCTGGGATATAATATCTCGACGAGCAAACAAGATTTTCGAAATATTCGATTTGAAAATTATTTTTTTTTTAAAGAACACAATTCGAAAAAATACTATTGAAAAACTGATTTTTGAAAAGTTACCAATCTTATCTTGGCAAGTACTAGCCCACCCACCCACCCTATATTTTCTTACAGGATATGTGATTTGCTAAAATTCGTTTTATCTTAGCATGTAGTAGGCCCGCCCACCCGCCCTCTATTTTCTTAGAAGGTATGTGATTCGCCAAAATAAGTCTTATCAAGCAAGTACTAACAAAAAAATTAGAAATTGAAAATTATAAAAAGAAAAATAGAAAAATCCAAAATGTGAGAAATTAAAAATTGAAAACTCGAGAAATTGCGAAAGGAAAAATTGCAAAATCTGAAAACTGAAACATCCAATAGTTGGAAAATTCAAAAACTGAAAAATTTAAAAATGAAAACTCGAAGATTCGCATATCTTAAAAATGGAAAAAAAAAATGAAAAATTGAAAAATTGAAAAATTGCAAATCGAAAAATAAAGGAAACGAGAAACTGAAAAAAATAAAATCGAAACACTGAAAAATCGAATAAGTGAAAAAATAACACAAATAACAAACCGAAAAATTTAAAAATATAAAAATTGAAAAAATCAGAAGCTGCAAAATTGAAAATTTTAAACTTGAAAACTCGAAAAATTGCAAATAGAAAAACTGAAAAAAAAAAGAAAAATTGAAGAATTGAAAAATTCAAGCAAAAAATCGAGGCGAGGGAAGTTCTGTCGAAATAATGTTCGACCAATTTTTTAAACCAACAAATGTTTTTTTTTAATGTTAAACCTTCTGGGAAGTTCCAACTGTCTTTTTTAAAAATATATAACCTTCTCGGGGGCGACAATTTTTTTTTTTTAATGTGAAACCTTCTCGGGAGTTCCAAATGTCTTTGTTGAAAATGTAAAACCTTCTTGGGGGCCCCAAATGTCTTTTTTTAATGTGTGAGTTTAGGTACTCTAAAGAGTCTTATAAGCAAGGAGTAGCCCCGCCCAGCGACCCCCTCTTCATTCCAGTGACTACTCTTAATAAAGTCAAAAAATGAGAAATTCAAAATTGAAAACTCAAGAAATTGTAAATGGAAAAATCGCAAAATCTGAACCTGAAACATCCAATAGTAAACTGAAAAAATTAAAATTGAAAAAACAAAAAAATAAAATCTAAACACTGAAAAATCGAATAAGTGAAAAAATAACGAAAATAAAAAACGGAAAAATTTTAAAATATAAAAATTGAAAAAATCAAAAGTCGGAAAACCGAAGATTTTAAAGTTGAAAACTCGAAAAATTGCAAATCGAAAAACTGAAGAAACAAAATGAAAAATTCACGCAAAAAATCGATCGAATGATCCCATGTCCAGATTTTCGAAAAATTCTATTTGAAAATAAGATTATTGGAATTTCTCGGGGAGAGATATTGAAAAATCGAGATTTTAGAAAAGGTGACAAGAAAATGATAAAAAAATTCTGGGTTATAAATCTCGACAAGCTGATTTGAAAAACATAAATTGTCAATACTCCCGGACCAAGATTTTCGAAACATTCTGTATGAAAACGTTTTTGTTTTAATACCTCGAGAGTTCGAGACATGAGACATTAAAAAAATTCCAAAAAATTCTAGGATACAGATCTCAACGGGCTGATTCGAAAAGCATAAATTGTCAATGGTACCAGATCCAAGAATTTCTAAAAACTCGATTTGAAACTGCCATTTTTAACATCTTGCGAGCTGAAAAAGCAATAAAAAAAATCATTTTTTTGAAAAGTTGCCAAAAGATTGTAGGAATTAAATTTCGACGCTCTGATTCGAAAAATCCAAAGTGTTAATATTTCTAAATCAAGATTTAAAAAAAATTCATATTGAAAAATCGAAATTTTTGAAAAGTTTCCAAAAAATTCTGGGTTAAGACTTTCAAAAAATTCGATGTAAAAATGATTACGGGACGGTATTAAATATTTGAGATTTTTGAAAAGTTGACAAAAATACCCAAAAGATTCTGAGAATTAACACAGATATCGACGAAATGATTCGAAAAACATAAACTGTCAATCAGGATTTTCGAAAAATTCGTTTTAAATTTTTTCAGTATCTCGAAACCGTGAAAAACGACCAAAAAATTCATACAGCGGTATTAAAAAGTTGCCAGAAAATCCTCACAAAATTCTTTGATATAGATTTCGACCAGCTAATTTGAAAAATATAAGGTGTGAATGGTTCCCGAAAAATTCCTTTTGAAAGCGATATTTTTTTAATATCTCGAAAAACGATGTAAATTAATTCATATTAAAAATTGAAATTTTTGACAACTTGCCAAAAATCCTCAAAATATTCTTTGAAATAGATTTCGAAAAGCTGATCCAAAAAACAAAGTGTTAATGGTCCCAAACAAGATTTTCGAAATATTCGATTTGAAAATGATTTTTTTTTAATAAGACGACAGTTCGAAAAAATACTATTGAAAAACTGATTTTTGAAAAGTTACCAATCTTATCTTGGCAAGTGCTAGCCCCGCCCACCCGCCCTCTATCTTCTTAGAGGGTGTATGATTTGCCAAAAATGGAAAAGTCCAAAAGAGAAATTAAAAATAGAAAACTAGAGAAATAAATAAAAAATAAATTCGAAAGACTGAAAAATCGAATAACTGAAAAAATAACGAAAATAGAAAACGGAAAAATTTAAAGATATAAAAATTGAAAAAATCAAAATTTGGAAAACTGAAGATTTTAAACTTGAAAACTCGAAAAATTGCAAATCGAAAAACTGAAGGAACTAAATAAAAAATTCAAGCAAAAAATCGAGCAGAGGTGTTAATGATACCATGTCTAGATTTTCGAAAAAATCTATTTGAAAATGAAATTATTGGAATTTCTCGGGGAGAGGTATTGAGAAATCGAGAATTTAGAAAAGGTGACAAGAAAATGATAAAAAAATTCTGAGAAGTAAATCTCCACGATAATGTTTTTTCTAATATCTCGAGAGCTTCAGGCACGATAAAAATATTCATACGTACTGAATAATAAAAAAATTTGTAAAAAGTCGCCAAAAAATTCTCAAAAAATCCTGGGATATATATCTCGAGGAGGTGATTCGAAAAACATAAATTATCAGTGCTCCCGGACTCAAGAATTTCGAAAAATTCGATTTGAAACTGAGATTTTTAATATCTTGGGAGCTGGCAAAACAATAAAAAAATCATAATGAAAAATCGAAATTTAAAAGTTGCTAAAAAATTCCCAAGAAATTATGGGATACAAAATTCAATTTAAAAATTATTCCGGAACGGTATTAAACAATTCAGATTTTTGAAAAGATTCTGAGATATTGTCGATCAAGATTTTCGAAAAATTCGACCAGCTGATTTGAAAAATATCAAGTGTCGATGGTTCTCGATATTCGACAAATTCCTTTTGCAAGTGACTTTTTTTAATATCTCGAAAAGCGATCCAAAAATTCATATTATAAAATTTAAACTTTTGAAAAGTTGCGAAAAATCCTCATTGAAAATTACTATTTTTAGATAACTCCAGGACTCGAAAAAAGGTAAAAAGATTTATATGATGCGGTATTAAAAAATTGGGATTTTTGGAAAGTTGCCTAAAAATCCGCAAAATAATCTGCATTAAAAACTGTGAGCGCAAATTTAATCTTTGATTTATGCTTTTAATACTCATATTATTTATCCAACAACTGTTCATTTTGACTTATACGAAAATTCATCGCTTATACTTATAATTAATTTTGGCGGAGGTGCCGGTTCTGCGCACATTTAAACCCCTCACATAAAAAAAATCATTTAACTAACCTAAAATTAGCCACACTTGTTGTACAAACGCTTTATTATACACATCAAAAGAGCAAAAAAACACGACCAAAAACAGCCATCGATTTGTGAAAATTTGTCTTTGATTGCATGTTTCATTGCTCTCTCGGTTTGAACATGTTCAAAATTACATACATTAACAATATTAATAATATTAATAATAATATCGATGTCAGATATGAAATATGTATTTAAGTACATACCTAATTCATAAACGTACATGTGCTTGTTTATTAAATAGAGACGAGGTAGATCTGGACATAAATTAATCATAAAATATGTAGCTGCGGCCTAAAAGGTAAATTATACATATATCAGGAGAAGAAAGGCTAGTAGGAAGTATTTTAATGTGTAAGTTGTTGCCCTTGTGCCTTTTTCGCATTTTCTATAAACTCCATCAGACCTCGAGACATATAGTATGGTCTTGATATACCGTCATTCATGACTGAATCCTCACAAAAGCATATGAAGAGACTATCAATTATGGTCTAGAAATATTGATAATTTATTAATAGTGCTACTGTGTTAAGTTAACTCACTTGAAAAGTGCCAAATATTATGTAAACAATGACCAAATTTATTATGAAACACGTGACAGTACCTTGTATTCCCGCCGGACCCACATCCTGAAAAAAAAGCAACCGGTGTATACTTGTGTTATAAATAGGTTATAAACTTACCATAAAGAGCGCAAAGGAAACTGCTGTGGCGAGTAGAGTGATAAGCATTATAATCATTGCCAAAATAAAATCTCCAACACAGTTTATAGCGAAAATGTTGCCAATATTTGCTAGAAGTAATTTTGTAGCACGTTTGGCCGATCTCAGAAAAGACTGTCCATGAATTGCTAAAACATAAATATTATTGAACTACTAGCAGTTTGTTTTACTAACCTGTCTGTATATATGAATTTCCAGACAAAAAGTTGAGAAGTATATCGACATTGTTGCAGCAGAAATGCATGCAAAACCTACAGCACGCATTTCTGAAAAACATCTTCAGAAGCGCTTTCACTACGGCGAACAGCGTCAGCAAGAAAGACCCAAAAGCGATAGTACCGAGATGGTACCTCACTGTAACTTTAAAGCTAGACCAAACTGGAGAATCTAACTGATCTTTATTTCTGAAACACGAGCATTGTTATCGTAACATACGTTAATAAAATTTGTCGTACTTGGAAAAGTACCACCGTGCCACACCTCCAGAGATGGTCATATACTGAATTCCTGCCACAAATCGCATAGCCCAACTGGCAACGATTATATTGAAAATGATTGTGAAAATTGCGACTGCGGACAGTTCGTACTTGTACATATTTTCGTCGCGCTTTGTGAGTTGTCGAAAGAAGAACATCCGGAAGGTGGTGACAATAGCTGCTACAAACACAACAATTTGGATGAAAGAAGTCTGAAATTTGGGTTTTAGTACCAAAGTGGTTTTAAATGCGGTACTTACGAAAATTGGGAAAAACACTACTAGGGGCATAGCAGCAAGAACTTTGGTTGTTTCTTTGTATAATTGAATAACCAAACCTACTCTCTTAAATATAACTATAAATATTATCAGTATTATCACAACAAAAATTGTCCAAACAAGAATCGGTAGCAGGGAGATTGCATATTTTTGAAAGTACAAAATCCTGAAGAAAAAAAATTAGAAAATTTTCATACGTTAGTACTATCATACCATAAAAATCCTGTAGCAGCTAACAAAACCAGCACCGAAAAAATCAAAATTCCCCACACAAATGGAGCTGGAGCAAACCTCAACAGTACCAGTGTGATTACACCTAAAGCTGTATCAACAATCAAAAATTTAACAAAAAATTAAAGAAATTCTAACCGATTGTAAAGAATATCGCCAAGAGGTACCTCCACCAAATGCTGTTCTTGGTCGTGAAAACCTTCTACAATCAGAATGCAATAGGTACTAACAAAAACAACGCGAATTTAACGTACCGATATATCAAAGCTATTTGCCCGAAATTGATTTTCCTCATTCCAGAAATCGTTCGTCGGTTGTAGCACGCTCAATTTGTTCTCGAATTGATTTTGTGAAACACATTCACGTTTTTCATTGACATATCTGAAAAACAAGGTTTTGGGTTTCAAAATGGTGCTACCTGAACTCACCTATTAAGTGTGAAATCTTGACCAGAGCAAGGAACACCGTCGATTGTGGGGTTTTTGAGTCCACAGAAGTTTCCGCAGTTGTCACTGTAGTGAGTTAGGTGTCTAGAATCCGCATTGACCAAGGTGTACACTAGGAAAGGTATCTACAAAAAAATGTGCAACTTTGCTATAGTTGTCCGGAATCAATATATCAAGTTCCCTAAATTTCCTTACCAAAATCAGTATGGCAATTCCAAAAATAACGAATCCTTTCTTATCCGTCACAGTCCTATTTTCCGGTCGTGCGGGCACTTCCACATTTTCGATGGAAGTGTTCAGTTTCCTGAAATCCACGAGCTGAAACATCATTGCTTGTTCAGATCTTTTTTAATTATAGTAATTAATTGATGACATTGGTTAACAAGTTGTGATTAAATACTTTTCGCAGTTTTCAGCATAAATATTGTGGCTGAGAACGGGTCACTAAAAATAGACATGATGTTTGAAGATCGTCCGAGCCTATAAAACAAATTTAGATTATTTTGAGTTACTAAAGCGGTAAGAGTTTATCTGTAAAAAGCGGCAGGAATAATTGGCGTTACAGAAACTCCTTGAAACGAAATCTATAAATAAATCTTCATTACATTATTTTGTTTTGGGTGTGGTTAATCAACAGTGCAAAATCGTGCACGACCTAAAATCTTGCGTGTAGCCGAACAAATAGCACTTCAGAGGGTGGAAATAATGCTCTTATAATTAAATTAGTAAATTTTGAGGTTTTAAAATAATGAATTTCAGTGATGCTACATCCTATTTTTTTTTTTCGAAAATGCATAACGTGATAATAAATACGAGAAAATAAAGTCCAATTTTGAAAAATATCATAAAGGAAAAAAATGTTTCAAATTTCTCTTAACTAAGCATGAATAAAGGTTTAAACAATTACATAACTAGAAAAACATACTGACCTCCTCAGGTCTCACAGTACTCAACGAAGACCCCATGGTGCCGCCTCTTCTCTACAATATACGAAAAAACATCATTTCCAGCACAGACAAAAGCACCCACAAACTAAAACCAAACTCGATAGCAAAACACAAAAAAAATATCACCCAAGTGCACAACAAAGTGCGAAAAACAACCAATGGTATAAAGAGTCCTTACACCCACGAATGCGTCCTACAAGTGGTAAAAAAGCACAACAAACACTGACGGCAAGTTCGCGCCAGTTCTACGCAGCTGAAATTTCTCAGATTCGAAACACAACATCATTTTAACAATAAATTCGCTTAGTAATGTAAACTTGTAATGGGGTCGTTACACCAAAAGTTTCAGCCCTTAAATGTGGTTCCTGTTGTTTGTATTTCAACGGTGAATGGGTGGGAATTGACAAACAAGATTTAATTTTGTTAAAATCATTAAATGGGCGTTCTTGGAACTTCAATGATTGTCGTTTGCCCTCTAAAACCCCTGGTGATTTCAATACTCCTAATTATGCAAGCAGCTATATTGACTTTTTTTGTGGGGAACCATTAAAAAATTTCAATTTTAAAAAAGTTGTCTAAAAATTATGAAAAAATTCAGGAACGTGGATCTCAACACGCTGATTCTATAAAATAGCACGTTGATGGTCACGAAGCAAGATTTTCGACAAAGTCGCTGCGAAATGTGAATTTTTGAAAATTTCAAAAATTTCGAAATTTCAACGGTCGATTCTAGAAAAACGGTTGCAGGTATAAAAAAGTCGAAGCCGGATTTGAGTTCTTGAGCTCGAAATCTACAAGAAAATATATTTGATTGAGTTTCGAAAATGTCAAAATTTTTGCGAAATTTGAAGCGTTAAAAAATTTCAGTTTTAAAAAAGTTGTCTAAAAATTATGAAAAAATTCAGGGACGTAGATCTCGACACGCTGATTCCAAAATTATAGCATGTTGATGGTCACAAAGCAAGATTTACGAAAAAATCGCTGCGAAATGCGAATTTTTGAAAATTTCAAAAATTTCGAAATTTCAACGGTCGATTCTGGAAAAACGGTTGCAGGTATAAAAAAGTCGAAGCCGGATTTGAGTTCTAAAGCTCGAAATCTAAAAGAAAATGTATTTGGTTGAGTTTCGAAAATGTCAAAATTTTTGCGAAATTTAAAGAAGGGGAGATCATTTAAAATTTCAATTTTAAAAAGTTGTCTAAAAACTATGAAAAAATTCAGGGACGTAGATCTCGACACGCTGATTCCAAAAATATAGCATGTTGATGGTCACGAAGCAACATTTTCGAAAAAATCGCTACGAAATCCGAATTTTTGAAAATTTCAAAAATTTCTAAATTTCAACGGAAGATTCTGGAAAAACGGTTGCAGTTATCCAAAAACCGAAGCCGGATTTGAGTTCAGGAGCTCGAAATCTACAAGAAAATGTGATTAGTTGAGTTTCGAAAATGTCAAAATTTTTGCGAATTTTGAAGGTGGGACCATTAAAAAATTTCAATTTTAAAAAAGTTGTCTAACAATTATGAAAAAATTCAGGAACGTAGATCTCAACACGCTGATTCCATAAAATGGCATGTTGATGGTCACGAAGCAAGATTTTCGACAAAGTCGCTGCGAAAGGTGAATTTTTGAAAATTTCAAAAATTTCGAAATTTCAACGGTCAATTTTGGAAATACTGTTGCAGGTATAAAAAAACCGAAGCCGGATTTGAGTTCTAGAGCTCGAAATCTACAAGAAAATGTGATTAGTTGAGTTTCGAAAATGTCAAAATTTTTGAGAAATTTGAAGAAGGGGGGACCATTAAATAATTTCAATTTTGAAAATTTGTCTGAAAACTATGAAAAAATTCAGGGACGTAGATCCCGACACGCTGATTCCAAAAATATAGCATGTTGATGGTCACGAACCAACATTTTCGAAAAAATCGCTGTGAATTCCGAATTTTTGAAAATTTCAAAAATTTCGAAATTTCAACTGTCCATTCTGGAAAAATGGTTGCAGGTTTCAAAAAACCGAAGCCGGATTTGAGTTCTAGAGATCGAAATCTACAAGAAAATGTGATTAGTTGAGTTTCGAAAATGTCTAAATTTTTCCGAAATTTGAAGAAGGGGGGACCATTAAAAAATTTCAATTTTAAAAAAGTTGTCTAATAATCATGAAAAAACTCAGGAACGTAGATCTCAACACGCTGATTCCATAAAATAGCATGTTGATGGTCACGAAGCAAGATTTTCGACAAAGTCGCTGCGAAATGCGAATTTTTGAAAATTTCAAAAATTTCGAAATTTCAACGGTCGATTCTGGAAAAACGGTTGCAGTTATCCAAAAACCGAAGCCGGATTTGAGTTCTAGAGCTCGAAATCTACAAGAAAATGTTTTTGGTTGAGTTTCGAAAATGTCAAAATTTTTGCGAAATTTGAAGAAGGGGGGAGGGACCATTAAAAAATTTCAGTTTTAAAAAAGTTGTCTAAAAATTATGAAAAAATTCAGGAACGTAGATCTTAACACACTGATTCCATAAAAGAGCATGTTGATGGTCACGAAGCAAGATTTTCGACAAAGTCGCCGCGAAATGCGAATTTTTGAAAATTTCGAAAATTTCGAAATTTCAACGGTCGATTCTGGAAAAACGGTTGCAGGTATAAAAAAGTCGAAGCCGGATTTGAGTTCTAGAGCTCGAAGTCTACAAGAAAATGTGACTAGTTGAGTTTCGAAAATGTCAAAATTTTTGCGAATTTTGAAGAAGGGGGAACCATTAAGAAATTTCAATTTTAAAAAAGTTGTCTAAAAATTATGAAAAAATTCAGGGACGTAGATCTTGACACGCTGATTCCAAAATTATAGCATATTGATGGTCACGAAGCAAAATTTTCGAAAAAATCGCTGCGAAACGCGAATTTTTGAAAATTCTAAAAATTTCAAATTTTTAACGATCGATTCTGGAAAAACGGTTGCAGGTATATAAAAACAGAAGCCTGATTTGAATTCTAGAACTCGAAATCTACAAGAAAATGTATTTAGTTGAGTTTCGAAAATGTCAAAATTTTTGCGAAATTTGAAGAAGGGGGGACCATTAAAAATTTTCAGTTTTAAAAAAGTTGTCTAAAAATTATGAAAAAATTCAAGAACGTAGATCTAACACGCTGATTCCATAAAAGAGCATGTTGATGGTCACGAAGCAAGATTTTCGACAAAGTCGCTGCGAAATGCGAATTTTTGAAAATTTCGAAAATTTCTAAATTTCAACGGTTGTTTCTGGAAAAACGGTTACAGGTATAAAAAAGTCGAAGCCGGATTTGAGTTCTAGAGCTCGAAATCTACAAGAAAATATATTTAGTTGAGTTTCGAAAATGTCAAAATTTTTGCGAAATTTGAAGAAGGGGGGACCATTTAAAATTTCAATTTTAAAAAGTTGTCTAAAAACTATGAAAAAATTCAGGGATGTAGATCCCGACTCGCCGATTAGAAAATTATAGCATGTTGATGGTCACGAAGCAACATTTTCGAAAAAATCGCTACGAAATCCGAATTTTTGAAAATTTCAAAAATTTCTAAATTTCAACGGAAGATTCTGGAAAAACGGTTGCAGTTATCCAAAAACCGAAGCCGGATTTGAGTTCAGGAGCTCGAAATCTACAAGAAAATGTGACTAGTTGAGTTTCGAAAATGTCAAAATTTTTGCGAATTTTGAAGAAGGTGGGACCATTAAAAAATTTCAATTTTAAAAAAGTTGTCTAACAATTATGAAAAAATTCAGGAACGTAGATCTCAACACGCTGATTCCATAAAATGGCATGTTGATGGTCACGAAGCAAGATTTTCGACAAAGTCGCTGCGAAAGGTGAATTTTTGAAAATTTCAAAAATTTCGAAATTTCAACGGTCAATTCTGGAAATACTGTTGCAGGTATAAAAAAACCGAAGCCGGATTTGAGTTCTAGACCTCGAAATCTACAAGAAAATGTGATTAGTTGAGTTTCGAAAATGCCAAAATTTTTGAGAAATTTGAAGAAGGGGGGACCATTAAATAATTTCAATTTTGAAAATTTGTCTGAAAACTATGAAAAAATTCAGGGACGTAGATCCCGACACGCTGATTCCAAAAATATAGCATGTTGATGGTCACGAACCAACATTTTCGAAAAAATCGCTGTGAATTCCGAATTTTTGAAAATTTCAAAAATTTCGAAATTTCAACTGTCCATTCTGGAAAAATGGTTGCAGGTTTCAAAAAACCGAAGACGGATTTGAGTTCTAGAGCTCGAAATCTACAAGAAAATGTATTTAGTTGAGTTTCGAAAATGTCTAAATTTTTCCGAAATTTGAAGAAGGGGGGACCATTAAAAAATTTCAATTTTAAAAAAGTTGTCTAATAATCATGAAAAAACTCAGGAACGTAGATCTCAACACGCTGATTCCATAAAATAGCATGTTGATGGTCACGAAGCAAGATTTTCGACAAAGTCGCTGCGAAATGCGAATTTTTGAATATTTCAAAAATTTCGAAATTTCAACGGTCGATTCTGGAAAAACGGTTGCAGTTATCCAAAAACCGAAGCCGGATTTGAGTTCTAGAGCTCGAAATCTACAAGAAAATGTTTTTGGTTGAGTTTCGAAAATGTCAAAATTTTTGCGAAATTTGAAGAAGGGGGGAGGGACCATTAAAAAATTTCAGTTTTAAAAAAGTTGTCTAAAAATTATGAAAAAATTCAGGAACGTAGATCTTAACACACTGATTCCATAAAAGAGCATGTTGATGGTCACGAAGCAAGATTTTCGACAAAGTCGCTGCGAAATGCGAATTTTTGAAAATTTCGAAAATTTCGAAATTTCAACGGTCGATTCTGGAAAAACGGTTGCAGGTATAAAAAAGTCTAAGCCGGATTTGAGTTCTAGAGCTCGAAATCTACAAGAAAATGTGACTAGTTGAGTTTCGAAAATGTCAAAATTTTTGCGAATTTTGAAGAAGGGGGAACCATTAAGAAATTTCAATTTTAAAAAAGTTGTCTAAAAATTATGAAAAAATTCAGGGACGTAGATCTTGACACGCTGATTCCAAAATTATAGCATGTTGATGGTCACGAAGCAAAATTTTCGAAAAAATCGCTGCGAAACGCGAATTTTTGAAAATTCTAAAAATTTCAAATTTTTAACGATCGATTCTCGAAAAACGGTTGCAGGTATATAAAAACAGAAGCCTGATTTGAATTCTAGAACTCGAAATCTACAAGAAAATGTATTTAGTTGAGTTTCGAAAATGTCAAAATTTTTGCGAAATTTGAAGAAGGGGGGACCATTAAAAATTTTCAGTTTTAAAAAAGTTGTCTAAAAATTATGAAAAAATTCAGGAACGTAGATCTAACACGCTGATTCCATAAAAGAGCATGTTGATGGTCACGAAGCAAGATTTTCGACAAAGTCGCTGCGAAATGCGAATTTTTGAAAATTTCGAAAATTTCGAAATTTCAACGGTCGATTCTGGAAAAACGGTTACAGGTATAAAAAAGTCGAAGCCGGATTTGAGTTCTAGAGCTCGAAATCTACAAGAAAATATATTTAGTTGAGTTTCGAAAATGTCAAAATTTTTGCGAAATTTGAAGAAGGGGGGACCATTTAAAATATCAATTTTAAAAAGTTGTCTAAAAACTATGAAAAAATTCAGGGATGTAGATCCCGACTCGCCGATTAGAAAATTATAGCATGTTGATGGTCACGAAGCAACATTTTCGAAAAAATCCCTGCGAAATCCGAATTTTTGAAAATTTCAATAATTTCAAAATTTCAACTGTCCATTCTGGAAAAATGGTTGCAGGTATCAAAAAACTGAAGTCGGATTTGAGTTCTAGAGCTCGAAATCTACAAGAACTTATAATTAGTTGAGTTTCGAAAATGTCAAAATTTTTGCGAAATTTGAAGAAGGGGGGACCATTAAAAAATTTCAATTTGAAAAAGTTGTCTAAAAACTATTAAAAAATTCAGGAACGTAGATCTCAACACGCTGATTCCATAAAATAGCATGTTGATGGTCACGAAGCAAGATTTTCGAAAAATTCCCTGCGAAATCCGAATTTTTGAAAATATCAAAAATTTCGAAATTTCAACTGTCCATTCTGGAAAATGGTTGCAGGTACCAAAAAACCGAAGCCGGATTTGAGTTCTAGAGCTCGAAATCTACAAGAAAATGTGATTAGTTGAGTTTCGAAAATGTCAAAATTTTTGCGAAATTTGAAGAAGGGGGGACCATTAAAAAATTTACTTTTAAAAAAGTTGTCTAAAAATTATGAAAAAATTCAGGAACGTAGATCTCGACACGCTGATTCCAAAAACATAGCATGTTGATGGTCACGAAGCAACATTTTCGAAAAAAACTCTGCGAAACGCGAATTTTTGAAAATTTCAAAAATTTCGAAAGTTCAACGGATGATTCTGGAAAAACGGTTGCATCTACCAAAAAACCGAAGCCGAATTTGAGTTCTAGAGCTTGAAATCTACAAGAAAATGTATTAAGTTGAAATTCGAAAATCTCAAAATTTTCGCGAAATTTGAAGAAGGCGGGACCATTAAAAAATTTCAATGTTAAAAAAGTTGTCTAAAAATTATGAAAAAATTCAGAGACGTAGATCTCGACACGCTGATTCCAAAAATATAGATTGTTGATGGTGACGAAGCAACATTTTCGAAAAATCGCTGCGAAACTCGAATTTTTGAAAATTTCAAATTGGAAATAAATAAGCTGATCTGGTGTTGTTTACAAATTTGCATTTTATGACGGACTCATTACAGTAACCATAATCTCTCCTCCCTTGGGTCGATACCTGCGGTGGGTTGGTACTTTGAGTTGCATAGCTACAAAAAATAATTCTTATTTTTTGTTGTTTTTCACACAGACAGTTGTAAACGTGAGTCAATTTTGTTTTCTATTATTACTACAACTACTCCTACTACTGCTACCGTTACTAATGCATTAATATTAATTCTGCAGCGATTAAATAAACACATCTGTTCAATTACAACAAACTTTATAAATAATGTAATAAGTTTGGTCTGGCACACAGTGTTTTATCAAACGTTTATGATCGAATTAAATACACAAACATCGGGGATTTTTGTTACATTATAACTACTTACAATCACTACAAATATTTACATATTTTCATTTTCATAAATACTAAATAAGTATATAAATATCTAAAATTCCAAATTAACTGCAGCGTAATTTCAAGAGATAAAAAGACCCTGAAAGTATTTAAAAACAAGGCTATTACACCACTTTCAAACAAATAACGAATTATTATTGTGGATGTAGGAAATGTGGGTGTTCAAAAGTTTTTAGATTAAAACATAATTCTACGGCTACTGAAACTCCAACAATTTAAATAGTGGCTCGTTGACAAACTAAAAGCCTCATTTATCTAAAAAAGTGTAATTTCAGTGCAACTCGTAAATAACACTGTATTTAAAGAACTGGATGAAACATGGAAGTTGGCACTTGAATTATAAAAATTTAATCTATTTTCTATTTTTATTTGTTTTTTTTTTAAAGACGTAATGGGAAAATTTCTTTTAACTTTCCAGCACTCACCACCACATACTTGGTACCACAACCGCACAGCAACTTTCCTAAAAAAATCATCACCTGGAAATCCCCGGAAACTAAAAATCCCGCTGAACATAATCCACAATTCCCAGTTCACGCTTGGCTTAATTACCACATTATCATTATTCGTGATACACTAGACACACAATGAAATTAAATATGCACTCATCTCGCAATTTTTTATCTCATGACTAATCTTTAATAACAACGCGAATCGAAAATCACGTTCTATTCTTTCCTGAGGCGTCTAGTGTACACACCTTCCCGGATTAACCACATTTTCTTAAGTAAATCGTAACAAAGAAGATGTTCAACACGTTGTGGTACGGTATCTTCCTCATGGGTTTGTTCCATTCGTCCCAAACCCAGTGTACCAAACCCAGCCCGACCACAGTCAGTGGTACCCACGCACCAACCACGACAATTTGTTCCGGCGACCTGATTTTCGAAGATGAGTTTGACGAACTCGATTTGCAAAAGTGGAACCATGAATTGACGCTGGGTGGAGGTGGGGTAAGTACCAGTACCATTTACTAGTTTACGTATCAACATACTCGTGCATAGAACTGGGAGTTCCAATGGTACGCCAACAGCAGGTACAACAGCTACGTGGAAAATGGGACACTTTTCCTGAAACCAACCCTAGTGGCTGACGAATATGGAGAAATGTTTTTGTCGACGGGGAATTTGGATATCAATGGTGGTGCTCCAGCAGACCAGTAAATACGTTATTACAACAACAAAAAAAAAATAATAAAATGTGTACGATGTAGGTGTACCAATCCGGCGTTTTATGGTTGTCAGAGGCAAGGTACCACCCAGAATTATTTGAACCCAGTCAAAAGTGCCCGGATTCGAACTGTGCATTCGTTCAACTTCAAATATGGTAAAGTCGAAGTTAGAGCGAAACTTCCCGCTGGCGACTGGTTGTGGCCTGGTAAGTTTCTCTAAAGGTAGTATAGTCACTAGTCAAAAATTTGTAGCCATTTGGATGCTACCCAGATGGAACCAGTACTCCGGGTGGCCCGTTTCCGGCGAAATCGACATCATGGAAAGCCGTGGCAACCGCGCCCTTGTCAATGCTTCCGGTGTCAATATCGGTACCCAGATGGTCGGTTCCACCTTGCATTGGGGTCCATCGGCGAAATACAACAAGTATAATTTGACCCATCTGGAAAAACTAAATCCGGATGGTTTTGACACCGATTGGCACAAATATCAATTGCTATGGGACGAAACGAGTCTTCAGTTCTCCATAGATGATGAGGTTTTGGGGAAGATTGAACCTCCAGCTGGTGGCTTCTGGGAATTGGGTAACCTCAGTTACTCTGGTTACGACAACCCGTGGAAAGGGAGTAAATCGAAACTGGCGCCCTTCGACCAGGAGTATTATATCCTGTTAAATTTGGCCTGTGGTGGTGTGTCCTATTTTCCTGATGAAGCCACTAATCCTGGAGGAAAACCCTGGTCCAATGTGTCTCCAACCGCCTCTAAAGACTTTTGGAAAGGGAAGGACCAATGGTTGCCTACTTGGCAGCTAGGAAACGATACTGCGGCTTTCAAAATTGATTACGTCAGAGTCTGGGCTTTATGAATAAGTTTAAAAATGTAAAATAAAACTATATTGTCATTCATCTTTATATAAAAATCACATCTTCTTTTTATAAAATAACTTACAATATCGTGCTTAAAAATATTACACACTGTGCACTACACAAACCCCGAATTTAAAATATCCTACGTCGATTTATCCACAGAATCACTAACTGTGGGAACTTTCTCCTGCCAAGCTTGAGCATCTCGTTGCTTATTATCATAAATCGCCAACACTTTTTTCGAATTCTCCACAAACTCCATCAACCCTCTGGACATATAGTATGGTTTTGCCATACCGTCGTTCTGCTCGCAGTCTTCGCAAAAACACAAAAAAATAGTGTCAATGGCCATCTAAAACCACTTAAATTACAACCCAAATCACCCATTTTGGTCATAGTACCTCATAAACTGTCATAAAACAGTGGGCCACAAAGTATGCAAAGAGTCCAGCTAGAGTTAACAGAACCCACATGTGTTGCAACCCTTCTTTGTACTAAAATTCAAACTAATAATGTCATTTAGGTACTAATTGTAAACGAACCTGTAGCATTTTGGCCCCTATTAACACCGTCGCAGCAACTACTAGAACTTTTCCCAGAAATAGTACAAAGTCACCGACTGAGTTTATCGCGGTGACTCGAAGAACGTTGGCCACCAGAAGCTTGAAAGCTTGTTTGCCTCCTTTACAAAATGAGTACCCGTACATGGCTAAAGAATCACAATTGTTTACCACCAAGTTTTGCTTTTTGGTACCACTTACCAACTTCAATGTACGCGTTCCTGGTTATGTACTTGAGGATTTTTTCGAAACAGTATAGACAGCACTGGCAACATTTTAGGGCGCAGTCCACGCATTTACCTTGGTGACTGTGCAAGTACTTCTCCACCCACTTTAAAATTATCCGGATGAACTGGACTAGTGCTACGAGAAAAGAGCCCAAAGCTACGGAACCCAGATGGTAGCGGACTAAGTTGTAGCCGCTTTTCAAAATGGGAGTACCGAGGGTGTTCTTGTCTCTAAAAGTGTGACGGTGAAAATAATGGTGCGACGTTTGTGTGAAAGTACCTGGCGAAGTACCAGTCGGACACAGCACCGGCTAGTACCATGTGTTGACACCCAATCACAAACTGGCACATCCACAGCATCGCTAGCAAGTTGTACCACCTAGTCAGTTTCATCCATACGTCTTTTTGGTACTTGTAGACGTGTGGTTCTTTGGGTGTGAGGTAGCCGGAACTTTCAATCCACAAAGAAAAATAAAACCAAATACTGATCACAACTCCCAGAGAAACGAAAGTCTAAAAAGTAGTTCGTTAGTAGTATCGAAATGTATTTAATGAAAATAGTAGTACTATTAACGGCTGCACTAGTAGCAAAGGCATTGAAGCCATCGCTTTCCCCGCTTCTTTGAATAATTGCACTACTAATTCTATTCTCTTTCTCATCACGATGATGACCAGAATTACAATCAGGGTCACAATACTGGCAACAATGGCGAACGCAAAGTAGGTGCCAGTTTTTCGGGAGTCGACGTCCGGGATTAGATTTTCGGGAAGATGGTTTGTGGATGTCTTGGACTGGTGCCACATTATCCTGGAAAAATGGGTTTATTTTTCGTGTGGTTGGTGTTGGTTGAGGTACCATAGTATCACTGTGCCGATGCAGCAGGCCAGTACGACCCCTACGAGTACTATCCATACGACGAATCCCACCAGGAAGCGAAATAAGATCAGTATTAAAAGCGAGAAGGCTGAAAAAAATAAAGGAAGTACTAACACTGAAGTTTGAATTTTCTTAATTAGTAAAGCAAAATTTTGGAAAAACGTTTGTAAATACACAGATTTAAGGGGCTGTAAAATTTCTTTGACTAGCATATCCTAAAATTATTAATTTTGGCAATTCTGATGCGACGTTGTCACGTTGCCACGTTATTCCAGTTTTCTTGATTTTTTTTGCCAAAGCAAAAGTTCACAAAAAAATCGGAGTCAAGTTGGTTTCAAAGTTCCTGTTGCAATATTTTATGGAAAGATAAACAGAGCTACGCGGTTTGTTGTGCTATTAAATAAATCAAATTTTAATATACAGAGTGTTTATCAAAAAATTCTAAATACATTACAATTTTCAAATATTGATATTTCAGTTTTTTCAAATCGAATACCCTGTATTTTATTACAACATCTTATTTTAACTTGCTGTCTTCCTTTCAATATGTCAACTTGAAATATAGAAAACACTTAACACAAAAAATGCTAAATAACTGAAACGAAATTTTTGGTTTTCTCTGGAAGGTCTTCAAAAAAATTCAAAAAATTCTCCGATGTCAAATTCACGCTGCTGAGGTGTTTCAACCCGGCCATTTCTTGATATTTCCTATTGTTTTACTAAAATTCTGAATCTAATCTTTGGGAAAAGCAACATTATTTCTCAAAAATTTTGAATTTAACTATAACTTTTCGATTCAGTGTGTCGAGATCTACCCGTCAATTTTTTGTTTAAATTTTTGACCGACTTTGAAAAAAAAACAATTTTTGGATATTTCGTGAAAATTGAAACTTTTGGCTTTCTCCTGAAAGTTTCCAAAAAATCCAAAAAATTCTCCTATGTCAAGTTCAAGTTGCTAAACGGTTTTGACGTGGTCATTTGTCCATATTTCTTGTTGTTTTACCAAAATTCCCAAAAATTCATGACAAACTTTGAGATATTCGAAAAATTTGAATTTGGATCCAGATATTTTGGAAAATAGTCACCGTACGAACGTCTAATTTTTTTCTACCAGAGATGTGTTATATCTTTACTAAAGCTCGATCTTTTTCATAATTTTTGTCTTGTCAGTAATTCTGAAATCGCGCTGAATGTGTTTTTTTGGAAAAATACCTTTATTTCGTAAAAAAAAATATTTTCAACTATAATTTTGACACAAGACCACTATATTTTTCGATTCACTATGTCGAGATCTACCCGTCACAATTTTTTGGCGCCTTTTTACGAACTTTGAAAAAAAAAAATTTTTGGATAATTCATGGAGATTGAAATTTTTGGTTTTCTCCTGAAGGTCTTCAAAAAATCCAAAAAATTCTCCTATGTTAAATTCAAACTGCTAGGTGTTTTAACATGGCAACTTTTCGATATTTTCAGTCGTTTCACCAAAATTCTCAAAAACATACATGAAAAGTTTTGAGATATTCGGAAAATTTGAATTTGGACCTAGATATTTCAGAAAAAAGTCACCGTAGGAACTTCTAATTTTTTTAAACCATAAATGGGGTATCTTTAATGGAGCCTGATTTTTTAATAATTTTTACCGTGTTACTTTTTCTGAAATCACGTTGAATGTGTTCTTTGAAAAAATCACCATTATTTTTGAAAAAATTTGCTTTTCAACTATAATTTTGGCCCAAGACCACTAATACGTTATATATTTTGATTCAGTATATGAGGATCTACCCACCAATTTTTTAGAGACTTTTTACCGACTTTGAAAAAAAACAATTTTTGAATATTTCATAGAAATTGAAATTGTTGGCTTTCTCCTGCTCGATTTCAAAAAATCAAAAAAACCTCCTATGTCAAATTCAAGTTGCTGAGGTGTTTTAACGTGGCCATTTGTCGACATTTCCTGTTGTTTTTCCATAATTTTGAGAAACATACCTGAAAAATGAAATATTCGAAAAATTGAATTTGGACCTAGATATTTCGGAGAATAATCGCGGTAGGAACTTCTATTTTTTTTTCCTCCATAGATGGAGTATCTTTACTAGAGATCGAATTTTTTCATAATTTTTACTTTGTCAGTTTTTCTGAAATTACGCTGAATGTGTTCTTCGAAAAGACCACCATTATTTCTTAAAAATTTTTGATATCCAACTATAATTTTGGCCCAAGACCACTAATACCGTATATTTTTCGATTTAGTATGTCGAGATCTCCTCATGAAAATTTTTTGGCGACTTTTTACAGACTTTGAAAAAAAAACAATGTTTGGATATTTCATAGAGATTGAAATTTTTGGCTTTCTCTTAAAGGTTTTCAAAAAATTCTCCTATGTCAAATTCAAGCTACTGAAGTGTTTTAATGTGGCCATTTGTCGATATTTTCTGCTTTTTACCAAAATGCTGAAAAACATAATTGACAAATTTTGAAATATTCAAAAAATTTGAATTTGGACCTAGACATTTCGAAAAATGGTCACCGTATAATTTTCTATTTTTTTTTTTTTCTATAGAAGTATAGACCAGGTATCTTTACCAGAGCTTGAATTTTTTCATGATTTTTACCTTTAGAGTTTTCTAAAATCGCGCTGAATACTCGTATGTTCTTTGGAAAAAGTACCATTATTTCTTAAAAATTTTGATTTTCAACCATTATTTCTTAAAAATTTAGATTTTCAACCATAATTTTGGACCAAGACCGCTAATACGCTCTGTTTTCCGATTCAGTAAGTCGAGATCCACCCATCATTTTTTTTTGGAAACTTTTTACCGACTTTGAAAAAAAAACAATTTTTGGATATTTGAGATTGAAATTCTTGGCTTTCTCCTGATGGTCTTCCAAAAAATCCAAAAAATTCTCCTATATCAAATTCAAGCGGCTGAGGTGTTTTAAGATGGCTATTTGTCCATATTTCCCGTTACTTTACCACAATTTTCATAAACATATATGACAAATTTTAAGATATTCGAAAATTTTGAATTTGGACCCAGATATTTTGGAAAATAGTCACCCTACGAACTTCTAATTTTTTTCTACCATAGATGTTGTGTGTCTACTAGAGCTTCATTTTTTTCGTAATTTTTGACTTGTCACTTTTTCTGTAATAGCTCTGAATGTGTTTTCTGAGAAAAGCACCATTATTTCTTAAAAAATATATTTTTAGCAATAATTTTGGCCCAAGACCACTAATACGTTGTATTTTTCGGTTCACTATGTCAACACCTACCCGTCAAAATTTTTTTGGGCACTTTCTACCGGCTTTTAAAAAAAAAAAATTTTTGAATATTTCATGGAGATTGAAATTTTTTGCTTGCTCCTGAAGTTCTTCAAAAAATCCAAAAAAATTCTCCTACATCAAATTTTTTAACGTGGCGATTTGTCAATATTTCCTGTAGTTTTACCAAAATTCTCAAAAACATACTTGACAAATTTTGAGACATTCAAAAAATTTGAACTTGCATCTAAACATTTCGGAAAATAATCAATTATAATTTGTTCCTTCTATGGACGAGGTATCTATAATAGAGTTTGAATTTTTTCATAATTTTTACCTTTAGAGTTTTTCTAAAATCGCGCTGAATATGTTCTTTGGAAAAAGTACCATTATTTCTTAAAAAATTTGATTTTCAACCATAATTTTGTACCAAGACCGCTAATACGCTGTATTTTTCGATTCAGTAAGTCGAGATCTACTCATCAATTTTTTTTTTTTTTTGGAAACTTTTGACCAATTTTGAAAAAAAAATAATTTTTGGATATTTCATGGATATTTAAATTTTTGGCTTTCTCCTGAAGGTCTTCAAAAATCCAAAAAAATTCTCCTATATCAATTTCAAGCTGCTGAGATGTTTTAAGATGGCCATTTGTCCATATTTCCCGTTACTTTACCAAAATTTTCAAAAACACATGACAAATTTTAAGATATTCGAAAATTTTTAATTTGGACCCAGATATTTTAGAAAATATCCTACGAACTTGTCATTTTTTTCTACCATAGATGTTGTGTCTCTACTAGAGCTTGATTTTTTTCGTAATTTTTGTCTTGTTAATTTTTCTGCAACCGCTCTGAATGTGTTCTTTGAGAAAAGTACCATTATTTCTTAAAAAATATATTTTCAACTATAATTTTGACCCAAGACCACTAATATGTGGTATTTTTTGGTTCACTATGTCAACACCTACCCGTCAAAATTTTTTTGGGCACTTTTTACCGACTTTGAAAAAAAATAATTTTTGGATATTTCATGGAGATTGAAATTTTTGACTTTCTCCTGAAGGTCCCCAAAACAATCCAAAAAATTCTCTTATGTCAAATTCTAGCTGCTGCAGTGTTTTAATTTGGCCATTTGTCGATATTTCCTGTTTTTTACCAAAATTCTGAAAAACATAATTGTCAAATTTTGAGATATTCGAAAAATTTGAACTAGGATCTAAACATTTCGGAAAATATTCAATTATAATTTTTTCCTTCTATGGACGAGGCACCTACAATAGAGCTTGAATTTTTTCATAATTTTTACCTCGTCAATTTTTCTGAAAGCGCGCTGAATATATTCTTTGGAAAAAGTACCACAATTTCTTAAAAATTTTGATTTTCAGCTGTAATTTTGGCCCAGGACCACTAGTATCCTGTGTTTTTCGATTCAGTATGTCGAGATCTACCCGTCATCATTTTTTGGCAACTTTGGCGACTTTAAAAAAATATATATTTTTGGAAATTTCATGGAGATTGAAATTTTTGGCTTTCTCCTAAACGCGTTCAAACATTAAAAAAAATCTCTTAACTCAAATTCAAGCAAATTCAGCAAATTTCCTGTCGTTTCACCAAAATTCTCAAAAAAATTCACGTCAAATTTGAGATATTGAAAAATTTTTAATTTGGACCAAAATATTTCGGAAAATAGTCGCCACAAGAACTTCTTTTTTTTTTCCATAGACGGAATATCTCTCCTTAAGTCTGAATGTTTTCACAATTTTTGCCCATGCTGTATAAGGTGATGCTTTTAACAATAAACGATAAATACGTGATCTTTCGTAAACAAAACGTGGAGACACCCTGTATATACGGGTATCTCAGCTAAAACTCCGCGGCCTATTATTATCTTGAGAACGGACAGAGATATTAAAATTCTGTGGACGTCATTGTTTTTAGTTCGAAAGGCTTAATTTAATTTTAATTATGACGCATACATGAATACAAAAATTACAGAATACAAATAATTACAAAACCAAAAATAAATCAAAATTTTAAACTTCGAAAGATATTAAATAATTTTTCCAGCTACTTACCCAGGGCAATAAGGCAAAGATACAAAAATTCGGGCCAACATAAATGAAAATCCTCAGACACTTCCTACAAATAACGAGATTATTTCCTCTTTTGTAGAAAATTCTCCTCTTTTTCGCGTTCAAAAATTTCGAAAAAAAAATAGGAGTAGAAATTTTTCAAATTTTTTGAACGCGCTGTTTTTGTCACTTACATGGAAGAAATTTTTCAATCCAGTTTTCGAAAAAAACTTGTTCACTACTTTGCTACTCCCTGTCGGAACACATCTACGGAAGAAGCGCCGGCTGAAAATAGAATCGCATATTTCACCCACGAATCGATAATTCCGTCTGGAGAGGCAGAATTGCACAGAAACTAACATTAATATTTAAAGATCGCGTGCAAACGTGCATCTAATCAAATTATCGATAACAGCAAACACTACACTTACTATCCTTCGTAATTGTCACAATCCGGGACGCACTTTTTTTCGATAATCGATGAGTCGTTGTTCCTTATCATTATGTGATATCTACAACATTTAATCAAAGAAAATTTTTATTTTGGAAATGAACTGGTGTCGATTATACTGACGGTCTCGTCAACGTCGAACTTTCTTCTTGACACACCTCGTCTTTGAAACCGTCATAATTAACGACGTTGTTCTTTCCACAAACGTGACCACAGTTGTCATATCCGTTAATAATGCGGAAAATATCGCCGTTGAAGATGCAATAACCCACAAAGAACAGCTGAAAATCGCACCTACAACACCGATTTATCGCGATTTAGTAAATCAACCCTTACCAGGACGATCAGGAATAAGGTTAGGAAAATCAGGAAGCACACATCCGTCGTGGACCGAGATCTCCGCTTAAAATCGTCGCTTCCCTGCGATCCTGATCCATCGTAAAAATTCCCCATATCGCCCGTCTGAAAAATAAAAAAATACTACAATCAGTAAAACCACAAACGCTTGCTGCCGTACCCACAAGGGTGGAGTATTTAATAGAAAACATTAATTAGTTAATTACCATAACTTACCTCGTGTGGTTTAATTTTTTCGCCGGCGCTGACTTTCGCCCCCATCGCTTTTAACAGCTGGAACGATATTAAGTGTAAAACTATAGCGAAATTTTAATAACAAAGGAGGATTAAAGCGTGATGGAGATAATGTTTTACATCCGTTTGCTTTTGATATGTTTTGATTCCGTGTGTTGTTATCAAAGAACTACCATGGTTTGATGAAATGCTGTCGTGTTGAGTGCGTCGCGTTAATTTTTTTTGTGTAATTGACCTATATAGAGTGATGTTGAGTGGAAGTGGCGATGGATAAATCGAGTATTTCGAAATTTTACCACCATGGCTTCCCGTGTGGTGGTGTGTTGGTGCTTATTTCGTGTTAACGTGGTTGGGTGGGTGCTAAACTTGCCGTGTTAGTTAGGAGTAATTTGCAATTTTAATTACTAAGCTTTTGTGAAAATAGTTGATATGATTTAAATAATTATTTTTATTTTTATATGAAAATGTGGGTAGTTTTTGCACGATGTTGCACCTGAATAAACAACTACAATACATAGTCCAAGAGATTCAAAAACGTTTATTTTACCTTTAGTTATGTTAAAAACTTTAATGTACATTAGTAATTATATGGTGGGGATTCTAGCATACTTTGACCTCACTTGACTTAGGCCAGAACCTCGATCACTTTTGTTGACCGCATCCCGGAAGTCAGGTCAGTTTAGACCAGCTCATAGTTTGTCAAGTCACGTCAAGTAAAGTCAGGTCATTCAAGGTCAGGTCAGGACAAGTAACGACCAGTCAATTCAGGTCAAGTTTGGTCATTCAGGAGCAATTTGTTCAAGTCAAATGAGGTTAAAATGAGCTAGAACCCCCATCACGCAATTGAAAAATGAAAAAATGAAAACTAAACTAAAAAAAAGATCTTTTCACAAAAACTATACGTCAAAAAATTCGTCAAAATTTACCATTGTGTAGCAAATTGTGAAAAAAAATCAATTACCGACTTTTTGGAGAATTGTGAGTGCTTTTGGCGAATTGGTAACATCACCACCGAGAAATTTACAAAATTTGGCCGAAAATAAATTTCTATCTTTTTACTATTTAAAGCTGCCGAATTTTGCAGACGTAATTGAAAAATTCTAAATTTCACATTTTGCACTGGTTTTTTAATTTTACTATGAAAAGTTTCTCTCCTTTATGAACACTTTTTTTAAATGTGCAAAATTTTTAATTACTATTTTAAAAATTTTCTATGATTCAAGAGATCTTTCACTATCAATGACCTGATACGTCGGTATGAGGTCACACTGAGCTAGAACACGATATAACTACTTATACCAAATAATATTTAATTTTCTGAGGAAAGTTGAAACTATTTTCAAAACATTTTTTTTAAGTTGATCACAGCCTCGTAATTCTAATGTTTTTTTGACAAAAAAGTGACATTACATTGTTTAAAAATTCGTACAAAATTAATAATTATTCTAAACACATTCAGGTACCAGTTCCTGGTGAATTACGAGCGCTTCTTACGACTTGACAACACCACCAAGAAATTTGCAAATTTTTTGAGAAAAATAAAATATTATATATTCGTAAATTGACTTTTACGTATTCAACGTGTACTGTTTGTACTTTTTGACAGTTTTTCACATTTTATTTTGCCTTTTTAAGTTCACTATTATAAGTTTTTCATATTTATTAACACTTTTTTTTTAATTTTGCGAAATTTTAATTCGGATTTAAAACGAGGTTCGGACTAAGATCAAATGAGGTCAAAGTGTGCTATAACTACTTAGACCAAACAAAATTTACTTTTATAGTAAAAGTTGCACCTATTTTGGAAAATATGCTTTCAAAAATGTTTAAAAATTGCGATAATTGTATAATCAAAAAGAAAAAAGAAAAACTTGTTTTAATTATAAATGCAAATTTCGACGGAAAAAATCTTCAAAAAAATTTGAGTAATAGAGTTTTTGAGGTCACAATTTTTTAAAACACTTTGCATTTTCTTTTTCGAGGTAATTATATTTAAAACCGTCAAAAGTTTAATACATTTTTGAAAAAAAAGGAAATATTACCTGTTTTTCCACAATAATTTTATAGTAATTTTGAAAACTGTCCATGGTGAAATGGTCGGCATAAAACAATGGGGGTTATGGCTCAGGTCAAATGTGTTCAAAGTGAGCTGGAACCCCCACCATATAACTAATAAATAATTATTATAACAAATAAAATTTAATTTCTTTTTATTTATTCTTACTTTCAACGCGTTGTGTCAATTCTTACAGAAAATAAGGCAAAAGGGAGCATTTTTCATTTTTTTCCTAATCAATTTCGAAATCCAAAGGGATTTTTTAAACGTAAGAACAACATCCAAAAATACAATTTTACCACTTGTAAAAAAATCATGTACTAACTTCCTGAAGAATTAAGAATTCTTTTAACAAATTGGCAACACCGCCAAGAAATTTACAAATATTTGGAGAAAGATAAATTTTACCTAGATATGAATTTCAATTATTTCAGCTGCTCTCAATTGAATTTTGTGTATCCTACGTTTACTCTTTTCAAATTTTCGAAATTTGCGGACATAATTCAAGTTCTGTAAAACTCTTTTGAGATTTTTTTCATATTTTAATTCGATTTTTTTTCACTATTATAAGTTTTTCTCATTTATTGTGCCAGATTTTTATTAGTTTAGAAAATTTCTCATAACTCATAATATTAACTTTATAATTTATAGAAAATATTTTATAAAATAATAATTTTATAATAATTTTGAAAACTGCAGGTAGATCATGAACTGATGAAATGGTCGCCGAAAAGTAATGGGGGTTCTGGCTCAGGTCAAATGAGATCAAAATAAGCTGGAACCCCCATCATATAACTAATTCATAATTATGTATTGTATCAAACACAAAGTTAAATATACGTACTTTAGAACATACACTTTTTTTTTTGAATCGTGATAACTATATAAACACAGATTAAAGATTTATCCTTACTTCCAATAAGTTGTGTTTATTCTTGCATAAAATAAGGTAAGAGGAGAACAACATCTTAATTGTAAGGAAGTTTTCGAAAAAAAAATAAGTTTTACAAATTTACCTCTTTTCAGGTTTTTTGGTTTTTGAATTTTTCTATTTTTTCAGGTTTTGATTTTTCAACTTCACTTTTTTGATTTTTCGATTTCTCAATTTTTCAATTTTTTAATTTCTCACTTTTAGGACATTTCAGTTTTGGGATTTTTCAGTTTACTTGTTATTCAATTTTTCGATCTTACGATTTCGCAGGTTTTCGATTTCTCAATTTTTCGATGTTTCGACTTCATTTTTTTTATTTTTCCATTTCTCAGTTTTTCGATTCTTTAGATTCTCAGTTTTTCGATATTTCAGTTTTGGGATTTTTCAATATTTCTGTTCTTCGACTTCCATTTTTGACTTCTGGATTTTTCGATGTGTCGACTTTTTACTTTTCGATTTTCAAATTTTAGATTTCTCAATTTTTTGGTATTTTAATTTCTTAATATTTAAAATTTTAGATTTTTCGATTTCTCGATTTTTCATTTCAGCTCTTCCATATTCCAATTTTTCAAATGTTTCGATCTCTTAATCTTTCGATTTTTCGACTTCCCGGTTTTAGATTTTCTGTTTTTCAATTGTCGTTTTTTCAAATTTTCGATATTTCAATTTTTCAAATTTGACATTTAAGCTGTAAATTTTTCGATTTTTCAATTAATCGAAGTTTTGATTTTCCCATTTCTTGACTTTCGAGGGTTTCCATATTCCTGTTCTTCAATTCTTTAATTTTTCGATTTTTCATTTTTTAGTTTTTTTAAGGTTTCGATTTTTCGACTTCACTTTTTGGATTACTCGATTGCTCAATTTTTCGACTTTTTAGGTTTTCAGTTTTTGGATATTTCAGTTTTCGGATTTCTCAGGTTTTCCATTTTTGAGTGTTTCTTTCATTATTCAGATTTTAATATCTCAGTTTTGGGATTTTTCAATATTTCGATTCTTCGATCTGGATTTTTCGATGTGTTGATTATTTTACTTTTTCAATTTTTGGATTTTAAAATTTTAGATATTTTAAAAATTTTAGATTTTTCGATTTCTCGATTTTTCAGTTCAGTTCTTCGATATTTGAATTTTTAAAATGTTTCGATTTCCTAATCTTTTGATTTTTCGACTTCCCGGTTTTAGATTTTCTGTTTTTCAATTGTCATTTTGCCAATTTTTCGATTTTTCAATCAATGTTTTGACCTTTGAGTGTTTCGATTTTCCTGTTCTTCAATTCTTTAATTTTTTGCTTTTTCTGGTTTTTGATTGTTCAATTTTTCGATTTTTTAAGGTTTCTATTTTTCGAATTCACTTTTTTTATTTTTCGATTTTTCAGTTTTTAGATGTTTCAGTTTTAGGATTTTTCAATATTTCAATTTTCGGCTTTTCTATTTTTGACTTCTGGAGTTTTCGATGTGTCGATTTTTTTATTTTTTCGATTTTTCAATTTTTCGATTGCTTAATGTTTCGATTTTTCGACTTCCCGGTTTTAGATTTTCTGTTTTCAATTGTCGTTTTAAATTTTTCGATTTTTCAATGTTTTGATTTCCCGATTTAGTTTTTCTTTCATTTTTCAGTTTTTCGATATTTTAGTTTTGGGATTTTTCAATATTTCGATTCTTCGAATTTTCGATTTTTGACTCCTGGAGTTTTCGATGTGTCGATTATTTTACTTTTTCGATTTTTCAATTTTTCGATTTTTCAATTTTAAATTTTTTAATTTTTAAAATTTTAGATTTTTCAATTTATCGATTTTTCAGTTCAGTTTTTCGATATTTGAATTTTTTAAGTTTTCGAATTTTTCAAATATTTCGATTTTTTAATCTTTTCATTTTTCGACTTCCCGGCTTTAGATTTTCTGTTTTTCAATCGTCATTTTGTCAAATATTCGATTTTTCAATTTTTTAAATTTGACTTTCATAAACTCTCATTGTTTCGATTTTTTAATTAATCGATGTTTCGATTTTCCCATTTCTTGACTTTTTAGGTTTTCAGTTTTTGGATATTTCAGTTTTCGGATTTTTCAGGTTTTCCGTTTTTCAGTTTTTCTTTCATTTTTCAGTTATTGGATATTTCAATTTTGAGATTTTTCAATATTTCGATTCTTCGACTTTTCGATTTTTGACTCCTGGATTTTTCGATGGGTTGATTATTTTACTTTTTCGATTTTTAAGTTTTAGATTTTTTAATTTTTAAAATTTTAGATTTTTCGATTTCTCGATTTTTCAGTTCAATTCTTCGATATTTGAATTTTCTAAGTTTTCGAATTTTTCAAATGTTTCGATTTCTTAATCTATCGATTTTCCGACTTCCCGGTTTTAGATTTTCTGTTTTTCAATTGTCGTTTTTTCAAATTTTCGATTCTTTGATTGTTCAATTTTTAGATTTTTTAAGGTTTCGATTTTTCGACTTCACTTTTTTGGATTTTTCAGTTTTTAGATATTTCAGTTTTAAAATTTTTCAATATTTCAATTTTTCGGCTTTTCTATTTTTATTTCTGGATTTTTCGATGTGTCTATCTTTTTACTTTTTCGATTTTTCAATTTTTGGATTTTTAAATTTTAGATTTTTCAATCTTTTGATATTTTAAATTTTCAATATTTCTTAATCGTTCGATTTTTCGACTAACTGGTTTTAGATGTTCTGTTTTTCAATTTTTCGATTTGTTAATTTTTCGTTCCCGGTTTAACGAGATTTGATTCTTCAGGTTTTCGATTTGTAAGTTTTTCAATTTTTGACTTCCCGAGCGTAAGCAAAGGAAGTATTGTAATCGAGTCCATCGGCCGACTCTCTAGTTTTCATGACCCCTAGAAGACGAAGAAATATGTACGTCTGTCCGTCTGTCCGTCTGTCCGTCTGTCTGCCGTCCCGGATTTTTATTAGACAGATAATCTCCGTAAGTACTGGACCGATTATTATGAAATTTTGTACTTATATTAGGAATATTATGTAGATGGTAAAACGCTACCCAAAATTTGGTTGGGTTTTAAATTGCATAAAATAACATAGTACTACACATGTAGCTTACGACTCCTAATTGAGTTTTTACCCGAAACGTCCAGATTTTTGGAAAAAAAATCAAAAATATAAAACAACATTTTGCAATTTAATTTTGAATCTGCTAGCTAACCCGAATGCTTTGAAATGTTGCCAATGTTTTAAGGCTATAAAGAGCATCATAAATCTCTAGTCAAAATATATTTGGTTGTCCCCTCCAAAAACTTGATGACGCCACCCCAAAATTTTGCTGAATAAATCCTATCTAAATTGAACAAGATATGATGAGTCTCTTCTTGTGATTTACCATTCCATTCATATTTTTGTTATTTGCATATACAGGGTGACCCAAAAGAATTAATGAATGCGTAAATGTAATTCAATTCTGCCTACTACTAACTATCATCACAAAAACACGATAAAGCCTGTATTACACACGCCTGCATTCGGTCAGCTGATGGAATGATAAAGATTAAATAAAAAACTATAAAATATCATGAATCCTACATGTGTTCACGTGTTTACCAGCCTTAACTAGCGAATTGTCGAAACGTATAATCAGCACTTAAGAACCTAGGAACACGCATTCGCTCGATATTGTGATAAAACGGACGACTACTTTGGACATTCCTTAGATAAACTTGTCTCGACAAACAGAAAAGGACAAACATTTTTGTGACCAAACAGTAATGAACAAATAAATACAATTTATTAAAATCTAAATTACTTACTTATGGACTAAATTTTCTCCAAAGTAATAATAAAAATACATACCTCTGATATAAATGCTATGACAGCGAAATAAGCACTCAAGTTTTTTTGGATCTGATTTCCGTAAAATTCCCTAAACAAAACTTAAAACTGAACTCTTCAGAGACGTAATTGTATAATGAGGTAACAACCTAATAAGTTGTTTATTTGTTAAAGTGTCTATCAATGTGTCATCATGCATAATCAATAGTGAAATCTACATTTCGAGAAATACCACGATGACTTACTTTCCAACAATTAAGAAGAAATTATAGGAAGGTCATTTTGGCAAATGTTCAAATTCATGTTTTGTTGGTATTTGAGAATAATTTAAGATCATTATGAAAATAATGAAAGACTACTTAAAATTTATCTATGATTTATCCCTTCCAGAAAGCTAATAACATCATGTATAAATATTATTGTTTGCATTAAATAATGTGTAGAACCGAAACGTTTTATGTCTTACCTGTTTACTAGGAGTACAACTAAAGAAATAAGCTCTAAATTGTGGCAAATACAACACACCAACTTTGACTTTTAAAAGTTATTACAAACTCCGACAGCTGCAATAACAGTGAACAAAAACCCACGATACGCAGAAAATAAAATAATCAGCGAAAAACAACACTTTTTTCTCCGTTTTTTAAGCAAAACGCACCAAAAACTCCCACATTGTAAAAGCAATAAATTCATCACTTACCTCCAACCAGTTTAACTCCTAAATGGTCCACACACTCTCATAATCACTGTCAAACAGTCCCACAAGCAATCTTTTCATCACCCGTTATGCGGCAGCCACACAACATTATCAACCAATTTAGCCCTTCCTTAACAGTCACGGGCTAAACTTAGAACGAAGCCCATTTTCTTTTTAAGCAAACTTTAATAAAAACTTCATGCCGCACTTTTCCCCTTGCCGGTGCAAGTGAGTGGCTTATGCACGCTCGCCATGCCATGTAAACAAGCGGGGTTGTAACCTAGACAACACCTTGACCCCATCCCACAGCCATCAGGTGTGTCCCCTTTTCCATTTTTATCTATCTGTTTCATTTATTTTACATAATAAAGGTACAATACATGTCGAGACTTCCATCAGTAAATCTATAATGGATTTTCTGGTGTCAGAAGCACGCACTGTTTCCGTTTCAAAAGGTGACCTCAATAGTGGTCGGAATAATGCAAGCCCTACATGGAAAATGGATAAAGGGGGGAGGGGTGGGTGTTCTTTTGGAAGGAAATTGGGTTTGGGTGTGAATTGTTTGGTTGTTTGTTTGGGTTATCGGTTTTCGATCATTTTGGTAAAGCGAGGGGTTGTTGAAAGGTTTTTGAGTTATGTACATATCATCCAATCATTTTCGAAGGTGCTGGGAAACGGGTCAAAATTTTTTAGAGGAGTATCACAAAACTGAGCCTTTTTGACTAAGTTGTCCAAAAATTCAACAACAAACTGTAAGAGCAGTCGTGGTATTTTTTAAGGACATATTTAGCGATTTTCCGGAAAAACTGGCTGGCCAAAAAAGTGAAAAATATTGCATTTCTAAATCAAATTTTTAAAACTGTGGGAAAATGAAGTCGAAAAAAATTTCCGAGGGCTGAATATATAAACAAACATTTCTTTAGGTAATTTCCGAAGGGAGTCAGGAAAGCATTGAAAATTTCCTAGCACGAGGAAGTTGCCTAAAAAGTTGCATACAATTCTGATCTCGACACGATGATTTTCTTTATTACTTTATAGTTTTTCGATTGCTTTATTCGAGTTATCAATTTTAAATTTTTCCTTTTTCGATGTAATTTCTAGAAATTTTATTGTTTCGATTTTTAATTTTTTTTATTTTTTAGTTCCCCAATTTTTAATTTGATTTTTCAATTTTTAGTTTATCCGTTTTTCAAGTTCATAATTTTTTGTTCTCCAATTTTTCGATTATTTAATTTTTCAATTTCTCAATTTTTAATTTTTCAGTTTTTCAGTAGGTACTTCACTGCTACTGTTTATCAATTTAACAATTTTTAGTTTTTTCAATTTTTCCGACTTTTTTAATTTTCGGTTTTCCTATTTTTGATTTTTTCAATTTTTCGATTCCTGGATTTTTAATTTTTCAGATTTTCGATTCGATCCCTAATATTTCATTTTTCGATGTTTGAGTGGGTACAATTTTTCGATTTTTCAATTTCTCAAAATTTTTCAATTTATTAATGTTTCTCTAATCCTAGATTTGTAACTTTTCCACTTTTCACTAGTTTTTTGACTTTTCAGTTCTTCGATATTCCAATTTTTGTTTTTTCAAATTTCGCTATTTTGATTTTTCCATTTTTCAATGTTATAATAATTATTTAATTTTTTCAATGTTCTATTAGATTTTCCAATTTTTTAGTTTTTTATTTTCTCGATTCTTAATTTTTGAATTTTTCACTACTACAATTTTTCGTTTTTTCAATTTTCCTAGTTTTCAATTTTCCTAGTTTTCAATTTTTATTCTCCTTTTCTCAATTTCTCCATTCTTAATTTCCAATTTCCGATATTTCAATGCCTGAATTAAAAATTTCTCAGTTTTCCGATGTTTCAATATTTCTTTTTCGTTTTTTAATTTTTCGATTTCCCAATTTTTTCAATGTCTCGATTCTTAAGTATTTTATGTTCGATGTTTCAGTCAAACAATTTTTCATTTTTTTTTTAATTTTTAATTCTCTTCTTTACGACTGTTTCTATTTTTTACTGATTCTTTTTTTTTTCTATTTTAGATTTATAATTACTCGATCTTCGATTTCACGACAAATTCTTAAATTTTTGAATTATCAATTTCTGAAACTTTCGATTTTTCATTCTTATAATTTTGCATATTCCTATTTCTTAATTTTTGGATTTTTTACCTTTTTGCCTGGAAATGCAAATTTTCATTTTTTTTTATTTACTCCTATAATTCTTCAGTTTTTCGATCGTACAATTTTTGGGATTTTCAATTTACCAACTTTCCAATTTTTAGATCCTTTTATTGTTCGAATTTTCAATTTTTAACTTTTGAATTTCTCGATTTTTTATTTATCGGTTTCTTGTGTTCCAATATCACAAATTTTCGATTTTACAATTTTTCGGTTTTTCAATGTTTTGATTTCTCTGTTTTTTATTTTTCAATTTTTTTCAGTGTTTCGATATTTCAGTCGTAGAAATTTATGGCTTTTCAATTTAGGTTTTTCAATTATTGAATTTTTCTGTTTTTCTGTTTCAATTTTTCAGTGTTTCATTTTTCCAACTTTCAATTTTTGGATTTTACAATTTGACATGTTTTCCATTTTTCGCCAGATTTTTAAATTTTTGATTTTTCAAAATTTCAATATTTCGAATTTTTTATTTTACAATTTTACGGTGTTACTATTTAACAATTTTACAACTTTTTTTTTACATTTCCGGATTTTTTTTTTATTTTAAATTTTTGGTTTGTCAATTTCTCAATTTTTATTTTCAATTTCCCGATCTGGAATTTTTTAATTTCTCGATTTTGAACCATATTTTCTCCATTCATAATTTTTCAATCTTGGATGATTTAACGTTACAGTCTTTCGATTTCATAATGTTTAAATTTTAGATTTTTCAATTTTAGTATTATTTTTTTTTATTTTTCAATTCCTATCTTAGATTATTAATTTTTCATTGTCAGGATTCGATACTTAATATTTCAGTGTTTCCGTTTTTCAGTGCTTCATTTTTAAATTTTTGATTTTTAATTATTCGTTTTTTCGATTATTCAATTTTACAATTCTGCCAAATTTCGATCTGTCATCAACTTTTTTAATTTTTGATTTTTCAAATTCTCAAACTTTCGATTTTTCAGTCTTAAAATTTTGTAATTTTTCAATTTTTCAATTTCTTTTTATTTTTTGATATTTCAGAATTAAATTTTTCGGTTCTTCGAGATTCCAATTTTGTTTTTCCAATTTTTCAAGTTTTGGTGTTTCCATTGTTCAATGTTATAATAATTATTTAATTTTTTCAATTGTCTATTTTTAGATTTTAGATTTTCAAATTTTTTGATTTTTTAATGTCTTGATTTTTAGTCTTCAATTTTCCGATTTTTTCATTTTTAAATGCTTTAATTTTTCAATTTTTCAGTTTCTCATTTGATAATTTTCCAAAGTCTCGATTTTTAAGTACTTTGTTTCGATGTTAGAGTCGAGCAATTTTTCAATTTTTTTTTAATTTTTTAATTCTCTTCTTTTCCTGTGTTACGATTTTTCATTATTTCATATTTTTTTTTATTTTAGATTCATAATTATTTAATCTTCCGATTTTTCAGTTTTGTAATTTTGCAAATTTTCGATTACAAGTCAAATTATTAATTTTTTTAATTGTCGATATCTCATTCTTATTGTTTTGCATTTGTCTATTTATTAATTTCTTGAATTTTTACTAATTCAGTGCCTCCAGTAGCAATTTTTCAATTTTTTTTTTATTCATAATTTTCTAGTTTTTCGATTTTACAATTTTTTGTATTTTCAGTTTTCCGATTTTTCAATTTTTAGGTACTTTTATTTTTCGATTTCTGATATTTCAATATCACAATTTTTCGTTTTTCCAATTTTTCGATTTTTAATTTTTCAATTTTTTCAGTGTTTCGCTGTTTCAGTTGTATAAATTTATACTTTTTCAGTTATTTAATTTTTCTGTTTTTGGGTTTCGATTTTACAATGTTTAATTTTACATCTTCTAATTTTTAATGACTCCATTTTTCAATTTTTGAATTTTACAACTTTGTTTACGATTTTTTTTTTAAGTTTTGATTTTTCAAATTCTCAATCTTTGGATTTTTCAGTTTTACAATTTTGTAATTTTCCATTTTTACAATAATTTGATTTTATGCTTGATTTTCAATTTTTCAACTTTTTTTATTTTGATTTTCCAATTTTTCATTTTTCATTTCTTCGATGTTGCAATGTCTGCTTTTTCAAATTTTCCTATTTTGGTTGTTCCATTGTTCAATGTTATAATAATTATTTAATTTTTTCAATTTTCGATTTTTAGATTTTCGGATTTTTTGACTTTCCAATTTCTTGATTTTCAATCTTAAATTTTCCGATTTTTTCATTCTTAAATGCTTTAATTTTTCAGTTTCTCATTTGATAATTTTCAATTCCTCGATTTTTCGACGTTTCAGTCCTACAATGTTTCGTTTTTTCGATTTTCCCAGTTTTCAATTTTTATTTCCTTTTTTTCAATTTTTCATTTTGTCGATTTTTAATTATTCAATTTCCCGATTCTTATTTTTTCAATGTTCGATGTTTCAGTGCCCCAATCTTTCGTTTTTTCTATTTTCTGATATTTCAATTTTTCTTTTTCATTTTCCAACATTTTTTCGATTTCCCGATTTTTAGTTTTTCAATGTCTCAATTCTCAAGCACTTTATGTTTCCATGCTTCAATGGCACAATTTTTTCAATTATTCACTTTCAGAGTTTCAATTTTTCAGTTTCACAATTTTACAAATTTTCGATTTCACGTCAAATTCTTAAACTTTTGATTTCCAAATTTTCAAATTTTTATCAATTCTTATCATTTTGCACTTTTCAGTTTCATAATTTTTGGAATTTTTACCAATTCAGTTGCAATTCCTCAGTTTTTTTATTTATAATTTTCAAGTTTGTCGATTCTACAATTTTTCGTGTTTTCAGTTCTTCGATTTTCCAAATTTCAGAAACTTTTATTTTTCGAATATTCAATTTCTCAGTTTTTAACTTTCCAATTTCCCGATTTTTAATGTTTCAAACTTTTTCAGTTTCGATGTTTCAGCTGTACAAATTTTTGCTCTTTACAAATTTAAGTTTCTCAATTTTTGAATTTTTCTGTTTTTGTGTTTAATTTTTAATTTTTAAGTTTTTGATACAAATCTTATGAAAAATCGAAACTACGCAAATTTGTAAACCTCAAAAATCGAAAGATGAAGTTTCAAATTCTCAATGATTTGAATTTTTAATTTTACAATTTTACAATTTTTAGATTTCTCAGTCATTCGATTTTGCAACTTTTTCAACTATTATTTTTTTTTTTATTTTCAATTTAATATTTCAATTTTTCAATGTTTCAATCTGACAATTTTTTGATTTTTAACATTCCGAAAATTTAAGTTTTCGATTTTTCAATTTCTAATTTTTTTAATTTTTCAGTTTCTTCATTCATAATCCTGCAATGTTTCGATGTTTCCTTTTTTTAATTTTCGTTTTTTCAATTTTTCACTTTCTTCTTCTTAATTTATCAATGTTACGATATTACTGTCTTCCAATTTCCCAGTTTTTTAAATTTTTGGAAGTTTCGATTGCAAATTTTTCAGCTTTTCGATTTTTGATTTTTCAAAAAATTTCAGTTTGAAGAAATTAGATCTTTCTATTGATAAATAGAAAAACTTAAAAATTCAAAATCGAACAGTGGCATAATTTCAGTTTCGATTTTTCAATTTCTGATTGTTTTCAATTAATCCATTTTAAATTTTTCGATTCTCCATTCATCCATTTTTCACTTTCTTGAATCTTAATTTTTCAATGTTACGATGTTTCATTCTTCCAATTTTTCCATTTTCCGATATTCCAGTTTTTTCAATTTTTAAGTTTCCTCTGTTCCGATTTTTAAGTGTTCCATTTTTTCAATTTTTACTTCCCGAGCGTAAGCAAAGGAAGTATTGTAATCGAGTCCGTCGGCCGACTCTCTACTTTTACGTTTTCTCGATCTTTCATGACCCCTAGAAGACGAAGAAATAGGTCTCCCATTTCCGTCTGTCTGTCCGTCTGTCCGTCTGTCCGTCCGTCTGTCCGTCTGTCCGTCTGTCCGTCCGTCTGTCCGTCTGTCCGTCTGTCCGTCCGTCTGTCCGTCTGTCCGTCCGTCTGTCCGTCTGTTGTCCCGGATTTTTATTAGACAGATAATCTCCGAAAGTACTCGACCGATTGTTGTGAAATTTTGTACTTATATTAAGAATATCATGTAGATGGTAAAACGCTAACCAAAATTTGTCTAATCATCCCCACCACTAATGCGATGACGTCACTTCAAAATTGTACATAGTAAATGGGTTTTCAATTGTATAAAATAACATAGTCCTACACATGTAGTTTACAACTCCGAATCGACTTTTCACCCGAAACGTCCAGATTTTTGGAAAAAAAATCAAAATTATAAAACAACATTTTGAAATTTAATTTTTAATCTGCTAACCAGAATGCTTTGAAATGTTGCAGATGTTTTAAGGCTATAAAGAGCATCATAAATCTTTAGTCAAAAAATATTTGCTTACCCCCTCCAAAAACTTGATGACGTCAGCTCAAAAGTTTGTGGAATAAATCATATCTAAAATGTACAAAATATGATGAGTCTGTACTTGTGATCTATCACTCCATTCATATTTTTTGGATTTGCATATACAGGGTGACTCAAAAAAATTAATGAATGCGTAAATATATTTTATTGATTTAATCAGGAACTACAAAACCGAATGCTCTGAAATCTTGCAGATGTTTTAAGGTCATAAAGAGCATAATAAATGTTTAGTCAAAATATATTTGCTTATCCCCTCCAAACACTTGATGACGTCAGCTCGAAAGTTTGCCGAATAAATCTTATCTAAACTGTACAAAATATGATGAGTCTGTACTTGTAATTTATCACTCCATTCATATTTTTTGGATTTGCATATACAGGGTGACTCAAAAAAATTAATGAATGCGTAAATTTATTTTTTCGATTTAATCATGAACTGCAAAACCGAATGCTTTGAAATCTTGCAGATGTTTTAAGGTTATAAAGAGCATAATAAATGTTTAGTCAAAATACATTTGCTTATCCCCTCCAAAAAATTGATGACGTCAGCTCGAAAGTTTGCCGAATAAATCATATCTAAAATGTACAAAATATGATGAGTCTGTACTTGTGATCTATCACTCCATTCATATTTTTTGGATTTGCATATACAGGGTGACTCAAAAAAATTAATGAATGCGTAAATTTATTTTACTGATTTACTCAGAAACAACAAAACCGAATTCTTTGAAATCCACTGCGAAAAAAAAAACATAATAGGCATGCAGTCGTCACGTTTCCGACAGCGAGGGAAGTACTGTCGAAACTCTTTAGACCAATTTTTGATTTTGAATTAGTTTTGTTTCTTCAATTTTACAATTTTATTTTGCAAATTTTCGATTTCTCATCAATTTTTCGATTTTTCGATTGTGAACTTTTCAATTTTTCGATACTTAGGAATTTAGAAGATATTAGTTCTCAGTATTTACAGATCAATTGAAAACATTCAAAATCGAAACATTAGAAAATTGAAAAAACAAAAAATTCAAAATTCAAAAGTTAAAAATATCAAAAAATTAGAAAAATTAAAATAGAGAACTCTGAAAATTACAAATCAAAAAATTACAAATCGAAAACCTCAAATATCGAAAAACTGAATAACTCAATTTTAACTTTCACAATTCAAAAATCCCACAAATTTTTTTAGTAAAAATTCAGTGACCGATGTTTCAATTTAACAATTTTGTAATTACTCAATTTTTCGAAATGCGATTGTAAATTTTTCAATTTTTCGTTGTCTGATTTTTCAAAAAATTCGGTATGAAGAAATTAGTTCTTTTTATTGATAAACTGAAAAACTTAAACATAGGAAAATTGAAAAAACAAAAAAATTTAAAAATTCAAAGGTTAAAAAAATCCAAAAATCAAAAAGTTTAAAATAGAAAACTCGAAAAAATACAAATCAAAAAATTGATTTTATTTACCTCTGTCTATCTCGAAGAAACAACAAATTCTTAGTAAAAATGCAGTGACAGATTTTTCAAAACCAACTTGATGGTGATCGAAATGTCAAAAATTTCGTAAGGGGAGAGTATCGAAAATTTCGTAAGGGGAGAGTATCAAAAATTGGAGCTTTAAAAAAGTTATCTAAAAAGCCACAAAATATTATGGGATATTAATGTCGACATGTTTATGATCCTAGAGCAAGATTTTCCAAATATTCAATTTAAAAATCAAATTTTTGAAAAATCCAAAAATTGCAATTTTTCATATCAATTACAGAAAAATGGTACGAAATTTCTAGGACATAAAATCGAAAATTATATTATATTAAAAAAAATCATATTTATTGGTGTTACTCTCAAAGATGTTAATTTTGTGAGTAATAAATATAAAAATAAAACACAAGAATTTTTAATAGCATAAGTACCTCCACAATAAATCTTTGATTCTTTCGTGTTTTCTGGAGGTTATTAGGACGAGAATTACCCAACACACAAACACCCATCGCCTTAATCTACCAATTCCCCCATTTTCTTTATTATCTATACAGGTACAAAAATAAATTCAATTCTTCGCCGACAAATACTGAATCTCCGCAGTGCTAACGCACCGAAAAACTTCAGCTTTGACTTCCGCCTGCACCAAAAGCGGAAAACTCTTCACAGTCTCCGCCATACTCAAAAAAAATTGAGTAACTGTATCTTTTTCCACCCCACCACTCGCAAGTCTTCCACCATCCCCCTGCAAACACTTGACCAAATCCGCCACCGGGACAGAATCGCAAGAACTCGCCTTATCATCCTCCTGAACACCCTCCTCGAAATTCCCCTCCTCCGGCTCTATCTTCACATCGAAACCATCCTCATCTTCAGACAAATTACACTCAGTACTTTGCCTCTGCTCCTGCTGCCTCCTCCTCCTACTCTGTATACAATCCTGAAGAAAACTCATATTATCCTCAAAGCGCCATTTCTTCCGGACGTAGGCCCTCCGGGTGCGCAGAGCTTTTCTGTACCCGGAACGCAGGATCGTCCATTTCGCCCGACACAAGTCCGCTTAAAGTTGGCTTTAGTTGAAAGTGCTAAAATAGTTTTTTTTTACCTGATAGGTTGAGTTCTTTGCCTATTTGCTCCCAGATGAGGTCTCTTTTGTATTGATCAGCGTATTCCATGTTGTTGGAGTCGTATAATGCTGGGTGTTTGCTTACTAGGGTTATTAGTTCTTCTATTTGTGCTGTGTTTATGTTGATGGTCTTCATTGTAAGGGATTTATTCAAAGCACGAGTTACCGCACAAGCAGGTGGGAAGTATTTGGTTGTAGGAAGACGTGACAACCATGCGCGAGTTGTAGATAGGCCGCGAGAAATAAGGATAGATAAATTGCGTACGCGAAAGGTCGTCTCGACGATCGATACGTTTGGAGTTGGTAGTGGTTAAATGATGACAAAACCGGTGATACAGGAAAATTGTAATATTCCAAGCTGTTTTTTTAGAGGTGTCTGTTTAGATTTATGCTCAAATCAACAAATATGTGGCAACGCTGGAAGAATATATGTACCTATACATTTTTTTGATAAATCAAGTCTATTTCTCTATAAATCTGAGTCAAAAATACATCACTCCTAAGTCAAAGTGAAAAATTTGGGGACAAAATTTTTATGAGATAAAAATTTACGATGTCCTTTCTTCTAACAGCGTTCAACGTTTAAAGATTAGTTTAAATGCCATAAATTAACTATTTTCAACCTTGACTGAGAACTTATGAAGTCAAAGTTAATTTAAAACAAGTCGAGCCTGAATAAATGAATTTCTTCCACGTGTTTTTATATAAATATTTTCCATTGTTGTTGTAAAAATTGCATTAGAAACATGAATAGTTCAAAATCTTAAGGTAAATTGTGAATTTGCAAACAATAAAAAAAATTACACGTGTTGACGAATTCATGGGGGGGGGGACTGTGACGTCAAATGCAGTTCATTTTTATTTGAACAATCGCCTTTTGATTTGTGACTGATTTCTTATTTTTAATATTTAAAAGGCGGTTTTTCCAGTTGCTATTTTACAATTTTACATTTTTCGGATTCTTAGTTTTTCATTTACGGATTTTTCAATTGTCTCTCTAATTTCTTCTCCTCAATTTTTTAATTTTTCAATTTTACAGTTGTGCAATTTTTCGATTTTTCTATTATTCGATTTTTTTTAGTGTCTGTGTTATATTTTTTCGAATTTCCAATTTTTCAATGTTTAGATTTATTGATTTTTCAATTTCTGATTTTTCGGTTGTTGAATTTTCCAAGTTTTCCGATTTTTCAGTTATTCCGTTTTTGTTTATTCAATTTTTAGGATTTTGCAACTTTTCACTTTTTCGATTTTTCAATTGTAAACTTTTGTTGTTTTTAGTTTTTCAATTTTTGTTTTTCAATTATCCAATTTTTCAATTTCCCGATATTTTCAGTTTCTGTTATCGATTGTCAATTTTTCAATTTCACAATTTCTTCATTTTTCCATATTTCATGTTTGTGTTTTATTTTTTAATGTTTCAATTTCTCCGTTTTTCAGTTTATGTTTAATAATTTTTCATTTTTTCGATTTTTCAGTTTGTCGAATATTCTTTCAATTTCCCAGTTTCTCAGTTTTTGGCTCCTTCAAATGAATCATTGCTCAATTTTTTCCATTTTACTATTTAAATTGTTTTTTTTTACAATTTTCTTTGCAATTTTACTATTTTTGAAAACGTCAGTTTTTAAACTTTCTCGATTTTTTAATTATCCCATTTTTCGATTTTTCAATTTTTGATTTTTCGATTTGTCAATTTCTCAATTTTCCAATTACTCAATTTTTCCATTTGTCGTTTTGCAATTTTTAAGTTCATCAAATATTCGGTTGGTTTTTAATTTCTCGATTTTTTTTTATTTTTCGATTTTTTTAATTTTACAATTTCTCAAGTTTTTAATTTTTCTAATTTTTAATTTTTGCCCGTTGCAAGCGAATTCAATTCATTTTTATTTTTAAATAATTGCCTTTTGATTTGTGATTGATTTCTTATTTTTAATTTTTCAAACGCGCTTTTTTGAGTTTCTGTTTTTGATTTGTCGATTTCTGAATTTCCCGGATTTTTCCATTTTTCAGTTGTTTCAGTTTCTATTTCACAATTCCGCACTTTTTCAATTGTTCCGTTTTTGATTTTTCAATTTTATGATTTTGCAATTTTAGACTTTTCCCCTTTTGATTTCTGCGATTTTTAATTTTACAATTTTGTAGCTTTTAGTTTTACAATTTCCCGATATTTTGAGTTTCTGTTTAACAATGTTGCATTTTTTCGATTTTTCGGTTTTTGATTTTCCGATTTGTCGATTTTTCAATTTCCTAAATTTCGATTTTTCAATATGTAAATTTCTCATTTATTTTCGACTTTTCAAACTTGTCCGATTTTTCCAATTTTCTGTTGTTTCAGTTTCTGTTTTTCAATTTTCCACTTTTTCGATTTGTCGATTTTTTAATTGATAATTTCTCCTTACAATAATTGTCGAATTTTTCAATTATTCCACTTTTTAAGTTTCTGATTTGCAATTTTTCGAATTTTCAATTTTTCAATGTTTAGATTTATTGATTTCTCATTTTTTGATTTTTTAATTTTCGATTTTTCAATTTAGTTTTTATTGTTTTTGAGTTTGTTTTTTATAATTTTTTGGTTTATCGATTTATGAATTTTCAATTAATTAATATTAATATTTCAATTTTTCGATTTTTCAGTTTCTGTTTATCTTAATAATTTAGCATTTTTCCATTTTTCGATTTGGCGATTCTTCTTTCAATTTTCCAGTTTCTGAGTTTTTCGCTCCTTCAAATGTTTGAACGTTCAATTTTATCGATTTTTCAGTTTTATAATTTCAAATTTTGTTTGTTTATGTTGCAATTTTCCGATTTTTAAATACAATTTCCATTGCTAATATTTTAACTTTACCGGTTTTTTAATTATTCCACTTTTCTATTAACCGATTATGTTATTTAATTTTACCCAATTTTTCAATTTTTAATTTTTCAATTTTTAATTTTTCGATTTTCCAATTTTGCAATTTTTTCAGTTTCTCGATATTTTTATTGTTCAATTTATCAATTTCCTGATTTTAAGTTTCTACTTTTTTTTCAGTTTTAAGCAAATTAGTAGGTAAGTTTTTGATTTTTTGATTTTTTCCGATGCTTCGATTTTTCCTTTTTTAAGTTATTCAAATTGCCAAAAAAAATTAACAAACTTCAAAAAATTTAAAAATGAGAAATCGAACAACTGAAAACTGAAAATTTAAAAATTTTAAAAAACTAAAAATTCCAAACTTTGCAAAATTGTAAAATTCGCTAATCGAAACAATGAAAAAGAGGAAAATTAAAAATTAAAAAACTGAGAAAATGAAAAGTCGAGAATATGAAAAATTGAAAAAACGAAAAATTGAAACATTAAAACAAGGAAAAACTGGAAATTAAGAATGGAGAAATTGAAAAATTCAAAGTCGAAAAATTGAAAAATTAAAAATTAACAAATGGTAACATAAAAAAAATCGAAAAACCGAAAGATTGTAACATCGGGAAACTGAAAAGTTAAAAAGTGAGAAATTGAAAAGTTATAGCATTAAATTAAACAATAGATTTATTGATGCAATTTCTATTCCAATTTTTCCATTTTTCAAATATTCGATTTTTTTACTTTTATTGTTTCCATTTTTAGACTTAAAATTTTCAGTTTATCAAGTTTTATATTTATTTAATTTTCCAATTTTTCAATTTATGATTTTTCGATTTTTCAATTTATCAGTTTTAAAATTTCTTAATTTTTCAATTTTTAATTTTTCGATTTTCCAATTTTGCGATTTTTTTTAATTTCTCGATTTTTTTTATTTTTGGATTCGTCAATTTCCAATTTTTTTTCAGTTTTACGATTTTTCAAGTTTTCGAGTTTCTTATTTTTAATTTATCAATTTTCCAATTCTCAGATTTTTCATTTTTTAAATTTTTTAATTTGTCAGTAAAATGAACAATTTTATTCAAACTGAAATTCTGAAAAAATAAAAAATCGAACAACTGAAAAATTAAAAATTTTAAAAAGTAAAGAATCTAAAAACTCGAAAATTGTAAAATTGATTAACCGGAACATCGAAAAAGAAGAAAATCAAGAATTAAAATAAATTAGAAAACGAAAAATTGTAACATTGAAACAACGAAAAAACTTAAAAATTATTATGAATGGAGAAATTGCAAAATTCAAAATCGGGAAATTGAAAAATGAAAAATTAACAAATGCAAAAACCAAGAAAATCGAAAAATTGTAAGATAGGAACTTCGAAAAATTGTAACGTCGAGAAATAGTAAAAAAATCGATTAATTGAAAAGTTAAAAAATGATAAATAAAGGTATTTAAACATTGAAAAATGGGAAAACTGAAAAATAAAAATTGTAAAATTTCAAAATTGTAGCACTGAATTAAACAATCGATTTATTGATGCGATTTCCATTCCAATTTTTCCATTTTTCAAATATTCGATTTTTTTCACTTTTGCGAATTTTAATTATTTCATTTTTGGATTTTTTAATTTTTAAGTTCATCAAGTTTTAAATTTTTCTATTCACCGATTATTTAATTTTTCGATTTTTCAATTTTTCATTTTACGATTTGTCCATTTCTGAAATTTCCAATTTCTCGATTTTCCAATTTTTAATTTTTCGATTTTTCAGTTTTAAATTTTTTCAATTTCTCGATTTTTTTATTTTACGATTTGCCAATTTCCCGATTTTTTTCAGTTTTAGGAATTTTCAAGTTTTCGATTTTTATATTTTCAATTTTTCAATTTTCCAATGTTTTGATTTTTCGTTTTTAATTGTATCAATTTATCAACAACAAATTTATTCAAATTGAAATTCTAAATCTCAAAATTTTAACATTAAATTAACCAAAAACTGAAAATACGAAACAGTGAGAAACCGAAATATAGAAAAATTCAAAAATTAAAAAACTTGAGAAATTGAAAAATCTAAAAATTGTATGACTGAAAAGTGGAAACAAAAATTAAAGAATCGAGAAATTTGCAAAATTAAAAATGGGGTGATAAAAATTCAAAATGAAAAATTTAAAAACGAGAAACTGAAATACTTAAAATTGAGAAACTGAAACTAAAACTAGTAAAATTGAAAAATAGTTACATTATAACAACGAAAAATTGAAAATTTTAAAATCGAAAAATTGGAAAATCGAAAAATCTGAAAACTGAAAAAAACAAAAATTGTAAAATCGAAAAATCGTAACATTGAACCGCCGAAAAAATTTATAACATCTGTAAATCGAAAAGTAAAAAATCTAGAAATCAAAAAGTTAAAAATTGAGAAATTGAAAATTCGCAAAATTTTCAAAATCAGGAATTGAAAAACCAAAAAATCGGTGAATCTAAACGTGAATTTTCCGATTTTTCAATTTTACAATTGTGCAGTTTGTGGCGTTTTCAATTTTTCGTTTCTCCAATGTGTAAATTTTCCGACTTTTTCCATTTTTCAATTTTTCGAAATTTAGATTATCAATTTTTAATTTTTTTGTTTTTTCGACTTTTAGACTTTTTCAGTATTTTTTTGTCGTTTCGAAATTCAAATGTTAACTCAGTACACTATTAAATGGCCTTTATGCCAGTGATGACTGCCAAAATTTATTACAAACTTAGTATTTTCAAAAAATTAGTGTGTGATTGAATGATATATCAAAAATGCATTACATGAATTAAAAAGAGGTTACATGATAATAGAGCTATCTTTCAGATAGTAAACGAAAAAACAAAAAAAGTTTCAAAAAAATCGCAGCATGTACCTTTTTTCTTTTACTAACGGCTTACTGAATTTTTCTGAAGAAAAATGGTACTCTTGGTAAATTATAGTGTCAATATCAACTCATAAAAATTATATTATAACTATAAGAAAAAAAATCTGCTTTTCTGAGAAGTAGACAACCAACATTACACTCCTGTACAAAGAAAACCATAAATGTGTTTCTTTTCGTAACTTTCGTATCGTAGACCGTCACATGTAGTACCTACTAACGCCAACAATTTATATAAAACGAGTGGAGTACTCCAAGGCTCCATAAGTCGTCCAATTTAATAGAAGAAAATCGTTAGTGATTAAGAGTGTACCAACATTTAATGCTGTAATGAAGTCTTTTAATGCAGTCTCCTGAGTGTTCTAAGGTTAAGTACACAAAACTTGACAACACAATCAAGAAGTCCAATTCCTGATCTGACCCTCCAATATAATATAATAGGTAAGGTATACACCTTAAAACTTAAATGATGTCATCAATTTTTGATGGACACTCCAAGTAGAACACTTTTGGAGATTTTATTCTCTAACTCCTACTCTTATTTTTTGAAATAGTTGTGTAGGTAAAGGGTTATTTTCCAATATAAACACCAAGTTCTTTCAAAATAAACACTTTATTTCCAATAATAAGCCATCATTTTTGTGTATAAAAAAACCATAACACTTCGTGCAATTGTCATAAATAACACACTCTATTAACGTTCTTAAAATAGCTCTTGACCCAAAAAGTCTCCTTTCCGTTTCCTAAATACTCTTTTCAGTGCTACTTATAGGTATGTCCACACGTATTTATTTGAATTTATCTTCAAATAACATGTTTTGAAACTTTCTAACATTGATATGTACATTCCACAGTAGTAGAATAACTAGAATAGTAGAAAGTCATCTAAAGGGTCTGTTTTTAACGACAGGATGGATATATCTTCAAAATAGTACCTACATAGACCCTTAATAAATTTTACCCTCTAAAGTCTAAAAGTAACCCTAAAGCACTCCCAAACCCAAAACTCAAACTTTTAACTGTAAGTATGGTCTATATTCTTATCCCCTTTACACCTGCAACAACCCTTTTCCTGCAAATACTGCACCTCGGCCGCATTCACCGCCTTAAACACCTCCCCTTTAACCCGAGCCTGCATGATCAAGGGCAAACTCTTCACAGTCTCCGCCATGGAAAGAAAAAACTGGGTAACACAATCCACCTCCTTCACCACCTCCCTTACTCTTTCCACCCCAGAAACCCCCTGATTAGCCACCTTAAACCCGTCCCCTGTTTGCTCAGCCTCCCCAGCAACCCCCGTGCTGACCCACTCCTCATCAGGAATGTTATCACTCGAACCATCATACAAATTCTCCATTGGTTCCTCCTTAACAATCGTGATGAACTCCTCCTCGTTGTCCAGAGCGGCCCCTTCGGGATCCTCGGTGCCACGAGTGGTGTGGCGCCGCCTTTCCATGACGCAGTCCTTCAGGAAACTCATGTCGTCCTCGAAGCGCCACTTGCGGCCCCCGAAGGAGGTTTCCTTGTTGCGCAGGACCCGGCGGTAGCCTCCACGGAGGATGTTCCACTTGGCCTTGCATAGCTGGACTGTTGACAAAGTACCCAGAAATTTTTTTTCGTAGGACTTAATCCAGGGATACTTTACCGTTAACATTTAACTCCTTTGCTATTCGCTGCCAAGTGTTCTCCCTCCTATGCATGTCGCCATTGTCCTTGTGTCTGGTGTCGTACAATTCCGGGTATTTACTGACTAACTTTATCAATTTTTCTGTGTTTATGTGACTTAAGTGAGGATTCATCATTCTCTGGGACTAAGTAAAAGGGAAAACAATGTTTGGTTATGTGCACTATGGCGAAGACGCGTTCGATTCGATTGAACTGGTTTCGGGCGAACGACACCGAACGAACGATGACGAACACTGCACGAAGTTTGTTGACGGTCGTGTGATCGTGTTCGAAGGGGAACTAGCACAGGACCGGACCCAGGAAAGTCAGACCATTACCGCTGTTACGGTTTGTTGATTTTGCTACTGTTCGTCATCCGAACACTGTCTATTAATCCCTTTGTAGCAGTCTCATTCAGGTCTATTACTTATAGAGGATGAAGTGGCCAAGAAAAAACACGAATCTGTTTATGAAAGATACCGGCTTTAATTTAAATTAAGTATCGTTGATCCAATAGTGGATATCACAGTGTTGTATCTTACAGAAACCTAACCTAACGTAATGATAGAAACATAAAAAATTACACAACCCTTACATAAATGGCACTTACACAACACATAAAACGAACATTGCAAAACTCATTTGGGTAACTACAACTTAACTGACTAGTACAAATTCATAAATAGGAAGATAATCTACATTTATAGGTAACATAAATAGATTTCTGCACTGGCTATTGATTGTTTCTTACTCACAAACTAATCGACTCCCATAAAAATAACTCAGTTTGGATCATCAAAATTTTGGCATTTCTTGTAAATACGTATATAATTCTCTTGTACAAAATAACAACTTTTCAAATACGGCGTTTCCATTTGATTTAAATGCTGTTTGAATTTGGATCATAGCCTACTCGTAGCAAAAATGCATCAGAAATGAACTCGAAGCTTTGGATATCTTTGGTTCTACTATCAAACGAACTTAAGCCACATTGATGCAGTGACGATAATCATAGCTACAGCACTACAAAGTCAAGGCAAGAATTTCTCTCTCAAAGGAATGCTATAATCTCATTGCATCAATTTTAGTACAGGTACCAAATTTGTTTGGTGCAAATTTTAATTCTTAAAGAACGCATAACTTTGTTACCATGCAAGTATAAAAATAACGGATTTGAATTTTAACCAGAGCAAACTTCAGAGTGTTCGTCCCATGCGGACACCTGCAAAGAGAAGAGTTAGCGGAGGAACGAACGAGCGAGTCGCTTACTTGGCAATCCCGACTGCAGTACCACTGGTTGCCGCAACCCGCGCACACGAAGAGAGCTGACTTCTGGTTGCACCCCTGGCACTGGGGGACCTCGTCGCCGGCGTCGGAACTGTTGTCGCCGCGTCCTCTGCCGTCCAGGACCTCGCTGCTTTCGTCGATCACCAGCCGGTCGGCGCTGTCTTCGGCCTCGTCTTCCTCCTGAGCAGACACACTAAGTTGAGTTTTGGAGGTTCAACGGTTGCCCATTTGGGAATTTAGGGACCAGAAAATCGGCAACTCTTTAAAACTGGGACAGTCTAAGCTTGAAATTATAACTGTGGTGTGGAAGCCTTCCTTCCACCGAGTTTTCGACAGTTTCCATTTCGGAAATTTAGGGACCAGAATGAAAAGGTCAGGAATGACGATGTGAATCTCCCAGAAGACCCAGAAAGTGGGCAAAACTCTCTAAAACTGGCATGGTTCAAGACCAGAAAAGGTCTTTCTGTTATAATTCTGGCATGGAAGCCTTTCTTCCACCGGGTTTGGCAAAACACCCAGTTTTGGACAATTTCAACGATTTGTCCCTTCCGAAAATTTTGAGACCAAAACGAAAAGGTCAGGAATGAAGGTAAATATCTTCCAGAAGACCCAAAAAGTGGGCAAAATTCTCTAAGACCGGAAAAGGTCTTTCTGGCATGGAAGCTTTTCTTCCACCAGGTTTGGGGAACAACCAGTTTTGGACAGTTTCAACGGTTTGTGCACTTCGGGAATTTAGGGACCTGAACGAAAACGTCAGGGATGAACGTGAATCGCTCCCAGAAGAACCAGAAAGTGGGCAAAACTTTCTAAAACTGGCATGCTCCAAACCCGGAAAGGGTCTATCTGCTATAACGATCTGCGATATTGTTAATGGGATTACAAATATTTATTTTTTCGATTTTTTCAATTTCCCAATTTTGCAATGTGTCAATATTTGAAATTTCGTTTTTCATTTTTCAGCTTCATTTTTGAATTTTTAGATTTTTCAGATTTTAAATGTTCGATGGTCAACTTTTCCAATTTTTCATTTTTTTTCGGTGTTCCAATTTTTCGATTTTTTCAGTTTGTTTTTTTTAATTTATGAATTTTCAATTGGTTGCTACAATTTCAATTTCCCAATTTTTCGATTTTGCAAACGAGCAGTTTTTCAACTTTTCCTATTTTCTAATGATTCCATTTCTAGATTTTTCAATTTTTCAGTCTATCAATTTCTAAATTGTTTTAGAAGACGATTTTTTAATATTCCCATTTTTCAATTTTTGATTTTTTGGTCTGTCATTTTCTCAATTCTCCAGTTTTTCAATTTTTCGATTTTTCAGTTTTCATTTGTTGAGTTTTACTATTTTATTAATCGATCGATTTTTAAGATTTCGATTTGTATTTTTTTTCGTTTTTATAAAATCAAAAAAAAAAATTGAAAACTCTTTAAGTTTATAATTTTTTGATTTTACAATTTTCGATTTTTCGATTGGTTGATACTTCCCTGTTTTTCGATTTTGCAAACGTCCGATTTTTCACTTCTAGATGTTTCGTTTTTTGAGTTTAGAAATTGTATATTTTTTCATTAACCGATTCTCCAAGTTTTCGATGTTTTAATTTGACGATTTTTCAGTTTTTCGATTTTTAATTTCTTAATTTTACGATTTTGCAATTTTTCAATGTTTCAATAATTTCGTTTTTCAATTTTTGGATTTATCGATTGTTCGGTTTTTCAATTTCTTGTTTGATTTTTTTATTTTTCAATTTCCCGATTTTTTTCAATTGCTCAAATTTTTAATTCTTCGATTTTTCAGTTCAGCCCCAGTTTTACTATTTTTCAACTGATTTTTCAGATTTTCGTTTTTTTTTTCAATTTCCCAATTTTGCAATTTTGGAATTTTTCAATTTTTCGTTTTTCAATTTCCCGATTTTTTTCAACTTCTCAAAATTTTCAATTTTATGTTTCGCAAGTTTTTGATTTTTTTTGTTTAATTTTTCAAAATCTCAATGTTTCGATTTTTCATTTTCTAAATTTTTCGATTTATTGATAAAATGAAATTGAAAAAATTATAGCACTGAAACAACGAAAAACTGAAAAATTAGAACGGAGAAATTGAAAAATTCAGAATCCTAAATTGAAAAATTAAAAATTAAGAAATTGAAAAACTAAAAAGTCGGAAAACCGAAAAATGGAAAAAACGGAAAATTATAGAATCGAAAAATTGTAAGATCCAGAAATTAAAAACAATAAATCAGGAAATTGGAAATTCGAAAAATGAAAGTATCTAAAAATTGAAAAACCGAAAAGTTTGTGAATCCAAACATCAATTTTTGGGGTTTTCAACTTTTCTATTTTTTGTTTTCCATTTGTCGAGTTTTCAATTTTTCATTTTCTAAATTTTTCGATTTATCGATAAAATGAACAAATTTAAAATCAAAAAACTGTAAAAAAACAAAAACTGAACACTTGAAAAATTAAAATTCGAAAATAGAAATTGGAAAATTACAAAATTGTGAAACACAAGACACTGAAAGAGGAAAATTCAGAAATTGAAAAAACTGAGAAACTGAAAAATTAAAAGTCAAAAAATGGAAAAATTGAAAAATTAAAAAAATCAATAAATCGAAAACTTGCAAACCGTAAAATTGAAAAGTCTAGAAATTGAAAAAATTATAGCACTGAAACAAAGAAAAACTGAAAAATTAGAACGGAGAAATTGAAAAATTCAGAATCCTAAATTGAAAAATTAAAAATTAAGAAATTGAAAAACTAAAAAGTCGGAAAACCGAAAAATCGAAAAAACGGAAAATTATAGAATAGAAAAATTGTAAGAACCAGAAATTGAAAAACAATAAATCGGGAAATTGGAAATTTGAAAAATGAAAGTATCTAAAAATTGAAAAACCGAAAAATTTGTTAATCCAAACATCAATTTTTGGGGTTTTCAACTTCTCTATTTTTTGTTTTCCATTTGTCGAGTTTTCAATTTTTCATTTTCTAAATTTTTCGATTTATCGATAAAATGAACAAATTTATTCAAAGTAAACAGTTTGAAAAGTCAAAAAACTGTAAAAAAACAAAAACTGAACACTTGAAAAATTAAAATTCGAAAATAGAAATTGGAAAATTACAAAATTGTGAAACACAAGACACTGAAGGAGGAAAATTCAAAAATTGAAAAAACTGAGAAACTGAAAAATTAAAAGTCGAGAAATAATAATAATAATAATAATAATAATAATAGATATATATTTGCCAAACAGCATAAGCCACAAGTAGGCAAAAGAAAAAAATACAAAATACATATATAAAAAACAATAAACAAATAAAATGGAGAAATGGAAAAATTGAAAAATAAAAAAATCAATAAACCGAAAATTTGCAAACCCTAAAATCGAAAAGTCTAGAAATTGAAAAAATTGTAGCACTGAAACAACGAAAAACTGAAAAATTAGAACGGCGAAATTGAAAAATTCAGAATCGGAAATTGAAAAATTAAAAGTCAGGAAATTGAAAAACAAAAAAGTCGGAAAACCGAAAAATTGAAAAAACGGAAAATTATAGAATCGAAAAATTGTAAGATCCAGAAATTGAAAAACAATAAATCGGGAAATTCGATATTCGAAAAATCTGTGAAACCAAACATCAATTTTTGGGGTTTTCAATTACTCTATTTTTTGTTTTCGATTTGTCGAGTTGTCAATTTTTCATTTTTTTGATTTTTCAAATGTTCGATTTTTGAGTTTAGAAATTCTAAATTTTTCCATTTACCGATTTTTCAATTTTGATGTTCCGATCTGTCCACTTCTGAATTCTCCAATTTCTCTCTTTCGTTCTTCAATTTTCAGATTTATAAATTTATTAATTGTTCGGTTTTTCAGTTTCTCAACTTTTTGATTTTTCGATTTTTCAATTTCCCAATTTTTTCAATTTCTTACGGTTTGGAAGTGTGTTCAATTTTTTAATTTTTCAATTTTTCACTTCTTAATTTGTCAATTAACCCTAATTTATTCACACTGAAAATTTTGAAAAATCAAAAACTGAACAATTGGAAAATAAAAAATAGAAAATTGAAAAATCCAAAAATTAAAAAATTAGGAAATCGGCTAATCAAAACACTAAAAGAGGAAAGTTCAAAAATTGAAAAAATTGGGGAATTGAAATATTAAAAGTTGAAAAATCGAAAAGTTGAAACAACGAAAAATTGTAGCATTAAAACAACCAAGAACTGAAAAATTAATAAATTGAAAAACCAAAAAGTCGAAAGACCGAAAAATTGATAAAATGAAAAACTATAAAATCGAAAAAAAATAAACGGGAAATTCGAAAAATGAAAAAACATCTAAAAATTGAAAAACCGAAAAATGGATGAATCTAAACATCAACTTTTGGGGTTTTTAATTTGTCGATTATTTTCTTATTTTTCGATTTTTCAATTTCCCGATTTTTCAACTTCTAGAGCTTTTAATTTTATGTTTCGCAGTCGATTTTTTTTTTGTTTAATTTTCCAATTTCTCAATTTTTTGATTTTTCGTTCCTTAATTTGTCAATAAAATGAACAAATTTTGAAAAATAAAAAATTGGCAAATCAAAAATGGAAAAATTATGAAATTGGCTAATCAAAACAATGGAAGAGGAAAATTCAAAAATTGAAAAAAATTGAGAAATTGAAATATTAAATTGTAGCATGGAAACAACGAAGAACTGAAAAATTAAGAAAGGAGAAATAAAAAAACGGAACCGAGAAACTGAAAAATGAAAATTTATAAAATCGAGAAAAAAACGGGAAATTGAAAAAAAAAACATCCAAAAATTGAAAAACCGAAAAATGAATGAATCTAAATTTTCATATTCTCTGGTTTTTTTTTTTCGTTTTGTCGAGTTTTCAATTTCTCATTGTTTCTTTTTTTCAAATGTCCGATGTTTTGATTTTTCAATTTTACAACTATACAATTTTTCGATTTTTCCGTTTTGCAATTTTGTAGTTTCTGGGTTTTTCAATTTTTCTTTTCTTCAATTGCACATCCAATTTTTCTATTTCCGAATTTTTTCAGTTTCTGTTATACAATTTGTCGATTTTTCGATTATTAGAGATCAATTTTTCAGTTTTTATCAATTTTTCCATATTTTTTCGGTTTTCCAATTTTTTGAGTATCTGTTTTACAATTTTGCATTTTTAATTTTTTTTTTAAGCGCGAAATTCAAATTTCAATTTAGAACACCACATCCACAACAACTGAACATTATAAAAATCGCCTTTATGCCAATGATAGCTTCCAAAAATTATTACAAGCCTAAGATTTTCAAAAAATCAATGATATTAAAATTTATTAAAAAAAGATAGGTGATAAGAGAACAAAGAAATCAGAAAGTAAACGACAGAACGAAAAAAAGTTTCCAGAAAATTCGGGAAAGAAGAGCTGAATCTTTTCCAGAAGAACCAGAAGGTGGGCCAAATTCTCTAAAACTACGGTCCAAACCCGGAAAAGGTCTTTCTGTTGTAATTAATTGAGGTCTTTTTAATGGAATTAAAGGTATACAGCAATTGGTTCATGAACTCTTTGATAGACATATTTCCAAAAACAAAATTTAAGAAATTGGGGAAACAAGGATTACGAATCTTCCAAAAATTGTAAAAGATGTCAAAGCTTCTTACAAAATCTATATTGCTGATCTAAACAGTGATACTACAGTACTCTGGTGATCCTCACGGTTCCGCCTTGGATTCATTATTAAATAGGAATACAAATGGCTGCATAATTTTCACGAAAAAGTCGGATCTTTGACCGACCTAACTGTTTCCTAGTTATATTGACTTCTAATAATTGGCCTCAAGTAGGTTGCCAACTTTCAAAAACAATAATACCAATTTGTTCCACCGGCTTTAGCTCACCTGGGTCATCGACTTTCCCTTGTGAGGCGAGTCGTACTGGTTGCTCACTGGAGTTATCGTGATTTCGTTCCTGGCCTAAAACACACTATAGTACCTCGATTAACAAAAAAACCCACTGGTACCTTGCTGGTGGAAAGAATTTCCGAAATGGACATATTCGCGGAGCTGTTTAGATTATTCCCAATGGCTGTGGTTGTTGGAGAGGCGTTCCCTCGTTCTGGAGCTGTCAGAAGCCGGGCTAGCGTCGGACTGAACGAAGTCTTCGTGTTTGCCTTAGATGGACTCTACAACTTTTAGGTTAAAATCTGGACCACCAAGACGAATAAGTACCTTTGTTAAAATACCATGGAGCAAGGAGTTGGTGGGTGCTACGGTGGTGGTGGTGGGCACCGGGTGAACGGTGACTTCCGGGTACGGCGGCGGCGGCTTGATGGCGTTCTGGATGAGCTCGTGGCGCTCGCTTTGTGACAATTTGGCGAACTGCACCAGCATGTCTTTGAACGAGGGTTCGTGCGGGGTGGAAGACTCAGCACTTGAAGGTCTAGACGAGTCGACTCGGTTCTACAACAAACTATGTATTGACTACAAACATCAATATTGTCAACTCACCGAATCCATGGCGTTTAGAAGAATCCCGAGTTCGCTATTAACATCCAACCCTTGTAGATTCTGGTGGACTTGAGCTCCCGAGCCTAGTGCTAAAGACGAGAAGTTGAGAATGTGGTTATTTGAGTTCTTGCTGTCGTTATATGAGCTGCGAATTCTGCGTCCTCTTCGGGGGACGATCTCGGGATGTCTTTGTCTATAGTCGGCTATGATGGACTGCACGTCCAGAACCGGTCTCTTCTGACCCTGCCTGAAGTCCAGAGACCCGTTCAAGTCCTGAGAGTACTGCGGAGGCTTCGGGAGAATATTCCGGTGCCTGCTCTTGTCGAACCCCGCGCTCGGTATCTTCAACGTCTTGTTCGGGTTCGTGAGATTAGCCTTGAGGATGCTTTGGTTCGAAATCTTTAACCGTTCACCTACACTATCTGTCTGAGATTCACCGAACAGAACTTCACCGTTCTCGCCCTTGTCACTACTCAACAACATCACCTGCTTCTTCCGCTGCATCCTCAACAGCAGCTCCTCCTTCATCTTCTTCAAGTGGATTATGTTGTTCCACTCCCGCTCCTTCTCTTTCGCGAGTTCGTTCAGCGTCCGGATCTCCGCCAGGATCTGCTCGGTCTGCACCTGCAGCTGCTCCACGGTCCCGCAGTCCGCCATCTCGATGAACTCGTTCAAGATCTTATCCCTGGAGATGAAGTTCTCCTGGATGTCCATCCGCAGCCGCTTGTTCGCCGAGTCCTGGCTCTCCGTCGATTTCCGCTTCTGGGGCGCCTCCTCCGAGCTGGTGTTGCTCGAGCTCTCCTCGTTCACGTTGTTGGCTTCGAGCGCGTTGTCGGGTTTGGTGGAGTCGCCGTTCTCGGGCTCGCACTTGTCTTCCTTGGGTTCCGAGCCCTCGGGCTCTTTCTTTGGTATGTCGTCGATGTGGTTGTTCATGGAGGTGTCCTCTTCGAAGCCGTTCTCCTCGGGGTCTGCGGTCGCTTTGCTGGTTTCGTCATTGTTTAAGCGTTCTTCGGCGTGGCCGGGCGAGGAAGGCTGGACGCTGCAACCTTCGCGGACGTCCTCCATTATTTGCATTTTGGTCAGGCTGGAAAGAGGCATGAATGAGTGGTGACGTTAACGAGGTTGGGAAAGTGACGGAATTGATTGCATGCGATAGTGTTTGTTTACTGGAGATAAAGGTGAGTGTGTTTACCGGGTACGCGGGAGGCGAGAGCAGCGGTGGCGTAAACATTTTTTACGGGTGTCTGAACTTTCCAAAAAAGTTTGAAACAATGAAAATGTTTCAAACTCTCACAGCTACTATTACACAAGTTTTAAAAACTCAAAAGTGTAAATCTAATAGTTATTTGTGTATCAAGGCCATAAAGAAGAACTTTTTCGGCCGATCTTTTTTTCATCAAATTATGACAACAAAATTTTAGAAAAACAACACCAATTAACATTTGTTTGAAGAAAGAGTTATTCAAAAAAAAAATTTAATCTTTTATTTTTTCGTTGTCTCAAGAGCAGCCATCAGATTTCCTAAAATACTTGCACGACAGTAACGTCATGATTAATGTTAGGTTATGTATATCAAAGATAAGATATATATCCCCACCCCTAATTCTTTTTGAAACTTCAAGGTATTATTCTTTTCGTAGAAATAACGGCTTCCGAAAATAGAATCACGCACCCATTCTTGTGTGATATTTCGCTTAGATCAGGTCAAGTCAGATCAAATCAAGTCAACTCAGGTCAAGTCAGGACAAGTCAGCTTAGGCCAATTCAGGTCTGGTCAGGTCAGGCCAATTAAGGTCATATCCAACTTAGGTCAGGTCAGGTCAAACAAGATGCAAATTCAGATCAATTCCAGATCAAGTCAAATCAGGTATAGATCAAATATAGGTCAGGTCCAGGCCAAGTTCACGTCAAGTCAGGTTAGATCAGATTAGGTCAGGTCAGTTTAGAAATCTTGTACCCACAATTTGTTGGACACTTTTCAAATCATTTTCAGTTTTTTTTTTCAATTGGTCAATTTTTCCAATTTCTCAATTTTGCAATTTTTCAATTTTTAGATTCGTCACTTGTTCGGTTTTTCAATTTGTCGATTATTTTCTTATTATTCGATTTTTCAATTTCTAGATTTTTCAATTTTATGAACAAATTTACTCAAATTTTGAAAAGTCAGGAAACTGAAACATCAAAAATTGTACCATTGAAAAATAAAAAATCTAAAATTGAAACACGAAAAAATGTAAAATTGGCTAACAAAAACACCGAAAAACGGAAAATTCAAAATTTGGAAGAACTGAGAATCTGAAAAATTTAAAAAACGAAAAATTGTAGCATTGAAACAATGAAAAACTGAAAAATTATAAATTACGGAACCATTCGAAATATAGAAAAATTGATAAATCGAAAAGTTGACAAATTGAAAAATCGATTAATTGTAAAATAGAAACTGAAAAATCGGGAAACAGAAAAATTAGATACGTAATTGGAAAACAACGATTGAAAAACCAAACTACGAAAATTGAAAAATATAAAAAAATGAAAAACTGAAAACTCGACAATTCCAAAAATGAACAAAGTTTTTCGGTTTTTCAGATTTTAGATATTTTATTTTTCGAATTTTCAATTTTGCCTTTTTTGTTTTTCAGTTTTTCGAAGGTACAATTTTTCGACGTTTCAGTGTTATAATTTTTCATTTTATCATTTTTCAGTTTTTCGATTTTTAGATTTATTAGTTGTTGGGTTTTCCATTTCTCGTTTTTTTATGTTTCGATTTTTCAATTTCCCCATTTTTTCTATTTCTAGATTTTTCAAGTTTAGGAATTTGCAATATTTTTTTTAATTTTGATTTTGCGATTTTACAATCGTTCGATGTTTCAACTGTTCCTATTTTTTAATTGCATTTTTAGATTTTCCAGTTTTTCAGTTCATCAATTTTTAAATTTTTCTATTATACTGATTTTTCAATTTTCGAATTTTCAGTTCTTCAGCTGTTCAGTTTTACCATTTTTTCCATTGATTGATTTTTTCAATTTTTTAATTTTACAATTTTGCAATTTTGCAAGGTTTCAATTGTCCGGTTTTTCAATTTTCCAGACTTCACTATTACGATTTTGCAAATTTTCAATTTTTTGATTTTTTAATCTTTCAATGCTTCGATTTTTCATTTAAGTTTTCAATTTATCAACAAAAGAACAAATTTATTCAAACTGAAAATTTTGAAAAATCAAAAATTGACCAATTGAAAAATAAAATATCGCAAATTGAGAAATCAAAAATTGCATATTTGTAAAATTGGTTTCTCAAAACCCTGAGAGGAAAATTCAAAAATTGAAAAAAATTGAACAGTTGAAAAAACGAAGAATTGTAGCACTGAAAACGAAAAACTAAAAAATTGAAAATAGAGAAATGAAATATTAAAAATTAAGAAATTGAAAAACGAAAGCTCGAAAAACCGAAAAATCTATCAAATTAAAATTATGAAATCTAATTGAAAAACAAAAAGAAGTGGGAAATTGAAAATTCGAAAAATGAAAGTATCTAAAAATTGACAAACAGAAAAATTGATGGATTTAACCATCAATTTTTGGGGTTTTCTATTTCTCGATTTTTATTTTTTGATTAGTGGAGTTTCTAGAATTTTATATCTTGCTATTTTTCAATTTTGCAATTTTCCAGTGTATAGGTTTTTCAATTTTTCTTTTTTTTTACTTACATATCCAATTTTTCTCTATTTATCGATTTTTTCAGACTCTGTTTTATGATGTCAATTTTTCGATTTCTCAATTTCTCCATATTTAAAAATTCCGATTTTTTAACTTTTCCGATTTTCCATTTTTTTTTAATTTTTCGATTTTTTAATTTTTCAATTTTTCAGTTTTTCAGCTGTTCAATTTTAGCATTTGTTCAATTGATCGATTTTTCAGTTTTTCGATTTTTCAATTTTACAATTTTTCAAGATTTCAATTCTTCGATTCTTCTATTACCCGATTTTTTTGAATTTCTAGACTTCTTGTTACGATTTTTCATTTTTTAAGTTTTCAATTTATCAATAAAATGAACAAATTTATTCAAACTGAAAACTTTGAAAATCAAAAAATTGAAAAATAAAAAATCATTTTATTTTGAAAAATTGAAAAACTGCAAAATTGAAAAATTGACTAATTAAAACAGTGAAAGAGAAAAATTCAAAAATTAAAAAAATTGAGAAACTCAAAAATGCAAAATCGAGCAAATAAAATATTAAAATTGAAAAACAAAAACGTCAAAAACCGAAAACAATTAAAAAAAAAATAAAAATTATAAAATCGAAAAATTGTAACATAGAAGCGGGAAATTGAAAATTCGAAAAATGAATGAATGAATATAAACATCAATTTTTTAGGTTTTAAATTTCTCGATTTTTATTTTTCGATTGGTCGAGTTTTTACAATTGCGCTATTTTTTTATTTTCCAATTTTTTTCCATTTTTCCATTTGCTTTTTAGAATTTTTCGATTTTTAGATTTACCGATTTTTAATTTTTGATTTTTCGATATGTGATACAATTTCAATTATCCTATTAGTTTTTCGTTTTTCCATTTCTAGGTTTTTAAATTTTTTAGTTATCAATTTCTAAATTTTTCTGTTAACTAATGTTTTAGTTTTCCAATTTTTCAATTTTTGATTTTTTAATCTGTCAATTTCTCAATTTTTGATTTTCGATCTGTCAATTTCTCAATTTTTTCAATTGCTCGATTTTTCCAATTTCTCAATTTGGCAATTTTTCGATGTTTCAATTTTGCGTTTTCAATTTTTAGATTCATCAGTTGTTCGATTTTTCAATTTTTCGTTTTTTTTTTTCTTATTTATCGCTTTTTCAATTTCCCGAGTTTTCATTTTTTTGAACAAATTTACTCAAACTGAGAATTTTGAAAAATCAAAAATTCAACAATTGAAAAATAAAAAATTAAAAATTGAAATAGAGGAATAGTCAAAGTTTGAAAAAATTGAGAAATTGAAAAAACGACAAATTGTAGCATTCAACCACTGAAAAACTCAAAATGGAGAAACTGAAATATTCAGGATCGAGAAACTGAAAAATTAAAAATTAGGAAAATACAACACAAAAAAATCGAAAAACTGAAAAATTCAAAAACAAAAAAAGGGAAAATTTTGAAATTCCAAAAATTAAAGTAACTAAATATTGAAAAACCGAAAAATTGATGAATCTAAACATGATTTTTCAATTTTACACTTGGCAATTTTTCGATTTTTTAATTTTTAATTTTTCATTTTTTCGATGTTTCGATTGTTGGTTTTTAAGTTTTCAATTTATCAATAGAATGAACAAATTTATTCAAACTGAAAATTTAAAAAAATTAAAAAACTGAATAATCGAAAATTGAAAAATTGAAAAATAAGAGATCCAAAAACTGAAAAATCGAAAAATTGCAAAATTGTAAAATTGAAATGAGAAACTGAAAAATTCAAAATCGAGCAAATAAAATATTAAAATTGAAAAACAAAAACTCCAAAAATCGAAAAATTGAAAAAAAAAAAATAAAATCTAAAAATTGTAACATAGAAGCGGGAAATTGAAAATTCGAAAAATAAATGAATATAAACATGAATTTTTTAGGCTTTAAATTTCTCAATTTTGCTATTTTTCGATTTTCCACTTTTTTTCCATTTTTCCATTTGCTTTTTAGAATTTTTGGATTTTTAGATTAGTTGATATACAATTTCAATTATCCTAGTAGTTTTTCGTTATTCCATTTCTAGGTTTTTAAATTTTTTAGTGTATCAATTTCTAAATTTTTCTGTTAACTAATTTTTATTTTTCCGATTTTTCAATTTTTTATTTTCGATCTATCAATTTCTCAATTTTTCCTTATTCGTTTTTTTTTCCTTATTTATCGATTTTTCAATTTTTTTAACAAGTTTACTCAAACTGAAAATTTTGAAAAATCAAAAATTGAACAACTGAAAAATAAAAAAATTAAAAGTTGAAAACAAAAAAATGATAGATGGTAAAATTGGCTAATCAAAACAGTGAAAAAGAAGAATAGTCAAAATTTGAAAAAATTGACAAATTAAAAAATTGAAAAAACGACAAATTGCAACATTCAAGCACTGAAAAACTCAAAATGGAGAAACTGAAACATTCAGAATCGAGAAATTGAAAAATTAAAAATTAAGAAAATTAAAAACAAAAAAAAAATCGAAAAACCGAAAAATTGTAACATCGAAAAATTCAAAATCATCGATTTTTCAGTTTTTAAGTTTTCAATTTATCAATAGAATGAACAAATTTATTCCAACTGAAAATTTGTAAAAGTCAAAAAACTGAATAATCAAAAATTGAAAAACTGAAAAATAAAAAATCGATAAATTGCAAAATTGTAAAATTGACAAATTAAAACACTGAAAGAGAAAAATTCAAAAACTGAAAAAATTGGGAAACTGAAAGATTCAAAATCCCGCAAATAAAATTTTAAAAATTAAGAAATTGAAAAACAAAAAAACGGGAAATTGAAAATTCGAAAAATTAAAGTAGGTAGGTCATTTTTCAATTTCACGATTTTGAAATTCTATCGATTTTTTAATTTTTCAATTTTTAATGTTTCGAAAAAAAAAACTTTTGTTAAAACAAAATTAGTTAAATGATGTTTGTTATTCCTTTACAAAAATGGTAAGTCGTAAACATTACATGTATTTCGAGAAAAATTTTAATAAGAAAGTTTTATTATGTTTGTATCGTTTACCACATCAAAATTCACACAAAAAATAAGATTATAAAGCGGCGTGTATCGATCTTGCTGTGGTCTGCTTCATTTTAAAACTATCAAAAATGTTTAAAATGTTGATTTGGGTGTTAAAAAATTAACATAAAACCGCCTTTGCCTAAAGAACGTGTCAATTGTCAAAATATCAATGTATACGGTTTTTTTTTGACAAAAGAGCTTTTAAAACATCGAAAATAGTTTTACAGGTTCTCCAGAAGGGAAGTCATCTTGAAGTAATCGAGTATGAAAAAGTTTTAGAGTTTGGCGATGGTCCGAAAACTCGGGGTTAATAACCACCTCGGAGACCGATCGATGCCCGTTTCCTCGTTTACTCGTTTTGTTTTCCATCTTGTATCAAAAAAATCTCTGTCTCGACTGACATTTAAAAGTCAGTTTAAAACGTTTCTAAAAATATATTACAAGAACATAACACTAATAATAATAATAATAATAATAATAATAGCGCAGTTTGTTCATATCCCGACAGTCTGACAACCAGCACAGACGCAAAAACAAGACCAAAGTGAATATAGTGCTGACCATCTTTTTGTTTTAATTTTGCCGATACATGACAACCGAACTTAAGCCAACTTAAATCCTGCGGTGTTGCCACGTTTCTTTCGATATTCAAAACGTGATTGTACACCTAGCACGGTTCCACTAACGTCAAAATTTACCTATAATAAGTCACAACGGATTTCAAAAACTGTCAAACTGTCATCAAGTTGTCACCACTGTTCAAACCCCACTAGCAATGTTCAGCACACCGCGGTGGCATCACGTCACAACTAACACAACATAACCTTCCAGACTTTGTCACGACAATCCGGTACCTTCACGTGACCCCCCACTAACCTTCTCCAAAAGCGCACTGTCTACGCCACTGCTCGCAAAGCTCGCGCCTCTCCCGTCACTTGCAGCACTCGCTCTCGCCTCCCGCCCGAAATCGGCATTGGGGGCCTTCGGATTGTTTGTGTTGGTTGTGCAACACGTGCATCAGCGCGGTCTGTTTGGATAGCAGCCGGAGACCCACACAAAGACGGTTCGGAGCACCGCGAGCATATCAGCGCACTGAGAAGTAGGTCGGTACCGCGCGGTCACGGACCCTCGGGCAAACGAACTATAGCCCGAGCACGTAGAGGGGGACTTAGAAAGCGGTCGCTGCTTCGAATTCAGCTTGCGAAACTCCTACGCCGATGTAAATAAATGCGAAGACCCACGGAGCGAAATTAGATAATTGTCCGCCGGCGCGGCGCAGGAAGCGGGCTCGAGGGCCGAGAAAAGTGAGTCAGGGTGAGGAGTTTTCGCAGAACGATGGGTCCGGGGAGAGATGCGTCACGGATGGACGGCAGGAAAGCTCCACGGAGTGACGCAGCTACATCTAGGAGGGCGTGTGTTGTTGTTGTTGTTGTAACTGATATTGCAACGCTATTGTTGATATTGTGGCTATTATTAGGCCATTGTTGCTATGGAGGCAATTAGTGGTTATTTCAAGAAGTCCGGGGAAAGCGGGCGGTGGGTGGAGGCCGGAAAGTGGGCATCCCAGGGCCACGACGCTGCCAAGAACTGCGACTTTCCGGAAAAACATTGTTGGCGTTTTTGAAATTCCCCAGTGCTAATACAGTGTTTACCGACGTCAAAAAATGGATTTGTTCCAGACAAGCGCAAATATTCAATTGTCAATACGTCTGGTGTTTATTCAGTTAACCCAAAGCGGCTAATTTTCGTGCTCTTGTTTTACAAGACTGATGTGACCTTTTTGACAGAAATTTCTCCCAAAACTGGCTGCATATTACACACTGGTTCGTTTATGTTCAACTTGTTGATCGTTTTGACAGGCGGATGTTGATTTGGAAAGTGAGAGCGGATTTACGTTTGAACAAAGGTTCAAAATGGTCGAATTTTAGTGCGCTTTGACGAACTGAAAACACAAATTTCTCTTGGGAGTGGAAAAATAGCGTTTGGTACACGGAAAAGTCTTTAGGTCGAGAGAAAGCGGTTTGTAAACGAAACACAATTGTTCGTTTAGCTGGTCCTTGGGGCGTACATTTAAAAAACCTGTGATTCTGAGCTCGTTACCGGTCTTTCTTCCTTTAAATAGTAGAGAGTTCTTCAAAATTGACATTCAGTCCATCTGGCGAACGGCTACTTTTATGTTCTCTGGCGTTTCATCATTCCGAGTGCATGAAAAAGATAGTGTCCACTTTTTTAAACGGAGACTATTGGACTGGTTGTCGTTAAATTTTACATTTTAAGAATATCGTATAGATGGTAAAACGCATACCAAAATTTGTTCGATCATCCCCACCAAGAACTTGATGACGTCACTTGAACATTTAGCATAGTACATCCTATTTAAATTTTACAAAATAACATACTCCTAAATTTATGGTCTATGAATCCGCCTCGATTTAGTAATTTGTGCGAGTTACTATTACAAATTTTATAACTTATAATAATAAAGCAGAATCTGTATTTTTTCTAGTATTTAAAATTTTTTTGAACAAATTCAGAGGATATTTTTTATACCTAATTCACGTCGTTTCGACTGAAACCCAGTTTGGCCGAGTGATTTAGGAAAACGAGCGAAGGTTCGAATCCTGCACCTGGCACTGTAAACCAAATTAGAGTTCTTCCGGCCAAAGAAATACATGTTGAGTCATCACAGGCTGCGCAGAAAAGTAGGTGCGGAGAGCCGCCAGTGGCGCAGATATATTTTTTTGTCGAAGGATCTTGGTATACGCCACAAAGAAAAAATCCCGAGCGTAAGCTAAGGAAGTACGAAAAAAATAGTTTTCTGTTTCCGTCTGTCTATTGTCTAGTGTCTGTATCCATTTTTATTAAACACACAATCTCTCAAACTGCTGGACTGATTGCTGTCAAATTTTGTATGTCTATTAGAAATATCATGTAGATTTTGCTACTCATTCCTACCAACAATTTGATGATTTGAAAGAATTCCATGTTTATTTGATTCAACTACTATACAACAATATAGTTCTATAAGTGTATTGTACCAATCCGTTTTGAGTTTTACCCTAAACGTCAAAATTTTTGCACGGTATAATAACAGTTTACCATTAGCGCAAGGCATCCCGGTCGTTGTCCAGTGGTTACGAGTCAAGAATGTGGACCGGACGTCGCGCGTTCGATGCCAAACTTGGCTTTTCGTTTTTTTTTTTTCTTTTTTTTCCTCTTTTTCTCTCGCATTGTGTATTATCTATAATTATGACGTCATAACAAATTTTTTTATTGATTAAATTACCCCACTTTCTCGAAAAGTGTAAAACCTTCTCGGGGGCGCCACATGTCTTTTTTAAAAATGTAAAACCTTCTCGAGCGCCCCAAATGTATTTTTTTAAGAACGTGAAACCTTCATTGGGTCCCAATTGTCTTTTTAAAAAATGTAAAACCCTCTCGTGAGTGCCAAATGTTTTTTTAGAATGTGAAACCTTCTCAGGGGTCCCAATTGTCTTTTCCTTGAATGTAAAACCTTCTCGCGGGTCCCAAATGTATTTTTTTAAGAATGTGAAACCTTCTCGGTCCCAATTCTCTTTTTTAAAAATGTAAAACCTTCTCGGAGGCGCCAAATGTTTTTTTTTTAATGTGAAACCTTCTCGCAGGTCCCAACTGTCTTTTCCTTTAATGTAAAACCTTCTCGCGGGTCCAAAATGTATTTTTTTAAGAATGTGAAACCTTCTCTGGGGTCCCAATTCTCTTTTTTAAAAATGTAAAATCTTCTCGGAGGCGCCAAATGTCTTTTTTTCTAATGTGAAACCTTCTCACAGATCCCAACTGTCTTTTCCTTTAATGTAAAACCTTCTCGGGGGTCCCAAATGTATTCGTTTAAGAAAATGAAACCTTCTCGGTCTCAATTGTCATTATTAAAAATGTAAAACCTTCTCGGGAGCGCCAAAAGGTTTCTTTATACATAATTGGAAACCTTCTCGGGAGCCCCAAATGTATTATTTTAAGAATGTGAAACCTTCTCGGTCTCAATTATTGTCATTTTTAAAAATTTAAAACCTTCTCGGGAGCGCCAAAAGGTTTTTTTTATAACTGGAAACCTTCTCGGGTGCCCCAATGTATTATTTTAAGAATGTGAAACCTTCTCGGCCCCAATTCTCTATTTTAAAAATGTAGAACCTTCTCAGAGGCGCCAATTTTTTTTTTAATGTGAAACCATCTCGCAGGTCCCAATTGTCTTTTCCTTTAATGTAAAACCTTCTCGCGGGTCCAAAATGTATTCTTTTCAGAATGTGAAACCTTCTCGCAGGTCCCAAGTGTCTTTTTTAAAAATGTAAAACCTTCTCGGAGGCGCCAAATGTCTTTTTTTTTTTAATGGGAAACCTTCTCACAGGTCTCAACTGTCTTTTCCTTTAATGTAAAACCTTCTCGCGGGTCCCAAATGTATTCGTTTAAGAACGTGAAACCTTCTCGGTCTCAATTGTCATTTTTAAAAATGTAAAACCTTCTCGGGAGCGCCAAAAGGTTTTTTTTTTAATTGGAAACCTTCTCGGGATCCCCACATGTATTATTTTAAGAATGTGAAACCTTCTCGGTCCCAATTGTCTTTTTAAAAATGTAAAACCTTCTCGGGAGCGCCAGAGAATTTTAGATTTATTAATTAATTAATAGACCAAAAGTGTTGAAACATAATATTTTGTATTTGAAAAAACGGCCTAAAAATCCACCAAAAATTCTGGGAAACATGGACCTCAAGATTTTCGAAATAGTCTGTTTCAAATAAACTTTTTAAAATATCTTTACAGCCGAAAATAATGTCTACAAGTAGAAATCATCAAAAAAAAATCCCAGAGTAATTTTCGAAGCTGCCTGGAATAAACTGCAGTATTTCATATTGAAAAATCTATATTTGCTTTCAAAAAAAAATACCAATATGATAAAGTTTTAAGTCTTTGGTTGTGAAAATAAAACTATGTAGAGTAGGAAAAACACGCCAAAATGCAAGCCCCACCCACCCACCCTATCTCAACTGTGATGATTTTTTTCTGGATGGGGGTTATTTTTGTCTTTTTTTTAAGTCTACGTAATTTTCTTTTCATGACAAGAAACTGAAAACAGGTTTAAAATGGTAAAATTTTGTAGGGAAATACGAACTTTGCAATTCAGCCACGCCCTCTGGCTCACGAAGAATAAAAAAAATCATCACAATTAAGGTGGGGTGGGTGGGCGGGGCTTATATTTTGATTTTCGTTTCTTTCTTAAAATTCTTACTTTCTACAACAAGAAACTTACAACATAGTCAAAATCGTAAATTTTCGTAGAGAAATATATTTTATATTTTAAAAGCGGCAAAATATAAGCCCGCCCACCCGCCCTCATCTCAATTCCGATTAATTTTTCATTCCCTGGCAGACCGAGGGGCGGAGCGTAATTGCAAATTCCATATTTGCTTAAAAAATCTACCAATTTGATAGTTTTAAGTCTTTGGTTGTGAAAAGAAAACTACGTTCAGTAAGAAAAACACGACAAAATGCAAGAATTCCCACCCACCCTATTTCAACTGTGATGATTTTGTTCTGCATGGGGGGGCTTATATTTTGCATTTTTTTAGTACAAGTAGTTTTCTTTTCATAACAAGAAACTGAAAACAAGTTTAAAATGGTAAAATTTTGTGGGGAAATATGGATTTTGCAGTTAAGCTACGCCCTCTGACCCACGACGAATAAAAAAAATCATCACAATTGCGGTGGGTGGGTGGGCGGGGCTTATTTTTTGATTTTTGTTTCTCTCTTAATATTCGTAATCTTCTTTCTACAACAAGAAACTAAAACATAGTCGAAATGTTAAATTTTCGTAGAGAAATATATTTTTAAAGAGGCAAAATATAATACCGCCCACCCGCCCTCATCTCAATTCTGATTAATTTTTCATTGCTTGTCAGACCAAGGGGCGGAGCGTAACTGCAAAATCCATATTTGCTTAAAAAATTTTACCAATTTGATAGTTTGTACAGTACGAAAAACAGGAGAAACGCAAGTTCCGCCCACCCACACTATCTTAACTGTGAGTATTTTTTTATGCACGGGCGGGGCTTATATTTTGCCTTTTTTAATATAGGTAGTTTTCTTTTCATAACAAGAAACTGAAAACAAGTTTAAGTTGGTAAAATTTTGTGGAAAAATACGAATTTGGCAATTAAACTCCGCCCTCTGGCTCAGGACGAATAAAAAAAATCATCACAATTGCGGTGGGGTGGGTGGGCGGGGCTTATTTTTTGATTTTTGTTTCTCTCTTAATATTCGTAATCTTCTTTCTACAACAAGAAACTTAAAACATAGTCGAAATGTTAAATTTTCGTAGAAAAATATATTTTAAAAGAGGCAAAATATAAGCCCCGCCCACCCGCTCTCATCTCAATTCCGATTAATTTTTCATTCCTTGTCAGACCGAGGGGCGGAGCGTAATTGCAAAATCCATATTTGCTTAAAAAAATTACCAATTTGATAGTTTGTACAGTGCGAAAAACAGGAGAAACCCAAGTTCCACCCACCCACACTATCTTAACTGTGAGTATTTTTTTATGCATGGGCGGGGCTTATATTTTGCCTTTTTTTAATATAGGTAGTTTTCTTTTCATAACAAGAAACTGAAAACAAGTTTAAGTTGGTAAAATTTTGTGGGGAAATACGGATTTGGCAATTAAACTCCGCCCTCTGGCTCACGACGAATAAAAAAATCATCACAATTGAGGTGGGGTGGGTGGGCGGGGCTTATCTTTTGATTTTTGTTTCTCTCTTAATATTCGTATTCTTCTTTCTACAACAAGAAACTTAAAACATAATCAAAATCGTAAATTTTCGTAAAGAAATATATTTTAAAAGAGGCAAAATATAAGCCCGCCCCCCACCCCCCCTCATCTCAATTCAGATTAATTTTTCATTCCTTGTCAGACCGGGAGGCGGAGCGTCATTGCAAAATCCGTATTTACTTAAAAATTTTTACCAATTTGATATTTTGTACAGTACGAAAAACAGGAAAAACGCAAGCCCCGCCCACCCACCCTATCTCAACTGTGATGATTTTTTTCTGGATGAGGGGGCTTATATTTTGTCTTTTTTTAAGTATACGTAAATTTCTTTTCATAACAAGAATCTGAAAACAAGTTTAAAATGGTAAACTTTTGTGAGGAAATACGGATTTTGCAATTAAGCTCAGCCCTCTGGCTCACGACGAATAAAAAAAATCATCACAATTGAGGTGGGGTGGGTGGGCGGGGCTTATCTTTTGATTTTTGTTTCTGTCTTAATATTCGTAATCTTCTTTCTATAACAAGAAACCTAAAACATAGTCAAAATCGTAAATTTTCGTAGAGAAATATATTTTTAAAGAGGCAAAATATAAGCCCCGCCCACCCGCCCTCATCACAATTCCGATTAATTTTTCATTCCTTGTCAGACCGAGGGGCGGAGCCTAATTGCAAAATCCATATTTGCTTAAAAATTTTTACCAATTTGATAAAATTGCAATACAGATCTTAAAAATAACATGATTGCGATTTTTTTTTCTGAACCCTGCTTGCTAAAAAAAATCAAAAAAATTGCAATAACGTGGCAACGTCGCGTCAGATTTCCAAAATAAACTACGGTTATAAAGCCTTGCAAGAAGTTAATGGGAACACAAAAATATATGTAATAGAAGTTGATTAGTGTTTTTTTTTTGTTACGAAGAATTTCATGACATAGATAGTTTTCTAATTTTCAGTATTTAATAACCTATTACTTTAAGAACCGCGTTAAAAGATTAACTAGTCATTCTATTCAAATAAACCGAAAACTAAACCATCCGTGTCATTATTTTCAGTAGCCGCACCGAGCATTATTCGGCTTTCACGTGTATGTTGGCGTTCCGCTCCATATTGATAACGGACAGTGAGTAGAGTTCAAGCCGCAAGCTCAATAACCATAAAAAATTATTTGTAAACACACAAGTTTGTAAATAAATCGAACACATTTTAAACGCCGCTCAAGATCTCGGCACTGGTTTAAGGAAACACAAACTTTTTTCGAATATGATTTTTACAACTACTCATTACACACGTAGACGCTAAAAATTATCACAGAAATAAGTATCAATTCGGAGCGAAATTAAACATTAAACACAAAAGAACTTCGTTTGCGCTATTTATGGCCCCTTCTACCCGTTTTTGACTTGGTGCGCCTCCAGTAATAGTCTGATCCTTTGTAATTATCGTAAAAAGTAATGCCTTTGCTATTTCCGTACACGCAACTCCGCTTTTTTTGGAAGCAAAGAATCGTTGTTTCTCTGTGACCTTTAACACCTAAACAATGCTTAAAAATAGCGCCAAAATTTGCTTAGCACTGTGACATTGATGTTTCATTGTGACGTATGAGAGAATATGCCCACTTGATCTATAATTAATTGCGGTTTTAATTTCAGTTTGCGACTGGCATTTTTCCAACAGTGAAAAACAATCTGCGTTGAAATGGTACAAATTCGTCCGACACGGAATTTTAAAGTTCTTTTTTCGAAAAATCTGAGGTCATGAAACGTCAAGAAAACATGAAAGCTGCAGGTTTGTGAAAATTTTGTTTGTTCAACTTTATTCCTACCATTCTTGGTACATCCTTTTGATAGGAAGACTGGAACTTCATTGTAGATAGACTTTGATCACCTGATAAAATATGTGACTCAGCTGATAAGCCGAAAACTTTCTTATGGTACTAATGGAGTTTATGTATATCTGAACAAATAGTCCTAATCGAGTAATAATTAAGGAACATGTTCGCATAGTCGGTGAAGACAAAGAAAGAAGCAGTGAAAATTTGAGGTTATGTTGCCGATTTACCTGTTTCATTCACGAGTACCAGCATTATTTTATAATATGCAGGAAATAAATAAAGTCGTTCTTCGTAACCAAAAAAGCTTGACAGTTTCGTCTTCAAAAAATCTACTGACCGGGTACTCCTGTAGTCTCCCTCCCCACACTTACTCTTGGGGTAGCCCTCCAGAGATCTGCCTCGGCACCTTCGCCGCAGGCACGAGCCCCACCGCCAGCAGAATCGCGATGGCGCTATCCGGCAGCGTCTCCTCCTTCAGGAAGTCCCCCGGGAGGTTCCTGTCCGGCGTAGCCCCCTTCTTCAGACGGCACCTCGTCGGCAGCCCCAACAACTCGTGCTGCACATCCCTCTCGTAGCTCTCGTCCGTGAAATGCAACGAACAAATCCTCGCCGTGGAGCAGTTCTGGACGAACTTGCCGCACGCCTGCACCCAGCGGGCCCTCGTGGCCGAGTCCCCCGGGAACCGGTGGTACCTGATCGAGCCCCCTTTGGTCTTCCTGTGGGAACTGTTGCAACCCACCACCGCACACTGTGGCATTGCAGTGCCTCACATCAAGTTCAGAGTTCACTGCGTGTCGAAACCGAGGTTCTCTGGGTTTACAACCGGATGGAATGACGTACCAGCAACCTTCCGCTCGCACCTAATGGGATCGTGTCGGGTTAAATAAAGAGTAAACGTGATAAGGAACTGGGTCGGCTGGCCCAATTTACGCGCCGTTACGTCACTGGTGTAATCTTGATAAGTGGCGCGGTGCTAATATGGGAAGGTGATGTTTGCTTTGGTTGCGCAGTGGTACCGAGAAATGTGCCAGGACGTCGCGGGATCAAGGAACTTTTGAGGCGCGGAGAGGGAAATTGCCCAAGTGGGGCACGAATTTCCCAACGAGCACGATTTTATCAATTAGCTGGTGCGCTTGGTAAACAGTCGCTGTTTACGAGAGGTACTCGCAAAAAACGAGTTGAAGTGGAAAAGTACCAACATAACTACATTAAGTTCAAAAGAGATTAATATAATAAGTTGGTCCTCGTATAGTTCACCAACAAGAACAGCGATTGGAAAAATCAAAACTATAAAACCACTGTTTTCGTTGGTGCACTATACTCATCCAACATTTCACCACATCCCGCATCCTTTATTTTTCATTTTTACCGCGACGCACAAACTCAACACCATTAAACGTACTAAATTACGTCCAGAACCGTCACGTGGCAGAATATTTTAAAACTGGGGTGAATTCCCAGGGTGACACGAATGGTTCGGCGTTTTTACGGTTCACACAGCCTCATGAATATGCATTTTCGCGTTTTAAATTTTATCAGGCCGGTGATTAAGTTGGTTCGTTAGATTTTGGTAAACATCTGTGTATTTGAGTTACGTGTATGAATCATGGCTACAGGAAATTTCGCGGTTTTTAAACGCTACATCACGAAAAAACGAAACTCTTTTTATAAAATCATATATGTATAACACTTATAATGCTATTACCAGCGAGCGGCAAAAAAAGAATGTCGTACCTGCCGTCCGTTAATTTAAGCTCAGAGTGTTGTGACAAGTGTGGAATAGAATTTCCGGTTGTGCTATAATCGAGGCCAACTCTAATTCCCTTTTTTATCGCATAAAAAAAGAAAGTTGCAGAATGTAGCCTGCAAGATTGGATGTTGTTACACGTAATGAGAATGTCGATGTAATTGTTCACGAAAGTTTGAGTCTACTTTCGGATTACATCGACGGGAATTATGTGATTTCTTATTTATCGATCGTGTGATTTGTTAAAGCGACCCCTTACAAATTCAGCCGAAACCGTAGCTAATATTGCCGCCAACCACGTGCGCAACGGTCGAACAGCGTAGGGTCCAGGGCGAAATCTGCGTCGATTTCAGGGTTGTATTCAGAAAAATAATCGTTCGTCATAATAAAACTAAAAAACTACATAAATAGTGATGCAAGTAATACAATAATTATTTTTAAGTAGTGTTGAAGGGATACGGTCCTGTTCAGCCGTAGGCTACTGCCAGTCTTGCGCCGAAGGTTCTAATTTATGGGTTTACAATTCAGGGGCTGGAGCTGTTTAACTTTTAGATTGTAAACTTTTATTAGTAGGCAAATAAAGTATGTGGGTAAACGAACTTGAAGGATATTGTCGAGAGGGATACAACAATGGGCTCTTTCATTCCAAATTTATGGCGACCTGAAAATTCATCGGGTTGAAAAATTGGATATCTTAGGAAATTACTCTGAAAAATTAGAAGGGAATTTTTGTAATTCAAATAATTATTTTAGGAAAAAAAAAGTGTTAAATTAGGTCGGTTTCCTTTTTCCACACACTTTTTATAAACATCCAGAGAAATGTAACCCTGTAAAATTGGTTTTAAAAAAGCATGTGTAGTTGTTTACTTTACACTTTTGGAAGATCTGGTGTCAAAAATTCACTTTTTAGTGTACGCTCCCAAAAATGCAATTAATTCCGTAAAACGACAATTTTCACACTCAATCCAGAAAATAGTCAATTTTCGGATTAGTGCCTAAAACGCTGTTTTTTCCTACTAGACTTTGCTGTTTTTGAACAATGTAAAATTGGTCTAAGGTTATTTAGACAGAACTTCCCTCACCCCAACGTCCGCAAATCTCGCTTCTTTAAAATTATTATATTTTTTTTTGTGATAACTTCTATTTATATTAAAAAAATATATGTAGATAATAAGAGTCACGGTTTAAGCAAAAAAAAAAAAAGAATGTATGTATATATAAAATTTGGATTTTTTTGCGAAAATCTGGATGCCTAGGGTAAAAAATCAATGCGGATTCATAAACCACAAGTATAGGAGTATGTTATTTTATAAGATTGAAATGAAGGTTTTCTAAAACAAAATTATGGGGGCACTTATCATTTGTTTGAGGGGATGATTATCCAAATTTTGGTTAGCGTTTTACCATATACTCTAAAATTATTTGTAGCTATACAGAGTGTTATGTTTTTAAGGCACGACACGAAGGTTAGTTTTTTAAATGAATCAGCCTATACCGGGTGTCTGGAAAATGGCGGATTAACTCTCCGCTACGCTCTTAACAATCAACTGGTGAGTCTGGAAAAAATAGTAAAAAAAAAAGTCCCCACGTTTAGAATATTTGCAGTTAATTTTAGGTCCCCTGGTGTTTTATTTTGGGACAAATTTAAAGGAATCTGATGTTTTGTTGCTGGATGAACTTGAAAAAATCTCGAGAGCTTTTAGTGTTTTACTTTTTAACGAATTTGAAAAAGTCTTGAGTGTCGCAGTGTTTTTTTCTAATTGGAGAGGCTTTTGGGAGCTCATGGAGGCTTTTTTTGTAGATTATTTACAACAATTTTGGGAGTCTTTGGTGTTCTATTTTTGGACAATTCTGACCTGACCTGTTTTTGAGTCAATTTTGGGACCCCGTTTTTTTTTTTTTTGAAAAATAATTTGAAACAATCTTGAGGTTCAAGGTATTTTGAAAGTGCTTTAGAACCTAACAATTTAATTAAATTTCTTAGAGGATACGTCATTTGTCAGTCTTATCTTAACAAGTACTAACGCCACCCACCCGCCCTTTCTTAGAGGGTATGTCCTTTACCCAAATCGGTCTTATCTTAGCAGGTACTAGCTCCGCCCACCCACCCTCTCTTTACTTAGAGGGTATGTCATTTGACAAAATCAGTCTTATCCTAGCTAGTAGCTGCCAAGATGAAAATGATTTTGGCAAATGACATATCCTCTAAGAAACGAGAGGGTGGGTGGGCGGGGCTAGTACTTGCTAGGATAAGACTGATTTTGGCAAATGGGATACCTTCTAAGAAAATAGAGGGCGGGTGGGCGGGGTTAATACTCGCTAAAATAACATCGATTTTGACATATGACATGACTTTGGGACCTAGGTTTTTTTTTTAATTTAAAACAATCTTGAGGTTATAGGTATTCCCGTTTGGAAAGAATTTGAAAGTGCTTTGGAACCTAATAATTTAATTAAATTTCTTAAAGGATACATCATTTGCTAAAATCAATCTTACTAGGTACTAGTCCCACCCACCCACCCTCTCTTTGCTTAGAGGCTATGTCATTTGACAAAATCACTCTTATCCTAGACAGTAGGTGCTAAGATAAAGATGATTTTGGCAAACGATATATCCTCTAAGAAACGAAAGGGTGGGTGGGCAGGGCTAGTAACTACTAAGATAAGATTGATTTAGGCTAATGAGATACCTTCTAAGAAAAGAGAGGATGGGTGGGCGGGGCTAGTACTCGCTAGGATAAAACTGATTTTGGCAAATGAAATCGCTCTAAGAAATTGAGGGCGGGTGGGCGGGGTTAGTACCTGCTAAAATAAGATCGATATTGGCAGATGACATACCTTCTAAGAAAACAGAGGGCGGGTGGGCGGGGTTAGTACCTGCTAAAATAAGATCGATATTGGCAGATGACATACCTTCTAAGAAAACAGAGGGCGGGTGGGCGGGGTTAGTACCTGCTAAAATAAGATCGATATTGGCAGATGACATACCTTCTAAGAAAACAGAGGGTGGGTGGGCGGGGCAGGAGTTGCTAAGATAAGACTGATTTTGGCTAATGAGATACCTTCTAAGAAAATAGAGGGTGGGTGGGCGGGATTAGTACTTGGTAAAGTAACATCGATTTTGTCAAATAACAAAAAAATAAAAGGTGGATTTCAGCCACAATCGCTACTATAAGAAATCAGAAAGTAAGCCATAAAGAATTTTTTTATTATTTTTCTGGGACTCCCGAAACCCCTGTACATAACGCACTGAAGAGTTAATCCGTCATTTTCCAGACACCCTGTATACTTTTAGGAATTTTCATTAGCCTCTTCCTAGGCTTCATAACTACAGGATTCACAGAAAAAAATCGCAATATGATTATTTTTAAAATACGTCTTACAATATTTTCTGCAAGGATAAAGAAAGGTATGCGCTTTACTGTTGTATCAATTAAGTCAACTTTTAATATACAGAGCGTTTATAAAAAAGTTTCAAACAATGGCATTTCGGGGTTTTCAAATAGGACACTCTGTATTTTATTAGTGTATCTTGCTCTATTTTTGTTTTGTTTTCATTCTTCTTATATATCGATGTGTTTCCTCAAAAAGTAAAATAGGATGCAGTACTAATAAAAAATGGATATTTATAAACACTCTGTATAGGAAAATTCAATTTTATTTATACCACAACAGAACGTACATCTGTATTCATTGCTCCATAAAATATTGTAATACAGATTTTCTTTTAAATCCACTGGAATTTTTTGTGAACCTTTCCATTGCCAAAAAATTTCAAGAAAATTGGAATAATGTGGCAACGTCGCATTGGAATTTAAAAAAATAAACTGTAGTTATAGAGCTTAAGAGGAGGTCGTCAAGGTTGAAAATCCTATATTATATACAGGGCATGCTTTCTGAGGATCGTCAACTTGGAAAAACATAAAACTAGTCGAACTGGGACCAAAAACTCGGCAAATTTCTGAGGAAAAAATATATTTTGAATTATTTTGTAACCAAAAAAATGCTATAAACATTATTCGTTTTTTATCCAAAATATAGAAAAAATTGCGGCAATGTTGTCTCCCTTATCATCACCTACCAAGAGCCCTTAAAAATGATCAAAAAACAAACAACGTAAAAATCATTTATGAAACAACATCGATAATTTAAAATTTAAAAACATTTTTTGACTGTATCATCAGCGTTTTTTTTTATGGAATAATCTACAATTGCTTGTCCAGTTACCCCTAGATTTAATAATCTTATCTCCAGAAAGTTTTTAGAAAGTCAAGAAAATTGTGGACTTACGAAATCGAAACTCTCCACAAAAAAGTAGTGTTTTAAAAAATCTTCGACTCAATAGGTTTTGGAAATTTTAAACAAATATATATTTCAAAGGGTAGAAAAAAATTTTTTGGACTTTGATATTCTTAAATTGTTTTTATTTAGCACTTAAAGGGTGCCTAATACAGATCCACCCAGACGACAGACAGAGAGGCAGACAGACGGAAACGGAGGACCGCGTTTTTCGTACTCTTGGGGTCATGAAACGTAGAGAAAACATGACAATAGCAAATCGCCCAATGGACTCGACTACAGTACTTCCTTCGCTTAGCTCGGAAAGTAAAAATAATATGTCAAAATTAGTTTTTTAACAAAGCCAGTCTTAATTGAACGAAATTTAGACATAAATAATAATTGAGCCTTAGTCGGTCTTTTGTATTATCTTTCGAGCAAAGAGAACAGTGCAAATCTTAACACAAAAAAATCTAAAACATTTCTCAAAAAAATTATGGAAAAAATAAAAAAATTGGACGTAGTTTATCTAAAAAAAAAGAAAGAAAAAGTGAAAAAAAAACTTCTAGACAGAATAAATTACAATAATTTCGATTTTTTTTATATGAAAAGAATTTACTAAATAAAAAATGATATTCTACATCATATACAGGGCATGCTTTTTGAAGATCGTCAACTTTAAAAGAACATGGTCCATGAAGAACCTCAATGTTTTTAAATCTGGTAATAATAAGACCATGTTTATTTGCTTGTTTATTTGAAAACAAAAGTTAGACTAAACTCATTTAAAAATTTTCGACTGCAAGTCCTTGAACTTGGAAGATTCGAAATTTGTAAAACGTTTTCATTCTGTTAGTTTCAAAAGTCGCAATATTTTTTTGCAAAACGCAAAATTGCCCATAAAAACCCGCCGTTTACACAATCTAGCGCACAACAACCAATTTGTTTAGAGCGTAAAGCTAATTAAGATTACTTTTATTCGTAAACACTTAAGCCATAAATTCGAAAGTACAAAGACACCACTGTTTTATCTTATTTTGAACGCCACCTGGCGATCTGTGCATTCCGAGCAAATTAGCCAATTAATAAGACTAAACCCAACTATCAATAAACAAACAAGCGCAAACCTTGAAACCGCACGATAAACAAATATTTTTCATGAATCACAACCCCTCATTCCGCGAAGTGTGAATCTCCCGGACCCGACTTTTCCCACATTTTCCGCCACCGACGTAATTCCTAATCCTAAGTACTGTGATAATAAAGTCACCAAGGTTGGAGTTTTTTCCAGCGACAAATAAAACTAAACCCAGGCCCCCGCTGGGAGCGGTCTCCGCGCCGCCAACAGCTGCAACTTTTCCACTAATGCATCTTCCATTAAAAGCGCGCCAGGGAGAAAATCCGGCGTGGTCCTTTTTGCGCGGAGTGTACATTCCATTGACCGAACCTTTATTAGACATTTGCAGTGATAAGACGTGCAGCACGTCACCAGTGTGAGGCAAACGTGACGTCAGCCGCGGATGATCACACCTTGAACTAAATCGGTCCTCGCCAAGAAAAATAAATACCGCGCTCCCCTTGGTGGATGGGTTGAGTCGGGTCTGGTGGGGCCGCTGGGTCGACCCTCGCGCCATGGTTCAGCGGCTAAAAATATCCCTACCAGCGCGACCCATGGGCCTAGTTACGTCTTGGCACGGCCGCCTTGGCACATTTAAACAAATTACAACAAAAGCGGATTCCTAGAGCGCCTCTGGTTCCTTGACCCAGCATCCGGCAGGGCGCGCCACCGCTTGGGCGGAAATTGTTGCAACTTCCGCCCGACACCCACACTGCAAACCCGGAGAACCGACCACCACGTGGTGCCCTTTTCACGCACTGCGTACACACTTTTTTCGAAGATTTCGCCTGGAGTGGCTTGGTGCGGCCGACTCGAAGGACCGCAGATACGCACTGGTTCAGCTCAAGCTTGGACCAAGCGCCGCGCCCCACCAAGTGAGCACCGGTGACGTCACGAGCGTCTATCCGCCACCGCCTAGATGATCGATTTTGTGCAATTAGATCGGAGATGGCCCGGATCCAGACTCACCCCAGCGCTGGATGTGTCACAGTGGCGGCACTCCGTCATGGGTTAAGTAGAAGGTCGCCGGCATGGGTTATTATCGCAGCGTGGCCTCGAGAGTTCGCAGACACTCTCAATGGCGATTTGCGGACGGGGGATCGATTGCCGGATGGGCGGAAGGATTTCGAGCATGTTCGAAGGGAGATTGGGAAGATCGGGATGTGCGACCTTTCGAACGGTCCGAACTGATGGGATGGCGGTTGGGATGATCGCACAACACATTTTTTTTATTTCATTCAATTTAAAATTTGAATTCAGCCGAAACTCTAACCGTACTACAACAAACAAAAATATATTCTATACGCAGTTCCAAAAAAAGTTTTTAGTAAATACCATTGCAACAGAGGGGAATCGCCACACACGTATGGTGGTAAACAATATATTGCAGACTATACTAGCATCTGCCGCATCCACTGTAACCAATCAACCAATGTCAAACAACGTTGGGCGATCTTTTGAACTTCTTTTACCCCTTTAGTATTCGACAACGCGACTTTGTCGAGTTTAAATTTAATAACCGTATCTACAATACCTCCATTAAAACCGCCGAACCTGGTTACAACGATTTTAAGCTTCTTAACGCAGCTTTCCTCATTTAGAGGGAAAGTGAGGAGTTTATCGATCAGAAAATTGCGACTTGTCATTTTCTGTTGAACAATGACGGAGTTGGCACTAATCTAGCGCATTTGCTCCGAATACAGCGATTTCGAAGCTTTTATTATTTTATATTTATAATTGCAAATGTGTCTAGAAACAATGGGTTTTATTGTTTTTATTGTGAGTTCGTTTGGTTATTATGAATTTAATAGTGTTACTCATTGATTCAAATATGCGGAAGTTCTTGAATAATATCTTTAGTTTAGCGAAAATGGGGAAAGCGTCGTCCAGGTACCTGGAAACCACAAACTTCCAAAATGCTCAATGTTTTCGTTTTAAGTTCTATTGGAAATTGGAAAAACCCGAAATTGAAAAACTCTCAAAATTAAAATGTTGAAAAATTGAAAAATCAAAAACTTGAAAAATCGAGAAAACTAAAAATCGAAAAGTTGAAAAAATTTTAAAATCGAAAAAACAAGATATCAAGACATCGGATAAAAAAATGGAACCATTGAAAAACCGAAAATTATAAAATTTAAATAATCAAAAAATTGGGAAACGAAAAAACTGAAAAATTACAATATCAAAGAACTAAAAAAAATATCAAATTTAAAAAATCGAAAAATTAAAATACCAAAAAATTGAAAAATCAGAAAATTGAAAAATCGGGAAGCCGAAAAACCGAGAAATCGAAAAATCAAAGCATGGAAAAATTGAAAACTGAAACATCGAGAAATTGAAACATCAAAGGATCGGGAAATCGAAAGTAGATAGTCTAAAAATGGAAAAATGGGAAATCAAAGTATGTAAGCCAAAATCGACAAAATTGGTGAGTTAAAAATTGAGAGATCGAGAAACGTATAATTGGAAAAAAATAAATCAAAAAATCGGGAAATCGCAACAAGTGAAAAATCGCAAAAATTGAAAAATCGAAAAATTGAAAAACCGAAAAATTTAAAACAAAAAGTTGAAAAATCGGAAAATTCACAAATAGAAATGAGGAAGAACTGAAAAATTGGAAAATCGAATAATCTAAAATTTTTCAAATTGAAAAATCGAAAATTTAAAAAAATTGAAAAAAACTCAAAAATCGAAAGATTGAAGATTCGTGGAACTGAAAAATCGAGAAATTGAAAAGTTCCACTACTAAAATGACGAAAAATTAGGAAATCGAAAAATTGAAAAATCGGAACATCAGAAAATCAGTAAGCCAAAAAGTCGAAAAACCGAAACAGAAAAATTGAAAACTGAAACATCGAGAAATCGAAACATCAAAAGATCGAGAAATTAAAAAGTAGAGAAGTCTAAAAATAAAGTAGCCCAAAATAGAAGAAATTGGAGAGTTAAAAACTGAAAGATCGAAAAACGTATAAGTAATTAGAAAAAAATAAATCAAAAAATCGAGAAATCGGAAAAAGTGAAAAATCGCAAAAATTGAAAAATCGAAAAATTGAAAAAACGAAAAATTTTAAACCCCAGAAGTCGAAAAATCGCAACATAAAAAACTGAAAAATCAGGAAATTTACAAATAGAAATGAGGAAGAGCAGAAAAATCGTATAACTGAATAATCTAAAATTTTTCAAATTGAAAAATGAAAATATCAAAAAATTGAATAATCGAAAAATGAAAACATTACAAAATAGAAAAACTGAAAAATCGAGAAATCCAAACATTAAAAAAACGAAAAATGAAAAATTGAAAAATCTAAAATTTAAAAATGAAAAAGTTGAAAATCCGAAATACATTCTAAAAATTTCCAAATCTGAAACATCGAAAAATTGAGAAATTGAAAAATTGCAAACTTGAAAATTCGAAAAATCAAAGTCAAAAAATCGAAAATTTTAGATGAAAAATCGAAAAATCGAAGAATTGAAAAAGTGAACAATAGAAAAATCGAAACATTGAAAGGTCGAGAAATCGAAAAATGGGATAATCGAATCCGACCTAGTCTAATCTAATAATAAAAAAATCAAAGCGTCGAAAAATCAAGAAATCGAAAATTTGAAGAATCAAAAAATCGATTAATCGAGAATTTGAAAAATCGAAAATTTAAAAACGTCAAAAATTGAAAAACTGAATAATCGAAAAATTGAAGAACCGTAAAACTGAAAAATCGAGTAATTGTAAAGTTCCACTACTGAAATGACGAAAAATTAGTAAATATAACGAAAAATTGAAAAATCGGAACATCGGAAAATCGGGAAGCCGAAAAGTTAAAAAATCAAAAAACCGAAACATGGAAAAATTAAAAACTGAGACATCGAGAAATCGAAACATCAAAAGATCGGGAAATCAAAAAGTAGAGAAGTCTAAAAATGGAAAATTGGGAAATTGAAGTAGCTCAAAACCGAAAAAATCGAACAGTAAAAAATTGAAAGATTAAAAAAAAATACTGAAAAATCGAGAAATCCAAACATCAAAAAAACGAAAAATTGAAAAACTTAAAATTTAAAAATGGAAAAACTGAAGAATCGCAAATTCCAAAACTAAAACATCAAAAAATTTAAAAATTGAGAAATCGAAAAAACTAAAAAATTTAAAATTTTAGATGAAAATCGAAAAATTGAAGAATTGAAAAATCGAGAAATCAAACATTGCAAAGTCGAGAAATCGAGAAATGGGAAAATCAAAAAATCAATCGATAAATTGAAACATTGAAAATTTAGAAACGTCAAAAATTGAAAAAATGAAAACTCGTAAAACAGAAATATCGCAAGATTGAGAAATGGAAAATTTGAAGAACGGGAACTCGCAGAATCAAAAAATCGAAAGATCCCAACAGCGAAATATCGAAAAATTGGGTAATCGAAAAACTGAAAAACGAAAAATTGAAAAACTGAAAAACCGAGAAATAAAAAAAAATTAAAAAAAAAAAACAAAAATTGAAAATTCTAAAATTAAAAAATGGAAAAACTGAAGAATCGAAATACATATTGAAAATTTCGAAAACTGAAACATCGAAAAGTTGCGAAATCGAAAACTGAAAAATTGGGAAATCGAAAAACCGAAAAAGCCAAAGTCAAGAAATCGAAAATTTTAGATGAAAAATCCGAAAATTGAAGAATTTAAAAAGTGAAAAATCGAGAAATCGGAACAGTGAAAAATGGAGAAATTGAGAAATGAGAAAATCAAAAATTTGAAAAGTTGAAAAATTGAAAAATCCACAAGTTAAAAAATTCCCAAATTTGAAATGTTGAAAAACTGGGAACTCGAAAATTTGGAAAATCTTGAAATCGAAGAATCGAAAAATGTTTTGAATTGGAAAACCGAGAAGTCGAGATATCAAAAATTCGAAAAATCGTAAAATCCAAAAATTGGAAAATCGAAGAATATAAAATTTTAAGAGCTGAGAAATCAAAAATCAAAAATTTTAAAACTCGAAAAATTGAAAAATTCCAAAATCAATTGTCAAAAAATTAAAATATCGAAACAAAGAAAATTGGAAAATCCAGAAATCGAAAAGCTGAAAATTCGAAAAATCGCAAAATAAAAATGGAAACATCGAAAAATTTAAACACTGAGAAATCCAAACTTGAAATCTCGATAAATGGAGAAATCGAAAAGTCGAAAAATCAAACAATCAATTAATGGAGAAATTGAAAACTCGTAAAACTTAAACATCGGAGAATTGAAAACTCGAAAAATTGAAGAACAGGAAATTGCAGAACTGAAAAACTGAAAATCAAGAAATTGAAACACTGAAAAATAGAGAAATCCAAACATCAAAAAAAAACTGAAAAATCTAAAATTTAAAAATGGAAAACTTGAGGATTCGAAATACATACTGAAAAATTCCAAAACTGAAACATCGAAAAATTGAGAAATCGGAAAACTGAAAAACTGAGAAATCAGAAAATTGAAAAATCAAAGTCAAAAAAGCGAAACTTTTGGATGAAAAATCGAAAAATTGAAAAAGTGAAGAATTTAAAAGGTGAAAAATCGAGAAATCGAAACAATGAAAAATGAAGAGAGAAATTGAGAAATGAGAAAATCAAAAATCCGAAAAGTAGAAAAATCGAAACATCAAAAAATCGAAAAATTGACAAATCCACCAGTTAAAAAATTCCCAAATTTGAAATGTTGAAAAATTGGGAACTCGAAAATTTGAAAAATCGTGAAATCGAAGAATAAAAATATTTTTTTAATTTTCTAACCGAGAAGTCGAGATATCAAAAATTCGAAAAATCGTAAAATCCAAAAATTGGAAAATCGAAGAATATAAAATTTTAAAAACTGAGAAATCAAAAAAGCGAAAATTTTAAAAATCGAAAAATTGAAAAATTCCAAAACTCAATGTCAAAAAATTAAAACATCGAAACAAAAAAATTGGAAAATCCAGAAATCGAAAAGCTGAAAATTCCAAAAATTGCAAAACAAAAATTTAAACATTGAGAAATCCAAACTTGACGAAATCTCGATAAATCCAGAAATCGAAAAGTCGAAAAATCAATTAATCGAGAAATTGAGAAACTGAAAAATGGAAAATTTAGAAAGGTCACAAATTCAAAAATCGAAAAATTGAAAACTAGTAAAACAGAAACATTGGAGAATTGAGAAATCGAAAATTTGAAGAAGGGGAAATTGAAGAACCGAAACATTGAAAATCGAAAAATTGAAAAACTGAAAAATCGGGAAATCCAAAAATAAAAAAGCGAAAAATTGAAAAATTTAAAAATCTAAAATTTAAAAATGGAGAAATTGAAGAATCTAAATAAATACATATTGACAAATTTCAAAACTGAAAAACCGAAAAATAGAGAAATCGAAAAAAAATGGGAAAATTGAGAAATTGAGAAACGTCAAAAATTGCAGAATCGAATAATTGAAAATCGAGAAATTAAAAAACTGAAAAATCGAGAAATCCAAACATCAAACAAACGAAAAATTGAAAAATGTATAATTTAAAAATGGAAAACTTGAGGAATCGAAAAACTGAAAAACTGAGAGATCAGAAAGTTGAAAACTCAAACAATCGATTAATCGAAAAATTGAGAAACTGAAAAATCGAAAATTTAGGTTAAACGTCAAAAACTGAAAAACTGAAAAGTAAAAAACAACCAAGAAACATCGTAAAATTGAGAATTCAACACAGATTCATTCAGGACTATCCATATTGTGGGTAAGCGGAGAAAAATGTTGTTACCTCGGTGGGAATCGAACCCGCGCCTCTCACTTTCCGGGCAAGCATCCAGACCACTAGACCACGAGGCGACTTATCTTTCGCCGCTTACCAACGTGTTATTGTGCCGCCACAACGTTGTCTTTTAACATTTAAACGAGACAAAATTGTAAAATGACGTCATCACTTTTCTGGAACGGCATACACGACCAAATTTTGATTAACGATTTACAATGCTTACGATAACCTTAAAACAAGCAAGATTTCAGAGCATTCGCTTTTGCAGTTTCAAAGTTAAATAGAAAAATCTTGTTATACTAAAATACATGTTCATGTTTCATATTTTATAAAATTCAAACAATATTTATTAATGTAAAATTAAATTTAAGATTCTACTGATTTTGGCAGATCTTTTATTGACAATTGACATACTTTCTAAAAAAATAGTGGTGTTCCACCTGAAAAATTATGTGTTACTGGTTCTGGAGTAAAACTTTAGAAATATTTGGTTTTGTAGTAAATTTTTTTCAATAATTTTAATAATTACTCCTAATTTATTCGGAGTTTTTGAACAAATTGTGTGTAAGTTTTTGAAGAAATGGGTGAGGTCTAAACCAACTTCTCGAGTTCGAAATCTAAAAGAAAAAAAAGCTTTTTAGGTAAATTTTGGATGTGGTCCAAAAAAAGTAAAAGTTTCATATATCCCAAATTTTTTTCTGTCTCTTTGTTTTTCTTCTGAAATAAGAAATTAATCTTATAGCAAATATATAGTACAACAAAAAAGGTTACGATTAGAACTTTTTTTTTTACTTTTTTTACAACCTAGGTTCTTTTAATCCCCATTTCAACTATGCAGAAGAAAAAATAATTAACCCCGCCCACCCACCCGCCTCTATTTTAGTGATTAATTTTATCTGCTCTAAATGAAAGGTGAAACTTATACTGAACCGGCATAAAACTTATCCTTAGAATAAGAAGAGGGCGGGTGGGTGGGGTTAGTACTTGCTAAGATTCTACTGATTTTGGCAGATCTTTTTATTGAGAAATGACATACTCTGTAAGAAAATAGAGGTGTTCCACTTGAAAACACCTTATATACAGGGCTTTTATAAATGATTCCAAGGGCATAGCTGGCCACGGATTTCAAAAATCCCGCCTCGTTGACATGACAGTTCTCACTTGTCATAATGTCATTTATAATTTGTCAGTTAAAGTCATCGCTTTTAAAATAAATCAAAACAAAAATAGTGTGTTAATGGTCCAGGAGTAAAAGTCTAGTAGTTTCTGAACAGACAGACAGACGGAAAAGGAAGACCGCTTTTTCGCACTTTTAGCTTACACACAGGAAAAAAATGTTTGTCGAGGTTTTTTTCGCGTCAAAGGGGAAAGCTGCTTTCAATTCAGGGAACAAAGCATAGTCCAATAAAATAATTAAAAAAATATATGAAGGGTGTGTCGTAGAACATATTTTCATTTGATGTGAAATACACCCACATTATGTCATGACAGAGATCTCGTTACCAACACACAACACCCAGGGGACCACAAACATGAAGGTCTGTGGAAGTTTAGCCATGCCAAATTTTACCTCATCCTGAATAGCTCGTAAACAATCCATCAAGATAGAATCGTGTGACATTTGTTAAATATTTCCATGGCCTACCGCATGAAAATGATTACAAACTTCCGCTATCGAATTTATACTCTTGCGGTCAAACGATAAAATAAATAGTATATGATATGGATGGACAAAGGAAGTGGCTAAAAATAAAACAACGACGACACATTTTTTGATCGGAAAGCTCGACTCGGCCACGCCACGACTGTGTAAGCTTGCCTTTAGCCACACTCCTTTCACTCCCTTGTGCCACATTACGGCAATCGACGTCACCACGTCCGTAAACAGCTCCAACACGAACCAAAGCACTCCATACACAAACAACTTAAAAAGACGCAACAGGCAAATCCAGCAAATCGCTCAAACTTCGCCCCCTGATAACGAGTACAACGAAAAATGCTTCACCCCCCACAGCACGAAAACCTGAAACCCGGCAGATCTCGTGCGCACGGTTTTTTCAAGCCAGGGGTGAACAAACCCAGATCTGCAAAGATGCCTGCATGGCATGGACTGCAATTAGGGTCTGCTGAGTCACGCGGGAGCTGTTGCAGTCTGGGGCTACATCTCGATCAATACATCCACAACCCTCAACCTCACACCCCACGTGTGCTCCTCCGCCCTACCGGAATCGGCAAAGGTTAACGTCAACGCCACCACCGGGACTGATGCAGAAGTGGCTATTAATCATCTTTCGCCTGGCATGCTCAAAAATCATTCGGACCGAAGAATGTGGAAGAGGTGATGATAAATTTCGCTTTCGCGAGGACGAGCTGGGCAGGTGCGGAAGTGGATGCAGGTCGAGGAGGGAGGTCGGAGAAAGTGGATGGAGAGGGGTAATTAGGTCAAAACTACTGCCTGTTTAAGAAACGAATTATTGTATCTATAGTTTTACAAAAACAATTTTGTACTGAAATATAAAACAAATATTTAAATTTATTTAAAGGCCAGTTATTAGTAAAACTTAATGTACTTAGATAACTAAGGAGCTGATTCTTCGACCTATCTTAATTTTTTCAGGGTCACATTTAATGTTTCCGCTACTATATAATGTAGAGAAAAATCATCCAACTCGAGTAATAGTTGCTAAGATAAGACTTGATTTTGGCAAATGATGTGATTTCTAAGAAAATAGAGGGTGAGTGGGGGGGGGCTAATAGTTGCTATGACAAGATAACAAAATTGGAAATTCTAGACAAAAGATCGAAAAATTGAAGAATTCAAACATGAAAAATCGAACATTCGAGAAGTTCGAGGAATCCATAAATCGAAATAAGTGGAGAAATCGAGAAATGAGAAAATCAAAAAAATCGAAAAGTCGCAACGCATAAAAATAGAGAAATCGAAAAATCAAAAAATCAAAAAATTAGATATTGGAAAAATTGAAAACTCATAAAACTGTAACATCGGAAAACTGAGAAATCGAAAATTTGAAGAACGGGAAATTACAGAATCGAAAAATTGAAAAATTCCAACGCTGAAATATTGAAAAATTGCATAATCTAAAAATTCAGTAATCGAAAAACTGAAAACCGGGAAAAGTAGAAAAATCGAAAAATAGAAACATTGAAAAATGGAGTAATCGATAAATAGGAAAATCAAAAAATCGATTAATCGAGAAATTGAGAAACTGAAACGTAAAAAATTTAGAAAAATCAAAAAATTCAAAAATCGCAACCTTAAAAACTTGTAAAACTGAAACATCTGAGAACTGAGAAGTCGAAAATTTGAAGAACAGGAAATTGCAGAACCGAAAAATTTAAAATCGGAAAATTAAAAAGGTAAAAATTGTTTATCATCTAGTATTTTGTGCGATTTTTAAAAATTCCCAAAGCCAAATCGTCTTTAAAGGGCAAATTAAGGGAATGGACGAAAAACAAGGACGTTTTTCACATAGAAAACGGCGAATTGTTTTGCAAAGCCTGTGGGAAAATTGTAAGTATAAATTATATATGTTTTTTTATATTTATATTTGCTAAGACAAGATTAATTTGGCAAATGACATAATCTCTAAGGGTGGGTTTTTCCAAATTGTAGTTAACCTCTGGTTTCGTAAGTTTTAGTTAACTTTAACTCCAAGTTAACTAGCAGTTAATTTTGAATGCGTTTTTCCAACAAATTTGTAAATTTGGTTAGAAAACTAACAGTTAACTATGATTTATATTTGGTATCTATGGCAACGTTTCATAAATCTGTTGTTTATTGTGATAAATGTCATTCAAATTCTTCTGGTGTGATTATTTTGTACAAAAATGAGAAACACAGAGAAAACAAAGCGGTGTTCTAACTTTACGAAAGAAGAGGAAAGGATTTTGAGCCAATTGGTTCATAAAAATAGAAATATAATTGAATGCAAAAAAGTGGCCAGGTAACATGGGAGCAGAAGGCAAATACCTGTCGTACCATTGCAGATGAATTCAATTCCAGTGTTGGGGGGTAATTTAAGGGGGTCCAAATTTTAAAATGCAAATACGCCAATTTAAAAAAAAAGTTGCAAACGTTTATCTCTGTAAGAATTCTTTTCTATCCCATTTTTCAAAATGGTTTATACGTTCCCTTAAAACTCTTTGTTTTCGTACAGGCACCTCCTCATCGTCGCTGTAAACGTTAATATCGACGAAATCCATCATTTTACTGATGACAGTTTTACAAAATCAAACGTCAAAATATGAAACTACTAGTTAACTGATACTTTGAGTTCTGGTTAAATGAAATTAGAAGTTAACTTTAAACCGTTAGTTAACGAAAATGGAAAAACACTGCAGGCCTAGTTAACTGTGAGTTAGGTTAAACCGTAAGTTAACTAGAGATGGAAAAACCCACCCTAAGAAAATAGAGGGCGGGTGGGCGGAGCTAATGGTTGCTAAGATAAGATTGGTTTTGGCAAATGATATAATTTCTAAGAAAATAGAGGGTGGGTGGGAGGGGCTAATATGACAAGATAACATCGAGAAATTAATAAATCGAAAATACGAAAAATCAAAGACAAAAAAATCGGAAATTCTAGACGCAAAATCGAAAAATTAATGAAACCAAACATGAAAAATCGGGCATTCGAGAAATTCGAGGAATCCATAAATCGAAACATTGATAAGTGGAGAAATCGAGAAATGAGAAAATCAAAAAATTGAAAAGTCAAAACGCCTAAAAATCGAGAAATCGAAAAATTAAAAAATCAAAAAATTAAAAGTTGGAAAAGTTGAAAACTCGTAAAACTGTAACATCGGAAAACTGAGAAATCGAAAATTTGTAGAACGGGAAATTGCAAAATCGAAAAATTTAAAGGTTCCAACACTGAAATATTGAAAAGTTGAATAATCGAAAAATGTAGTATTCGAAAAATTGAAAACCGAGAAATTGAAAAGCTGAAAAATTGAAAAATCCAAACATCAGAAAAACGCAAAATTGAAAAATTTTAGAATTGAAAAAATTGAAGAATCGAAATACATATTGAAAAATTCCAAAACTAGGATTTCGAGAAATTGAGAAATCGAAAAACTGAAAAATTGAGAAATCGAAAAGTAGAAAAATCGAAAAATAGAAATATTGAAAAATGGACAAATCGAGAGATTGAGAAACTGAAAAATTGAAAATTTAGAAAAACCGAAAAATTCAAAAATCGCAACATTAAAAACTTGTAAAACTGAAAATTCGAGGAATCCATAAATCGAAAGGTAAGTGAGGAAATCGAGAAATGAGACAATAAAAAAAAATCGAAAAATCGAAACGTTCTTAGTAAAACTTAATGTACTTAGATAATTAAAGAGCTGATTCTTCGACCTATCTTACTATTTTCAGGGTCACATTTAATGTTTCCGGTACTATAAAGAAAAGTCATCCAACTCGAGTAATAGTTGCTAAGATAAAATTAATTTTGGCAAATGATATAATCTCTAAGAAAATTGAGGGTGGGTGGGCGGGGCTAATACTTGCTATGACAAGATGACATCCAGAAACTAAAAAAATCGGAAATTCTAGACGAAAGATCGAAAAATTGAATAATTCAAACATGAAAAATCGAACATTCGAGAACTTCGAGGAATCCATATATCGAAACATTGATAAGTGGAGAAATCGAGAAATTAGAAAATCAAAAAAAAAATCGAAAAGTCGCAACGCCTAAAAATCGGAAAATCGAAAAATGGAAAAATAGATTTATTGAGAATTTGAGAAACAGAAAATTTAGAAACGACAAAAATTGAAAAATTGAAAAATCAAAAAATTAAAAGTTGGAAAAATTGAAAATTCGTAAAACTGTAACATCGGAAAACTGAGAAATCGAAAATTTGAAGAACGGGAAATTGCAGAATCGAAAAATTGAAAGATTCCAACACTGAAATATTGAAAAATTAAATAATCCAAAAACTGAACACCGAGAAATTGAAAAGCTGAAAAATCAAGAAGTCCAAACATCAAAAAGCGAAAAATTTAAAATTTAGAGATGGAAAAATTGAAGAATCGAAATACAAAAAAAAATCCAAAATTAGGATCTCGAGAAACAGAAATCGAAAAACTGAAAAATTGAGAAATCGAAAAGTAGAAAAAGCAAAGTAAAAAAGAAAAAATTTAGATGAAAACTCGAAAAATTGAAGATTTCAAAAAGTGAAAAATCGAAAAAACACTAACATTGGAAAATCGAGAAATCGAGAAACTGGAAAATCGAAAAATCGATTAATCGAGAAATTGAGGAACTGAAAAATTGAAAATTTAGAAACGTCAATAATTGAAAATTTGAAAATTCTGAGAATTCAGAAATCGCAACATTAAAACGTTTTCCATATAGAAAACGGCGCATTGATCTGTAAAGCTTGTGGGAAAACTCTAAGTATAAACTATACATATTTTTTTTTATATTAATATTTGCTAAGACCAGATTGATTTTGGCAAATGACATAATCTCTAAGAAAATAGAGGGCGGGTGGGCGGGGCTAATAGTTGCTAAGATAAGATTGATTTTGGCAAATGATATAATCTCCAAGAAAGTAGAGGGTGGGTGGGCGGGGCTAGTAGTTGCTAAGATAAGATTAATTTTGGCAAATGATATAATTTCCAAGAAAATAGAGGGTGGATGGGCGGGGCTAATAGTTTCTATCCCAATGTAACATCGAGAAATTAAGAAATCGAAAATTCCAAGGATTAAGGTAAAAAAATCAGAAATTCTAGACGAAAGATCGAAAAATTGAAGAATTCAAACATGAAAAATCGAGATTTATTGAGAATTTGAGAAACAAAAAATTTAGAAATGTCAAAAATTGAAAAATTAAAAAATCATAAAATTAAAAGTTGGAAAAATTGAAAACTCGTAAAACTGTAACATCGGAAAACTGAGAAACCGAAAAATTGCAGAATCGAAAACATTGAAAGATTCCAACACTGAAATATTGAAAAATTGAATAATCGGAAAATTTAGTAATCTAAAAATTGAAAATTTAGAAATGGAAAAATTGAAGAATCGAAATACATATTGTAAAATTGCAAAACTAGGATCTCAAGAAATTGAGAAATCGAAAAACTGAAAAATTGAGAAATTGAAAAGTAGAAAAATCAAAGTAAAAAACAAAAAAAAAAATAGATGAAAAATTCAAAAATGGAACAATTGAAAAAGTGAAAAATTGAAAAATAGGAACATTGGAAAATCGGGCAATCGAGAAATAGGAAAATCAAAAAATCGATTAATCGAGGAATTTAGAAACTGAAAAATTGAAAATTTAGAGGCGTCAAAAATTGAAAAATTGAAAAATTCAAAAATCGCAAAATTAAAAACTTGTAAAACTGAAACATCTGAGAATTGAGAAGTCGAAAATTTGAAGAACAGGAAATTGCAGAATTTTTCATGTATAAAACGGCGAATTATTCTGTAAAGCCTGTGGAAAAATTGTAAGTATAAATTATATATCTTTTTTGTATTAATATTTGCTAAGACCAGATCGATTTTGGCAAATGACATAATATCTAAGAAAATAGAGGGTGGGTGGGCGGGGCTAATAGTTGCTATGATAAGATAGCATCGAGAAATTAAGAAATCGAAAATTCGAAAAATCAAGGTCCAAAAATCGAAAATTCTACACGAAACATTGATAAGTGGAGAAATCGAGAAATGAGAAAATAAAAAAAATCAAAAAATCGAAACGCCTAAAAATCGAGAAATCGAAAAATCAAAAAATCGATTTATTGAGAATTCGAGAAATAGAAAATTTCGAAACGTCAAAAATTAAAAAATTAAAGGTTGGAAAAATAGAAAACTCGTAAAACTGTAACATCGGAAAACTGAGAAATCGAAAATTTGAATAACGGCAAATTGCAGAATCGAAAAATTGAAAGGTTCCAACACTGAAATATCGAAAAATTTAGTAATCGAAAAATTGAAAACCGAGAAATTAAAAAGCTGAAAAATCGAGAAATCCGAAAATAAAAAAAAAACAAAAATTTAAAAATTTTATTGAGGTTCGAATGATTAATCGAGAAATTGAGAAACTGAAAATTTAGAAACGTCAACAATTGAAAAATTGAAAAATAAAATATTCAAAAATCGCTACATTAAAAACTTCTAAAACGGAAACATCTGAGAATTGAGATGTCGAAAATTTGAAGAACAGGAAATAGCAGAATCAGAAAATTGGAAATCGAAAAATTAAAAAGCTAAACATTGTTTATCATCTAGTATTTTGAGCGATTTTTAAAAATTGTAAGTATAAATTATATATTTTTTTATATTAATATTTGCGAAGACCAGATTGATTTTCTAATAAAATAGGGGGCGGGTGGGCGGGACTAATAATTGCTACTATATGACTGATTTTGGCAAATGATATAACCTCTAAGAAAGTAGAGGGTGGGTGGGCGGGGCAAATAGTTGCTAAGACAAGATTGACTTTGGCAAATGACATAATCTCTAAGAAAATAGAGGGCGGGTGGGCGGGGCTAATATTTCCTAAGATAAGATTGTTTTGGCAAATGATATAGTCTCTAAAAAACTGGAGGGTGGGTGGGCGGGGCTAATATTTGCCATGACAAGATTGATATCTACTTTGTTATGCAAATTTTAAGGAATTTATTTTTTTAACCGCTCTTTATGACAATAAATGCCCACTTGTAATGGTATATATTACATCGTTGTTGTAGTAGAGCATGTAAAGGCGACACATAAACACTAACGTGTCATAAACAACACAGTATAACGCAAGTACATATTTTGAATATATATTAGATTTATGATTCTGACATAAAATCAATGAAGCTTAGTCTATCCACAAGGGTAAAATATGGAAAATGGTAATAATATTGAAAGTATTTACCTATCGTGTCTATCACGAAAAAAAAACCTTCATTTCTACATATGTATTTTTTTACTTCGCGTTATTATAATAATAATAATAAAACCTAAAAGCTTTACCCATTCAAGCTTTTAATTACTTTTAGTACCGCATTAAATATTTAAGTACATTAATGTATTCTGATGCAAGATTGATCTACCACTATCGACCACGGGAACCACATTTTCAGGTAAAAAATTCCGCTAATCCGAAATTTGTGACTGCTCGTTCTTTGGAAATGCGGCTGCAACGTTCAAACAGTCATCTTTATGACGCATCGATTGAAGGCCACTTGGCAGGGCTTTTGTTTTCTCGGTAATCAGAGCGAGAGATATCGTCTTGGAATTGGAAATTTTAAAGGTCGCACAAATTGTGTTCCGTTTTTACGGCGAGTTCAGCACTTTGCAAACTTTGTCGGAATCCTGTTGCAAAGGTCATAGACTTTTTAGTTCTCAAGGAAAAGAGGTCAGTCAATTGTGGCACTGGTTTATTTGTGACGCGTAAGCACAAACGTGGAGGAAATTTGTGTTGGAAGTGAGGGATTGCCCGGGCCTGGTGACTTCACCAATGTTTTTATTAAGTTATTATAAACTCAAATATTGCTGCTAAATTTTGAGAACGATGACATTGTGGAAAAATTTGGGAAAGTAAATTATGTAAGTATCATTCTGAAGGGTTCTAGGAACAGCTAGGGGAATATGTAATATTTGCTACTTGTTGCTTTCTTACTATTATCTTCTACAATAAATCATTCTTCTATCGAATTACATGTTACGCCGCAATAAATACAAAGTCACGCAAGATATTTCTATTAATTAGTATTAAAACCTGTAGTTCTCACTACTTCTTTCACCAACAGGCAAAGTCTTGGTTTCATTTTTCTTTTAAGAAAAGCTGCAACGTAACTTTTCAAAAAATACCAACTGTCTTAATTTTTAAATATACACCTCTGCACATCATATTCTTCATTATCGTAGAAATTAGATGAAAAAACTGCGAATGAAATGGCCAAACCCCAAAGACAGTAACTAATTTTGAAGAATTTTCACAATACTTCCTAATTTGGACCTATTAAAAATTAATCCGAGTTCAAAATTGATCCACGGAGCTTCCCGAATTTTGGAAAAATTACATTATCCGCTCTGCCAATCTTTGAGGTTAAAAAACAACAGACTTCTTCAGTCCAAACAGCCATGTGTTTCGAAGTGAAATCTCCAAGGAAACGAATGGTACGAACCCGAAGTCCAACTCTTGAACCGTCTTGAAATGGTGAGATCGTAAACTCAAAAAGTACTTTTTGAGATCCGTTATGAAATTCAATTTCGATTGAAATCGAATGAGTGTTCAACAGTGCAGAAATGGATTCTACGATGCAAAATTATGGTCTGGAATCTCAGTTTCAGCCAAATCGGAATAGAAGGTCTTTATTTTTTATGAAATATTTCGCCTGAAATATCTGTACCTAACAAAAATTTCGCAGTACAATGTGTCAACTTCCTTATTCGATAACGAAGATTTTTAAATTTGCTGTGCTTACTAATTTAGTCCTTCTGAAAACGAATCCGAATTCAGAATTGATACACAGAACTTCCTGATTTTTTTTTTTATTTTTTAAATAATACTACCTATAGAAAAATGAGATCGTCCGATTTATCGATGTATGAGATTCAAACAGCAAACTCATCAGGCCTAAAATGTCATTCGTTTTGACGAAAAAACTCCAAGGAATCTAATGGTATAAACTATACACTTTTGAACCATCTTGAAATGGTGAACCCGTAAACTCGAAAAAGATTTTTTGAGATGTTGAATGAAATGCGATTTCGGTTGAAATCGAGTTGAAATACAATCAATTGTTGGAGAATTGGAATCTACGGTGCAAAATTAAAGTCTAGAGTCTCAGTCTCAGCCCAATCAGAAAACCCTATTTTTTTAATTTCTCGCTTGAAATATTTGAGTCAAAATTCCAAGTTTGGATACATCGAATTATCTTCCTTATTCGATTACGAAAATTTCAGAAATCTACTGTATTTACTAATTTGTATCTCTTAAATACGCATCCGAGCTCAAAATTGACTTAGGGAACTTCCTGATTTTTTTATATTTTTTTATTCATAATATCTATAGAAAAATTACACCGTCGGATTTATCGGTGTCTGAGGTTCAAATGATTAACTTATGACGCCCAAAAGGACATTTCCGAGACCACAGAACTCCAAGGAATCGAACGGTATAAACTAGAAGTCCCACTTTTGAACCATTTTGAAATGGTTAATCCGTGAACTCGAAAAATATTTTTTGAGAGATTGAATGAAATGCGATTTCGGTTGAAATCGAATTGAAATACAATCAATTGTTGCAGAATTGGAATCTAAGGTGCATAACTAAAGTCTAGAATCTCAGTTTTAGCCCAAACTGAAAACCCCATTATTTTGACATTTCCGAGACCAGAGAACTCCAAGGAATCGAACGGTATAAACTAGAAGTCCCACTTTTGAACCATTTTGAAATGGTTAATCCGTGAACTCGAAAAATATTTCTTGAGACATTGAATGAAATGCGATTTCGGTTGAAATCGAATTGAAATACAATCAATTGTTGCAGAATTGGAATCTAAGGTGCATAATTAAAGTCTAGAATCTCAGTTTTAGCCCAATCTGAAAACCCTATTATTTTTTTTAATTTCTCGCTTGAAATATTTGAGTCAAAATTCGAAGTTTGGATACGTCGAATTATCTTCCTTATTCGATTACGAAAATTCCTGATATCTACTGCATTTACTAACTTGTATCTCTTAAATACGCATCCGAGCTCAAAATTGACTTAGGAAACTTCCTGATTTTTTTTATAGTTTTTTTTAATTTCTCGCTTGAAATATTTGAGTCAAAACTTGAAGTTTGGGTACGTCCAATTATCTTCCTTATTCCATTACGAAAATTCCTGAAATCTACTGTATTTACTAATTTGTATCTCTTAAATACGCATCCGAGCTTAAAATTGACTTAGGAAACTTCCTGATTTTTTTTATAGTTTTTAATTCATAATATCCATAGAAAAATTACATCGTCGGATTTGTCGGTGTCTGAGGTTCAAATGACTAACTTATGACACCCAAAAAGACATTCTTTGAGACCAGAAAACTCCAAGGAATCGAATGGTATAAACTAGAAGCCACAATTTTGAACCATCGTGAAATGGTGAACCCGTAAACTCGAAAAATATTTTTTGAGATATTGAATGAAATGCGATTTCGGTTGAAATCGAATTGAAATAAAATCAATTGTTGGAAAATTGGAATCTAAGGTGCATAATTAAAGTCTAGAATCTCAGTTTCAGCCCAATCAGAAAACCCCATTTTTTTTTTTTAATTTCTCGCTTGAAATATTTGAGCCAAAATTCCAAGTTTGGATACGTCGAATTATCTTCCTTATTCGATTACGAAAATTTCTGAAATCTACTGTATTTACTAATTTGTATCTGTTAAGTACGCATCCGGGCTCAAAATTGACTTAGGGAACTTCCTGATTTTTTATATTTTTTAATTCATAATACCTATAGAAAAATTATATCGTCGTATTTGTAGGTGTCTCAGGTTCAAATGACTAACTTATGACACCCAAAAGGACATTCTTTGAGACCAGAAAATTCCAAGAAATCGAATGGTACAAACTAGAAGTTACTCTTTTTAACCATCTTGAAATGGCGAACCCGTAAACTCGAAAAATATTTTTTGAGATATTGAATAAAATGCGGTTTCGGTTGAAATCGAATTGAAATACAATCAGTTGTTGCAGAATTGGAATCTAAGGTGCATTATTAAAGTCTAGAATCTCAATTTCAGCCCAATCAGAAAACCCCATTTATTTTTTTAATTTCTCGCTTGAAATATTTGAGTCAAAATTCCAAGTTTGGATACGTCGAATTATCTTCCTTATTCGATTACGAAAATTTCTGAAATCTACTGTATTTACTAATTTGTATCTCTTAAATACGCATCCGAGCTCAAAATTGACTTAGGGAACTTTCTGATTTTTTTATATTTTTTTATTCATAATATCTATAGAAAAATTACATCGTCGGATTTATCGGTGTCTGAGGTTCAAATGATTAACTTATGACGCCCAAAAGGACATTTCCGAGACCACAGAACTCCAAGGAATCGAACGGTATAAACTAGAAGTCCCACTTTTGAACCATTTTGAAATGGCGAACCCGTAAACTCGAAAAATATTTTTTGAGATATTGAATAAAATGCGGTTTCGGTTGAAATCGAATTGAAATACAATCAGTTGTTGCAGAATTGGAATCTAAGGTGCATTATTAAAGTCTAGAATCTCAATTTCAGCCCAATCAGAAAACCCCATTTATTTTTTTAATTTCTCGCTTGAAATATTTGAGTCAAAATTCCAAGTTTGGATACGTCGAATTATCTTCCTTATTCGATTACGAAAATTTCAGAAATCTACTGTATTTACTAATTTGTATCTCTTAAATACGCATCCGAGCTCAAAATTGACTTAGGGAACTTCCTGATTTTTTTATATTTTTTTATTCATAATATCTATAGAAAAATTACACCGTCGGATTTATCGGTGTCTGAGGTTCAAATGATTAACTTATGACGCCCAAAAGGACATTTCCGAGACCACAGAACTCCAAGGAATCGAACGGTATAAACTAGAAGTCCCACTTTTGAACCATTTTGAAATGGTTAATCCGTGAACTCGAAAAATATTTTTTGAGAGATTGAATGAAATGCGATTTCGGTTGAAATCGAATTGAAATACAATCAATTGTTGCAGAATTGGAATCTAAGGTGCATAACTAAAGTCTAGAATCTCAGTTTTAGCCCAAACTGAAAACCCCATTATTTTGACATTTCCGAGACCAGAGAACTCCAAGGAATCGAACGGTATAAACTAGAAGTCCCACTTTTGAACCATTTTGAAATGGTTAATCCGTGAACTCGAAAAATATTTCTTGAGACATTGAATGAAATGCGATTTCGGTTGAAATCGAATTGAAATACAATCAATTGTTGCAGAATTGGAATCTAAGGTGCATAATTAAAGTCTAGAATCTCAGTTTTAGCCCAATCTGAAAACCCTATTATTTTTTTTAATTTCTCGCTTGAAATATTTGAGTCAAAATTCGAAGTTTGGATACGTCGAATTATCTTCCTTATTCGATTACGAAAATTCCTGATATCTACTGCATTTACTAACTTGTATCTCTTAAATACGCATCCGAGCTCAAAATTGACTTAGGAAACTTCCTGATTTTTTTTATAGTTTTTTTTAATTTCTCGCTTGAAATATTTGAGTCAAAACTTGAAGTTTGGGTACGTCCAATTATCTTCCTTATTCCATTACGAAAATTCCTGAAATCTACTGTATTTACTAATTTGTATCTCTTAAATACGCATCCGAGCTTAAAATTGACTTAGGAAACTTCCTGATTTTTTTTATAGTTTTTAATTCATAATATCCATAGAAAAATTACATCGTCGGATTTGTCGGTGTCTGAGGTTCAAATGACTAACTTATGACACCCAAAAAGACATTCTTTGAGACCAGAAAACTCCAAGGAATCGAATGGTATAAACTAGAAGCCACAATTTTGAACCATCGTGAAATGGTGAACCCGTAAACTCGAAAAATATTTTTTGAGATATTGAATGAAATGCGATTTCGGTTGAAATCGAATTGAAATAAAATCAATTGTTGGAAAATTGGAATCTAAGGTGCATAATTAAAGTCTAGAATCTCAGTTTCAGCCCAATCAGAAAACCCCATTTTTTTTTTTTAATTTCTCGCTTGAAATATTTGAGCCAAAATTCCAAGTTTGGATACGTCGAATTATCTTCCTTATTCGATTACGAAAATTTCTGAAATCTACTGTATTTACTAATTTGTATCTGTTAAGTACGCATCCGGGCTCAAAATTGACTTAGGGAACTTCCTGATTTTTTATATTTTTTAATTCATAATACCTATAGAAAAATTATATCGTCGTATTTGTAGGTGTCTCAGGTTCAAATGACTAACTTATGACACCCAAAAGGACATTCTTTGAGACCAGAAAATTCCAAGAAATCGAATGGTACAAACTAGAAGTTACTCTTTTTAACCATCTTGAAATGGCGAACCCGTAAACTCGAAAAATATTTTTTGAGATATTGAATAAAATGCGGTTTCGGTTGAAATCGAATTGAAATACAATCAGTTGTTGCAGAATTGGAATCTAAGGTGCATTATTAAAGTCTAGAATCTCAATTTCAGCCCAATCAGAAAACCCCATTTATTTTTTTAATTTCTCGCTTGAAATATTTGAGTCAAAATTCCAAGTTTGGATACGTCGAATTATCTTCCTTATTCGATTACGAAAATTTCTGAAATCTACTGTATTTACTAATTTGTATCTCTTAAATACGCATCCGAGCTCAAAATTGACTTAGGGAACTTTCTGATTTTTTTATATTTTTTTATTCATAATATCTATAGAAAAATTACATCGTCGGATTTATCGGTGTCTGAGGTTCAAATGATTAACTTATGACGCCCAAAAGGACATTTCCGAGACCACAGAACTCCAAGGAATCGAACGGTATAAACTAGAAGTCCCACTTTTGAACCATTTTGAAATGGCGAACCCGTAAACTCGAAAAATATTTTTTGAGATATTGAATGAAATGCGATTTCGGTTGAAATCGAATTGAAATACAATCAATTGTTGCAGAATTGGAATCTAAGGTGCATAACTAAAGTCTAGAATCTCAGTTTTAGCCCAAACTGAAAACCCCATTATTTTGACATTTCCGAGACCAGAGAACTCCAAGGAATCGAACGGTATAAAGTAGAAGTCCCACTTTTGAACCATTTTGAAATGGTTAATCCGTGAACTCGAAAAATATTTCTTGAGACATTGAATGAAATGCGATTTCGGTTGAAATCGAATTGAAATACAATCAATTGTTGCAGAATTGGAATCTAAGGTGCATAATTAAAGTCTAGAATCTCAGTTTTAGCCCAATCTGAAAACCCTATTATTTTTTTTAATTTCTCGCTTGAAATATTTGAGTCAAAATTCGAAGTTTGGATACGTCGAATTATCTTCCTTATTCGATTACGAAAATTCCTGATATCTACTGCATTTACTAACTTGTATCTCTTAAATACGCATCCGAGCTCAAAATTGACTTAGGGAACTTAATGATTTTTTTATATTTTTTAATTCATAATAATACCTATAGAAAAATTACATCGTCGGATTTATCGGTGTCTGAGGTTCAAATGACTAACTTATGACGCCCAAAAGGACATTCTTTGAGACCAGAAAACTCCAAGGAATCGAATGGTATAAACTAGAAGTCGCATTTTTGAACCGTTTTGGAATGGTTAATCCGTAAACTCGAAAAATATTTTTTGAGATATTGAATGAAAAGCGATTTCGGTTGAAATCGAATTAAAATACAATCAGTTGTTGCAGAATTGGAGTCTAAGGTGCACAATTAAAGTCTAGAGTCTCAGTTTCAGCCCAATCAGAAAACCCTTTTTTTTTTAATTTCTCGCTTGAAATATTTGAGTCAAAATTTCAAGTTTGGATACGTCGAATTATCTTCCTTATTCGATCACGAAAATTCCTGAAATCTACTTTATTTATTAATTTGTATCTTTTAAGTACGCATCCGAGCTCAAAATTGACTTTGGGAACTTCCTGTTTTTTTTTTATTTTTTAATTGATACTACCTATAGAAAAATTACATCATCGGTTTTATCAATCTCTGAAGTTCGAATGATCAACTTATGAAGATCAAAAGGACATGCCTTGTGATTAAAAAATTCCAAGGAATCTAGTGGTATAAACTAGAAGATGCACTTTTGAACCGTCTTGAAATGGTGAGCTATTAAACTCGAAAAATATTTTTTGAGATATGGAATAAAACGCGATTTGGGTTGAGATCGAATTAATAGAGAACCAATTGTGGCAAAAATAGAATCTATGGTGCAAGATTATAGTCTAGAATTTCAAATTCAGCCCAATCAGAAAACCCCTATTTTATCTTTATATCTCGCCTGAAATATTTGAGTCAAACCTGGAGGTCTTCCTTATTCGATTGCGAAAATTGCTGAAATCTGCTTTCTTTATGGATTTGTATTTCCTAAATACGTATCCGAGCTCAAAATTGACCTAGGAAGCTTCCTGATTTTTTTAAATTTTTTCTGTGATGCTACCTTTAGAACAATTAGATCGTCGGCTTTACCGGTGTGTGAGTTTCGAATGACCAACTTATGATGACCAAAAGAACATTCTTTCAGACTAGAAAATTCTAAGGAATCGAATGGTATAAAATAAAAATCGAACTTTGAACCCGTCTTGAAATTGTGAACCCCTAAACTTGAACAATATTTATTGAGATATGGAATAAAAGACGATTTCAGTTGAAATCGAATTAATATACAACCAATTGTGGCAAAGATGGAATCTATGGTGCAAGATTATAGTCTAGAATTTCAACTTCAGCCCAATCAGAAAACCCCTATTTTTTCTTTATACCTCGCCTGAAATATTTGAGTCAAACCTGGAGGTCTTCCTTATTCGATTGCGAAAATTGCTGAAATCCGCTTTCTTTATGGACTTGTACTTCCTAAATACGTATCCGAGCTCAAAATTGACCTAGGAAGCTTCCTGATTTTTTTAAATTTTTTTCTGTGATGCTACATTTAGAACAATTACATCGTCGGCTTTACCGCTGTGTGAGTTTCGAATGACCAACTTATGATGACCAAGATAACATTCTTTCAGACTAGAAAATTCCAAGGAATCGAATGGTATAAACTAAAGATCGAACTTTGAACCCGTCTTGAAATTGTGAACCCCTAAACTTGAACAATATTTATTGAGATCTGAAATAAAAGACGATTTCAGTTGAAATCGAATTAATATACCTACAACCAATTGTGGCAAAGATGGAATCTATGGTGCAAGATTATAGTCTAGAATTTTAACTTCAGCCCAATCAGAAAACCCATATTTTTTGTTTATATCTCGCCTGAAATATTTGAGTCAAACCTGGAGGTCTTCCTTATTCGATTGCAAAAATTGCTGAAATCTGCTTTCTTTATGGACTTGTACTTCCTAAATACGTATCCGAGCTCAAAATTGACCTAGGAAGCTTCTTGATTTTTTTTTATTTTTTTTTCTGTGATGCTACCTTTAGAACAATTACATCGTCGGCTTTATCGGTGTGTGAGTTTCGAATGACCGACTTATGATGAACAAGATAACATTCTTTCAGACTAAAAAATTCCAAGGAATCGAATGGTATAAACTAAAGAACGAACTTTGAACCCGTCTTGAAATTGTGAACCCCTAAACTTGAACAATATTTATTGAGATATGGAATAAAAGAAGATTTCAGTTGAAATCGAATTAATATACAACCAATTGTAGCAAAAATGGAGCCTATGGTGCAAGATTATAGTCTAGAATTTCAACTTCAGCCCAATCAGAAAATCCCTATTTTTTCTTTATATCTCGCCTGAAATATTTGAGTCAAACCTGGAGGTCTTCCTTATTCGATTGCGAAAATTGCTGAAATCTGCTTTCTTTATGGACTTGTACTTGCTAAATACGTATCCGAGCTCAAAATTGACCTAGAAAACTTCCTGATTTTTTTAATTTTTTCTGTGATGCTACCTTTAGAACAATTACATCGTCGGCTTTACCGCTGTGTGAGTTTCGAATGACCAACTTATGATGACCAAGAGAACATTCTTTCAGACTAAAAAATTCCAAGGAATCGATTGGTATAAACTAAAGAACGAACTTTGAACCCGTCTTGAAATTGTGAACCCCTAAACTTGAACACTATTTATTGAGATATGGAATAAAAGACGATTTCAGTTGAAATCGAATTAATATACAACCAATTGTGGCAAAAATGGAATCTATGGTGAAAGATTATAGTCTAGAATTTTAACTTCAGCCCAATCAGAAAACCCCTATTTTTTCTTTATATCTCGCCTGAAGTATTTGAGTCAAACCTGGAGGTCTTCCTTATTCGATTGCGAAAATTGCTGAAATCTGCTTTCTTTATGGACATGGTACTTCCTAAATACGTATCCGAGCTCAAAATTGACCTAGGAAGCTTCCTGATTTTTTTTAATTTTTTTCTGTGATGCTACCTTTAGAACAATTACATCGTCGGCTTTACTGGTGTGTAAGTTTCGAATGACCAACTTATGATGACCAAGATAACATTCTTTCAGACTAGAAAATTCTAAGGAATCGAATGGTATAAACTAAAGATCGAACTTTGAACCCGTCTTGAAATTGTGAACCCGTAAACTTGAACAATATTTATTGAGATATGGAATAAAAGACGATTTCAGTTGAAATCGAATTAATATACAACCAATTGTGGCAAAAATGGGATCTATGGTGCAAGATTATAGTCTAGAATTTCAACTTCAGCCCAATCAGAAAACCCTTTTTTTTTTTTTCTTTATACCTCGCCTGAAAAATATGAGTCAAACCTGGAGGTCTTCCTTATTCGATTACGAAAATTGCTGAAATCTGCTTTCTTTATGGACTTGTACTTCCTAAATACGTATCCGAGCTCAAAATTGACCTAGGAAGCTTCCTGATTTTTTTAAAATTTTTTCTGTGATGCTACATTTAGAACAATTACATCGTCGGCTTTACCGGTGTGTGAGTTTCGAATGACAAACTTATGATGTCCGAGATAATATTCTTTCAGACCAGAAAATATTAAGGAATCGAGTAGTATAAACTAAAGATCGAAATTTGAACCCGTCTTGAAATTGTGAGCTCCTAAACTTGAACAATATTTATTGAGATATGGAATAAAAGACGATTTCAGTTGAAATCGAATTAATATACAACCAATTGTGGCAAAAATGGAATCTATGGTGCAAGATTATAGTCTATAATTTCAATTTCAGCCCAATCAGAAAACCCCTATATTTTCTTTATATCTCGCCTGAAATATTTGAGTCAAATTTCAAGGTAAGTTGTACTATTTTCCTTATTCGATTATGAAAATTCCTGAAATCTACTGTATTTATTAATTTGTCCGTCCTAAATACGTCTCAGAGCTCAAAATTGACCTGGGGACCTACCAGAATTTTTTTTTTTAATTTTCATATGATGCTACATACAGAAAAATTGCATGAGGTTCGAATAACGAACGTATGAGGACTAACAGGACTGAAAGCTCCAAGGAATCGAACGGTTTAACCCGGAAGGCGCACCCTTGAACCGTCTTGAAATGGTAAGCTCGTAAACTCGAAAAAAAGTTTTTGATATCCGGAATTTTGGTTGAAATCGACTCAATATTCAACAAATTGTGGCACGATGCACTATTATAGACCGGAAATTCAATTTCAGCCAAATTGGAAAACCTAAATTTTTTTGGTGAATTATTACTAATATTATTATTATTGATTCGAAACAAAGCTTGTTGGGCTCTCTCGTAGGATAACAATACCAGCAGATGGAATTGACTAGCTAGTCCTATTAAGGATACTAACCATTTAAATTACGTCCAATAAATAGATAATAGATAATAGATAATTTGAAATTACCTGACCTGACGTGATAATGTACCATAATGTACTTCACCAAAATAATTGAAGTTAATAAAAAAATCCGTTTCTTCAAAACCAGTAATGAATAATTATTAAAATTACTTCCTCTGGCCAATCACGTCAAAATTGCAACTAAGAATACACAGAACATCGTTTCAGAAGGATCAGAGTTACGTGGCATTGGAAATTCGGCGAATCCATGACGTGTTCGAACTCCTGGTGCGTAATTTCTCGAGTAATTTAAGATTCGATTTAATTCCCAAACTACACCAGCATACTTCGTGAAATCCGCGTACCGAGAAGCCAACAATACGCATTACCCCCCCGAATGCAAACACTTTTCTCTCTACACGCGTAATTACCCATCCGGGCAGGGCCGGCTCTAAGGGACCAGGCGCCCCGATGCAACTTACTGTTCAACGCCCTCTAAAAAATGTTTGTAAAAAAAAAAATTAAATTTTGTAATCACATATTTTTGTGGAGAGACACTTTTTATTAACAAACATACATAAAATTATGATGAATCAATCTTAATATATCAAAGTGTTTGTCCTGATTGACAGACTGACTGATTCATCAACGCAAAGCCTAAACTACTGAAGCTACAAATATGAAATTTGGACAGTAGATTCCTTTTGTATCATAAGCACCCATTAAGAAAGGATTTTTGGAAATTCCGTCCTTACGGGGACAAAATAGGGGATGAAAATTTATGTAGGAATCTCCTGAGTTTTTAAGTTAGACGGGTTTACTGGGGAGGGGGGAGCGAAAGACATGAAAAATTTTTCAATTTTTAATATCGTAAAATTGATACGATTTCAAAGTTACATAAATTATTTAATTTACACTTACATGAATATTAATCGAAATTTAAATTTAAAATTAATGATGACAAAGAGCCAAAGAACCAAATTCGGCTACAAACACGACCAGTGAAAAATATAACAAAACTGTTGAACAACCACCACAACCAACCCACTAAACTTGGAAATTAAATTTTTTAAGTATGTGTCAACATGGAGTTTTATGGTAAAAACAAACGTGACAATGTTAGGAAAAACATCTGGTTTTGGTCATACCACTGTCTCGTCAAATTGTTACCCAGATAATGCAATCATAAATCTGGTTATTTTTTGTCGGTATTGATCTAAAGGTCCAATTACCCAATCTTAAGGCGTACTCTTTTTCAATTAGTAAAGTCAGAAAGTGCCAGGAATCGACTTCTTAGGACCTGTTTTGGTGAAACACTCCTCATAGTGGAATGTTAAAATATAGCTTTTCCTGAAAAGTTTTCGATGGCCGCCTTGGTCTGTTCCTGTTATAATATTTTGTACGTCCTGATTCAATGCAAATCTAATATTAATTTATTTCTGTAAAGTTGATATAAAAACAAAGGCGGCTCTTGCCGCCCGGCGCCCCTTGTCACGGGCGCCCCGATGCGGTGCATCTTTCGCTTACCGTGTTGAGCCGGCCCTGCATCCGGGGAATAGTACACCGCACAGGTAAATCTATTTGTCATTTCGTTTCATTACCAGCTCCCCGCTCAATGATTGATTAAACCCATCCGTCAGCACACAACACACCCTCATTATACTTTCATAGGCCGTCTAATGGCACCCCGTAACCGTAGCTCGCAATTCATCACAGCCATTACCTTGGCGCAGCGCACCTTCTCCCCTTTGACCACACACCATACAATTTTCGCGTGGGTATTGTGCTGTTAACAACGGTTATTGTTCACGTCAGTATGCAAATGACCTAACTGCATGGTATGGTAAGCTGCAACAAACAACCAGACGCGAAATATTTTTGCCAAGGTCGCAGCGCCAGGACACGACATCCTGCAGAAACCTTGAACCCGGCTTCATCGAACTAAAGTGGCACGAGGCCAATTCTGGGACAAATCGCAACTGCATTTGTAGCTTTGACCTCCAAACGTCATTTCGATACTGGTGACCGACGTGACCCAACTACGTGGCTATTTGGGAAAGCTCCGGGACGGGTCGGACGGGAGCTTTAAAAAGCGCGCTGGCAAAATTTTCCACACGGACCGGTTTTTTGGTCCGCGAGTGTCAATTTTTTTTTTTTTGAGGGAAAAATACAACATGTTACGTCACTGGCCAATTTTAATTGCTGTCACGCAACGGTGATCTTTTTTACCTCATTTAAAACGTCTACAGTTGATTTATTTTTTAAAGTGATGTTTGTCAATGTTCAAATCCTGGTACAAAAATTCGGTTTTACGTTTCCAAAAACAAGCAGCTAATGTTACCTTGGTGAAGGGTACTAACGGCTTAAAATGAGTCTATTAGATGAAAATTGACCGGTTAGTAGGCAATTAATTATAATGGGGGACGGCACGTGTCCGAATACCCTCTTCCGTGGGTGCGCCACTGGACAAGTCAATTTATACAGTACAGGGTGGTGCAAAAGAATGGTCATACTTTATACTTATTTTATAAAAAATTGCATAGCCACTGAAATGCCTTTATTTTTCAAACGAAACGTTCGTTAATGAACTCTGAGGTAAGAAAGTCATTTGAAAAGTGAAATAAAAAAATTCGTTTAATTTTTAATTAAAAAATTAAATTTTTATGGGCTTTTAGTTGCTGTCGGATGTTAAAAGTTTACTACTTCCTCCAATAAAAACATGAATATTTTAAAAAATTTCTCTTGAGTGGTGTACACACACGCCACGACGAATCATTTTTTAATCCGTCTGTCTGTATTTATTTATTTATCCTAAAAAAGTGTTGACAACACCTCGAAAAAAAATTACTAAAAAACATAGACCTTGAAATATTGTATGGGTTTGTTTAACGTAGAGTCCGCCAAATCGTGAGCATCGACGTTTTGTGTCTGAAAGGGCTTATTGAAGGCCTGTCATAAACTTCTAATAGCTCCGGAATAATAGTGACGATATCGATTTCTCTGTGTTCATTCATGTATGTCTAATTCATAGACTCTAAAATATTTATTGTCGTTGTAAAGTTCTATTTAAATTTTATAAAATAACATATTTTTTACAAGCTATCGAAGTATTGTAACCGAGTGCATCGGGCGACTGGCTACTTTCATGTTTAACCCCTAGAGTACGAAAAATAGGTATTCCCTGTAACGATTTTTATATAAGATAATATCCGAAATTGTGGACTGATTGTTGTCAAATTTTGTATGTATGTCAGGAATATCATGTAGATGGTAAAACGTTAACCAACATTTGCTTGATCATCACCACCTACAATAAAATGACGTCATTTTTAAATTTTACAATGATGATTTTCGATTTCTCAGCTTTTGATTCTTCAATTTTTCAAATTTTCAATTTTTCTCAGTTTTTTGATTCTTCAATTTCTCGATTTTTCAATTTTTTAGTAATTAACCTTTTCAATTTTTAGCTTTTCTAAATTTTCGATTTTTCGAGTAATAGATTTTTCGACGTTTCGATTTCTCAATTCTAACCTTTCGATTTTTTTATTTTCGCATTTCTCAATTGGTTTTATCATTTTTTCAGGTTTTTGCTTTTTCAATTTCTCAATTTTTTAAATTTTCGATTTTTCGGTTTTTCGAACTTCAGATTTCTTGATTACGATATTCCAATTTTGAAGTCTTTCATTATTTCGATTTTTTAATTTTTGGGGTTTCTAAGTGTTCGTTTTCTCAATTTTTTGATTTCTCGATTTTTGGATTTTTCAATTTTTCAATCATTTTTCGATTTTTTAATTTTTCAGGTTTTCGTTTTTAGAATTTTTAGTTTTTTGAATTTTCGATTTTTCATTTTTTTTTATTTACGATTCCTGAATTTTTCAACTTTTCAGTTTAAACGATTTACCCATCAATTTTTCGATATTTCAATTTGGGGTTTTTCACTCATTCGATCCTTCAATTTTTTGACTTTTCGATTCCTGTATTTCTCGATTTTGTTACTTTTCAATATTCAGATTTTTTTAATTTTTGAGTTTTCGATTCCTTTTTTCAGTTCTTCGATTGTTCAATTTTTTAATGTTTCGATTTCTCGATCTTTAGATTTTTACAACCACTGAGCTTTAGATTTTTCGGGTTTTCGATTCATCTGGTTGGTTCTCTAAAAATTTTTCATTTTCTGATTTTTCAATATTTTGATTTATCGATTTAGGGCTACTTCGATTTCTCGATTTTTCAACTTCTGAATCTGCTCATGTTTCGATTTCTCGATGTTTAAATTTTTCGATTTTCGATTTCTCGGTTTATCGATTTTTCGAATTTTCAATTCGATTTCTGGATTTTCCAATTTTTCTGTTGTGATTTTTTAATTTTTTGACATTTGAGTTTTGGAATTTAACAATTATTGATTCTTCGATTTCTCGCCTTTTTGATATTTCATCTCTTCGATTTTTAAAATTTGACATTTTTCGAAATTTCAATTTTTGGATTTTACGATCTTTGGAATGTTTGATATCTCGGCATCCCAGTTTTTTAATTTAAAACATTTTTCGATTTCACGATTTTTCAAATTTCGAGTTCCTAATATTTCAACATTTCAAATTTGGGATTTTTTTAACTTCTCGGATTTTTCAGTTTTTCGATTTTTCGGTTTTTCAGTTTTTACAATTTTTGATTATTCGAATTGTCAAGTTTTCGGTTTCTCATTATTTTTTTTTCAATTTTGAGAATTTTTCAATTTTTGGATCTTTCGATTTTTCGACTGCTCGGATTTCAATGTTTCGATTTTTTAAGTTTTAAAATTTTTCGATTTCCGATTTCTCGACATCCCGATGTTTCAATTATTTCGATTTTTTAAAATTTGAATTTTTATTAAATTTTACGATCTTTTGACGTTTGGATTTCCCGATTTTTTTATTTTTTAATATATTCGTATATTTTTCGAATTTTCAATTTTACGAGATTTCAATTTTGAGAATGTTTCAATTTTTTTATGATTGATTTTTCGACTTTTCGTAGTTTGACTTTTCGTTTTTTCAATTTTTCAATTTTTAATATGTATGATTTTTCGGTCTCCCAATTTTTTAAACATTTCAATTTTGTGAATTTTTCGGTTTCCGGATTTTTTAATGTTTCGATTTACAGATTTTTTAATTTTTTAATTTTTTAATATCTTTATATATTTTTCTGATTCTCGACATCTCGGTTTTCCGATTTAAAAAAATTTTGATTTCTCAATTTTTCAATATTTCAATTTTTGGAATTTTTCAATTTCTGGATTTTTCGATGTTTTAATGTTTCAATTTTTTGATGTTTCAACATTTTTTGGAATTTTTCAATCTACCGATTCTAAATTTTTCGATTTTTTTTATTGTAAATATTTACATTTTTTTTTACTTTTCAATGTTTCAATTTTTCAATTTTACATTTTTTCCATTTTTCAATATCTAGATGCTACCATTTTTTAATGCTTTTTTTTTATATTTCAATTTTTTGAATTTTTGAACTCTCGACTGTTTTCCGATTTTTAAAAATTTTTCAATTTCTTAAGTTTTCGAATTCCCAATGTTTCAACATTTCAAATTTGACATTTTTTTAATTTCTGGATTTTCAAATTTTCGACTTTTCGAATTTCAATTTTTCCATTTTTGAATTTTACATTTCAGTTTTTGAAATTTTGGATTTTACGATTTTTTGAAGTTTCGATTTCCCGATTTTTTAATTTTTATTAGTTTGATAAATTTTTCGAATTTTCAATTTCTCGAGATGTCGGTTTCCCAATTAAATATTTTTTGGATTTCCCAATTTTTCAACATTTCAATTTTGGGACTTTTTTAATCTCTGGATTTTTCAATTTTTAATAGTGATTTTTCGATTTTCAAATTTAAGACTTTTTCAATTTCTGGATTTTTCTGTTTCAATGTTTCGATTTTTCGAGGTTTCGATATTTTTTGGAATTATTCCCCCTAGCTGATGACTTCTCGTTTTTTTATTTGTATTTTTCGATTTTTCGACTTTCAGATTTTAGGATTCTTCAAATTTCGAGTTTCCAATTTTTCAACATCTCAAATGTAGGATTTTTTTAATTCCTCGGATTTTTCAATTTTTCGACTTTTCGGATTTCGATTTTTCAGTTTTTCAGTTTTCACAATTTTTGATTTTTGGAATTGTCAAGTTTTCGGTTTCTCATTTTTTTTTATTTTAATTTTGAGAATTTTTCAATTTTTGGATCTTTCGATTTTTCGACTGCTCGGATTTCAATGTTTCGATTTTTTAATTTTTAAAATTTTTCGATTTCCGATTTCTCGACATCCCGATATTTCAATGTTTGGATTTCCCGATTTTTTTATTTTTTAATTTTGTAGTATATTTTTCGAATTTTCAATTTCACGAGATTTCAATTTTGGGAATATTTCAATTTTGAACTGATTTTTCGACTTTCCGTAGTTCGATTTTTCGATCTCCCAATTTTTTAAACATTTCAATTTTGTGAATTTTTCGATTTCCGGATTTTTTGATGTTCCAACATGTTTTTGCAATTTTTATTCTTTTACGATTTTTTGACGTTTTGATTTTCAAATTTTCTTATTTTTTGATTTTTCAGATTTCCATTTTCTAAATTTTAGATTTTTCGAATTTTCAAATCTTGGATTTAACGATTTTTGACGTTTTTTAATATTTTAATATATTTTTCGGATTCTCGACATGACGGTTTTCCGATTAAAAAAAAATCCACCGATTCTTAAATTTTTCGATTTTTTATATTGTAAATTTTTCCATTTCTCTTTTTTTTTACTTCTCAATGTTTACATTTTTCAATTTTGCATTTTTCCATTTTTCAACATTTAGATATTACGACTTTAACGTTTTCTTGATTTTTGAATTTTTGAACTCCCGAGTGTCTTCCGATTTTTAAAAAAAATTTTCGATTTCATAAGTTTTCGAATTCCCAATTTTTCAACATTTCAAATTTGGGATTTTTTTAATTTCTGGATTTTTCAAATTTTCGACTTTTCGGATTTCAATTTTTCGTTTTTCGAATTTTTCAATTCTTTTTGTTTACTTTCCATTTTTGAATTTTACATTTTTCATTTTCATTAGTTTAATAAATTTTTCGAATTTTCAATTTCTCGAAATGTCTGTTTTCCAATTAAAAAATGTTTGGCTTTTCCCAATTTTGGGACTTTTTCAATCTCTGGATTTTTCAATTTTTTGATGTTTTGATTGCTCGATTTTTGGGCTCTTCGTAGTTCGATTTTTCGCTTTCTTACATTTTCAATGATTAAAATATTGATGATTTTTCGATTTTCAATTTTTTGAACATTCCAATTTTGAGAATTTTTCAATTTCTGGATTTTTCTATTTCAATGTTTCGATTTTTTGAGGTTTCGATATTTTTTTGGAATTATTGCATTTCGACTTCTCGTTTTTTTATTTCGTATTTTTCGATTTTTCGACTTTTAGATTTAGGATTTTATGATATTTCAGTTTGTCAAATTTTCGATTTCTCGACTTTTTAACATTTCCATTTTGGGAATTTTTCAATTTTTCGAATGCTTGGTTTTTAGATTTTTCGGATTTGAAAATTTTTAATTTTCCGATTTTTAAAAACTTTTTAATTTCTTGTTTCATTAAATATTTATATGTTTTTGACACAGCAAACAATGACATTTTATATATATATCTACATCAACTTTTACAAAATTTTATACTGAATATATTGCCCGTGACCTTAACTAGACGAAAATAAAACTTCTAATTTGTAATACCTACCTACAACAATTTACCTTGTTGTTGTTTGTACGCATTAAAATTTTAGCAATGACAACAGCATGAAAAATCGGAAACAATTTAGTCCATGTTCATTATTTCAAAACCGAAGCTATACACGATATGTATTATTTTAGTGTTAGGTAGAAAAAACAATATTGTTAGTTTTCGAGGCGAAATTACAGCGTTGTATAAAAAAGCATTTTACCACACGGCGATATCTCCACTTAGACGCGAAATAAAGCTCGTCAAAAAAATCTTCGCTATAAAATTTCCCTCTTACGCATTACGGAAAAAAACGTAAACATGAAACCAAATCAATATACTCAACTTTCCCTCGATTACTAGGTATCAGAAGTACGTGCCATCTGAAAATTGATTCGACTTTCCCTCACCCCTACCTTGAACCAGCAGCAGCGCACTGAATCTCCTCAATCCTATCCAAAGACAACCCCAAATCATACTTGGGCAACGCCACGTTCTCCTTCCGCTCGAACTTCAACAACAACTTCGCCATAAACTTCACCTTATCCGAAAAACAGTCCGAACCCCTGCAGTCTTTCATATTCCTACACGACTCGATCGACTTCTTCTTGGCGATGCGAAAGCTCGACCTCATCGGCAGCTTGCTCGACCTCCCCTTGTTGTCATTGTTGTCGCTCTTGGTCGTCAGCACGTTCACCGGCACCTTCCCCGGCAAGTTCTGGTCCGGCACCGCGTCCGCCTTCAGCTTCCGCCGCAGCGGCAGCCCCAGCAGCTCGTGCTGCAAGTCCCTCTGGTAGCACTTCACCGAGAAGTGCTGGCTGCACACGCGGGCGTAGGCGTTAGCCGCGGTTTTCGTGTTAGTGCACACTTCCACCCACCTCGCCTGCAGCTCGGGCTTGGACGGCAGCATGTGGTAAATGACTTTTTCGCCACCGCGGGTTTTGCCGTAATAATTACCGCACATTTTCACGAGACACTGTGGCATGTCTTTTTCGTTGTGCATTCGATCAAACTGGTCCGGTGCATCGGAGTTGCACTGTTTTCGCCCCTGGTAATTGCGGATGGGGCGATTTCGCCTCTAGGAGGAGGGAGATTGGGGTGGGTTTGGCTTGTGCTGTTTGGGCAGATGCTTACAAAGAACACCCTCTCTCTTTCACCCTTGGGTTATTGTTAGTGCTACCGCGGTGACGTCAGCGAAGTTCGGGGTGTTTGAGTCGAGCGAAATGTGAAAGTCTGTTAATAATCGCATTTGTCTTTAACGCTGCAGTGAGAGGCTGGAGATTATCGAGGAGATGGTTTCGTTTTGTTGCTTTATTAGAATAATAATCACGGGGATTTGCATCATCATGCATGCAGACGCCAGACGTAGTCATTCACTTCTGAAGTATTTAACGTGAACAACAACAGTATTTGTCCGAGTCGTGGAACCTATTTACAACTTAAGATTAATTACTTTCATGCTTGAAACTGGATTAGTCGATGGAAAATCCAATACGGAAATAATTAAAAGAGTTTTTCGCTCTAATGACTTCACTTACATGTAAACGTAAACAAGTCTAGGGGGCTAAATAAATTATAAAAACGGATTCATCAAATATTAATTTATTATATGTAAAACAAAAAATAATAGTGTTCCCAGAATTTTTGGAAAATCAGATAAACCAATTTTGACTTCACCAATAAAATCAACCGATTTGTTAATTAAGCAAAAATGTTTAAAACAAAAGGGCTACATAAGTTAATTTTAATCGCGCTTTTGGAATCACCAACTAAATGCCAAAATTTCAAAAATCTGTAATTCCAATTTTATTTATTATAAGCCGTGTGTAATTAAAAGTCCATGATATACGGTGTGATACGGTCCTGATATTTTTGAAACAGTTCGGTAGTCAATTTTGGTTGGTTTGATTTATCGATTTATGTCAATTTTTCGGGTTTTCAATTTTTTAGTTTCTAAAATTTTTGATTTTTCGATTTACTTATTTATACTTCAAATGTTCAATTTCCCAACTTTTCGGTTACTCGGCTTTGATGACTTTCTTGATATTTTCATGTTTCGATTTCCCAATGTCTAAAATTCTAAATTTTTCGATGTTTCAAATTTTCAGGTCTTCAATTTCTCGATTTTTTAAAAATCGAGTTCTTCGATTTCTGAATTTTTCAATTTTTTTATTTTTAAAATTTTATATTTTTCGATTTTTCAGTTTTAGGTTTTTGCAAATTTTTGGGCTTTTCCAATTTTTCTAAATTTTACATTTACAATTTTTTCGATGTTTGGATTTACCGACTTTTTAATTTTTTGATATTTTACTTTTTTGAATTTTCGATTTTTTGACATCTCGGTTTTACGATTTTTTTAATTTTTGGACTTTTCGGTGCTTTGAATTTTCGATTTTTCAAGTTTTCGATGTTTCGATGTTCCAATTTTTCGATATTTTTTGGAATTTTTCAATTTTTCGATTTTTTTTAATTTCAGATTTTTCTATTTTTTCAACTTTTGGATTTTACGATTGTTTGGTGTTTCAATTTCTCAATTTTTCAACATTTCAAATTTGGGAACTTTTCAATGTCTGGATTTTCCAATTTTTCCATTTTTTGATGTTTCGATTGTTGGATCTTTCGACTTTTCGATTTATGGATTTTCCAATTTTTCGACTTTTTTTGAATTTTTCAATTTTCCGATTCTTCAATTTTTCGGTTGGACATTTCGGTTTTAGAAATTTTCAATTTTTAACCTTTCGATTTTTTGGAAAATTTGAATTTTCGATTTCCTGATTTTTTAATTTTGTAAATTTTACATTTTTCAATAAATTTTTTTGAATTTTTTTTGATTTGATTTATCGATTTTTTTAGGATTGTTTGTTTCGATTTAACAATTTTAAAACTGTTTGATATTTCAATTTTCGAAATTTTTGATTTTCCAAGTTTTCGATTTCTCGGTTTGTTACAAATCAAATTTGGGAATTTTTCAATCTATAGATTTTTCTATTTTTTTATAGATCTCTCGACATCTCAATTTCCCGTTTTACAGTTTTTAGAAAAATTTTTCAATTTCTCGATTTTTCAAATTTTAAATTTTTCTATTTTTGATGTTTGGATTGTTCGATCTTTCGAATTTTCGGCTTTGCGATTTTTGGATTTTCCAATTTTTTTATTCCATTTTTCAATTTTTGATATTTTTTGGAATTTCCTAATTTTTCGATTATTCAGTTGCCCGATTTTTTTAATTTTACATTTTTCGATATTTCAACTTTTAAATTTTGAGGTTGTTTGAGATTCCGATTTATTAACCGATTTTTAAATTTTTTATATTTCATTTTTTCGAATTTTCGATCTCTGGACATCTCGATTTTCGGATTTTTACAATTTTTGGACTTTTCTATTTCTCAGTTTTTCAATATTCCAAGTTTGGGAATTTTTCTATCTCAGGATTTTCCAGTTTTACGGTTTTTCGTTTTTTTGATTCCCCAATTTTTCGATTTTTCAGTTTTTTGAGGTTCCATTTTTCCGAATTTTCAATCTCTCGGCACTCGGTTTTTTGATTTTTGCAAATTTTGGACTTTTCAATTTTTCGATTTTTCGATGTTTCGAATTTTTGGCTTTTCAATTTTTAATTTTCCAATTTTTCGATATTTCGATTTTTCAATTTTTTTTCATTTTTTGTGGATTTTTCAATTTTCCGATTCTTCAGTTTTTCGATTTTGTTAAATTTACCTACATTTTTCGATTTTTCAACTTTTGGCTTGTTTGATTTTTCGATTTACCAAATTTTAAATTTTTTGATATTCCCATTTTTCGAATTTTCTATTTTTCAACATTTCAAATTTGGAAAATTTTCAATCTCTGGATTTTTTGATGATTCGTGTGTTCTATTTTACGGTTTTTCGACTTTTCGGATTACGATTTTTCGGTTCTTCAAACTTTTCAATTTTTAATATTTATGATTTTTCGATTTTCAATCCTGAAAATTTTGCAATTTCTATATTTTCCAATGTTTTAATTTTTCGATTTTTCTAAGTTTTGATTTTTCACTTTCTCGACATTTTTTTGGAATTTTTCAATTTTCTGATTCAATTTTTCGATTTTTTAATTTTTTAATATCTCAATTTTTTCAATTTCAATTTGTCGATATCTTGGTTTTTTGATTTTTACAAATTTTGGACTTTTCAATTTATCGATTTTCCAATTTTTCGATTTTTCAATTTTTTTTCATTTTTTGTGGATTTTTCAATTTTCCGATTCTTCAGTTTTTCGATTTTGTCAAATTTACCTACATTTTTCGATTTTTCAACTTTTGGAATTTGGGCTTGTTTGATTTTTCGATTTACCAAATTTTAAATTTTTTGATATTCCCATTTTTCGAATTTTCAATTTTTCAACATTGCAAATTTGGAAATTTTTCAATCTCTGGATTTTCCAATTTCGAGATTTTTTGATGTTTCGTGTGTTCGATTTAACGGTTTTTCAACTTTTCGTATTACGATTTTTCCGTTCTTCAAACTTTTCAATTTTTAATATTAATGATTTTTCGATTTTCAATCCTGAGAATTTTGCAATTTCTGCATTTTCCAATGTTTTAATTTTTCGATTTTTCTAAGTTTTGATTTTTCACTTTCTCGACATTTTTTTGGAATTTTTCAATTTTCCGATTATTCAGTTTTTCGATTTTGTTAAATTCACCTACATTTTTCGATTTTTCAGCTTTTGGACTTTGGGCTTGTTTGATTTTTCGATTAACCAAATTTTAAATTTTTTGATATTCCCATTTTTCGAATTTTCAATTTTTCAACATTTCAAATTTGGAAATTTTTCAATCTCTGGATTTTCCAATTTCTGGATTTTTTGATGTTTCGTGTGTTCTATTTTAGGGTTTGTCGACTTTTGGTATTTCGATTTTTCGGTTCTTCAAACTTTTCAATTTTTATTATTTGATTTTTCGATTTTCAATCTTGAGAATTTTTCACTTTCTCGACATTTTTTTTTTGGAATTTTTCAATTTTCTGATTCAATTTTTCGATTTTTTAATTTTTCAATTTCAATTTGTCGATATCTTGGTTTTCCGATTTTTACAATTTTTGGACTTTTCCATTTTCGATTTCTCGAGTTTTCAATTTTTCAATATTTCAGTTTTGGAAAATTTTCATTCTTGCTAGATTTTTCAGTATTCCGATTTCTTGATGGTTCGAGTGCTTGATCGATCTTACGATTTTTCGACTTTTCGTATTACGATTTTCGGTTTCTCAATTTTTCAATTTTTAGTATTTATGACTTCGATTTCCAATTTTGGGAATTTTTCAATTTCGATGTTTCAATTTTTCGATCTTTTGATGTTTAAATTTTTGACTTTTTCGACAATTTTCAATGCTTTGATTGTTCGATTTTTCGATTTTTTAAATCTAAAATTTTCGATTTTTCAATTTTTGTTTCTTTTTTTCGGTTCTTCACTTTTTCAGGGGATTATTCATTAGATTATTTCCAGATTTTTTTTAATACAATAAGGAAAATCCTGATATTTTTGAAAAGATTAATTGGTAGTAATTTTCAGCACTTTTATAGTTTCGATCTTTATGCATTGTTTTTGTTTCGAAACAGTTTTATCGCCCTGTATTTTTGAAACAAAACGTCTCTCAGAAAATCATCCACGAACAAAAATCTTAAAATAACCCAAGGAATAATTTTCTAGATTTTTGCGGCACATTTAGTAAACACCTGTATATCATAATGTTTGTGACGAAAATGATAATAAATCACTACCCAAACATTTCTCTTATATCCCACTAACGAGAAACATCCATATTTGAAAATTGTAAAAATTTATTTTTTTTAAAACACGCTGTATATTCAGCTAGACTTCAACATGGTTGTAATAAATGACTTTTTTTTATTTTGACGTTTCCATCTGACAAGATCAGCACTTTTCTGTAGGATTGAAAATTATTACATTTTTATTTTTGAGAAGTTTTGACCAACGCAATAAACTGTGTTTTTCAAAAATTTTGACCTTTAATTTAATTTCGACTTCAACCTAATTCTATATAGCTATCTTTTTGATATTTTTCTTACGATTTTGTCGTTTCCATTTTTCAAAAATGATGAGTTCTTGAGTTATATTAAAATCGTAAAATTATTTTTGAGAAATTTTGACCTAAGCACGGTTTAGATTTTGACTGAAAAAATAAAAAATTTAGCACGACATTGTACAAACAGCTGGTATTAGACTCACTTTCCGCTAATCAATACTGCTTGAACTGGTGTCGTCACGATTTCATTAATAACTTCCAGTCGTACGAATTAAAGGATGAGTTTCCTTTTTCATTAATCGACAAAGCGGAAACTCTAGTTAATATTTCCACTCCAATATTGGAATTTTTCACGTATCTAATAATAAATAAATTGTCACTTCCACTTCCGCCGAAAGAGAGACTGAATGGTAGCTAGTTACCACATAAAAAAAATCATGACACAAAAACAACCTAGAAACTTAAATTTAAATTTGACTTTTATATCTTGTTCATAACAAGGATGAAACAGTGTCGGTTGTGGTGGAAAATACTGAAATTCGAAAACAAGTAATTAATGTAAAAAAATTGTTTCACTTTTCATGACATCACGACAAAAGGTCAACTGTACGCTACTGACTATCCGACATTGAACTTTACGACTATAAACAACAAATGCATGTTCGGTCACATAATAATACGATAAAAAAATCATTCAATGTTAGTTATTATAAACAAACATCTATCTCACAAGGTTTACTTACACGAAGTGATTATAAATTAACAACTCAGACACAAAAAAAGAAAAAAAACAAATAAATTTACGAAAAGTAGTAAACTCGCGTAATAAATTAGAAGCTTCATTTGCTATAATTTTTTTAATTAAAATAATTCGCAACAACTAAAACTTCAAACTTCGGCAGTCTTGAACCCGGCCATTGAAAAAAGCGCCCTTTTCTTACCCTCCTGAAAAAACTGCTTCCTATCCGACCTAAAATAAATTATCCTGAAGTAAACGATCCAAAAGAGAAAACAGTAATGTTCGATAATCGACGTAGTCTTTAGTTCTCGAGCACGAATGGCTTTTTGCTCTTGGTTTTTAGGATAAAAATGATCAAATTCGCTGAGGATGTAGTTCGCATCAGCATAAGTACGCCATTAAAGTCACTGCCATGCAAATTATCGACTCCTTCGGCTCTTCCAGGCCATAATTTTAATAAAGCGATCTCCATAGCCTCCACATCAATTTAAAAAAAAATGCATTTATTTATAACCAATACAATCGCATTGTTGCAAGTAGCACACGTGCCCGAATCGGTACTTATCTACGAAAAGCACACTCTAAAAGAGTCGTTAAAATCACACACAAACCCTGTTTACGATCTAATTTACGTCCAGGTGACACATTAAATGAGTGTTAAGTTTGTTATCGGGGCTGCCACAAAGACCAGCGGTCAACAGAAGTCACTCTCGAACGAATGATGATTTTATAACCTCATTCTAGTCGAAATTTGATTCTGGATTGGTGGTACTTTGGTCTAAATAAATCATTTGTGGTATTTTTATAATTAGCTCGTAGACTATGAATATGCTGGTACGTGGGAAGCTCATGAGCAAGTTTGTAGGAGTCATGCTGTGTACGGTTGAGAGGGTTCTGGATATGGAAGTGCTCGAGAAACGGTACATTTGTAATACAAGTAATATTTAAATGAATAATGTCTATTTGTTTCTCAATCGGTAAATTTATTTTCAGTGATCATGGAAAAAACGAACTGCTGCTTTATTTTACATTTTTTGAATTTTTGGAACGACTGGCTACTTTTATGTTTAGTCGACAAAAAAATGGGTCTCCGTTTCCATCCGTCTGTCTGTCTATCTGCCGTCTGTCCGGATTTTTATTAGATAGATAATCTCCGAAGGTATTAGACCATAATTTTTCGATTTTATAATTATCCAAATTGTCAATTTTGTTATTTTACAAATTTTCGATTTTTTGATTTCTAAATGTTCAAATTTCAATTTTAAACTTCAGATTTTTTATTTTTCACTTTAATTATTTTACAATTTTTCGCTTTTAAAGGTATCCAGTTTTCCATTTTTCATAATTTTGCAGTTTTATATTTGTACAGTACAACAGTTTTTCAATTTCTCAATTGTCAGTTTAATAATTTTACAAGCTTTTAATTTTTCGGTTTCATTACTTTAGAATTTTTCGTTTTTCAATTTTCTAATTTTTCTATTTTACTATTGCCTGATTTTTCAATTTTAAAATTCATTCTAGTGACTACTACTGTTGATATTGTTCAGTCTCTTATCTTTTCGACTACTAGCCCCGCCCACCCGTCCTTTATTTTCTTAAAGCGTATGTCATTTGCCAAAATCAGTTTTATCTTAGCAAGTATTAGCCCCGCCCACCCACCCCTTAGTTTCTCAGGGGGTATATTATTTGCCAAAATCAGTCTTATCTTGACTAGTACTACTTCAATTTTGTAATTTTGCAATTTTTCGATTTCTCAATTGCCCAACTTTTTGATGAATCAGTTTTTAAATGTATCCGACTTTTGATTTTTCAATCTTACATATTTACAATTTTTGGATGTCTCAATTATTATTTGGATTTTATTTAATCAATTTCTCCATTTCCAATTTTATAATTTTTCGTTTTTTCAATTTCCAAATTTTTTATTTTTCAATTATCCGAATTTCATTGTTTCGATTTTCTAATTTTTGATTTTTAGTAAGTATTTCAAAATTTCGATTTCAAATTTTCAATTTTGTAATTTTTCTATTTTACTATTGTCTTTCACTTTTTGATTTTGAATTGTTCGATTTTTCATTTTTGAATTGTTCGACTTTTCATTTTAATAATTTTGCAATTTTTCATTTTTTTTATTTTTAAATTGTGTAAAATTTTCAATTTTCATTTTTCAAGTTTTTGATTTTTCGGCTTAATTAATTTTACAATTTTTCGTTTTTCCAATTTTTGAATTTTTCGATTTTACACTATTTTGATTTTTCAATTTTACATACATATTTACAATTTTTTGATGTGTTTCAATTATTATTTCGGTTTTAATTAAGCAATTTCTCCAATTCTGTTTTTCAACTTTTTCTTTTTTTCAATTTTCAATTTTTGATTTTGCAATTATCCGAATTTCATTGTTTCGATTTTCTTATTTTTGAATTTTAGTATTTCAAAATTTCGATGTCCAATTTTCCAAGTTTTGATTATTCAATTTCTTAATATTGCTATTTTTCGATTTTTCAATTTTGTAATTTCCTTATTTAACTATTTTCTGATTTTTCAATTTTACATATTTACAATTTTTTGATGTGTTTCAATTACTATTTGGTTTTTAATTAATCAATTTCTCCATTTCCAATTCTGTTTTTAAACTTTTTCGTCTTTTCAATTTTCAATTTTTGATTTTTCACTTTCATAATTTTACAATTTTTTGTTTTTTTCTGTTTTATATTTGTACAATTTTTCGATTTCTCAATTGTCCAACTTTTTAATGAATTAGTTTTTCAGTTTTTGATTTTTAAATAACCAGATTTCTCAATTTCTTGATTTTTCAAGTTTTCGTGATTTTACTTTAGTAATTTTGCAATTTTCAATTTTTTTTATTTTTAATTGTAAAAAATTTCAATATTAATATTTTATGTTTTTGATTATTCGGTTTAATTATGTTACATTTTTTCGTTTTTCAAGGTGTCCGATTTTTGAATTTTTCGATTTTACACTGTTTTGATTTTTCAGTTTTACATAAGTATTTGCAATATTTTGATATGCCTCAATTATTATTTGGGTTTTAATTAATCAATTTCTCAATTATCAATTTTATACATTTAGTTCTTCGTCTTTAAGTTTTTTTAATTTTTGTTTTTTCAATTATCTGATTTCATTGTTTTGATTTTCTAATTTTTGATTTTTAGTATTTCAAAATTTCGATTTCCAAATTTCCAAGTTTTTCATTTTTCAACTTCATAATGTAGCAACTTTTTTTATTTTTCAATTTTGTAATTTTCCTATTTTACCATTGTCTGATTTTTCAATGTTAAAATTATATATAACTTTTTTATCTTTCAGTCTTTTACAGTACAGTTTTTGAATTTCTCGATTGTCCAACTTTTAATCAATCATTTTTTTTCAATTTTCGATTTTTCAATAACTTTCTTAATTCTTCAATTTTTTGAATTTTCATTTTTGAATTATTCGTTTTTTCACTTTAATAATTTTGGAATTATTCAGTTTTTCCTTTTTAAAAATATCCGATTTTTAAATTTTTCTATTTTAAACTTTTTTGATTTTTCAATTATCTGAATATTATTATTTCGATTTTTACTACATATTTCAAAATTTCGATTTCCAAATTTCGAAGTTTTTGATTTATCAATTTCACAATTTTCGATTTTTCATTTTTGTAATTTTTCTACGGTATTTTACTGTTGTCTGTTTTTTCAATTTTAAAATTATGCGATATTTCAGTTTTGTGATTTTTCAGTTTTTTTGACTTTTCAGTTTTATATTTGTACAGTTTTTCGATTTCTCAATTGTCCAATTTTTTAATGAATCAGTTTTTGAATTTTTGATTTTTCAATTTTGAATTGTTCGATTTTTCAATTTTAAATTGTTTGATTTTTCACTTTAGTAATTTTGCAATTTTTCAATTTTTTTTATTTTTAATTGTGAAAAATTTCAATTTTAATTTTTCAAGTTTCTGATTTTTCCGTTTAATTATTTTACAATTTTTCGTCTTTCAAGGTATCAGATTTCTGAATTTTTCAACTTTACAATTTTTGGAGTTGTCAATTTTACATTTTTACAATTTTTGGATGTTTCAATTATTATTTGGGTTTTAATTAATCAATTTCTGAATTTTCAATTTTATAGTTCTTCGTTTTAAAACTTTTTCGTTTCTTCAATTATTCAATTTTTGATTTTTTACTTATCCGAACTTCATTATATCGATTTTGTCATTTTTGATTTTAAATGTTGCAAAATTTCGATTTCCAAATTTCCAAGTTTTTGATTTTCCAATTTCATAATTTTGCAATTTTTAGATTTTGTAATTTTTCAATTTTTTTATTTTTAATTGTGAAAAATTTCAATTTCAGTTTTTCAAGTTTTTGATTTCTCTGTTTAATTATTTTACAATTTTTCGTTTTTCGAGGTACCAGATTTCTCAATTTTTCGTTTTTCATGGTATCCGATTTCTGAATTTTTCAACTTTACAATTTTTTGAGTTTTCAATTTTACATTCTTACAAGTTTTGGATATTTCAATTATTATTTGGGTTTTAATTAATCAATTTCTGAATTTCTAATTTTATAGTTTTTAAATTTTTTCTTTCTTTCAATTATTCAATTTTTCATTTTTCAATTATGTATCCGAATTTAGTTGTTTCGATTTTTTAATTTTTAATATTTCAAAATTTTGATTTTACATACTTACATATTCACAATCTTTGGATGTGTCTCAATTATTTTTTGTGTTTTAATTGATCAATTTCCCAATTTCCAATTTTATAGTTCATCGTTTTTAAACTTTTTCGTTTTTTCGATTATTCTATTTTTTGGATTTTTCAATTATCCGAATTTTATTGTATCAATTTTCTAATTTTAGATTTTAGTACATATTTGTGCAGTTTTTCGATTTCTCGATTGTCCAACTTTTTAATGAATCAGTTTTCCAATTTTCAATAAGATTTTTCAATTTCTTGATTTTTCAATTTTGAATTGTTCGATTTTTCACTTTAATAATTTTGCAATTTTTCAATTATTTTGATTTTCAATTGTGAAAAATTTCAATTTTAATTTTTTAAGTTTTTTATTTTTCGGGTTAATTATTTTACAATTTTTCGTTTTTCAAGGTATCCGACTTTTCAATTTTTCAACTTTACACTTTTTTGGGTTTTCAATTTTACATTTTTACAATTTTTGATGTTTTAATTATTATTTGGGTTTTAATTAATCAATTTCTCCATTTCCAATTTTATAATTAATTGTTTTTAAACTTTTTCGATTTTTCAGTTATTCAGTTTTTGATTGATTTCATTGTTTAGATTTTCTAATTTTTTGAATTTTAATGTTTCAAAATTTGGTTTTACAATTTTCCCAGTTTTTGATTTTTCGATTCCATAATTTTCCAACTTTGTAATTTTTCTGTTTTTCTATTGCCTGATTTTTCAACTTTAAAATTATACGATTTTTCGGTTTTGTTATTTTGAATTTTTTTTATTTTGCAGTTTTATATTTATACAGTTAACAAAATTGTAAAATGATGTTTTACTTATTTTTTTTTAATTGTTAAAAATTTCGATTTTACTTTTCAAGTTTTCGATTTAATTATTTTACAATTTTTCCTTCTTCAAGGTATCCGATTTCTCAATTTTTCAACTTACGCTTTTTTTATTTTGGTTTAGGTTTTAATTAATCAATTTTTCAATTTCTCAATTTCCAATTTTATAATTCTTCGTCTTTAAACTTTTTCATTTTTTCCATTATTCAATTTTCAAATTTTTTCATTTTTCTATTTTCCAATTTTATGTTTATGCAATTTTTCAGTTTTATAGATATTTTTTTTTTTTGGATTTCTCAATTATCCAGTTTTTAATTAATCAATTTTCACTTTTTTTATTCTTCAATTCAATATATAGGGTGTCAAACTCATTTATAAGCTGCCATTTAATTTCTTAGACTGTCACTGGTATTGTCTATATTTGCTTCAATGTATAGACGTTATCATAAATAAACGTCAAAAGCGAGGATAAACTGACCAAAATATTTGTCTAAAATTGACACTAAATAAAAAAATTCTGGTATTACACAGACTTTATTTAACTGTTCTTTCGACATGATTAAACAACACTTACGAAATAATGTAAACTAGCGCAGCAACCGCCTTAATTTTTCAAAGTTTTTCCTTATTTGTGGGATGCAGTATCACATTCCATGAAGGCGGAGAAATTAACTATTAGATTTAATTACAGGGTTAGTCGACTGACGTCTGGATAAACACCCAGCTGTCTGTAATTTGTCTCTATTAGGTTTTATAATACCTTACAACAAACAACACAGACGACAGACAAACAGACGGAAACGGAAGACCTATTTTTTCAATTCCTAGGAGTCAAACAATTTTTCCCTAGAATGGAATCAACTTGTAAATATTCATGCAACAACGAAAACTAGTTGCTTGTATTAACACACCAAACACAAACTAGCATTGCAACACGAAAAACAAACACCCTTATTTTCTGTGTACATACTCGGCGAGGCCAAATCCACCCATGTAAGATAATAAATCCCTAGTCATACAAGTACCTAATTAACCAAGTGGCCGAAGGTCATATTTCGATTAAAGTTAGAAGGCCGCAACAACCCATTTCAGTACTCGATAACATTGTTTGATGGTAATGATATTATTTAAAAATAGAACCCCCCCAGATTACCAAACAAGGCACGAAAAGCATCCAAACCCGGCAAATAAAGTACTAGTGCATGTACAACGCAGAATGTTGGTTCATGGCCATTAGCAAGGAAATGTTCATCCGGCCTTCGCAACTGATTGTCTCCACTACGAACTATTAAAGAAATTGCCAGATGGCACCGAGTGCAGTCGGATGCTTCGTAAGTTCGTCATTTCGTCCGCGCTGCATGCACATATTTTTCGCATGCCGTCACTTTCGGCATCACTCACCTTTCGGAGTTTTCCGTCTCCTCCATGGAGTTTCCCGGCGACATGTCCAGCTTGTCGTCGTCGTCCTCCTCCACCCCTTCGAAGAACTCGTTCTTCTCCAGGTCGGGGCAGTCCATGATGACATTGTCGCTCTTGAAGTCGATTCCCTCGTTCTCCGTCTCGATGTTCTCCAGCAGCAGGTCGTCGCTGAAGTCGTTTTTGCTTTCTCCCGCTAAAAATTTTTCGACAGCGTCCTCTTGCGTTGCTCCGATCATCCCCGTTGGTTCGTCTTCCGGCTTACTTGTATTTGTTGCTATCTCTGTTATGTCATTATTGGTATTTTTTTCGTCGGCTTCGCTCCCAACCTCGACACAGTTGCTATTAATAGCCTCACAATTATTTTGAAACGTCAGCATTACGGACTTTTCCGCCATTTTCATGCTTATTTAAATGAACCATTTAAATTGCGAGAGCTCACTTCCACGCCGAGGACTTCACTAAAACGAGCACTGGAACCGGGTTCGATCACTGCGACTATCACTACGTTGCGATTTGGTTAACTAGCGAGCGTAAACGCATTTCGACACTTTATTTATACCTCGAAAATATTTGCTGACCCCAATGTATTGATTGCGTTATGGTAGCGCTACAGGAAACTACTTTCGATTCATTTGAACTTTGGCGCTTCGAACGGTCGGCCGAGCGCAGATATTCTTTACGCAGACGCCATCTATGAACGCGCCGCCGCACTACCTCCTGTCACAAAAAATAGTTCAAGGAGACGCTGCATCTAAATTGGAATTGATTTTATATTACGTGTTATCAAACATAAACACAGAAAACTCGCACTTTCGAGACGCCACACACTAGAGTCACAAATTCCAGTGACGGCTCAATTACAACTTAACAATAATTACGCGCTTAATTATTTTATTAAGTAGGGGAGACGGAGGAAATGAAGTGCAGGAAGTGCGTTGACGCTCAAATGGGAAAAATAAATTTTATTGAGCGGGACGAGGGGGGGCTGTCCCTCTTGACCTTCGGACGTGACGCCTCTGATAAGACACACCCATAATTAAGAACCATCAGGCGCATCCAATTGCATTTTAATGCGCATGATACGACTTTATTAAAAATTGGGGCTGGAAGGTGGATTTAAGTGGAATTAATGTTGCCTTGAAAATGAAAAGAAAATTGCAACGTTTTTGTGGCTGATTTTACGACCGAGCTTTGTTTCCTTGTTAATAAAACTGTTATTTTATGGCCGCCATTTGCATAATTGTTGTACCGATGTTAAACGGTAATAACGAATTAAAGTAATGGCGTTTAATTACTGAAAAATGAATTCATGACGACGTACGTCTAATAAATTGCCAACTCTGGCTAAATTAATGACTAATTTTTATTTTTCGTACTAAATGTTTACCATGTCAGTGTGTATTATTAGATTAGAAAAAACCAGACACGGTGTTGTTATCTTTCATAAAAGTTGTAGTAAATATAATTGTTATTATCAGGAGCAAACAAAGGTCGCTCGTGCTGTTGTCACACTTGCAGTGTTAAATTTTGACATATTTAATTCTTGTAAATTTGTTATTAAATGTTGTATGCAAAAATCCATTTCGCTATTGCAGAATCAGGTAAACATATTTTACATTCTTCTGAACAATAGCTTGCGTCATCAGTCCAACCCTGGAAACCAACACCTGGGAAAAGTCAAAAAATCTGGAAATATATTGATATTAGTTAGCAATTTCTTATGCATAATTATATCTTTTGTTCCGTTCTTAACTTGTTACGTGTAGATCAAAAGTTCACCATGACATACATATAAGTTCAGCTTTATTGTAGAAACCAACCATGTGAAATAAGTACTTTTGGTTTAAATGTGATTTGAAATAAAATCATTGAAATAAAAATTTAGTACCAGTTTATTTGTGTCGAAATTAATTAAGATAATAAAATTATGAACATGAGGTAATCTCCTAACTATCGAACTAATAATAACCAAAGGGCGGATTTATATGCGCAAATATAGGTAAGGTATGTCTCGCCTATTTGGCCTGAAATATTCGAAATATTGGTTTGAAATTGTTTTAATCAACTCGTCGTCGCCGAAACAAATTGATAATTCGCTTTAATAAACGCTAATTCGTGCAGGGAAAATTTACAAAGTGGAGCCTTATTTTCTTTATTCTTTCGATTATCCAACTTTTCAATGTTTCAGTTTTGTTACCTAATTTTTAAATTTTGATTTTTCAGTTTTACGTGTCTTGAATTTTTGGCGATTTTTCATTTTTTCATTTCTTCAAATTTTCGATTTACAGTTGTTTAATTTACAATTTTTATTTTTTTTTTGTTTCTTCGCAACTAGAGTTTTGATTTTAATTTTTTTTATTTCCTTAATTTTTTCAGTTTTTCTGTTTTTCAGTAATCTGGTATCATTTTTCTTTGTTCAATGTGAAATTTTTCTTAATTTTTCGTTTCTTCAATTTTTAATTTACAATTGTTCTAATTTTCATTTTAAATACACGTAATATTAAACTAAAGGGCGGGTGGGTGGGGCTAGTACTTGCTATGGTAAGCCTGATTTTGGCGAATAATACACCCTCTCAAAAATAGAGGGAGGGTGGGCGGGCCTTGTACTTGTTAAAATAAAACTGATTTTGTTTTTCAATTGTTTTTAAAGGCATCCGAGTTTTGATCTTTCAGTTTTACGTATTTACAATTTTTGGACGTGTCTCAATTAATATTTGGGTTTTAATTAATCAATTTCTCCATTTCCAATTTTATTATTCTTCGTATTTAAACTTTTTCATTTTCTCAATTTTCAAATTTATTCTTTTTCAATTATCCGAATTTCATTGTTTTCTAATTTTTGATTTTTATGAAGTATTGCAAAATTTCGATTTCCAATTTTCCAATTTTTTGCTTTTTCAATTTTATGAATTTGCAATTTTTAGATTTTTCAATTTGGTAATTTTTCTATTTTAGTATTGTCGGATTTTTCAATTTTAAAATTATAAGAGATTTTAGTTTCTTGGTTTTACAATTTTTTAATGTTTCAATTTTATGTTTGCAAATTCTGAATTCTCCGACTTTTTAATAATCAGTTTTTTCACTTTTTGATTTTCAATTGTTCGACTTTTCATTTTTAAATTGTTCGATTTTTCACTTTAATAATTTTGCAATGTTATTATTTTTGTTTTTAATTTTTAAATTGTTAAAAATTTCAATTTAAATTTTTCAAGTTGTTAATATTTCGGTTTAATTATTTTAAAATTTTCCGTTTTTAAAGGTATCCGATTTTTGAATTTTTCGATTTTACACAATTTTCATTTTTCAATTTTACATATATTTACAATTTTTGGATGTGTTTCAATTTTTCCACTTTGAATTTTATAGTTCTATGTTTTTAAACTTTTTCGTTTTTTCAATTTTCAATTTTTCATTGTTTCGGTTTTCTAATTTTTTATTTTTAGTATTTAAAAATTCCGATTTCGAAGTTTCCAACTTTTTCGATTTTTCATTAATGTAACTCTTCTATTTTACTATTGTCTGATTTTTCAATTTTAAAATTACACGAGATTTTAGTTTTGTGATTTTGCAATTTTTTGATTTTTCAGTTTTATTGTAAGTAGTTTTTCGAGGGCGGATGGGCGGGGCTACTACCTGAAAATAAGACCGATTTTGACAAATAACATGACCGCTAATTTTGTAATTTTGCAATTTTTCGATTTCTCAATTGAATTTTTTAAGACTCAGTTTTTCAATTGTTTTTAAAGGTATCCGACTTTTTGATTTTTCAGTTTTACATATTTACAATTTTTGGATGTGTTTCAATTAATATTTGGGTTTTAATTAATCAATTTCTCCATTTCCAATTTTATTATTCTTCCTATTTAAATATTTTCATTTTTACTATTTTCAAATTTTTTGTTTTTCAATTATCCGAATTTCATTGTTTCGATTTTCTAATTTTTGATTTTTAGTAAGTATTTCAAAATTTCGATTTCCAGTTTTCCAGATTTTACTTTTTCAATTTCATGATTTTGCAATCTTTACATTTTTCAATTTTCTAATGTTTCTATTTCTACATTTTTCAATTGTGTAATTTTTCTATTTTACTATTGTCTGATTTTCGAATTTTAAAATTATAAGAGAATTCAGTTTTGTGATTTTACAATTTTTTAATATTTCAATTTTATGTTTGCACAGTTTTTCAAATTCCCAATTCTCCAACTTTATTAATGAATCAGTTTTTCACTTTTTGATTGTCAATTGTTCGACTTTTCATTTTTTATTTTTTTGACTTTTCACTTTAATAATTTTGCAATGTTATTATTTTTGTTTTAATTTTTAAATTGTGAAAAATTTCAATTTTAATTTTTCAAGTTGTTAAGTTTTCGGTTTAATTAAATATTTTACAATTTTTCGTTTTTAAAGATATCCGATTTTTGAATTTTTCGATTTTACATAATTTTTCAATTTTACATACATTCACAGTTTTTGGATGTGTTTCAATTTTTCCACTTTGAATTTTATAATCCTATGTTTTTAAACTTTTTCGTTTTTTCAATTTTCAATTTTTGATTTTTCAATTATCCGAATTTCATTCTTTCGATTTTCTAATTTTTGATTTTTAGTATTTAAAAATTCCGATTTCGAAATTTCCAACTTTTTCGATTTTTCATTAATGTAACTTTTCTATTTTACTATTGTCTGATTTTTCAATTTTAAAATTATACCAGATTTTAGTTTTGTCATTTTGCAATTTTTTGATTTTTCGGTTTTATTGTAGTTTTTCGAGGGCGGATGGGCGGGGCTAGTACCTGCTAAAATAAGACCGATTTTGGCAAATAACATGCCCTCTAATTTTGTAACTTTGCAATTTTTCAATTTCTCAGTTGAATTTTTAAAGACTCAGTTTTTCAATTGTTTTTAAAGGTATCCGAATTTTGATTTTTCAGTTTTACATATTTACAATTTTTGGATGTGTCTCAATTAATATTTGGGTTTTAATTAATCAATTTCTCCATTTCCAATTTTATTATTCTTCGTATTTAAACTTTTTCATTTTTTCAATTTCCAAATTTTTTCTTTTTCAATTATCCGAATTTCATTGCTTCGATTTTCTAATTTTTGATTTTAATCAAGTATTTCAAAATTTCGATTTCCGATTTTCCAGTTTTTTGCTTTTTCAATTTTATGATTTTGCAATTTTTAGATTTCTCAATTTTGTAATTCTTCTATTTTACTATTGCCTGATTTTTCAATTTTAAAATTTTAAGAGATTTTAGTTTTGTGATTTTACAATTTTTTAACTTTTCAATTTTATGTTTGCACAGTTTTTCAAATTCTCAATTCTCCAACTTTTTCATGACTCAATTTTTCAGTTTTTGATTTTCAATTGTTCGACTTTTCATTTTTGAATTGTTCGACTTTAATAATTTTGCAATTTTATAAGTTCTTTTTTTTATTTTGATTTTTCAATTTAATTAAACAATTTCTCCATTTCCAATTTTATTGTTCTTCGTATTTAAACTTTTTCATTTATTCAGTTTTCATTTTTTTCTCTTTTTCAATTATCCGAATTTCATTGTTTCGATTTTCTAATTTTTGATTTTTACCAAGTATTTCAAAATTTCGATTTCCAGTTTTCCAGTTTTTTGCTTTTTCAATTTCATGATTTTGCAATTTTTAGATTTTTCAATTTTGTAGTTTTTCTATTTTACTATTGTCTGATTTTTCAGTTTTAAAATTTTAAGGGATTTCAGTTTTGTGATTTTACAATTTTTTAATTTTTCAATTTTATGTTTGCACAGTTTTTCAAATTCTCAGTTCTCCAACTTTTTAATGAATCAATTTTTCACTTTTTGATTTCCAATTGTTCGACTTTTCATTTTTGAATTGTTCGACTTTAATAATTTTGCAATTTTATTAATTCTTTTTTTTATTTTGATTTTTCAATTTAATTAAACAATTTCTCCATTTCCAATTTTACTGTTATTCGTATTTAAACTTTTTCATTTATTCAGTTTTCAACTTTTTTTCTTTTTCAATTATCCGAATTTCATTATTTCGATTTTCTAAATTTTGATTTTTATCAAGTATTTCAAAATTTCGATTTCCAATTTTCCAGTTTTTTGCTTTTTCAATTTCGTGATTTTGCAATTTTTAGATTTTTTAATGTTGTAATTTTTCTATTATACTGTTGTCTGATTTTTCAGCTTTAAAATTATAAGAGATTTCAATTTTGTGATTTTACAATTTTTTAAATTTTCAATTTTATGTTGGCACATTTTTTCAAATTCTCAATTCTCCAACTTTTTCTTGAATCAATTTTTCACTTTTTGATTTTCAATTGTTCGACTTTTCATTTTTGAATTGTTCGACTTTAATAATTTTGCAATTTTATTAGTTCTTTTTTTTATTTTGATTTTTCAGTTTACTTAAACAATTTCTCCAATTCCAATGTTATTATTCTTCGTATTTAAACTTTTTCATTTTTTCAATTTTCAAATTTATTCTTTTTCAATTATCCGAATTTCATTGTTTCGATTATCTAATTTTTAATTTTTATCAAGTACATATTTCAAAATTTCGATTTCCAATTTTCCAGTTTTTTGCTTTTTCAATTTCATGATTTTGCAATTTTTACATTTTTAAATTTTGTAATTTTTCTATTTTACTATTGTCTGATTTCCCAGTTTTAAAATTATAAGAGATTTCAATTTTGTGATTTTACAATTTTTTAATTTTTCAATTTTATGTTTGCACAGTTTTTCAAATTCTCAATTCTCCAACTTTTTAATGAATCAGTTTTTCACTTTTTGATTTTCAGTTGTTCGACTTTAATAATAATTTTGCAATTTTATTATTTTTTTTTTTTTTAAACTAACATAATATAATTCATGATGTTTAAATATGATAACTATTAATATGTGATAATTAAACCGAAAATCATTTTGTTAGGAACACGAGGTTAGCAAAATAAAAGTAGTTTGTTTAAGCATTGTTAAATTGACCCCGAAAATGCACAATTTCTGAGCTAAAATATGAAAAATTATTTTTGCAATCTCATCGTGACGTACGATGACGTCACTGTCACGTGAGCTACCTGTTAAAAGGTCACATTTTTCGGTCCTCTGTGTTTAGTTTTGATTTCGGTTTGGTGGCAGCAACATCAGAGCTAAAATATTCCATCCAGTAAATTTCTGAATTTAAATTAAGGAAATCTCCAACTATTCCATATTTGTTTTATTGCATCGAATCAACTGCGATCAATAAAAAATTGTCCTCACCTTGCTCCAACAAAACAAAACGACTATGAAAAGAAAGGATGTGTAACAATGAGAATTGTTCTGTTCTTGAAACTAACCAATTAGAAACATTCACTGCAATTCGTCATCTTAACAGCCGCTTTATTTCTCACTTCACTGTTATTTCCATGACATACAGGGTGTTTTCGAAAGGTATAAAAAAAATCTGGTAAATTTGATCATCTGGGAAAGGAAATATTGCTTCTGTTTCCCATCATTTTTTTTTTCTAAATTCTTCGTTACAGTTTCGTTCCTTATAGCTGATTTTCGGTTGCTGGTTTTAATTCTTCCATTTTCTTTTCCGTACTTTTTTTTAAATTCAACTTTCAAGAATAATTTTCGCAATGTTCAATTTCTTTTTCATTCCGTACCTAAATCTTCTTTTTGTCTGCTTCATTACTTCTATACCTCAGTTTTACTTCTAATGGCATGTGGTTGGAGTCAATTCTTTCTCTTATTACTTACTTCCCGAGTGTAAGCTAAGGAAGTATAGTCTGTATAGTAATCGAGTCCATCGGCCGAATTGGCACTTTCATATTTTCTCGACGTGTCATGACCTCTAGAGTACAAAAAAAGTGGTCTCCCGTTTCCGTCTGTCTGTTTGTCTGTCTGTCTGGTGTCTGTATCGATTTTTGTTAGACAAGTAATCTCCGAAACTACTGGACCGATTGTTGTCACATTTTTTTGTATATTTTGTATATAGTTTCATAATTCTTCGTTTTTGCAACTTTAATATCCGGTTTTTGGAAAGCGAATTAAAAGTTAATAACGATTAATTTTAATTGAGATCCGTTTCTATGCAACGTGCATGTTTCAACCATTCACGAGCTCATATTCTACATTTTAATCCTATGTTTAATTAATCCAGGCTTCAATATTTAATTCGCTTTCCATCAACCGACCCTAATTTTTTCAATTTTTCAATTGCACGCTTGCAGATTTTTCAGTTTATCGTTCTTGAATTTTTCGTTTTGAAATTTTCCAATTTTCCAATTTTATTCGCTATTATAGTGTTTGATTTTTCGCGTTCTCAGTTTCTCAATTTTGATTTTTTCGACTTTTCAATTTTTTGTTTCCTCAATTTTCAAGTTCTTTATTTTTATTTTTCATTTTCCCGATTTTTTAATTTTCATTTTCTTGATTTTATTCACAATTTTTTGCTTCATTTCCTTCCTTTTTTTGATGTTTCTTCCAATTTTACAATTTTTGCGTCGTTTATTTCATTCTTCAAATTTTTCATGTTTCAATTCCTCGATTTACCAATTTTAAAATTTTTCAATTTTGCAATCTTTGGATTTCTGAATTATCCGATTTTTTATTTTCCAGTATTTCGAATTTACATTATCTCGATAAAGGACAAAATATATGAAGAATGTAAAAATTTAAAATTCAAAACTCGTGAAATTTCAAATCTAAAAGCTGCTAAAATCTAAAAATTCAAACGTTCGAAAGTTGGAAAATCGGAAAACTGGAAAATTCGAAATGAAAACTCGAAGAGATCGCAGAATTGTAGAAAATAAAAACAAAACATTGAAAAATTGCAAATGAAAAAATTGACGAAACGAAAAATTGAAAAAAGTGAAGTTCAAAAAACCAAAAAATTATAAAATTGGAACATTGAAAAGTTGAAAAATTCTAAAAATAAAGGAAATAAAAAACTGAAACGAAAAATTGCAAATGGAAAAATTAAAAATCGAAAACTCGAGAAACCCAATTGAAAAATTCAAAAGTTGAAAGCTCGAAAAATTTGAAATCGAAAAAATGAAACAAAAAAATGAAAGATTGAAGAACTGAAAAACTCAAGTCAAAAAGGATGTTCAAAGTCACCCAAAATCTAAAAATTTCCACAAGTGAGCAAAAATGTTACAAAAAACTGCAAAATTTAAAAATTCAAACATCCGAAAGCTGGAAAATCGGAAAGCTGGAAAATTCAAAAAGAAAACTCAAAGAGATCCCAGAATTGTAGAAAATAAAAACAAAAAATTGAAACATTGACGAAACGAAAAATTTAATAAAAATGTAGTTGAAAAAACAAAAAATTATAAAACCGGAACATCGAAAAATTGAAAATTTTTCTAAAAAACGTTAAAAAAGAGGAAAAAAGCACGTACTTTGTAGAATTCTTCGTAGATTAATAATTTGAGGTCATTTTGATTCCGTTAGTTACAACAACTAGAAGTGTCATAATATTTTTCAAAATTTTCCAAAGTAATTTCCAACAATTGTTAAAACGGCAGCTATGAAAAAACCAAAAAATTATGATTCATGGAGTTTTTCATGGATTAATAAACCTAGGTCATTTTTGTTCTACTCCTTGAAATAACGTAGAAAATGTTGAAAGCATTTTCCAAAAATTTTCAAAAAAAAAGGTTAAATTGCCTACTCAAAAGGGAAAAACAATGGGCCACTAGAACATTTGTCTGCAAATGACCGAGAAAAGTAGAACAATAATTTCCAAAAGACATCCAAAAAACGTTAAAATCGTCTTCATTCAAAGGAAAAATGGCTAAATTATAGATAATCTCTGTAGATTAAAAATTTGTCGTCATTTTGACTCTGCCCATTCCAAAATCCAAGGGAAGCGAAAAAATACGATTTCAAAATTATTTAAAAAATTTACAAAAATTGGCAAAACGGAAAGGAAAAATATTAATTTATAGGGTGTTCTTCGTAGATTTACTATCAGATGTCATTTTTGTTCTACTCATTGAAATAATTAAAAAATGGTGAAAATATTTTCCAAATTCGGAAAAAAAGTTTAAATTATCTATTCAAATGACAAAGACCGAGAAAATTAGAAGAATGACATCCAAAAATTTTCCAAAAAAAAGTTAAAAAAGTCTAAAAAAGGACTTAGTTTAGAGAATTTTTTGTAGATTAATAATTTGGGGTCATTTTGATTCTGTTAATTACAACAACTAGAAGTGTCATAATATTTTTCAAAATTTTCTTAAATAATTTTCAACAAATGTTAAAATGTCAGCTATAAAAAAAAAACAAAAAATACTGATTTATCGAAAGCTTTTCCTGGACTAATATTCCGATCTCATTTTTGTTCTACTCCTTGAAACAACGTAGAAAATGGTGAGAATATTTAACCAAAATTTTCAAAAAAAAAGTTTCAAATTATTACCAATTCAAAAGAAAAAAACAATGTGCTACTAGAACATTTAGGGTTTTTCTTTCAACAACAGGATAGTTAACATGTTTTCAGTGTTTTGTTGGGAAAAAAGACTTCGTATATTAAGAAAAACTGGACAAAATGTAAGCCGCGCCCCTCTCCCCCCCCCCTTGTGGGCTTAATCTTTTTTTTCTTTATATAGATAGTTTTCTTTCAACAATTTTTTTGCACAAAGAACAAGATATATTATAATAAAAAACATAGTGTGAATATATATTAATCAATAATTTTGGACTGTACTTCTAACGCAAGCCATGTAGAATAACAGAACTTGTAACTACTTTTTCGTTTTTCTAAACTCGTGAAATTTCAAATCGAAGATCTGCCAAATCTAAAAATTGAAACGTTCGAAAGTTGGAAAATCGGAAAACTGGAAAATTGAAACATTGACGAAACGAAAAATTTAATAAAAATGTAGTTGAAAAAACAAAAAATTATAAAATCGGAACATCGAAAAATTGAAAATTTTTCTAAAAAACGTTAAAAAAGAGGAAAAAAGCACGTACTTTGTAGAATTCTTCGTAGATTAATAATTTGAGGTCATTTTGATTCCGTTAATTACAACAACTAGAAGTGTTATAATATTTTTCAAAATTTTCCAAAGTAATTTCCAACAATTGTTAAAACGGCAGCTATGAAAAAACCAAAAAATTATGATTCATGGAGTTTTTCATGGATTAATAAACCTAGGTCATTTTTGTTCTACTCCTTGAAATAACGTAGAAAATGTTGAAAGCATTTTCCAAAAATTTTCAAAAAAAAAGGTTAAATTGCCTACTCAAAAGGGAAAAACAATGGGCCACTAGAACATTTGTCTGCAAATGACCGAGAAAAGTAGAACAATAATTTCCAAAAGACATCCAAAAAACGTTAAAATCGTCTTCATTCAAAGGAAAAATGGCTAAATTATAGAGAAATCTCTGTAGATTAAAAATTTGTCGTCATTTTGACTCTGTCCATTCCAAAATCCAAGGGAAGCGAAAAAATACGATTTCAAAATTATTTAAAAAATTTACAAAAATTGGCAAAACGGAAAGGAAAAATATTAATTTATAGGGTGTTCTTCGTAGATTTACTATCAGATGTCATTTTTGTTCTACTCATTGAAATAATTAAAAAATGGTGAAAATATTTTCCAAATTGGGAAAAAAAGTTTAAATTATCTATTCAAATGACAAAGACCGAGAAAATTAGAAGAATGACATCCAAAAATTCTCCAAAAAAAAGTTAAAAAAGTCTAAAAAAGGACTTAGTTTAGAGAATTTTTTGTAGATTAATAATTTGGGGTCATTTTGATTCTGTTAATTACAACAACTAGAAGTGTCATAATATTTTTCAAAATTTTCTTAAATAATTTCCAACAAATGTTAAAATGTCAGCTATGAAAAAAAAAACAAAAAATACTGATTTATAGAAAGTTTTTCCTGGATTAATAAACCGAGGTCATTTTTGTTCTACTCCTTGAAATAACGTAGAAAATGTTGAAAGTATTTTCCAAAAATTTTCAAAAAAAAAGGTTAACTTGCCTACTCAAAAGGGAAAAACAATGAGCCACTAGAACATTTTTTCAAAGTAATTAATCTGAAGTAAAATTCAAATTGTCTGCAAATGACCGAGAAAAGTAGAACAATAATTTCCAGAAGCAATCCAAAAAACGTTAAAATCGTCTTCATTCGAAGGAAAAATGGCTAAATTATAGAGAAATCTCTGTAGATTAAAAATTTGTCGTCATTTTGATTTTGCCCATTCCAAAAACCAAGGGAAGCGATAAAATACGATTTCAAAATTAGTCAAAAAATTTACAAACATTGGTAAAACGGTAAGGACAAATATTAATTTATAGGGTGTTCTTCGTAGATTTACTATCAGATGTCATTTTTGTTCTACTCATTGAAATAATTAAAAAATGGTGAAAATATTTTCCAAATTAGGAAAAAAAGTTTAAATTATCTATTCAAATGACAAAGACCGAGAAAATTAGAAGAATGATATCCAAAAATTTTCCAAAAAAACGTTAAAAAAGTCTAAAAAAGGACTTAGTTTAGAGAATTTTTTGTAGATTAATAATTTGGGGTCATTTTGATTCTGTTAATTACAACAACTAGAAGTGTCATAATATTTTTCAAAATTTTCTTAAATAATTTCCAACAAATGTTAAAATGTCAGCTATGAAAAAAAAAACAAAAAATACTGATTTATAGAAAGTTTTTCCTGGATTGATAAACCGAGGTCATTTTTGTTCTACTCCTTGAAATAACGTAGAAAATGTTGAAAGTATTTTCCAAAAATTTTCAAAAAAAAAGGTTAAGTTGCCTACTCAAAAGGGAAAAACAATGAGCCACTAGAACATTTTTTCAAAGTAATTAATCTGAAGTAAAATTCAAATTGTGTGCAAATGACCGAGAAAAGTAGAACAATAATTTCCAAAAGAAATCCAAAAAACGTTAAAATCGTCTTCATTCGAAGGAAAAATGGCTAAATGATAGAGAAATCTCTGTACATTAAAAATTTGTCGTCATTTTGATTTTGCCCATTCCAAAAACCAAGGGAAGCGACAAAATACGATTTCAAAATTAGTCAAAAAATTTACAAACATTGGTAAAACGGTAAGGAAAAAATATTAATTTATAGAATGTGCTTCGTATATTTACAATCTGCTGTCATTTTTTGTTCTACTCATTGGAATAATTAAAAAATGGTGAAAATATTTTCCAAACTTGTGAAAAAAGTTTAAATCATCTATTCAAATGACAAAGACCGAGAAAATTAGAAGAATGATATCCAAAAATTTTCCAAAAAAACGTTAAAAAAGGCTAAAAAAGGACTTAGTTTAGAGAATTTTTTATAGATTAATAATTTGGGGTCATTTTGATTCTGTTAATTACAACAACTAGAAGTGACATAATATTTTTCAAAATTTTCTAAAATAATTTCCAACAAATGTTAAAATGTCAGGTATGAAAGAAAAAACAAAAAATACTGATTTATAGAAAGTTTTTCCTGGATTAATAAACCGATGTTATTTTTGTTCTACTCCTTGAAACAACGTAGAAAATTGTGAGAATAATTAGCACACATTTTCAAAAAAAAAAGGTTTAAATTGCCAATTCAAAAGAAAAAAAACAATAGGCTACTAGAACATTTTTAATGCGATGGTTAACATGTTTTCAGTTTCTTGTTGGGAAAGAAGGTTTCGTATATTAAGAAGAAAAAATACAAAATACAAGCCCCGCCCACCCACCCCATCTCAATGGTGATGAATTCTTTATTCTCTACAAAAAATGACCATATGAAATGTTTTTACAAGGGTAGAATTTTCTAGAGAAATTTTGCTGTAACAATTAAAATTGAAAAATTGACGAAACGAAAAATTTAAAAAAAGTGAAATTGAAAATACAAAAAACTATAAAATCGGAACATTGAAAAATTGAAATTTTTTCTAAAAAACGTTAAAAAAGGGAAAAAAGGACGTATTTTAGAGAATTCTTTGTAGATAAATAACTTGAGTTCATTTTAATTCTGTTAATTACAACAACTAGAAGTGTCATAATATTTTTCAAAATTTTCCAAAGTAATTTCCAACAATTGCTAAAATAGCAGCTATGAAAAAAACAAAAAACCCTGATTCATGGAGTTTTTCATGGATTAATAAACCGAGGTCGTTTCTGTTCTACTCATTGCAATAACGTAGAAAATATTGAAATTATTTTCCAAAAATTTTCAAAAAAAAAGAACATTTATTCATGCCATAGTTAGCATGTTTTCAGTTTGTTGTCGGGAAAAAAAACTTCGTATATTAAGAAGAAATGGACAAAATATAAGCCCCGCCCACCCACCCCTTCTCAACTGTGATGAATTCTTTATTCATCGTGAGCTGAAGGGTGGAGTTTAGTTACAAAATCCTCATTTCGCTACAAAAAATGACCATATGAAATGTTTTTACAAGGGTAGAATTTTCTAGAGAAATTTTGATGTTACAATTAAACTCCGCCCTTCGGTCTGATTAGAAACTAAAAACTTATCACAATTGAGATCGGGTCGGATGGGTGGGGCTTAATCTTTTTTCTTTCTTTTTGTACATAGTGTTCTTTCAATAATTTTTTCACACACAGAACAAGAGATATTATAATAAAAAACATAGTGTCAATATATTATTCAATAATTTTGGGCTGTACTTCTAATCTAAGCCACGTAGAATAACTTGTACCTACTTTCTAGTTTTTTTCGAAAAACTGAAAAATGAAAAACTGAAAAATGTAAAAATTCAAAATTCAAAACTCGTGAAATTTCATATCGAAAAACTGCAAAATCTAAAAATTCAAACTTCCGAAACTTGGAAAATCGGAAAACTGGAAAATTCAAAATGAGAACTCGAATAAATCGCAAAATTGTAGAAACGAAAAGCAAAAAAATGAAAGATTGCAAACGGAAAAATTGACGAAATGAAAAATTTAAAAAAAGTGAAGTTGAAAAAAAAAATAAAATCGGAACACTGAAAAATTAAAAAATTGTAAAAACAAAGAAAATAATAATCTGAAGCGAAAAATTGCAAATGGAAAAATTAAAAATTGAAAATTCCAGAAACTCAACTCGACGAATCGCAAAATGTATAAATTGAAAATTTCAAAAGTTGAAAACTGGAAAAATTTAAAATGGAAAAATGAAATAAAAAAATAAAAGATTGAAGAACTGGAAAATTCAAGTCAAAAAAGTTGTGGGACTATGAATTTTACTTTATATATTTATACCGCTGGATTTTACTTTATAGAGGTTAAGAAAACAAAAATTTCAAAAAAAATAAAATTTTTCGAAAAAGTGGAATATTATTTGGCTGCACTTCAGAGGCGAAGGAAGTTCTATTGAAAAATATTCGACCAATTTTTTTTAATAAATACAGTTTTCTTTCAAGAACAAGTTAGTTAACATGTTTTCAGTTTCTTGTGGGGAAAAAAGACTTCGTATATTAAGAAAAAATTGACAGAATATAAGCCCCGCCCACCCACCCCTCTCAATTGTAATGAACTTCTTATTCATCGTAAGCTGAAGGGTGGACTTTCGTTACAAAATCCTCATTTCTCTACAAGAAATTACCAAATGAAATATGCTTTTAAAAGGGTAGAATTTTCTAGAGAAATTTTGATGTTACAATTAAACTCCGCCCCTCGGTCTGATTAGGAATAAAAAACTTATCACAACTGAGATCCGTGTGGGTGGGTGGGGCTTAATCTTTGTGTTTTTTTCTTTACGTACATACGTTTCTTTCAACAATTTTTTTGCACAAAGAACAAGAGATAGTATAATAAAAAACATAGTGTCAATATATTATTCAATAATTGTGAACTTTAGTTCTAATGTAAGCCACCACGTAGAATAAATTTGTACCTGCTTTCTCGTTTTTTTTTCGAAAACTGAAAAAATGAAAAACTTAAAAATGTAAAAATTCAAAATTCAAACCTCTGAAATTTCACATCGAAAAACTACAAAAATTGAAACGTCATAAAGTTGAAAAATAGGAAAACTGGAAAATTCAAAATAAAAACTCGAACAGATCGCAGAATTATAGAAAATAAAAACAAAAAATTGAAAAATTGCAAATGAAAAAATTGACGAAACGAAAAATTGAAAAATTCTAAAAATAGAGGAAATAAAAAACTGAAACGAAAAATTGCAAATGGAAAAATTAAAAATCGAAAACTCGAGAAACCCAACTGAAAAATTCAAAAGTTGAAATTTCGAAAAATTTGAAATCGAAAAAATGAAACAAAAAAATGAAAAATTGAAGAACTGAAAAATTCAAGTCAAAATGGCTGTTCAAAATAGCCCAAAATCTAAAAATTTCCACAAGTGAGCAAAAATGTTACAAAAATTAGTAGCCTTTGAGGAATATCAGAAGGGGAAAAAGTGTTTCAGCAAAATTTTCGTCCAATAAACAGCAAAAGGAGACGTTTTTTGAAAATCTGAATCCAAATAAGTTCAACTTATTGCCAGTATAAAACAATAAAAATAGTTTTTGTTACTTTCAGAAACGTCCCATTTATTTTGTCTGTAATTTACAAAGATTTACTTGATCCATTAAACGTTCATCCACCGAACCGTGTAACTCCGCGACTTAGTTTTATAACAAATTATGCAAGAAATTCCCGCAAAACTCAAGGAAGAGCTTCTCTCCGGCTTTTCTGGTTTCGGGCAAAAAACAGCGATTTGCTTCAATCAGTTAATTTGATTACGACTGAGTATTCAGGCAAAAAGCTCGACCACAGATCCGTTGCCTCTTTGTTTATCGACGCCTACTGCCAGGTACACCCACATGCAAAAGGGAGGTCGCTCATTAACTGACATGTCATATTCAGATCAATGTAACAGATAACAAAATTAAAGATCCTTTATCTACAACACGCCAGTTTTCTAAATGTCACTTAACCTTTTCGAACAACGCGAAACATGTTGGCGCAAATTCTCACTTAAATCAACTCAGCATCTGCCAATAGATTGCGCAAACAGCAAGAGTAATCTCGTTATGATTTATGCGGACGAAGAGTCCGATGCGTGCGGCATATCAATTTTATAAAATTCCTAGCCAGACGTAAACAGTCCCATTAACGACCAAGATTAACAACGCTCTTCTAAGTATTATGTAAAGTATTTACGTAAAGTTTGCTTTAATTAAATTTTGCAACAGCGGCAATTAGTTCCAGCCCATAAAACAATTTAGGTGTTACAACTGTGAGAAAAGATAACGGCGTAGGAAGTTTTTGAAAAGGCGGGAGGTTCGAACGAAACGCACCGAATTGGGTTCTCGTGATTGCGGTCTCGTAATTAAGGTAATAAAGGTTCTATTATGCCCTTCCGCGGCAGAACCAATTCATGATTTCTTAATTACGCTCTCACAGCGTTGTTGAATAATCTTATTTTGGAAAATCAGTTGTGTCCCGTAAATCCTGTTAACAGCTAGGGGAGAGCGATGTGTGCCGGAATTTAGACCTTATGTGGGAAACACATTCGCGCCAATTAAATTAAGAGGGTCTGGTGAGTAGGGGCGATGATTTGAAATACAGAACAGACGCTGCATGGGAAATGAAGATAATGTTGTAATAGAACGGGAAATAACAATAGAGTATCACGTTATCGAAAACGGCATCAAGAAGCGTAAAGAATTTTTTAATAACACAAAAAATTACAGATTTAGATTTTTCTAAAAATGTTCAAAAATGCTGACGCCTTTTTTATATTTAAACCCTAATTTAAACATTTTTTTGTTGCTTGATGAATATGTCCACATATAAGTAATAATAATAATTATACATGAACAAATATTTATATAAAATTGATTGAAGGTTATTTCTACAGAACTTCCCTCGGTCTTGAAATAACAGTCCGACAAGTGCTGCTTTTTTGAAATAGAAATTCGAACAATAATTTCCAAAAGGAATCCAAAAAACCTTAAAATCGTCTTCATTTAAAGAGAAAATGGCTAAATTATACAGAAATCTCTGTAGATTAAAAATTTGTCGTCATTTTGATTCTCCCCATTCCAAAAACCGAGAGAAGTGACAAAATACGAATTCAAAATCATTAAAAAATTTTCTAAAAATTGCGTTCTTCGTAGATTTACAATTTGATGTCATTTTTGTTCTATTCATTGAAATAATTTGAAAATGGTGAAAATATTTTCCAAAAATGGAAAAAAGGTTTGAATTGTCTATTCAAATGACAAAAAAAAAAATGCTGGGCTACTACACCGAGGAAATTAGAAGAATGTTATCCAAAAATTTTCCAAAAAAACGTTAAAAAGAGGGAAAAAAGGACTTAGTTATAGAGAATTTTTTGTAGATTAATATTTGAAGCTTACTTTGATTCTGATAATTACAAACACTAGAAGTGTCATAAGATTTTTCAAAATTTTTCAAAATAATTTCCAACAATTGTTAAAATGTCAGAGTTTTTCGTGGATTAATAAACTGATGTCATTTTTGGTCAACTCTTTGAAATAACGTAGAATATACTAAAAATATTTTCCAAAAATTTTCTAAGAAAAAAAGGTTTAAATTGCCTATTCAAAAGAAAAAAACAATAGACTGCTAGAAGATTTTTTCAAAGTATTGAATCTAAAGTAATATTCAAATTGTTTGCAAATGACCGAGAAAATTAGAACAATAATTTCCAAAAAAATCCAAAAAACGTTAAAATCATCTTCATTCAAAGGAAAAATTGCAAAATTATAGAGAAATCGTTATCTTGCTTCTGCCCACTCCGACAACCGAGAAAAGTGACAAAATACGTTTTCAAAATTATTAAAAAAATTTCCAAAAATTGTTAAAACGGCAGATATGTGAAAGGAAAAAATATTAATTTATAGAATTCGTGGATTGGGTTTCTCGCATTTTTTCGGTTTCTTGGGTTTCTCATATTTCTTGGATTTTTTGAAATCCTTGAGTTTCTTCGATTTCTTGGTTTTCTTGAGTTTTTGGGTTTTTTGAAATCCTTAGATTTCTTGAATTTCTTGGATTTTTTGGATTTCTTGGATCTCTTGGATCTTTTGGACCTCTTGGATTTCTCGGATCTCTTGGATTTCTTGGATTCTTGAAGCTCTTGAATATCTTGGAATTCTTGAGTTTGTTAGATTTCGTGAATTTTGGAATTATTGGATTTCTCGAATTTTTTCGGTTTCTTGTGCTTCTCAGATATCTTGTATTTTTTGAAATCCTTGGGTTTCTTAAAATTTCTGGATTTCTGGCATTTCTTGGATTCTTGGATCTCTTGCATCGCTTGGATCGCTTGGATCTCCTAGATGTCTTGGATATCTTGGATCGCTTGGATGTCTTCGCTCTCTTGGATTTTTTGGATTTCTTGAATTTCTTGGTTCTCTTCGATCTCTTGGATTTCTTGGATTTCTCGAATTTCATGGGTTTCTTGAATTCCTTGAATTTCTTGGATCTCTTGGATCTCTTGGATATCCTGGATTTCTTGGATGTTTTGTACTTCTTGGATTTCTTGGAGTTCTTGGATTTCTTGGATTCCTTGGTTCTCTTGGATCCTTGTATTTCTTGAGTTTCTTAGAATTCCTTGATTTTGGAATTATTGGACTTTTTAGGTTTCTTCGATTTCTTGGTTTTCTTGAGTTTTTGAGTTTCTTGAAATGCTTCGATTTCTTGAATTTCTTAGATTTTTTTGATCTCTTGAATTTCTTGGTTCTCTTGAATTTCTTGGATCTCTTGGATGTTTTGGATGTTTTGGATTCTTGAATTTCTTGGATTTCTTAGATTTATTGAGTTTCTTGGAGTTCTTGGTTTTCTTGGATTTCTTGGATTTCTTAGTTCTCTTGGATCCATGGATTTCTTGGATTTCTTGAGTTTCTTAGAATTCCTTGATTTTGGAATTATTGTATTTCTCGATTTTTTTCGGTTTCTTCGATTTCTTGGTTTTCTTGAGTTTTTGAGTTTCTTGAAATGCTTCGATTTCTTGAATTTCTTACATTTTTTGGATTTCTTGAATTTCTTAAAATTATTGAATTTCTTGGATATCTTGGATCTCTTGAATATCTTGGATCACTTACATCTCTTGGATTTCTTGGATTTCTTAAGTTTCTTAGGTTTCTTGAGTTTCTTGAGTTTTTGGGTTTCTTGTGGGTTTCTTGAAATCCTTCGATTTTTTAAATTTTTTAATTTTTTTGGATTTCTTAGATTTCTTGAATTCTTTGGGTTTCTTGGATATCTTCAGTTTCTCAAATTGCTTGAATTTCTTAGTTTCCTTAAATTTCTTAGATTTCGTGGATTTTGGAATTATTGGATTTCTTGAATTTTTTCGATTTCTTGGCTTTCTCGGATTTCTTGGCTTTATAAGTTTTTGGGTTTTTTGAAATCCTTGGTTTCCTTAAAATTCTTGAATTTCTTAAAATTCTTGAATTTCTTGGATTCTTGGATTTCTTGGATCGCTTGAATCGCTTGGATGTCTTGTATCTCTTTGATGTCTTGGATCTCTTGGATTTTTTGGATTTCTTGAATTCTTGGATTTTTCGAATTTTCTGCTATTCTTCGCTTTTGAAAAATGTTCAACAAAAAGGTTTAAATTGCTTATTCAAAAAAAAAACACTGGAATATTAGAACATTTCTTCAAATTAACGAATATGAAGTAATGTTAAAACTGTCTCTGCAAATGACCGAGAAAATTAGAAAAATAATTTCCAAAAACCCTAAAATCATCCTCATCCAGAGAAAAAGGACTAAATTATAGGGAAATCTTTGTAGATTCTGCCTATTCCAACAACCAAAATAGGGGCAAAATCCTTTTTCAAAATTTTTCAAAAAGGTTCTAAAATTTGTAAAAATGGTAGCTATGCAAAAGGAAAAAAATATTGATTTATAAAATTCTTCGTGGATTTACAATCTGAGGTCATTTCTGTTCTATTTCTTGGAATGAAAAATGAAGAAAATGATGAAAATATTTTCCAAAAATAAAAAAGCTATACATTATTTGTTCAAAAGAAAAAAATTCTAGCCTATTATAACATTTTTTTTAAAGTAACGAATCTGAAGTAATATTCAAATGAACGAGAAAATAAGAAAAATAATTTCCAAAAATTTTCCAAAAAACTTTAAAATTGCCTTCATTCGCAGGAAAAAAGAACTAAATTATAGAGAAATCTATGGAATATGCCCCATTCCAACAACAAAAGAAAAGTGGCAAAATATGTTTTCAAAATTTTTCAAAAATTTCCAAAAATTGTTAAAACGGCAGCCATGCGAAAGGAAAAAACACTGATTAATACAGACTTTTTCGCAGATTTACAATCTGGAATCATTTTGTTTTACTCCTTGAAAATATTTTCCAAAAATTTTCAAAAAGAAAGATTTAAATAGTCTATTAAAAAGAAAAAACGTTTAAAAAATGAAAAAAGGCCTTTGTTATAGGGAATTCTTTGTAGATTAATAATTTGACGTCATCTTGATTCTGTTAATTACAACTAGAAGTATAAAAATATTTTCCAAAATTTTCTGAAAAATTTCCAACGCCAGCTATGAAAAAGAACAAAAAAAAACTGGTTTGTGGAGAGTTTTTCGTGGATTAATAATCCGAGATCATTTTTGTTATACCCTTTGAAACATCGTAGAAAATAAGGAAAATATTTTTTCGAAAATTTTGAAAAAAAATCTAAAGTAATGTTCAAATTGTCTCTGCAAATGACCGAGAAAATTATAAAAATAGTTTCCAAAAATTTTCCAAAACACTTAAAATCGTCGTCATCCAAAGAAAAAGGACTAAATCACAAGGAAATCTTTATCTTTATTGTAGATAATAATTTCACGTCATTTTGAGTCTGCCTATTCCAATAACTAAAAAAATTGTTAAAATCGCAGCTGTGCGAAAGGTAAAAAATGCTGATTTATAAAATTCTTCCTGGATTTACAATCTGAGGTCATTTTTGTTCTATTCTTTGAAATAACTTAGAAAATGGTGAAAATATTTTCCAAAAATACATTGCTTCTTCAAATAGCATCAAAAAATTTTTCAAAGAACTTTAAAAAAAGACTTAGTTATAGAGAATTCTTCGTAGATTAATAACTTGACGTCATTTTGTTGTTTCTGTTAGTTACAACAACCTAAAAAAGTATTAAAATATATGTTTTCAAAATTTTCAAAAAAAAAATCCAAAAATTGTTAAAATGGCAGCTATACAAAAGGAAAGAAATACTGATTTATGGAGAGTTGTTCACGGATTAAAATTAAAGAGATTTAAATTGCCTATTAAAAAAACACTGGGCCACGGGAACATTTCTTTGAAATAACGAATTTGAAGTATATTCAAACTGTCTCTGCAAACGATCCAGAAATTTAGGAAAATGATTTCCAAAAAATTCCAGAAAACGTCAAAATGGTCTTCATTCAAAGCAAAAAAAGAACTAAGTTATGGAAAATTCTTTGTGGATTAATAATTTGACATCTGTTTGATTCTGCCCGTTCCAGCAACCGAGAAAGTGGCAAAATCTGTTCCAAAAATGTTTCAAAAAATTTCCAAAACGGTAACTATACGAAATGAATGAAACACTGATTTATAGAGAGTTTTTCGCATATTTACAATCTGCGGTCATATTTGTTATACTCCTTAAAATAGCCTAGAAAATGGTGAAAATATTTTCCAAAAATTTTTAAAAAAGTTCAAATTGCTTATTAAAAAAAAAACTTGGCTATTGGAACATTTCTTAAAAGTAACGAATCTGAAGTAATATTGAAACTATCTGCAAACGACCTAAAAAATTAAAAAATAATTTCCAAAATTTTTCCAAAAAACGTTAGAATAGTCTTCATTTAAAGGAAAAAAAAAGTCATAGACAATTCTTTGCAGATTAATAATTTGTTGTCAATTTGATTCTAGCCGTTCCAACAACCGAGAAAAGTGGCAAAATATGATCTTTTCAAAAGTTTGCAAAAAACTTATGCTTTTTAATGCTATAATAAATTTTGATCAATTTTTGACAGTTTTTGCTTACAATTTTACAGCTAATTACAGTCATCATTATATTTTGGCAACAATATTTCTAGATGATGTCATTAATATTTTGCAATAAATGAAAAGACATATTATGTGTTCAATAAATTTCCATTATGCACAGTAGAGTACACCACATGTATTCTACGACTTATTCACCGTCAGTTTAACATAATATTAGATTTTCCCCAAAATACCCCATTACTAGTCACTACCACCCTCCGCCACTGCTTGCGCCTCGAACAATCTGGCTCACCCCCCGAAGAATAACCTTCTCCACTGAAGATAATTGAAATGTAGTGCCGGACAGAGCCGCTTTGTGCCGCAAACGCTCCCCTTCATCTATATTTTACAGCTCATCCTTTATTCCGGTCTCTTTTTAATTCGATTGTGACAAAATTGATGTTTACCCGGCTCGCAAAGTCGCAAATCTTCGATCCTTTTCCAGCAGTTAACGGCGACAATCTCCATTTGCATTCGTTTTAATGCTGAGCATGCATCTGACATTTCGTTTCGCCCATTTAGTGACTAATGAGTTAAAAAGTGAGCAAGGCGAACTAAATTAGACTCCGATGGTAATCTATACGCTGATATTTATTGGAGGAGGTAATTATTGTTGTATTATGCCTACATTTGTACCAGTTGTCTTTGTGATTAATCTTATTTACATTTCATTTGAGACAATGTTAATAAGTTATTAAAGGCCTTGGCCTGGCGGTGGTTTAAATATAGAAACTGGTTGCGATTCTTGTTTATTAAAGTGTGCAGAAAGGTTATAATTACACCACCATTTTGATTGAGCTGAGATTTGGTATTTATTTATATGCGGATCGAGGCTGGGCTAAAATAAATTCACGACGCGTGAATGCGTCTAGAAAACAATAACTAAATAATTTTTGTTTAAACTTGTGTACAACGTCTATATTAATATTTATGGAAGACTTGACAGCGTTTAAAAATTTATCGGACACGTTTTAAAGTAAAACTCCAGCGTCATAAAATATGAATTGATAACCATCCTTTCATGTTAGTACGATGTACTGGACACGATAAAAATATAACGTACGATCGCTTTTCAAATTCACCGTTCACGTAAAGTCGTGGCGGAAAATAATAGTGCAAATTTCAAAGACTTGGTAAATTAAAAAAAAAAAAAACAGCAGTAAATAAGTACCTTCATGGTGGTTAATTTTCGTTATTAATTTCGAAGCTTAATCACCAGTGATTTAAATCTGTCTGGACGAATTCGCTTCGCATTTAACCAAAGGCATCAGCTTTTTATTATTTTTTATGTTGTTTCAATATCGTGAACAAAGGTTTCTTTGTTGCAAAGTAGCTAAAACATGCAGTAAACTGCAGCGAATGTTGCACCTAAATATGTCCCGTTGCATATTAAATGCACGCACTAAAGCTCTATTAACCAGATCGTAAATATCGTATCTAATCTGCAGTATATTTTGCTTAGCAAAGTTTCTCTCTAACAGTTTTCATTCTTAATTTCTGAGATATGTTCGCCTAGTTTGGAGTTCTTGATTTGAAAAAATGAGGCAATTGCCACTTTCATATTTTCTTGACGTGTCATGACCTCTAGAGAACGAAAAAAGTGGTCTCCCGTTTCCGTCTGTCTGTCGGTTTGTCTGTCCGTCTGGTGTCTGTATTCATTTTTATTAGACAAGTAATCTCCGAAACTACTGGACCGATTGTTATCACATATTTTCCATTTTTCAAAGCTTCGGTTTCTACATTTAATTTTAATCCTGTTACATTTAATTTCATTTTTTGATATTATAATTTTTCATTTTTCGCGTCTTCATTGTCTCAATTTTTATTTTTTTGACTTTTCAATTTTTTGTTTCCTTAATTTTCAAGTTCTTTACTTTTATTTTTCATTTTCCAAATTTTTTAATATTCATTTCCTTGACTTTATCCACAATTTTTCGTTTCGTTTCCTTTTTTTCGATATTTCTTCCGATTTTATTAATTTCCTTCGTTTATTTCATTCTTCAAATTTTTCGTTTTTCAATCCCTCGATTTTCCAAATTACAAAATTTTCAATTTTGCAATTTTAGGATCGATTTTGGAAAAACGGTTGCTGGTATCAAAAAACCGAGGCCGGATTTGCGTTCTAGAACTCGAAATCTACAAGAAAACGTATTTAGTTGAGTTTCGAAAATGTCAATATTTTTGCGAAATTTGAAGAAGGGGGGACTGTTAAAAAATGTTAATTTTAAGAGAGTTGTCTAAAAATTATGAAAAAATTCAGGGACGTAGATCTCGACAAGCTGATTCCAAAAATAATGCATGTTGATGGTCATGAAGCAACATTTTCAAAAAAATCGCTGCGAAATGCGAATTTTTGAAAATTTAAAAAATTTCGACATTTCAACGGTCGATTCTGGAAAAACGGTTGCACGTATTAAAAACCCGAGGCCGGATTTGAGTTCTAGAGCTCGAAATAAACAAGAAAATGTATTTAGTTGAGTTTCGAAAATGTCAAAATTTTTGCGAAATTTGAAAAAGGCGGACCATTCAAAAATTTCAATTTTAATAAAGTTGTCTAAAAATTATGAAAAAATTCAAGGACGTAGATCCCGACACGCTGATTCCAAAAATATAACATTTTGATGGTCACGATGCAACAATTTCGATATTTCATCCGTCGACTCTGGAAAAGCGGGTGCAGATATCAAAAAACCGAGGCCGGATTTGAGTTCTAGAGCTCGAAATCTACAAGAAAATGTATATAGTTGACTTTCGAAAATGTCAAAATTTTTGCGAAATTTGAAGAAAGGGGGGGACCGTTAAAAAATTTCAATTTTAAGAAAGTTGTCTAAAAATTATGTAAAAATTCAGGGACGTAATTCCCGACACGCTGATTCCAAAAATATTGCATGTTGATGGTTACGAAGCAACACTTCGAAAAAATCGCTGCGAAATGCGAATTTTTGAAAATATCAAAAATTTCGATATTTCAACGGTCGGTTTTGGAAAAACGGTTGGAAGTATCCAAAATCCGAGGCCAGATTTGAGTTCTACAGCTCGAAATCTACAAGAAAATGTATTTAGTTGAGTTTCGAAAATGTCAAAATTTTTGCGAAATTTGAAGAAGGGGGGATTAAAAAATTTCAATTTTAAAAAAGTTTTCTAAAAATTATGAAAAAATTCAGGGGCGTAGTTCTCGACACGCTGATTCCAAAAATAATGCATGTTGATGGTCACGAAGCAACATTTTCGAAAAAATCGCTGCGAAATGCGAATTTTTGAAAATTTCAAAAATTTCGATATTGCAACGATGGATTCTGGAAAAACGGTTGCAGGTATCGAAAAACAGCGGCCGGATTTGATTTCTAGAGCTCGAAATCTACAAGAAAATGTATTTAGTTCAGTTTCGAAAATGTCAAAATTTTTGCGAAATTTGAAGACCATTAAAAAATTTCAATTTTAAATAAGTTGTTTGAAAATTATGAGAAAATTCAGGGACATAGATCTCGACACGCTGATTCGAAAAATATAGCATGTTGATGGTCACGAAGCAACTTTTTCGAAAAAATCGCTGCGAAATACGAATTTTTGAAAATTTCAAAAATTTCGATATTTCAGCGGTCGATTCTGGAAAAACAGTTGCAGGTATCGAAAAACCGGGACCGGATTTCAGTTCTAGAGCTCAAAATCTACAAGAAAATGTATTTAGTTGAGTTTCCAATGCCAAAATTTTTGCGAATTTTGAAGAAAAAATTTCAATTTTAAAAAAGTTGTCTAAAAATTGTAAGAAAATTCAGGGACGTAAATCTCTACACGCTGACTCCAAAAATAATGCATGTTAATGGTCACGAAGTAACATTTTCGAAAAAATCGCTGCGAAACGCGAATTTTTGAAAATTTCAAAAATTTCGATATTTCAGCGGTCGATTCTGGAAAAACGATTGCAGGTATCGAAAAACCGGGACCGGATTTGAGTTCTAGAGCTCAAAATCTACAAGAAAATGTATTTAGTTGAGTTTCCAAAATGCCAAAATTTTTGCGAAATTTGAAGAAAAAATTTCAATTTTAAAAAAGTTGTCTAAATTATGTGTCTAAATTATGAAAAAATTCAGGGACGTAGATCTCGACACGCTGATTCCAAAAATATAGCATGTTGATGGTCACGAAGCAACTTTTTCGAAAAAATCGCTGTGAAATGCGAATTTTTGAAAATTTCAAAAATTTCGATATTTCATCGGTCGATTCTGGAAAAACGGTTGCAGATATCAAAAAACGGAGGCCGGATTTGAGTTCTAGACCTCGAAATCTTCAAGAAAATATATTTAGTTGAGTTTCGAAAATGTCAAAATTTTTGCGAAATTTTAAGACCATAAAAAAATTTCAATTTTAAAAAAGTTGTTTAAAAATTATAAAAACATTCAGGGATGTAGACCTCGACACGCTGCTTCCAAAAATAATGCATGTTGATGGTCACGAAGCAACGTTTACGAAAAAATCGCTGCGAAATGCGAGTTTTTGAAAATTTCAAAAATTTCGATATTTCAACGGTCGATTCTGGAAAAACGGTTGCAGGTATCAAAAAACCGAGGCCGGAATTGAGTTCTAGAGCTCAAAATCTACAAGGAAATGAATTTAGTTGAGATTCGAAAATGTCAAAATTTTTGCGAAATTTGAAGAAAGGGGGACCGTTAAAAAATTTCAATTTCAATAAAGTTGTCTAAAAATTAGGTACAAATTCAGGGACGTAGATCTCGACACGCTGATTCCAAAAATAATGCATGTTGATGGTCACGAAGCAACATTTTCGAAGAAATCGCTGTGTAATGCTAGTTTTAGAAAATTTCAAAAATTTCGATATTTCAACGCCACTGGATTTTACTGTACAGAGGTTATCAGGTAACAAAAATTGCAAAAAAATAAAATTTTTCGAAAAAGTGGCATTTATTTGGCTGCGTTTTGTAGGCGGAGGAAGTTCTATTGAAATAACTTTCGACCAATTTTTTTTAATATATAGAGTTTTTTTCAACAACAGGATAGTTAACATGTTTTCAGTTTCTTGTTTGGAAAAAAGACTTCGTATATTAAGAAAAAATGGACAAAATATAAGTCCCGCCCACCCACCGCTTCTCAATTGTAATGAACTTCTTATTCATCGTGAGCTGAAGGGTGGTGCTTAGTTACTGAATCCTTATTTCTCTACAAGAAATTACCATATGAAGTATGTTTTTAAAGGGGTAAAATTTTCTAGAGAAATTTTGATGTTACAAATAAACTCCGCCAGTCGGTCTGATTACGAATGAAACACTCATCACAATTCAGATCCGGTGGGTGGGTGGGGCTTAATTTTTTTTTTTTTTTATGTAGATAGTTTTCTTTCAACAATTTTTTGGCACAAAGAACAAAAGATATTATAATAATTTTGGACTGTACTTCTAATGCAAGCCATGTGGAATAACTTGTACCTACTTTCTCGTTTCTCTCGAAAAACTAAAGAAATGAAAAACTGAAAAATGTAAAAATTCAAAATCAAAACTCGTGTAATTTCAAAACGAAAAATTGAAAAAAAGTGAAATTGAAAAAACGAAAAATTATAATAATAAGAAAATAAAAAACTGAACCAAAACATTGCAAAAAAAATAGTTCTGTTGAAATAACCTTCGACCAATTTTTTTTTATTTTAACACATGCTGATTTGAACCCATCTTTGTATTTTGCACGTCGATGAATAATAATTTATAACGTGCCTAAATTACTCATATTGTTTAATTTTATTAAACTCGTAAATATAACGGATCACATGTCCCACATGTCGTGTAAATATTTATTGTTACACGTCACTAACTATGCAAAATTGCACATTTTACGATCATTCAGCTAGTAATTGTGTTGATGTTTGTGTTTCATGGACAGTAGTGACAATAGCGTTTCTAAATCGTCTTTTCGTTATCATAGCGAAGCCTAAAATATGACTAGTTACGAATTTATGCCCCTACATACATTAGAGTAAAACCAGCCCAGTATTATCGTGCGATTCCATCCTATTCACTCACATGAAGCACAATGAAAACCACGAGTACAAAGTTCGCTAATACCGTCAAAGCAAATTACTACTACCATTAGCTTATCAGCTCACATTAATGATAAATTAAAAACACAATTTCGTGTCGTACTGGAATTAGAAGCACAAAGGCGCATTTTTGTTCGGCTAAGTTTGCCTAATTTAAAATTCGTAAGAGGGAGTTAAGAGAAAAATCACGTTGTCCCCGCACAAAGGAAGCAAAAATCATGTTGTTTCATAGTTGAGTGGTGTGAATAGAGAATTCTTAAACTTTCCAACGCAACTGTTCTCACGATTTTCACTGAATTTCATGTATTCGTGATGATTTTATCTTTTAATAACAGGAGAGGATAAATCTTGATTTTGACTTATGACAAATTATCTTGGATGATATCCTGTGGAATGAAGGATCGTGCTCGACTTGGGCACTCGTATATACTTAGATATATCACACGCAGAGATAATTAAAAAAGTGAGAAAAGAAATTACAAAAATTGCTCGAAAATGCGAAATTTAACGCTCTGGTGAATCTGTTGATTTTGGAGCTAATAAGGAGCGGGCAAGATTTTATCGATGAGTCTGTTTTTTTCTTGATTGAGACAGATTTTCTTTCAATGGTGCACTATTTGTGTTTCTCATCGAAGCATTGAAGTGAATTTCCGACCTTTTCTCCAGTCGGCCAAAATTGTAGTTCAGTCTGTCCACAAAAATTTTGATGTACCAACTTCAGGAGTTCCGCAAGGGTCTGATCTTGGCCCATTACTCCTTTTCCTTTTCATTAATGATGTTACTGAAGTCATTTCATCTAACAAAGAGCTGTTCGCCGATGATTTAAAAATTCATCGTAGTATCACCTAGATTGGTGACGCTACCAGGAGAAACAAAACTAGTAAAAAGACCGGTCGAAGGTTATTTCAACAGAACTTGCCTCGCCTCTCAAGTGCAGCCAAATAAATCCCACCTATTCGAAAAAAAAAAATTTGTTGCAATTTTTGTTTTCTGATAACCTCCATAAAGTAAAATCCAGTGACGTAAATAACGGTCCCACAGCTTTTTTGACTTGAATTTTTCAGTTCTTCAATCTTTCATTTTTTTTGTTTTATTTTTTCGATTTCAATTTTTTCGAGTTTTCGATTTTTGAATTTTTCAATTTATAGATGTTGCAATTTTTCGAATCGAGTTTATCGAGTTTTCAATTTTTAATTTTTCCATCTCTAATTTTTCCGTTCAGTTTTTTATTTTCTTTGTTTTTACAATTTTTTAATTTTTCAATTTCACTTTTTTTCAATTTTCGTTTCGTCAATTTTTCCATTTGCCATTTTTCAATTTTTTGTTTTTCCAATTTTACAACTTCCGGACGTTGCAATTTTTAGATAGTGCAGTTTTTCGATTTGAAATTTCACGAGTTTTGAATTTTTAATTTTTGCATTTTTTAGTTGTTCATTTCTTCAGTTTTTCGAGAAAAACGAAGTCCAAAATTATTCAGTAATATATTGACACTATGTTTTTTGTTATATTTCTTGTTCTTTGTGCCAAAAAATTGTTGAAAGAAAACTATCTACGTAAAGAAAAAAAAGATTAAGCCTCACCCACCCACTCGGATCTCAATTGGGATGAGTTTTTCATTCCTAGTCGGACCGAGGGGCGGAGTTTAATTGTAACATCAAAATTTCTCTAAAAAATTCTACCCTTTTAAAAACATATTTCTTATGGTAATTTCTTGAAGAAAAATGAGGATTTTGTAACTACGCTCCACTCTTCAACTCACGATGAATAAAAAATTCATCACAATTGAGAAGGGGTGGGTGGGCGGGGCTTATATTTTGTCGATTTTTTTAAAGATACGAAGTCTTTTTTTCCCAAGAAGAAACTTAAAACATGTAGTTGAAAGAAAACTCTATACATATATTAAAAAAAAAACAAAGATGAAATACAAAAAATACCTACAAAATCGAAAAAACGAAATATGGTAAATTCGAACTACTGGAAATTAAAAAATCGGCTCACGATGAATAAATAAAAAAAAAATCACAATCGAGGGGGGTGGGTGGGCGGAGCTTATATTTTCTACATTTTTTGTTAATATACGAAGTCTTCTTTTCCCAATAAGAAACTAAAAACGTACTAATTATCGTGTTGTTAAAAAAAACTATGTGTAATAAATAAAGTCCATATCTCAATTGTGATGAATTTTTTATTCGTTGTCAGACCGAGGGGCGGAGCATAATTACAAAATACATATTTCCCTACATAACTTTCAACATGTTTTAAGTTTTTTGTTGTCGAAAGAAGACTATTCCATGTATATTAAGAAGAAAGAACAAAATATAAGCCCCACCCTATCTCAGTTATAATGATTTCTTTTATTCGTTGTCAGGTCGAGCGGCGAAGTTTAATTGCAAAATCCATATTTCTTTACAAAATTTTACTCTTTAATTAAAAACATATTTCATACGGTAATTTCTTGTAGAGAAATGAGGATTTTGTAACTAAGCTCTACCTTTCAGCTCATGATGAATAAAGCATTCATCACAATTGAGAAGGGGTGGGTGGGCGGGGCTTATATTTTGTTCATTTTTTCTTAATGTACGAATTCTTTTTTCCCAACAAGAAACTGAAAACTTGTTAACTATTCTGTTGTTGGAAGAAAACTCTATATATTAAAAAACATCGGTCGAAGGTTATTTCAATAGAACTTCCTTCGCCTCTAAAGCGCAGCCAAATAAATCCCAGTTTTTCCAAAAATTTTATTTTTTTTGTAATTGTCGTTTTCTGATAACCTCTATACAGTAAAATCCAGTGGCATAAATAACGGTCCCACAGTTTTTTTGACTTGAATTTTTCAGTTCTTGGATCTTTCATTTTTTGTTTTATTTTTTCGATTTCAAATTTTTCGAGTTTTCTACTTTTCAATTTTTCATTTTATAGATTTTGCAATTTATCGAATTGAGTTTCTCGAGTTTTGAATTTTTAATTTTTCCATTTGCAATTTTTCGGTTCATTTTTTTATTTTCTTTATTTTACAATTTTTCAATTTTTCACTGTTCCGATTTTATAATTTTTTTTTCAATTTCCCTTTTTTCTATTTTTCGATCCGTCAATTTTTCCATTTGCAATTTTTCAGTTTTTTGTTTTTCGTTTCCACAATTTGACAATTTCTCTTCGAGCTTTTATTTTGCATTTTCCAGTTTTCCGATTTTCCAACTTTCGAACGTTTCAATGTTTAGACTTTGCAGTTTTTCAATTTGAAATTTCACGAGTTTGAATTTTGAATATTTACATTTGTCAGTTTTTCATTTCTTTAGTTTTTCGAGAAAAGAAATACAGTCCATTATATTTTGTACAATTTTCCTTTTAAAAACATGTTTCTTATGGTAATTTCTTGAAGAAAAATGAGGATTTTGTAACTACGCTCCACCCTTCAACTCACGATGAATAAAAAATTCATCACAATTGAGAAGGGGTGGGTGGGCGGGGCTTATATTTTGTCCATTTTTTCTTAATATGCGAAGGCTTTTTCCCAACAAGAAATTGGAAACATGTTAATTATTCTGTTGTTGAAAGAAAACTCTATATATTAAAAAAAATGGGTCGAAGGTTATTTCAATAGAAGTTAATTCCCCTCTGAAGTGCAGCCAAATAAATCCCACTTTTTCGAAAAATTGTATTTTTTTTTGCAATTTTTTTTCTGATTACTGCTGCAAAGTAAAATCCAGTGGTGTAAATATATAAGGTAAAATCCAGAGTCCCACAGCTCTTTTGACTTGAATTTTTCAGTTCTTCAATCTTTCATTTTTTCGATTTTAAATTTTTCGGTTTCAATTTTTGAATTTTTCAATTTTAACATTTTGCGATTTTTCGAGTTGAGTTTCTGGAGTTTCCAATTTTTAATTTTTCCACTTACAGTTTTTCGGTCCAGTTTTTTATTTTCTTTATTTTTACAATTTTTCAATTTTTCAGTGTTCCGATTTTATAATTTTTTTTCAACTTCACTTTTTTTCAATTTTTCGTTTCGTCAATTTTTCCATTTGCAATTTTTCAATTTTTTGGTTTTCTTTTTTCCAATTCTGCGATCTCTTCGAGTTTTCATTTTGAATTTTCCAGTTTTCCGATTTTCCAACTTTCGTACGTTTCAATTTTTGAATTTTGCTGATTTTTGTAATATCTCTTGTTCTTTGTACCAAAAAATTGTTGAAAGAAAACTAGTTACGTAAAGAAAAAAAAGATTAAGCCCCACCCACCCACCCGGATCTCAATTGGGATGAGTTTGTCACTCCTAGTCAGACCGAGGGGCGGAGTTTAATTGTAATATCAAAATTTCTTTAGAAAATTCTACCCTTTTAAAAACATATTTCATATGGTAATTTCTTGTAGAGAAATGAGGATTTTGTAACTAAGCTTTACCCTTCAACTCACGATGAATAAAAAATTCATCACAATCGAGAAGGGGTGGGTGGGCGGGGCTTATATTTTGTCCATTTTTTCCTTAATATGCGAAGGCTTTTTCCCAACAAGGAATTGAAAACATGTTAATTATTCTGTTGTTGAAAGAAAATTCTATATATTAAAAGAAATTGGTCGAAGGTTATTTCAATAGAAGTTAATTCCCCTCTGAAGTGCAGCCAAATAAATCCCACTTTTTCGAAAAATTTAATTTTTTTTTGCAATTTTTTTTCTGATTACTTCTGCAAAGTAAAATCCAGTGGCGTAAATATATAAAGTAAAATCCAGAGTCGCACAGCTCTTTTGACTTGAATTTTTCAGTTCTTCAATCTTTCATTTTTTCGATGTTAAATTTTTCGAGTTTTCAAATTTTGAATTTTTCAATTTATACATTTTGCGATTTTTCGACTTGAGTTTCTGGAGTTTCTAATTTTTAATTTTTCCATTTGCAGTTTTTCGGTTCAGTTTTTATTTTCTTTATTTTTACAATTTTTGAATTTTTCAGCCGATTTTATCTTTTTTTTTTTTCAACTTAACATTGTTTTAATTTTTCGTTTCGTCTATTTTTCCATTTGCAATTTTTCAATTTTTTGGTTTTATTTATTACAATTCTGCGATCTCTTCAAGTTTTCATTTTGAATTTTCCAGTTTTCCGATTTTCCAACTTTCGACAGTTTAAATTTTTTGATTTCGCAGTTTTTCGATTTGAAATTTTACGAGTTCTGAATTTTGAATTTTTACATTTTTCAGTTTTTCATTTCTTCATTTTTTCGAGAAAATCGAGAAAGTAGATACAAATTATTCTACGTGACTTACATTGGAAGTACAGTTCAAAATTATTGAATTATATATTGACACTATGTTTTTTTATAATATCTCTTGTTCTTTGTGCCAAAAAATTGTTGAAAGAAAACTATCAACAGGAAGAAAAAAAAAGATTAAACCCCACCCATCCACCCGGATTTCAATTGGACTGAGGGGCGGAGTTTAATTGTAAAATTTCTCTAGAAAATTCTACCCTTTTAAGAACATACTTCAAACGGTAATGAGGATTTTGTAATTAAGCTCCACCCCTCAACTCACGTTGAATAAAAAATGCATCACAATTGAGAAGAGGTGGGTGGGCGGAGCTTATATTTTGTCTATTTTTTTAAAGATCCGAAGTCTTTTTTCCCAACAAGAAACTGAAAACATGTTCTTGAAAGAAAACCGAATATATTAAAAAAACAGAGATCAAATACAATAAATAACTGCAAAATCGAAAAAACGAAATATTGTAAATTCGAAATAGGTACTGGAAATTAAAAAATCGGATAATTGAGAAATCCAAAAATTGCAAAATTGAAAAATTTGAAAATTGGAAAATCGAGGAATTGAAAAATGAAAAATTTGAAGAATGAAACAAACGACGGAAAAATGGTAAAATCGGAAGAAACATCGAAAAAAAAAAGGAAATGAAACGAAAATGTGAATAAAATCAGGAAAATGAAAATTAAAAAATCAGAAAATGAAAAACAAAAATAAAGAACTTGAAAATTGAGGATACAAAAAATTGAAAAGTCGAAAAATTAAAAATTGAGAAACTGAAGACGCGAAAAATGAAAAATTGTGATATCGAAAAATTGCAAAATTGAAAAATTTCAAAACGAAAAATTCAAGAAACGATAAACTGAAAAATCTGCAAGCGTGAAATTGAAAAATTGAAAAAATTAGGGTCGGTTTATGAAAAGCGAATTAAATATTGAATCCTCGATTAACTTAACATAGAATTAAAATATAGAATATGAGCCCTTGATTGGTTAAAACCTTGCACCTTGCATAGCAACGGACCTCAATTAAAATTAATCGCGATTAACTTTTCGCTTTCCATAAACCGGATCTTAAAGTTGCCAAAACGAAAAATGATGAAACCGAATAAAATTGGTTAAAAACAAATATAAATCCAAATTTTTCGAAAAATTATAAGATTTGATTTTGCGAATTTTATTTTTTATGATAGTTTTTTATGATTAGTTAAAGTAAAAATGTGTACGTAATGTTAACGTAAGTGTAAAGAAGCGTGTTTGGCGTACGTTCCAAATGAGCTTTTCCTTAACAAAATTTTGTGAAAAACGAAAAAATATAAGACGAAAACTTTCGAAAATCTGAAAATTGGAAATGAAGATCTTGAAAAATCGAAAAAAGGACAAATTGAAAAATGGAAAGATTAAAAATTGAAAAAGTGCGAACTATTCGAATCGAAATATTGAAAGAAATCGGAAAATCGAATAATTGAGAAATCCAAAAACTGCCAAATTGAAAAATTTAAGAATTGTAAAATCGAAAATTGAAAAATTGAATGAACGAAATATTATAAAATTGAATTAAACATTGAACAAACAAAGGAAATGAAGAAACGGGGAACGAGAAAATGAAAATAACAAAATCGGGAAAATGAAAGATAAAAATCAAGAAAAAATTGAAAAATCGAAAAATTAAAAATTGAGAAACTGAAAAATCGATAAAATGAAAAACTGTAATGTCGAAAAATTGAAAAGTTGAAAAATTAAAGCTGAAGAATGAAAAATTATGAAACGCGAAAAACTGAAAAAACACGAAAAACGAAAAATTGAGATATCATAAAATTGTAAAATCGAAGAAGCAAGAACGAAAAATTATTATATTATTATATGTTCTTGGAGTGTATGTCATTTTCCAAAATCAGTCTTTTCTTGGCAAATAGTAGCTCCACCCACCCACCCTCTACTTTCTTAGAAGATTTATCATTTGTCAAAATCAGTCTTACCTTAACAAATACCACTACGGCCCACCCACCTTCTATTTTCTTAAAGTCTACGTCGTTTTCAAAAATCAGTCTTATCTTGGCAAATAATAACACAGTGCGGCGGCGCACCATCTTGCATATCCCCAATTCCAATAATTAATAAGGACAAATCTTTGATAATTCAGAAAGTGCATTTCTAAGAAAATGAAGATCTAGATTACCTTCACCACGGAAAATATTCAGACTTCGCTTATAACCGTTGACTCTAGTGAACGTCTCGGACTTTTAGGTAGATACCGTTCGTTCTTTCTCCTCAAGAATGCAGCTAAAGTACATACGTATCAAATTAATTCTTCAATGTTAAGTAAATTTTAAATATTGAATAGCGTTCCCGGTTGCAGTACTGTGGTGATTTCAGCGAAATGAGCAAAGAGAATCGCTTCCAAGAAGCTTTTTACGTCCTTTTAACGGTAGAAAGTCGACATTGCCTCATCAACAGCTGCTTGAATAACCGAACCGTCGTTTTTGGAGACATTTAATACTTTTGGTCGTTCCACAACTGAATGCATCAACTTTTGCTCAACGTTCGTCGAGTTTTCTGGTCGCCATTCTTCCAATTTCCACCTAATCCGTGCTACCCCGGTTTCAATTTCGCATCACTGCATTTTGTTAAAATGATCTCTACAATATCCACTCGGTCGTTTGAAGTACCACCCCATAGCGAGCAAACATGCAATTTAATTACATTTAAATTGTCCGTGGCATAGGTAACTTCATTTATTAACTTTCCTGGAAATCCAGGATCGCTGAAACAGCCAGCCGGGGCTAGATTTTTCCCGGAATTACCCGGACGGGCTAGATCATTGTCCCACTTTGAATAATTTTCAGCTATGATTAAATTACGCTAGGAATTGTTTCCATTTTTGTGATAATGATAAGCTCAGAACCAATCAAAAGTGGTCACAAATGTTGCATTTACACAATGAACTATCTTGTCAAGCATTTCTCAAAGCCATAATTCCTGATATTACGTTATTCAAAAGATAACAGCCATCGACGCACAACATGATTTCAAATTTAATGATGCACGTCCATTTGTAAATGAATATGTCAGGAAATGCTTTATGAAATATTTAATGTGCATTACCATTACCGTAACGCGTTTTCGGTCAGCGTTAAAGCCTAGTTTCCATCAAATAATACACGAACACACCTTCGATTGGTATGTTTAGAATTCAGTTTTTCTCCTTATTGTTATGCACATCCTCCTTCCCTCGTCCTTCGGACAAATTTTTATGACTTTATTAAAACTAGATAACTCAGTCATTAACATTAAAATGTTTGGAATTTCTAATAAGCACCTACGTCGCATAACGCAGCTCATTATGGTCGGAATACGCAACACAAACGGAAAAAATATTGAAAAAATGTCTATAAAACAATAATACAACGCTGTCATGCAGAAACATTTACGCAATGAAACTATATATACAAAGGCAATAAGTTTTTTGCAAGTGAAACTTAATTAACTGAGTTTTGAATAATTTTTGCATAAATTATAGCTCGATGATAATAAAAATTGCTACTTAGCTTTTTAAATGCATTGCAGAAACGATTAATATACATTAATATATCTGTTTTCAAACTCCTGTTGCTATTTTATGTTTATTAAGATCTGGGAAGGGAAAATTGAACAGAATGATTAAAACGCAACTGCGTTTCAAACCTTGTTAATCTCAGATTCTGGATTATTTCTTGTTGTTCTGACCAGTTTCATATTAGTCGCTTTAAACTTTTAGATATATCGCTAGGTTTGCAACACACCACCCGAAAGAATTTCAATTTAGATAAAATTTAAAAACAATGAACACCATCTAGAAATGTTACACATTTATATGAAATCTATTATTTTCAGGTTTTCAGCAGGTCTGCACTGAAAAATTCTAATCGTTCGATAATATCCAGAAAATCAGTGTAGTATGATGCGATTAGCGATATTTCCTCAATTTTATACTTGACTTGTTTTCAAACAAAGATTAATATATAGTATTAGTACATTAAAGGAAAGATCTCGATTCGCGATCTACAAAGAAAACGCTTTTTATGATTTTTGTTAATTAATTAAATTCGGCCGAAATATACTGAAGTCCGACTGAAAAAACGTATTGTTTCGCAGAAAATGTTATTTTTGTGCTAAATCGATGATACCAGACCGTGAGAGAAAAACACTTCGCAGCTGTTGCACATACTTTATCAATATGTCAAAAGTATATTTTTCTGATTAAAATAAGAACCGCGGTATAAGAATACCCACAAAGTTAGCAGTGGCGTATCAAAGAAAATGGTAACTATGTTAAACAGCTCAATGGTGTGAAAACACGATTACATGTTAATTAGTAGCTACTGAATTAGTTCCATTGTGCCGAAATTTTATTAATAAGTTTTAACAACAAAAATAAAAATGGGACGCTTAATTTCGCTTCAATTTTATGCACAAAATGAAATCAATTTGGTAGGTGATTTTTTATACGAGTAGATAAATAAATTCAGTACACTGTGATTGCACAACTGAAAATTCACGAGTTTATGTTAATGTATACGATAATGTGAACAAACAACAGTGTGATTTGTTGTAAAACGAGTACCAGGGATTTTTTTAGGCGGTCATTCGGAAACGTATCAGATTTAATCCAGAAAGTCTCGGATTACTTGCAGTTTGATAAAGTAAAAATGAGTAATCAAGGACTACCTATGTAGATTTATTTTCGAATAATTTATTCAGTGTGTTGTAAAATTACAATAAATTCAAATCCATCACCGAGTTTTTTCTGAGCTGCCTTTTCTTTATTGATGTAAAGTGTTGGTAGATAAGCATCGGTTGGTCAAAGCATGAAGAAAGCGTTCTTTATTGAGGTAATTGAGGCTGAAGCTTGGACATGCTTTACTTACAAATAAACATTGTAGTTTTTTTATACACTTTGCGTTTTATAACTTTACAACATTGTTATAATTAATCTTTGTCGTGGACGCAAAATAGACTCTTTCATAAATCAAAATATATACGTCGACGCAGTAAACTCTTTTTCGTGACAGTGTAAGATAAGTAAGTGATGAACGGCATTACGTCATTAAAAAAAAACTGCCTACCTATATTTTCTTGTCTTCTTTCTGCTGTTGTGTAAATCTCAATGTCTTTCATTCCTACTTCTGAATGTTTTTCGGCCTGCCTGTTTTTCTGTCTTTGTATTGGTCTTTCTGTCTGCTTTTCTCTTCCTGTCGGTTTTTCTTGCTCTTGGTCTTTCTGCCTGTCTTCCTATCCATTATCATTCTTTCTCTCTATGTTTTTTGTCTTTCGGTCTTCCGCTTATTTTTTTTTTGTTTGTTTTCCTGTTTGATTTTCTGTTTTAGTATCGGGATTTTGTGTCTGTCATTTCCGTTATCCTTCCTTTCCTGTTTGTCTTCAGGATTTGAGGATAGTGATGTTCTGACGATTAAAGGATAATGGTGTTCTAACAATTTAAGGATTATGGTATACCTACTTACGATTTGATGATTATGATGTCCTGAGGATTTGAGGACTGTGGTGCTCTGAGGATTAGAGGATGTTGTGTTCTCGGGCTTATGGTGTTCTGATGATTTGAGGATTATGTTGTTCTGAGGATTATTGTGTTCTGAGGATTTGAGAATTGTGGTGTTCTGGGTTTTTGAGGATTATGTTGTTCTGAGGATTTGACGGATTGTGGTCCTCTGAGGATCTGTGGATTATTGTGTTCTCAGGATCTGAGAATTATGGTGTTCTGAGGATTTGAGGATTATGGTGTTCTGAGGATTTGAAGATTGTGATGTTCTGAGGATTAAAGTATTATGGTGTTCTGGATTTGAGGATTATGGTGTTCTGAGAATTTGAGAATTATGGTGTTCTGACGATTTGAGGATTACAGTGTTCTGAGGATTTCAGAATTGTGGTGTTTTCAGGTTTTGAGGATTATGGTGTTCTGAGGATTAGAGGATTATGGTGTTTTGAGGATTTGAGGATTATGGTGTTCTGAGAATTTAAGGAATATGGTGTTCTGAGGATTTGAGGTTTATGGCGTTCTCAGGATTTAAAGTTTATGGTTTCTGAGGATTTGAGGATTGTGGTGTTGTGAGGATTTGCGGATTATGGTATTCTCAGGATGTGATGATTATGATGTCCTGAGGATTTGCAGACTGTGATGTTCTGAGAATCGAAGAATTATGTTGTTCTGACGATTTGATGATTATGGTGTTTTGAAGATTTGAGGGTTGTGGTGTTCTGAGGATTTGAGGATTATGGTTTTCTGAGCATTAGAGCACTATGGGGTTCTGAGAATTTCAGTGTTATGGTGTTCTGAGAATTAACGGCTTATGTTGTTCTGAGGATTATTGTATTCTGAGGATTTGAGGATTGTGGTGTTCTGTGTGTTTGAGGTTTATGTTGTTCTGAGAATTTGGGGATTATGGTGTTCTAATGATCTTATAATTATAGCGTTTTGAGGATTTGAGGATTATGTTGTTCTGAGGATTTGGGGAGTATGACATTATAAGAGTAAAGGAATTATGGCGTTCTGAGGATTTGAGGATAAGGGCGTTCTGAGGATTTGAGGATTGTGTTGTTCTGAGGATTAGAGGATTACGGTGTTCCTCAGAGGGGAAGGGATTTTTGGGTCCTGAGGTTTTGAGGATTTAATGATTATGGATTTTTGAGGATTATGGTGTTCTGATGATTTGAGTATTGTGGTGTTCTGAGGATTTGAGGATTATGTTGTTTTGAGGATTTGATTATTATTGTGTTCTGAGGATTTGAGAATTGTGGTGTTCTGTGTGTTTGAGGATTATGTTGTTCTGAGGATTTGAGGATTGCGGTGCTCTGAGGATCTGTGGATTATTGTGTTCTCAGGATCTGAGAATTATGGTGTTCTGAAGATTTGAGGATTACAGATTTATGATGTTCTGAGTATTTGAGGGTTATGTTGTTTCGAGAATTTGAGGATTGTGTTGTTCTGAGGATTAGAGGATTATGGTGTTCCTCAGAGGGGAAGGGATTGTTGAGTCTTGCGGTTTTGAGGATTTAATGATTATGGATTTCTGAGGATTATGGTGTTCTGATGATTTGAGTATTATGGTGTTCTGAGGATTTGAGGATTATATTGTTCTGAGGATTTGAGGATTATTGTGTTCTGAGGATTTGAGAATGGTGGTGTTCTGTGTGTTTGAGGATTATGTTTTTCTCAGGATTTGAGGATTGCGGTGCTCTGAGGATCTGTGGATTATTGTGTTCTCAGGATCAGAGAATTATGGTGTTCTGAAAATTTGAGGATTACAGATTTATGATGTTCTGAGTATTTGAGGATTGTTGTGTTCTGAGGATTTGATGTTATGAGGAATAAACAATTATGGTGTTTTGAGGATTTGAGGATTATGTTCTGAGGATTTGAGGAATATGGTGTTTTGAGGATCTATGGATTAATGTGTTGTTTTGAGGATTAGACAACTACGGTGTTCTGAGGATTTGGGAATTTTTGGGTTCTGAGGTTTTGAGGATTGTGGTATTTTGACGATTCGAAGATTATGGTGTTTTGAGCATTTGGGGCTTATGATTCTCTGAGGCTTTAATGATTATACTGTTCTGAGGATCTGAGCATTATTGTGTTTTGGGGATTTGAGGATTGTGGTGTTCTGTGTGTTTGAGGTTTATGTTGTTCTGAGAATTTGAGGATCATGGTGCTCTGACGATTTGTGGATTATGGTGTCCTAAGGATCTTATAATTATGGCGTTTTGAGGATTTGAGGATTATGATGTTCTGACGATTGTGTTGTTCTGAGGATTTGAGGAGTATGACATTATAAGGGTTAAGGAATTATGGCGTTCTGAGGATTTGAGGATAAGGGTGTTCTGAGGATTTGAGGATTGTGTTGTTCTGAGGATTAGAGGATTACGGTGTTCCTCAGAGGGGAAGGGATTGTTGGGTCCTGAGGTTTTGAGGATTTAATGATTATGGATTTTTGAGGATTATGGTGTTCTGATGATTTGAGTGTTATGGTGGTCTGAGGATTTGAGGACTATGTTGTTCTGAGGATTTGAGGATTATTGTGTTCTGAGGATTTGAGAATTGTGGTGTTATGTGTGTTTGAGGATTATGTTGTTCTGAGGATTTGAGGATTGCGGTGCTCTGAGGATCTGTGGAGTATTGTGTTCTCAGGATCTGAGAATTATGGTGTTCTGAAGATTTGAGGATTACAGATTTATGATGTTCTGAGTATTTGAGGGTTATATTGTTTCGAGGATTTGAGGATTGTTGTGTTCTGAAGAATAAACAATTATGGTGTTCTGAGGATTTGAGGATTATGTTGTTCTGAGAATTTGAAGAATATCGTGCTTTGAGGATCTGTGGATTATGGTGTTGTTTTTAGGATTAGAGAATTACGGTGTTCTGAAGATTTTGGAATTTTTGGGTTCTGAGGTTTTGAGGATTGTAGTATTTTGACGGTTCGAAGATTATGATATTTTAATCATTTGGGGCTTATGGTTTTCTGAGGCTTTAATAATTATGGTGTTCTGAGGATCTGAGCATTATTGTGTTCTGAGGATTTGAGGATTGTGGTGCTCTGATGATCTGTGGATTATGGTGTTCTAAGGATCTTATAATTATGGCGTTTTGAGGATTTAAGGAGTATGACATTATAAGTGTTAAGGAATTATGGCGTTCTGAGGATTCGAGGATAAGGGCGTTCTGAGGATTTGAGGATTTTGTTGTTCTGAGAATTAGAGTATTACGGTGTTCTGAGGAGATCCTCAGAGGGGAAGGGATTGTTGGGTCCTGTGGTTTTGATGATTTGAGGATTGTTGTGTTCTGAGGATTTGAGGATTATGATGTTATGAGTAATAAACAATTATGGTGTTCTGAGGATTTGAGCAATATGTTGTTCTGAGGATTTGAGGAATATGGTACTTTGAGGATTTGTGGATTATGGTGTTGTTTTGAGGATTAGAGAACTACGGTGTTCTGAGGATTTGGGAATTTTTGGGTTCTGAGGTTTTGAGAATTGTGGTATTTTGACGGTTCGAAGATTATGGTGTATTGAGGATTTGGGGCTTTAGGTTTTCTGAGGATTTAATGATTATGGTGTTCTGAGGATTTGAGAATTATGGTGTTCTGAAGATTTGAGGATTATAGTGTTCTAAGGATTTGCAGGTTATGGTGTTTTGAGGATTATAGAATTATGGTGTTGTGAGGATTCGGGGATTATGGTGTAATGAAGATTTAAAGATTATAGTGTTCTAAGGGTTTGAGGATTATGGTCTTCTGAGGAATAGAGAATTATAGTGTTCTGAGGAATTTAGGATGGTTGTGTTTTGAGGATTTGAGAAGTGTGGCGTTCTGAGGATTTGAGAATAATGTTCTGAGGATTTGAGGATTATGCTGTTCTCAGGATTTGAGGATTATTGTGTTCTGAGGATTGTGGTGTTCTGAGGTTTCGATGATTATGAGGAATAAACAATTACGGTGTTCTGAGAATTTGATGATTATGGTGTTCTGAGGATTTGGGGATTGTGTTGTTTTGAGGATTAGAGGATTACGGTGTTGTGAGGATTTGAGTATTTTGACGTTATGAGGATTTGAGGATTATGGCATGCTGAGGATTTGATGATTATGGTGTTCTGAGGATTTAATGACTATGGTGTTCTGAAGATTTGAAGATCATGGTGTCCTGAGGATTTGGGATTGTTGTATTATGAGAACTTGAAGATTGTGGTGTTTTGAGGATTTGAGCATTGTGGTGTTCTGGGGATTAGAGAATTATTGTGTGTTGAGGATTTGGGGATTATTGTGTTTTGAGGATTTGAGGATTGTGGTGTTCTGAGGATTTGAAGATTATGTTGTTCTGAGGAGTTGAGGATTATGGTGTCCTGTGTGTTCGAAAATTATGATGTTCTGAGGATCTGGGAATTATGGTGTTCTGAGGATGTTTAAGGATTATGTTGTACTGAGGGTTTGAGGATTTTAGTGTTCTAAGAATTTGATGATTATGGTGTTCTGAGGATTTGAGGATTATGGTGTTCTGCCGATTTGTGTGTTTATGTCCTTCGGTCTTCTGCATATCTTTTTTGTTTATTTTTCTGTTTAATTTTTTGTTTTTGTATTGGCCGTTTGTCTCTGTCTTTTTCTCTATCTTTCTCTTCCTCTTTGTCTTCATATCCCTTATTATATCTCTCTGTCTATCCGTCTTTCTTTATATATTTCTTTTTACTGGCCACCTTAATATTATTTTTCTGTCTATTTTTCCATCTTTAGGTGTTTTTATCTTTCGGTTTGTCTGCCTATTTTTCTGTTTATGTTACAGCCTGTCATCCTGTCTGTCCTTTGGTCTACTTTTCTGTCTTTTTTATTTTTCCTATTTGTAAACTGTGTATCTTTCTCTCTGGCTTTCTATTCCTCTCACTTTCTTTTTCTTTCTGTCTATCTTTTTGTACTTCAGTCTTTCTGTCGATCTGTTTCTCTTTTCGTGTATTTTTTTCCGTCTCAGCTATTCTTTCTTTGTGTCGACCTTTCTGACTCTCTTTTACTCTATCTTTCACTCAGGTTTTTTGTTTTGTAAACTTTTTATCTGTTTTTCTATTTGTCCTCCTATCTGTCACCCTATCTTTCTATCTGGCGTTCTATTTGTTTCTCTCTCCTTGTGTGTTTTCCAGTCTGTCCTTTTGTCTTTCGTTCTTCTGCACATTTTCTGTTTGTTCTCCTGTTTCTTTTCTGATTTTGTATTTTGTCTTTTTCTCTACCTTTCTGTCCGTTTTTCTGTTTATTGGTCTTTTTGTCTGTATTTCTTCCCGTTATCTTGTCTGATTTTCTATATGTCTTACCCTACGTTTACTCTCTTTCTCTCTTTTCTGTTTTTCTGAGCGTCTTCCTGTCGGTTTTTCGATCTTTTGGTCTTGTTCTTTGTCGTTTTGCTATTGGGTCTTTTTATTTTGTGGTCTTTCTATCTGTCTTTCTGTTTGTCCTCCTATCTGTAATCCTGTCTATTTTTCTATCTGGCTTCCTATTTCTCTCTTTTTGTCTTTCGATCCTCTGCATATCTTTTTGTTGGTCTTTCTGCATGTTTTTCTGTATCTGTCTTTTTGTCTACTTCTCTTTGTATCGACCTTTTTAACTTTCTTTTTGTCTTTTATTTTTTGTTTTTGATCTTTCTGTCTTCCTATCCATCATCTTGTCTGCCTTGCTATTTGACTTTCAATCTATCTTTCTTTGTGTCTTTCCGTCTGTTTCAGTTTTCTGTTTGTCTATCTTTCGATCTTTCTGCCAGTCTTCTATCTTTCGATTTTTCTGTTTGTCTTCCTGTCTGTCATACTGTTTGCCTTTTTGTGTATTTTCTCCATGCCTTCTTTTCTTTCTTTGTGTCAATCTTTTTGACTACTTTTTAGTCTTTCTGTCGCTATTTTTCTTTTTTGATCTTTCTGTCTATCTTTCTTTCTACCTCCCTTTTCTGACTCTCTGAATGTCTTCCTGTTTAACTTTAAATCTTTTGGTCTTTTAATCTTTCGGCCTTTGTTCCTATTTTTCAGTTTGTGTTTCTGTATGTGATCTTGTTTGTCTCTTTGTTTATTTTTCTCCCCATTTATCTTTCCGTCGGTCTTTGTGTTTTCCTATTCATTTTCCTATCCGCCACCATGTCTGCCTTTATATGTGTCTTTTGAGCTGCCTTTCTCTCGTTTTTTTGTCGGGCTTTCTTTTCTGCCTTATTGTTTCTCAAAAAATATGTCAATAGTACAAATAAGTTTGAAGAAAACAATTTTTCAATTTTTTCCAGTTGCTGGTCAAACAGCAAAAATATCAAATTAAGCTGTTTTTTTTTTTAAACTGATGTTCTTAATGTCAACAATGTTACGAAAAAACTACTTTTTCAAATTCATTACTGATGTGTTGAGCTAAAAAAAAGTATATTGGAACCGAAAATGTAGTTTAATATTTTTCAATACTTGAAAGAGAAGCGTTTTCTTTACTAAACACGTAAGGGCATTTTTGAATATAAAATTATTTATTTTTTTAATTAAAACGCAAAAAAAGAATCGATTTTAACAGTCTATTCCATTTGTGTGTTAAAATTGTTGACGTATATTATATATAAAAAATTAACAAGAAATAAATTGTTAAATTTTTACGATTCGTATCTAAATACTTCATATTAATATATCTCAAAATATTTGTCGCCAAAAATGAAATAGATAAAGAAAAAATCAGTTCTCGAAAATATCCACATTTATTTTGGATAAATATTCTCTTTTTAAAAGAAAGATAAATTTTAGTAGAAATTAACAGTACGTCTTTGAATATGATTTTTAATATGAGTTTTATGTAAGAAAGTGGTTAAAAAACAAACTGTGCAACCAATATATATAGGTACGCGACAAATTGTCGTGCTTTGACAATTTGGTCCTGTTAATATTAGTTATTTTAGGACTTATTCTTAACAATTTCGTATAAATTTATTAATTTTAGCACCTCTCCCCAAAACGAAAACCGCGAAACGCCCGATTTCTCAACGTCGCCCAGCAGACCAATAAATAACCTCCTGCATCTTGCGATATGTCATTCCTCGCCACCGAAACCGCATTTTTGACATCGCAACGCAACCGTGAACTTTCTCCCGCCCAGGATTTATTTCAGTCACCGGAATCGATACCTCGCCGCCGCCATAAATTACGATCGCCGCTTTTATTTCCTTGTAGGAATCAATCCGCTCTCCGCCACTGGTGAAATTTATATTAATGCCGATCCCCGCGCGGCCTTGACAACGAGACGCACCACAAATAAAAAGTCAGATTGTATCTTATCCCACTCAAGGTCTGTAGGGTCCGCTGCCCCTCTGCCCGGATGCATAAGGGCCATTCTCGGAGAGCCGCTTCTTGCTTCTCTTTAGTTCCGCCAGCCCCGGCTTCATCGACTTTACTCACTGTCTGCGTGTGCGTATGTTGACAAAGTTGGAGAGCACAAAGGACTGCATGGAAGTGCAATTACTGGGGCTATGTACCGGTGACTCGTTGCGGGACTGAGAAACTATGTAATTGAGTGGTTTTACGGCGGGGAAGCCGAGGAGAAAAGTCGACAAAACGACGGTAATGACGGAGAACTAACGGAAGGTTGGCAACTCTGAATCTAAAATTGACTCGGCCAAGAAAATGTGTCCAAATAACGTCACCACGGTTAATTCATTACCAAGATTTCAGTATGTGAAGCATCATGGACATGGTCGCGTGACCTCAGGCGTTCCTCAAGGTTCAATTTTAGACCCCCTCCTGTTCGTGCTTTTACTGGCCATATCACCAAAAATATTAACTCTGAAGTTAAAATTTTTCCGGGTTTTTGTCTGTAAGTAGTTCATAGCTATCGTCAATGAAACCTATATTGTCAGGTTGTAATAATAAAAGTGACATTTCGTAGAATATTTATCACATTAGTAACACTGATAACACATAAAAACGACAGGAAGTTGATTTTAACAACTTTAAAATTTTCCAAGTCAAGGATTTATAATTTTCTATTGTCCCTCTGCAACTGAACTATCAATATCAAATGAAAAATGACATATTTTCCGGTATTACACAACAATGAATTTTTCAGGTGGCAAGCCACAGAGCTTACGTGGTTGACCAATGGATTTCACGTAAGTATGATTATTGATTGGCAGTTGTATGGCGCGCTCATTGTTTTAAATTTTATCTAAATTGCGTTTCTTTTCAACACCATATCAGAAAGCTGGCAATACATGTCACTGAAACAATGAACGTATTATAATAGCATTACTTCTGATTTTATTGCTTCTTTATCTAAAAATTAAGCGGATAAAACATGAAACGGGACGATTATGATTTCACAAGATGTTATGCTGTATGTGTGATACTCACAGACTTTTCGTTTTTAATATTGTTTCTTTTCATTTTTTTAGTTTTATTTCTTTTACTTTTTCTGTCTCTGACCGTTTCTAATATGTTCCATTCTTGGATGAAAATTTAAGTTAGGTTTAAACCCACAGGAAGATCAAAATCAGGATAAGAGGGCAGACTGGGAAAAGGACAGACAAAAAGTTGGATAAAACGGTAGTGAGAAAACCAGATAGGAAAATCCAGTCCAATTCAAAAGATAAAAACCGATAAAAGATCAAAAGAAAGACATACAGAAGAACAAAAAGATCGACAGAAAGTTTGACAATGTGTCTAACAGAAAGAAGGGAAGGAAAACAGATAGGGGGACCAACAGAAAAGAGATAGATAGAATGACATTCGGAAAAGCAGTAGAAAAAGAAAGATAGGCAGGACGACAGACGGAAAGGGCGAGACATAGAGTAAGAGACAAACGATAAACAGCCAGCCAGCACAGGCAGGAAGACAAATGAAAATTACAGAAAACAGATCTTTGCTGCAGTTTTTCAAAATTTTCTCTATTTTTCTATGTTTTTAACTTTTCCAATTTTTCCACATTTCAATCTTGCAAGTTTGCGAATTTTTAGTTTCTAGTTTTTTCGATTTTAACGTCGTCAATTTTCCATGTTTTCAATTTAAGATTTTTTAAAAATGTTTTGTCACTTTTAAATATTTTAAATTCTTCAGTTTCTCGATATTTCAATTTTGCTAATTTTTAGTTTTCCGAGTTACCAGTTTAAAATATTTCAGTTTACATTTTTTCGTTTCTTCAAATTTAGATAAGTAATTTTTTGACATTTTAATTTTACGAAATTTTGATTTGTCGTTTTACCAATTTTCGATTTTTAATTTATCTATTTGCAAGTTTTCGAGTCTTCAATTCAATAATTTAATTTTTCATTCATTTTCTATTTTCCAATCACATGCAATTTTCGGAATTTATAATCCTTCTAGATTCAGTTTTCTAATTTTATATGTTCCAACATTTTATTCAATTTTTTGGTTTAAATTTTTCAGTTTTACAAGTTTTCAATTGCAATTTTTCGGGTCTTTAATTTTATAATTTTGAAATTTTTCCGTTTTTCAATTTTACAATTTTGCAATTTTTCGAATTTTCAATTTTGCGTTTTTTCAATTTTTTTTTTATTTTTCAGTTTTTCAACTATTTTTTAATTTTTGAAATTCTTCCATTTTTCGATTTTTTAATTTTGAGACATTTTGAATTTTCGTTTCTTCAATTTTTAGTTTCTCAATTTTTCGTTTCTTCAATTTTTATTTTTCAAATTTTTCGATTTACAATTTTTTTTTTGTTGAAATTTTTCATTTTGCAATTTTTAGAAGTTTTCAGTTTTTCATTTTTTTAATTTCAGAATTTTTAAATCCTTCCATTTTTCGATTTTTCAATTTGAATTTTTTTAGTTTTCGACTTTTCAGTTTTGCAATTTACCGGTTTTTCAACTCTTTAATTATACAATTTTGAAATTCTAGCTTTTTTTAATTTTTCGATTTTTCAATTTTATTTATTCTCGATTTTCAATTTTTAAAAACTTTACAATTTTCAGGTCTTGGGTATTATTTTATTTTTTGTTCTTTTGATTTTTCATTGTGAAATTTATCGTTTTTTGTAAATCCTAGAAATTTTAACTTTTGGTTCGTTGGATTTTTCGAATTTTTTATTTTTGGATTTTTCATTTTATAATTTTTCTATAAGGAATTTCTAAATTTTCAAATTTTTGGTTTAAATTTTTCGAGTTTTAATTTTATAATTTTGAAATTTTTCCGTTTTTCAATTTTACAATTTTGCAGTTTTTCGAATTTTCACTTTTGCGTTTTTTCAATTTCTTTGAATTTTTCAGTTTTTCGATTATTTTTTAATTTCACAGTTTTTCAATTTTTAGACATTTTGAATTTTGGTTTTCTGAATTTTTAGTTTCTCAATTTTTCGTTTCTTCAATTTTTAGTTTTAAAATTTTTGATTTTTTTTTTTCAAGTTTCCCTTTGCCAGTTTTGTATTTTTTTAATTTTTCTGTTTACAATTTTTTAGTTAATTTTTTCATTCTGCAATTTTTCGAATTTTTGATTTTTCGAATTTTCATTTTGGTTTACGATTTTTCAATTTTTCATTTTTTTAATTTCAGAATTTTGAAATCCTTCCATTCTTCGATTTTTCAATTTGAATTTCGACTTTTCAGTTTTGCAGTTTATCGAAATTTCAGTTTGACCATTTTACAATTTTCCGATTTTTCAACTTTTTAATTAGGTATACAATTTTAAAATTCTAGCATTTTTAATTTCTTTTTCGATGTTTCAGTTTTACTTATTCTCGATTTTCAATTTTTAAAAAATTTCGAATTTTCAATTCTTTGATATTATTTTAATTTTTTTGTTTTTTTGTTTTTTCATTTTGAAATTTATGGTTTTTTCAATTCCTAGAAATTTTAAATTTTGGTTCTCTCGATTTTTCGAATTTTTAATTTTTCGATATTCAATTTTCGAATTTTATATTTTTGGGTTTTTCATTTTGTAATTTTCCGAGTTTTCAATTCCTCAATTTTTGGATTTTTCAATTTTCAGATATTTCCATTTTTCGATATTTCATTTCCCAATTTTTCAATTTCTAGATTTTCAATTTTTTGGTTTAAATTTTTCATTTTTACAAGTTTTCGATTGCAATTTTTCGGGTTTCTAACTTTATAATTTTTAAATTTTTCCGTTTTCCAATTTTCCAATTTTGATGTTTTTCGAATTTTTAATTTCCGTTTTTTAAATTTTTTTTTTATTTTTCAGTTTTTTGACTATTGTTCAATTTTTCGATTTTTCAATTTTCAGACATTTTGACTTTCGTTTTTTGAAATTTAGTTTCTCAATTTGTTGTTTCAATTTTTAGTTTAATTTTTTTTTCTTTTTTCTTTTTTCATTCTGCAATGTTTAGAATTTTTCATTGTTCAAAAATTCGTTTCGATTTACGATTTTTCAGTTTTTCATTTTTTTAATTTCAGAATTTTTAAATTCCCCCATTTTTCGATTTTTCCGTTTGAAATTTTTCACTGTTCGACTTTTCAGTTTTGGAATTTTCCGATTTTGCAACTCTTTAATTTTACAATTTTGACATTCTAGCATTTTTTAATTTTTCGATGTTTCAATTTTATTTATTCTCGATTTTCGATTTAAAAAAAATTTCGAATTTTCAATTCCTAGGTATTATTTTAATTTTTGTTCCTTTGATTTTGCATTTTGAAAATTTTCGAATTTTTAATTTTTCGAGATTCAATTTTACAATCTTGAAATTCTTCCATTTTTCAATTTTCCATTTTTCAAATATTTTGATTTTTTTTTTCAAAGTTAGTTTCTCAAATTTTTGTTTCTTCAATTTTTAGTTTAAAAAAATTTTTTTTCAAATTTTCCTTTATTCAGTTTTGTATTTCTTTAATTTTCCGATTTACAATTTTTTGGGTTCAATTTTTTTCATTCTGCAATGTTTAGAATTTCTGATTTTTCGAATTTTCGTTTTGATTTAAGATTTTTCAGTTTTTCATTTTTTTAATTTCAGAGGTTTTATCGATTTTTCCGTTTGAAATTTTTTAGTGTTCGACTTTTCAGTTTCGCAATTTTCCGATTTTTCAACTTTTTAATTTTACAATTTTCATATTCTAGCATTTTTTAATTTTTCGATGTTTCGATTTTATTTATTCTCGATTTTCAATTTTTAAAAAATTTCGAATTTTCAATTCTTAGATATTATATATTTTAATTTTTTGTTTTTTTAATTTTCCATTTTTAAATTTTTCGTTTTTTCAGTTCCTAGAAATCGAAAACTTGTAAAAATGAAAAATTGAAACCAAAAAATTAAAAATCTAGAAATTGCTTCTTGAAAAACTGGGAAACGGAGTATCGAAAAATGGAAATATCTGAAAATTGAAAAATTGAAAAATTGAAAACTCGGAAAATTACAAAATGAAAAGTACCCGAAAATACAAAATTCGAAAATTGAACCTCGAAAAATTAAAAATTCGAAAAATCGAAAGAACAAAATTTCAATTTTTCGAATTTTTAATTTTTCGAGATTCAATTTTCGGATTTTTTAATTTTGGATTTTTCATTTTGTAATTTTCCGAGTTTTCAATTTTTCCTTTCCTCAATATTTTTCAATTTTTCAATAAGGAATTTTTAGATTTTCAATTTTTTGGTTTTAAATTTTACAAATTTTCCGTTTTTCAATTTCTCAGTTTGGAGTTTTTCGAATTTTCATTTTCCGATTTTACAATTTTTTAATCTTTTAGCTTTTCGATTTTTGATTCAATTTTACAGTTTTGAAATTCTTCAATATTTTCCTATTTTGAATTTTCGTTTTTTCAATTCCTAAATTTTTCAATTTTTAGTTTCTCAATTTTTCGTCTCATCAATTTATTGTTTTAAAATTTTTGATTTTTAAAATTTTTTAAGTTTTAGTGTTTTTATTTTTATATTTTTTTAATTTTTCGTTATACAATTTTTAGAACATATAATGTTTCGATTTCAATTTTTTCATTTTGCAATTCTTTGAATTTTTTTTTTTTTGAAATTTCGGTTTGAATTTTTTTAATTTACGATTTTTTATTTTTTCAATTTTTTGTGAGAATTTTGAAATTTCTCCAGAAAATAGAAAAGAAAGCAGGTAGATGAAAAGGCCAAATTACAAAAAGATGGACAGAAGGATAGAGAAAAAAACAAACAGAATGACATATTGAAAGGTAGTAAAGAAAGAAAGACAAACAGACAGAACTAATTGGAAAAATATATAGAAAAGGCAAAAAGAAATAGGGCAAGCCAACAGAGGATAAACAACAAGACAAACAGAATGACGGAAAGGCCTATAGAAACACCAAAATTTAAACAGAAAGAACAACAGAGCAGAAAAGCAGTAAGAGAAAAATAATGTTATTCAGAAAATCGGTAAAGAAAAAGATAGAAACACAAATGAAAAAAAACAGAAAATGAGGCATATCAAAAGCCCGAAAGACAAAAAGATGAACAGAAGGATAGAGGAAAAACAGACAGAATGTCATTTTGAAAGGCACGAAAGAAGGAAAGACAAACAGACAGAAAACAAATTAGAAAAATAGACAGAAAAACAGATAGCAAGAAAAAGAGACAGGAGTGTAGGCAGGAAGACAAATATAAACACAGACCAGAAGATAAACAAGAAGACAAACACAAAGACGGAAAGGCCGATAGAAACACCAAAAGACAAACTGAAAGATCAACAGAGAGACAGGTAACCAAAACAAATATTGAGACAGGCAGAAAAGTACACAGAAAAACAGACAAGACGATAAACAAGAAGATAGACAGAAATACAAAACAAATATATAGAAAGACTGAAAAATAAAAATACAAACAGAAAGAAATAGCCGGGATAAGACCACAGACAGAAAGACATACGGAAAGCCTGACAAAATGTCTAACAGAAAGACAGACAGGAAAACAATCAGGGAGACCGGCGGAAATGCAGAGAGAGAAAAAATAGACAGAACGACAAACAGGAAGGTACACAGAAAGAGAGACAGGAGTGTAGGCAGGAAGACAAATGAAAGAATAGAAAACGAGGGCGTTATATAAGTGCCGAAAGACAAAAAGGGATAGAAGGGATAGAGGGAGAAACAGACAGAATGACATATAGAAAGACATTAAAGAAAGAAAGACAGTTAGACAGAAACCCAGTTAGAAGAATAGACAGCAAGGTAGACAGAAAGAGAAAAAAGCAGACAGGAAGACAAACAGAAGAACGGAAAGGCCGATAGAAACACCAAAAGACAAACAGAAAGAACGACAGAGAGACATAAAAGCAAACAGATAGCGACAGGCAGAAACATAAACAGAAAAACAAAAATACAAACAGAAAGAAATAGCTGGAGAAGACGACAGACAGAAAAACGAACGGAAAGGCTGATAGAAAGTCTAACAGGAAGACAGAGAGGAGAACATAGAGGGAAGAGACAGACCGACAAACAGAAAAATAGACAGGATGACAGACAGGAAGACAAATGAAAAAACAGAAGAAGTGGACATAAGAATACAGGGAAAAACAGACAGAATGACATAGAGCAACGTGAAAGAGAGAAAGGCACACAAAAAAATACACAAAAAGACAAATAGAAATATAAAAAAACAGACCGGACAAGGCAACAGATACGACGACAAACAGAAAGAAAAGAAAAATCGACACAGACGTTTTCGAAAAAATTAGTAACACCCGAACTAGAGATGAAAATGTTGAGATTGTATCAAATTTGACGTTGGATAGCAAATACAGTATTACTTTATCGTTAGTGCTAACTTTTTTCTGTCTTATTTCCCATTTGTTGCTTAACACTCGCACTCTATAACCCGAAGATATTGACGGTAGATAGTGGTGAAAGCCAAAAGTGATAAACTATAGTTTATCACCAAAACAGAACATTAATTGAGCATATAAATTTCATAATTTTAAAATTGATGAATGTGTATTAGTTGGCATTCTCTATTTTTATAAAAATCACAAAACACTTCGTCAGTATTTTGCTAATTTTATCACGAATTGATACTAAATATGTGTTTCTTTTTCTGAAGCAGGGGAGAACCGAGTAATATTTTTCCTATTAAAAACTTTTTTATTATACTTATTTGAGGACAAAAAATTACATTTTTTTTAATTTATTTCACTTGTCACTTAGGTTTTACCATCATCCTGGCTACTTTCAAATTGTAGGGTCCACGGAACGTATTCCAGAACATCACAGTATACGATTCTAAAGTACTTTTCTCCTTGAGATATTTACCAGTTAAGTGACTCAACACACAGTTATTGTACCACCAACCAGCACCTACAAGCAAAACCACAAAACTCAAAACACAATATCTAATTTTACTACAATTCCACAACTCACTTCTATAAACCGCACAATTTCCATCCCTCCACTGATCGTTATCCCTGTCCGTCGTGGTAAATTTCATCCCTCCGTGCGACCACAACGCTTCTCCAGCAGAACCACTGTACTTCCCCAAAGTTCTCATTATGTAGTCCTCGTCTTCGCTCCCAACGCTGAAAGCGTCATACCGGGCGTAAACTTTCTTCGAATCCCAGTCCTCTAGCTCTATCAAAAGCTGGTTCCTTTCGTAGCCTACCAATTTTCCAAAATCAAGTCAACTGTCAAGCGAAAGTCTCAGAAATACCGACCTGTCAGGTAATGGAGATACTCCAACCCCAGCCAGAATTCGTTGTAGAGGTTGCCAAAACCACTCTTGTAGTCTTTCCACTTTCGGAAAAAGTCCTGGTCCCCGTTGAACCTGTTCATGAAGTAGGTCCATCCACCACCGTGGCTGTCCATGTTGCAAAGAACCATAAACGGTTTTGGGGCAAATTCTGGTTGGATGATGTAGACACCAGAGACGGAGTTACCATTGTCTTGAATTTCTTTACAGTGTTTCGGGAAATATTTTGTCGTTTTGATACTATATACACCATCGACCTGACAAAGGGGCAAGTAAATTATCTTCAGTGTTTAAGAAACTTTCCGTTGGTTGCAAATTTTATCTTATTTCTTATTATTGCAACAAAGATGAAGTTTAAAAAAATATGTTATAAGGATAAGTTAAATATTAAGTAAGTACTCACTTCAGAGCCTGGATTGGCTACAACCGCGGTAAAAAGCACAAATATTGCAATATTTAAATACCACATTGTGAGGGATTAACAGAAACTGTAAGATCGACACTTAATATTGCCTTTTATAATTAGATGAATGTAAGAAAAATTCAAAATGCATCAACGACAACGGAATTTTACAACGCTGACCAGCAAAATTTAATTTTTTACGTTATTTTGATTATTACAAGAGAATAAGCAAACAAAGATTTGCTGACTTGGAACAGGCGATAAAACTATACAAAGATCAAAGTCTTACGCAATGTAAATGATAAAATTTGATAATTTGGATTGTCTTGAATGTAAATTTATTCATTAAAGCAACAAAAGAAAGTTATCTTTCAAAAATAATACACGCTCGGAACATAAAATGGCAAAAAAAATTAGTCGGAGGTTATTTCCACAGAACTTTCCTCGCCCCTGGAGTGTCGTTTCAGCAATTCCCACAGAACCAAATAACTAAAGGGAAAAAATGCTTTTCCAGGAAAATCGAGCAATCAAAACATCAAAAGATCGAAAAATTAATATATTGAAAAATTGAAAAATCCAGAAATTGAAAAATTCCCAAAATTGAAATGTTGAAAAATTTTAAAAACTGCAAAACTGAGATGTCAAAATAGAAATATAACAGAACGGAAAAATTAAAACATTGAGAAATCGAGAAACTGAAAAATCTAAAATTAAATATCGAAAAATTGAAAAATCGAAAAGTCGAAAAATCCAAAAACCAAGGAATCGGGAAATTGAACATCGGAAAATCGGAAAATAGAATAATCGAAAAACTGAAAAACCTAGAAATTGAAAAATTCCAAAACTAAAATGACGGAAAAATGGGAAATACAAACATCGAAAAATTGGAAAACGAAAAATCGAAACGCCCAAAAATCTAGAAGCCAAAAGATCGAAAAATCGAAACATCAAAAGATCGAGAAATCACGAAATCGACAAGTCAAGAAAGTCGAAAAATCGAAAAACTGAGAACTCGAAATAAAATAACAATTGAAAAAATAAAAAATTTAAAATGAAAAAGTCGATCAATCGAAACACTGAAAAATCGAAAAAATAATAAATGAAAAAATTTAAACATGGAACACGTGGAAATTCGAGAAACCTAAAACTCGAAAAATCGCAAAATTTAAAAAATCACATTGAAAAATAGAAATATCGAAGAACGGAAAAATTGAAAAATCAAAAACTGGAAAATCAGAAAATTGAATAATCGAAAAATTGAAAAATCTAGAGGTTGAAAAATTGCAAAACTCAAATGACGAAAAAATGTGAAATCGAAAAATCCAACATCGAAAAATTGGAAAATCGAAAAGCCTAGAAATCGAGAAATCGAAAAAGTCGAAAAACTGAAAAAATGAAAACTAGAAGTAGGCCAAAATCGAAAAATCGAAAAGCTAAAAATTGAAAAAAAGGAAAAATATAAAATTTAAAAAAATCGAGCCATCGAAATATTGAAAAATCGAAAAAATAATAAATCAAAAAATTGCGAAGTCGAAAAAACGAAAAAGGTAAGAGTTCATGTATTGAAAAATCCCAAACTGAGGTATCGAAAAATTGAAAACTGGAAGAAAATTTCAAGAATCGAAACATTGAAAAATCCCAAATCTGAAACATCGAAAAAGGAGAAATCGAAAACCGCAAAAACTGAATAATCGAAAAATTGAAAAATATAGAAGATGAAAAATTCCAAAACTCAATTGACGAAAAAATATGAAATCGAAAAATTGGAAAATCGGAAAATCGAAAAGCCTAGAAAGTGGGAAATCGAAAAAGTCGAAGAATCGAAAAATTGAGAACTAGGCTAAAATTGAAAAATCGAAAAGTTCAAAATTGAAAAAAAAGAAAAAAATTAAAATTAAAAAAATCGATCAATCGAAACATCGAAAAAATAAAAAATCAAAAAATTGAGAAGAGTTCAAATAATGAAGAATCCCAAAACCGAAAATTTGAAAAGTGGAAGAAAATCTGAAGTATCGAAACATTGAAAAATCCCAAATCTGAATCATCGTAAAAATTTAAAAATTGAAAAATTGGCTAATCGAAAAGACAAAAAATCGAAGTCGGAAAATCAAAAATTTAAAAAATTAAAAAACTCAAAAACAAAATTTTCAAAAACTAAAGTTGAAAAATTGAAAAATTAAAAAATTGAAAAATCTAAACACTGTAAAAGTCCGAAATTCCAAAAATGGGAAACTAAAAAAATCGATTATTCGAGAACTTGAAAAATCGAAAAACTGAAAATTTAGAAAAAATTAAGTCTAGAAGTTGAAAAATTCCAAAACTCAAATGCCGAAAAAATGTAAAATCGAAAAATTCAAACATCGAAAAATTGAAGAGTCCAAATACTGAAAAATACCAAAATTGAAAACTGGAAGAAATTTTAATGAACCGAAATATTGAAAAATCCCAAATCTGAAACATCGAAAAATTAAAAATTGGGAAATCGAAAAGGCAAAAAATCGAAGTAGGAAAATAAAAAATTTTAAAAATCAAAAAACTGAAAAATCAAAATCTCCAAAAACTGAATAGTTGAAAAATTGAACAATTGAAAAACTGAAAAATCGAAACTCTGTAAAACTCTGGAAATCGAAAAATGAGAAAATAAAAAATAAGAATCAAAAATTGAAAAATTGTAAAATCGAAAAATTAAAGAGTTGAAAAATTTTAAAAATCACAATGAAAAATAGACTTATCGAAGAACGGAAAATTTTAAAAATTGAAAAATCGAAAAATCGACAAATCGAGAAATTGGGATGTCAGAAAATCGAAAAATTCAAAAATTCAAAAATCTAAAGCTTGAAAATCAAAAAATTGAATAATCGAAAATTGTAAAAATTGGAAAATCGAAAAATTGAATAATCGAAAAATTCCAAAACTCAAATGATGAAAAAATGTGAAATCAAAAAATCTAAACATCAAAAAATTAGAAAATCGGAAAATTGAAAAGCCTAGAAACCGAGAAATCGAAAAAGTCGAAAAATCGAAAAATTGAATTATGCCAAAAACGAAAAGTCGAAAAGTTAAAAATTGAAAAAAAGAAAAAATTGAAAAATTAAAAAAAAATCGATCTATCAAAACACTGAAAATTCGAAAAAATATGAATCAAAAAATTGAAAAGTCGAAAAATCGAAAAATGGAAGAGTTCAAATATTGAAAAATCCCAAAACTGAGATATCGAACAATTACAGATTGAAGAAAATTTGGAGAATCGAAAAAGTGAAAAATCTCAATTCTGAAACATTGAAAAATTGAAATGGCAAAAAGTCGAAGTCGGAAAATTAATAATTGAAAAAATCACAAAAAACTGAAAAATCAAAATCTTCAAAAACTGAAAAGCTGAAAAACTGAAGAATTGAAAAACTAAAAAATGGAAACACTCTAGAAGTCCGAATATCGAAAAATCGAAAAATTGAAAAATTGAACAATTGAAAATTCGAGGCATCTAAAAAGCGAAAAATATAAAAATTTAAATTACAATGAGAAATAGAAATATCGAGGAACGGAAAAATTGAAAAATCGAGAAGTAGAGGAATCGAAAAATCGAAATATTCAAAAATTGAAAAATTAAAATATCCAAAAATTGAAGATTCGAAAAAGAAATGAAAAATCGAAAAAATTCAAAAATCCAAAATTTAGAAATCAAAACAGAAAAATCGAAAAATGAGAAATCGGAAATCGCAAAAAATTGAAAATCGGAAAATTGAATTATGGAAAAATTAAAAATTCTAAAAGATGAAAAATTTCAAAACTCAAATGACGAAAAATGTGAAGTCGAGAAATCCAAACATCGAAAAATTGCAAAATCGGAAAATCAAGCACCCTAGAAGCTTTAAATAGGCCAAAATCGAAATGTTCAAAATTGAAAAAATGAAACATTTAAAATTTAAAAAATCGGTCATTCGAACCATTGAAAAATTGAAAAAGTAAAATACAAAAAATTGAAAAGTCGAATAATCGTATAAATTGAAGATTTCAAATCGGTATTGAAAAATCCCAAATCTGAAACATCGAAAAATTGAAAAACAGAAAAATTGTGAAATCGAAAAGGTAAAAAATCAAAAATTTTAAAAAGTCAAAAAACTGAATAGTTGAAAAATTGAAGAATTGAAAAACTGAAGAATGGAAACACTGTAAAAGTCCGGAAATCGAAAAATGGGAAAATAAAAAAATCGATTATTCGAGAAAAACTCAAAATTTAGAAATCAAAAATTGAAAAATTGAAAAATCGAAAAATTACGTCGAAACATTGGAAAGTTAAGAAATTGAAAATTTGAGCAATCGAAAAATTGAGAGATCCCAAAACTGAAATGTCGAAAAATTGAAAAATCGTAAAACTGGAACATCGGAAAATGGAGAAATCGAAAAATGAAAATATCGTGAAATCGAAAATTTGAAGAATCGAAAACTGAAGAACTGAAAATCAAGAAATTGAAAAATTGAAAAATCGAGATGTCGCAAAATCGAAAAATTGAGTAAAAATTCTGAAAAATCCCAGAACTGAAATATTGAAAAATTGGGAAATAAAACTGAAACATCCAGAAATCGTAAATGTGAATAAAAATCAATTAATCAAGAAATTGAGAAATCGAAAAATTGAAAATTTCGAATACAAAAAGTGAAAAATCAAAAAATGGAAAGACTTAAAAATCGAAAAATTGAAAAATCGTAAAACTGGAACATCCGAATATTGAGAAACGGAAAAATAAAAAAATCGAAAAATCTAAAATTGAAAAATCCCAACGCTGAAATATTGAAAAACTGAAAATCGAGAAATCGAAAAATCGAAAAATTGAATAAAAATATTGAAAAATCCCAGAACTGAAATGTCGAAAAATTGGGAAATCGAAAACTGAAAAATCGAGAAATCGTTAAATTGAATAACAAAAGTGAAAAATCGAAAAGTTGAAAAATCGAAAAAATAAAAAATTCAAAAATTGTAAACTCGAAAAACCGAAAAATTGAAGAGTTCAAATATTGAAAAATCGCAAAACTGAGATAACGAAAACTTGAAAACTGGAAGAAAATTTGAAGAATCGAAACATTGAAGAAACCCAAACCTGAAACATCGAAAAACTGAAAAATTGAAAAACTGAGAAGTCGAAAAGGAAAAAATTCGAAGTCGGAAAATCAAAAATTTAAAAAATCAAAAAGCTGAACAAAAAATTGAATAGTTGAAAAATGGAGAAATCGAAAAACTGAAAAATTAGCAATCAAAAATTGAAAAATTGAAAAAACGAAAAATTGAGAAATCGAAAAATTGAAGAGTCGAAAAAAAATGAAAAATCGTAAAACTGAAACATCGGAAAATTAAAAAATCGAAAATTTGTAGAATCCAAAAATTGAGTAATTGAAAAATAGGAAATCGAGAAACTGAAGAATTGAAATATCGAGAATCGAAAAATCGAAAAATCAAATAATAATAATAATAATAATAATAATAATATTTATTTACAACTTAATAAATCATGTACATTGTTATGTAAATGACTTACAGTTACGTCAATAAACAAGAAATTTAGACATTAACAGTAACAATACTATTGTATCAAACAGAAATAGTAACAACAAACACAAATGAACAAGAAAGCTTTACTAAGCAGCAAGAAAATCGCTTATACAATAACAATTTAATCCCAGCAGGTACGATTTAACTTTAGCTTTAAACTTTAAAATATTATTTACCTCTTTTATATCAGTCGGTAATTTATTAAACATTCTACAAGAATTATATTGAAGACCTTTCTGGAAATATGTCGTATTATGTTGTCTAGGTAGCAAGTGGTCCTTGTGTCGAGTATTATAGGTGTATGAGTTTCTACTACCTTGTAAAACTTGTACGTTTTGGAAAGCATAGCAAACAACATTATAAATATACAGACTTGGTAATGTTAAAATCCTAAGTTCTTTGAAGGCTTTCCTGCAAGACTCCCTTCTTTTCAAACCAGTAATAATTCTAATGGCCCATTTTTGAATAACAAAAGCCCTTTGGGCTTTGGAAGAAAGACCCCAGTGCACGATTCCGTATTGCAAAATACTTTGAAAGCACCCGAAATAGAATATCATAACCGTGTTCAAATTGCATTGTCGCACTAGGTTACGCAAAGCATAACAAACAGTTGCTAATCTTTTGCATAGATTTTCTAAATAATACGTCCACGTCATTTGACTGTCTAGTGTCAATCCTAGTAATTTTACAGTCTGTGAGAGCTTCATATTTTGATTATTGAGGAATACATCATCGTTAAAGTTGGATTTTCCATTGAAAAAGGTAATAAGCGATGTTTTGTCTTCATTTATACATAACTTATTAGTATCAACCCACTCACACAAATTTGAATAAATTATCTTTACTTTTTCTTCAGCGTCAGCACCTGTAAGTACAAAGTTAGTGTCATCTGCGTAAGACATTTGCATTACGTTACATTTTTTTCTTAAGTAAGATGGCAAATCATTCACATAGATGATAAATAAAGTCGGGCCCAAAATGGACCCTTGCGGAACCCCGATATCAATGGATGTAGCTTCAGAAGATGTGTCATTTACTATTATTATTAATAATTTAATAAGAAACCGAAAAACACAATATTGCTTTAACGAAAAATTGAAATCTGGGAGAAAATTTTAAGAATCGAAAAACTGAAAGATCCCCAAACTGAAATATCGAAAAACTGAAAAACTGAATAAAAATACTGAAAAATTCCAAAACTCAAATATTGAAAAATTGGTAAATAAAAACTGAAATATCGAGAAATCGTAAATGTGAATAAAAAAGTGAAAAAACCTTAAACAGAAATACCGAAAAATTGAAAAGTGGAAGAAACTTTGAAGAATCGGAAAATTGAAAAATCCCAAAACTGAAACATCGAAAAATTGATAAATCAAAAACTTGAAAAATTTCAGAACTGAATTATCGAAAAATTAAAAATTGGGAGAAAAACTGGGGAATCAAAAAATTGAAAGATCCCAAAACTAAAACATCGAAAAATTGAAAAATTGAGAAATCAAAAACTTGAACAATGGGAAAATTGAAGGATCGAAAACTGAAGAACTGAAAATCAAGAAATTGAAAAATTGAAAAATCGAGATGTCGCAAAATCGAAAAATTGAGTAAAAATACTGAAAAATCCCAGAACTGAAATATTGAAAAATTGGGAAATAAAAACGGAAACATCGAGAAATCGTAAATGTGCATAAAAATCAATTAATCAAGAAACTGGGAAATCGACAAATTGAAAATTTCGAATACAGAAAGTGAAAAATCAAAAAGTCGAAAGATTTAAAAATCGAAAACCTGAAAATCGAAAAACTGAATAAAAATATTGTAAAATCCCAGAACTGAAATTTCGAAAAATTGGGAAGTTTAAAGCTGAAAAATTGAGAAATCGTTAAATTGAATAACAAAAATGAAAAATCGAAACGTTGAAAAATCGAAAAAATAAAAAAAACAAAAAATTGTAAACACGAAAAACCGAAAAACTGATGAGTTCAAATATTGAAAAATCCCAAAACTGAGATAACGAAAACTTGAAAACTAGAAGAAAATTTTAAGAATCGAAACATTGAAAAATCCCAAATCTGAAACATCGAAAAACTGAAAAATTGAAAAATTGGGAAGTCGAAAAGGCAAAAATTCGAAGTCGGAAAATCAAAAATTTAAAAAATCAAAAAACTGAAAAATAAAAATCTTCAAAAACTGGATAGTTGAAAAATTGAGAAATCGAAAAACTGAAAATTTGGCAATCCAAAATTGATAAATCGAAAAGTTAAAGAGTCGAAAAAAAATTGAAAAATCGTAAAACTGAAACATCGAAAAATTAGGAAATCGAAAATTTGTAGAATCGAAAAATTGAGTAATTGAAAAATAGGAAATCGGGAAACTGAAGAATTGAAATATCGAGAAATCGAAAAATAGAAAAATCAAATAATTTAATAAAAAACTGAAAAACACAATATTGAATTATCGAAAAATTGAAATTTGGGAGAAAAATTTAAGAATCGAAAAATTGAAAGATCCCAAAACTGAAATATCGAAAAATTGAAAAGTTGAAAAATCGAGATATCGCAAAAGTGAGTTAAAAAAAAAGTGAAAAAACCCTAAACTGCAATACCGAAAAATTGAAAAATGGAAGAAACATTGAAGAATCGGAAAATTTAAAAATCCCAAAACTGAAACATCGAAAAATTGATAAATCAAAAACCTTAAAAATTGGGAGAAAAATTGTGGAATCAAAAAATTGAAAGATCCCAAAACTATAACATCGAAAAATTGAAAAACTGAGAAATCAGAAACTCGAACAATAGAAAAATTGAAGAACTGAAAAACTGAAGAATTTAAAAAAAGAAAAATCGAAAGATTTAAAAATCGAAAGATTGATAAATCGTAAAACTGGAACATTCGAATATTGAGAAACTGAAAAATAAAAAAATCGAAAAATTGAAAATTAAAAAATCCCAACACTAAAATATTGAAAAACTGAAAATGGAAAAATCGAAAACTAAGTAAAAATATTGAAAAATCCCAGAACTGAAATGTCGAAAAATTGGGAAATCGAAAGCTGAAAAATCGAGAAATCGTTACATTGAATAACAAACGTGAAAAATCGAAAAAATAAAAAATCAAAAAACTGTAAACTGGAAAAACCGAAAAATTGAAGAGTTCAAATATTGAAAAATCCCAAATCTGAAACATCGAAAAACTGAAAAATTGAAAAACTGGGAGGTCGAAAAGGCAAAAATTCGAAGTCGGAAAATTAAAAATTTAAAAAATCAAATAACTAAAAAATAAAAATCTTCAAAATCTGAACAGTTGAAAAATCGAGAAACCAAAAAACTGAAAATTTAGCAATCAAAATCGAAAAATTGATAAATCAAATAGTTGAAGAGTCGAAACAAAAATTGAAAAATTCCAAAACTGAAACATCAAAAAATTAAGAAATTGAAAATTTGTAGAATCAAAAAAGAATTGAAATATCGAGAAATCGAAAAATCGAAAAATCACATAATGTAATAAAAAACTGAAAAACACAATACTGAATTATCGAAAAATTTAAATCTGGGAGAAAAATTTAAGAATCGAAAAATTGAAAGATCATAAAACTGAAATATCGAAAAATTGAAAAATTGAGAAATCAAAAACTTGAAAAATAGGAAAATTGAAGAACCGAAAAACTGAAGAATTTAAAAAATGAAAAATCGAAACATTGCAATGTCAAGAAATTGACAACCTGGGAAACCAAAAATTTAATTAACCGAGAAATTGGGAGATCCAAAAATTGAAAATTTCGAATACAAAAAGTTGCAAATTGAAAAATATAAAAACCGGGAAATTGAAAATTTGAAGAACCGAATAATTGAAGACCTGAAAAATTGAAAAATCCCAACACAAATATTGAAAAACTGATAATAGAGAAATTGTAAAATCAAAAAATTGAATCAAAATTTTGAAAAGCCCTAGAACTGAAATATCGAAAACATGGGAAATCGAAAGCTGAAAAATCGAGAAATCGTTAAATTGAATGACAAAAGTGAAAAATCCCTAAATTGAAATATCGAATAATTGAAAAATGGAAGAAAAATTGAAGAATCGAAAAATTCACAAACTGACAAACTAAAAACTTCAGAAACTGAAAAACTGAAGAATTGAGGAATGAAAAATCGAGAAATCAAGAAACTCAGAAGCCGAAAAATTATCGGAAATCGGAAAAGTAAGAAATCGAAAAATGAAAAATCGAAAATGAAAAATTCGAGATCTCGAAAAATCTCAAAATTCAACCACAACTCCAACATTATGTTACTTTTTAACATTTGAATTGAATTTATTCCACAAACTGTAATATGACATCATTCCTGGAGGACATGAACGGATAAATTTTGATTAACGATTTCCCATGCTTCCATGACCTTAAAAAATAAAAAATACGAAGGGGTGTGTCCACCAATGACATTCAACCCATAAATTTGACCAGCACTCATTACCTCTCTCCAATCAACTGAATCAAATATAAATATATGAATAGTCGATGGAGAATATTAATTACACTGTTGCATTCTGCAGGCGTATTTTCGCAGAAAATGTAACGACATGAAAATAAATTAATTTATTACTTCCATTTAACCACTTCAACAAAATCCTATGCAAATTAAACATCGTTCCATTAAAAACATCCTCCAGCTCCTTCGCAATTAGCGCAAAAAACAGATCAACCGACTTATCCGGTTCTTGCGCACGCAAGTGATGATTAAAACCGATTTCCCTACTTTTACCCTAATTAAGCCAATTACATCGCCACTCCGGCGCGCGATCAGAGAAAAGCGCGCCGCCCCTGCGCCTCGCCAGTGGCGGCGTTTACGCGTTCTTGCATATGCACTCCGACAGAAATCGCGTCTCCATTCAAGCAGTCCTTTGTAAATGGCACGTCTGAAAGGAAATTAAATCCACGACATTAAAGTTGTTGTTCAAATGCTGCAGCAGTAAAGACGTAATGACTAGTTATAATAAAATAGTTATTAGACATTGACGTCGCAAGCTACACTCGTAAAAGCATTATTAACACGTATGCCGAACATGCAACGAACAATCGTTGTCGCAATCATAAATGCTACATAAAGATTTTTCCATTCTGAGTCCTGCTCAAACTGTAGGTCATGTTCATGCGAAGCTCGCAATTTCAATGGGTCCCTGCGGACCTCCGCCTACAGCCACATTTAATTAAATCGCAAAGACTACACGAAACATGAAAGCTGGAGGTCGCTGCGATATGGATGGCTGTAAAATTACGCTTTTATACGAAATTCTGGGCAGAATGGGTCTGAGGAAAACTGCAAAAGTGCACTGGCTGTTATGCGCTTTACGCATTAAAGATAATATAGAAACGTGACTCAAATGTAAACTACTTGAGGATAATTGGATTCAGCTGATTACATCGCTACGTTTAAGGCCGATAAATGGGTTTTTGTTGGTGAAGTTTGGTAAAATATGTTGTTGGGTAGACCTAGACCGTTTGGGAAAATCTATGAAGATGTAATTAAAGTGGAGGAAATGAGTCCGTGTCTCACAGCTACTTTTGCAGCCATTATATTTGTTGATGAAGAGCGGATTTTAGGCTAAAAAAGTGGCAAAATAGGCGCGAAAACATTGAGAAATCGAAAACTTAAAAAATCGGGAAACCTTAAAATCGACGAATTTTAAAAATCGAAAAACCAAGATGGCAAAATTAAAAAATCGAAAAATTGGAAAATCGAAAAAAAAATTGAAAAATCCAAAATTGAAAAATTCCGAAAATTGAAAAATTGTACTCTAACACGTATAGAAGAACTGAAAAGTCGAAAAATCGAAACACCAAAAATTTTAAAAATTGAAAAGTTAAAATATCAAAAAATTGAAAAATTGAAAAGTCGAAGTATAAAAAAAATTGAAAAAAATTGAAAAATCTAAAGTTTAAGAAATGAAAAATTGAAAAATATAAAAAAAATCCAAAACTCAAATATCGAAAAATTGAAAAATAGAACAAAAATTGAAGAATCGAAAAACTGAAGAATCACAAAATTCAATGAAATATTCAAAAATTTGGAAAATAAAAAATTGAAAAATTGAGAAATCAAAAAGTCAAAACAGCAAAGTCGAAAAATCGCAAACTGAAAAAATCGATAAATTGAAAAATTGAATACTTGAAAAAACCCAAAAATTAAAAAATTGAATTATTGAAGAATCAAAAATTTTTAAAACTGAAAAATTAAAAAAACCAGGAATTGAAAATTTCCTAAAATTGAAAATGTTGGTGAAATATGAAAAAAAAAAAATAAACATTGGAAAATCTAAAATTTAAAAATCGGGAAATTGAGAAATCGGATAATTGAAAAATCGAAACATTGAAAAATTGGAAAATCGAAAAATTGAAAAAAAAATGGAAACTCGAAAATTTTAAAATTGCGGTTGAAAAATTGAAATACAGAAGAGCTGAAAACTCGAGAAATCGAAAAACCTAAAATTTTAACAATTGAAAATTTGAGAAATCGAAGTATAAAACAAAATATTGGAAAAATTTAAAGATCTGAAGTTTAATAAACGAAAAACTGAAAATCCAAAAAGCAAAAAGTAGAGAAATCCAAAAATCCAGAACTCGAAAAATCGAAAAGTCGAAGTACAAAAAATGTCCCAAAACTCAAATATCGAAAAATTGCAAAAAAGAAGAACAATTGAAGAATCGAAAAACTGAAAAATCACAAAATTGAATGAAATATCGAAAAATGGGGAAATTAAAAAAGAATCGAAAAATCGCACACTTACAAAATCGATAAATTGAAATAAAAAAATCAAAAATTTCAATCAAAACTGATAATGTTGAAAAAATTGAGAAATCGAAAACTTGGAAAATACGGAAATCTAAAAGTCGAAAAATCGAAAAGGTTTAAAAATCGAAAAACCAAGGTGGCAAAATTAAAAAACCGAAAAATTGAAAAATAGAACTATTGAAGAACTGAAAAATCGAGAAATCGGAAAAACGAAAACTTAGAATATTGAAAAATTCAGATATAGAAAAATTGAAAAATCGAGAGTCCAAACATGAAACAATCAAAAAAATAATAATTGAAAAATCTAAAATTTAAAAATCTAGAAATTGAATAATCGGACAATTGAAAAATCGAAACACTGAAAAACTGGAAAATCGAAAACTTCCAAAAAAATTGGAAAATCTAAAATTTAAAATTCGGAAAATTGAAAAATTGAAATATAGAAGAACTAAAAACTTGAAAAATCGAAAAACCTAAAATTTTAAAAATTGAAAATTTAAAATATCAAAAGGTGAAAAATCGAGAAATCGAAATATAAAAGAAAATTGAAAAAATTCAAAAATCTGAAGTTTAAGGAAGAAAAACAGAAAATCCAAAAATTAAAAAGTCGAGAAATCGAAAAATCCAAATAAAAACTCAAATAGAAGAGAATCGAAAAACTGAAAAATCACAAAATTGAATGAAACATCCAAAAATTTGGAAATTAAAAAATTGAAAAATTGAGAAATTGAAAAGTCATAAAAGCAAAGTCGAAGAATCGCAAATTTAAAAAATCGAAAAATTGAAAAATCAAAAATTTGAAAAAAGTCGAGAAATCGAAAAATCCATTCAAAAAATCGAAGTACAAAAAAATTCCAAAACTCAAAAAAATTTGGAAATTAAAAAATTGAGAAATTGAGAAATCGAAAAGTAAAAAGCAAAGTCGAAAAATCGCAAACTTAGAAAATCGAAAAATTGAAAGATCAAAAACCTGAAAAACCGAAAAATTAAAAAATTGAATTATCGAAGAATCAAAAATTTTAAAAATCGAAAAATTAAAAAAAAACAGAAATTGAAAAGTTCCCAAAACTGATAATGTTGAAAAAATTGAGAAATCGAAAACTCAGAACATAGGGAAATCTAAAAATCGAAAAACAAAAGTGGCAAAATTTAAAAATCGGAAAATTGAAAAATATAAATATTGAAGAACTGAAAAATCGAGAAATCGAAAAAACTAAAATTTAGAATATTGAAAAATTCAAATATAGAAAAATTGTAAAATCGAGAAATCCAAATATGAAACAATAAAAAAAAAAAAATTGGAAAATCCAAAATTTACAAATTAGGAAATTGAACAATCGGATAATTGAAAAATCGAAACATTGAAAAATAGGAAAATCGAAAAATAAAAAAAAATGGAAAATCGAAAATTTAAAAATGCCGAAAATTGAAACAATGAAATATAGAAGAACTGAAAATTCGAGAAATCGAAAGACCTAAAATTTTTCACAATTGGAAAGTTAAAATATTAAAGAGTTGAAAATTTGAGAAATCGAAGTATACAACAAAAAATAGAAAAAATTGAAAAATCTGAAGTTTACGAAACGAAAAATTGAAAATCCAAAAAGCAAAAAGTCGAGAAATCGAAAATCCAGAACTCGAAAAATCGGAAAGTCGAAGTACAAGAAAAATCCCAAAACTCAAATATCGAAAAACTGGAAAATAGAAGAAAAATTTAAAGAATCGAAAAACTGAAAAATAACAAAATTGAATGAAATATCCAAAAATTGGGAAATTAAAAAATTGAGAAATCGAAAAGTCAAAAAAGCAAAGTTGAAAAAGTTAAAAAATCGAAAAATTGAAGAACTAAAGGACTGCGAGATCAAAACTTTGGTAAGTCGAGAAATGGGAAAATCAAAAAATAGATTGATTAAAAAATCGGAAAACTGAAAATTACGAAACGCCAAAATTTGAAAAGTTAAAAAATAATGTAGAACTGAAAAATCGAAAATTCGAAAAATCGAAAATTTAGAACATTGAAAAATTCAAATACTTAATGAAAAATTGTAAAATCGGGAAATCCAAACATGAAAAATTAAAAAAAAAATTGGAAAATTTAAAGTCTAAAAATCGAGAAATTGAATAATCGCATAATTGAAAAATCGAAACACTGAAAAATTGGAAAATCGAAATATTAAAAAAAAATGGAAAATCGAAAAACCAACAATTTTAAAAATTGAAAAGTTAAGATATCAAAAAGTTGAAAATTTGAGAAATCGAAGTATAAAACAAAAATATTGAAAAAATTGAAAAACCTAAAGTTTAAGAAACCAAAAATTGAAAATCCAAAAAGTAAAAAGTCGAGAAATCGAAAAGTCGAAATACAAAAAAATTACAAAACTCAAGTATGGAAAAATTTAAAAATAGAAGAAAAATTTAAGTATTGAAAAACTGAAAAATCACAAAATTGAATGAAATATCCAAAAATCAAAAAAATGGAAAAATTGATAAATCGAGGGACTGAACAATCGAAACATCCGAATCACGATAAGTCGAGATCTCAAAAAATTTAAAAATTGAAGATAAAAAAAAATCGGAAAATCGAAAAATTAAAATATAGAGGAACTGAAAACTCGAGAAATACAAAAAATCTAGATTTTTAAAAATTTTACAAATAAAATATCCAAAAATTGAAAAATTGAAAGAATTATCCAAAAAATTAGAAATTAAAAAATTGGGAAGTTGAGAAATCGAAATCAAAACATCGAAACATCCGAATCTCGATAAATAAAAAAAAATGAAAAATTGAAAATTTAAAAATTCGGAAAATCGAAAAATTAAAATATAGAAGAACTAAAAACTCGAGAAATTGAGAAATCTAGAATTTTAAAAATTGAAAAGATAAAATATCAAATAGTTGAAAAATCAAAAATCGGAATACAAAACAGTCGAAAAATTGAAAAATCTAAAGTTTAAAAAACAAAAAACTGAAATTCCAAAAAATAAAAAAATCGAAAAATCCGGAAAACGAAAAATCGCAGAATCGAAATATTGAAAAATCCCAAAACAGAAAAAACAGGAAAATTGAGAAATCGAAGAATTGAGGAACTGAAAAATCGAAACTTGGAGAAGTCGAGGAATGGGAAAATCAAACATAGAGTAATTCAGTAAAATTTGAAAAATTGAAAAATAGGAATACCTACTGAAGAATTGAAAAATCAAAAAATCGAGAAATCTAAAAATCTAAAATTTGAAACACTGAACAATTTAACTATCGCAAAATTGAAAAATCGAGAAATCCAAACATCAAGAAATCAAAAAAATCTAAAATCTAAAATTTAAAAATGGAAAAACTGAGAAACCGAAACTCCGGAGTATAAAATACTGAAAAATTGAAAAATCCAAAAATTGAAACACCCAAAAGTAACAAATCTAAAAACCGAGAAATACAAAAACTGAGACATCGAGAAATCCAAAAATCAGAAGATCGAGAAATCGAGGAGACGAAAGCCGAGAAGAAAAGTTAAAAATTCAAAAATTGATGGATCGAGAAATTAAACAATCAAAAAATTAAAAAAAAAAAATTGGAAATTCGGAAAAGTGAAAAATTTAAATATAAACTCAGTGGTATGGAAATCAGAACACCCAGTAATAGTAAGCATATTGAAATAATTTTTGATATGCCTGGTTATTACGCCAAAATTTTCGAAACATTCAGCTTGAAATAAAATTTTCCAAATATACGAAGCCCGAAGTTGTAATCTACAACAACCAATTGAAATCTACAAGAAAATGTCTTTGAATAATTTCCGATTCATGCTCGAAAAACGCTGAAAGAATTTATATGGTGAAGGAGGGTAATGAAAATTTGAGATTTTTGAAAAGTTGGTTAAAAATACTCAAAAAAGAGCTATTAAAATGGTAAAATGGGTTTTCATGACGTACATATTTAGCTTTGCAATAAAATTTGTTGTTTGATGGGTTACGCAGAAAAATAGATTTGGGTTACTGAATTGTCGGCATTTTGCTAACAGAATTGCCCCGACCCTTTTACCGAAAACTCATGGTCAAAAATAGGCAAATGCGGCTCAAATTGTGCCTTGAATAATTTCATCAGAAACGACTTCCTAGATACATTGTAATCGCTTTGAAGTTCTTGTGCCAACTAAAACAAGTGTAGCAAGTGCATAGCTCTGAGTTTCAGAAAAAAATTCTGGCGATTTTCCCAAAGAAACGCAGAATTTATTTTAACTTCATCCATTCAGCACGAAACAACCAGTTTGATTCACTACTACGTTGTACTTAAAAATTATACAAAATAAACTTCAGAAGTGTTACGGTTGAAATTGCATAGCCCAGAGCGTGTTGTTTTAACCCAATGAACATCGAACAAATTTTCATTTCATTTCTGCTGTTGATTTTACGTTTCTTTGTAGATTTTTTTCAGTGAAGTATTGCTGTACTCACTCTTCCAAAGCTTGGTATTATATAAATGGAGCACTTATTGATCAAAATCAGTAAATTTATTTAGTTTATTTTGCCAAAACGAAAATTCATTAATTTTCAATTCCATAACTAATTGCTAATTATGTAAAGCTTCGGACCCATTCAAGCTTTTAACAAAAGCATTTGTAATTGAGGTGCATTATGAATATTCATTGGAACGTATTAAAATCTTTACGTAGGTTTAGCGTTAATAAAATATCTATAATATAAATTTATACTAATTGACTTCACTTCCAAAATACAACTAAATCGGAGCAATTTTATTCAAAGCGCGTAATCTATTATGTAAAACTAATACCAAATTTTATTTTTGCTTTCTCGTTTTGATATTCAACAATGCAATCCTACATTTAGTGCAAAGAAGGGTGGTAGAGGAACCTGGAACTTCGTGAGTGGGTTTACAATGATACGATTTTTATTCTATTTATTCGTATAACATCAGTTGTAACTCTAAATTTGTGATTAGCTGCATTGGTCCTAATTATTACTGTTGAAATTAATTAATTTTTCATTAAATTGCACTAAAATGAATTTCAAATATAAATTAAGTTTTAATTTGATTTTATTTCACATGAATAAACTCGGTTTAATTTATACATTATTGTTTTAAATAATTGGAATTGGGATTATGTTGATTCCGGCAACTGTCCTCGTTTAGTAAAATAACCGCAAAAAGTACAAAGCACAACATGGAACCATCTGGAGCTTTTATATACTTTTAAAGGAAACATGGCAAGAGATGTCCAAAATTTTTTCACTCTACTTCAAAACAAAAGAGAAAGAATTCCCTAGATTCTTTCAAATAACTTCAAAAACGAAACAAAGGGCCCCGAGATTCTTTCAAACAATTTCAAAAACTAGACACAAGGAGTTCCCGAAATCCATTCAAACTACTTCAAAAACAAAAAACAAGGACACTGATCCGATTTTCAAAGATTCGAGAAATTCTAGGAATTCCAAAAAAATTATAGAGATTCTACAGATCCTAAAAATTCCAAGAAATCCAAAGAGGGCCCAGCAATTCTAAAGATTCTAGAAGCTCTAGAGGTTTTAAAGAATCTAGAAGCTCTGGAAAGTCTGGAAGTGCTAGAAATTCTGTAGATTCGAGGAATTCTATTCATGTTTTAAGAATTCTAGAAATTTTGGAAATTGTGAAAATTCTAGAGAAAACTACGGAGAGGCAAAAGATTCTGGATTCTAAAGATTCTAGAGGTTCTAAAGATTCAGGAGATTCTAAGGATGATCTAATGATGCTACAAATTCTTAAAATTTTCTAGATTCTGAAGATATTAAAAATTCTAAAGAGTCCAAGAAATCTAAATTTTTAGAGCATACCGGTTCCAGAAATTCTAGATATTGTAGTAGTTTTAGAGCTTATAGAGATTGTGGGAGATTCTAGAGATGCTGAAGATTCTGAAAATTCTAATGGTCCTAAAGACTCCAAGAAATCTAACTCAAGCGGTTCCAGTAAATCTAGGGATTAGAGATTCTAAAGCTTTAAGATATTTTAGAAATTCTAAAAATTCTACAAATTTTAAAGTTACAAGTTCTAGAGATTTTAGAAATTCTAGAGATTATGAAGATTCTGGTGATTTCTAAAATTGTAGAAATTACAAAAATTTTACGGATTCTAAAGATTCTAAATCAAAAAAAAAATATATATATTAATTGAAAAATCGGAAAACTGAAAATTTAGCAACGTCAAAATTTGAAAACTTGGAAAATAGACATATTGAAGAACTGGAAAATGAAAAAGTCCAGAAATCGAAAAATCTAAAATTTAAAACATTGAACAATTGAAATATCGCAAAATTGAAAAATGGAGAAATCCAAACATCAAAGAATCAAAAAAGCAAAATTCGAAAATCTAAAACTTAAAAAAACTGAAAAATCGACAAATCGAAACTCCAGACTTTTAAAAAATTGAAAAATCGGATAACTGAAAAATCGAAACATCGAAAAATTGGAAAATCGAAAAACCGAGAAATCCAAAAATCGAAACATAAAGAAATAAAAAAAAATAAAAATTTTAAAAAAGAAAAATTACAACATTGAAAAGTTGAAAAAAAATTGAGAAATCGAAGTATGGAACTGTCGAAAATTTGAAAAAAGTAAAAAAAGGGTGGCGATCTAAAAACTGCAAACTGAAAAATTTTAAAATTGGAAAAACGACAAACTGGAATCGATTGGCCTGAAAATTTCAAAAATTCAATAAACGAAAAATTGTAAAATCGAAAGAAGCAACAAAAATTAAGGAAATGAAAAAACAAACAATTGTGATATAAAATCGAGAAAATGAAAAATAAAAAATCAGGAAAATGCAAAATAAAAATCTGGGTGTTCCAAAATTGAGGGGACGAAAAATTGAAAAAGGGAAAAATTAAAAATCGAGAATGTGAAAAATTGAAAAATGAAAAATTGTAATATTGAAAAATATTTGGAAGTCGACAAACTGTAAAATTGAAAAATCAAAAATAAAAAAGCGAAAAAGTGTATAATAAAAACTTGAAAAATGTAAAAAATGAAAATCAAACTTGAAAATTTTAATAAAAATTGGAAAAAACCTGAAAATTTCAAAAATTGAATAAACGAAAAATTGTAAAATCGAAAGAAACCCTAAAAAATAAAGGAAATGAAAAAACGAAAAATTGTGATCTAAAATCTAAAAAGTGAAAATTAAAGAATCGGGAAAAATAAAAATTGTCAAACCGGAAAATTGTGAATTTTTAAACTAAAAGATCGAAAAATTGCGAAATGAAAATCAAAGGTTAAAAAACTGGAAAAAAGGAATAATAAAAAAATCTAGAAATTGGACAACTGAAAATTGCAAAAATTTAAAACTGAGACATCGTACAATTGAAAAATCAAAAAATTTAAAAATTGAAGAAACGAAAAACTGGAAAATAAAAAATCGACGTAGTGAAACAAAACTAAGTTGAAAAACTCAAATATGGGAAAGAGGGATAATGGAAAAATCGAGAAAATTGAAAAATTAAAAATTGTGTAATCAAAAAATCGAAAAATTGCAAAATTTGAAATTGAAAAATCATAAAATTGAAACACTGAAAAATCTAAATTTGGTAAAATATAAATATTCAAAAAACTCAATTAGAAAAAAAAAATATTTCATAATTGAAAAATTTTATAATTGAAAAATCTAGAAGTTGCAGAACAAAAGCTGAAAAACATGAAAAATCTGAGAAATAGAAAAAATCAAATCGAGAAGAAAAAAAAACTAATCGAATACCTCAAAATTGAAAAACCGTAAATTAAAAAATTTGTAGGTAACTTAAAAAATCGAAAAATTGCAAAATCAAAATCGCAAAAAGGAATAATCAAAAAACCCAAAAAGACCGGAAAATTAACAAAATCTGAAATTGAAAATCGAAGATTTTTAATAAATGAAAATCGGAAAATTGGAAAATCTTAAAACTGAGGAATCGAAAAACAAAAAAAGCGAAAACGGAAAAATTTAAGAGTTGCAATTCCGACAACTTGAAAATTTTAAATTAAAAACTATAAAAATTGCCTACTGAAAAAATGAAGAAACGAAAATCTGAAAAATTGAAATGTTATAAATCGAGAAACAAGAAAATATTGAAATAATGAAAAAACAAAAAATTGGAATATTCGTAGATATATTGAAAAACTGGAAAATTCGAAACGAAAGGACTGAAAAGAAAAATGAAAAAACTAAATAATTCAAATTTGAAAAATTTTAAATTAAGCACTCAAAAATAACATATTTATTTGTTGACATACAATAAAACCAGCTTGAAAATAAAAGGTATTTTAATATCTGTTTAAATTTTTGTGTCAAATTAATTTTACATCAGGACAGTGAAATTCTAGAGAAAAATCCCGCATCAAATAAATTTTGTATACTCTTTGAAATCAAAAAAATAAACCACTTTTCACTGCCAGCACGAAATAAAGAATCTCGACCGAACCAGCAGCAGCTCCACTTTAATTAAAATTTTACAGCCTTGTCTGGTGCATGCACTGCCATTACCGGCGCTAATAAATTACACCAAAGCCGTTTCCATTTCTAACGCAATTTTGATTTTTGAACCCGTCTTCCCTTTCTTTGCTACAAAACAGAAATACCGTCTGAGCGTGCAGTCTGTGAAAGCTGCCATTTAATTATTGGATATTCCCTGCAACAGTCACGTCCTTTGTGCTCAATATCCGTCCTTCATTGTTAACAGGCACCATTGAACCATGATTATTCATACAACAAGCAACAAGCCACAGTTCAGTGTTGGCAATCAACGACACATTCTAGCAAACACCAGGGACTCATTTCTCTAACGAGTTTGCAGTTTGCAGTAAAATCGAAATTTCGTAGAGGCTTAATTAAATTTTTTGCATAACTGGACGCTCTTTGATACAGTTGTTGGCTTCAGTACAAAGAGTTTTAGGTTGAGGAGTTGTATTGGCGTTATTAAAATATTAACTTTGACGAACATTCCAAGGTACTAAATTCTTTACGGAGTTTGCAAGACGTGGACAAGTAGAAACAGTAGTGAAAATGGTGATTAAGGCAACAGTTTTATTTTACCGGCTGAAATGAAGCCATTAAAACGTACACACGTCCAACTAATACATTTTAATGTATTGCTTCATTAAAAATAGATGAAACACAAATAATTTAGCGTGTGAAGGTTTTGAAGGTGGCAGGATGTGGCTGAAAGATGGAAGTTCACAGAAAAGTAGGAAATTATTGTTGTGGTTTATCATAATAAAGGTTACTGTTTTCGGGTTATTATATTTTCAAGAATTATAAAATACTAGGAGTATTTTGATTTTTGAGATGTTTAAACAAGATAAATTTATTGGCTGAGCTTAAGCTTAATCCAGCTTTAGCACAATGTGATACTCATCATCCCTTTTTTAGTCATATGTTTTATTCTATAGTTAATGAGATTATTTGTAACTTTGTTGCATGTAAGGTCAGTAAAACTCAATACATTTTCTCTAAATGGATTGACAAGAAAGTCAAGTCGTTAATTACACAAAAAAAATGCTCATAAAAAGTTTAAGCACTCTAAGCTTTCCACTGATTTCGATAACTTCACTCTTCTTAGAGCATTAAGCAAAATAGAAATAGAACTAAGTAAAAAACAAAACATTGATAATTTCGAAATAAATATCACTTATAATCATAAAAAGCTTTCTGGAACTAGGCAAACAGCAAAAGCAAAAATATAGAAATCCCAAATTATATGTATTTTAGTAAAGAAACTGGAAATAGCTCTTCATCCATTGCTGACCTTTTTGCAACATATTTCCAGTCGATATACGTATCTCTAAATAACTCTAGTTATTCAGGCAAAAATAACAATTCTTCTCTAGTTGATGTAAGCTCAACGGTACTGACATCTGAAAATGTTTTAGAAAAACCATCTGTCAAATGTAGTCCTGACGGATTTTGCCTTTTTTCTTAAGGCGGTATCACTCGGCCAGTTTTCATCCCATTTAAAATGTCCTGTAAAAACGAGAGAAATTGACTTAGGACGATAGTTTTTTTTCTTAACAATCCTTATTAGACATATTTTGACCCTCTTATATTAAAATTTGATTTTTGGTTCTGTTTTTTGTGTAAAAAAAAAGTAAAAACATGCAAAAATGACGACATTTACATTGCTGTTACACCGTACACATTTTCTTTTTTTTTTTTTTGTTGTTTTTTTCGATTTACAATTTTTTATTTATTCAATTTTGCAAATTTTCAGACTTTGATTTTTCAATTCCATGATTTTCCACGTTTAAGATTTTTCAATTTGCAGTTTTTGGATTTCCAGTCTTCCAATTTTTCAATTTCTTTAATTTTCACTATTTTGATTTTACAATACATATTTCTTTTCTTTTTATTTTTCACTTTTTCGAATTTTAAGTTTTTCAATTTTTAAACTTTCGATTTTTCAAATTTTCGTTTCTTCAAATTTTCATGCTTGATTTTCACTTTTGACATTTTGCAAGTTTTCACTGTATACTTTTTCGTTTTTTTATTTTTGATTTTTCAATTTTACAGTTTCTTGACTTTTAAAATTTTCAATTTTTCGAGTTGCAATATTTTAATTTTAATTTTTGTCATTTTCAATATTTCGTTTCCTCAATTTTTCAATTTCTCGATTTTTATTTTTCATTTTCCCGATTTTTTTTATTTTCATTTCCTCGGTTTTATGTCACATATTTTTCATTTATTTCTTGTTGTTTCTTTCGATTTTTCAATTTTTCGAATTTTCAGTTTCTCAGTTTTTCGTTTCCACAATTTTTCATGTTCCTGATTTTTATTTTTCAATGTGGCTAATTTTTAATTTTTATTTTCTTGATTTATATCACAATTGTCCGTTTTTTCATTTTTTTTATATTCTTTTTTTTACGATTTTTAATTTGTTCAATTTTTCAAATTTTCAGGCTTTGAATTTTCAGTTCCTCCATTTTTCAATTTCAATACATATTTTTTTTGGATTTTTCACTTTTTCGATTATTAAGATTTTCAAGTTTTCGTTTAATTTTTCGTATTTTATTTTTGATATTTCAATTTTACAATTTCTCGACTTCCAAAACTTTCAATTTTTCGGTTTGCATCGGTTTTTCAATTTGGCTACTTTTCAATATTACAGTTTTCATTTTTCGATTTTTCAGTTTCTCAATTTTTAATTTTTCCTTTTACCAATTTTTTGTTTCCGATTTGTATTTTTTCTAATTGAGATTTTTGGACTTTTACATTCAACAACACTTAAGTTTTCATTTTTTCCATTTTGTTTTTGATTTTTCAATTTTAAAGTTTTCTAACGTGATTTCTATACATATTAACCGAATTTTCAGTTTTTGATTTTTAATTTTCCATTTCCAGTTTTTCAATTCATCATTATTTGAATTTTTCGGCTTTAATTTCAGATTTCCTAGTTTTTCGATTTTTCAATTTTGCGATTGTTTGTTTCTGAATTTTAAATGTACATATTTTTCAATTTGTTTATTTCAATTTTGCAATTTTTAGATATTTCAATTTTATAATTTTGGATTCTACATTTTTTAATTCATAGATTTTTCCGATTTTTAGGATTGTTCGGTTTTCAATTTTAAATTTTTCAAATTTATAGCATTTTTACAATTTTTTTTTCTTCAGTTGAGTTTTTTATTTGCATTTTATAAATTTTTGTTTTTTAATTTTTTTGAATTTTGTTTTTGATTTTACAATTTTCCTATTTTCAAAAAAAAATTAAGTTTTTCAATTTTAGAGTTTTTTAATTTGATTTCTGAATTATCCGAAATTTCAGTTTTTAATATTTATTTTTCCAATTTTTCACTTTTTCGATATATGGGTTTTTGAGTTTTTCGACATGGATTTTTCAATTTTTCAGTCTTTCGAATTTTCATTTTAATGTTTAGATTTTTCAACTTTTCTGATTTTTAGATTATCCCTGCTTCCCATTTTTCAGTGTTTTCATTTTAATTTTGCGATTTTGGACTTTTCGATTTCACAATTTTTCGATTTTTCAGTTTTTCTTATTTCAATTGAGTATTTTCCGATTTTTCGATTTTTCAGTTTTAAAATTTTCCAAATTTGTAACCTTGTTCTTTCTCCAGTAGAAATTTTTTGATACGTAGCTATTTGCATTTTACAATTTTTTTCTTTTTTAGTTTTCTAATTTTTCAGTGTCTCTTGTTTTAAACTTTTAGAATTTTCTAGTTTGGAATTTTTTAATTTGATTTCTCAATTTTCCGAAATTTCAGATTTTTGATTCTCAATTTTTCGAATATTCGATTTTGAACTTTTTAATTTTTCAGTTCATCAGTTTTCCGAATTCTCAATTTTGCAGGGTAATTTTGAATTTTTAGATTTTTAAATTTTTCCGAATTTTGATTATCCATGTTTCCTATTTTTCGGTTTTTTGTTTTAATTTTGTAATTTTTGAATTTTTTAATTTTAATTTTTTCGATTTTACAATTTTGTAAAATGATTTCTCGATTACATACCTAAATTTTCAATTTCTCAATTTTTAAGTTTTCAGTTATTCGATTTTTAATTCTCGGATTTTCCGATTTTTAGGTTTTTCAATTATTATTATTAGATTTTTCAATCTTAGATTTTGCAATTTTTTTCCATTTTTTAATTTATCGATTTCGATTTTTCAATTTTAATTTTTTTTTAAATTTATAACAATTTTACAATACTTCTTTCTCCAGTTCAGTTTTTTTTTGCATTTTACAAATGTTTGTTTTTAATTTTTTTTTTGAGTTTGTTTTTGATTTTACAATTTTCCTATTTTCAAATAAATTTGTAGATTTTTCAATTTTAGAGTTTTAATTTAATTTTTCTATTTTTCATTTTTTCGATTTATCGGTTTTTGAGTTTTTCGACTTCGATTTTTCGATTTGTCAGTTTCTCTAGTTTTAAATTTTAGAATTTTTTGATTTCATTTCCCAATTATCCGAAATTTCAAATTTTTGATTCTCAATTTTTCAAATAATCGATTTTTAATTTTTCAGTTTATCAGTTTTTCAAATTTTCAATTGTGCAAGTGCTCTGTTCTCAATTTTTAATTTTTAGATTTTTAATTTTTCCCGATTTTTGGATTATACTTGTATCCTATTTTTCAGTTCTTGGTTTTAATTTTGCAATTTTTGGATTTTTTTACATTTTTTCGATTTTTCTTTTGTCAATTTTTTTAATGTATTTCTTTTACACATTATGTTTTTTTCATTTCTTCGATTTTATTGATTTTTCAATTTCTCTATTTTTAAATTTCTAGATTTTTCAAATTTACAATTTTGTAACATGATTTCTCAATTATCTTAATTTTCAATTTCTCAGTTTTTAACTTTTCAGTCATTCGACTTTTAATTTTCCGATTTTCCAATTTTTAGGTTTTTCAATTTTTACATTTTTCGGTTTTCAATTGTACGATTTTTCAATTTTAAATATTTTCAAATTTATAACATTTTTATAATATTTTTTTCTCCAGTCAGTTTCTTTGTTAGCATTTTACAAATTTTTGTTTTCTAATATTTTTGATTTTGTTTTTGATTTTACAATTTTCCTATTTTCAAATAAATTTTTAAAATTTTTTTAATTTGATTCTGATTATCGGAAATTTCAATTTTTGATTTTTCAATTTTTCAGTTTTTCGAAATTTCATTTTCTGTTTAGGTTTTTCAATTTTTTTGATTTTGGATTATCACTGCTTGACATTTTTAGAATTTTTTCATTTTATTTTTTCAATTTCGCAATTTTTCGATTTTACAGTTTATCTTATTTCAATTGAGTTTTTTCCGATTTTTCGATTTTTCAGTTTCAAAATTTTCCAAATTTGTAACCTTTTCCTTTCTCCAGTTGACATTTTTTGATACGTAGGTATTTGCATTTTACAAATTTTTTCTTTTTAATTTTTTTGATTTTTCAGTTTCTCTAGTTTTAAATTTTTAGTTTTCAATTTTAGAATTTTTTAATTTGAATTCTCAATTTTCCGAGATTTCAGATTTTTGATTCTCAATTTTTCAAATATTCGATTTTGAATTTTTCGATTTTTCAGTTTATCAGTTTTTCGAATTTTCAACTTTGCAAGTGTTCTTTCTTCAATTTTTAATTTTTAGATTTTTGAATTTTTTCGATTTTTGATGATCCTTGTTTCCTATTTTTCAGTTTTTAGTTTTAATTTTGTAATTTTTGGATTATTTAATTTTACATTTTTTCGATTTTACAATTTTTCTTTTTCCATTTGTTTTTTTAATGTATTTCTTTTACGCATTTTCGTATGTTTTTATTCTTAAATTTCACCGATTTTTCAATATCTGTAATTTTAAATTTCTAGATTTTTCAATTTTACAGTTTTGTAACATGATTTCTCAATTATCTAGATTTTCAGTTTCTCAATTTTTAATATTTCAGTTATTCGATTTTTAATTTTTCGATTTTCCGATTTTTAAGTTTTTCAATTTTTACATTTTCGGTTTTCAATTGTACGATTTTTCAATTTCAGATTTTGCAATTTTTTTCGTTTTTTAATTTATCGATTTTTCAATTTTAAATTGCATTACACAAATTTTTGTTTTTCAATTTTTTTGATTTTGTTTTTGACTTTACAATTTTCCTATTTTCAAATAAATTTTTAGATTTTTCAATTTTAGAGTATTTTAATTTGATTGCTGAATTATCCGAAATTTCAGTTTTTGATTTTTAATTTTTCAATTTTTTCAGTTTTTCGATTTATCGGTTTTTGAGTTTTTAGACTTCGATATATCGATTTTTCCGTTTCTATGAATTTTCATTTTAATGTTTAGATTTTTCAACTTTTCTGAATTTTAGATTATCCCTGCTTCCCATTTTTCGTTTTTTTTTTATTTTAATTTGGCAATTTTGGATTTTTCAATTTCACAATTTTTCGATTTTTCGGTTTTTCGATTTTACAGTTTTTCTTATTTCAATTGAGTTTTTCCGATTTTTCGAATTTTCAGTTTTAAATTTTCCAAATTTGTAACCTTTTTTTTTCTCCAGTTGAGCTTTTTGGATATTTGCACTTTACAATTTTTTGTTTTTTTCATTTTTTTGATTTTTCAGTTTTTTTTTAATTTTAGAATTTTTAGATTTAATTTTCCCAATTATCCGAAATTTCAAATGGTTGATTCTCAATTTTTCAAATATTTGATTATTTATTTTTCAATTTTTCAATTTTTCGAATTTTCAATTTTGCAAGTGTTCTTTTCTCAATTTTTAATTTTCAAATTTTTAAATTTTTCCGATTTTTGGATTAGGTATCTTTGTATCCTATTTTTCAGTTCTTCGTTTTAATTTTGCAATTTTTGGATTTTTTTTACATTTTTTCGATTTTACAATTGTTCTTTTTTCAATTGTTTTTTTTTAATGTATTTACACGTTTTGTTTTTTTTTCATTTCTTCGATTTTATTGATTTTTCAATTTCTCTATTTTAAATTTCTAGATTTTTCAATTTTACGATTTTTTAACACGATTTCTCAATTATCTAAATTTTCAATTTCTCAATTTTGAATTCAGTTATTCGACTTTTAATTTTCCGATTTTCCAACTTTTAGGTTTATTCAATTTTTATATTTTTCGGTTTTCAATTGTACGAATTTTCAATTTTTCCCATTTTATAATTTATCGATTCTTTCGATTTTTCCATTTTTCAATTTTAAAGTTTTTAAAATCTATATATAGGAGTAACATTTTTTTCTTTCTCCAGTTCAGTTTTTTTTATTTGCATTTTACGAATTTTTGTTTTTTCATTTTTTTGATTTTGTTTTTGACTTTACAATTTTCCTATTTTGCAATAAATTTTTAGATTTTTCAATTTCAGACTTTTTCAATTTGATTTCTGAATTATCCGAATGCCAGTTTTTGATTTTTAATTTTTCAATTTTTCAGTGTTTCGATTTATCGGTTTTTGAGTTTTTCGACTTCGATTTTTCAGCTTTTCGATTTTTGCCCTGCTTCCCATTTTGCAGTTTTTTCATTTTAATTTTGCAACTTTGGATTTTTCAATTTCACAATTTTTCGATTTTTCAGTTTTCAAATTGTCCAAATTTGTAACCTTTTTCTTTCTCCCGTTGAGATTTTTGAATATTTCCATTTTACAACATTTTGCTTTTTTCATTTTTTTTATTTTTCAGTTTCTCTAGTTTTAAATTTTAGAATTTTTTTATTTGATTTTCCTATTATCTGAAATTTCAAATTCTTACTTCTCAATTTTTCAAATAAGTATTCGATTTTTAATTTTTCAGTTTTTCAGTATTTCGAATTTTTTCTTGATTTCTTTTTTCGATTATCCCTCTTTCATTTTTGACTTTTTCATTTTCGTTTTGTCAGGTTTAGATTTTTCAGTTTTCAAATTTTGTAATTTTACGATTTTCAATTCCACATTTTTTTTTCAACTAAGATTTTGTAATGTTTTCAATTTACAAAATTTCTTGTTTTTTAATTTTTTCTATTTTTTCATCTACATTATCAATTTTTTAGATTTCTCAATTTTCCTAATTTTCAATTTGTAGATTTTTGGTTTTATCAATTATTATTCGAGTTTTCAATTTTTAAACTTTTTGATTTTTCAATTGTACGATTTTTCCAATTTTTCAATTTCTCATTTCCATTTTGCAATTTTAGAATTTTTCGGTTTTACAATTTTTCAGTTTTTACATTTTTATTTTCTGGTTGATCTCTAAGTTTTCATTACCTGCATTTTTAATTTTTCAATTTTTCGACAAAAAAACAAATTTGTTGAAACTGAAATTTGGATAAAATTATAATACTTATTAAAAACTCGAAACTAGTTTGCGTACCAAAATTAGTGTATGCTGCGTAGACTACTATAGTGTTTTGATTAAAGCCAACTGAAACTCAAAATATTTTCCCTACATATAATTGCACTTAATAGTGCGACGTAACCTAATGCAAACTTTACGAAACATATACTGGGTGTGGACTTTTTCGGATTAATACTGAAATTGTGCTGCCTAGGAACGCTGGGTTGCACACAATTTTTTTCCCTCCAACGCCAACTAATTCCATCGTACTTACCTTATTCAATACTCACCCGACTTTGTTTTAATTCAGGTCTCCACGTGCGCTCGAGCGACATTGTTTCCATATTTCACCTTAATCCGGTCGCTTCGATTGCTCTTCCGATACATTATTGATTTCGTCCTTTATAATGTTTCGCCTGACCCCATAACAACGAAAAATGACCACAAAGCGCTCGTCCGCGCGACAAAAAGAGCTTACGACCACAATAATGTATTTTTAAGCCGGGAATAAATGCAAATAAAATTGTCAGATAAGTGTAAATAATGTGCGAAAAGCACGGGCAGGGCGGAATGAAATTCCTGTGGAGGTTTTAAATCATTTTATTATCGGCTAAAAGTTTATGTATAAGCTACATTCTAAAACTATAATAATTGTTCTTTGGTTTGAAACAAAAACTCGTTACTTTAATAATTACAAAAAATCAATAAATAATACTTAATTGTACATATTTTAATTACAACAACTATGTATCGCTATTAAGCGTTTAAACACCATATTTTTTCTACAAACAAATGTCACAACGTGTTATTGTCTACACTTTTAATACTTTTTAAAAGTAAAATCAATTATATAAAATAATTTTTCACGATATGTTTGTATACACCCTAGAAGATGTATTGTGTCTCACAGATAGTTTATTTTCAACATCGATAAAACGAAAACAGGTAATACTGCAACGTCGAAACGAAGTAAAATATGTACAGAAAAAATATCAACAAAAAATTAATAACGCAACTAGAACTAAGTTAGTACAGGTTACGAAATCGCTTGAAATCAAACATCCGTCGAATGGCAAACGAAGAATTGTTCCACAATTTCCACTTTAGAAACAATATTTCTCCCAATCAGAGCAATCGATTATTAAACTTTAAAATTTAGTAAACACTTTCTTAAGTTCAGTTATAACAATCATATAAAAAAGTCTGACGAAAATTTGGAGAGGGCTACCAATTTCTTTATCTAAATTTCGCTTAGGACTAATTTCTTTACTTTATAAAATTGGTTGCTTCTGGATATGCAAAGCATACAATATATAATTTTTGTAACTATGAAAATTATTTTATGTACAAAAGTCGAAGACTAAATTTTTACATGAATTTGTGTTTTTTATATAAATATATTGCTAAATTCTAATTTCTCTTCAGTTAATCGTGAATATACGAACATGAAAATGTTACAGTGAAACGCTACGTGAAACGATACAAATTAAAAAAATATTGCACGTAAGTGTAAATTAAATCGTTGAAAACATAACAGGTGACTCCGCACACAAAATCGCAAACTAAAATTCAATAATACATACGGAAAACATACACTTAAATTTATTAACAACATTTACATAACATTACATCAAACATAACATTAGTTCAGACATTTATATACCTTTTATATACACAATATAAATACAAGATACATTTTATTTTACATTCAGGAACATTTCTTAATAATTGTAATAAGCGTGGAATGTTGTATATAGTCGTATATAATTTTCAGACGATTCAGTTAACCATAACAAAAACCACCGGCAAATCGCTAAATATCGTTTACTTTGGTAATTCACACGAACATCAACTCTACCGTTTCATCAGCACAGCAAACATAAATTACCATGATTTATTCTACAATAACAGTGCTAATAACCTGTGATAACGAATCGATCCCCTTTCAACTCAACCGCCAGCCACACATGGTAATATCAAACCCAGTAGCACCCGCCCATGGCTTTTTATCCGACACGTAATTACGCAACGCTAAATTTGTAACAGAAATGTAAATTACATGGAAACCGTGTTAACATTATCAATTGCTAATTGCTTAACTGTAAAAAACCCAGTGGCGTAGCGCAAAAATCAAGCCGGGGATTCTTCGTGTGGACGTATTTTAGAACAATAAAGCAATTTCGGTAATTTGACACTAATCGGATATTCGATATCGGGTAATAAACTGACAGAAGTTGAATCTCGTATGTTATGTGGGATTTGGTAACTCAAACAGTTTATGGGCCGCCTGGGGCTGTGAATATTTTAACGTCCATGGACAATAAAACTGCCTGCTCTATAAAAAAATTAATCATTGAATGCAAATCTTGTTTTGTGTGTAGAAAATTTTAAAATTCGCTTAATCAAAAAAATTTTCCAAGTACAGGATGTTTCTTTCTTACTAGACGCTCCAAAACTACCACCTGTGTACCAAATCAAATCCTCAAATAATTTTTCGATTCGGTTTTAATTAATAAACACTGAACAAAATTTCTTCAAATGTGAATCTTATTATTCTACAGCTACTTTGTACTATAAGGTGATTTCACTTTATTTCATTAGCCTTGATAAAACGAAAAACAAATTATAGTCAATCTGAAAATTATTTAAGACTTGTGTGGTACAAAATCAGGACAAATTGGCCCGACCTTGACAGCGAGGCACTAAAATATTTAAATTTGGCTTTTTACGGCAAATTAAGGATATCTAAATTAGCGACAACAGAAGTAATCGATTTTTTATTCCGTTTGGTTCTTCGCTACAATGTAAACTGGTTTGGGTTTTTACACTGCTGTGGTTCTTAATTTGTGTATTTTATCCGTAATCTGCTCAACCTGTCGAGATTAACGACTAAGTTAAACATTCACTTTGCATTATAAAAACGTTTTTTTCGTTGTGTAGTTTCGTGATAACGTTTTACAATACAGGATTTAATTTATAATCCTGAAATTCTTGAACTATCGGTAATCGGTAATGCTTAGACAACCTCCCTGGTAAAGACCCTCGTCAGCTTATGATAAAATTTAGTAGTAAATTCGTAGCTGTGACAATCGGATTTGTTTCGTTTTTGTATTTTATCCTATTGGGAAACAGTTTGTCTAGATGCGATTTTAATTTTAATCTCCTGGTGGTGGTGTGTGAAAGCTTTTTTTATTAACAACGCTTTTAATTAGCTGCGGGTGTATTATTAGTGTGTTTTTAGCCGGTTTGAATCTGAAATTTCGGCGTTTAAAGCCCAATTTCGTGACACTAAATAAAATATTCTTGTTGTAATAATTGTTGGGTGCTCCCCAAAGATTCGTTCTAAATCTGTGGCTATTTGCGATTTACATGAATGACGTGAATTTTGGAAAATCGTCAATTTTACATATTTTGGATGTCGAAAATCGCGATAGAGGCAATTATTTGTATTTTTTTGTTGCACCTTCCGCTTGACTAAACTACGAACCGATGATAATTATTTTGGTCAGTTTACAACAAAAATTTTAAAAAGTCTATAGAACTTTTGAACTTTTGGGTTTTGGATCACTCAGGTTATTGATTTTAAATAAGCATTTCTCTGATATTTTGGAAAATAGGTTTGCCAAAGCAAAAAATTGCTTGTGGAAAATAGATAATTTTTTTTTTAGAAATTTTTTAATGTATTGTGTTTGACTTGATTTCTTTGAATCAAAATATACCTACTCCTTTTCTGAAAATTTATCCTGATGTTGTTAGTTACTTCATATTTTGAGATCTGCTAGCAAGGATATCCAAAAATTGAAAAAAAATTCTCAAGTTCTTTCTCGAATTTTGCTTTCACTTTTGAAGTTGTTTTCGTTGTGTTCCATTGTTACATCAAGTTTTTTTTTTAATTTTTTGTCAAAACGGGTTTGATTTCATCGTTTTGAGTCAAAATACACCCTATTTTCAAAATTTTTCCTGTTGTCAATTACTCAATGTTTTGAAAGCTTGAAAATTTTCCCTTGTCATTTTTTTAATACCAATACCTTGAAAATTTTCCTTGGTAAGGTTTTTCTTTTTTTAATACGCCTATGGTCAAAATTAAAAAAAAAGGTAACTTTTTTTAGAATTCATTGTCAAAACAGGTTTGATTTTATTTTTTTTGATCAAAATATGCTTATTTTCAAAATTTTTACTCTTGTCTGTTGCTTCAAAATTTGAAATTTGCCATCTACGGTAATCAAAAATTTGAAAATTTTCCTTCAGAAGATTTTTCTCCTTTTTGAATACGGCTATGATCAAAATTATGTCAAAACGGGTTTGATTTCATTGTCTTGAGTCAAAATACACCCTATTTTCAAAATTTTTCCTGTTGTCAATTACTCAATGTTTTGAAACCTTGAAAATTTTCCTTTGTTATTTTTTTTAATATGGCCATGGTCAAAATTTACAGAAATCTTGACTGCTTTTTGCTATTGAGTCTATTCGTTTTAAGAAAGTAATTTGTACATAATTTGGAAAATTTGCTTTAAAAAATTTAAAAAAGAACGGTTCGGACAGGAAAAAATATCACTAATTTCATTTAATTCTGTCTTTATTTAATAAAATCGAGCAACATTCTCTGTCAAAACGAGTCTGATTTGATTTTTTGGGTCAAAATATATTCCATTTTCCAAATATTTCCTGTTCGTTTTGTAATATTTTGAGACCTACCATCCAGATCACCAATACCTTGAAAATTTTCCTTGGTAAGGTTTTTCTTTTTTTAATACGCCTATGGTCAAAATTTAAAAGAAAAGGTAACTTTTTTTAGAATTTTTTGTCAAAACAGATTTGATTTGATTTTTTTGATCAAAATATGCTTATTTTCAAAATTTTTACTCTTCTCTGTTGCTTCAAAATGTGAAATCTGCCATCTACGGTAACCAAAAATTTGAAAATTTTCCTTCAGAAGATTTTTCTCCTTTTTGAATACGGCTATGATCAAAATTATGTCAAAACGGGTTTGCTTTGATTGTCTTGAGTCAAAATACACCCTATTTTCAAAATTTTTCCTGTTGTCAATTACTCAATGTTTTGAAACCTTGAAAATTTTCCTTTGTTATTTTTTTTAATATGGCCATGGTCAAAATTTACAGAAATCTTTACTGCTTTTTGCTATTGAGTCTATTCGTTTTAAGAAAGTAATTTGTACGTAATTTGGAAAATTTGCTTTAAAAAATTTAAAAAAGAACGGTTCGGGCAGGAAAAAATATCAATAATTTAGGTGTAGGTATGAGTTAGAATCGTTTTAGTATCAGGGTTAGCCTGTATTCTAACTTTTTGTACGCTGCTCTAGTTGTGCAATAAACTTATTCTTATTCTTATTCTTATAATTTCATTTAATTCTATCTTTATTTAATAAAATCTGGCAACATTCTTTGTCAAAACGAGTTTGATTTGATTTTTTTGGATCAAAATATGCTTATTTTCAAAATTTTTACTCTTGTCTGTTACTTCAAAATTTGAAATCTGCCATCTAAGGTAACCAAAAATTTGAAAATTTTCCTTCAGAAGATTTTTCTCCTTTTTGAATATGGCTATGATCGAAATTATGTCAAAACGGGTTTGATTTCATTGGTTTGAGTCAAAATATGCCCTATTTTCACAATGTTTAGTCGTGTCGGTTATTTCAAATTTTGAAAACTACCTTTAGTCAAAATACTCTCTATTTTGAAAATTTTCCTGCTGTCAATTGCTTCATATTTTGAAACCTGTCATCTAGATAATTATGTCAGCAAATTTTCCGTTATAAGATTTTTTTAATACGGCTATGGTCAAAATTTACATAAGCCTTCACTTTTTGTACTAATGACTTCATACGTTTTAAGGAAGTAATTTTTGAAAGGAAAACGGGCCGAAAAATTCGAAAAATACGCTTAATTTCATTGAATTTTGGATTTATTTAATAAAATCGGTGAGTATTTTTTGTCTAAACGAGTCTGATTTAGTCTGTTTGGGGCAAAATATATTCCATTTTGTAAATTTTTCCTGTTCGTTTTTTAATATTTTCAAACCTGCCATCCAGATGCCCAAAAACTTGAAAATTTTTAGCAAAGAATTTTTTTTTTTTTTTAATACGGCTATGGTCAAAATTCATAAAATACTTGGCTTTTTTCTACTACTGAATTGATTCCTCTTAAGGAAATAATTTGTTCATTTTGGAGAATGTGTTGTAAAAACTAGCTCCTTTTTAGATTTTCTTAGTTATATCATAATTGTTGAACATTTGGGTCAACTTTTTTAGATTTTTTTGTCAAAATGGGTCTGATTTAATTTTTTTGAATCAAAATATACTCTATTTTTAAAATTTTTACTCTCGTCACTTTCTACAAAATTTGAAATCTGCCATCTAAACTAACCAAAAATTTGTAAATTTTGCTTTGCTTCATAAGATTTTTCTTTTTCTTTGTTTTCTTTTTCCTGTTAATATCGTTATCGTCAAAATTAACAGTCATCGAGAAGTTATGCTCATTTATTTTTTAAATTTGTAGCTAGATAGATTTTATTCTTAAATTTATCTTCGTAATACCAAGTAGAACATGTCGGTTAAATTCTTTTTAGAATTTTTTGTCAAACCGGGATCAAAAAATTTCATCGTTTTGAGTCAAAATATACCCATTCAAAATTTTAATTTGTCATCAATACCAAGAAAATAGATTTTAGTTCATTTTGACTTTGAGAATCAACATTTTTTGTCAAACCGAATCTAGTCCGATCTTTGAATCAAAATTTACTCTATTTTCAAAATTTTTCCTCTTGTCCTTTATTTAATATTTTGAAACCTGCTATTTAGATACCCAGCAACTTTTCCTTTGTAAGATTTTTTTAATACGGTTCTGGTCAAATTTTACAAAAACCTGGACTGAGTTTATTCGTTTTAAGAAAGTAATTTTTGAAAAAAAAAACAGCCCGGGATATTAAGAAATAGACCTAATGTCATTGAATTCCAGCTTTATTTAATAAAATCGATCAGTATTTTTTGTCAAAACGAGTCTAATTGGATCTCTTTGCGACAAAATATGCTCCATTTTTGCGATTTTTCCTGTTCTTTTTTTTAATAGGAGTATTTTGAAACCTGTTATCCACATACCCAAAAAGTTGAAAATGGGAAATTAAAAAGGTATGCCTAATTTCATTGAATTTTGTCTTTATTTGGATGAATTATTGTGCAACGAATAGATTTTTAAAATTTTCTTAGTTATTTTTTAAACTTGGAGATATTTTGTTCTTTTTTTTAGAAATCCTTGTATGAACGTGCCTGTTTTGATTGTTTTTTGACTCAAAATATACTGGATTTTTAAAAGTTTTACTCTTGTCGGTTTCTGCAAAATTTGAAATCGGCCATCTAAAGTAACCAAAAATTTGAAAATTTTCCTTCATAGTGGTTTTGTTCTTTTTTTGTGTCATCGGGAAGTTATTCTCAGTTAATTTTCAAATTCGTAGACAAATTGGTTTTATTCTTGAAGTTGTCTCGTAGTAGTAGAATGTTTAGATTATTTTTTTAGAATTTTTTGTCAAAACGGGGTCAAAAAATTTCATCGTTTTAAGTCAAAATATACCCATTTTCAAAATTTTCATTCGTTTCGTTTATTTCAAATTTCGAAATACGCCACCTAGGATACCAAAAAAATAGGTTTTAGTTCATTTTAACCTTGAGAGTCAACATTTTTTGTCTTACTCTATTTTCAAAATTTTCCCTGTTGTCATTTATTTAATATTTTGAAACCTGCCATCTAGATACCCAGCAACTTTTCTTTGTAACGTTTTTTTAATACGGCTCTGGTCAAAATTTACAGAAACCTTTACAGTTTTGTTCTACTGAGTTTTAAGGAAATAATTTTTGAAGTAAAAACAGGCCGGGAAATTAAAAAAATGGACCTAATGTCATTGAATTCCGGGTTTATTTAATAAAATCGATCAGTACTTTTTGTCAAAACGAGTCTGATTTGATCCCTTTGAGTCAAAATATGCGCCATTTTTGAAATTTTTCCTGTTGGTTTTTTAATAGGAGCATTTTGAAACTTGTCATTCAGATGTCCAAAAACTTGAAAACGAGAAATTAAAAAATTACGCCTAATTTCATTGAATTCTGCCTTTATTTGAAGGAAACATTGTGCAACGAATAGATTTTTTTAAATTTTCTTAGTTATTTTTTAAGCTTGAAGATATTTTGTTTTTTTTAGTAATTTTTGTAAGAACGTGTCTGTATTGATTTTTTTTTACTCAAAATATAGTCGATTTTTAAAATATTTACTCTTGTCGGTTTGAAATCGGCCATCTAAAGTAACCAAAAATTTGAAAATTTTCCTTCATAGGGGTTTTGTTCTTTTCTTCTGTAATCGGGAATTTATTCTCAGTTAATGTTTAAATTCGCAGGCAACTTGGTTTTATTCTTGAATTACAACGTTTAGATGTACATTTTTAGAAGTTTTTGTCAAAAAGGGGTCAAAAAAATTTCATCGTTTTAAGTCAAAATATACCCATTTTCAAAATTTTTAGTCGTTTCGGTTATTTCAAATTTCGAAATACGCCATTTAGGATACAAAAAAAAAATAGATTTTAGTTCATTTTAACTTTGAGAATCAACATTTTTTGTCAAAATGAGTCTAGTCTGATCTCTGAATCAAAATTTACTCTATTTTCAAAATTTTTCCTCTTGTTATTTACTTAATATTTCGAAACCTGCCATCTAGATACCCAGCAACTTTTTCTTTGTAAGATTTTCTTAATACAGCTCTGAACAAAACCTTGACTGTTTTGTTCTACTGAGTTTATTCGTTTTAAGGAAGTAATTTTTGATACGAAAACAGGTCGGGAAACTAAAAAAATAGACCTAATTTCATTGAATTCCGGCTTTATTTAATAAAATCGATCACTATTTTTTTGTCAAAACGAATCTAATTTGGTATTTTTGAGTCAAAATATGCTCCATTTTTGGAATTTTTCCAATTCGTTTTTTAATAGGAGTATTTTGAAACCTGGCATCCAGAGAGACGAACAGATTTTTAAGATTTCTTTAGCTATTTTTTTAAACTTGAAGATATTTGGGTTTTTTGTTTTTGGAACTTTTTGTCAGAACGTGTCTGTTTTGATCTTTTTTTTTTAGTCAAAATATACTCCTTTTTTTTTAATTTTTACTTTTGTGGGTTTCTTCAAAATTTGAAATCTACCACAAATGGTGAAAATTTTCCTTCATAGGAGTTTTTTCTTTTTTTCGGTCATGGAAAAGTTATTCTCAGTTATTTTATTCTTGAAGTTCTCTCATAATCATAATAAGTAGTATAACGTTTATACTATTTTTTTAGAATTTGTTGTCAAAACGGGGTCAAAAAATGTCATCCTTTTGAGTCAAAATATACCCATTTTCAAAATTTTTATTCGATTCCGTTATTTCAAATTTCGAAATATGCCGTTTGGGACACCAAAAAAAAAAAAATTTAATTCATTTTAACTTTGAGAATCAACATTTTTTGTTGAAACGGGTCCAGTCTGATCTCTGAATCAAAATTTACTGTATTTTCAAAAATTTTCCTGTTATCATTTACTTAATATTTTGAAATCTGCATACCCAGCAACTTTTTCTTTGTAAGATTTTTTTAATACGGCTCTGGTCAAAATTTACAGAAATCTTGACTGTATTGTTCTGCTGAGTTTATTCGTTTTAAGGAATTAATTTTTGAATAAAAATTTAAAAAAAGGCTTATCTCTTTGAGTCCAAATTTATCGATTATTTCAAAATTTAAATCTGCCATGTAAGGTAACCAAAAATTTCAAAATTTTCCTTCCTTTTTTTACGACTATGTTCAAAATCAACGCCCATCGAGAGGTTATCCTCAGTTAGTTTTTAAATTCGTAGACAACATGTTTTTATTCTTGAACTTGTTATCTTCGTAATAGTAGAACATTTAGATATTTCTTTTTAGAATTTTTTTGTCAAAACGGAGTGAAAATGGGTTTTTCATTTCATCGTTTTGAGTCAAAATATACCCTATTTTCAAAGTGTTTCCTCGTGTCGGTTATTTCAAATTTTGAAAACTGCCACCTAAGATCTCAAAAAAATTCATTCTAGTCGAGAGTTTTTCAAAGCTTCCAATCTGGGCCAATATTTTTGGAAAATTGAAAATTTTCCTTCGTCAGATTTTTTTTAATACCTACGACTAAGGACAACATTTACAGAACTCTTGACTGTTTCGTACTACTGAGTTGAGTTTATTCGTTTTAAGGAAATAATTCGTTCGGATTTTGGAAAATCTGATTTAAAAATTTTGAAAAAAAAGAGTCAGGGAAATTAAAAAAATAGGCCTAATTACATTGAATTCTGACTTTATTTGAAGGAAAAATTGTACAACGAATAGTTCAATTTAAGATTTTTTTAGTTATTTTTTAAACTCGAAGATATGTATATTGTTTTTTTTTTTCAATATAAGTTCTTCATAGTAGGGCATTAAAGTTAACATTTCTTTAGAATTCTTTGTCAAAACGGATCTGATTGGATTTTTTTAATCAAGATATAACTCATTTTCAAAATTTTTACTCTCGTCGGTTACTTTAAAATTTAAAATCTGCCATCTAAGGTAACCAAAAATTTGAAAATTTTCCTTCATAAGATTTTTCTTGTTTTTTTTAATACCGCTATGGCCAAAATTACCGGACCTCGAGGTGTTATTCTCACTTAATTTTTGAAATTCGTAGACAATTCTTGTCGGGTTCATTTTAAATCTGTGGATCATGTCAAAAGGGCTCCGATTTGATCTCTTTGAATCAAAAGGTACTCAATTTTTAAAATTTTAAAACTTCATTCATCTTAAATGTAAATCGTTGGGATTTTGGAAAATTAGCTTTAAAATTATCAAAACGAATCTGATTTGTTCTCTTTGGGTCAAAATAATATACTCCATTTTCTAAATTTTTCCTGTTCGTTTAATAAATAATTAATATTTTGAAACCTGCCATCCAGATGTCCAAAAACTTGAAAATTTTACTTGCAAACATTTTTCTTTTTTTAATACGCCTATGGTCAAAATTTACAGAATACTTGGCTGTTACGTGTCAAGTCAAGTTGGTAATGTAAAATATTTAGGTATTTTTTTTTTAGAATTTCTTGTCCAAATGTCTTGTAAAAATTTGAAATCTGCCATCTAAGATATCAAAAAAATTGATGTTATGCTAGTCGGACGTTCGCTACAGTCCCATTCCAAATCTGTGTCTATTTCCGCTTTACATTCATGTCATAAATTTTAGAAACCGTCAGCTCATCCATAATTTGGAGGTCGAAACCCACAACCACCGTAATTATTTGTATTTTAATGTTGCACTTCCACCTCCCGGTTGACTAAACCCGAACCGATGATAATTATTTCGGTCGGTTTACATTTGCCATAACAGTATAAATGTTTATACAATTAATGTTCAAACATTTACATTTCCATTTGAGCACAATTCCTTGAAATGCTTTCAGCCTGTTAAATCATTTTATAACTAGCACACCGCCATAACTTTCGTACTTGACTCGGCACGATATCCATCGCGAAAAATCAGGACCCACAACGAATTTGGATTAATAGAGCGTCATGTATGCCGATAATCTAGGCCGCGTACACAGAATTAGTGAAAATAGAGTTCACGGAGTGTTGACCCGCTCTCTGTACACGAGCTCCACGAGAATGCCAGCTGCATGGATTTGCACAGAAAGTGCACAGATATTAATTAAAATCTAGGTTACGTTTGAATTAATCGGAATCGTTGGTGGAAATGGTTTCTTTTTGCATGGTCGGGAGGTATTTAGCAGTTTTAGCGGGGTTTATAGCTGGGAGCGTGTGTATGCTATTAAGTTAATCTATTTAACAGTTTCTTGTGGATGCTGGAAATGTGCCGGGATCGGAGTGGATGGAACGAGCTTCCGAAGCTCGATCGGAAGTTTGACGGTTAAAAAGTGGTTTTTGGGAGCTTCGGGGTGAACTTTGACCTGGTTTCACTCTTGCTAATTTAATTTTATTCGTTACATTGTAGCTAAACAAGTGTTCTTAACAATTTAATCAAAATTCTGGGTTATTAAATTTTTTGATAATCTTGTAAAAATTGTTAAATATAGTTCTGTAGTAGAATATAGAATTTACTATATTTGTTTAAGTGTACTCGTTAACTTCAAGGATCGCTTGAAGTACAGCAAACTTTCTCTGTAGTAAATATGGGTAAACAATTTACCGTGGATACTTATTATCCAGAACTGATCATTATGTTTCTTGGCTTTGTTCGAGTTTATCCAGTGTAACTTTATACCCGTAATCACTTTCTTATACATAAACCTCTTCTATCAGTTGACGACAATAGCGTCTTATTTATAAAACCTTCATTAACGCGTTTTTTCTATAAAACAAAAAAGTGTCAATGTTGATTTGAATGAAAAGACACTTCTGATATCATTGAATTAGTTCTTTTTTAGATTTTCTTAGTTATTTTTTAATTCTAAAAGAGATTGGGTTTAATTTTGACTAATGTCAATTTCAAAATTACCTAAAAATAGATTTCGACTTATCTGAATTCTTCCAAAAATTCCAACAATGTGTCCCCAATCTATTAAAAATGACGATTTTTGAGTTTTGTTTTTTCAATCAGTTCGTCGAAATGCATTTCTCAGAATTTTTTGACGAATTTTAGTCAATTTTTCAAAAATTCCAGATGTGTTTTGACGGTTTAATTAAAATGGATTCGAAAAATTAGCTCTAGTTTAAAATTAGGGTTTTACTTGGGAAAAAAATATACACGAAATCAACTCCAAAGAGTCTTCTGTATAGAAAAAAATTTTCGAATGAACAATTTAAATTTGAATTTAACTTAGCATTTATGAAAAATGAATTTAAAGTTATCAGGATAAAAAAACAGAGACAGTTTTTATGGAAAATTTAACAAGTTAATCAAACGGAAAAATGGGACAGTCAATTTTTTGTCATTATGCTTGGACAAACAAAACCTGTACTAAAATTAAAAACAAGCGTTTAAAAAAAATTATTTACTAGTTGGCGCGGGATGTTGTGCATAGCCGACTTTGAAATAACAGCGTGAACGTCCAGTGCTAACTTGAGGACGATTTTTATTGATATCTCACCTTCTAATTACTCATCGATCAGGTCCAAATATAAGTAAAAATTTTCATGAAAATAATTCTTCACGAATATTAAAAATATTGGCTACTTCAAGTATACAGTGATCAAAAAATCGCTTTGTTATACGTCAATTTGATGTTCACTTAGAAAAAGACTATTGTTAGATTCATTCTGAACAATTTTTAAATTTCTTGCGTATGTTTCATAAGATAAAATGAAGAATGAAATATTGAAGAGGAAAATTAAACCACATTTAGGACCAAGGATTTTTTAAATTATTTTTTCTTTGCCCAGTAAACAAAAACAGGTTTCGACTTATCTGAATTCCTCCAAAAATTCCAACAATTTGTCCTCATTCTATTAAAAATGACGATTTTTGAGTTTTTCCAAAAATCCGTTTTCGAACCGAATTTTTCAAAAATCTTGGTCCGGGACCACAAACGCGTTATGTTTTTTTAATCAGTTCGTCGAAACGCATTTCTCAGGTCTTTTGACGAATTTTGGTCAATTTTTCAAAAATCTCTGATGTGCTTTGCCGGTTTAATTAAAATGGATTCGAAAAATTAGCTCTAGTTTAAAATTAGGGTATTACTTGGGAAAAAAATATACATGAAATCAACTCCAAAAAAAATTTTCAGGCATTAGAGTTTTTTGTATAGAAAAAATACTTTCGAATGAACAATTTAAATTTTTTTATTTTCTTTAGATACCTCGAAAGGATACAATCGGGAATAAAATTAAAAACAAGCGATTAATAAAAATTATTTACTAGTTGGCGCGGGATGTGCATTGCCGACCTTGAAATAATAGCGTGAACGTCCAGTGCTAACTTGAGGACGATTTTTATTGATATCTCACCTTCTAATTACTCATCGATCAGGTCCAAATATAAGGAAAGACTTTCATAAAAATAATTATTCACGAATATTCCAAAATATTGGCTACTTCAAGTATATAGAGTGATAAAAAAATCGCTTTGTTGTACGTCAATTTGATGTTCACTTAGAAAAAGACTGTTGTTAGATTCATTCTGAACAATTTTTAAATTTCTTGCGTATGTATCATGAGATAAAATGAAGAATGAAATATTGAACAGGAAAATTAAACCACATTTGGGCCCAAGGATTTTTTAAATTATTTTTTCTTTGTCCAATAAACACAAACAGATTTCGACTTATCTGAATTCCTCCAAAAATTCCAACAATTTGTCCTCAATCAATTAAAAATGAATTTTTGAGTTTTTTAAAAAATCCATTTTCGAACCGAATTTTTCAAAAATCTTGGTCCAGGACCACAAACGCGTTATGTTTTTTGAATCAGTTCGTCGAAACGCATTTCTCAGAATTTTTGACGAATTTTAGTCAATTTTTCAAAAATGTTAGATGTGCTTTGACGGTTTAATCGAAAAATTAGCTCTAGTTTAAAATTAGGGTCTTACTTGGGAAAAAAATATACATGAAATCAACTCCAAAGACAATTTTCAGGCATTAGAGTTTTTCTGTATAGAAAAAATACTTTCGAATGAACAATTTAACTTTGAATTTAACTTAGCATTTATGAAAAATGAATTTAAAGTGTTCAGGATAAAAAAACAGAGACAGTTTTTAGGGAAAATTTAACAAGTTAATCAAACCGAAAAATGGGACAGGTAATTTTTTTGTCATTATGCTTGGACAAACAAAACCTGTACTAAAATTAAAAACAAGCGTTTAAAAAAAAATTATGTACTAGTTGGCTTTGTCCTCAATCTATTAAAAATGACGATTTTTGAGTTTTTTAAAAAATTCGTTTTCGAACCGAATTTTTCAAAAATCTTGGTCCAGGACCACAAACGCGTTATGTTTTTTGAATCAGTTCCTCGAAACGCATTTCTCAGAATTTTTTGACGAATTTTGGTCAATTTTTCAAAAATCTCAAATGTGCTTTGACGGTTTATTAATTAAAATGGATTCGAAAAATTAGCTCTAGTTTAAAATTAGGGTCTTACTTGGGAACAAATATACATGAAATCAACTCCAAAAAAAAATTTGCTTAGACTCTGCAGAAGGTTCGTTTAATCTCGAAACTGGCGTACGGTTTATGCAAATATTCACACTGGAAGACGATTTCATGCTAAAAATATCCTAAAATCTGCTACAGAAAATTGTGCTTTGTATTGTAATTTATTTACTTAGGTCAATATTTACGAAGATCAAAATTCTGGTTTTGACTGGTTTTGACTGATTTTTCTTATTGTTGGAATTACTAAATCGTAAGAATAAAATAAACAATGATGACGTTGTATTAACTAAGTGTGTCAAGAAATTGCAATTTCGCAAGTACCGGTTTGTAGTGTTTGTTTTTCATAACCTCCTCGTACTGATTTTTTTCTCATTTCATGAAGTGACGATAGTTCCATCGGTTACAAGTTCACAAGCTGTTTTAGAGTAAAATCAGATCATTCACGTAACCGAAAAAACGCGTAGGTCCAAGCCGCGCCCTTGTACCACTCCAAAACCACCCGATTTGTGCAACCAAAACCTCTAATTTCGCGCTAAGCTTTCGAAATCCGCCTCCATTCAGGTAGCCACGAAATGAAATTACCTCTCGTTAGCTAAACAAACCTCATTCTCGTCCCAGAAAAATGCGCAATCAGCCGCCGTACACGATCTTTATAAAAACACCATCGAATTAACCGCCTATAATGAGAATTTGTTGTCTTTGAAAGCAATCACTTACAGGTGTGTCTCGTAACCCGAAGCCATTCCGCAATTCGACACCGGCGCTATTTTAAGACCCCGATAAAGCCAAGCACATTTCGCCGGCGGCCCCCGATTTGGACAAATTTTTGGGGTAATTTAACTCGAGAACGAGCTGCTTGCAATTAGCTTCGGAAACAACGATCGCTCTTTTTGTTCGCGGTGTTGCAACGAGAACAATACCAGCCCAGAAGTTTCTTTTTTATGGGGTTATTGACTGAGTGGCGTCAGGTGTCAAATTGTGAATAGTTTCGTTTGTTCGGGGACTATTTAAATGAAAGTCCGGTCGAGCGGACTATTAATTACGGAGTTTTGTGTAATGATGTAAATGAGGAATTAATCATCCGGGTATGGACATCCGCGAGAGGAATCTTTGCTTCCTTGTCAAGGGTAATTAATTGCGCACCTCTCGGCTTAATTAGTGGCGAGGAGATCATAAATTGCGGGATTGAGGAGGTGGGAACGGGATTTTTAGGTTAATTCCGGGGGAAAAAAACAAGATTTTTGGTTTTTTTTTTTTTGAAAAACGAAAGTGAGTGACTACAACAAATAACTGTTCTGAAATTTTGACCACAGCCATATTTCCGAAAAGAAGGAATTCTTACGAAGAAATATTTTCAAATTTTTAAGCATTGAAATTTTGAAGTAATAAAAAACTAGATCATATGAGATGTGTTTTGACCAAAACGATTTTAGATTTAATGTGAGGTAACTTAGAATTCGATTAAATTGGGCATAATTTTTTGATTTCTCAGGAAGTGTTTTTTCAAATTTTTTTAAAACCCATTGTGTATTCAGAAATATCAGCGAATTGCTTCCCTAAAACGAATAAAGTCACCAAGTGATCTGGAAATTAAAAAATTTTGATTTTTTGACATTGAACTACATGAAATAAATTAATTCTAAATTATTTCTTCTACACAATTTTTTTCAAAAAAACTCCAATGCCTAAAATTTTTGTTTACAGTTGGTTCATATATTTTTTTACAAGTAAAACTCTAATGCTAAACTTGAGCAAATTTTTGGAATACATGTTAATAAACCGCCAAAGCACATCTTATTATTATTATTATTATTATTATTATTTTTTAATAAAGTGAATCAGAAAAAACAAAATATCTTTAGGTAATTAAAAAAAAAAACTCAAAAATTCATAACAAATTGAAATTTTGAAGTAATAAAAAACTAGATCATATGAGATGTGTTTTGACCAAAACGATTTTAGATTTAATGTGAGGTAACTTAGAATTCGATTAAATTGGGCATAATTTTTTAATTTCTCAGGAAGTGTTTCTTCAAATTTTTTTAAAACCCATTATGTATTGAGAAATATCAGCGAATTGCTTCCCTAAAACGAATAAAGTCACCAAGTGATCTGGAAATTAAAAAATTTTGATTTTTTGACATTGAACTACATGAAGTAAATTAATTCTAAATTATTTCTTCTACACAATTTTTTTCAAAAAAACTCTAATGCCCAAAATTCTTGTTTAGATTTGGTTCATATATTTTTTTACAAGTAAAACTCTAATTCTAAACTTGAGCAAATTTTTGGAATACATGTTAATAAACCGCCAAAGCACATCTTATTATTATTATTATTATTATTTTTTTTAATAAAGTGAATCAGAAAAAACAAAATATCTTTAGGTAATTTAAAAAAAAAACTCAAAAATTCATAAAAAATTGAAATTTTGAAGTAATAAAAAACTAGATCATATGAGATGTGTTTTGAACAAAACGATTTTAGATTTAATGTGAGGTAACTTAGAATTCGATTAAATTGGGCATAATTTTTTAATTTCTCAGGTAGTGTTTTTTCAAATTTTTTTAAAACCCATTATGTATTCAGAAATATCAGCGAATTGCTTCCCTAAAACGAATAAAGTCACCAAGTGATCTGGAAATTAAAAAATATGGATTTTTTGACATTGAACTACATGAAATAAATTAATTCTAAATTATTTCTTCTACACAATTTTTTTCAAAAAAACTCTAATGCCGAAAATTTTTGTTTAGAGTTGGTTCATATATTTTTTTACAAGTAAAACTCTAATTCTAAACTTGAGCAAATTTTTGGAATACATGTTAATAAACCGCCAAAGCACATCTTATTATTATTATTATTTTTTTTTTTTAATAAAGTGAATCAGAAAAAACAAAATATCTTTAGGTAATTTAAAAAAAAAACTCAAAAATTTATAAAAAATTGAAATTTTGAAGTAATAAAAAACTAGATCATATGAGATGTGTTTTGACCAAAACGATTTTAGATTTAATGTGAGGTAACTTAGAATTCGATTAAATTGGGCACAATTTTTTAATTTCTCAGGAAGTGTTTTTTCAAATTTTTTTAAAACCCATATGTATTCAGAAATATCAGCGAATTGCTTCCCTAAAACGAATAAAGTCACCAAGTGATCTGCAAATTAAAAAAATTTGATTTTTTGACATTGAACTACATGAAATAAATTAATTCTAAATTATTTCTTCTACACAATTTTTTTCAAAAAAACTCTAATGCCCAAAATTTTTGTTTAGATTGGTTCATATATTTTTTTACAAGTAAAACTCTAATTCTAGACTTGAGCAAATTTTTGGAATACATGTTAATAAACCGCCAAAGCACATCTTATTATTATTTTTTTTTTTTTTAATAAAGTGAATCAGAAAAAACAAAATATCTTTAGGTAATTAAAAAAAAAAAAACTCAAAAATTCATAAAAAATTGAAATTTTGAAGTAATAAAAAACTAGATCATATGAGATGTGTTTTGACCAAAACGATTTTAGATTTAATGTGAGGTAACTTAGAATTCGATTAAATTGGGCATAATTTTTTAATTTCTCAGGAAGTGTTTTTTCAAATTTTTTTAAAACCCATTATGTATTCAGAAATATCAGCGAATTGCTTCCCTAAAACGAATAAAGTCACCAAGTGATCTAGAAATTAAAAAATTTTGATTTTTTGACATTGAACTACATGAAATAAATTAATTCTAAATTATTTGTTCTACACAATTTTTTTCAAAAAAACTCTAATGCCCAAAGTTTTTGTTTGGAGTTGGTTCATATATTTTTTTACAAGTAAAACTCTAATTCTAAACTTGAGCAAATTTTTGGAATACATGTTAATAAACCGCCAAAGCACATCTTATTATTATTATTATTTTTTTTTAATAAAGTGAATCAGAAAAAACAAAATATCTTTAGGTAATTTAAAAAAAAAACTCAAAAATTCATAAAAAATTGAACTTTTGAAAAGTTGCCTAAAATTCCTCAAGTAATTCCGGGAAATAGACTTCGAGGTGATTTGACGGTCCCGAATCATAATTTTGGAAAAATTTGGTTGGAAAATGGATTTTTAAAATTATAACTGACCAGAAAATCAAATCTTGACAATGTATTATTTGAAATAAATGAAATTAATGTTCATTCTAAACTATTTGTAAATTTTTTCACAAAAACTCTAAAGCCCAATTTTTTTCCTTACATTTGACTGTATATTTCTTAATTATTTGCACAAGCAAGCTGGAACCATTTTTTTATCCACTTTAATTTTTTATTGGAGATTAGATCTTTAGTTTTTACTTAATATACATAGTATTCTTTGAAGAACACGATACTCAAAACACGTCTTACGCGGTAATTTCTTGCAGAGAAATAAGGGTTTTGCAATTAAGCTCCGCCCTCTTGGCTCACGACCAATAAAAAAAATCATGACAACTGAGTTAGGGCGGGTGGGCGGGGCTTATATTTTGCCTTTTTTGCAAAATCCATATTGCCCTACGAATTAAAACAAAAAGGAAAAAGTAAACCCGCCCACCCGCCCTATCTCAATTGTGATGATTTTTTTTTATTCGCCGTGAACCAAGAGGGCGAAGCTTGACTGCAAACTACTTATTTCTTTACAAGGAATTAAAAACTTGTTTTTGAGTATCGTGTTAAAGAATAATTAATAAATAATATTAAGAAAAAGAGGCAAAATATACAAAAAATCACCACCATTGAGATAGGGCGGGTGGGCGGGGCTTATATTTTGCCTTTTAAATATTTAAAACATGTTTAAAGTGGTAAATTATTGTAGACAAAAATTGATTTGCAATTAAGCCCCGCCCTTCCATCTGGCAACGAATGAAAAATTCATCACAATTGAGAATTGAGATCGTGGCGAGTATGAGTGGAGCCTAATCTTTGGCTTTATTTTTTTCTTAATATACGTAATATTCTTTGAACAACACGATACTCAAAAACATGTTTTTAATTTCTCATTGAGAAATAAACATTTAGCAGTTAAGCCCCGCCCCTCGGCTTACGCCGAATTAAAAAAAATCATCAGAATTGAGACAGGGCGGGTGGGCGGGGGTTATATTTTGTCTGTTTTTTCTTAATAATTCTCTCTAAGAAAATTAAGGGTAAGTGGACCGGGGTAGTACTTACTGAGATAAGACTGATTTTGGCGAATGAAATACCCCTAAGAAAAGAGAGGGTGGGTGGGCGGGGCTGGTACCTGCTAAGATAAGACGGATTTTGGCAAAAGACTTTCGCTCTAACAAAAGAAAGGGTGGGTGGGCGGGGTTAGTACCTGCTAAAATAAGATCGATTTTGGCAAATGACATACTCGCTAAGAAAATAAAATGAAGGTACAGACCCTCTAAAAAAAGAGAGGACTGATTTTGGCAAATAACATATTCTCTAAGAAAAGAGAGGGTGGGTGGGCGGGGCTAGTACTTGCTAAGATAAGACTGATTTTAGCAAATAACGTATTCTCCAAGAGATTAAATTAAATTATTATTAGAAAAGACACTAGAGGTTTCAAAGTACTTTCAATTCTTACCAAATAGGAATATCTAGAACCTCAAGATTGGTTTAAATTTTACCAAAAAAAAAACGGGGTCCCGAAATGGAATTAAAAAAAATAATTTTTTTTTAATTTGTAAAAAATGAGACGCAAAAAGCTCAAAAGATTTTTTCAAGTTTATCCAGTAACAAAAAACTAGATTCCTTTAAATTTATCCGAAAATAAAACACCAAGGGACCTAAAATTGACTGGGAACATTTTAAACGTGCGGCTTTGAAAACTTTGATAGTTTTTGAAACGTCAAGCAAAAGAACCAATTTTAAAATCATTATAATTCTATATATATTATAGCAAAATGTGAAAAGGAAATTAACAGGAATCAGAAAAAACAACAAATATATGCCTATATTTTAAGCTGGTCGGTTTGGATTGCTCTTAAAAATCCTCTCAAGCTAATATATTCAAAATAATACGATTATTTGCAGAAAAAACCTGAAATCTACATAGCTACACTGATTTGGAACCGGTCGAAATAATTTATGAATATTGGGATTTTTTAAAACATAAATTACAAGCAAAAATTCTATAAAGTCCTGAATGATGTTTTAAAGAAACAATTCGTAAAATGTTCATTCGCTATCTGACTGCCAAAAAAAACGAAGACGAATTTGTCGATATCGATACACACGGATTTTATAATAACTCAAATTAATTTGAACCGGGATATTAAAGCCATTGTACCCTAGACTGAGGAGTAGAATCTCTTGTCGGTATTTTCACCATTTAGATTTTTTTTAACTCACGTGTTTTTATCCTACGACCCACGTTATAATGTACGGAAAAGCTCATTAAGGGGTTTCTTTTTCCGTTGATGAATTTCATTCGTGAGAAATCCCCCATTACGCAACCATAGAAACCCAGCAGTTAGTTATATCAGAAAATATCTAAAATTGGCTTGCAATTTTGTTATTTGTGTCGCAACAGCTTTATAAATCACGTCGTCTGTCCTGTTTTGAAATAAAAACCAATATCCATTAAAATCCGGATTCCTTATTCCAGATAGTTCCAAACTAATTACACCCCCAGCCCCAGCACCCCCGTAACTTTCCGCCCCAAATCCCCTTACCCCCTATTTACGCATTTTCCGCCCAGATTTCTTTCAATTTTCGCTTCATGTTCATTGTTCCCGCGTAAAAATCCGATTTGGCGCGTCAATTTTACGCATCCTCAATTGATCTTTTGTAATTCGATTTGGATGCAAAAGTCGCGCCGTGGGCGGATGCCATGATTCGAAATAATTATGGCGAAGACTTACGTGGAATTATTTTCATCCTTAATCCTATTAAATTTAATTCAATCAGCGCAAAGCGGATCAAAATCACGCAAGAGGTCCTTTTACCGATGACGCTATAAAGTTTCGGTGTAATACATATTATTAATGGAGTTTCGTAACGGAAATTACACGCTAGCCTGCAGCGGGTTTTTTGGTTTTAGAAAAAAAGAGACGAAATTAGAGATTGCTGGGCCGATTATGGAAATAAGCACGTAAGAGGAATCAAATCGAGAGAGAAAAATGAGCGGGTTTGCGATCTAGTTCTGATTGGGTTTGGAGATAGTGTGTGCAAATTAAGATGTTTTTTATTTGGTGTCTGAAGGTGGATTTATTGGTTTATTTTGATGAGACGGGATGTGAATAAATAAGTTGTTTCGGGTGTTGTAGCCAATTTGACAGAAGGAATTTTAACACGACTACTGCTTGAATTTGACAAATACCGGACGCTGTTTTAGACGTTCTGCGGCTAAGTTGATATAAATTCTCTGAAGCGTTGATCGATTTTGCAGTTAAAATTGTGTAGATTCAATAATTACGTTTCACAAAGCCAAATTCGTTATTAAATTGAGTTTTATTGGAATTGTTTGAAATGTTTGATTTTTAATATCCTATTCAGTTTTAAAACAGTCATACTGTTTACACCATTGTTCTCTAGTGCACATTTGCGGGTAGGGAAAGGTGCCTAGTAGTGCGCACTTTTAGGTAAAAATTTTGTTAAATACAACAGCATAATTCTTTGTCTTGTACTAATTGCACGTCTTATAATTTTATGAAAATTTCCATATAGAAGTTAATTTTTGTCTTTGTTTAACGAAAAAATATACAATTTTATAAATACATGGTGAAACTGTAGTCATCATAGGTTTGATTTCTTTCCTAATATTCTGACTTACAATATCGTAGTGCAAGATTTCTAAACTATCAATGGACATTTTGTACATATTTTAGATTTTTTTCACAAAATTCAGTGGAAAATTAGGATTAAAAAAAATCAAACTTTTTGAAAAGTTCTTGTCTATAACGGTGCCAAAATAATTCAAATTGTTAAAAAAACTCGAAAATTCCTCTAATTCTCTTGATTTACAAACAATTCCGGTATATTCCAAAGAATTCGGGCAATTACAAACAAATTCCAAAACTTCTACAAATTTCATTTAATAAACATACATTTGATTCTGGGACTTAACGAAATAATGAAAGTCTTCAATTTCAAATGAGCCTAAATATACAGGCTGTCCTAACAAGAATATCTGGAAAAAAAATCGAAAATATAAAACACATTTGAAAAATGTACTCTTGTTTATCGAACTGTAAATTTTTATAACAGTTTCTAATTCGTTTCTAAATCACTTTTCCATTGAAACCAATTCAGTTTTTAATTGTCATTTTTTTCTTCGAGTGGTATAATTTTGAAAACATGAGTTTACAATATAGTTGCTATTTTTGTAGAAAAAAATTGTCCTATTTAAAAAATTTACAACTCCGCATTTAGTCACTTAGCCTGATCACATGTGTAAAACATTGTACAAGGATTAGACTTATTTATACAGGGTGATTTCCAAATCGTCCGTTTTTTCGTATTTTTCGAATGGAAATTTATATTTTATAACACTTTCGAACTCGTTTCGAAGTAAATTTTTTATTGATACCAATTTTGGTGGAATAATGCAAAAAAAAAAATGTTAGAATAAAATTCAATAGATAAAAAAAAAACATGTAGAAAAAAGCATTTGAAAAATGGATGCAAACTTGCAATTTTAATCACCCTGTATACATAGGATATTTTTATATTTATATGCAAAATTACAAACCTCCATCTTTAAGTATGGCGGATTTGAGAATTTTTATATTTCACTTTTTTTTTCTTCAAGCAGTAATATTTTGAAAAGATTTAACCAAAAAAAATTTTGTGTCTAATGTTTCCCCTTTTTTATCTGTACTTGCAAAAATATACAGTCTGTCACTTTAAAAGATGGTACTGTGCTGCCTAACTTTCAAATTAAAGACCCTGTATAATAGAAAACTATTTAAAAGTAACATTATTTCAGTATACCGGTAGAAAAAATTATCATATTTAAAATATAGAGCTACGCCATTTTTAAAGATGGAGGTTAGGAATTTTGTATGAAGCATTTAGTCACCTGGCCTGACCACATGTGTAAAACATTGCACAAGGATTAGACTTATTTATACAGGGTGATTTAATTAGCAAATCGTCCGTTTTTTCACATTTTTCGAATTGGAAATCTATATTTTATAACACTTTCGAAGTCGTTTTTAAATCAGTTTTCTATCGAAACCAGTTCTAAGTTGAGAGTTTTTAAATGTCATTTTGCTTTCTTCAAGTGGTAATATTTTGAAAACATTTAACCCAAAAACTTTCAAGTGAGACACCCTGTATAATGGAAAATTGTTTATAAAAAAGAAGAGAAAACGATTTAGGGTGCAAGAGTTTTCAATATAGTTGCTTTTTATGTTTTGATTGAACATATGTATAAAACATTGTACACGGATTACACCTATTTATACAGGGTGATTAAATTTGCGAATTGGAAATTTATATTTTATAACGGTCTCGAGCTCGTTTTAAAGTAAATTTTCTATTGATACCAATTTTGGTGGAATTTCCTTATACACTAAAATTGTTAGGATAAAATTCAGTAAATAAAAAAATATGCAAAAAGAATCTAGAAAATATAAACAGCATTTGCTAAATGGATGAAAACTTGCAACTTTAATCACCCTGTACATATAGGATAATATATTCTTGAATCTTCTATACCTTTGTTAAGTTAAGTTAATTGACAACTTTTATGCAAAATTACAAATCTCCATTTTTAAATATGGCGGAGTTGAGAATTTTTAAATGTCACTTTCTTTTCTTCAAGCGATAATATTTTGAAAAGTTTTAACCGAAAAAATGTTGCGTAGGTTTTCCTTTTTTTATCTACAGTTGGAAAAATATACAGGCTGTCACTTAAAAAAATGCAACTCTGCTGCTTAACTTTCAAGTTGAACACCCTGTATAATAGAAAATTATTTAATTATTTTTTCTTAATAGACGTAGTCTTGTTTTCATAACAAGAAATTTGAAAAATGTCTTGAAATGGTAAATTTGTACGTAAATACGGATTTTGCAAAAAAGCCCCGCCCTTCGATGTGACAACCAATGAAAAATTCATCACAATTGAAACAGGGCGGGTGGGCGGGGCTCACATTTATTTTTGTTAATAGACGTAGTTTTGTTTTCACAACAAGCAACTTAAAAAATGTTTGAAATGGTAAATTTTTGTACGTAAATACGAATTTTGGAAAAACGCTCTGCCCCTCGGTGTGACAACCAATGAAAAATTCATCACAATTGAAACAGGGCGGGTGGGCGGGGCTCACATTTATTTTTTCTTAATAGACGTAGTCTTGTTTTCATAACAAGCAACTTGAAAAATGTTTTGGAATGGTACATTTTTGTACGTAAATATGGATTTTGCAAAAACGCTCCGCCCCTCGGTGTGACAACCAATGAAAAATTCATCACAATTGAAATAGGGCGGGTGGGCGGGGCTCACATTTATTTTTTCTTAATAGACGTAGTCTTGTTTTCATAACAAGCAACTTAAAAAATGTTTTGAAATGGTAAATTTTTGTACGTAAATGTGGATTTTACAAAAACGCTCTGCCCCTCGGTGTGACAACCAATAAAAAATTCATCACATTTGAGATCGGGCGGGTGGGCGGGGCTCATATTATACCTTTTTTCTTAATATATGTAGTAGTCTTGTTTTAACAACAAAAAATTTGGAAAATGTTTAATATGGTAAATTTTTTCAAGTAAATATGGCTCGAAATCTACAAAAAAATGTTTTTAGTGAAATTTCGAAAATCTTGCACGGTGGAAAATTTAATTTTTGAAAAAGTCATCTAAAAATTCTTAAAAAATTCAGGGATGCAGATCCCTATGTGCCGATTCCAAAAATATAGCGTGTTTATGGTAATGGAACAACATTTTCGGAATACTGGGTGTGATTTTTTGAAATTTTTAAAAATTGTGATATTTCAATGAGCGATTGAAAAAACGGTTGGAGTTATGGAAGAAGTGGGGCCGAAAATGTAGTAAAATGTGGCCCCTTCGGACACTGGTCCAAATTTTTCGCGCTATTTTTGTAGAAAAATTGTCATATTTAAAATATATACAGCTCCGGCATTTTTAATAATGCAGATTTTGAATTTTGTATGAGGCATTTAGTCACTTGGCCTGGTCACATGTGTAAAACAATGTACAAGGATTTGACTTATTTATACAGGGTGATTTAAGTTGCAAATCGTCCGTTTTTTTTACATTTTTCGAATTGGAAATTTATATTTTATAACACTTTCGACATCGTTTCTAAATAGGTTTTCTATTGATACCAGTTTTGAACTGAAAATTTGTAAATGTCTTTTTTTTCGTTAAGTGGTAACATGTTGAAAACGTTTAACCAAAAAACTTTCAAGTAAACACCCTGTATAATTGAAAATTGTTTATACAAAAGAAAAAAAGGATTCAAGGTGCAAACTATTTTTGTGTCAAAATTATCCTATTTAAAAAATTTAAACTCCGCTATTTTTAAAGATGGAGGATTGGAATTTTCAGTGAAGCTTTCGGACATTTTGTTTGTACATATGTATAAAACATTGTACAAGGAAATTTATGTTTTATGACACTTTCGGGCTCGTTTCAAAGTAAATTTTCTATTGATACCAGTTCTGGGGGAATTTCCCTTAACAATAATGGCAAAAAATTGTTAGGATAAAATTGCAGCTTTGATCACCCTGTATACATAGGATAATATATTCTTGAGAATTTTTAAATGTCGTTTTTTTTTTTCTTCAAGCGATAATATTTTGAAAAGTTTTAACCTAAAAAATGTTTCGAATGTTTTCCTTTTTTTATCGATAGTTGGCTGTCACTTAAAACATGCAACTCTGCCGCTTAACTTTCAAATTGAACAGCCTGTATAATAGAAAATTACTTAAAAAAAAAATTATTTCAAATTTACTATTTTATCTTAATAGACTTAATCTTGTTTTCATGACAAGAAACTTGAAAAATGTTTGATGGTAAATTTTTGTACGTAAATATGGATTTTGCAAAAATGCCCCGCCTCTCGGTGTGACAACCAATGAAAAATTCATCACAATTGAAACAGGGCGGGTGGGCGGGGCTCACATTTATTTCTTCTTAATAGACGTAGGTTTGTTTTCATAAGAAGAAACTTGAAAAATGTTTTGAAATGGTAAATTTTGATACGTAAATACGGATTTTGCAAAAACCCTCCGTCCCTCGGTGTGACAACCAATGAAAAATTCATCACAATTGAAATAGGGCGGGTGGGCGGGGCACACATTTTTTTTTTCTTAGTAAACATTGTCTTGTTTTCATAGCAAGCAACTTGAAAAATGTTTTGAAATGGTAAATTTTTGTACGTAAATATGGATTTTGCAAAAACGCTCTGCCCCTCGGTGTGACAACCAATGAAAAATTCATCACAATTGAAACAGGGCGGATGGGCGGGGCTCATTTATTTTTTCTTAATAGACGTAGTCTTGTTTTCATGACAAGCAACTTAAAAAATGAAATTGAAATGCTAAATTTTTGTACGTAAATGTGGATTTTGCAAAAACGCTCCACCCCTCGGTGTGACAACCAATGAAAAATTCGTCACAATTGAAACAGGGCGGGTGGGCGGGGCTCACATTTATTTTTTCTTAATAGACGTATAGTCTTGTTTTCATAAAAAGCAACTTAAAAAATGTTGTGAAATGATAAATTTTGTACGTAAATATGGGTTTTGCAAAAACGCTCTACCCCTCGGTGTGACCACCAATGAAAAATTCATCACAATTGAGATCGGGCGGGTGGGCGGGGCTTATATTATACCTTTCTTCTTAATATATGCAGTAGTCTTGTTTCAACAACAAAAAACTTGAAAAATGTTTAATATGGTAAATTTATGTATTTAGTGAAATTTCGAAAATCTTGGAAAATGGGTCGAAATTTTTATAAGGGAGATTATTTTTAAGTAACTTTTTTATTGATACCAGTTTTTGTAGAATTTCCCTTAACAATAATGCCAAAAAGCCTGTTAGGGTAAAACTCAATAAATAAAGAAACTATCTAGAAAAAATTTTGAAAATATAAAATGCATACATTTGCAAAATGTCTTAAATCTTTCAACTTTAATCACCCTGTATACATAAGGTAATATAATACTGAACTTTGATTGCCTTTGTTAAGTCAAGGAAACTGACAAGTTTTATGCAAAATTACAGGTCTCCATCTTTAAATATGGCCGAGTTGAGAATTTTTTAATTGTATGCAACCATTCTGCGTAACTTTCAAATTAAACACCCTGTATAATGGAAAATGATTTAAAAAACAACGATTTCAGATGGAAGAGTTGCTATTTTTGTAGAAAAAATTGTCATATTTAGAAATTCACAACTCCGCCATTTTTAAAGATGGAGATTCGGAATTTTGTATGAAGCATTTAGTCACTTGGCTTGATCACACGTGTAAAACACGTGAAGTAATGGTTTTAAATTACGAAAGTCATTTGCATTTTGACCCCAAAAGATGCCCTTTGCTAACACAATCAAACAAAACGCCTACTTCCGGCTGAAGATTTCGATCTACAAAGTAAATTTAGATGTCTTTGTTAAAAGTTTTGATTCTTATCTAAGTGCGAATCTTAGATTCTAAAATGTTGATACTGAAACTTGCCAGAGCCAGCTTCGATTTCAAGCCATCCAGCGCGCACTCGTAGGCCCTTTCACCCTGACCAACTAATAATCATTGAATTATGAATAACAATGAAGTCGGAGAGGTAACCGCAAGAACCACAAATGACATAAGATGAATGACCACAAAGTGCTCGCACAGAGAATTTAAAGGACAATGGCATCACATTCATTTGCAACTTAACATCATAAAGATATAATTATGGAGTGCAATTTGCAGCAAATTCATTATTCTCCTTTCTCCGGAGTTTCTCATCAAAAGTAGTTGCACTTCTAAGACAATATAACACCAGAAAGCCCGGTGGTTACACTCATTATTTCTGATGAGCATCAACTGTCTGAATTAAAAAACGTAACCACGCACATCAATTTTCTTTTCAGGCGACATGAAATATGGAAATTTAATTTAGAAATTCGGCTGCTATCTATTGTTACGATCGTATGCCAATGTGAGAAGCTACTTTTATATTTATGTCTTTGTAAATCTTGATAATGAATGTTGCTTTTTCCCGGCTGTCAGAATTTTTTTCGATATTAACAAATGTGCTTGTCACTGGAAATTTATTGGTTGGAACAGTTACATGTTGTCCTACTTGTTGCATTCGTTAAACACTGATACAGCTTTTGCAAAAGCGCCTACGCCCTACGCAGAAAAACGCTTAAGACGCTACATTGTCGAGTCAATTTCCTTTTGCTGATCGTATCTGCGTAATTATTGCAGTGTTATCACAGCCTTGATGCATTAATTTGATTGAATAATGAATCGCCTCGAGCGCAATTTCCATTTTTCGCTTGCACAGTGCGTGCTCCAACTACTTACTTTAATGTCAAATTTGACTAATTCCGATAGTTTGATAAGGTACAACGTTCACATAATCAATTCATCAAGGCCGACAGACTTTATTTGTCTGCTGCAACGACATTTACACAAAGAAATGTTTAAACCCCGATTACTATTCAATCTGCGTTATGCTCGGTCACGCTCTTTTTATTTTCCCTTTAATAATTCGTGTTTTCTGCCACAGCGTCGCACGCTCGCTCGTTGTTTTATTCAAGTACACAAATTATTTATTTAAGTCATAAAATCGTGAAATGTGTGACGTAAATTTATGAGATAAGTCACTTGGCTTAGTTTTCGTTTCGTCGCTATTTTCGTTAACCTTCGTTTATTTTCATGATTGGGGTGATGAATTTATTTGAATATTTGCTGCGTTTATTACTCGGATTCCGAAAAGTGTGGTTTGGATGGAGCATTGTTGTAGAGGAACACAATGGACTATATTTCTTTGGGTTTAATAGGAAACACGGTGCTGTCTTATTATTTCTTTAACGATTTTATTTGTCTGCCCACTTTGTGCTTAATCAAGCCACGAGAAAAAAATCTAGGTTGGTAACATGCGATGTGGTAAGTTTCCTTTGTTCACGTGTGTTTTTTAAGTTTTGCTGCCGGTTTGAAGATTAAAACTTGTGTGGTTGTTTCAAAACTTTTGCAAAACTTGAGAAAATTGGCCGCTTGCAAATTTAGACACCCTGTATAAATAATTGTCAATTTTGTGGGAGGAACTGAAAATTTATAAATATGATTATACTTTCTTCTTGTCGTAAAGAAAACATCTTTGATTTCCAAGAATGTTGCACAAGTGCTATAAATTATGTCAAATATTCTGGTAAATTTATAATACAGAATTACCTACAAGATAATAATCCAAATAGTTAAAAAAAAACCCAAAACTTTTACATATTCTTGCAACTTTTCCAAAAACATCATACATTTAAAAAATACGACTGTAATTTTTTTTTCGCAAAAAATTCCAGCTAATTCCAAAGAATTCGGGTAATTACAACTAAATTCCAAAAGGTCTGCAAAATACAGTGTATAAATATAGAGTTAATCTGGGAATTAAGGAAATAAACACCAATCACATAAACTCCGATAGAAGTCCCCAATTTAAACTGAACCCAAATGTAAAAGAGTTCCATTTGATAGTTAGACACCGAAGTTTTTTTAATGGAACATTTTGTATTTTGAAAGAATTAATTTTAAGGATTAAACTTATTTATACACGGTGATTAAAATTGCAAACCGTCAGATTTCTCATTTGAACATGTTTAAATAATGTGTGAAAACCTGCAAATTTGGTCATTCGGTATGGGATAACATATTCTTGAATTTTCTGTAGATTTGTTCAGTCAAGAAGAATATCGTGCGTAACTTTCACCCGAAACACTCTGTATAATAGAAAATAGTTTTAAATTGTAACCGTAAATAAGTTCAGAATGCGAAAAAGAATGATTTCATTAATTTACAAGTAATTCCTAATATTCCGTCGCCAGATCACCGAGACACCCTGTATGTCTATATCCACAGTTTTAAAATTCTGCACTAAAATTGTAAATTTGAAAAAATTCAATACACTCTTAAATTACGATTTTCAACAAACAAACAAATATCTGTACAAAAAAAATATTTTTGAAAAACATGATGGAACGTACAACTGCAAATTAAATCACTCTGTATAAATAAATATAAATTTTGTTCAATTTTTATAGGTACAAGATGACTACACAATTATGTACAAAATTTCAGATCGCCGAGATGGAGCATTTTTAAAGGATATGTTTTCCTATTTTTCGTAAAGAAAACTTTCTTGAAATTCCACTTTATAGAATTTAGAATTCAGATAATACTCTGACCGTAAATAGTGAAAGAATATAATTCCCGAAAAGCCCTTTATTCACAAAATTTAAAATGTTCTTGTAAGGTAATTCCGGTTACGCTCCCAAAGAATATCAAAATTTTTAAAAATTTGACAAAAAAATCCAGTAAATTCCAAAGAACTGGGATAATTAGAAATAAATTTCACACATTACAATAATTGATAAATACGGCCCTGATTCCGGAAACTTAAATAAAAGTTTTCAATTTGAACTGAAACCAAATATACAGGTTGTAGCTACAATTTACAATTACATATTTTCAAATACATATAAGAGCTCCATTTAAAAAATAGACACCGACGTTTCTTTTAATTCAGGCTGCGTAGACGAATTATTTCTGACCATTGAGACACCCTGTATGTGTACACTCAAACAGTTTTTTTTTTAATAAAACACTCTGTATTTTTAAAGAATTCGATTTTATAAAAAAAAAATAAAAAACAATATCTAGATGCAAAGGTTGCCATTTAAATGCCATTTTTGTGGGAAAAAAGTCATTTAAAAATTTACAGTTCCACCATTTTTAAAGATGGAGGTTTGAAATTTTCTATGAAGCATTTACTCACATTGCTTGAATACACGTGCGCAATATTGTGCAAGGATTAACCTATTTATACAGGGTGATTCAATCTGCAAATCGTCAGTTTTCTCATGTTTTCGAATTATAAATTTATATTTTATAACATTTTCGAGTTTATTTGTAAGTAAGTTTTGTTCTAATACCAGTTTTACCTTAGTAATAATGAAAAAAAAAGGATAAACCGCAATAAAAAAAACATTTGCAAAAATTAAATTTAATCACCCTGTATATATGCACAGGACACAATTTTTTTTAACTTTTTATACATTTATTCATTCAAGGTAGGTTTTATGAAAAATTACGAACTTCCATCTTTAAATATGGTCGCTTCAAAAAATGCAAATTTGTTGAGTAACTTTCAAATGAAACACCCTGTATAATGAAAAGTAATTTTAAATTATAACCATGAATGAGTTCAGACTGCGTGAAGGAATCCCTAATATTCCCCCGCAAGACTACTGAGACACCCTGTATGTGTTTTACTAATCTGTACTAAAATTTTGAATTTGAAAAAATCAAATAAATTCTTACAAACAAACAAAAAATGTACAAAACGCTTATTTAAGATAAGCTGGAAAATATAAAATATTTTTGAAAAACATGAGGAAACTGACAATTGCAAATTTAATCAACCTGTATAAATAAATATAAATTTTGTTGAATTTTTATACGTACCTATATTAAAAAGGACTACAAAGTTTCAAATCGCTATTTTTTTTTTAAACTGAATTTAATAGTCGTTCTATCACATTTTGGAGAATTTAGAATTCAGAATTACGCACAAGATAATACTGTGACTCTAAATAGTGAAGAAATATACTTATTTCCCAAAAAGTCCTTTATTCCCAAAATATGTAGTTCAAAAAATTTTAAATATCCTTGTAAGATAATTCCGGTAGTAGGTACCTCTCCAAAAAATATAATAAATTTTTAAATAATAAATATACGACTCGAATTCTTTTCATTTACTAAAAATTCCTGTAAATTCTAATAAATTCCGGTAATTACAAAAAAATCCAAGATTACACCTGATAAATATAGACTTGATTCCGGAAATTAACTAAATATTGCGCGATCATAAAAACTTAAATAAAAGTCTGTTTAAATTTGAACTGAAACCAAATATACAGGATGTCCTAATAAGTAATGACGTTGAAGCCACAATTTACAAGTATTTTTGAATATATAAGAGCTCCAATTAAAAATTAGAGACCCAAGTTTTTTTTAATAGAACACTGTATTTTTAAAATATTTGTTTTTATATAGGTAAGTATATTAAAAATTAAAATATTAGATGCAAACGTTATATTTTATATTTTTGATAAAAAAAAATGTACAGGATGATTTGCAAATCGTCAGACGATTGATGTTTTCGGAATTAGAAATTTATAATTTATAACATTCTCGAGCTTATTTCTAAATAAGTTTTGTTTTGATACCAGTTTTGCCGAAATTTACCTTAACAGTAATGCAAGAAAAACGGTTAGGAAAAACCTCAATAAATAAAAAATATATCCTACCCAGAAATAATCTCGAAAATCTTACAAAATACGTTTGACAAAATTGTAAATTTAATCACCCGGTATACATAGGAACAATTTTCTTGATTTTTTTATACATTTATTTACTTAAGGAAATTGACAAGTTTTATGAAAAATTACAGATTTCCATCTTTAAATATGGTGGAGTTGAGAATGCAAAGATGTTGTCTAACTTTCCAGCGAAACACTCTGTATAATGAAAAATAATTTTAAATTACATACATCCATAAATAAGTTTAACTGCGTAAAAAAAATGTTTCTTTAATTTACAAGAAATTCCTAGCATTCCGCCGCCAGACCACTGAGACACCCTGTATAACAATATTCAAACAGTTTTAAAAATCTGTACTAAAATTTTGAATTTGAGTAAATTCATTAAACTCTTAAATTCCAATTTTCAACAAACAAAATAAGAACCTGTCCAAAACGGCACAGCGTACTTGAGACAAGCTTGAAAATATAAAATATTTTCGAAAAACATGAGGAAACTGACAATTTTCCAATTTAAACACACAAAAATGTATAAAATTTCAAATCGCCATTTTTTTTTTTTAATTGCACAGATGTAACTGAATTTGATGGTCTTTCTGACAGACATCCTAAAGAATTTATAATTCAGAATTACGTACAAGATAATACTATGACTCCAAATTATGAAAATAAATATCCCGAAAACTCCTTTATTCCCAAAATAGTTAACCAAAGTTTAAATATTCTTGTACGTAAGGTAATTCCGGTAGTAAATCTCCCAAAGAACCTCATGAATTTTAAAAAATAAGACTCTAATTCTTCAAAATACAAAGCCCGCCCACCCACCCTCGTCTCAATTGTGACGACTTATTTTATTCGTCGTCGGCTGAGGGGAGGAGCTTAACTGCAAAATGCTTACTCCTCTAAAAGAATCTACCATGTGAAACCTGTTTTTATGTATCATGTTTTTAAATATGTCAAGAAAAAAGAGTCAAAAAGTAAGCCCCACCCGCCCGGCCCCAACTTTAAATATAACAAATTTTTCATTCGTTGTCGGACCAACGGGCGGAGCTTAAATGTAAAAACCGTGTGTCCCGACAAACATTTGCAATTTTAAACGTTTTAAATATCTTGTCACGAAAAGAAAACAATTTCCAATTATTTTCAAGTATACAAGAGGTTGTTTTTTTATTAAAAAAAAAAAAAAAATAGAAAACGATATCTAGACACAAAAGTTTTACTCGCCCTTTTTGTAGAACAAAATGTCATTTTTAAAAATTTGCAGTTCCACCATTTTTAAAGATGGAGGTTCGAAATTTGCATGGGGATAAACCTCAATAAATATCGAAATATGTATCTATAGAAATAATCTCGAAAACATTATAAAAAAAAAAATGAAAAAATTGTAAATTTAATTACCCGGTATACATACGATACAATTTTCTTGAATGTTTTATACATTTAGTTACTTAAGGTAATTGACAAGTTTTATGAAAAATTACAGATTTCGATCTTTAAATATGGTGGAGTTGAAAATGCAAACATGTTGTCTAACTTTCCACCGGAACACTCTGTATAACGAAAAATAATTTTAAATGATATCCATAAATAAGTTCAACTGCGTAAAAAAATGTTTCTTTAATTTATAAGGAATTTCTAGCATTCCGCCGCCAGACCGCTAAGACACCCTGTACAATAATATTCACAGTTTTATAAATTTGTACTAAAATTTTGAATTTGAGAAAATTTACTAAACTCTTAAATTACGATTTTCAACAAACAAAAAAAACCTGTCCAAAACGACACAACGTATTTGAGACAAGCTTGAAAATATAAAATATTTTTGAAAAACTTGAATTTGAGAAAATTCACGAAACTCTTAAATTACTCTTGAAAATATAAAATATTTTTGAAAAACATGAGGAAACTGACAATTTGCAAATTCAATCACCCTGTATAATTTATAATTCAGAATTACGTACAAGATAATATTCTGACTCCAAATTGTGAAAATATATAGGTATCCCGAAAACTTTTTTATTCCCAAAATAGACCCTAATTCTTTTGATTTACAAAAACTTCCAATAAATTCCAAATAATTCCAAAACTTCCACAAATTACACTTGATAAATGTATACTTGATTCTAGAAATTAACGAAGTATAGCCCGACCAAATAAACTTATACACGTTGTCCTAATAACGGAAAAGAAAACTGCGTGCAAATACTAAGAAAAAAAACGCAAAATACAAAGCCCGCCCACCCACCCTCATCTCAATTGTGACGACTTGTTTTATTCGTCGTCAGCTGAGGGGCGGAGCTTAATTGCAAAATGCTTCCTCTGCAAGAATCTACCATGTGAAACATGTTTTTATGTATCATGTTTTTAAAAGAAAACCATATATGTCAAGAAAAAAAAAGTCAAAAAATAACATATACAATTATTTCCAAGTATACAAAAGGTTGTTTTATTGCTATTAAAAAAAAATATAGAAAACGATATATAGATACAAAAGTTTTACTCGCCCTTTTTGTAGAAAAATTGTCATATTTAAAAATTTGCAGTTCGACCATTTTTAAAGATGGAGGTTCGAAATTTTGTATGAGGATAAAACTATAAAAATTGTAAGTTTTAAGAATGGTTAAGTGTGTTGTTTCATAAAATGCAACTTTCACCTGAAACACCCTGTATAATGAAAAATAATTCTAAATTGTAACCATAAATAAGTTCAGACTGCGTAAAAGAGTTTTTTCATTAATTTACAACTTGCAAAATAAATCACCCTGTATACATAAAATAAAATTCTCAAACATGAGAACACTGACAAGTTGCCATCTTTAAACATGGCGGAATTAAGAATGTTTCTTTTAATATACTTAGAATCACTTTAAAAAATAATAAGTTGTAGCCCTGTCTAACAAAAAATATAATAACATTGATCAAAGTTTTCCTATTCCAGGATTAACACTGTTAGACACTTAAATGACAACGCATAAAAATCCCAAAGCTATGAGTGAATGGATGTACTCTCAATCCTATCACTTCATAATTAGATCCCAGCTCTATACACCAAGTTCTAAAGTCTGCATTGAGAACGTCACCATTATTCCGACAACAAATACAGCTGTTCGTACAACTTCTGGATTCTTCCTCAGTTCGAGAAATAATAGTAAGTTGCACATAAAGCAAGCTTGTTATGTTTCTGACGTGTAAGCGAATGCAGATGTCCCTATTATTATTTTCCAACCCACCGTTTGACTCTGAGGGAATCACCCCCTTTGACACAGACTTTTCGGATCAAGGACGAATTTCCACGAAAACGTGCTACTACCCATAATTAAGTTAGAAGCACCAAGGTTAATCAGTTCGGTAATGGCCCCAAATTGCTTACAATGGGAGCCACTAACAATCTACTAAGTGTGAACAAATAACGGAAGAAAATAAAATCATTAACGTGTGCCGATAAACAAAAACACATTTCCACAGTATGGAAATAACGCCTAACAAACACACAAACACGCTTTGTGAAGGTATTTACAATCAGGTGCGACGTTGAAACTGGGGTTCGTGTTGTTCATTGATACGAAATCTCGTAATCGCTTTATTAGAAACAGAATGGGGGATTTCGACTCGTTTTCAGTGAAAATAACACGGGAATATTAGAATTAATTTAAGAGTTTACAAAAATATATTACGACCATCGCTCTCTGTAGCGTTTTTGCGTAATAAACAACTTAATGGCCCCCTATTAAACCCTAAATTTTACGCCATCCAAACACACATTACAAGTCATCGACACGAAAGCGCGAAAACGCCTCACTTTTCCCCCACGAAAAGCTCGCATTTCCTCCATCGGTTTCCCACACCACCGCAAGAAATAAATCGTCCGAATCGCGAACATTCCCAAGTGCTCCATTGGCACCCTGAACCCTCCGAATTGGAGCAAACGAGGCCGTAACGCTCAGACAAAGCCGGAATCGGGATCAAGGGCTGAGCGGGAGGTTTGCGGGCCGAGCGCCGACGAGAACATCGGAACGAATTTAAAGTCATTTAACTCCAATTTTAATTGTTTTATTGTCTTTTTACGCAAATTTACCATACCGTACCGCTTAAACTACATAATAATTGCGTCATTTTAAAGACGAACGCGCTTTGTAACGCTTCGGACGCAGTAAACGAGTTAATGGCCACTATTAAAGCTTCAAATTTTACGCCAACCAAACGCGTATTTACGAGTCATCGACACCGAGGCGCGAAAACGCCCCGATTTTCCGCGAGGACTCGGATTATTTAGCCAAGATTCAGAGCCGGAGCGACGGATTTTGAGAGAGGCTTATGTGTTCGATATCCATATAATGTTGAGTTTATTCATGCGTAAAACATGTAGATTGACATTACAAAATAGTCCCCAGGGTGTCAATTTTTTTATGAAAAGAAAAGCAGTACCTACCTAATTTATTACCAACTGTAAATTGCTGTTTCAAATTATGTGGCATAAATTTAAAAGTTATGCATATCATTTTTTTGTTATTAGTAGCGTGGTATAAATCAACTTTTCTGTGTCGAGGCGCAATTAATCCAACAAATTAAAAATAAATGATTTCCTGGGGTCCAAAAAATGCGAAATTTTGACTCCGACATAATTTATGTTTTAGTTAGAACTGAAAACATTTACGCAAAAAATGACTGATGTTGTAACAAGGAGAATGAGTTTATTAAGTTTTATGGGAAGCCCGGTATAAATCCGAGGATTTGAGGTCCAATAAATTTGATTATCTGTAATCGAACTTTCACAGTAAAACTGCAACATAAAAAATGTATATTATATGTGGTTTTATTACAAATCGACGTCTCACATTTATAGAAAACTCGACCCTAATTTGTCAGTTCGAGTATGAACTAAAATATGACTATTCTTTTCCATTTTTTTTAATGGCTCCAGTTCTGAGCTGACTAGTGTTTAAAATTTCCACGTGTCAATTTTGCTCAAATTTTTATAACTCAATTCCTTTAAATTTAAAATATTTCTGTATAATTATAATAATGGTCTATTTTTTCTGAAATCTGGGAGAGTATCATAGCCATACAGCTCAACTAAAAAATTGTCACAACGCTGCCACCAAAGAAAAAAAAAATGGTGTTTTTTATTTTGTTTAACCATTGAATTCAAAACTAAAATATGATCATTCTTTTACATTTTTTAATGGTTGCTATTTTTATGTGACTAGTGTTTAAATTTTCCACGTGTCAATTTTGCTAAAATTTTTATAATTCAACTTAAAAAAAATATTTGAATTCCTTGTAAAAATCTCACACTTGCAGAATTTTGCAAAAAATATTTCCATATAATTTTAATAATGGTCTATTTTTTCATAGTTATACAGGTCAACTAAAAAACTGTCACTACGCTGTCACCAAAGAAAAAAAGATAGTGTTTTTTATCTCATTTAAGCCATTGAATTCTAAACTAAAATGTGGCAATTCTTTTACATGTTTTTGAATGGCTCCTATTTTGACGTGACTAGTGTTTAAAATTTCTACGTATTAATTTTGCTGAAATTTTTATAACCCAACCTAGAAAAGTATTTGAAGTAGAATTTTTCAAAAAATGATGTATAATTTTAATAATGGATTATTTATTTTATTTAATATTGGGGAGTATTGTATTTATACAACTCAACCAAAAAACTGTCACTACGCTGCCATCAAAGAAAAAATAGTGTTTTTGTCTTATTTAAGTCACTGAATTCAAAGGTAAAATATGAGAATTCTTTCACATTTTTTTGAATGGCTCCTATTTTGATGTGATTAGTATTTAAAATTTCCACCTGTGAATTTCACTAAAATTTTTATAACTCAATCTAAAAAAAATCCTTGTCCAAAGTTTACCACTTGCAGAATTTTCCAAAAAAATGTGTGTGTATAATTTTAATAACGATTTATTTTTTTCAAAAACATGGGGAGTATCATAGTTATACGGCTCAACTAAAAAACTGTCACTACGTTGCCACGAAAGAAAAAGAAGATAAGGTTTTTATCTAATTTATAAAATATGACAATTCTTTTACAATTTTTAGAATGGCCCCTTTTTCGTTGTGACTAGTGTTTAAAATGTTCACGTATTAATTTTGCTACAATTTTTATACACCAATTTAAAAAAAAAATATTTTAAGTCTTTGACCACGGTTTCACACTTCTAGCTACAATTTTAAGGACGGTTTATTTTTTTCTAAAATATGGGGAAGTATAGGGAATATTATAGATATACAGCTCAATTAAAAAACTGTCACTACGCTGCCACCAAAGAAAAAAGAGGTCGTATTATTATCTTATTTAAGCCATTGAACTCAAAGCTAAAATATGGCAATTCTTTTACTTTCTTTTGAATGGCCCATTTTTCGATGTGACTAGTGTTTGAAATTTTCACTTGTTAATTTTGCCAAAATTTTTATAACCCAAGCTAAAAAAAATATCTAAAGTCTTTGACCGAGATCTCATACTTGCAGAAAATTACAAAAAAACATTTGTCTATAATTTTAGTAATGGTTAATTTTTTTCTAAAATATGGGGGAAATTCATAGTTATACAACTCAACTAAAAAAGTGTCACTAGGCTGCCACCAAAGAAAAAGCAGATGCTGTGATCTTATTTATAAAATATGACAATTCTTTTGCATTTTTTTGATCGCCCCCTTTTTCGTTGTGGCTAGTATTTAAATTTTCATGTGTTAATTTTACTACAATTTCTATAACCCAACTTAAAAAAAATATTTGAAGTCTTTGACCACGGTTTCACACTTCTAGGTAGAGTTTTAATAACGGTTTATTTTTTTCTAAAATATGGGGGAGTATTCTAGATATACAGCTCAATTAAAAAACTGTCACTACGCTGCTTCCAAAAAAAGAAGATGGTGTGTTTATCCGGCTTAAGCCATTAAATTCAAAGCTGATATATAGTGACTCTTTCACATTTTCTGAATGTCTCATATTTTGATGTGACTAGTGTTTAAAATGTTCACGTGTAAATTTTGATAGAATTTTTATTAACCCAAGTTAGAAAAATATTTGAAATCTCTGGCCAAGGTCTCACACTTGCAGAATTTTACAAAAAATATTTGTGTATAATTTTAGTAATGGTTTATTTTTTCTGAAATATGGGGAGTGTCAGAGTTATACAGCTCAACGAAAAAACTGTTACTAGGTTGCGACCAAAGAAAAAGGAGATGGTGTTATTATCTTATTTAAGCCATTGAATTCAAAGCTAAAATATGGCAATTCTTTTACATTATTTTGAATGGCCCATTTTTCGATGTGACTAGTGTTTGAAATTTTCACTCGTCAATTTTGCTAAAATTTTTATGACCCACGTTAAAAAAAATATCTGAAGTCTTTGACCGAGATCTCACTCTTGCAGAAAATTACAAAAAAACATTTGTCTATAATTTTAGTAATGGTTAATTTTTTTCTAAAATATGGGGGAAATTCGTAGTTATACAACTCAACTAAAAAAGTGTCACTAGGCTGCCACCAAAGAAAAAGCAGATGCTGTGATCTTATTTATAAAATATGACAATTATTTTGCATTTTTTTGATCGCCCCCCTTTTCGTTGTGGCTAGTATTTAAATTTTCATGTGTTAATTTTACTACAATTTCTATAACCCAACTTAAAAAAAATATTTGAAGTCTTTGCCCACGGTTTCACACTTCTAGGAAGTGTTTTAATAACGGTGTATTTTTTTCTAAAATATGGGGGAGTATTCTAGATATACAGCTCAATTAAAAAACTGTCACTAGGCTGCTTCCAAAAAAAATAGAAGATGGTGTGTTTATTCGGCTTAAGCCATTAAATTCAAAGCTGATATATAGTGACTCTTTCACATTTTTTGAATGTTTCATATTTTGATGTGACTAGTGTTTGAAATTTTCACGTGTAAATTTTGATAGAATCTTTATTAACCCAAGTTAGAAAAATATTCTCACACTTGCAGAATTTTACAAAAAATATTTGTGTATAATTTTAGTAATGGTTTATTTTTTCTGAAATATGGGGAGTGTCAGAGTTATACAGCTCAACGAAAAAACTGTTACTAGGTTGAATTCAAAGCTAAAATATGGCAATTCTTTTATATTTTTTTAATGGAGCATTTTTCAATGTGACTAGTGTTTGAAATTTTCACGTGTTTATTTTGCCAAAATTTTTATGATCCAAGTTAAAAAAAAATATTTGAAGACTTTAACCAAGGTCTCATACTTGTAGAATTTTACAGAAAAACATTCGTCTATAATTTTAATAACGGTTAATTTTTTTCTAAAATACGGGGTAGAATGATATGACAATTCTTTTACATTTTTTTGAATGGCTCCTATTTCCATGTGACTAGTGTTTAAATTTTCCACGTGTTAAATTTACTGAAATTCACATAATCTGAGCTGAAAATTTTTTATTAGAAGTCCTTGGTTAGTGGAATTTTTACTCCGCTTTCATATTAGTGGAATTTTATAAAAATATTTGTATTTAAATGTAAAAACTGTCACGACGGTTCCACCAAAGTTAGGAACATATTTTATACCAACAGAAGACGAAAATGGGGTTTTTATTTTCTGTAAGTCATTGAATTCAAATCTAAAATGTGACAATATTTTACATTTTTTTAAACGCTCGTGTTTTAATGTGATTAGTGTTTAAGATTTTGACAAAAATTTTCATAACCGGACTGAAAAAAAATTGTATTTGAAGTATTTTAACAACGTTTCATAACAGAAAAAAATAAAGATATAAAAAAAGTACATTATATATGATTTTTTACAGGTCGACATCTCACATTTATAGAAAACTCGACTCGAATTTGTAAGTTCGAGTGATTATGAAAATGCACTTAGTTGTTGTGGTTGTAACAGGATGGTTACTGCTCGTTATTTATAAACTGCGCCGATTTTAAATAATAATCTTTACGTGTTACAGCTATACCCCTCAACTAAAAAACGGGCACTGCGGTGCCACCAAAGTTAGAGACGGTTCTTGCATCCCGGTATTTATACTAGCGGAATTTCTCATGGAAAAAAAATAAAGATATAAAAAAATGATTTTTTTACAAGCTGACGTTTCACATTTATAGAAAACTCGACTCTAATTTAGCAATTCGACTCATGAAAATGCAGTTTTTTGGTTGCAAAAGGATGGTTACCTACTGCTCTTTATTTATAAACTGCATTTTTTTAATGAAGTATGGAATAGTATTACAGTTATACAGTGCAACTAAAAAACTGTCACTGTGGTACTTCCAAAGTTAGGGACGGTTCTTGCTTCCTGGTATTTTTTAAAATTATTATATTTTATATTGACAGAAGACGAAGATGGTGGTTTTATCTTCTTTAATCCATTGAATTCTATCCTAAAAAGTGTCAATTCTTTACATTATTTTGAGTGGCTCCTATTTTTATATGATTAGTGTTTAAAATTCCCAGTTGTCATTTTTAATAAAATTTTTATAACCTAACCTGAAAAATTTGTACCTTTTGATGTTCTTGTGCAACGTTTCACACTAGCCGAATTTTTCACGAAATTTTTTAGAATAATAATTGTTACAGCGGCCTTGAAACATTTGACGTCACCAATAAATTTATCCTATTTAGTCTCAATCACACGAATTACAACATCGTAAGGTTGGTTCCTTTAAAACACTATGGAATTCTGATTCAATTCGAGGTCGGTATTACACTATTAATTTCAATCAGGAATGTTTTTAGGGACCATTTCTAGGTAATATCACAAACAAGCAAAGTTATTCCATTATTTTCCTACGTAATGTTTCACCTGATAGTACCAAATCCATTTTCAACAATGTTGATGATTTCTATTCTAATTTATTTGCAATAAATCGAAAAACATTAAGAAATATGTACTTTAAGGGTCTAAGCGATGATGAAATGAAACATGAACAAAATTGACAGTTGTGACATAGTTATATTTACCACCAAAGGACGCCAACATCTAATCATAAGCATTACGCTCCTAACACACATTCAAGTCTATATAGTGCGCGGCAAATTGCACCATCAGTGAGAGCGGCAAATCTAGACCTAAATGGCTGTTTAACTGTATTCAGTTTCAACAATTTTGATATATTTAATCAATTATAATAATTAATATTAACGTTTGACTTGTTTTGAACTTTAGAAGTTGAAATTGTGAAAAAAGCGACTTGATCAAAAAAGTCAGAGACAAATAAGCACATTAAGGAAGAGAACTAATTTATCACTGATCATTAGTAGATGTATCCTTCAACAAAAAATTTGTGTATAATATAAATGTGTTTCGATTTTTTTTTTGTTGTTAGGAATACGTGTCCCACTTTCCCACTCTCACTCCCTCCACCCCTCCCAGGACCCACCCCCCAAAATCGCAAAGAATCCCAAGCGTTCCATTGACACCGTGAACCCTCCGAATTGGAGCAAACAACGAAACCACAACAATTCGGAATTTTCGCGGTGAATAAAGACGGCTTCATTAAGCGTCTATCGAGCGATCCTGCAACGCACTTTCCTGCTGAAACAGTGTTTCAGTCGGGGAGACATCGACCGAGTAAAATCAATACCGCAGCCGTGCAGAGTTTGAAGCGGATGGAAGCTAGCAGGGTCATGAGTTCACCTCGACTGAAAGCGGAGGTTCTAAATTTAAACGGCCGTTCGCTGCTTGCTTGCATTCGATTTACTGCTCGCTTCCCTTTATGCACAAAAAAGGCCCGTTTCAAATGCTAATTTGTTATTAACACTTGGCTGCTGTTTGCTCGGGAGATGCCGTTGCCGGACAAACGCTAGCAGGAAGTCGGTACTAATGAGAAAGACACACTCGGTGGGCGGCTCGAGGTTTACTCGCACCGCCGGGACGGGAGGTGCTAACTCGCCGAAAGGACCGACGCCGGCACTGACAAATTTTATAGGAAATCATTTTCCACTGTTTTGTCTTGTAAGACAAAGTGGTGTTGATGTCGTTAATAAAGATTAAGAAACGCAAGGGATCTGCGTTGGAGCCTTGTACCACACCTGGGGCTAGAACAAACGGTTCAGACAACTGACTGCGAAATCCCACATACCGCACACAATAAATTACCCAGAACTAAATACTTACAGAAACCTACAAACGTAGTAGTTCAAATAAAATTATACTCTGAATTTGCTAGAGACTATGTACAAACTATATATTTATCTACAGTTAATGCTTGCTTGTCTTTCACCCAACAAATGTAAATAATTACATTTGTGAAAAATGGAAAATTTAATTGTGATTGAAAAAAGACTTTTCACTTGTGCTACAGACTATGTACAAAATTTTATCCACAGCGGGACATCACTACAAATGCTTGCTTGTCTTTCACGCTACGAATGTCAAAACAACGAAAATTCTTACTTAGTTTGTTAAAAGTACGTAGATTAGTGTCAAGTTAAAGGTACGGTTACACAGCTGCAGGTCAGTCGGGTCGAGCTTGCTAAACATGCAGCTGTATAAGTAGCACTTACACAAGAAAATACATTGTTAGCCTATTCCTAATCCTATCTAATTTTTTAGTAGTGTTACTTTTATTGTCGTCTTCTTCAAAAATTTTTTAAATTTACAATAACACTACACTAATTACTGTGCATTAGGTCTGTTTTAGAGGCGACTAATATATAATTCATACGAAAAATTACTTTATACACTCTCACTGTCTAAAAATAAACTGATAAAAAACATCAACAGTGTGGCACTATTCCGTCCATAAATGTCAAATTATAACGATATGGCATAAGAAGTACGGCCTTGTTGTAGATACAATCTTATCATATTAAAATGGAAATCTCGCAAGGTGGTGTATTAGAACCTCCATTTTTCGTTATTTATATCAATGACCTCACACCTCGGATTGATTTTTAACTACGCCGACGACGAGTTCTTTCTTGTCGAACATGAAATGGGTTTCGTGCCAACAAGCTGTAGATCGGTGTTTTAAAAAATTATATACGTTTCAACAACAAACGATGGCTTTAAATTTACCTTAACATACACTTTCTACACACTAAGGAAATTGTATTATTTAACGATTAGATTAGATTAGGTACTAATTTCGAGAATTTCAAAGCTGGCTGAAATATTTAGTTCAACAGACATTATTCTGATTCTGTTTGTTTTTGTGAGGAATACTTAATGTTACTTAAATGTTTTAAATATTAACGTGTGCTGATTGGTTTATACATTTGTGTGTTTATCCATTTTTGTACAAGTATTGTCTTGACGAAACTCATATTGCACTATTACTATTTTTCACACTTAATAAGAAACATGCTAAAGTTACGTTTGTTATTTTAGATAAGTTTGATTTTGTTAACATCAGTCAAGACACAAAAAATGGGTAGTTTATGGGTTATGGATACAATAGAGAAAATTTAGAAATAAAATTCCCGATACAGAGAAATTTATTTTTGGAGAAAAATTTGGCAAGCGGCTTTCAGGCGAAAAAGGCGGACCTTTCTTGTGTAAAGAGTCTATAAATACCGCCACATTTTTGAAGGAATGTTTAAAAAAGAGCGACTTCGCCTCTTTTGCATAATGGAGCAACACTTGTTTGGCCGGATTTGGCAACTTGCCACTGTTCAGCGGGTGTGAATATGGCGCAGAAGGACATTTCCTGAACGTAGCCATATTTCCAGCAAAGGCCGCCTGGAAGTCCCGATTTGCGCCCAATCGAAACTGGATCAAGCGTACTAATCAAATCAAAAGCGTCAAATATTCGTTTTGGTGGAAAATAACGAGTATTTAGAAAAAATCAGACGGGAAGTGGAATTCTGGAGTTTCAAACAAAATATGAATATCAGGACTTTTTCATTGAACTTGGATTTGTAGCAGCTAGGCTTGGTCAAATATTTACAATGTGATAATTGTGTTTGCCTCATCGTGTTTTCAGCACGTATTTAAAATAAAGTTATATAAGTATTAAGTATATGTAAAACAATAAGATAAGCTTCCTTTCATTTATTTTTTCTTAGTTTCAACTACTCGTAAATGTCTAAAGAGCGAATTCAATAACCCAAATCTATTTTTCGGGGTGAACCATCAAAGAACAATTTTATTGCACAGCTAAGTTGGTAAGATAAAATTGATTCTGACAAATGATATAATCTCTCAGGAAATAGAGGGCGGGTGGGCGGGGCTTGTACTTGCTAAGATAAGTCTGATTTTCGCAAATGATACGTGCTAAGAAAATCATTTACCAAAATCAGTCTTATCGTAGTAAGTACTAGCCCCGCCCACCCACCCTTTATTTTCTTATAGGATATGCCATCAAACAAAGTCAGGCTTTTTATAGCAAGTAAGGCCTGCCCACCCGTCCTCTATTTTCTTATAGGTGATATGATTTGAAAAAGTCAGTCTTATCTCACTAAATACTAGTCCCGTGCACACGCCCTCAAGAAAATAGACTACGGGAGTAATAGTTGCCAAGATAAGATTGATTTTGGCAAATGATATAATCTCCAACGAAATAGAAGGCGGGTGGGCGAGACTAGTACTTACTACGACAGGATTGATTCTGGCAAATGACATATTCTCTAAGAAAATAGGGGGCGGGTGGGCGGAGCTAGTAGTGGCTAAGATAATTTGGATTTTTGAATGTAAAACTGTGTGTATTTTTAGAGATTCAGATTCCTTATTAAAAAAGGAGAAAAATGACATGGGTAGCATTAATTAATTGATTAATTAATTACATTAATAAATATGAATGTTGCACAAAAGTCCGCTCTTTTCTAGGTTTTCGACATGTTTTACTTTTTTCTGCTCAGTTTGTCTATACCCACAAGCACATCTTTCTTGCGTCAATTTAATAACCCAAATTTATTTTTCTGTGTAAACCACCAAAAAACAAATTTTATTGCCCCGCCAAGTACGTAGACAAGTTTTAAAATAACTAAAACACAAGTTGTCAATTGTTTTTCTAGGACGAGCTTTGATGTATTAAATACACCAAGCCCTCCTACAACTTTCTTTTCGAGTTCTCTTCCTGTATCAATTAGTTCGTGTTGGGTTTTCGTGCCATTTTTAAAAATGCCCACAGTCAAATCGTCTTTAAAGACAAGTTAAGGGAATGGACGAAAAACAAAGACGTTTTTCAAATAGAAAACGGCGAATTGCTCTGTAAAGCCTGTGAGAAAATTGTAAGTATGAATTATATTTTTTTTATATTAATATTTGTAAGACCAAATTAATTACAAATGACAGAATCTCTTACACTTGCACTAGTACTTGCTAAGACGAGATTGATTTTGGCAAATGACATAACCCCTAAGGAAACAGAGGGCGGGTGGGCGGGGCTAGTACTTAGTAAGATAAGACTGATTTTGGAAAATGATATACCTTTAAGAAACTAGAGGGCGGGTGGGCGGGGCTTGTACTGCCAAGATGAGACTGATTTTGGCAAATGAAATTCCCTTTGAGACAATAGAGGGCGGGTGGGTAGGGCTAGTACTTAGTAAGATAAGACTGATTTTGGCAAATGATACCTTCTAAGAAAATAGTAAGTACAGCCCCGCCCACCCGCCCTCTCTTTTATTCGGCGCTATGCTATTGGCCAAAATCAGTATTACTTTAACCTGTATTAGCCCCGCCCACCCACCCTTTATTCTCTTATAGGATATGCCATCAACCAAACTTAGACTTATCTTAGCAAGTAAGACCTGCCCACCCGTCTTCTATTCTCTTATAGGTTAAATCATTTGAAAAAGTCAGTCTAATCTCAATAAATACTAGCTCGGTCCACCCGCCCTCAAGAAAATAAGAGTGCGGGTGGGCGGGGCTAATATTTGCTAAGACAAGATTGATTTTGGCAAATGACATAAGACAGGTTTTAGAATAATCGAAACACCCATTTACAGACCCCGACACAAGTTGTCTCTTGCTTTTCTGGGAAGAGTTTTTGATCTGTTAAATACACCAAGCCCTTCTACAACTTTCTTTTCGAGTTCTCTTCCTGTATCAATTAGTTCGTGTTGGGTTTTCGTGCCATTTTTAAAAATGCCCAAAGTCAAATCGTCTTTAAAGGACAAGTTAAGGGAATGGACGAAAAACGAAGGCGTTTTTCAAGTAGAAAACGCGGAATTGTTCTGTGAATCCTGTGGGAAAATTATATATTTTTTATATTAATATTTGCTAAGACAAGATTGATTTTGGCAAATGACATAATCACTAAGAAAATAGGGGGCGGGTGGGCGGGGCTAGTACTTGCTAAGATAAGGCAGATTTTGGCAAATGATATAATCTGTAAGAAATCAGAGGGCGGGTGGGCGGGCCTAATATTTGCTAAGACAAGACTGATTTTGGCAAATGACATAACCCCTAAGGAAATAGAGGGCGGGTGAGCGGGGCTAGTACTTAGTAAGATAAGACTGATTTTGGAAAATGATATACCTTTAAGAAACTAGAGGGCGGGTGGGCGGAGCTAGTACTTGCTAAAACGAGATTGATTCTGGCAAATGACATAATCTCTAAGAAAATAGGGGGCGGAGGGGGGCGGAGCTAGTAGTGGCTAAGATAATTTGCATTTTTGAATGTAAAACTGTGTGAATTTTTAGAGATTTAGATTCCTTATTAAAAAAGGAGAAAAAGGATATGGGTAGCATGAATTCATTAATTACATGCACAAAAAAGCGGATTCTAGGTTTTCGATATATTTTACTTTTTTCTGCTCAGTTTGTCTAAAATCTGAATTTTCTGTACCCACAGGCACATCTTTCTTGCGTCAGTTTAATAACCCAAATTTATTTTTCATAAACCATCCAAAAACAAATTTTATTGCCCAACCAAGTACGTAGATAGGTTTTAAAATAATTAAAACACAAGTTGTCAATTGTTTTTCTAGGAGGAGCTTTGATCTCTTAAATACACCAAGCCCTTCTACAACTTTCTTTTCGAGTTCTCTTCCTGTATCAATTAGTTCGTGTTGGGTTTTCGTAAAGTGAAGTTCAAAGGTGTTTTAAAAATAGTTTATCATCTAGTATGTTGTGCCATTTTTAAAAATACCCATAGTCAAATCGTCTTTAAAGGATAAGTTAAGGGAACGGACGACAAACGAAGACATTTTTCAAGTAGAAAACGGGGAATTGTTCTGTAAAGCCTGTGAGAAAATTATATATTTTTTATATTAATATTTGTTAAGACAAGATTCATTTTGACAAATGACATAATCTATAAGAAAATAGAGGGCGGGTGGGAGGGGCTAGTACTTGCTAAGATAGGACAGATTTTGGCAAATGATATAATCTGTAAGAAAACAGAGGGCGGGTGGGCGGGCCTAATATTTGCTAAGACAAGACAGATTTTGGCAAATGACATAACCCCTAAGGAAATAGAGGGCGGGTGGGAGGGGTTGGTACTTAGTAAGATAGGACTGATTTTGGCAAATGATTACTTTCTAAGAAAATAGAAGGATGCATCATTTACCAAAATCAGTCTTATCTTAGTAAGTACTAGCCCCGCCCACCCGCCCTGTTTTTTTTCGAGGATATGTTATTCGCCAAAGTCGGTATTACTTTAACCTGCACTAGCCCCGCCCACCCACCCTTTATTTTCTTGTAGGGTATGCCATCAACCAAAGTCAGGCTTATCTTAGTAAGTAAGGCCTGCCCACCCGTCCTCAATCTTCTAATAGGTTATATCATTTGATAAAGTCAATCTGATCTGCAACTGCAAAAATAATATTTCTGAGGAATCCTCTTTAAAAAAGAATTTCTTGTCCCAAGTTTACGATAACATAGTATTTTGTGATTGCATGGAAACTTAAGCTTGGGAACATCCTAATTTTGGCTATTTTATTTATTTAGTTAGCAGTAGATGAAACTACAAATTCTAATGGGCAATACGTTGCAAATATTGTAGTGGGAAAATTATCTGTAGAGGCAGCTTAGTACATCACATTTACTGACATCGAAGATATTAGAAAAAACCAATAATGTAACAGTGGCACGCCTTATCCGATTGTCCATTGCCTCCAGAACCTGTTCTGACAAGATGGGTTTGCAATAAATTAATTTTAACCCAAATACTCAAAAATTTGTTTTGTTTTTCTCTACAAATCGTTTACTTGACCTGCCGGGATTACTATACCTGGTTCGTCCCCACAAAGAGGAGATTAACCCACTAGGGAGTTAAAATCTAAAACTAGTTTAGCACGGAATTTGTTAAGAAACCAGGTAACCATAATGTACATAAGCTCTTCATCATTTTTAGGGGGAGCTAAAGCATATTCCAGCATAGGGAAACATAAATTTCTGTCCAAGTTTTTGCCAAAAGTATACGTCCGATTGTAATAAACTTCACACTGTTGAAATGAGCTTAAAAAACCCAACCCAGACTGCTTTTTTTAAATTCTGTTGTCAAAAAAAAAACTACAACGCGTTTTCGCTACTTATGGACCAATTTTAAATTTTCAAAAAGGTACATTAATAGAAATTGTATTAAAAAATCCATTGCGCTTTACAGAAATAAAACATCTTAATAAATAATTGCGTAAACACAGGCAGAATATTTAAAATTTGTGGTCAAACAAACTTTAGCCATTTTTCTGATCCACTCAAACCTATAACAGGTAACCGATAGAGCCCGTCCTTTTAAAGTCCTCATAATCTGACAATAAAATTTTATGAGAATGTCCACCCTCTAATGTTTTCAAAATTTAATCTGCAAGTCACTGAGATATTTTGAAATCTCCCACCAATGCAAATTTTTGTAAATGTTGTTGCAGTTGGCATCGAACTTTTATTTGTAGCTAGAGTGGAATGAAATTAGGCGCAAAAGAATCGGCTCTTCAATTTTTGGTAAAATATGTAACATGCTGCCTCCAGAACCTGTTCTGACAAGATGGGATTTATGGATAGAAGCGGCAATATATTATTGTGATCATTTTGACGATGTAAAAAAGGTTCGTTTATTGCTATTCATAATTTTGTTATGTAATTCTAAATTAAACGAAACATTTTAGGTTATTATGAAATTTGACTCAATACTATTTCCAACAAAAGCATCTTAAACATAATTTGGCTTATATAAAAACCTTTTCGTGCCTAAATCCCCCGTTTTTAACACCTATTTTGTCTATTTTAGCCTAGTTAGTAATCCGTCACTAGTGACAAAATCGCGCTTTATTTGCGCCCCGAAGCCGTTGTGGCGTTTCCGAGATAGCACCAAATGATAAATGGAACACAGAAAACAAGCATAAAAATTGTTGTAACAGCACAGTTTTATCAGGCATGTGGGTACAGCGATAAAGCTTCGACTAATTACACCAACTAATTCTAAAATAGTCCACAATCAATTGTAGAATCAGATGCGGGCTTGCATTGTCGTTTGAAAATATTATCCTAATAAATTCCGTCCGAGAACTTCTCTCAATTTTCCCGCTGGATGATGCGATATCCATCCGAAGCCAATCGACATTAATAAATATCAAAAGCATCATCAAAGCACTGATTTTAAATGGGGAGCAGCCTTTTATTGGCGCATTTAAAATGGAAATTAAGTTCTAAAATTGTATGTAAATGTCTCGTAACAGAATTACAAATTCTAATCATAGTCCGGGATGAATTATTAATCGAGCGTGCGTTGATTTAGGTGTGAATTGAGTATACCTCCATTGTTTGTGAATAAGAGCAGCGATTTGCCGGTTCACAATAAGTATGAGTCGAGAGAACAACGGAAACGAACGAAACTAACCTCTCATTTGGAAAAATAGTCGAAGTCGAACCCTGTGAAGGCAGCGTCGTTATTGACGCTTTGGTACGAAGTTGAGTTCCTCCAGGTTTGTGGAGGCTGAAGCCGATGTTATTCTCCGGTGGCTGTCACCGTTGTCCAATTCCAAGGGCTGTGGTAGCCCTTTTGGCTGAAACAGGACGGAAATGGTTAAAATGTGAACGTGAACATAATCTACTGAAAAATTATCGAACGAAAAATTAGAAACACAATCAGCTCATTCTACGTTCGATTACTGGCGATTCAACACAATGTGTAGATATTGAAAATAAATTGGTCGTTAATCGAGTCGATTTTCGCTTTTTTTACCGTAGCAGTAGATAACAGATTTTAAACAGTTCAAGAATTTTTAACATTTAAACTACTTAACAGGATTATTGAAAATCGTAGGTCGCAGTGCTTCCATTTTCCAAGTTGTTGTTTTTATAATTTTTACGAAATTATTATTTTTTTCAATGCAACTTTATAGCGATGTCAAATTACATTACTGTGTAAAAATTTCGTGTCAAATTGTCAGTGATGTTGATGAGTTCAACTACAATAAAACAACAGAGCAATAAAAAGCACGATTAAAGATGGCCACAGATTTTTCAAAGCAATTACCTTTGTTAAGTTTGATGGATTATGAATAAGAGCAGCGGACAGTCGTTTTATAGTTTTATTAAATAAATAACAAGTGTGTTCTAGAGCGAGTATGATTTTATGACCGTTAGGTCCAGAGATTGAATATAAAGACTATGTTAACCGCTTGAAGAGTGCTTGAAGAGTGAATGATGAATAGTGAATGAATGTTCCCTGTATTCGAAGGTGGTGGTGGCCCTGGCTCCCACCCTTACGGGTGGAGAGGGGTGCAACAGGTCCCCGCCAGAGGCACTAACATACCCCCCACCTTGAAACAATTACATTGTTTTAATACCAAAATAATAGAATGTTAGAGTGATAACATGATATCGTAATGATCAATTCGAATCAGAATACATGAGTAAGATTTACTACAATTAACATTGTATAGAATGGATTCACAGTGATTATACAATATGGGCAATAAACTAAGAATAGCGATTTACAACACTTGCCCACATACAATAAGAATGCATTACTTATACATGGAATACACCTGAAAGAGAGATTTACAACTCTTTATCAGGTACAATATGAGTGGACAAACTTTATTTACAATAGTGTGTATGTAATGAGTTAACCAGAGCCCGAATTAGTAAATGGAAATACCGTTTCCGAATTGGCACACTTTATGATGCAATTTCGACACTGCACAGACACTACGCGAACCAGATCGTCTTTGCCGCGATGCACTTGCACTATTCGTTGTAATCGCCACCGCAACGGGAGCCGGTTGTCTTCTTTGATCGGTAGTACCAGCGCTCCAGTGCCGGGAACGTTTCTTGAGAGGGTTTGCCACCTGGATCTCCCCTGCAGCGTCGTATGATATTCCGCGGACCAGCGCTTCCAAAAATGTTGGCGACAGGATTCACTCAATTGCCAACGGGAAAGGATGTTGACAGGAATAGTAGTGTATTCCTTTTCTACTGGAGTTGTCAATGGATGGCCAACAAGACAATGGCCCGGAGTCAGTGCGGCTGAATTAGTAACGTCGCTGGAAAGCGGCGTCACAGGGTGCGAATTCAGGACAGCTTTAATCCTGACCAAAAGCGCATGCATCATCTCGTACGTTAGATGGTTGTATCCGATAATGCGCTGGATGTGAGTTTTTATGAATTTAATCCACGCTACCCACAAACCACCAAAATTGGGCACACGCGGGGGAATTAAAGTCCATTTGATATTTTCTGGTTTTAGCTTATTCTGAAATTCTTTCCCTAATAGCAATTCGCTTAGCTTGCGCTTAGTACTTACGAAATTTGTGACGTCGTGACTAATGAATGCTGCATATAAAAACGATTCTTTTTGGTTATCCCACCTGATATCTAAAGTTTTATTATTGTATTGTTTGTCAGTTATTAAACGATTACTGTTGGATGTAGCCTGAGCGCATTCTTGTATATCAGTACAATTAGACGACCATTTACTTATCTTGGAACTTGCCTTCGCTAGAACGGTCTTTAAATCGTCTTTGGGCTCGATTAATTTGACTAAAGAATTTGAAACGAACAATGCCTTATCGACATAAAACCAATGATTGTGTTCAGGAGATTCTAGCCACATGATTTTTTGATAATTGCGGTCGTCCGAGTGAAGCCAACCACACCGGTACATCTTCGATATATCACATGTGTCGATAAATTGGGGCAAACGAAATTGAATTAGAATTGTGAAAGGTTCGGACTGCAAAACGGGGGCTGTTAATGAGTTGTCGTTTAGGCTTGAATTGTTTGAGCTAAGATTTGAACGGTCAAAAACCTTGCAGAATTTAATGGAAGAAATGTAGGGATTGTAAACACAATTGTGTGGCAGGTAACTAGGATTATTTAAGGAATTTCCGTTAAGTACCTTCAGGTGTACAAGGTCTAGGTACTTCCTTAGAAAGACAATAAAACCCTCGGTAAGTTTATGATTACGACCCTCTGCGAACAATAACGGTTGGAGAACCCCTTCTTGGGAATTTCTTAATTGAGGTGGATTTTTGAAATAAGGGACGGTGGAACGACCCAACTTTTCCGAAAAGAGGAGTTTAATTACGAAACGACCATCGGGTGAATGGCCGGTGGTATTTTGAAAAGGGGTTGCAAATACAGAGGTTTTAAGACCTTTGCTTAATAACCTGCTTCCGGTTTTGACAGTCTCAACTTCAAACAAATGAGAAATAATTTTATTCAAACTAATATTGTGATGACGGGAATTTTTTAAATGCCCAAAACTGCCATTAAGAATCAACCCCAGCGCGGTATTTTGAAGCGCCGGTGGATTTTTCATAAAATGATTTTGTATTTTAAGTTCGGCATTTTCTGAATGTTTATTCTTATCAAGAATTGCTACGATTGAGGTGTCGATGCTATGAATATGTAATTCCAAAGACTTGCCCAAATTTTCGGTGATGAATTGAGATTTACTCCCGATGTCCAAGAAAACGCGACATTCTTTTACTTTACCTGATTGGCCCATTACGCGAATCAAACCGGTGGATAAAAGTACACTAGACGGAATAGCTAAATTACATTTCGAGGTGTCTTCAGGATTATCGGAATCCTCATCTGGTTTATTTTTGATTTCATTTTTGAGAAGGTTATTGTTTGTTTCTGCGTGCAAAAGCGTGTGGTGCTTCTTATGACATTGTTTACAATGCCTTGATATGTAACAATTTTTCGCGACATGATTACTTCTTAAACAATTGAAGCAACGATTCATTTTCTTTATTTGTTCCACTCTATCGTTGGGCGTTAAACTTAAAAAAGTTGTACAATTGAATATGTTGTGCATTTGGGAACATATAAAACACGGGATTGATTGATTATTGCTTACTTGTACCTTCTTTGTGTTTGATTTTAATGATTTACCCAAATATTTGGTTTTGGATTCACATTGTTTACCGGTATCCAATAATGAGCTACAATCTTTCAAATTATCTGTATGACTTTTTATTGGAATTAACGCGGTGTCTGATTTTGGATTGGATGTGCTATCTATCTTAGTTTGGGACATGCCCACAGAGTTGCAAGAATTATTATCCGGATGATTTTTCGGTTTGCTTGATATTGAATTTGATAATAATTTGTGAGAATTCGGTATTAACTTATGCGTTTCTGAAATAATGACTTTTTTGTTATCTATAGTTTTATACTTAATGAATAGTGCAGGGGTAAACCGCACATTAACCGGAGCATTGGTAGTTTTATGAAGTTTAATGGGTTCTCCATTTAGCATGTTGTCCACTTTTATGGGTTTTAGATTTTCACAACGTTTTTCGAGATGAGCATTGTTAGTATTTACGTTAAACGAATTCGGGAAAGGAAGATGATACAACAAATCGGCTTTTTTGATTAGAGCAGTATATAATTCCGATATTTCATGGATATAGGTTTGCACGGGTCCGAGATTATAAACTGCGGGTTTGTTAGATTCTTCGCTACTCGTGTCATCTAAAAATACCACGATTTCCGATTTATGTTCAACTATAAGATTTTGTACGTTAGATTGTACCCGTTTCAAATCTTCCAACCTGCATCTTAACTCGCCTATTTTTTGGTGGTTTGTAACTTCCGAGATGAACTCCGCATGTGAATGCACATCGTTAACAAGAACGATAAATTTCCAGAGAGATTCGTTATTCGACATCGTCAGTACGAGAATAATGCACTACGCAAAATGGACAAAACTAAAGCCTACCTGAGTTTCTTGATGAATGACCCTCGATGATTTGCACTGCACTCGCGGCCGTTACCGATTTTTGAATACTTGATGATTTAGGTGGAATGTTGAATTCCAAGCGATGATGATTTATCGAACTACACTTATCACTGTTACTGATTTTCTGTCGCTGATCCGGCTCGAAGGACCATGTTAAGTTTGATGGATTATGAATAAGAGCAGCGGACAGTCGTTTTATAGTTTTATTAAATAAATAACAAGTGTGTTCTAGAGCGAGTATGATTTTATGACCGTTAGGTCCAGAGATTGAATATAAAGACTATGTTAACCGCTTGAAGAGTGCTTGAAGAGTGAATGATGAATAGTGAATGAATGTTCCCTGTATTCGAAGGTGGTGGTGGCCCTGGCTCCCACCCTTACGGGTGGAGAGGGGTGCAACAGGTCCCCGCCAGAGGCACTAACAACCTTATTTATAGGATTTTACTTCACGAGCGTAAGTAAAATGTTTTCTCCCAACTAACAATATGATGACATCACGCTAAAATTTTGCCTAGTAAATTTTGTAATATAACATACTTCTTGTGGTTGTGGTTTATGAACCTGTCTTGATTTTTACTCTAGACAACCAGATTTTTGGAAAACAAATCATAAAACTGTATTTTACAATTTAACATTGATTTTTTTTTCTCGAAAAAGTTGGATATATTATTTTTTTAACTTCCATCAACGTTTCACAAAGTTTGAAAGAAACAAACTTTAATTTTATAGGTTTCTATTTTTATTTTGGTAGAATTTGAAAGAATATTCTATTGTTTATAAAGAGATTAAAATAATCTCGAGGGAGCCTTATGCTGTATTTTTGAAATATTTTGACGAATCTCGGGAATCTCTATTGTTTTATTATTTAAATAATTTGAAAGAATCTCGGGGACTCCTTATGTTTTATTTTTGATAGAGTTTGAAGGAATCTCGGGAACCTCTTCTATTTTCTTTTTCATAGAATCCATAATGTCGGGGACACCTTCTGGTTTATTTTTGAAAAATTCTCAAAAATCTGCTGTTTTAATTTTGAGGAATTTTAAAAGATTTTCAGGGATCCCTGTTGTTTTCTCTTTAAAGGAGTTTGAAAGAATCTCGAGGACTCCTGTTTTATTTTTGTATAGAATTTGAAAGAATCAATCTCTAGAACCCCTGTTGTTTTATCTTCGAAAGATTTTCAAAAATCTCGGCAATTCTTTCTGTTTAAGAATGGCAGGAAACCTTGTTGTTTTATTTTTGATAGCGTGTGAAAGAATCTCTGTTTTATCTCTGAAGGAATCTCGAAGAGTCTTGTTGCTTAGCTTTCAGAAATTTTGAAAGAATCTTGGAAACTCCTTCATTTAATTTTTGAGAAAGTTAAAAGAATCTCGTGGACTCCTTGTCATTTAATTTTGAAAGGTTTTAAAAGAATCTCAGGGTTCACTTGTGTTTTATTTTTGAAAGAATTTAAAATCATTTCGGGGGCCTCTTATGTTGAATTTTTGAAATATTTGAAGAATCTCGGGAATCCTTATTGTTTTACTTTTTAAAGCATTCGAAAGAATCTCGGGGACTCCTTCTGTTTTATTTTTGATAGAGTTTGAAAGAATCTCGGGAACCTCTTCTATTTTCTTTTTCATAGAATTTGAAAGAATCTCGGGAATTCTTCCTGTTTTAATTTTGAGAAATTTTGAAAGAATCTCAGGAAACCTTATTGTTTTATTTTTGATAAGAGTTTGAAAGAATCTTTGTTTTATTTCTGAAGAAATCTAGAGGAGTCTTGTTGCTTAGATTTCAGAAATTTTGAAAGAATCTTGGAAATCCCTTCATTTCATTTTTGAAAAAGTTAAAAGAATCTCGAAATCTGTTTCCTTTTTGGTAGAATTTGAAAGAATCTTAGAGACCCCATGTGTTCTATTAATGACACATGGGATTTAAAAGAATCTCAGGGATCACTATTGTTGTATTTTTTAAAGAATTTGAAAGAATCTCGAGGACTCCTCCTATTTAATTTTTGATAGAGTTTGGAAACATCTTGGAAATTCCTCGCGTTTTCTTTTTGATAGAGTTTGAAAGAATTTCAAGGATTCCCTTATTATTTCTGAAAGAATATCGATGATCCCTGTTTTTAATTTTGAAGTCTCTTTAAATAATATCGAGGAGGCTTTGTGTTTTATTTTTGAAAAAATTGCAAAGAATCTGAAGAAGTCCTTCTGTTTTCTTTCTGATAGAATTTAAAAGAATCTCGAGGATCCCCACTGTTTTAATTTTGAAAAAAATTTTCGAGAATCCCTGTTGTTTTATCTTCGAAACATTTTCAAAAATCTCGAGAACTCTTTCTGTTTTAATTTTGAGCAATTTTGAAAGAATCTCAGGAAACCTTATTGTTTTATTGTTGGTTTATTTTTGATAAGAGTTTGAAAGAATCTTGGAAACCCCTTCATTTCATTTTTAAAAAAGTTAAAAGAATCTCGGGAACCCCATCTGTTTCCTTTTTGGTAGTTTGAAAAAATTTTAGGGACCCCTTGTGTTCTATTATTGACACATAGGGTTTAAAAGAGTCTTTTATTTTTTAAAGAATTTGAAAGAATCTCTAGGTTTCTTTCCGTTTTATTTTTGATAGAGTTTGAAAAAATCTTGTAAATTTCTTCAGTTTTATGTTTGATAGAGTTTGAAAGAAGGACCGCCTTTTTTTACGAGTATTTCTGAAAAATCTCGATGACCCTTGTTTTTAGTTTTGAAAGCTCTTGAAATAATGCCGAGGACGCTTTGCGTTTTTTTTTTGAAAAAATTGGAAACAATCTGAAGGAGCTCTTCTGTTTTATTTTTGAAATAATCTTGAGAACCACTGTCGTTATATTTCTGAAAGACTTTCAAAAATCTCAGAAACTTTCTGTTTAGTTTTGAAAAATTTTGAAACAATCTCAGGAATCCTTGTTGTTTTATTTTTGAAAGAATTTTAGTTTTCAAAAATGTTGACAGTATCTCGGAATCTCCTTCATTTGTTTTTGAAAGAGTTAAAAGTATCTCGAAAATGCCATCTGTTTTCTTTTTGGTAAAATTTGAAAGAATCTTAAGAACCCCTTGTGTTCTATTGTTGAAATATATAGTTTAAAAGAATTTCAGTGATCAATGGTGTCTTAGTTTTGAAAGAATTTGAAGAATTTCGGGGATCCCACTTGAAAAAATTTTCAAAAATCTTGGGAACTCTTTCTGTTTTAGTTTCGAAACCTTTTAAAAGAATCTCAGGAATCCCTGTTGTTTTATCTTTGAAGGATGACCCCTTTTGTTCCATTTCTGAAAGATTTTAAAAAAGCACCAGAAATTCTTTCTGTTTTATTTCTAAAAGAATCTCGACGGTTTGGAGATATGTCTATCTGATTGACAATTTTCTGAAGATCACAAATGTATGCTTATTTTTGCTGGAAGTCCACAAGTAACGGAAAAAATCACGGAATCATCTGGTCGAATCCCTTTTATTAATCATATTTTAAAACTACTCAGATGGGTCGCTCTAATCGGAAATTAAATTTAAAAAAATCTGAATGTGGAAGGTAACAAATAAAGGCAGATTTTTAAACCACACGTGTATATTATTTTATGAAATCGAAATAAAATTTACTATGCACAATTTGAAAATGTGACGTTATCGCATTGTTGGCGGGAACAAATTTTGGTTATAGTTTTACCATCTACACGAAGTTCCTAAAATACTTATAAAATTTGACAATAATCGGTCCAGTAGTTTCGGACATTTCTCATACTCTAGTGATTTTTCGTTAATTTTTCTCATCTCGAAAATTTAAGGTCAAAACTGAAAAATAAAATTAAAAATTCAGCAGTGACAACGAATTTCTTTAAAACCTCAAATCGTAAATATTTGGTCCTTCTGGACGTCAAAACGTTCACTTGTGGTATTTTAAATTAAAAAAAAATAATAAAAAATTGAAATATCTTTTGCAGCGTTGTTGGCACTTATCGATTCCAGTGCGCGCTACAACATTCAAGCACCCTCACCGTCCACTACCAGACTGCCATCAATCAAACCTCCTCTTCACCTCAAAATCGATGCCCCCCTCTGGCCAAACTACACATACGATAACCGCAGTAATCAATCGGTAATCAAGTGGTAATGTTGCCGGAACAGTCCTCAAAACACTGAAATGCAACTTGCCGCGCTAACAACCAATAAATTGTCAATTATTTGGCCTGTCGATGCGAATATTTTCCACTTCAACAAACATCAAATCGCTGGTCTCACTAATTGAAACCGCTACTATCACAATCATCAAAGCCAAATGCAGCACATGAGCGACCCCGAGTAGGTGTACCCCCTCATTATTAAAATATTTGCTATATTTGTATTTTAATTAAACGCGATATCAGCGAATTCTGAAAGCGCAGATCGCTGTTGCAACGTTTAATTAAATTAATTGCCGGCGTGTAATTGAAAGTCGGGGATTTGGCAAAAAGTGTAAATAATTTTTGATAAATCACTGCTTTGGCGTGGTCGGAGCTAAAATTTCAATTAAAAAAAATGGGCATGAAATGAACACGAAGCAGTCGATGCTGGGTTTGGGTATTGTGGATTTCAAGGAAAACGGGACGGAGAATGAACGGTTTTTACATGACAGCTAATAACTGCTGTTATTTTTTTTTATTTTTTTTTTTGACATCTTAAAATCAAATACTATTTTAGTTTAACGGTTATCATTTAAGGATACATTATTATTGGACAATGAAATGAGAATGAAAAGTTTGTAGCGCTTTTATGGGACATTAGAAATCTAAAGTTTTCCAAAAATTCTCCAAAAAAGTATATACATATATAAAATCGTTCCATTACAACCTCACAAACAAATGATCTTATAGAGAATTTTTCGTAGTCGACGAATTTGAATAATATTTTCTAAATTTTTGTAAACAATTTAAAAAAATATGAAAATGTATTGAAAAACCTTTTGAAAAAAATGTTAAAGGAGACTCTTTCGAACGAAAGAAAATGTCTTACGTGGCGAACAAAGTGTCTTTGATAGGTTACGAAAGTTAAACTATTTTTACTCAGGTTCTTGAATTAATCTGGAAGAATGAGAAAATATTTTCCAAAATTTTCAAAAAATCTTAACGTAGGTCCTATTAAAGCAATAAATGGACACATTTGTAGTCAGACCGGAAGTGACTTCTGCGGCCTGAAATTTACATGAAAATCTATTTAGTTAAATTTCGAAAATCGTCGAAAATTTGTGGAAAATTGTATAACATAGTCCAAAATTTCAAGATTTTCTAAATAAGGATATTTGAGGATTTGAGGATAAAAAATTCAGGGTTATAGATCTTAACGTGCTGATTCCAAAAATATAGCGTGTTTAGAGTCACGGAGCAATATTTTCGAAAAATTCGTCTGAAATTCGAATTTTTTGAAAAGTTTAAAAATGCGATAATTGAATGGGCCATTCTGGAAAAACGTATTTAATTATCGAAGAAATGATGCCGGAAGTGACTTTTGCGGCCCGAAATCTAGAAGAAAATCCATTTAGTTAAATTTCGAAAATCGTCAAAATTTGTCGAAATTTGCATAAAAATAGTGGAAAATCTCATTTTTGAAAAAGATGTCTAAAAATTCAGGGATATAGATCTCGACATGCTGATTCCAAAAATATAGCGTGTTTATTGCAACAGAGTAATATTTTCGGAATATTCGGGGTGAAATTCGAATTTTTTGAAATCTTTAAGAATTGCGATATTTCAAAGGGCAATTATGGAACAACTGTTGGGAGTTATCGAAAAAATGAGACCGGAAGTGACTTTTGCGGCCCGGAATCTAGAAGAAAATGTATTTAGTTAAATTTCGAAAATCGTCGAAAATTTGTGGAAATTTGCACAAGGGAAAATTTACATACCTAACGGAAAATTTCATTTTTGAAAAAGCCGTGTAAAAATTCTCAAAAAATTCAGGGTTATAGATTTTGGCGTACTCATTCCAAAAATATACCCTGTTTAGGATCACGGAGCAATATTTTCGAAAAAGTCGTGTGAAATTCGAATTTTTTGAAAAGTTTAAAAACTGCGATAATTGAATGGGCCATTGTGGAAAAACGGCTTTAATTATGGAAGAAATGAGGCCGGAAGAGACTTTTGCGGCCCGAAATTTACAAGAAAATCTATTTAGTTAAATTTCGAAAATGGTCGAAAATTTGTTGAAATTTGCATAAAAATAGTGGAAAATCTCATTTTTGAAAAAGATGTCTAAAAATTCTGAAAAAATTCAGGGATATAGATCTCGACATGCTGATTCCAAAAATATAGCGTGTTTACCGTAACAGAGTAATATTTTCGGAGTATTCGGGGTGAAATTCGAATTTTTTGAATTTTTTAAAAATTGCGATATTTCAAAGGGCAATTCTGGAACAACTGTTGGGGGTTATCGAAAAAATGAGACCGGAAGTGACTTTTGCGGCCCGGAATCTAGAAGAAAATGTATTTAGTTAAATTTCGAAAATCGTCGAAAATTTGTGGAAATTTGCACAAGGGAAAATTTACATACCTAACGGAAAATTTCATTTTTGAAAAAGCCGTGTAAAAATTCTCAAAAAATTCAGGGTTATAGATTTTGGCGTACTCATTCCAAAAATATACCCTGTTTAGGATCACGGAGCAATATTTTCGAAAAAGTCGTGTGAAATTCGAATTTTTTGAAAAGTTTAAAAACTGCGATAATTGAATGGGCCATTGTGGAAAAACGGCTTTAATTATGGAAGAAATGAGGCCGGAAGAGACTTTTGCGGCCCGAAATTTACAAGAAAATCTATTTAGTTAAATTTCGAAAATGGTCGAAAATTTGTTGAAATTTGCATAAAAATAGTGGAAAATCTCATTTTTGAAAAAGATGTCTAAAAATTCTGAAAAAATTCAGGGATATAGATCTCGACATGCTGATTCCAAAAATATAGCGTGTTTACCGTAACAGAGTAATATTTTCGGAGTATTCGGGGTGAAATTCGAATTTTTTGAATTTTTTAAAAATTGCGATATTTCAAAGGGCAATTCTGGAACAACTGTTGGGGGTTATCGAAAAAATGAGACCGGAAGTGACTTTTGCGGCCCGGAATCTAGAAGAAAATGTATTTAGTTAAATTTCGAAAATCCTCGAAAATTTGTGGAAATTTGCACAAGGGAAAATTACCTAACGGAAAATTTCATTTTTGAAAAAGCCGTCTAAAAATTCTCAAAAAATTCAGGGTAATAGACTTTGACGTGCTCATTCTAAAAGTATAGCCTGTTTGGGATCACGGAGCAATATTTTCAAAACATTCGCGTGAAATTTGAATTTTTTGAAAAGTTTAGAAAATGCGATAATTGAATTCTGGAAAAACCGCTTTAATTATCGAAGAAATAATTCCGGAAGTGACTTTTGCGGCCCGAAATCTAGGAGAAAATCTATTTAGTTAAATCTCGAAAATCGTCGAAAATTTGTCGAAATTTGCATAAAAATGGTGGAAAATCTCATTTTTGGAAAATTCGTCTAAAAATTCTGAAAAAATTCAGGGATATAGATCTCGACATGCTGATTTCAAAAATATAGCGTGATTATCGTAACAGAGTAATATTTTCGGAATATTCGGGGTGAAATTCGAATTTTTTGAAATTTTTAAAAATCGCGATATTTCAAAGGGCAATTCTGGAACAACTGTTGGGAGTTATCGAAAAAATGAGACCGGAAGTGACTTTTGCGGCCCGGAATCTAGAAGAAAATGTATTTAGTTAAATTTCGAAAATCGTCGAAAATTTGTGGAAATTTGCACAAGGGAAAATTTACATACCTAACGGAAAATTTAATTTTTGAAAAAACCGTCTAAAAATTCTCAAAAACTTCAGGGTTATAGATTCTGACGTGCTCATTCCAAAAATATAGCCTGTTTAGGATCACGGAGCAATATTTTCGAAAAAGTCGTGTGAAATTCGAATTTTTTGAAAAGTTTAAAAACTGCGATAATTGAATGGGCCATTCTGGAAAAACGGCCTTAATTATCGAAGAAATCAGGCCGGAAGTGACTTTTGCGGCCCGAAATCTAGAAGAAAATCTATTTAGTTAAATTTCGAAAATGGTCGACAATTTGTTGAAATTTGCATAAAAATAGTGAAAAATCTCATTTTTGAAAAAGATGTCTAAAAATTCTGAAAAAATTCAGGGATATAGATCTCGACATGCTGATTCCAAAAATATAGCGTGTTTACCGTAACAGAGTAATATTTTCGGAGTATTCGGGGTGAAATTCGAATTTTTTGAATTTTTTAAAAATTGCGATATTTCAAAGGGCAATTCTGGAACAACTGTTGGGGGTTATCGAAAAAATGAGACCGGAAGTGACTTTTGCGGCCCGGAATCTAGAAGAAAATGTATTTAGTTAAATTTCGAAAATCGTCGAAAATTTGTGGAAATTTGCACAAGGGAAAATTACCTAACGGAAAATTTCATTTTTGAAAAAGCCGTCTAAAAATTCTCAAAAAATTCAGGGTAATAGACTTTGACGTGCTCATTCTAAAAATATAGCCTGTTTGGGATCACGGAGCAATATTTTCAAAAAATTCGCGTGAAATTTGAATTTTTTGAAAAGTTTAAAAATTGCGATATTTCAGTGGGCCATTCTGGAAAACGGTTGGAGTTATCGAAAAAATGAGGTTGAAGTGATATCTGCGGTCCAAAATCTACAAGAAAATGTAAGTGTGTATTTAGTTAAATTTTGAAAATCGTCGAAAATTTGTCAAAATTTTCTTAAGGGAAAATCTCCATACTGGAAAATTTCATTTATTAAAAAGCCATGCAAACATTCTCAAAAAATTCAGAGTTACAGATCTTGACGTTCTGATTCCCAAAAATTTAGGGTGTTTAGTGTCAAGGGAAAATTTACGTAGTGGAAAATTTCATTTTTGAGAAATCCGTCTAAACAGTCTCAAAAAATTCTGGGTTTTAGATCTTGACGTGGTGATTCTAAAAATATATAGTGTTTAGGGTCCCAGAGCAAGATTTTCGAAAAATTCGTTTGAACTTCGAATTATTTAAAAAAGAAAAATTTACATAGTGGAATATTTCATTTTTGAAAAAGCCGTCTAAAAATTCTCAAAAAATTTAGGGTTATAGATTTTGACGTACTCATTCCAAAAATATAGCCTGTTTAGGATCACGGAGCAATATTTTCGAAAAATTCGTGTGAAATTCAAATTTTTTGAAAAGTTTAAAAATTGCGATATTTCAGTGGGCCATTCTGGAAAACGGTTGGAGTTATCGAAGAAATGAGGCCGGAAGTGACTTCTGCCGGCCAAAATCTACAAGAGAATGTATTTAGTTAAATTTCGAAAATCGTCAAAAATTTGTAGAAATTTGCATAAAGGAAAATTTACACAGTGGAAAATTTTATTTTTAAAAAATCCGTCTAAACCGTCTCAAAAAATTCAGGGTTTTAGATCTTGACGTGCTGATTCTAAAATACATATATAGTGTTTAGGGTCCCAGAGCAAGATTTTCGAAAAATTCGTTTGAACTTCGAAATATTTAAAAAAGAAAAATTTACATAGTCCTGATTCAAAAAATATAGCATGTTTATAGTCCTGGAGCAATATTTTCGAAAAATTCGTGTGAAATTTGACTTTTTAAAAATTTTTAAAAATTGGGATATTTCAATGGATGATATTGAAAAAACGGTTGGAGTTATCGAAGAAATAGGGCCGGGAGTGACTTCTGCGGCCCGAAATCTAGAAGAAATTGTATTTAGCTAAATTTCGAAAATCGTCGAAAATTTGTCGAAATTAGTATAAGGTATACATAGTAGAAAATTTTATTTTTTAAATAGCCGTCTTAAATTCTCGAGAAATTCAGGATTACAGATTTTGACGTGCTGATTCAAAAAATATAGCGTGTTTACAGTCCTGGAGCAATATTTTCGAAAAATTTGTGTGAAATTTGACTTTATAAAATTTTTAAAAATTGGGATATTTCAATGGATGATATTGAAAAAACGGTTGGAATTATCGAAGAAAGAGGGCCGGGAGTGACTTCTGCGGCCCGAAATCTAGAAGAAATTGTATTTAGTTAAATTTCGAAAATCGTCGAAAATTTGTAGAAATTAGTATAACGTATACATGGTAGAAAATTTTATTTTTTAAAAAGCCGTCTAAAAATTCTCGAAAAATTCAGGGTTACAGATCTTGACGTGCTCATTCCAAAAAATGTAGCGTATTTATCGTAACAGAGCAATATTTTCGGAATATTCGGTGTGAAATTCGAATTTTTTGAAAAGTTTAAAAACTGCGATAGTTCAGTTTTTAAACTTATTTTTTATAAATCTTGCATTTTATAATTTTTTTTAAAATTGAGATATTTCAGTGGGTGATCCAGAAGTGACTTCTGCGGCCCGAAATCTTCAAGAAAATATACTTAATTAAATTTCAAAAATCGTTGAAAATTTGTCCAAATTTGCATTTTTTTTTTTTAGTTTCAATAACATTTATTTCTTATTTCTGAAGAAAAAAATGAAAGAACGGGTGGGTGGGCGGGGCTAAGTTTAACTTTTCCCTACAAAATCTTTTATAAGCAAGCAACAGCCCCGCCCGCCCACCCCTTTTTCGTTCCAGTGACTACTCTTAATATTGTTCACTCCTATCTTAGCAAGTTTTAGCTATTCCTAGGTTCTAGGTATTCCCGTTTAGAAAGAGTTTGAAAGTGTTGGAACCTCTTAGTGTATTTTGCTAGAATTATTTATTTTCGCTGCCCCACCCACCCACCCTTTCTTTCCTCAGAGGATATCTCATTTGCCAACATCAGTGTTATCTTAGCAGGTACTGACCCCGCCCACCCACCCTCTCTTTTCTTAGAGATTACGTCATTTGCCAAAGTCAATCTTGTCTTAGCAGGTACTAGCCCCGCCCACCCGCCCTCTATTTTCTTAGGGGATATATAATTTTCTAAAAATTCTGAAAAAATTCAAGGATATAGATCCCGACGTGGTGATTCCAAGACTCAGATTATCGAGATTATGCTGTATATAAAATCATTCCTTTAAACAAAAAATTACAACCTTCTAAGAAATGTTTTCTTGACAATTGATCTGAAGACATTTTTTGTATATCTTTTCTCTCCAATCTAGAGTAATTGTTCAAAAAATATTAAAATGAACACTATTCGAATGAAGAAAGGACTAAGATTTTGTTGTATATTACGAATCTAAAGTAATATTTTCACGGGTTTTCAATTATTGCTAAAATCGGGAAAATATATATTTTTCGAATAACCTTATAGAGAATTTTTCGTAGTCGACGAATTTGAAAAATGTTTGTGAAATCTTTCCAAATAATCCAAGAAAACTTTCGACATCATAAAAACAAAGTTTTGCTAAATAAATCCCGTTCAAATTTGTTTAGGGACTTTCCACCGAAATCATGCTTCCAACTTAAGCCACTATTTTATTCAGTACGTTTTTACTACGTTCCGGAACTCGGAAACACGCCGATCTAAATAACTTTCGACCAATTTTTTGCCCAACCAACTTAACCAACTGGAGCAAACAATTTTTTCACGACTCGTACAAAAACGCTCCGCTGTCTGCTCGAGACGCGACTTTCCAATTTTCCTCAACCCATTCCCGGAAAAATCCAATTTCCAACCTGTTAAACACGACAAACACTCGAGAGCGGTGTCAATTGCCGCTGACGCCGTCAACAACTCGCTTTTTTCGAAAAATGCAATTTTTCCTCGCACGTTGCATATTTATGCAACAAAGCCCGCGAACATCGCTGAATATCGAGCTTCCGCCGCATTCACAAAGAAAAATTAAAAGCGGACACAAAAGGAAAAAACGCAGTCCGGCGCTGGCCATTTATCGTCCTTTTGTGCGTGAACGAATTGCACGGATTACGTTTTAGCTCGTAATTGGCGACAATTTTGAAACAAAAGACTGCTTTGGGCAGGGTCGGCTCGACGATTTTGAAACGATTTTACCAGCTGCGGTCTGGTCCCGGAGAATATTAAATTTTATTAAGTGGGATAGACTCAAGGGCACGGAGTCATCCGGTCGCTTTATCTATGATTAAATTCATTTGAGCGTCTTATTAAAAATGGGTATGGCATTAGTGTGATTGATTGAGCGTAATGTCTTCAACAGAATGTTCGTTATTTCGAAATTTATAATGATGACTTAACTATGATAAACTGCAATAATTCGAGTGCTTGTAATGACTTAACTATTAATTCAATTAAAGAAACCAGGAGCGTGGAGAATTTTGTTTACTTGTGTCGGTGTGCTACTATACGGTGGAATTTATAGAGTGAAAAATTTTGCTGGGTTAGTTTGGCACAGCTGTAAATAGCGGTGTCGGTGGGCTGTGAAGCCGATCAGGGACGCTGTTGTAATTATGTAATTAGCGATATGTATTAATAAGCGAAAAATGTTTTTAAACTGAATCACACAGAAGAAATCTGCTCATAATCTTGATTGAAACATTTCCATGAAGTGTATACATGCAAACAATCTTGACGATGGCTTTCTAATAAGCGATTTATCTTCATCCCTCACCTATCATCATCACCGTGGAACGAAATTATAATATTCTGTATTTTATGCTGTTAGAAAAAAGCAGAGATTCAAACCGGTTGCTAATTGAGTACTAGGCGTCGGTAATTACACTGAGGCGATCTCATTTTTCAGTTCCTGTTACGAACGGTATGTCATTGATGGATATTAAACATAAAGCGGAACCTAATACGGACCTCAGGGTACGCCCGAATTTAGAGGCAGCTTTGGAGAATTATTGTTGTTGGTGTTAATACGCTGTGATCGATCGGTTAAACATGCTAATGTAATTATTTGTTAGTAAGTGTTTTAATTAACGAATATTCTGGTTGACGCAGTCGAAGTTTTACTCGGATGGAGAAGGATCCGTAAGGAGTAATTGTTAAATTCATGAACGAATAAATTATATGTTGTTTTATAAATATCACGTAAAAGATATAATTTCTAAAGAAGCTGAATTTGACTTGACTATTTTTTTATCGAATCTCTTTTCCCATCACTGCCATCGTCAGGACACAGGTCAGTACTTTGAAAAATGGAACCTCCTTACAAAATCAAAATACTGAAGTCCATATTTCAAACAACGTAATTATAATGACTAAGCTAAAGATTAAAAAAAATCTAAAAAAAGATCCTAATCTGCCACTAATAACATAATCGCATAAATCTTTAATTTTATGATGTAAATTAACCTAATCTTAATTAAATATTTACGAAACAGGTTCAAAATTACTAGTCACAAACAATTAGAAAAGATACCTATTAGAAAATCCTTGTTTTTTTTTATATTAAACTGTTTCATATTTGAATTACTTATTTGAAAAATTAGGAATTTCAACATTCAGACGAAATAAATCATACAGATTAGGTTAATTATCTTGTCTCAGCGAAATATTATTTAGTTTAGACTCAACTACTTTCAAATCGGGTATTTCATTTGAATTTGATGGTCATTTCTTTTCTTGATCTTTGATTTATCTTTTAATTACAGTGTTTTATTTACTTATCATATTTGTTATTTATAAATGTATCACGAGTGATTCGATTTCAAAATGTATCACATTCATAATGAAACTAAAAACCTGTGTGTTTTTTAACAACTTGATGACGACGGTCATGACATTGGTCAATTAATATACTCCAAATTCTAAGAAATAATATATTCCTGTACTTGTGGTTTATGAATCCACCTTTAACTTCTTTATTATTGTTATATTTTTTTATTATTTCCCTCTGATGTTGCTTTTAGAGCTGAAAATTGTCATTTATAAACTCCATAAAGAAAAGTGGAGGATTTAAGTTAATTACTACAAAAATTTACCATTTTCGACATGTTTTAATTTGTTGTCGAAATATGTCTACATATATTAAGAAAACAAGGGCAAAATGTAACCCCGCCCACCCGCCCTATCGCAATTGTGATGATTTTTTTTTTTGTCGTGAGCCAAGAGGGCGGAGTTTAACTACAAAAACCTTATGTCTCTACCAGAAATTAAAAACATGTTTTTGAGTATCGTGTCGTTCAAAGAATACTATGTATATTAAGAAAAAATTAAGGCCAAAGATTAGGCCCCACCCATACCCGCCCCGATCTCAATTCTCAATTGTGACGAATTTTTCATTCGTTGATAGATTGAAGGGCGGGGCGCAAAATTTATATTTATCTACAAGAATTTACCATTCTAAACATCTTTTAAGTTTCTTGTTCTGAAAAGAACAATTGTGGTAATTTTTTTTAGTCGTCGAAAGCCAAAAGAGCGGAATTTAATTCCAAAATCCCTATGATTTCTCTATAAGAAATTATTATGTAAGACATGGTTTTTAGTATCGAGAAAAATTAAAGCTTAAGATTAAGCTCCACCCATTCCTGCCCTCATCTAAATAGTAATGAAGATTTCATTCGTTGACAGATCTAAGGGCGGAGCCTAATTGCAAAATCCGTATTTCCTTACAAAAATTTACCATTTTAAACGTGTTTTAAGTTTTAAAAATAAAAAAAACATCACAGTTGAGGTGGGGTGGGTGGGCGGGGTTTATACTTTTTTCTTAATATACATACTATTCTTTGAACAACACGATCATTATAAACATGTTTTTAAATTATTGTAAAAAATAAGTATTTTGCAGTTAAACCTCGCCCCCTTTGTTCACAGCGAATAAAAGAAAATCATCACAATAGAGATCGGGTGGGTGGGCGGGTTTACATTTTGCCTTTTTGTTTTAATATTTGCAGACTTCTTTTCACAACATGAAATTTAAGACATGTTTAAAATGGAAAATTTGTATGAAGAAATATGTTTTAAGTTTCTTGTTCTGAAAAAATTGCAATGTATATTAAAACAAAAAAGCAAAATATAAGCCCGCCCACCCGCCCTATCTCAATTCCGATTTTTTATTCATCATAAGCCGAGGGGCGGAGCTTAATTGTAAAATTCTTATTTTTCTACGAGAAATGAGCAAATGAATACATATGTTTTTAAGTAATCGTGTTATATGCAGAAAACTAAATGTATTAATTAAAAAAGACAACCAAAAGAGAAGCCCCACCCATCCGTCTCGATCTCAGTCGTGATGAATTTTTCATTCGTTGTCAGGCCGAGAGGCGGAGCGTAATTGCAAAATTGATATTTCCCTATACAAATTTACCATTTTAGACATGTTTTGAGTTTCTTTTTGTCGAAATAAGTCTACACATATTAAGAAAAGAAAGGCAAACTGTAGCCCCTCCCGCCCACCCTATCTCAATTCTGATGATTTTTTATTCGTCTTGAGCCAAGAGAGCGGAGCTTAACTGCTAAATCTTTATTTCTCAATGAGAAATTAAAAACATGTTTCTGAGTATCTTGTTGTTCAAAGAATACTATGTATATTAAGAACAAGAGGATTAGGCTCCCGCCCCGATTTCAATTCTCAATTGTGATGAATTTTTCATTCCTTGTCAGATCGAAGGTCGGGGCTTAATTGCAAAATCCATATTTCTCTAGAAGAATTTACCACTTTAAACATGTTTTAAGTTTCTTGTTCTGAAAAGACGGCTACCTATATTAAGAAAAAAGGCAAAATATAAGCCCCACCCACCCGCCCTGTCTCAGTTGTAGCGATTTTTTTTATATTTTGCCTCTTTTTCTTAATATACACATTACTCTTTAACACGATACTCAAAAACATGTTTTTAATTCCTTGTAAAGAAATAAGTAGTTTGCAGTCAAGCTTTGCCCTCTTGGTTAACGCCGAATAAAAAAAATCATCACAATTTAGACAGGGCGGGTGGGCGGGCTTACTTTTTGCCTTTTTGTTTTAATGTGTAGGTATACACTTCTTTTCATAACATGTAACTTAAAACATGTTTAAAATGGAAAATTTGTATAAGGAAATAACGATTTTGTTATAGCCTTCGCCCCATAATAGCAAAATCCATATTTCCTTATAAAAAAATGTAGCATTTTAATATGTTTTGTTTTTAGTTGTGAAAAAATGGCTTTATATATTAAGAAAAAAAAGCCAAACATAAGCCCCGCCCACCCACCCTATCTCAATTCTGATGATTTTTTTTATTCGTCGTAAGCCGAGGGGCGGAGCTTAACTGCTAAACCTTTATTGCTCAATGAGAAATTAAAAATATGTTTTTGAGTATCGTGTTGTTCAAAGAATACTACCTATGTATATTAAGAAAAAAATAAAGCCAAAGATTAGGCTCCTCCCATACCCGCCCCGATCTCAATTCTCGATTGTGTTGAATTTTTCATTCGTAATCCGATCGAAGGGCGGGGCTTAATTACAAAATCCCTATTTGTCTACAAGAATTTACCATGTTAAACATGTTTTAAGTTTCTTGTTTGTGAAAAGTCGGCTACGTATATTAAGAAAAAAAGCTAAATATAAGCCCCGCCCACCCGCCCAATCTCAATTGTGGTGATTTTTTTTATATTTTGCCTCTTTTTTTTAATTCCTTGTAAAGAAATAAGTAGTTTGCAGTCAAGCTTCGCCCTCTTGGTTAACGGCGAATAAAAAAAATCATCACAATTGAGACAGGGCGGGTGGGCGGGCTTACTTTTTGCCTTTTTGTTTTAATGTGTACCTATAGACTTCTTTTCACAACATAAAATTTAAAACATGTTTAAAATAGAAAATCTGTATAAGGAAATGCAATTAGGCTCCGCCCCATAATTGCAAAACCCAAATTTCCTTGCATAAACCATTTTAACCATGTTTTAAATTTCTTGTTGTGAAAAGAAGAGAAGAAAAAGGCAAAATATAAGCCCCGCCCGCCCGCCCTGTCTCAATTCTGATGAATTTTTCTTATTCGTCGTAAGCGGAGGGGCGGAGCTTAATTGCGAAATCCTTATTTTAGTACGAGAAATTACCAAATGAAATATGTTCTTAAGTAATCGTGTTATATAAAGAAAACTAAATGTAAAATATTAATTAAAAAAGAAAGCCAAAAGAGAAGCCACCTATCCCTCCCGATCTAGATCGTGATGAAGTTTTCATTAGTTGTCAGGCCGAGGGGCGGAGCGTAATTGCAAAATTGATATTTCCTTATACAAATTTACCATTTTAGACATGTTTTAAGTTTCTTCTTGTCGAAATAAGTCTACACATATTAAGAAAAGAAAGGCAAAATGTAGCCCCGCCCACCCACCCTACCTCAATTCGGATGATTTTTTTTATTCGTCGTGAGCCAAAAGGGCGAAGCTTAACTGCTAAATCTTTATTTCACAATGAGAAATTAAAAACATGTTTTTGAGTAACTTGTTGTTCAAAGAATACTATGTATATTAAGAACAAGGATTAGGCTCCACCCATACCCGCCCCGATTTCAATTCTCAATTGTGATGAATTTTTCATTCGTTATCCGATCGAAAGGCGGGGCTTAATTGCAAAATCCATATTTATCTACAAGAATTTACCACTTTAAATATGTTTTAAGTTTCTTGTTCTGAAAATACGGCGACGTATATTAAGAAAAAGGCAAAATATAAGCCGCGCCCACCCGCCCTGTCTCAGTTGTGGTGTTTTTTTTTATATTTTGCCTCTTTTTCTTAATAAACACATTATTCTTTAACACGATACTCAAGAACATGTTTTTAATTCCTTGTAAAGAAATAAGTAGTTTGCAGCCAAGCTTCGCCCTCTAGGTTAACGGCGAATAAAAAAAATCATCACAATTGAAATCGGGCGGGTGGGCGGGCTTACTTCTTGCCTTTTTGTTTTAACGTGTGTACACTTCTTTTCACAACATGAAACTAAAACATGTTTAAAATGGAAAATTTGTATAAGGAAATAACGATTTTGTTATAGCCTCCGCCCCATAATAGCAAAATCCATATTTCCTTGCAAAAAAATGTAGCATTTTAATATGTTTTGTTTTTAGTTGTGAAAAAATGGCTCTATATATTAAGAAAAAAAAGACAAAACATGTGTACAAGGAAATATCGATTTTGCAATTAGGACCCGCCCCATAATTGCAAAATCCAAACTTCCTTGGAAAAATGTACCATTTTAACCATGTTTTAAGTTTCTTGTTGTGAAAAGATGGCTATTTGTGCTAAGAAGAAAGAGGCAAAATGTAAGCCCCGCCCACCCGCCCTGTCTCAATCGTGATGAATTTTTCATTCGTTGTCAGACCTAGGGGCGGAGCGTAATTGCAAAATCGATATTTCCCTATACAAATGTACATTTTAAACATGCTTTAAGTTTCTTATTGTGAAAAGAAAACTATATATTAAGAAAAAAGAGAAAATGTAAGCCCTTGTATTACAACACCTGGGGCCTATTCCATCATTCACTTTGCAACTTTGCAGTTTACACTTTACACTTGTCAAACGTACTTTGCGTTCCACCACACCCATCATAATTTATTAAGGTAAAGTAAAATGAAAAGTGAAAAGTATAAACTTGACGTTATGTTTCCTAATTTTCTGTTCCACCATTATAAAATTTTAGAAAGTAAAAGTGCAAAATTTACTCATTTTGCAATTTAGACGCAAAGTGGTCTATAAACCTTGCGTTGTCAAAGTGATTGCAAAATGATAAGAAGAATATTGTTTTCAAGCGATGAATCTAGTGAAAATGAAGATGAAAGACCACCAAGGCCAAAAATATATAAAGAAAGGGTACATTTTACCATTGAAAACGACTTTGATTTTAAAGAAGCATTCAGGTTAAATAAGGTACAAGTGAAGTATGTCTTAGACAAAATCGGAGCTAGGTTAGCCCTTGCAAATACTATTTGACTGTTTAATACGTATTTGAAAATTTTTTGGAAACTGAGTTTCTGCTTATTGTCTCCTTTATTTATTTTATGTTATTTATTTATTTATTTTATTCTATAATGTCTCCAACAGCACCGAGGCCCAATTACAGGAAACATGACATACGCAACAAGAGTTACAGTAAAAATAATTTCAAATTGATGAATAATTTTAAGAAAATTTTTGGAAAATGTTTTCCTATTTCTTTTAATTCAAATTCATTCAAATAGAGACTGTTTTAACATTTTTTCCATTACCGTTTTGAAGTGATTTTCTTTTCATTATTTGACTTACTATAAGAAAAACGACTTCTGTTGCGAAATGCCCTGAGAATTCACTATTTGCTAGAGCTATTTTCATTTTAAATAGAATCTGTTTTAAAATGTTTGTGAAATTTTTTGTAAATTGTTTCTGCGTCTATCATCCCGTTTATTCAAAGAGCTGCAGTAAAAATAACTTCAAATTCATAAATTCGTAATGTACAAAATTTTTGCACAATAGTACTTTTTCATGCATATAGAGCCCCTCTTATTTTTTTTTTAGAAAATTTTGGAAAAAGTTTTCCTATTTCTTTCAGTTATTTGAAAACATTAGCAAAAACAACTTCAGATGCGTAATCTGCGTAAAACATGTATTTTAGTATTTTTTTTTTCCATTCGAATAAAGATCCTTTTAAATTTTTCCCAATTAAGTTTTGAAGTGATTTTCTTTGCATTATTTTCTATTGATTGACTTCACTTAGGAAAAACGATTTCAAATCAAATGTTCAAAGAATTGACTATTTGCTATAGCATTTTTCAATTTGAATAGAGTCTGTTTTAATAATTTTTTGGAAATTTTTTGCACTGTTTTCTGTTTATTAACTCGTTTATTTATATTTAAAGAGCTACCACTAAAATAAGTCCAAATTTGTAATCTATAAAGAATTTCTCACATCATACTGCTTTTTGATTAATATAGAGTCCTTAATTTTTTTTAGAAAATTTTTGGAAAATGTTTCCCTATTTCTTTCAGTTATTTGAAGATCTGGGGTAAAAATAGACTGAAATGCGTAATTTGGGTATAACTTATATAATTTAGTAATACTTTTCTATTCTAATAGAGAGCGTTTTAAATTTTTTCAATACCTTTTTCATTATTCTCTATTATTTGACTTCCTTTAGGGAAAACGATTTCAGATCCGTAATGTCCAAAGAATTGACTATTTGCTAGAGCTTTTTTTATTTGAATAGAGTCTGTTTTAGTATTTTTTAAACCAATAAACTTTGCAAATTTTAAATTTTGAACGACTTTCCGCAAAGTACTTTTCAAGTCTTGGTGGAACAAAAACACTTTGCACTTTTCAATTTCTGAAAAGTGAAAAGCGCAAAGTGCAAAGTTTTCAGAAATGTTGGTGGAATAGGGCCCTGATCTGTTTTTGAGACGAATAAAATATAAATGATGTCATAACAACATTTCGTTATGGAAAACTCACTTGAAACATATGCATAGCTTCTTTTTTGTCTAGCTATCTACACGGTGACCCAAAACAGTTCATACATGAGGCAATTTATTTTATTGATCAAATCAAAAAATGGTGGAAAACAGTGTTATTATTAACCGTGTGACTTTTTAAATGCCTGTTCTAGTTGGCTGGCGTAACCGGCATGCCTAACTAGAGCAGAAATTTGAAAAATCACCCGATATTACACAGCAATAGGTTCTGTCTAAATAGACTTGGACCATTTTTAAGTGTTTTTGGTTAGTGTCAAACAATAAATGAAAGCGTTATTATTTATTCATTTATGTAATATTCCAAGGCTCATCCTTTTTAAAAACTTGTAACATTAAGTCGAAGAATAAAAAATAAACACCAAGGTGAAAATTTTAAAGTTCAATACACACAAAAGACAGCTTTGAAGTTGATATGTTTTTGAATTTAATATTTTTATCAGTAACATGGAATCATTATACAGTGTGTCCAAATATTGTGAAACAGCACTAAAAACACTGTGTAACTAAATAAAATAGTAGTAAAAATTAGAGCAACTCGGTCGATTTGTGCAGTCGGATGACCCAATAGAAATTCAATTCCTAAATTACACCTAATGATTTATTTACGTAAAAAAAACTCTGCGTTCTTGTAATTTTAACAGTAAACGTAACGCGAGATGCTCATTATGTTGTAAAATGGCCGGTGTTCCGAGTACGAATGCCATAATTCAATACGCATTAAGGCGAATTAATACATTATTTATGAAAGCAATTACTTACAAGTCGCGTATTCGACATTTCTAGCGTTTCGCTATTAATTTTTAAAAATATTCCAGTTTTTGAGCGAAATCGCGTCATTGCGGCAGGTGTGGCGATACTTCATTAATAATACATGCATTCAATTTTTCACTGCAAATCTACGTAAAAGTGCATAAAAATCCAGCCCAAAGGTCGCCAAAGTCACCTTCAAACTCAGCTCATTACCGAAATTTTCTTGATATCTTAATTATCGTAAAATTAATCAACGAGTGCCCATAAATCTGATTAAAATTAAACAGAAGCAGCCAACAAATTTAATCTCTAAATGAATTCCGCCGAAACAAATGACTTTTATTGCAGTAGTTGGTCCCCGTTTTCATTTAAAAATCCATTCATTTATCCACACTTTATGACTTTAATCGATATCGTACATTTCTGGGCCCAAGAACTCAGTAAATTAGCAATCACTCTGAGGAAATAGTCAATTAAGTTAAAGACACCAAGCGTGGCGTTTCTTTTATTCCTTCAACTATTCCACCACTTCAATTACAAAATTCATTTCCATTATTTCATCTGTCGTTATGGGCTTCTGCGAACTTTTTGCTTGTTAGCGTCACAACTTTAGTTTACGGCAGCTCCTTGTTCCAACTGGTAGTAATAACAATAATTATGTGGAATAACAATAATCCGAGCCTGAAGGTGAACGATCGTGTTTACCAACACAACGCTATTTTCGGTGTACACATAATTATAAGAGCCGATTCTAGGGCAAACGCTTTTTCATTTTGGGTGCAGGCAAATGCATGAAAGTTGTATACAATTTTAACGAAGATTATGTAAAATAATAAAATGAATATAATAAAACCCCAAAAATCCTCTTCCGAGCAAAAAACCGCTAATTCGCGCTACTGTTTGTGTGCGAAAGCACGCCACGAACCCAATAATTCTCCCGTCAGCTTAGAAGAACTTCAAAGTGAAGAGCGTTTAACATAAACCCATTTCCAGCATGCAATTGTATTTAATCGTCGAAACCTTCCATTTCAACACTCTTCACGTTTTGTTTTACTTTTCGCGATAAAATCACAATAGAAATGCAAATTTGTAATGGTGAGTGTATTTACCACATAAATTTGAATAATGTAATAATCGTGATAAGCACGAAAGCTATTAATATGATTACGATGCATTTTCAACATAAACACACTTTAAATACCTGGAATATTACGACACATACTCAGACCATAACACATTTCGCCGTTGGATTTATAGCGACCGAAGAAACCGAGTATAGATCTAAACTTAATAAAACGTGCTCAATGAATGCAAAACCATAATTAACGCGATCAATTAACGGGCGGTAATTGGGTTTCCTTTTTTGCCCGTCAGGGAAAAATGCCCACGAACACCCACCGCAGGATTGTCGAGCAGGCGATGCATGAAAAATAGAGTAAACGGGAAATGCTCGGAGGCGGAAAAAGAGAGCCAAACGAATCAATGCGATGCAAAAAGCGCAAAATGGGGCGAGGTGTTGGCTGAATTTTTAAACCAAACAGCTGCCACGAAGTCAACCCGTTTCGCCAAAACGCTCCCACCATCAGGGCAGTCACCGTCAGTGAATTGTTCATGTAATTCTATAGTCATAGAAAAAATCATGTGTGCACCTTGAGCGCTTGTAAAACACTTCCTCAAGCGATAAAGTACTACTTTCCGTTCTAGACATTTAATAGATATTTTATTCAAGTTATTGTTGTTGTGCCAAAGTTTTTTAAATGAAACACCCCATATATTTTCATATTTTGTGAAAGAACGCAATACGTAAAAAAATATTTTCAAAATTTTAGCTCAACGTATTCTTAAGAAAAATCAAAATTCTCTGAGATTTTCAAATTTAGAGATGTCAGAAATAATAGTGTAGTTATTGTTGTTAGTTTTCGCGTTTAGTTAATTAAATATGGGTTCATGGGCAGCCATGCAATAAATTAACTATGGTTATAGAAATTACATGTCACTATTACTCTGACAGTTAATTTCGGAAATGACATCAGTTGTTAGATTAAGTTGTTAATCTTACGCAACACATACATTTGGAATCATACCAAGCATGCTAAATGAATAATTCATTCATGGCCTCCTCTAGGCTTAGATTAACTGCTTGTGAGGTAGCTGTTAATAGTCTAAGATATTGCATACAATTTCCCAACTCATTTTTAAATCAATTCGGGCTCATATATGTACCAAAGATATACATATTTTCCTTAAAAAATCTGGGACACCCGGTATATTAATCAAATTTAACTATCTATATAAACCGGGAATTTAAAATTATAAACGTATTTTTAACTGTGAATACTTTTTTAGTAGCTTTGTTCAAAAAAACAAGGTCAATATTTGACTTAGATAACTCCACACTTAAATATTTATACTGTGTCATAAAGTTCCATTTATAATAGCATACTTTATAAATATATAATTCTGACCATAAAAATAAAACAAGAACGGCGCCGTTTAATTTACTGTACTGTTTCTGATTAGGGAAAATTTTACATTAAAGTAGCTAAATTGAAATGTTCAAGAATGAAGGTGTAAAAGGTTTCATTATCTGGCATATTCAACTATACAAAAAACGGGAAAAAAATGGTCGCAGATAAATTTTAAAAAACATAAAAAATTAAATACCGCCATGCCGACTTTCAAGATAACGAAATATTTCTGTTCGAAAAATATTCTAGGACATCCGGTATTTACGAGTCGTTGGTCTTTATTTGGAACAAGAAACCCGAAGATTTTTCGAACTTTCATAATTTTAGCTCCCGGACTTTTCCGGGTTTTAAGCCAGCCAATCAAGAGCACTTACTTTCCGAACAGCGGATGCCAGAGATGCTTGTGTGCGTCTTGCATTTCCTCGACGCTGGCGGTCGTGCTGCCGACTTCGGGAACGTCATCGTGCTTTAATAACTTGGACGCGTTCACCGGATCGATGAGGTGTTGTTTAACCTTCAGCTTGGCTGCCGGTGCCGTTGAACCAGAAAGATCAATCGGCTGCGTGTGGTGCTTGGAAAAGTCTGCGTTCGTCGCCGCCTTCTCCTTTGGCTCGCTGGAGGCGGCCTTGTGGTGCGAGGCGCCGGCGAACGACTTGCACGCCGCCTTCTGTTTGTGCTCGTGCCGCTTCTCCTCCCTCTGGTGGTAAAAGGGGTAGCCGGCCTTGGGGTCGAACTTCTGTTTCGGTAAATACGGGTGCGACGGCGTCTTCTGGAGGAGGTTCTTCTGGTTGTACAGCGGGCTGAACGGCGGCATCATCTGCTTGCCGCCCTGGTACGAGTTCGGCAGGTTCAAGAAGGAGTTCTGGAACGAGCCGTGGCCGTTGGTTCCTGAGGGGTAGTAGTTGCTGGGGTGGTTGGGCTTGTTCACCATCGCCGGGGGCATCTTGTGGTTGTTTAAGCCGGAAGGTTTCGCTGATGCAGCGAAGTTCAGCTTGTCCAGGTAGTCTCTGAACGTGTTCTTGGGGTTGAGACCCTCGAAGGGGTGCTTAGGCCGCAGCATGTTGGCTTGCAGCATGGCTTCCTGCCACATGGACATCTCGAGGGCGTTGTAGTTCATCGGGGGCTGCTGCACCGGGAAGTTCACCGGGGGCGGGAACCGCCCGCCCCCCATGAGGTGGTTCAGCTCCGGGACCTGCCCGGGGTACATCGGCAGCGTGTTCGACAGCATCTTCATCATGTCAGCGTTGTTGCCGAACGACATGGCTTCGAGCTGGTTGAGGTACGGCAGCCAGATCATCTGGTTGAAGGCGGCGGTGGTGGCGGCGTCAATATCGTTCGCTAGTTCGTTGAAGCCGCCCTTCTGCGACGCGGATTTACTCGACCCCTCCTCGCCCTTTTTCTTCCCGGGGTTCTCTTTCGGTGTTTCCGGGGTTTTCTCGGGCTGCTTCGGAGGGATCTTCTCCGCCAGCTTTCCCTCTAGAGTGGTTTTGATGTCTTTGAGGTTCAGCGACTGGTTCTGTTTGAGTATTATGGTTTCGAGCTGTTGGAGGGTGATTACGAGAATATCCGGATCTTGGAGGAGATGTGGAAAGGCCAAGGCTTCCGGTAATCTTAGTTCCGGTCTTTGTTTTAACAACCTGGGGATCTCGCGGCCCGGCTGCGAGATAATCTGGCTCAATCTCTCCTTCGGTACGAGCATGGGATCAGGAACATTTAGATTCGTATCGGAGAGAATTTGCCTTAACTGCGCGAGGGGATCGGGCCCCGAATCAGTCTTTAGCAGCTCGAGTAATCTGGGGGTTTCGGGGGCGGTCGCCTTCGCCTGGGTTTTGCTGCTCTCGGCTTTCGCCAGCTCGATATCCAGCAGGTTCTTCAGCGTGATGTCGTCGGGCTTGAACTTTTTGCTCGGTGGCTCCGGCTCGGAGGCGTTCTTCACTTCTTCGGAGCACGTCACCGTAGGGCTGGCCGACTTTCGACACTTCCCTAGGTCGAGCGGCTCCTTCTGTTTGATGATGGTCACCTCCGAGTTGAGCGCGATTTTCTGCGAGGCCGTGCTTAGTAGGGACTCGAGGAATACTGATTTGTTCTTGCAGTTGGCACTGGTGGAGACTATGTCGGGCGAAGGGGGAACCGCCGGGATCCCGCTCGGTTGGGGCGACTGGATGGCCTCGGAGTTCTGAGAGGGCGGCCGGGGCGTCGCCGATCTCGCCGGCGAGGAGGCGCTCTTCGGGACGGTCAAATCGGTCGGCTGGTTGTCGTCGTCGAATTTCGGCTTCAGCGACAGATCGGTGGGCTCGTCCTCGCCGGGGGTGGATGACTCCGGCTTGGGGTTGGCCTCGGCGTCGGAAGCGCTTTTCGCCTCCTCGAAGAACTTCTCGATCTCGTCGTCAGGTACGGACTTGTAGTTGTTGTCGTTGATGTCGTTGATGTCATTGATGTCGCTCGGGAAGCACTTGATGTCTTCGTCGAGCTTGGTCTCGTAGTTGAGCACCTGCGCGATTTCGGGGCACTCCGGGCTGCGCAGCGACTGCTCCAGCCTCGTGAGGATGTCGTCCATGGCCAGGTTATTGTCGTCGTCTTCCGTGTAATCGCAGTCTTCGCTCTTCGCCTGCTGCTTGCGCCTCGGGTCGTCGCTTTCCTCTTTCGAACACGACTCGATCAAGCTGCTCAGCTGCTCCATGTTGTTGATGAAGGCCTTCTCGTCGTCGGTCTCGTGGTCCCCATCCTGCGCCTTGTCCCACTCCCCCGACTGCATGTGCTGGTTGAACTCGAACTCGGCGACCGCGAGGAGGTTATCCAAGGGGCTGACGTCACATATTTTCGCAGCACTGCACTTTTCCGGCAGAGTCTGCGCACTCCCGTCCACGACACTGTTTACGTTGTGTTCAGTGACCGGGCTCGGGCACTTCTGCGGGACGTGGATCTTGTGGGACGGCAGCAACGACTCGACGTTGACCGGCGTCGCCCACGTCGGCGTCGGCGGCCGGTGTCCGTCCACGTCCACCTGCACGGCGGCCGAGCGCTGCCGCACCTTGCTCTTGCGGCGGCGGTGGTGGCGGCGGCTATCCGCCGCCTCCCGCAGCGGCAGCGTCTCCGTGCGCGGGATGGCGCGCCAACCCTGCGCCGTCTTCGTCAGGAGGATGCGGTTCCGCTTGTCGTAGTCCTCGCATTTCACGTCCACGATGCGCGTGTCTTCCTGGCGCACCCACACGAAGATGGGGTTCACTCGCGGCGGCGGCGACGGCGGCGGCGACCTGGGGCTGTGCTTGCTGCGCGACCGGGCTCGCTTGCGTCGGCGGTCTGACTTGCGGTGGCGCTCGGACCGAGCCTTCCGGGACTGCGGCGGCGGCTGTGGGGCGGCGCTGGGCCCACGTGACTGCGCGCTATCGATCGCCTCGCAAGCTTGCCGCCCCGGCCGCCGCGGGCGCTGCTCGCCCATAACCTCGTGGGGGCGCTGGGGGCCCTTGAGCAGCGCGATGGGGATGAGGGCCGGGACGGGGGGCAGAGCGCCGCCGCTCATGGCACCCTCTGCGGGGGCGGATCACCGGGGCGCCCCCATGGCCGCGCCGGCCCGCACGCACAACATCACACCGATTCTGGCACTACTGCGCGCAAAAAACCACACGGACGCGTACACTACTCACTTGGGCTCACGCTCCAACTAAACACCGAGTGTTCTTGCTGCACTATGAGAATGCGGGCGAGGACGAACGAGCGCCGGCACGAACACACTCGGTGCCGGAGTGTGACGTCAACTGAGTTAGGGGCTTAGAAATTTGCTTAGAGTTTGTTGGCCCGGGGGCGGGGCGAACGCAGATAACCGCGCCTTCGGCGCGCTCGAATGCGCGATGTATATCCAACACCCAGACTGGGCAGCCTCTGGCGGCGGTGAACGTTACCACCGACGAGAAATTGTAACCTTGACTGCTACATCGCGGTTGGACGAACACTTGAGGGGGTGTAACTAGAATGAGTGAGGCTATTCACGAGTCTTTTAACTGCATTCCGAAGACGAGCTCTGGGATACGGTTGCACCGAACGGCAAAAATGCAAGCGACGATTACGGTTTCTTTTGTGGAAGGAAACGCAATAAAATGTTGCGGGATTCCGTCTAACGGCCGATATTTTTATGAAGACAACGATTATTTCAGCGCTAAAAAAGCAATCAAAAATTTATCGCATTGTCGGCTATTGATCACGACTGTGTAGACGCTTTGTTGCACCGAATACCGTAAACAATGCAGTGTTTTTTCGCTTTTTATTACTAAAGCGACTGTTTAAAATGCATTCGAGTAATGAAGAACGACGTTCGCAACTGATTTCGACATCAGAAAGAATGTTGCACGTGTCAGAACCATCATCAACTACTTACCAAGAACTATAATCATTTTCGGGCGTCTTTAATTAGCGACATGACGAGTGTTTAAATTTTCAGTTCAAACACTACAGACTTCCTGAAAGTTGATTTGTCTGGGCATTTTTTCAGCGTGCACGCTCGTAAACAATAAAATGTAAATGAGGTATAAATAATTCGTCTTTTGAGTATTCGTATTTCTTCAGAACATTATGTTACGGTAATAAGCACAAACAACAGCTTTATTGCTACAAACAGTGCGATTAACCAACACAAAAAGAATACGTTTATTGAGTGGTATAACTATTTATAGTTCCACAAGTGATGCAAGTTTGTGTTTCTTAGTTTATGCACTTCCTTACATCTTATGACAAAAAGTTACGTCATATGGGGCGAAACGAACTAACAAAAAATAGTCCACAGGTGTCTATTTATTTATTTTACTTTCAAATAAAAACCTCTATGTTTCATTTTAATATTTGAGTATTGGTCCTGCTTAAATAAATCTCTACAGTCCTATGCACAAAAAAAACATACTTATTTGCATCTAAAGGGCAGGTTCCACGGTACGCCAAATGTAGACCTCCACAAAGACGGCTTATAATAATAATAATAATAATAATAATAATAATAATAATAAATCTTTATTTCCTACGGTATTTACACCCAGTTACAGGAAATATTTACAAATAATTGATTAATAGAGTGAGAGTGAATACATAAAGGTAACAAAATAATTATAATATTGATTACAAACCAAAAAACCCTAAAAAAGAGAAAACAAAAATAAAAAACTAAAAATAAACCTATTTAACAGAAATGGTTTTTAATACAATTAGTAATGAACTTAATACAGTCACTACAAATGTCACAATAGGCGGCAACATCATTGAATAATTCGCACATTAATGCAATAGGCGATCTTACTAATACGTTGGTTCTGCTTGATTCAAAATAGAATATGTTAATTTGTCTAGTATTAATCCTTGGAATTAAAAAATTGAGTTGTTCTAAAAGTAACGGACAGTCTATTTTATTATTTATAAGATGTATTAAAAATTTTATTATTATTATAATTCTCCTTAAGTGGAGAGGTAAAAAGTCAAATCTTGAGAGTAAAGCAGAATGGTCGTAGCCTCTTGCTGGGTAAGTACCATCAAGTAGAAAACATAGAAATTAAAAAAAAACACGTTGGACGTGTTCAATATGTTGAATGTGAATCTGATACATTGGAAACCAAATTAAAGCTCCGTATTCAAGTTGTGATCGCACCAGAGAAAAGAATATAGAACACAATGTTCGTGTATAAGTAAAATCTCGGCAATTTCTGTAGATAAATCCCTACGTTCTAAAACTTTTGGATACCATCTCATGAATGTGCTCTATAAACTGAAGTTTACTATCAAAGAGTATACCTAGATCTTTAATCCTTTCAGTCCTATTTATTAAACTGTTTTCAATTCGATAGGGAAAAATGATGTTCTCCTTTTTTCTAGAGTAGGTCATAGCAAAGCATTTATCTTTGTTTAACGACAATCTATTTTTGGAAGCCCAGTCGCATACTGAGCATATATTTTGTTGTAATTGTTGGCAGTCCAATGTTGAGGTAATTTTTAAAAACAATTTAAGGTCGTCTGCAAAAAATAATTTCTGACATGAAACAACGTCTCCAAGATCATCTATAAAAAGTAGGAAAAGCAGGGGGCCGAGGTTAGAGCCTTGCGGAACACCAGAGGCGGGCTTAATAATATTCGATTTGTAATTGCGATATTTAACATATTGTTCAGGATTAAATAAGTATGATTCAAAAAGTTTTAAAAGACCTTCTGAGAAACCAAATCTTTTTAATTTGTCGAGTAGTATAAAGTGATCAATTTGATCAAACGCTTTCTGAAAGTCAAACGTAAATTGTGTAAAGCAGGCTAAGTTTGAAATTGTGGAACGTTTCTCCATAAATCCATGTTGGTGAGGCGACAAAAACATTTTAATTGAGGAATAGATATGTTTATAAATTATAGATTCAAAAACTTTGGAAAAATTGCAAAGAAGATAGGTCTATAATTCTTTATTTCTGCTACATCTCCTTTTTTGTATACTGGACAGATAGTTGCTCTTTTCCAGATATTTGGGAACGTGGAAAAATTTAATATTTTATGAAATAACCGGAAGCAAGGATCTACAAAAATATGCGCTCAGTAACAGAAAACTTGGAATGCCATCAGGTCCCATTGTAAGCGAATTTTTACAACTTTTTAAAGCAGATAAAATTTCTTTTTGTGAAATATTATTGATATTCACTAGTAGCGATGGATTGATTTCATAGTTGTTGGCAGTTGTGTTGGAATTAGAATTTTTGTAGACTCCATTAAAATAATTTGCGAAACCTTCAACAATTGTATTCGGAGAGTTGAGTTCTTCATTATTATGTGTGTATTATTATTATTTTTTGTTGTTAATATAGGGTAAATGTGTACAAGAGTACGCACTTAGTGGAAAACTGTCAACAACTTTTTAATTTTTTTGGATAGACAAATTTTATGATATAGGTTCGTTATATACATGTTTAGAGATCAGATATATTTAATTGTACGTCCCAACACCACTATATTTTAAGAGTAATTTCAATTTTTGTCAAGATGTGTAAATCCGCACTCTTAGACAGTTCATTGCACAAGAGTGCGCATTTGAACGTTTATGAGTACGCATTACATTTTATGAAAAAATATTTGTTTCTAAGGTGAAAATAAATGGGAATAAGTGACTACAGACTACATATAAAACGGGAGACCTATTTCTTCGTACTCTAGGGGTCTTGAAAAGGCGAGAAAACGTAAAAATAGAGAGTCGGTCGACGGACTCGATTACAACACGCTCTGGAAGTAAAAATAAAAAAAAAATCACTATAACCACCACCACACAACTTGAGAAGCAGTACAAAGTAGTAGAGTTAAATCATTCATTATCGTATGATATGTATCTCCAAGACTATTAGACTACGTATTGCAAGCAATGCGCACTCTTATACAATACCTCGCTGCGCACTCTTGTACATTTGTACATAACCTAATGTTTTCAAAGTTAAAAGCTTTTGATTGACAGAAAGTGTAAAACTGTTAGTGTATAACGACACCTTAAAAGTTACAACTAATGAAAATTATTACTGTAAAATAAAAGAACTGGTACGTACCTTACAAAAAACTAAAACTATGAGCGGTAAAAATTACATCCACACAACGTGTTAACATAAAATCGTCAGTACGACCAAACTATAAACTATATTCAGGTTACTTTTGCACCTTTATCTCAGGTTTAGCATTAAATTCTGAATGGTATAACTTCATCTTACCCAGATGGCACTAATAAGCAGAAATCATCAGTGCGTACTCTTATACATATTCGCACTCTTGTACACATTTACCTACCTAGTCCCAAAACTTTTTTGAATCTATATGCAGTTTATCCTCGATATTTGATATATAATTTTTGTATGCAGTCTTAATCATTATTTTTAGTTGAGATCGATGGTATTTAAAAATATTGTAATAATGTGTAGATTTATGCTTTATGTAGGTACTTGAGATGCGCTAAAGATTTATTACGAATACAATTTAGGATTTCAGTGTTAAACCAAGGAGGATAATATTTATGATGATAACTTTTGAAATGATATTTGGGGATAGTACACTCAAAAATTTCATAAATCGTTTTATAAAGTAATTCGCAAGCAGTATTGAGATCAGATACATCATCAAGAAAAGACCAATCAATTTTCGAGAGGAGATCATACTTTTTTGAAGTTGAAAGATTTAGACTGTGAGTTCATACAAAATTCTTTAAACATTTTGTCAGTTAAGAAGAATTCAACAATAAGCGCTGGATGAAGAGGATCTTCTTTTGCAACCGGATCTTCAGATTTTGTGACACTACACTGCAAGTTAGAAAAAACCAAGTCTAGAAGCCGACCCCATACTATTACTTACATTATTGTGCTGTGAAATATTATAGAATTCTTTACAGTTATTTAATACTAAGTTTGAATTAGTTTTAAGATTAAGGCTAAAATCAGGCGTATTAAAGTCGCCCAGAATTATTAATTTTTCATTCTGTATAAAATCTAGATTTATGAATGTTTCAAAAAATAACTCAAATTCTGCTAGAGCAATTCATGGTGGTATATATAAAACAAAGATTAGTAATTTTTGACTAAATTTACCGGTGATTTTAACACCTACAATATCTACAATAGGAACCAAGCTTGTAATGGACGAAAGATCCAACTTCGTAGAGTTATACCGATTACTGACTGCTAAAAGTACGCCACCACCTTTGGACAAAACAAGGTCGGCTAAATTACGATCATTACGATGTACAACAAAATTATGTGGGAAAAGTTCATTGTCAAAAATATCTGGCTTTAACCAAGTTTCAGAAACAGCTATAAAATCAAAATAATTGGATGGCTTATACGGGGGAATAACGAAACCTGGGGCTAAATTTGAAACCCTTGTTTGAATTTAAAGCAAAACATTCACTTTTTATAATTTGGTCAAATCAATGTAATAACGTTGGAAGTTACCTAAAATTTTTATTCTACTTTCTAATGTTTTAATTTAGTCAATATTGCAAAGTTTACGTAATGTCTAAACAATTTAGAACGTCTATGAAACAGATACATATCTATTATTCTCTCCTGTAACTTGATCACTGTTTAACTGTCTTAATACAAAATAAATCAATAATGAAAAATAATTCAAGACATCAGAAAGCATCCAATGAAAAACGCGGGAAGCATCCACCTGACACAACTTAACCTATACCACAACACCTTCAATTACATAATCGGCACTATATTATCGATTAGATCTCTAACTTCCCAATCAACGTTATTTTAAGCGCATACTAATCGCTAAAAGTGGAACACCCATTTCAACCGACTTGTAATTTAATCGGCGACTTGCCGAAATAGTTGCTGCAACGCCATTAGCATTCCTGCAATTCGGTCAAAACTTCTCATTTTCATACTCGAGTGTTTAAATAATCTCGTGTGCAAGCGACCTATTGTAATTTGCACCATGTCCCAGTTTATTTTGGTGTCAACCCGATTCGAAGCCGTTGAATTATTAACAAGCATGACAGCGAAGGCCGACATTTTTAATTATCGTATCCATAATACATGTTGCTTCATGCGTCCTGTGTAATTACGAAAATTACAATTATTCAAGTGGTCGGTAAAAATCAATGCAGTGTGTTAAAAATCAGCGCTTCTCGGTGGATTACGCCGCAGAACGCGGCCTCGAGCACGTGCTGTTGTTGTTGATAAAACGTCATTATGATAAAGAATGCGTCCCCCTAGTGGAACGGCACTTGTCACTGACATAGTCAATATGTCAATTATCGCCACCACAGGCAATTACTTGCGGTCCTGGCACGAGCCCCGCACACGGCCCACCCCAGTTACGGGCGAGCCAGATAACCCACGACCCTTGTCGCATTAAATACTTACAATGGGATGGAGATCGTATTTGTTTTTATTTCGTTCGGAGGACTGAATCCGGGTATCGAGAGGCTGTGCAGCAGGTAGGGGTGTGGGGCTGCATAGCGATGTGGTTTGATGGATGGGGTTTGGGTCGTTTCATGAATTCTCGAAAAGTTGGGGGTTTGTGGTGTAACGAAAATATAGTTTGACAATTTTTCTAAAATCATTTTGTACGATAAAAATTTTCGTTCGACGTCACAAGATGTAATTGGAGCGTATTTAAATTCGAAACATCTGGTGTTAAATCAATTTCTCTTGAAAACTGTCTCCCGGCACGTGATTAATTTTTAAAGTGTTTGGAAGCATTCATTATTTTCTGTTATTTTGTTTATCTGATTTTCCCACAGACAGTAATATTTGATTGTATAAATTATTATTTAGAATACGCTTTCATTCAAAAGAAGAGCTGGGAAAAAATTAATAAGTAGGTACATTTTTTACTAGCATTAGAATTAGAGGTTAAAACTGGCATACGATATCTTTGATATTATCAAAATGTTTAGATATATTATCTACTGAATTTAAAAAAATCCGCATGATGTTAGTGTGGGTTCTTGTAGTAGTAGATATATTATTTTTATAAACTGGTATAACTGTTTACTTATAAATTTTTCACATTAATTGAGATTCAATACAAATATATAAAACTTTTGCAAATTTTCCTTGAAACATCTTTAATTCTATCCGTATTATATTGATTAATACATCATATTTTAAATTTAATTTTATCACAAATACTTTAGTATAATAAAATAATTAATTTTCTTCTATTCACAATTTGTCTTTACAAATCTTTCAAATAAAAAAAAACACATTCAGAGCGGACAAACTCGTCCAAATGCTTCCAAAAAACAACAAAAAACATTCTTAAACAATTTTAGAAATAAAACAGAACACCAGACGCCAGAGGTGCTTTCAAATAATTTTAATAACACACCAAAAATTCTCAAGATTCTTTAAAATTATTTATTTATTCCAAAAACAAAACATCAGAGATTCCCAAGTTTCTTTCAAATTCATTGAATAACAAAATACCAAGGACCTCCGAGATTCCTTCACATTAAAAAATATATATATCAGGAGTCTAAGATTCTTTTAAATTTTTTAAAAATAAAACATCAGAAGTCTCCAAGATTCTTTCATATTCTTCCAAAAATAAAAACCCCGAAAGTCCCACAATTCTTTCCAATTTTTCCAAAAATAAAATATCAGGAATTCCCGAGATTCTTTCAGATTGTCCCAAAAACAGAACACCAGAACCCTGAAGTTCCTTCAAGTTATTTTAAGAATAAAACACCGGAGCTTTCCAGAATTTTTTCATTTTAAAGGAAAAATAAAACAGGAGTCTAAAGATTCTGTTAAATACTTCCAGAAACAAGAATCCGGAGGCCTCAGAAATTGTTTAAAAAAATAAATAAAACATCAGAGGTCCTCTTCTTCCAGAAAACAAAAACACCAGAACCCCCAGAATTGCTTTCACCTTTTTACAAAAATAAAGTACGAGGAATCCTCGAAATGTTTTCAAATTATTCCAAAAATAAAATACCAAATGCCCTAAAGATTTTAAAACAAAAAATTCAAAAATAGATCACCGGAGATTCCCACGATTCTCTGAAATTCTTCCAAGAACAAAACACCAAAGACTTCCGAGTTTACTTCATTTTAAAGAAAAAATAAAACAAGAGTTCAAAGATTCTGTCAAATTCTTCCAAAAACAAGAAACCCGAGATCTGCGAAATTCTTAAAAAAATAAAATAAAACATTTTTTCAAAGTTTTCAAAAATAAAATAACAGGAATCCTCAAAATTCTTTCAAATTCTTCCAGACAAAAAAAAACGCCAGAAGCACCAAAAATTCTTTCAACTTATTTAAAAAATAACACACCAGGAATCTTTAAGATTCTTTCAAATTCTCCCTAAAACAGACCACCAGAACGCCAAGGTGCTTTCAAGTTATTTTAAATTTTAAAAATAAAACACCAGAGATTTTCAGGATTCCTTCAGATCCTTCCAAGAATAAAACATCAACGGCCTCCGAGATTCTGTCATAATATTAAAGGAAAAATAAAAAACGAGTCTAAAGATTCTGTCAAATAATTCCAGAAACAAGAATCTAGAGGCCTCAGAGATTCTTTAAAAAAATAATTAAATATGGAGGGTCCTTTAGATACTTTTAAATTTTTCAAAAATAAATCATCATCAGTCCCCAAAATTCTTTCAAATTCTTCCAGAAAACAGAAACACCAGAACCCCCAGAATTGCTTTAATCTTTTTTCAAAAATAAAGTACGAGGAATCCTCGAGATTCTTTCAAATTATTCCAAAAACAAAATACCAAAGGCCCAAAAGACTAAAAAAAAAAAATCAAAAATAGATCACCGGAGATTCCCACGATTCTCTGAAATTCTTCCAAGAACAAAACACCAAAGACTTCCGAGATTCCTTCATTTTAAAGAAAAAATAAAACAGGAGTTCAAAGGTTCTGTCAAATTCTTTCAAAAACAAGAAACCAAAGACCTCCGAAATTCTTAAAATAATCAAATCAAACATTCTTTCAAATTTTTCAAAAATAAAATAGCAGGATTCCTCAAAATTCTTTCAAATTCTTCCAGACAAAAAACGCCAGAAGCACCAGAAATTCTTTAACTTATTTAAAAAATAACACACCAGGAATCCTTAAGATTCTTTTAAATTCTCCCTAAAACAGAACACCAGAACCTGAGATTATTTCAAAATATTTTTTATTAAAATAAAACAGGAAGGGCCCTGAAAGCTCTTTACAAATTTTTCAAAAATAAAACTCCGGAGATTTCCACGATTGTTTAAAATTCTTTCAAGAACAAAACACTAAAGACCTCGGGACTCTTACATATTAAAGGAAAATTAAACAGAAGTCCAAGAATTCTGTCAAATTCTTCAAAAAACAGAGAACCTGCGGCCTCCGAAATTCTTAAAAAAATCGGATGAAACATCAGGTGTCCTCGGGATTCTTTCAAATTTTTCAAAAATAAAACAGCAGAAATCCTCAAAATTCTTTCAATTTCTTCCAGAAAAAATACACTAGAAGCCCCAGAAGTTCTTCCAACTTTTTTCTAAAATAACACAACAGGAATCCTTAAGATTCTTCCAAATTGCTCCAAGAACAATTTTTTTTTTCAACTAAAAAAAAATTATAAATAAAACATTAGGTACCCCAAATTTGCTACAAATCTTTCCAAAAACAAAAAACCAGACGCTTCCAAGATCTTTTTTTTTTCAAAAATAAAACACCAGTGTCCTCAAGAGTCTTCCAGGTTCGTCCAAAACAAAAGTTCGGAAGCTTTCAAGATGTTTTCATATTTTTTCGAGAACAAAACACCCGGAATTCCCGAGATTCTTTCAAATTCATCGATTAACAAAGTACAAAGACCTCCGAGATTCCTTCAAATTAAAAAAAAAGGGAAATATCAGGAGTCCAAAAATTCTCTTAAATTTTTCAAAAATGAAACGTCAGGAATCCCCAAAGTCCTTCTATATTCTTTCAAAAACAAAAATCCCGAAGGTCCCGCAATTCTTTCCAATTTTTCCGAAAATAAAGTATCAGGAATCCTCGAGATTCTTTCAAATTATTTTAAGATTAAAACATCGGAGATTTCCAGAATTTTTTCATATTAAAGGAAAAACAAAAAAAAAAGTCCAAAGATTCTCTTAAATATTTCCAGAAACAAAAATCCGGAAGCATCAGAAATTGTTAAAAAAAAAACAAAATAAAACATCCTCCTCTACATTCTTTCAAATTTTTCAGAAAAAAATTATCAGGAGTCCTCAAAATTCTTTCAAATTCTTCCAAAAAACAAAAACATCAGAACCAGAATTACTTTCATCTTCTTTCAAAAATAAAGTACGAGGAAGCCTTGAGATTTTTTCAAATTATTCCAAAAATAAAATACCAAAGGCCCTAAAGATTTAAAATAAAAAAATTAAAAAATAGGTCACCGGCGATTCTTAGGATCCTCTCAAATTCTTCCAAGAACAAAACACCAAAGGCTTCTGAGATTCCTCCATATTAAAGAAAAAATAAAACAGGAGTTCAAATATTCTGTCAAGTTTTTTCAAAAACAAGAAACAAGAGACCTGCGAAATTCTTTAAAAAAATCAAATAAAACACTCTTTCAAATTTTGCAAAAATAAAACAGCAGAAATCCTCGAAATTCTTTCAAATTCTCCCAGAAAAAAAAACATCAGAAGCCCCAGAAATTCTTCCAACTTTTTTCAAAAATAACGCACCAGGAATCCTTAAGATTCTTTCAAATTCTCCCGAAAACAGAACACCAGAACCCAGAAATTCTTTCACGTTATTTTAAAATTAAAACACCGGAGAATTCCAGGATTTTTTTACCTACTAAAGGAACAGTAAACCCTCAGAGACTCTTCAAAAAAATAAATAAATAAAATATCAGAGGTTCTCTAGATTCTTACAAATTTTTCAAAAATAAATCATCAGGAGTCCCCAAAATTCTTTCAAATTCTTTAAGAAAACAAAAACACCAGAACCCCTAGAACTCTTACATCTTTTTTCGAAAATAGGTAAGTACGAGGAATCCTCGAGATTCTTTCAAATTATTCCAAAAACAAAATACCAAAGGCTACCGAGATTCCTTCGTATTAAAGAAAAAGTAAACCAGGAGTCCAAAAATCCTGTCAAATTCTTCCAAAAAAAGAAACCAGAGACCTCCGAAATTCTAAAGAAAATCAAATAAAACATTATTCCAACTTTTTTCAAAAATATCACATCAAGAATCCTTATGATTCTTTCAAATTCTCCCTAAAAGAGAACACCAGAACCTTGAGGTTCTTTCAGTTTTAAAAATAAAACAGCAAGGGCCCTGAAAAGTCTCAAAATTTTTCAAAAATAAGCCTCTAAATTCTTTCAAATTCTTCCAGAAAAAAACACCAGAAGCCCCAGAAATTCTTCTAACTTTTTTCAAAAATAAAACACCAAGAATCCTTAAAATTCTTTGAAATTCTCCTTAAAACCGAACACCACTATCCTGAGGTTTTTTCAAATTATTTTAAAAATAAAACAGGAAGAGTCTTGAAGATTAAAAAAAAAAATTCAAAAATAAAACTCAGGAGATTCTCACGATTGTTTCAAAATTCTTTCAAGAACAAAACACCAAAGGCCTCGGGACTCTTTCGTATTAAAGGAAAATCAAACAGGAGTCCAAGGATTCTGTCAAATTTTTCAAACAATAGAGAACCTGAGGCCTCCGAAATTCTTAAAAAAAAAATCAAATATAACATCAAATTTTTCAAAAATAAAACAGCAGAAATCCTCAAAATTCTTTCAAGTTCTTCCAGAAAAAATACACTAGAAGCGCCAGAAATTCTTCCAACTTTTTTCAAAAATAACACACCAGGAATGCTTAAGATTCTTTCAAATTCTCCCTAAAACAGAACACCAGAACGCCGAGGTTCTTTCAAGTTATTTTAAAAATAAAACACCAGAGATTTCCAGAATTCTTTCAGATCCTTCCAAGAATAAAACACCAACGGCCTCCGAGATTTTGTCATAATATTAAAGGAAAATAAAAGACGAGTCTAAAGATTCTGTCAAATAATTCCAGAAACAAGAATCCAGAGGCCTCGGAGATTCTTTAAAAAAATAAATAATTTAAACAAAGGGGGTCCCCAAAATCCTTTCAAATTCTTCTAGAAAACAAAAACATTAGAACCCCCAGAATTGCTTTAATTTTTTTTTCAAAAATGAAGTAGGTACGAGGAATTTTCGAAATTCTTTCAAATTATGCCAAAAACAAAATACCAAAGGATCTAAGGATTAAAAAAAAAATTCAAAAATAGATCACCGGAGATTCCCACGATTCCCTCAAATTCTTCCAAGAACAAAACACCAAAGGCCTCCGAGATTCCTTCAAATTAAGGAAAAAATAAAACAGGAGTTCAAAGATTCTGCCACATTTTTTGAAAAACAAAACACAAGGGTCCTCGAAATTCTTTCAAATTTTTCAAAAATAAAACAGCTCTTAAATTTCTTTTATATTCTTCCAGGAAAAAAAACATTTAAAGCCCGATCAATTCCTTCAACTTTTTTCAAAAATAAAATACTTTGAAAGAATCTTTCAAATTTTCCCTAAAATAGGACACCGAAAGCCGAGGTTCTTTCGAACTGCTTTAAAAATGGAACACCGGGTACCTGGCTTTCAAATTATTTCAAACACAAAACACCAAAGACCCTGAAGTCTCTTCAAGAATTTTTCAAAAATAAACCACCAGTTATCTTCAAGATCCTACCAAATTCTTACAGAAATAAAACACCAGAGATTCCCAAGATTCTTTCAAATTCTCTAAGAACAAAAATCAGAGAACTTCTAGATCCCTAATTTTTTTTTAATAAAACGCCAGAGGTGTTCGAGATCCTTTCAAATTTTTCAAAACTAAAACATCAAAGGTTCTCAAAATTCTTTCAACTTCTTCCAGAAACAAAACACCAAACGCCCTAAAGTTGGTTGATTATTGTTATTATATTTTAGTTTTCATTCCCCCCAAAAAAATCTAAGTTTTTTTCAAATTGTTTAAAGAACAAAAAAAAAATAAAACAACACCAGGGGTCTTCGAGATGTAAATTTTGAAGAATAAACCAACAGTCCCAAAATTCTTTTAACTTCTTTCAAAAAAAAAGAGGAAATTAGAAGCCTCCAAGATTCTTTAAAAAAATAATTAAAAATTAAACAAAATATTTTTTTTATGAAACAGCAGGTGTTCCAAGATTCTTTCGAATTCCTCCAAAAACGCCAGGAACCCCCGAGATTGTTTAAAAAAAATCTAAAAATAAAACACCGAGAATCGTCAAGATTTTGTAAAATTTTTGAAAAAAAAAAACCGAAGTAGGCTCAAGATTCTTTCAAAGAACAAAATACCAGGGGTCTTCAAGATTATTTCAAATTAAAAGAGAATAAAACATCCGAAGCCCAAAGATTACTTCAGATTTTTCCAGAAAAAAAAACAGAGCCCTACGAGTTTCTTTAAAAAAAACTTAACAAAGAAAACACCAGGGGATCTCGAAATTTTGGAAATTTTTTTTCTAAAATAAAACATCAGATACCCCAACATTCTTTCAAATTCTCCCAAAAACAAAAAACTAGAAACCCCCGAGATCCTTAAAAAAAATATATTCGTAGAACACCAGGAATCCTCAAAATTCTTTCAAATTTTTCAAAAATAAAACATCGAGAATCTTCAAGATCTTTTCAAATTGTTCCAAAAAAAAAAAACAGGTATTCCCAATATTCTTTAAAATCCAAGAACAAAACACCAGAGACCTCCAAGATTCTTGAAAGTTAAAATAAAATGAAACATCAGAATTCCAAGAATGTTTTTAACTTCTTCCAAAAAATCAGAGGTGTCGGACATTCTTATAAAAAATTTTAAAATAAAACACCAGGGGCCCACAAGGTTTTGTCATTTTTTTTAATAAAACAATAGTTAAACAAAATTCTTTGGGATTCTTTCAATAACAAAAAAACAGAAACCCCCGATTTTGTTTAAAAAAATCTAAAAAAAGCAGATATCCTCCAGAATCTTTCAGGTTTTTCAGAAGTAAAACCCCGAAAATAGTCAAGAATTTTTTAAAATCTTGAAAAAAACCGATGCAGTTCTAAGATTCTGTCAAGTTGTCTGAAATGCCAGGGTTCTATGAGATTCTTTCAAATTGAAAGAAAAAAAACAGCCGAAGTCCAAAGATTATTTCAGATTTTTCCAAAAACCAAAAAAAAACAGAGGCCTACGAGATTCTTAAAAAAAATTAAATGAAAAAAAAAACACAAGAGGACCTCCAAATTTTATAAATTAAAAAAAAAATAAAACGGCGGGAATCCTCAAAAGTGTTTCAAATTCTTCCAAAAGAAAAACAGGTACTCCAAGATTCTTTCAAATTGTTCCAAGTACAAAAAACTCTAAGATTTTTGCAAGTTAAAATATAGTTTCCCCAGTTCTAATTCGGTTTTATGATAGTACCCTATTGTGTAAAAGTTAACTTCCTGCACAATAGATTACTAGGTACTGCCGGTGATGGGACAGCCATAAATAAGGATTTAACCATGCCGTTATCATCATACTGTATAATGGTTAAATCCTTATTTATTTACTGTCCCGTTACCACCAGTGTAGTCTATTGTTAAGGAAGTTAACTTTTACACACCATAAAACCGAATTAGAACTGGGAAAACTATAAAATGAAACATCAGAATTCCAAATATCTTTCAAGTTCTTCCAAAGACGGCCAAAAAAAAAAAGACCGAGGCCAAGGGGATTCTTTAAAAAAAAAACCAAACACAAGATGACCTCGAAATTTTGACAATTTTTTCAAAAATAAAACATCAGGTTCCTCAAGATACTTTGAAATTCTTTCACAAACAAAAACCTAGAAACCCCTCATATCTTTTATTATTTTTATTTTTTTAAAGACCAGGGTTCTCAAAATTCTCAATTTCAAAAATGTCATCAACTCGAAAATTCATAAAACACGCAAAATTAACGCGAAATTATTTTTGTTAATGATCACAAAAATTTACAAATTGTGTTGTAAAAACACTTAATCTTGATAGTGCAAAAATAATACCCTATACTTAATCAGTAAGTGGTCACAGGTCTCGAAAATTACTATACTTCCTGAAGCGATTACCTGCTCTAATACACCTAGCATTAGTTCACCTTTTTACAATAAAATGGGCGTGTAGTAATTTGGGACAACGGGTGTTCGTCGGTCGTGTGTTCATTAAATGAAAGCAGTGACATTTAAGTATTAATTTTTCCACTACACCAAAGTAATTTCTATCGTCCGTAATGGTAAGCGATAAATAACGTCGTATGACTTGTTTTATCACCCATTAACCTAGAAGTGTATTCCAAAAATGGTGGCACTAGAAACAGCTTTAATGTTCTAAATAATGTAATATTACAATCAATAGTCACAGTAATCTGCAGAATAAATGACAAGGTTTATTAAGTCCGTCAGCTGCTAACTAGTTACGCCCGTTTTTACATCTCACTAAGTAATATGAAGCTATTTTTAAATAAATACCGAATTTTTGCCAGACCGACCTCACTAACTCATTTTTATTCATTGTTCCACACACTTGCTTATTTTTAGCTTCTTTCCGAAATTCTGGAGAGTGTTTCGTATAATATTACAAGCACTTCGATTTCACTTCAAGTAAATAAGGAATATAATAATAGACACGTAAAATGAAAACTCGGGTCTTTATTACCGCGAAGAAATGTTCTCAACGTGACGAAAACTTGAATCGTATCCAAGAATTCTTATTACAAAACACGTTGATTGCGGATGTTATAATCCAAGCATTTCATTAGAGAAGTAAAAAGTGAACAATCTAGAGCATTTGCTGTCAAAACCTGGCATTACGCAACTTCCGTGTAATTTGTAATTTTGCAAATTGCAGCAGCGTGGCAGGTTTTTAGGCGAGGTAGACAATTCGAGCAAGAACTATAATCATACGGTATAGTTACATTTTTTTTCAGTTTGAAAGTATACAATTAAAATTTTTAATGTGTGTGTTGTAGAACTTGATTTGGAATTGTGCGATATTTATCTGTTAGGGTTTCCTCTCTGTTTACGATCTAAAGAATTAGACCATTTATGCATGCTATTTTGCAAGAATTTATTGTGGAAGACTATTGTTTGGAACAGAAATTGTTGTGTCGTCAGCTATTAGAGTAAAAAGTTATTTGACGTCAAAGAATGTAGATCGTTAATATAAATAATAAATAATTAGAGCCCTAACACCGGTCCCTAGGGTAAGCCATAGCAAAACGATACGATGAATAGGTATATGTATCTGATTTACAACAACGTCCTATGGTTTTCTATTCATTAAATAGCATTTAAAAAAATTAATAAGAATATTTTCCATAGTATACTTGCTCGTTTATTTTCTTCGGCTTTTCTGTCAATTAACCAAAGTTTGCGTTATTAGTTCCCATTTTACACAGTTTTTATAACCCCTACGTTTGCTACCATGTTTGTATTGTTTTATTATTTTTTTTTAATTGAAGTATTTATGTTTCATCGATCATTTATTTTATTCTCTCTTAAATATTACAACAGGAAGTAAATTACAAAAATTCCTGATTTTCTATTCTAAATTTCTTAATTCTCGGTCCTGGTGTATCACAAGGTTTCGACGTATCACCGTTTTTAGTTTTGTTATATGTCAGTGATATCAGGAGCCTAAAGATTCTTTCAAATTCTTCTCCGAAATCCTTTAAAAAAATACTAGGGACCGTCAAGAATTTGTAAAATGTTTTCAATAATAAATTCAACAATAAAATATAGGTGTTCGAAACTTCTTTCAAGTTCGCCCAAAAACAAAAACTATAGACCTTCGAGATTCTTTCAAACAGTTACAAAAATAAACCAACTGGAGACCTTGAGATTGTATTTTTTTTTTAATAACACATTAGGTGCCCAAAGATTCTTTCAAATTTTTCCAAGAACAGAACACCAGAAACCACCGACGTTCTTTCAAGTGTTTCCAAAAATAAAATACCAGAAATTCTCTATAAAATCGGGGACCCACGAGATTCCTACAAATTTTTGAAAAAAAAAAAAACACCAGTCCCCGAAATTTGTTCAAATTTTTCAAAAATGAAACACCAAGATTCCTAAATTTCTTTAAAATCGTTATGAAACAGAACGCCAAAGGCGCCGAGATTCTTTTTTTTTTTTAATAAAACAACCCCAGATTCTTTATGTATATTAATAATGTATTCCAATAAATAAACACCAAAGGTTCTGGAAATTCCTTAAAATTTTTTCAACACTACTACTCCAGAAATCTTCAAATTTCATTCAAATTTTTCCAAGAACAAAACACTGGAGGCGTCTGAGATTCTTTCAAATTGAAAAATCGTCAAGAACACCAAGGGGTTTAGACATTTATTTTTGTAAAATTATTTGAAAAGTACCTACAACATAAAGTGCCCAAAGATTTTTCCAAAAATAAAAACCAGAGAATAATAATTCGAAAAGTAAAACACCAAGGTCCTGGAAATTCTTAAAAAAATTTTCAAAAATAAAACAAATTTTCAAGATTCCTTCAAATTCTCCTACAAATAAAACACAAGGAATTCTGAAGATTCTTTCGAATTCTTGTAAGAACAAAAACAAAACTCTAGTGGCCTCAAAGATTCATTCAAATTCAAAATAAATCATACTTCAGACGCCCAAAGATTCTTTCAAGTTTTTTCGAAAAAGAAAAACGATGAATCCCCGAGATTCTTTCAAATTCTCTGTAAAATAGAACACCAGAGGCCTCCAAGATTCCTTTAAAAGAAGGCACCAGGCGTCCCCAAGATTCTTTCCAATTATTCCAAAAACTAGAATAACCAAGGATTCTGGAGATTTTTAAAGAATTTTTCAAATTCTTCCATAAATATAAAAACCAGGGGAAAAATGCCAAATTTATGCAAACGTAAAACCTTCAGGGTCCCCAAGTTCTTTCCAATTATTCCAAAAGCGAAACACCAAATGTTCGAAAATTCTTTAAAAACCTTTGAAACTTAAAACATCATTAATCTTCAAGATTTGTTCCACAAATAAAGCCCCAGAGATTCTGAAGATTCCTTCAAACTTTTGTAACAACAAAACATTATAGGGTTCAAAGATTATTTCAAATTAAAAATAAAACATCAGGTGTCCAAAGATTTTTTCATTTTGTTTGAAGAATGAAACACCAGTCTCCAAAATTCTTTCAAATTCTTCCAAAAAGAAAAACACTAGATGCCCCTGACATTTGTTTAAATTTTTTCAGGAATCAAACACCAAGGGTCCTCAAGATTCCTTCAAACTATTCCAATAATAAAATATCAAACGTTCTAAAAATCTTTACAATTTTTAAGGGATCTTCAAGATTTTTTCAAATGTTTCCAAAACAAAAACGGGGATTTCTTACAGAATTTCTTTCAAATTCTTGTAAAAACAAAACACTAATGGCCTCCGAGATTTTTCCAAAAAAATTTAAAATGCCAAATATCTGGAAATCTTGAGATTTTATGATGTTTTGACAAAAATAAAATATCAGGATTCCCCGAAATTGTGTCAAATTCTCAACAAAATAGAACATTAGAGGCTCCCGAAATTCTTTCAATTTTTTTCAAAAATGTAACACCAGGAATCCCCTAGATTCTTTCAAATTCTCCATAAAATAGTACACCAAAGGCTCCCGAGATTCTTTCGAATTATTTTAAAAGTAAAACACCATGGGTCCCTTAGACTACTTCAAAAACTAAACATCAAAGGTCCTGGAAATTTCCTAAAATTTCCTCAAAACTAAAACACCCGGAGTCTCCAAAATCCTTTCAAATTCTTTCATAAATAAAAACCAGGGGCCTCGAAAACTTGTCAAATTTTTTCAAAAGTAAAAACTCAGAGTCCCCAAGTTCTTTCCAATTATTCCAAAAGCGAAACACCAAATGTTCGAAAATTCTATAAAAATTTTGAAAACTAAAACATCGTCAATCCTCAAGATTTTTTCAAATTCTTCCACAAATAAAGCACCAAAGATTCTGAACATTCCTTTAAAATTTTGTAAGAATAAAACACTAGAAGTCTCAAAAATTATTTCAAATTAAAAATAAAACATTAGGTGTCCAAAGATTCTTTCAAATTCTTCGAAAAAAAAAACATCAGGAATTCCCGAGATTCTTTCATATTGTTTTCAAAATAAAACACCAGTCCCCGAGATTCTATCAAATTCTTCTAAAAAAAAGACACCAGATGCCCCTGAGATTTTTTTCAGGAATCAGACACCTGAGGTCCTTACGGTTCTTTCAAATTATTGTAAATTCTTTACATTTTTGTTCCAAAATAAAACACCAGGAATTTTCAAGATTTTTTTCAAATGTTTCCAAAAAAAAAAATTAAAATTTTGTAATTTTTTTTTCAAAAATAAAACACCAGGATTTCTCGAGATCTTGTCAAATTTTCTACAAAATAGGACATTAGAGGCTCTCGAGATTGTTTCAAATTTTTTCAAAAATTAAACATCTGGAATCCCCTAGATTCTTTCAAATTCTCCATAAAATACACCACCACACACACCAAAGATTCTGGAAATTTTTTGAAATGTCTTCAAAACTAAAACACCGGGAATCTTTAAGATTCTTTCAAATTTTTCAAAAAAATACACGAGTCTACAATTCTTTCAAATTTTTTTAAAAACAAAAACCGGATGCCTCAGAGATCCTCCAAAAAATGAAACAAAAATAAAACAACAGGGGACCTAAATATTTTGTAAAATTATTTAAAAAATGAAACATCAGGTGCTCAAATTTTTCCATAAACAGAAACCATAGGACTCCGAGATTCTGTCAAATTTTTAAAAAAGTAAAACATCATTATTCTTCAAGATTCTTTCAAATTGTTCAACAAATAAAGCACTAGAATTACGAAGACTCCGTCAAATTTTTTCGAAAATAAAACACCAAAGATACCGAAGTTTCTTTCAAATTAAAAAAAATATATATTAGCAGCCCAAGAATTCTTTCAAAATCTTCCAAAAACAAAAACCAGCGAATAATAATTATTATAGAAGTGAAAAACGAAAACACCAAGGATCCCCAAGTTTTTTCGAATTGTTCCAAAAACAGAAACCAAAGTCCTGAAATTCTTTAAAAATTTTTCAAAAATCAAACACCGTTAATCTTCAAGATTCTTCCAAATTCTTATAAAAAAAACTCTAGAGTCCTCAAAGATTCTTTCAATTTAAAAATATGTAATAGGTACATCAGACGCCCAAATATTCTTTCAAGTTTTTGCAAAAATGAAACAAGAGGAATCCCCGAGATTCTTTTAAATTATTTAGAAAAGAAAACACCAGGAGTCCCCGAGATTCTTTCAAATTATTCCAAAAACTAACCACCAACGGTTTTTTAAATTCTTTAATTTTCCAGAGTCCCCAAGTTCTTTTCAAGTGTTTCGAATTGAAGGCCGAAATTTTTTAAAAATGTTTCAAAAATAAAACATCATTAATCTTCAATATTCTTTCAAATTCTTCCACAAATACGACACCAAGGATTCTGAAGATTCCTTCAAACTCTTGTAAGAACAAAGCACAAGAAGCATTAAAGATTCTTTTAAATTGAAAATAGAAGATAAGGTGCCTAAAGAATCTTTCAAATTCTTCCAAAAACAAAACACCAAGCATTCTGAAAATTCTTTATATTTTTTTCAAAATTAAAACACCGGAAATCTTCATGATTTTTTCAAATACCTCCAAAAAAAAGCAGGTATCTCGTACAGAGTTTCTTTTAAATCCTTGTAAAAACGAAACACTAGGGTCCTCCGAGATTCTATAAAAAAAATTAGAAAGTCAAGTATTTGGAGACCTTAAAATTCTATGAGTTTTGTTACACAATAAAATATCAGGATTCCCCGAGATTTTGTCAAATTCTCTAGAAAATAGAACATTGGAGGCTCCCGATATTCGTTCAAATTTTTTCAAAAATGAAACATCATTAATCCCCTAGATTCTTTCTAATTTTCCATAAAATAGAACACCAAAGGGTCCCGAGATTCTTTCAAATTATTTTAAAAAGAAAACATCAGGGGCCTCTAGAATACTCCAAAAATTAAACACTAAAGGTTTTGTAAATTTATTCAAAACTAAAACACCGGAGATTCTTACAAATTTCTTCAAAAAAAAAAAAAAATCATAAGTCTAAAAACAAAAATCGATGCCTCAGAGATCCAAAAATAAAATAAAAATAAAACATCAAAGGGCCTTAACATTTTGTAAAATTATTTCAAATATAAAACACTAGGTGCCCAAATTCTTCCAAAAGCAGAAACCATAGGGTTCCGAAATTCTGTGAAATTTTTAAAAAATAAAACACCAATAATCTTCAAAATTCTTTCAAATTCTTAAACAAATAAATCACAAGGATTTGGAAGTTTCCTTTAAATTTTTCCAAAAATAAAATTCTGGAAATGCCCAAAATTGAAATTCCCCCAAAAACAAAACGCCAGAAGTTCCTGGAATTCTTGCAAATTTTTTCAAAAATAAAACACCAGAAGCCCCCGAAATCCTTTCAAATTCTTCAAAAAGAAAACACAAATAATCCTCGAGATTCTGTCAAATTCGCCATAAAATAGAATACTAGGGACCCCTGAGATTTTCTCAAAAATGAAACACCAGGAGTTCCCAAGATTTTCTCAAATTATTCCAAAAACAAATCAAAAATTGTTTCGGAAATTTTTTTAAATTCCAAAATTAAAACCGGGAATTCTTGAGATTCTTTTAAATTCTCTATAAAATAGGGCATCAGAGACTCCCGAGATCCTTTTAAATTATTATTTTAAAAATAAAACACCGGGAATTTTCAAGATTGTTTCAAATTCCTCGAACAACAAAACACTGAAGGCCTCTGAGGTTCGTTCAAATTAAAAAAAAAAATCAAATCCTTGGAAACATAAAACCGGAGGCCTCAGAGATCCTCTAAAAATAAAAATAAAACATCAGGGGACCTAAATATTTCGTAAAATTATTTCAAAAATGAAACATCAAGTGTCCAAAGAATCTTCCAAATTTTTCCAAAAACAAAACACCACAGATGCCCAAGTTTATTTCAAGATTTTCCAAAAACAAAAACACTAGGAGGCGAAGAGATTTTTTCAAATTAAAAAAAAAAACATTAGCAACCCAAAGATTTTTCAAATTCTTCCAAAAACAAAGACCACAATTTTCCAATATTCTTTAAAAAAATTGAAAAAATAAAGCAATCTTTGTGACTTTGTCAATTTTTTTAATGAAACATATTTAGGTGCTGACAGATTCTTTGAAATTTCTCCAAAAACAAAACGTCAGAAGAACCTGAGATTTTCAATTTTTTCAAAAATAAAACACGAGAAGCCCCTGATATCCCTTTAAATTTTTTTCAAAAATACATCACCCGAAGTGCTTGAGGTTCTTTCAAATTTTCCATAAAATAGAACACCAGGGATTTCTGAGATTTTCTCAAAAATGAAACAGCAGGAGTTCCCAAGATTTTTTCAAATTATTCCAAAAACAAATCACCAAGGGTTTTGAAAATTCTTTAAAAATTCAAAACTAAAACAATTTGAATCTTCAAAATTCCTTCAAATTCTTCCAAAAATGAAACACAAGAGATTCCCAAGAATCGTTTGAATTCTACTAAGAACAAATCAAAAAAATATGTACCAGGAACTAAAAGATTTTTTCAAATTCTTCTGAAAACAAAAATTTAGAAATTTTTGAAATTCTTAAAAGTTAAAAAAAATACTAGAGGCCTCCGAGATTTTGTAAAATATTTTAAATAATAAATTACATAATACAAATGTCAAGTGCCTAAAAATTCTTTCAAATGCGCCCAAAAACAAAAACTAAAACCCTCTCAGTGTCTTCAAAAATTTTTTAAATTAAGAATTCTTGAAATTTGAGGTCTGGTCAATTTTATTCAAAAATAAAACATAAGATACCTAAAGATTCTTCAAATTCTTCCCAAAAACACAACACCAAAAACCACCGAAATTCTTCCAAATTGCTTCAAAAATAAAAAAAACATTAGCAACCCAAAGATTTTTCAAATTCTTCCAAAATAAAAAATCAAAGTCTTTGGAGATTCTTTAAAAAAATTGAAAAAATAAAGCAATCTTTGCGATTTTGTCAATTTTTTGAATGAAACATATTTAGATGCTGACAGATTCTTTCAATTTTTTTTTTAAATAAATCACCAGTAGTCCTTGAGATCCCTTCAAATTTTCCATAAAACAGAACACCAGGGACCTCTGAGATTTTCTCAAAAATGAAACAGCAGGAGTTCCTAAGATGTTTTCAAATGATTCCAAAAACAAATCACCAAGGGTTTTGAAAATTCCTTAAAAATTCAAAAATAAAACACCATGAATCTTCAAAATTCCTTCAAATTCTTCCAAAAATGAAACACCAGAGATTCCCAAGAATCGTTTGAATTCTACTAAGAACAAATTAAAAAAAAGTGTACCAGGAACTAAAAGATTTTTTCAAATTCTTCTGAAAACAAAACTTTAGAAATATTTTAAATTCTTAAATAATAAAGAAAAATACTAGAAGCCTCCGAGATTTTGTAAAGTATTTGAATATTTGAAATAATAAATTCCATAATAAAACTTTCAAGTGGCCAAAAATTCTTTCAAATTCGCCCAAAAACAAAAACTAGAACCCTCTGAGTGTCTTCAAAAATTTTGTAAATTAAGGATTCTTGAATTTTGAGATCTGGTCAATTTTATTCAAAAATAAAACATAAGATACCTAAAGATTCTTCAAATTCTTCCCAAAACACAACACCAAAAACCACCGAGATTCTTCCAGATTGCTTCAAAAATAAAAAAAAAACATTAGCAATCCAAAGAATTTTCAAATTCTTCCAAAATCAAAAATCAAAGTCTTCCGAGATTCTTTAAAAAAATTAAAAAAAAGCAATTTTTGTGATTTTGTCAATTTTTTTAATGAAACATTTATATGGTGACAGATTCTTTGAAATTCTCTCAAAAATAAAACAACGCCAGAAGCCCTTGAGATTTTTTCAAATTTTTTCAAAAATAAATCACCAAGGGTTTTGAAAATTCTTTAAAAATTCAAAAATAAAACACCTTGAATCTTCAAAATTCCTTCAAATTCTTCCAAAAATGAGACACCAGAGATTCCCAAGAATCGTTTGAATTCTACTAAGAACAAATTAAAAAAAAAAATTCCAGGAACTAAAAGATTTTTTCAAATTCTTCTAAAAACAAAACCTTAGAAATTTTTGAAATTTTGAAAAAATAAAAAAATACTAGAGGCCTCCTAGATTTTGTAAAATATTTTAAATAATAAATTACATAATAAAACTTTCAAGTGCCCAAAAATTCTTTCAAATTCGCGCAAAAACAAAAACTAGAACCCTCTGAGTGTCTTCCAAAATTTTTTAAATTAAGGATTCTTGAATTTTGAGGTCTGGTCAATTTTGTTCAAAAACAAAACATAAGATACCTAAAGATTCTTCAAATTCTTCCCAAAAACACAACACCAAAAACCACCGAGATTCTTCCAAATTGCTTCAAAAATAAAAAAAAATTAGCAACCCAAAGATTTTTCAAATTCTCCCAAAATCAAAAGTCAAAGTCTTCCGAGATTCTTTAAAAAAATTGAAAAAATAAAGCAATCTTTGTGATTTTGTCAATTTTTTTAATGAAACATATTTAGATGCTGACAGATTCTTTGAAATTCATTCAAAAATGAAACAACGCCACAAGCCCCTGAGATTCTTTTAATTTTTTTCAAAAATAAATCACCAGTAGTCCTCGAGATTCTTTCAAAGTTTCCATAAAAGAGAACACCAGAGACATCTGAGATTTTCTCAAAAATGAAACAGCAGGAGTTCCTAAGATGTTTTCAAATGATTCCAAAAACAAATCACCAAGGGTTTTGAAAATTCTTTAAAAATTCCAAAATAAAACACCAGGAATCTTCAAAATGTTTCAAAATCTTCCAAAAATGATACACCAGGGATTTGCAAAATTCTTTTGAATTTTGCCAAAACAAATTAAAAACACCTCAGGAATCTAAAGATTCTTTCAAAGTTTCGCAAAAATAAAATATCATTTTCTTAAATTTTTCAATCAGAGGCGCCCAAGATTTTTGAAAAAAATTACTTTCTGGGGTTAACCGTTTCCGTATGGTTTATCAATCTCTTGTTGTTTATCACAAACACGAGTTGCTCTAGTGTGAGTGTGAGTTCGAATCCCATCCTCGTCGACATTTTTTTTCCAAGACCATCAGTTTGTTTGAATATTTGGCTTCAGGTGCGAGGAAAGTCTCTCTGAATAACTTCATATCAAGTTTTGTTCAGTCGACTTTATTCCACAGCTTGCGCATATTCCGTATATTATTTATTTCCACTGCTTTGTCCCAGTCTTTACCATTAAATATTTCTGTCCGTCTGCACACTCTCCATAAATATTTATACCCAGCTTTCGACATATACAGTGATCTCCCTGATTCCTTTCGATAAAACAGGAAGTGATTAAAGCGACTAAGTTGCATTAATAATGCATAATATCGGTTCGAGACGCCCAGCGCTCTAAAATTTATGCAGAACATTGTTTTCCACTAGAATCGTAATCGATATAGTTGTGTACCCACTCACAGTTAAACACGTAAGCACTTCTAAAACCATTATTAGAATGATTTAAACCAAGTAATTTTCTATAAATATTCATGCAACTTACATACATGAAGGTAGTACTTTGAATTTTAAATCAACTGCAGATTACTATTGTAAACTTTAACGTTCGCTCCTATTATATCGACTTTGTATCTAATATGCTTTCCAGTAATTCACTCTGACGGATGATAATAACAATGGACAGTCGTTGGAATGCCATATATACGGTAACTGCTTGAATATCGATTGCGCGGGTAAAAATAGCTCCATTCAAGGTACCACGACCATTGATGGAAGTACCGCACAAATTTTGACCGTACATTTTTATTTTACGCTCAAGCGAGGATAACGTTGCGTGTACGTAATTTATGCGACCTTCATTTAACATTTTCTGCAATCATTTTATCAAGTTGAGTGAAAATTTAATGAATGGAATTTTAATTTTGTTTGATCATGACTCAAATTGGATATTTGTGTCGGACAAATTATTTATTCGACTCTTCGTTGCATTTTTTAAGAGTTGTCGATATACAAAGCGGCCTGAAAATTGTATTAATCCACTTCTATTATACTTACCTCTTTCATTAAATTGATTTATAGCATCATTTGTCATTTTTATTACCTTCTAAACGTTCAGAAGCTATAACAGTAGTTTTAGACGATTCATAAATCTAGCAGGATTTAAACATTTCAGGCAAAAACTGAATATACGAAAAGTCCAAAGCTGGATATCTTTAATTAACAGCCAGTCTGGCACGGGATTATCACGTACTCAACACTTTTAACTTTCCAGTGTTATTAACTTCGCTGTTTCAATTATTTCACGCCTCCGTTTTCGCGAACAATCAATGAGATGTTGTTAAATTGAAAGTCGTTTGTAAACTGAATTTCGAAATTCTCACGTTAATTATCTGCTTTTAAATTAAGCCAATGAGATTATAACACTGCCAATCTAGCCACAAGCTATGTACGCTTAATTACCCAAGAATATCACACTTCACCTTCTCCAGTTCTGTAATTATCGTTAGCTTCATAATTCAGCTGGAAAACAAAGTAGAGGAAGAACGCAAATAAGAGGTGTTCTCTTGGGGAATTTTATGGGCTTACGAAAATATTATTAAGGAGGTAAAGTAATAGCTTCAGAGGTTCATAATAACGATAAAGTGTGAACGTTTATCCTGTGGAAAATTTTGGACCCCGATATTACTAAAAAATAAAAACTTATTCTGTGTATTGTAGTATTGACAATGTTAACGTCATCTTGAAGCCACGAACGGATACAAAATGCAGTCAGCACAAAACGCGCTAATGGAAATTTTATTCTGTTGTAGGCACAATGCAAGAAAGTCGCTTACTTATACATAATTCATATACTCGAAAGTAATTTTGTAATTTGTTTTCTGTTCATGGTTCGACGAGTGATTTTCTGGACGTTATTAAGCGCGGAGATGTTCAGAAAAAAAACATTAACGTCGTAGTTTTTCCAGAGTCTGGCTGTTATCTTATTTATGGATAATTACAAACATTGTTGTCTTCACTGACAGTCACTCGAACGAACTTGTTATTTAAAATAATTTCTAATAAAGTAATTGGTTCGCTATAATTAAATAGACACAACAGAGTAAAAGCAGAAAAACTGTCACAGGATTTCTTAGACATGGATCAGACGTCTAAATGAAATCCGAGAAAGTTAAATTAAACACGACGGAAAAATTTCATCAAAATTCCCACAGCTTTATTGTGAGTAAAAAATATTTGGTATAAAATATAACCAAGTTGTTAAAGAAGCTTCGAATGATTTATTAAATTTGTAAAATACTCACACCAAAAAAATAAGAATTTAATTTCCAGACTTATTAACGGCGTCCCGACTAAGCTTATTAGTATTAGAGACGTAGGCCGGTGCTAGAACAGACAGACGATGCGCAGATAACATTTTTATTCTTGACTCACAAGCATAAAGTCATTTGAGATTATCACGCTGTTGACTCTAAAGCCGCTTCTGACGGTGTGACTCAAAGCAAATTGTAGTTGGAGCTTAAGACTTTGAAGTGGGTGGGACATTGAAATTTAATGTATTTAGATTTAGACAAGTTCTCGTGTGAAAATCACAGAAAAATTGCAGTCGGTGTGGTGCAAGGGATTCGTAATTCAGTTATTATTTTCATATTTTGTAAGTGATTTAGGACGTCGCTGATGGTTAACACGATTTTGTAAATTTGTTTTTCACTGACGATTTTTATTGTTGATAAAAATTTGTTCATTAATTGGTGATAACAAGAGATCAAAGATTCTTTCAAATTCCTCCAAAATTAAAAAAAAATCGGGATTCCTTAAAAAATTACACAAGGAAACCTCGAGATTTTATAGCTATTTTTTTTATAAAACATCAGGTCCCCAATTTTTTCAAATTCCTCCAAAAATAAAACTACAGCGATTGTAAAGATTCTTTTAAAATGAAGGTCTAAGAGACAAAAAATTTTAATACAGTTATTAGTGGCCTATAGTGACTAAAATGAATAATATAAATATCAGTTCTTAAATGACTAATAAAGCGTGTGAAAACGGCATCAATTGTTATACCTAATTTAGTCGTTGAAACAGTCAAACGAACACATTTTATTAAACAGTTTATTTCTCTCTCTCTTTCTATAGCACGGAGATACATGCTTATGTTCAGACTCAGTTCAAACACCGACACCGACACCGACACCGACACCGAGTTCAAGCTCGAACTCGACATCCTATTCCGGCTCGTGTCGTATACGTGTTCTATAATACGAAAAGAAAGGAGTTAAAACTCCAAAAAAGACGAAACACCAGGGCATTTCGACAATTTTCAACTTTTTTGATTTCACAATTTTTCGAGATTTCAGTTTTCGATTTCTCAAATTATTATTATTAATTTTTGTTTCATAAAATACAACTCTTTTAGGATGCACTTTTTGGTTTTTATTTAAAATATTAACAATGTTTTGTTTATTTATGACAGCAGAGAGGCCAGGTCAGGTCAGGTCAGTGGTGTTTAATTTTTGAAAGAAATTAAAAGAATCTTTGGGCAGCTAAATACATTTTATGAAAAAAAGATGTTTTTTTTCATTTTCCAAAGAATCCTAGAGACCTTCGATTTTTATCGCCACCTCTAAATTTTGCATTGTAAATTCTACTGAAATTTTATAATACAATTTACTCCTGTACTTGCGGTGTATGAATCCGTTTTGATTTTGGCAAAAAATTCGATACAAGATTTTACAATAATACAAGAAATACGCAAAATAAAAGTCTGTTAGCTCAGTTGCCACAGCTTCGCTCATGCTGATTTTTTTTCTTACACTGTGACTAGTGTTTTTCATATTTTTTAGTTTACAAATGGTATCATAAGAAAACAAAATTTCGCAAAATCAAATTTTCTAATTTTATTCATTTTTCAAAATCATGAAAATTTTACCACTTGCAGAAGTGCCATTTCTTGCCGATTCCAGCGTTGCAACAGCCTTAAGTTTTACAAAAATGTTAAACATTTTTAAACATTAAAATTTTAAAACTATATATCAATAAAATTTATATTAAGTATTTAAAAAACTAAGGTTAGTCATTATTCATTAAAGAAGACAGAATGTTAGAGTTTCACTCAAAAGTTCTAGAGCACTTGATATTTGTGATAAAAATCGTAAGACTAATAAACCACAAGTATAGAAGTGTGTTATTTTATAAAATTTAAACAGCATTTACCACGCAAAATTTTGAGATGACACCATGTAACCGGAAACAAGAGAAAGAATTTTGGGGCACCTGATTCTTTATTTTTGAAAAAATTTAACAGTGTCGAGGTCCCCTGGTGTCCCTTTTTTTTGTTTAACGATTTTCCAAGACTTGGTGTTTTATTTTTGGACGAATTTGGTAGAATCTGGAGGATTCTCCGTATTTTATTAAAGAATTTCCAGAGCCTCTGGTGGTCTGTTTTACGAATAATTTGAAAGAATCTCTGGAATTACGGGTGTTTAGGTTTTGAAAAGAATTAAAAGAATCTCGGGAGCTTCCAGCGCTTTATTCTTGTAAATAGTTGAAAAAGTCTTATCTAAATACATTTTATGAAAAAAAAGATGTGTTTTTTTATTTTCTAAAGAATCCTAGAGACCTCTGGTTAGTTTATAAATCTTTACATCAATTTTTACTTCCCGAGCATAAGCTAAGAAAGTATTGTACTAGGGTATATCGGACAAATGGGTATTTTCATGGTTTTTCGACGTTTCATAATCCCGACAGTACGGAAACATAGGTCCCCCGTTTCTATCTGTGTCTCTCTGTCTGTCTGCGGTCTGTCGCCTGTGTTAGGTAATCTTCGAAACTACTAAACCGATTGTTGTCACAATTTGTTTGAAAACTATATTTGGCTGATCAATTTTATGACAAAATTTTGCAATTTAACTTTGAAATTGCAAAACCAATTGCTTTTAGTATAGAAAATCGTTACGAAAAATTTATTCGGTTACACCTTCTCAAAAATCTAATGACGTCATCACATTTTTTTTAAATATACCTAAAATATGCAAAACATTAGTACTTTCTATACTTGTGGTTTATCAGCGCATTCAGTTTTAATAATTACTTATACAGGGTGACTGAAAATTTTATAAATAGTTTAGTTTATTCTCAAAAGTAGGTATTCAAGAAAAACACAAGTTGTTGGGTGCAATTTTAATAATAAATGTCAATATTTAAAAAAGCATATTTAGAATGCGAGCGTAGTGAGCACGTTCATCTCGACGAGTAATCTTCTTAAAAACTTTTTGATAATTTAGCTTCTCATGAACAGGAGTAAATTATTTTTAACAATTTTCTATAGATACGTAATGTTCTTTTCACAAGATATTTAAACGGGAAATACTGATTTTACAATTAAGCTCCGCCCCTCGATTCACGACGAATTAAAAAAGTCATCACAATTGAGACGAGGGCGGGTGGGCGGGGTTTGTATTTTGTTTTGTTTTTTTCTTAATATGTAAGTAGTTTTCGTTCCATGACAAGAAACTTAAATATGTTTAAAAATGGTAAATTTGTAGAGAAGCATTGGGGATCAAATTTACCGTTTTAACATGTTTTCAGTTTCTTGTTATGAAAAGAAAACTATTCGTCGGGAGCCAGGAGGGGCGGGGCTTAACTTGGGCCTTTTTTTCTATGGAGACGTAATCTTTTTTTAACAAGATATTTAAAACATACTGAAAATGGTAAATTTTTGTCGGGAAATATTTATTCTATAGTTAAGCTCCGCCCTTCGCTCTGAAACCGACGAAAAATTCATCATATTTGAGGGTGGGGCTTATTTTTTGACTTTTTTTCTTGACATATATATACTTTTCTTTCAACAACATGATACTGAAGAACATGTTTCACATGGTAAATTCTTGTAGAAAAGTAAGCATTTTGCAATTAAGGTCCGCCTCTCGGCTCACGACGAATAACAAAATTCGTCACAATTGAGATGAGGGCGGGTGGGCGGGGTTTGTATTTTGCTTGTTTTTCCTAATATGTGAGTAGTTGTCTTTTCATGACAAGAAACTGAAAATATGCTTAAAAATGGTAAATTTGTAGAGAAGTGTGGTGGATAAAATTTACCAATTTAAACATGTTTTCAGTCTCTTCTTATGAAGAGAAAACTATGTGTATAAAAAAATATATCAAAACATAAACAGTTTGTAACAATTCTTTTTTTTTAATTTTGGTAAAATTTTTCTATAACGTAGGTATTTTTAAAAATCAAAATCTCGGTTATTTAAGAACATTTTGGAACACGGATTTCGACACTGTTTTTAGCTTACAAAACTCCAGAAATCGTACCAGTTACACCGTAAAAGAAGGTGACGTCGTAGAGGCTGCTAAACGTTTATTTTTACTATGTCTCAGTTCCAACAAATAAAGTCGAAAATATAGCTGGTACGATTTCTGAAGCTTTATAAACTGAGAGCAGTGGTGAAAACCGCATTCCAAAATTTCCATAAAGAACTGAAACAAAAAAAATACATGATAATAACCTGTTAAAAAATTCTCTCATTAATAATTTAGCTTCTTAGAGACATTATTCATCGCTGTGCTCACTGCACTCGCATTCTGAAATATTCTTTTTTTATTTAATTTACTGTCAAAAAATCATTTACATTTTTAAATAACAGCAAAATTTCTCTTAACAATTTAGCTTGTCGGAGATACCAGTGAATATTTTTATAAATTACACCTACACGTGCTCTCTGCGCTCGCATTTTAAACTTTTTTTTCATCTTTATTCTCACAGAAGTTGGCAGAAAGGAATCTCAGCGAAGTTATTTCGGTTTTATTGTAAGAATAAATTTCTGGACTTTATAAAACACATCCTTCGCATTCTTAATATCGCTTTTCAAAATAATGCGGTCTCATAAAAACGTTTACGAATGAAACGTCACTGAGGTTACTTAGGTTTGTTTTATTATAACAGTCCTACAGATGTCCTGTGAACCTAAATTAATTTGAAAATACCAGCTTCAAAATCAATAGATATACAGCGAAAAAGCTTGATTTATAATAGTTCTACAGTTACTTCTAGTGGAAACATGCGATCTAATAGCATAATTATTGTCATAATGAAACCACTGACGTCTTTGAAAAATAGTATAGAGGAAAGTTGTAACTTTAACTCTGTATTTTCCGAACTAACAAAGTGGAGCTTTTTCACCCAAAAAAAGCAGAAAATAATCTTTGCCGGGACACATAAAGACCTTCGCCCTTTTAATTGGGCGACCTCTTCCAGCGCTTCCATTTACTCAAACCCAATCAATGAAAATAATTGCGATTTATCCTTCGTCCGTCAATTTTTTCCAAAAGGCCCCTTTCAGACGCCTCTCTGCGCCATGAATAATTAATTCCACTCCATCAAACACAGAAACTCGGCAGAAAAACGCTCAAAGCAGGTGGGCACAAACCCAAAGAATTTAAACGCACCCATAAAATCTCTGTTATTATAACATTTACATAACCCAACGACGCAGCGCGGCCATATTGTAACTGATTAAGCTATCTGGGCATCGGAGGTGTCCATTTAAGTCGAAGTTAAGGCTGTGGGCATAAAAGGCAGCGTACAGGGAGTAATTGAAGTCAATTGCTGCATTTGATGTGAGGTTTGTTTCGTAGTGGTCTCTGTCCAGGAACAGAGAGTAAAGTTGTTGCTATGCGCTGCTGTGCCGGAGTCAACGGCCGGCAGCCAGTAAGTACCTGTTCGTCGGCGATCTCTCTACCCCCCTCGAACTCTAAATAAATGCACTTAGTATAAAATGATATTGCAGAATGCTTTGTTTTTGTTGTGGCCGAGCTGGTGTGGGGGTGCTCAAGAGCGATCCGGTGGGATGCGTACGATCGATTTTGGGTCGGGCTCTCGTTCGCTATTCCAGATTCGGAGTTGCTGATTTTATGATGGATGGAACTTGTTTGCGCTCTATATACGGCACGATGTTCCTTATCTACATATGCGATCATGGGATGGAATGGCAAGGGTCGCGTCGAGAAAAATATTGACCCTTGACGACGCGACAGACTGAAAACCTGAAGCTGAAACAACGCGTGCACTTCAGCGAGAATTTCAGTGGCTGGATAATTTTTCTGAGGCGGCGGCATGACGGTCTGGAAAGGATTAACACACAAATTTTAGTTGCTGAGGTGGTTTTTACCCTTTTCGAATGCACAGCTTTTTTGAAAAGATCAATACAGAAAATTTCGTTGGCGTTTTATTATGTTTACTCTCGAAGTAGTTTTCGAATTCTAAAGTAAAGAGTTCGGTAGTTAAGCGACAAACAGGCGGAAGCAGGAAATTTCATTGTTCAATCTTGATGATTTCCGGTGTTTTATTTTCGAGAAAATTTGAAAAGATTCCAAGGGCTTGTGATCTTTTGTTTTTGGAAAAATTTAACAAAGTCTCGAGATCCCCTGGTGTTTCTTTTGTAAAGATTGTCTGAGGCCTAGTGATTTATTTTTAGTTTTTATTTCTGAAAATAATTGAAAGGATTTCCAGAGCCTCTGTTTTATCAAGAACTAGAAAGAATGTTGAGCATTACTGGGTTTTAAGTTTTGAAAAAATTGGACACAATTTTATTAAAATAAAAAATTATGCTTTCTTTCTTTTTTTTAAATGTCTGAGACCTCTGGTTTTTGTTTTCGGAAGCTTTTGGAAGAATCTCTGGACAGCTGATTTAAAAAAAAAATCAAAATTTCTGGGTTCAATGGTATTTGTTCATTTTTTAAAGAATCCCCGAGGTCTAGTTTTATCTATTATTTTATAAAAATTTAAAAAAATATGATCTTTGGGCTCTTGATGTTTTCTTCTAGGGGGTTTCCGGTGTTCTGTTATTAAGAAAATTTGAAGAAATTCCAGGGACTTTTGCTGTTTTGTTTTCGAAAGAATTGGACAAAATCTCGATATTTTCTGGTAATTCGCCTTTTTTTTTCATTTTTAAAAATTTTCTGAGGCCTGGTGTTCTATTTTTTGAAAATTGGAAAGAATGTGAAAAATTCTGTGTTTTACTTCTGAAAAAAATTCAAAGGATTTCCAGAGCCTCTGATGTTCTGTTTTACGAACATTCGAAAACAATTCAGGGGTTTCCAGTTTTTTTTGTAAGAATTGGAAGAATCTTTGAATAGTTAAATACATACATATTTAAAAAAAAAGCTGTATTTTATTAATTTTTTTAAAGAATCTCGCAGACTTCTGATTTTTGTATTTAGAAGCTTCTGGAAGAATCTTTGGGCAGCTGATTAAAAAAAAATGCAAAATTTTTGAGTTCCATGGTGTTCGTTCATTTATTAAAGAATTCCCGAGGTCTGGTCTTATAATTTTAGAAAAATTTAAGAAGAATAGAATCTTTGGGCTCTTGATGTTTTCCTTTTTTAATTTAAAAGTATCTCCGAGACTCCTAAGGCTTTTGACGTTCTTTTCATAGAGAATTTGGAAGGATCTCGGGGATCGGTGTTTCATTTTTGAAAAATTCGAAAGAATCTCTAGGGTTTCTGGTGTTTTGTTTTTGAGAAAATTTGTAGAAATTCCAGGGGCTCTTGATGTTTCGTTTTTGAAAAAAGTGGACAAAATCTCAATATCCTTTGGTATTTTGTTTTTTTCTTATTTTGAAAAAAATAAGCTGTATTTTTTTATTTTTTTTTAAAGAATCTCGGAAACCTCTTGTTTTTAGAAGCTTTTGGAAGAATCTTTGAGTACTTGATTTTTGAAAAAAAAAAAAAATACAGTGTTTAAATTCTTTTTTAGTCTTGGAGGTTCCTGTTTTTTTTTTTCAATTTAAAATCATAAAATCCTTGTGTTCTTGATGTTTTTTTTTTTTAATTTAAGGCGATTTCGGGGACCTCTAATATTCTTTTTAATAGAAAATTTTAAAGAATCTTAGAGTGAAATAGAAATAATATAAAATCGAAAAATCCAAAAATTAGAAGTTGAAAAATTGGAATATTTAAAATTAAAAAAAAATCAAAATTTCTGGGTTCATTTTTTAAAGAATCCCCGAGGTCTAGTTTTATTATTTTATAAAAATTTAAAAAATATGATCTTTGGGCTCTTGATGTTTTCTTCTCTGGGGTTTCCGGTGTTTTGTTATTAAGAAAATTTGAAGAAATTCCAGGGGCTTTTGATGTTTTGTTTTCGAAAGAATTGGACAAAATCTCGATATCCTCTGGTAATTCGTGTTTTTTTTTCATTTTTAAAGATTTTCTGAGGCCTGGTGTTCTATTTTTGGAAAATTGGAAAGAATGTGAAAAATTCTGTGTTTTACTTCTGAAAAAAATTCAAAGGATTTCCAGAGCCTCTGATGTTCTGTTTTACGAACATTCGAAAACAATTCAGGAGCTTCCAGTCTTTTTTTGTAAGAATTGGAAGAATCTTTGAATAGCTAAATACATACATATGTTAGCAACGGGACCTCGCTGGTGCTCCGATATGATGTCGCGCCAGACGAAATTCCAGCCGTCTGAGGGTTGATTATCGTCGGTTAATATAAACATTCGATAAGGTGCAAGGGAAGCAGTGAAGGGGGCAGTCTGTTCTTTCTTCTTGAGGAATAAAGACGTATTTTGATTTTGCTCTCGCGTTTACTTTTCCCTGTGTAATTTTTGGGACTTGATATCATTTGATATTAGTTCAGAAGTGGGATTGTGCCACGTGCAGTGTAGTGATAACTGCAAGAGTACAGTGCGATACCTTTGTAAAAACAACAGGAGGATGGGCCGGAATAGAAAACGACGTGAGCCTTCGACCTCCTCAAGTGACGAAGAACGACATCAACGTGAAGGATGTTCTTCTAAACGTCCCCGGGAAAAGTATCCCAGTGAGAGAACTCGTCGGAGCTCGGAGACGCGACGTGCGAAAGGAGGATCCGGTGAGCGTATCGAACGTCTGGAACGACTGGTGGAAAAATTGGTCCGGGAAAGATCTACGGAAACAGGGACAAGCACGGGTCTGGGTAACCAGATCAAGTACATTACGAGAACTGACTGTATCCCGGAATTTGTTCCGGGCAACCCGAATATGTCGATTACCCGCTGGCTGTTCAAGATCGACCAGTTAGGGGAGGTCCACGGTTGGGATGACGTAGAAAAGGCGTACCACATGCAGAATGGACTCCGTGGCTTAGCCAAAAGTTGGTACAATAGCCTCAGCCATATTAATTATCCGTGGGCTGAGTGGAAAAATCTTTTAATGAAAGCTTTTCCCGAGCACACTGATTATGCGTCCTCGTTGCATAAGATGCTGAAACGGATAAAGGACCCCAACGAAACCATGGCAACGTACTATTACAATAAAATGGAGTTGTTGCAAGTTTGCCGTATTTCGGGAAAGGACGCTGTTTCTTGCGTCATAGACGGTTTGGCGAACGTAAGTTTGCAAAATGGGGCACGAGCGGGCAGATATGATTCACCAGAAGCCTTATATGAAGAATATCTGTCTCGAGTGCAAGACGAAACAGACGAAAGTAAACGAGAGAAACACAAAATGCATTGGCTGAGAAAGGAGAGTCGTGTAGACCGGAATAGGTACTTCCGAGGGGAACGTCCCCAAACGAGCGGCTCTGATCTTAACTCTAGGAAGGGGTTAAAATGTTATAATTGTCATGGCGTAGGTCATATGGCGGCAATGTGTCCGAAACCCAAGATAGTGTGCAAACGTTGCACTCGTTTAGGGCATACGGCCGAAAATTGTACAAAGAGTATTAAAGGGAAAGAGGTGTTGACCACGCAAAGTGACAAATGTGGCCAACGTGTGTATTTTGTGGACTGCGAAATGAATGGTTGTCCGACACGGGGTTATGTCGATTCCGGGAGTTCGGCGATAACAGTACAAGCTCGCACAGCTGACGAGGCTAAGATTGTGTATAAACCGTCCCGGGCGATGATAAGAGGGTTCGCCGGCGGAGTGTCACCGGTAATCGGAGAAGCCAGTGCTACACTTCAAGTAGGGGATGTGAAGGTCGACGTCCCTGTCTTCATTATTGCCGATGACCTACAAACAATACCGGTCATAATTGGACAGCCATTTGTGAATCATCCAGATGTCCTGTTGGTGATTAATGGCGACAAATTGTGGGTGTCGAAGAAATACGATCTACCGGCTCTTGAAGGGGTCGAACCGACGAAAGTCGCCGTATGGGCGAAGGAGGCTACTGTGATCCCGCCGCAACATGTTGGACATGTCGAGGTGAAAACATCATACACCGGTACCATCTACGTGGACCTGACGTCGAGGCAGTACGAGCGACATAACCACGTCATCCCCAGGTGTGTTTTTGGCGGCCTCCAGGGTGTCCTGCCTGTCATGAATTTCAGCACGGAGGAACTGCATTACCGGAAGGGACAAACAATCGTTCGTGGACAAAAATGCTACGAGGAACCGGTAAAAGACAGCGATCCTGTAAGTAATTTCATTTTGGCAACTCAGATTTCTCGCACTCCATTTACATTGCAGGATGTCAGTGTGGATCCAGGGACCCCGAGTAATGTAACAGAAAGTCTGTTACAATTACTGAACAAATATCGAGATTGTTTTGCGCAAAATCTGAACGAACTGGGAAAAACAAATTTAACCGACATGTCTATTAAATTAACCACGGACGAACCGGTAACGTACAGGCCTTATCGGCTTGCTTACGCTGAACGAGTTAAAGTACGCGAAATCGTAAACGAATTAAAAGAAAACGATATCGTTCGCGATTCGCATTCGCCATACGCGAGCCCCATTCTGTTAGTTAAAAAGAAAACAGGGGAGCAACGACTGTGTATCGATTATCGCGCTTTAAATAAAATCACTGCAAAAGATAAGTACCCAATTCCACGTGTAGACGATCAGCTGGATCGGTTGTACGGCGCTGCATATTTTTCTAGTTTAGATTTAATGTCTGGGTACTATCAAGTAGGCATGAATGAAGAATCGATTCCAAAAACTGCTTTCATAACACCGGATGGACATTTTGAATTCTTGCGTATGCCGTTTGGATTAGTAAACGCTCCTGCGGTATTTCAACGTCTCGTTAATCAAGTTTTAGGAAATTTGCGCTTTGAAAATGTTCTCGCATATATGGATGACATTTTGTTACCTGCGACTGATTACGAATCCGGCTTGCGAATGCTCGAGAAAGTTCTGCAGAGCTTCCGTGCATCACATTTAACGTTGCGATTGAGTAAATGCCATTTTTTCCAAAAGCAATTGGAATATTTGGGACATGAAATAACGAAAGACGGGGTACGACCAGGCAATAACAAAATAATGGCGGTGCAAAGTTTTAAAACACCCGAAACAGTACGTGAAGTCCGTCAGTTCATCGGTCTTGCGAGTTATTTTAGAAAATTTATACGTGATTTTGCCACCATAGCGAAACCATTGACAGCGTTAACGCGAAAGGGGACAGACTTTGTCTGGCAAGATGAACAAGTGAAAGCTTTTGAAATATTAAAGGCCAAATTAACGGAACGGCCACTCTTAGCGCTATATGACGTTAATGCGGAAACCGAAGTTCACACAGACGCTAGCAAGTTGGGGTTGGGCGGTATTTTAATGCAGAAACAAATAAATGGCCGTTGGCAACCTGTTATGTACTTTAGTACGCAGACAACTAAGGAGGAACAGCGGTATCACTCGTATGAGTTAGAAACTCTCGCAGTTGTTCAAGCTCTAAAGCGATTTCGTCCTTATTTATTCGGAAAAGAATTTCGGGTGGTTACAGATTGCAATGCATTGCGAACGGCGTTCACGAAACGGGATATTTTACCACGAGTTGGACGGTGGTGGTTAATGATGCAAGAGTACGACTTTACGGTAGTTTATAGGCCGGGCAGCGGAATGAGTCATGTTGATGCGCTAAGTCGAAATCCGGTGGAAGCTCCAATAAGTTTTGACGAACTAGATTTATTAACAATAAGCCTAACTGAAGACGATTGGGTGCTTACCGCACAATTGCAAGACGATCGTATTGCGTATTTACATGAAGTTCTGTCTCGAAATCCTGCGGACCGTGATGAGAAAAACATCCATACGGAGTATAAATTACAAAATAATAGAGTTTTTCGGAAAACCGAGGACGGATTACGATGGGTCGTTCCTAAAACAGCTCGACGGCAACTAACGATGCTTTGTCACGACGAAAAAGGGCATTTTTCCGTCGATAAAACATTTAGTTTAATGAAACAAAATTACTGGTTTCCGTCAATGCGACAATATGTAAAGCGGTATATTTCAAGTTGTTTAGGATGTCTGTTTAATAAAGCTCCTGCGGGAAAACAACCTGGTTTCTTACATCCAATAGAAAAAGTCCCAGAGCCTATGAATACTATACATTTGGACCATTTAGGTCCGTTCGTTAAGAGTAAGCGTAAAAACACACATTTATTAGTAGCTGTAGATGCGTTTACGAAATTCGTAATTATGAAAGCTGTGCCTAATACGAAAGGGGTGCATGTCGAAAACTTTTTGCGAAATAAAATCATCGAAGCTTTCGGTGTTCCAAAGCGGATAATTACCGATCGTGGCACGTGCTTTACTAGCAAAAAGTTCACGCAGTTATGTAAAACACTCGGTGTTAAAGTAGTACTTAACGCAACGGCTACGCCACGCGCAAACGGGCAGGTAGAACGATATAATCGTACGATTTTAGCTTCCCTATCAGCGACGTTCTCTGATGAGGAAAGCTGGGACAAAGAAGTCCCAAAAGTAAGTTGGGGTTTGAACACTACGGTTAATAAAGCTACGGGAACAACCCCATTTAAGTTGTTATACGGTTACGAACCACGGAGCGCGCACGATGCGTTCATTGTAAATGAAGTTGGTACTGATCAGTATAATAAAGACTTGGCCAAGACACGAGAGGCAGTTGGGGAAAGTCTCCGACTGCAGCAAGAACGTGAAAAGTCACGTTATGATCGCAGACGTTGCGAACCGAAGAAGTTTCGGATTGGACAACTGGTCCTGGTGCGAAAAGTTCGCACCACAAACGAAGGGAGTAGTAAGAAGTTACTACCTAAGTACGATGGGCCCTATACGATTAAAAAGGTGTTAGATCATGATCGCTACGTTATCGAAGATCCGAAGGGATCTCAAAGAAGCCAGAAACGTTACACTGGTATTCATTCTGTTGACAAATTAAAGCATTTTCGAGTCTGTCGAAGTGACGATTCAGATGCTTCTCGGTCTGACGAGGCTAACGACTAATTATTTGTGTGTTTGCAGGTATGTGTGTCTCATGATGCTTAGGATACTGCTACCCCCCAATCACAGTTTCCTCGAGGACGAAACAACGTCAGAACGGCCGAGCTGTTAGCAACGGGACCTCGCTGGTGCTCCGATATGATGTCGCGCCAGACGAAATTCCAGCCGTCTGAGGGTTGATTATCGTCGGTTAATATAAACATTCGATAAGGTGCAAGGGAAGCAGTGAAGGGGGCAGTCTGTTCTTTCTTCTTGAGGAATAAAGACGTATTTTGATTTTGCTCTCGCGTTTACTTTTCCCTGTGTAATTTTTGGGACTTGATATCATTTGATATTACATATTTAAAAGAAAAATAAGCTGTATTTTATTATTTTTTTTAGAATCTTTGAATAGCTAAATACAAAAAAAATAAGCTGTATTTTATTATTTTTTTAAAAGAAACTCGCAGACTTCTGATTTTTGTATTTAGAAGCTTCTGGAAGAATTTTTGGGCAGCTGATTAAAAAAAAATGCAAAATTTCTGGGTTCCATGGTGTTTGTTTTTGAGAAAATTAGTAGAAATTCCAGGGGCTTTTGATGTTTCGTTTTTGAAAAAAGTGGACAAAATCTCAATATCTTCTGGTATTTTGTTTTTTTCTTATTTTTTAAAGATTCTCTGAGGCCTGGTGTTCTATTTTTGGAAAAAATTGAAAAAATCTGAAAGGTCTTCGGTGTTTTATTATTTCTGAAAAAAATTCAAAGGATTTCCAGAGCCTCTGATGTTCTGTTTTACTTTACCAACATTTGAAAAAAAATCGGAGGTTTCCAGTTTTTTTTTTTGTAAGAATTGAAAAAATCTTTCGACAGCTAAATACATCCTTTGAAAAAAATAAGCTGTATTTTTTTATTTTTTTTTAAAGAATCTCGGAAACCTCTTGTTTTTAGAAGGTTTTTGGAAAAATCTTTGAGTACATACTTGATCTTTGAAAAAAAAAAATTACAAAGTGTTTGAATTTTTTTTTAGTCTCGGAGGTTCCTGCTTTTTTTTCAATTTAAAATCATAAAATCTTTGTGTTCTTGATGTTTTTTTTAATTTAAAGCGATTTCGGGGACCTCTAATATTCATTTTTAGAGAAAATTTTAAAGAATCTTAGAGTGAAATAGAAATAATATAAAATCGAAAAATCCAAAGATTAGAAGTTGAAAAATTGGAATATTTAAGATTAAAAAAAAAATCAAAAAAATCAAAAAAATAAGAAGCCGAAAAATTACGAAATTGAATAATCGAAAAATCGACATCTCAATAAATCCAAAAATCGAAAAATTAAAAAATCGGGAAGAATAAGAATTGAAATATTTAAAAATCGAAAAATAGAAAAATTCAAAAATCAAAGATATTATGAATAGAAAATTGAAAAACCGATATATCGAAATCCGAAAAGTCGAAAAATCGAAAGCTCGAGCAACTGAAATATCAAAAAAATGAAATATTTAATATTTAAAAAATTCCCAAAATGAAAACGTTGAAAACATGAGAATTCGAAGTATTTTAAAAATCGAAAAATCAAAAAATTTAAGAAATGGAAAAACCGAAATGTCGAGAAATATCGAAAAAACAGCAAAATTGAAAAATCGAGAAATTCAAAAATTGCAAAACTGAAATCCCAAAAAACTGTGAAATCGAAAGGTTAAAAGTCGAAACATCGGAAAACCCAGAAATCGGAAAATCGAAACATCAGAAGATAAAGAAATCGAGAAATCGAAAAGTCGAGAAGCGAAAAACCGAAAAATCGTGAAATAGAAATCGAGAATTCCAAAAATTAGAAAATGCAAAATTGGAATATTTAAAATTTTTAAAAATCCGATAAATCAAAAAATCAAAAAACTGAAAAACCGAAATATTATGAAATTAAATCGAAAAAACAGCGAAATCCCAATAAATCCAAAAATCGAAAAATAGAAAAATTCAAAAATCTACGATTTTAGAAATCTAAAATTGAAAAACGAAAATAACGAAACCCAAAATGTAGAAAAATCGAAATGTCCAGCAATCGAAACATCAAAAAAATTGAAAAATCTAAAATTTAAAAAATCGAAAAATGTAAAAATTCTCAAAATTGAAATGCTAAAAACTTGAGTAATTGAAAATCTGAAATATCGGAAAATCAAAAAATCTAAAAATCTGGGAACTCGAAAAATGAAAAAATTTAAGAAATCGAAAAACCGAAACGTGGAGAAATAGTAAAACCGAAGAATTAAATGTTCAAAAAACCTCTAAATCAAAACATCAAAACATCGAAAAACTGCAAAAGTGAAAAACCGAAAAATTGAAAAACCGAGAAATTGGAAAATCCTAAAACTGCAATCTCGAAAAATTAGTAAATCGAAAGATTAAACACTCGAAACATCGAAAAACCTAGAGATTCGAACATCGAGAAGTAGAAACATCAAACGATAGAAAAATCGACAAATCGAAAAGTCGAGAAAATTAGAAACCGAAAACACGTAAAATAGAAATAATATAAAATCGAAAAATCCAAAAATTTGAGGACGAACAATTGGAATATTTGAAATTAAAAAAAAATCAAAAATTAAAAAACTAAGAAGCCGAAAAATTACGAAATTGAATAATCGAAACATCGACCTCTCAATAAATCCAAAAATCGAATAATTGAAAAATTCAAAAATCTAGGATTTTAGAAACCTAAAATTGAAAAATCAAAACGACGAAGCCCAAATTGTCGAAAAATCGAAATATCCAGCAATAGAAACATCGAAAAATTGAAAAATTTAAGATTTAAAAAATCGAAACATGAAAATATTGAAAAATGGAAAAATTCTCAAAATTGAAACGCTGAAAACAATTGAAAGTCTGAAATATAGGGAAAACAAAAAATCTAAAAATCTGAGAAATTGAAATATCAAAACATTTAAGAAATCGAAAAACCGAAATGTGGAGAAATAGTAATACTGAAGAATTCAAAATTCAAAAAACCTCTAAATCAAAACATCAAAAAATCGAAAAACTGCAAAATTGAAAAACCGAAAAAATTGAAAACCGAAAAAATTGAAAAACCGAGAAATTGGAAAATCCTAAAACTGCAATCTCGAAAAATTAGTAAATCGAAAGATTGACCACTCGAAACATCGAAAAACCTAGAAATTGGAAAATCGAAACATCGAGAAGTAGAAACATCAACAGATAGAAAAATCGAGAAATCGAAAAGTCGAGAAAATGAGAAACCGAAAAATCGTGAACTAGAAATAATATAAAATCGAAAAAACCAAAAATTACAAGGTGAAAAATTGGAATATTTAAAATTAAAAAAAAATAAAAAAATCGAAAAACTAAGAAACCGAAAAATTACGAAATTGAATAATCGAAACATCGACATCTCAATAAATCCAAAAATCGAATAATTGAAAAATTAAAAAATCTAGGATTTTAGAAACCTAAAATTGAAAAACGAAAACGACGAAGCCCAAAATGTCGGAAAATCGAAATATCCAGAAATAGAAACATCAAATAAATTGAAAAATTTAAAATTTTAAAAATCGAAAAATGAAAATATTGAAAAATGGAACAATTCTCAAAATTGAATTGCTGAAAACAATTGAAAATCTGAAATACTGGGAAATCAAAAAATCTAAAAATCTGCGAAATCGAAAAATCAAAAAAGTTAAGAAATCGAAAAACCGAAATGTGGAGAAATAGTAAAATTGAAGAATTAAAAATTCAAAAAACCTCTAAATCAAAACATCAAAAAATCGAAAAACAGCAAAATTGAAAAATCGAAAAATTGAAAAATCGAGAAATTGGAAAATCCTAAAACTGAAATCTCGAAAAATTAGTAAATCGAAAGAGTGAAAACTCGCAACATCGAAAAACCTAGAAATTGGAAAATCGAAACATCGAGAAGTAGAAACATCAAAAAATAGAAAAATTGAGAAATCGGAAAGTCGAGAAAATGAGAAACCGAAACGTCGTGAAATAGACATAATATAAGATCGAAAAATCCAAAAATTAGAAGATGAACAATTGGAATATTTAAAATTAAAAAAAAAAAATCAAAAAATCTAAAAATTAAGTAGCCGAAAAATTAGGAAATTGAATAATCAAAACATTGACATCTTAATAAATCCAAAAATCGAATAATTGAAAAATTTAAAAATCTAGGATTTTATAAACCTAAAATTGAAAAATCAAAACGACGAAGCTCAAAATGTCGAAAAATCGAAATATCCAGCAATAGAAACATAAAAAAAATCGAAGAATTTAAAATTTAAAAAATCGAAAAATGAAAATATCGAAAAAAGGAAAAATTCTCAAAACTGAAATGCTGAAAACTTGAGTTATTGAAAATCTGAAATATCGGGAAATCAAAAAATATAAAAATCTGAGAAATCGAAAAATCAAAATGTGGAGAAATAGGAAAACTGAAGAATTAAAAATTCAAAAACCTCTTAAATCAAAACATCAAAAAATCGTAAAACAGCAAAATCGAAAATCCAAAAATTAGAAGATGAAAAATTGGAATACATATTTAAAATTAAAAAAATAAAAATCAAAAAATCAAAATACTAAGAAGTCGAAAAATTACGAAATTGAATAATCGGAACATCGACATCTCAATAAATCCAAAAATTGAAAAATTGAAAAATCAAAAGATTTTAGAAATCGAAAATTGAAAAATCGAAATAACGATATCCGAAATGTCCAAAAATCCAAATATCGAGCAATCGAAAAATACCTAATTTCTTTTTATCTACAAAAATTTCATACCAGGCTATTTTGACGGGGATGTTTTTTTGGGAGCTATTTTGTCGCGGCTACTTTGACGGTTACAATATTATAAACCATTAGAAAAATGTTAAGTAATACTTAAGGTTGCAAAGTCACTGAACTGAATTAAATGCACCAATAACCTAAATTTGAACCGTTTGGGAGCCTCTGATAGAACCCAGATTTAACCTGCAAATAAATTTTGTCACAGCTTCGCAGTGTTTACCGTTCTTTTGTTAGAAAAACGCGGAACTTGGACAAAACAATGTGTGGCTCGTTCATCATTTCAGTATCTGTTAATAAACCTAAAAGATCCTGTCACCTGTGTCGGAGTAGCTTAACTTTATGGCGTTTTTATTCAAACACACCGATATAACTGATATAAGTGATTCTCAACATGTTTGTGCTTGTTTGCTGCATTCATTTGACTCCAGAACCCGTTCCTCTTTTTTTTGTTCGAATTTTACAATCTTTCAACGCTGTAAACGGAGCTCTCTAAAAGTGAAAAATTGGAAAACTATCCGTGACAGCATCAGATTCCAGGAACTTTATTTAGTAAATTGTAGAGTTGATCCATCGCAATAAACACTCTGTCGACAAGTAACTGGATCTACCTCCACGCAAAAACCTCAAACACAAAAATTCATACATTATGTACCCTTAATATTATTAACACGAAACCTAAACACGCCACATCCATTAATCCATCAACCAACGATACAAATCTGCAACCGTACGACTTCCTGTGGCAATCTTCCACACTGATAGAAACCTAATTCTGTTATAATTGCGGGATTGAACAGTTTGTTTAGTATTCATAGCCTGCGCCACCATAATCTTTTTCAATTTTTTCTGGATGATGTTTATCGGGAGACTCGGGAATAAACCCGCCGACATTAGCCCCCGCACGTATGAGAATCGAGGGGATGCTGAAACCAATAAATTCACTTTTCTATGCATTTTGATGCACCTCAGTTTGCAGATGCAGGTTTTACTTGCAAATATTTCTTGTTCGTTTGAATAAGTAATAAGTGTTTTTGCCATAAATTTTGCAACGTCTGCAGTTGTCAGTGCGGGAATATTTATCGGTTTCATCAAAGGTGTTTGCAGTTCGTTGAACAACATGGTGGTGAAATAAATTAGAGAAAGACGGTGGTTATTTCGGTTGGTTTTGATGGAGTTTTTCAACCGAATAAAACGATTAACGAAAATGCTTGTGTGTTTTTTTTGTTAATTTAAATGTTTACTGTTAACATGTTATTGTTTGAGAAATTATTTTACTGAGAAAATTTATTCGAAGCCGGTTCTGCTAATAACTTTTTGCTGTGGGATAGATTTTATGCAATAAACAGTTGGGGCTTAGGGATTTCGTATCAAGCCCTTAAGGCCTTGTAGTTGTACAGAAGTACTTATTATTTTTCATCAGTAAAGTGCCTCAAGCAGTGGTAAACTCAAAAGAATCAGAAATACATGTACAGGAACAAATAACATAGAAAAACAAGGGGAACAGGAACAAGAACAAGACCCCGATTATCTGGTGCAGGGGTGAAAGAAACGGTGGAATGAACTCTGGAAAAGAAGCAGTATTCAGTTAGAAAATTAACTGAAGTATATCAAAGTAAAGTAAAGACGAGAATAATTTAAATTTAGCTAGAACACTTAAAAACTCTGTAAATTATGGAATCTCTTAAAAAGTTTGTTAAAATATAGATAGAGTACTCTGCGCAGATGTTGGTCTCGGATTCTTTAAATGAGACTGCAGAAAAGTGATAAATTTAAAAATTAAGTACTTTGCCAAACTTTCAATCTAAAATTGTTCTGAATTTTTGCACGAAATAAACTAAAATTTTAATTAATTGATTTTATTAAGAGCATTTTTTTTTGTAGGTAGTATGAGACCTGAGAAAGTTTCTAGTCAGATATAAATCAAACCAAACTAAAAATAACTTCCGGGGAAACAAGTTCGTTTAAATCAAAAAGTCCACTTATTTTTTCGACAACGGTAAGCAAACAACAAAGTTAAGTACGTCGATAAATAAAAAAATACTTAAGAGCTGACCTTTAGGTAATTGTAGAGAGTAGTAAAAAAAAGATCAAAGTTTTCATAATGGAATAGGTACTGAAACACTGAGCTTTTGAAAAAGTTGTCTAAAAATCCAACAAAAATGATATGATAAGATCTCAAAATGCTGAAACGAAAAATATAAATTATTTATGGTATCGAACTAAGATTTTAGAAAGAGAGATTTTGAATCTATTTTTTTTTTAAAGAACTTCTACAGGTGGAAATTTACAAAAAAAATCTGTGGAGATAATTTTCGAAGATGGCCAAAAAACGTCGAAATTTTCATAGGAGGAAATTTTGCAAAATTGCGTTTTTGACGAAGTTGTCTAAAAATCCATAAAAGGATCTGGAATACAGATCTCAAGGTTCTGATTTAAAAATATAGCGAGTTTATCATTCCGGAGCAGGATTTTGGAAAATTTCGCTTTGAATTCAATTTTTTTTTTAATTCTTAAAAAGTCCCATATTTCGTTGGGTAATCCTGGAAAAATGATAGCAGTTTTCGAAGAAATGAATCCAAAAGGAATTCTCCAAGATGGAAAATTAGAGAAAAATTTCTTTAGCTAATCTTCGAAGGTGGTGGAAAAAATGTCGAAATTCTCATGTTGAAAAATCGAGCTTTTGAAAAAGTGCAGGTCCTGATTCAAAAATATAGCGAGTTTGCGAGTTTGTCATTCTATTTTAAATTCCCATAATTCATTGGACAATTCTGGAAAAATGATCTCAGTTTTCAAAGAAATTAATCTAAAAGAAACATTTTAAGATAGAAATCTACAACAAAATGTCCTTTGGTAATTTTCGCTGATAGTCGAAAAAAAAGTCGAAATTGTCATGAGGGATATTGAAAAGTTCAGCTTTTAAAAAAGTTGTCTAAAAATCCGCAAAAAAATTGTATCAAGGTTCTAACCCCAAAAATGTAGTGTGTTCGTGATTCCGTAGCGATTATTCGGTTTTAAATTCGAATTTTTAAAAAGTTCATAAAAATTACAATATTTCGTTGGCGATTCTGGAAAAATGGTGGTAGTTTTCAAAGAAATGATGCCGAAAGTGAGTTCTGAAGGTCGAAATCTACAAAAAAAAACCCTTTAGGTAATTTTCGAGAGTGGTGGAGCATTGAGATATTGACTCTTGAAAAAATTATCTAAATAACCTTTAAAAAAATTCTGCAATGTAGATCTGGAAGTCCTGATTCCAAAAATATAGCGTGTTTGTGATTCCGCAGCCAAATTTTAGAAATATTGGGTTTTAAATTAGATTTTTAAAAAAGCTTTAGAAAGTGGAAATTCACAAAAAAATCTCTTTGGGTAATTTTCGAAGGTAGTCAAAAAAAGTCAAAATTTTCTTAAGGAGGAATTTTGAAAAACTGAGCTTTTGAGAAAGTTGTCCAAAAATTCATAAAAAATCTGGGTTACAGATTTCAAGTTCCTGATTCAAAAATATAGCGCGTTTGTAATTCCGGAACAGAATTTTGGAAAATTTCGGTTTTGAATTCATTTTTTTTTTAATCCGAAAAAGTCCCATATTTCATTTGACAATTTCAAAGATAGAAATTTACAAAAAAAATGCATTTAGGTAATTTACGAAAATGTTAGAAAAAACGTCAAAATCGTCATGTTGAAAAATTCAGCTTTTGAAAAAAGTTGTTTAAAAATCCACAAAAAATTGTAGAATATAGTAGGTACATCTCGAAGTCTTTATTACAAAAATATAGCGTATTTGTGATCTCGAAGCAGATTTTAGAGATATTAGGTTTTGAATTGATTTTTTTTTATTCTAAATATATCTTTTCGAAGAAATGAGGCTGAAAGGAATTTGTGAAGGTGGAAATCTACAGAAGACGTCAATTCGTAATTTTCGAAGGTGGTCAAAAAAAGATCGAAATTTCTAGGAGGAATTTTGAAATTTTGTATTTTTGAAAAAGTTATCTAAAAATCCACAAAAATTTTGAAATATAGATCTGGGAGTCCTGATTCAAAAATTTAGGGTATTTGTGATTCCAGAGCAAGATATTGGCAATATTCGGCTTTAAATTATTTTTTTTATTCCTATGATTTCCCATAATTCATTGGGCAATTATCGAAAAATGACCCCAGTTTTCGAAGAACTAAAGGCGAAAGAAACTTTTAAAGATGGAAATCTATAAGAAAATGTTTTTAGGTAATTTTCAATGATCGTCGAAGAAAGGTCGAAATGGTCATGAAGGGGAATGTTGAAAATTTGAAATTTTTAAAAAGTTGTCTAAAATTCACAGAAAATTCTAAAATATAAATCTGGAGGTCCTGATTAAAAAATATAGCGTGTTTATGATTCCAGAGCAGGATTTTGATAATATCGGTTTACATTTTTTTTATTCCTTAAAAATCCCATAATTCATTGGACAATTTCATAAGAAAATGTCTTTAGGTAATTTTCGAAGGTGTTAGAAAAAAGGCCAAAATTGTCATTTTGAAAAATTCAGCTTTTGAAAAAGTTGTCTTGAGATCCACAAAAACTGTAGAAAATAGATTTCAAAAAATCTGTTTGTGATCTCGAAGTAGATTTTAGAAATATTAGGTTTTACATTCAAGTTTTCAAAAAATTTCTAAATATGTATTAGAATATTTCATTGGGCAATTCTGGAAAATTGGTAAAACTTCGAAGTAACGAGGCCGAAAGGAATTTCTGAAGGTGTAAATCTACAAAAAAAGTTTCTAGAGATAATTTTCGAAGGTGATCAAAAAAAGGTCGAAATTTCTATAGGAGGAATGTTGAAAATTTGAGTTTTTGCAAAAGTCGTCTAAAAGTCCTCAAAAAATTCTGAAATATAGATTTAAAAGTTCTGATTAAAAAATGTAGCGTGTTTGTGATTCCAAGCAGGATTTTGAAAGTATTCGGTTTTAAATTCAATTTTTATTCAACTCCTAAAAACTTCCATAATTCATTGTGCAATTCTGGAAAAATGATCACAGATTTCGAAGAAAGAAGGCGAAAAGAACTTTTACAAATAGAAATCTATAAGAAAATATCTGTACTTAGGTAATTTTCAGTGGTGCTCGAAAAAAGGTCGAAATTGTCATGAGCTTTTGAAAAATTGTGTTTTTGAAAAAGTTGTCTAAAAATCCACAAAAAATTCTGGAATTTCCAGGTCCTAATTAAAAAATGTAGCGAATCTGTGGTTCCGGGTAAGAGTTTGTAAAATTTCAGTTTTGAATTCAGTTTTTTTTTTAATCCGAAAAAGTCCCATATTTCGATTCTAGAGATATTAGGTTCTAAGTTGAATTTAAAAAAAAATCTAAATACCTATATATATTAGAATATTTCATTGGGCAATTCCGGAAAATTGGTAAGACTTTTCGAAGAAACGCGCTCGAAAGGTATTTCTGAGGATGGAAATCCACAAAAAAAGTCTATAGGTAATTTTCAACGGTGGTCAAAAAAGATCTAAATTTCTAAAGGATAATTGTGAAATTTTGAATTTTTGAAAAAGTTGTCCAACAATCCACAAAAATTCTGAAATATAGATCTGGAGGTCCTCGTCCAAAAATAGAGCGTGTTGGTGATTCCAGAGCAGTATATTGAAAATATCCGGCTTAAAATTATTTTTTTTTAATTCCTAAAAATTCCCATAATTCACTGGGCAATTTTGGAAAAATGATGGCAGTTTTCGAAGAAATGAAGTCGAAAGAAACTTTTAAACATGGAAATCTACAAGAAAATGTCTAATAATTTTCGAAGGTGTTAGAAAAAGGTCAAAACCGTCATTTTGAAAAATTCAGCTTCTGAAAAAGTTGTCTAGAAATCCACAAAAAACTGTAGAAAATAGATCTCGAGGTCTTGATTCCAAAAATCTAGCGTATTTGTGATCTCGAAGCAGATTTTAAAGATATTATAGGTTTTAAATTAATTTTTTTTTAATTTCTAAATATGTATTAGAATATTTCATTGGGTAATTCTGGAAAATTGGTAAAACTTCGAAGAAACGAGGCCGAAAGGATTTTCTGAAGGTGGAAATTCAGAAAAAAGTTTCTAGAGGTACTTTTCGAACGTGATCAAAAAAAGCTCGAAATTCCTATTGGACGAAAATTGAAAATTTGAGTTTTTGAAAAAGTTGTCTAAAAATCCTCAAAAAATTCTGAAATACCTATAGATATAGAAGTCCTGATTTAAAAATATAGTGTTTGTGGTTCCAAAGAAGGATTTTGAAAATACCCGCCTTTAAATCCAATTTTTTTTTCATTTCTCATAATTCATTGTGATTCCAGAGCAGCATATTGAAAATATTCGGCTTAAAATTATTTTTTTTTAATTCCTAAAAATTCCCATAATTCACTGGACAATTCTGGAAAAATGATCGCAGATTTCGAAGAAATGAAGGCGGAAAAAACTTTTACAAATGGAACTCTATTAGAAAATATCTGTAGGTAATTTTCAATGGTAGTCGAAAAAAGGTCGAAATTGTCATGAGGGCAACATCCCTCTCAAAATTATGCCTTTTAAAAATTGTGTTTTTGAAAAAGTTATCTAAAAATCCACAAAAAAATCTGAGATATAGATCTCGAGGTTCTGACTCCAAATATATAATGTGTTTGTGATCCGGAGAAGATGTTAGAAATATTCGGTTTTAAATTCAATTTCTTAAATAAAATCCTAAAAGTTACATTATTTAATTTGGCAGTTCTGTAAAAATGAAAAGACTTTTCAAAGAAATGAGGCCGAAAGGACTTCTGAAACTGTAAGTCTACAAAAAAGTCTCTATAGGTAATTTTTGAAAATGATCGAGAAAGGTCGACATTTTCAAGGGAGAATGTTGAAAATTTGAGTTTTTGAAACAGTTGTCTAAAAATCCACAATTTTGGAATCTCGAGGTTCTGATTAAAAAACGTAGAGGCTCTGTAATTACAGAGTAGGATTTTGGAAATATTTGGTTTTCAATTCAATTTTAACAAAAAAGTTGTTAAAATCGTCATATTTCATTGGGCAAATCTGGAAAAATTGTCAAACTTTTAGAAGAAATGAAGTCGAAAGGAAAATCTCTTTAGGCAATTTTAGAATGCGGTCGAAATTTTCATAATTTTTATATTGAAAAATTTTATTTAAAAAAAAAGTGTCCAAAAATTCACAAAAAATTTAGATCCCGAAGTCATGATACCAAAAATAACATATTTGTTATCCAGTAGCTAGATTTTAGAAATATTGTATTATAAATTACTTTTTTTAGAAAAGTAGGTACTAAAAATTGTTATATTTGATTGGACAACTGTGTAAAGTGGTAGGAGTTTTCGAAGAAATGGGATCGAAAGTAACTTTTGAAGGTAGATATCCAAGGGTGGTCGAAAAATGGTCAAAATTTTCATAATGTTGAAAACTAAGTTTTTGAAAAAGTTGTCAAAAAATTAAACAAAAATCTGGAATATAGATGTCGAGGCCCTGATTTCAAAAATGTAGTGCAAATGTGTACCCAGAGCAGGATTCTTGGAATATTTGGTTTGAAATTATTTTTTTTTAATTCCTGAAAATAGCCATATTTCATTGAGCAATCCTTGAAAAATGGTAAAACTTTTCGAAGAAATGAAGTCGCAAGGAACTTCTAAAGCTGGAAATCTATAAAAAAAAGCCCTGTAGCTAATTTCAAAATGTGGTGGAAATTTTCATAATTTTCATACTGAAAAATTGAATTTTTGAAAAAGTTGTGTAAAAATCCACAAAAAATTCTGGAAAATCGAGGTCCTGATTAAAAAATGTAGCGTGTCTGTGATTCTGGACTAGGATTTTGGAAGTATTTGGTTTTCAATTCGATTTTGAAAAAAAGTTGTCAAAATCACCATATTTTATTGGGCAATTCGGAAAAAATGGTAAAACTTTTAGAAGAAGTGAAGTCGAATGGAACTTCTAAAGTTGGAAATCTACAAAAAAAATCTCTGTAGGTAATTTTAGAATGCGGTCGAAATTTTCATAATTTTCATACTGAAAAATTTAATTTTTGAAAATAAATGTCTAAAAATTCACAAAAAATTTAGATCTCGAAGTCATGATACCAAGAATATAACATATTTGTTATTCCGGAGCTAGAATTTAGAAATATTGTGTCATAAATAACTTTTTTTAAAAAAGTGCTAAAAATTGTCAAACTTCATGGGGCAATTCTTGAAAGTGGGTCTCCAAGGGTGGTGGAAAAAAGGTCAAAATTTTCATAATGTTGCAAATTTGTCCTTTTGAAAAAATGTATTTTTGAAAAAGTTGTTTAAAAGTCCACAAAAAATTTTGGGTTATAGATCTCGAGGTCCTGACTCATAAAATCTAGGGTGTTTAGGATCCCGGATTACAGTTTAGAAATATTCGATTTTAAATTCAATTTAAAAAAAAAAATCCTAAAATTACATTATTTCATTTGCAATTCTGTAAAAATGGAAAGACTTTTCGAAGAAATGAGGCTGAGAGGAACTTCTGTAGTTGGAAATCTACAAAAAAGTTCTTTGGGTAATTTTCGAAAATGATCGAAAAAGGTAGAAATTTTTAAGGGGGAATGTTGAAAATTTGAGTTTTTCAAAAAGTTGTCTAAAAAATCCCCCAAAAATTCTGGAATTTCCAGGTCCTATTTAAAAAATGTAGTGGGTCTCTGAATCCGGATAAGATTTTGGAAATATTTAGTTTTCAATTCAATTTTTAAAAAAAGTCGTCAAAATCGTCATATTGGGCAATTCTGGAGAAATGGTAAAATTTTTCGAAGAAATAAACCGCAGCAACTTCTGAAGGTAGAGATCTACGAAAAAATTTCATTAGGTAATTTTAAAATGTGGTCGAAATTTTCATAATTTTCATACTGAAAAATTGAATTTTTGAAACAAAAGAAGTCTAAAAATTCACAAAAAATTTAGATCTCTTTTTCCAAAAATATAACGTGTTTGTTATGTAGAAGCTAGATTTTTTAAATATTGTGTTATAAATTAATTTTTTAAACAAAGTACTAAAAATTTGTCATATTTCATTGGGCAATTCTGACAAAGTGGTCGGAGTTCTCAAAGAAATGAGGTCCAATGGAACTTTTGAAGGTGGAAAACTACAAAAAAGTCTCTCTAGTAAATTTTTCCAAAAATCGAAATAAGGTCGAAATTTACACGACGGCAGTATTGGAAAATTGAGCTTTTGAAAAAGTTGTCTAAAAATCTGCAAAAATTCTGAGATAGAGATTTCTACGTAGTGATTCCAAAAATATAACTTATCTATGAGTCCAAAGCAAGTTTTTAGAAATATCCAGTTTGAAATTAATTTTTTTTTTTATTTATATGGGCGATTTTGGAAAAATTGTATCAGTTTTCCATAAAATTTGACAAATGAGATCAAAAGCTACAAAAAACTCTTTTTAGGTAATTTTCGATGTTGGTGGAGAAAAGCTCAAAAATTTCTTAAAGATAAAATATGGTGATTCTATTACGTCTGAAGCTTTTTCAATGAAATTTGATTTAGTACAATAAATCCCTCTTTTACCAAATATCTAAGGTAAAATTTGTATCAAATCATAAACACTGCCATCCAAGCAAAACAAAATTTTGCAAGTTCGCTAGAAGCAGATAATTTGGGATAAACTCAAACTTACATTCCACCATTTTGTCTTTTAAATACATATTTTGCATTTTTTGTTTGCTTTATTTCATCACAAATACGATCGTTATTTAAGTCACAAGCTCAAAGTGATAATTTTTACACGAACTGGTGTGAAAATTGTCACCGCACAAAAAATAAAATCAGAGTTTATATAACAATTATTACAATTAATGTGTCTTGGTGCGAATCAGTTTATCTTTTACGCACGTGACAGCTGTGATACACGATTCCTATGAAATACTGCCAAAAAATTAAGTTCGTTTGAAAATATTTCTTTTCTTTCTAGCTATAAGTATTATATTACTCGTATATGAAACCACTTTCTTGTGTATGTGTATTACGTTACCTACTAAGAACCAGTCGACCATTTCTTGTTTGCTTAAGCTTCCATTGCAAATGTTATATAATATTGTTATTTGGAAAGTGACTCATTTCTAAACTTTCTTCATCGTAGTTTTAACATTTTTTCTGACAATATTAACGTTGTTCTTTTAATACACTATTTTCTCACTGAATGCAGAACACCTACTTTCTTCTCTAAAATCTCATTCAAAACAAAACTGATTTTACCCACGTTGGCAAAACTATGTTGTTTTGCGCACATTCAAACCATTTAAGTCCCACAACAATTTCGCATATTTAACCTTAAATATTGTAAACCTGTTCTAGAGATAAATCGTTCCACCTAATACCACATAACATCTGTAACAAATCTTCCATCAATATCTCTATATACCTACATGGCATCCCGGCATTAAATCATCACACTTCTGTTTTCGTTTTTCACGCTCATCCAGCACGGAGCTGCGAGGGTCATCTCCCCATCAGCAATCAAACGACGAAAAACAAGTTCCCGAACGTCCCCTTTTCAGAAAAACCTGCCACTGCTTTGACTCGTCACTGTGTAATTGTGTACCCAACCTCTCGCATATACATACATTAACGTAGATAAATAGCGCATGCATATTTTATAGAGCGCTCTTTCAAGAGCATGGGAAATATTTGCCTATATGCCGGTGTTCGGCTGCTTATTGATGCGAAATGTGCAGTTCCCAGCGCAAAAACAAGATCTCCTCGTGTGGGGTGCTAAATTCAATACAAACGTAACCAGCACGAACAAATCTTTTTATTGAATCACATGCTTGATAAGATCCAGCCACAGAATTTAATTTAAACTTCCGAGTAAATACCGGGCGGAATAAAAGTTGGCCGACTTTGCCGTTCCAACAAAAAGATGTTTTATCTTTCTTGCATATAGTTGGAAAAGCGGGTTTTATTTTAGGCGGGCCAGTGGCGGAGGGAAATTGTAGCGAAAGCGCCATATTTCAAGGTCCAAATTTAGTTTTTAAAATAATTTAAGTTGTCTCTTGCTTTTCTAGGAAGACCTTCCATGTGTTAAATACCAAGCCCTCCTACAACTTTTTTTTCGACTTCTCTTCCTGTATCAATTAATTCGTGTTGGGTTTTCGTAAAGTGAAGTTCAGAAGCATAAAAGTGTTTTAAAAATTGTTTATCATCTAGTGTTTTGTGCCATTTTTAAAAATGCCCAAAGTAAAATCGTCTTTAAAGGACAAGTGAAGGGAATGGACGAAAAACAAAGAACAGATTGATTTTGACAAATGACATACTCTAAGAAAATAGAAGGCGGGTGGGCGGGGCTAGTACTTGCCAAGACAAGATTGATTTTGGCAAACATCCTAATTTTTCTGGAAAAAATGTAGTAGTTTTTGAAGAAATCAGACCGAAATTAAGTTCTGGGGGTCGAAATCTGCAAAAAAACCTATTTAGGTAATTTTCGACAGTGGTTGAAAAAAGATCAAACTTTTCATAATGAGTAATGAGACATTGAAAAAATTGTCTATAAATCAAACTAAATTTACGAGATCTATAGGGGTACTGAAACCAAGAACATAGCATGTTTATGGTCCCGAGCTAAGATTTTAAAACTATTCGGTTCTAAAAGCAATTTTTTTAAAAGTCCTAAAAATTATCATATTTCATTGGGCAATTCTGGACAAATGGTAAAACTTTTGGAAGAAATGGAGCCGAAAGGACCGTCTGAGGGTGGAAATCTACAAAAAAATCTATTTGAAATGAGGCCGAAAGAAACTTCCGATGGTGGAACTATACAAAAAATCTCTTCAGACTATTTCCCTCAGAAATTTTCGTCGAATAAAATTGTGAGAAAAATCAAATTATGACAAATCACATGCGACTTGCCTAACTAAATTTTGTAATGATATTAATGAGCGATTTTGATTTTAAATTATGAGTGTTTACAATTTTATTTATTAAAAATTAACAGAAAATGAAATGAAAACTTGCCAATAATTTTTCCAATTTGATGAAAAATTATCGCCAAGTTTTCTCGGTGTCGGGATCTTACTAGTGAAAATTTTGAACTTTTCTCTACCAACATCGAAAATTACCAAAATTATTTTTTGTAGGTTTTGATTTCATTCATCAAAAATTGAATTTTTAACTGACTATTTCTAAAATCTTGCTTTAAAATCATAAATAAGTTATATTTCTGGAATCACTACGTCGAGATGTCTATCTCAGAATTTTTGTAGATTTTTAGACAACTTTTTGAAAAGCTCAATTTTCCAGTACTCCCATCGTGTAAATTTCGACCTTGGTTTGATCTTTTGAAAAATTGCCTAGAGACATTTTTTTGTAGATTTCTACCGTCAAAAGTTCCATTAGACCTCATTTCTTTGTCTTTGAGAACTCTCACCATTTTTCCAAAATTGCTCGATGGAATATGGCAATTTTTAGGACTTAAAAAAAATTACTTTCAAACCAAATATTCCAAGAATCCTGCTCTGGGAACACATTTGCACTGCATTTTTGAAATCAGGGTCTCGACATCTATATTCTTGATTTTTTGACAACTTTTTCAAAAACTTAATTTTCAAGATTATGAAAATTTTGACCTTTTTTTGGGCCACTCTTGGATATCCACCTTTAAAAGTTCTTTTCGGCCCTATTTCTTCGAAAACTCCTACCACTTTTCTACTTTTTTTTGTACCTTTTTAAAAGAAGTAATTTATAATACAATATTTTTAAAATCTAGCTCCGGGATAACAAATATGTACTTTGTATTTTTGATATCATGATTCGAGATCTAAATTTTTTTGTGAATTTTTAGACACTTTTTTCAAAAATTCAATTTTTCAGTATGAAAATTATGAAAATTACGACCGCATTCTAAAATTACCTAAAGACATTTTTGTAGATTTCCAGCTTTACAATTTCTTTTCGACTTCGTTTCTTCTAAAAGTTTTACCATTTTTCCAGAATTGCCTAATGAAATATGACGATTTTGACAAATTTTTGTTTTTAATTGTATTGAAAATCAAATATTTCCAGAATCCTACTCCGAATTACAGACCCGCTACATTTTTTAATCAGGACCTCGACATTTCTCCTTGAAAATTTGGACCTTTCTCGATCATTTTCGAAAATTACCTATGAAGACTTTTTTGTAGACTTTACTACTTCAGAAGTTTCTTTCGGCCTCATTTCTTAATGTAGTTTTTAGGATTCTTTTAAGAAATTAAATTTGAAACCGAATATTTCTAAAATCTACTCCGGGATCACAAACACGCTATATTTTTGGAGTCAGGACCTCTATTTTTAGACCACTTTTTCAAAAACACAATTTTTCAAAAGAATAATTATTCAACATGACAATTTCGACCACCATTGAAAATTACCTACAGATATTTTCTTATAGATTTCCATTTGTAAAAGTTCTTTTCGCCTTCATTTCTTTTTAGAAGCTGAAAAAAAAATTGAATTTAAAAGCGAATATTTTCAAAATCCTGCTTTGGAATTACAAACACACTATATTTTTGAATCAGGACTTCCAGATCTATATTTCAGAATTTTTTGAGCATTTTTAAACAACTTTTTCGAAAACTCAAATTTTCAACATTCGTCCTATTGAAATTTCGAGCTTTTTTATCACGTTCGAAAATTACCTCTAGAAATTTATTTTATAGATTTCCACCTTCAGAAACTCCTTTAGGCCTCCAGAATTTTCCAGAATTTTCGAGAATTGCCCAACGAAATTGTAATTTATTGTAAAACCTAATATCTCGAAAGTCTGCGTCATGTGATTTTGACAGATTTTTTGGAATCAGGACCCCGAGATCTATTTTGTACAGTAGACATTTTTCTGTAGATTTTCATCTATGAAAGATCCCTTCGGATTTATTTTTTCGAAAACTGCTACCATTTTTCTAGAATTGGCCAATGATATATGAGACTTTTTAGGAATTTATTAAAAAAATGAATTCAAAACTAAAATTTCCCAAAATCCTGCTCTGAAATCCCAAACGCGCTATATTTTTGATTAGGAACATAATAGGAATCTATACCCCAGATCTTTTATGGATTTTTAGACAATTTTTCCAAACGTTCAATTTTTCAAAATTCCTCCTTATGAAAATTTTGACCTTCGACTTTTTTCGATCTTTTGAAAAATTTCCTAAACAGACTTTTTTGTAGATTTCCACCTTCAAAAGTTCCATTGGAGCTCATTTCTTTGAGAACTCATATCACTTTTCCAGAATTGCCCAATGAAATATGACAATTTTTAGTGGTTTTTTAAAAAACGTAACTTATAACACAATATTTCTAAAATCTAGCTCCGGGATAACAAATACGTTATATTTTTGGTATCATAACTTCGAGACCCAAATTTTTTGTGAATTTTTATACACTTCTTTCAAAAATTCAATTTTTCAGTATGAAAATGATGAAAATTTCGAGCAAATTCTAAAATTTCCTACAGAGATTTTGTTCTAGATCCCCAGGTTTAGAAGTTCCTTTCAACTTCATTTCTTCTAAAAGTTTTACCATTTTTCTTTTCCCGAATTGCACAATGAAATATGACAATTTTAACGATTTTTTTCCAAAATCGAATTGAAACCCAAATATTTACAAAACCCTGCTTCAGAATCACAGACGCTACATTTTCTAACCAGGACCTCGATTTTCCAGAATTTTTTGTGGATTTTTAGACAACTTTTTCAAAAACACAATTTTTCAAAAGCAGAATTTTTGAATATTCCCCCCTCATGACAATTTCGACCTTTTTTCGACCACCACTGAAAATTAGCCACAGATATTTTCTTATAGATTTCCATTTGTAAAAGCTCATTTCACCTTCATTTCTTCGAAATCTGCGATCATTTTTCCAGACTTGCACAATGAATTATGGAAATTTTTAGGAATTGAAAAAAAAAGAATCTAAAAGCGAATATTTTCAAAATCCTGCTTTGGAATCACAACATTTCAGAATTTTGTGAGGATTTTTAGACAACTTTTTCATAGAAATTTCGACCTTTCTTTGATCACCTTCGGAAATTACCTCTACACACTTTTTTTGTAGAAAAGGTTTACCAATTTTTCAGAATTACGCCATGAAATAAATCTAATACATATTTAGAAATTTAAAAAACAAATGAATGTAATAGTTAATTTCTTTAAAATCTGCTTCGAAATCACAAATGCGCTAGATTTTTTGGATTTCTAGACAAGTTTTCCAAAAGCTGAATTTTTCAATATGGCAATTTTGACCTTTTTTCTAACACCTTCGAAAATTATTCAAAGACATTTTCTTGTAGATTTCCATCTTTAAAAGTTTGCGATAAAATTGGCGATAATTTTTCTCGGTCTCGGGATCTTACGATTGATAATTTTCGAAGATGGTCAAAAAAATTTCAAAATTATCATAAGGAAGAATTTTGAAAAATTGAACTTTTGAAAAAGTTATCTAAAAATCCATAAAGAGATCTAGGATACAGATCTCAGGTTCAAAAATATAACGCGCTTGTGATTCCGGAACAGGATTTTGGAAAATTTCGGTTTTGAATTCCATTTTTTTCAAAATTCGTATAAAGTCGCATATTTCATTGGGCAATTCTAAAAAAATCGTAGCAGCTTTCGAAGAAATGAATCCGAAAGGAACTTTCAGAGATGGAAATTTACAAAAAATATCTTTGGGTAATTTTTGACGGTGTTAGAAAAAACCTCGAAATGATGTTGAAAAATTCAGCTTTTGAAAATGTTACCGAAAAACCCATAATTAATTCTGAGATATGAATCTCGAAGTCCTGATTTCAAAAATATAGCATGTTTGTGATTCCGGAGCCAGATTTTAGAAATGTTGGGTTTTAAATTGGATTTTTCAAAAAACTCCTAAAAATTACAATATTTCATTGGCAATTCTGGGAACATGGTAAGACGTTTCAGTGAAATAAGGCCGAAAGGAACTTCCGAAGGTGGAAGTCTATAAAAAATCTCTTTCGATGGTTTTCGAACATGCTCAAAAAAATGTCAAAATTTTCATAAGAAATAATTCTGAAAATCTGAGCTTTTGAAAAAGTTGTTTAAAAATCCATAAAAAAATCAGGGATACAAATCTTAGATTCTAAAATAGCTCGTTTCTGATTCCGGAACAGGATTTAGGAAAATTTCGGTTTTGAATTCAATTTTTTTCAAAATCCCAAAAAAGTCGCATAATTTATTAGAGATTTCTGAAAAGTGGTAGCAGTTTTCGCAAAAACGAATCCAAAAGGGACTTTCAAATATTGAAACATACAAAAAAATTACTTTAGGTAATTTTCGACGGTGGTAGAAAAAATGTCGAAATTATCATGTTGAAAATTTGGGCTTTCGAAAATGTTCCCGAAAAACCCATAACAAATTCTGAGATATGGATCTCGAAGTCCTGATTCCAAAAATATAACATGTTTGTGATTCCAGAGCCAGATTTTAGAAATGTTGGGTTTTAAATTAGATTTTTTAAAAAAAGTTCTAAAAATTACCATAATTCATTGGGTAATTTTGACAACACGGTAAGACATTTCAATGAAATGGGGCTGTAAGGAACTTCGGAAGGTGGAAGTCTACAAAAAATCTCTTTAGAAGATTTGCGAAGTTGGTCAAAAAAAAAAGGCAAAATTTTCATAATGAAGAATTTTGAAAAATTGAGCTTTTGAAAAAGTTGCCTAAAAATCCATAAAAAGATCTGGGATACACATCTCGAGGTGCTGATTCAAAAATATAGCGAGTTTGTGATTCGAAACAGAATTTTGGAAATTTTTGGTTGGGTGGATTCGATTTTTTTCAAAATTCCTAAAAAGTCGCATATTTCATTGGGCAATTCTGGAAAAATGGTAGCAGTTTTCGAATAAGTATATGAATCCGGAAGGGACTTTCAGAGATTGAAATCTACACAAAAATTTCTTTAGATAATTTTCGTAGCTGGTAGACAAAATGTCGAAATTATCATGTTGGAAAATTGAGCCATTGAAAAAGTTGGCGAAAAATCGGTAGTATATTCTGGGATATGGATCTCGAAGTCCTGATTCCAAAAATATAGCATGTTTGTGATTCCAGAGAAAAATTTTAGGAATGTTGGGCTTTAAATGAAATTTTTCACAAAAGTTCTAAAAATTTCCATAAATACTTGGGCAATTCTGAGAACATGGTAAGACGTTTCAATGAAATGAGGCCGAAGGTGGAAGTCTTCAAAAGATCTCTTTCGATGATTTTCGAAGATGGTCAAAAAAATGTCACAATATTCATAAGCATTAATTTTGAAAAATGGAGCTTTTGAAAAAGTTGTCTAAAAATCCATGAAAAGATCTGGGATACAGGTCTAAGCTTCTAATTCAAAAATATGATGTTAGATTTAGCAATATATCAATTAATTTATCTGATGTAGTTGAAGCTTTGTCTAAACTTGATTCTAGTAAGGGACCTGGTCCTGATAATATACCACCGAAGTTTTTTAAAGAATGTGGTCCCTCAATTGCTACACCATTACATATTTTATTTAGCTTGTCTCTAAAGTCTGGTGAATTTCCCATGTTATGGAAGAAAGCACATGTAGTACCAGTACACAAATCTGGCAGTAAACACCATGTTGAAAATTATCGTCCAGTTTCGATTCTGTCTACACCAAGTAAATTATTTGAATCAATTGTGTACAATAAATGTTTTACCGTATATAAAAATATTATTACTCCATACCAACATGGATTTATTAACAAACGGTCTACTGTCACTAATTTACTTTGTTTTACGAATGAGTTAATTGAAGCCATGAGTGTTGGGTTTGAGGTTCATGCTATTTATGCCGATTTAAGCAAAGCGTTTGATAAAATTAATCACAGTATTTTAGTAAAGAAGTTAAACGCTTATGGTATTTGTGGCTCTCTCTTACGGTGGTTCAAAAGTTATCTCTGTGATAGATGCCAGCAAGTTAAACTGGGTCTAAGTTTGTCAAGTTTCCGACATGTACCTTCTGGTGTCCCCCAGGGGTCAATTTTAGGACCGTTTTTGTTCTCGTTGTTCATTAACGATATTGGTAATAACTTTGTCTGTGCTTTTAGCTTATTTGCTGATGACTTAAAAATATATAGGGTTATCAAGGGCCTTAATGATACAATGTTCCTGCAGAGTGATATAGTTTCATTGCTTCGATGGTGTGACGAAAATCTCATGATCATAAACAGTGAAAAATGTCATATCGTTAAATTTAGTAAAAAAATATCACCGTCATCTCCTGTTTATTTCATGCATAATAATAAACTAAAAGATTCAACTACCATTAAAGATCTCGGTGTCATTTTAGATTGCAAGTTAACATTTGCGGCTCATATAGATAATGTAATTGCAAGAGCTAACAGAGCACTTGGCTGTATCAAAAGATATGGGAGAGATTTTAAAAATTTACGAACACTAAATATTCTATACACAACGTATGTTAGGTCAATCTTAGAATATGCCTGTATCGTTTGGTCACCATTTTATAAGACACATATTGATAGAATTGAATCTGTCCAGAATAAATATATTACATTTATAATGCGCTCGCTTCCTTATGGTGTTAGAGGCTCACCTAAACTGTGTAAAATTTATGTAGGTTTAAATAACTTATGTGATCGTAGGGAATTTTTTAAAATTTGTTTCATGTTCAAGCTTCTTAATAACATATGTGATGCACCATCAATTCTTCATACGCTTAAATTTAATGTGCCCCAATATGCAGTTCGTAAAGTTCCTTTGTTTTATATTGAAACTTACGGTCAATATTATGCATTGTACTCGCCTCTCAATAGTATATTGTTAGCTTGTAATCTAGTTTCAGCCAACGTAGATTTTTTTAATGACACTTTCAATAATTTTAAGGCGACACTGCGCCGCATTTTGTATAATTAGTTACTAGTAGTTATTATGTATCTTTTTATGTATGTAAAGGCTAAAAATTTGCCGTCAATAAATCATTATTATTAATATAAAACGTTTGTAATTCCGGAACAAGATTTTTAAAAATTTGTGTTTTGAATTCAATCTTTGTCAACATTCCTAAAACGTCGCATATTTGATTAGGCAACTCTAGAAAAATGGTGGCAGTTTTTGAAGAAATGAAACCGAAAGGAAGTTTCAGAGATGAAAGTCTACAAAAACATGTCTTTATGTAATTTTTGATGGTGGTCGAAACAAGGTTGAAATTATCATGAGGGAGAATGTTGAAAAATTGTGCTTTTGAAAAAGTTGTCTAAAAATACACAAAAAATTCCGGGATATAGATCTCCGGGTTTTGACTCAAAAAATATAGCGGGTTTGTGATCCCGAAGCAGATTTTAGAAGTATTCGACTTTAATTTCGATTTCTTAACAAATTACTAAAAATTACAATGTTCCTTTCGACAGTTCCGAAAAAATGATAAGACTTTTCGAAGAAATGAGGCCAAAAGGAACTTCCGAACGTGGAAGTCTACAAAAAATCTCTTTAGACGATTTTGGAAGATGGTCAAAAAAAATGTCAAAATTTTCATAGGGAGGAATTTTGAAAAATTGAGCTTTTGAAAAAGTTGTCTAAAATCCATAAAAAGATCTGGGATATATACGTATCCAAGGTGCTGTTTCAGAAATATGACACGTTTGTGATTCCGGAGCAGGATTTTGAAAAATTTCGGTTTTGAATTCAATTTTTTTCAAAATTCCTAAAAATGTCGCAAATTTGATCAGGCAACTCTAGACAAATGGTAGCAGTTTTCGAAGAAATGAAGCCGAAGGAAGTTTCAGAGATGAAAGTCTACAAAAACATGTCTTTATGTAATTTTTGATGGTGGTCGAAACAAGGTTGAAATTATCATGAGGGAGAATGTTGAAAAATTGTGCTTTTGAAAAAGTTGTCTAAAAATACACAAAAAATTCCGGGATATAGATCTCGGGGTTTTGACTCAAAAAATATAGCGGGTTTGTGATCCCGAAGCAGATTTTAGAAGTATTCGACTTTAATTTCGATTTCTTAACAAATTACTAAAAATTACAATGTTCCTTTCGACAGTTCCGAAAAAATGATAAGACTTTTCGAAGAAATGAGGCCAAAAGGAACTTCCGAACGTGGAAGTCTACAAAAAATCTCTTTAGACGATTTTGGAAGATGGTCAAAAAAAATGTCAAAATTTTCATAGGGAGGAATTTTGAAAAATTGAGCTTTTGAAAAAGTTGTCTAAAATCCATAAAAAGATCTGGGATATATACGTATCCAAGGTGCTGTTTCAGAAATATGACACGTTTGTGATTCCGGAGCAGGATTTTGACAAATTTCGGTTTTAAATTCAATTTTTTTCAAAATTCCTAAAAATGTCGCATATTTGATCAGGCAACGCTAGACAAATGGTAGCAGTTTTCGAAGAAATGAAGCCGAAGGAAGTTTCAGAGATGAAAGTCTACAAAAACATGTCTTTATGTAATTTTTGATGGTGATCGAAACAAGGTTGAAATTATCATGTTGAAAGATTGTGCTTTTGAAAAAGTTGTCTAAAAGTACACAAAAAAATCCTGGATATAGATCTAGGGGTTCTGACTCCAAAAATATAGCGTGTTTGTGATCCCGAAGCAGATTTTAGAAGTATTCGATTTTAAATTCGATTTCTTAACAAATTACTAAAAATTATAATGTTCCTTTGGGCAATTTCGAAAAAATTATAAGACTTTTCGAAGAAATGAGACCGAAAGAGCTTCCGAACGTGGAAGTTTAGAAAAAATCTCTTTGAATAATTTTCGAAAATGGTCAAAACAAATGTCAACATTTTCATAAGAAGGAATTTTGAAAAATCGAGCTTTTAAAAAAGTTGTCTAAAAATCCATAAAAAGATCTGGGATACAGATCTCAGTTTCTAATTCAAAAATATAACACGTTTGTAATTCCGGAACAAGATTTTGGAAAATTTCGGTTTTGAATTCAATTTTTGTCAAAATTCCTAAAAACGTCGCTTATTTGATTAGGCAACTCTAGAAAAATGGTAGCAGTTTTCGAAGAAATGAAGCCAAAAGGAAGTTTCAGAGTTGAAAGTCTACAAATACATGTCTTTAGGTAATTTTTGATGGTGGTCGAAATTATCAAGAAAATCTAAAAAATTGTGCTTTTGGAAAAGTTGTCTAAAAATACACAAAAAAACTCAGGGATATAGATCTCGGGGTTCTGACTCCAAAAATATAGCGTGTTTTTGATCCAGGAGCAGAGTTTAGAAATATTCGGTTTTAAATTCGATTTCTTAAAAATTACTCAAAATTACATTATTTCATTTGCCAATTCTGTAAAAATGAAAACACTTTTCGAAGAAATGAGTCAGAAAGGAATTTCTGAAGTTGTTAATTTACAAAAAGGTCGCTTTGGGTAATTTTCGAAAATGATAGAAAAAGATCGAAATTTTCAAGGGGGAATCTTGAGTTTTTGAAAAAGTTATCTAAAAATCCACAAAAAATTGGAAAATCGAGGTCCTGATTAAAAGATGTAGCGCGTCTGTGATTCTGGAGCAGAATTTTGGAAATGTATGGTTTTCAATTCGATTTTGAGAAAAAGTCGTCAAAATCGTCATATTTCATTGGGCAATTCTGGGAAAATGGTAAAACATTTAGAAGAAAGGAACTTGTAAAGTTGGAAATCTACAAAAAAAATCTCTGTGGGTAATTTTAGAATGTGGTCGAAATGTTCATAATTTTCATACCCACTGAAAAATTGAATTTTTGAAAAAAGTGTCTCAAAATTCACAAAAAATTTTTATCTCGAAGTCATGATATCAAAAATACAACGTATTTGTTATCCTCGAGCTAGATTTAAGAAATATTGTGTTATAAATTACTTCTTTTAAAAAAAGTCCTAAAAATTGCCATATTTCAATGAGCAATTCTGAAAAAATGGTAGGAGTTCTCAAAGAAATGAGGTCCAATGGAACTTTTGCAGTTAAAAATCTATAAAAAGTCTCTCTAGGAAGTTTTTCAAACGATCGAAATTTACACGACGGCAGTATTGGAAAATTGAGCTTTTGAAAAAGTTGTCTATTAATTTATAAAAATTTTGTGATAGAGATCTCGACATAGTAATTCCAAAAATATAACTTATTTATGATTCCAAAGCAAGATTTTAGAAATATTCAGTTTGAAATTCAATTTTTTTTATTCATGTGGGCGATTTTGGAAAAATATAGCGTGTTTTTAATCCAGGAGCAGAGTTTAGAAATAGTCAAAAAAAAATCATAACTTTCATAGGAGGAATTTTGAAAAAGTGAGCTTTTGAAAAAGTTGTCTAAAAATCCATAAAAAGATCTGGGATACGGATCTCAGGTACTGATTCAGAAATATAGCACGTTTGTAATTCCGGAAGAGAATTTTGGAAAATTTCAGATTTGAATTAAAATTTTTGCAAAATTTCTGAAAAGTCACATATTTTATTGGGCAATTCTGGAAAAATGGTAGGAGTTTTCGAAGAAATGAATCCGAAAAGCACTCTCAGAGATGGACATTAAAAAAAAAATGTTTGTAGGTCATTTTCCAAGGTGGTAGCAAAAAGGCGAAATTATCATATTGAAAAATTGAGATTTTGGAAAGTGGGGTAAAAATTTACAAAAAATTGTGGATTATAGATCTCGAGGTTGTGATTACAAAAATATAGCGTGTTTGTGATTCCAGAGCAGGATTTTGAAAATATTCCGTTTTAAATGCAATTTTTACTGGGAAAATACTGGAAAAAAATTAATTTTGCCTTTTTTACTCAAAATCTGTTCTTTAGCTACAACCATGTTTAAAAAAATCAGACCCACGATTTTCACTAAAAATTGCCCGCTCCGCCACTGGCGCGACTGTGCTCATTACAATCTGGTTGCAGAGAGAATAAATTTTCCAGGCGTGTACGTATCAAAAAAGGAAATGAAGAATGGTGTTCATTAAGGTGCACATTGAACGAGAGTGGAAACTGATTTTTCATTTAGCATGGTGCTTTGAAAAGGAAAGAGTTCCGGGCGTGTGCTGGAAGCGAAACGTGAGAAAAACAAAGCTTACTTTTCCCGAATTACTCACGCATCGTAGAAAACGAGTGCGTGTATTCGAATTTTGGGCACTTTGTGGTTTTGCTTAAAATGTTTGGTCTAGTCAGATTCGTTTCTTGTTTTTGCTTTCAGCAAAAATCGCTGCTTTGGAAGGGAAATGTGGGAGGGTTTTAAATACAATAATATTCCCCAAAATTGAAAAACAGTCGAAAACACGACGCTGAAATATATGGCTGGAGTTTTTTATTCACTGAAATGCAGACGTAGACGGGTTAGTTAATTGGACTACTAATTTTAGCGTTTTCCTCATATATTCACCGACTTTCCTAATTAGATGCTTAAAATTTCCAAGTTGTTACCTGACATTCCACACTTCAGCAGATAATGCCATAATTGCACCTCCTGAAACGGCAATCAGACTGTTTTTCTTCAGCAAAAACAAGCAGCAATTAGTACCTCGTTAGCAGGAAATTACGACTTTTCCGAAATATATGTACGTATTAGCATAAACCAGTCATTAGTAAGGTGACAACTGTAGTTAAAGACATTTTACAAATTGGAATCGACAAGACTATCGAACATTAAAAAAAAACTTCGTTGATATCTGGTGGTCCTCAAAAACGCAATCAAAAAAATTAAAATACCTACAACCGACAGGAAAAGTTGTCATACAGAATATTTTTTAAAGAGTGGAATTTTCAGCTTCGATATTGATTTTGTTCGTCAAAATTTAATTTGCAAGTAAATCTTGCTTCGCCATCTTTTCAGCAATGATCCTTTTATTCGGCTAATTATCCCGCTTGCTAAAAAACCCATTCGCCATTTTCCAATTTAAACCGTCATAAGAACACACACCTTCCCCCTGACGTCTTATTCCTCGTACGCTCAAATACATTCATCAAAACCCCCAACAGGAACTCGACACAGCTACCTACAACGCAAACTTTCCCAACCCGGCGCTCCTAATAATTAATCGTCCCAATCGATCCCGTACAGTTTGCAGATCATCCAGAATTGCACAGCTTTCAGCTTATTACTGCATCCATAGTTCGTCCTATTGCAATACTTTCACGGTCGTGAGCCTCCAGAGGTTCGGATTTGACGGTGAGTGTACAGTCAGAGTATTGATCCTATGCCACCCCCACACTGCAACCCCTTGCAGGGATCTCAACCATCAAAGCTCTTTGTCTGCCGCTTCCTATGTGCATCAGTCTCGTCCTTCCTGCATTTACCTCCTGGTATCGTTGCTAATGTGATTTGTTCAGGTGCAATTTGTTATTCGGCAACCGATCATTGCTATGACGGAGCGTGCGGTGTCTACTAACTTAATTAGGTGGAGGCCGAGGACGTTTAACTTCGTCAGACTGTTAATGGGCACCTGATGCATCGCGATGCCGATTAAAAGAGATAAAAATAGCGAGGGGAATATTCACACAGTTATGGCGTTTAAGAGCTTTCGGCACTTTTGGATGAAAAGTTTTGACACTTGGAGGTCGTACAATTTTAACATTAAATTACAACAAATGCTGGAAGTGGAACCTAGTCGTTCGCCTTACTGCATTGGACAGATTTTCTGAAAAATCTGTATTCAGTATTGTTATTAATTTCGTTAATTTTATGTACTATATACATACAATTTAAGAATTTATTAAAACATATAAGCTATTAGCCCCTCAAACTTGCATTTGGTTGAAAAGGACATCCACATGTGGTGGAATATAATGAATTCCTTCTAAGAAAAAATTAAAATCTGTATAATTTAAAATTCTCAATAAACCAATTGCTTAATAATTTGTTCTAAGCACTCGTGGATCAATTCTGTAACTATGATACAATTTGGAGTCATTTGACACATTTTTTTTATGCTTATTTGCTTTGTTTTCAATTTTATGCATATTAAAACTTATATGCTTATTTAATGCTTTTTTCGACGAATATGAGTTTTAATGCATATTTTGTTCAAATGCCGGCCTTGTCGGGATGACAAATACTTGTTAGTTAGCCGTATCGTATCGTATGCATTTTACCTGGACTTGACCATTGAAGTACACTTACTCAAGACCCTTTCTGTGAATAGGTTCCGATCGTTTGGGTAATAAAATTTTATTATAGGATTGGAAAAATACTCCCTAGATTTTATGACTTTAAATCCTTACATCCATTGATAATGAATTAAAGCTTTTAACCAGATGTTCTTTTTCGGCAATTTGCGGCAAGACCGTTGAAGATTTTCTAGAAAAAAGGATTATTGTACCCAACTACCTACCTTAAAATTTTTCTAATGGAAACTTTTAAGTAAATGAACCGTTTATTTCACAACCATCAGTCTATCGCATCTGTCGTAGTACAGTGTTATACGTGGTTCTCCCTTGTTACATGTTGATTTCTTTTTGGTAATATTACTAATATTTTAAAAGAATGCCGAAAGTAAAATCGACGCCGGATGAGTGGATAAGGGATTTTCAAGAATTAAAATTAGAAAACAACAAAATATTCTGCAGAGCTTGTGTGAAAACTGTAAGCCCACTACTTTTTTTTTATCTATTTTCTTTTGTTAATCCTGTATATGTACGTTGTTTTAGATTCAAAGTGATAAAAAATATAACGTGACGCAACATGTCAGAACGACTCTTCATGTAGAAAGGAAGAAATTGTTTGAAGTTTCTAAAATTAAACAGCAGACCATACATGAATCTGTTGCATCTACTTCCACAAAAGATGAGCAGTTTCAGTTTAATTTCGATTTATGTAAAATGATGATCCAGTCCAATATACCTTTAAAAAAATTGGATTAAGGCCCTCTTCAAGAATTCCTTGAAAAACACTGCAATCGACATATTCCGGTTGAAAGTACTCTCCGAAAAAATTATGTAGGCCCAGTGTTTCAGCAAGTTTACAACGAAATTAAACATCGCATTGGAGATAATTATTTATGGTTCGTTGTCGATGAAACAACCGATACTTGTGGAAGATACGTGGCAAGTTTAATTGTTGGAATCTTAAATGAAAATTTCCCTAGTCGAGGATATGTAGTAAGTTTGAAAATGTTAGATAAAACAAATGGCAATACGATTACCAGATTTGTTTAATGACAGTCTTACGTCACTATTTTTGCCAAATGCCGTACCGGCGAATAAAATTTTATTGACGATCTCGGATGCAGCTCGTTATATGTTGAAAGCAGGGAATAATCTAAAAATATTGTACCCCAATTTAATTCACGCTACTTGCATTGCTCACGGTTTAAACAGAGTGGCTGAAGGAATACGTTTGCAGTTTCCTACTGTTAATAAATTAGTGGCAAATGGTAAAAAGATTTTTGTTAAGGCCCCACTAAGAGTGGAACATTTTAAGGAAAAATTTCCAAACATACCATTGCCCCCAAAGCCGATTATAACGAGGTGGGGAACATGGTTACAGGCCACATTTTATTATGACAAATATATCAATGAATTTGAGGAACTAGTTACGGAGTTTAGCGAAGATTCTTCTCAATCGATTAAAGATTGCATACATATTTTGGAAAACAAACATTTGCGACAAGATCTAGCTTTTCTAAAAAGCAATTATCAATTCGTATGTGAGGTAACAGAAAAGTTAGAAAAACCCAACACGTTGTTGGTAGATACCATAAACTTCGTGAAAGAATTTAAACAACAAGCAAACGCAGTAAGGGGTGATATTGGTACTAGAGTATCTCAAAAACTTAAATAAAAATGCAGGTTTCGGTGTTCTTTCCGACGTTGCTCGTGTTTTACAAAATTCAATTCAAATTTGCGCCAACAACGAGTGTGGATGTTGAACGCACATTCTCCAATTTTAAACACATTTTAAATGATCGGCGAAAAAATTTTACAGTGGACAACTTGGAACATATTACAATCATAAATTGTTTTAAATAAAACTGAAATGCGTGTGTAAAATATAAAGTCTGGGATTATTGTAATAATATTTTATCCAAAGTTCTAAGAAGTGTTCTTTGATTTGTAATATGATTATGTTTTAAATGCTTTTTTGCTTAAAATAAAACTTTTTTATTGAAAATGTTGTGCTTATTTAAGCGCTTATTCTTAATTTTTTTGTGCTTATAAATCCGCTCTCTATTTATAAATCTCGAGATTGTGTTGCTAAACTTTCCAATTACTAAATGGGCTATGTATCTTCCTAATCTGTCCGTCGTCTCATCGACGCTAATCCGTATATTATTATTGCCAACAGAATTTCTAATTTGTTTAATTACCTGTAAATTATAAAATTTATGTTAAAAAGTTTTTAAATAAAAATTCTAGTGCTCACCATATCGTATGATCTTTTTCAGTCAAAGTCGGCTCACTATATTCTACTAAGCGCACAGTCCTATCGGGCGTACCACAGGGATCCGTACTAGGTCCGATTCTTTTTGTTTTATACATATCAGACCTCTTAGCTTTGATAAAGTCTTCCCATTCTTTTTACGCTGATGATGGCAGGTTGTATGGAAATCCACTAGAGAATTCGCAGGCGATTCAAGATGATCTTCAAATCATACACAAATGGACTTGTGACTGGTTAATGCCGTTAAACAACAGCAAATGTTTTGTCCTCCGGTTGGGGAAAACTAATCCAAATACAAATTATATAATTGAAAACCATTCCTTGAAGACGGTTCGTGAAATAAACGACCTGGGTGTCTTAATTGACAAAGAACTCGTATTTTCTGAACATGTTGCACACGTTGTGAAAAGAGCTAATATTAAAACTTATCTATTCCAGAAAATTTTTACTAATCCAAACGGGGACCTAATGAAAAAACTCTTTGTCTCGTATGTTCGGCCCATTATCGAATATGCCAGTGTGATATGGTCACCATATCTTATTAAGGATAAACAGTTATTAGAAAAAGTTCAAAGACGCTACACCAAAACTGTGGTAAACTTAAAGAACAAGTCGTATGAAAACAGATTAACAGAATTAAAGCTTCCATCCTTAGAAAAACGTCGTATAGTAAATGATCTTGTCTGCACCTATAACATACTGTCAAATAAATTCAGTATTAATTTAAATAATATATTTGTTATGGCTAACACATCTCGACAACGTGGACATACATCGAAACTATTTCATGAGGAATATAAAACAAGGTGGCTTCAAAACTTTTTAACCAACAGGGTGTTCCATTTATGGAATAATTTAGATGAACAAATTGTTAACTCGAGAACTGTTAATTCATTTAAAAAAGGTTTAAATATGCATCTGAATGATGTGTTATAAAATATTGCGTTATCTACCATCCACCCGAACACTTCTTAACGAAGAAATAGTAGTAAACCGAAAATAGCTGCTATAATGTGTTCCCTCTGACGAGCATAATAGGTTACCTCTGCTCGGTAAAGATAATAATAATAATAATAATAATAATAATAATAATCTTTTGGTAAATGTTTTTTTCTCAGAGTGCTTTCTGAGCGTAAACACCTTCCTGTATATTTATGCATAAAATTTTTAAACTCAGGACAACTAACTTTATTCCATGGAATATTTGCTGCGGTAAATGCCCTACATAAATCGGCGCAAAATTGCGTAAAATCATTGTCGGAACTAATGTTTAATAAAGTCTGTTTACTGGATTTATTCTCGTTCTTTTTATGTGCATCGCCACTGCAGTGTTGCTCAAAGTGTGATTTTTTTTCGCACTTAAACTAGGAAACAAAAATGTGAACATAATTCAATATTTTAAATGTTTACTTACAACTTTTCCACACACTTTGTAGAATAACCCATTGTCTTTGGTTGAAGAAAGAAATTGAAAATTAGTGTCCAAATTATTCCCTAACCATAATTTGATTTTATCTTTCATGGATGATTTTACCTTAGGCATTTTGAGGATTCTTTACTGTATGCACAAAAATCAAAACCGGCCCCAGCACACTCACTAACACGCAAAGACACTCAGTATCCCTAACAATAAACTTCTAAAATAAAATGCTTTTTCAGAGATTCACCTCCTTCCGGCTATAATCTAAATGAAATGCAGGCCAGCGTTGTCAGTTGGCGACGCCAACCCGTACCATTAAACTCAAGGGCGTTGTTTACAACCCATTTTTAAACAATCTGAGTTACTGCTGGTGGGCACTGTCGGAACAGGACCCGATTCCAGCTGAATACCGCGACTAGACGCACGGTTTCCATGGCAACGGTGTAAACAAAACGTCTGAATCAGCTTTGATTTGGTCTCCGTCTCCGCTTTTATCAGCACTTCATCAGCAATAACACATCATATATCCAAGACACAACATGTTTAGACGTACGTGAATGTAAGTTTTGATACATTTTATACAAGCGGAGCGAGATAAAAAAATATAGTTTTGATAATTATGACACAAATTTCTGGATAATTTCTGAAATATTGAAAATTACTATTTTGCTATGCACCAGCCGCCCCCGCTCATGAAGGGAGCGGATGTTCCACAGTTATCAATTAAGGATTCAAGGTTCTTTTAAAGTCATTGCAAATTCTCACTCCTACCATTAGATTTCACAAAAAAAGGACGATTGGTGTCGCTCATTCTGCATTATCAACTTTACTTAAAACTACTTGTTCTAATATTTCGAGTTCTTTTTCAGTTTTTAATTTTAATGCAAATGGCCTTTTTCTACCTCTGATAAACCTCCAAACTTATCTTCTTTTGGGATTTCTCGTAACTGTTTCGTAAAGGTCGTTCTATGGAATATCCAGGATGCTTCATTCCATAAATTCGATTTATTTTTTGACTCATTTAGTTTCCTGGGGATTTTTTCGAATAACAATCAGTTTTGAGTAGTATTAATTTATTATTTGCCTTACAGGCTTAATAATATTCCCAGTAGGGGTACAAATTAGCTTAATCTACCTCAGATAAATCCATAACAATAAAATATAAATAAAATAAAATACAATAAAAATTCGAGTGTTATATAATAAATATTCTATTCTTTCTGCTTGTCCACCCCTTGCCATAGTTCCCTTGTCTTCCATACTTCTTTCATCCAGTCCAGTCCTCTTCCATCCTCATTTAGCACTTCTTCCCTACTTTCCTCCGATTCTCTCAATCCTTCACATCCTTCCAGCATATGCTCTATTGTTTCTCCCTCTCTCCAACATATCCTACACCTTCTGTCAGTTTCATCCATCCAGAAATTATTCTCTTTCTCTTCATTTCCACACCTAAATCTCGCCATCATTCTTTTCTCCTTTATACTCTCTCTCTCTGTGTACTTTGGTACTTCATCCTTTACTATTTTTCTATAGGCACAATCACTTTTGAGTGATAGGTGATTTCAGTACTGCTAATTATTATGCAAGCAGCAATAGTGAAAGTTTTTGTGAGACATTAAATATTTTTCAAATATTCCATGGTTTCTCCCAATGCAATTCAATTATTATTAATTGTAACAATCATCTTCTGGACTTAGTTTTTTCCAATCTTAATTATTGTTCGGTTGATAAAGCCTTCTCTTCATTAGTTGATGAAGATCTACATCATCCTTTTCTGTCTATAAATTTGAGCAAAATCTCTTTTCACTTCTCACTAGGTTTTCAAATAAACAAATTGAACAATAACTTCAACTTTAAAAAAGCCAATTTTCATAAACTTTACCAACAACTTTTGGCTATTGATTGGGGCTTTATAAATAATATTGATAATGTGGAAGAAACATTTTTTAAATTTTATGATACTCTGTACAATTTATTTGACTCAACTGTGCCCAAATATTTTCCAAAAATCTCCACCGCCAATATTACCCTCCTTGGTTTACTAGTGACGTCATTCATTCTATTGGATTAAAAATGTATACTTTTAAAAAATACAAAAAGAGTGGATATTCACAGTCTTTAGGACTTATTTAAACGTTTTCGTTCCAAGCCTAAAGTACTTATTAATATTGCTTACAAAAAATGCCTATTCCACTTAGAACAATCCATCTATCAAAAGCTCTGGAGCTGTATTCAAAACAAAAAAGGAACATCTAGAATTCCAGGCCTTATGATTTATGAAGGTAATAAGTTATCTGATCCATCTGAAATTGTTGAAGCTTTTGCAGACTTCTTCGATAGTGTGTTTATTGGAGCACTCTCAACTCATTATTAACATTAATAATTCTAATATTTCTATTCCACCCTACGAAATTACTGTTGAAGATGTTCTGAATTCTTTCACAATGGGTATTGACGCATGTCAAAAATTGTCAAAATTTTCAAAACTCTGTGTTTAAAATGTTCGCAGTTAATTTTAGCTCTCCTGGTGTTTTATTTTCGGATAAATTTAAAGGAATCTGATGTTTTGTTGTTGGATGAGCTTGAAAAAAATCTTTTGAGCTTTTAGTGTTTTTTTTTAATTCGGGAGACTCTTTGTGTATTATTTGGGAGCCCATGGAGATTTTTTTTGTAAATTATTTAAAACAATTTTGGAGACTTCGGTGTTCTGTTTTTGGAAAATTTTGACCTGAACTATTTTTGAGTTAATTTTGAGACTCCGTTTTTTTTTGAAAAATTTAAAACAATCTTGAGGTTCTAGGTATTCCTGTTTGGAAAGAATTTCACAGTGCTTTGGAGCCTCTAGTATGTTTTCTTATGATAATTTAACTAAATTTCTTAGAGGATGCGTCATTTGCTAAAATTAGTCTTATCTTAGCAGAGAGATCCAAAAAGAAATTGGTCAAAGTTGGCCATGCACGAAAAGCTGTTTGTCTTAAAATAATTTTTTATTAAACGTCACCTTGACAAAAGTAATTTGCAATGTTATCAAACGAAATTAAAGCTTTTTTGTCAGAATCGTACTTCAGAAATGGGACAAAATTGGAAAACGGTAGGCTTTATTTGTCGACTAAGTAATGATTTTATGAATATTCGTACTTTAATTAAGTATTTACTCTGCGTATGTTCTTTCACATCTTAAATTTTCTGTTCTCATTTGGAATCCATATAAAATAGGTGATATCAATAGAGTAGAAAGAATTCAGAAGTTTATTAAATTTATTTCTTTCAAATTTAATATTGTTTATAGTGGTCAATATTGTAACCCACTTTTACAATATCTTGGCTTGTTAGTTTTAGCAAAACGACGGTTGTTTCTTATTCAAAGTATTATCTTTTTATGTGAACTGTTCTAATGTATTGAATCTATTTTGCATTTTGTTGAAATACAGAAAAATTTTAATTGAAAACTAGAAAAAATGCAAGTCGAAAAATCAAAGAAACAAAAAACAAACAAAAAACTGAAACATCTAGAAGACGATAATCGAAAAGTTGAAGAAATAAGGAATAAACGAATAAAAACCTAAAAACTGAAAAATTTAAATGTAAAAACTCGACAAATTGGAGAAACAAAAAACTGAAGAAACGAAAAATTAAAAAAATTTAACTTTAAAACTCGAAAAATCGAAAATCAGAAAAATTTTAATTGGAAACTTGAAAAAATGCGAATCGAAAAACAACAAACAAAAAATTGAAAATAAAATGAAAAATCGAGAAAATGCTAAACGGAAAACTCAAGAAATACGAAATAAAAGACCGAAAAACGTAAAAAAATTTTGACGTGAAATCGCGACACATTGAAGAAACAAAAAACTGATAAAGGAGAAATTAAAAAATTTCAAAATTGAAAAATCGAGAAACTGCAAATCGAAAAACTGAAGAAACAAAAAATATAAGATCCGAAAATCTAAAATTCGAAAAATTTAAACGTGAAAACTCGAGAAATTGAAAAAGTTGACTAAAAATCCTTAAAAAAATCTGTGGAGAGCTGATTCAAAAAACATAACCTGTTAATGGTACCGGACAAAGATTTTTGGTAAAATTCGATTTGGAAATTAGAGTTTTTAATTGTCGCAAAAATTATCATTTTTCATTTATTCGATTCGGGAAAAATTGGTTGGTTGGAATTTTCAAAGGAATGAAACTGTAAACTACTTCGATAAGTCAAAATATAGAAGAAAATAACTTCAGGTAATTTTTGAATGGTGCTCGAAAAACGGCAGAAAAAATCATATGCAGGTGTTTGAAGTATTATGATTTTTGAAAACTAGACTGTAATTCCTCAAAAAATTCTGGCAGTTATCGGAAAAACATAACGTATTATTGATTTCGGACCAGCATTTTCGAAAAATTGGGTTTGTTAATAACATTTTTTGTAAATCTTAAAATTTATCATTTTTGATTTTTGTAGATTCTGGAAAAAACATTGGAATTTTGGGAGAAATTAGGTCGAAAACAACTTCTACAAGTCCAAATATAGAAGAAAATGATTTTAGGTATAATAATTTTTGAATGATCCTCGAAAAATGGTAGAAGAATCCACATAGGAGGGTATTTAAAAATTGAGATTGTTGAAAGATTAACCAAAAATTTTCAAAGAATTCTCGACGAGCAATAAACAATGTGTTAATAGTTCCGGACCAAAATTTTCAAAAAATTCAGATTAACCTTTTTTTAATTTTTCGAAAATTGTTATTTTTTATGTAATCGATTTTGAAAAAAAAAGGAATGAAGCAAAAAATGATTTCTACAAGTCAAGATTTGCAAGAAAACAACTTTTGGTTATTTTCGAAAGTTGTTCAAAAACCGTCAACCGGTATGGAGGTGTATTGAAATATTGAGATTTTTGAAAAGTTGATGAAAAATCCTCACAAAATTCTGAAAACTGATGCGAGAAACATAACGTGTTAATGATTTCGTACCACGATTTTCGAAAAATTCGGTTTGTCAATAACATTTTTTGTAAACCTCAAAATTTATCATTTTTGATTTTTGGAGATTCTGGGAAAAACGTTGGAATTTTAGGAGAAATTAGGTCGAAAACAACTTCTATAAAATCAAAATATAGAAGATGATTTTAGGTATAATAATTATTGAATGATCCTCGAAAAATGGTAGAAGAATTCATATAGGAGGGTATTTAAAAATTGAGATTTTTGAAAGATTAACCAAAAATTTTCAAAGAATTCTCGACGAGCAATAAACAAAGTGTTAATGGTTTCGGAGCAAAATTTTCAAAAAATTCAGATTGAGCTTTTTTTTAATTTTTCGAAAATTGTCATTTTTTATGTAACCAATTTTGAAAAAAAATCGAAGGAATGAAGCAAAAAATGACTGCTACAAGTCAATATTTGCAAGAAAACAACTTTCGGTAGTTTTCGAATGTTGCTCAAAAACCGTCAATTCGTATGGAGGTGTATTGAAATATTGAGATTTTTGAAAAGTTGATGAAAAATCCTCACAAAATTCTGGAAGCTGATGCGAGAAACATAACGTGTTAATGATTTCGTACCACGATTTTCGAAAAATTCGGTTTGTCAATAACATTTTTTGTAAACCTCAAAATTTATCATTTTTGATTTTTGTAGATTCTGGAAAAAACATTGTAATTTTAGTAGAAATTAAGTCGAAAACAACTTCTACAAGTCAAAATATAGAAGATGATTTCAGGAATAATAATTTTCGAATGATCTTTGAAAAACGGTAGAAGAATTCATATAGGAGGGTATTGAAAAATTAAGATTTTTGAAAGATTGACCAAAAATTTTCAAACAATTTTCAACAAGCTGATTCGAAAAACAAATTGTCTTAATGGTTCCGGACCAAAGTTTTCAAAAAATTCGGATTGACAATGTTTTTTTTCATTTGTCAAAAATTGACATTTTTTATTTAATCGATTTTGAAAAAAAATCGATGAAATGAAGCAAAAAATGACTTCTCCAACTTCTTTTTTTTTGATGTTCTTTTTTTGTCATATTTCATTTTGTTTTACATTTCGAATTTAATTTAACTTTGTAAATGGCTACTGTCGTAAATAAAGTATTATTATTATTATCTTAACAGGTACTAGTCCCGCCCACCCACCCTCTTTTTTCTTAGAAGGGATCTCATTTGCCAACACCGCTTTTACTTTAGCAAGTACTAGCCCCGCCCACCCACCCTCTCTTTTCTTAGAAGGTATGTCATTGCCAAAATCTGTTTTATCTCAGCAAGTACCGCTCCTAGATGCTCAAGGCAGGAATTTTGAATATCTTCTCTAGTGTTTAGTTGGTTATGCTTTAATGGATTTTTCGTTTGTTGGTTTTGTTTTTGTTTATAATTTTTATTTATTAAGACCCACCACTGACCCGGAAATGACCGGCATTCAGGCAAGACTTCTATCATTACGGGTACTAAGACCAAGTAATGATATGCATTGATTAGATTAACAGAACAACTTTCGAGATTCTAGAATTACAGCATACAAATTAGTCTGCTATTATTCTCTAATCTCACCCCATCCCCAAAAGTCTAGCGTAACTACCGACCATTTATCCGCGCATCACTTGAAAATTGACCTACACTACTCTGACCTACTGGTGCTAACCTAATCTGACTAACATGATCAGACTGTTCAAGAAACTTACGAACAATATGACATGTTCCTAACAAAACAGCTTTTTGAATTTTGATAATTATTGAATCATTCAAATGCAAAGACTTTAAATTCTCAACTAAGCTATTTGGAACTACACCTACATTAGAGATAACTAGAGGTACAATTGAAATTTTTTTAAGATTCAACATGGATTTCATTTCTATCGATAACTGTAGATATTTTGAAATCTTGGTGTGGTATGTTTGAATAATGTTGTTTGTGTTGGGAACAGCAATGTCAATGAGAATGGCTTCGTTCGTGTGTTTCTTGATAAGTATGATGTCTGGTCTGTTAGCTGTAATGTTTAAGTCTGTAAGTATTGTGCGATCCCAGTATAATTTGTATTTGTTATTTTCAAGGAACGGAGATGGAATGTAAGTGTAATACGGTGTCGTATCTTCGATTAAGTTCATTTATAAATGTCTTATTATTTTTTTTTGGTTTATTTATTAATGAAAAATAATAACTTGCTTTATCAATAATAATGTACAACGATTAATGACTATTGGTTTATATGGTTATAGTCGTAAAAAAGATAAAAGGTGGATTTCAGTTACTATCGTAAGTGTGTGCAGTGTTGCCAATTTTACTTTTTATAAAATCACGTTTTTTTTGTAATTTACATCATAAAGAATGTTTTTATTATTTTTTCTGGACTCCCAAGCCCCCGTACATAAAGTACTGAATAGTTAATCCGCCATTTTCAGACACCCGGTATAATGCAGTAAATATGCTGACTTTTTGGTAACATCAGCTACGAAAATTTTAAAAGCATTTTCCAACCGTAGCCACCATTTTCTGAAGTTCTTTGTAATGTTGAATATTTCACTGTTGATTATTGTTTGCAGTGTATGTTTTCTTCTAACGTTTGTAGTAGATATAGAAGATCCTACACTTTGTCTTCTACGAACCTTGTAATCCGTCAATTTGTTGTAGTAGTTTTCCTCGTCAATTTTTCCTTGGTTAAGGCAAATCTTAAAGTATTTAGACGCCTTATTGAAAACAGAATTTCTAATTAAGATTTCTTTTTTCTTGATGTTCTTTTTTGTCATATTTCATTTTGTTTTATATTTCGAATTTAATTTAACTTTGTAAATGGCTACTGTCGTAAATAAAGTATTATTATTACGATTATTATTATTATTATCATCGTAGCAGGTACTAGCCCCGCCCACCCACCCTCTCTTTTCTTAGAGGGTATCTCATTTGCCAAAATCAGTCTTATCTTAGCAGGTAGTAGCCCCGCCCACCCACCCTCCTTCTTCTTAGAAGGTATGTCATTGCCAAAATCAGTTTTATCTCAGCAAGTACAGCTCCTAGATGCTCAAGGCAGGAATTTTGAACATCTTCTCTAGTGTTTAGTTGGTTATGCTTTAATGGATTTTTCGTTTGTGGGTTTTGTTTTTGTTTATAATCTATAAATGTCTTATTATTTTTTGTTTGGTTTATTTATTAATGAAAAATAATAACTTGCTTTATTAATAATAATGCACAACGATTAATGACTATTGGTTTATATGGTTATTGTCCTAAAAAAGATAAAAGGTGGATTTCAGTTACTATCGTAAGTGTGTGCAGTGTTGCCAATTTTACTTTTTATAAAATTACTTTTTTTTTTGTAACCTACATCATAAAGAATCTTTTTATTATTTTTTCTGGACTCCTGAAACCCCCGTACATAACGTACTAAAGAGTAAATCCGCCATTTTCCAGACACCCGGTATAATGCAGTAAATATGCTGACTTTTTTGTAACATCAGCTACGAAAATTTTAAAAGCATTTTCCAACCGTGGCCACCATTTCCTGAAGTTCTTTGTAATGTTGAACATTTCACTGTTGATTATTGTCTGCACTGTATGTTTTCTACTAACGTTTGTAGCAGATGTAGAAAATCCTACACTTTGCCTTCTACGAACCTTGTTCTAATCCGTCAATTTGTTGTAGTAGTTTTCCTTGTGAATTTTTCCGTGATTAAGGTAAATCTTAAAGTATTTAGACGCCTTATTGAAAGCAGAATTTCTAATTAAGATTTCTTTTTTCTTGATGTTCTTTTTTGTCATATTTCATTTTGTTTTATATTTCGAATTTAATTTAACTTTGTAAATGGCTACTGTCGTAAATAAAGTATTATTATTATTATTATTATTATTATTATTATCGCAGCAGGTACTAGCCCCGCCCACCCACCTTCTCTTTTCTTAGAGGGTATCTCATTTGCCAAAATCAGTTTTATTTTAGAGTGTCTCATTTGCCAAAATCAGTCTTATCTTAGCAGGTACTAGCCCCGCCCACCCACCCTCTTTTTTCTTAGAAGGGATCTCATTTGCCAACACCGCTTTTACTTTAGCAAGTACTAGCCTCGCCCACCCACCCTCTCTATATAGTGCAATAAAACTTAAAATCTTATGGAATAACAATAAACCGCGAAAAATTGATAAGTCTAAACATGCAGTCAAATCAAATGTCAATTATCTGTCAACCCGACTGCATTTAAGATATTTGTGATGAAACCATCCATGCTCTAAAGCATATTCGGTTGCCTATTTAGCCTCTGAAAATAATCCACCAGCAAGGTTATTGGAGTTACAAAGAAAGCTAGAACAGTCGTCTGCCATTACAGCTCCCAGACAAGCAGATAAAAGCAAATAACGCCACCCCTAACGACAAAAGGAAATATGGCCTGAACTGAAGTAAGCAAAATAATAGGAAAGGCGACAGAAAAAGCTAAACCGCTTTACCCACAATTTATACGCCTCATAATTTATAGCCATCACCCTCCCAACAGGTGAAACACTTGTAGGTCCAATTCACTGGCACCAGCCACAAATGAATCAAAATAATGACCGAAAATAAACCAATAAATTAAGCGAACTCGTACACGACAAAATTCCATATATTTCTTTATATCCAGATTTCGTGGTGGCACATTTTCACGTGAAAAAAATTGGTCTAAAGAGTTTAGACAGTATTTCCCTCGCTGTCGGAAACTTGACGACTGCATGCCTATTGTGTTTTTTTTCTCATTACATTTTTGTAGTGGGAATTTAAAAAAAAATTGCGATGACGTCATTAACATTTTTGCAAGGACACGTATATCAGTTGGGATAGATGTAGTGTAATACTAAGAATAAAATTATTAATTCTCAAATTTTCGGGAAAATGAATTGGATCGTTTTGAATATTGATTTGTAATAATCAATAAAATAACGAAACAATTTAGTCACGTATACGTATCAGAGGCAACTGAAAATCGTGTATGTATAAACATTCTTAATTTAAGATGACAGGCGTAACAGCATACGTGAGAGTCAAACAGAGAAACTGTAAACAAAACGACCATCGGTTTTATTGCTTCGACTTCCGCTTATTATATAAAACATTGGGTTTTATTTTAATTCTTGACGGTGAAATTCACAATTGGTTGATTATAAACATGTCTATTTCACATTCGCGGAACCAAGTGAGCGCATAAAACAAATGCAGGTCTGTAATGTTAAAGTCGATGTAAATAAGCGTGTTACCCTTATGTTTCAACCGAGTTTTTCCTTTAACAAATTTTGTGTCTACCAAATTGGGTTGGTTGGGGTGTAATACTAATAAGTGTTGCCTTTAATTTAATCAATAAAATAAATTGACTTCATTAATTTTTTTGAACCACCTCTTAAGAAAATCTAAAAAATATGAATGGAATGATAAATCACAAGTACAAACTCGTCATATTTTTTGCATTTTAGATAGGATTTATTCAGCAAAATTTAAGGGTGACGTCATCAATTTTTTTAGGAGGGATGAACAAATACATTTTGAACAAAAGTTTACCATGCTTATAATAACTTTAAAATATTCCCAAGATTTCAAAGCATTCGGTTTTGTAATTCCTGATTAAATCGATAAAATAAATTCACGCCTTCATTAATTTTTTTGAGTCACCCTGCATATGCAAATCCAAAAATATGAATGGAATGATAAATCACAAGTACAGACTCATCATATTTTGTACATTTTAGATACGATTTATTCGGCAAACTTTTGAGCTGACGTCATCAGTTTTTTGTAGAAGATAACCAAATATATTTTGACTAAAAATTTATTATGCTCTTTACAACCTTAAAACATCTGCAAGATTTCGAAGCATTCGGTTTTGTAGTTCCTGATTAAATCAATAAAATAAATTTACGCATTCATTAATTTTTTTGAGTCACCCTGTATATGCAAATCGAAAAAATTTGAATGGAATGATAAATCACAAGAAGAGACTCACCATATTTTGTACATTTTAGATAGGATTTATTCAGCAAAATTTTGTGGTGACATCATAATTTTTTTAGGGGGGACGACCAAATACGTTTTGATCAAAAATTTACCATGCTTATGATAATTTTAAAATATCTTCAAGATTTCGAAGCATTCGGTTTTGTAGTTCCTGAGTAAATCAGTAAAATAAATTTACGCTTTCATTTATTTTCTTGAATCACCCTGTATATGCAAATCCAAAAAATATGAATGGATTGATAGATCACAAGTACAGACTGATCATATTTTGTACATTTTAGATATGATTTATTCGGCAAATTTTCGAGCTGACGTCATCAAGTTTTTGGAGGGGATAAGCAAATATATTTTGACCAAACATTTATTATGCTCTTTATAACCTTAAAACATCTGCAAGATGTCAGAGCATTCCGTTTTGTAGTTCCTGATTAAATCAATAAAATATATTTACGCATTCATTAATTTTTTTGAGTCACTCTGTATATGCAAATCCAAAAAATATGAATGGAGTGATAAATGACAAGTACAGGCTCATCATATTTTGTACATTTTAGATATGATTTATTCGGCAAACTTTCGAGCTGACGTCATCAAGTTTTTGGAGGGGATAAGCAAATATATTTTGATTAGACATTTATTATGCTCTTTATGACCTTAAAACATCTGCAAGATTTCAGAGCATTCGGTTTTGTAGTTCCTGATTAAATCAATAAAATATATTTACGCATTCATTAATTTTTTTGAGTCACCCTGTATATGCAAATCCAAAAAATATGAATGGAGTGATAGATCACAAGTACAGACTCATCATATTTTGTACATTTTAGATATGATTCATTCCACAAACTTTTGAGCTGACGTCATCAAGTTTTTGGAGGGGATAAGCAAATATTTTTTGACTAAATATTTATGATGCTCTTTATAGCCTTAAAACATCTGCAACATTTCAAAGCATTCTGGTTAGCAGATTAAAAATTAAATTTCAAAATGTTGTTTTATAATTTTGATTTTTTTTCCAAAAATCTGGACGTTTCGGGTGAAAAGTCGATTCAGAGTTGTAAACTACATGTGTAGGACTATGTTATTTTATACAATTGAAAACCCATTTACTATGTACAATTTTGAAGTGACGTCATCGCATTAGTGGTGGGGATGATTAGACAAATTTTGGTTAGCGTTTTACCATCTACATGATATTCTTAATATAAGTACAAAATTTCACAACAATCGGTCGAGTACTTTCGGAGATTATCTGTCTAATAAAAATCCGGGAGGGCAGACGGACAGACGGACGGACAGACGGACGGACAGACGGACGGACAGACGGACGGACAGACGGACGGACAGACGGACGGACAGACGGACAGACGGACAGACGGACAGACGGAGAGACAGACGGAAATGGGAGACCTATTTCTTCGTCTTCTAGGGGTCATGAAAGATCGAGAAAACGTAAAAGCAGAGAGTCGGCCGACGGACTCGATTACAATACTTCCTTTGCTTACGCTCGGGAAGTAAAAAAATCCTCGATTATATTAAATTTTACTAAAGTCACTAATCATCCCTTCGTAGATACCTCCCGTCAACGCCATATGTGTCGCCACGTTCCACCGGATTATTGAACCATCACGTCCGCCCAAATCATGGCGAAGTCCCCCAGAACCATCTCGACTCCGCTTTAAAAACGCAGCGTAATTACCCGTAACACGGTCCAAAACAAATATTTGTAAAGTTTCACAAGCTCTCCGAGCCGTTCCGTGTCGAAAATATTTGCCGAACCAGCACGCGGTTAAAACCAAATAAATTTGGCCTGCAGCCAGCCAGTCACTCCTACTTAAATCCATAACTTAAAATTAAACTCGAGGATGTCATAATAGCACGTAGGAAGAAAAATTCGTGATGTGTGAATCGTCCCGGACTGTACAGCATAAAACGAAATTTAACTTTGTCGGCGCAAACTTCATGATTTACTAGTTTAGTCTAGATATTTCATATGATGTGACGTTTCGGCCATTCAAATTTCATGAGCTAAAAATAGCCGGAGTTGTAAGAGTGCCGCAAGCGCGAAGTCAACACCCTGAGGAATCCGTAAATACGTACGTTTTGTCCCTTGTAAACAGATTAGAGGATTATGTGCTTCTGGAGAGGACGGCCGCTGAAAAAGGGACTAGGGGGTTTTTGTACTTGTGACAGGAGGGAGATTTTTTTAAAGGACCTTGTGTGATCCTGCGGACAAAACACGAATCTGTGAATCCTGAAACCCGAGACGGTTTTCATAATTTTTTTACACATTTTCTAGAGTATCCTACAAATATCTAAAACGTGGTAGAAACATTGCTCAGGTGCAAGTTATACGCACGCATATCTACCTGGAATAGCACAACATATCATGCAAACTAAAAATTTAATTAAAATTTTATGACTTTAGAAATGCCTCTTTTAATTAAGAACATTACAACCACTGGTAATTGCTAGTGCTATCGTTGTGGACTGCCACTCTAATCATGAATTATTAATTGTTATTGGACATTTGTACGTCTGCCGTATGGCGTGCATCCTATTCAATATATTACCATTCTATGATACTTACAGATGCTCTAAATTGTTATTACTGCAAATCAAATAGCTAGTTTTAATTAGTCAGCTCTTTAACCGGGCAATAAATATCAATACGCGGAGCAGGAATAACATTACCTTCATATTGTTGATTAGTTGCAGGAAAAATAAATAAATATATAGTAGGAACAGGTAATAATAATAAAGATTAGCGTGAAACTTCAAAAGTATAATGGCTGTCCAAACTAATGAACAAATTACAGCTGAATTAAACCCGTGTTTACACGTCTCTGTTCTATCGAGCTTTAACACTCGTCACTTCTGTCTAACAGATGGCCAGTCTTAATATTTGTAATAATGGTGGTTGAAAGTGACCATAAAAAGCTTCAAAATACGTAACAACAGTCCGACTAGTCGTTATAAAGCCACATCATCTTGGACATAGTTTATAAGTTTTAAATCAAATGTAATAAAGTGCCAATTATACATCGGTACACTGCCGAGCAAGCCTGGGAAATAATGCATCCGACAGAAACTCGAACCGGTGGCACGTGTGTGTTACAAATATCGTGCAGATGGTAAAATGGTGACTAAATTTTGTCTAATCAAGACTACAAGCTCGACTTGCAAAATCTACAAATGTGTAATTGTACCTTAAAAACTATACCTTCAATTTACTCGAACGAGGAAGAGAAAGTTAAGATTAATTTAATTGTTTTTATGGTTATTGCTTTAGACGTCTCGTAAATTTACTATAAATGGAAGTTTTACCTGTTTCCTGTACATTTGTAAACTCTAATTGTTATTTCATTGAGATTAAGGAAAAATAACCATAAAAGTGCTCGAGAAATTATAAACAATTTATATAATATATAATAATCGACAAAATTTCTGGGATTTCCCGGACACAGATTTTCGAAATATTCGGCTAAAACTCGTTTTTTTTTAATATCGCAAAAATGTCCATAGATGTTTTATTTTGGCGAGTTTGGAAACACTTTGCAGGAATTTTGAAAAATATGAAACCGGCAAAAACTTGTGTAGGTCGAAATCAACAAAAGAATTTTTTTTGGGAATGTTTAAAGGGACTCGGGAAATGATCAAAAATTATATAGTTAATTCCAAAAAATTGAGCCTTTTACCAAATTGTCTAAAAGTCTACAAAAAATTCTGGAATGTAAATTTCGACGAGTTGTATCAAAAAACATAAAATGTTAGTGAAAGTTTCGAAATATTCGGAATCATACTTGGATTTTTTGAAATATCCAAAATATCGAAATATTTCATTTTGGTGATTTTGGAAAAATGGTAGAAATTTTCGAAAAAATGAAGTCGAAATCAACAAAAGTGATTTTCAAAAGTGCTCAGAAAAAGATCAACAATTTCATAGTCTGCAAAATTGAGCTTTCGGAAAAATTGGCCAAAATTCGCCAAAAAATTCTAGATTTTCAATGCGCTGCGCTCCATAAACATGACGTTTTTGTGGTCCCGGACAAAGATTTTCGAAATATTCGGTTTCAAATTTGGATTTTTTTTTAATATCCCAAAAACTAAATTTTGGTCATTTTGGAAAAATGGTATGAATTGTCCAAAGAAAGGAAGCGGAAAATATTTCCGGAGGAATAAATCAACAAAAGAATCTCTTTTGACAATTTTTGAAGGCGACAATTTCATAGTTTTAAAAATTGAGCTTTTGGCAAAGTTGTATAAAAATCTACAAAAATTTCGACGAACTGAATCCAAAAACATTGTGTTGGTGGTTCCGAGTCAAAATGTTTGAAATATTCGGTTTTAAACTTGGATTTTTCAAATCTCCCAAAAATTTAAATATGTCATTTTGACGATTTTGAAAAAAATGGTAGAAATTGCCACAAAAATAAGGCCTAAAAAACTACCGGCGATCGCAATCAACAAAAGAATCTCCTTTAGTAAGTTTAAAAGGTGATCGAAAAAAAAGATCAACAATTTCATAGTCTGCAAAATTGAGCTTTCGGAAAAATTGGCCAAAATTCGCCAAAAAATTCTGGAATTTCAATGCGCTGCTCTGCCTCCATGAACATGACGTTTTTGTGGTCCCGGACAAAGATTTTCGAAATATTCAGTTTCAAATTAGGATTTTTTAATATCCCAAAAACTAAATTTTGGTTATTTTGGAAAAATGGTATGAATTCCCAAAAAAAAGAAGTGGAAAATATTTCCGGAGGAATAAATCAACAAAAGAATCTCTTTTGACAATTTTTAAAGGCGACAATTTCATAGTTTTAAAAATTGACCTTTTGGCAAAGTTGTCTAAAAATCTACAAAAATTTCGACGAGCTGAATCCAGAAACATTGTGTTGGTGGTTCCGAGTCAAAATTTTTGAAATATTCGTTTTTAAACTTGGATTTTTCAAATCTCCCAAAAATTTAAGTATTCGATTTTGACGATTTTGAAAAAAATTGTAGAAATTGTCAAAAAATTAAGGCCTAAAAAACTTCCGGCGATTGCAATCAACTAAAGAATCTCCTTTAGTAAGTTTAAAAGGTGGTCGGAAAAAGATCAACAATTTCATAGTCTGCAAAATTGAGCTTTCGGAAAAATTGGCCAAAATTCGCCAAAAATTCTGGAATTTCAATGCGCTGCGCTATCTCCATAAACATGACGCTTTTGTGGTCCCGGACAAAGATTTTCGAAATATTCGGTTTCAAATTTGGATTTTTTTTAATATCCCAAAAACTAAATTTTGGTCATTTTGGAAAAATGGTATGAATTGTCCAAAAAAAAGAAGCGGAAAATATTTCCGGAGGAATAAATCAACAAAAAAATCTCTTTTGACAATTTTTGAAGGCGAAAACTTCATAGTTTTAAAAATTGAGCTTTTGGCAAAGTTGTCTAAAAATCTACAAAAATTTCGACGAGCTGAATCCAAAAACATTGTGTTGGTGGCTCCGAGTCAAAATTTTTGAAATATTCGGTTTTAAACTTGGATTTTTCAAATCTCCCAGAAATTTAAATGTCATTTTGACGATTTTGAAAAAAAATGTAGAAATTGTCAAAAAAATGAGGCCTAGAAAACTTCCGGCGATCGCAATCAACAAAAAAGTCTCCTTTAGTAAGTTTAAAAGGTGGTCGGAAGAAGATCAACAATTTCACAGTCTGCAAAATTGAGCTTTCATTGAAATTGCACAAAATTCGCCAAAAAGTTCTGGAATATATATTTCGACGGGCTGAATCCATACAAAAAATCAACAAAAGACAATTTCAGTAGGTATGCCAAAAAATTGAGCTTTCGGCAAAGTTGTCCAAAAATCTATAAAATATTGTGAGATATAGACTTCGACGAGTTAAATCCAAAAAAATAAAGTGTTCGTGGTTCTAGACCAAGATTTTCGAAATATTCTGTTTAAATTTTGGATCTTTTAAATATCCTAAAAATTGAAATATTTCATTTTGGCGATTTTGGAAAAATTGTAGAAATTGTCGAAAAAATAAGGCCAAAAAACTTCCCGCGATTGAAATCGATAAAAGGATCTCTTGTAATAATTTTTGAAAAGTTCGGGAAAAGATCAACAATTCCACAGTCCTGAAAAATTGAGACTTTAGTCCAAATAACTTTTGAAGGTCGGAATCAACTAAAGAATCTCTTTTAATAATGGTCGGAAAAAAATCAACAATTTCACAGTTCTGAAAAATTAAGCTTTCGTTGAAACTGCCCGAAATTCTATAAAAAGTTCTGGAATATAGATTTCGATTAACTAAATCCAAAAACATCAAGTGCTGGTGGTCCCAGATACAGATTTTCGAAATATTCAGCTAAAACTTGGATTTTTTTAATATCTCAAAAAAGTGTCAATTCATTTTATTTTGGAATATATGAAACCAAAAAAACTTTTATCGGTCGAAATCAACAAAAGAATCCCTTTTGGCAATTTTTAAACGTACTCGGGAAATGATCAAAAATTTCAGTTCTAAAAATTGAGCTTTTGGGAAATTTGTCTAAAAATTTACGAAAAATTCTGGAATATAGATTTCGACCAACTGATCCAAAAACAGTGTGTTGGTGGTTGCAGGGCAAGATTTTTGAAATATTTGGTTTCAAATTTGGATTTTTTTTATATCCTAAAAACTCAAAATAATTCATTTTTGCAATTTGGAAAAATGGTAGAAACTGTCGAAAAAATAAAGCTGAAGAAATTTCCGGAGATCGAAATCAACAAAACAATCTCCTCTGATAATTTTTGAAAAGTTCGGGAAAAAATCAACAATTTCATAGTCTTGAGAAATTGAGCTTTTGGCCAAATCGCCAAATATTATAAAGCGATTTTGGAAAATATAAAACCAAAAAAACTAATTTTAAAAGGTTGTCGGAGAAAGGTCAACAATTTCACATTTCTGAAAAATTGAGCTTTCGTTGAAATTGCCCAAAATTCCTCAAAAAATTCTATATAATATAACGTGTTGATGTCCCCATATCAAGATTTTCCAAACATTCGGCTCAAGCTCGGATTTTTTTAAATATCCCAAAAAAACTGTCATCTAATTTATTTTGGCGATTTTGGAAAAATTGTGTGAAAATATACAGCCGATCAAACTTGTGAAAGTCGAAATCAACAAAAGAATCCCTTTTAGCAATTCTCAAAGGAGCTAAGGAAATGCTCAAAAATTTCATAGTCCCAAAAATTTGAGCTTTCGGCAAAGTTGTCCAAAAATCTATGAAATATTTTGAGATGTAGACTTCGACGAGCTAAATCCAAATACATAAAGTGTGGGTGGTTCCAAACCAAGATTTTCGAAATATTCGCTTTCAAACTAGGATTTTTTAAATATCCTAAAAATTGAAAAAGTCATTTTGGAAAAATTTTAGAAATTCTTGAAAAAATCAAGCTGGAAATTCTTCCAGAGATCGAAATCAACAAAAGAATCTCCTTTGGTAATTTTCAAAGGCGTTCAGAAAAAAATCAAAAATTTCATAGTCCCGAAAATTTAGGATTTAGAGAATGATTCGTTCACATTTTCAAAGCCAACTTGTCGTTTTTATTTGAACCCTCGTTACCTATTTTATTTTGGCGATCTTAGGAAAATTTTGTAAGAAATTTGGAAAATATGAAACCGAAAAACTTTTGAACGTCGAAATCAACAAAAGAATATCTTTTGGGAATTTTTAGAGGTGCTCGGGAAATGGTACAAAATTTCATGGTCTTAAAAATTGAGCTTTAGGCAAAATTTCCTAAAAATTTACAAAAAATTCTGAACTATAGATCTGAACGATCTAAATCCAAAAAGATAAAGTGTCGGTGGTTTCTAGATCAAGATTTTCAAAATATTCAGTTTCATACTCGGATTTTTTAAATGTAGTAAAAATTGTTGAAAAAATTAAACCGAAAAAACTTTCGGAGGTCGAAATTAACAAAAGAAGCTCCTTTGATAATTTTCAAAAGTACTCGGAAAAACATAAAAAATTTCATAGAAAAACAAAAAATTCTGAAATATAAAGCTGAACGAGTTGAATCCAAAATCATAATCGGTGGTTTCTGGACTAAAATTTTCTAAAAATTCAGTTTCAAACTGGATTTTTTAAGTCTCCTAAAAACTCAAATATTTCATTTAGGCGATTTCAGAAAAATGGTAGAAATTGCCGAAAAAACTTAGGGAGATTTAACAAAATAACCTTGTTTGGCAATTTTCAAGGGTGCTTGGAAAAAGGTCAACAATTTTATAGTCCTGAAAAGTTGAGCTTTTGGAAAAATTGCCAAAAATTCCTCAAAAAAATCTGGAATATAGATTTAGAACATAACGTGTTGGTGGTCCAGGACCAAGATTTTCGAAATATTGGGGTCAAAGTCATACCTATTTTACTTTGGGGATTTTGGGAATATCGTGTAGGAGGTTTAGAAAAAGTTGCCTGAAAATCTTCAAAAAATTCTGACATGTAGATTTCGACGAGTTGAATCCCCAAACATAATGTGTTTGTGGTTCCGGACCAAGATTTTCGAAATATTCGGTCCAAACTCGGATATCCCAAAAAAAGTGTCAAACCTATTTTATTTTAGCGATTTTGGAAAATCTGAAACCCGAAAACTTCTAAGGGTCGAAATCTACAAAAGAATCTTCTTTGGCAATTTTTAAAAGTGCTCGGGAAATGATAAAAAAATGTATTTAGCTTTTAGCCAAGTTCTCTAAAAATTTCCAAAAAAAAAATCTCAAATACAATTTTCGACGAACTCGATCTAAAAACATAAAATGTTTGGTTCAAATTCGGATTTTTTTTAATATCCCAAAAAAGTGCCATACCTAAGTATTTTATTTTGGCAACTTTTCAAAAATTGTGCAGGAAGTTTGGAAAAATTTTGTAGAAATAGGTCCGACATATTAAATTAAGCTTTCTCCTTCAAGTTAAAAACAATGGCGTTGACAGAATTTAGTTATCTCTGCCCGTTTTGAAGATATAAGATGTAAGGCAGCAGAACTTTAATTAGGACACCTGTATATTACAAAAATATTATTGTGAGTGCTTACTCCCCTTGTGACCCATTATTACCAAGGTACCATGCAGATAAAAGATCAAATTAAAAAAATCTTATTTAATTAACAACAACAATAATGTTATTGTATAGCTTTAGAATATTGTTAAATTAAATATGGTTTGGTATTTTTTATTATGATTTGCTTTTGGAACTCTATTAGTAAATCATTTATAACTATATAAGTAATATATAAATTTAATAAATCTTACAAATTTTAATTTTTGGATAACTGTGTTTTACCATCTGAGGATATTAAGGACAGTTGAATAAAAGTTTAAATTCTAGAAATAGCAACCAAAAATGCTTAGAGAAGTAGGAACATCCATTACGTAAAAATATGAACGAATTTATAAAATATAAAAGATTCTTATTTAGAATCTAAAAATTTGGATTGCAAGTTTTGAACATTTTAATTGTTCTAGTAGTTTTTTTTAATACATTATTTAATATTTACACTTTGTTTACAACGTTTTTTTTTAATTTTTCTGTACTTATTGTAACTCTGTAAGCCTTATAATGTCTAATTCTTTACATAGCGGATTCTTAGATACGCACTAAATAGGTATAACAAAAAGAAAATAGATTCAAATTTTCACTATTTGACATTTTGAAAGTAATTCTTTGAAGTGTTCTTATTTAAATAATATACCGGGTGGCATTATATTGTGATTTTGGAAACCACAGATACAGTGAGGAAGTGAAAACCAAAATTTGATATTTATTATGTACTAAATGTAAAAATATTTCCATTTTCAAAGCTAAAAATCTTCTTAACGTTTCGTTACATTTAACTGCCTTCTGTAGAGCGTAATTCAATTTTTTTATACCAATTGTAATGAGTTTAGAGTTAAAGAAAAATGAAATAAACCGAGAAGAATTTTTAAATTTGGTACATTATTCAAAAATGTTAAAAATATCGTAAAAAAAATTAAAATGCTTCATTTTGTAAAAATGTGATAATTTAATTATTTTCCTAAGTAGTACAACAAATTTTGCCAAAATTAATTAAATTAATTTCTGGTTGTACACAAAAATTAATAATAATGCATACTTTTTTAAAAATACTATCATTTGCTTAACCAAAACCTATTCCGAGCAATCCAGTTCGCCCCACCTTGCCCTACCTCCACACCGTCTTTTTTATTGCCCAACCGCACGCAGATGCCCACAATAATTGTCGCTCATTACACAAAAGAACGTGCGAAAACAAAGCCCCGCGAGCATTCCAGGCATTCGAAACATATTTGTAATTGTGAGTAAACTCGATAATGTGTTGTAAATAGAAAGGCGCTAAGAATAGAGGCCTGGGGACCTCGAGAGCTTTGTTCCGGTTGGCCGGGGCTCCGGTGCTTGCGACCAATGACTGCCTTCCTCTCCAAAACAACTAACTTGACCGGCAAATGCACACATTTAGACCAGCTTTTGGGTTTTTAATTTATCGGAGAATTGGTGCACCAGTTCGGAGGACGCTGGTCTTCACAGATAAGAAGTCGGTGGTCGGCACAGTCCGCCGTGTGGGCGGCGGATGGTCGATATTATCAAGGATGGGTGTTCGGTATACGAATTTATTAAATTTAATCGATAAGCGGTAAAAATTTTATCGGTCTGTTATGCAGAATTGATGGGTTAGGTATGGTCTGTTTGGAGTATTTTGATATGATGAAAGTTTTATGATTTTGGCGGACACTGAATTCGGGATTATTTGTTGCTGGTGCATAAATGACGGGTTTAGAGCAAGAGTGGGTGGCTTCGTTTTGATGTTTTTGCATAAGCTGGTGAATAAATGATGTGGGAGGGTGAAATAAATATGAGCTTAATGAGCCATTTTCATATTACGTGAATTTTTAATTAGCGTTGTATACAGTCAGTGGCAACAGCAGTGGTTGGGGATCGAATGTATAAATAAATTCAGGTTTCGGACTACATATTTTAATAAAAAGTCCAAAGTGCACAATATATAAAACAATGAGTACATAATACATGAAAAAAGAACATAATTCATCCTACACTATTCTTTATATAGTGGTATCAATGTCGCCATCCTCTCTCTTCAATTAATTCCAATTGTTGATTTTCTTCCTTATTTTCACTTTTATCTTTGGATCTTTTTTTTCATCATCTTCTCTATCGTCTTCTTGCATTGAAATTTCCGCTTACAATTACATAGTCGTCATTTTTTATTTTTATTTTGTCTTTCATTTTTTCTTTCATGCTATCATGTTCTTACTATATACCTACAGTTCTACTGTGCCATTTGTTTCATTTTATTACCATGGTCCGCATCATTAATCCTTCTTCACTGCAATTAATTTTTAATTCTTTTCTTTCTTGTTTGATCCCCTTTAGCTTTTCCTTTCTTTTTTCTCTTCCTGTCCCTGACATGTCAAATTAAATTTCCTTGGCGTTTTTTCGTTCTTTTCCCACTCTTTTGCTTCTACCCATGTTTCTACTAAATCTACCTTATCAAAATTCACTACAATATCATCATATAACTTATTAGTACAACGATAGGTATAGGTTAGTTATTGGAGATTTTTTGAACATGTTAGTTTGTGTCATGACTAGAGAGCGGACTTATAAGCACAAAAAAATTAAGAATAAGCGCTTAAATAAGCACAACATTTTCAATAAAAAAGTTTTATTTTAAGCAAAAAAGCATTAAAAACATAATCATATTATTACAATAATCATAGACTTTATATTTTACACACGTATTTCAGTTTTCTTTAAAACAATTTATGATTGTAATATGTTCCAAGTTGTCCACTGTAAAATTTTTTCGCCGATCATTTAAAATGTGTTTAAAATTGGAGAATGTGCGTTCAACATCCACACCCGTTGTTGGCGCAAATTTGAATTTTGCAACTAATGTTGAATCTAACTCCAAATTTTCCACCTTCTGGCCTTGTAAAACACGAGCAACGTCGGAAAGAACACCGAAACCTGCATTTTTATTTAACACTTCGTCAAGTTTTTGAGATACTCTAGTACCAATATCACCCCTTACTGCGTTTGCTTGTTGTTTAAATTCTTTCACTAAGTTTATGGCATCTACCAACAACATGTTGGGTTTTTCTAACTTTTCTATTACCTCACATACGAATTGATAATTGCTTCTTAGAAAAGCTAGATCTTGTCGCAAATCTTTGTTTTCCAAAATATTTATGCAATCTTTAATCGATTGAGAAGAATCTTCGCTAAACTCCGTAACTACTTCCTCAAGTTCTTTGATATATTTGTCATAATAAAATGTGGCCTGTAACCATGTTCCCCACCTCGTTATAATCGGCTCTGGGGGCAATGGTATGTTTGGAAATTTTTCTTTAAAATGTTGCACTCTTAGTGGGGCTTTAACAAAAATCTTTTTACCATTTGCCACTAATTTATTAACAGTAGGAAACTGCAAACGTATTCCTTCAGCCACTCTGTTTAAACCGTGGGCAATGCCAGTAGAGTGAATTAAATTGGGGTACAATATTTTTAGATTATTCCCTGCTTTCAACATATAACGAACTGCATCCGAGATCATCAATAAAATTTTATTCGCCGGTACGGCATTTGGCAAAAATAGTGACGTAAGACTGTCATTTACAAATCTGGTAATCGTATTGCCATTTGTTTTATCTAACATTTTCAAACTTACTGCAGACCCTCGACAAGGGAAATTTTCATTTAAGATTCCAACAATTAAGTTTGCCACGTATCTTCCACAACTATCGGTTGTTTCATCGCCAGCGATCCATAAATAATTATCTCCAATGCGATGTTTAATTTCGTTGTAAACTTGCTGAAACACTGGGCCTACATAATTTTTTCGGAGAGTACTTTCAACCGGAATATGTCGATTGCAGTGTTTTTCAAGGAATTCTTGAAGAGGGCCTTTCTCCAATTTTTTTAAAGGTATATTAGACTGGATCATCATTTTACATAAATCGAAATTAAACTGACTCTGCTCATCTTTTGTGGAAGTAGATGCAACAGATTCATGTATGGTCTGCTGTTTAATTTTAGAAACATCAAACATTTTCTTCCTTTCTACATGAAGAGTCGTTCTGACATGTTGCGTCACGTTATATTTTTTATCACTTTGAATCTAAAACAACGTACATATACAGGATTAACAAAGGAAAATAGATAAGAAAAATTAGTGGGCTTATGGTTTTCACACAAGCTCTGCAGAATATTTTGTTGTTTTCTAATTTTAATTCTGGAAAACCCCTTATCCACTCATCCGGCGTCGATTTTACTTTCGGCATTCTTTTAAAATATTAGTAATACCTATTACCAAAAAGAACTCAACATGTAACAAGGGAAAACCACGTATAACACTGTACTACGACAGATGCGATAGACTGATGGTTGTGAAATAAACGGTTCATTTAATTAAAAGTTTCCATTAGAAAAATTTTAAGGTAGGTAGTTGGGTACAATAATCCTTTTTTCTAGAAAATCTTCAACGGTCTTGCCGCAAAATGCCGAAAAAGAACATCTGGTTAAAAGCTTTAATTCAGTATCAACGGAAGTAAGAATTTAAAGTCATAAAATCTATGGAGTATTTTTCCAATCCTATAATAAAATTTTATTACCCAAACGACCGGAACCTATTCACAGAAAGGGTCTCGAGTAAGTGTACTTCAATGGTTAAGTCCAGGTAAAATGCATACGATCCGATACGGCTAACTAACAAAGTATTTGTCATCCCGACAAGGCCGGCATTTGAACAAAATATGCATTAAAACTCATATTCGTCGAAAAAAGCATTAAATAAGCATATAAGTTTTAATATGCATAAAATTGAAAAAAAAGCAAATAAACATAAAAAAAATGTGTCAAATGACTCCAAATTGTATCATAGTTACAGATATAACAAAGTTTTTTTCACAAAAAGCATTAAACCTAGAAATCCATTCTCTAGTCATGACCAGTATTATCTATGTTAATGATGTTCGGTACATTTTGTTCGATTGTGGCTTAATTAATAATTTTAACCAAACTAATTTCTACGTGACATTCCCTCGACGTATAAACATAAACATTTGAACTTAAGGTTGTTATTAGTGTTGAGAGGACATTTTCCCCGTTGCTTATCAGCTTTGAATGTATGTATTATATACTATCCGCATTTGGTAGCACAAATTCTTGGCGCAGGGGTTGCGGGGGTATTATTTATGCCTCTAGTTTTTTTCTTTATAGAAATTATCACAAAATCAAGTTTTATAATTTTTCATAGAAGCGGGAAGTAGCCTTCGACCAATTTTTTTTATATCTGTTTCCATATTCATAGGGTTTTCGAATTTTCCTTTTCATTTTTTTTACTCCATAGTTAGATTTACTTCCTTCTATCTTCAGCATTTCTTTTCATTTCTACTAATTAGTGTTCTTTCACTATATTTTTTTCTTTTGGTCTTTCCTTTTTCTTTATAATTTTATACTCTTTGTCAATAATCTCAATACTCTTCATTTGTCTCAGGCTATATTTTTCTCCATTTATATGGATCTTTGCCTTGTCTCGCTTCTTTCTTTAGACCGTTAGTGTGGTGTGTTATAGTGGGTGATGTAGAAAAGTTCTCCCAAGTGAAAGTGAGATTAAATTGTTTTATTCGTCGTGAACCGAGTTTAACTGCAAAATACTTAATTCTTTACAAAAAATTAAAAACATGTTGTTGAGTATCGTATTGTTCAAAGAATACTATGCATATTAAGAAAAAAAGGGACTAAATAAAAACCCCGCCCACCCACCCTGTCTCAATTTTGATGACTTTTTTTATTCGTCGTGAGCCGGAGGGCGATCTTAATTGCAAATTGCTTATATTTTATAAGAAAATGCTATGTGAAACATGTTCTTAAGTAGTTGTGTTTCTTTAAGAAAACTATAGGTTTTGACTAAACAAGAAAGCCAAAGATTAACAGATTAACTTCCACTTATACTTGCTCCGATCTCAATCACACCGAGGGGCGGAGTTTAATTGCAAAGTCTTGTGGAGAAATGAAGATTTTGCAACTAAGCTTCTCCCCTCGGCTCACGATGAATAAAAAAATCATTGCAATTGAGAGGGGTGGGTGGGCGGGGCTTATATTTTGTCAATTTTTTTTCTTAAAATACGAAGTCTTCTTTTCCCGACAAGAAACTGAAAACATGTTTAATTATTTATCGTGTTGTTCAAAGAAAACTATATATTTTAAGAAAAAAAAAGATTAACCAAGATCCACCCGTCCCGATCTCAATTGTGATGGATATTTCATTCGATGTTAGACCGAGGGACGAAGCCTAATTGCAAACTACATATTTCCTTACAAAAATTTACCATTTTGAACATGTTTTAAGTTTCATGTTATGAAAAGAAGGCAACGTTTAATCAAAAAATCAAAATATAAACCCCGCCCACCCACCCTGTCTCAATTTTAATGATTTTTTTTTATTCGTCGTGAGCCGGAGGGCGAATCTTAATTGCAAAATGCTTATTTTTCATAAGAAAATGCTATGTGAAACATGTTAAGTAGTCGTGTTTTTTAAAGAAAACTATAGATTTTGAATAAAAAAGAAAGCCAAAAGATTAACCCCCACTTATACTTGATCCGAGCTCAATTGCGATGAGTTTTTCATTTGTAATCAGACCGAGGAGCGGCGTTTATTTGCAAAATCTTGTGGAGAAATGAAAATTTTGCAACTAAGCTTGTCCTCTCGGCTCACGATGAATATAAAAATCATCACAATTGAGAGGGGGTGGGTGGGCGGGGCTTATATTTTGTCCATTTTTTTCTTAATATACGAAGTCTTCTTTTCCCAACAAGAAACTGAAAACATGTTAACTATCGTGTGTTTCAAAGAAACCTACATATTTAAAAAAAAAAAAAAGATTAAGCACGATCCACCCGTCCCGATCTCAATTGTGATGGATATTTCATTCGATGTTAGCCCGAGGGGCGGAGCCTAATTGCAAACTAAATATTTCCTTAGAAAAATTTACCATTTTGAACATGTTTTAAGTTTCATGTTGTGAAAAGAAGGCAACGTTTAAAAAAAAGGAAAATATAAACCCCGCCCACCCACCCTGTCTCAATTTTGATGATTTTTTTTATTCGTCGTGAGCCGGAGGGCGAATCTTATTTACAAAATGGTTATTTTTCATAAGAAAATGCTATGTGAAACATGTGCTCAAGTAGTCGTGTTTTTTAAAGAAAACTATAGGTTTTGAGTAAAAAAGAAAGCCAAAAATTAACCCCCACTTGTTATTGCTCCGATCTCAATTGCGATGAGTTTTTCATTTGTAATCAAACCGGGGGCGGAGTTTAATTGCAAAATCTTATGGTGAAGTGAAGATTTTGCAACTAAACTTTTCCGCTCGGCTCACGATGAATAAAAAAATCATCACAATTGAGAGGGGGTGGGTGGGCGGGGCTTATATTTTGTCCATTTTTTTTTTAATAAGGAGTGTTCATTTTATTAAACGGACACCTTTAAAGTAACGCCACTTTTCTAATTTTTAATCTAAATTATTCCAGTTTTTATATATGAAAGCTTTAAGTTGTATCTATTAAATGCCATTTTTGTTTTCAAAATAACGTTATTTCTTTTTAAAATGAAGCGAATCGCCATTGGGGCAACAAAATTATCTTTGCAAAAATGATGCTACGAAAAATTTCCGTTGGGGGGACTGCCTAAAATAACTAGATGTTCAAAATCAGCAGTGTTCCAAATAATCAAAAAGTTTGGGGAGTTTAATACTTTAGAAGATTTGTTCAAATCCAGACCGAGAAAAGGCCCGCTTAACGAAAATATTGAGGAAAACATCATTAAAGTGCTAAAATTAACGAAATGTATGTCTGTGCGGGAAATACCGAAGAAGCAAGGTGTTACCGTAGGTACTGTACAAAATATAAAGACTCGGAATAACATTAGAACGTATTAAAGCAAAAAATCCCAAAAAAGAAGCGAAAAGCAGTGCACAAAGTTTCAAAAAAAAAAGCAGGAAGTTATAAACAATTTTGGTCAGGAACAAAAATCGTTGTGTTTTGATGGACAACGAAACGAAGGTTAAAATGGGCTGCAATACACTACCCGGCTCCCAGTTTTATAATGCAGTCGTAGGGGAAGATGTCCTCGATGACATGAAAACAAAAAAAATTGAAAAGTTTGGGAAAAAAGTCTTAGTGTGGCAACCGATTTGTTCTTGTGTGCTAAAAAGTTTTAGTTTTTTTTTACGATTGGAACAATTCGGGGCGATGATTACAGGAAAGAATGTATAAAAACGCGATTATCGTCTGTTTATTGCAAACATCATAACCCTCCATTGTTTTGGCCAGATTTGGCTTCGGTTCACTACGCTGGTGCCACTCAGGAGCTTCTTAATGCCAATAATGTACAGTTTTTAAAAAAGGAAGATAAACCACCCAACTGTCCTGAGCTTCGTCCACTTGAGCGATAATGAGCAAATATGAAATCAGTGTGAACAAAAGATGGCCGAACAACATCATGAGTTGGAGAATTTAAAAAAATGTGGCCTCCTGCTATGAAGAAAATCACAAACAAACCTGTGCAAACAGTGATTCGCGGTATTCGCGCAATAGTTAGAAAATTTTATAATTTCTGAATATAATTGATTAGAGAATAGGAATAATTATTTCATTTAACATTTTTAAACATTTTTATAACAAAAAAAATTAAATCAGCCCAAAGTACTCGAATTAGTAGCAATTTTTCAGTGTCCGCTTTATAAAATGAACATTCCTTATATGAAGTCTTCTTTTTCCAACAAGAAACTGAAAACATGTTTAACTATCGTGTTGTTCAAAGAAAACTATATATACGTATAAAGAAAAAAAAAATAAACACGACCCACCCGTCCCGATCTCAACTGTGATGATTTTTTCATTCATTGTTAGACCGAGGGGGGGAGCGTAATTATAAAATACATATTTCCCTAGAATAATTTACCATTTTTAACATGTTTCAAGTTTCTTGTTGTGAAAAGAAGACAACGTTTAATACAAAAAAAGCAAAATATAAACCCCGCCCACCCACCCGGTCTCAATTTTGATGATTTTTTTTATTCGTTGTGAGCCGGAGGGCGAATCTTAATTGCAAAATGCTTATTTTTTATAAGAAAATGCTATGTGAAAAATGTTCTTAAGTAATCGTGTTCTCTCTAAAAAAAACTATACATTTTGAGTAAAAAAGAGAGCCAAAGATTAAACCCCACTTATACTTGCTGCGATCTTTTCCGAGCTTTTCATTCGTAATCACACCGAGGGGCGGAGTTTAATTGCAAAATCCATATTCCTCTGCAAAATTTTACCCTTTTAAAACATATTTCACATTGTAATTTCTTGTGGAGAAATGAGAATTGTGCAACTAAGCTTCTCCCCTCGGCTCACGATGAATAAAAAAATCGTTACAATTGAGAGGGGTGGGTGGGTGGGGCTTATATTTTGTCCATTTTTTTCTTAATGTACGAAGTCTTCTTTTCCCAACAAGAAACTAAAAACATGTTTAACTATCGTGTTGTTCAAAGAAAACTATATATTTTAAGAAAAAAAAAGGTTAAGCACCATCCACCCATCCCGATCTCAATTGTGATGAATTTTTCATTCGTTGTTAGACCGAGGGGCGGAGCCTAATTGCAAAATACATATTTCCCTAAAAAAATTGACCATTTTGAACATGTTTTGAGTTTCTTCTTGTGAAAAGAAGGCAACGTTTAATAAAAAAAACAAAATATAAACCCCGCCCACGCACGCTGTCTCAATTTGATGACTTTTTTTATTCGTCGTGAGCCGAAGGGCGATCTTAATTGCAAATTGCTTATTTTTTATAAGATAATGCTATGTGAAACATGTTAAGTAGTCGTGTTTTTTAAAGAAAACTATAGCTTTTGAGTAAAAAAGAAAGCCAAAGATGAACCCCCACTTATACTTGCTCCAATCTCAATTGCGATGAGTTTTTCATTCGTAATCAAACCGAGGAGCGGAGTTTAATTGCAAAATCGTGTGGAGTAATGAAGATTTTGCAACTAAACTTTTCCGCTCGGCTCACGATGAATAAAAAAAATCATCACAATAGAGAGGGGAGGGTGGGCGGGGTTTATATTTTGTCCATTTTTTTCTTAATGTACGAAGTCTTCTTTCCCCAATAAGAAACTGAAAACATGTTTAACTATCGTGTTATTCAAAGAAAACTATATATTTTAAGTACAAAAAAAATTAAGCACCATCTGCCCGTCCCGATCTCAACCGTAATGATTTTTTCATTCGTTGTTAGACCGAGGGGCGGAGCCTAATTGCAAAATACATATTTCCCTAGAAAAATTTACCATTTTCAACATGTTTTAAGTTTCTTGTTGTGAAAAGAAGGCAACGTTTAATAAAAATTGCAAATTATAAACCCCGTCCACCCACCCTGTCTCAATTTTGATGATTTTTTTTATTCGTCGTGAGCCAGAGGGCGAATCTTAATTGCACAATGCATATTTTTCATAAGGAAATGCTATGTGAAACATGTTAAGTAGTCGTGTTTTTTAAAGAAAACTATAGGTTTTGAGTAAAAAAGAAAGCCAAAGATTAACCCCCACTTATACTTGCTCCGATATCAATTGCGATGAGTTTTTCATTCGTAATGAGACCGAGGGGCGGAGTTTAATTGCAGAATCTTGTGGAGAAATGAAGATTTTGCAACGAAGCTTCTCCCCTCGGTTCACGATGAATAAAAAAATCATCACAATTGAGAGGGGTGGGTGGGCGGGGCTTATATTTTGTCCATTTTTTTCTTAATATACGAAGTTTTATTTTCCCAACAAGAAACTGAAAACATGTTTAATTATCGTGTTGTTCAAAGAAAACTATATATTTTAAGAAAAAAAAAAAGATTAAGCACCATCCACCCGTCCCGATCTCAATTGTGATGAATTTTTCATTCGTTGTTAGCCCGAGGGGCGGAGCCTAATTGCAAAATACATATTTCCCTAGAAAAATTTACCATTTTGAACATGTTTTAATTTTCTTGTTGTGAAAAGAAGGCAACGTATGATAAAAAAGCAAAATATAAACCCCGCCCACCCACCCTGTCTCAATTTTGATGTTTTTTTTTTATTCGTCGTGAGCCGGAGGGCGAATCTTAATTGCAAAATGCTTATTTTTCATAAGAAAATGCTATGTGAAACATGTTAAGTAGTCGTGTTTTTTAAAGAAAACTATAGGTTTTGAGTAAAAAAGAAAGCCAAAGATTAAACTTCACTTATACTTGCTCCGATCTCAATTGTGATGAGTTTTTCATTCGTAATCAGACCGAGGAGCGGAGTTTAATAGCAAAATCTTGTGGAGAAATGAAGATTTTGCAACTAAGCTTCGCCCCTCGGCTCACAATGAATAAAAAAGTCATCACAATTGAGAGGGGGTGGGTGGGCGGGGCTTATATTTTGTCCTTTGTTTTCGTAATATATGAAGTCTTCTTTTCCCAACAAGAAACTGAAAACATATTTAACTATCGTGTTGCTCAAAGAAAACTATATATTTTAAGAAAAAAAAAAATTAAGCACCATCTGCCCATCCCGATCTCAATTGTGATGAATTTTTCATTCGTTCTTAGACCGACGGGCGGAGCGTAATTATAAAATACATATTTCCCTAGAAAAATTTACCATTTTGAACATGTTTTAAGTTTCTTGTTGTGAAAAGAAGGCAACGTTTAATTAAAAAAGCAAAGTATAAATCCCGCCCACCCACCCTGTCTCAATTTTGATGATTTTTTTTTATTCGTCGCGAGCCGGAGGGCGAATCTTAATTGGAAAATGCTTACTTTTCATAAGAAAATGCTATGTGAAACATGTTAAGTAGTCGTGTTTTTAAAGAAAACTATAGGTTTTAAGTAAAAAAAAAAGGCCAAAAATTAACCCCCACTTATACTTGCTCCTATGTCAATTGCAATGAGTTTTTCATTCGTAATCAGACCGAGGAGCGGAGTTTAATTGCAAAATCTTGTGGAGAAGTGAAGATTTTTCAACTAAACTTTTCCGCTCGGCTCACGATGAATACAAAAATCATCAGAATTGAGCGGGGGTGGGTGGGCGGGGCTTATATTTTGTCCATTGTTTTCTTAATATACGGAGTCTTCTTTTCCCAACATGAAACTGAAAACATATTTAACTATCATGTTGTTCAAAGAAAACTATATATGCTTATTAAGAAAAAAAAAGATTAAGCACGATCCACTCGTCACGATCTCAATTGTGATGATTTTTTCATTCGTTGTTAGACCGAATTTACCATTTTGAACATGTATTTAGTTTCTTGTTGTGAAAAGAAGGCAACGTATGATAAAAAAAAAACAAAATATTATAAAATAATAATAAAAAAATATTTATAATAATATTTTTACACAAATTTTTAAATTTAGCAGATAATTCACTTGTCTTGGTGTTTTTCGAAAAAACAAAAAAAAAGACAACATCCACCCACCCACATTAATTTTCCTCTGGTTTTCCTAATTAGTTCCACCATTAGTGTGTATGTATAGGGGATTTTAATGTTTAACTATGAGACCTAAATTAATAATGTTCTCCACAACTTTCCGTTCCTCCTTTAATTTCTTCTTAAAAGTTGAAACTTTCTTTCCAAAGTTGGTACTAAATAAATAACCAGTCTTTACTGGCTTTGGAGGAATTGGGTAATAATTTACCGAGCTTTTACGAATAACCTCCACATAGGTCGAGTGTTACTAAATCATTCTTTAATGAACAGTTGATTTCCAACTACGTTTTTATCGGAAGATAAAAAAAAATTAGGAGACGGATTCCCTATTTTGCCCACTTTGCAAGAAAAAACTTCACAATAAATACTGTAAAAGTAGCTGTAATTAACGTAAAATTAAATTATAGGTTTATTTTTCCCATTCGATAAAAAAGTACTCAATTATTTCTTAATGCCAAGTTTTCTAGGTCAGCGTCAACTGTGCGTCCAGTAATTCAGAAACTATTGATCGCAAACAGATGAAATGTGATTTTATTCCATAAAATATTAGCAGCTGTGTTTGACTTAAGGTTATTGAGGAAAATTTCTCGCTAATAAAAATATTTACAATCTTACTAACCCAAAATTGAAATCAGGTTGAAAAAGAAACGTTCCTTGATTAAATGGGGTAGTCATCATCTTGCTTGATCTTGAAGCTAATAAAATTCTCGTAATCAGAAGCCTAACTACTACTTCTGTGCGAAGTGTCGTAACATTAAATTTATGTAGTCGGTTCCAAACACCTCTTTGTCCCTCAGCTACACAACGTCAAATCAGAAGCCCCAACTTGAACATATTTCCATCCGGCGCCATTTCTCTCCGGTATTATTAGCCCTGCTAACGTAAATAAAGGAATTAGCAAAACAAATTGTCCTCCGTGCCACCGGCAACGTTTCACCGTCAACTATGCCACTCGCATGAAATATTTATAAAACGTTCATTTTTCATATTTTTTCAACAATCTCGCTCCTGAGAGCGGCAAGCACGAATAAAGCTACAAATTAGATTAAACCTCTGCGCGGAACATATGGGATGTGACAGAATTAGCCTGAAAGCATTACTGGCATTACACAGTTAGGTCACGTAAGACGTCGTCTTTTTGCAAAACGCCAGTTACAACAAGAATGTAAACTCTTCGGTGTAAATAATTGCACGTTTCATCGGCTACTTAGCGTCGATCAACGGTTGATTATTGATGCGGAATAATCCCGTAGACGCGATCACTTCGTAATTGGACAGTCGCAACGGTGCATCGGATTCGGTACATCACCCACTCATAACACCCCTGGGATTTAGCGCTTAGTCGTAATTATTTGGGAACCCCAGGGAGGTGCTGGGTTTGCAGTTGACCTGTATTTTTCTCGTTAACTCAACGGTTGGACTAAAAATGAAAAGAAAAGATGATTTTGGTGAAAAAAAACTGCGTATAGTATGAGAAGCGTAGCGACAGCGGCGCGAAGGGCGTCTCCTAGTTAAGGTCTAACCACAGCCACAACAAGTAAATTAAAAAATCGTTCCAGTCCGGTAACTCAGTGCTACTGCTTATATGTTATTTATAATCATGTTAGCAATGCTTGCGTAAGGCTGTTCTCTACACATGGAGAATAATCTCGGGCTATTCCAGACGGTTTTGTTCAAGTATCTATCGTAAAACATAATGCTGTATGTTGCAATAAATTTTACGATCTAAGAAGGTTGTAGAGTCAGATTTTAGGATCTTGTAAGTAGCTCAAAGAATTTTCGGAAGTTTATTAGCAACAGTTACACAACTCTGTCATTTCTTGAGCGAGTGTCAACCTCCTTATGTTAAATTGGCTGCCAAATAAAAATCAGTCAATTTGCGTAATATTATTATTGTTATTATTTCTGTGTTAAAAATTTCGTCAAAATAATGCGGACTCTATTGGCCACAGGGTTTGAGGTCAATTTAACTAAAAAATTTTTGTTTTGTGAAAATTCCTATTTTTTTTATTTTTTTTACGGCTCTCATAATGGTGACGACGACGGTTTGATTAACAAAGGTTCAGTTGATATGCAAGGTGTCCCCCTATATATCTAAGCTTTCCCTTTCAAGCTACAAAATTTCAATATCTCTATCTGTTCTTAAGATATAAAACTTAACTGAGATGAATATTAAAATTGTTCAAAAAATGTTAAGGATTGTCTAATCGTTGACAACAATTTTTTGTTTTTGGATTTAGCTCATCGAAATCTATATTCCACAAATGTTTGTAGATTTTTAGGCAACTATGCCAAAACCTCAATTTATAGGACTTTTTTGACCTAACCACCTTCAAAAATTGCCAAAAGAGATTTTTTTGTTGATTTCCGCCTACACAAGTTTTTTCGGTTTCATATTTTTCCCAAAATCGCCAAAATGAAATAGATATGGCACTTAAAAAATTAGAGTTTTAGTCCGGGATCACAAACACATAACGTTTAGGGATTAGGCTCGTCCAAATCTATTTTCCATAAATTTTTGTCGAATTTTGGGCAATTTCGCCGAAAGCTCAATTTTGCAGACTATAAAATTGTTGATCTTTATCTGAGTACCTTTGAAATGCACTAATGGAGATTCTCTTGTTGATTGAAGACGAAAAAGGACGAAAATCACGAATAAGGACGAAAATAACGAAAAAGGACGAAAAATACGAAAATGACGAAAAATACGAAAAGAAGTTCTTCGGTTTTATTTTTGCGAAAATTTCTACCATTTTTCCAAAATCGGCAAAATGAAATATTTCAATTTTTAGGATACCTATTTAAAAAACCTAAATTCAAAACGAATATTTCGAAACTCTTGGTCCGGAACTACCAACACTTGGCAAAAAATTTTCTTTAAAAATTGTCTCATTCGAAACTTGGGAAGAAATCCTTGGACATATGTCAATATGTTGTTTTTAGATTCAGCTGATCGAAATCTAGCTTCCTTAATTTTTTGTAGATTTTTAGACGACTTTGCCAAAAGTTAAATTTTTTAAGACTGAATTTTTTGTTAGTTTCCCGACAAACTCTAGAAATTGTCAAAAGAGATTCTTTTATTGATTTCGCCAAAATAATAGGTATGATACTTTTTGGAAAATTAAAAAAAATCCTATGGATACAGCTCGTCGAAATCTATATTCCAGAATTTTTTGTCGAATTTTGAGCAGTTTATCCGAAAGCTAAATTTTACAGGGCTGTGTTTTTTTTTTCGTTTTTTCGATATTTAAGTTTTAGATTTTTCACTTTTACGATATTTAGATCTCTATTATTCTATTTTTTGACTTCTAGCTTTTAGATCGGTTTTTCAATTTTTCGTTTTTCGGACTTCTTTGTTTTCAATTTTTCGATGTTTTAGTTTGGTGAATTTTCAATAATGGAATTTCTCAATTTTGGAATTTTTTAATATTTCGAATTTTCAATTTTTCGATGAATCAATTTTTTGATTTTTCAATTTTTTTTCTCAATTTTACGATTTCTCAAATTTTCCAGGTTACTGGTTTGCGATTTTTCCCATTTATAGCTTTTTAAAAACTTTTTTTTGGTTCTTCGGTATTCATTTTTTAATTTTTCAATTTTTTGATGTTTTAATTTCTCCATTTTTCAATATTTCGAATTTTTAAATTTTAGATCTTTCACTTTTACGATATTTCGATTTCTCGATTATTCGATTTTTTAATTTCTCGATTTTTAAAATTTTTGATTCTTGGATTTTTCAATTTCTCGATTTTTCCTTTCTGTTTATCCATTTATCGAGATTTAGATGTTTCCATTTTTCAATTTTTCAATTTATCTGTTCTTTAAGTTTAAATTTTTCAATTTCGAAGTTTTAGGTAGATTTTTCGACTTTTTGACTGCTCGATTTCCAGATCTTTCGATGTTTCGATTGCCCAATTTTTCAATTTTATAAATCTTACATTTTTAATGTCTCGATTTCCAGTTTTTTGTTACAGTTTGTCGATGTTTTAAGTTGTACATTTTTGATTTTTCCATTTTTCGATTTTACGATTTTTTGATGTTTCGATTTCCCAAATTAAAATTTTTTAATATGTCTTACAATTTTTCGATTTTTCATGTTTTCGATTCCTCAATTTTCCAACATCTTATTTTAGTAATTTTTCGTTTCTGAATTTTTCAGTTTTTCGATATTTTCATTTTTAGATTTTTTTAATGTTTCTTTTTAGATTTTTAAGTTTTCCAATTTTTCAATTTTTGGCGTTCCTAAATTCTGGATTTTTCGATTAATTTATCGATTAGTCGATTTTTAATATCTTTATTTTTCAATTTTTCGACTGTTCGATCTCTCGATTTCGCGCTGTTTCAATTTTTCAAATTGGATTTCTTGGTTTTTCGATTTTTCGACGTTTCGGTTTGGGATTTCTCAGTTTCTCGATTATTATTCTCTCTTCTTTTTCCGAGCACCTTTGAAAATTGTCAAAGGATACTCTCCGGAAGTTTTTTAAGTTTCATTTTTTCGGCAATTTTTACCATTTTTTGAAAATCGCCTATATGAAGTAATATTTAAATTTTTAGTTTGAGACCGAATATTTCGAAAATCGTGGTCCGGAACCACCAACACGTTATGTTTATGACAGCTCGTCGAAATCTACCTGTATTCCAGAATTTTTTGTCCAATTTTAGAGAATTTCTCCAAAAGCTCAGTTTTTCAGGACTACGAATTTTTTTTTTTCGAGCACCTTCGAAAATTGTCAGAGGAGATTCTTTTTTCGACCTCCAGAAATTCTTTCGGTTTTATTTTTTCGACAATTTCTACTATTTTCCGAAAATCGACTACATGAAATATTTAAATTCTTAGGATATTTAAAAAATCCGAGTTTGAAACTGAATATTTTGAAAATGTTGGTCCAAAAACCACCAACACTTCGATTTCAGCTCGTTCAGATCTACATTTGCTTAAAGCTCCACTTTTTAGGACTAAGAAAATTTTCATCATTTCCCGAGCACCACTAAAAATTGCCAAAAAATATTCTTTTAATGATTTGGACCTTCAGAAGTTTCTCAGTTTCATATTTTCCAAAATATCTACACCAATTTTACCAAAATCCCCAAAATAAGGTAGGCATGACACTTTTTTGCGATATTTAAAAAAAAAATTCTACTTTGGGCCGAATATTTCGAAAATCTCTATACAGTTCATCGAAATCTATATTCCAGAATTTTTTGTCGAATTTTGGGAAACAATTTCCAAAGAAAATTCTTTTGTTGATTTTGAATTCCGGAAGTTTTTTCTGCTTCATTTTTTCGATAATTTCCACAAATGAATACGTCGAAAATCTTTGTCCGCAACAACCACAACAAGTTTTTAGATTCATCTCGTCGAAATCCAGAATTTTTATAATTTTTAAATGCATCACCAATAGTCGGAAAACTTTAAGAAATCGAATGGTAAAAACCTGAAAACGATCTCTTTGTACGTTCAAAAGTTGTGAACCGTCAAATTCACAGTCTGGTTTTGTGAACTTTAGTTAAAGAAGAATTTCGTTTAGAATAGCCACAATTTTCAACAACCGATGCCAAAAACGCGCTTAATTAGACAAAACTAGCTTCCGAACTTGATTTCATGCTAGTTCAAAGATGTTTATTTTTTTGGTCATTTTTCCGGAGCTTTTATTTTTAGTCAAAATTTTCAAATTTAAGCCATATTAAGCTATCTCGGTTAAAAGTATGTGTCACAATTTGCCCGAAAATTACTCCTTTCCTTAAATCGAACCTGCTAAATATGAATCTCGGGCAAAAAAATGTAGAAAAGCTCGAAACTGACACCGTCCGCTAAATGTGTGCGTAGATTCTAAATGGACCAGAATTTCCGCCTAAAAACTCACCAATGTGACAAGAAAACTTCAAGAAATCGAATGGTTACAACCGGAATACACTTTCTATGTCCGTTCAACAGTTATGCAAATTCAAACTCACAATTTGGCTTTTTGAGCTTTGGTTAAGAAAGATTTCGTATAAAATACTGAAAATTTTCAACAACCGATGCAAAAATGCTGTCAGCTAGACAAAATTGGTTGAAAAACTTAATTTCAGGCAGATTGAAAAGTGATTAACTTTTGGGTAATTTTTCCGGAGCTGTTTGGTCAAAATTTTCAAATTTAAGCTGACACCGTCCGATAAATATATGCTAGATTCGATCTAAGCGGGCAAGGATTTCAGACTAAAAAATCACCAATAGTCGGAAAACTTCAAGAAATCTAATGGGAAAAAGCCGAAAACGCTCTTTTTTCCGGTACAAGAGTTGTAGACCGTCGAATTCACAATCTGGTTTTGTGAACTTTAGTTAAAGAAGAGTTTCGTTTAAAATAACCACAATTTTCAACAACCGATGCCAAAAACGTGCTTAATTAGACAAAACTCGCTTGGGAACTTGATTTCATGCTAGTTCAAACATGTTTATTTTTTGGGTCATTTTTCCGGAGCTTTTATTTTTAGTCAAAATTTTCGAATTTAAGCCATATTAAGCTATCTCTGTTAAAAGTATGTGTCACAATTTGCCCGAAAATTACTCCTTTCCTTAATTCGAACCTCCTAAATATGAATCTCGGGCCAAAAAAATGTAGAAAAGCTCGAAACTGACACCGTCCGCTAAATGTGTGCGTAGACTCTAAATGGACCAGGATTTCAGCCTCAAAACTCACCAATGTGACAAGAAAACTTCAAGAAATCGACTGGTTACAACCGGAATACGCTTTCTTTCTCCGTTCAACAGTTATCCAAATTCAAACTCACAATTTGGCTTTTTGAGCTTTGGTTAAGAAAGATTTCGTTTAAAATACTGAAAATTTTCAACAAGCGTTGCCAAAAATGCCCTCAGCTAAACAAAATTGATTGAAAAACTTAATTTCAGACAGATTGAAACATTGTTCTAGAACCTCAATTTCCGGAAAACTGAAACATGTTCATTTTTTGAGCAATTTTTCCCGAAAAGTGAAAAATACATGTTGGATGACATGTGGCAGTAAAAAACCACATCAGTTAGTCATGGTAGCCAACAAAAAGACAAAAACATGACCTACTAGATTAAAAAGGTCGTGAATTTAATACATATGAAGCGCCTAACACAGTTCATAGATCACACCATCTTTAAAAATCGATTTGTGTTTCCCTTTCATTGTTCCTGTAGTCTGTATATTAACATTTGCCCCTTCAAAAGCTTTTGATTTGATACCGTATGTTGATTCCAATTCTTTTTTATAAGGACCACTTATCAACCCAACAGCCTTCTGGACTCCTTCAGAAACTTAAGAGGTACTTGCTTTTGTAATCGATATTCTAGTCAAATCAAAGAAGGGCCAGAATTGATTTTCGTTAACTGCCTCTTCAGGAAGAACAAACCAGTGGTTACAGTTTTACCCCCTTTAGCTTTTTGTTGCAAAATTCAATCCAATTTTGTGTTTCCGATGACCGAACCAACCAATCAATCCCGCGCCAGTTTTTGTCCCTTCTTTGCAAAATTCCCTCACCTAATTACCTCGACCTGACAATACAAGCTTACGCTCATAGCGCTATTTCCATTTAATTAAGAGAAAGCCACGGTAGTAAATTGAACATATTGATCCTTCTGCATACACGCCGCACTTCAGACCATTGTGCCCACTTAGACCACTGATGTAAATTACCTGAACATTTATTATCCCTCCCGTGACATTCCATTGATAACGTAATACAGCTTCTTGAAACCCAGCGAAGAAGAAACGCTCTTACACGAAGAAACGAAATGAGTATTCATGGAACTTGAACCTGAATATGAAACCGAGGAGTGTCGTCAGACGCGTATTCACGTTTGTTATTCGATCGAACAGTAGATAAACAACGCAGCGTGAGCGAAGTGTGTTTATTCGCCAGGGCCGTACTTGTCGCTTTTCAGGCTCCCGTCACCTATGTTTAGTTGTTTCCAGCCGCACCTGCTGAGTTTATCTACACACTAATACGTCACAGATTTGTCGCCTCTCGTTAGTACGATTCTGTTGTGAAATAATCGTGTTGGTGCTCAATGGTATCGGAAGGGTGGCTTTGACACGGGCGTATGAATGTAAAAATTAAACTACCCCCTTTGGGATTAAGGTTTACTAATAGGCTTGAGATATTGATGAAGTGCATTAGTCCGTCCCTGCGGGCCACTCCCCTTTCAAAGTACCCTCTCAGCAGTGCACCGATTGTGTGGAACGCACCGATAACGTCCAGAAGCGAGGCAGACCTAAACAGCACCATAATTGGATACAAATACTTGTTATTTTCGATCTGATAGTGACGTTGCCAACTTAACTCATCACAGATTGATGCAAAGGGGATCGATGTGCTATGCGTGCGAGACTGTCATGTATCATCAGTAAGGAGCGGATTTATATGCACAAACGTTTGTGAAAATATGTGCACGAAATTTCTTTGAAATATGCACAATTTTTGTTAAATATGCAGTTTTATGCATATATGGAATTTACCTTTGGCGAACCCGAATGAAAGAACAATAAACTACAAACATAAAACATAAGAAATGTCATAATAATATTTATGACCTGTAACAAGACTCATTAATAAATCTGAATACAGTCAGATGTTTGTTTTTTCTAATTGCTTGCATGCACTTAAATAAGAATTACTAGACCGTTTATTACTTAATAACATAATAACCTACCAATAGATTGGCAATATAACGTCCGCAAGCATCAGAAGTTTCGTCCACTACAAAATATATAAACTGGTTTTTTCAAATTTCTTTAATATCTGGTTCATAATTTTTTCTCCAAATTTTTAGGTACAATTTAATTTTAAGAGCATTTTAGGAAGAGAGATGGTTTCGATTTTTTTCGACTGACAAAGGCAAACATACACAAATAAATATGCAGTGGATCGTCAAAATATGCAAAAAATAATCTACGTCAATCAATTTAAAAAAAGAAAATTCAGATATATAGTAAGGCATAATATTTCATTCGAACGTGTTGTGGACTTTTGAAAATAACATGCAAATTCGCTTATATAACGATTTTTTTTTATTTCATCTTCTTGTAGTTATTTAAAAATCAATTGTTAAGATTGTAAAGATTTTGAAGAAATCAACAGTTTGAACAGAATTTTAAAGAAGAATCTTAAAAGTTTCATATAATGTTGATTCCTTGGATCTCTTGATGTTCTTCAATTTCTTGTATTTCTTGTATTTCTTGTATTTCTTGGATTCCTTGAGTTTTTTAGATTTCTCAGGTTTGTTGAATTTCTTTTTTAAGATTTTCTGGATTTTGGAATTATTGGATGACTCGAATTTCTTCGACTTCTTACATTTCTTAGGTTTCTTTGATTTCTTCGGTTTCTCGGATTTTTTGGGTTTCTTCCGATTTCTTGAATTTCTTGAAGTTTTTTGATTTCTTTGTTTTCTCGGATTTTTTGGGTTTCTTCGGATTCTTAGGATTCTTGAGATCCTTCTTTTTAGTTTCCAGGATTTTTTTCGTTTCTTATACGTTTCTTGAATTTCTTGGATCTTTTATCCTCTTTAGGGATTCATTTCAGGCTTGTCATTTTTTTTTTGTATTTTATTATCGTTTTAATTTCTGCTATTTTATAGCTTTTTTGGTTGTATTTTTTTTCGTTTTTTTTTTGTAGCCCTTTTTGAGGTTTTTTTGTCGCCTTTTAAGTTTTTTTTCTGAAGTTATTTAAACAGTGGATTTCGAAGTTTTCATTTTTCAGCTATGAAAAAAAGTTCTAATTTGGAGAGGAAACAAAACTTGCGATAAAGCTCAAAGCATCGAAAAAAAATCTCAAAATATCGAAAAATTTCTCAAGATATTGAGAAATAACTAAGATTTCGAGGTTTTTGTTCGAATTTGAAGAAATTTTTAAAATTTCAACATTTTTCATTAAAGGTAAGTAGATGAAATATTTTTCAGTGAAAATGAAAAATTAAGATTTTGAACAAACACTCAACAGTTTGACCAGTCTTGAAGAAAAATCTTAAAATTTTCATTTAATTTGGATTTTTTCGAGATCTTGAATTCCTTGGATTTTTTGGTTTTCTGGGATTTCTTGGATTGTTCGGATTTCTTGGATTTTTTGGATTACTTGGATTTCTTGGATTTTTTTGATTTCTTAGATTTCGTGGATTTCTTGGATTCATTGAGTTTCTTAAATTCCTCAGGTTAACTGAATTTCTTAGGTTTCTTGGATTTCTTGGGTTTCTTGGATTTCTTGGACTTCTTGAATTTCTTGGATTTCTCAGATTTCTCGGATTTCTTGGATTTCTTAGTCTTCTTGGATTTCTTGCATTTCTTGGATTTCTTGGACATCTTGGAATTCTTAGACTTCTTGGATTTCTTGGATTTTTTGGATTTCTTGGATTTCTTGGATTTCTTGGATTCTTTCAGGTTAACTGAATTTTTTAGATTTCGTGAATTTGCGAATTATTGGATTTCTCGAATTTCTTAGGTTTCTTGGATTTCTTGGGTTTCTTGGATTTCTTGGGCTTCTTGAATTTCTTGAATTTCTTGGATTTCTCAGATTTCTTGGATTTCTAAGTCTTCTTGCATTTCTTGGATTCATTGAGTTTCTTAAATTCCTCAGGTTAACTGAATTTCTTAGGTTTCTTGGATTTCTTGGGTTTCTTGGATTTCTTGGACTTCTTGAATTTCTTGGATTTCTCGGATTTCTAGGATTTCTTGGATTTCTTAGTCTTCTTGGATTTCTTGCATTTCTTGGATTTCTTGGACATTTTGGAATTCTTAGACTTCTTGGATTTCTTGGATTTCTTGTGTTTTTTGGATTTTTTGGATTTCTTGGACTTCTTCAATTTCTTGGATTTCTTGGATTCCTTGGATTTCCTGGATTTCCTGGATTTCTTTGATTGCTTGGATTTCTTGGATTTCTTGGATTTCGTGGATTTCTTAAATTTCTCAGGTTAGTTGAATTCCTTAGATTTCGTAGATTTTGGAATTATTGGATTTGTCGGATTTCTTAGGTTTCCTGAATTTTTTGGGTTTTTTGGATTTCTTGGGCTTCTTGGATTTCTTGGACTTCTCGGATTCCTCGGATTTCTTGAATTTCTTGGACTTCTTGGATTTCTTAGATATCTTGTATTTCTTGGATTTCTTGGATTTCTTGGATTTTTTGGATTTCTTGGATTTCTTGGATTTCTTGGATTTCTTGGATTTCTTGGATTTCTTGGATTTCTTGGATTTCGTGGATTTGTTAAATTTCTCAGGTTAGTTGAATTTCTTAGATTCCGTAGATTTTGGAATTATAGGATTTCTCGGATTTCTTAGGTTTCTTGAATTTTTTGGATTTTTTGGATTTCTTGGGCTTCTTGGATTTCTTGGATTTCTTGGATTTCTTGGATTTCTTGGATTTCTTGTATTTCTTGGATTTCATAGATTTGTTAAATTTCTCAGGTTACTTGAATTTCTTTGATTTCGTAGATTTTGGAATTTTGGATTTCTCGGATTTCTTAGTTTTCTTGGATTTTTTGGGTTTTTTGGATTTCTTGAGCTTTTCGGATTTCTCGGATTTCTTGAATTTCTTAGACTTCTTGGATTTCTTGAATTTCTTGGATTTCTTGGATTTCTTAGATTTCTTAGATATCTTGAATTTCTTCGATTTCTTGAATTTGTTGACTTTCTTGAGTTTCTTAAACTGAGAGGTTGAATTTTTTAGATTTCGTGGATTTTGGAATTATTGGCTTTCTTGGATTTCTTAGGTTTCTTGGATTTCTTGGGCTTCTTGAATTTCTTGGATTTCTTGAATTTCTTGGATTTCTTGGATTTCTTAAATTTCTCAGGTTGGTTAAATTTTTCATATTTCGTGGATTTTGGAATTATTGGATTTCTTGAATTTCTTGAGTTTCTTAAATTTGTCAGGTTGCTTGAATTTTTTAGATTTCGTGGATTTTAGAATTATCGGATTTCTTGGATTTCTTGGATTTCTTTGGTTTCTCGGATTTCTCGGATTTCTTGGATTTCTTAGACTTCTTGCATTTCTTGCGTTTCTTGGATATCTTAAATTTCTTGGATTTCTTAAATTTCTTGGAAATCTCCTATTTTTTGGGTTTCCCCAGATTCTTGGATTCTTGAGTTTCTTGGAAAATCTTTTTTTGAGTTTCCAGGATTTTTTCGTTTCTTATAGGTTTCTTGAGTTTCTTGGGTTTTTTATCCTTTTTAGAGCCGATTTATTGCAGACTTTTCACTTTTTTTGTATTTTTTATAGTTTTAATTTCTGCTTTTTTATCGCCTTTTTGGTTCCTTTTTCCGTTTTCTTGTCGCCCCTTTTGTCGCCTTTTAAACATTTTTTGTCCTCCTTTGGTTTTTTCTTCTTTTGGATATTTTTATATAATGGAAAAAAATCTAATTGATGAAGGAATAATTCTAGAGTTCAGAGTTCATAATTTTGAGAATTTTTTTTCCAATGTTTGTGGATTTTTTTAATTTTAACATTTTCCTAAAGACTATTTTCAAGTAAAATAAAAAATTGCGAAGTTAAGGAGACTTTTCAAAAAGTTGGCCAAAATTTTGAGGATGAAATTTAAAATTTTGAGAACAAATTCTCAAAATAATGAAAAAAAAATTAAAACAAATTTCAAGTTACTGAAGAAAATTTCAAATTTTTAAGATTTTTTTTAATTTTTAAAATTTCTTGTCAAAATTATGACTCTATTCTTGAGGAAACATGAATAATTCGAAAAATGTTGGCCTTTTCCCCATGGCATTTGTGAATTTTTTTTTTCTTTAAAAAGAGAAATATCTCAAGATCTTTGAAACGAATTGTAAGACACCGAAAAATTTTCAAACTGCAGGACTTTTCTTAACATTTCGATGTTTTCTTGTGAAAATAGAGAGGTTTTTAAGTAAGATCGTAAGAAAGCATTTGAACTCTGTTTGAAATCGAAGAACTCATAAACAAATAAGTTTTTAGCGAAATTCTGTTACGATCAAAGGTCTCGACAGAACACTTCAACAATTTGATCAAAACATCGAAAACAAAAATACAAATTTTCAGACATTTTTCGAGATTTAGGTTTTCATAACACGTCGAAGAAATTAAATAAATTTCAGCAAAGAATAAAAAGTTAAAATTTAGAGAAAGTATCCCGAAAACTTGTGATAAAGCTCAAGGGATTGAAAAAATCTCAAAATCTTGAAAAATTAGTCACTTGTTAAGAAACAACTAGATTTTGAAATTTGAATTTTTTTTTAAATCTCGGCATTTTTCATCCAAGATGGATGAAATATTTAAGATAAGTTGAAAAATTAACAGTTGAAGAAAAATCTTAAAATTTCCAGTACAACGGAAAAAGAATCTGATTCTTCAAAGAATACGTAATTCAGAAGTTTGGAACTCAAAATTTGAGAATTTTTTTCAATGTTTATATTTTCCCGAAGACACTGAGTAAACTATTCTCAAGTAAAATAAAAATTGAGAAGTTAAGGAAACTTCAAAAATTTAACCGAAATGTTGAGAACAAATTTTCAAAATAATGAAAAAAAAAAAAAATAAAACAAATTCCAAGTTACTGAAGAAATTTCAAATGTATGACACTTTTCTTAATCTTTTAAAATTTCTTGTTAAAACTGTAACTCTGTCCTTGAAGAAACATAGATAATTCGAGGTACACAGTCAGGATATTAACAAAAATTTTGGCTTTTTCCCCATGGCATTAGATTTTGGAAACGAATTGTAGGACACCGATAAATTTTTTAAACTTTTAAAATGTACGACTTTTCTTAGTACTGCGATGTTTTCCTGTCAAGATAGAGACGTTTTAAACTTATCCTACCTCGTTTACCGAACAGATGGAGTTATACTTTAGCATCTAAAAACAAAAATGAAACTCCAAGGATTTTGCAAAACTGTCACTGGATTGCTCAGGAAAGACGACAATGTTTGCAATCAATCGGACCACTTTTCTAGACCCATCAACACAGATCAATAAAACATGCTGACAAGCACTGACCAAAGTTCCAGCTAACTGTGTTACCTCATTATCAAAGGATGAACGTGGAATCTCTCACGGCAACTTTATTAGATCCAAAACGGACGTGCGAATACATAATTACCCTTGATACAATAAAAATTTACAAACGATAATAATAAAAATAAATAAATAAACTGTAGACATTAAAATATTTCGAACCCACGAAAATCGGCAATTGCTGCGTTTTAAGTTGCCAAAGGTTAAACGAACCCATCCCATTTTACAAGCGCTTAAAGTCACGCAATTTGACATTGACACGATGAAATTGTGAAAACTTCTTAAAGGCCGTAGAAAGTACATACATTATTCAGCAATTGCAGACAACAAAGTGTTACATCAGCGTCTGCGAAAATGAAATATTTAATTGCGTGACAGTAATTTGAGTTTCACAAGCGTTCGGACGTCGCAATTTTTTATTTGCAAATATGTAACTTTTCTGTTAGAGTCGTGGGATAATTGTACGTGAGATGTGAGAAAAAGAAAAACAAAACTAAAATTGACAATAATCTTAAATGGATAAAATTGTAGCATTTCGCTAAACATCGTTGATAAATTAGTTAAGTTATTTTTGGAATATTGATGAAGAGTGTTATTGTACGCTCAAAAATATATATTTAGATTAACACCCACCTATGTTGGCAATTGGCGTTATCAATAAAAAAAATGTATTATCATGCTTAACTTCGACTGTTTATGTCTTTACATCGAAAGAATACGACAATTATACGTGCTTAATTCTAAAATCGACAATTAGGAAGATAAAATTATTAATTAATGTTCTGAGGAATATTATTTAAATAATTAATAAAAAAATGTGACACATAATTGAATTGGACCGAGACCCTCGCGTTAAAAATTCACCATGTTTACGGCACGGTCAAGGCGGATTCATAAACCACAAGTATAGGTGTCTGCAAGGCGGATTCATAAAGCACAAGTATAGGTGTCTGTTATTTTATAAAATATGAGGAAACGTCATCAAATTAACTAAATTTTGGTTAGCGCTCTACCATCTCCATAATATTCCTAACAAACATTTAAAAATTGACAAAAATTGACAGGCAGACAGACAGACGGAGATACTAGACCTATTTTGCGTACTCTGGTAGTCCATGAAACGTCGATAAAACATTAAAATAGCTAGTCGCCCGATGGACCGAACTTTTTAAAATATTTCAAAAAATTCCCTATCTCATTATTTCTGGAATTTTCGAAAAAATGAAACCAACAAGTATCAAGTTTCGAACGTGTACGAAAAAATGACAAAATTTTCAAAAAGCGGTCTATTCAAAAACTGAGATTTTCGGTCAGTTCTCTAAAAATCCACATAAAAATCTGGGAGCTGGGTATAGATGAACTGAATCCAAAAATGTGTCATGTTGATGCCCCCCCTCCAAGATTAACGCTTATAACTACTCGAAAATTCTAAAATACTGGTAATCGTGGCACTTTTATTAACAACATATTTCGCGGGATGCCAAAAAATTGGCATTCCAAAAATTATGAAAAAAATGTGTTTGCGCAGGAATAAGAAGGTAAGTGTAAAAATCACCAAGGTTCCTAAGTCGATAAGGCGACTGATTTTTAAAATATTTCAAAAATGTAGATAATTCATTTGGCGATTTTGGAAAAATTGTTGGAATTTTGGAAGAAATGAAACCATAGAATTTTTCGAGGGATTCGAATCAATAAAAAAATCCCCTTTACCAAGTTTCGAAGGTGGTCGAAACAAGGGCACAATTTTCAAAACTGAGATTTTTGAACAGTTGCCTAAAATCTATAGCAAAATTTGGCACTTTTGTTAACGAAATATTTCGTGTGATTCCAAAAACTGGCGTTCCAAAAATTACGAAAAAAATCGGGTTTACGCAGGAATAACGGATCCATCAGGGTGAATATTCCTATGTTGATGGGGCGACTGGTTTTGGAAATATTCGGTCAAACTGAAATTTTTTAAATTCCTCAAATATTTCCACATTTCATTTTGGTGATTTTCAAAAAAGCGTAGGAATTTTCAAAGAAATACTGAGAGAAGACGAAAGGGGAATAGAGCAGGGGCGGCTCATGACTTGAAAAATTGATGAGGCAAAGCACAAAACGCTCTAAAATATAAATAAATCAAGATTACTTAAATATTTTCTATGTCCACAAAGAACCAACGTGAAGGTGTAAGGAGGTCTTGCAAGGAAAGGATGAGAATGACAGGACAAAAGGAAAGGGAAGCGTGGTCAGAAAAAACTAATATAACTTCTAACAAAAAACAAAATTAAAATAAACTTTAAAGAAAACATATCGAAAAAGATCAAATACAACATAAAATAAAGCTAATTTGATTTATAACAAAAAACAAAATGAAAAAAATATAAAATATAAATACGGATTTATTTTAAATTTTTTTTATGGATCAATTAACGATTTACTCAAATCAGGAACCGGCGGTTTTAATTCCTTAACTACATACAATTTATCATCATACGTGAAAGTAGAAAAAACAGAACTGCCATTGTCATTTAACGTTAGTAGAGAAAAATTCCGATTTACTCGTAATCTTAAATAACGATTACCCAAATCAAATTATGACAAGCACAAAGCACTAACGCGACCCACGCAAACGTAGGCACTTTTAAGACAAAATTCTGTTACCGAAATTTTGAATCAATTTATACACACACAGATTTGTGGCAAAACAATCAACGGCCTAATTTTGAATACTCCTGCGAATGCAGACTGCATTGTAATCGCACGTTCCCCGCGCGCAAATATTATAGTTGTCCATCTCTTTTGCAAGCACGGAAATGAGGCTAGCCTCAATTTTGTCTTTTTTCAACTCATACCGCTTATGAGTGTATTGCAGGTTGCTTGCCTATTAACGACATGATTTCTATATATGCTGTAGAGGCAAGCTTCGAGTCTGCCTCATTAGCGTCACAAAATACATGTTGTGCCGAGTGTTTAAGCGCGCTGTTTAATTAAGGGAGCAACGAGTACCTACCGAGATAAAAATAAGAATATAATTTTCTATATTTATTTTTAAAATTTTAGAAAAAAGACACAAATTATTGGCCGAAATGTGTCCGTATAAAATAATAAAAATCCTAATAAGGCGTAAAATTCATTGGTGAGGCACTGCCTCACCTGCCTCATAGGACAAGCCGCCCCTGGAATAGAGTATAGAAAAACAAGAAGAAAAAGAAGGAGGTGTACTTTAGATTCAATAATAATAATAACAATAATATTTATTGATTTCAGCACGAAGAAATCCCAATTATAGAAACCAAATAATCTAAAAATTAACTCCTACAAAAAATAACTAGAAAATTTAGTAACCTTAAACATAATAAGAGTACATCTAATACTATTTTAAAATGGTTAACAGATTCGCAGAGATCAAAATTAATGAATCATTAAGAATATCACAGTTATTAGAAATACAGTTAAATAAACCGCACATTAAATTAATTGAAGATCTATCCAGAACAGAAGTTCTAGCAGAGTTAATATAAAAAGAAATATGTTTTCGAGTTTTTAGTCGTATTACAAGAAAATTCATTTTACCCAAGAGGACAGAACAGTCAGTTCTATTACGAAAAAGATTATATAAGAAGCGAATCTAGAGCATATTTCGCCGAGCATGCAGTCAGTGAAATGCAGAGAGACGGACAGACAGACAGATAGACAAACAGACACAAACGGGAGACGCTTTTCTTCGTACTCTAGGGGTCATGAAAAGACAATAAAATGTAAAAGCAAAGAGTCGGCCGAAGGACTTCATTACAATACTTCCTAATATTTTTCCTTTTTTTTATTAATATACATAGCCATATTTTCATAACAAGGAGCCTATTTGCAAAATGGATATTTCCTATTACAAATTTGCCATTTTAAACATGTTTTAAGTTTCATATTGTAAAAAGAAGTCTATACATATTAAAACAAAAATCCAAATGTAAGTCCAAATATCTAAATTGTGATGATTTTTTTTATTCGCAAGGAGATTCACTGCAAACTATTTATTTCTTTACAAGAAATTAAAAACATGTTTTTGAGCATCGTGTTCAAAGAATATTAGGCATAACAAGAAAAAATACAAAATATAAACCTCGCCCATCCACCCCTTGGGATGATCTTTTTTTATTTTTAGAAACTTAAAATACGTTTAAAATGGTACATTTTTGCAAGAAAATATGCTTATAATCTTATTATCCTTTTTCGTCCTTTTTCAACCTTATTATCCTTTTTCGTCCTTTTTCGAACTGTTCGTCCTCTTCATCCTTTCTCGTCCTTTTCGTCCTTTGTCGTCATTTGTCGTCCTTTTTCGTCCTTATTACCCTTTTTCGTCCTTTTTCATACTTTCCGTCCTTTTTCGTCCTTTTCGTCGTTTTTCGTCCTTATTATCCTCTTTCGTCCTTCTCGTCCTTTTCGTCCTTTATCGTCCTTTTCGTCCGTCTCGTCTTTTTCGTCCTTTTTCGTCCCTTTTCGTCTTATTATCCTTTTTGGTCCTTTTTCGTCCTTTCCGTCCTTTTTCGTCCGTATCATCCTCTTTCGTCCTTTTTCATACTTTCTGTCCTTTTTTGTTCTTTTCGTCGTTTTTCATCCTTATTATCCTCTTTCGTCCTTCTCATCCTTTTCGTCCTTTTTCGTCCTTTCCGTCCTTTTTCGTCCTTATCACCCTCTTTCGTCCTTTTTCATCCTTTTCACCCTGTTCGTCCTTTTTTGTTCTTTTCATTTTTTTCGTCCTTTTTCGTCCCTATTCGTCTTATTATCTTTTTCATCCTTATTATCTTTTTCGTCCTTTTTCGTCATTTTCGTCCTTTTACGTCCTTATTATTCTTTTTCGTCCTGTTTCATCCTTTTTCGTCATTTGTCGTCCTTTTTCGTTCTTATTACCCTTTTTCGTCCTATTTCATACTTTCTGTCCTTTTTCGTCCTTTTCGTCGTTTTTCGTCCTTATTATCCTCTTTCGTCCTTCTCATCCTTTTCGTCCTTTTTCGTCCTTTTCGTCCTTCTCATCCTTTTCGTCCTTTTTCGTCGTTTTCGTCTTTTTTCGTCCTTTTTCGTCCCTTTTCGTCTTATTACCCTTTTTGGTCCTTTTTCGTCCTTATTATCCTCTTTCGTCCTTTTTCGTCTTTTTCGCCCTTTTCGTCCTTTTTCGTCCTTTTCGTTTTTTTCGTCCTTTCTCGTCCCTTTTCGTATTATTATCCTTTTCGTCCTTTTCGTGGTCCTTTGCTATTCACATTATTTATTAACGATGTACTAGATTGTATTCGCTACTCAAAAGTTCTCATTTTCGCAGATGATATTAAAATATACCGTGAAATTAGTGGTAATAGTGACTCCTTGCTTCTTCAAGAAGACATAAATAATTTGGTTTCTTGGTCATTGCTCAACTTTTTACCTTTAAATGAGAATAAATCCTTTATTATTTCGTTCACACACAAGCTTAATGTATGCGAGTTTGATTACAAAATCAATCATCACAGCTTACAGAAATGCTCTTCCATTTTGGATTTAGGTGTTTTGTATGATAATAAGTTCAGTTTTGCAGAACATGTGGAGAGCATTACTTCACAAGCTAAAAGATCACTAGGGTTCCTTATTAGAAACTGCAAAGATTTCACTAGCATTCAAGCTTTGAAAACTTTGTTCTATGCTTTGGTGCGCTCTAAATTAGAATACTGTGCGTTAGCTTGGTTTCCTTATTACAACTATCAAGTAGTATCCCTTGAGAACATACAGCGCAGATTTTTAAAGTACCTCTATTTTAAGGAACAGAAAACATGGCCAACGAGAAATTATCCGCAAACAGCTCTACTAGAAAAATTTGATATGAGTTCATTATTTTGTAGACGTGTTACTGGCGTTATCGTCTTTTTATATAAATTATTAAATAATCAAATTGATTGCAGGGCCTTAACTAATTCTTTGTCCTTTCTGGTACCTAGAACTAGCAGCAGGCATTCTGTAACATTATACACTAGCATTGCTAGAACTAATTTTGGGAGAAAAGCACCGATATATCTAATAAGCTATTTTTTAAAAGAAATAGAAATGAATTCCGATTTTGACATTTTTAACACTAGCCTTAAGTCTATAAAAGACACTGTTAGAATTAAGCTTAAGTAGTTTACACTTTACTTTCAGATATGGTTTTCATACTGTTGTATTTTAATTTAAGTTATTTATTTCTTGATGTATATGCCTAGATTTACAGATTGTGTGTTTGATTTTTGATATTGCAGATAAATGTAGGTATTTATTTCGGCTTTAATTTATTCATTCATTCATTTATTTCTATTTTAATTTTATTTAAGTTAAGTTACTGTTCTTATGTTTCATTATATTGAGATCTTTGATTATTTATGCATTTAATTTATTAATTTGTTATTTTCTTTGATTCTGAATTGTTGTCATTGTTTTTATATTCTTTATAATTGTCCTGTAACTGGAATGTGTACTTCTGTTGGGCAATAAACTTTATTTATTTATTTATTTATTATTATTATTATTATCCTTTTCGTCGTTTTTCGACCTTTTTCGTCATTTTCATCCTTTTACGTCCTTATTATTCTTTTTCGTCCTGTTTCATTTTTTTCGTCCTTTTCGTCCTCTTTCGTCCTTATTATCCTTTTTCGTCAATTCTCGTCCTTTTTTATCCTTTTCGTCGTGTTTCCTCCTTATTATCCTTTTTCGTCATTTTCGTCCTGTTCGTCCTTTTCCGTCCTTTTTATCCTTTTTCGTCCGTTTTCGTCCTTTGTCGTCCTTTTCGTCCTTTTTCGTCCTTCTCGCCCTTTTCGTCCTTTCTCGTCCTTTTCGTTTTTTTTTCGTCCTTTTTCCTCTCTTTTCGTCCTTTTATCCTTTTTAGTTCTTCTTCGTCCTTATTATCCTTTTTCGTCCTTGTTCGCCCATTTCGTCCTTTCACGTCCTTATTATCCTTTTTCATCCTTTATCGTTCTTTTCGTCTTTTTTCGTCCATCTTCGTCCTTTTTCGTCCTTTTCGTCCTTTTCTCGTCCTTTTTCGTTCCATTGTCGTCCTTTTCATCCTTTTTTTGTCCTTTTCGTCCTTCTCGTCTTTTTCGTCCCTTTTCGTCTTATTATCCTTTTCGTCCTTATTATCCTTTTTCGTCGTTTTTCGATCTTTTTCGTCATTTTCATCCTTTTACGTCCTTATTATTCTTTTTAGTCCTATTTCATCTTTTTCGTCCTTTTCGTCCTTTTTCGTCCTTTACGTTCTTTTCGTCTTTATCGTCCTTGTTCGTCCTTTTTCGTCCTTTTTCGAACTGTTCGTCCTTATTCGTCCTTTTTCGTCCTTCGCCGTTCTTCGTCGTTTTTCGTCTTTCGTCATAGTTACTCCCGCCGGAGATTCATAATTGTTACTCCCACCGGAGAATCATAGTTACTCCCACCGAAGGGTCATAGTTACAATCTCGCCAAAATTTTTTTACCCTTTTGCGTCCTTTTTCGTCCTTTTCGTCCTTTTTTGCCCTTTTCGTCCTTTTTTGTCCTTTTTCGTCCTTTACGTTCTTTTCGTCCTTATCGTCCTTGTTCGTCGTTTTTCGTCCTTTTTCGAATTGTTCGTCCTTATTCGTCCTTTTTCGTCCTTCGCCGTTCTTTGTCGTTCTGTCTTTCGTCCTTTTTCGTCCTTTTTCGTCCTTGTTCGTCCTTTTTCGTCATAGTTACTCCCGCCGGAGATTCATAGTTGTTACTCCAACCGGAGAGTCGTAGTTACTCCCGCCGAAATTTTTTTTACCCTTTTGCGTCATTTTTCGTCCTTTTCGTCCTTTTCGTCCTTTTTTGTCCTTTTTTGTTTTTTCGTCCTTTTTTGTCCTTTTTCGTCCTTCTCGCCCTTTTCGTCCTTTTTTCGTCCTTTTCGTTTTTTTTCTTCCTTTTTCCTCTCTTTTCGTCTTTTTATCCTTTTTCGTTCTTTTTCGTCCTTACTATCCTATTTCGTCCTTCTTCGCCCATTTCGTCCATTTACGTCCTTATTATCCTTTTTCATCCTTTATCGTTCTTTTCGTCTTTTTTCGTCCTTCTTTGTCCTTTTTCGTCCTTCACTCGTTCTTTTTCGCCCTTTTTCGTCCTTTATCGTCCTTTTTGTCCTTTGCCGTTTTTTCGTCCTTTGTCGTCCTTTTTCGTCCTTATCGTCCTTCTTCGTCTTTCATCCTTTGGTTATATTGCAATTACGGTCCGCCCCTAAGTCTGCCAACGAATAAAAACTTCATTACTATTTAGATCAGGGCAGTTATGGGTAGAGTTTAATCTTTGTCTTTATTTTTTTCTTGATATACACAGTATCCTTTGAATAACACGATACTCAAAAACATGTTTTTAATTTCTCGTAGAGAAATAAGGATTTTGGAGTTAAGCTCCGCCCCCTTGGCCCACAACGAATACAAAAAATCATCACAATTGAGATAGGGTGGGTGGGCGGGGCTACATATTGCTTGTTTTTCTTAGTATGTGTAGACTTATTTCGGCAACAAGAAACTTAAAACATGTCTAAAATGGTAAATTTTTGTAGTAATCAACTTGAATCCTCCACTTTTTTTCTACAACCTCTTTACATACGGCAAAAGTTTGACATCAAAGGTGCTATCAACGCCAACTTGGCAAGGGAGTTTATAAATAATGACAAGTTTGTAAATCCCAGTGCCAACGTCATCAAAAAAAGATGTTCATGGACTAGTTCCAAGTCTGACAAGAATCTGCGATGAATTTTCTGTAGAGGACATAATTTTGGAAATTTTACGACTGAGGCGCCACTTGGAAGCCGCCAGCATTTCTTCCCAAAAAGCGGTTCAGTGGACTACATTGGAGGTTTTCAGATTCATCGTAAAATTGGGCTATTCTGAGTGTGTTCCGAGTCTAGCGCTTTGTCTAAGATTTTTTTAACCATTTGTTTCGGTGGCTTCATGTGAAAGAAGTTTTTCAAAATTGACATTGATAAAATCGTGCTTAAGTTCCACAATGAGCTAAACGCGACTAAACAATCTGTCCATTTTATCAATTGAGAAAGAGAGGAAAGTAAATTTTGATAATGTCATAGAATATTTTGCAAAAGTAAAGACCCGCAAGCATGATTGAATATTTAAAAGAGATACATATTTATTTCACTCTCGACTTAGCATTCCGCACAAGCTCCGACTTCGCTCATATCTCCTGCGAACCCTCTCATTGATGATGGTGCTGATGAAAGCTGCCGGCGTGCTTTGGCGCCACATACGCACACACAAAGGCCGTGATTAATGATGGTGGTGTTTTGTAAACATACACTGTGGAATTATAATTTGTATTTGATGGAACGAAATTTTCCAATTTGATTTTCATTGTCTGTCGCAAGATTTATGGTAAAGTAAATAATTCGTACGACCGTGGGGAAACCAGATGAGTTTTTCAATCATCCCCACGACATCGAGAGCGTCCGGTTTTCGCGCCTCCCTCGCCTCTGAAGCACCATCGCCACCGTCGTCGTCATAAACAAATATAACACAAAAAAAGACGATAAATCTGTGTGAAGATTACGCCGTTTACCGTTCGAATTAGCATAAAATTTCTGTATAAGGAAACAACTCTGACACTTTTTACGAAGATAAAAGTTCAAACAACAATCACAACTGAATACTTAAACGCTAATGCGTTATTCATCAGTCAATATGTAAAATTATACAAAGGGAGCGGATGTGTTTAAAAAGCAACTAAATCCGAGCTGCTTTTATTCAAATTTTGAGTTATTAAAGTTTCGTTGCATTCTCACATGAAATGCGTAGACGGCATGAATAAAACAAAAATTAAGTGTCTATTTTTAAAAGTGAACCCAATTAACCCTTAACAATCGCTTTTAAATAAAACGCCAATTTTAGACCACCCATGTGTGGGATTTTTCTGCAAAGTTAAATTAATCGAAATTGATTACAATTGCGAAACAGATCAAGGATTGCTTCGGTCACGCCATAAGTGATTTATGTTTATAAGTTTCAGTTCATTCTAAGCCGGAAACAATAATAATTAGCACAAATTGCAGCGATCAGCTCAATTAAGTTAATGGAGGTAATTATGCAGAATAATTGCTGATTGTGTGTTTATTTGGTTGCCTATCTGCATTGTAATCGTAAAAATCGGGTTGAATGTACATATGTTTGAATAATGTAAATGCTAATTTGGCGCTCTTTCATGGCACAGGATAATTCAATAACAAATTATTTCAATCCTTTTTTATAGAGTTGGGCCAGGTGTCAAAATCGGACACCCATTTTTGTAAACGTAGAATTTGAAACAATTTCTAGTTTCGTTGTTGTACTCAATACGGTCCTGGCAAGGTCAAAATTTAAAGTATAGTTTGTATAAATCGAATGTTGTGAATGATTTATAATTATGGTTTCCTTTAAAAAAATGCTGGCACTTAAAATAATCTTGTACGGAGCGATATTTGTTTTCTCTGACAACTACTGATAAATAAATTTACATTGTAAATAAGATAGTGGACGACGTACAAGTGCAAAATACACAGTGTTAGAAAATAGTCACAGTTGAAATTATGTAATTAATAACTGAGTGTCCGCGAAATATTTAAAAAAATTTCCCCGATATATATTCCCTTAAAATCTAAATTAGATATAATCCTTTGATCCTCTGGGTATTTTTTTTAATTGGAAAAAAACTGGAGACATTTTAGTTTTTGAAAAAAAAAAATTACAGCCCGTTGTGTTTTGTTTCTGGAAGAATTTGAGAGAATCTTGAGGAACGGTATTTTGATTTTAAAAGGATTTAAAAGAATCCTGGAAGTGTTTTTATTTTTAAAAGAATTTGATAGAATCTTGGAGAATGCTGTTTTTTTTTAAATAACTGAACATATGTTGATTTTTGTGGCAGAATTGGGACGATTTTGAAAGAATTTTGGACAATTCTGGTGTTTACTTTTTGAAACAATTTTGCAGAATTTTGAAGTTATTTTTGGAACAATTTAAAAGAATCTTCAGAGATACCCTACTGTTTTAGTAATGGAAAAAAAATTCTTGGTCCTGGAGGTCCCGATGTGTGATCTTGAAAACATTTAAAATAATCCGGTTTTTCCGGTATTTCTATTTACTTTTTGGAAAAATTTTAAAAAAATCTTGGGCATTTTGTTTTTAAAAAAATTTGAGGGGGGAGGTGATATATTTTTTTTGAAGAAATTTCAAAAAATTGAGGGACGCTGGTGTTCAATTTTTGGAAGGTTTATAAAAAAATCCTGGGGTCTCTGGGTGTTTTATTTTTGGCAAAATCTTCAGGGAGAAATTTTTTGGTTTTGAAAGAATTTGGGAAAATCTTGAGGAACAGTGTTTTGAGTTTAAAACAATTTGTCAGAATCCTGAGAGTGTTTTTATGTTTTTAGAATTAGGAAGATTTAAAAAGAATCTTGAGGACTTCTGGTGTTCAGTTTCTGAAACTATTTTAAAAAATGCCGAGTGTTTTATTTTTCAAAAAGTTTTGAATGAATCTTGAAAAAAGCTGCTAACTTTTTGAGAAATAATGAAAAAAAATTGAGGGACCTTGGTGTTTAGTTTTTGGAAAAAACTTAACCAAATCTTGATTGTGTGGAAGTGGGAAGATTTTAAAAGAATCTTGAAGAACCTGGTCTTTAATTTTTGAAAGAATTTAGGATTTTTCTTTATGGAAGACTTGAGAAGATTTTAAAAGGGCCTTGAAGAACCCCCTTGGTTGGTATTTGAAAGGAATTCTAAAGAATCCTGAAGTTTCCGAGTGTTTTATTTTTGGAAGAATTTTAAAAAACCTTTTTTTAATAGAGAAAAATCTTAAAATCTTAGGGGTCTCTCGTTTTTTATTTTGAAAGAATGTAAAATACCTGGGGGTCCTTGGTATTTTAGTTTTGAAAGACTTTAAAAGAACTTTGTAAATTTGTTTTTGGGAGAATTTGATAAAAATCTTGGGTGTTCTGTTTTGTAAGAATTTGAAAGAATCTTGAGGGACGCTGCGATTTTTTATGCAAGAATTTTGGAGATTTTGAAGAAATCTTCGAAAACTCCCGTGCTTAGTTTTTCCAAGAACTTTAAGGAATCTTGAAATTTCCGGGTGTTTTATTTTTGGAAGAATTTGAAAAAATCCTAAGTTCTCTGGTGCTTTAGTTTTGAAAGAATTTTAAAGAATCTTGTGGAGTACCGATGTTTTGTTTCTGATTACTTTTTGTTTTTTTTTGACAAAATTTGAGAGAAATTTGAGGAAATGTGTTTTGAAAAAAAAAATCTTGAAGGACCTTGATGTACAGGTTTTGAAAGAATTTTAAGGAAGTTTGGGGTCTCCCGACGAAAGAATCTTCAGGAACTCTGCTGTTTAGTCAATGCGGAGAAAACTAGAAGTCTTCAAGGGCCATTGGAGTTTTTTTTGAGGAATTTGAAAGAATCTTGAAGAACACTGCTATTTCTTTAATAATGAAAAAAATCTTTAAAGAAATTGATGTTTAGTTTTAAAAATGGAAGAAATCTTGGGTGTTCTGTTTTTGAAAAAATTTTTAGGAATCCTGGTGTTTTTGAATGAATTTGAAAAATCCTAAAATTATCGGGTGTTTTATTTTTGATAGAATTTGAAAGAATCTTAGGTACCCTGCTATTTTGCTAATGGAAAAAAAAAATAAACAGCTTAGAGGCCCCTGGTGTTCTGTTTTTGAAAGAATTTGAAAGAATCCTTGGAATTCTTAGTGTCTTAGTTTAACAATAATTTAAAAGAATCTTGCTGGGTCTCACTATTTAGTTTTTGAAAGAATTTGAAGAAATCTTGAATGTTTCTTTTTTGGAAGAATTTGAAAAAATCTTGGGGAATCTTGGTGTCCAGTTTTTGAAAGGATTTTCAAGAATTCTAGACAATCCGAATGTTTTGGTGTTTTTGTTTTTGGGAGGATTTGAAAAAATGTTGGAACAACTTGTGTTTTTAGTAAAATGTAAAAAACATCTTGAGTGTTTTGTTTTCGAAAAAATTTGAAAGAATCTGGAAGAACCCCGATGTCTTTTTTAATAATCAAAAAATTCTGAAAGTTTTTAATATTTAGCTTCGGTAAAAAGAAAAAAAAATGTGTTTTATTTTTAAAAGAATTTGAATGAATCTTAAGGAACCCTGAGATTTTTTTGTGGAAGAACTGAGGAGGGCTTCAAAGAATCTCGAAGAATCCTGGTGTTTAGTTCTTGAAGTAATTTTAAAGAATCCTGAAATTTCCATGTGTTAATAGAGAAAAATTGAAAAAACTTGAACGCCTCTGATGTCTTGTTTTGAAAGAATTTGAAAGAATCCTGGAGGTCCCGGATATTTATTTTTGAAAAGTTTAAAAGAATTTTTTAAGGTACCGGTGGGATTCTTGAATAAATTTGAAAACATTTTGAAACACCTTGTGTTTTGTTTTTGAAAAGATTTGAAAGAATCGTTGAGCAGTTTGTGTTTTTTTGTAGAAGAATTGGGAAGATTTTGAAAGAATCTTGAAAAAACTGGTGAACAGATTTTTGAAAAAATTTGAAACAATCCTGAAATTCCTGGGTGTTTTTTTTTTTGAAGAATTTGAAAGAATCTCCGGGTACCCTGCTGAGAAATATTTAAAAATCTTTGAGGCTTCTGATGTTTTGTGTTTGAAAGAATTTGAAGGGATCCTGGAGGTGGTTTAGTTTTGGAAAAATTTAAAACAATCTTGTCGGTTCCCGGTGTTTTGATGTTGGAAGAATCTGAAAAAAATCTTGAAACATTTCTAGTGTTCATTTTCTGTAAAAATTTTAAAAAATTTTGGGTATTTCTTTTTTAAAAGAATTTGAAAAAATCTTGAGTAACCTTGGTGCTCAGTTTTTGAAAGTTTGGGTGGTATGTTTTGAAAAGAATTAAAAATTCTAGGAGCTCCTGGTGTTTCATTTTTGGAAGAGTCTTCACGGACTCTGCTGCTAAGTTGAAAAAGAATAAAAACCTTTGAGGTCCTTCGGTGTTTTATTTCTAAACATTGGAAAGCATCCTACGCGTGTTTTATTTTTAGAAAACTCAAAATATTGAAGAACACTGCCATTTTTTTGCTGGAAATAATGAAAATCTCTTGAAGGACCTTAGTGATTAGTTTTTGGAAAAAATTGAAAAAATCTTGAGAAACCTTGGGATCTTTTGTAGAAGAATTCGGTAGATTTTGAAAGAATCTTGAAGAACCATGGTATTTATTTCGTTTTTGAAAGATTTTAAAGAATTTTGAAGTTTCCTAATGTTCTATTTCTGGAAGATTTTGAAAAAACTGATGAACATTTTTTTGAAAAAATTTGAAACAATCCTGAAATTCCTGGGTGTTTTTTTTTTTTTTGAAAAATTTGAAAGAATCTTCGGGTACCCTGCTCTTTTGTTAATGGAGAAATATTTAAAAATCTTTAAGGCTTCTGATGTTTTGTTTTTTAAAGAATTTGAAGGGATCCTGGAGGTGTTTTAGTTTTGGAAAAATTTAAAAGAATCTTGTCGGTTCCCGGTGTTTTGAAGAATATTGAAGAACACTGCCATTTTTTGCTGGAAATAATGAAAACCTCTTGAGGGACCTTGGTGATTAGTTTTTGGAAAAAGTTGAAAAAATCTTGAGAAACCTTGGGATCTTTTGTGAAAGAATTCGGTAGATTTTGAAAGAATCTTGAAGAACCATGGTATTTATTTCGTTTTTGAAAGATTTTAAAGAATCTTGAAGTTTCCTAGTGTTCTATTTCTGGAAGACTGAAAAAATCTTGAAAAACCCTTCTGTTCAGTTTTGCAGGATTTTAAAGAATTCTGTGTTTACATGATCGTTTTCCGGGCTGGAACCGTGTAAATTGAGTTTTTGGGCTCAACGTTTGGCACACTTTCGTAAGTGGCATCTTCAAGAGCAGGGCTAAGAAAATCATTTTTGCCTCTGGTATGGTTACCGTGCTCTTTTGCCTTATTCTTAACCCTGCTCCTGAAGATGCTACTTACGAAAGTGTGGGAAATGTTGAGCCCATAAAAACTTAATTTACACGGTTCCAACCCGGAAAACGATCATGTATTGATTCCGACCGTGCAAGCCTCCGAAATTAATTCTGTGCTTTCCACGTGTATTATTTTTGGAAGAATCTTCAGACCCTGCTGTTTAATTTAATTAAAAAAAAATCTTCAGGTACTGCTGTTTTCTTAATGGAAAAAAAAATCATGGCAGACTCTGGTGTTGTGTTTTTGAAAGATTTGAAAGAAGCCTGGATGTACTCTATTTCTGGAATAATTAAATGCAATCTTGAAGGCTGTTTTTTTTAGAAATAAGGAAAATATTTTGAGGGATTTTAAAGTTTAGTTTTGGAAAATTAAAAAAAAACTTGGGTGTTTTGTTTTTGAAAAAATTCGAAAGAATCTTAAGGGACCCACGATTTTTTTTTTTTTTTTGAAGGAGAAAAAAAAGTGGGAAGAGTTTAAAAAAATCTTGAAGAACTCTGGTGTTTCGTTTTTAGAAGGATTTTAAAGAAACCTGGATAAAGTACATCCATTTCTGGAATAATTTGAAGCAATCTCGAAGGCTGTGTTTTTTTTCCTGGAAGTATTGAAAAAATCCCGAGGGACCTTCAAGTTTAGTTTTGGAAAATGTTTGGAAAAACTTGTGTGTTTTGTTTATGAAAGAATTTGAAGGGATCTTAAGGGACTCTGCAATTTTTTTGTGGAAGAACTGGGAAGAGTTTAAAAAAAGAATCTTGAAGAAGTCTGGTGTTTCGTTTCTGGAAGAATTTCAAAGAATCTTGAGGAAACCTGCTCTCTTGTTTGTGGAATAATTTGGAGAATTTTTAAAGAATCTTCCGGCACCCTAATGTTTTGTTATTAGAAAACAATATAAAAATTTTGGGGGTATTTTATTTTTGAAAAAGTGGAACTTATAGATTTTTATTTCTGGAAGAATTTGAAAGAACTTAGGAGCCTCTAGTGTGTGTGTTTTTTTTAGGAATCTAAAACAATCTATTCTTTTGTTTTTCGAAACAAATGAAAGTATCTTGAGGACCCCTCGTATTTTGTTTTTAAAACAGTTTGAAAAATCAGTAGTCGCTTTGAGCGACAAATAACTCTTGAACAAAACATTGAAAATTTGACGTTGCAAATACATAAAAGTCGTGTGAATACTAAATACCTTCCAGAAAAAATATTCACATCATGCATATCGCATATCCTGCATCGAACACAGTACTCCATCGCCAGTTCTCACATATACAATGTCATCTGGCTTTTAATTACAGTCACGTCATGCAATCATTTTCCAATTAAAAACCGATCGTTAAATGTTTTATTAAGAACGAAGCACCACACTGCAGGATTCGTAAGTGCCTGCGGGAGGTAATTGACGTATCCATAACGCAACAAAACCTGCAATTGACGCAGCTTTAAGAGCTGCCCCGAGGGGCTTTTGTCGTGTTATTACGGCAAATAAGAAAGCTAAGCGGCCACAACCATCACGGCATTGTAATTTTCTTCTTTAAGGCGCTCAAGTGGCGGCTAAAGCGCGACGAGTAAAAGTGACACAAGAAGAAATGAAGACCTGGCGCCAATCGAAAATTAATGTGCGATGCAATAAACGGAAGAGGCCATGCGTGGATGGTTATTTGTCCACGAAGTGATCGTGCAAGAATCGATGTGGCGTAATCCGAGGTGTCTAGACAGAAACAATGTGGAAGATGTAAGGACAGGAATGATGCGGATAAACGCGGTTTTAGAAAGTTTATGTTTCGTATTGTGCACTCGTGCAATAAAGGAAGTTTATGGCGTGTATTGAGTTGTGCTTGAAATGTACATGCATGCGAGATGGCCGAAGGATTTGTTGGTTTTAGATACGTGGAGGTTGTGCACTTCCATAATTGTATTCTGGGAACACAGTGTTATAAAACACTGGAAAAATATAAAATTTGATTTTGTGACTTTCGTTTATGTAATAAACTCTTCTGCGCCAAGAATTTGCGCTCCAAGATGCGGACAATATATAATACAACAGATAACCAACGGGGAAAATGTCCTCTCAGCACTAATACCAAACTTAAGTTCAAGTGTTTATATTTATACTCGTATATCGAAAAACTGTCACGTCGAAACTAGTTTGATTTGAATGAATTTGTCTCCTCAAAACAGAGGACAAAAATTATTAATTAAGCCAAAATCGTACGACATGAAAAAAAATTGTGACGACGTAATCAACATAGATATTACTAGTCCTAGCACAAAAGAAAAAGCGTCTACTGTTGAATAACATTAAAATTTTAATTAGTGTTTAACCATCTACTAATACCAAAATTGACAACAATCGGTCCAGTAGTTTCGGAGATTACTATATTTCCTTAACTTACGCTCAGGATAGTTGAAGACCTCGAGAAAGCTTCACTTTCTTAAAAAAATTGGTAGAAGGTTATTTCGATAGAACTTCCCTCACTCTTGAAGTACTAAAGCCCAATAAATTCCGCTCCTTTGAAAAATTATAAAATTTGATTTTGCTATGTTTATCTTTTAGCTCTATAAAGTAAAAACCAGTGACGTAAATAATAACTCCGAAAAATCGAGAATCGATAAATGGAAAAACGGAAAAAGAAAAAGATAAAAACTCGAAAAATCGAAAAATCGTGAATCGGAGGAATCAAAAAGTGGAAAAACTGAAAAATGGAATTAAAAATTTAAAAAATCGAAAAGTTAAAAATTGAAAAGGCTGAAAACTGAAAAATGCAAAAATCGAAACGCAGAAAGATTGAAAATTTGAATACAGAAAATCCAAAAACTCGAGTAATCAATAAATCGAAAAGTAGAATAATTGAAAAATCAAAAAGTCAAGAATTGAAAAATTGAAAATCGGATAATAAAAAAAATAAAAATCCGGTTATCCAAAAATCGAAAGGTAAAAAAACTGAAAAGTGTAAAAACTGAAGAAATTAAAAAAATATTCGAAAAAACGAAAACCGAGAAATCGGAAAACGGGATATTTTAAAACGTGAAAATGAGATTTCGGAAAGTCAAAAATCCAAGAATCGAAATATGGAACAATTGAAATAAGTATAGAAAGTCGAAAAATCGAAAAGTCGAAAAATGGAAAAATAAAAAATGAAAAATCAAGAAATCTGAATTTAAAAAATTCAAAAATCGAAAAATCAGAAATCCAAAAATTGGAAATTTGAAACATGGAAAATCCAAAAAGTCGAAAATTCGTGGAATCAAATATTCGAAAAAACGAAAACCGAGAAATCGGAAAACGGGATATTCTAAAACGTGAAAATGAGATTTCGAAAAGTCAAAAATCCAAGAATCGAAATATGGAACAAACGAAATATAGAAAGTCACAAAATCGAAAAGTCGAAAAATGGAAAATTGAAAAATAAAAAATCAAGAAATCGGAATTAAAAAAATTCAAAAATCGAAAAATCAGAAATCCGAAAATTGGAAATTTGAAACATGGAAAATCCAAAAAGTCGAAAATTCGTGGAATCAAATATTCGAAAAAACGAAAAATAACAAATATGGAACAAACGAAATATAGAAAGTCACAAAATCGAAAAGTCGAAAAATGGAAAATAGAAAAATAAAAAATCAAGAAATCGGAATTAAAAAAATTCAAAAATCGAAAAATCAGAAATCCGAAAATTGGAAATTTGAAACATCGAAAAGCCAAAACGTCGAAAAATCGAAAAACGAAGGAATCGAAAATAAAAGTTGAGAAATCGATAAACCGTAAAATTTAAAATTAAAATACTGAAAAATTGAAAAATCCAAAAATGGAAAAACCTCAAAATTGAGGTGTTGAAACATTGAGAATTCGAAAACTTGAAAACTCGAGAAATGAAAAATTCGAAAAACGAAACATTGAATATCTAAAAAAACGAGAAATCGAGAAATTTTCAATCGAAAAATTGAAAAATTGAGAAATTGAAATGTAGAAAAATTGGGAAACCGAATAAAGGAAAAATCGAAACATCAAAAAATTGAAAAATCGAAAATTCGAAATATGGGAAATTATTAAAATATCCAAAAATTGACAAATCCGAAAATGGAAAAAAATCCCAAAATTGACGTGTTGAAAAGTTAGGAATTAGATAACTTGAAAATCAAAAAACCCAAAAATTTTAAACATTAAAAAACCGAGAAGTCGAGAAATGGAAAATTCAAAAAATCGAGAAATTGAGAAATCTAAAAATGTCAAATTAAAAAAAAAACGAAAAATTGAAAAATTTGAAATTTAAAAAATCAAAAAACTGAAAAATTGGAAAGTTGAAGAATCGAAAAATTAAAAAATCGAGAAATTAAATTGTAGAGAAATTGGGAAATCGGGAAATTGAAAAATTGAAACATCAAAAAATTGGAAAATCGAGAAATCGGAATATCGAAGAATTGGAAAATTGAAGTATCAAGAAATCGAAACATACATCAAAATATCAAAAAATCAAAAGAATTCGACAAACCGTAAAATCTAAAATTAAAATATCGAAAAATTGAAAAACCCAAAAATGGAAAAAATTCCAAAATTGACGTGTTGAGAAGTTGAGAAATCGAAAACTTGAAAAATCGGGAAATCAATCAATATTAACATTGAAAACCCGGGAAGTCGAGAAATGGAAAATTAAAAAAATCGAAAAATTGAAACTTCTAAAAATATAAAATTAAAAAAAAACGAAAATTGAAGATTCAAAAAAAGTGAAATCAAGAAATTGAAAAATCTAAAATTTAAAAAATCGAAAAACTGAAAAATCGAAATGTTTAAGAATCGAAAAATTAAAAAATGGAAACATGAAAAAATTGGAAAATCGACAATTTGAAAAATAGACAAGTCAAAAAATGGAAAAGCCAAGTGGAAAATTGAAACATCGAGCCTTCAAAACATCAAAAAATCGAGAAATCGAAAATTGAGCAGTCGAAATATTGAAACAGCGAAAAATTTAAAAACTGAAAAATGGAAAATTCCAATAATTAAAAAATTGTAAATCTAAAAATAATGTAATAATTAAAAAACGAAAAATTGAAACACCGAAAAACTGAAAAATCAAAAAAACCAAAAAACAAGAAATAATGAAATCGAGAAATCTAAAATTTAGGAAATCGAAAGATTAAAATATCAAAAAATTGAAGAACGAAAAATTAAAAAACCACAAAACTCAAATATTGAAAAAAATGATCGATCCATAAATCGAAAAAAAGAAAAACTGAAGAAAAATTGAAGAGTTGAAAAACTGAAAAATCCCGAAACTGGAACATCGAAAAACCGAGATATTGAAAATAGAAAAATCCAGAAATCGAAAAGTGTAAAACCGAAAAATTAACAACCCGAAAAATTGAAAAATTGAAGAACTGAAGCTCTGAAAATCAAAAAATCGAGAAATAGGAAAATCAAAGTATCGAAAAATCGAAAATCTTAGTCAAGAAGTCGAAAAGTTGGGAAATCGAAAAGTCGAAAATCAAAAAATCGAAAAATCGAAAAATTGATAAATCGAAAAATCGAAAAACTGACAAATTAGAAAATCGGGGAATTGAAAAATCGGCTTCATGAACCAATCAATTTCGATGAACGATTTACCATCCTTGCGATAACCTTGAAACGTTTGCAAACTTTCAGAGCAGAATAAATTGAACAATGTTGTTATACAACTTTGATTCTGTTTTACGAAAAATCTGGATGTTTAATGTAAAAACACTTGCGGACTCATTAATTCATTAACCACAAGTGCAGGAGTATCTCAATTTATAAAATGTACATACGTAACATTTACTAGCGCAAATTTTTGGAAATAACGTAATCTTATTGTTGGTGGGGATAATTAGCCAAATTTTGTTTAGTGTTTTACCATCTATACGGTAATCCTAATATACAGTAAAATTTGACAACAATCGGTCTAATAATTTCGGAGATTATCAGTCTAATAAAAAGCCGGACAAACAGACAGACAGACAGACGGACCGAAACGGGCGACCAAATTTTTTTCGTACCCTAGGGTTCATGAAGCTTACACTCAGGAGAAAAAAATAATTAAAATTCAAAAACCCGCCCGATCCTTTTAATCACCGAAATCCCACCACCCCCAAGCACCACCTCTTCGCACCCCTGCCGCCATCCGCAACCCTTGTCACTCTCTTTACGACTCCGGTATTAATGAAACCCTTAGTTTAATCGCGGTGAAAGACGAGCGACGATAATCGCTAACAATAAACGAGCCAATAACCGATGGCAAAGTTATTTTTCTCCCAGTCCTTCGGCCCGATTACAGAATAATTGAATATCGTATCTCGGCAACGAGCCTGCCACCCCTAAATATGCAGTGGCGCTACAGACATACACACGTATGTGAAAGCCTAAGTGCGTTCATTAAATGCCGTTGGTGTATTTGCTTATTAAAGTAGGCACCCCAGTTTTAGGGGAGCTACTATTCGTCATGAGAACGTCGCGTGTGTGCCCACGATGCACTTGCAATAGCCACCCCGGCCTGGTCCAGAGGAGGGTGCAGCGCATTCCCATGCTTCGGCTCTGTCCCTCAGGATTTTTCTCATATCGCGGGATGCGGAAAACACGCATGATTAGGCCTTTTTCGGGCCGGGATATTGCTTTTGGGTGTGGAGATTGCGTTTTGGTGTTGGGTGAATGGAGGATGACGTGTGCAAAAAAATTGCTAAATTGGTAATGTGGTTTTAATGCGATAAGAGTGTTGGATTGAGTGTGGGTAAATTTTTCCTGACGTGATAATTGTTGACTTGGTAGGAACTGAGAGAAGAATTTTTATTACGTGAAGATTTAGAGCAAATATTTAGAGTCGGTGTAATCGCTTATTCATGAAAAACAAAATTCGTAATATACATTTGTGGTTAGTGAATCACCTAAACTGCGCAAACAACTCATGTACAGAGTCTAGTAAGCGTTTTCGGACTAAAATTTCTTCTAACTAGCTTTTATATATTTTTTTGTTTTCCTATTTACCTCTCAAATAATAATAGTCATAATAAAGAGTTAAAAAAAAATCATCGATCTAAAACTGCGGCAAAATATACCAAATATCTATGTATTAACGGATAAAAAAAGTTCAGTGGTACGAATGTGCAATTTGTAAAATATGTCTCAAAAGTTGCCGATTTCAGGAATCATAAAGTGGCATGACATCATACTTAATAATAAACTTAAATTACAGCTGAAATAGGTGATCAAAATGTTTTCTAAATGGCGATTAAACCATTTAAAACTGAAAAATATGCTTCACATTTAATCGAAGGTACTAAAATAATTAAGTTTTAAGTAACTGAATACGAGAAATACACGAAATAAAAGAAATATAGTGTGAACAGGGAAAATTTCGAAAATATTTTCCCAGATTCCTATGAAGACATTAAAAGATGCAAAATGCAAGATCAAAATCTCCGCAAATTTTCAATACCTCCCTTGTATGAATTCTCTCAAAAATTTAGATTTTCGTAAAGTTGCCAAAAATCCTCAAAAAATTCTGGGATATACATTTCAATGAGCTGATTCCAAAAACATAACTTGTTGTTTTTCGCGGAACAACATTTTCAACAATTCGGTTTGAAAATGATTTTTTTTAATATCTGGAAAATTGTAGTTTTTAATTTTATCGATTTTGGAAAAATTGTTTAAATTTTCGGAAAAATAAACTCGAAAATTACTTCTACAAGTCGAAATCTATAAGAAAATGTCTTTGGGTAATTTCCGAATAAAGCTCGAAAAACGGTAAAAAAATAATTTTGAAAAAAATAAGATTTTAGTAAAATTGCCTAAAAAGTCTCAAAAATTCTGAGAGATATATTTCGAAGATCTGATTCGAAAAACATAACGTGTTGATCATCCCGAAGCAGTATTTTCGAAAAGTTCGGTTTGAAAATGAAATTTTTGAAGTACATCTACTCGAAAATTGTCATTTTTCAATTTATCAACTCTGGAAAAATGATTGCAATTTTCGAAGAAATAAAGCCGAAAATTACTTCTATAAGCCACAATCTACAAGAAAATATCTTTAGGATATTTTCGAAGGGTGCTCGAAAATGGTAGAAAATTTATTCATTTTGAAAAAATTGTGATTCTTGAAAAGTTGTCAAAAAATCCTGAAAAAATTCTGGGAGATATTTTTCGATGGGCTGATTCGAATTACATAACTTGTTGGTTGTCCCATACCAACATTTTAAAAAATTTGGTTTGGAAATGATTTATTTTTTAATATTTGGAAAATTACCGTTTTTTAATTTTATCGATTTTGGAAAAATTGTTAGAATTTTCGGAAAAATAATATCGAAAATTACTTCTACAAGTCTAAATCTGCAAGAAAACGTCTAGGTAATTTTCAAATAAAAATCGAAAAACGGTAAAAAAATTATTTTTGAAAAATTGAGATTTTAATAAAGTTGCCTAAAAATCCTCAAAAAATTTTGGGAGATATATTTCAGTGACCTGATTCGAAAACCATTACTTGTTGATGGTCCCGGAACAAGATTTTCAAAAAATCGGGTTGAAAATTAAATTTTTAAATATGTATCTAGAATATTGTGGTTTTTAATTTTATCGATTTTGGAAAAATTGTTGTAATTTTCAAGAAGATAAAACCGAAACGTATTTCTACAAACCGAAATCTACAAGAAAATATATTTCGATAATTTTCGGAAAATGCTAGAAAAACGATCAAAAAATTATTTTCCAAAAATTGAGTTTTTTGTAAAGTCGTATAAAAACCTGCAAAAAAATTGTGGAAGATCTATTTCATGAGTTGATTCGAAAAACATAACGTGTTTAATGGTCCTGGACCAAAATTTTCGACAAATTCGATTTCAAAAATAAATGTTTTAAATGCATACATATCTCTAAAACTTTCATTTTATCGATTCTGGAAAAACTGGTGGAATTTTCCAAGAAATAAAGCCGTAAATTACTTTTATAAGTCAAAATCTATAAGAAAATGTCTATGCTCGAAAAACGGTCAAAAAATTAATTTTGAAAAATTTAGATTTTCGTAAAGTTGCCTAAAAATCCTCAAAAAATTCTGGAAGATATATCTTAAGGAGCTTAAAATTGAAGGTCCGAACCGAACCATTTGAAGATTTTCGAAAAATTCGAATTGATAATTAATATCTTTTTTAAATATCTTAAAAATTGTCATCTTTCATTTTATGGATTCTTTAAAAATTACTGTAATTTTCGAAGTACTGAAGCCGAAACTAATTTCTACAAGTCGAAATGTACAAGGAAATGTATTTTTTTTAATTTCCAAAAGATGCTTGAAAAACTGTCACAATAATTAATTTGAAAAATTGTACTTTTTATAAAGTTGCCTAAAAATACTCACATAATTTTGAGAGATATATTTCAATGAGCTGATTCGAAAAATATAACGTGTTAATTCGGGACGATGTGTTTAAAAAAATTCGATTTCAAAATAAAGTTTTTTGACTATTTCGAAAATTGTCATTTTTCATTTTATCAACTCTGGAAAAATGAAAATGACGTCTAAAGCAACTTCTACAAGTCGAAATCAATAAGACAATCTCTTTTGTTAATTTGTCAAAGGTACTTGAAAAAATGACAAAAAAATCATACGGGAAGGTACTAAAAATTGAGGTTTTTAAAAAATTGTCTAAAAATCCTCAAAAAATCATGCGAGATAAACATATTATTTCTACCAGCTAATTCGATAATCACGACATGTTGATGGTTCAGGACCAAGAGATTCGAAATATTCGATATGAAAATTAAATTTTTTAATTTCCCCAAAAATTTTCATTTTTCATTTTATCGATTTTGGAAAACTTGTTAAAATTTTCGAAGAAATGAAATCGAAATAACTTCTATTAGTCGAACTCTACAAGAAAATGTCATCAGTTAAGTTTCGAAAAAATGTCAAAAAAGTCGTACGGGAGGGTATTAAAAAATTGAGTTTTTTGTAAATTTCTCAAAATATCCTCAAAAAATCTTGCAAAATATATTATTTCGACCAACTAATCCGAAAAATATGACGTGTTGATGCTTCTGAATCAATCAATCGATATGAATATGAAACTTTTGTAGTATTTCAAAAATTGCCATTTTTCATTTTATGGATTCAGGAAAAATAAGTGCTACTAGTCCATATCTATATGAAATGTCTTTAGCTAATTTTCGAAAAGTATTCGAAAAAATGTTAAATAGAGGAGGGTATTAAAAATGTATTTTTTTTAAATGTCCAAAAATCCTCAAAAAATCTTGAGAAAAATTTTATTTCGACGAGCTAATCCGAAAACCATAATTGTTGATGGTTCGGAACCAAGAGTTTCGAAAAATTCGATTTGAAAATTAAATTTTTCAATTTCCTCGAAAATGTTCAATTTTCATTTTATAAATTTTGGAAAAAATATTGGAATTTTCAAAGAAATTAAGTAGAAAATAACTTGTACAAGTTGGAACCTACAAGAAAATGTCTTTAGATAATCTTCGAAAGGTACACGAAAAAATGTGAAAAAATGCACATTGGATGTCATTAAAAAATTGAGATTTTTCTAAAATTGTCAAAAAATCCTCAAAAAATCTTGGGAAGCATTATTTCGACCAGCTAATTCGAAAAACATAACGTGTTGAAGGTTCGAGCCAAGTTCGATTTGAAAATAATTTTTTTTAATATTGCGAAAATTGCCATTTTTCACTTTATCAATTCTGGAAAAATACTTAATTGTTGAAAATTTGAAAGAAATAAAGTCGAAAATCGAAAATAAATTGTGCAAGTCTAAATCGCCAAGAAAGTGTCGTTAATTAATTTTCGAAAAATATTCCAAAAATTTAAATTTTTGTAAAATTGTCTAACAATCCTAAAAAATTCTGAGAAATATGTTTCGAAGAGCTAATTCAAAATACATAACGTGTTGGCGGTTTCGGACCAAGGGATTCGAAAAATTAGACTTGAAAATGAAATTTTTAAATCTCTTGAACATTGTCATTTTACATTTTAATATTTCTGGAAATATTGTTGGTATTTTTTAAGAAAGGAAGAAGGAAATAACTTGTACAAGTTGGAACCTACAGGAAAATGTTTTTATTTAATCTTCGAAAGGTGCACGAAAAACTGTAAAAAAATTATACGGGAGGGTTTTAAAAAATTAAGATTTTTGTAAATTTTTCAAAAAATCCTCAAAATACATATTCTGGGAAACATTTCGACGAGCTAATTCGAAAAATATAACGTGTTGAATGTTCCGGACCAAGGGTATCGAAAAATTCGAGTTGAAAATGGTCTTTTTTAAGTTTTTCGAAAAATTGTCATTTCTCATTTTATCGATTCTAAATAAACTGGAATTTTCGAAGAAATGGGGCAGAAAATAACTTCTGCAAGTCCAGATCTATTAGAAAAGATCTTTAATTAATTTTCGAAAGGTACTCGAAAAAATATAAAAAAATTCAAACGGGAGGGTTTCAAAAAATTGAATTTTTTGTAAAATTGCCCAAAAATATTTAAAAAATTCTGGGCAATATATTTAAACCCGTTGATCCGAAAAACACAATGTGGTGATGGTTCTGGACTAGGACTTTCAAAAAATTCTATTTGAAAATGAAAATTTTTCAATTTTTCAAAAACTGGGATTTTGCATTATATCGATTCTACAAAAATTGCTGAAATTTTCGAAGAAATGAAGTCGAAAATTCTTCCACAAGTCAAAATCTGCAAGAGAGTGTCTTCAGTTAATTTTCGAAAGGTACTAGAAAAAATGTCAAAAAAGTTATACAGGACGGTATTAAAAAATTCGAATTATTGTAAAATTGTCTAAAAATCCTCAAAAAAATCTTGGAAAATATATTATTCGACCAGCTAATTTGAAAAACATAACGTGTTGATGATTCGGGAGCAAGTGTTTAAAAAAATTCGATTTGAAAATGAAATTTCTGAAGTAAGTAAATATTTCGAAAATTGCCATCTTTCATTTCATCAATTCTAGAAAAATTGCTGGAATTTTCGAAGAAATGAAATCGAAAATAATTTCTACAAGTCTAAATCTACAGGAAAGTGTCTTTAGTTAATTTTCAAAAGGTCCTCCAAAGGAAATGTCAGAATTTCCAAAGCGAGGGTATCAAAAAATTGAGATTTTTGTAAAATTGTCTAAAAATCCTCAAAAAATTCGGACAAATATGTTTCGAAGAGCTAATTTTAAAAACATTACGCGTTGACAGTTCAGGACAAAGATTAAAAAAAAATTGCCTTTAAAATTAAACTTTTTTAAATATGTCGAAAATCCCAACTTTTTATTTTATCGATTCTGAAAACACCGTTGGAATTTTTGAAGAAATGAAGCGGAAAATAACTTCTATAAATCGAAATCTAGAAGTTTGAAAATAAATTTTTGAGTTGCTCGAAATCCGTCATTTTACGTTTTAATATTTCTGGAAAAATTGTTGGAAATATGGGAGGATTTTAAAAAATTTAGGTTTTGCTAAAATTTTCTATAAAATCCTCAAAATATTCTGGCAAATATATTTCGAGGAACTAATTCGAAAAAAAAACCGTCTTGATAGTTCCGGACCAAGAGTTTCGAAAAATTCGGTTTGAAAATGGCTTTTTTTAAGTTTTTCGAAAATTGTCATTTTTCATTTTCTCGATTCTGGAAAAATTGTTGGAATTTTCGAAGAAATGAACTCGAAAACACCTTCTACAAGTCTAAATCTATAACAAAGTATTTTTAGTTGATTCTCGAAAAATACTCCAAAAAAATGACAAAATTTCAATCAATCAGGTATCAAAAAAATTGAGATTTTTGTAAAATTATCCAAAAATCCTCAAAAAATTCTGACAAATGTTTCGAAAAGCTAATATTTATAATGAGCGTATAAAATTCTTCAATTTGAAAATGAGGTTTTTCCAAAATTGATATTTTTCATTAGTTTCTGGAAAAATTGTTAGAATTTTCGAAGAATTGAAGTCAAACATCCTTCCACAAGTCAAAATCTACAAGAAAATGTCTACTTAATTTTCGAAGGGTAGTCGAAAAAATGCCAAAAAATTCAGGCATCAAGAAAATAGAGATTTTTGTAAAATTGTCCTAAAATCTGCAAAAAATTCTGGAAAATATATGTATTTCCACGAACTAATACCAAAAAAATAACGTGTAGATGTACCGAACCAATATTTTCGAATTGAAATAAAAATTTTTAAGTCTCTAAGTTGGTATCATAAATCTTTATCATGTTCTACAGGCTTTTGACTTAATAAACAGAAAACACAACCAGACATAATACTTCTCAACTTTATTTCTCCATAATTGACACAACAAAACTTCTCCAACTCACAATGACCGACTTTTTTGGGTCGACGAAACAGAAGAACTTTGACTTTACTGCACGTCAGCATAACTTTTCTAAGTCCTCTTGTTATTGTTTTAGTTTCATTAATGCAATCCCACTTCTGACACCACAGTGCCACTAATATGGTAGTTTCTACTTTAATCCACCAACTACGTACACAACTTTTTCAGCCATTTTCTAGGGCGTCTTCGTTTCTCGATCGTTCCATTACCAAAACTTTCCCGAGCTTACTGTTTCAAAAGAGCTTTCGCCGTTTCGCGTATTAGTTACTGCTTTAGGGGCTGTATGCATATATTTGTTCAGGAAGAACTTCAACTTCACAACAATATGTATATACTTATATAATCACGGCTTAATTCATTGGCGTACATGTACATGTTTTTGTATTGGTCACGCACGCCACTGTCCTAGTTTGATTAGCGCTTAAAAATGCGCATTTTCACTTTTATTGTTTTACTCGCTCTCACCGTTATTTTCCAATATCCTCGGAGACATCCGGCACTTTGTCCTTACTTTCTGACAAATTGCTTCCGTTACAATTAGCGCCGTAACCAAACGAATCGAACCAAAGTCGGAGCAAACTTCTTGCATTGTTCTCGTTATCAAAACTACAATTTTCAATTTACTGCATTCACGTTCCACATCCACCTGTCGCGTTCTATTATTAGCATTAATCAATTACGGTCTCGATCAATGGAGAGTTAATATTTTATTGGAAATAAATAAGTTTTATTAGGTTTTAATATTTTAAGAGGAAAACTTCCTTTAAAGCGAATTTAATATTTATTAGGGAGATTAAAGTGTAACGGGAAGCGATGTAGCTAGGATAATCTTGGTGTAGCTTTAGTCTGCTTTGTAGCCCGTTTTAATTTATCGAATCGTACGGGTATAAATTTAGCCTTTAGTATCAATTAAAAATAATTTCATCGAAATTCGTCTGCTGTCTAGCGTTCCGGGCTTGTTTTGACTTTGATATGAGTTAAAAAAAGAAAAATCCAAAACTATCGTCTAGAAAGGCCAAGGTTTATGTGTACCCATTTTTTTCATTTAAAACTGGACTACAAAAAATTTCTAGTTCTTTAGATTTTAATTTTGATAAGGAAATAACAGCCATTAGCCATAATTGCTTGCAAAATATACGTTCTTCCTACAACAATATAAATTAATATTTATTTATGTATGGTAAGTTAAAAAAAACTTGGTTGTCTTATGCTGACAAACCAGAGGCCCCGGAGGGATTCGAACCCTCGATCTCCTGTTTACTAGACAGGCGCTTTAACCAACTAAGCCACGGTGCCGTTGCTTCCTAGTTCGTTAAGTTCAAAATTCTGTTACATAATAGGATTATGCGGAGATTTACTATAATTTTAAAAATAATTAAATTATAAACCAACTAAATAACAGCCTACACTGTATGCGTAAAGATTACAGAAATTTTATTGCTTGTTTCACGATTCTTATCTTGAACACGTGTGTATTATTGGTTGCCTACCATTCAGTCCCGTTTTAACTGTAAAAGTAATTGTTCTAGAAATCGCATTTTAAAAGAAAGCGGTAAAAATAAAGTTTTGTTCAAATGGTTTTTATTTAAAAACATATACTTTGTCATTATTACAAATATGTACTTAACGTTAAGTTTGCGATAAATTGTCCAGGTAAATGCTAAATTTAAAAACTAAATTTTGAAATAAAATATAAAATGTCAGTGTTCGAATTTTATTTCATTAAATCCACATTTGTAAAAAAAAATCCATTCAGAATATTAATGCTGAATGTAGACAAAGATTTCCCTTAGACCTGAAATTGACAGCTACTGGTTGTTAAGTCACATTCTAAAAATGGAATACTTTATGTAATTAAGTTTTCTTAATTGATTAGTATTAGTATTAAATATGAAAAACGGAGCTCAGTTTTATATACTCAAGGTTTCAAATTTTGGACCGAAAACTATTATTTTTTAATTTTAGGCAAGATTGTTTTAAATTTGGCATTAAAATATGTATAATTATGATAATGTAAAAAAAAAACAAAATTTTGAATATTTTAAGCGATTATAGGGACATTAAACTTTATTTTCCGTATGAAACACAAATTATAAAATCTAATCGAATCTTTGGTTAATTAACAACTGAGACTTGAACTTTTCAGTTGTTCAGTTTTTCGTTTTTTTTTTGTTTCTTCAGTTTTTCATTTTGCACTTTTTCCAGTTTTGAAGTTTTTTTGATTTATCAATTTTTGAATTTTTGGATTTTTTCATTTTTCGATTTGCACTTTTTTGGTTTACAATTTTTGGATTTTTCAACTTTCATATTTTTTAATTTTTCGATTTTTTTATTTTGCGATTTTTCGATTTGCAATTTTTCGTTTTGATTGTTTATTTTCTTTAATTTTCAGTTTCAAATTAAAATTTTTAAATATGTATTACGATTTTTTAGTTTTTCATTTTTTCAGTTTCTCGATTTTCCAACTTTTGAATTTCCGACTTTTAGATTTTACAAATTTTCGATTTGAGTTTCTCGAGTTTTCAAGTTTTAATTGTTCATTTTTTCCATTTACAATTTCTCGTCTCGGTTGTTTATTTTCCTGATTTTTTCAATTCCAATCTAAAATAAATAAATTCAATTTTTGGATTTTTTAGCTTTCGCATTTTTTTATTTTTCGTTTTTTCAGTTTCTCGATTTTCCAACTTTTGAATTTTTCGACTTTTAGATTTTGCAAAGTTTCGATTTGAGTTTCTCGAGTTTTCAATTTTTTGGTTTACCTTTCATTTCGGTTATTTTCCGTGTTTTTTCAATTTCGACCCGAATTTTTTCAATTTTTGGATTTATCAATTTCACAATTTGCAATTTTTCGGTTTTCAAATTTTGGATTTTTCAAATGTCACATTTTTAAATTTTTTGTTTTTCAGTTTTTCAATTTTCCGACTTTTGAATTTTCAGATTTTTAGATTTTACAATTTTTCGATTTGAGTTTCTCGAATTTTCAATTTTTCGATTTGCACTTTTTTGGTTTTCAATTTTTGGATTTTTCAACTTTCATATTTTTTTAATTTTTCGATTTTTATATTTTGCGATTTTTCAATTTGCAATTTTTCGTTTTGATTGTTTATTTTCTTTAATTTTCAGTTTCAAATTAAAATTTTTAAATATTTTGATTTTTTAATTTATCATTTTTTCAGTTTCTCGATTTTCCAACTTTTGAACTTTCCGACTTTTAGATTGTACAAATTTTCGATTTGAGTTTCGCGAGTTTTCAATTTTTAAGTGTTCAATTTTTCCATATACAATTTCTTGTTTCGGTTGTTTATTTTCTTAATTTTTTCAATTCCAATCTAAAATATTTCAATTTTTGGATTTTTTAATATTCCGAATTGCAGTTTTTCGGTTTTCAATTTTTGGATTTTTTAGGTTTCACATTTTTTAATGTTTCGTTTTTTCAGTTTCTCGATTTTCCTACTTTTGAATTTTTCGACTTTCAGATTTTGCAATTTTTCGATTTGAGTTTCTCGAGTTAACAATTTTTAATTTTTCAGTTTTTCGATTTGCAATTTTTCGTTTCGGTTGTTTAGTTTCTTTATTTTTTCAATTTCAACCTAAAGTTTTTTAATTTTTTGATTTTTCAATTTTTCAGTTTGCAATATTTCTGTGTCTTTCAATTTTTGGATTTTTCAACTTTCATATTTTTTAATTTTTTGTTTATTCACTTTTAGATTTTTCAGTTTCACGATTTTCCAACTTTTGAATTTTTCGACTTTCGGATTTTGCAATTTTTCGATTTGAGTTTCTCAACTTTACAATTTTTAATTTTTCAATTTTTTAATTTTTCAATTTTCCGATTTGCAATTTTTCGGTTTTCATTTTTGGATTTTTCTACTTTTAGACTTTTTAATTTTTCGTTTTTTCAGTTTTAGATTTTTCAGTTTCACGATTTTCCAACTTTTGATCTTTTGGACTTTTATTTAGGTTTTGCAATTTTTCAATTTGAGTTTCTCGAATTTTCAATTTTTAATTATTCAAATTTTCCACTTGCAATTTTTGGTTTCGATTATTTATTTTCTAAGTATATTTTTCCAATTTCAACAGAAGATTTTGCAATTTTTGGATTATCCAATTTACCGAATTGCAATTTTTGGATTTTTCAACTTTCAGATTTTTTGATTTTTCATTTTTCAGTTTTTCGCTTTTCCAAGTTTTGAATTTTCCGACTTTTATATATTACAGTTTTTCGATTTGAGTTTCTCGAGATTTCAATCTTTAATTGTTCAAATTTTCCATTTGCAATTTTTGGTTTCGATTGTTTATTTTTTATTTTTTCGATTTCATCCAAAGATATTTCAATTTTTGGATTTTTCAACTTTCACATTTTAATTCTTCGTTTTTTCAGTTTTTCGATATTTCAACTTTTGAATTATCCGACTTTTAGATTTTACAATTTTTCGGTTTCTGTTTCTCGAGTTTTCAATTTCGAGTTATTCAATTTTTTCATTTGAAATTTTTGCTTTCGATTGTTTACTTTTTTATTTTTTCAATTTTAACCTAAGATTTTTCAATTTTTGGATTTTCCAATTTTTCGAATAGCAATATTTCGGTTTTCAATTTTTGGATTTTTCAATTTTCTAATTTGCAATATTTCAGTTTTCAATTTATGGATTTTTCAACTTTCATATTTTTTAATTTTTTGTATATTCACTTTTAGATTTTTCAGTTTCCCGATTTCCCAACTTTTGAATTTTTCGACTTTTAAATTTTACAATTTTTCAATTTGAGTTTCTCGAGTTTACAATTTTTGGATTTTTCAATTTTCCGATTTGCAATTTTTCGGTTTTCATTTTTGGATTTTTCTGTTAGATTTTTTAATTTTTCGTTTTTTCAGTTTTAGATTTTTCAGTTTCACGATTTTCCAACTTTTGAACTTTTGGACTTTTATTTAGGATTTGCAATTTTTCAATTTGAGTTTCTCGAATTTTCAATTTTTAATTATTCAAATTTTCCATTTGCAAGTTTTGGTTTCGATTATTTATTTTCTATATTTTTTCAATTTCAACCAAAGATTTTTCAATTTTTGGATTATCCAATTTTCCGATTTGCATTTTTTCGGTTTTCATTTTTGGATTTTTCTACTTTTAGTTTTAATTTTTCGTTTTTTCAGTTTTAGATTTTTCAGTTTTTCGATTTTCCAACTTTTGAATTTTCCGACTTTTAGATTTTACAATTTTTCAATTTGAGTTTCTCGAGATTTCAATTTTTAATTGTTCAGATTTTCCATTTGCAATTTTTGGTTTCGAGTGTTCATTTTTTCAATTTCATTCTAAGATTTTCCAATTTTTGGTTTTTCAACATTCACATTTTGAATTCTTGTTTTTTTTTGAGTTTTTCGATTTTCCAACTTTTCAATTTTCCGACTTTTAGATTTTACAATTTTTCGATTTGAGTTTCTCGAGTTTTCAATTTTTCCATTTGCAATTTTTGGCTTCGATTGTTTATTTTTTTAATTTTTCAATTTCATCCTAAGATTTTTCAATTTTTGGATTTTTCAACATTCACATTTTCAATTCTTCGTTTTTTCAGTTTTTCGGTTTTCCAATTTTTGCATTTTCCGACTTTCGGAATTTACAATTTTTCGATTTGAGTTTCTCGAGTTTTCAATTTTGAGTTTTTCAATTTTTCCATTTTACAATTTTTGGTTTCGATTATTAATTTTCTATATTTTTTCAATTTTAACCAAAGATTTTTCAATTTTTGGATTATCCAATGTTCCGAATTGCAATTTTTCGGTTTTCAGTTTTTGGATTTTTCAACTTCCACATTTTTTAATTTTTCGTTTTTTCAGTTTCTCGATTTTCCAACTTTTGAATTTTTCGACTTTCCGTGTTTTCAATTTTTAATTTTTTAATTTTTCGATTGGCAATTTTTCGTTTCGGTTATTTTCTTTATTTTTCAATTTCAACCTAAAATCTTTCAATTCTTGAATTTTTCAATTTTCCGATTTTTCAAATTTTACATTTTTTACTTTTTCGTTTTTTCAATTTTAGATTTTTCAATTTCTCGATCTTCCAATTTTTCGTTTCTTCAATTTCTTGTTTGCAATTTTTCTAGTTTTCATTTTAAATACGTATATTGATAATTATACTATTTAAGATGTTTCTTTTTTAATTTTTCAATTTCTCGATATTTTATTTTTCAATTTTTCGACTTTACAATTCTGAGATTCTATAATTTTTTGATTTCACACTTTTTTGTGTTTTCCAATTTTTCCGTTCGATTTGTTTTTTCTTCTTTCCAATTTTTCGATGGACTAAATTTTTTTTTTCGATTTTTAAGTTTCTCGATTTTTTGTTTTCCAATGTTTCGCTTTTTCAGTTCTTCGTTTTGCAATTTTTCGATTTTGGAATTTTTCGTTTTTTTCACTTTTCCAATTTTTCAGTTTTTTCCGACCTTTAGTTTTGCGATTTAACTTTTCGAATCAAAAAAATGGAAAGATTGCAAAATTGTAAAATTGAAAAATTAAAAATGAAAAAGCGAAAATGTATAAAACGAAACTTTTGCAAATTTTAAAAATTAGAAACCAAGAACTTGAAAAATTGAAGAAACGAAAAATTGAAAAGTCGAATGATTAAAAATTGAGATGTATCGTAAAATTAAAATATTGAAAATTAAAGAATAGGAAATTTGGATAACTAAGAAATCCAAAAAGTGCAAAATTGAAAAATTGAAAAATTAGAACATCGAGGAACTGAAAATTTGAAAAATTGAATAAATGAAAAAGTATAAAATCGAAAGAAACATTGAAAAAATAAAGGAAATCAAAAGACGGAAAACTGTGATATAAAATCGAGAAAATGAAAATTAGAAAATCCAAAAAACTGCAAATCGAAAAATTGAAAAACTTGGAAGTCGAGAAATTGAAAAATTGAAAAAATGAAAGTTGAAAAAAATTGTGAAACCGGAACATTGCAAAATGGAAAAATTGAAAATTGGAAGAAAATGAAAAAGCGTAAAAGTGTGAACTTTCTGTACGCCGATGATGACTCATCGTCAATGACAGCGACCGGCAATCCAGGAAGATCCCGTTCGCCGCACATCTAGAAGGAAGTATGGGTTTAAATAGAGGCCACCGTCATTCAGTTAACGAGTCGAGTTGAGTAAAACAGAGTCCAGTCAAGTTGCGCCGGAATTATTTTGTACATAATCACTGTGTAATCAATCGTGTAAATTTGAGTTATTGAGGAATAAATTGTTGAGTTCAACCCACGCCGATTTTATTCACCGATCAACGTAACAATATCTAAAAATTATGAGTGCATTGATAAACCACAAGTATAGAGCCACAATATTTTGCGTATTTTAGAAAGGATTTATAATGCAAAATTTTGAGACGACGTTTTCAATTTTTTGGGGATGGAAACGAATAAATTGTAACGGTTTACCACGATTACGATAACCTCAAAACGCTTGGAAGATTTCAGAGCATTCGGTTTTGCAGTTTCAAAGTTAAATTTCAAAATGTTATACAATTTTCATTGCTTTCCAAAAATCTGGATGTCTAGGGTGAAAACACGACACGGATTCATCATCAAGTGCAGAAGTATCTTATTTTATAAAATTAAAACAAAATATTGTAAATTTTGGAGATTCTATTCCAATATACGTACAAGATTTGACCAGAATGGGTCTTGTAAATTTTATGTACCTAAAATTGGAAAATCCAGTTCTAATAGGATGATAAACAATAATAAAAAAAACCTCGCCCATCTCAACCTATTTTAGGACACTATACCACAACAAAGACAAGCAAACCACAAACAAGTTAGTTTATATTGCCGAATATTTCCTTCCGTTTTTGCGTTATTTTATGGAAATTCCAATAAAATAACTGGATAACAATTTTTAATGTTAACAAAATGAACACAATCACGTGTTGTTTGCCAATTAACAGTTTTTGTTATCTTGTACGTTTAAATTTAAAAGCTACATTAAAACAATAACAATGTACCAAAATTATCACACATTATTTAAATCTCTAACGACCACTCTACAATAAAATCCAATAAAATAAATATGATGTCCACCAGATGGTCGCACTTCATTTTTACAACAAATAATTATTAAATATTTAAATAGTCACATCGAGAATTTTTGTTTTTTTGTACTAGAAGAAACATACAGATTATTAATAGCAGCGTAATAACCCGTATAAAGGTTAAAGTTTACCTATTCGCAACAAACAGCAATAAACGACAATTCAATATAAAATTATTCACAGTTTTTATCAAAACCATCAGTGGAATGTTAAAAATGCTGATAATTTTTTGTTACATGGAAACCACTCGCTCATATTTTTAACACTGGTAATTATAACCGGCGGTGGACCGATACAGGATTAAATACTTAGGTACTCAATTTAGTTATTTTTATTCCGTACACAAAACTAAATCAATACAGATTTAAAGAGAGCAGCTCAAAGCAGCTCAAAAATGTTACGGAACAACTTTTAAATTACCATCTCATCACGTTCAAAAATCCACAAGTTTAATTAAATAACTTATAAATAAATCAGCCATGGAACTCTCCTCTTAATTAGTGCATAGAGATAAGCTCTCGTTCGAACATATTTCGCTAGAAAAACAAGCCAATTCTCTTGACAATGTGTCACTTATCTATTTTTCGCTGACGACGCACTGATTCATTTTATTGTTTGATTTCAGTGCACAGTTACCACAATTTAAATATTTTGCCGCACAAACATCATGAATTTGCATGTAAATAAATAGTAACATCACATGAAAATCCATGAACGCCACAAAATACGTCTTACGTAAATATTACCATAATTTAATTACCATTGGATTGATATTCAGAAAGCCTGTGGTTTGCATGAAAGTGACAAATTACGAAAAAAAATTACATGTAGCCGGTGGAATTCTGGAAGAGTATGTCTAATTGTTTACTTTTGTGACGTAGTCGGCGCGACACTGACTCATACGGGCTTGTACAATTATCGCAATCGACGGAGTGTTTAATTAAAAAAAAAAAGATAAACCTATTGGGAGAAACATCAATTTTGGGATGTTATTGAAATCTGTGGACGACATCCGTTGCTCAAGCTTTATTGTGGTGATTAAGGGAAAAACGTAAGCGATAAAGGGCAGTGAAAATTTTGCTCAATTGGGAATTACCCATGATAACAATAATAATAAAAGAATGTATCAGAGTGATTCCTGATAAAAAGTGCATTAAGTATATCATTTGTAGTATTTGTTCAAAAAATACCTTTATTAACAAAGAGGGGACCTGGAAAATACGATGTCAAGTGATGAGTAAACTATGCGAATAACGAACAATTCGTGGTATCGGGTTGCAAAAATTTTTATTATGGACTATTTTACTGATTTTGTGTTAAGCGTTGCTTAAAGTGTCAAGTTCAAACTTGGTAGATGAAGCAACACATTATTGACTTTTTTTCAAAGTCATTTAAAGCTTCGTCTGTTAATATATAGTTAAATAATAAAATATTTCGTGGAGTATCCACTTTTCTGCAGTTGTCTTCTTGTTTAAGAATTTCTTCGTTCTGAAAATCAAATCTTATGATTTTTCGAAAAATCTGGATTCACTTACCTTCGACCAATTTTTACAATTAGATACAATTTTACGTTTTTTCAACTTTAATTTTTTCACTTTTTGAGTTTCTCGACTTCCAAATTTTTCCATTTTTCGGGTCTGCACTTTTTCGATTTGCAATTTTTGATTGTATCTCAAGAAAACGTGAATTAGCGGTGTTAGGATTTTTTATAAGTCACCATTTCAACACTCCGTCCTTAACACTAAACTTCCTCAATAAAACCTTTAGTGTTATCTATGTCATTATTTTCTTGAAGGTCAGACTTTGTATATTTTGAGTAAACATGTCCTATGTAAAAGTGAAATTTTATGTGAATGTACATATCTTGCTTTTATAGCGCCTTTGTGTTTGCTAAGTGGTTCTCCGTTTCTTTTTATCTGTCTGTCTGCTTGTCCGTCCGTCTGTCTGTCTGTCTGTCTGTCTGTGTGTGTCGATTTGTATTAGACGCATAATCTCCGAAATTACTTGACCGATTGTTGTCCAATTTTGTAAGTATGTAATTAAGACTTATTTATTTACCTTCGACCAATTTTTTTATATTACAATTTTTCGTTTTTTCAATATCAATTTATTCACTTTTTCAGTTTCTCAACTTTACAATTTTTCCATTTTCTGATTTAAAATTTTCCGTTTTTGATTTCCTTTAATTTTTCAATCTCTTTCTTTTTATCATTTATTCAATTTTTCAAACATTCAATCTTTGATTTTTCAATTCCACCAATTTTTAAAATCTTTCAATTTTGCGATTTCTGGATTTCTAATATTTCGATTTCACAATATTTCGATTTTTCGATTTTTAAGTTGCTCAGTTTCTCATTGCTTCAGTTTTTTCAAGTTCCTGATTTAGAATTTTTAGGTTTTCCAAAATTTTGATTTCGTACTTTTCCGTTTTCATTTTTGATTTTTCAATTTTACAATTTTAAAATTTTTCCTTTTTTGGTTCGAAAAGGTGAACAATCTAAAAATTGAAAAATTTCTTGATATTACAATTTTTCATTTTTTCAACGTTCATTTTTTCACTTTTTCACTTTCTCGACTTCCAAATTTTTTCAATTTTCGATTTGTAATTTCCCAGTTTTTAATTTTTCGATTTTTCAATTTTATTTTTCATTTTCCCGTTTTATTAATTTTCATTTTCAAGATTTTATGGCAGAAATTTTCCTTTTTTCATTACCTTTCTTTTTTCGTTTATTAAATTTTGCAAACGTTCAATTTGTGCTTTTTCAACTTCGCCAATTTTTTAATTTTTCACTGTTGCAATGTTTGAGATTCTCAATTACCCGATTTTCCGATTTATTTAATTTTTGATATTTAGATTTTACAATATTTCGTTTTTTCGATTTTGCAATTTTCGATTTTTAAGTTGCTCAATTTTTTGTTTCGATTTTTCAATTTCTCATTTCTTCAATTTTTTTCAAGTTCTTGATTTAGAAATTTTAAATTTTCCAAATTTTTCGCTTTGTATTTCTTCGTTGGCATTTTTGAATGTTCAATTTTACAATTTTAAAATTTTTCCTTTTTTGATTCGAAAAATTGATAAATCGAAAAACTGAAAAATTAAAGAATTAAAAACCGAAAAACCAAAAATCGGAAAAAATTGAAAAATCGAAAAACTGAAAAGCGAGAAATTTCGATTCCTCCAATTTTTGAAGTTTTGCAATTTTTGGATTTCGCAATTGGCCGATTTTTCGATTTCTTTAGTTTTCGACTTCCCAATATTTCGTTTTTCTCAAGTTCTTGATTTAGAATTTTTAGATTTTTCAAAATTTTAATTTTGTCCTTTTTTGTTTTTTAGTTGTCGAATTTTCAATTTTACAGTTTTACAATTTTTGCTTGTTGAAAAGTCGAAAAACTAAAAAATTGGAAAACATCGAAAAATCGCAAAACTGAAAAAGCGAAAAATTTCAATTCCGCCAATTTTTAAATTTTTCAATTTTGCAATTTTTGAATCTTTCAATTAGCCGATTTTCGAATTTTTAAAATTTTCGATATTTTAATTTTACAATATTTCGTTTTTCCGATTTTGTACTGTTTCCATTTTGAAGTTGCACAATTTTTAATCTTGAGATTTTTTAATTGCTTTCATTGCTTTCATTTTTTTCAAGTTTTTGATTCAGAATTTTTAGTTTTTCGAAATTTTGATTTTGTACTCTTTCGTTTTTTCATTTTTGATCTTTTAGTTTTACAATTCTGCAATTTTTCCTTTTTTTTTATTCGAAAAAACGAGAAATTTCAATTCCACCAATTTTAAAGTTTTCAATTTTGCATTTTTTGGGATTTCTCAATTAGCCGATTTTGGAATTTATTTAATTTTTGACTTTACAATATTTCGTTTTCTCGATTTTGCGCTTTTGCGAATTTTCAATTTTTCATTTCTTCTATTTTTCAAGTTCTTGATTTACAATTTTTAGATTTTTTAAAATTTTAATTTTGTCCTTTTTTGTTTTTTCGATTTTTCAATTTTACAGTCTCAGAATTTTTGCTTTTTTGATTCGAAAAGTTGAAAGATCGAAAAATTAAAAATCGAAAAGCCAGAAATCGGAAAAAAGTCGAAGAATCGCAGGACTGAAAACGCGAAAAATGTCAATTTCTCCAATTTTTAAATTTTTCAATTTTGCAATTTTTGTTATTTAGATTTTAGAATACATATTTCTTTTTTTCGATTTTGCACTTTTAAGTTGCTCAATTTTTTGTTTCGATTTTTCAATTTCTCATTTTTTCACTTTTTTTTAGGTTTTGGATTTAGAATTTTTAGATTGTCCAAATTTTTCACCTTGTATTTCTTCGGTTTCATATTTGAATTTTCAATTTTACAATTTTAAAATTTTTCCTTCTGATGATTCGAAAAATTGAAAAATCTAAGAATTAAAAATCGAAAAACTAAAAATCGGAAAAAATTGAAAAATCGAAAAACTGTAAAGCGAGAAATTTCAGTTCTTACAATTTTTAAATTTTTCAATTTTGCAATTTTTGGGTTTCGCAATTGGCCGATTTTTCGATTTCTCCATTTTGCACTTTTTCGAATTTTCGGTTTCTCATTTCTTCAATTTTTGTCAAGTTCTTCGTTTAGAATTTTTAGATTTTACAAATTTTTGACTTTGTACTTCTTTGTTTTCATTTTTGAATTTTCAACTTTACTATTTTAAAAATTTTTCTTCTTTTGATTAAAAAAAATGAAAAATCGAAATACTGAAAAGCAAAACATTTCAGTTCCTATGATTTTAAAATTTTTCAATTTCTGAATTTCTCAATTAGCCTATTTTCCAATTTCTTTAATTTTTAATATGTATTTTGTTTTCTCAATTTTTGCACTGTTTGGAATTTTCAATTTTTCATTTCTTCAATTGTTTCGAGTTCTTGATTTACAATTTTTAGATTTTTCAAAATTTTCATTTTGTCCTTTATTATTTTTTTTTCGTTTTTGATTTTTCAATCTTACAGTTTTACAATTTATTTAGTTTTTGATATTTAGATTTTACAATATTATTTCGTTTTTTCGATTTTGTGCTTTTTCGATTTTTCAATTTCTCATTTCTTCAATTTTTTTTCAAGTTCTTGATTTATAATTTTTAGATTTTCCAAATTTTTCACTTTGTATTTCATCGTTTTCATTTTCGAATTCTCAATTCCTCCAATTTTAAAATTTTTCAATTTTGCGATTTTTGATTTTCTCAATAATTAGCCGATTTTCCGATTTATTTTTTGATATTTAGATTTTGGAATATTTCGTTTTTGCGATTTTGTACTTTTTCGATTTTTAATTTTTTGTTTCGATTTTTCGATTTCCGATTTCTTCAATTTTTTCAAGTTCTTGATTTAGATTTTTTAGATTTTTCAAAATTTTGATTTTGTGCTCTTTCGTTTTTTCATTTTTGATTTTTTAGTTTTACATTTTTGCAATTTTTCCTTTTTTTTGTTTCGAAAAACGAGAAATTTCAATTCCACCAACTTTTAAATTTTTCAATGTTGCAATTTTTGGGATTTTTCAATTATCCGATTTTCTGATTTCTTTAATTTTCAATATTTTGATTTTTTAATACATATTTCACTTTTTCGATTTTGTACTGTTTCCATTTTTAAGTTGCACAATTTTTAGGTTTTCTATTTTTCAATTTCTCATTTAGAATTTTTGATTTTTCAAAAGTTTTATTCTGTACTCTTTTGTTTTTTCATTTTTGGCTTTTTAGTTTTACAGTTGTGTAATTTTTCCTTTATTTGATTCGAAAAGTTGAAAAATCGTAAAAGTGAAAAAGCGAGAAATTTCAATTCTTCTAATTTTGAAAATTTTCAATTTTGCAATTTTTGGGATTAAATATTTGGATTTTACAATATGTATTTAAGTTGCTCAAGTTAATCTTCCAATTTTTCACTTTCGCATTTATTGAGGTTTTTGAAGTTATTAATTTAGGAAAAAAGAGAAAAAAAAAGAGAAAAGCGAGAAATTGCAAAATCGAAAAAGTGGAGCATAGAGAAATTGCAATTAAAAATTGGAAAATTGAAAAATTATTAAATGCACGTTTAAAATGAAAACCAGAAAACTGCAAATCAAAAATTGCAGAAACGGGAAAATAAAAAATCCAAAAGTTGGAAAATCAAAAATTTAATAATTTTACATTGTCAAAAAGAAAATTATAAATTCAAAACACTGAAAAACCGAAAAATTGAGAAAATAATACAAATAAATAACCCAAACAAAAACTGAAGAAATGAAGAGTTGAAAAAACGAAAAATTGAAAAATCGGAGAATTAAAAATTGAAAAATGGAAGAATTAAAAATCGAAAAACTAAAAATCGGTAAAAATTGAAAAATCGAAAAACTGCAAAAGTTTCAAATCCACCATTTTTTAAAGTTTTCAATTTTGCAATTTTTGGGATTTCTCAATTATCCAATTTTCTGATTTCTTTATTTCCAATATTTCGATTTTACAATATTTTGTTTTTTTTTCGAATTTGGAGTTTTTCGATTTTTCAATTTTTTATTCTTCCAATTTTTTTAAGTTATTGATTTAGAATTTTTGATTTTTCACCATTTTTATTCTGTACTATTTTGTTTTTTCATTTTTGGTTTTTTAGTTTTACACTTGTGTAATTTTACCTTTATTTGATTCGAGAAGTTGAAAAATCGTAAAAGTGAAAAAGCGAGAAATTTCAATGCTTCTAATTTTGAAAATTTTCAATTTTGCATTTTTGGGATTAAATATTTGGATTTTACAATATTTATTTAAGTTGCTCACGTTAATCTTCAAATTTTTCACTTTCGCATTTATTCAGGTTTTTCAAGTTATTAATTTAGGAAAAAAGGGAGAAAAAAAAGAGAAAAGCGAGAGATTGCAAAATCGAAAAAGTGGAGCATAGAGAAATTGCAATTAAAAATCGGAAAATTGAAAAATTATTAAATGCACGTTTAAAATGAAAACCAGAAAACTGCAAATCAAAAATTGCAGAAACGAGAAAATAAAAAATCCAAAATTTGGAAAATTAAAAATTCAAAAATTTTACATTGTTAAAAAGAAAATTATAAATTCAAAACACTGAAAAACCGAAAAATTGAGAAAATAATAGAAATAAATAACCGAAAAAATAATATTGGAGTTTTTCGAATTTTCAATTTTTGATTTTTCCAATTTTTTTAAGTTCTGAATTTAGAATGTTTGATTTTTCGAAATTTTTATTGTGTACTTATCTGTTTTTTCGTTTTTGGTTTTTTTACTTTAACAGTTGCGTAATTTTTTTCATTTGATTCGCAAAATTGAAAAATCGTAGAACTGAAAAAGCGGGAAATTACAATTTCTCTAATTTTGAAATTTTTCGGTTTAGCTATTTTTGGGATTATTATTTGTATTTTACAATATTTCGTTTTTTCAATTTTGCACTCTTTCGAAAAACTGAAGAAACAAAAAGTCAAACATTGGAAAACTAAAAATCCAGAAACTTGAAAATGGAAAAAAATAATGCAGGGAAAAATTGGAAAACCCAAAAATTGTAAAATCGAAAAATTTTGGAATCGTCAAAACTGTAATGTCGACAAACTGTAATACTGTCGATCGAAAAATTGAAAAATTATTAAATACACGTTTAAAATGAAAACCAGAAAACTGCAAATCAAAAATTGAAGAAAAGGAAAAATAAAAAATCTAAAAATTCAAAACTTTTACATTTTCAAAACGAAAATAATAAATTCAAAACACTGAAAAACCGAAAAATTGAGAAAATAATAGAAATAAAAAACCGAAACGAAAAACTGAAGAAATGAAAAGTTGAGAAATCGAAAACACATGAAACTGAAAACTCATGAAATTGCTTATTGAAAAATTCCAAAATTTTTAAATTTCAACGTCCAAAAGTTGGAAAATCGGAAAACTGGAAAATTTAAAAATGAAAACTCGAAGAGATAAATATCGTGAAATTAACGAAACAGAAAAATGAAAAACTAAGAAATTGCAGCAACGAAAAATTGAAAAAATTTAAATTAAAAAACCAAAAAGTTATAAAATTCCTACATTAAAAAATCGAAAATTGAAGAACCGAAAAATTGAAAAAATTATAATAAATAAATAAAAAATTTAACTTGAAAAGTCGAAAAATTGCAAACTGCAAATCTGAAGAAACAAAAAAACTAGTTTTTATTTAATGGAAGTTATCAGAAAATAAAAATCGCAATCTGTCGAAAAAACTCTGGAGCAATTTTTTATTAGAAAACAGTCACCCAACGCTATTAAGGACAGCAGTTATTCCTTATAGGACAACATCGCCCCTCCTAGACTTTTAGAAATCTCCCCTAAATTGATTTTACGTTACGGACCTACGTAATACATTATTGCGTGATCTGGTTCAACTTTGACGTTCTCACATTATGATTAGGTATCTCCTCTGCATAAAAAATTATGACTAACTTAACCTCGTGGAGCACAACACACCGATTATACTCTTCACAGACAAGTTAATATTGCTTACCAGACATACGAATACTTTTTTATGTCTGAATTTAAAGCCACCATACATACTTCTATCACCCAGATACGCAGCGTTCTGAAAACAAAATCACTAAAACTAACCCGGAACATTTTGCATAATGTTTCAAAATATGTACTAAATTCTTGCCGGCCGAAGTCTGATCTATTCTCTCGGAGACCTTTAGCCGGTTTGGGTGACTTAATTAAAGTGTAATAGCCCGACAAGGTTAAGTAAGATCGCCACATAATTCGATAACGCACCTATCAGCCCATTATCTTATTTAATCAATCTATCGCTCTAAATATCAGTCACTCCAACTCAGCCCCGCGAGCCGCCAAGTCGCGTGGCCCCAGTTCAATTTCGAGCCTCGTCTTCATATTAAAATGCTGGCGTGCTGGAGCGAGTAGTAGTACGACCAAACACGCCGCGAGCAGTACAACCGGAAGACTGAAAAATGATGTAGTTATGTAATAGTGCTGCAAGTGTCATAAAATATTCGTTCGAAGCCTGTCAGTGAAAACTCAGACCGAAATGCTGTGGTGTGTTTTATTTGTGTGTGTTTTCGTAGTGCAAGCCAACACAGACACTACTCCCAAACTCGAACCGGTAGGTATAAGTGGTACCACAAATAGAGTCAAGGCGGATCAAGGTATGAATGAAACCGCTACAGCACGATTACGCTGCGTTCGTGACAGCGCAGTAAAGTGAAACCCAAATTTTTGGCAAGGTGGCAAGACGAAGTCGAGACTGACGCCAAGCCGAGTTGGCTTGTTGTCTTCGGATGAATAGTAATTAGGAACCTGTTCAGGCTGTACCTTTCGGCTGTGTAGCCTGTGGCAATTCCTGTTTTTCAAAATTGTTCGTTTCGGTGGCCTTGATGTACGCAACTTGGTACAAAAAAGTCCACGGGATTCCAAATGGGCGCGTGATTCAGCGTGGTGCCCCCGATCATTCACATAGTTTGACTTTTAGTGGGGATTCCACGCAAATTGGACTGAGTCATCTGGCTTCCCAAGTCCAGGGTTTTTGCCTTTTGTATGTCGAATTCTAATTTAATAGCCTCTAGGTTTGCCAATTTTTTATGTAGATGTTTTTAGCGTACCTTTGTTGCTTGTTGCTTGTTATCAATATCGGTATTTACGTAGAACGTGTCAACTGGAAGTTGTAAAACAAGATTATTGTACTAAATTAATTTCAAGGTGTGAACGATCGGTAATGTGCAAGGCTGAAATATTTTAGTCGTGTTTTTGCGGTTTAATATCGCTACCTGAATTGTGTTTCTCGTTTTTGAGTCGAGGTGAATTGACAGCTCATTAGAAGCGGATTATGTAAAACATGAATATTAAATCAAAACCGAAGTTCAAGATTCTTGTTGAATAATTATCGATAATTATAAATGTTTTGCTATTTGTGTGAATTTGTGGAAATTTCATTCCATAATGTGATTTTCGGGATAAGTGCATCGGCTATTAAAGTCGATATAACACACAATGAAAAATAATCAATTTTTAAGAAATCAAACTTTATTCGGTGTCTATTTGTGAATTTAGTGCTGCATTCAAAGCATGTTTGTTTCTTTTGTTCTGTGAATACAAATAGTGAACTTATTTATGCACCATAACTTTACATTTACGATCGCTTTTCTTTAATGTCAGTGGTACAATTAAGTTGGTATTCTCATTTTTAGAATGTGTAATTAGCTGGAGTAAATTTAGATAAAAAAGTTTAGAAATGACGCCCTTTTTGTCTTTTTTAGAAAACGTCAATTAATCGTGTTAAGATTTTATAAGTCAATATTGTTTCAACACTGTCTCCTTAACACTGAACTTCTTCAATAAAAGTTCCAGTGTTATCTATGGTAGTGTTTTCTGAAGGTCAGACTTTGTATATTGCATTATTATTCATATTCGAGTAAACATGTTCTCTGTAAAAGTGAATTTTATACTACCATGCATATTTCGTATTTTTACTGCCTTTGTATTTAGAAATATTCACCTTAATTTTTTATTTCTGGTGCAGTGGTAAGTGATAATACTGATAATTGATAACGCCTTGGGCAAATTTACAGAAAAAAAAAAAGTATTTAGTTCTTGTATGTTTTCTTGTCGTTTCATGAGCCCTAGAGTATGAATAAAGTGGTCCCCCGTTTCGGTCTGACTGACCGTCCGTCTAGTACTGTTATTATTAGTATTGCATCTATCCAAATTGATATACGTGTCTTTAAAAAAAATGTTGACTTGAAACAACAGACATATCTTTATTTTAATTTATAAATGTGTATGTATATACTATAAAAAATAAAATTCGCGAAATCAAATCTTACCTATAATTTTTCGAAAAATCTGGATTTATTTAACTTTGACCAATTTTTTTTTTAAGTCTTTAATTTTTCCATTTTTCAATGTTTCGGTTTGGTAATTTTTCGTTTTCCGTTTTTCGAGTTCTAGATTTTTATTTTTCAATTTCTCAGTTTTACAAATTTTTGATTTATCAATTTTTCAAGTTCGTAATTTAAAATTTCTTAATGTTTCGGTTTTATAATTTTTCATTTGTTCATCTTAAAAATTGATCGATTTTTCAAATTCTCGATTCAATTTTTCAATTATCCATTCCCTAAGTTTTTCAATTTCTTGATTTTTAATTTTTATTTTTCCGATTTTTTATTTCAAATTTCTCGATTTTTTCATCTACGTTGTTTTTTTAATATATCTTTCGAATTTTTCTATTTTGCATTTTTTGGGATTTTTCAATTATTCAATTTTCCGATTTCTGAAGTTCTTAAATTTTTTATTTTAAAATTTTTCGTTTCGTCAATTTTTCAAGTTCTTGATGTTTATTTTTCATTTTCACAGTTTTACAAATTTTTATTGTCCAGTTTTTCGTTTCTTTAATTTTTCAAGTTCCAAATGTATAATTTTTCATTTTCTCGATTTTTATTTTTTCAATATTTCGGTTTTATAATTTTTTTTTTTCAATATTTCAGTTTCTCGACTTCCAAATTCTTCAATTTCTCATTTCTTCAATTTTTCAAGTTCTTAATTTAAAATTTTTCGTTTTCTCCATTTTTAATTTTTTCAATTTTTCGAAGTCGCAATTTTTTTGGAGTCACAATTTCTCGTTTTTTTCGTTTTCTTTATTTTTTCAATTTTTCGATTTTTTATTTTAGTTTTCTCGATTTCATATAAGAATTTTTCCTTTTTTCATCTACGTTGTTTTTTAATATTTCTTTCGAATTTTTCTATTTTGCATTTTTTGGGATTTTTTAATTATATTGCATTTTCCGATTTCTGAAGTTCTTCAATTTTTCATTTTAAAATTTTTCTTGTCCAGTTATTCGTTTCTTTAATTTTTCAAGTTCCAAATGTATAATTTTTTATTTTCTCGATTTTTAATTTTTCAATATTTCGGTTTTATAATTTTTGTTTTTTTTTTTAATATTTCAGTTTCTCGACTTCCAAAGTCTTCAATTTCTCATTTCTTCAATTTTTCAAGATCTTAATTTAAAATTTTTCGTTTTCTCCATTTTTAATTTTTCGAAATCGCAATTTTTTGATATCTCAATTTTTCGTTTTTTCAATTTTTCGATTTTTTAATGTTTCGGTTATATGATTTTTCATTTTTTCATCTTAAAATTTTATCGATTTTTCAAATTCTCGACTTCCAAATTTTTCAATTATCCGTTCCCGCAGTTTTTGAAGTTCTTGATATTTAATTTTCATTTTTCCGATTTTGAATTTTCATTTTCTCGCTTTCATGTCAGAATTTTTTCTTTTTTCTTCAACGTTGTTTTTTCAATATTTCTTTCGAATTTATAATTTTTCGTTTTTATTCAATTTCTCAAATTTTTAATTTATAATTTTTCAGTTCCTCGATTTCCAATTCTTAAATTTTTCCATTTTGCAATTTTTGAGATTTTTTAATTATTTGTTTCCTCAGTTTTTCAAGTTCTTGATTTTTAATTTTCATTTTCCGATTTTTTTGTTTCCATTTTCTCAATTTTATATAAGAATTTTTCCTTTTTTCATTTCCCTTGTTTTTTCAAATTTTTGATTTGTGATTTTTCAGTTCTTCGATTTTCCAATTTTTAAATTTTTCCATTTTGCAATTTTTGGGATTTTTCAATTATTTGTTTCTTCAGTTTTTCAAGTTCTTGATTTTTAATTTCACTTTGCCGATTTTTTTATTTCCATTTTCTCGATTTCATATAAGAATTTTTCCTTTTTCATTTCCTTTGTTTTATCAAATTTTTGATTTGTGATTTTTCAATTCATCGATTTTCCAATTTTTAAATGTTTCAATTTTGCAATTTTTGATATTTTTCAATTTCAATGTTTGTTTGTGTGATGTTTTAGTTTCGCAATTTTTAATTTTTTGATTTAAAATTTTTCGTGTCTCCAATATTTTCAGTTCTAAATTTTTATCTTTCAATTTGTCAGTTTTACAAATTTTTGATTTTTCAATTTTAAGTTTCGTCGCGTTTTTTTGTTCTTAATTTATAATTTTTCATTTTCTTAAATATTAATTTTCCAGTTTTTCGATGTCAACAGTATTTCGATTTTTCATTTTATCTATTTTTAAAATTTTTCGTTTTTTCAATGTTTCGGTTTGATAATTTTTCGTTTCTTCAATTTTTCGATTTGCATTTTCTCAATTTTTCATTTTCCTGATATTTTTATTTTCATTTTCCCGATTTCATATAAGAATTTTTCGTTTATTCAATTTTTCAAATGTACAATTTCTGATTTTTCAATTTTTCAATTTTTAAATTTTTGCAATTTTTGGGATTTTTCAATCATCCGATCTTCCGATTTCTTAAGTTCCTTAATTTTTGATATTTCGATTTGTTAAATTTTTCATTTCTTCAGTTTTTCAAGTTCTTGATTTTTATTTTTCAATTTTTGATTTTTCAATTTTTCGTTTCTTCAATTTTTCAAGTTCTTTATTTTTAATTTCCATTTTCCCGATTTTTTATTTTCACTTTCTCGATTTCATACAAGAATTTTTCCTTTCCTCATTTCTGTTGTTTTTTCAATATTTCTTTTGATTTTATGATTTTTTATTATTCAATTTTCCAAATTTTCAATTTGTGATCTTTCAGTTCCTCGATTTTCCAATTTTTAAATTTTTAAATGTTGCAATTTTTGAGATTTCTTGATTACCCGATTTTCCGATTTCTGAAGTTTTTGATCTTTCGGTTTTATAATTTTTCCGTTTCCTTATTTCAATTTTTCATTTTTTCGATTTGCCACTTTCTGAGTTTCTAATTTTTCAATTTTTCAATTTTTCGTTTCCCCAGTTTTCCAAGTTTTCAATGTTTAATTTTCATTTTACCGTTTATTCAATTTTCAAATTTTCAATTTGTGATTTTTCAGTTCTTCGAATTTCCAATTTATAAATTTTTCCATTGTGCAATTTTTGGGATTTTTAAGGTCTTAATTTACAATTTTTAGATTTTTCAAAGTTTTTATTTTATACTTTTTCGTTTTTTCATTTTTGATTTTTCAATTTTACAATTCTGCATTTTTTCCATTTTTTTGATACGAAAAGTTGAAAAATTTAAAAATTGAAACACCAAAACATCAGAAAGAAATGAAAACTGGAAAAACTGGAAAGAAGGAGAAACGCACAAGTGAAAAATTGGAAAACCCAAAAATTGTAAAGTCGAAAAACTTTAACATCGGAGCATCGAAAAATTGAAAAATTAAATATCGAGAAATTGAAAAGTCAAAAATCGAAAAATTAAAAAATCGAATAAATGAAAAGTTTTAAAATCCAATAAATGAAAAATGTAAAATAGAAAACGTGGAAAAATTGCAAGTCAAAAATTGAAGAAACAAAAAATTAAAAGTTAAAAAACCGAAAAATTGAAAACCGAAAAAGTGTAAAATTCAAAATGTGAAAATTTTCACACTGAAAAAAGAAACATAATAAAATCAGAACACTGAAAAACCGAGAAATTAAAAAAATAAGAAAATGCAAATCGAAAAATTGAAGAAATGGAAAATTGAAATATTGAACAATTGAAAACTCGTGAAATTGTAAAATGCAAAAAATCTAAAAATTGAAACATTTAAAAGCTGCAAAACCAAAAACTGGAATGTTTAAAAACTCGAGAAGTCGCACATCGTATAATTACAGAAACAGAAAAAAAATGAAAAATTGAAAAATCGAAAAATTGTAAAATAGAACAAAAATAAAAACCGAAACGGAAAAAATGCATATCCAAAATTTGAATGAGAAATTGAAAAATGGAAACATTTTAAAATCGGAAAATTGAAGAATACGTTGCATTTGTATTTTTTGGCAAAATGATGATTGTGTTATTAAAGTAAAAAATATCCATGTATTGTCAATTGTTATTTATTATAAAATATACTTTTTTTATTTATTTATCATATAGAAATATCTAATTATTATAATAATATTGCATAAAAATATAGCGCAGCGTATTGCGTATGTTTAGACTCAGTTCAGACCGGTGTCTGTATCGGTGTCGGTGTCGGTGTCGAACTCTACAATTTAAATAATCTTCTGCTAGACGCACACTCACTTGCACTAGACCTCATTTAATATTAATAAAAAATATTTGTTTCTCGATACCTTGACAGAATAATCATTTCGATACAAAATTTGGGTTCTTGAGGACACAATACACTATAAACTGTAGTAAAATAATTCGACACAGCATTAATGGTTGTTGTTTTCATTGAACGTCGGTCACTTATTCTCGAAAACAATCAACCGAAGTTGTTGTCTAATCTATAGACAAAATACAAGCTTAAATACCTTTGTGGTTTGTAATACCTTTGTACGTACAAGTGGTTTGCACAAACATTTTAAATGTTTACACTTTCCGGTTATTTATATTTAAAAAAAAAATCGCGTGTCACAGATTTATCTGCGACACTTTATTTTGGATGCAGCCCAATTTAGTTCCAATTGAGCCAATTTTGTGGCGGAGTTTTAACGATCCCGAGATTATTACGGTTATTACTTATTCACAGCCAAGCAATAAAATATTCATAACTTTAATACCACATTAAACTAGTCATTGTGGTTATTCTTTTCACCAGAAATCAAAGCGGGAAAACATTTCTACAAAAGTAAAAATTAAATTTGCAAAAAAACACAAACAGTTTTGTCTGAATCACCAAGATTCTGTCACAACAGACAAGATTTAATTGTTATCTGGAACAAGCTCTAGATACAGATCTACACCTCTTTTTAGTAAAATGTAATTGAAATATAAATGAAATATCATTCATACAATTCTGGTCAATAAAATTGATGCCGTTTAATACGTAGACTGTCCGTACTGTCTCCATAACCGGTGGTAGTGAAAAAATATATTTGATGAGATTTCAAAACAAGATAAGAAGGAAGCTTTAGCCTGCCAAGGAGAAGTCCGGGAAATGTTTTTATATCGTCTTAACCACTGGAGCGTTGTCTTCTTGTACGGTATAACACTATCCTTGAATTTATCAAGAGATCTTTGTTTGAAATTAATGTGTCTAGAGACCGACTTAAATTAGTAAACAAAAAAAAATCATTAAAAAAGTTACACTCTATCATATAAATTTCACTTGTCATTTAATTCCTCAAAATAATCAATGTTCGAGGGACTCCTCTACAGTTTGTACTTCTACGTAACCAGGTCATCTTTATCGCATTGTTTATCAATCGCTACATCATTTATCGTCACTGGAATCTATTCCATTTTGTAACATCCGTTATGAACCTGTACCCGTGATTAGACTTGGAATATCCAACGCAAATACATCGAAAAAATGATATAAATAGACGATTACAACAACATAATCATGACAGGTATCTTATCTATAAATTGTTGAAATTCTAGATGTTTAAGTCATAGGGTGCATCCTCGATAAATTATAAATTGCCACTATATATGGTTATGTCATTTTCGTACTGAAATCAGTAGAGAGCGGATTTATAAGCACAAAAAATTAAGAATAAGCGCTTAAATAAGCACAACATTTTCAATAAAAAAGTTTTATTTTAAGCAAAAAAGCATTAAATAAGCATAACACTTTCATTAAAAAAGTTTTATTTTAAGCAAAAAAGCATTAAAACATAATCATATTACAAATCAAAGAACACTTCTTAGAACTTTGGATAAAATATTATTACAATACTCCTAGACTTTATATTTTACACACGTATCTCAGTTTTCTTTAAAACAATTTATGATTGTAATATGTTCCAAGTTGTCCACTGTAAAATTTTTTCGGCGATCATTTAAAATGTGTTTAAAATTGGAGAATGTGCGTTCAATATCCACACTCGTTGTTAGCGCAAATTTGAATTTTGCAACGAATGTTGAATCTAGAAGATGTATCATTTACCAAACCAAAATCAGTCTGAACTTATCAAAAACCTGCCCCGCCCACCCACCCTCTATTTTCTTAGAAGGTATATCATCTGTCACAGTCACTCTTATCTTAGCGAATACTAGCGCCACCCACCAACCCTTTATTTTTTTAAAGAGTATGCCATTTACTAAAATAGTACTAGCCCACCCCCCGCTCTCTGTTTTCTTTGAGGCTATGGAATTTGCCACAATCAGTTTTGTCTTAGCAAGTACTAGCTAAGATACAACTGATTTTGGCAAAAGACATATCCTCTAAGAATAGAGAGGGTGGGCGGGCGGGGCTAGTACTTGGTAAGATAAGACTGACTTTGGCAAATGACATACTCTCTGAGAAAAGGGTGGGCGGGGCTAGTACTTGGTAAGATAAGACTGATTTTGGCAAATGACATACCATCTAAGAAAAGAGAGGGTGGGTGGGTGGGGCTAGTAGCTCCTAAAATAATCGTTACAGTCTCGAAAACTTACAAGGTAATAATTAGGATGTTCAAGGCGTTCAGGATTTTTATCTTTAAAGTCTTTGGAATTTTTAAAATCTTTGACATTTTAAGACGTCATGCGATTTTTACAAGTTTTAGAATCTTTGGCTTTTTGAAATTTGTCTAGAACGTTTAGAATCTTTCAAGTATTCGAAACAAAATTTTAGCTTTTGATCCCTAGAGTCTTTAGATTCTTTAGAATCTATAAAATCTTTAGTTTTTAGAATATTTTCTTAGAGGATGTATCATTTACCAAAATCAGTCTTATCTTATCAAAAACCTGCCCCGCCCACCCGCCCTCTAGTTTCTTAGAAGGTATATCATCTGCCACAGTCACTCTTATCTTAGCGAATACTAGCGCCAACCACCCACCCTTTATTTTTTTAAAGAGTATGTCATTTACTAAAATCAGTCTGACGGTAATAAGTACTAGCCCCGCCCTCTATTTTCTTAGAGGGTATGGAATTTGCCGCAATCAGTTTTACCTTAGCAAGTACTAGCTAAGATACAACTGATTTTGGCAGATGACATATCTTCTAAGAATAGAGAGGGTGGGTGGGCGGGGCTAGTACTTGGTAAGATAAGACTGACTTTGGCAAATGACATACTCTCTGAGAAAAGGGTGGGCGAGGCTAGTACTTGGTAAGATAAGACTGATTTTGGCAAATGACATACCTTCTAAGAAAAGAGAGGGTGGGTGAGTGGGGCTAAAAGCTGCTAAAATAACCGTTACAGTCTGCAAAACTTACAAGGTAATAATTAGGGTGTTCAAGGCGTTCGGGATTTTTGTTGTCTTTAAAGTCTTTGGAATTTTTAAAATCTTTGACATTTTAAGACGTCATGCGATTTTTACAAGTTTTAGAATCTCTGGCTTTTTAGAATTTCTCTAGAACGTTTAGAATCTTTCAAGTAGTCAGAACAGAATTTTAACTTTTAACCCCTTAGTGTCCTTCGATCCTTTAAAGCCTTTAAAATCTTTAGGGTATTTAGTCCTTAGACTCTTTAGACTCTTTAGAGTTTTTCAAATCTATGGAAATTTTTAACACTTTGGGAATTACTAGGAGTTTTATAAAACCTAAAATTTCTGCCATTTCTAGGAGCACCAGGTTCTTTAAGATTTTATTAGATCTTTTTTATATTTAGAAAATTAGAACTTTAGTTTATTTAGAATCTCTACAATTTGACACTAATTTTCCGTCGATGGAACCAATTATAATAATTTTTTTGGAAATGTTTTGAAAATTCTGAATACACTTTTCGCATTTACTGAAAGAGATATCGTGATGGCGATTTCGAATTTGTATTTGGTGGAAGATTACCAACAATTTGACGCCAATTTTCAGTCGATTGAACAAATTTTATTAATTTTTTTGGAAAATTTTGAATGCACTTTTCGTATTTAGTGAACTGGATATCGTGACTTCGATTTTAGATTTGTAACTGGCGGAAGAGTTTCTACAATTTGACGCCAATTTTCGGTCGATTGAACCGATTTTAATTATTTTTTTGGCAAATTTTTGAAAATTTTGAATTCACTTTTCGTGTTTATTGGAACACATATTATATCCTGTCGGCGATCTCAGATCTATAACTGGCGGAAGGTTCTTTATAATTTGACACCAATTTTCAGTCGATGGAACTAATTTTAACCATTTTTTAGAAAAATTTTGGAAATTTGGAATCATATTTTACGATTTCGGATTTGTAATTGACGGAAGAGTATCGACAATTTGACACCAATTTTCAATCGATTGAACCGATTTGAAGCAATTTTTTTGAAAATTTTTAAAAATTTTGGATTCACTTTTCGTGTTTATTAGAACAGGTATCCCTACGGCGATTCCAGATTTGTAACTGGCGGAAAATTAAAGTCATAAAATGTATGGAGTATTTTTCCAATCCTATAATAAAATTTTATTACCCAAACGACCGGAACCTATTCACAGAAAAGGTCTTGAGTAAGTGTACTTCAATGGTCAAGTCCAGGTAAAATGCATACGATACGATACGCCTAACTAACAAGTATTTGTCATCCCGACAAGGCGGGCATTTGAACAAAATATGCATTAAAACTCATATTCGTCGAAAAAAGCATTAAATAAGCATATAAGTTTTAATATGAATATAATTGAAAAAAAAGCAAATAAGCATAAAAAAAATGTGTCAAATGACTCCAAATTGTATCATAGTTACAGATATAAAAAAGTTTTGAAGTGGTTACATTTTTCACAAAAAGCATTAAACCTAGAAATCCGCTCTCTAGAAATCAGTAATCTAACTCCGGAAATGAATTAAATATTTTGGAATAAGACACGTTAAGTGTTATTAAAGGTCAAGAATTCTAAACAACAACTTTACAAAGGTGTGAAATTGTGATTAGCTTTGTCGGTCTAGATACCACACATAAATATATATATATATAAAAAAAAGGGGAGATAACGCTTCTTGGAACAGTTTCAATAGAGCTCTGGTTGGGGTACTTGATGTAGAAAGAGTTGTTGCCATTTATGCAATAAGGAGAGAACGATAAATATAAATACAATTGACTTTTCGTGTATTTTTATTACAGTACAAATAAATTGTGCAAACATGTTTTTTTCCTAAAGCCAATATTTTATTAATATTGATAAGATGGTAGACTTATTTCGATGAAAATATTTTAGTAGCGCTTCTAGATATATTTTTTTGCCAAAACAAAAAATAAACATGCAGGTGTAAATTGTAAGCTTTATTTATTAAAACTAAGTTGCCAAAATTGGGGCTATCAGCGCTATTTACACTGATATAACACATTCGTTATCTCAATAAGTAAACAACAAATCAAGATAGAGCATTAGTGCTGTCTAAAATGGGTGTCTATTCAACATGACGGTGCTCCGCCGCATTTTGTTAGTGCTTCACAAGTAGCCTGCCGTATCCAAGAATTAAATTATTTGTCGTATTTTTCTATAGAAAATTTTTCTATACTATTTAGCACTATAAAAAATATGAATTTGTCACTTTCTGAATCACAATTTTTCCTGGATTATTTAGCTCATCCCTTTGCACAAATAAACTGCCTAGCCCAAAAAATGTTTTTTCCGGACGTACTAATATTCGAAAGAATCAGATAGTCGTACTCTGAAATAATAACTCATTACCGACACTTCAAAAATTTTATCGTTCATAATTTTAGGAAGAAATTTTATCTGTTTAATTTTAGGAACCTTCGGATTATATCATTTAAAAATGTACTCGTAATAACCTTTGTGTTCGTTTGTGCGCGTTTTTGTTTGGTGTAATTAATTATGTTTAAAATAACAATTTAAAACGGGCAATTAATTCAATCGTGTGAGTGAATTACATAGGAGAGAATAAGTTGGTGGTTAAAAAGGCGGAAGATTTAATTCGGAATCAGTGAGCTGGTATTTAGACGTATGAGGCGCAAAAACGCTTTATGATTTTATAAAACCGCCTCGAGGTTGCTTGTTTTGGAAGTTGCATTTTTCTGAGTTTTGTTTTATTTTTTTTAATATTGTGTGATTCTAACCATGTATTTTTATTGTATTGGTGTCTTCAAATTTCCGCAAAAAATGTTTTTTGACATTAAAATTTATTTGAATTTTATTACTTCGTATCTACCTATGACATGAAGGTCTAGGAACGTTTTTGAGAATATTTTGGAAATGATGCACCAGTTCCAAGATTTTTTCTAATTTTTTGAAAAGAAAACACAAAGATTCAAGATTCTTTAAAATCCCTTCGAAAAAAGAACACCAAGAATTCCCAAGATTCCTTCAAATTCTTAACGACGAAATGCAGGTTCCCAAATACTTTTCCAATTTTGACAATTTCTTCTAAAGCAGAGTACTGAAAGATTATTTCAGGTTAATTTTAATACAAAACACCCAAGGTTTTTTCAAACTCCTGAATAAATCAGGTCCTCAAAATTCTTTAAAATTCTTCAAAAATCAAACACCAGGAGCCTCCAAGATTTCTTGAATATTTTTTCCAAAAAAAACACGATATCTCCCAAGATTCTTTCAAATTTTATAAAAAATAGAACACCAGGAGCGCCACGATTCTTTCAAAATCTTCAAAAAACAAAACATCAGAATTCCCCAAGATTTTTTCATTTTCTTTCAAAAACCGAACAGAATTTTAAAACTATACACTAACGGTCCAGAAGATTTTACCAAGTTCTTTTACAAATGGAACACTAGGGAGACTCAAAATTATTTCAAATTCTTTCAAAAACTAGAACACAAGGAACCCCCAAGATTCTTTCAAATTCGTAAAAACCAATCAAAATTTTTTCAAGTTCGACAAGAAACGACTCACAAGATTCTTTCAAATTCTTTTAAAGATAGAAGACAGTGGGGGGAGCAAAATTCATTAAAATCCTTTCAAAAATGGAACACAAGGACCCCAAGATTCTTTCAAATTCTTACAAAAACTGAACACCAGACGCTCCAAAATGCTTTCAAATTTTTTCAAAAACGAAACACCAATACCCCAAGATTCTTTAAAATCCATTAAAAAAAACACACCGAGTCTCCAAAGATTCCAAATTCTTAAATACCAAGGGCATCAAAGATTTTTTGAAATTCTTGAAAAAAAAAAGTACGAGGATTCTCTAAGATTTTTCATTTTCTTTCTAAAACAGAATGCTAAGGACCCCCAAGATTTTTTAAAATCCTTCAAAAAACCAAACACCAGGACCCCCAATTTTTTTTTCAAAAATAAAACACCAGAACCTCCAAGATTCTTTCAATTTCTTCAAAAATCTTCAAAAAACAAAACACCATCCTCCAAGGTTTTTTCAAACTTTTTCAAAAACCGAATACAGGGAACTTTCAGGATTCTAGAAAGTTCATCCTTAAACAAGATATCAATTCCATCCAAGAATCTTTAAATTTTTTTAAAAACAAAACACTAACGGCCCCCGACATTCCATCTAATTTTTTAAAAAAGGAATACCAACGACTCTCAAGATTTTTGTAGTTTCTACAAAAAACAAAATACCAGGATTCCCTAAGATCTTTTAAAAAAATTTCAAAAACAGAGAACTTTGAGCACTCAATACCAGAGTAAGTCACCAAGATTCTCTCAAGTTCTGGGAAACCAAGCACCACGGACCCCAAAATGTTTTCAAATTCGTCAGAATACAAAACGCCAGGAGCCCTCAAGACTTTTACATTTTTTTTTTTTCAAAAACAGAACAATAGGACCTGTCAAGACTCTTTCCAGTGCATTGTAAAACAAAACACTAATGGCCCTTAAGATTCCTTCAAATTTTTTGAAAAATAGAACACCAGAGGCAATGATTTCAAACTCTTTAAAAAATAGAATACTTTGAGCACTCAAGATTCTTTCCAATTCTTTTAAAAATAGAACATAGTGAGGGGGGGGGCAAAATTCATTAAAATTCTTTCAAAAATGGCTCCCAAAATTTTTTCAAATTTTATAAAACAAAATACCTAGAGAGAGAAGATTCCCATTCTATAAACAAAACACTAATGGATCCCAAATTTTTTAAAAAACTAAACACCAAGATTTTTTTCAAATTCTTTCAAAAACACTACACTAAGACTCCCAAGATTCTTTGAAATTCTTTCAAAAAATGGACACCAGGAGCTCCCAAGTTTCTTTCAAATTCATAAAAACTAAACACCAGAACCCTTCCAAGATTTTTTCAAATTTATTGAAACATGAAATACAAATGGCCCTAAGGTTACAGACTTAAAATTCGTTCGAATTCTTTAAAAAATAAACCAGGGCTCCCAAGACTCTCCCAAATTTTTTCAGTAATAGAACATCAGGGTTTCCCAGGTTTCTCTCAAATTCTTAAAAACCAAACACCAAAAGCACCCAAGTTTTATTCAAATTAAAAAAAAACGCCAGTGTTCTCACGATTTTTTTTATTTTTTCAAAAACAATACTAGGAGCTTTTAAAATTCTTTCAAGTTCATTTTAAAACAAACCAACGGCCCCTAAGATTTTTTCAGATTCTTTGAAAAATAACATTTTTTAAAATTTTTCAAAAAACGAAACACCAACCAAGATTCTTTTAAGTCTTTTAAAAAATATCACAACTGATATTCCAAAGATTCATTTAAATTTTTAAAATCAAACGTCAAGGATTCCCAAGATTTTTCAAATTTTTCAAAAAAATAGATCATCAGGAGCCCTCAAAATTTCTTCATTGTTTTTTTAACAGAACAGTGGGAATTCTCAACTTTCTTTTAAATTTAAAAAACTAAACTTCAAGAATCCCAAAATTTTTGCAAATTCTTGAATAAGCAGAACATCAGAATTCCAAGATTCTTTCAATTTCTTACAAAAACAGTACACTAAAACTCCCAAGATTCTTTGAAATTCTTTCGACAACTGAATACCAGGAGCTCCCGAGATTCATTCAAATTCATAAAAACTAAACACTAGGAACCCTCCAAGTTTTTTTCAAATTTTTTGAAACATGCAATACAAACGGGCCCAACGTTCCTTCAAATTCTTTAAAAATTGGAACACCAGGAGACTCTTGAAATTCGTTCAAATTCTTTAAAAAATAAACCGGGGCTCCCAAGACTCTCCCAAATTTTTTTAAAAATAGAACACCAGGCTTTCCCAGGTTTCTTTCAAATTCTTAAAAACCAAACACCAAAAGCACTCAAGATATATTCAAATTAATAAAAAGAAACATCAGAGTTCTGAAATTTTTTGTTTATTTGTTCAAAAACAATTCATTCAAGTTCATTCTAAAGCAGAACGCGAACGACCCCAAGATTTTTTCAAATTATTTAAAAAATAAAGCAATAGACGGCTTCCAAAAATTTGTTAAAATTCTTCAAAAAACGAAACGCCAACCAAGATTCGTTTGAATTCTTTAAAAAGTAAAACATCCGATATTCCAAAGATTCATTTAAATTTTTAAAATCAAACGTCAAGCATTCCCAAGATTTTTCAAATTCTTTAAAAAATAGAACATCAGGAGCCCTCAAAATTCCTTCATTTTTTTTAACAGAACAGTGGGAATTCTCAACTTTCTTTTAAATTTTAAAAACTAAACTCCAAGGGATTCCAAAATTTTTGCAAATTCTTGAATAAACAGAACATCAGAATTCCAAGATTCTTTCAAATTCTTACAAAAACAGTACACTAAAACTTCCAAGATTTTTTGAATTTCCTTCAAAAACTGAACACCAGGAGCTCCCAAGATTCTTTCAAATTCTTTATAAAATAAACCAGGGCTCCCAAGAGTCTCTCTTAAATTAGTCAAATATAGAACACCAGTGTTCCCCAAGTTTTTTTTTTTATTTTTCAAAAAGAGACTACCGGGAGGTCTTAAAATTCTTTCAAATTCATTAAAAAAAAACACCAACTGCGGCCAAGATTCTTTCAAATTCTTTAAAAAATAAAACAATAGGGGGCTTCCAAAAATATTCTAAAATTCTTCTAAAACCAATCAAGATTCTTTTGAATTCTTTAAAAACTAGAACACCTGGTATTCCAAAGATTCTTTTAAATTTTGAAAAACCAGACGCCATGGATTCCCAAGGTTTCTCAATTTTTTCAAAAAACAACACCAGGGGCCCTCAAAATTGTTTCAATTTTTTTTTTAACACAGGACACTGAAAGATCTCAAAATTCTTTTAAATTCTTAAGAACTAAACTTCAAGGGCTCCCAAGAGTTGTGCAAATTCTTCAAAAAACAAAACATCAGTCCCCAAGATTTTTCAATTTTTTTTCAAAAACAGAACACTACGTGTTCTGAAGATTCTTTCAAATTGCAAAAAAAAAATAGAACACCCCTGCCTAAGATTCATTAAAATTATTCAAGTTTCTTTCAAATTCAGTTTGAAACAAATCACGAACGGTCCCAAAGATTTTTTAAAATCTTTAAAAATTAGAACACCAAAGTGCCTTCAAAATTCTTTCAAATTCTGGAAAACACGAAACGTCCCCAAGATGCTTTTAAATTCTTATAAACCAAACACCAGTCAAGATTGTTTCAAATTTTTCAAAAAACACCAGGATCCCAATCTTTTTTCAAATGCATTCTTAAACAAAACGCCAACATTATCCCGGACAACACAACTTCAAGTAGACACCAATATATTTACATATTATTCAACAATCATGGCTCGAAGCCAGTAATAAATCACTCGCGATATTTAAAGCCCAAAATATTTTCCGTATGACAATCCCGTATTCCTAGAACCGTGCGTCAATCAAGCGCTCATCCGTTTTTGGTCGTCCTAGACTCGATTGACCGCCACCCATTGACGCCACTTAACTATGCAAATTGCACGTGGCACTCTCAGTGTCAATGAAGCAATAATCAGCTCATTCTAAACTACAAACATGTTCAAATTAGAAAATAACTCGTTAAACACACAGCGCTAAAAAGAAGATAAAATAACCAAACGGAACCCAACATTTTTTTCCTAAGTATTTAAAACCTTGTTTGTGCAGTGATTTCAACTATTTGCAAGTAATAACAGCAACAATGCCGCTGCATACCAGTTTTCGAAGAACACACATCATTATCTAAATGCACGACCTTGAATATTGTTACGCAACTTGGGCATTGTTGGTATAGTACGGTTTACAATTAGCATTTATCATATTGTTCCGGGATTTATCTATGTACAATTTATTATGTATTTATTTACGGACCATAAACCCGAAAGCGTAAGTTCTCGCCGAACTTACGTCTTTAGATCGTTTGTTCGATTTATGAGTGAGTAGAAAGCACCGTTTGTGAGGAATCATCTCGCGTTTACAGTTTACGTGAAATAAAATAGAAATGTGTTATGTAAATGTCGTATGTTCTCCCACGTAATAATGCGTTGATCGAAACAATGTGGTTCCACGTTGCTCCCTGTTACAATTAATATGACTGTCACGCACTATTTTTAGCTGGCGTTCTTGGAGAGGAACAATATTTGTTTTCTTAATCACGCTAATCTGATTCAGGCTATTATCATGTCGCATATCATCTGGGGCGAAAATAGACGCGAAGAGAAACTGAAAATTGATGCAATTGTTAATTTAAATCTTGTAAAGGAACTTAAATTTAAGGCGAAAATTGTGCGTTCCAGAATAACCGTAACCGTAACCGTGAGATTCCGCTAAGGTCAACACCTTGAGAAAAACTATGTCAGTCGTCTGCACTCTAATGCGGCAATTAATTATATAAAAGAACGGTTAAAAGATATATGGGTCAATATTGAAACGATTGCAGATGTAGGGGTTAGTGCTTTAAAAGTCGACGTACCTACCAAGCCCACTATATATTATAGTATTGAAAATTTTAGCTAAAATATCTTCCAAGTTGGTTCATTATTTTTAATAACCGCAGCGAGTGTTATATATAGAGAGAGAATTTGGTGTTCCGCTCCATAGCAATACCGGCAGGGAGTAACCCCAAGTCGCCTCTAAATCCGCCCACTTTTGCTCTTTTTCGCCTTGATTTTTATTTTTACTTTTTCTGATTTGTCAGGTTAAGAAGATCTAAAGCTTGAAAGCTTCACATTACTTAGTATCCAAGTCCTTGCGTATTGTAAGTGATGTGAATAATAAATGATGATAAAAATACGACCGTTGCTGGTCGAGAAACGGGAGCCAAGATGTTTTCAAAACTTATGTTTATTTGTTTATTTTCACGTATTTGCGTCTCAACAATGGATTTTCTACATTATTTTTGATTCCATTTCTGCGACTGCAACATCGGTGGATATTTTTAACCTGTGACAAGCTTCAACTTTACATTTGATCGGGTCGTCGTGAAAAATTTGTAGCAGTGTAGTTTTAAAAATTTCACATACGAACCGAATAAAAGTATACAGGGTTAGTTAAACGTCTGAAATGGTGAATTACCTTTGTTATTTTCAAAACCGTTATTTTTTAAATTTGGCACACATAATATGTTACAAAATAACGAATTTATTAATTATATTTTTCTTGATTTTTGCATTTCCGGTTTAGCTAGAATTGCGTTAACTTAATGCTTTAATATGGAACACTCTGTATATTTTTTCGCATAGTCTAAAATCATAATCATGAAATTAAGAATTCAAATTATTTCAGACTTCTCGAAAACAAAAGACTCTTTCAAATTTATTCTACAACATTCTAAAATAAAACACTGGGGACGCTAAGATTATTTCAAATTCTTTCCCAAAATAAAACACCAGATTTCCCAAGATTATTTAGAATTCGTTATAAAACAAAACACTTAGGAGTTCCTAAGATTCTTTCAAATTCTTTCAGAAATAAAACACCAGGAAGGCTCCACGATTCTTTCAAGTTCATTCTAAACAAAACACTGGGAACAATCAAAATTCTTTAAAATATTTTAAAAACAAAACAAAGATCAATTATAAAACACCATGGACCCTCAAGATTCTTTCAATTTCCCGAAAAAACAAAAGATCAAGGATCTCGAAGACTTTTTAAATTTTTTTCACGAACAAAACACCAAGGTCTCCAAAATTCTTTCAAATTCTTTCAGAAATAAAACACCAGAGCCACCAAGATTATTTCAGATTCTTTAAAAAATAAAACACCATAGATTCTTTAAAATATTTTCAAACATAAAACACCACGGGTCCTCAGGATTCTTTCAAATTCCTCAAAAAAACAGGTATTGCTAAGATTCTTTCAAACTCATTCTAAAACAAAACACGGGGGCCCTTAAGATTCGTTTAAATTCTTTCAAAACCAAAACACCAATAATACCAAGATTTTTCCAATTATTTTAAAAAATAAAACACCACATGCCCTCAAGATTTTTTCAGACTTTTCGAAAAACATAAGACTCTTTCAAATTTGTTCTAAAATATTCTAAAATAAAACACTGGGGACGCTTAAGATTATCTCAAATTCTTTCCAATTAAAAAACCCCAGAGTCCCCAAGATTATTTAAAATTCATTATAGAACAGAACACTGGAAAATCCTGAGTTCCTTTAAGAAATTAAACACTAACTGCCCCCAAGATTTCGTCAAATTCTTCAAAAAGTCAAACTCTTTAAAAAATAAAACACCAGAAATCCTCGTAAAACACCGGGAGAGTCCAAGATTCTTTTAAACCCAAAACATCAGATTTACCAAGATTATTTAAAATTCGTTATAAAACAAAACACTTAGGAGTTCCTAAGATTCTTTCAAATTCTTTCAGAAATAAAACACCAGGAAGACTCCACAATTCTTTCAAATTCATTCCAAACAAAACACTGGGAACAATCAAAATTCTTTAAAATAATTTAAAAATAAAACAAAGATCAATTATAAAACACCATGGACCCTCAAGATTCCTTCAATTTCCCGAAAAAACAAAAGATCAAGGATCTCCAAGACTTTTTAATTTTTTTTCAAAAACAAAACACCAAGGTCTCTACAATTTTTTCAAATTCTTTCAGAAACAAAACACCAGGGCCCCCAAGATTATTTCAAATTCTTTAAAACATAAAACACCACGGGTCCTCAGGATTCTTTCAAATTCCTTAAAAAAACAGATATTCCTAAGATTCTTTCAAAGTCATTCTAAAACAAAATACGGAGACCCTTAAGATTCTTATAAATTCTTTCAAAAACAAAATATCAAAGATGCCAAGATTTTTTTAATTATGTATTTATATATAACAGCAAAACTCTTCGAATTCCCAAAAAACAAAACACCAGGGGCTCCCAAGATTCTTTCAGATTCTTTCAAAAACAAAAAAACACTAAGGTCTCCAATATTCTTTCAAATTCTTTAAAACTCAAAACACTAGGAACTCTTAAGATTTTTTCAAATTCTTTCAAAAACAAAACACCGGAGCTCCCAAGATTATGTAATTTAAATTGATTTTAGAAAAAACACTGGAAGCCCCCAAGTTTCTTTCAAATTCTTTAAAAAATAAAACACGAGAGAGGCCCCAAAATTCTTTTAAATTAATTTTAAAACAAAACACCCACGCCCCCAAGATTTCGTCAAATTCTTCATAAAGCAAATACTTACATATCAAGATTCTTTCAGTCTTAAAAAAATGAAACACTAGAAAGCCCCATAAAACACTAGGAGGGCCAAAAACTTTTTTAAATTATTTTCAAAAACAAAACACCAGAATTTTCAAGACCATTTAGAATTCATTACAAAATGAAACACTGGGAGTTCCCAAGATTTTTTCAAATTCTTTTAAAATTAAAACACCCAGGAGACACCAAGATTCTTTCAAATTCATTCTAAACAAAGGACTGGAAACCATCAAGATTCTTCAATAAAAATCCCAAGGTTATTCAATTTCTTTTAAAAATAAAACTCCAAGCCACCAAGGTTCTTCCAAATTCTTTGAATAACAAGACACTTTGAACTCTTATTGTCTCTTTAAAATTATTTCAAATTCTTTAAAAAATAAGAGATCAGAGCTCCCAAAATTATTTCAGATTCTTTCAAAAATAAAACGCCAGAAGTCCCTCAGATTCTTTCAGTTACTTGCAAACTTAAAACACCATGAGTCTTCAAGATTTCTTCAAATTCTCGAAAAAACAAGAGACCAGGGATCTCCAAGAGTCTTTTAAATTTTTTCAAAAACAAAACAACAGAGCCCCCTAGATTCTTTCAAATTCTTTTAGAAACAACACACCACCAAGATTATTTCAGATTCTTTAAAAAATAGAACACCAGAGATTCTTTCAAATATTTTCATGGACCCTCAAGATTCCTTCAAATTCCCGAAAAAACAAAAGATCAAGGATCTCCAAACTTTGAAGTTTTTTCAAAAACATAAAACACCAAGATTCTTTCAAATTCCCGAAAAACAAGACCAGGGGTTCCTAAGATTCTTTCAAATTGATTCTAAAACAAAACACTGGGAGCCCTTAAGATTCTTTTAAATTCTTTCAAAAACAAAACACCAAAGATCGCAAGATTTTTTCAAATTGTTCAAAAAATAAAACACTAGAACTCCCCGAGATTCTTTCAATTATTTTCAAACATAAAACACATAGCTATCCAGTATTCTTTGAAATTCTCTAAAAATGAAGACACTAGGAACTCTTAAGATTCTTTCAAATTCTTTCAAAAATAAAACACGAAAGGGCCCCCAAAATTCTTTTAAATATGCTCTAAAACAAAACAATAACGACCCCCAAGATTTTTTGAAATTAAAAAAAAAACATCAAGGGCCACCAAAATTGTGCCAAATTATTAAAAAAAAATCCAAGATTCTTTAAAAAATAAACCACCAAAAGTTCCCGAGATTCTTTTAATGATTTTCACGCATGAAACACCATTCCAAATTCTTCGAATAACAACACATTTTGAACTCTTATAATGACTCTTTCAAATTAATCCAAATTCTTTGAAAAAAAAAGACATCAGAGCTCCCTAAAACACCATGGGTCCTCAAGATTCCATCAAATTCCCGAAAAAATAAAACACCAGAGCCCCCAAGATTCTTTCAAATTCTTTCAAAAACAAAACACCAGAGCCCCCAAGATTATTTCAGATTTTTTAGAAACTAAAACACCAGAAGTTCCCAAGATTCTTTCAAATTCGTTCAGAAACAAAACACCAGAACCCCCAAGATTATTTCAAATTCTTTAAAAAATAAAACACTAACAATTTTTTCAAATATTTTCAAACATAAAACACCACTGGTCCGCAGGATTCTATCAAATTTATTCTTGAACAAAACACCTAATTTTTTTAAATTCTTTCGAAAACAAAACACCAAAGATCCCAAGATTTTTTCAAATTCTTTCAAAAATAAAACACCAGAACTCCCCGGGATTCCTTCAATTATTATTATTTTCAAACGTAAAACACCACGATTCTTTCAAATTCCCGAAAAACAAGACCAGGGGTTCCCAAGACTCTTTCAAGTTCTTTCAAAAACAAAACACCAAGGTCCCCAAGATTTTTCCAAATTCTTCAAATAATAAGACACTGAGAACTATGATTGACTCTTTCAAATTATTTCAAATTCTTTAAAAAATAAGATATTACAGCTCCCAAGATTATTTCAGATTGTTTAAAAAATAAAGCACCAGAAGTCCCCAAGATTCTGTCAGTTATTTTCAAACATAAAACACAATGGGTGCTCAAGATTTCTTCAAATTCCTCAAAAAACAAAACACCAGAGCCCCCAAGATTCTTTGAAATTCTTTCAGGAACAAAACACGACAGCCCCCAAGAATATTTCAAATTCTTTAAAAAATAAAACACTAAAGATTCTTTCAAACATTATTATCAAACATAAAACATCAGGATTCTTTCAAATTCCTCAAAAAACAAAAAAAAAACAGTGGTTCCTTTCAAATTAATTCTAAAAAGAAAAAACACTGTAAGCCCTTAAGGTTTTTTAAAATCCTTTCAAAAACAGAACACCAGAGCCCCCAAGATTCTTTCAAATTCATTCTAAAACAAAATACTGGGACCACCAAGATTATTTCAGATTCTTAAAAAACACAGAGATTCTTTCAAATATTTTCAAACATAAAACAACACGTGTTCTCAGGATTCTATCAAATTTATACTAAAACAAAACACTGGGAGCCCCTAAGATTTTTTAAATTCTTTCAAAAACAAAACACTACGAGTCTCAAGATTTCTTCAAATTCTTTCAAAAATAAAACACCAGAACTCCAGAGATTTTTTTCAATTATTTTCAACATAAACACTAAGGTTTTTTGATTCCCGAAAAAACAAAAGACAACAAACAAACAAACAAATTCTTTCAAAAATAAATTACCAAAGTCCCCAATATTCTTTGAAATTCTTTAAAAACAAGACACTCTTAAGATTTTTTCAAATTCTTTTAAAAACAAAACACCAGACCTTCCAAGATTATTTCAAATTCATTTTAGAAAAAAATATTGGAAGCCCCTAAGATTCTTTCAAATTCTTTCAAAAATAAAACACCAGAGAGGCCAAAAAATTCTTTGAAATTCACTCTAGAACAAAACAATAACGACCCCCAACATTCTTTCAAATTCTTAAAAAAACACCAGGGGCCACCAAAATTCGGCCAAATTCTTCAAAAACAAATATCAAGATTTTTTCAAAAATAAAACACCAGAACTCCTCTAGATTCTTTCAATGATGTTCAAACATAAAACACCCTGGGCCATCAAGATTCTTTTAAATTCTTTCAAAAACAAAAGACCAAAGATTCCAAAATTCTTTAAAATTTTTCAAAATCAACTAAGATTTTTTCAAATTCTTCACAAAATAAAACATTAGGGGTTTCGAAAACAAAGACTGGGAGCCCCAAGATTCCTTGAAATTCTCTTCGAAAGAAAGCTCAAGAACCCCCAGATTATTTCAGATTCAGAAAAAATCAGAACAATTAAATACAAAAATACAGAATTTTTATAAAACCGCTGTGTTGTATTACTTCGTATTATCCTTATTATTATCATCAAGATGGTGCTCCTCCTTATTATACTGTCGATGTTCGACACAAGTTAGATAATTTTTTCGCAGACATTGGGATTGATATGGATTTGCATATACTGGCCAGCGAGACCTCCCGACTTAACACCATTGGACTTTTTTTGTAACCGGCAGTTTATCAAAGCAAATTGAAGTTTTAAATATGGAATCGCAAAACACCAAACGTAGTTGCCAAATTTATCTCAATTTTTTTAATCGATTTTTTCCATTATATAACTTCGTTTGGTGAACCCAGTATGGTGTAGATAATAAGACAATAAAGTCAATAACAAAACATAAACACACGAATTATATCGCTCGGAGGTGCTATTATATGACGCCACTATAAATATCCTATCATAGTAATTCTGCGAAATATGTTATCATAAGATTTAATATTACTGGAAATTGACTTCTTAACCTTTTGTTGATATAGTATTGATAAATCTACTTTACCATCGCTGTTTTTTTTTTCAGACAACCGTCACCACCACAACCACAGTTGATACAACGATAGACATAAATTCAACCAACACAAATCCCTCAACCATCCCTTCCCAATCCCAAACCCTTCAACCAACCCACCCCCCAGTCCGAGTAATCGAAGAACTCAAAGGCCTAAACCACAATGTGAGTTCCGGCAAAATAATGATAATCGGAGACGATACCATCCAAATCCCCAACTTCCATTTCGATGGTACCGCCCCCACTGCCTTTTTCATAGTAGGAAAAGGCAACACTATAACCGAAAACGGGACAAAGATACATCTTAACGGCTCTACGTCACCGCTACCTCCCTACAACGGTGAATCGGTAAAGTTAACCCTTCCGAACGGGTTAAGCGTCAAGGACCTAGACTGGTTAGCGGTTTGGTGCTTCCAGTATCGCCTAAATATGGGTTACGTGTACCTCAACAAGGTAAGCCGATTGTGTAAAGTTTCCAAGGGTAATTTAGTTTCCACAGGAGATGAGTCCAAATCCTCCCCAAACTCTCAACTTGAATGATCGCGTTACCTCTGGTCCCATCATTCTGATTAACAAGAAGACTCTCTATATACCCAATTTTCGCTACGATGGTGGCTCCAAAAACGTCCATTTCTGGGTGGGTAATGGTGAGCCGTCATCCGATGGTCGAATGGTTCCTGATGAAAAGGGGTCGCTTGAAGAGTTACACGTTTATCAGGGACAAAACCTTGATATTAGTCTCCCGGATGGGGTTACCACCGACAACATAGAATATTTCGGGGTGTGGTCAAAAGACGAAGGGCGCAGTTTAGGGCATGTACCTATAAAAATAGTCAGCGGGGTACCAGAAGCCCCACTTTTAAAACCCTTTTCTTTCCCTATCAACACCACTACTTTGATACTCCCTAAATGTTGCCCACTTGACTCAGTGCTCACTTTAGAAGGTTGTGAAGAAAGACCATCCGTACCACTGTTTCGACCCCCATTCAACGTGTATAAACACAACCTCACACATTTTTTGAACGAGTCTTTGGACTTGAAGAAGCTCATTTTCACCCCATATGTTTTTTCCCCCAAATGCGAAACCGGAAAGTAAGTGAACCCTCTAGATGTTTGACAACACATCTACTTCTATTCTACACTTAGGTATCCTTTGGATGAAGATAACGACCAGTTTGCCATTTTGCAGAACGCTTCTCTGCTTGTCAAAGGTGCGGCGCTTGCCGGAATCCTGTCAACAGAGGAGTTTTGTCTAGATTACATAGAATCCCAAAACGAGACAGTGATGAAGATTCTTGTCTGCGTTCCGGAGTATAAAATACAGACGGCGATGTTCTTCACCTATGTGATTTGTAAGATAGTCGATTTGCAAGTAGTGGTACTAAAGCCGTTCTTTGCAGTTACCATCATTTCGACTCTCTGCCTTGCCGTTACCGTCTTTTTGTACCTGTTTTGGTTGAAAGTGGAAGATATACACAGACGGTGTTTCGCGGGGTATGCTTTTACGATGGCAGTGACTTTCTTGTCGTTGACTATCGTTCAAACCGCGAGTGTGGAGGACGCTGGGTGTGAGGTTTTAGGTAAGTTGGAGTATCGTCTTCCGGTCAAAATGTGATTGTTAATGATTTTTTGTAGGTTTCGTGTTTCAGATTTTCATGATTGCGTCTTTCACGTTGTTGGGGATCTTGTGTTTTGATATATTCATTATTGTTAAGTAAGTAATGATGATAATGTTTTTGTGGAGACGCCTAAGTTTACTGATTGTAGGTACATCGACGAGAAGAAATTTTAC